>NC_065881.2:68018701-70518701 GCF_932274485.2 Patella vulgata
TTACGTTAATTTATAGCTGTTCAGTGATTTTGAGTTTTTTAATGGAGCCGAACGTAGACAGATTTATAATAAATGACTGGTTCATTGTTTTATCAGATAAGCTTTTTCAAACATCAAAAGGCTGTAGCTGACTACAAGCAGCCGATTAAGATCCCTAGTCTAGCAGTATTGATAATGAAATAATGGAGAATATTTGTTTTGATCATCTTAATCCTTTTTAAGGGGAACTTTTGGCCAGACAAAACCCACTTTGGTGGATTCATCGTATACAAAATTTGATCTTTATATAGTAACCTTTCTTTTAGCTAATATATCACACATGCATCATGCATGCAAAAACATATATTTTAAATGGTAAGAACTGTTTAATGACATTTGATTCGTCACATAATAAAAGCAACAGTTGTTCCTTTCCCAGTAAAAGTTGGGTTGTCTAAATAGCAAACTTTTTTTTGTGTGTTTTAACTTTTAATCCAAATAATTAGAAGTGCCAAAGAACTAAATTTATACAGCATGTCTTCAGTATTATGACAGTTTATTTTTGTTAAAGATACCAGGACAAGATGAAAAATCTTTAGTTTGTTCATCAGCTGAAGCAGACTGGGAGAATATTGAAACAATCCAACCAGGTATATTTTATCCTTGTACATGTTCCTCAGATTCTTATTGATAATGTTGTGTAAAAAAAGTCTTTTTACTGATTAAGGATCCTATCACTTTATAAGCTTAAAATTTAAACATATAAATTAAGGCTTAAAATGGGTTTTATTTCCTACATTACTGTAGGATATCTGACACATTCTGACCTGGTTTGTATCTTTGTTGTGTACAATATATTTTTTTTTATTTTTACCTGTTTTAGGATTTCAAGGTGAAACACCAGCAGGTAATCGATTTCAATTTATTTATTTTTATGATGATACAAATATGATTTTATTAAAAAATAATGAAAGCATCTACATGTGGTAGTCCGGTTTATTTTATGTATTTTCTTGTGAACAGGAAGTCATTAGGATTTTTAAAACAGGTTTCTGTTTTGTAAGATAAGGTCAGGGGTTTTAGCAAGGAAACACAATAGATTAAACACACAGATTTTATCAAATTCCTTTTGTTACTTTGGTTTGTGGAAAAAACTGTCAACAAGAAAATAAATGGAAATAATTTAATATTTTTATATATACACAGTATAATGCTGCAAACAGTAGCCTGCTTACCATAATTAGAGTAAGCACTTAGCCTGAAAGTCTGCTGAACTCATTGTAATCTACTATAGGTTAATATCATCTGTGTACGACTGGTATGGAAATCATAAAACATACATAAGTGATGGATTGGCAAATCTGTGTCAAATTACCTCGGGTCAAATCGTGGAAAAATGAACATTATTTTACTATGATACAATGAAGATCAGTAAAGCACTAACAAATGCCTTTTTCAATCCACAAGATAGATTTTTTTGGTGTGTAGAATGTCCAGTGATATTAACACTAAAAATAAACAGTAATATGTTTCCTTTAATTTTTAACTTTGTCATTCTTACAACAAGTCAGTTAAGACAAGTCAAATCGATATTGCCCAGGGTTTCTTGTCTTAGCTTTTATTTGGATTCCATGTTCGGCTTTCATAACAAGTCCTTCTATTTTCCTAACTGGATGATCTGGATCAAGTTCTAGATCAAACCGGTTTAATATTTTGACTAGTAAAACTTTGATTTCATGCATTGCAAAATTCTGTCCAATACAATTCCTTGGTCCTGCAGAAAATGGCAAAAAAGCGAATGGGTCGATCTTATCAATATTTTCAGGACTGAATCTTTCTGGTTGAAATTTGAGTGAGTCTTCCCATAGGGTGGGATTGTGATGTACTCCGTAAATTGATACAGTGATCATTGTGTCTTTTGGAAGAGTTTTTCCTGAAACTTGAATGTTGTGATCCGAATGTCTGACTATGAATGAAATAATACTGTGAAGACGGAGTGATTCTTTAATGCACATAGTAAGATACGGTAATTGATTGAGATCTGATGCTAGAAGGTCATCTTTTGGTCTTCTGGACATCAATTCATCTATTTCTCTCTGGACTCGACTCTGTATTTCTGGATGTTGTGCCAAGGAGTAAAGACACCAAGATATGGCACTTGCAGTGGTGTCGTGACCCTCAAATAAAAATGTGTCCACTTCAGCTCTGATTTCTTCATCTGTCAATCCGACACCATTCTCATCTTGAGCCATCAACAAAGTATCAAGAAAATCAATATATCTTTTCCTCTTTGATTGGTTTTCTGGCATTTCTTTCTGAAGAACTTCACGTCTGTTTCTGATTATTTGCTCGGCTACTTTGTGAACATATTCACAGTGCTTTTTAAAATCTTTTCCATCTTTTGTAAGATAAAAGACCCAGTCTATGTGCAACCAGGGCCTCATATAGCGTAACGTTATAATCCTACTTAGTTCATGGACGGCTTGAACATAAGGATGATTAGTTCCCAGTTCCTGACAATTTGTGTCATAAGAGAAGGCGCATTTTAGGATGACATCTAATGTGAACAATGTAATCACGGAAAACACTTCAAAATATTCGTTATTTTCTGAAAAGTTTTTAATTTTTGAACAACAAATATCAGCGGCTTTATTCTTAATTATAATATATGGTTTCAGAATTTCAAAATGAAAAGCTGGGGTTAATAGTCTACGATTTCGAGCCCATTTTTCTCCATGACTTAGAAGAAGGCCGTCACCTAGCCAGGGCTGGAGCAAGCGATACAATTTTCCTTTTGACATGACTTTCTTAAGTATAGTCTTTACACTTTCTGGTGCTGTTACACATATAACTGCTAATATTGGTCCAAACCAAGATAAACAACTATTTGGGAAACGACCCGTCCGTTCACGCCTATATTTAAGAGCATTTTCATCAGGAGCAGGAAAATAAATCAAATGTCCCCAAAACCAGTGACCTGGATCATAAGGAAACTTTTTCAAAATGGCTGACTTCTTAAGAAATTTATAAACATTGACAGTTATTTTCATAGAACTGTAAATAGAAATAATCAATATTCCTATTGAGAAAACTGCAGACACACTGAAGGCTTCCATACTGTTCAGTTATTCTGATAGCATTTCTTAGCTCCTTTTTAAGTGATGATTATATAGAACTGTTTCTCTCAATGTTGTTTGTTAATGTCTGTACAGGTTCATAGATCAAAGTTCAGAGGTTACAATATGGCTGATCACCATTAGGCCATGGTGACTTTTATCAAAGCTGAACTGTTTAACAGCTAAGAAAGCTCTAGAGACTATGTTATCTGATTTTAAATTGATACAAAGTGTTTATATTCACCAGACAAAGAATCCTATTTCTATATTTCTGATAGTTATTTTCAGAATTTTGCCCTTAATCACTTTAAAAATTCTAATGGAAGAATATACAAAAAAGAAAATAAACAAAAGAAAAAAGAAAATAACATCAAATCAGGTTTTAAAACAAATGATTGATTATATATGCAGATATCAAGCTTGACATACGATTTCCTCAAACATACTGTATGTGTGTGGCTTTATGTGTTTATAAAAATATTGTAGGCCTACTATATAATTAGGTATGGAGTTTAATCAGGGAAATAGAAATATAGGTGTACTTTATCAGGTCACTTCATACTCAGTGTCATAATTGATCATAATTCATTTCAAAGTTGAAGGAGACTGATGAAGTATCTTTATAAATTTATGGCCAATGTGCCATGTCTACAGAATTGCAATAATTGAAAATAATTCTATGCATTTCATTTATTTATATCTAGCATATTTAAAGTCAGCTATAGCAGCCTAAAATAAGATAAGATATTTATTGTATCAAGACCTCCATGAAAGACAGCATGAATACACATAAATTTAGACAGTCATATGATTGTGGCATAGATATTGTAAAAATCTTGATTACTCGGAAAACCTATTTTTTAAATAATCTTTGCTAAATGATATTTGATACTTTCACAATTTTTTTGTCCCCTGCCTGTCTGTTTGTCACACTTTTTTGGACACAATAACTCTGCTTCTAATTGAGCTAGAATGTTCAGACTTGGTGTAGGTGAATGCCTTGATGAATTTCGAAGATGAGCATTTGAAGATGAGCATTTTGCTAAGAGTAAGCAGAAATAAGCAATTTGATTGATTGGGACATGATAACTTTAGTTCTAATTAAGTTAGATTGATGAAACTTGGTGTATAGTTTTATTACATCAATAGCTTGACTAAGTTCGATAATAAGCATTTGCTGCTCAGGGTAAGCACAGCGATAAGCAATTTGATTAGTCAAGACTTTGGGTTTTATCAATAACATTAACATTATTTACCAACTTTATTTTTTATTTATATTTAGAAACACAAGTACGGAAGTCCGGACCATTATATACTTATAAAGAAGCCTACTCAACACTTCAACAGGCTGATTATACGGCAGTACAGGTTAATATTTATTGTACTGGTACTGTATATTTTTCTGATGATGAATAATGATTAAGCCTCAGAATCTGAGGTGAAAACTGTATTACATGTAGACTTGTTTCAGTTGCAGGCCTGTATATAAAGATTTTAGTTATACCTGACAATATAAGCTCTACTTGATATCTTTGTACCAGACATGCATTGAAGATATGAGTAAGAAATTAGAAAAGTGAAAAAGGTTGTATGACAGAATTATAAACTGATATTGTCAATGACAGATGAGATGTGCCCTATATAGGTTTAGGAGTTTGAAATGTACCATACTATATACTGACACATAACATCTTCGCTGTTTAAAAACAACTATTATATAAAAAAAATTTTTTCTCTATTTATATTTCCACAGCATATTATAAAACCAACTGTGGAAAGAAATGGATTGTCAGCATTTGTTCATTTTGTTTTTGGTCCTCCAAAACTTCACAGAGATATGGTGAAAGATAGAGAATTTGCCTTCTGTCTTTCTGCAAGTAAGAGGATCAATACTTTTAATGTAATAAATATGGCAAGTTGTCAGAACAGATAAGATGTGGTTTTCATTAAACATTTGAGCTAAATTTATTATGAATGGAATTTAGGAGGGGTGCTGGATAAAGTAAATATGAAGATTTTAAAGACAGTACAGCATACATGACCCTGTGTTTCCGCACATGATCAGCTTAACATCAGCAGATAATTGTAATTATAAAAGCAAACCAGACAAAATTTAAAAGAAAAACATAAATTTATCTAAAAACTCAATCAAAACATGTTTTATTGCTTGTTTTTTTCATCTTCGATGTATTTAGAAACCTTTCTTTTGATTCTGTCCTTGTCTATTTTTGGCAGATTATTGTCCATGATCAAGAGCTGATCGGCCAATCCAGCACAAAACATTGGGCATGTAGAATGTGGTGGTACTTAAGCTGCACATCTAGATACAACAAAAGTATACAAACACAGCACAATCAAACCAAAATGGATCACTGCCTATCTATAACAGATACCGATACATTTATACACATATTTCAAACTTTATATTGTCCATTAACTAGGTTCTTTTGACGAAGCGCAGCCAAGTCATGGTAGAATGTTACAGACAATCTACAGGTTATTAACTGGTTCCAGATTTGATTCACCAAGATTTGGTTCACATTGGGAAGAAATTGGATTTCAAGGTATCATGATTGTACTCTGTATAACTGAAATTTAAAATTACTTATAATGCAAATTAGTTTGTCAAGAGAGATAACTGTGTCCATGTTTATTTTATTGTGTTTAAATAGGAAATATTAACTAATTTCACGTTAAAGTAAGGATATTACTTCGTAAATAAGTTTTTGTCTAAATTCACAGTAACCAATTTTGGGGTTTTGAAAATAGTGTGTCAAGGGAGATAACTTGTATATTTCAGGGAGAGATCCTAGTACAGATTTGCGAGGTGTTGGTGTATTGGGTTTAGTTCAGTTGTTATATTTTCTACAACATGATAAATATGGTGATATAGCTAGAGATATATATAAACTCTCTCTACATCCTACACAGGTATTTTTTGATGATTAATATTTTTTTATAACAGATAACTTGCATGTACAGTAAATTTGATCTACATTCTTACTTAACGATGCATTTTGCAAGAACTACATCTGCCTATTGCAAATCTTTTTCTGGCTTCAAATGTTATCTGAAATTGTTATTAAACATTTATTAACATTACCAGACCATAATCAATTCTCTACAGCATCGGATGGGTGAGATATTGAATGGATTAGAACACCTGCACCATTTTATAATTTAATGTTAAAATAGTTAATTGAAACTTTGTTTATTATCGTAGCAATGGTACTTGACAATCAAGTCTATTTATGCAAAACTTCAAACATTCATAATATCACTGAACATATTCATTTCTCATTATCTATTTTCTTGAACTATTATAGCAAGAACGGCTAGTTCTTTGTCTAAATCTTACATAATGTTTCTTTAAAGACATTTACTAATTTTCTGTTAAACAACACATTGAATTTGAAATAGCGAGAACAGTTATTTAAATCCCACTAGAAAAGGACCTGGCAAAGTGGAACAAAAAGCACATATGAATGGTAACATATGTCTGTAATAAGTTGTCGTTCTACACCACATTGGATGATTTATCAGAGACCAGTTCAATGTTTTTACATAAATATTTCATGAAAGAATTACTTTGTTAATTTAATATGAAATATAAATGTATTAATTACATCAAATGCTATCTTTAATAATAATCATTTCTCTTTTAGAATTTTCCCTTTTGTGTAATGGGCATGAATATATCAAGAATTTGTTTACAGTCTTTAAGAGAAGATATTATTAACAAGTAAATAAATTATATTTAATTAATAGAGTAGTTGTCCTTTCCTTATGAAATCAAATCCCTCAAATGATCAAATATTGAAGATAATCTTATTATAAGACTGGACTCCATGCATGGAAAGTCAAAGACCTTATTCTGTTTCCCCTTGAATATCACTGGCATGTAACAATGAATTTTGCAGTTATAGTTTGAATTTGGCCCTATGTGATTTAGTAACTTATCAAAGCAAATGTTCTACTGAATATAAGACAGCTTTCTAACCAACTATTGTCTTCCTCATATATTACAGAGAGATAAACAAGAGAAGAAATGTTATGACATCTATAAATGATTTCTATATTGGTACATATTTACATTTATATCAACTGTGGAAACTAGGCAAAACTATTGCAGATTCAGGTTATGTTCTTAGAGGTAAGTCTATATTTTCTACCAGTGGTTAGGTATAAACAGTGATCATCTGTAGAATTAAATAGGTAATATCATCTTGACTCTGTATTATCCAATAGTATGGAACATCTAGTGATATTATCCAATTCCTTATTCTTTATATCATTTGATCGTCTTTTAAGGTACAAATTTAAGTAAAGTCTTTATTTAGTGGTTTTAAATTTAACTTTATGGCCTTATATTTGTGTGTAACAGTAACTGTTAATATTTGGCTAATTAAAGATATTTGATACTCAGTATCTATATAAGGTGTTTCTTGTCAATCTGCTTTTGAATTGAATTATCATAATTAACTTTTTATATTTCAATAAAGTGTGATTATAGTAAGTAAAGAAGGGAAGTACACAACACCCTTTTATGGGGATATCTTTATATCAAGATTGAAATTTTATATGACTATATATTAAATACTCTAAGATTTCTTGAACTATTTTATCAACATAAAAAATCCTTTTTATTGTAGAAGTTGAAACATTTGCCAAGAAACGAACAAAAGATGTGTTTAAAAATCTTGAACAATACCAGTTAAATGGTGGAAAGAATGTTGTGAAGAGTGAGAAAGGTGAAGATTTGTTTCACAGTGTTTGTTAAGATGATATTTACTCCTCTGGTTGTCTAATTATCATAACCTTGTATAAAACAATGAAATGATGGCGTTACACTTTTAATTTCATTACGCAGGTAGCTATGTTCATATGGCCGTGTGTTAATTTTTTTATATCATATAAGCTTTGCAATAATTCCATTATCTACTTTAGATCTGTCATCCAGGTTAACATTGGTTGAATATATTTATTGATGTTAGTCTTCCAGATGGTGTAATTGTGAAAAGTACTGACATGTAAAATTTAAGTATCTATGGATCTAAATGGGTTCTTCTGGCTACAAATGGAATATATTAAATTGACCAATTTGTAATAGCCTTTTTAAACAGTTTACTGACCTTTGTTTACACACTTGACTCGCCAGTTACAGTCAAGAATTGTTTAGGAAAGCACCTGAAGTGTGTTCTTATTTGTTGATCTGGATAACAGAGGCCTAGAGCTGAATAACTTGATCATAAAAAAAAAAGAAATCCATGATTAAGCCTGTTGCAGACCAGCTAACATTTGTTGGCAGAACAATGTTTTCCGACAAAAGTTAGCCAGTGTAGGTTGGATTTTTTCACAAACATTTGTTGGCCGAACAATGTTCGGAAGATCCAACTTGTTAGATTTCAAAAATATAGTTCTGCCAACAAATCTTCTTGTAGGTCTCGTTTGCGTTGAATTTCAACAAATAGCAGAACATTTTATACAGACGTCCAATCATTATCTCGCTAACGGTCACGTGATACAGAATTCACTGACGTCGCCATTTTTGACCACGTGATGTTTGGGTCAATCATGTGACATCAATGTCAGTTTCTTTTGAACAAATATGTTGGTCAGTTGCGGTGAACATTCTTCGTTTGCGGGAAATTTAAAAAAAGGTTAGACACCAACAAATGTTAGTGTCGGTCTGCAGTGGGCTTTATGTGAAAGAAATGATTAAATGTATATTTGTTGATATTATTGAGACATAATAATTGGTTATTAATGACATTCCTTGAGTTTAAATAATAGTCCCTACGTATTATATTGTATTTTAATATGACTATTTTTGATGTATTATATACATAAATATATTGGTACATATCTACATAAAGGTTGTTTATTATATATTGGTGTTGTGTGAATTTATTATAAAATTTGTTGAATTGTAATTAGTGAAAATTGTTTTATAGAAATATCATTGATACATATCCTTACATTATTCTATATTTATTGAGGTATATAATTGACAAAGCAAATGATGTGAAGCCAGAGAAAATTTGCTATGATCAAACTGATAATTATATCTTTCAACGATTTGAAAAAACATATCAAAACCTTTTTTTTTTTATATGCTCACATTTTCATATAGACATATTATGCCATTCACGAAACTTTAAATATAGATCTATCTCCCAAAGATCTTGGTTCCTTTCGATACTGGCATGTATCGGACCATAACTTCATGGATTATGTCCCCTGATGAAACTTGATATGCATGTTTAAAACCCAAAGACCTTGGTTCCTTTCAATATAATGGTGCATATTGGATTATGCATTATGACCTCTGATTGTATGAAAAACCTCATTTTTAGCTTGTGGTTCCTCTAGATGTCACAATTATTATCAGATTTAAATAAACGTTCACATATATCACAGTTACACCATAAAGACGGTTGAGTTTGAATTTCGTGAAAATCAGAGCAAAACTGCTGGACAGAATGGCCACCTCTCGTACGCAATTAGTGTAAAAAATATGGTATATCAAGGTTGTTGGCCTTCTAGAGGCTTATGGCCCGAGACTGTATGACAAATTGTGATTTTTAGCTTTTGGATTCTCTAGAGGTGACAATATTCATCCTGATTTTAAAAAACGTTTAAATATATCACCATTCCACCATAATAAAGGTTGAATTCGAATTTTGGGAAAATCGAAATGAAACTGCCCGACAGAATGGTCCCCCTTTGTACACAAATTGTGTAAAAGTATGTAATACATGTATGTATCTTATTTTGATAAAACTTAAAATATATTTTTATATCCCAAAGAACTCGGTCCCTTTCGATATTTGCGCATTTCAGACCATAACTTTCTAGATTATGGCCCCTGATTGTACGTAAAATCGCTTTTGTTGTTAGCTTATTCTCTGTCCATCTCTTGAAAATGTGGGCATATCTTGCCTGGCAACCTCTGGTTTTAACATTGATAGTATTTAATATGACTTTAACTAAAATATTTCTTAAAAAAATAAATGAATACTCAGTAGAAAACACATGACATCAAAAGAACAAATAGAGAATTTACATTTATTTGTAACTAATTAGTTAATCAAAATTTTATAATATGCTGAATTAACTGTAATATCATCCTGCATGTACATTTCATTTAAAAGGACATTCCATTATTTTATTATTTATGAAATCATCTATATATAACCAGATAAATTAAAAGCGAAATAGTCCAAATTTATAGATCAGTGTTTTCATTACTTGACATTTAGAATAAAAGTATAGCATTTAAATTTACAGCTGGGCATTTCTTTGAAAGAGAGATGTTTTTGTTTTATGGTGAACTACAATAGTTTTTAACTCCAGACAGTACGTCTGTGTTTTGCCTTTGAGTGACTATAAATTGCTGGGATGTTGAATTTGGTCTTTAGTGCTGCAGGATTTTGTACTTAAATATAGATATGCCTTATCTTTGAATAATTTGTAATACCATTTATATAATACTGATTGCCGTCCACGTTGTCCAAGTATGAAAATATTTTGCAAAGAAACAAACCTTTGATATAAGTGCTATGTTAGTGCTATGTCAATTTTATATTTTCATGTTGTTAAATATATTGTGCCATATTGTTTAATGATGTATAATTGATTTTGTATAATTTAAAAACGAATGCAAATTTAGGCAGAATATGTACTTATGAATGTTTATATAAAGTGATCATTTAGGTAAAAACAGGTATATGTTTTACATAAAATAGACAAGAATCTCAATGTTATGTTTGAAGTCCCAATATAAAATTTCATAATTATATGACTATTATTGATCTCTGATCGGTTTTATATGATTAAAACCATTGTTTTCTGTAGTTGTTCAACTAGTCACAGATGTAGAAAGCATGTAATGTGTATACAGTGTAGGGCATTTAAAGTTATAGAAATTAGCATTTGTTTTGTAGAATTTCTAGAAGAGAGACAAAATCCGCTAGAAAGATGGTTTATGTAGAAGCATAAATGAAACTATCACTTTCTGCCAATGTTTTTAGTCAAAAATTTTAAAACTGATCATTAAAGTTTTATATGCTGATAACTCACAATTGTTATTTTATTCACCTTCTCCATTAAATTTGATGGCTGTAACTTCCATTGTTGCAACTAACCTTGCCCATATTTTGTCTTCAAAATCTTGATACATATCTATTTGTTTCTGTAAATGCAGTTATTACGAGACCCTTTAAAGATTATGTGAAAGATGACTATCTTGATAAGTTTGTAAATAAAAACTGATCTTGTTATAAATCTTACTCAGTCATTAAGATCACTAGACGGCAGTGGTGTAGCAAGGATTTTTGTGATGATGGGCCGGTATGCCGAAGACATGAGCAACCTGAAGAAATTTTGTTGAAAATTTTAGTCAACTTAATTTCCTGCCATTTGAGGTCATTGCTGGGAGCAAATTCTTGTGAAGAGAGATCATAAATTAGCTGTTGTACGGTCTGTTGGCACACGGCCCACACACTAGTGGCTCTACTAAATGGGCGATTCCCTATAACCGAGAATATGATAGTGAAGAGTGGAACAATGATAACCTAATGGCAGAGAGCGTCTACGGTGCAAGAAAATTTCAGATAGATAGGGGAGGGGAGGGGAGGGGAGGGGAGGGGGAGGGCTGTCATCATTGCTAGACCGAATGATAATATTAGTGACACGACTTTTAATAGATAAGGGCTATGCATATAAATTTTCATTCTTCACACATTTGTTGTAAATGCTGTAGTAGGAAAAGCTATCCCCTGATAAACTTAAATTTTAAATACATTAATTCAGTTAATGCAAAGAAACCTGTCAACTTTTTTTTATGGTACCTTATTGAAAGACTAATAAAATCATGCCATCATCTGGAAAATTAGACCATGCAAGAAGCAAATCAATCCTTTTAGCATCCTATCTGAGAGACAATGAATCCTAGTGATTCTCAACACTCTTGATATGTTTTGAATGTACCTGCTGCAAAAGTATTTTATTATACGCCCACATTGAAATGTGGTCGTCCGTCCAGTGTCCACAAATTTCTTGTGGACACTCTAGAGGCTAAAATTAAAATCCGATTGACTTTAAATTTATACACAGTGTTTAAGCTCATGAGACGAAGAAGCCTTTTGATTTTCAGCGATTTCCGATAATTACTGCGATTTCCGATAATTACTGACAGAGTTATGGCCCTTGATCACTTTGAAAAATCCTGTGGATGCTCTAGAGGCTGAAGTTAATATTCGATTGACTTTAAATTTACACACAGTGTTAAAGGTCATGAGACGAGGAAGTCTATTTATTTTCAGTGATTTTTGATAATTACTGCCAGAGCTATGACCCTTGATCACTTCAAAAAATCTTGTAAATGCTCTAGAGGCTAAAGTTAATATATGACTATGACTTTAAATTTATACACAGTGTTTGAGGTCACGAGATGGAGAATCATATTGATTTTCAATGATTTCAAATAATTACTGTCAAAGTTATGGCACTTGATCACTTTGAAAAATCTTGTGACGCTCTAGAGGCTAAAGTTATCATCCAATTGACTTCAGATTGATACACAGAGTTTAAGGTCTTGAGACAAACAAGTATATTGATTTTCAATGAATTTTATGATGTGAACAGCTAAATCCATGATGTTAAAAGTTTCGTATACTAAACGTTAGCATGGGGCAGAACTTTATAAAAACCAAACAAATTCTAATGGTTTTCTGATAATTACTTAATGAGTTGTTACTCTTAATCAGATTTTAATGTATTATAAATGTTTCATTACCGAAAAAAGTAAAAATATGCGACAACTCTTGTTGACTGCCCGGACGATTTAGCTGCTGTGGGCATATGTTTTGTTGCCTGACAACCTATCTTCTTGAAATCTGTATGCATGGTTTACATTTGTGACAAATAGAGAATCTCCTACCAGTCTTTTTTGATATCAAAAAAGACGAGTAGGAGATTTTATTTATCACCCAATCCCTTCTTACATGCACAAATAGATAAATATAATTCTTTGCTGTAGATTTCACTTTTACTGAACATTACGGTGTAGTGATACATCATTTTTTGACAGCAATTCAACCATTGCAAAGTCCTTTATATTGACCCAGTGTTTCCATCAAGGTCAATTGAATAATAATAGTTCATTTTTAATATAAAAAAATGTTACTTTTAATAATAAATGAACTGTTCTTTGAAAATAAAAAAAAAATAGTTCCTTTTCAACTGACCAATCAAATTCATGTAAAGCGATATCTCCTAAGGAGATATCGCAGTAGATTATGAAATATATCACACAAGCAATATCTACTGTAGAATGTATTATTGGGTGATAATATCTGATAATCATATGCAGAGATATGTGCCTCATTACTTTTTCAATTAATCACAGTACTACAGTATTTATTGATTACTTGAAGTTTAATCTGCTGTAAGAGTATTTTCAGCTTTTATACAAACATAACAGTGTCATACATCCCATTTTTTGGTGATTTTAATCAAAGAATTTAAGACAAAATCATTCCAATCATTACATTTATATTGTCTATGCCAGAAAAACCTGATCAATCAAAAAAAACAAACAAAATAAAATAGTTTATAGACTTTTATTTACAAATTGTAAATTTACGCTGTATTAAAAGTTCATAGACTGGTTATTTGTAGTTTAATGGTCGAGTGCGAGACATTAAGTAACATACTGATATTGCACGAGTGCTATATCCATATATCACGCTATGTCGCACAAGACCATTAAACAACTTAAAATACAGACACTATCCAATATTTCAACTAGTATAAATAATGTACGCTTGGCACATTGTGAACATCAAAGGATGATGTCACATCTGTAATTTAAATCTATTTATTTTTCTACATACAAAGTATTTCATAATAATGTCACATAGATCTATAACTGTTATGATTTTTATCTCTTAATTTATTTTAAGAATAGAAACATAAAAAATGATGCTTTCATTCCTTTTCATATAGTACATTTATGCAATGTACATGTATAAAATTCATATTATTTTACTATATAATATACACAGTAGATTAGTAGACTTCATATCATATGAATTTTAAAGGTATAACATTTATACTACAATTGTTATCAATAAACACCAAAAAAGTTTTAAAAATGTACTGTACTGATATAAAATGTAAACAGACAAAATATCAATAATGGACTTATAAGCTGTAAAATGCCATAAAATTTATATAATTACGAAATAAATCCTAATAAATAACAGCCTTATTGGATTTTAAATACATACATGTACATATTATGCACATTGAAGAACTATAAAACCAACAAATGTTTACGTGGTTAACCGGAAATAAAAAGTTCTACAGGTCTACAGAGTCAAATTTCATTGAACAACACTCAAATAATCAAACTACAAGTATTTGTAATTTCAAATGTAGAGAGAGAGAGAGAGAGAGAGAGATTGGGGTTTAAGGTCCACTTGACACAAACTAGATCATTTCGGGACTAACACATGGTTCAATTTTATTTCAATAATTCACTTGCGTGTAGGGGTCTTTAGAAGTGGGAGGAAACTGGAAATTTCAATATAACCACATCTTGTTTTCAAATATTTTACTCTAGAGACATAGATAATAAATAAATAACATAATAAAATTTATCAACAAGGGGAATGCCAGGCAATTAAACATACATCCACCAGCAGATTTCTTCATCTGCACCATAATGACAAAACGGTGAATGATACATAATAGTTTATAAAATACATGTATCAGGATCATTGTCCTACAGATAGTCTGAACTTATAGGCACATGCCTACAATAACCTAACTTTTAAAGTCTTTGTGTCACTATATATACAATGCATACATGTATGTATTTCATAAAATCCAATGACCACATGAACCCTTAGAACAAAGAAATGTGGACATGGTGAACATTTATAATGTCATAAGACTACATAAAGAAATCACATCCCGTTACTGATACAATCACCACAATCTTTAATTACAACCTCTCTACTCCCTAATTTTTCAGGCTAAAGAAATTTTGATAACTCATAACTTCTAATATCAATATAGAAATGTAATACCCAAGTTAATTGTAAAGACTTATGCAGCTCCATTACTTTTTTAAACATGTGTGTTCATTTTGATTTCTGTCAATTAAATACTTATGTTGGCAAACACAAACATATCAATTTCATTAAACATACAAATACTTCTAATTTGTCAAGAAATGAAATGAAATGGGGTTTAACGTCCTACTGTTCTGCTCCTATACTGGGCTAATGAAGATGGGCATCGACATACAGGGTGCTATGAGGGATATTTTGCCCGGGCAGCGGCACTATCGCCTACTCTTATATCGAATTTTACGTGCATTCCAATGTATACACGGGACCTCGGTTTTCGTTTCATCCGAAGGACTAGACAGCTGTCCTTGTCAGGCCCTCCGTTCTGCACCACTGACAAGGGGAAACCACGTCGGAAAATCCAGATGAACTTTCTCGGCCAATGCAGGGATCGAATACCCTACCTCCAGGCTAGTGAGCCAGCGTCTTAACCACCTAGCCACCGTGGCTCCTAATTTGTCAAGAAACAAAAACATAAGTCTTGTTATGTGGACCTTGGTAAACTCTATGAACTAGTATATATGCTGAGAAATGTTGGTCCTGACAAATCCCTTCTATAATTCAACAAATACGGTATTATGTATTTATTTCGATAAGGATATCTTAAGATATACTCAAATGTGGTTTATCATCCCCACATATAAAAATTCTATTTATTAACCCTTATCTTGATATCTACTAGCCCCTCTGAAAAATTCTGAAGTGTAAAAACTTAATAAAGCCTGTCAAACGGCTCCAGTGAAACTATCTTACTTTACAAAACATATAACTTAACTGATTTGAAAACACTCCAAAAGGTAATTACAAGTGTCCACAAAACAATGAAATAACAATATAATAATTATATTGATAAACTTTACCCTTCAGTTACATATTTGTGCAGGATCAAACTATAAAACAATATACACTGTAACTTTCTCATAATAAATGCACAGTGTGGATAAATGTGAGATTGCTTATGTTCATTGATCAACTTTTTGTAATAGTGAATCCACTTGCTCTCGACTGATTTCTTTTTTATGAGTACGTACATGAACTCTCATATTGTCAGCTCTAGTACCCGTTCTACCACAGATTTTACACATATAAAGTTTAGTTGGTTCATGGATGGTACGCATATGTTTAGCCATATCTCCTCTTTTAAAAAATGCAGACTGACAAATATGGCAAACGTACGGTTTAACATCGATATGAGAGCGTCTATGAGCATTGTATGTTTTAGAAGATGTAAATATCTTATCACACATGTCACATTCGTAAGAATCTGGTTTTTCGTGTCCATGTAAAGCTATATGTTCCTTTAAACTTTGTTGATCACTAAATGAAATCTTACATTGTTGACATGTAAAATATTTTCTATGGGCTGTCATTAAATGATCTTTAAGATCTTTCCACTTAACAAATTCATTTCCACACATCTGGCACTTACATTTCTCATCCTCTTTATGATGTTCCAACATGTGATCTTGGAAGTAATATAAATTGTCAAAATTCAAACTACATGAGGAACATTGGTAATTTCCGCTGTTATCCCCATGGGCTGTTTTACTATGTATATTTAACTCTTTACTAGAATTAAAGCTATCTCCACATTCATCACAAACATATTCAATTTGAAATTCACCCTCGCTATCCTCCTCATTTTCCTTTTCTTTTTCCGGTTCTTTATCTTTTTGTTTTTCCTTCTCCTCCATTACTTTATGTTTTTCTTTTTCCTTTTCTTTTTCTTTTTCCTTCTTTTCAGCTGTGCTATGTGTTGAGTTCTTGGCATGTTCACGATCTAACATAAACTGTACCATTTTAGAGGGGTCTATTTTCATACGTGTATCACCTCCACTTGTAGTAGCTAGGACTAACTGTGGTCGTTTGGCTTTAGAAATATCAGTCTCCTTTAAGGCTCCTGGTGTATGGAAGTTGGTTAAATGGAACAGAAGTACATCTAGGGGTTGTCCCCCTTCTTTACATACTAGACATTCCTCAATATAATCTTTCCTATGCCTGTCAAGATGTAGTTGTAGAAATGTTTGATTAGATATTGGTTCTTTACACAGTGGACACTCAACTATATTTTTGTGAAAATAGAACGATTCTTTTGGTTTCATCTGAGCTGTTAAATTGATGGCCATTATTGGGTTTTTCAGAGTAGCTTTAATTCTTTTTCTGACTGAATCGACAGCAGAACTGTCGTCATCTTCTTCATCTTCATCATCATTTTCCCTTTCTCTCTTTGTTCCTGAATTAAAAAGAAAACAAATTGAATAATAATTTAAAGACTTAAGAGTCATCCCTATGCGTTGTAGATATATAGACAAATAAACCTACATGTAATAGTCAGTAAATATTACTTGTTCGTTAGGATAACTAGTATACATGAAAAGATGTTAATTTGGAACTAATATGAATATTCATTGTTCAACTGACTTTGTTGATAACTGTGGCAATATTCTAATAATTCCTGTATGTGAGACTTCGAGCTACACTTCGACTAGGATTCTCTGGTCTTTACTTTGTCATGCAATTTTAAATTTCCTAGGTATTTTGGCATTAAATTATCTATCAGGGGTCCACTAGGGACGGTAAGACAGATGGACAAGATCAACAAAATTAGACTAAGTCTAAAACATTATTTTAGTGAACTAATATTCTACCTCCAGCTAAATCATGATTAGATATTTCTTCTATCCATTCTGGTTGAACAACCATAACATCTTCTACAGTTTTATCTTTATCGTCATTCTCTGTCGGCTCACTTTTGATTTTGATGTTAGTATCAAATGACTTGTTTGGACTAGAAGTATCACCATCTAATGGTTCTTTTTTTACTTTTGTTAGTGAAAAATCAGCTGCAGATAAAACTTCATCAGATTTTTTGGGGCACAGAGGTCTAAGTACAGGAGTTTTAGGATGCACAATTGTGACGGTTGTCGTACAAAAAGAACCAGATGCTGATGTAGATACGTTGGGTTTAGGCAGAATTCTGGGTAATATTTTGGGTGAAAAACTCATGATTGGTGTTTTGGTTGTATGAATTGTGGTGGGAGAGGTAGCTTTGGTTGAGGCAAATGTTGTATTGCTTGGGTTCTCTGGTTCGGTTTTGATGTTAACAACCACCTTTGGATTATTGCCAAACGTTGACTTCAGCATGTGACATAAAGAATCATTAGGCGGGGTACTAGATGATTCACTTTTTTCAGGAGCTGTTATTGTACTTGTTGATCCAATAGATCCAATAATTTTCTGGGATGTTAAGTTTGGAAGTTTTGGCATTAATGTTGGATCAGATTGTTGTGCTCTTTCTGCTGTTTCCTGTATTTTGATGTAATACTTTTCTGATTTGTTGATCAAAAGACTCAAAGTTCCTTCCAAAGTAATACTGTAAACTCTTGGTTGATTGACTGTTTCATATATCTCCATGACTCCATCAAGAAAGGCTCTTCTCAATGCCTTTTCCATCAATCTATTTGTAAACAAGTACTGAGGCATTTTGAAGGATTCTGAAAATATAAAATTTGAATAATAGTTAACAGACATACACTGTATACTGACTATATAGATTTAATACAGCCACATTTTATCCTCCATATCTGCTCAAAAATCATGATGACATTTACAATCAACCATTTATCAAAGTGGTGCATTTTCATTGTGTCTCAGTATATCTATTCTAAAGCAGCAATGAGTCTATGCAAGACAGAATAATTTGTCACATATGAAATCGTGTCTAGAGAATCTACATGTAAGTTTTCAAGTTGTGTATGGATTAATCAGGGCATCAATAATATTGCTGCTTTTTTTTACAGACATTACAAAAGACGCATGAGAATATATAATAAAATGAAAGTGCAGTTTATATAGCTGTTTAAATGCAGTTTATATTGGGAATATTACTTGTATCATCTAACAAATCCGTCAGATAGAAAATGAAATGAAATGAAAGTCCTACTATTCTGCGTCGATCGGGATAATGAAGACATGAGGGAAATTTTGCCCAAACAGTGTCCCTATGGCCTACTCTAGAACTCAAAATGTCGAGGGTTCTTTTACATGCACGCCAATGTATACAATGAACCTTGAATTTCCATCTCATCCAAAAAACTAGGTGGGCCTACTGTCCTTGTCAGAGTCAGACTCTCCTTTCTGCACCGCTGACAAGGAGGAACCAGGCCAGGGGATCTATATGAACTTTCTTGGCGAACACCTGGATTGCACACAGAACCTCCAGATTAACAAGCCAGCGTCTTACTCACTGAGCCACCATGGTTCCAAGGTTATTATGACCTGCAGATTTATTCCATTAATATTATAAATAACTTAAATTGTAGTACTGTCAAATTTATTGACAAATGTATGAGATTAATAAACAAATTTTCATCAGATTACCACCAATCACATAAATCATGTTACACTAAAGCTGTTCAGTTTGTTAATTAGACTAATAATTACATTGTAATGAGTATTTTATATCCTATAACTTATTGTTTATTATGCAAAGTTTATCTATAATATAAGCTATTTTGTCACAGCCAATTCTTTTTTTGAATTGTCAGATATCCTCTCATCGTCTCATATAACAACTTTTCATCTTCAACTGAATTATCAGTGAAATTAAATTCGATCGTTTGTCTGTTACCGCTCGTTACTTCAGTCAGTTATATAGAAGGGCAACTCGTGTTTGTCATGTTTGACGTCACTTCTCGTTTCTTCACGTGCTTGTTACACATCTCCCGTAGCAATGATCTCTGTGTTAAAATTATATTTGGGATGTATTTAACGAGCTCTATCACATATTTTATAATGATTGACACCAATATTGTCCTTTAATCCAACATGTTGTATGCACTCATCAATATTTATTTGTATGGTATATTAAACAGTATCCCTATTGGATATTATGGGCAGTATAACAATATTAACACCTTTTTATTCCTGTAACGTGTAATGAATTACTGTGATTATCATCGTTCTGACTTAAATACAATGTACTGACAGTGTTACTAAAAATAGTAAGACGCCATTAAATAAAATAGGCTGTTTATGCCTAAAAATTGATGAAACAATTTCGCCTATAGTTCTTTATAGGATTAAATTATATACATATTAACACCATATTTCGTTATGTTTTAATATGAATTTGTGGATATTATTTATATAATGACTGTAGAAACAAATTCAGGCTTAATATTAATGCCTTGATTTCATCTATTCTCGAAAGCCTGGGTCGATGCTATCCAGGCCAGCGATGAGGCGAAGTGTACACTGCACGCTTTACCGATAAACAGTACAGTAGACATACTCACAAGCTGCTTCCAACAAAATTTACGGAAAATCCCCAAAATAACTATATTCGTGGGTAATAACAATTCTTAGTAAGTTTCGCCACTGTTGCAATTAATTCAGACTTTTGCCATCGGAAAACGATACTCTGGGTCTTGACTTAGCCTCACCACGCCGCAGTAACTCAAGTTCATTGAAAATGTAGGCTTCGCTAATAAACATTCGGAGAATAGAGTTATATCCCTTGGATTAGTTATGATCGATTTCTTTACTTTTACGGCACTTTCACTACAACTCGGATTTACTTTTGAATAATAGAATTAATAATTCGCCACTGTTCCGATTCATTACAAATTTACCTTGAACTATTCACAAACAAGGCCCCTCCGCTGTACAAAGAAGTAAAAGTAAAACACCGAGATTCCAACACAATTCATTCTAATTCTCCTCTATTTTGACTGTAGGCCTAAATCATATTATATTCTTGAAGAATTTGGCTACAAAGTCAAATGCGATTGCATGAACAATGTCTGATAAATTTCCTGTACAGCATCTTTTTTTTTTCCGGTCATTATTCTAAAAGGTTTTGCAGTCCTCAAGGCCAAGGGCAACAACCCTAGCTGGTAGTAATTATTGGGAAATTTTAAAATACAATATAAGCATAGTAACGTAAACACTGCTGTTACTTCAAAACCATCTGTAAACTACCTGTAAAATCAAAATGATTTTAAAAAGCCAACATGAGAGAACGAAAAAAGGGGAAAGAGTGAGAGATGGAGATTGGGGGTCACTCCACATAAATAGGTCATTTCTCAATCTGATTAAACACAGATCCTATTTCGTTTCGTTTTTTCTAGTTCAAAATTTTGTTTTACTTGTCTTCACAACACTAGGATCTGGAAGGGTTGTTATTTAATAGGCGTCCTAGTTGATGTGAAGAATTAGCCAATGAAATGGTCTGTTACGGCGAGTTCTTGGCGTGCTCTGCACGAAACTGCAGGTAAACCCCTAGAAATGCCAATGCTGATTGATTAACAGGGTCAAAAGCCGCTCGTATGACCCCTGACCGACCTCCTAGTACAACTGGTCAAATCTTCATATGTAGTGTTGGCCATCAAAAGTATAAAAAAACGAAACATAGATCTGTATTTTAATCCGATTGGTCATTTCTGGACTAACATATGGTTCAATTTGGTTTCAATAATTCACTTGTGCGTAGGGGTCTTAAGGAAACAGGAGGACTTGCAGAAAACACACAAGGTTGGACAGACGATCCTTCTCAGGTACAATCCTACCCATGAACACATTTCAAAAGAACTTTCTGCCCAGCTCAAGCTGTACCTCTTGAAAAAAGATAATCAACAATTTTGAATTATTTTTAGCATGCATGTTTATTTACAATACTGTAAATTTTCAGTACATGTATTAAAGTTTTGATTCTGTGAAATAACGTTAAATGTCTATATGATTTTCTACTCTTCGAGTCAAGATAATGTTTCTTTTGTCCCACAAAAATGAAAAATCTGGATAAATGCACTATTTTATTGGGTTTTTTCATTTATATCAAATATGTAACATTAACTGAATGAATATTAACAAAAGTAAAGACATTGCATAAATGAAGTGAACTAGTCCTACATTTCAATTTACGATGTGCAATACATAATAGCAGCAGTCAAATGAATATGATTAAAATGCTGGTGTCTATTTAATCTACTCCCAGATTTAATTAATGCATTTTAAAATAATATTTATTTCTGTAAAATGTACAATTATAGCTTATTTATGTTTTTAAGTTTTCATGATTCAATAATTGTATGTGTAAAAAGGTAAAAATAAACAAAAAACATATTCAAACCTGAATAAAACAAATGCCCATCAAATGGTATTAGAGATTACAAAATTAGTAAATATGTGCTATCAAAAGATATTTTTTCTAACATGGTGTAGTAGACAGACCATTAAAATCTCATTTTTCAGAAGTATTCTGAGATTTATGCTGGTCTAGTTCGGTTTAAATACCTTTTCTTTCCTCTCTTGCTCTTCTTGGCTGTCTAGTTACATGTATCATGCACAGAAAGATAGAACTTTCATTTATCAAGTTAGTAATGTGACTAAAATGATGATAGATTTCAATTTTTGACTTTCAATGTTCGTTTCAATATAAAACAATATGCTGATTTTAATTATGTTTAGAAAAGAGAAGTTAGACCACAAAACTTTTAGCCAAACTAATGTTATATGCACACAATCCCGGGTCTCCAGAATATTGATACATTTATCATAAAAATGAAGATACATGTACATTTATAAGTAGATAAGCTTTGTATTACACATATTATTAATATTCAGTAATATCAATAACAATGGAAGAAAAAACATGAAACAATGACGATTTAATGATTACTTGTACAAACTGGTACAGATATATTCACTAGAGGAGACGGTCCATCCGTTTCTATTTTAACAATAGACAGACCGAATAACTTGAATCAACCTTAAAACAGAATTCTAGGTGCTCCAATATTAACGCTATTTAATTAATGTTGGTGATTCATAAAGTTATGAATGCCACCATCTTTCATTATAGTGTCCAGTAGTTGATAAATGCTAAATGCATTTTGTGCTTCAAGAAAATTGGTAGTCATTATTTACCATTATTTATCAATAGTTAAGACAGAGATAGAGAACAACAATACTATCGTTAAACTTTAAAGCAACAATCCGCTGGAAGTCTAAAAATATATTTCCTTATTTAAATTTAACAAAAATAAGGTATGAAAAGTGTTAAGATATTAATTTAAACAGTTAAAACAAAGAAGCTGCATTAGACACTATTATTGTTATATACATTACATAAATAGGTAGACCATCTCCTTTAAAAATAAACTGTAATTATTTCATGAAAATTGATATAGTACACATAAACACCAACGAAAAAAATGTAAAAAAAGTATTTGTGTCAAATCTCTACAAATAGTAATAGGGAATATATGTCCAATATATATACATTAAAGCTAATATATTTACAATCCTATGAAATTACTTTATCAAAGATCTTGAACTGAAACTTGTTATATTTATTAATAGATATTATTCAATCTGATTAAAACACAGATCCTATTTCATTTCGTTTTTTTTATAGTTCAAAATTTCGTTGTTATATAACCCGCGTTCAGGATGATGTGAGAGATTAATCAATGAAACGGTTTGTTACAACAAGTTTTTGGCACCGAACTGTGGGCAACCCACTAGAAACATCAATGCTGATTGGTTAATCAAATGTCTGATGTCATAGGGTCAAAAGCCGCCCGTATGACCCCTGATGCGACTTTCCACTACAACCGGTCAGCTCTTTATGTTGTAGCGGTCATCGAAAGTATAAAAAAAAGAAACGAAATACAGATCTGTATTTTAATCACACTGGATATTATTATAATACACAGTTGTTTTGGCCTACAGTAATTATATTTCGATTTATCTTTGGTCAATAAAATTTAAAGAGAACACTCTGAAATAAGTTTTTATTGAGAGGATGTTTCTATCTTCATGTATGGCGTTGACCGACAAACTTTATATTACCATTAACTAATAATGGCCGGGCCTCCAATAGCACCTAAAAATTCCACTGTTATATGCTTAAGGAAAATGGTATCATGTACAACATCAAAGTTGGTTTAATTGTACAACACCAGTAGACAGAAACTATGTAAGATTTAGATAAAGAGCTGGCCTTTTTTGCTATAATAGTTCCAAAACAGAAAATTCAAAATTAATATATTGAAAATTTCATTCACATTTCTTTATTCTGATCAATGTTATCACTGTTTGCCGTTTGTTAAAAAGCCTTGCTTCTCCATTTTTAAATTAAATCATTAAATGGCGATTATATTTTAATCTGTTTACATCCGCGCCATCTGATGTTCTAGAGAGTTGATTACAGACCTGTTGTGTAAATAAATGTCTAAATGATAATTTATAAAACATTTGAAACCAAAATAAAAACCTGTAATAGGCAGATTTAGATCTTACATGCACTTATAAACCTATAAAAGTAAATCTCTTTAATCTGTAGCGTTTATTCTATGCCCGGAATAACTTGCGGTCTGAAAGTCGGGGGCAGCTCTGAATATAAAGGCCTACAAGGGAATTTGGGTTTATTCTTCTGAAAGTTTTTCTTTAAAAATGTTACAAGTTATTCTTCCAGAGTTGGTTTTTATTTTCCATAAGAAAACAAGAAATAAGGTTTTTCTTTCTGGAATTCTGAGATATTCTAATTTTACAATACATACATGTAAACAAAGATGGTTTATAAGCAAGATAAAGTCCTTGCTTTTTCTTTTTCTCAGGTTATTTTCTTTCCCAAGCATAATCGCAGTCTCGTGCTTTATCCTACACATAATGCACCTTTAAGTACAGTGTGAGTCACTACAATTTAGAATACATAGATATTTTACCTTGTGTTCTAAACTAATAGCTATTTATATTATCAATTTCAGGTTTGATTTTCATAAGGTTGGCCTTCACTATTCATGGGTGAATGAATGAGTGTTTTAATATTTTAAACTAATATTACTTGAACTCAAGCAAACAACAAACACATTTCAGCAAAAAATATCTTTAACAATCTTAGAGGCACAAAAACAGCCACATGATCTTAATCTTCATAAACATGTATCACACATAAACAACAATACACTAACATTTATCATTCTCATGGCAAAATGAAAATATTCTTCACTGTATCGCACAGGAAAGACAAGAAAATCATTTAATCTTTTCTCAATAAAAGAAAAATTTACTTTGCTCAAATATAAAACCTAACATTTATCATTCTCATGGCAAAATGAAGTTATTCTTCACTGTGTCATTTCACATTCAGTTTTTTTTCAATAAAAGGAAAATTTACTTTGTTCAGATATAAAACCTAACTTTAAAAAACTTATTTACAATAGTAGTCTTGAAAAGATCTATGAAAATTTGACAAAACAGTAATAATAATCAGATTTAGTTACAAGAAAAACTCATACCGTTCTTTTAAAACAATTGAATTTGCTGCAGATCAAAATATAAACCTATGATAATCCATCACTAATTCTTCAGTGAGGAATAACTGCCAACAAATGATTCATAAGGAGTGCTGTCATTCAGCTACAAACTAAACAGTATCTATTTCAATCCTTTATATTCAGTCATTTTCAGTACGATCTGTTAACAATGATGTTATTTTGTATGGTTAAGACAGGCTATGATGTTGAAATATAGGACGATACAATAAAAAAATTAAAATAAATGACTACGAGTTCATATTTAACAAGATTATATAATACCCTGTATACTGGCAGTGAGTAATAAAGAGGATGATATAACTGACAGCTATCTGATTCACTAACAAAACAACCACTGGCACTTTGCACAAATATCATATCTGGTAGAAAGGTAGTACATAAAAGCTTATAAATAAATTCAAATAAAAGATTGTTTAAAACAATAAAATCTGTAATAGGTGCACCAGTTTTTTTTAAAACACTACTCAACCTCTTGACTACTAAGTTGATCAGTACACTATATAATATGTTCATATTTACTGATCTACTCTCTGTAGAAGTGAGTCAACCATTTCTCGACTGTATCCCTTTTTATGAGTACGTACATGGACACGCATGTTGTCAGACCTTGTACCTGTTCTACCACATACCTTACACATATAAAGTTTTTTGGGTTCATGGATCGTACGCATATGTTTCGCCATATCTCCTTTTTTCAAAAACGTGGATTGACATATATGGCAAACGTGTGGTTTGGCATCAACATGAGAACGTCGGTGAGCATTGTATGCTCTAGTAGATGTGAATGGTGCATCGCACAAGTCACACACAAATAAAGCATGTGTTTTTTCATGCTCTATCAAACTCTTATTATCTTTAAACAGCTTCTTACAATGAGAACAGTTGTAAGATATTGTGTGAGCCAATTTTATATGCTCTTTGAGTTTTTCTGACTTAACAAATTCATCTCCACAAGTTTCGCATCTATATTTTTCTTCCGCTTTATGGTGATCTAGCATGTGGTCTTGAAATAAAAACATGTTCTGAAATTTTACATTACATTCGCAGCATCTAAAATCTTCACTTGCATCATCTCCATGAATAGATTTGTTATGAATATTTAAATCATTCCCAGAGTTAAAGCTATCTCCGCACAAGTCACAAACATATTCAATCTGAAATTCACCATCATCCTCTTCTTCCTTCTCCACATCCTTACCACCAATAGTAGACGATTTGGCATTCTCATGATCCAACATAAGCTGTACCATTTTAGAAGGATCTATTCTCAAACGTGAATCATTCCCACTTGTTGTAGCTAAGTGCAAATGAGGTGGCTTAGCTGATGGGGTGGTTAAGTGAAAGTTAGTTAAATGGAAAAGAAGTACATCTAGGGGTTGTCCTCCTTGTTTACAAACAGGACATTCTTCAACAAACTCTTTTCTATGTCTATCGAGATGAAGCAGAAGAAATGTTTGATTAGATATTGGTTCATTACATAATGGGCATTCAACAACATTTCTATGGAAATGAAATCTTTCATTAAGACTCTTGGGTGATGGAATATCGTCATTTATGCTTCCGCATGCATTAGTGCAGATCTTCTTTGATGTATGACCATTTTTATTAACTTCCTCTCTTTCTCTCTTTACTGAAATTTAAAATAAACCTATTTTAATAACTTTGTATTCTAAACCTGTGTAAAGTATTATCGAATAATCAAGGAACTGCTACATGTATTTCAATGCAAATGTTTGTAAGATAAAATAATTTTAAGACATTTTCAAAATCTGTTGCATTTGATCTACAAGATGGAGGTTACTCAGCACAAGCTAAGTCATTTTGGGAGTAACATATGGTAAATTTCATTTCAACAAGCCAACAGTGATGTACCCCAACATGATCTCAAAATAAATAGATGACACATATTAATCATCATTTATCTTTTTGAAAAGTATCGAGCAATCAAACTGATTATCTATACTTAGTCTAAGCAGAAAGTGTTCATGATCGAACTCTGTTTTTATGTACATGTACCTGGTACACAAAGGTTCATCATTCTCGATCAGTTAGAATCAAAGTTGTCTTGTTCCAAAGCATCGACCAATCAAATTGCTTATTGCTACTTAGACTAAGCAGAAAATTCTCATCATCAAACTTAGTCAAGGTATTGATATAATGAATCTATACCCAATTAAGACCAATGTTATTGTGTTTCAAAGTCTCAACCAATCAAATTGCTTATCTCTGCTTAACATTAATGGAAAAACACTGTCAAGGCAAATTTGAAGGAGAGTTATTTTGTTCCAAAGTCTCGTCCAATCAAATTGAAATCTCTACACAGCCTAAGCAGAAAATGCTCATCATCAAACTTAGTCAAGCTCAAAAATATCGACCAATCAAATTGCTTAGTGTTCTGCTTACCCTGAGCAGAAAATGTTCATTATCGAACTTTGTCAAAGTATTGATATAATGAAACTATGCACCAAGTTTCAACACTCTCACTTACTTAGAACGAAAGTCATCATGTCTCAAAGCATCAACCAATCAAATTGCTTATCTCTGCTTTACTAAGCAGAAAATGGTCATCTTCGAACTCCATCAAGGCATTCACCTAATAAACCCCTAGCTACACCAAGTTTGAACCTTCTAGCTCAATTTGAAGGAGAGTTATTGTGTCCCAGAAAATGTGATGGACAGACAGGCGGAGGGATGGACATTTTAAAGATACATTATGGGAGATTCGATAACAAGTTTGCAGTTCTCACTATAATAGTTAAAAACTAGATAATGTAAAGGCAATTTGCTGAAAATTTCATTCAAATGGATCCACTATGAACCGAGAACTAAGCGATTGAAATTTCCGTCTAGCCTCGATCACCATTACTAAAGTCAGTACGATAAACAGCATAGTCTCGATTATCAATTTAATCGTTAAATCGTGAAGGCAAGTTATGCAGCAAATCGGCTAATAATCCACTAAAGATCGCAGGCTAGCGATGCCATCTAGAGTTGATTCTGGTCTGGATAGGTTAATTAATGTCTAATTAATAATTTAGATAACATTTCAGGCCTAAAGAAAGACCTGCAATAGACTGATTTAGCTCTTGCAAAATGTATGTTTAATAGTCTCCGCCTTTTGTGTAAGGGGCTTTAGCAGTGGGATCGAATCCACGTCACTTGACTCAATGACAGACCGTATGATCTAAAGTGCATGTCTGTGGGCATATAAAAATTTACTTAACCTCCACTTGATTTAGGTGTTTCTATCCAGTCAGGGTGAACAACCAATACATCTTCATCCATATTTTCTTCACCTTCATCAACTGGTTCAACTCTAATTGAAGCTGACACAGATGCTTTAACATTCTGCGATTCCATAGGTGTTTCTGAATTCTTTAATTTTTCATTGAGGGACTTGATTTCCGTAATTATCGGTGTGACCATTGTTGTTGTTGAATCAGTTGTAGATGTGGACATTGATGATTTTGATGGAGCTCTTTGTTGCACTTTAGCAGTATAAGTTATCATTGGTGTTCTAGTGGTAGGAATTGACAAGGAGGTAGTGTTCGAGGCGTAAGTTGAATAAGTTTCATCATCTGGTTCAGTCCCTGCCATGTCTGAATGACTGTCTACAGGTGAGTTCAACATGTTCGATGAAGATTCATTGGAAGAATTACTAACAGACTGATTTCTTACACTGTATGATAGAATTTGTGGAACATTTTCAAGGATAGGTTTAGTTATTAGGCTCTGTTCAACATTTTTTGCTCTTTCTGCTGTTTCCTGTATTTTGATGTAATACTTTTCTGATTTGTTGATCAAAAGACTCAAAGATCCTTCCAAAGTAATACTGTAAATTCTTGGCTCATGCGAAGATTCATAAATCTCCATAACTCCATCTAGGAAGGCCTTCCTTAATGCCTTTTCCATTAGTCTATTGGTAAAGGTAAACTGAGGCATTCTGCGGATGCAAGCTGAAAAGTAAAAAT
The DNA here is from genome assembly GCF_932274485.2 of Patella vulgata. NCBI lineage: Eukaryota > Metazoa > Mollusca > Gastropoda > Patellidae > Patella > Patella vulgata. The sequence continues at coordinate 68,048,251 of NC_065881.2, forward strand.
AAAAGAGAAAATAAACAATCAATTGAATAGCCCGGAGAGAGAGAGAGAGAGTATCAATCAATCAGCTTAGAATATGTATTATGTATTGTCCAAACAATACTTCAAATAAAATTCCTTATATTCTTTAAACTTTATGTGGACTTTTTTATTGTTTATCCTCGTCAAATAGATAAAATCCACCCAAAACAATCTTGATCATTTCATTACGAACATATATTATATTTGCTTGTGTGTCTTGAGCAGTGGGAGGAAACTGATGGACCTGGAAAAAAACACACGAAGAAAGGCAGGCAAAATGAAATTTGGATGCCAGAATTCAAATAACATGATGTAAAACACTAGTGCTGTTTCTCTAATATTATTGCTACATATAAGATTATTCTATCTTGCATGAAAGAAATATTGAGCTGTTTTGTTATAGTTTAACAAATTTACAATAATGACAAAATGAAATAAAGTTTGATGGCCTACTCTTTGCCTGAATGGTGGCATTTATGTTTACTCTTCATTGCATCCCTAATGTCAAGGGTTCTTTTACATGCAATCCATAATCCATTAGGCATACAGACAGGACCTTGGGTTTTTCCTCAAATTTGAACAATAATAATTTTGCAGTTCATTAAAAAATCTATATGTGAAAAAATATATCCTTTACTGTATGGCATAATCATAAATACATTCAGGCAAAGGAAAAGGTGTAAATTTTCGTGTAAAAATCCCGGTTTAATCATTAGGGGGTGACTACATTCTAATGATATATGCACACAGAATGTGTCATATGATTAATTAAAAAACATACCAAGGTTGAAAAATCGTTTCTATAAAAAATTGTATAAAGTACGATCCCAAGAACAGGTTTCCTAATGTAGTTTAAAATTGTAAATTTCAGATATATAAATATTTATTTTGTAACAAAGATTATAATGCACCATTTGTTCATATATTACCTTTAAGCTTACCTTGAAATCTGTTATATTTTGTGGATTTCCTTCATTAATTATTACAACCATGCATTTAACGACACAAAAAATTCATTTGTGATTTGCTGTATGATTTACAACACAAGCTAATATTGTAAATATTATCTGAATTTTTCCTTTATTTGCAGAGCTTTTTTCCCTCAAGTCTCGCCACTTCCGGTTTCTAAATATAGAACGGGGATATCCCTCTGCAAAGTCAACATAGACTGACAGTAGTTTGCGTGTCCCCCGGTCTCAAACCAAGCCTGTAAGATGTTTACGATTACGAAAGGAAAGATTTGACCTAGCCAAACGATAGGGGGTTCCTATCACAATTTTTTTAAAGTACGATCCCAAGAACAGGTTTCTTGACATACATTATACAAGAGCTAAATCTGCCTATTGCAGGTCTTTCTTTAGGTCTGAAATGTTATCTAAATTATTAATTAGACATTAATTAACTTATCCAGACCATAATCAATACTGACAATGGCCTGCGATATTTAGCTTGATAATGACTAGAGAAGCCTAGTCGAAACGTCGTTCGGTAATAAGCAGTAATTGTAGTCCATAGAATTGTGACCCGTATACTCCAGTTCAATTACTAAATGCCATTGAAACAAGATATTTAGCGGATTGCAATATATTATCTCTAGAGGGACCACAAGCTAAAAACGCCATTTTTCGTACAATCAAGGGCCATATAATTCAGGAAGTTACGATCCGATATGCGCTAATAATGAAAAAACCCCAAGATCTTTGGGTTATAAACATGTATTTCAAGTTTTATCAAAATCGGTATACCAAAATATTTACACCATTTGCGTAATATAAACACATGTATATAAACTGATTTGCATTCAATCGTTTCTGTTTTTACTGTAATTTCTAATCAGTTATGTTCGGCGAAATACGCCAAAAGTCTCAATCGAATGGCAATCTCTAACGTCTGGTTATTTCAGTCTACACCGATAGTATTTATTGCGCATGCTCTCCAGATAAGAATATGACGTCACCGTTTGACATGACTTGTGTCTAGCGGCAAGACTCGTTCTTCGAGTCCCTTTTTACAAATGGCACCGAAACGCATTATGGTACACGATGATCGTGTTTGTGTACCAATGATAAAATGTTTATTTTGTCTTAAATATTGGATATAAGAAGCCCATCTTTTCCCGGTAAAATTACAACATCAATGTTGAATTAAATTGACAAATAATTCGCGTTTTCAATGTCGAAGACTTTGGATGATATTGAGTTAGAGACTTAGCTATTTTATCAGTTCTATCGCAAGATATTGTTTGAAGCGTCCTTCCGGGTCGAGGGAGCGAAATGAAGTACCGGTAGTCGAATATGCATCAACTGGGCGACTGAAGACTTGATTTACGCAATGGTGTGCGCTTTGGGAGGAATTATTGAAATAAAAATTGAACCATATATATTATGTTAGTCCCGAAATGACCTAGTTTCTGTCGAGTGGACGTTAAACCCATTTCTCTCTCTCTCTCTCTCTCCGTGCACACATGATCTCGGTGTTTGAACTACCCGAACAGCTAGACACTCTTTCTTGCCAAGAATCATAGACGCACGGGCTCGATGAATGTTAGGGGGCAAAACCTAAAATGCCCGAAAAAAATTCAGGTTACAGACGTCCCCCTCCCCTCGCTCCCAAAGAAATTTTGATGGCCGCAAACGCGTTTTCTTGCTATTCCAGAACCTGAATACAGCAAGTGGTCTAACATAGACTAACTAATAGGTGTTGTGTTTGACTCGAATTCCAATCAACCAATCAATCGTTTACAGGCAACGGAGAATACGGCTACTTCAATGTGGTCTAATATAGCCCATAGGTGGCTAACCTGAATCCCAAACAACAAACAAATCGTCGGGGGGGGGGGGGGGATAGCGGCCTCGCGCTCTCCGAGAAAATATTAAAAATTTAACCGTGGCAAATGCGTTTTTCTGCTAATCTAGCCCATGAGTTAAGCAACTTCAAAGCTTCCAATCGTATTGTAACACAAAACCCACTCTATACTGAATTCCAACCATCCCATAGGACTGTTGCAGCTGCATTTACAAATGATCGATGCTCAAAAAATATCGCACAAAGTAGAGTTGCTCCAGGTCCAGGCAAAATGTTTTAATCCATGGACATGGCCAATTCAGTACAAATTCGTGGTATTCAATTGAAAGAAAAGTAAAATTGGTGATTTATTAGATTTTGCCTACAAGATGAAATAATAATTTTTGTTTTCACTTTACCCGTCTGTCCGAAAAGTTAGATTGCACCACTGACAAAAGAGGGAAAGTGACTGCGGTTTAAATTTGAAGAGAAAGCGTATGCTATTCCTATAACTATCGGTGCTCTACTGGCTCTAGCTATAAGATAGCTTTCTCTCGACCCGTCGTATATCTCAACTCACAACCTTAGTTCTCGTAAATATCGGTCCCCTACTCCCCTCACACTTTACTGAATGTAGTATTAGAAGCGTTTAGAGAACCACGGTGGCTCAATGAGTAAGACTTTGGCTCGCTAACCTGGACGTCCCGTGTTCGATCCTTGCGTTGGCCGAGAAAGTTCAGGATTTTCCAGCGTGCTTTCTCCTTGTCATTTGTGCAGGACCGAGGGCCTGACAAGGGACAATGCATAGTCATTCGGAGGGGACGAAAAGCTGAGGTCCGGTGTACGTTAAAAATCGATATGGCAGTTAGAAATCGATATGATATAGGCCTAAACCAAGAATAGGTTGTAGTGCCGCTGTACGGGCATAATTTCCGTACGTCTTCATCAGCCCAGTCTGGGAACAGTAGGCCGTTAAACCCTAATTCATTTCATATTCATTAGCGGTCAGTCTGGCTCTAGTCTAGGCTCACCTACGCGAAATAATATTAATACTAATAGACCTACCTACTACCTATAGGTCTAATAAAATATAAGTACTAAGTAGCCTATAACTAACCCCGTGAAGATAATTTTGGAATTTTCCGCGCATTTTGATTCTGCAAAAAAATTTGCTTAAATTCTGATTCCACTGTCCAGACTATCACTACGTATTTTGGAAAATAGGGTTTGCACCTGAGGAGAGAACTATGTAAATGACGGATAATTTCAATTTTGAGACTGAATTTGCGATATTGGCGTATTATGATGTTTTGATATATACAAACATCATAAACATCGATATGATATAGGCCTAAACCAAGAATAGGCTGTAGTGCCGCTGTACGGGCAAAATTTCCGTACGTCTTCATCAGCCCAGTCTGGGAACAGTAGGCCGTTAAACCCTAATTCATTTCATATTCATTAGCGGTCTGGCTCTAGTCTAGGCTTACCTACGCGAAATAATATTAATACTAATAGGCCTACCTATACGCCTAATAAAATATAAGTACTAACTACATAAGACTAAGTAGCCTATAACTAACTCCGTGAAGATAATTTTGGAATTTTCCGCGCATTTTGATTCTGCAAAAAAATTTGCTTAAATTCTGATTCCACTGTCCAGACTATCACTACGTATAAGTCCTTTTGTGGCGCCTGTGCCAATGTACAAATGTTTTTCAATCATGCCAGTCTGCACCAGACTGTCCAGGGAGCGTGCCGTCAGCCGTGGGTATGAATGAGTTGAGCAGGCCTACGTGAGTCATGCCGATGTTGCTAGACGTTTCCAGTACGGCCAGGTAAATCTACAGCCCAATTAAGGGCACTGTAGTTTTAAAGTAGTGGAGTACAAGAAATGGCTTTGATACGGAAGTGAAAATCTAGATACATACCGCCACAAGACAAAGTCGGTTTAACTTCTGATTTCGCCATTTTGTCAGACCCTAAATGAGGGGGGATAACTCTTAGTAACTTGTAAGGATAAGATTAACCATTGACGTCAAATAAAATAACTTCATCATTGACGACATGAAGTCAACCTATTTCTATGCGTCAATAAACTTTATAAATCCAATCAAGGGTCCACAGGAGACACACCAAAAAAATTTAAAAGGGAAATCACAAACAAATAATAACATAAAATATGCAAATAAGATTGTTCCAATATTTATTCTTGCTAGTTAAACCATGGTTAAACAAGGAGATACAAGTATACGTCTACATTGTAATCTTCATAAATGAAATGAAATGAGGTTTAATGTCTTACTTTTTGGAACGAACTGTGCTATGGGGGAAATGAGAAATATTGACCGGGCAGCTCTGGCGATATCTACGGCATACTCTTATTTCGAATTCCATCTCTCATCGGTTCGTTTATGTGAGAAAGTGTATAGTCGGTCTCGAGGGGCATAATTTTTTTCCAAATTTGTAATTTAGTTAAATCGAACAATGGATTGAAATTTAAAACATTTAAAATCGGCCTCACTCTTGAGTATTATAGTCACTGCTTAATGCGCGACATTTTTTCGAGAATTATCATCATTTGGTTCGGAGCTCTCGGGCGACGGGCTTTTCAAGATCTGAATTTCCAACCATATAGCGACCCGGAGTCAGAGAGGGGCGTAATTTTGTATAAGGCATGGTATCCCTGAGTGGGCACAAAAACCCACGGTATGCAGCGTTATAATGGACAGGGGTCTGCGATTCATTAGAATCAGGCGGAATTATACAGGAACCTACACTTTTCTAGGACCTTTTCATATTATAAAGGGTGGTGCTGGCCGAGATCTTCCAGTTTGTTGCAGGGGTAGCCGCGTGGATGGGCTCACAAGGAACAACGTCCAGTCGTTCTATAGGTATTATTTATAGTTCCCAGTGTTTATTATACATAAACTTTTAGGCACTTAATTAGAACGTGTCTGAATAGTTAGATTTGTTTCCGCACCATATCACTCACTAAATATAATACGCGTCCGTGTTTATATGTGAATGGTTTTTTTTGTTTGTTTGTTTTTATTTGTTGTTCTTTTTCTCTATAGGGGGGTTTGATGGCTGAATGGTTAGCGTGCGCGCGCTGTATCATAAAGTCTGTCATTGAGTCAACTGGCGGGGTTTCGAATCCCCGGTTGTACGTGGCAAGGAGTAGGGTCGCCTGTCCAACCTCGTGGGTTTTCTCCGGGTCCTCCGGTTTCCTCCCATAGCTGAAATAAAATTAAAACCATGTTAGTCCCGAAATGACCTAGTTTGTGTCGAGTGGACGTTAAACCCCATTTCTCTCTCTCTCTCTCTTTTTCTCTATACTGGGCATTGCTTGTATTAATATAGCCCATTTTGTTAATTGTCTTGTCACATGACATAGTCTCTGCTGTAAATTAGATATAGTAGTTTTGATACATTCTGTTACTAAGTGCATGCCAGTTTATCATTATTATTTGTCTTTATTCTTATTGTTGAATGAACTAGTCATGATGTTAAGTGTAGAGTTCTGGAACATCAATGGCCTCTTGTCGAAGATAAATAATGAAAAAACGCATAATAATCTTTCAAAAGATAAAGAATTTAGACATAGTATGTTTTGTAGAAACCTGGACCAACTTTGAACAAACTGATGTTGGAATTTCCGATAGTGCTTTCAAAGGATATTCAGGTCCAACCTTTAGTAGAAAAACGGTAGGGATGGGGGAGGGGGGGTGTTAAAGATATTGCAAATTTACTAAAGGATATTTACATAGCAACTGTGTACATTCCTCCCAAAATTCCAAAATACGGCTGAGTAATAACTACAACCCATTTGACATTCTTGAGCAAAATATCTCAAAATATCAAGTTCTTGGCGGTACCCTTCTTGGGGGGGGGGGGGGGGGGCGGGATTTCAATACTGGTACATATAATCTTGAAGACATTTTGTTTTCTGACAGTTATTCATCCAACCTGAATCTACCATACCCAAACATAATCAACGTCAATTTTCGCAATATTAGAAATAACAATGACATATTATGATCAATTTATGTATTAGTACTGACACGTATATTTTAAATGGCAGGTGCGTAGGAGATTTACTTGGAGCATATACTTGCGTAAACTACAACGGGCGTATGCAGGTTTCGCCATGCTGACATATTTGTCTCATCACTGTTTTGTGCAAAATTAAAACTAATAATATCCGTCCAACCGAGGTTAAACCGAAAGTAAATAAACCTATTTCTCCCGAAAATCCAAGATTATATAATAGAGAAAAAGAAGTTAGTTAAAACCAAATCAAAATGACGCACAGTTGGCAACCTCCAATCATGCCAGTAGGGCCTGTGTTAAATTAGTAACCATAAAGAAACGACGAAAAAAAAAAAATAAATAAATGGTTTGACCGTGAATGCGAACGATGAAGACATGATGTGGTGACTGCACAAATTAAACTAACTGACAATCTATTAAGAAAAATTTAGGCTACTATAGTAGGAAAAAAACTGTCTAGAGAATAGCCAAATTTAAAAGTTGTCAAGCACAAAATAGCATTTTAAAAAAATTAAAAAAAAAAAAAAAAATGAAATTCAGAGTCAAAACCCGTGGAAGCTAACAAACTTTAAGACTCTATTGAAGATAAAACTATGCATACCCAATAAACAATGTGAAGAAACGGATGATGCTATCAATTTACTCCTGGAATTAAACAAAACTAATAAGGAACTATAAACTCAAGATAACTGCAATTCAAGTCCAAAAAGCTTTTGCGGGACTAAAGAGGAAAAAGACTTGTGGGCCCGATCTAATACTAAATGAGATGCTTCTTGTATCATGCGAGTACATGACTGATGTGTGTATAAAATCTTTCAATGCAATTCTTGAATCTGGGAGTTTTCCCGAACGGTGGCGTCCCAATACATAAGAAGGGGAGCATTGAGGACGATTTGTAACTATTGCGGAATTGTTCTAGCAAGCTGCATGAGCAAATTATTTTTATCTATTATAAATAACCGTATATCTAAATATATTGAATCTAATAACCTGTTTGACCAAGCACAGAGCGGATTAGGGGCGTGCCGTAGAACAGTGGATAACGTTTTCATTCTTAAGACTTTAAGATTCTAATCAACAAATACAAGAAACCTCTATTTTTATGCTTTGTCGATTTCGCAAAAGCATTTGATTCAGAATTGGCGCAAAGGTCTGCCTGTTAAATTATTGAAACATGACATTAATGGAAAAATATTTGAATTGATTAATTTATGTATAAAAATACATCCTATTGGTGAAATACAACAACTCCAGGGCTGTGTTTTAAGTGCTACATATTTTAATATGTATATCAATGATCTAACCCAATACTTAGACAATTCTACAGACATCGATAATTATCCTATATTAAATACTACTGGCCTATCCCATCTGCTCTTTGCTGACGATCTTGATAATGTAAAACGTTTCTGTGATGGCTGGAAACTGGACTCAATAAAGATAAAAGAGAGAGAGAGAGAGAGAGAGAGAGAGAGTTTAACGTTCACTCGACACAAACTAGGTCATTTCGGGACTAACACAGGGTTCAATTTTATTTCAATAATTCGCTTGCGCATAGGAGTCTTTAGCAGTGGGAGGAAACCGGAGGACCCGGAGTAAACTCACGAGGTTGGACAGGCGACCCTACTCCTTGTCACGTACAACCGGGGAATCGAAACCACGCCAGTTGACTCAATGACTAAAGATAAAATCAAAGTTATGATCTATCCTTACACAGTCATTTAAAGCATCCAATATAGATGTTTAGCCGAATTAGGAAGTTTTCCTGTTAATATCCATATTTCAAAGAATGACTATGTACAATAAAGGGCTTAATGAAAATAGTTAATTCTGCATACCAGGAAGACATAAAAATTTTGCAATCAAACCCAAAACGCTCCTGGTATGCGGCTATCCTAAATATCTTTGAAAAATATGACATCTCTCCAACAAAAATTACATTCAACAGTTAACGATCTCCTTGCTGAATATTGCGGACTTAACCATAAATTCAGAACCTTCGGATTATTCAAAAAGAAATTCAATAACACTACAAAATATCTAGAGGTTGTTAATAATATGAAGTTCAAAATTGCGATATCTACCCCACGACTCATCAGCTTGCCATTGAAAGGGGTAGATATCTAAAGATACCACCCCAGGATCGCCTATGTAAAAAATGCAATGCAAATAAAACTGAATCTGAACAACAGTTTCTTATGAAATGCCAAATATATGAAGATTTATGAAAACAATATACATTATCCAACCCTTGACAATACTGGTCTAACCTTTTCATTTGAAAATCTCTTTGACCCAACGAGTTTTATAGCCACAAGTGTCGCAGCCTTTGTCTACTTCTCTTTTTTTTTGCAGAGACAACTGAACTGTTAAATATGCATGATATTTTATTATCTTTTACATGCGCACGTTTTGTATTTCCATATATTATGCACGTGGGCTTTTTACTATCTGGTTATTTGAATTGATACTTTGTACGTTTTGTTTCGTATTTTCATATATATGAATCATGTGTATGCAGGTTTTATACTGTCTATTTATATGAGTGCTCTGAATTTATGCCCGTCCACATTTTTGTTACCGTCCAAATTTATGTACTTGTATTTAATGCTTGTATATTGTATGCAGTCCTCAAAGGACGTTCCGCTGCAATAAAATTCTTCTTCTTCTTCATACAACGGTACTAGTACTACGTACTGCCAATCAACTTTTTCATCAATAATTCATCATATTATCAGATCCTACCTTTGTTTCGTTCTTGAAAATGCACCTGCGTTGGGATTTTTTTTATTGTTGTTTTTTTTGGGGGGGGAGGGGGGTGTTAGTTATTTGCCAAATATCACATATTGCTTGTTATTTATGACATGTACATATGTTTATATTTAGAGAGGAATACTACTACGGTACTACTAGTTTCCGTGGTGTGATCGACTGATCAAATCTCCAAACAATCAACTTTTTCATCAATATTCATCATCTTATCAGATCTTACCTTTGTTTCGTTCTTGAAAATGCACCTGCGTTGTTTTGTTTTTGTTTTTTGTTGGATTTTTTTGTTATTCATTTGCCAAATATCACATATTTTTATTTATGACATATGTTTATATTTAGAGAGGAATACAACATAGGCACATTTTGACTATTACTTTTTCGACATTCGCCGCTTGCGCTTTTCTGCGGATCGAAGACACCGAATGAGGTTGGTTTAGCCTTTTTTAGGCTTTTGAAAGAACGTCGCCCACACTCGACAAACCTCGGCAGATTCTGTTACTCTAAATCTAGATGTAGGGTAGGCCTACTGGAATCTGCTGACGTTTGCCGAGTGCGTCGCCCCAGATAAAATTAGGCTGGACAATCGAGTGCAACGTCAGCGAATCTCGTACTTCCTGTTAAGTATCTTTTGTACCTCCAATTCACGAGAATATCACCAATGTCCACAAAGTCAAAGAATCCCGCGAATGGAAAAAAGAAGTTACGTCTTGTATTTTGTTTTATCTGTAATGGAATTTAAATACTCAATACACGTGCACGATCATGAATAAATTATGAGCGGAAGGAATTTTCGTCACGTAGACGAAGAAAAGGGATTCACGAATGACTTTGTAAAAGCTGACAAATCGTCCAGGCAAGAAAATCATGTTTTGGCAAAGCAAGCTATTCTACGCGAATTGAATAAAGATTTATCGTTACGTGCCGAACGCATAAAACTTCAGAGTAAAAAAGTTGTAAATGTCATTAGTAATGAGGGTGTTGAAAAGGGGGCCGGCGATGCTTTTTCAACCACTGTTATTGTCCAGAGCAAAACATTTGACAGGTAGGCCTATTATTGTAAGAAGTTACATACCACTCGCCCACTCACAACATCTGCTATCTTTATTCTTTATGCTAAACTGTCAATTCACCAAAAAAGTAAATATAATTAATCTTCAATAAAATGCTTGGAAAACAAGACTAAAAATGGCATTAAGTTTGATTAGATTCATAAAACCCCATTTATTCATTGTCACTATTACAGAACATATGATAGATAGCAAAGACACTAAAGCAAGCAGATTGTTTTTTTGTATTTAAGCTTTGAGAAGGACAGGCCACAAAAGAACTCTACACCATCCAAGATCCCAACTTCAAATGCAAGAATAAGAAGACGTGAAATTAAAGAGAAATCTTCACACATTGATGTCAGGAATTATAGACCAGGCTATACATGGAATCGAGGAGGCAGATTGAAAGAACTTAGAATAAGGTAGATACTTGATGTAGAGAGGACATCTTATTTTCAACTCAAGCAAGTTATTCTATTTTATTCTCAGACTGTGATCTCAAGAATTAAATATTTTGTGAATTGAGCAACAAGTGAACGAGGCTATGAGTGAAAACATACAGTACCAGTATTGATATGTTAGAAATTGAATGAATTTGTATTGGGATTTGTTATGTTCTTCTGATCCAACAAAATTAGAATTTGACCCATGCATATGGGTTGTATGTGACAAGGAGTAGGGTCGCCTGTCCAATCTCGTGGGTTTTCTCTGGGTCCTCCGGTTTCCTCCCACTGCTAAAGACCCCTACGCACAAGCGAATTATTGAAATAAAATTAAACCATATGTTAGTCCCGAAATGACCTAGTTTGTGTTGAGAGGACGTTAAACACCATTTCTCTCTCTCTGTCTATTACTAGACTGCTGTACCCGGTTATTATTTATGTAATATAAAAATAATGGATCCTTGAAACTTCATTTCTTACAGATATATTGCCAGAAAATTCCTTTATCGTTGGATGAAAAATGTATTTGGAAGAGTTCTTCCCTCCACAGCTTTGTAAGTATAGATATTAGCTGCCGAGAACATATAGATTTAATGTACACAAATATCATCAAATATCGAAACACACTACATTAATAAACAAACATTAGACACATGAGCAATGTTCACAACTTCAAGGGTGTTTGTTGTGTTATGAAAGACTGGTACATGTATGTCAATGAGAATTATCAATTTATTGAATAGTCTACTGAGATAGAAGCTAAAAAAAAGCAGCATTTTTTCATATTTGTTTAGCAGATATACATGTATATTACTATATAGTAAATTTGTTAACAAGGCCTTGTTTGTAAAAAAGGTATGCTGAACATATATTTCAGACAACATTATAAGAGAATCATTATAAGAAAAGTATTTGATGCATGGTATGATGATTGGTGGGAAGTTCGACAAGAATGGCGATTACTTATTAGAGCTGAATGTCATTATAGGTAATATTTCTGTCATTCTATACCCTAAGCAGGGTTAAGTTATATTGAATATTGTGGTCACTGTCATCTATATATATATACAATTACACTCTACCAGAAAGTTTTTTGTCCCCCGCCTTTCGAAGAAAGCAGGGGACTATTAAAATGGGTTCGTCCGTCTGTCTGTCCGTCTGTCCGTCTGTCTGTCCGTCTGTCTGTCCGTCACACTTTTTGGGACACAATAACTCTCTTCCTAATTGAGCTAGAATGTTCAAACTTGGTGTATGTGTTTATTAGGTCAATGCCTTGATGGAGTTCGAAGATGAGCATTTTCCGCTTAGGGTAAGCAGAGATAAGCAATTTGATTGGTTGATGCTTTGGGACACGATAACTCTCTTCCTAATTGGGCTAGAATGTTCAAACTTGGTGTATGTGTTGATTAGGTCAATGCCTTGATGGAGTTCGAAGATGAGCATTTTCCGCTTAGGGTAAGCATAGATAAGCAATTTGATTGGTTGATGCTTTGGGACACGATAACTTTTAATTGAGCTAGAATGTTCATTTTACTTTATTGAACCATTTGAACGCCAAAAGTTATCATCTGATCTTTCTGAATTTTATATGCATTATTGTCCCCCGCCTTTCGAAGAAAGCAGGGGACTATTGAAATGGGTTCGTCTGTCTGTCCGTCTGTCCGTCCGTCCGTCCGTCACACTTTTTGGGACACAATAACTCTCCTTCTAATTGACCTAGAATCCTAGAATGTTCAAACTTGGTGTAGGTGTTTATTAGGTCAATACCTTGATGGAGTTCGAAGATGAGCATTTTCTGCTTAGGGTAAGCAGAGATAAGCAATTTGATTGGTTGATGCTTTGGGACACGATAACTTTAGTTCTAATTAAGTGAGAGAGATGAAACTTGGTGTATAGTTTCATTACATCAATACCTTGACTTAAGTTCAATAATGAGCATTTTCTGCTCAGGGTAAGCAGAGCAATAAGCAATTTGATTGGTTGAGACTTTGGAACACAATAACTCTCCTTCTAATTGAGCTAAAATGTTCAAACTTGGTGTAGGTGTTTATTAGGTCAATGCCTTGATGGAATGTGAAGATGGGCATTTTCTGCTTAGGGTAAGCAGAGATAAGCAATTTGATTGGTTGATGCTTTGGGCACACGATAACTTTAGTTCCATTTAAGTGAGAGTGATGAAACTTGGTGTATAGTTTCATTACATCAATACCTTGACTAAATTCGATATTGAGCGTTTTCTGCTAAGGGTAAGCAGAGCGATAAGCAATTTGATTGGCCGAGACTTTGGAACACAATAACTCTCCTTCTAATTGAGCTAGAATGTTCAAACTTGGTGTAGGTCTTTATGAGGTCAGTGCCTCTATAGAGTGCGAAGATGAGCATTTTCTGCTTATGTTAAGTAGAGATAAGCAATTTGATTGGTTGATTCTTTGGGACACGATAACTTTAGTTCTAATTAAGTGAGAGTGATGAAACTTGGTGTATAGTTTCATTACATCAATACCTTGACTAATTTCGATGATGAGAATTGTCTGCTTAGGCTAAGGAGCAATAAGCATTTTGATTGGTCAAGACCTTGGAACATAATAACTCTGCTTCTAATTGAGGTAGACTGTTTAAACTTGATGTAGATGTTCGTCTTGACTTGAGTTCAATGATTAACATATCGAGCTAAAGCTAAGCAGAGATAAGCAATTTCTTTGGTCGATGCTTTGGGACAAGATAACTTTGATTCTATCTGATAGAGAGTGATGAAACTTAGTGTACAGTTGATAATCAGTTTGATTGCTCGATACTTTTGAAAAAAATAGATGTGCGATTAATTAATATGTGTCATCTATTTATTTGGGGATTTCGGCGGGGGACATCAGCCTCACTGTTGGCTTGTTTTCTTCAAATTGACAGTAAATATTCATTTGGTCATAAGAAAGACCTGTATCAAAATTCGAATTTTTCAATCACAAATCACTGAATTTTCTCACTGATTATCTTAAAATTTATGATTTGAATGTAATACAGGACAACTCTGAATGATTTTTTCAATCATAAATTCAGACTCAAATATGCAGGTGGAGATATTAAGGCCTAAGCGGACCTGACAAGCCCCTGTCTATATATGTTATTAATTCAAAGTCAAATTGCATGAATTTCTAAATTGTTTTCTCTTCAGATATGTTGTTTGGGGGCGTATTATTGCTGCATGGAAAGAATATGTTTATCTTTGTAGAGTAAGAAATGCAAAGATGTGCAAGGCTAAGAGTCATTGTAAGTATTATTATGTCTCGATTCTAGATGATAAATTCCTAATTTATAAAATTCAACATACAGAGATAGTTATATTTATTCTTTCTCTAGCATGTAAATAGTTCCACCAATTCAAAAATTTTCGCTTTTAATTCACATTAAGACTGTTTATGGTAGCAAATCACTACTTTCAATTAAGACAAAAAGTAGGGTAAGCGTTACACATTCTTCTGCTATTAATGGCGTAGGATAAAGGGCATAGCAAGGAACAATGTATAGTTATTTGGATTTAATGAAAAAACATGGTCCCAGTATATGTTAGTGGGCACAAAAAACGGATCCTTGTGCATTAGTTAGTGCAGAAAAGTAGGACGTTAAACCCCATTTCATTTTCATTTCAAAATCTAGAAAAATATTAAGCTATTTGAAGATCTGTTTTCATATTGATATGATTTGCTTATTTTAATATATCTACTGAATTTCAGATAATAATACTATTCTGAGTAAAGTTTCAATAGCATGGAAAACATACATATTACACCAAAAACACAGTAAAAAAAAGTCTCAGATTGCTTTAAGACAAAGACAAGAGGTTTTAGTCAGGTAAAAACTAAATTTTCATTAAATGAGATAGAGTATATAATAAGAGTCCATGAACAGTGTACATTCAAATATTTGCAGTTAACTGGGATGTTCACTCTCTATTCATGTACTGCTAGAACATAAGCCCAATTATTCAGAAATTTTTATCTTTTTACATGGAGGTTATTATAAAACTATGTACATCTTTTCCCGGTAAGATAACAACATCAAGGTTGATTTAAATTGACAAATAATTTGTGTTTTCAATGTCGAAAATTTTGGATGATATTGAGTTAGAGACTTCGCTACTTTAAACTTGTACAGACATAGGGGTGATGATTTTCCGTGATCGCGGAAAAAACGCGGAAATCGCGGAATTGTCCACTCAAAACGGAATTTGAAATCTCACACGGAAAAAGACGGAAAAGCCGATATTTGCTGATACTAAACACAAACTCAAAACAATTTTGCAGTTATCCAAGTATTTCATCTTTTTATTCATAAAAATCGGAAATATTGAATGATATCGCGTGGTTTTGTTACTGTCTATTTTAGTATTTAGCTACTTTCATTTCATCATTTAGGAATCATAATTTTAATCGAAACGAAAACCCGTCTTTCATGTATCCCTGAATACAATTACTCTGTAGTTTAACTTAAATTAAACATTGTAATGTATATATATGTCTTAAAAAAAACTTCTGTCACTTCATAAAAGTAAAAATCGTTTCATTTACTTCTTATTTTACTGCCAGGCTCGTGACTCGTGTTTATCCACATTAACCAGGTGACATCACAAATATACCGTAGTCTTGTGAATCCAGCCCTTATTCTCGAAGAAACGGTAGTAACTACGAAGATGTCTGGATAAATCGCGACTACAACTAGCAGCTGAGAAAAATGGCTTCGTCTGCTAAAAAGATGAAACGAGATCACAAGATGTAATTTTCTGTTATTTAATTCGGGAAACAGGTTTAAAGAATAACTAGTCATTGAACATTACAAGTCATTCACAATTCAACATTTGTTATCATTGGTTTAAAATGATTCGTTTTGTAATAAAAGGCATTTTAAGATGTTTTATTCATTTATTCATAAAATAACATTTTATCTCGAAAAAACGGAATATGGTCAGCTCTGAAACGGAAAATAACGGAATTAAAAATACTTAAAACGGAATTTGCTATTTTCTGAAACGGAAAATCATCACCCCTACAGACATACTATGGACCAATACTAAGCCTATAATGAAGATTGTGGTTTTTATAAATTCTTGAAAATTTTTATATGGACATTAATTATTACACCATGTTTTTATGATCTGTTCTCAATATAGTTTTATGTATGGTTCATTCTCTTCAAAGATATAATACCGGTAATTATGTACTGCTAAAATCTGACCATTGAGAATACATCATATGTTTATGCTTCTGTAATATTTGACTGGAATAATTACATCTGTATTATTCTTATGAAGGAATGCATGGAGAAAATGGTTGGCAGAGATGTCTAATTGTGATCATTATCGTGAAATGGATTCCATAGCTTTACAGTTCTGGTCATACAGATTACAAGCTGAGGTAATTGCTCAAAATCTCTTGATTGTTGTTATTTTGCAAAAAAGATGTTACCAGTGACTGGTTAATCTTGATGGAAATTACCTATTAATATCAAGTGACACTCTAACTTCCTAGTGTTGAAAGTTGTGTCACAAGAAAATTTTCATAGTTTATTTTCACACAAAGAAATGTTTTTCTCTGCAATTTATGTTATTTATGTTAATTATAGCATTGGTTTATTTGGATTGAGAAATTCCAAAATCGTCTAAAAGAGAAACAGAAAATGGAACTTGCTAGTAGATATCACCAACAGTCATTGAAGAAGACATGTTTAACAAAATGGCTTGGATATCACAAACAACGTAGAGTGAAAAAATCTAACTTGGGTAATAGTCAGTTAAACACTTAAGTCTTATCGGTTTTAGCAACAGACTTCAAAAATACTGATTTGGTAATGACAATCTCAGGTAGTATTGGTGGATATTTTTTCAAAGTTTGAAATCTTGATGAAGAATTTTCTTTGGCTGTTAAAAGCTTGTAGTAAAAATAAAATCATTATTAATTTTTGCATATTTCTGATGATTATTAGTTTGTAAATATTGACCTTGAATTATTTTCTGTTTACAGATTATGGAAGTCAGTTATATCAAGTTTCATTAAAGATACGTTACTTAAAATATTGGAGAGAAAGGTTACGTTTCAAACGTTCTCATGCTTCTTTAGAACTTCAGATTTTAAATTCTGGTAAAACGTTCCAGACAAGACGTTATCTTGAAAGATGGAAGAAATGTATCCTTTTGTTATATTCAAAATATTCTTTATTTTTATAATTATTGTATATTTTTATAGCGCACAACTTCCACTGGAAAAATATGGTAGAGAAAATTAAGTTTACAAATAAAATTAATAAACTAAGATACATTGAAATTAAATTAAAACATTGTAAATTTCACTATTATTATTAATCGTCAGGAGATAATTAGATAATCCAATTTCTGATCTTT
The DNA here is from genome assembly GCF_932274485.2 of Patella vulgata. Lineage (NCBI taxonomy): Eukaryota > Metazoa > Mollusca > Gastropoda > Patellidae > Patella > Patella vulgata. Next base: position 68,065,758 of record NC_065881.2, read on the forward strand.
AAGAGAATATCAAAGTGATAAATACATACCAATACCTTCTTTTATTTTCTGATCCAAAAATCTCAACACTTGTTGTTGGAACAGGGAGCTATTTAAATATTTTTTGTAGCATGCCATGATTTTATAAAAATCATGTAAGTACTGTATCGCATCTTGATTGTTATATATTATTTCTTTCTTAACCTATTGTTTATAGTTGTTGATAAGAAGAAAACTGAAAGAGCAAAACTACAGCATGCTGATCTTTTCTATATCAGACATCTTTTGGTAGGTTTGGCAGATTTAAAATGCAGTAGTCAGATACTGATATATATCTGTAGATACTCCACCTTTATACAGAGACTCCACATTGCTACAACAGCTATAACTCCACATTACTCATTTCTGTAGCTCTCTGTGTAGAGGGGATCACGGTGGCTAAGTGGGTAAGAAGCTGGCTTGCTATCCTGGAGAGGTCGAGTGTTCGATCCTTGCATTGGCCCAGAAAGTAAATCCAGATTTTCCGGCATGGTTCCCCCTTGTCGGTGATGCAGGACGGAGGGCCTGACCAGAACAGCTGTGTAGTCGTTCGGATGGGACAAAAAAACGATGTCCTGTGTACTGATTGGCGTGCGTGTAAAAGATCCCTTGACAGTTGGAATTCGATATAAGAGTAGACCGTAGTGTTGCTGTCCGGGCAAAACACTGTATGGCATATGCCCATCTTCATTAGCCCAGTTCGGAGCAGAACAGTAGGACTTAAACCCCATTTCATATCATTTCATTTCTCTGTATAGATGTATTAAATGATATTTTTTTTCATTATCGCAATAATCTTTTTAAATTAGCACTAATTTCTTTCAAATTCATTTTAAAATCAAATCTTTGTTTAAAAATTGTAAAAATCATTTGAAATCACCCCAAATCATCTTATTTGAACTTGTATCCAGTTTAAAACTGACTGATTAATTTTGATAATGAGTGTCCAATTTACAAGTATTTAATTTCCTGACCACTGGTCAAAAATTAATCATTGTACAAATTAGACAATATTTTAGTGATTTTAAATGATTTTTGCGAATTTCTAAACAAAGATTTAATATTGAATGAATGTGAAAGAAATTAGTGCCAAATGATTAAATGATACCCGGGTTACAGTGAGTGGCATTGCACTACTATAATTCTATTTCTTTCTGTTTCTTATAGGGGTATGGATTCAATGCATTTCGACTCAACTCAGTTCAAGCGAGGATTCAAAGAATGAGAAATACCATGGCAACACAGTTACATTACAGACATGTAAGGCTTGAACAAACATGTATATTTTACAAAATTTGATTTTAACTTATAGGAAATTTGTACATGGTTCTGTGAAGCTTACAATCTAGCTGAACGGATGGACATGGATTTCATTAATTTTGATGACTTCATTATATGTCATGATAGTTTATTGGGATTTTATCTGTTAAGATACACCTTGTGTTTCAATGTCTGTTAATAATTGTTCAAGACAACTGTTATGGTTAATGAAAATGTAATTGAACTTTGTTCCAGGTTATAAATGAATATTGGAATGTATGGTTAAATAGATGTGAGAGAAACGAAGAGTTAGATTTATTACCTTTAACATCAAAGGCTAGGAAGCATCATGGGTAGTTATAATTTATCATAGCAGTAGTTGGCTCAATTGGAATTAAAACTTAATTTTACAGACTATTAAACAGGCATTATGCAAGAGCTAAATCTGCTTATTGCAGGTCTTTCTTTAGACCTGAAATGTTTCATAATAAACATTAATTAACTTAATTACCACGACCATAAACAACCCTCAATGGCATCGGATACCTACGATATAAGTAGATTTAAATACTTTTTGTGGTCAATGCGGTTACCGTAAAAATGGATAATCAAGACTTTGTTTATTATCGTAACAACAGTGGTAATGACAATCGAGGCTAGATCATAATTGTCTTGCTAATATTTAGGCTCAGAGTGAATTAATTTGACTGAAATTTTCAGCATATTATCTTTTCATTATCTATTTTTCAACTATTATAGCGAGGACTGTCGGCTCTTTATCCAAATCTTACATAATACCTAGGCTCAGATTGAAGTAATTTGACTGAAATTTTCAGCATAATATTCTCTTTTGATTATCTATTTTTTAACTATTATGGCGAGAACTGTCAGCTCTTTATCTAATCTTACGTAATGCCACTCTAATAAATAAATATTTTGTTTATATTATTTTAGGAGGATTTTATTATCTAAATGTTTTAAAGCATTGAACAACTATAAAGAATGGAGAAATCACAGAAAGGTAAACATCTTTTAAAATCTGTTTCAAAAACTTTGAAATATAAAGCTGTGTTATTGTCAGACGAAAAGACGAATGCTTTTAAATTAGCTTGAATTTTTGACAGAACGATGTGCCTTATCTCCATATAAAGTTGGGAGATGGTGTACTGAATGTTGTTAGGTGTGTGCTCTATGTGAAAGTTATATGTTATAAATGAATAACCTCATAGTTTTTTCCCCAATTTTCTCGAACGACTTATATTGGTTCTGATGTGGCTTTAATTTGTATGTATCATGCTCAGACCTTAAAATAAAAAAATTCCCTTTCAAGTTGAAATAGAATAATTCCCCCAAAAATATATGATTCTGATTTGTCTTTACAGGCACAGTATACTAGAGCAGATACTCATTACTATCTACATGAATTGCCTAAATATATGTTTTATATGAAAGTTTTTGTTCAAGTGTCTAAGACTGAGAAGGAAAATAAAGTGAAATCTCAACAGTTCTATAGGTAAAATAACATACAAAGATAGTGTGACCATCAGGATAAACAGAGCAAAAATAACTCAATTTTAATTAGATTGTGAAAATGTCTAGACCCTACCTTTTCGCATTTGATATTTATTGTGACTAACAATTACTGAACGCCCTCAGTGAAACTATGTTATTTTTAACAAAGGAGACTAGATAATAGTTTGACTTGTAAACTGATCTTAAATCAGTATTTAGTACTGATAGTTGCTAGCTCTGAATCAATTTATACTAACTCAAAGATTGAGCTGTTCTTGTTAAAATGGATTGTTGATATATATTCTGTAATTTTCAGAGAGAGTGTTCTGTCTAGATTTTTCTGTTTCTGGTCTAATTCCACAGAACAAAGTAAAGAAAACAGACTATCAGAAAGAATGGTAAACAAAGAATTTATATAAATTTGTCAAACAAGTATGCTTTATGTAATATCTGGGAACAATCTTACACAATTTTCACTTCTAAAATAACTGCATGAAAAAATTAAGATATTTTTGTAAAATCAATTACATATTTGTTTGTTTACAGGCTATTTTACATTATGATGGTACTGTATTACATAGATTCTTTGAAAATTGGAAATTAAGAACTGTGGAAGTGCTTGAAGATCAAGTTAAAGAGGTATAAGTTATTGATTAATCGTAATATCAGTTTTGTTTGTATTAAAAGCCTCTTGTTTATTTTAGACAAATTGGTTTTAAGAATGACTATTTTATTTTCTAATAGGCTCAAAGAAGAAAACTTGTTCTGTAGCATTTAGTCAGTCTAATATGTCACTGTTGTGGTTCTTTAACTTGTTAGTCTCATGTAAAATGTTTATGAGATGTAAAAATTTATTCCACTTTTGTCGTCAATCAGATTGGAATCAAAGTTGTTTTATTCCATTTTCAGGAACAAGCTGTAGAGCATAGTTGTTGGACAAATTGTCAGAAACATTTTCAAGCCTGGAGAGACCATGTTAGAGATGTCAAGAAAAGGTAAATAAAGAAGTACTGTATATATCTGTTATCTTGGCATTGAAAGGTGGCATTGTCTTTTGTGTTGTAAAAAGTCTGATAATGGAAATTAAAACTAATTGAAACCCAACCGTACCGATACATACTGATAGAATTGTTACAATGATCATATTGTTGTAAAAAAAAAAGTGTTTCCTCACTGCCGACTTCCTCGTCCCCCTTTCTGAATTCTCAAACTGATTGGTGTGAACACATCCAAGCTATGCAGGATTTTTTATGTTGATTTAAACCGTCACAATAAAGAGACTATGGTCTTAGTACGCAGTAAGTTTGCTGTATTTGATTTATTAAAAATGAAATATAATAAGAATTATACTGGAAATATGTTATAGACAGCTACTGAATATTAATATTTTAGTTCTAAAATATAGAATTTATGCAAAATTGAGTAAGTCACTAAATTATGATCTGTGGATACTAGTCTATATCATATTTTATCTTATGTTATCATATTTTTCAAGTGAACAAAATGAAGGTAAAGCTGTACAGCATAGATATCAGTGTTTAATAAAACAACATTTTAAACAGTGGAGACAGGTTGGTGATATATCTAATACTGTTGTTTAATTTCTTGAACAATAATCTATATCTATTATTAAAGATACATTATGGGAGATTAGATAAAGAGCTGGCAGTTCTCACTATAATAGTTAAAAACTAGATGATGTAAAGGAAAAAGTTTGAAAATTTCAGTCAAATTGTTCCAATCTAAGCCGAGAAAACCTTATTTTAAAATCACTGTATCCTCAATTTTCATTGTTAGCACTGTCATGAAAATTAACTAAGTCTCAATTATCCATTTTTGCGTTTAATCATGTACGGACTTTGAACAGTAGATCGGATTCAAATCCAATTAAAATCGAACAGATAAGATTGCTTTGAGAGTTAATATGGTCTTTTCATGTTAATAAATGTCCAATTAATAGTTTATATAACATTTCAGGCCTAAAGAAAGACCTGCAATAGGCAGATTTACCGCATATAATACATGTTTAACCTAACCCCACCATGTCCTTAATAAAATGACAATTAACTGTTAAATATAACACTCTTAAACAAGTACGATAGAACAGTTTTATACGCTTAGCATAAGTTGAAGATAAGAAAAGATGTTTATTTCATCAAAAGTCCATTACACATATATTTAGACATAGTCATATACATTTAATAATACATACTACATAGAAAAAAACATACATGTGCATACAATATGAACCCTGTTTAAATCATTGGTAAGTTATTCTGGGGAGGTAACTCTTGCAGAATCTCTTGTCTCCCCTTAGACCACAAACTAAATAACTCTTGCTTGATTGTAATACAAAAATGTGACCAATTATTGTCATTCTGAAGGCTTTTATCATACCTTTATTATAATGCACATGAAATAACTATAATTTATATGATGATGATGGAAAAAGGATTTGATAACAGCAAGAGGATACTTGTCAAAACCTGTTTTTATAATAAAACCAGTGATTATTTCTCATAGAAATTATGTTCTGTTAATGTGTTCTTCTATCACTAAATGCCACTTAAAGATTATGAGTTAATCTGTTTGTATTTAATAGTATCATGCCAGTAGACAAGAGAAGACTAGATTAAAAGAGAAAGCTGATAAGTATTATAAGAAGAAAGTATGTAGATTGATGTTTATTCATCTTAAACTCTATATACAACAAACACGACAGATAAATACTGCTGTAAAAAACAGATACCAAGTTAAATGTCAACAACTTAAAAGGTATGTACAGACCATATATTGGGACCCCCACCTCCGGACCCCCCAATTGGGTCTTGGAAAGGTTATGAACACATGATGTGCAGAATATTGACTCCAAACTTAAAACAAACAGAAAACCATTCACACACAATTTTGAAAAACTACTGTCAAGGGTCCTTTATGTAATATGATAATTATGTGGCTTTCATAATGAGATCATAGTACCGTATAACAGATATTCTTTCTTTTCTCAAATACTAATAAATGACTACTTTTATCTTTTTTAGAGATACTCTGTGTGATTTAGATAAATAATATTTCAGATTTTAAAGATTTACCTGTCCAACCTCATGGGTTTTCTCCGGGTCCTCCGGTTTTCTCCCACTGCTAAAGACCCCTATGCGCAACCGAATTAGTGAAATAAAATTAAACCATATGTTAGTCCCGAAATGACCTAGTTTGTGTTGAGTGGACGTTAAACCCCATTTCTCTCTCTTTTAAAGATTTATTGCAACAAAATTTCATATATCTTTAATTATTTTAAATTAAAGTATGACCTTGAAGCAATGGTATAAGAATGCTAAAGAAGAGAAAGAGGAGAGGTGTAAAGATAATACAGCTGATTTACATCATAATATACATCTTATACATAGAGTAAGTAGTAATTATACATCTTATACATATAGTAAGTAGTAATCGTAATACACATCATATACATAGAGTTTCTATTAATCATAATATACAGCCTATGCAATATCTATAACAATAACACAACACAAACTAGATGGAGTTTGATACATGTTTATTCTTTTTATACGACCACATTGAAATGCGGTCGTATATTGTTGTCGCCCCCATCGGTCCAGGCTATAGAGGCTAAAGTTAATATCCAATTGACTTTAAATTTATACACAGTGTTTAAGGTCATGAGATGAAGAAGCCTATCAATTCAAATGATTATGTAAATTGATATTAAATGTTCTGTATGCTAAATGTTACAGTAGGGCAGAACTAGAAGCCACATGGGTTGTTACTCGTAATCAGATTTTGTTGTAAATGTTTTCATTTCTGACAAAAGATAACAATATGCGACAACCTTTGTTGACTCCTTGGACGACTAAGTTGTTGTATGTTTTGTTGCTTGGCAACCCTATCTTTTTAAATTTCAATAATAGAACTCTATTGCTATGAAAGAGTACAATGTGTTTATATATTTCCATTTCTTAGTCCATGTTTTGTGTCTTTATAGGTATTTACAACATGGCATAGGTATGCTGTAATACATTCATTTAAAAAAACAGAATCTAATAAACTAGAATTAGAAGCTAGAGAACATTTAAAGAGAGGTGAGTATTAGTCATTCTGATAAAAAAGCATATTCCACATACTCTAATAAACACATGAATCACTCTCCATTTCATCACTTCATGGTATTCAATTCCTGGTACTTTTGAATTCCAGCCATAAGCAGGAATATGTAGTTATGTAGTTCTTTTTGACTAGTGGACAATACATGTAATAAAGATGCCAAAAATGTAAAAACAATTGCTGTATTAAAATACCAAAAACAAAGATGATGTCTGAATGTATTTTATTTAATATTATTGCAGTGATAGTTAAACAGTGTTTTAATAAATGGTGTGCTGCTAAAGATAGAAATATATTAATCAAACTAAGATTACAACAAGCAGCACAACATCATGAAAATAAAACCTGTGAAAAAGTTATAAAAGCCTGGATAGAATCTACACAGCTCAGTAGACGTAAAAATGTAAGTTCATGTACCATTAATTAACTTATATCAAAGGATATTAATGTAAAATATATTCAATAGATAGCTTGATTTTAAATGTGACAGTATTGTTTTTAAAAGGGCAACAGGACAGGCCACCTTTAAAATTATTATTTAAATTATGAATGAGAGGTGTTATTTATATTGTAATGGCCATTTTAAGATGCTTTATATAATTTTTATTGTGTAGTTACTAGCCAGACAATCACAGTGGTTTTATAATGTCCGTTTAACAGCTAAATATTATCTACTGTGGAAACAATATCTGATAGAAGCGGAAAAAACACAAGAGAAAACTCATATAGCCTTATGGCACTGGAGTTTAAATCTACAAAAAAAGGTAGGAGAAAACATAATGATATATAATCATTAAGTATTGTTTGATTTCAACTTATTTTGAGTGACCGATTTAACTGTGCATTCTAATCCCATGTTTGTACATAATAAAAAAGAGGGTTCAGATTGTTTTATATTATAATATTCAACCAGGTTGTTGAGGTATGGATTCTGTATGTTTTATAATATATTTAACCAGGTTGTTGAAGTATGGGTGCAGTATATTTTAAAATATGATATTTTATCAGGTTGTTGAAGTATGGATTCAGTATATTGGTGAGAGAAAGCGTAAGAAAGAAAGAATAGCTACAGCTATGAGTAATCGTAGAGCACGGTTACTACGTAATGGTGTTTCACAGTGGTTAAATGTTGCTGATGATTTATCTAAAATGAGGTCCAAGTTTGCTGCTGAGCAACAAGCAAAGGTAAATAAAGTTTTTGCAAAATATTTTTAAAAACATAAATTGTAGTGAAGAGAGATGGAACTTGTCTGTAAGACAACTTGGGTAGTTTTTGATGTTCTTTAGAAACACTGTAAATATTGTAACAAATAAGACAACATTTTGGTTAGTGGTTGTTGGGGATTTCTTTCCCGCTTTCCTTTTAATTTCGTAATATATTCTGCTTTGAAAATTTTATTTTATTTTCAGACAGCATATGACAGATATCAGCTACTTCAGAAGTATGCCTTACACTGGAAACATGTTACAATCAAGAATATCAGAATTAGAGGTGGACCGAGGCCACTGACCATTAAAGATCCCTCAAAAGAGTTAGCAGTTAATCAGTTAAAGCATATACTTCCCTCAAGAGAACCTCCATCTATCTTCCCAGCATCATCTAGATATTCAGATCTTCCAGCATTAAAAATGGCGTCTGCCTCCCCTTGCCTCCCATTAGACTCTAGAAAAACTACCAGTGAAAATGTTCAATACCAGTACGTTATATTTCCATGTTTGAATAATTTGATATTGGTTGACTATCTATTTGAACTATCTAATTGAAGTAAAATTGCCAATTGATTTTTAAAAATTTTCAATAATTACCTCCAGAGATATGCCCTTTTGTTATATTGGTTGTCTAGCCTATTGAAATGATTTTTGAACATTTCCATAACAACTCCCAGAGTTATGCCCTTTTTTTAAAAGGAAATATCGTTAGCACTTTAGATGCTTCAATTATGATTCAATCCTTTAGGAGTTTGAAAAATAGCTCAAATGCTATGCGGCTTATGCCCTGTTTAAAGAAATCTTGTGTGATGGTGAAGAATGTTTGATTGCATGGCAACTCATGTTTATTTGTTTTAATCTCCAGGGAATAAATCATAATTTTTGTCTTACATCATACAAACATCTTTTGAAATTTAATATTTTGGTAAAGTCAGGCGTCCTTTACAATTTAAAATGTTGTAATTAATAAGTTTATTTTGACTTTGAAACATTTAATTTTAACTTTTCAATTTCAGAGAACCGTCCCAGTTAATTCGACAACGACCCAAACCTAGACGTCCAGCTTTTCTAGTTGATTCTCTGAAGAAAGCTGGTTTATTTTCATCATTAATTGACAAGTAAGAAAAATAGAACAATATATGATAAATTATTATTCATACATTAAATGAACTATATTTTTTTTTCATTTTGATGTGTCTCCCAAAAAACTGAAAGATATTTCAAAGTTACAGAAAGGTTTATCTAGGCACAAAGCAATTGTTATTCAAAAAGCTCATCTGTAACTCCACCTTATTACATCTAGATGCTGGATTTGCTGGTATTCCTTACAAAACATATAAAGCTTGCGATTAGAATACAGGGTCCTAAGAACAATCAAAGAAAGCAAGGGACTATTAAAATGAATTTGTGAGTTCATCGCACAATAACTCTCTTCTAATTGAGGTAGAATGTTCAGACTCTAATGGTGTGAGAGTGATGAAATTTGTGTATAATATTATTACATCTAAAACCTTCAATAAGTTCAATAATCATAATTTTCAGGTCAGGTTATATAAATCAAAGTGATGCTTAATAGAAAGATAAATAGTTGTCATCTATTTATTTTGGTATTGAGGCAGGTGACATCAGTCTCACTGTTAGCTTGTTACCACAGTGGTATTAATTTAAGAGTAATTACAGTTAAGCACATTCTATATACCCCATGTTCTGTACATGAAATCTTCAGGTTTTTAACCATGTTGACAAACTATTGTAATTTAGAAAGAAAACATAACAGCTGTATCAAAATGTTTTTATGAAAACTGATTTCAGCACTTCTTTGGATTTGTTGTAGAATATGAGGCATGAGGATATGACTGTAAACAATACTAGACAAAGTTGCTTGATTTTCTAAATAGACATTGTGATTTTCCGACTTCAGTCCTCTTTGTACATGGGGGTCACAGTGGCTAAGTGGGTAAGACTCTGGCTTGCTAGCCTGGAGGTCGGGTGTCCGATCCCTGCATTGGCCGAGAAAGTTCATCCCGATTTTCCAGTGATGCAGGACGAAGACAGCTGTCTAGTCATTCGGATGAGACGCAAAACCGAGATCGCGTGTACACATTGGCGTGCACGTAGAAGATCCCTTGACAGTTGAATTCGATAAAAGAGTAGGCTGTAGGGTCGCTGTCCGTGCAAAATTTCCCTCATAGCACACTGTATGGCGTCTTCATTAACCCAGTTCGGAGCAAAACAGTAGGATGTTAAACCCCATTTCATTTCCTCTTTGTACGTGGTGCAGGATGGAGGGTCTGGCAAGGGACAACGTATAGTCATTTGGGTGGGATGAAAAACCAAGGTCCCACGTACACATTATTGTGCACGTAAAAGAACCCTTGGCAGTTCTGATTCGAAATAAGTGAAGGCCCCAGTGCTGCTGTCGTGGAAAAAATTTCGTTATAACACACTGTATTGCGTAGGCCCATCTTCATTAACCCAGTCGGTGCAGAACAGTAGGACGTTAAACACCATTGCATTTCATTTTTTAAAATTGATTATTTGTGGTTGAATTAATTTCTTGTGTTTTTAGTTCACCACAGATTTGTGAAGAAGAAAATGAAGATGGAGAAGATAATGTTAGGCCTGATCATGTACAGCCAGCCTCAAACTTGGTTGAAAATGTTGTAAGAGAACAAATGGTGTCTGTTGTAGCATCTCCATCTAATCATGCAGTTTCTTCAAATCAAAGACATCTGGAATTGTCTCCCCCTGAAAACAACCAATCAACACCTCAGAATGTTACCCAGAATTCTCAGTATGCAGAAGGCAGGTGTAGCATCTCTCCCAGTAACCAATATTCCTTAACAGTAGAACAACGAATATTACATTCATCTCCTTTATCAGGCAGACATGATTTAAGACAGTCAACCCTTGCCTTATCAACTTTGTCTGGTGGCCATGACACTTTAAGACTTGAAACAAATGAAATAACTCTATTAAAACCAGGTGACTTTATGAAAAGCCTGAATTCTGATAAAGAAGGAAGTGTTTCAGTAAGTCAGGAAAATGCACCAACAGAAAGAGAAAGAGAGAAAGATATGACTTGTCATGAAGAATTGATCTATATAAGAAACACTCTTAAAATATTGGAAGAGGATCAAAAGCGATTAAAGTAAGTTCTTCATTTAAAGAACATAAAAACAAATTAATTTCTGTATTTAACAGTCCTACTAATTGTATGTTAAAATATTGAGCATTTCTATACCATGTCTTGTACATTCATTCTCAAACATTCATTTCATTGTGTCATGGTATTACTGAATGAAATACAAGAAAATATGGAGGCATTGAGTTATCTTTCAGTATCCACATATTTTGTTAAGCTCGAATTTAAATTTCAGAGGTTGTCACATGAAGGTGAGAATAGAACTAGATACAACAGATTGTAGAAGAAAAAGATTTCACAACCAACTATCTCAGCTACCTACTAGGGATATATAATGTCTGTGATTTTATTTCAGTTTTAGTATAAAAAGAATGAGTCTTATAATAATATATTAAAATATGTTTGTGTTTCAGGAGTTTACAAAAACAATGTAAACATTTATCTAGGTGGTTAAAAGATGATGTTAAGATTGATGATGATGATATTGATGAGCAAGAAGTACAACATGAATTACTAGAGGTTTGTGGTATTTATATCATTAACAGGTTTAAACACCAAGGCCATTAGAATTTAAAACTGACAATTATATGGTTTGGAATGGCCCTAGACTGAATGGACTGGACCATTTTATTGAAAGCAGTCAAATAAAAACTGAACCAATATATTTTTGACATTGGAAATATACTTTATGATTTCAGGTGAAAAAAGAAATAGCAGTTTTAAAAGATTCTGTTGGTAAAGACAAGATAAAGTGTCAGAGATTGGTAGAAAGATCTAAAATACTGGTTTCATTATTACAAACTTGATACACAGATATAGATAATGGATATTACTGTGCATTTAATTAAACTTAGATCTGTATTAGTCCATGCCGAAACGACGCTACAGGGAGGGACATTAAAATGATCTCTCTTGTTCCATCCCGGTTTTATACCAGGAATATATCTCAGGAACCAATCAAAATCATTGTATACAAAACTTTGTATACACATCAGCATATTATAGTAGTAGTTTCTTTTTTAATTCTGAAACTTAGCATAACTTCATTGGCTAATTAAATGGGTAGATTGAACACTATTATATGTTGTTAATGTAGAGTAAATGCCAATTTTTGGAGCCATCTCCCAAAGCGTAACAACAGCAACCAGCAAAGCAATTGGCTTTATCTGCAATCAGACCATGGATTTCTACAAATAATTAATTGCCAAAATTATTCTTTGTTTGCTTTAATTGAAATTCTTCCTCTGAAGGGCTAAAAACATGAGATAGAACAGTTTCTAATTGTGTCACATTGAATCTTTGTGCACAATGGTCAACACAACCAACATTCATTTCTATTAGTGTATTTTGATTAGAGTGCTAAACTATATTATAGTTAATAGTCTATTATGATCATTATTTTTCTCTGTTATAAATATGAAAGAAAATGGGGCTTAACTTAATTATTATAAATATTAAATGTATTTTTGTTACTTGCTAGAAGCTGTTTTGTTAATGTTTAGTACAATGTATATTATCTGTCCATTTTTTACACAAAAATCTTTTGTTAGAAAGTAAAAATGTAACTTTAATACATTATTTTGTCATACATTATACAAAATATTTATTTTCTTATGTATTAATATGTAAAATATATTTTATGTATATAGTGAATTATCCCAATTGTTAATGTATATAAAAAATTATCACAAGAATATTTCTCATTTTTATATGTCAACATTTGAAAGGGGGTATGGTAGTCTGGCAACAACTGATCTTCCACATTATACAAGAAATAACTCTAAGTGCACGTCAATATCAACAAGGGCAGTAACTCTGCCGATCCAATTTCATATAATCTGCTTATGAACTGTTGACTGTATTTCTGTAATTAATCTGGTCAGGGAATAAATATTATTGATTTAAAAATAATCTGTAATTACCGAGATCTCACAATCAGGACAGGCTGAGTCAAGTAGTGCTGACCTGTAATTCAGTAAAATCATTCTTTAGGAAATTAACAAAATGGATTTATTGGTTCTGATAAAGTACTTAATCAAAATAATCTGCTTTTATCATTGTATTAAACAACATACAACCCATATTGATTTATAGTTTCCTTATCCTTCAGATAATCAATAGTGATAAAATTACCATTTAATTTATAGGAATCAGTTATTAGCAGAGAATATAGATTGGTGAACTATCTGTCCCCAAGTGACAAATATTAGACTTCTAATGTTTAAAGTAGCAGTGTGTGTTATCAATTCGTATAACTCAAATTATATCCGATCTTTGCATAGTATAAAAAATAACATTACCATTCACAGCTTGCTGTATCCTAAAGCCTCTACAGTTTCTCAAACAAGTGTCAGAAAACCCCACTTCTTAAATTAGTCATCAACCAAACCATTTTCTTTCATATTGCTATCCTTACCGAGTGTTGTTTTATTTAAGGCAGGACTTAAAATGCTAGAATTTCTCAATTAATATGCATATTTAACAATTGTCTAATTAATGACAGAAAAATATTTCATAAGCTTGTTGCCACTTTAAGGAGGGTTATTTCTTGATTTCTTGAATTGCATTTGGTACCCAAGTTTTTGGACAACTTACTATCTATAGAAACATACTGAACGCCAGTCTATATGGCAATGATAGTCCATATTATTGGTTTTATTATAAAATATTATCTGACAATAATGTAACCTAACATCTGTTTTATAATAGATAATGATGTCTATTGCGCCAGAATTATTGGTTTCTGTGTGTGAAGGGTTCTATAATGTCTGTTATTCGAGCTATTGCAGGGTTTGACTGTCTCCACAGTCTGCATTAGTGATTGATAATGTACCGGTATCACGCTATAAGTCAATTCTCTTCTTTGGTGAAATGTACGAAATCTGTGATGAGTCATTATAGTTACCATAGCCCACTGAAGAATTTTCCTGTCATTATAGGGTACTTTTCTTTGAGAACATGTATCTATATTGAGAACATAATACATTACCTTCTCGCATATACTTCCAGAGCTTCGGATTTTATTACGTTATTGACCTTTGTTAATGTAATTGATGTTAGATTCTACACAAAATAATGTCCCTAATTTCTAATCGAATTCAAATGAATTAAATCAATTAATTTTGTTATAACGGCGCACTTCCTGCATATAATTATATGGCATTGACCTTTGGTTTCTCTGGCATCATTAAAACAATGAAATGTTTCCCTTTTCATTAGGATTTGCAGATTAGTTATACAGACAAAATATGCATTGGAAATAAACATTTACATGTATTATGGAAATAATATTAGGAATAGAGTAAGCTAATAAATCTGTCCTTCAACCACCTGTATGTTATAAATATTTATATATTATGTTGAAGATGGATAGTGTATTTTTATATTTGACTAACACAATAGAACGTTTATCTCTAGGATACGAACTGAAGACAATATCCACACTTAACATTCGTCAATATCTTGTTTATGTATTATACATTATATTTGAATAAAAATGTACAGAATTTCTGTACAATTATTTTGCCCTGGATTAATATGCTATTCAAACAAAGTGAAAGTGTCAAATAGCGTATTGTATTTCCTAGCCATTCGATTGACGCCTGTAAAATAATATTGACAATATGAGCATAGAAAACAGATTGTCTGTATTCACGTATTATTATATACAAAACCTATAAATCTTGTATAGTTAAAGTGGATATGGGAAATGTAAAACTCGATGATGTGAATAGATTCTTGTTAGCTTTCATTGCTATATTTAAGCTGGGATTATTCTATTGCATTCTGATAGCATATTGCAATTTTTAAAAAAGCTTTTATGGTAATCTGAGAACTATTTAAGTGAATTATTAGGCATTACGTCCACGGGAGAGGCGCCTTAAGGGGCAGTATATAAACGACTTGACACTTAATAGCACGTTTCTGTGATATCAGACGCCTTAGCATACAGTGGTTCACTTCTAGTTCACAAATAACTTGAACATATAAGGTTGCTGGTACCCGCCCACCAGTAGGTTTTTAAAGGGGGGCTTTTAATGTTTTCACAGGATGGCTTAGAAAGTGAGAGGATCAAACAATGCCCGCCATATTTACGTTAAACGATAATATTTTATGAAGAAATGAAAATCGAGACTTCGTTTATTATCGTAGCACATGAAACTTACCATTAGAGTATAAGCACTGACAATCTGCAATTAGGTCATTTCATGTGAAAAATTCATAACCTCAATCAGAACAAAGTAATTTAACTGAAATATTTATGTTTTCATTATATATTTTGCCCTTTATCTATAGTTTACTTAATGCCTTCTTAACCTAGAAATATATTTTTTGTTGGATTTAAGAGATATTCATAGTTTTAATGTTTTGGGTTTTTTTTTGAATATTGACTCAACATATAAATCTCGATGGCCGATAAAACTTACGGTTGCCATATTTGAATCGTAGTATAAATATAATAAATCAAATCATTTCCCGATTTAATAACAAAATATATTGAAAACATTTGACTCACACTTGACTATAAACCTTTTTAAAGAAAATCAATAGATCTCTGATTCACGACGCACGTAATTTCAAATATTTATAATGCAATAGAGAAAATCAAGATTGATTGATATATCCTCCAGAGCTTGGATAAAAAAAAATGGACACGTGATCTTTGTCATGTTATGCCTGTAGGGTTGGGGTTTTTTTTGTATTTAATGCAGGGCATGTAACGGTATATAAATTAATTCTCAGTGTAGAAAAAAACCAACAATATTTATGTAGCTTTTAACCTGACATTATACAGCTATTCTAATTAAATCGCAGTTAACGTTAACAACCAACCAGTTCCCTTAATGCTCTCCTTTATCAAATATAGTAGAATTTAGACAGGTAAATTAAAGAAAGTCTTGGTAGGTATTTAACACGTGACCTTTCTAAGTTAAATGTTGAATTAAGAGAAGGTGGCATGAATGACGAACACACTTAAAAGCACGGTCTCTAGGTGGGTTGAACTAGTCCTTTACCATTCGAGGGTAAACATAATCCCCTATTTTCAATACAGATAGATAATATAACCTACACGTTACCTTTTCTAGCCATTTTAATTATCTTACCGTTAGAATATATTAACGCACTTCGGAGATGTCATTGGTACCAAGTCCAGTAATGCAAATGTGGTGATTGAAATCATCAGATGTAAACGCAGCGGATTGTAAAACAGGGTTAGGGTTACAGTAATGTTTAGTGGACATGGTTAATTAATGGTTGATAATATTTTTATAAAAGACATTTTTTCCCATATATAACAACACTGTTTTCACGTGACCTCTAATTAGACATGATCATTATTTTAACATATGAAGATCTTAAAGGAATACGATTTTGTCTGTGAAAGACGCCGGTGTACCCGTGTCGTTTGTTAATATCTATTGTGTAGGTCACACTAGCTTTAGACTTCTTGTTGAAATTTCTATTATCATTATTTATCAATACGTGCGTGATATAACGTTTGTAACGCCCATTTTATTATAACATGATTGAAAGTTAATATGGAAGTCTGGCAACCCACAGTCAAAAGCACCGAAAATTTTTCCACAAATATAAATGACACTATACTAAACCTATACAGTGTGTGTGGAAAGTTGTCCCAACAAACGATGAAGTTGGTCTCTTTGATTTCGGTTTAAATTTCTAAAAAAAAAATGATTACCCGTGAATGTACAGATTTACTGTTAGAATATTCCAGATTCATTAGGAATTAGGAAAACTCCAGCTCAAATTTCAAGAAACGTGAATAAAAGTTTTAAAATTACTTGGTAAATTGCCAGCATCTTCTACAATGATTGACGCACACTTTTCTTTTTGGCCATGAATCTCAACAGTTTACTTTATGGGTAAAAAAAAAGAAGATTAAGTCAAATATAGTTAAACCCTTTATGCAGCGGCGGAACCAACATTTCGTGTGTGTGGGTCAAAATGGAAATGAACAAATCAATGTCCCCCCGCCGAATTCCCAAAATAAATAGATGACACATATTGATTAATTGCACATTTATCTTTTTCAAAAGTATTGAGCAATCAAATTGTTTATCTATACTTAGTCTAGGCTAAGCATAAAATGTTCACGATCAAACTCGGTCAAGGTTTTGAAATATCTGGTAGTGAAACTATACACTTCGTTACATCCCTCTCCATCAGTTAGAATCAAAGTTATCTTGTTCTAAAGCATCGACCAATGAAATTGCTTAGCCCTGCTCATCATTGAACTCTACATCAAGTTTAAACATTCTACCTTAATTAAAATCAGAGTTGTTATGTTGCAAAGTCCTGACCAATCAAATTGCTTATCGCTACTTAGCCTAAGCAGAAAATGCTCATTATCGAACTTAGTGAAGGTATTGATGTAATGAAACTATACGCCAAGTTTCATAACTCTCACTTAATTAGAGCTAAAGTTATCATGCCCCAAAGCAGCAACCAATCAATTTTCTTAAATCTGCTTACCCTAAGCAGGAAATGCTCACCTTTGAACTCTATCAAGACATTCACCTAATGAACGCCTACACCACGTTTGAACATTCTACGTCAAGAACGCCTACACCACGTTTGAACACTCTACGTCAATTAGGAGAGTTATTGTGTTCCAAAGTCTCGACCGATAAAATTGCTTATTGCTCTGCTTATCCTCAGCAGAACATGTTCATTATTGAACTTAGTGAAGCTACTGATGCAATAAAACTATACACCAAGTTTCATCACTTTTGCTTAAGTAGGACTAAAGTTATCTTGTCCCCAAGCATCAGGCAATCAAATCGCTTATCTCTGCTTACTCTAAGTAGAAAATGCTCATTTTCGAACTCTATCAAAGCATGCACATAATGAACGCCTACAGCAAGTTTGAACATAATGAACGCCTACAACAAGTTTGAACATTCTATACCTCAATTAGAAGAAGAGTTATTGTGTTCCAAAGTCTCGACCAATCAAATGGCTAATCGCTCTGCTTACCCTGAGCAGAAAATGCTTATTATCGAACTTAGTCAAGGTATTGATGTAATGAAACTATACACCAAGTTTTATCACTCTCACTTAATTAGAACTACAGTTATTGTGTCCCAAAGCATGGATCAACCAATCAAATTGTTTATCTCTGCCTACCCTAAGCAGAAATGCTTACCTTCGAACTCCATCAAGGCATTCACGTAATAAACACCTACACCAAGTTTGAACATTCTCGCTCAGTTAGAAGGAGGTTTATTGTGTCCCAAAAGGTGTGACAGACAGATAAACGGGCGGACCCATTTTAATAGTCCCCCGCAAGGCGGGGGACAATACGAATCGGTTAACAATGGGTCTGTTCGTCTGTTAGCTGCAATATTTGTAGCCGCGATAATTCTTATTTACAGATACAATTGATACAATATTCGCGGCTTTGCGCAAGTAAAATAATATTAATTGCAAAATTTTCAACGCAGGGGTTGCGTAACTATTATTATGAGTGCTCAAGTCCAATATTTCACTGAGTGATCTGATAAATTGATTCTTCACAGCCCCCCGCCCCCTATCCGAAAGTATGTACTCAGACACACGGTGATTGCTAGTTAATAAGCTCGTCTCATGCTCCACCTGACAACTAGTGTATCTTTGAAAACATTTCCGACAGCTCCAGATAGTTGGGACTAAGATAAAGTGTTAAAGAATCTTTCACGTAGAATTAACCAGTTTTATTCAGTGAATACATCCGGGATTTCTCCATTAATATGAAGTTATATATATATAAAAAAAATAGATACACATAGTTAATGTAATGTTGACCAGTGTTTAAAAAATCAAATATTTACACATATCATCAGCCATGCTAAATCTGCAACTATAATAATGATGAAAATACGATAACCAAATTAAAAACAAAAACTTCACAGTTTGTAAAACTGAATAGCTTGGCAAATTAAATTAACAACATAGCCAACGTTTTCTTTCATTAATACGAATTATGATTTAGTAATGATAATAATGTGTTTAAATTGTATATTCCAAGAGAGTGGCATATTTCGTTTCATCGTCGACAAAGTTGGCATTAACTGTAACTTTCACGTTCTTATTTCTGTGCTGATCCAAATTGGTTTTAACTTCCCAGATATCCCTGCCTTTATTTTCCAACTGTGTCCATTCTCCATTTGCTACAATAGCCACGTGGTTAGCGTTTGGTACATGAATCTGAAAAATATATTTTAAAAGTAAGTGAAAACCATTGCCAAAATATTCACGGACTTGCTGCTGTTTAGTTTTTCAGGACTAAATAAACAATAGGTCTAACTGTGTGACTTTCTATTAGGACTTTTGTTGAACTTTTAAGGCCAAGGTCGACGACGCTGACCTTCCCAAATATTTCCAGACAATCAGAACAGTTGTCCGATTTTAAGGATCAAATGAAAAAAGACAGCGCTTTCGTGTCATTCGGGAGGAATTGGAAAAGATATCATTAATATTTATCTAGCTCTAGGCCCTTTAGTAAAAGGCCCAAACTAGCTTAATCATTGGCTTACGGGTGTGGAGGGGGGGGGGGGTCATACGGCCATAAAACACAACTTTTAAAGCAATTTAAAGCATATAAGGGAAACGTAATTACACCAAAAAATCCAACCAAACTGACATCAATATCCTGCGCCCTCTAACTTTTCCTAGTCAAAAACATAAAGAATATGATGAAACATATATATTTCACGTCATGTCGCTTTGACTCGGATAAGAATCAAATCAGATATGTGGCCTTGTATGAATAGTTGATGACTAATACTATCTGTTACACCCAGGTTCAGGTAAATACAGGTAAAACGCTGATTAGATAATTGATTGGCGCAGCTATTGTAAAGTTAAAGTTAAATTAAATAATACGATCCAGCTGTTGATCATAATTCAAAACCTATTTATGTAACTTTCTTTTCAGCACTAGAAAAAAAAAGAAATTAAGGTAATTTAAAGTAAGAGCACTTTAACGATCGTTTGTCAGTGATTTAAACCTGCAGTGGCGGATCCAAATGGGGTAGTGATAAGCGGTAGAAATCGGCTTTAAAATGCTTTACGGTATATTAATCAGGCATTATGCAAGATCTAAATCTGTCTATTGCAAACTAAATGTTATTGAAATTATTAATTAGACATTAATTATTTTAGAAAGACCATCGTTTAGATTTTCAACAGATTTAAATGCGTTTTGCGGTTGATGTGGTTACCGTAAAATTGGATAATCGCGACTTTGTTTATTATCGTAACAACAGTTGCAATGACAATCAAGGCTACACTTTTCTTCTAGCGACGATAGCGAGGCTCACCATTATAGTGAGAACTGTCAGCTCTTTATCTAATCTTACATAATGTATCTTTAATTATGGTTATCCTGATGAACTTTGTCTTTTCAGCTTAGTTCGAAATGTTTTATTTAGATGTCAAGTAAACTAGTTTCGTAATATTTATTATAATCAACATTTTGTTTTTTACAGTGCGTCTACACACCCAGTCAAATTCTAAATGTTAGACGTGTGTTATCTTTGAAACAATGTTATATAGGCTGTCAAGAACCCACTTTAAAAAAAAAATGTTTTGAGTTACGTCATTGAAATAGCTGTAAAGATCTTATTACTCTCAAGAACCCCTCAAATGAAAACTTATTTGGAATTGAAATTAACCACGTTACATTGTTGTTAAAATATTTGGCATGGTTACTGAAGATTCTTATATAACAGTGGCACTGATATACATGCAGGTATTCTGATATCAAGCAAATCTGGAGAGAAGATTGTTTCCTGGAATTTCAGCTCTCTATGTTTCTTTTTCGTGTACGCTACCACAACCTCAAAAAGAGGAAGTAAATCGAAACCGGCAGCCCGGAGAAGACCCGCGAGTTTGGGCAAGCGACCCTACTCCTGTTCACGTGCCGGGGGGGGGGGGGGGGGCTTACATGCATGTTTCGCATTTTTAAAATATGAGAGCATACCCAATTAAACCTATGAGGGCACTGAAAGATACTTAAATCAATTCCATAAA
This sequence comes from Patella vulgata, assembly GCF_932274485.2. NCBI lineage: Eukaryota > Metazoa > Mollusca > Gastropoda > Patellidae > Patella > Patella vulgata. The sequence continues at coordinate 68,087,059 of NC_065881.2, forward strand.
AACGTTATGGCCATTAAAACAGGGGGGTCGAATGGTTAAGCACGTGCGTGCTGTATCGTAAGTTCTGTCATTGAGTCAACTGGCGTGGTTTCGATTCCCCGGTTGTACGTGACAAGGAGTATGGTCGCCTGTCCAACCTCGTGGGTTTTTTCCGGGTCCTCCAGTTTCCTCCCACTGCTAAAGACCCCTACGTGCAAGCGAATTATTGAAATAAAATTGAACCATATGTTAGTCCCGAAATGTTAGTCCTAGTTTGTGTCGAGTGGACGTCGTTACACCCCCTCTCTCTCCCCCTCATTAAAACAATTACAGTTATAAATGAGTTATCTATTTAGCATTTTTGCTAAACTAATTTGAATTATTCTCAGACTTTCTCTATCAAGTAAATGACTCAACAGACAAGATGGATGTTGACACAGACTTGGATAATGTTTCTCGGATGAAACAACTCTACACCCACCAATTATTCTGCTCTTCTGTTCTTTATAATCCTTATTCAGTCAGACAACCATGATACAAGTTGCTCTACATACGTCTATATGTTTGTTTGTAGTTTTATTGTAAGTATCTTTATAAAAAGTTAAATTGTTCAAAAACCTGTCATGGCAGTTTCTCAAATTAGAGCTGCCTCTACTTTAAAGTAGCTAAGTCTTCGACATTGTCATTGAAAACACGAATTATTTGTCAATTTAAATCAACATTGCTGTTGTGATCTTACCGGGAAAAGATGGGCTTCTTTTATCTAATATTTAAGACAAAATTTAACATTTCAGCCCCATTTGTAACAGGGACTCGGGGAACGAGGATAGACATCAAGTCATGTCAAACGCTGACCCCATATTCTTATATGTTGTTGTACTTAGTGTTTAACATCCGCTTATTGTCTTATTTACATTTTTATTATCTTAGCGCATGCGCAGGGGCTTTCCCGTGGGTGGGAACCGGGGAGTATCTGGAGTAAACCCACGTGGTAGAGATCGAGGGCGCTCCTATCTACAAACCACATACGCTCATACCACCAGGGATCGAAACCGCAACCGCAAGCCAGGCGTGACCGGCCAGCTAGAGGTCAAAGCGTGACACTCTTGACCACAGGCCATACTTACCCCCCCCCCCCCAACCCCAATTCTTATCTGGAGAGCATGCGCGATAAATACCATCGGTGTAGACTGGAATAACCAGGCGCTACTTCGCCAAACATAACTGATTAGAAATTACAGTAAAACAGAAACGATTTAATGTAAATCAGTTTATATACATTCATATTACATTATTATATACGTTGCTACCCATTGTGTCAATTTCTAGGTCCCAAATATTAGCGATTTAGCTCCTTGAAGCTGCAGGGTAACAAGAAAAAGCTGTCCAAAAATATAAAAAAATCGAACTATTTTGTATTTTGAATGAACATCCCAATCACTGTGAATTCTCAACTTCTGGGCTGATCCATTCAACACTGGCGTGGAATATGTTTGGCCATGTCTGTTACACCGGAGATGGTTATTTCTCGATTGTGATTGGTTGGTCAATTGGCCACCCACGAAAGACAATTTTTTATAGCCTTTGGTGTTTTTTGATTTGTACAGGCTGATAAATAAGCCTGTTTCATACGAGAGCGTTCGATACGAAAACTGTAAAGTATAAAACGACTATATAAACACCCATGTTACCTATGTTTTGTGCATGTTCAAAGGTCTTTTTAAAAGCTAAGTTACTAGACAACAATACATAAACCACAACAACCAATTATGTCGTCTGTACAGTACGTTACTAAAAGTTGTGGCACTGTGATTCTGTTATAGATAACTGGGGTAATTACAAGACAATAACAAGTAATCAAGGGCAACAACCCATAAAGTTATTTTTAGAAATCGTTAAATTTTGAACATAAGCATTGTTGAGAAATTTGATGTCATCAGGGAATCGTTTCAACTTTTAGAGCACCCAAAATATTAATGGGGATCAAAGACAATGACTCTGAAAGAAAGTATCGGAAATCGTTGAAATTAATAGGATTCTTCCTATTATATCACTGCATGTAAATTTGTCAAGATGTATATTAATGTTTAAAAATTTCCTTTAAAAATGTTGAGGTACTCTAAAATGTATATGACCAGATAAGAGCGGCTATTTCATCCGTTGTGGTGAGAAAAATGGTCACCAGCAACACTTGAAAAGGGTCCGAATCCTGCAATTGGAAACCCTGTCGTCAACGACACATAAAGAAAGGCCAGTTGCAAACATAAAGGGTACGGTATTCCACATATAATTAAAACGTATTATTCTACGATATGGTGGCTCCTTTAAACTAACTTTAACCATTGCAATTTATTTTGTTTACTATCCATGAGAATATGAATTACACAGCTGCATTTATGACACTCTATATCTCTTTAAACTGTACACGTGAGAAAACCTTCAGATAAGATGGCGCTCTTAAATATTCATAAAGGTGAATTTGGCAATACAATAAAGGATGCGTATTGTAAAGTAGTTCATAATTAAAGATAAGTATGTTATGAGCCAAGATTTCAGTACTATCTCAAGAACGTGACGAAAATTGCTGAATAGTTAAAGGGAAACCAAATGATGTATAGACAAAACACCCCCCCCCCCCAAAAAAAAAACAACAAAAAAAAAACCAAACAAAAAAAACCCACCCAAATTAACTGAGCATTTGCTCATCTTAGACAAAATAACACGTAAGGTGGGACATCTTTTTGACGGACACTTCTGTTTTACACTGAAATTGACATTGATGAATGTCTTCAGTTATAAAAATAACAAATAATAGAGAGCTTACTCATACTGAAAATAATTTCTCACGAGACACAATATTGCCAAAATCATCCCAAACCACCGCGACTCTGTCTCCCCCACATCAATTGTTTGGATATGGCATCGAATGTGTTCCTTGAACCATGTTATCAAAGCCAGCTTTTAATTCAATGGTATTTTCCTGGCATTGTTTCAAGAATTTAATATTTACCACTTCTACAAGAAACATAAAGGCATATAAAAAAATCTAGATATCAGGAACCTTCCATGGTACAGAACGACATGCAATTGGTGAAATTAGAAATGGCAAAAACATTTCATATAAACCTGTAACTATATAAATAATTTATAAAGATACGACCTGTGGAAGTCAGTTAATTTTATAAAAACTCGATCTTAAGGGTTATTTAAATGATAACATTACAGCATGATTTTGTTATTTTTATCATTCGCCATAGAAAAAAGTAAACTAGATTCTTGATTTCACATGGAAAATGCCCGTTTACCATTTGAAGTATATATCATTTCAAAACTGAGCGTTTGAACTACTTCAACCTAGATTAAATTTGTGGTTTTAGAGACTAACCCTAACCCCATATTTAAACCACAACACCGTGCAAAACCTTTCCCCCAAATTCTTAAATCTAACCCTAATCTGTCATTTCTTTCAACCCCCAACTCTATATACCCATAACCTGACCCTTTCTTACAACCAACCCTAACTCGATATAATCCTAATCTGTCATTTCGTTCAACCCCAACTCGACACAACCATAATCTGTCATTTCTTACAACCCTAACTCAACATAACACTAATCACCCATTTCTTACAACCCTAACTCGATATAACCTTAATCTTTCAATTCTTTCTACCCTAACTCGACATGACCCTAATCTAACATTTCTTACACCGTAACTCGATATAACCTTTTCCTCTCGTTTCTTTCAAAAGAGCACGGCATAACTTCATATAACCACAATATCTGTTACTTCTTACACCTTGGATATAACCTCAACATTTGTTATTTCTTACACCTTAACTCGATATAACCCTAACCCTAGATATAATCCTAACTTATCATTTCTTACAACCCTAACTCGATATAACCCTAAGCTGTCATTCCTTACAACCCTAACCCTAGATATAATACTAACTTATCATTTCTTACAACCCTAACTCGATATAACCCTAATATGTCATTTTTTTACAATCCTAACACGATAAAACCCTAAGGAAAGGCCGTTTAGGGTTATATCGAGTTAGGTTGTCAAAAATGACATCTAACCCTAACTCGGATTGACACTAATCTGTCGTGTCTTAAAACCCTAACTCGATATAACCCTAAAATGTCATATAACCCTAGTCTGTTATTTCTTACAACCCTAACTCGATATAACCCTAATCGGTCATTTCTAACTCAATATAACCCTAATCTCTCATTTATAGCTTTTACTCAAAGAATAATTGACACATCTTTTATTCCAATTACAAGCCTAATCTATTTATATACTAATATTTGTGACTGTCGTTTGATTGTCTGTCTGTCTGTTCAGAGTTGGCGGCTACACTAGGGCTGTTCCGAGACTGAAATTTGGTGTATAGGGGTAGCTCGTAGTGGGGGGTAACATATGCCTGGTGGCGATGGACTACTACTTCCAGTTTTGGAGTTATGCTACTTCCGGTTCATACCTATTCCCGTGCTGTGCCGGCTAGTATGAATATAAAACTAGTCCACCCATAATATCTGCTAATCTTAGCTGTTAAGAAACCGAAAATGAATAAAGTATTGATCGAGAGTCTGCCTGATAGTTCACTAACTTTAATCTAAATTAGTGCCAGTCGTTTCCAGAGATCCATATGGGCCACTTTGCGATACAATGTGTCCATAATTCTTCTCAATGAAGACCCCATGAGATGGACCTAAATCAAAAACCATTGTATATACTACTTCAATCTAAGCTAGCGATTTGTAAGTTCCATTGGTTAATTTACATCTCTTTCGAAATAAAGCTGAGATACAAATTTTATTCCCACGAAGTTCCTCCCATTTAATCACCGATTAAAATTGAATTTTTAGGTTCACTATTATTTGCTTTTTTAATGTCATTTTCCTTACAAAGTATTCAGGCCTGCATATTTTATAAATTAACATAGCCTCCAGCAGTTTCCTTTAAGATTCAAATCAGTATTTTGCATCTTGATCTATAGATAAATTTATATATTCAGTACGAAATAGTCAACGCACACGTTCAATGCCTAATTGGCCCAATTTCACTTCCTTCATTTTCATTAACGATAGGCAGTTATTCGTTTATTTCCTTAAACTTGTTATCCTTGTTGTGGTGTGACTATATTGCAACATGAAATAATTCCCACACTCATCGTTAGTCCCACAGTTGGGAAGTTAAACTGTATTGTGTATTATTGAGCGGTCGGGCGAAACCCAATTATCCTAACCAAACCCAAGTTGTTAGTCTCTACTCGTCTTCAGTGATACAGTAATTCCATCTTTCAGCATTTCAGCAAAACAACTAAGAGTTAGGGTAACACCCCCCCCCCACACACACACACACACACCACACACCACACCACCTCCACCGGGCCACACACCTATGCGTGATAAGAGACTAGACAATCGCCATATAGGGCCTGGATCAACCACCTAACCTAACCAATAATGTTCTACGGTTAGGGTTATCAAGGAACTTATGGGGATATTTACGTTTTATAAAACATAATTCAGGCAATACAAGTAAATTTTTAGTTGCTAATAACTCTTGAGTAACTATTTAAACTCTTTTTATGATCATAACATCCGTGGACGAAAAGCCGATGGCCTAAATGTCGCTTCATAAGTTCAATTTCAATAAAGCGTACTTTGCGAATAATTCCTTTTAGGCTTACCTTAAAATTAACACCTCTGAGGCGAACTGAAGAATTCAAAAACTTTGGTTCGTACAGGTAGCATCCATTTTTAAATTCCACATACTGTTTGGGACAGGGATAAACTGGATTTAAAGCTTGTTTACAGTGAATCAAATAATTGTAGACATTTGGTAAAGATTTACTGCTGTTCGATTGACGAAGAGCAAAAATTTGAAATTTGTAATATCCAGATTCTGGAAAACCGATTTGGAAACTGATGGCGGACTTTTCCATTTGAACAAAAACATATTCACTAACGTCTTTATCGGTTTTACATTTAATGAGATTGGTAGTAACTTTAACTGGATCCGACAAATTGAATTTAATCTCCATTTCATTGTCCGAAATTTCAAATTCTTCCTTTTTATGCGAAAGTGGTGTCATTCCAACCTCTGCCATCTCTTCTTGGGCACCAAGATACCCATCGGGTAATTCTGGACGTCGTGACATTTTTGTTGATAGAAAACGAAACGAATAGAAATATTGTCAACTGCCCACAGTAGGAATACTCGCTATGTGAAACTCTTTTCTTTAATGTATTTGTCGTCTGCTATTCACAGTGTTATATATAGACTCCTCGCCGGAAATTAACGATGATGTTCGTAAGTTTCCGTCCTTCTAAAGTCGATTGGCGACTCTTGTTCGTGGATGAGTAATACAGAACCAAATTCTTTACATGGACTGGACTTTCCGTATAAACATTCGTTTGCAATTTTAAAAGGAGAGTCTAGATGCCAAATGCGTATAAAATCACTTATTCGCCCGCAAACGGGAAATTGCTTTGAGAGAGTATGAATGGATTGCTTTACTTTACGAACTTGTGAACTTTAATAATGTATTATTATAGTGTTCGACACTAAATGTGAAATTTTTTATTGTAAGTTAAACACGACTGATAATGGTATAAGTTCTATTTATAACGTAGTAACTGTGTTGTTATTGTACAGAGTAAATATTAGAGACAGAAAGTGTATAAATTACAAAATGTTTTGATATTAAAGGCGTGTCTTTTTGACACATTTATTAATGTCTTAAGTTCACGCGGTAACCTTCTATATTCACTATTTATGAAGCATATAAAGACTCACAATGGTAGTTATATTTACAAAATATAGACCAATATAAATAAGTTTCTTTGTTTTTCTTTTTTTTTTATTTATTTATATTTTTTTTTTATCTATGAAAGGTATTCTGTTTAAAGAAGAAATACGTTACCTACATGATGTGTGACGAAAACTAGGCTAATGAAGTAGCTTGCATTATTCTACTACTTTCCTAGTCTAACTCACTGACATTTATGCCAGTATCCATTTCTAGAAGGGGGTTACTATCTTCCAGGCAGCTGGTGCACAGATTAGTACAATTAAATATAATGTTGACGTCTTGACGTAAAACGGTGCCCATACGAAACACTTACCCTAAAATGGTAATTGTCTCGCCCTAATAGCTGACGCATCTATACTTTCTATATAAGACAGAGCGGGGTTGTATTTCCCTTCAGGCATCATTCGGAGTTCGGAGGGGAATATCATACCCACAACATAACAACATAAACAGTGTTCCAGAGTCAGTTAATTGATGATTGAAATAATTGATCCCACAACGTGAAGTCAAAGAAAGTCCTAGACGAAAGTGTCACATCCATAGTGTCACAGCCTAGGTCTTATTTGGAGTCCGTGACCAGGATAGTCACATCTGTCCCCATAGTATCACATATAAACAAGGGGTTTTTTTTATTATCCATAACAAGCGATGTCTTACTAAGTTCGAAATACCACTTTAGACAGAAATGCGTATGTATTTCGAAAAACTTTGGCGATAATTGAACAAAATTTATATGTATAATGTTTCTGAAAGTTCTTTAAATGCACAATATTCTAGACTAAAGGGCAAATATGGACTATCATAGACTATATCGTAAATAATACCCTTACCTAAAAGCCATATTGGTCAAAAATGTATTACAAATTGACCATCTATATATACATGTATAGAGTTCACGTTGCTTTAATTGATTTAGTTGACCATCTATATATACATGAATAGAGTTCACGTTGCTTTAATTGATTTAGTTGCTTTATTTATTGTCGTAGAATCGCCTGTTAGTTCTTTTAACATTATCTTTTAAAAAGATAACTCATATATTATTACATCAATGAACATCGAGCTCAGATTGTGTCTGATTTAGATTTTTTTTAAATTGCCTTTTAAACCCCCAGTTTTTTGTTATTTTGTTAAATTTAAATAAGGAACGTGTTTATTGGGCTTCTGATGCATTCGTGCTTTAATATAATATTTTAAATTTTTTTAACCAAAAGGTTAATCTGCGTCTTGATTGAGTGGAGTGTGTCAATAGATCAAATACAATATAATATTCTATACAGATCAATAATACATTATATATTATGATGGTTCTATTACAGATTGAAAGACAGTCTATAATGGTTTTATAAGAGGCGTTTTCTTGTAAACACTAAGTTGACCCGGACAATAAAAGTAACGAGTTAAGAACGGGTTGTTTAGAAAGATTAATAAAAAAAAATGAGTGGCAGGTTGTCATTCCCTTGATATTCATTTCACTAAAGTGGTTGGTGCAGAAAAGTAAGACGTTAAACCCCATTTCATTTTATTTACACCATTCATTCTTTATTAAATTTATTTCCTTCTATTGAAACCACGAAGTACATCTGGATGATAATGTAATCACAGTGCACGACGTGATCGACAGGGGATGTGTATCTAAAAATAGGAATGGAATAAAAAAACAAAACAACAGCGGTTCCGTGTAAAAACTGGTAGTGCCCGTAAACTACCCCGTGGTTTATCGAGGTTGAAGAGGAATGGATGGAAACACCCTTGTCCGCGTCAAAAGCTCCTGTAATAAAAATTTAACTATAGAAATATGAAAATTACATTATGTAATTCTCAAAATAACGATGTACCTTACGTATCGGTCACACACTTGTATACGCAACTATATCTGTAGTGTTCCAAGTTTTAAAACTTTTTCGATAATGTTGAAGCCTCAAATTGCCATTGGACACGAGATTGTTTTCCTGCTGTCATTCTAATGTTATAATTTTGCCTATTAGATTGCGTGCTATCTATGGAAGAATAAAATCGTCGATTAATTGTTATAAGATAATATGCTTTTTGATAATATGAGTCATTTATTGGACCTTTCATAGAGTGCAGGTCGACTGGCAAACCGTCAGCTAGGCATATGTTTAAGTTGAATATGTTAACGTGCATTTCTTGACTTTGGCCGATTAGTCACTGATAAATATTTTGCATACTTGCACATTTATATTTAATTTCTTTATCAATATATCTTGACAAGATGATTGATATGTATGCCTTCTGTTACATTTCATTCGATATTAATTTTAGAGCACCATTATCTGATTGAATAATAAAAAAAAGAACGATTAGTACAATCTTCAAAACTTATATGTATCAAAGAGAATACTAAATGATGTCACATTTATCAAAAAGGAAAATAAAATGCCACAGAATACTTCATAAATCGAAGACAGTTGGAGACTAAAGGGAGACAACTTAACAAAATGTGTTTGGGTGGGCTAAACACTTACGCGCCCCGATCCTTCTGAAATTAATTGTTATTTTGTTAGTTATTTAAGACAAATTATTACATTCCAGTGAAAGTATTAATAGTAACAGGCTAATAAGTCTCATAGCCTTCTTCTTCTTATACTTCTTCTTGGTTCTATAACGCCTGCTCCCACAAAAGTGACATCGCAATCTCCCAGCTATTAGCAGCTATTTGTGGATAGATTTGGTGGCTACACACGTCTTCTCCGTAAATGGACTATATATTACGTGATAAGATTCCATACTTAAAAACATCGTTGCTAGATTTTGCGTCAAGAGAGAATAATTAATACTTTGGTTTAATTTTAAGAAACAGGCGTGGAATTTCCTATAACATAAGCAAAATAGCTTTGGATTCGCCTAACCTATCAAAAATCCCAACGCTGCCTGTGACTTTTTCTAGAAAATGCTCTTAGGTCAGAGTTTTTGAAAACTTTCTTGTAAGGAGCAACATTGTCACCGAAACCTTGTAAAAGGTCTACCAGTCTGATCTTTTTCCCGGTTTTATTATCCCGGTGGGAGGGGGGGGGGCAGAAAAGTAGAACGTTAAACCTTAAACCTCATTTCACATTGTGTTTGAAATCAATAAATCACTTCAGCATTAACAAGATATATTTGGCTACAGAGTTTATTAAACGTAGTATTCTCCCTTGACTAAGATTGTATTAGAAATATAGTTCTGTTAATGCCCAACGGCAAAAATGACTTCTTATATGTCAGTCAGCCCGTTGTCCGACAGGAGGGGAGGGGGGTGCCTTGAATCTGCTGATAGAATGTGCATTCATTAAAATCGATGTTTCAAAATTTCTTTCGACCGGTATCCATCTCAGTCTATAATTTGACCATTGAAGTCATCTATCCAAATTCAGTTTTGCTTTCGTCTAATTTTATTCGTTATGGCTTAATATTTAAAGAACGCCACGAACAACTAAAATATTTTTTTTTTTAAATACAAAATTTATCCAGAATGTTCAATTTCATCGGGCATGAAATATACGCTTATAATTGAAAATATTTTGTTGACCAGTGAATGGCCTGTATTGACTGAATTTTAGTTCAGACAATAAGTGTACTATTGTGATTAACCTATTATTGTGTTTATTACAGTTGATAAGTTAAACAAACAAACTATACTATATCATAGTCATATTGATATACATTCTAAACTTTTATCATTAAAACTATAAATTACACACAATTTCCGATTTTGCAGTCATTTACCCTACATTGGCCCTGAATTTAGACTTGTTTAATTAATACATTTAGAATTTATAAGAGACAAATCGTGTACATATCTCAAAGTAAAAAATATGTAAGATTTTAATGTAAGGGCTGTTATTATTATGCAACAATAGGCATATCCGGACATACAAAATTATACTCTATAAGACAGGTTTTCATCAAACCCCAAAAAATAAAAATATATAATCAAATGTAAAACTGGCAATTGCAATACTGACTCAAATGAATTTGGTCTTGTGATTTAAAAGCATGGAAGTCAGAATAACTTGTTGACATTAATCATTTGTTATTAATTTAGAATAAATTCTCACGATTTAAGCCCCGGAACTCGCAATATTATTTAATAGTGACCATTGTTTACCTCTATACTTGTAAACAAGCCATAATTTTGGCTTCAAACCATGTATTTGAGAAAAATGGAGATTTGCAAGATTCATTAAGTTTGTAGATGACCATAATATAGTATGTTTTAATAAAGATTGCAAGTGGTTGGTTTTTATAAATAACATTGGTACTCGAAGTCTCATCATTGAGTTGATGTCCAGTACACAGTATATAGCAGTTAAACATTATGTTTTGTATATTAAATTAAACCCTATAGAAACGTGTTTTCATTCATACCCTCTCCTGCCATCAACCCGCGTTAATTTTGGAGATTACGTTTTAAACGGCGCGACAGGATTAACATTTCCTTTTCAACCGTTTTCTTCACATTGTTTGAACAATGACAAGAACATGACAATCAATTTAATGTTCATATTATTCTTAATAAGTCTGTAACAAGTCTTAAAGTGTAAAATTATAATAATATGATTACGCATACTTATACGGTAATTGAATTTATATGAGAACAATTAAAAGCTTGTCCGAGAAATCAGTTTCAGAATAATATTCTTTAAATCTTCAACAGTTTTTATTTTTAGGTATGTACTGTGAATTGAATAAGGAGAGAGAGAGAGAGAGAGAGAGAGAGAGAGAGAGATGGGGTTTAACGTTCACTCAACACAAACTAGGTTATTTCGGGACTAACATGTGGTTCAATTTTATTTCAATAATTCGCCTGCATGCAGGGGTCTTTAGCAGTGGGAGGAAATCCGGAGAACCCCGAGAAAACCCACGAGGATAGACAGGGGAACCTAATCCTTGTCACGTGCAACCGAGGAATTGAAACTAGGCCAGTTGACTCAAAGAAAGCACTAACCACTCGGTCACGCCCCCCCCTTTTTTACTACACCTGGGGGGGGGGGGGGGGTGGCCGAATGGTTAGCACGTGCGTGCTGTTTCATACGGCCTGTCATTGAGTCAACTGGGGTGGTTTCGAATCCCCGGTTGTACGTGATAAGGAGTTGGGTCGCCTATCCAACCTCGTGGATTTTCTCTGGGTCCTCCGGTTTCCTCCCACTGCTAAAGGCCCCTACGCGCAAGCGAATTGTTGAAATAAAATAAAATTAAACCATATGTTAGTCCCGAAATGACCTAGTTTGTGTCGAGTGGACGTTAAACCCCATCTCTCTCTCTCTCTCTCTCTCTCTTAATACACCTAGATCTATGATTAACCATCCTATTTATTCTGTAGGGAATTCTCTTTATCACGAAAGTGTTACAAAAATTGTTTTCCTATTACTATAGCACTTAGACTGAACTGGTGCCAATCCCTAACATCAGTATGGCTCAAGAATATATGGTGTAGCCTGTAAACATTGACATCAATTAAAGTTATGAAATATTCTTGAACATTTTTAATTGTATACTGAACTATATTTGTACTGATATTTTTTTTTAGAAATTCAACTTTGACAATAATGTACGAGGGCTGTCTGGAAAGTTCTAAGTCTGAAAACGATAGGTCAATAATTGGGCATTGGAAGGACTAACCCCAACACAGATACACGCCGACATGGTCTCCACTTTAGGGAATAATGCCACTTCCTTTTCCGCAATAAAGAAGTGGGCTGCGGAATTTAAGCGTAGCAGAGGGAGCCTTGGTCCGCGTCCCGGAAGTCCATCAACAGCAACCATTCAAGAAAACATTACCCGGGTGCATGACGTAGTGATGGCTGATCGACGACTGACCACTCGACATAGCGCCAGTGTTGTGGGCATCTCATGAGAGGGTTGAGCACATTATCGCCAACCAGTATAAGGAATGACAAAAGTTTCTGCAAGATGGGTGCCAAAACGTGTTAGTTATTCTGGCTTGCATAGACTTATTGTTGCTTTGAAATAACTAGACCTAATTCATTTAGTATTGCAATTGTCAGTTTCATTTGATTATATATTTTTGGGGGGTTTGATGAAAACCTGTCTTATAGAGTATAATTTTGTATGCTCGGATATGCCTATAGTTGCATAATAATAACAGTCCTTACATTAAAATCTTAAATATTTTTGACTTTGAGATATATACACGATATAGTCTCTTATAAATTTTAAATACATTAATTAAACTTTTTTAGGGAGGCTGAAGAAAAAAAACAAAAAAACAATAGGTTGTCAAGAAACGAAATACGAAATATAAACCCATCAGTAGCAAAATCGTTCGGCTGTCAACAAAGGTTGTCTCATAATGTTCCAAACTTTTGATAACCAAACTCAAGACATAAGCGATAACTTCGATAGGGTTCATCTTTATATTTAATCAAATAATTGCAGAAGGTTTGAAAAAAATAACAAAAAAATTAGAGCGATTACAAATAATACATTTTTAGCAAAAGCCATGACAAAACGGTTCCATGACTTTGATAATAGGCGCATGGGCACCATTTCTCATTGGGGTTGAGGGCGAAAAATGTATAAATTGAGTGATAGGCTACATATATGTGGCGCAGCGATAAACGGACCTTTTTGTGTATTTTCCTGCCCATCGAAGCCAGCGCTTATTATAGAAAAATATATTATCCTGTTAATCATACAGATGAACTCAAAGTTTATGGGAGCAATTCTAAAGATATATTCGTTTTTCCAATTCCCCTATTACATCGTCAATAACTCTTTGAATAATTACTGATGTGCGAGAGGGTTCATGTCTATGGCCGTTAAATATGTTGAATAAATTCTAAAGATCTCTGCACTGCGATTTAAAAAATTTGGACAGGTGAACGTACACGGTTAAGAAGTTGGCGTAAGAAGGGGTAAATATGAATAATCATAATTGAAAAGATTTAAAAGTAGTCATGAAATACAAAGCCGTTTGAGATTTGGGTGAGTCAGTTTATTTGGTGATTTTTTATCATTTATGGTTTTAAACCATTTAAATGAATGCCCATAAAAGAATAGTTTAGTTCATTGAATAAAGTGGGTGGCAATTTCCTACAAAATAAATTATGTCAATAAATATTTGACAGACTGCAAACATCCGCTCTAATTATACAAATGCTCTGTATATAAAAGTGTTGTCACATAAATTGGATTAAGGTAAAAGTTGAAAAATTAATCCAAGTTTAATGACAATAAAGATAACCAAATAACTGTGTAGTATTAGAATGATGATTCCCATAATCCTATAGGACAAATCGTTTCCTGTAACCATTGTCTATATGCCACACAAAGAACTTGGAGTTACCAAGATATATAAAAAAAATTGCCATACTAAACAATTCTAATACTAAAACAATAAAATAAAACAATCGCGAAGTTATTATCCTTGATTTCGAAACCATCTGCTCAACTTATTCAGGGTTGAGCTTTCGTTCTTTTGGTGTTCGTTAGCCCGATTGATGCAAAACAGTGTTAACCCTTATGAGAATCACATAGCAGGTATCAAGGGGTCCATATGGACCCCAGTTATAATTCAAAGTTTTTACGTACAGATATATTTGAATTAAAAGGCAGTGGTTTATTTTTTATTTTTTTCATATTTGACAACTGAAAAACAACTAAATTATTATACAAAGACATTTTAGTGACATTTGGAAATACTTTGTGTACTATGTGATAAAGAGGTTAAATGGCAATTCACGCTTGATACAAAAAAAATTGAATAATTGGAATTCATTATTTAATTTTTGGTATTTGTTACATGCAGATGTTAAAAGAGAAAATACTCTGGCATACGCAATATGGTATCAGGCAGCAAAAACATTAGCAAAATCCCTACTGTGAGTTGTAAGTTAGGGGTCCGATTGGACCCCTTGTTCCCTTCAAGCGTTGGGCCTGATTTGCATGTAACAGAACTCTGCATGTGGGAAGCAGATGAATACCGAACTCTTCGCTATACGTGTAAAAATGTATCTGAGACAAAGTCACTAAATTTCAGAAAGCAGTGCCCAGTAGTTATTACAAAACACTATAAAACATGTGCATGAGGTCTACGGAGACCCCACGTGCACTGACAAGGGTTAATGGACATTTCATTACGATCAACAAGGGTTTCACATACTAGTACATGTATAAAATTACGTAACAAGGCAAGACTAAATAAAATGTTTTATAGCGATATATAGGTTGTCTGCGATATCAACTCGGTGGAAGCGGGCGTTAAATAAAGCTATTTCACACACACATACATAGGTTGTCTTAATCTGAATTATGTCACTTAAATAAAGGTTATTGCGTAAATATTTGATTTCTGATTTCTAGAATAATTGACACACCTGTAAGGTTGTAAAAATTAGATTTAGTATACTTGTTACTTTCTAATAATAACATTAACAACCAAACCGATTCATAATTTATGGTGCAATTTGCTTTTGACAAGAGGACGACAAGTCGCCTTCGGTTTAAAGATCTATCGACGCTTCTTGATTCATGAACAGGTTTACTTTACTGCCTAGAATCAACCAAGGAACGGTCCACAGAACCAAACAAAGATAATGAGACAACTAATAATCTCCAAATAACCATGGCATGAACGCACAAATTGATATCCAAAATCAATGCGAAACTCAACACCACAGTCTCCAACGAAACCATCTCCATCATCAACAAAATGTAAGAAATGACATCGCAAAATAATCGCAAAAGCACAGTATAGTTTTATAATATCCGAAACGTAATCTCCTTAAGCAGTGACAGAACATGGCGAGGGTAACATACGCAAATGCCACAGGGGTCCGGCGATTTGGTAACAAAAATTTTTTTTGTTTTTTTTTATATTGTGTATAGAAAAAAATAATGAAGACCCATTTCCCCAAAATATACTCCACAGACCACCATTTCAGCGTCATCTTGTCACTGGGACCCGGTAGCTACTCTGCCTCAGGGCCCGGTGACCTCGTTTTCCTAACCCCAAGCAACAGAATATTCTTCTAAAAATAGAAAAAAAAGAAACAAAAGGAAATGATTTTAAAGTCGTAAGAACATACCATTAGATTGGCTAAAAACATAAGAGGGGACCACAAAACGATCTTCAGGACACCAGGGTCATAATCTTGATCAAGCCACAGTAACCCCAAATTATCTCCATAGAAACAACCAAGAAAATAATCAAATTTGCCTTGAAATAAGACCCTGTTCAGATATAAATATTCGATTAGTTTCTCTTCGATAAAACATTATTTGGTTTTAAGTCTAGTTGGGTACGTCTAAATTTTGACTCGTCGAGATTACCTTACAATTTTTCTATGGGTACCGCTTGTGAGGGAGGGGATGGGGTGGTAGGTTAGTCCATATTGTCTTTATCTAAGCTGACAAGAAAAACTGATGTTATTGAGAACCATATTCCCAATTTAGGCTATCTATGGTAACAATGGTATGGATTCACCTTTAAGTCTGATGATATGTTTACTGTGAGAGATAAAACGACTAGATATTGATATAAATCAACTATAAATGAGAAGAGATGAGACTCTAACTTGTTGTTCAATTTACTTAACACTTTCACAGATCAGATTTGTGCGTACTTAAGGTTTATTGTATTTGGGGGGGTTGAAAGGTCAGAGGACATCACATCGTTGTTTCAAGATGAGTTTACAACAAACGTGAATATAATAAGCGCGTGAAACTCACTGAATATTATATGATGTTATTGGTCAAGGAGTACGGATTATAAATAATACAAGATTAAAACAATCGATTTATCTATACCGATTGATTTATAATTTTCAAAATAAGAAATCGTGTCAAGTTGACTTCGGTGAAAATTTAGATTCGATTTTGGGATAAAGCGCGACACCGTCAAAGCAATCTTTGGAAGCTATTGCGATATCGAACAAATCGAAGAACATCAAACAACTTCATCAGAAGAAGATGGCGTGTTGAGCTTCTATATCATCAATTATAAAACAGGTGAAAAAGAGTGGAAATTGAATTCTATAATTATCACGGGGAGACGATGCCTGTCATCACGAATCATAAAAAACTTAGCACCTGCAGTTCACAGACATCGAGTGAAAAGAGTATTTACAGTGACAGCATCAGAGGTGTCAGCATCTTATCTCCAAAGACATCGTTTGAGGAGAGGTTTCTTGAAAATATTTTAGCCCTGGAGAATACATTCGGTCACAAAATGGTTCGTCGACCAAACAGAGTGAGTTTACGGGGGTCCGTTCCAGGCACGTATTATTCAAACGGAAAAATTAATGTGAAAACTATAAACAATTATTCTAAAAGATATGAAACAAACAGAACTTCTGACTCAAAACAAACAGAAAAGAAACTTTCCGGAGATCTTCATCGGAAGAAGTCGGAATCAAATAACAAAAATCGTGATTGTTTGTCAAGATTATCACTTTATGATCCAGAGAACACCGGAGATTATTGGATTCGGAAGAAAAACCTGCGGCTAGCCCCCGTTCTGTTGCCACCCATTCACACTGTCAAGCAATCAACACTGACACCTCGGGAGACAGCACCTCCTGCCCGTGTTCCTCGGGGTCCCATAACTGATGATGAATGGAACGAACTTCAGGAATGTCGCTACATCAGACCCGGATTAAAAAAGTTTCGACAGGATCCTAATGGACGTTGATAGTGGATAATGAAAAAAACATTTCTTGGTGCATTTACTGGGAATATAGCACCTATACTCCCATTAATAATTGATATTTTGACCAGTGTGGAATTGATCATCCTTGAATATTCCATAATTAGAGAAACAGTCTAATAATATTGTCGTTTGAATTTTAAGGTCGGGTGAAGTTTTGTGGTTCTGGCATATTATTTATTTCTAGCGTAAAAAAAAAATAATCTAAATTTAACCCGATCAATATCGAATTATTTGATGTGATAGTTTTTTTCCCCTCAGATATCCTACTAGTACCTGATATTGATGTGAAAAATCAGTGTCGTTTCAGTTGGATTATATTGATGGTGTGTTAATTTATTTAGGGTTGGATATTATCTCTCTGTATTTATGCTTCTTGTTGACAGATAAAAGTGCATTTTGTAAGAGCTAAAACCGCCTTTTTTCTGGCTTCACATGTCATATTATAGATAATTAAACATTTATTAAAATGCCAAGCCCATAATCAACTCTTTGTCATCAGATGGCTCCGATTTTAAGTACATTAGAACACCTCGACTTCGGTTATGCTGGGGAAGAAAGACTTCAGAAAAAACCCTTGACAGAAAAACCTCGGCCTGTCGGCCTCGGTTTTTCTTTTTCTCGGGTTATTTTCTTCAGTCTTTCTTTCTCCAGCATAACCCCAGTCTCGTGCTTTATCCTACACGTAATGTAATGCATAACTTTACAGATTTCTTATAACTGTGATATTTTATGAACTGTTATAAATATTGTTATACTTTATGATTACATTTTGATAATGTTATTAATTGCCGTATTAAGTAATCTGATAATTATTGTGATAGTAGGCTACGACTAGACTAGAAGTAAATATTTATGAATATTATACGAATCAAAATATTCATTTTAATAAACAACTTTTTTGTAATAAGTAAAAACATGTTTGGAGTTGTAATTCTGCAAGATTTCAGAGATTACGATATTATTACTTTTCTGCTCCATATGGGGTAATTATGAAGACTGGCAATCAGTGGGTGATGGGGGGGGGGGGATTTTGCCAGGACAGCGGCGCTCGGCCTATTAAAAATATCTTGAATTCCACCTGTAAACGGTGCTGTCATTTCTGTTACGCGTATACGCCAACGTGTAAACGGGGCCTCGGTTTTTTTTGTCCAATCCTAAGGAATAGATGCTGTTCTTTGCACAGACGCCCCGGGCAGAACTGTGGGGCGTTAAACTACATTTCAGTTCAGTACCGTCATGTACCATGGAAAGAGAAACCCTATACCTGAAAATCCCGTGGAACTTTATCGAACCCGGGACCTTTCACGTTAACGAGCCTGAATCCGCGACCCCGAGTTTCGAATAATAGAAACACACGGGTAAGAGCAAAGTTTGATATGTCATATGCGCATATCCAAATGTTTTGCTCCTTACTCAGCTTAACAATTCCTTATTCATAAAGTAATCGTTCCTTTATTTCCTTTGGAAACAACGTACACTCACGAAAATAGCTTTAAATAATGCTTTAAAATATCTCATATAAAATATAATAAACAGTGATTTAGTTCACTTTATAGTTTATCAAACCAGTGATAAAATAATCTATAAAGATCCACGGAGTTGTATTGTTCATTTTATGACTGAAAAACAACCCCATTAATCTTATCAGTGGTGTTTATAATTTTACTTTATTATTTTGCTATACCTTTTCAATAAAATCACATTTTATTTGAACAATTTATAAATAATATTTCAATGATTCGCTAAGGTGAGAATATAAAGTAAACGCACATGGTCATTGGTCAGTCAGCTAGTTGATCCTCATATTCCTCGCAGATGAAGATATATTTTATGACAATGATGCACAGCGAGGAAACAGGAAAATTCTGAGAAACCCCGCAATTAATATTGGACACACGACCCTACTACTTATTATCTACGTAAATGCGGGATTGAACTCATGACTTCTATATGTTATGGGGTGAACTTACAGACACAGAGTCACAGAGCAGCGGTATAGACAAGAAAAGGTGGGGGGGGGGCACTTTTTTTGGTGCGAAACCCACTGCGTTGAAAATGAAAGGTGTTTTTGAATTGGATATAAGTAAGTATTTTGAGGAAATGCGTACTGAATCCTTTTAAATGTCAAGGTGAATATTTGGCCGAAATTAAAGATGGGTTCCCAGAAAAGTATTTATCGGGTGGTTATTTCCAATAAAAGTATGGCAATTTTGATATATATGGATAGTAGAGATATCCAATCTTACTAGAAAAATACTGGATTCCCTGAAAAACACTCATGGAGCGTATACAGGAAAAAAATGTCAGAGTTCCCCTAATCGACAGCCCGACGATTAGGAATATCTGCACGCGTGACGTCAAAAGTTGCACGCGGAGATTGAGCGCTTGATGTACAAGTTGATAAACTTTATGAAGAGTTATATATACGTACAACACTTTCTGGGATAAAAATCACGGAAAAGGGCGCGGGCAGTGGATAATCCGAGAATTTAATTAGGATTCGATATTTGTAATAAATAGTCAGCGACTAAAGACAACATCGTCTTGTGTATGGCAATGAATTCTCCTCCGTAAGTCACGTGACACAAACATGACCTCTTTTGGTTTCCTCCCACTGCTAAAGACCCATACGCGCAAGCGAATTATTCCAATAAAAAGTTAAACCATGTGATATAATTAGGCACGAAATGACCTAGTTTGTTTCGAGTGGACGTTAAACCCCATTTTTCTCTCCCTTGACAATTACAATGTTTTGAGAAGGATTTGAAGCAAATTTATGATAAATTAATTAGTTTGACTATGTTTTTAGGCCAAATATATCATCAAATCACCCAGTTTGTACGCGGGAATGTATCTTTAAGTGATCTGGGTGAACCTAAAAACACGTGCCTCAGCGCAGTAGCGTAGATAAGGGACGGGGGGGGGGGGGCATAAAAGGTGTTTTGGATTTGGATAAGAAGTAGGCCTATTTGGAGGAAATGGGTTAAGAATGCTTTTAGCTGTCAAAGAGACAATTTGCAGGAAATTTTAAATAAATGATAATAGATCGAATTAAGTCACTTTCTGGATGACAGACCTTTGATATAATCAGTTCGTAGTAGAAAAGTAGTATATTACACGTTAAACCCCATTTCATATTCCATTTCATTTCGATCCAAGTTTCTACGACACTATATAGGACTAGGATAGCCAGCTGCAATTGTCTTATTCACGACTACAATTGATAAACACAAGACCTTTAATTCAAAGGGGTCAGTTTGGGATCAGTTTAATGGGAAATTAAGGAAGTTATAGGACAGTAACTTGTTTTGTCATCAAATGATGACAAAACGTGCTCAAAGGAAGTCCTTTGAACGCCCCACTCTGTGGCCGGAGCAAGACGGGAGACATCGCAGTGTAGCCTAGTGGAACCATTTTTATAGGATCGCCTGCCCAACGTACCACGTGGATAATCTCTATTGAAATATTGTTTTCTTTTATATTTCACTTTAATCCTAAATCTTTTTGTGACACTTTTTATACGCCCACATTTTCATGCGGATGTATATTGTCGTCGCCTCTGTAGCCCGCCTGTTTGTGGATAGTCTACAGGTCACAATTTTTATCCAATTTTGACGAAACTTGAATTCTAGGTTTATCTCCAAACGATCTCGGTTCCTGTCGATATTGGCATGTATCGGACCGTAACTTCGTGGATTATGGCCCCTGGTTGTACGAAATCACGATTTTAGCTTGTGGACAATCTAAAGGTCATAATTTTGATATTTAAAAATGTACGTTTATGCAAAGATCTGGGTTCCTTTAGTTACGGTACTTTAGTAACGAAAATATGAGAGCCCTAGCTACCTGCTCTCAGGTAGGGCTCTCATATTTTCGTTACTAAAGTAACTATAGGTTCCTTTCGATATTCGTGAAAATCGGAACGTCACTTCATGGATTATGACCCCTGGCTATACGAAAAATCTGTACGAAAAATCACGTTTTAGAATGTGGACCCTCTGGGTGAGGTCACAATTATTGTTTTCTGATTTTGTGTTAATATCCTAAAATCTTGGTTCCTTTTAATATTTGATACAGACTAGTGATGTTTGTCAGGCCGAAGCATCCTGGATTATGGCCCATGATTGTATGAAAAATTGCCTTTTTAGCTTGTTCTCTGTCAATATCTTGCAAAATGTATATTGCATGACAACCACTTGCGTTGAGAACGGCTGACTGGGATAAAATCTAACGAAATTTTCTCTTGTTCTACGGGAGATAACTCTTGGAGGGAGAAAAATGGCTGAATTTACTGAACTGGGAAAACACTGTAATGTGGCAGATTGTAATTTATTAGGTAAGACACTATTAAGTCGGTAAATAGTATGTGTAACTTGTAAGTAAGAATACAAGGATTTTCTCTGTTTTACCTTATTCACGAATGTCTGTTAATATTTCAGATTTCTTACCCTTTGATTGTGATGGATGTGGGAAAACATTTTGGTAAGATATAGAGAGTTATGTCCCTTTGCTCTGAAACCCGCTTATTCAAAAGAAAATACATAATATATGATATAGCTAGATCTAATTAAATAAAGTTCTTTTAATAATTTTTTTAAATGTTGATACAATGCTTTCTTAATGTTTAGTTAAATTAACATAAAAAAAAGTTACCTTGCCCTAGAATAGATAGATAGATAGATGTTTATTGCATCAAAACGTCCTTGAAGGACAGCATGCATACATAACACTTAGACATATACATTCAATAATACATATTACATAGACAACTCAATACATTCATACAAACAGTATACTACATGTACAACTGTACATGTATTAAATTTTTAAAAATCTTTTTTATCTTTTATGCCTATGGCAGCAAGATTCATAAAGCCACTGATAATCATCAATGTACACAGGTGAGTTGACCTGCCAGGGTAAGTATTAATGTCAGAATATCAATGCAAAGTGGGGGGGGGGGGCTGATAAGTAATTACTGGTACAGTTAGATATTTCTGTTAAGCGAATGTTTATCAATCATTGTTTTATAAAGGCTTACTCAAGTTACTGTAATCAAAATTCTATTTAGACACGTCCAATATATCTGTTAATTGATTTAATTTTGCCATGATCCATATAAATGCCTGGACATTAAGGCACCTGTCACATCAGACACAAATAATTATAATTAATTTACGTTAGTGATAGGCCTAATTTGTGCATATAGAGAGAGAGAAATGGGGTTTAACGTCCTCTCGACACAAACTAGGTCATTTTGGGACTAACATATGGTTGGACAGGCGACACTACTCCTTGTCACGTACAACCGGGGATTCGAAACCACGCCAGTTGACTCAATGACAGACTTTATGATACAGCGCGGCCATGCTAACCATTCAGCCATCCCACCCCCCTGAAGTCTGTAGTGTGACAGGTGCCTTATGTCCAGGCTTGATGATATCTCGGTTATATTTAAGCACCTAAAACCAGAAGAACATACAGAATACCATGGTGTTAAAGGGATCAACTGTTTTTTACAAGGATGTAGTAACAGAGAACTGACACCAATACCTTGTCCAAAATGTAAAAATTGTTTCTGTCTAAAGTAAGTATAAATATTTTCTCTCCAAAACCTGATCTGGTGAATCATCTACATAAAACGAATGGATCCAGAATTTCAGATATCCATATTGAACTATTGTAGTGACAATTTGCGAGCTCCAAAGGCACCAAAAAGCACACAACAGCCGGTCTGTAGAGGGCTTATTCCTGAAAATTTGGAAAAATGTGACACTGTAGATGCCGTATATATATCCTACTATTTTGGGACCAATATCCCCTAACTTGAACCTGAGCATGGGAGATCTAGACCCCCTCCCCCCATCTGCCAATAAAAAAAGGTTACTGCCTATTTTAGTTGCAGTAGGCCAATGGTATATATTTTTTTAAAGCTTATAGGTTTATAGGCCTACACAAACAGCTTGCACAGACTGTATAAAACACTTTTTACAACTTTTATTTCAGACATCGGCATGCTCAGGATCATCAGTGTAAAGTTTTAGCAGCAGAAACATTAAATAAAGTATCAAAAACGGCTGAACATGTTAAAGATATATTAGGTATGATCAGTTAAGGATATCATATTAATAGGATATATTTATCTTGGTTGTATAGTTAAAAACAGCTCACTGAAGTAACCAGCAGTTCATGTTGCTAAAAACAAATGAAATAAAATGAGGTTTATAATGTATCTTTCCGGACCAACTGGGTTAAATTTTATGCAGTGTGCTATGGTGGAAATTTTGCCTGGAGAGCAGCAATTCCACCTACCGGTATAATCTTAATTAAATTCGAACTGCCAAAGTTGTTTTTTTTTACTTGCACACTGATGAGTACACTAGTGCACCTTATTTTTTTTTTTTATCTCATCCAAATGACTAGATGCTTTTCCTTGCTAGGCCCTTTGTTATGTATCACTAACAAGGGGAGACCAGGACCTGGTTCGTGAGCTAGCACCTTTCTCGCTGAGCCACCATGGCCCCCAGAAAATATGTCTGGAGATATGACAGGAAAAGTTTGAAGTCGCAGAGATAAAATGCATATTGAGACACAGCTAGTCTTATCATAATTTATCTAAAAACAATTGCTATCAACAAAAAACTTTTAAACTTTGGCTTAGGTGCATAGGTTTAAAATGACCAAAATGAGTCCTATAAAAAGGAAAATATCTTAATGTTTCAGCTTCTAAACAACCTGTTGTTAAGAAACCAATAAAGAAGGGAAGTAAATCTGCTAAAACAGCTGCCAAGGTTGCATTAATGAAGATGAAGATGAATGCTATTGGTGATAAAGGAATCCCTGATACCGAGAAAATATATTTTCAAGTATATTTGCCATTAAAATCTCCAACAAAAACTAAAAATATATTTTTTTCAAAGGTAAGAATATCAATTTATTTAATATAATAAAAGATATTTAAACAAGATGTGAAGGTTATTCACTGGGACGTCTTTTCAAATTAATACTAGGTCAGTTACGGTACCATTAACATTACCAACTTTTTTTTTATTAAGTATTGAACAACCATCTTGTAGTTTTAACTGACCAAATAGAAATATCA
This sequence comes from Patella vulgata, assembly GCF_932274485.2. NCBI lineage: Eukaryota > Metazoa > Mollusca > Gastropoda > Patellidae > Patella > Patella vulgata. The sequence goes on from NC_065881.2 coordinate 68,111,644, forward strand.
GTGTTCTAAAATTAAAAGTTCTGTTACATGCATGACAAACTCTTGTTATATTATAGAAATGGAGTATAGGCAGAGTTATAGATGAGATAGCTAGTTCTACTGGTCTTACTAATACTAATAATACAGGTACAGAGAAGGTAGGATATTAATCAAATTCAAATTAATCTCTCAATGTAAGAATTGATCTATTTCAATAAAAAGTAGCCAGAATAAAGTATTGAATTGGATTGATCTAATGTGTTATTTTGATTAGTGATGGGGCAGACAAAAAAAATTAGTTCAAAAGATGAAGTGGAAGTTGACTTGTTTACTAATTTAAGGTTAATTTTTGGCTTACTGCAGAACACAAAATCAATAATGAGTTCACACTGGCTATATCTATAGTTATAATAAAAATTCCCCAAAACAAATCAATATAAAAATTCCTATGTAATTTACAATTTTGTTTTTGATCTAAATCATACCATTTTAAACAAAGCTGAAGTAATCACGTAATGTAGCATTCCAAATCTGAACTGTGTAAATTTAATATTAAATGTTTGTAATATGGACAGTAGTAAGGCACTTCTGATCACTCTTGATAAAAATTGTCTCCATTTAATATGTAGCCTACCTTATTTCTATATTTATTCTTCAGAAATTACGATTATTTAGTGGCGAAAATGGTATATTGTTAGAAACTGACTGGATACTAGAGACAATTATAGATAATGATAAATATGAAGTATATAGTGGATCAACTGTAATAATAGAATATGTACCAGTTTCATGTGGTCTAATAGAAGATATATCTTTATATACTGGTGCTGTTTCATAAATAAATAAATAAAAACTTAGCATATAACTTGGTTTATACATTTTTATTTCTTAATAGTTTGTATGGTATTCATTACACATCTCTGTTTGATCATAAAGCAAAAACACAATGTGTTAAATTAAAAATCAGAATAATTTTAAAAAATTCCATTGATTAGGACAAATTTTTTAAAAAGTGCCATTAATTAAGAATATTTATGTGAGTGTCCAAAACGTGTTGTTTCAATATATTACGCAATATCTCGCTGATTAAGAATACTTATACGTGAGTGGCATTTATGAGCAAAGAGTTATTGAATTATATTGAACTAAAATATATATTATATAGCTAGCAAAAAAGAAAGTTGTTATTGAACAGTTGCAAGTATCACATATCAACAAATAAATAAAAATATAAGAAGATTAAAGATGGGTTCCCGCGTACAAACTGGGTGATTTAATGGTATATATGGACTAAAAACATATTCAAACTAATTAATTTGTCATAACTTTGCTTCAAATCCTTCTCAAACATTGTAATTGCGAAGGAATGTCCTGCTATAAAAATTCGATCAAACCAGGTCACGTTTACGTCACGTGACTTACCTCTCTTGGAAGTCAGAGGAGAATTCATTGCATACATAAGACGACGTTGTCTTTAATCGCTTACTATTTATTACAAATATCGAATCCTAATTAAATTCTCAGATTATCCACTACCTGCGTCTTTTTCCGTCATTTTTATCTCAGAAAGTGTTGTACGTCTAACTCTTCATAAAGTTTATCAACTTGTACATCAAGCGCTCAATGTTCGTTTGTGACCTTTGACATCGCGCGTGCAGAAATTCCTAATTGTCAGGCTGTTGATTAGGGGAACCCTTACATTTTTGTCCTGTATACGCTCCATGAGTGTTTTTCGGGGAATCCAGTATTTTTCTAGTAAGATGATATCTCTACTTTCCATATATACCAAAGTTACTATACTTTTATTGGAAATAACCACCGATAAATACTTTTCTGGGAACCCATCTTTAATAGAAATTAAAATTATTTGTATATCTGTAAAGAATTCGAAAAGGGCACAAATTAAGAATAAGTACCCTCAAGAAGATTAATAGAAATGATAAGAATTTGTATAAACAATCCAAAAATGACAAATTAAGAATAAGTACACATGAAAAAATAGAATTGATAGGAATTTGTATAAACAATTCCAAAATGGCAAATTAAGAACAAGTATCCATGAAAAGATTAATATAACTAAAAGCAATATTTTTACTAGAACAATCCCAAACTGGCAAATTAAACATACATTATGCAAGAGCTAAATCTGCCTATTGCAGGTCTTTCTTTAGGCCTGAAATATTATCTAAATTATTAATTAGACATTAATTAACTTATCCAGACCATAATCATCTCTCGATGTCATCGCTAGCCTGCGATGTTTATAGGATTAAGTTCCGATTTGCTGTTTGATTTTCATTCATGATTTAATCATGAGATGGTTAATCGAGACTATGTCTTTTATCGCACCGACTTTAGTAATGATGAACAATAAGGCTAGGCCGAAAATTCAATTGCTAAAATCTTGGTTCAGAGTGGATCAGTTTGACTGAAATTTTCAGCAAATTTCTTTTACATTATCTAGTTTTTAACTATTATAGTGAGAACTGCCAGCTCTTTATCTAATCTTCTGTAATGTATCTTTAAGAATAAGTACCCATGTGAAGATTCATAGACATGATAGGAATTTGTATAAACAATCCCAAAATAGCAAATTAAGAATAAGTACCCATGAGAAGATTAATAGAAATTAAAGTAATGTGTATTACTATAAACAATCCCAAAATGTCAAATTAAGAATAAGTACCCCATTAGAAGAGTAATGAAATTAAAGGAATTTGTATTACATGTACTATATAACTATAGAAAAGGGTTCCTGTCGCATGTGGAGTGAAACAGTAACACAATATTGGACTTAAGAAACAATTTTAAGTTAATGATTTTACTATATGATCATAAATATCAACGGGTGTAGTATTTTTGTTATCAGGGAATGATTCAATGAATTTAATATATTCTGGAGGTAACATGGATTGTTTAGCACCTCTTATAACGATATCTTTATATTGTGGGGACGGTAGAGTCTCGCCAGTTGGTTCACCCTTCATCTGGTATGTCAAACAGGTATATGTTGCTCCCTTATCATCACAAACAGTTACTGTTATCGGATTATAGCCCCATTCTTGTCTGTAAAATAAGTTGAGGTGTTATCAGAAAATATTTGTATTAAAATTGGTATACAAATCGAGTGTTTCTATGATTTAAATATAGAAGATTGATATTATACAGGAATCTAAGATACCTGGCAGAAGCGTTCATGAAGTGTCCTCAAAGATAGTTAGGAGCGAACGCAAGACTTTTTCTCCTCAGCAATAATGAGACCTTTTTGTCACCCTGCCTTTCAAAGAGAAGCAGGGGACTATTAAAATGGGTCTGTCCATCTGTCTGTCTGTCTGTCCATCACACTTTTTGGGACACAATAACTTTCCTTCTAATAGAGCTAGAATCTTCAAACTTGGTTTAGGTGTGTATTAGGTGAATGCCTTGATAAGCAATTTGATTGGTTGATGCTTTAGGACACGATAACTTAAGTTCTAATTAAGTGAGAGTGATGAAACTTGGTGTATAGTTTCATTACATCAATACCTTGAATAATTTTGATAATGAGCTTTTTCTGCTCAGGGTAAGCAGAGCGATAAGCAATTTGATTGGCCGAGACTTTGGAACACAATAATTCTCCTTCTAATTGAGATAGACTGTTCAAACTTGATGTAGGCGTTCATTAGGTGAATGCCTTGATGGAGTTCGAAGACGAGCATTTTCTGCTTAAACTAAAACTTTAAAACATAACAACTCTGCTTTTAATTAAGGTAGAATGTTTAAACTTGATGTCGATGTTCATTAGGTGAATGTCTTGACTGAGTTCAATGATTAACATTTCTTCCTAAAGCTAAGCAGAGCTAAGTAATTTCTTTGGCCGATGCTTTGGTTTAAGATAACTTTGCTTCTAACTGATGGAGAGTGATGAAACTTATGTGTATAGTTTCACTACCAGGTACTTTGATCGTGAACAATTTATGCTTAGACTAAGTATAGATAATCAGTTTAATTACTCAATACTTTTGAAAAGGATAAATGTGCAATTAATCAATATGTGCCATTTATTTATTTATGGATTTTGGTGGGGGACATTACAATTAGCCTCACTGATGGCTTCTGTTTGATAGTATAGGCCTGTTCCTTTTCAATAACTCTAATTGAACATTTTTAGACAGCCTTCAGAAAACTATTCATTCTACATTTAGTTTTTTGAAGCATAAATTCTATGGGACAAAAACATATTATTTTGTTAAAGAATTACAATGGTTAATCTATTTAACAATTTGAAAATCCTGGCGATTTTTAGTATACCTATCTAAACTTGGTCGATCCTCATCTTTCAGTTCCCATAAAGATCCCCAAACATGGCTTGACGGATCTTCAGTAATGTTAGCAGCACACCCTTTCCAGCAAGCCTCTTCAGGTGAACTATCTTGATTGCCCCAACTAAAGAGGAATTTATAACCCTAAAATATATAATACAATAAAACCTGAATATATAGTTGCATTTCAGTAATCATGAAAAGAATCCCTCCCTCCCAGTGGTTTCCATATTAGATTGTATTTGAATCTAGGATAAAGTTTCTGCAGACTGACCAATCGAGTAGATAGTACCTCGTTATTCCCATAAGATGTTTTATTATGCATACATCAATTATTCAACACCGTCATGCACTATCACTGAATTTGATCATTTATTAAGACCAGGAACAAATTGTTACTTTTATCTGGAAATCACCAGGGCATTGTATTAGGTGTAGTAGTCAATTGACGCATAATAAACAAGAGAGGATTGCTTGCAATATAATCCGGTACACCTTAAACAAATGTACATTGTGATCTATGTTAAACATACCTTTCAGGTGGCCAGTTTCAAGATCGATACCCGAATAGTAGGTCTGTACTGTACTATAAATATGTGATGGCTGAGATATTCTAAGATTCTTATAAATTAAGTTTTGGTTAAATCCACCATGTTCTGAGTTTCTTTGAATAACCCAAATATATACTCCAAATACAGCAATGGAGGTAAATAGAGATATCTTGCGGTGTAGAAATTGACATTATTATATTTCCAAACTGGCGTTCCATATTGTTTACGGGCCGTTAGTGTTTTTATTCAGGCATGTAAATGAATTATGAATCGTATGTTTAGTCACGCAAGATAACTACAAGGGTTTATCATAGTGTATACACATTGATTTACTCTTCTGTCTGTATCTTGATAATATATATTGTTCTGATAAAAATAAAGTTGGTTGGTTAATATTATTTGGACCACCTACCTGTAGTTTGGCAATGCCTTTAAAGATTGCTGAAGGGTTTTCAATATGCAACCTTTCTTTGAGCAAGTTGCTCCCAAAGGCAAAATATAAAAAGGTCCTCATTGATAGTTTTCGGGAACCGATTGACGAAATATAAAGTGTGACAAAGGCTTCTCAATCGTATAATAAACAGACTAGAGTTAAAGAATTAATTTGTAGGTCAATTAGTTGCTCCGTTTTTCTACGGCAACCCATTGATGTCAATTTTATAGGCCCACATCGGCCGTCATGGTGGTTTAGCGATGAACTACAACTCAGCCAATGCAAATCTTTGGCGTGTTGGTTATGGGCGCAGATATGAGTAAATGTTCATTCAGGCATCCATAATTCTCCAAACATCTTAAATCAGGTTCGTCGAAACGTCCATGCAGCAGGGGGGCAACGGGGTAGGACAGAATGTTTTCTCATCATGGGGTTCACCCCTGAGAATTTTTTTGAAATTCTGGTGCAGAAACGATAAAATTTGTCGTTTTCTGACCGGTTAACATGAAACCCAATCAGGTCATAATACAGCCCAAGTCACTAGAAACAAGATTCGATTTGGTGAATCCAGAAAAATGGAGTACTAGTGTTGTGCATTGTCAATATACTAGTTCTTACTAAGGCGGCAAATTAAGCCAACGACTGCTTGGTCCATGCGCAAGTGCCCGGAATTTGAATTGGATCGCTGTGCGACAATGGCTACTACTAGCCATGTGGGGCCAGGCGTCCAGGTTCCATCTAAAAGAGGGACTCGTTGAACCATCTCATACTCGAAGGCTTAGAAAGATATGCGACAGGGCAATTGACACGTGCTTTTAACGGCAGGAGGGCATTTGCTCACATCGCTAGGGCGCTCATTATCTTAGTTTGTACAATGTAATCTAATGGCAATGGTAATGTACTTTGTATGCAAGTAATTATGATATTTCTCTCTTGCTTAATATAAGAACTTATATTTTGCGGTGTATTCTGTAATATTCTGGATGATTATTTCGGAACAAAGGGCGGTATCCTATCTGCCCAGTCTGTATCAAACATCAAAGAAATATTCTTGCGAAGAATGAGAGAGGAACGGTCTAGCATGCTATATTGTTGCCAAAAATAACACAAGCAGGTTTAAATCTTAAAAAAGTAGTTTTTATTTGTTACAGGTAGAACGTGGGTTGGCACCATGTATTATTATTTACTGTCGACGGTGACCCAAACTTTCTAGGACCTGTGAATACAAGGCATGGGGTCCATCATAACCATTATCTTCAAAAGATTCCAAAACTGTGATATAATCTTCAGGAATTCCACTTTGCCTGGCACCTCTGATAATTATATCTTTATACTGAGGCGAAGGTCGTTCACCCGGGTGATCACTTCCACCCATCTCAAATACTAGACAAGTGTATTTATTACCAAACTGGTCTTCCACTATGACATCTATATCATTCAGTTTACACTCCTGGCTGAAAAAAAGGACAACCGTCTCAATATCGTTATAACCAGTAATAAACTTATTTAAAAAGTATTTTATCTTTGATTTAAAGCGAGAATTTCATATTTTTTAAGAAAGTCAAAACATAATTATTTCTATGTCTTTTGCTCAATAGGTTATCAACTCACTATTATGCGACCATGGGCATTATTTCCCACCCTTAAAAATCATTGACACAGGAAATAATAACACAATTACCTCCCTTGTTTTCCTATTGTTTCCATGCATTAGCTACCTTCAAACGTTGGAAAATGAAGTTGAAAATGATATTTTTGCCAATTTCTCAGCTGGCAATAGTGAATTATAGGATTACTCTTTAACAAGGTAGGACGGTTTATGGATACTATCTATTTTAAGGCTTTATTTTAATAAATTTTTAAAATATAACTTAAAAATATGAAATTGTAGCTTTAAGAGTACACATTTATCTATTTACAGGAGTTATAAAAATTATGTTCAAGATTTCACTCACTTTTTCAGAGCATCTTTATCTCCCTTCTCTAATTCCCATACCACTCCCCATGTAACACCTGGATCTGGTCTAATAGTAGCACACGGTCCATGCCAATCGCCTGGTAAAGGCCAGATACGATCAAATGTCAATTTGTAGCCCTGTCAAATATATTGAGATCATTTTAATTGTATAAAGAATAAAAGCCAAAGATGACAAGAAGTCGCTTTCGATCAGGGGTAGTGGTTTTTATACGTCCATGTATAGCCTACTGTTCCGGTTTCCTCCCACTGCTAAAGACCCCTACGCGCAAGCGAATTATGAAAATAAAATTGAACCATATGTTAGTCCCGAAATGACCTAGTTTGTGTCGAGTGGACGTTAAACCCCATTTCTCTCTCTCTCTCTCTCTCTCTCTATAGCCTACTGTATGCAATGGATGTAAAGTGTGATTAGCGGATATCTACTAACGCTGTATATGGTATGTTTTGAAATATCACCAATCTATATTATGCCTCCATAGCGCAGCGGTATCCATCATAGCCTTTATGATAAGGAAAAAAAACTTGTGCCAGAAGATGGGTTGGTGAGATGGGACGTTGGTTTTATAGTAACGGGAAGATGGGACGTTGGTTTTATAGTAACGGGAAGAGAATTAAAAGATGGTGAATTGGATTTATCCTTGAGAGGAGAACTGTTTGTAGAAGATAATAGTGTTTTTCGTTATGAAAAGAAACGTGATGGTGTGTTTAAAAGTGAAGGGACGTTGAGATGGTAGGTTAGATTTAAAACAAGAGGAAGAGAACTGGGTGTAAAATATCGTGTGTTGGTTATTGAAATGAGAATGATATTTGCAGTAAAGATTGTGGGTTGGTTTTACAGAGAAGAGATTAAGTAAGCAGATGATACTGGGAGTGAGTTTTTATATCGTGCAAAAGAGATTTATGTTAACATCTGTGTTGGTTATATGGTAAAGAAATGAGGCATTGTTGTAGAAAATGATGGGTTGATTTTATCGCGATTTACAGATAAATACTAATTGTTGGAATAGTTTTGCATGTGACTGGTTTCTGTTAATAACTCAGATCAGGGGTTGGTATAAAATGGTTATTATATTGATGGTAAGCAACAGACCACGATAAAGTGGTTCCGGTATTTTTATTTTTTTACCATTCATTAAACAATCGTCCAGTTTAAATATCGATATGAAGTGTAATGAATTGGTAAATGTACACTAAAGATTTATTGTCTGCGACAAATGTTCTTTCGTTAATCATCTCGTTACCAAATGACAGCCAGCTATGCTGATTTTCTATCGTTGAATTTTGTGGAGGATTATTGGTTATTCATTATTTAAAAAGTCGCAGACAAAAAATCGTTAGTGTTCACTGACCTGAAGTTTAGCAACACAAACAAATTTTTTGTATGCATTTGGTCTATCGACCAACAACCTCTCCTTCAACATGTTACTGGCATATCCAAAATGATAGAACTTTTCTTCCGACATTTTGTAGGGGTGTTTTTCCTAAAACAGAAAATGAATACAAAATGGTAAGTATAATCTTTGAATAAAGAGCACTGAGCATAAAAAAGGGTCAATAGGTATACTTGTTAAAGAGATGAAGTTTCTTTATACAATCACAATTTGATCAAAGCACAGCGAATGAATTGAAGAGGTCCATTTATTAATAAATCTTATAATGATTAAGAAGACTTGCAGTTTTTACCTATATTTATTAATCAAATTAACTGAAACTGCCTTTTTCGATCCGACAACACCAAAAAATAATTTATACCTCAAGACATATCGTGGGGTGGTGGATGCTCCTATGTGTGCCCCTGTCTGACCCCTTTTAGGTAATCGTTTGTTGTAAGTTTCTCCATTCCCTATAAAGTTTTATTTGTTACATGCCCCTGTTGGGCTCCTTGTTTGTTGGTGACGCGAATGTGAATAGTCACTTACGAATTGAACAAGTTATTTTGGTTTCCTAATTAACAACGCGATTTTATTTGAAAAAAAAAACAACAAGGAAAGCTGTCTAAATGAGCAACAAATATAAATGATAATTCGATCATCTTCTTACTGTCAGATCTATTTAACACTGTTTAACATTGTGCCAGCATATATGAAAACCTAATTCTATTTCAACTACATGTATAAAATATGTGTACCAAGACTTAAATAGAAGGATACAGTCATTAGAATTAATAGAAACAGATATACCGGCAGGTGAGCAGGTATATATTGATAACCCAAAACTCCAAGACTTTAACCTGAAAATTAGGTTTAAAATCAAGAATTTAATAAGGAAATATAGGTGACTTACCTGGAGTTGACGGAAAATTTGCTGACGTGTGTTTCGCTGTTGTTTAAAGAGGCGACATCACTTTCATCAATAATTATATCATATTCAGAAAGACTAACGTAAAGGAACTATAACCTCTTTGATTTAGACCAAAATAAGAATACAATTGGGTTGATCTGAAATGTCAATTTTAGTTGCCGGTGATGAGTTAGGTCTTCGATTATTACAGTTTTGCTTTGAAAGGTTAAGAAGAGTCTGCGTGTTAACTTTAGTTTTATTTTTGGCTTAATGCGTTGACATCGGAGCACAAAATCGGCTATTTCTCAACACTGGCAAAAATTTAAAGCATCTTTTTATTTCAATTTATTTTCGAAAATGAAAACGAATGCACCCTTGCACATTGTAATAAATTTTTATTATGGGATTTGTCGACTTATTCGAAATGTGTACATCTTATAGATATGCGTGCCCTATCTAAATTATCTTAATTATAAAATTTGAGCAAGTCACGACGACCATCAGATCTCTTTAAATACTGGTACGTATTTTTAATATAAATAGAACAACGAATAGACATAATGGCGGTTGTTAATGTATTTTTCATCTGGGGTAGATTATGCCACACTTTATTTGCTACAAAACTGGTGTTTTTCGTCCGATCTGCAAGGTCATTGAAATAAACCATTCCACATTTATTGGTGACTGTCTTCAAATATATCTGAACCAGAAACTTTTAATGAGTTGTTAGTAGACCGGGCAAATTCTCTGTACTTTCTTTATCTTACATACAAAGAAAAATTGTTATGGCTTATAATATCAATGGCACGTTGACAAAATTCAGTGACGTAATCAGGGGTAATGGTTTGAAATAGTAATCGTCGCAATAATTGAAACAAAGATGAATTCGTCTTTGGGGAGTTCGCAAAGTTTTGCAAAATGAGTACTTTTTGAACGAATTTAGACAATACATATAATTTTGTTGCAGGGTATAAGTGTCATAACTCTTGAAGTATTGCAAGCCAATCCTTGAAAATCAATAGTATTCTTGGTTACACCTATTTAAATAACGTACATAAATTTCAGTCCATGACTTTTATTTCAAGAGTGTCCACAAGATTTTATGAAGTGAACAAGCGCCATAACCCAAGAATTAATTTAAGTTAATTTGTTTTACTAAATTAAACAAATCATTTAAATGGCAATCAGATCCGACGTAAACTTATGTCACTGGATCATTCAGACGATGTTACGACATGAACAAGGGCCATAAATCAAGCTGTAATTAATAGAAATTGTTGAAATTGAATTGGCTGTAGGCCTATTGCACTAATCTGTACAATTCACATAAATTTCAATATCGGATGACCATTTTGTCGTTACTGCATTTACAAGATACTACAAAATGATCAAGGACAATAACTGTACATGAATTAATAATACAAGTATTTAGTCTGTTATGGACAACTCGGTCAGTTTTCAACAAAACATGATTAAGTCTACATTTAATAAATCTTTAAATTATATTTAAGACTGATTTTTTTTCAAACCTGGTTTTAAGCATTGGGGTCATAAGAGGACGAAGCCTATCGATATTCAGCGTTCTGCGACTCTCCTTTTCAGTGTTATCTCCCCTTTGTCGAAAACCTTGTGAACGCGATATATAAAATACTATTTTTGACAAATTTTAGTTTTCACATTTGGTGTAAAGTATTATGGCCATGAGAGGACAAACTCTAACGATATTCAATGTCCCGTCTTCTTTAGCCCAGTCGGAGCAGAACAATAGAACGTTAAACCCTCATTTCATTTCATTTGTATTCAGTGTAGTGTGACTTTCCATTTCGGAGCTACCTTTGGCGAAAATCTTGTAAACACTATCGAGGCTGTAGTTTTTAACCCACGTTTTCAAATTTGGTAGGAAGAATTGAGGTATTCAGCGGTTTTCGAATCTACGTTCCGGAGTTCTGTCTAAAAAAATACCTCAGAATGTGAGAATGATTGTATAGTTATTAATGGACCTTTTTCATATAGGGCTTCAGGAATTGGGGTCATCGATCCCTGTCGATATTCATAACCCGCAATCGTTCCCGGTCCCCTCCATTTTTGCCGAAAACCCTGTGAACGCGTTAGAAGCTTAGGTTTAAACAGCCGCTTAATGCGGCTATATTTTAGAATCCACGGCACATGTTTCTTAAAAGGTTTACCTGATTGGCATTAGACATTCCAGTTTTCTCCACAACTTGAAAATCATTTAAATGGACTTTTTTCATGGCTTCATGCATTTGGGTCATCGATCCCTATCAATATTCATAATCCGCAACTTTCCCTTCCCGACTATATTTTAGAATCCCCGGTATATCATTTCTTAATATTTTTACCTGCTTGGCATTAGGCATTTCAGTTTTACCGCACAACTTTAAAATCATTTTAGCACCTCTGACACGACAGTAATGGAAGTACTGTATTTTACTGGATCCAGATAAATAAATCAAACTTGTAAGTTGTGGAAAGATATTTATTAAATGCTTTGTAAATATCAATTAGATTTGTAAGTAAATCACAGAGTTGGATAGAAATTCTATAGAATAAAAATATTTATAAGTAGCACATTGTAACCATTTTATAAAATTATTTAAAAATACAACAAAATTAAAGATATGTTCCCTCTAGCATATTTAGGTCATCTATTCGACCCCTTAGTCTTATTTTTATGAGAAAGTATAACGACATCATGAAGTAAATTTCCACTTGCATAAAAAGTCTGCAATAACTAAAACATGCTGATTACCAAACAGGGAGTCACTGTCACTAATATCTTAATCAGTGGATGACTGATATTTGGCCATTCATCCTCTTGAATTAGTAAACTACAAACTGGTGTCTATCTAAAAATTTGTAGATTGTCAAAATGTTTCACTTGATAAGAAATATATTTTCCCAGGTAGTTTGGATCTGTTTTCAAATCAATAAAGACTGTTGAGGAAATATATCTTTAAAAAGACAACTTTTTAATAATTTTGAAGGAATAAAATTTAAATGACTCTTTATTTATCCACTGACATCCAGACTTTAGTTAGAGAGAGAGAAATGGGGTTTAACGTCCACTCAACACAAACTAGGTCATTTCGGGACCAACATATGGTTTAATTTTTATTTCAATAATTTGCTTGCGCGTAAGGGGTCTTTAGCAGTGGGAGGAAACCGGAGGACCCGGAGAAAACCCACAAGGTTGGACAGGCGACCCTACTCCTTGTCACGTACAACCGGGGAATCGAAACCCTGCCAGTTGACTCAATGACAGACCGTATGATACAGCGCGCACATGCTAACAATTCGGCCATCCACCCCCCCCCCCCCCCCTTTAGTTAGAGACACTGATGTATCCATACTGATTTATGTATAGAATGTCTTCCTTTGTGTAAAATAAATGTCAATACAAGGACATTAACAGTAACATAGATAAGGTAAAGTCTAAATCCAATAGCAAAATGTGATATAAAATTAATGTTTATCTGTGAACAATTTGCAGCATTTATAATAAAATGCACTCACTCTCTTTCTGTAACTATTAAAGATGGAATACATTATGCAAAGTTAATGGTATTCTCTAGTTTACATATCTATTGCCACAGCAACACAAAAACTTAACACTAGTACACTAGAGCTTTACTAAAAAAGCGGTTGCCATGCAAGATACACCCAGATTTTGCAAGAGATGGACAGCGAACAAGGACAAAAAGAGAAGCTATTTTTCGTACAATCAGGGGCCATAATCCAGGAAGTTATGGTCTGAAATGCCTGAACTGAGATCTTTGGGATACAAACATATATTTTATGTTCCATCCAAATCAGCCAAAAATAGAGTAGGATCCACAATCTTCTTATTGCCAATTTTGATTTTTCGTACAATCAGGGACCACAATCCAGGAAGTTACAGTCCGATATGCGCAAATATCAAAAGGAACTGAAATCTTTGGGTTATAAACATACAATTTTTATCCAATTTCGATGAAACTTGCAATGTTACCTCTAAAGTGTCCACAAGCTAAGAATGTGATTTTTCGTACAATTAGGGGCTATAATCCATGAAGTTAAGGTCCGATACATGCCAATTTGGAAAGGAACCGAGATCTTTGGGATATAAACCTATATTTCAAGTTTCGGCAAAATCGGATAAAAATTGTTACCTATATATATAGAGTGTCTACAAACAAATTGTGGATAAACGTCCGAACGAACAGGGGCGACAGCAATATACGTCAACATGAATATATGGGGATATAAAAACTGGTGTTATAGCCACCCTTCTATATCAAACATAAGGACTTATTATAATAAAGTTAGGTAACTGTCTGAATCCTGTCTAACACTGAACTATACTGGTACCTTACAGAAAACTATGCTATTTTGAGGTTCCACTGCATTTCTACATGATTTCATCTCAGTAAATGCAAAGTTCTTAAATAGAATGACTGTAATAATTAGTATAAATAAGTAAAATTAAATAGAAGGAATTCTTGAAGAATGAGCAAGTAAAGAAAGACTAAAATAGAGGATACACATTATCTTATAGTGTCTCTGAATATATGAAAAGCAAAAAATGTTTAAATAAATGTACAATAATTATTATTAAACCAGAATACAAAATGCATTATATAAAAATAAAAATCATAGACTTAACATAATATAATGTTAACAATTATTAATACATAACTTAATATTAATATTAAACAATTATGACATGATTAATATATGCTTTAGTTAGTCCAGGGTTTTACTTTCGGGTTATAGTCCTAATTTTTAAGTTTCGAGACATAATTAGATCAGTTTAACAAGTAGTTTTACATGTATATAAATATATTAATTATGTTAATCACAAAAAGGTCAAAAACATTAGTCCATATTTAAAGAATTGCATACATAAATCTATTCTACTTATTCTTAGCACACTCCCTCTGTAATCAGTTTATTCAAGTACATGTACAGCAGCTTATATGGGTTTAAAGAGATATTGTCTTTAATTAATAAATGGCTAACAAAAACTTGTTATCATCCTTCCCCTATATAAATATCTTATATCATATGTGATATAAGCAGGAATAACAAAGATTTATATAAAACTTATTGTCATCTGGTGGAAACTGCGAAAGTTATCTAAGAGAATCAATATAACTTGATTATATATTTACATGTAGTAGCTATCACAGTACATGTATATCACATGTTATACATGATAAACCTATATCTGTGTAACCAAGGGTAATGTAAGATCAGGTAAATGAAGAAATGGATATAAAACACAAGCTAATGTACTATAAGACACCCAGAAATAGGTTATGCTTAAGTAACATCATATTTGCAGGCATAAATTATTCCCTTTTAATAAATTTTATTAATGTTATTAGGGTTAACACAACTACTGTATATTTAAATAATTATAAACAATTATACAAATCTTGCTTCACATCCAAATTATGCAAGACATAACAAATATATACATGTAATGTCAATGTATAGAGTAGCATTTGTTCAGTTTTTTCCAAACAGGACATGCCAAAACAGACGTCAAATGAAAAGTTATCTTATTTATGATAGTCTGAAAAATTATGCATCTCAGAAGTCGGTCCATTCTTTAAATGCACTGATACTTTTCTTGTCCTTGGATGTGATTATTTGTTTGTTATAACATTAAATATTAATTTCAACTGAGATATTTCTGAAGCACCGGGTTTGTTTCTCTATAAATAACCCATTTCTAAAATGTTGTATTTGATTAACTTGGAATATTTTCTGGAGAAATGTACAGCTATTTAACTCTTTACATATGTATACAAAAGAATTACAATGCTATAGTGCAAAAAACTATATAATATGCATTTAGACAATAAACTAATTTACAAGGGACTAGTTTACAAGTATATATACCAGGAACGGTTGCACAATATTTGGAGTCAAAAAATGGTATTGTCTTGAATATTAATTTCTATAATGCACATGTATATTAAAATGCATATTATTGTGTGCACAAGGTACACTACTGGTATATACCAGGACCTTACGTCATTACATGTATAACAAGCCAACAGTGAGGCTGATGTCCCCCGCCGAAATCCTAAAATAAATAGATGACACATTAATTAATTGCACATTTATCTTTTTCAAAAGTATTAAGCAATCAAACTGATTATTTATAATTAGTCTAAGCATAAAATGTTCACGTTCAAACTCGGTCAAGGTATTGAAGTACCTGGTAGTTGAACTATACACTAAGTTTCATCTCTTTCCATCAGTTACAATCAAAGTTATCTTGTCCCAATGAAATTGCCTAGCTCTGCTTATAGCTTTAGTGGAAAATGTTAATCATTGAACTCAGTCCAGACATTCACCTAATGAATATCTACAAGTTTAAACATTCTACCTCAATTAGAAGCAGAGTTCAAAAATCTTGACCAATCAAATTGCTTATTGCTATTTAGCCCAAGCAGAAAATTCTCATCATCGGACTTAGTCAAGGTATTGATATAATCAATCTATACTTGGAGTTTCATCGCTCTCACCCAATTAGAACCAAATTTATCGTGTTCCATGGTCTCAACCAATCAAATTGCTTATCTCTGCTTACCCTAAGTAGAAAATGTGCATGATCAAACTCTGTCAAGGCATGCACCTAATAAGACACCTATACCAAGTTCGAACATTCTACTTTGCCTAAGCAGAAAACACTCAACATCAAACTTTGTTAGGTAAGGTATTGATGTAATGAAACTATACACAAAGTTTCACCATCACTCAATTAGAATCAAAGATGTCGATCTTCAATGTCTCAATCAATCAAATTGCTTATCGCTCTGCTTACCCTGAGCAGAAAATGCTCATTATCAAACTTAGTCAAGGTATTGATGTGACGAAACTATACACCAAGTTTTATCACTCTCACTTAATTAGAACTAATGTTATCGTGTCCCTAAATAGAAAATGCTCATCTTCTCACTTCATCAAGGCATTCACCTAATGAACACCCACACCAAGTTTGAACATTCCACCTAATTAGAAGGAGAGTTATTGTATTATAAAATCTAAAGTTTCGATCAATCAAATGGCTTATTGCTCTGTTTACCCACAGCAGAAAATGCTCATTATCGAATTTAGTCAAGGTATTGATGTCAGATGTAATGAAACTATACACCAGCTTTCATCACTGTCACTTACTTCGAACTAAAGTTATCGTGTCCCAAAGCATCAACCAATCAAATTGCTTATCTCTGCTTACCCTAAGCAGAAAATGCTCATCTTTGAACTCCATCAAGGCATTCACCTAACAAACACCTATACCAAGAGTGATCATTATAGCTCAATTAAAAGGAGAGTTCTGGTGTACCAAACAGTGCAACGGACAGACAGACAAATGGACACACCCATTTTAATAGTCCCCTGCTTTATTCGAAAGGCGAGGACAACAAAACTCAATTATATGTGCACATGATCCTTTTGTAATATTTCTTACTATATATATCATTAATTAACTTGACTAGTAATATAGATATAATCCTGATAATTAATAAGTCCTGTCTAAACCCATTTAATACAGGAATACACTATACTTGAAACCTTACATGTATAAATAAACTCTTTTATACTGTATGCAATTTGTAAGCATATAACAAAATACATTATAAAAGTCTGGTTAGTATAAGGCACACACTCTTAATATCTCCAAACATCCAAAAAGACAAGCCCTAAAGGGAGATTACTGGCTTATTATATACAAATACCGGTACATACAATTACTCTATAGGAAAAATTAAAAGAGCTATTACTATGAGCACACAGTGTCAAATAAAACCACTAAATCATAAATTGACATAGTATATATATAACTGTAGGTAACAAATAATATTCTATAAAAAAATAACCTGAGATCAACTATATATAAATCATTCTTTCTGACGTGCCAACATATGGTTGACTATTCCTAGAGCCCCACCAATACCAAACCTCACAAAATTATCACCAACTAAAGGTCCCATAGCATACAGTCCTGGTTCGTAGTTTGACTGATAGCTATACACATTAATATCAAACGGATTATGTTTACTGTCAATTGGCCATTTTGGTACAACACCTAAATTTCTGCCCTCATTTGGCAAGAAGGACAAATCAGATCTTGATCCGATCATGATGACTGTGTAGGAAACATTGACAGATGTAATGGTATCTGATCCCAAAGCCTGGATAAGAACTGTATTTTCTTCCATTATTTCCACCACCTTATGTTTAGCGTACGGTTTATAAAGTTCACATTTTTGTTTGCCTTTCATAAACGAATGAATTCTGTGATATTCAGGGTACATGACTGCTGGTAATTTACGAAATATGAGTGATGGATCATTTGCACTACATCGGAAGGAATGAACCACAGGAATTCCTTTTTGGGTTGCCATTAAGATGGCATCTGCCGCACTCAAACCAGCTCCAACAACTAAAATAGGATCTGAAGTAGATGAAAGATTGTTATTTTTAATGACTTTTTCGAAGGCCGAGAGCGAATGAATAACATTGGGTAAATTTTCCCCTTCTACACCAAGTTTATTTGGAATGTCATATGTACCGTTAGCCAGCACAACACATGGAGCCACAAAGCAGAACTCTTCACGAATAATATTGCCATTTTCCATATCATCGTTGCCAGAAACCAAATGATAACCACGAACTTCCCACAAGTAACTGTGATTTTGTTTAACATTCTGACAGCATGGTTCAACTTCTCCACTTTCCCCGTCAATACAACTCTTTAACTGAAAAACCTTCTGAACAGATGTCACAGTGTGATAGTCATAGAAATTTCGAACCAACCCCTTTTGCTGAACAAAATCTAAATAATAATCCTTAACATCAGCTATTGTTGCACGATTACTAGTATTAGCTGCCATTGTAGACCTGAAATGAAAAAGAGGTTTCAAATAAAATCTATAAAGCGTAGACTTTTTACAGGATAATTGCTACTTTATTTTTTATCCAGCAGCGTTTCAACTTGAATTCACTGCACTACTACTGTTTCCCTCATACGGATTAGAAATCAGTATACCACAAATGCAAGTACTCAGATCTCACAAATGCTCTACACATTTGTTATTATACTTGCTTGAGCTCAATGCATGCCATTTCAAAAGATCTAGTCTAAGTAGATTAGTGCTTGATCTTTTAATAATAATGTGAATTGAACGACACAGTATTTTATTTATGATATATCGTTGAATATAAAATACATTTGTTTAAGGGGATAAAAAGTTCATTAAGTCAACCAAATTATATAATTACATTTTTTTCTTCGCTAACCATTCTCTAAATGGGACCGTTGGTAATTCCATCCAAGAATTTAAACTGAGTGTCTGCATACTTCCATCCATTCTCTATTTAAAATAAAACAAAAATATCTACAATAGTCCCATAAATACAAACATAATATTGTCAGGCAAAAAATATATGCCAAACATGGAGTATATTTGGATAAAGAGCAATAACTGTGTATGAAATTGATAAAATTGAAGGGAAATTCTGAATCTTAATAATAATCCTTATTATAACTATCTAAACAACTGCCGCCAGTTTGAAACAGACAGTGATGTCTAAAAGGTCCCCTTTATACCCACCAGCAGCAATTTGTTGACAAATCCCACATTACAAAGAAAGTCATCTATTTTGAACTGTGTGCTAAGCTTTACAAGAGAATGAGTTCAAGAGATTTCACAAACTTTAATAGTCAAGATAGGTTGCCAGACAATGAAACATATGCCCATAGCAGCTAAATCATGGGAGCGGTTGACAAGGGTTGTCACATATTTATTTTTTTGTAAATAATTGGGGGCATTTATTTACAAGATAATTTCATACAGATCAGATTGTAATTTTCGTCATTTGAGGGTTCACAAAACAAGGTTCTACAAACAGAAACAAGGGCCTTAACTCTGGAAGTAATTTACAGAACTTATTGAAATTCGACAGGCTTTTTTGTTTTACTAATTCAAATAATAATCTTTGAATGGCAATTAGCGATTGAACATAATATAACACAACACAGTTCTATGAATAACAATCACTATATTATATACACACGACGTTTCGACGAGAATTCACTGATCGTTATCAAGCATACAAATTACAAAAATTAGAACTGTGTTGTGTTATAATTCAAATAATGCATATAAATTTCATATAGATCGGTTTATAACTTTTGTCATTCGAACGTTCACAAGTTCACAAGGGCCATAAATTTAGTTGTAATTGACAAAAATTGCTGAAATTCTATAGGCTTATTCCACACAGATTGGATGATAGTTTTCATCATTCGAGTGTTCACAAGGATCAACAAGGTGAAACAAGGGCTATAACTCTACAAGTAATTATTTGAAATTGCTGAAGTTCAATAGGATTTTTTGTTTCACTAATTTAAACGATGCATATAAATTTCAGACAGTCCAGATAAAAACCTGCATCATTTGAATGTTCACAAGGTTAGACAAAGTTAAACAAGGGCGTTAACTCAAGAATAATTATTGGAAATTGCTGAAATTCAATAAGAGTCTTCGTGTCAGTAATTTAACTGATCTGTATACATTTCATACAGATTGGATGATAACATTTGTTGAAACAAGGGCCATAACTCTAGGCGTAATTAACGGAAATTGCTGAAATTCCATAGCATTCTTTGTTTCACTTATTTAAATGATGCAAACAAATTCCATACAAAACGGATGATAACTTTTGTCGTTAGAGTGTTTACAAGGTTCAACAAGCCAACAGTGAGGCTGATGTCCCCCGCCGAAATCCCAAAATAAATAGATGACACACATTAATTAATCGCACATTTATTTTTTTTTTCAACAGTATCGAGCAATCAAACTATACACTAAGTTTCATCACTCTCTATCAGATAGAATCAAGATTATCTTGTCCCAAAGCATCGACCAATGAAATTGATTAGCTCTGCTTAGCTTTAGGAGGAAATGTTAATCATTTAACTCAGTCAAGACATTCACCTAATGAAGTTTAAACACTGTGTATAAATTTAAAGTCAATCGAATATTAACTGTAGCCTCCAGTGCTTCTACAAAGACTATTCAAAGAGATCAAGGACCATAACTCTGGCAATAATTATTAGAATTAATTGAAAATCAATAGGATTCTTCATCTCATGACCTTAAACACTGTGTATAAATTTAAAGTCAATCGGATATTAACTTTAGGCTGGCTCTACAGCGTCCACAAGCAATTGTGGATGCCGGACCGACCAACAGGCGGACGGTGGTGAAGACAATAAACAACCACATTTCAATGTGGGCGTATAAAAATTGTGACTTCTAGAGTGTCCACAACCTTACTATTACATACTTTTAGCTTAATTGCGTACAAGAAGCGGCAATTTTGTCCAGCAGTTTCGGTCAGATTTTTATGAAATTTGAGGTCAAACTTCATTGAGGTGTAACGGTGATGTATTTAGACGGTTTTTAAAATTGAATCCAAATTGTGACTTCTAGAGGGTCCACAAGACAGTGTATCTCTTTGTGAGTGAAATGGGGCCGTCAGATAAGCTGCCCATATGAACTGTTTATGTTCATGTGTAGGCAATTGGCCTGTTATTAACATACACTGGTTACCTCTAATAAAAACAGCGGTGCATTTCCACAGTTTTGTATTATTTCTGAATATCCCCTACTTTTTTTTGAAGAGTATATATCTAAATATGATAGTTTTATTTTTATGCATAAGTTCATTCTCTGATATTAATGAGGCCAATCTTTGAACATTTCCATAATTTATGATCAACAGGTGTGAGCAGTCAGCCTGCACCAGACAAACACTTTTATTGCTGCATGTAGTTTCATTTTATATTTTACTTTCTACTATACATGTATCCTTTCTTATACTCATACATCATTTAATTTACTTTTTGTAAATTAATAAAGCAGAGTTAAACAAAAGGCTTCAAATTGAGAACTTGACAAAAAGATAAAAAGTTTTAATACAGGCTAAAATTAGTCTCAGATGTTATGAAATGAAATAAAATGGAGATTAACGTCCTATTGTTCTGCTCAGACTGTGCAAGAAATAAAATTAATGTCTTAAGTTTAATGTAATAAAATCCAATGCAGAGTTTTTAAAACACGTTACGAAACAGGTGCATGAATTTTTCTTTTTTTACGCCCACATTTAAATTCGAGCAATACCAATATGGAAGCCGACTATGTCACTTTTCGGGAGACATGATTTCGTATAAAGGGATGACAGCATACTACATCTAAACTGTTTTCGGTCTTTTACGACAATTCAAGTTTTAAAAAAATATGTATAAGTCTCGGCTCGGTATTGAGTTTGAGCCTTCACACACATAACTGTCCATATTTCTTTACTTTGTTACCGATTTTTACAATCTCGTAAAATCTCTGCAAATTTTATAGCTTTCCCCATTTGAAATATTTTTATTAGAGTCTTGGATGGGAGAATTTTCACATGCGGCACAAAAACAATGACAAATCTTTTACCATGAGCATTATATAACTTAAACCCAATTTCTTTTAATACTCTTTGCAGGTGAGTTTGAGAAATTATAATAGCTTACACAGTCGTGTTCATAAAATGAAACCATAAAAAGTGTTGAATCATTCGAGTTTATATCTTATTTCTATAATGCGCCCTTTCAATTCAAACTTTCAAAAAAAGAATTATCTAAAATTACATATATTTCAAATAGATATGGAAGTAACTGAAACAGATTTTAAAATACACACCTCGTGTAGTGATTATAAAATTTCCATTGTGTCTTAGCTGTTGGATAGTAGAATCGCATATTTTCATGTTAAGATAACAACATGAATAAAGTGGACACAATTGTGAATTATAAATCGTGTTTAATTTTAAATGTTATGGAAAGGTTTAGCTCCTTTAATAGTAAGTGCAGGAGGACATCACTACATGAAAAAGAAACCCGACAAGATAAACCTGTGCACAAGACAAACTACATAAATATTGCAAGAAATACAGACTGGATAGTTTCCCGTATCATACTACAGTCAAAACTGTTGAATCTGGAAGTAATGCTGCGCTTCTTACGAGGTCTTACAGGCATCTTTGCATTATGAACGCACCCAATGGGCACTGTCAGGGCTGCCGCAACACGCTTATAGATTTTATTGAAATGATTATTACTGAATTGAAAGAATGCTATCAAATTGACAATACACTCCGAAACGCTGGATGCGAACTTCATGTTGCTTGTTAAATTGTATATAATATAAAGAAGATAGGAAAGTTTTGGGTTATATATGACTTAATTTTTACGAGTATCTGTGCAATGGTTTCAATACAAGTCTATGTAATTGCCTTAATTTGATATTTTTCGTTGCCCAAACTCAGAACGATTGAAATGGATCGAGCTTTGTTTTGTTTTGATTTCAACGCGTGGGTCTGTCAAAGATAAACCACCCCAGCAATAACTTTGCTGGTTTCGCCCAACGCGTGATGAAATCACAAGAAAATAGTCAAATTTTTCAAGAGAGAACTTCCTTATTGGTTGGAATATTTTATTGTGCAATGGGTTTCATTTGACGGGAGTTGATTTGGAACACAGATATAAGTTTATAATAACTACAGTTCACAATCGAAGAAATCTGTTTAATAAAATTTACGATGGTTAAGACAGTAGACATAATTTTGTTTGTGGTCGACCTTAATTTCAAAATAAAACTTGAATTTACCTGCCATGAACCTCCGGGCTTTGTTTTACCCAATACAACATGAGGTATTGCCACATTTTCCACTTTTTTCCAATCTAATAATGATGGGTTATCTGCTCCTAGATCTGCATCTGGATGTTGCAAAGCATCTAAAAGTAATGCTACAGGATTTGAAGTCCTTCCCTCTAAACCTTCTGATAAATATTCCAAATCCTGAAAAAACATGAATTTAAAAAGTATATTATTGTATTGACTTGTTATTAATATTATATAAAGAAGACCTTGATGTTTTGTTGATAGTTATCCACCATGGCAAAAACATACGAGTTGAATAAAGTAATCAATAATTGGACTGAATCATTATGTTTTGTTCAGATTGAGAATCAAATATTCAATAATATTGATTTGTGAACTTATTGGTATGGCACTATGTGTTAACACTACAATAAAATAAGAAGCCAAATTCTTTATTTGAAATGGAGAGAGAGAGAAATGGGGTTTAACATCCACTCAACACAAACTAGGTAATTTCGGGACTAACATACGGTTCAATTTTATTTCAATAATTTGTTTGCACGTAGGGGTCTTTAGCAGTGGGAGGAAACTGGAGGACCCGGAAAAAACCCACGAGGTTGGACAGGCGACCCTACTCCTTGTCACGTACAACAGGGGAATCGAAACCATGCCAGATGACTCAATGACAGACCTTACGATACAGCCCCAGTGCTAACCATTCGGCCATCCAATCCCTCTATTTGGAATGGAATGGATTAATCATATTGGGTATAATTTCTTACAAGCGTAAATTTGGACAGACATAAATGTCAGTTCTTATTAAAATGATCATGTATGCAATACAAGGTGGGGGGGATTTTGGTTTGACAAGTGGCGCTTCCATTATGACTTCAAATTCCTTCAAATTCCATTAATCAAGAGCCAGTTACTTAACCTGCCCCAGAATGTTAGGAACACGTGTCTGATCCTGTAATTGATGGAGTTTAAATTTACCTGATCAACAATTGATAATCCATTTTTTATATCTTCTAACTTCCTGGTCAAAATTTCATTAGAATGTGGAATTCCATTATAATATGGACGGTTTCCTGATAACAAGAAAGATAAACTAATGGCAGATGGTCCATTTCCTGAAAATATATGAAAATAATTTATGGAAATTAAATGTCTGTATATAATTTATGTATAATGTCAATTATGTTAAACTTGAAGCTTCTACATCTGGTAGTTCTCCATAGGCCTATGATTTTCCATTTAAAACAAAACTAATTTGCCAAATTTTATGGGCAGCAGATATGGAAATTTAAGAGTCAAACAACTTCGGTGGAGTTTTGAATGTCAGATTTTTTTAATTAACAGCAAAAGCAATTATTTGAAACCATATAAAACTGAAAGGTTATACTTCTGCAAATGGATATATAAAGCAAGTTTCATTTCAACTATTTCATAAACTATTCTTAAAAATACTTTCCCCGTGTAGCCTACAAACTGTGTGATTTAATGATATATTTTTGGACTAAAAACATATTCAAACTAATTAATCTATAAAAAATTTGCTTCACATCCCTCTCAAAACTTTGTATTCGCCAGGAGATACCTACAGCTATTAATAAACTATTGTCACCTTACTTCATTGTGGGTGGGTCCATGTTTTTTTTTAATCCCTGGTTGTACGTGACAAGGAGTAGGGTCGCCTGTCCAACCTCGTGGGTTTTCTCCGGGTCCTCTGGTTTCCCCCCACTGCTAAAGACCCCTACACGCAAGCGAATTATTGAAATAAAAAATTAAACCATGTGTTAGTCCCGAAATGACCTAGTTTGTGTCAAGTGGATGTTAATTCTTCTCTTTTTTTGGGGGGGGGGGGGAAGAGAGAAATGGGGTTTATGGTCCACTGGACACAAACTAGGTCATTTCGGGACTAACATATGCTTTAATTTTATTTTTTTAATAATTCGCTTGCGCATAGGGGTCTTTAGCAGTGGGAGGAAACCGGAGGACCCGGAGAAAACCCACGAGGTTGGACAGGCGACCCTACTCCTTGTCATGTACAACCGGGGATTCGAAACCACACCAGTTGACTCAATGACAGACTTTATGGTACAGCGCGCACGTGCTAACCATTCAGCCATCCAACCCCCCTCTCTTTTTTGGTGAGCATATTAATCTTCCCTTTTCAACTTCCAGTTTATGTGCACTAAGTCTAAATTTACTGAGTACACTCCTTTCATGTGCACTGAAGAAGGATGAAAGGAGTGTACTCAGTAAATTCAACCATAGTGGGCACAAACTGGAAAATGAAAAGGGAATATAAGTAAACTGATTCAATTCAACATAATGAATATTGAAGAATGTATGGAAACTGTTGGAAGTTCTGTACCGATTGCCTTCAAAAAAGAGGAATATAAATATAGCCTTTCTAGTTGATATGTAGCATTAAATATTGACAATTACATCAATATGTATCACACATGTTTTGAAAATTAATGTTATTTTGTAAGATATTTGATCTGATATTGTAATGCATCACAATGTAGTTGTGAATAAAATATTATTATCATTATTTGTGTGTTCTGATTTGCTTTCTTGCTTGCACAACAGTGCTCACTCTGTGATGAAGATAACATAACACACCTATAGCTGTGGCTACTTCTTTGATAAGACTAAACTTGGTTACCCAATCAACAATCTTAATCTCCTGAGCAATATCACAAAGGTGCTAATGAACTGGTGAGATTAACAGAAGTTATTCTCATAAAAGTTATAATATACAAAACCTATATTACTAATGTATGGACTATTCTCTTTTGTTCTAAATTATAACACCGAGAGAAATGTTAAACGAAACAAGCCAACAGTGAGGCTAATGTCCCCCGCCGAAATCCCAAAATAAATAGATAACACATATTAATTAATCGCACATTTATTTTTTTTTCAAAAGTATCAAGCAATCAAACTGATTATGAACTATACACTAAGTTTCATCACTCTCTATGTTCCAAAGCATCGACCAATGAAATTGCTTACCTCTGTTTATCTTTATCTCGAAATGTTAATCAATGAACTCAATCAAGACATTCGCCTAATGAACATCTACTTATAAGATGTTTAAACATTCTACCTCAATTAAAAGCAGAGTTGTTTTTGTTCCAAAGTCTTGACTAATCAAATTGCTTATCGATCCTTAGCCTAAGCAGAAAATTCTCATCATCAAACTTAGTCAAGGTAATGATATAATGAATCTATACTCGGAGCTTCATCACTCTCACTTAATTAAAACCAAAGTTATTGGCCCCAAAGCATCAACCAATCAGATTGCGTATCTCTGCTTTCCATAAGCAGAAGATGTTTATCATCGAACTCCACCAAGGCATTTACCTAATGAACACCTACACCAAGTTTGAACATTCTACCTCAACTAGAAGGAGAGTTATTGTGTTTCAAGGTCTCGACCAATCAAATTGCTTATCGCTCTGCTTACCCTAAGCAGAAAATGCTTATTGTGGAAATTAGTCAAGGTATTGATGTAATAAACCATACACCATGTGTCATCACTCTCACTTCATTAGAACTTCAGTTATCGTGTCCCAAAGCATCAACCAATCAAATTGCTTATCTCTGCTTACCCTAAGCAGAAAATGCCCATCTTCGAACTCCATCAAGGCATTCGCCTAATGAATACCTACACCAAGTTTGAATGTTCTAGCTCAATTAGAAGGGGAGTTATTGTGTTCCAAAGTCACTGCCAATCAAATTGCTTATCGCTCTGCTTACCCTGAGCAGAAAATGCTCATTATCAAAATTATTCAAGGTATTGATGTAATGAAACTATACACCAAGTTTCATCACCCTCAATTAATTAGAACTAAAGTTATTGTGTCCCAAAGTAACAACCAATCAAATTGCTTATCTCTGCTTACCCTAAGCAGAAAAAGCTCATATTCGAACTCCATCAAGGCATTGACCTAATAAACACCTACACCAAGTTTAAACATTCTAGCTCAATTAGAAAGAGAGTTATTGTGTCCCAAAAAGTGTGACGGACAGACGGACAGACTGACAGACAAGACAGACAGACACATTTTAATAGTCCCCTGCGTGGTTGCTATGTGATTTTGTTTTAGAACATTCCGATATCTTCAACTTGCTTTTTCTCAAAACTACCTTTTCAGAATTGGGCAACTTTAAACGGATATAGCTCAGTCAATTTTTGTCTGATTCATACCAACCATACATCATTTTGAAGATAATAAGATGGAGAATGTGTAAATAATAATAACTCAGTTTTCAAAATTCCTCATTGCGACTCAATTTGCCAGCACGGGTCACATATATACATTAATAAATAATAACAAGATGGGGTGCCCGTGGAGTCAATCTGATTAAAACCCAGATCCTATTTTGTTTCGTTTTTTTATGGTTCAAAACTTTATTTTACTTTACTACACTGGGATCTGGAAAAGTTGTCATATAACCTGCATTATGGTTGATGTGAGGGATTAGCCAATGAAACAGTCCGTTACAACACGTTTTTGGGGTGCGGTGAACGGAACTGTGGGTATCCCAGTAGAAACATCAACGCTGGTTAGTAAATCAAAAGTCTGATGTCATAGAGTCAAAAGCCGCTCATATGACCTCTGACACAACCTCTCACTACATCTGGTCAGATCTTCATGTATTGGAGGCTATCGAAAGTATAAAAAACAAAACGAAATATAGATCTGTATTTTAATCAGATTGCCATGTAGTTAGAACAAATGGCTACGATCACTTTCCAGAACACGCCTCCTCTACATACAGACACGCCTCCTCTACATACAGACACGCCTCCTCTACATACAGAGCTATAGATAAAGAGTAATGGTATATAAATACTTATTGTCATTGAAACCATTTAATGAATATAGGCTATTGTTAGTGTGTTTTTCTCGATAACAATAATTGATAATAATAATTGATAATGACATACAATTTAATGCTTTGTATAATATAGGTATCATAAATAAGTATTTAAATTCAGTCAATTTCTCGGAGCACAGAAGGGGTGAATAACCTTTAATGTGTATACACATTACAGTGAATGTTTTTGTCAGTCAAATCTTTTTCTTTATAGTGACCTTTAATATTTGCTTGGTTCAACAAGTTCAATTTCTTTCATCAAACAGTGAGTAATTCATGTCAATTTAACTCTCCAATTGTCATGTAAATTTTTAAAATATATTGAATAGGAGGCTAATTTTAATATGAACAGTTGCTAGGACTAATTTTAATATGAACAGTTTGCTAGTATTAATTTTTATATGTCTACATTTTCATGTGGACGTATATTGTTGTCACCCCTGTCTGTCCGTTCACAATTTGTTTGTGGACACTCTACAGGTCACAATTCTTATTTGATTTAGATGAAACTTGAAATATAGATTTATCTGCAACAGATCTCAGTTCCTTTCGATATTAGCATGTATCGGATAGAAACTTCATGGATTATGGCCCCTGATTGTATGAAAAATCACGTTTTTAGCTTGTGGACAAAAATTTAATTTATATGAAACTTGAAATGTATGTTTATAACCCAAAGATCTTGGTTCCTTTCGATATTCACACATATCGGACTGCAAGTTCCGGAATTATGGCTCTTGATTGTACGTAAAATCTCGTTTTTAGTTTGTGGTCCTCCTTGAGTTCACAATTTTTATCCAATTTAAAAAAAACATTCAAATATATCACCATTTCACCATAGTGAAGAAAAAGTTCAAATTGATGGACAAAACTGCCAGTCAAAATGGCCGCTCTATGTACAAAAATAGTGTTAAAGTATGCAATATCAAGGTTGATCCAATTTTGATGAAACTTAAAACATGTGTTTATGACCCAAAGATTTTGATTCCTTTCAATATTCCTGGATTGTGGCCTCTAATTGTACGAAAAAAAATCACGTTTTTAGCTTGTGGCCCCTCTTGAGGTCACAATTTTTATCTGATTTTAAAAAGCGTCTAAATAAATCAGTGTTACAACCTAATGAAGGTTGAGTTCAATATCATGAAAATTAGACCGAAAATGTCTGACAAAATGGCTGCTCTGGAGGTCAGAATTTTTATCTGATTTTGATGAAACTTAAAATATATGTTTATATTCAATTCCTTTTGATATTCATTCATATCGGACCATAACTTCCTGGATTATGTCCCATGATTGTGCATAAAATCTTTTTTTTTTTTTTTAGCTTGTTTTCTGTCCATCTCTTGCAAAATGTGGGCGTATCTTGCATGGCAAATGCTTGTAATATGAACAGTTGCTAGGGCTAATTTTAATAGGAACATTTGCTAGGGCTAATTTTAATAGGAATAGTTGCTAGGGCTAATTTTAACATGAACAGTTAAATTGCTTGTGCTAATATTTTAATTTGAACAGTTGCCAAGGCTAATTTTAATATGAACAGTTGCTTGTGATTATGTTTTACTTACCCACGATAACGACATCTGTAAATTGTGTACCATTTATAAATGAACAACTATGTGATGCCATTTTATTTGTGTTCGTTGATCTGGTCAATGGCCGACTGTGTTATACAGTCTCCAGCTGTAAAAGATAGAAATTTTATACATTATGGAATTTTAAAATGTTAAAAAATATAAATAACCTTCTAATTAATTTGACTAGCTTTAATTGCCTGTGCTACAGATTGAAGAGTGCCAATCACCGTTCTGTAACACCATGGTAATAGAGTTTTTAATTATAACAGGATGCTGCCATGTTAAAGCCAACAGTAAATAAATGGAATTAACAAAAGTCAACTTTGCAGTGATTTCCAAGCATCAACGAGCCAGATTAAAGTTTCATCAAGATAATTACCATTTTAATAACAGAATTGCATTGATATGAATCAAAATTATAATGAATTTAGACGGTCAAAATTAAAAAATTCCCCCCGACCTTGCCCCCGTAGTTCAAAACCTTATAAAATGGCCTTGATATATGAAATCTATATATTATTATTATTATTATTATTACAGCATATTTATAGTGCGCCATTTCATATAACATGTTCAGGGGCACTTTACAAAGTGACAATGTAAATCATACATAAACAACAAGATTATGGACATGTTAACTGATTGTATACAGAGTCAGTTAAAAGCCTGATTAAATAAATGTGTTTTAAGTTGTTTTTTTAAAAGAATATAGAGATGTACAACATCTTAAACTAATTTATATATAAGCTTTAAAGGTAAACCAACTAAAAGTAAATTAAAGTTATCTAATCGAGAAGTGACCAGAGAATTAAAATAGCACAATTTACAAATATTATTTACTTGAGCTCCCATAAGCATAAAACTATCAAAGATTGCGCCAATATTACAAGCAGAATAAGATGAAAATCCTACTTCCCACGCAAACAAATTTTTTCCGTAAATAATTGGGGCCTTGGCTTCAGTCTTCATCTGATAATATGCCTTGATGAAATCCTTATTTAAGTTGGAGTTTAGACTGTGGCAATTACACTAAAAATATGTTCTAAAAGATCTTCATTATAAAACGCTCCTAATTAATTCAAATCAGAAATTAGTAAATTACACAGTAATTTTTTGTTTTACATTCTAATATATAGTATTTGATTGACATACAAAAATTAACTGGTAGTGCTGAAATTTTAAAACAAATATTTAAATGACCAGACATATTTACACAATTAATGAGGTGCTCATGTGATTTTAACTGACTTAATAAGAAATCCCCCTTTTACAATTTAAGTAATCTAAACAAGTTGTGCCGCACCCACAACACCAAAAAGAACTGCGTAACACACACACACACACCATTAAGAAATCCTGTATATCCCAGTACAACTTCTGCATACACATTTTAATGAAGATGGAATTGATAATATTCCTTCAAGAATTATTTCCCTACTGAATCTGAAATTGTCATTTGCATTTTTCAGACAATATCTGATTTAATCAAAATGGCAACAGTAAATAATCACCTGGATTGGATTCAATTGGTTATAAAAGGTTTCCATCAAAATATTTTAACAAATTTACTGTTGGTGCTGGCTTTTTCTGACAACGTGTTGATAAATTTTCATCATATACATGTATTAGTATATAATATACAGAATGGAATTGAAATGGAATTCAGCATCTTGCAAGTGATTAAAAAATAACTCTGCATGTCTTTAAAAATATTCACTCTTATTAAACTGGCAAAAAACCTATTTTTAATAGCCTTCATTCCAACAAGACGTCCTTGTATCCTATTTATCTTGTCCTGTTATGTATTCTCTTGTGATAATCTATTTGATATTGATTGTTCAGCCAAGCTATTACATTGCATAATGGACTAAAACATATTTACCATTCAGAATGGGTATATAAGTACATGTACTAGAATAGAGCTGTAACCTTACAACATGTGCCTTGCTCCTCGGTAAACCTTCCCTTCATGTGGCAAGATGAATCAGCAATTCTCTTATATATAAACCATGCTATGTTTACCATAGTTGCTCTGATAAATGTTACTCTTAGTAGTCTTATCAGGTTTATTTTGTGTAACTCTAACAAAATTCATTACCTAAACCAAAGAGATTACTGTGAATAATCATAACAAAAAGCATAAAACCCCCAAAGTAGCAAAATTATAGAAGAAAGCCCAAAAGATTGTTAATTCTGGTGAAAGAACCTAATCCTAGTCCACAAGATCACCAAAGCTGTGTAAGTAAATGAAACTACCATATCTGTATAAGAATCTGTTACAAACTACAATATTGTGAAAGTTAAATTCCAAATAGGAATATCTGTTCAAAAAATGGTTCAATTCCATTCAGTATTTACAAAGATATGGCAAATTGAAGATTCTATTGATCCAGGCTCTCTATGTTATCGCAAGATTCAAATCCAGTGAAAATCTGACACATAAGATGGCATTGAGAGTTAATTATGGTTTGGATAAGTTAATTAATGTCTAATTAATAGTTTATATAACATTTCAGGCCTAAAAAAAGACATGCAACAGGCAGGTTTAGCTCTTGCATAATTTATGTTTAATTAATGTTAAATAATTAATCTGGGTACATATTAGCATTGATTAAGCTGTGAGAAATTTGATACTTTCCAAAAAATGCAAATCATGCATCGTTACTTTAATAAGCTCATTTAATCTGAAGACTCTAAAAATAAACATTGCACTTTTAACAACTTTGCAGAAAGGGAGTTTATACACAACAACATCAAAATGTTAAAACCAAATCAAATAAAAGTAAAATAACATTAACCTTGTTATTGTAAAGCCTCTTCCTGCCCAACAGATGATTTAATATATACTGGATGATTAAATCCCTAGCCCTAACCCTAGCATTTCATTGGCCTATAGATATAAAGGGGTGGAGTGCAATGACATGCTGGAAAGCATTTTACACCAACCCAGATTTAAACTTTATATTATTTATATTTCAGCACCAATAGCACTAATGAAGACGGCATATGACATGCAATGTATCCTGAAAGTGGAGTTATGGCCTATTATTATTTTGAATTTCTGTAAGGAGAGAGAGAGAGAAATGGGGTTTAACGTCCACTCGACACAAACTAGGTCATTTCGGGACTAACATATGGTTTAATTTTATTTCAATAATTCGCTTGCGCATAGGGGTCTTTAGCAGTGGGAGGAAACTGGAGGACCCGAAGAAAACCCACAAGGTTGGACAGGCGACCCTACTCCTTGTCACGTACAACCAGGGATTCGAAACCACGCCAGTCGACTCAATGACAGACTTTATGATACAGCGCGCGCAAGCTTACCATTCAGCCATCCAACCCCCGAATTTCTGTAAGGACAAAGTATCTTGTACATTGTACATTTTGTACTCTTTAATATTATGTTAACTAGGATCTTGATTATCCAATGAATCCCATGGTTTTTTTTTTTAAATCCAGGGCTATTTTACTGGCTTACTCTATAGTGGCAAGCTTTGTCAAGCACAATCTCTCTGGTGCCTGTCGTTACATGTATGTTCGGCACATTTTTTTCTTTTTCAGTTTTTTTATTGATATTTTTATGATGTCTGGTACAAGGAAAAAATACTCCCAGGTACAAGTTGAAAGAGTGTCTGACATGTTGTTAGGTACATATAAAATCAATATGTCCAAGTCAACATATTTTCATACTTATCATATATAGTTCATAGATGTTATAAATAACAATAATATACTTGACTATAGTATATACATATATATTCTAGT
The DNA here is from genome assembly GCF_932274485.2 of Patella vulgata. NCBI lineage: Eukaryota > Metazoa > Mollusca > Gastropoda > Patellidae > Patella > Patella vulgata. The sequence goes on from NC_065881.2 coordinate 68,145,128, forward strand.
TATTTACTTACATACTATTTACAAACAACAATTATTTACATCAAAAATTTGGTACCTGAGAAGTATCTTAACACAAACCTGCCCTTGTCGCACCCACGGTCTAACCAGTGCCAAACCTAATACTTCCCTAACTCTTTGTTTCCTACTAGTCTCCTGGACAATACAACTGCCTGGTCTCTAAAATAATGCACCTTGACTACAACAACAGGCTTTCTCTTAACAGATTACTTATGTTACTCAATATAATCATTAATATAAATGTAGAGGGACAGTAAGACATTAATTCAATACCTATACAGTATATGTCAATTATTAAGGGAGATTATCTATCATTATCACCATATAATGATAATTAATGATATCCATCAGACTATAGAAATATACATGTAACATACTACGTAAACAACATTTTACTGTATATACATTTTATCATCCTATGCTTTAAAAATTAATATCATACAAAATGGACCCCACTATCTACCAATAAGAAATCAGTCATTATTTTTCCTTCTATGATTTTATAAAATCTTAATGGATGCTTCCCCACAGTTCAACCTCATTCCATCAAACAAAAATAACATCAGAGGAACATGGCATGTAGATTTAGATGTGTATTAACAATCCCACAAAGTATTAATAAATATCATCTATCATTTTTTTTCTGTATTATGATCATAGGCTTTAAATTAAATATAACTCTGAAACAAAAAGTTTAAAAGTTTTTCAAGAAATTCTGTTTAGAACAAAATTTCATAAATTTGAAAGTAGTCAGTTATGGCTCAAATAAATAATATCACCAAGTTTCAAAACAGTCATCAGGGGCTTTGGTCTGCATATCTTTCACAAAACCATTAAAAGTAAAAAATATGATTGGAAAGATAAATCAGCAAGTACGTGAATTTCCAATTTCGGCACAATATGTTGAGAATTAAAGATCTTAAAATTTTGAAATGACTATTGTTCATCTGCTAAATAATAATAAAAACTAATTGCACATTTCTAATTTAATCACTTTCATCCAATTTTTATCAAACAATATTTGCCAATGACTGTTCATTTAAATATTTTACAGATAATATTAAACCTTGATTGGCAAGCAAGAAAATACACATGCCATTTCCCAAAACCCCACTTGCTGATCAGCCAATTGGCCATTTTAATGGGTCAAAACACACAAGTGAAGGGGCTTATCTATGACTACCATAGAAACTCTAATCAACACACCCAGAAAACTGTTAAATAGGTATACAATAATTCCTTTAAAGCTTATCTCGGGGCATAGTTTCTTTGTAGTGTCTGTTTTCAAAGACAGATCAAGATTAGCAATATTTTGATAGTCGATTCAACAGTAACCTCCTTTTTGAACCTGTCCTTGAATAATGAGTATAAAGATAAAAATTTCTAATAGCATAGATTAGATATAAAGTTATGGTCTGAAATGCGCGAATATCGAAAGGAATTAAGATCTTTGGGATATAAAGATATATTTCAAGTTTCATCAAAATCGGACAAATAATGTGACCTTATAGGGTCCACAACCTTCGTATTACATACATGTACACAATTTGCGTGCAAGGAGCGGCCATATTTTGTCTGGCAGTTTCGGTTTGATTTTCATGAAATTCGAACTCAATCATTATGTGCAACAGTGATATATTCAAACGTTTTTTTAAATCGGATAAAAATTGTGACCTCTGGAGGGACCAGAATCTAAAAATATGATTTTTCGTACAATCAAGGGTCATAATTCAGGAAGTTACGATCCAATATGCGCGAATATCGAAAGGAACCAAGATCTTTGGGTTATTAACATGTATTTCAAGTTTCATCAAAATTTTGGCCTGTAGAGGGTCCACAACCTTGATATACCATATATTTACACTATTTGCGTACGAGGTGCGGCCATTTTGTCCGGCAGTTTTGGTCCGAAATTCAAACTCAACCATCATTTGGGTGCGAACAGTGATCTATTCAAATGTTTTTTTAAATTGGATAATAATTGTGACCTCTAGAGGGACCACAAGCTAAAAACGCGATTTTTTGTACAATCAAGGGCCAAAATTCAGCTATTTACTATCCCATATGCGTGAATATATCAAAAGGAACCAAGGTTTTTGGGTTATAAACCTATATTTCAAGTTTTGTCAAAATTGGATAAGAATTGTGACCTGTAGGGTGTCCACAAACAAAATGTGGGCGTATAAAAAATTTGTATTACTATATTTATAACCCTTTCTTATTTGTAAAAAAACATCAGGAGGATCTGTTATGCTAAACACTGTCTGCAATCAAGCTGAACTAGAGTCATTGATGTCACATTATACTGTTTTCCTCCAAGAATTAGATCATCCATTTCTACTTACTTGGTCAACCATGGCATATGTTTATGTTTTTCTACCTTTTTATTCTATATAGTCCTTATTCAACCACAGGTTCAACAACTAGGATACTGTATTGCCAGTCTTGGTCTATCTATGAAAACAAACACTATTAATAGAGTTCACACCCACATAATCCTTAAAGGAGATAGAACTCTTTTATTTAGGCCAAAATGAGTCATTCAAAGATTTTACTTTTAGTTTAAGAACTTGAAGTCAGGTATTCAGACTTCCTAAATATAATCCATACAATCCTCCAGTAGTAAGTGAAATGAACTGGTGTTTAACATCAAGTATTAAATTGTGATGAAATATATACACAAACTTGTTGAGAAAGTTCCTCTGGATTATTCAATGTCATTTCCCCTTTTCAGTGGAGCTGGATGGGACAAAAAACCAAGTTCGTCTCTACATGTTGACAAAGAGGCGGACGCAGACAAAGAGAAATAGATTCAAGATTACTTTTTGTCACCTACAACTTTTAAATATTGACAACTCCAGATTCCCAAAGCCCAAAATGGTAAAAATGGTGTATTCACTTTGCATTGTAGTTCTTCATGAATTTATCTCATTTGGTTACTGTCTAGAATTTGAAAACTGTTCACTCAATCAATAGTAAATGGTCTAGTTCTTTACAGATAGAATCTGATAATTGTGTTTAATTGGATTAAAGTATCTATAATTCTATTGTAAGTTTCAGTTCCTTAACTCTCAATTTTGCTGGAAGACATTTAGAGCATGACTGTTTGTTGTTATGGTTACAGTTTGAAGCAAAGTAATAATAAAATCACCAAACAAGTTCAAAACAATCAAATAATTATCAACAGGTTATTCCTGCACTAATCACCTGATTCTATTATTAAATAATACTCAAAGCCATATGACCAACACTGGTCATTTCAAAACAGAGGTGAAATACTGGTCATTTCAAAACAGAGGTGAAATAGGGTTTAATGTTCTACATGTACTTTTCTGCACCTACTTGGATAATGAAGACAAAATTTCAATACATTACATAGCATTATATAAAAAGTCACTCTATTTTCCTTATTTATTTATGGTAACCTTCTTTGGGGTGATTCAATTTCATTATACATTAATTTCTAGGTTTGTAGTATGTCAGATTTTTTATTAATGAATCTCTAACGAATAGCCATTTCATATATGCTTGTCGATCCAACGGTAGTTCTTTCCTCCTTAGACCCCACAGAATATTTTTTAAAATTCTCTATTTAAAATTTTTGATGATATAAAACATTAAAGTTCAAAATTAAAATGTAACAAAACATCAATGTAAAAATTGTAGATGTTTCAATATTGGCAGTTTTAGGGAAAGCACTATTACAAATGTGCTACTTATTGCCATAATTATCACCTACTTTGAACTAAAAATGTTTTGAATATTTGCACATGTTTTGCCTCCTGAATACTGTTCACATAAGCATGAAATGAATTATAATTTTTTGCTGACATCATTTATTTACCATAACAAATGCTTACATTCTTTATCCTGAATATTTTATAATCAACTCCATTGGCACAAAAAGATGTCTCAATAGGGAAAGTAAAGGACATGGATCACCTATTTCTAACAATAGGGAAATGAATGGGTTCAACATCTTATTTTTCTGCACCAATGACCAGGATTCAGGGGCGGATCCAGAGGGGGTGTTTGGGGGGGGGGGGCAACCCAGTCCCCCTGCTTGGCTACATAAATTTTTTTTTAAACAATACTTTTTATGAGAAAAGTGTCATGGTCATGTGCTTTGTCCTTTATGTTATGATCAGATCAGATGGTGGGGTGGGATTGGCATTCAAAGTGCGAGATAATGATTTAGACATTTGTGATATATGGCATCATGCATTGCCAAATTTCCTTAACAGGAACCTGGCAAACCAACCCCCTCATACAAAAATTCCTAGATCCGCCCCTGGCTTGTGTAGACAGGGATATCCATACAGTGCACTATAAGCTATCTAAGGAATACACAAGACGTCATTTTTTGTCTCATCCAAATGACAAGACTAGTGAGAAGACTGGAAAATCCCAACAAACTTTTCAGCCAACTAGAATCAACTTCTAAAAACCTTCTGTTAAAATCGAATCAATGCAATTAAAATCTCTATAATTACCATAATATGTAGCCTACTGGTGAACATGTTTTACACTCATTTTTGGGACTTCAAGGTTTTATTACATGTTTTGGTACCTTAATTGATATGAAACACCTATTGTTTTCGTATGAGGTTTTTTGTTTTTTTTGTCTTGCCGATTTTACTTTAGTCAGTTGTAGCCAAAACTGTGCATGGTGGAAACATTCTGCCAACGTAGATATTGTTGGCCTCTAGCTGTGGAACTATTCATTAAATAATATAAATTGGGTCATTTTTGACAAACCGGAATAGTGTTGCGGTTAGGACAAAAAATTACCCATATCTCAGTCATTTCTCAATGGATCTTCGTCGGGTTTTCATTTTTGGATTCTTTGGTGGAATCCCATAAATTGAGGCTCTCACTGACGGTTTTTCGAAAATCGGAAGTTCACTCGATTAGTTTTAGAATCAAAGAATTGCAAAAGTCTTCTTCATCACTTTTTCAACATTCAAGATGGTTATCTCTGTCACTATTTAAGGTATCAAGCTGAAACTTGGTAGGAAAGAGGAACACATTGAGGCCTTCAAAATGGTATATTAAAAATTTTTGGGACAGATTCCAGAAATTTCTGAGGCTTTTCGATTTTTCCAAAACCTGAATATGATAGTTTTCTCCATTTTAATAATAGACTAAAAATGGCATGTTATGGTGGTGTTAGCCCCAGATATTATCTTTCATTTTCAGAGACCTTGTTCAATAAAATTTTCAACTGTTTGGCCGTCATGAAAGTTGTAGTCAGTTGTTAAAAAATGTCTTTAGAAGAAAAAAGGATTTTTTTCTGATGATCCTGAAACAATAAATATTTACCATAATATAAACAGTTCAATCTTCCTGCGCTCAGTGGCCAACGTCCTAAGAAATTTTGAATTTAATATGAACTACAAATATCATATCTATGAAGGTCAAGTTTACACATAGATATAAAAAAGATAGAAGACCTTGGTATTATATAAAGAGTTGTAAAGCTTGTAATATTTTAGTATAGTAATAAATAAAATATTCTTTATCAAGACCAATGTTTATAATAAATAAGTTTTCTATCAAATCATCTAAAATTCTAACAATATTCAGAGCCAGAGGGCCACAAATAAATTAGGACATTTTTTATTTCTAGTTTCAATAGATAAAATCTGGACTGAAAGTTCTATAACCAAAAGTAAATACAGAAGAAGAGGTAGATAATGTTTACTAGACTGTCACATGATCGATTTACATAAAAAAGATCTACTTGAAAACATCACCTGGCTATGGAGGCCAATGACACACTAAAAGGCGTATGTTTTTTAATACGGTTTAAAGTTTTGTTTATAAAAAAAAAAAAATATAAATTTTTTAAAAAGGGGATAAATTGAAGTATTTTTTCAAAATTACATCACTTTTAATATGTACAGTATTTGATAAACCTGTTGACAATATTAAATGTGGTTTCTCTTTATACTTTTTAAATTCAAAGGAGCTAAATCGCTAATATTTTGGACCTAGAAATTGACAAAAATGGGTCGCAACGCATATAATAATGTAATATGAATGTATATAAACTGATTTACATTGAATCGTTTCCGTTTTTACTCTAATTTCAAATCAGTTATGTTCGGCAAAATACGCCAGAAGTCTCAATCAAATGACAATCTCTAGCGTCTGTTTATTCTAGTCTACATAGTATTTATTGCGCATTCTCTCCAGATATGAATATGCCGTCATCGTTTGACATGACTTGTGAAATATGTCGTAGCCTCATTCTTCGAGTCCCTTGTTAAATGGTAAAATGTTTATTTTGTCTTAAATATTTTCCCGGTAAGATTACAACATCAATGTTGATTTAAATTGACAAATAAATCGTATTTTCAATGTCGAAGATTTTGGATGATAAGGTCCATGATGATACTGAGTTAGAGACTTAGCTACTTTAACTGTCAAAGTTGAAGTCACCGATCAGGATTATGCATTTCCCAGAAAAAATATAATTTTTCCAAAGCTTAATCCATTTGATTAAATGGATTACTAACATTTAATTAAAAACAAAACATCAATGGATGAGAACTTTATTTCCATTGAAATTTTGGCAGTTAATTCTTTTCAATGGAATTTTGTAAAACTTGGGGTAAGATTATTCATTTGGGCATAAGCAGCATAATATTCTTGATCCACATATCACGACATCCTGGATTTGACAGTGGTTCGGTAAAAATATCACAGCAATAGAATGGATCTCTTTATAAGGACTGATGATGAAAACCAAGTGCACTTAAAACAATCATCTGCTGCCACAGGAAAGCCCAATTTAACTTTGGGTATACCCAAAATTAAAAATTACAGAAGCACTTACGAGCTCTACAAAAAACATACATTAATATAATATTTCAGAATCTTTCACTTGATTTCAGAAAGATCTTGATGCTCCAGCTGTAAAAACAGACAGGGAGTTACAGTGGCTTAGTGAATAGGCCAAGGAGCTGGTTGCCCAAACGAGAGGTCTGATCCAATGGTATATTGTTCTGGCTGAGAAATTTTACTGGGAATTCCAGCATGGATTTCTCTTGTCAGGGATGTAGGATGGCGGGTCTAGAAAGGAAAAACATCTAATCATTCGAATGGGAAAAAACAAAGGACCTGTGTACATGGTGTGCAAAGAACTATTTACAGTTCGTGATCAATTTTGGAGTAGACTAGGACTAAATTGAAATCTCTTAGTCTTAAATAGAAAATTAATGCTTTCAGTTAGTAGGTTACCTTTTTATTAGTTTTAGATATTTTTCTTGACAGTAAACATTTTGTCATAAATAATATACACGGATTGTATTTTTCACAATTTAATTTTTAGTTTGCAAATTGCATCATGGCTTGTAAAGTGCAAATGTGGGTATATCGGGGACAACTTTACACAATCGATCAAATGAATAAAATCAACACTACGTGTAATCATTTACCCTTTGATTATAAATAATATCAAATAAGAAGTCACTTATTGATGAATGAATATCAAATATTCCTCAGATATTATCCAGCCCCACTGAAGCAAAGTTATTCATAAACACAACAGAACCAGACCTCTCCCAATTTGCCCACAACATTAAGTCAAGGCCGATTGAAAAAGAGAGACCAAGCACGTTGTAAAAGCGTGTAATCACTAAGTAAAATATAAAAGAAACAAAAAACCTATATTTTTTTCATAACTCACCAACGATTTATTTTCTAACAAGAAGCTACATCATATCTGTATAACCGTATCGTCCCTATTCCTTGTCTACATTGAAAAAGAATATTCTACACACCAAATTCCGATAACCGCACAGTCATGATGATGCAGTGTAGCTAACACGAGAATGGATTTCCCCACATTTACCGTATTTTATAGCGAGCGATGTGATTGGTTGCGGCTATCATCCGCGGGTTTCCTCACACATTAATTATCCGACCGGCATGCTATAGATTCAGAAAATGTTCTAAACAATAACACTTGACAAGTGATAAATTGCCCCCATACCCCCTCCCCACCGGAAAAAAGAAGAAAAATCCAGCAGCGCAATTACTTCAATTAAAATAAAACTTATTGGCCATTTCCATTATTAGGTACCGTACAAAAAATTAAATACAGCATGTTTTTGAACTAAGTCATTAAAGATACAGTATGTAAGAGTTAGATAAAGAGCTGACCATTCTTGCGATAATAGTTCAAAAATAGATAATGTGAAATGAAAATATTGAAAATTTCATTCAAATTACACCATTCTGAGCCAAGTTGTCACCGTTTGTAGTTTTGGCAAGATATGTGCATAATGGTAACCAGGCCACTGGTATATTCGAGAATTAGCCTTGCTTTCCCATTTTTAAATTAAATTTTTAAATGGCGAATGTTTCTAATCTAGTTAAAATCTTGAGTATCCGATGCCATCAAGAGTTATAGTCTTGTTTTGTTTAATTAATAGTTTAGATAACATTTCAGGCCTATAAGAAAGACTTGCAATGGGTAGATTTAGCTCTTGCATAATGTATGTTAAAGATAGCGTTATATTGGGATGTTGTTGGCTAGAGTGTTTGTAAATGTTTTAGTGACAGAAGCGTGGTGACCCATGATTTTGCACGAGGAACATGATCCTGTCTGCCCCCAAAAAACAATATTTATGTGTGTGTGCAGGGGGGTCTCCAAATAATATTGGGTTGTGTGGAACATCCCATAGTCGATTTGTAGCATATCTGACCCATGGTATATGTTTGCAACTGGTTAAGCATTGGAAACCGCATGATTTTTTCCATTTGCGAGGGGGCACAAAAAATCAAGGGGGTGTAAAAACTCAAATTCATCAGGCAAAGCTCATCATCGCGTCCCCTTTTAGACCCTGTGTGGTGCAGGACGGAACACCTAGCATTTTAGCCATAGACATATAGTCGTTTGGAGAAGACAAAAAACAAACAAACAAAAACAGGTCCAGTGTAGGCTTACACATTAGCGTGCATATTAAAAGAAAGCTTGACAAGTGGAAGTCGATATAAGAGTAGTCCGTAGTGCTGCTGTCGGGGGAAAATTTCCCTCAGCATGCTATGTGGCATATTATGCTATTCTTCATTCAGTTAAGACACCTTTTCATTTCATTTTTTTCACCTATGATCTATAACATTAATTCTCAACCAGTGTGCTGCGGCACACAGGTGTGTCGCGAAATTTTGAACAGCACACTAAGCCAACCATTTGATTGATGAGATTCGAAACACTGCAATAAAATAAGTTCATGGCTGTGTTTTTCTTTATTTAGTTTGAGTCTTGCTGTGTGTCTTATGACTAGTCTGTGTCTATGGTTGTATCTTATGACTAGTCTGTGTCTATGGTTGTATGCCGTCTATGACTTGCCATGTTTTTATGTTGCAAAATTCAACTATATTTAGCCAGGTGTGCGTCTATTTTTTCATGTGTTCCAAGGTGTGCATTTGGCAAAAAAATGTTGAGAACCACTGATCGTAGCTGGGACTACAACAGTACCCACATTCAGTGTAATACAATTCGGACAGTTATTTTACAATTTGGGTGACAGGTGAAACAATTCCACATAAAATTGCTGTACAACTCAGAACTTTGTGTTTTATTTGACTTACCAAACACTCATAACAAATTCTGTAACATTTAAAATGTCTCGTAACAGGGGCAAGAACTCCTTGTAAAATCTTGATAGCTTTCTCCATTTCACAACATGCAGCTTGAACCAGCTATCAATGAGATGGCAAGCTAGCAGAGTTAGTTAGATAGCATATTATATAGTGGGATGGAAGATGTACCGGTATATATAAATCTTGTCAGAGCTATTCATGGTGAAGTATGCTCAGCCCATGTTGACAAAAGAATCATAAATCACTAAAGAATTATCACCAGGTTACTACAGTTGTAACCCCGATACTGTATTTGCACATTTTCAAGATTCTGGACACAAACAAGGGCATTATTGCTGAAATTCGACAAGCTTCTATGTTTGACTAATCTGAACTATGCAGATTGTATGACAACCTTTGGTGTCAGAGCCTTCATAAGATTCCACAAAGTGAGCAAAGGAAATCACTGTCAGCAGTATTCAACATGATTCTTCGTCGCACCAATGTAAAAAAAAAAAAACTTGCATAATTTTAAAAGGTTTGATCGTAAATGTAGTGTGTTCACAAGAAAATGTGGACAACAATATGCAACATTTGATAAAACAGACCATGTTTGATATTTCAAATTCAACAATGGCAACATGATAATTGGTGTGGTTTCCCATTACATCAGATACCATGGGAGAACAGGAATCTGATGTATCAAAAGGTTTTTCATTTTCACTATATCCTGATATAACTTGGTGTACTTCCTTTTTATCCTCTGTTTATGCAGAACAAGAAAATGTTTGACTATTTGCTAAAAGGGGTGCTCCTAAAATATGAGTCAAGTTTAGATTCATACAGTTTATTTCTTCAATAAATACAAGGTTATTTCCCCGTATACAGCTAGCAGTATTAAAATTGACTTCCAATACTCCTGTTATGTTCAAATATGATATATATATATCAATGGTCAACTCACCACCAAGATATTCAGCCAAATAAAATTATTTTCTATATATGAAGTAGGTGTGTAAGTGGTTTAAATATCAACATGTGTTGGATATGAATTTTCAAAATCTAGCACTAAAACTAAACTTTAATTGTATCTTCAGTGTTAATTCTATCTAATTCATATAATTCAAATATATAATAGCAATTTAGGTTTCAAGTCTTCAGTGTAATAGGAATCTTATTTACATTTTTCAAAATTCTATTTATATTTAAGATGATAAGATATGGTTATTAAAACACTATATCTTTAACAGGATTGACATTTACAATTCAGTTACTATTACCTTTGCAATTAGATACACAATCAAAAGTCATTAATTCAAAATAAATATCCTGAAATTTTAACATCTGAATACAACAGACACAGAGAGTTAAATATACAGACATATCTATAATATAAAATAACTTTTTACATAATTATGTTTAATTGGACGATAAAATTTTTATTCAATTACTGCTTTCATTCATCTTTGATGGTCTTTTATTAGTCCTGTCATAAACCATCCATTTTAATGTCCTGGATCCACATAAACTTGCTAAGGTCAAAATTATTGTGAAAAAGTCCCAATTCACAAATGAATGAATAATTAATTATGAAACTTCACCAAAATCAATGATCTTTAGTTCACCCAATAAATGAAGGTTCTAATAAAAATAAACTTCACTCAAACCAAAATTGAGCTTTAAACAATCACAAAAATTTTCATACATCCTAACCACTTGAGATTTTTTTTTATGTAGTCTTTGCACGAATAGCAGCACGTTTTCCTGTTACAGCTTGGAAACCAGATTTGATGCTTGCCACAGAACATCGAGACCCGCATGTTTCACACTGTAAGAAATAAAGCCGGGTATCTTTCTGTAATAATGTGTCTGGAGAACGACAGGTATGACAGGTCACGTATTCTTCTGTAATACAATAATACTGAGTTAATAAAATAATATACGTAAAAAAACAAAATCATTCTCTTACTCACTTACACAAGTAATATTACTGCAAATAATTAAACGTTCTTTGAGTTGAACTTTTTTTCTCGACAACCAAGACCAATGTTACTTCTTTAGTTTTGGGGTTTTTTTTTTTATGGCAGGGGCTTGGCCATTTACAATATATATATGTTGTCAGGTCAGTGGAGAGTCTATGGAATTTGGAACCCTTCTCCAGATTAAGAAACAGGACTCGCATGATTTGATTTAACTTTAAATTTCTTTTAAGGGCATCCATTTTCATTGTATATAACAAGTGGTATATTCCATGTCGGAAAACACTGTGGCAATATCATGTTTGGATTTATTTGGTCATGAATTGATAGAAACTTTTATTAATAGTGTTAGAAAAGTTAAAGACAACAATTTGATATCATTTTTTGAACAACAGAGATCGATAAATATGTAATTTAAAACACATTTATCTCCTGATTTCTGAATGTTAGTCTCATAATTTTTAGTCCTTATCACTGGTCTGATATTATTTTGAATCTACTTACTTATATATCTTCTCAATACATTTTCTATCTGTTTTTGATTATATTTTCCTCTAATAATCAGTTGGTTATTACCATCAACAGACCCACTAAAAATAATCAAGTTTGTAAAGTTTGTCAAGAAGAAAACTAATTATTATCTGAACATCATGAATTACAAGTCACAATTTTGCTTGTACTTTAAAACTAGAAATCATAGACCTTTTATCTATAATTGGACATATTCATTTCCCATCCAACAAAATAAAATTACGAAAAAATTATGTATCCACAAAAATTAAAAATGACCTCTTGTTCTCAGTATAATAGTTAAAAACTAGATAATGTAAAGGGAATTTGCTGAAAATTTCAGTCAAATTGATCCACACTGAACCGAGAATTTAGCGATTGAATTTTCAGCCTAGCCTCGATCATCATTACTAAAGTCGGTACGATAAAAAATATAATCTTGATTATCCATTTTATGATTTAATCATGAATGAAAGTTGAGCAGCAAATCGGTTCCTAATCCAGTCAACATTGCAGGCTAGCGATGACATCGGGAGTTGATTATGGTCTGGATATGTTTATTAATGTCTAGGTAATAATTTAGATAACATTTCAGGCCTAAAGAAAGACCTGTAATAGGCAGATTTAGCTCTTGCATAATGTATGTTTAAGGATCGATTGGATCAAATTTTTGACCCAGTTTTCTAATAGGTAAAGAGAAATTTGGGTATGTTGGATAGGAAGTATATATTCATACAAAATTTTAGAAAAAAAATCTGTAAATTTACTGTTTGAAACTAACCTTATACATACTAAAAATATTCAAATTAGGGGAAAAATTAAAAGACACTAGCTTAATCATTGTTCAACAAATTCACCAACAAATGTGTCTATTTTTCGTCCTAAGCTTTTTCTACTCTCATTCACATCTCCGATTTCAAATCCCAACAGAACAATTATTAGACGTCTACTTACCTAGTACCCAATTCTGCTAATAAAAAGGCCAGAACGTGTTTAGGTTGCCTATGTAATCTGAAAATATATTATGGTATAAAAAGATTATCAAATTGCACACGGTACAGGGTGACACAAAAAAAACGTTCATCAATAAAAATCGAATAACTTCCAAAATTGTATTTAGATTAACACAAAAATTCAGCTACATTAGGTTAAGTCTATGTAGCAGACATCTCCAAAGTTTCAAGTCAATACCACAAAAATTCTTTGTTTAACTGGCGCTCAAAAAATGTGCTCTAAATGAGCTCCCCGGTGCTGTAAGCACATCTGGATCCGGCGGGCAAAGTTCTCGATGACCCTCCCACATTCTTCCCTTGGGATCGCTTTTATTGCTGCTGTGATTGCTGCCTTCAGATCAGGGATAGTCTGGGGGTTGTTGCCATAGACCCTGTCCTTAAGGTATCCCCACAGATAAAAATCTGGGGCGTTCAAGTCCGGTGAATGCGGTGACCACTCCGGGTCACACCTGCTGCTGATCAGTCGGTCAGGGAAACGCTGCTGTAGCCATGCCAATGATTCGTTTGAGGTGTGGGGGGTGGCACCATCCTGCTGGAACCACTGGAGGTCCCTGACGACCACTCCTCGTCAACCAAGTTTAGGTGATGAACGCTTTTTTTGTGTCACCCGGTATTTAAAGCTACATTCACCAAAAGGAATTCAATAGATTTTTTGTCACATCAATGTAAACAACACACAGATAAGACGATAAATTAATGTACTCAGTACTATTAATTCATATTAAAACCGTAACTATACTAATACTACTAAGATCGGTTGCCAGACAATGAAACATACGTCCACAGCAGCTAAATCGTCCTAGCGTCAACAAGGGTTGTCGCATATTTAATCTTTTGTAGGTAATGGGGGGAATTTACAAGAGAATTTCATACAGATCAGATCATAATTTTCATTCTTTGAGGTTACACAAGGTGCTACAAACTGAAACAAGAGCCTCAATCCTGGAAGTAATATACAAAAAATGTTGAAATTGGACAGCCTTTTTCGTTTTACTAATTCAAATAATGCATGTAAATTTCATACAGATCGAATGATGACTTACGTCCTTCGAGCGTTCACAATGTTCAACAACGTAAAACAAGGGCCATAACTCTCGAAGCAATTGACAGAAATTGCTGAAATTTTTAACAGGCTTCTCGAAGCAATTGCTGTAATTCAACAGGCTTCTTTATTTTACTAACCCAAATGATGCCTATAAATTTCATACAGATCGGATAAGAGCATTCACAAGGTTCAACAAAGTGAAACAAGGGTCATAACTCTAGAAGCAATTGACGGAAACTGTTGAAATTCAATAGACTTCTTTGTTGCACTAATTTAAATAATGCATATAAATTTTTATACAGATTAAATGATAACTTTTTCCATTAGAGCATTCACAAGGTCCAACAAAGTGAAACACAGGCCATAACTCTAGTTCTAATTAACGTAAATTGCTGAAATTCAATAGGCTTCTTCATTTCACTAATTTAAAGGATGCATATAAAATTTCATACAAACCGGATGATAATTTTTGTTGTTAGAGCATTCACAAGGTGCAATAAAGTGAAACAAGGGCCATAACTCCTGAACACATTAACAGAAATTATTGAAATTAAAAATTACCATTCTCTACTTCTGTAGACAAAATATAAGAATAATTAATTTCTTGTTCTAGCAATTTTTGAATCTCCAAAATCCTAGTTACAAATCAATCATAGCAAAAAATCTCCTATTCTATCACAAATCCAGTTCCACCACATCTGAAAGAATCCGTGGACATTGGAATTGTCCTTTACTGGACAACTAAAACAAATCTGTTTTTCAAGTGAATCATGTATGGTTTATAACATAGGCTATAAGTGTATTTTATAAAATCCAATTGACTTACAATCGACAAATATCTGTAAAATTTGCAAATGAAGATTTTCTGGTTCCCACTCTTAAAACTTGTGGTGGTCTCATTACAAATTTCTTCTTTTCTCCAGAAATCATCTCTGGGTTTTTCTCTCTCATAATATCAAACACCCTTAGTAATAACTGAAAAACAAGAATTAAAAAATTAACGGGAACCCAATATTAGACTTGCATTCAAATTGAACAGTTGTGGAATCAATACAGATATCCAACATAGAGAGAGAGAGAAATGGGGTTTAACGTCCACTCAACACAAACTAGGTCATTTCGGGACTAACATATGGTTCAATTTTATTTCAACAATTCGCTTGTGCGTAGGGGTCTTTAGCAGTGGGAGGAAACTGGAGGACCCGGAGAAAACCCACGAGGTTGGACAGGCGACCCTACTCCTTGTCACATACAACCGGGGATTCGAAACCACGCCAGTTGACTCAATGACAGACAAACCAGAAATCATCTCTGGGTTTTTCTCTCTCATAATATCAAACACCCTTAGTAAAAACTGAAAAACAAGAATTACAAAATTAACGGGAACCCAATATTAAACTTGCATTCAAATTGAACAGTTGTGGAATCAATACAGATATCCAACAAAGAGAGAGAGAGAAATGGGGTTTAACGTCCACTCAACACAAACTAGGTCATTTTGGGACTAATACATGGTTCAATTTTATTTCAATCATTCGATTGTGCGTAGGGGTCTTTAGCAGTGGGAGGAAACCGGAGGACCCGGAGAAAACCCACGAGGTTGGACAGGCGAGCTAAAAGGTTAATATCTTTTTAATATGTAATATGTTCTTGTTTTCCTTTTGTTATCTCAAATTTTTGGTATAGTTTCTGTTGGATCTTAATATAGCTTGGATTTCAATGCATACGGTTTGAAATTGCACACCTCTTATTTGTCCATTTGAATAGATGCGGAGTAGTCTAATTACACTAGCAATTGTTGGCTGATTTTGAAAGGGTAAACAATCAGGTCGAGTCCATAAAATGAAAATCAATATTGGATCAGACACTGCACTAAGAACACTTACTTCATCATATGTGTAATCTCTGTCTGTTCCACTCCATGTTTTATCACCAACTAGATCTTCTTTAAGCTTACTACTACCACTTTCATCTGAATATGATAAAAATATTAATGTTATCAGTCATTTTAGCAATACAATGAGTAGAAAATGACTGACTAAATATGTTTTACAGAAAGATAGTTGTTCCCTATGTGTATTAAAACCTGCAGCATACCATAAATACAATGACCCATTCAGAGCTCGCAGTGGATCAATTTCGAGTTCCGTAAAAATACGCAGACATTCCAAAATTTTGCGTTTTTGCCCTCTACATCTGCGTGAAGAGCCTCTCAAAATACTCAATATAGAAGCATGTAAAGTCCTTTTGTGAACAATCCTATTTTAAGCATCCTTATTTCATTGATATGCCTACTGTATTTAGTCTAATGACGACTGGAGGTTAACAGCATGTCTATGGTTGACGGCACAGTCATTTCAATCTTTCACTTCGACACAAGTTATCTCCCCATTAATTCCCAAATTTCTAATAGCTTGTTAGCATGAAACAGGACTTGATAAAGGCCATGGTGAGCTACAGGAAATAGTTCTAAATGTAATGTTTTATGTACAGAGTACCTAATAGATTTTTAAAACCTTTAACCTGGGTTTTTTTGACAGCTGGTGGTGGGTGTATAGGGGGAATGCAAGACGATGCCTATGTTATAGTTTACATATACGTTCATATACGGTACAAACATGGTTCAATAATAAGCTTGGAATTAGGCCCCATTACACAACTATTAGTATTACCAAGTCCTACACCTTAATTCAAAAGAGACACCCACATCCTGAGCTAACCCTTCAATCTGCATAAGATATGAAACTCTGAACACATACATACCATCATCGTCTTGTTGATCAAATACAACTGATCTGTTTTTCTTCTTTTTACGAGCTGGAAAATCTAATGAAAAATCATCACTAAAGTCATCTCCACCATCATTTTTAGGTGCCTCTGTGTTGTCTGTATTCTGTTTAGAAATAAGAGGAAAAATAGGACATTTAAATTTGAAAACATTTCAAGTAAATCTGTATATGTAATCATTATAGAAACTTAACTCTTAATCTTTTTGCCACTGATTTTATTTGTTTTTTTATAGTATAGTTTTATTGTGAATGAGCACTATAATGTATCTATACATTTAATTATCACCCTATAACACATTCTACAGTAGATATCGCTTGTATGATAAATTTCATACTGAGCAATATCTACAGTAAAGATATCGCTTTACATGAATTTGATTTATACCCAAAGAATTATATTTATTTATTTGCGCATGTAAGAAAGGGTTGGGTGATAAATAAAATCTCCTACTCGTCTTTTTTGATATCAAAAAAAGATTTATAATGTTCCAGGGGTCTCGATAACTTTTCGAACTTGATTAGCAGAATCAAGTTAGAAAAATTTAGGCAAATTGATTAGCAATGTCCAGTTTTGATTAACAGTGTATGAATAACCATAGACTACAATTTCGAAAAAGTGGGATTGAAGTAATGTCTATCTGTTGAATTTTACAATATTATGCAAAGCTTTATTCCAGTCACACTATTTCAAAATTATTGTTGACAATATTTCAAGGAACTCTCTCATGACATATGTTAACTGGTAAGAAACATAGTGGGCCTATCGCTTATCAGAATAATTTTGATGACATTTCTGCGTTGATTCGTCTTTTGAACAGTCAGCATTCACAACCTTGTCATTTGTTGACTTAACAGCCATTCATTCGTCAATGCCGATATCAATCAAATAATATTTTGTGTCGATGTTAGCATCTATACTCTGATGATATGTTGGTTGTCGATCGAAAATTCCCTGCCGCAAATCTTGGTTATAAAATTCTGTTAACGCGTCATCTAGTACCCGCATTAATACTAGTGCCTACCTTTGCTATATACTCCATAATAACTATCCCATTTTGTGAAGGAAATCCATAAATTATATATATTTATGGGGATGTAACTCCGCATAATATAGGAGGCGCTAAAACTTTACTTTTAGCAGTAATAGGTATATGATACTAGATGAACGTGACTAAAATTGTTATAAAAACTGGTCACAACATTTTACAGTTAAAAAGGGACATAAAATTGTCCATGTGAGAAATAAAAGAAGCAAAAGTTATGATTAGCAAGTTATTATCGAGACCCCTGATCTGTTCAATGCAAGAAGTATAGAGACTGAGTAGAGCGTGTACTGAACATTGTCCGTAAGTTAGACAGTCGTCATGTGTTGAACTAATTACATGGTATTGGTCATAATCTTCACCTATGATGACTTTGTGTCAGTGACTGAGTGAGTGCTATTGTAGACAATATGTGAAGTTAACTGAACCAAAATAATTCCATATCAATGATTAGTGCTGATAATAATAAAGAATGCTTAAATATTAGGTATTGGTTATTTTTACCCCCCCCCCCAATAAAATAACATCGTTGCCAGTTGTCACGCCAGCGAGTGTCGTTGGCAGCTGTCTTCGAGGGGAGTTGTCTACTGGCAGTTGTCCGTCGACAAATGTCCTGCTCCCCTTTCATTAAACATACATTATGCAAGAGCAAAATCTGATTATTGCAAGTCTTAATTTAGGCTTCAGATGTTATAGAAATTATAAATTAGATCTTTATTTAAACAAGCCCAAAATCAACTCTGTAGACCCACGGATGGCTCGGCTACAGCTCGGATTGAAATAAGATTTCACTTATAGATAAATTCAAATATGGCGCACCCTGATGAGAATACGTCAGTTAGATCGAGGCTAAATGATAGAGTACTTAGCGAGGCCGCTGTAGAGCGTTTCCTCATGCCATTGAAAACTTTACTTGATAATCGAGATATCTAGGTGGAGTTAACGCCTGTCAATCAAACGATCGACCGAGGTGAAGCCACATTTCACTACCATTTCTAGTCAAATATTACAACGATGATAACTATGTTCAGAATAAAGTAATTTGACTGAAATTTTCAATATATTCTTCTTTCATCATCTACTTTTGAACTGTTATAGCAAGAATGGCCAACTCTCTATAAAAAATCTCCCATAATGTATCTTTAATATAAATAATTTTACTCTATTTGTACACTCACAGGTAAAGATTCTCCCACATCATCTAAATCTAAAATCTTCTTTTTACTTTTTTTCTTCTTTTTCAAGCCACCAAATTCAAGGGACATGTCTGCAAGTACAAAATAGAATTTTATGAATACGTTAAGTGATAGGCAGAGAAGAAAAAAGCGAACAATGAACAACTTTACTGAAATGTAATGAAATGGGGTTTATCGTCCTGCTATGGTTGAGCTTATGAAGACAGCGTTTGAGAATATAATGAATGGGACAAAAACGGATCATTCTTCACTATCAAATGCAAGAAGACTGTGCCCTGTCATTACTTTCTATTGCATCCTGACACCACTGATACAGTGTTTGCATTGCTGGTAACAGTATACCGTATATGAAATAGCAGAAATATTGACAGCAATTATGTATGGATAACAGAAATATTGACAACAATTATGTACATATTTTAATCGCTGTTATCGTTGAACAGGCATCGGTCGATACAGTGTTTTCATTGCCAGTAATGAGCATACAGAACAGAAGGCAATATAGACCGATATTATTATGCACATCTAACTTATTGTTGACAAATATAAAAGGGCAAGAAAGAGACAGAATTGTATTTAATTTTGGAAATGAAATGAAATGGCGTTTAACGTTCTGCTTCTATACTGGGCTAATGAAGACGGGGTTTGTGACTCTCGGGCAGTTATTTTTTCTTCTTTATCTTCAGGCTTCAATGCCGACACCGGAAAAACCTTGATTTACTTAAAATTATGCATTCGACATAGCTCTTTTAAGTTCTGGAAATCCAAATATGTAATAAAAAGAGGTGCACCTAATTCACTAACAAATATCGTAGGCTACAAAACCAGTCCAAAATTTACAAATGGTCTGTTATAGTTTAAGCTTATATTACCGTCTTCTATTTTATCAGGTACTTCTTCTTGAGGTGTAGATGTTACTGTCACGGGAGTAGATGGAGCTCCATCAGTAGCTGACTCAACCTCTCCATCAACAGCTGTTCCTGCATCCGGATCGAAAGGCATCTTCTTTTTCTTCTTCTTCTTTTTCATATTTGGGTCAAACGGCACCTGAAATGATTTTTTATTTATACACTTATTACCTCTATTGAAATAAATTTGATATTCACATATAAAATGCAAAGTTACTCTTTTATTCCAATTGTTCTTTTTCTTTAACTCGGATGTGTTTTAATGCATGTACATATTTACACCATCATGCAGTTTTGACTGTAATTGGATTTTAGGCAAACTACCCAATCATATGTACAAATGATTTACCTCAGCACTGGTGAATGCAATTGCAATCTTAGCTTTCAGTTCTCAACATTAATGACCGTTAGTGCTGGGTATTGATAGTGATTTTTACTATTTATAATTGAAATTGAAATGTCGATCAATAATCGATAGTATTGAAACAAACATATTTTCACAGTCGTAATCAAGATGGGATTAAATGTTTAAAAGTCAAAACAATACAATGTTGCGATAGATGGGGTTTTTTTTTGTTTGTCTAATTAATAATGAACTTACTCAGATAGAATTTTTTAAAAATAATGTAGCCTTGGTTCCAAATGAAGAAATACCGTTGATTTGTAGGTGGAGGAACCAAAATAAAATTAACACAAGTTGATTCAAAACATTGAATACGTGAGCACAACAAATACCAATATGGCAGACAATTTGTTGTCGATTCTTGTGCCAAAAGCAAAGAAAATTTAATAAAGAGCTTGTTATCACGAATTCGTAAATTGTTTATTATTATTAAAATAATATAGCCTTGATTAAGAATGAAGAAATACAAGTGTTTTGTCATCCATGAGCGCTATGTCATTTGTACTTTATTATAATAATGAGCAGACAGTGGAAAAACTCTGAATTATTTACACATCCGGGTATCTCCGATTTGGTGAATTCCACGGTATGGCGATTAAAAAAAAATTGTTTCAAACTCAAAGTATTATTTAAATGAACAAATTTTATTTAACATTTTTTTTAAATGCTACATTGATACTTTGAAGTAATAAAAGTGTCCTATGTATTGTATAATTATATATACGAAGGATTAACCCACAGAAAACATTGACTCCTACGCACGAAAAATAGACAAAGAACAATAATCGATAGTAACATACGGCTATTGATACAATGTAGTACTTTTTTGGCACACCTATTAAATTGATACTATCGATTTATATCAATATTTTACCCAGCTCTAATGGCTGTCCTGTAAGACATTATAATTGAATCACAGCTTCTGGACACAAGATGGCAATTTGGCACATGAATAAAGATTTTGTTTCATAAAACTGTATGTCTAAAAAAATACACCACCAGTTTAATTGGTAGTACGACATTTTGGTCCCGCGTCATTTCGGACTCAACACAGACGACCTTTTGGACTCAGTTTGACAACCCTTCGGACTCGCCGTCTGGCGACGTTTCAGACTATTTCTAATATATTCATCAGCAACTATTTTATATACATATAAATAAAACATTCTTTTCGTAAACATTCAACATTATTTTTCAACATTATTTTCATAAACATTCAACTTTGAACATTATTTTCAGAAACATTACACATTGTTACATTCAACATTATTTTCATAAACATTCAACATCGGAAATTTTGCCTTCCTAAAGAGGTCATTGCGTGATCCATGACTTTACGTGCTGTACTTGATGGCGAGCTGTAAATTTTACCTGCATTTTCATTTTATAAAATTGTTTCTGGCTTATTATAAATTGATTTGACAGTTGTGTTCAACCTTTCCTTTCAACTTATTCCCGAGTCCGAAACGTCACCTACCTGAGTCCAAATGTCACCTGCCCGAGTCAGAAACTTTGAGGCCATATTTTTGGGAGTCTGAAATGTCGTAAGTCTGAAATGACGTGGGACCGAAATGACATGGAATCGTTTTAATTGAGCCTTGAAGCGAATATCTGTGCTAGAGATCAGGCATGGCATAGTTTTAGAGCAGTGATTCTCAACCGCCACGGCGTAGTTTTAGAGCAGTGATTCTCAACCAGTGTGCCGTGGCAGACAGGTGTCCCGCGAGATCTTCCGAAGTGTGCTGCAGAATTTCAGGGCTTGCTTTTTTAGGAGCTCCATCGCGCACCTAAATATCGTGTCAGGAGCGTTCATATTCACGCTCCTTACGAATCTGAGAGTCATCAAAAAACAATGAACTCATTGAATTGGATCTCCGTGGTTTGTTATCGACTAAAACGGGAGAACACTAGTTTGAAGACGGTTGATCACGTGGCGACATTTTATGACATTATGTTGATATAAACGGCTCATACATTCGGAATTCTTCGGTTACTGCAAGCTGAACAACTGGGCCGCTTATGTCAATATCACGTAATATGACCGATCTTCGATACTAGCGTTATCTCATCTAACCTCGCGAACAGGAATCGCCTTTTGCCGCAGCAAAATGGCTGCATTTAGCAGATGAATTATTATTTTTAGTCGGTAAATCTTGTTTCCATGACTGATAAATTTATCATCTTCTTGATGAAAATACCTTGAGTTGACAACTTCATCTATCGTTATCTCATCTAACCTCGCTAACAGGGATCGTCTTTCGCCACAGCAAGATGGCTGCATTTAGCAGACGCATTTTTTTGGTTATATTTTAAGTCTTGTTTCCATCATGCATGATCTATATATGGAAGACTAGTCAGTTTTTATTCTATATGTTCAGTATTTTTTTGATAATTTTATGTCTTCTTAAAGATATTAAACAAACAGAAACTTGATAGCATTTGAAGTAGATTATTTTATTTGGACTTTTAGCCCATATTTTAGGACAAATAAAATATATTTTAGTTGCACCATTAAAGATAGGCCTACACTCAAAATATATTCAATTTTAGTTAAATTCCAGGAGAGTGAATCACTCTCCTCTGGATTTTCAGGAGGACTGTTTATGGCTCTCCAACATTTTTCAAATGGCGAGGCCTGGAATTTAATAAACGGCACACTAAGAAAATGCGAAAAACCACATGATCATATTAAGTATTCAATGGTTTCTACTATAAGTTCATAGCTGTGTTTTTCTTTATTAAGTTTGAGTCATTTTATATGTGTCTTTGACTTGTCTCTGTCTACGGTTGTATGCTGTTTGACTTGGCATGTTTCTATTTTGCAAAATGTGCCGCCATGTTTTCGTGTGTTCCAAGGTGTGCCATTGGCAAAAGAAGGTTGAGAACCACTGTTTTAGAGAGAAAAAAAAAAATTGGATAACTGATTCTGTATTCACTAATAATATTATGTCAACAGATCAATGTTTCTCTGCCTACTCATCTCAAAAGCTCTATTAGTATTATGGACATGCCAATTTGTACATGGGTGGTCCTCAGTTCTCCATCCTATTGTCACTGAAATGACATGGAAACAAATTGTTAGTCCTACATACAAGTGGGAAAATGGCTTGGTAAATCCTGCAGTATCTTCTCAGCCAAAATGAGTTGATTCAAGAGTGCGGTGGCCAAACTTTGAAACTGCCTAGGCCGAGTTCACAAGTTTGGTACGGTAGTTGATCACCATATGTGAGGCCGTGATTCACTTGATTGTCTTGAAAAAATATAGAGATTCACTTATCCTAAAATCAGTAATTCTGCGACGAAGGTTCCAAAGTATGTATTACTGGGCATTGCCATGTTTAATCTGGAATAATAGTTTGATACGCATTATTTCTGGCACGTGCCACTTTTTATCTTAATGGAGGCCGCCATATTGTATGAAGTTGCAAGAACCAAATGAATCGTTTGATCTAGCAAAACATACTTACTAATTCATCCTCGGCCATAATGTGACGACTGGAAAATCGATTTACGTTCTTTTCCCGTGAAGTTCCTATAAATAATTTGATCTATAAACTGTAAATAACAATTTTTCCGGCTTTTCTCTTGCATCAGCTGAAACAACAATACTGACTTGATTTCTAAAAGAGCGATTCAAGGGAGATAATGTTGAAAAGAACGATTTCTAAGCTGCAACAAATTTCCATTTTTTTTTTACTGAACACTAGCATAACATTTTCAGTATATGGTTTCAATCCAGGCATCCAGTCACAGTCTAGCAAGGGTATATTACATTTTATTTTATGATCAGTAGTGGAATACCGCGTTTTATCAGTGAAATAAAAGTGTTATTCCACTGGCTAGCAGTAGTCCATGTTGTTTTTACCTAAAATGATTGTAAAATCATAAAATAAATAGAACATTTGTCGTTTTGTCGTGAATAACATATTTCTTTTCACCTCTAAGCAAGAAAACGTTTATATTTTCACTCATGCTACGCATTCGTGAAAATATAAGTTTTCTTGCTTCTCGATGAAATAAAATATGTTATTCACTCTAAAACGACAAATATCCTCTATACATTACATTACATTCTTAATCTCAGACTAAGATCCAATTCATTGTTCTGTAGACAGCAGTGTCCAAAGTTTCTTTTTTAAAAATCCGCTAAACGAAAATGACAGACGGGTGGGTGGGTGGCGAGAAAAAAACACGCCCCTTCCCACCCTTTTTTTTTTATCAGTGGGGAACTAATAAGTGAATCACATGTCGCTGAAAGGAAGGAGGTTAAAATTATCATAATTTAGTTTTAATTCCCCGCGCCACCATTATGGTCCCTATGAAATATATTCTTATGTTTAATATTATAGGTACATATAAACTATTATTTATGCACGATCGGTGAATAAAATTTTGTACTTACCATTCTACTAGAATATTTGTCCTTCATATTGATATTTAAAAAAAAAAGAAAACCCGGAGCTGTTTTTTTCAATTGGTAAGTTTCTACTGTTATCCTGCGAGTATAAATTAAAGACATAAAGATCCTAATATATAAATGTTTGCAAATAGCTGATGCAACACACGTACGTACTCTGATGCAAGTTCGGCGAAATTAATCCAATTATAGGAGACACTAGTCCGTGAGATTCCAAAAAGTCCTAAGTCCAATTTATTGGAAAAATCAATTTTTGGGATTTCCCTGCTGTCCATATAGATTTACTCAAAACAACCCAAAACTATTTCGAATAGAACAATACATTTTTATTGTTTGTCCGTCACACTTTTTGGGACACAATAACTCTCTTTCTAATTGAGCTTCAAACTTGGTGTAGGTGTTTATTAGGCCAATGCCTTGATGGAGTTTTCACTCTGTGTGGAGTTCGAAGATGAGCATTTTCGACTTGTGTAAGCAGAGATAAGCAATTTGATTGGTTGATGCTTTGGGACACGATAACTTTAGTTCTAATTAAGTGAGAGTGATGAAACTTCGTGTATAGTTTCATTACATCAATACCTTGACTAAGTTCGATAATGAGCATTTTCTGCTCAGGGTAAGCAGAGCGATAAGCAATTTGATTGGTCGAGACCTTGGAACACAACTCTCCTAATTGGGCTAGAATCTTCAAACTTGGTGTAGGTGTTTATTAGGTCAATGCCTTGATGGAGTTCGAAGATGAGCATTTTCTGCTTAGGGTAAGCAGAGATAAGCAATTTGATTGGTTGATGCTTTTGGACACGATAACTTTAGTTCTAATTAAGTGAGAGTGATGAAACTTGGTGCATAGTTACATTACATCTATACCTTGGGATTTTGGCTTGCTCTTCCATATATTTCCGTTTTTTGGGTTTTTGTTTGGGGGGGGGGGGGGCTTTTAGAAAAAGTGTAACTTTTAGGGAATATTAATCATCTATGCATATAAAAAGAAAGCAAAACAATAAAAAAATGTGTTGGGGGGTGGGGGGAACTTTTAGAAAAAGTGTAACTTTTAGGGAATATTAATCATCTATGCATATAAAAAGAAAGCAAAACAATAAAAAAATGTGTTGTTTTATTCGAAATACATGTTGTTTTGGGTAAATCTATGGACCCATTTCCCTGATCTATTTTTAGATACACGCGTCATGTGAAAATCTTAGAACTTTAGGCCATAAGGCATTATCTGTTTAGGCTCAGTAGCGATAAGCAATTTGATTGGTCAAGACTTTGGAAATTGCGGTAGA
This sequence comes from Patella vulgata, assembly GCF_932274485.2. Classification (NCBI taxonomy): domain Eukaryota; kingdom Metazoa; phylum Mollusca; class Gastropoda; family Patellidae; genus Patella; species Patella vulgata. The sequence goes on from NC_065881.2 coordinate 68,171,329, forward strand.
ATGTTTAAACTCTGTGTAGATGTTAATAAGTGTCAAAAATTTATATTTTTATGGGAGCTTCCAGTGGAATTTTATGATTTTTTATGATATTTTTCAGTCAAATTTTATGATTCAGCCAGTGTTATGCGGCTAAGAACGTCCCACCAGAAGCACTGCCACTGGTAGCACCCCGTAGCCAGACGGGGGCAAGCCCCCCCCCCCTCCCCACGAAAAAAAAGAATTGCAGACCATAGTTCTAAAATACCTACTGTTTGTAGACAGCAGTCAGGAATCATCATGTGGATTATTGATTTCGGGACGTGGCACCTTGCACACAGTCTCATATTATTAGTTATGTTCTGACATCTATCTGCCATATATTTTGTACTCACTTGCCCAATGGCCCACTGTCGTGGGGCCCCTGTCTTGTCGGTATGTTCATTGTTCATAGTTCGCTACAGAACTATTTTCTGGGCTGGAAAACGTGTTTGCGACCGTCAAATTTTCAAAAATTTCCAAGGGAGGAGCAGTGACGGATCATGGCGATAGCAACAGGGGCAAATGCTTTGGGCCCGGGCTCCGAACGGGCCCGACGATTTGGTGACAAAAAAATATTACTTTTATATTTTGTAGAAAAAAAAAATAATGAAGACCCATTTCCCAAAAATCGTGAAACATAGTGGCCTTTTTTCGATGAGTTTTGAAATTATTTGGTAGGGGGACCCCAAGGGGCATCGGTCAGAAGCAAAAACAGTGATATCAACGATTCCACGTTGGATGGGTTGGCAGCGGGAAGTTGATACCAGAAATATTTCCATAACCCGAAACCCGATATATTATTTCTGGCTGACAGGTAGCGGTCTTGTTAATTGTCCAATATTTCCGTCAGGCCCCCGTTTCTCAGTCAACCAGCTCGCTTAACAAGAATCGCGAATCGATATTATTGGGCCCGGACTGGCAGTGGAACTCCCTTCCCACTGGACCTGGCCCCCTCTCTGCGATAGTAGAGACACCCCCCCCCCCCACACACACAAACCCCGACCTATAGGGTGTCTTCTTGTCACTGGCAGCTAGTCTGCCTCAGGGCCCGGCGACCCCGCTACCCCCTTCGTCCGGGGGAGAGAATCTCCCACCCCACCCACCCCTTAAACTTTCACTGCCCCTGGCGATAGGCGAGACCCACCTCGCCCTAGGGTCTCTTTTTGTCACTGGGGCCTGGCAGCTTGTCTGCCTCAGAGCCCGGCGACCTCGCCACCCCCCCTTCGTCCGGGGGGAAACAATCCCCCGCTCCACCCACTCCCCCGCAATATTTTGTACATATGAAATTGAAATGAAATGGGGTTTGACGCCCTGTTCTGCTCCGACTGGGCTAATGAAGACGGGGATATTTCTTACAATCGGGGGCCATAATCCAGGAAGTTATGGTCTAAAATGCATTACATACTTTTACAATATTTGTGTACAAGTAGCGACTATTTTGTCGGGCAGTTTCATTTCCATTTTCCCGACATTCGAACTCAACATGGAGTAACGGTGATATATTTGAACTGTTTTCAAAATCAGATAAAAAGTGTGACCTGCACAAGCTAAAAATGTGATTTATCGTACAATCGGGGGCCATAATCCAGGAAGTTATGGTCTGATATGTGCGAATAATGAAAGGAACCGAGATCCTTGGGAAATATAGTCATGATATAGTTACGGGCCTGCATTGATGTTTTCATTTTGTGTTAATTTTTCAATGTGAAGCATTCCATATTAAAGTATTGCATTAACATTCAACAACAGATTGCTTATTTTGATTATCTTTCGTTCTAGATCTAATTTCATATATATATATATATGTCCAAAGAACCTTAAATATAAATGGAGATTTTAACCTTTTAACCCCTTACAATATTCTTTGATATTCTCAGGAACAGTAAATTAATTCTCTGCTTAATTGGTTATATTTCGTGAAATCGTAATTCTTCTGTAACTCTGAAAACTCGTATCTCCAGGAAAATATCCGGATATAAATTCCAAATTGTCGTAAGTCCAGTTTAATTTGCAATACATGACATACACGTATAACTGCATAATATTGTGTCTCATTTATGGTGCACATGCCAAAATAATTAAGACAAAATAATGATAGTAATTAAGACAAGTCCGCCCCGGACGTCGTGTTGATGCTATAGGTTCTTTCCAGTTCCTGCTGGTGTTAAATTGGCATCTAGACAAGGTCCTGGAGAAGGGTGTACAAATGAGACACTGTCCAGGGCCCCGGGGTCTATAGTGGGGCCCAGATGTATGCCGAGTAATGTTTTAAAAACAATTTCTTGGTATAAATTAATAATAAAAAAACCCACTGTAACTTGATCGTAATGTAGAATAAATCGGTGATCTGGGTACCTAGTGGGTAAGATAAACCATCGACCCTATAAATGAAATGAACTGAAATGGGGTTTAACGTCCAACTTTTCTGCTCCTACTGGGCCAATGAAGACGGGCATATGCCATACAGTGTGCGGCCTACTCTTATATCGAATTCGAACTGTCAAGGGATCTTTTACGTGCACACCAGTGTGTACATGGGACCTCGGCTTTTCGTGACCCGTGACCCTCGTCGTCCCAATAAGGTCCATGGATAAACGAATAGTATGTGATGAAAACGGTTTTTGTTTTGCTATTCAAAAACAAAATCGTGTACATCAGGCTTATTAATGCATAAGTAAAACTGAAACGTAGTACATGTATTGTGTGAAATCTCAAATTTTGTGTTTTAGCAAATTAACCTACCGGCCGTTACCTCAGATATACGGGTGTCTCTGAATACTGGTTTGAAAAAGAATTTGGTTTTTTTTCTCTATCGGGACAGTATATAGGACGCCAGACAACCGTGGCGTACCCATTTAAAGGAGCTAAATCGCTAACATTTGGGACCTAGAAATTGACACAAGTGGGTCGGAACTCATATAATACTGTAATATGAATGTATATAAACTGATATACATTCAATGGTTTCCGTTTTTACTCTTATTTCAAATCAGTTATGTTCTGCGAAATAAGCCAGCAGTCTCAATCGAATGCAAATTTCTAGCGCCTGGTTATTCCAGTCTACATACGCCGTTTGGTTTGGTGCAATATGTCTAGCCTCGTTCCTCGAGTCTCTTGCTAGAACTGGGGCTGAAACGCATTATGGTACACGATTCGTGTACCAATGGTAAAATGTTTATTTTGTCTTAAATATTGGATATCAGAAGCCCATCTTTTTTCGGTAAGATCACAGCATCAATGTTGATTTAAATTGACAAATAATTTGTGTTTTCAATGTTGAAGAATTTGGATAATATTGAGTTAGAGACTTAGCTACTTTAAACCTGTAAGAAGAAGCTGATACCTGCGTGCAGTTCTCGAAATAAATATTTTTGGACATGGACCGGAAATTTGGGCTATAGTCACTGGAAAATAAAAAGGTTACATCGCGAAAATATTGTATCCGATAATATTTATATATAAAAGTTTGTTGTTATGTGCTTTTTTCTTCTTTGTCGAAAAAAGATATATCCCTTTGTATCGTTTCTTTGATTAAACAACCTAAGAGAGTGGCCGTGCATCAGGGATATAGTTTTAATAACGGCAACCTTTTAGAAAAGATAAAAAATTTTTTTTCGCAAATTATAGCAATCTGATTATACAGATCTATATAATTCGTTTTTTTATACTTTCGATGACCTACACTACATGAAGATCTGTCCAGTTTTACTGAAAGGTCGCGTCAGGGGTCGTACGAGCGGCTTTTGACCTAATGGCGTCAGAAATTGATTAATCATTCAGCGTTGACGTTTCTATAGTGGTTTACCCACAGTTCCGTGCATGACACGCCAAGAAGTTGTCGTAACAGATGGTTTCATTGGCTAATACCTCACGCCATCCAGAACGCATGTTATATAACAACTCTTCCAGATGCTAGTGTAGTACAGACAGATAAAACGAAATTATAAACTATAAAAAACGAAACGAAATAGGATCTGTGTCTTAATTAGATTGCAAATAATAGTAAAATAATATATTATGCAATGCCAGTGTGGTGATCATTGAATTATTGGTCTAGTTTGATATCTTTTAAAACCCACCCGGCGCCAATCTATAATATTAATACGCTCACATCGCCGACAATCCATACCTGCTATTTAGCAAGGACATAGGCGTAGGAGCCGGGGAAAAATTTATTTTCGGGCAATGAAAAATTCGACGACCTTTTTTTTCTATTAACGTTTAGGGAAAAAATATAACTAACTTATTTCTATGAGATCCACACTGCCCGAAAAGTATTTTCTAGTCTTTTTCTTGTCCACTGCATGCCCGAAAATATGCCCGAAGCTCTCTTATGATATGTATGCCCGAAAAAACGGTATTGATTTCGGGCAATTTTCTCTTATGCCCCCCTGAATTACTTTGAGCTCCTACGCCTATGAGCAAGGACCAGAGTTACAAATAATATAAATAAAACTAGAGCTCCGAAGGAGTTAACTGCACGTGTTTTGGTACGCCAGGTCAGTATACGTACGCCTTGTCACGTCAACAATCAAGTTATACCATGAATTATTGAGTACTGCTGTAACATCCCTATTAAAGTGGGAAAAACTTTCATTTTGAACTCTTAATAAAACCGGAAGTATATACTTCAAGACCGAACTTTTTGATAGTAACTGTTAGTTGACATCAGAGTCATCATATATACAAAGGTCAAGGGTCATTAAAAAGGTTAGGTCACCAGATAAAAAGCCACAAGTCAAAGAAAATTCAAAGTGAAACCGGAAGTAAACGAAATCGAAATTAAAAAATCGGCTTCCTAAGGATTGTTGCCACTTAGATTTGGTTCAAAACAAACAAACAAATTTCGAAAATCGGAACCAAAATGGCGGCTGAATATCGATTTGAAGGTTTTTTTGTGTTTTTTTTTTTGTAAAATCCAATATGACGGCCAAACGGTTGAAAATGTTATCGAACAAGGTCTCTGAAAATGAAAGATAATATCTGGGGCTAACACTACTATGTGTCATTTTTGGTCTATTTTTAAAATGGAGAGAACTATTCATGTTCGGGAAAAATAGGAAGGCCTCGGTAATTTCCGCACGTTTCCGGAAGCCGCCACAAAACTTTTTAATATGCCATTTTGAAGGCATCAATGTGTTCATTAATCCTACCAAATTTCAACTCTATACCTTAAATACTAAAGGAGATACATACTCCTGAATGTCGAAACTGAAGAAAACTTTCGCAAATATTTGATGCTAATTTAAACTAATCGAGCGAATCTTCGAATTTCGAAAAACTGTCAGTCTTTGGCATTCGTCCAAAGAATTCAAAAATGTAAACCCGACGAAGATCCGTTGATAAAAAACCGAGATATGGGGAATCTGGGATTATTTTCTGTCCCATCCGTAAAACACTTCCTGTTTGTCAAAAATGATCCGATTTATATTTATAATTAATACTAATACTAATAGATCCACTACTGAGCCTGACTGAGGTCCAGAAAGGCATAATGTTTGCACTTAGCTTTGGCTGCACAAACTGACTAAATCCCCTCCCCCCCCCCCCCAAAAAAAAAAGGGTAATAAAAACACTTACAGAAACAATACGAAACACGTAATAATAAAATCATTTACATAAACAATACGTGTTTCGACCGAAGGTCCGAAATGGCGAAAGGCGTAATCTATCTATCATTCTAAATTCTATGATTTATGGCATTGGCAACTGTGAACTATTATAGGGACTCTATATAATTTTTGTCAGTTACTCGTGGGATAAACTGAGATCAACTAATATTTTTAATAACGTTAATTAAGTTATCTCAAGTAATTATCTTTCTATTGTTTATTATTAAAGTAATGGTTTCACGTCGTCATTAATCCGATTTGCGACAAAATCTACGGCAACCGTTGCGTGGTAAACTGGACCGAACGTGTCCACAAATGCAGCGCCCCTAGTGGCAATTGAAAGTATATTAATACGCTTGCGCAAAGCACCTGTCAGAACGTTAAACATCCAGAAAATCACCATGGCGGACACGACAAGCAAAGATGTTTTAGCTAACGGCGCCGATCCCAAAAATGTACAAGACTTGACTGGCTTCGTAAGTACAGATTTATTCATATAATGCTGCCATCTTCTCACGGAAAGTTAAGTAAATTAATTGCTTTCATTTAGAACACGGAAAATGGGCGGCTCTGCTAAACATTTCGGTTAGGACTAGGACTCATGGGGGAGGCAGATTGAGATACTTGTGAAATGACTAACTGGTTGAGATGTTTATTGTAATTCACAGGCCTTTCAGTCAGACAGTGCCTTTAACTTACATTCCCATCAGACATTATATCGTCATTGTTTATTTTGAAAAATCTTCCTGTTGAAGTTGAATCCAGTGTCCCATTTCAGGCATTTATTAGGAGGTTCAGCAGATATTTTTTGTCCTCATTCAACTAATTTGCTAAATCTCATTGCATTTCTTAATTAAGAGGGGTTAACCCCAGCAGCACTCAAAACGAGCTGTCTTGTATTACCCTCCATATATCCTGAAAAAAGGGTACAACATCACGTGGTTTTAACATATTTAGGAACAAAAATGTGTGGCTGCTACTCTAGGCTCTAGAGGCTAGAGGTGGTCACCACAGCTGTGACCTGGCATTACTGACATAATTGTTACCCCTTCTAAATTCTGCCCAACAAAGTTGATATGGCCCCTGTGGTTTGTTATTGATTTTCTTGGATAAATGTCCAATGTCTAGTTAAAAACTAGATAATGTAAAAGCAATTTGCTGAAAATTTCAGTCTAATTGATCCACTCTGAACCGAGAATTTAGCGATTGAATTTTCGGCGTAGCCTCGATCATCATTACTAAAGTCGGTACGATAAAAAAAACATAGTCTTGATTATCCATTTCATGATTTAATCATGAATGAAAGTTGAGCAGCAACTGGGATCATAATCCAGTAAATATCGCAGGCTAGCGATGACATCGAGAGTTGATTATGATCTGGATAAGTTAATTAATGTCTAATTAATAATTTAGATAACATTTCAGGTCTAAAGAAAGACCCGCAATAGGTAGATTTGTGTATGTTTAAGTAAGAGGCAAATCTGCCTATTACAGGTCTTTTTTTCTGACTTCATATGTGATATAAATTATTATTTAAAAATTTATTAAACAGGCAATATACATTACAAGAGCAAAATCTGCCTATTGCAGACTGTCTTTCTTTAATTAGACATTAATTAACTTATCAAGACCATAATCAACTCTTGATGCCATCGGATGCTGGATATTTTCAACAGTCAGAGTGAAGTAATTTGATTGAAATTTTCAACATGCACCCTTTTCATTATCTATTTTTGAACTATTATACTGTAGCAAGCACTGTCAGCTCTTCAAATAATCTTAAATAATGCCCCTTCAACATACGCTTATAGAGTTTATCGATAAAATAGATAATGAGACTTAGTTTTGATAGTCAAACCTAAAGTTACATCAAAGGCTTGATTTACAACCAACAGGATCCTGGTCAAATTAAAATAACACATTAGAATACTTGCATCTAATCACAGGTTTAAAACAAATTATTTTGACTACAAGTCTGGCCATTGTCATTTGTTTATATTTGGAATTGGTTTTGAAAGCAGTGTTAGTAATGATGTAATTATTTAACAAGGGTGATTTTTTGGAAACAGATAGCAATTTTAGATTAATAATGCTAATATGGTACACGACAGTAAATTAAAAGCTCCGCTCACTGTGACCATCTATATTTCTCTTTACAAATATTGCCCCAACATACCAGTAGTTGAGATTAATTGATTAATTAATATCAGAAGCTTATGGCTGTAGAGAGCAATACTGTCCTTAGTAACCAGATATAAACAATGCCTGCAGTAACAATAGAGATGATTAAAAAAGGTTCTTGTGATCAATATCAGTAGAATACTATTCACTAACTACTGAGTCAATATCAGTTTATTGAAATCTATAGGTGATCTTGTCTTAAGGATATGTATATTTCACAGATATATACAGAACAGTTAAAAAAAAATTGTCATGTACTTACCCCAACAAAATATTGTAGGTAGCTTGAACAATTACATGTACATAATTTAGTAGGGCACTGGATCTGCATGGACATACATACATGTACAAATCGCATAGTTCTGGCTCAGTCACTTAAATGTATTTCTTTGCCTTCTAGTAAAACCATTATCCTGTTCCTAGACCTGTGGAACTCACACTTTGTTGAATTTTGGCTTATCTTTTTTGTAAAAATGTCACAATTTAGGCCAAGTATTCAAGATTTGCTAGTCTTTTGCCCCAAATTACCTACTATTACAAGTAGAGCCATACCAGCTCATGTCCATTGACTTGTCTTGTGTTATTGTTTGTGTGTTATGCAGCCCACCTGCACTAGCACTTACTATTAAAGCCCATTTCTTCACTTGCCGTAACTGTAACCCTATCTTGCTATTTTTAAGGTCCAGACTCTACTTCAACAGATGCAAGATAAATTTCAACAGATGTCAGATCAGATAATCACAAGAAATATCCTTTTATGTAGTATTTTGTTCCTATAGAATACATTTACCTTTTATACTTTCCATTTACATATATTGGTGTGGGGGGGGGGGGTATATTATGTAAAGTTTTTTCTTGTCATTTGTTTAAATTTATATTTTCAAATGGAGTTTTTGGGTTTGGTTCAAGAATTTTAGGCAATGACTATGGTCCATACTATTGATTCGGCATGTGGCCAAACAGAGCTGGATCATTGTTGTCACTAAGATAGAACTTATGGAACCAATATAAATGGAAATGAAATGGGGTTTAATTTCCTGCTGTTCTGCTCCCACTAGGCTAATGATAACTGGCATATGTCATATAGTGTGCTCTATTGGTATGCAAATGCCAAAGATCTTTACGAGCACACCAATGTGTAGGAGGGACCTCCCTTTTTAGGCCCACTATGCTACACCACTGACAAGGGGAAACCACTCCGAAAATTCCATATAAATGGATTACAGAAACGCCCTTGTTGGCAACGATGGTACTGTTATAATTGTATTCCTTAATAGTTTTACTAGATGATATGGGTCACCGTATTGATGACTTAGAGAAAAATATTGCTGATTTAATGACACAAGCTGGAGTAGAAGATGGCAGATCTTAAATAGTACAGTGGTAGCAAGTGTTTACAATGAACAGAGCCTGTGATCATTATTATGTCTTTTTTCATTCCATCCATTATGTTATACCGTAATTTGTCTTGGTGGTTCTTTTGACAGCAGCCAACCTTTTAAATATTGCAGGACAAACCAGAGAGAATGAATGTTGCAGCACATTCCAGATCTGCTGGTATAAAATGTCAGTTTTGGAAAGGCAGGAATACTCTTTAAGAACCATGATGATATAAAAAACAAATTTAATATTGCATTTTAAGCAACATGATAATCAAAACTAAATAAAATGAAATTGTGTGTGTGTATTCGATATAAACAATATCTATCGTTCTGTTTTTTGTCACAATTATTTGAGTATTGTAGTTTAATAATAAATCACATGTAAGCAAATTGATCACACTGTGCCCTCACAATTTTGTATATCAGTAGATGGACTTAAATATCATACTATAAATATCATTGTTTGTCCATGCATGTAAAGTATTTTCTTATCAGTTGTTTAAAATTATCTTTTCAAATAGAGGGTAAAAAGTTTTTGGATTTGGAAATATGCAAATTGTTATTCTTTATAAATACTTGTATACCTTTGACAGGGATTTTTAAAATTTATTTGAACTTTAAAGATTGTTTTTGAAAAAAAAAAATACTTTTGATAAAAATAAAGTATAACAATATCATTACATACACTACAGGTTATAACTTATTGGTGAGCATTTTTAATCGGCGAAATGCATGATGGAATTTGAAGATAATTGGGTGTTTATATTTATCTATTGAAAAGAATGAAGTTTTTATTATATTGATTCTAGATTTGGTGTGATATATAAAGTATATCATATTATACGTGTGTGTTACATGCTTGTACTTATTATATATAGATATTTATTAAAATATTTTATAAACATTTATTAAGTGTTGAAATGTATTACTGTTTTTTTTTTACAACTCCGACTTTTTCTGAAGAAAATGGTTGGGCATAATCAAATTTGAAAAATTAATACAAATACTTTAAAACAGAGCTTTAAATACAGAATGTAATCAGGTGATTCAGTTTTTGTAATTGAATAATTGGGCAGTCCACCAGTCCATAGCAAAATATGATAGAAAATTCTCTCCACATGGCTTATTTTTGTCCAGTTTGTGTGGAAAATTTCATTAATGTCTTCAGGTTGCCCCACTTGATCACTTCTCAGGAATTTTAGAAAACAGTGTATTTTGCCGTAAATATCAAGATTTGGCTTATTGTTATCGAAGTTGACTGCTAAAGTAATATAATAAGCCTCATTATTCCTATGCTGATGACACCTAATTCATCAATGACACTAATCAAAATGAGCACTCTGCTTTAGATCTGTAAAATCGTGGATGAACGAGAGTAAGCTTGAACTGAATGATTGCAAGACGGAAGCCATGCTTATAGGGACAACTCAATGACTTATGTCTACTCTAAATTCATGTGTGGTAATCTGTGAAACTAACATTCAGCTCTCATCATGTGTAAAGAATCTTGGTGTACTACTGCATTCCTGGTTAACCACGGAGAAACTGCCTGAACAATGTTGTTTTATGTGTTACTACAATCTCTGATGTATTGGCAATATTTGACACCTAAACAGTTGGGGCCTGTAAGCTGCTTGTGTGTTCCTTGGTATTCTCAAGGCGCTATTACTATAACAGTGTTTTGATTGGAATTCCCCAAAACCTATGTGCACAACGACAAGAAATTCAAAACACTGCTGCCAGAATAATAACTAGAACACAAAAGAACTCAAACATGACTCCCATCTTAAAATCACTCCGTCATCATTAGCCCAGTCAGAGCCGAACAGTAGGAAATTAAACCCATTTCATTTCTTTCTTAAAATCACTACATCAGTTACCCACAAGCCCGAGTAACTTTCAAGACTTCAACCTTGGTTTATATGTTACCCATCTGACTTCACGGACCTCATTCAGTCATATCAACCAAACTGACCACTTAACTCACAAAATAAGCCCCTTTAACCATGGGGATAAAGCCTCCAGTGACTGAGGAATAACTTACCACTGGAGATAGAGAGTTCTCAAATATGTCCGTGTTCAAATCCAAACTCGAAACCCATTTGTTTGTGACTTATTATCATGATTAGCTATTATCATCCATGTGCTTAGAGCATACAGGATGGTTGGGTGTATGCGCAATCATAAATGTACATTATAATTATTATCCTACTAAGAAAGGTCCCATGTTCATTAGCCCAGTCGGAGCTGAACAGTAGGACATTAAACCCCATTTCATTTCTTAGTAAGTATAATTGGAGAAAATGAAAGGAGAATGATAGCTTTGTGGTGAAAGACACGGTTCTATATGTGGCTAAATAACTGCATCTGTTTTTGTGGAACTTTTTGGAACATTATCTCTTATGCTATTGTCTCTCAGAATGAGCAGATTCATGTTAATGTCACAAAATTGTCAAAGTGGGGTGACCTCTAAATATAGTTTGGTTTCAGCCAAATTTGGTGTGTGTTGTACATTTCTATTGTGGAACAGAAAATGTGTAAAATGGAAGCGTGATTCTGGATCTCATTGACGTATGAATTATGTAGTTAAAAAATGTTACCCATGTCTACAAAAATATACTCGATTTGTTGGCTATGTGAACTTTCGAAATTAGTTAAATAAATTGTAGAAAATATTCTTTTGTACATTCTGCTAAACTCTCTCCACACTGCTCTGTATCACTCAACATTATAGTTAATAGTGAAAGTAATACATACAAGTAAATAGTAATAAAATATATATTTATGTAGTATACACGAACACATAATTCACTATCACAGATTTATAATTTAAAAAGTTAAACAGTGTAAACCAAAATTTTCATGTATTACATAAAATCAGCTGCTGTCAGTCTTTTACCAGGGACATCTCTTAACCTGAAATTAATAATTGTTATTATTAAAGATTCCCTGTCTAGTATTGAAACATGCACCTTCCACTAGCTTTGTTACCATTATGAATTTTTTCCCTCAAGGGGGTTGGGTGGCCGAATGGTTGAAATTGGGTCAAGTGACAAGGAGTAGGGTTGCCTGTCCAACCTTGTGGGTTTTTTCCGGGTACTCTGGTTATCTCCTAGTTACTATACTTGTAACGTTAAACTGTGTGTTTAACGTTGTAACGTTAAACTGTGTGTTTAACGTTGTAACGTTAAACTGTGTGTTTAACGTTACAATTGATACAGTCTAAGAATCCTTACGCAAGTTCAAATAGGTTCAAACGCACAATTGTCAACACATATCATTACAGTTTGTATTGGAATAAGTAATTCTATGACAAATAGTGAAGACTGGATCACTAAAATAGTTACCGAACAGTTTTTCTTTGTGGTTATGCGTTCTACATTTGCATAGTGATGTTTCTTGTAATGACGTATTACACACAAGCCGCCATGACACCAGCCAGTTGAAATTTTGCGTAGCAGTTGGGTTTCATCAAATCATATAATTATGCGGTAAGGCTTCACATTTATTTCAATAGGAATTGATTTATTATATGTTAAGCTAGGTACAGTACTTTTTTGGGTCAGTTTATGTGTAAATTAAGGGAGGTATAGGCCAGTAACCTTTTTGTAGTGATTTCAATAAAAAAAAACTTGGGCAAAGGAACTCTGTAGGACAAGCCACTACTGTGGCTGGAGTAAGGCGGAAGACATCAGTAGTGGAACCATTTCTAGTCATCTCCCACACCTAAAGATTCCTACGTGCATGCAAATTATTGAAATAAAATTGAACCATGTTGGTCCCGAAATGACCTAGTTTGTGTAAAGTGGACTCTAAACCACATTTCTATCTCACCTCCTCAATTTCAATGTTTTCACTATAAAAAAGTTGTTTAGGAGAAAAGGCAGATCTAATAAATATTCTTTTAGAAAAGGTGTCTTTATAAATCATACCTGTGTATGTAGTTATAGTAAACAAATCACTATAAATAACAAATAAACAAGAGACAATGACATAACTTACAAACCTTGATAATATTTCTTGGTCTATTGATTTTACATTTTTCTCATCTTCAGATACAATAATACAGTCACTATCATCACTACTTTCACTTTCCATATGTTTACTTTTTTTCTTCTTATGTTTCTTAGATTTTTTATTTTTATTCTTTTTATGTTTAGACTGAAAAAAAAACACAACAACATAGTGAATGTGAATAAATACTTTTCATTCATAAATACTTTGTATAACTCTTCATAATCATCTTCCTTTACCAAGAGTCCAAGTCTTACATTTCATTTCAAACCCTGATTGTGTGTGGATGGACGGTAAAGTAGCTATGTCGATGTACTCTGGTAGGTAGAAACACAATTAACACTGCTGTCTTGACAAAATTTTTCAATACACAAACTAAAGTATAATATTTACACAACACATTTTCCAATACTCACTTTTTTGTCTTTAATCTTATGTTTACTTTTTAATTTCTCTCTTGATTTTTCTTTGTGTCTATTTCTGTGTTTTTCTTCATATTTTTCTTTACGTTTACTTTTATATTTATGTTTAGGTTTATAACTTTTACCATGATCATCGAGAGCTTGTTGTAATCTGTTTTCTGCCAAAAATATCCCAAAGGAAAGATGTATTTTTGACAATCAATTAAATGATTATTATCGTAATTACAAATATATATTTAATGATTTTACAGGAGTATATGAGTAGACCTTACTATCAGCAATCATTAATGATGTATACAAGTAGTTTTCAATTTCAATATTTTCCAACAAAGATAGGTTGCCAGAACAAAACATACATTCACAGCAGCCAAGTTGTTCAAGCAGTTCATAAAAGTTTTCACATATTTATTCTTTTGTAGACAATGGGAGCATTTACAGGATGCTATAATTAAAATTTGATACACAAAAACACATACTTATGGAAAAACAGCTACTTATTTATTTGGGCGACGTTTCGAAGAGTATTCTGTATTAGCTTGATAACCTTGAGAGAATACTCTTCGAAACGTCGCCCAAATAAATAAGTAGCTGTTTTTCCATAAGTATGTGTTTTTGTGTATTGCTCTACCCAGTTACTAAATGCCTCTAAAAGATTATTAAAATTTGATAGTTTCCATCTTATTACTAACATAAACAATACATATACTGGTAATCAGAAGTCTGCTCAAATGCATGAAATGTGTGATTATACTTGATCAGATAATCGGATTAAAGAAGGCTACGGTCCACAATTCTGAAATTAAGAGTGACATAACATGTTAATGATACAATTAGTTATATTATTACCATGTGATGAACTTGGTTTGGGTAAAGCTGGACCAAACATTTCTTCATCACTGTCACTAGATGAGACACTGTGTTTAGATACATTCGTGGAAGAAGAGACCATTGATGCATCATGGTGACTAGAAATTGATGGAGATAACCTTTCTTCGATTGTTTGTATTATACTATCGTCTCCTGGCAACCTGGAACCAGATGTACTTGGTATAGGCACAGATGGTTTTAAAGTAGCAGGTGATATGTCTGGTGGCTTTGTTTCATTGAGTGCAAAGTTCAATTTTTGTTGTTCTACTGTTTTTTCTGAAGAAAAAAAGAAATTTTCTTTAAGAATCAAAAACAAATTAGATATGTTCTTTTTGAATAACAATGAAATTTTCATTTTAATAAAAGGGACCTTATACTCGAATCAGAGATGCGCGTTTGTCATTAATACAATATCAACCAATGGAATCATTTAGATCAGATCTGAACAATAAATCCCACCATTGCTCATCATGGTATAATAAAGTAAAAACCTAAAAATGGAACAAAAGGTGGACTGAACATCTCAATGTTGACTTCCTAATCATTACCTCCATGGATTGCAGCTTGAGTCACTCTAGCAACAACATGGGCGTTCGGACCCTTGTCAAGAAATAAACATTAAGATTAAGAAATCTTAATTCTATATAATTAACCAGTCTATGAAAACATTACTGATGAATATTTAAATTATAGAAAATTACCAGGCTGTATCTTTTCTTCTTCCTCATCATTACTAGAACTACTTTCATCTGAATCAGAACTGTTAAATATAGCCCGATATAAATCTAATGAAGGAGCTTTAGTTGTTTCTTTTTCACCAGCAACATTATCCTGTGAAGTCAATGTTTTACATTTGTAATTTTTATAATTAAAAGAAGGCTTACAATATCTGTTAACACCTAATGCTTGTATTAAAGTTTATTCTATCTGTTTGATTATGAAATTAATATCTATTTCAAATACAGCAAAAATTTTGTGGTCACATTCCAGGTCAGTATTTAACAAACCAGCGGCTGCCAGGCAGGATACGCCCACATTTTCGAGAGATGGATAGAGAACAAGCTAACAAGAAAGTGATTTTTCCTACTATCAAGGGCCATAATTCAGGAAATTACAATTCAATATGCGCAAATATCGAAAGGAACTGAGATCTTCGGGTTATAAACTTACATTTCAAGTTTCAACAAAATTGGATAAAAATTGTGACCTCTATAGGGTCCACAACCTTGATATACCATATTTTTACGCTATTTGAGAATGAACGGCCGCCATTTTGTCTGTCAATTTTGGGCCGAAATTTGAACTCAGTCGTCCTTAGGGTGTAACGGTGATATAATAATACGTTTTTTTAAATCGGATAAAAATTATGACTTCTATAGGGTCCACAAGCTAAAAACGCGATTTTTCGTACAATCAGGGGCCATAATTGAGGAAGTTACGGTCCGATATGCGCGAATATCGAAAGGAACCGAGATCTTTGGGTTATAAACTTACATTTTAAGTTTCAACAAAATCGGATAAAAATTGTGACCTCTATGGGGTCCACGAGCTTGATATACCATATTTTTACGCTATTTGAGAACGAACGGCGGCCATTTTGTCTGTCAATTTTGGGCCTATTTTCACAAAATTCGAACTCAGCCATCCTTAGGGTGTAACGGTGATATAATAATACGTTTTTTTAAAATGGGATAAAAATTATGACCTCTATAGGGTCCACAAGCTAAAAACACGATTTTTCGTACAATCAGGGGCCATAATTCAGGAAGTTACAGTCCGATATGCGCGAATATCGAAAGGAACCGAGATCCTTGGGTTATAAACTTATATTTCAAGTTTCAACAAAATCAGATAAAAATTGTTACCTCTATAGGGTCCACAACCTTGATATACCATATTTTTACGCTATTTGAGAACGAACGGCGGCCATTTTGTCTGTCAATTTTGGGCCGATTTTCACGAAATTTGAACTCAGTCGTCCTTAGGGTGTAACGGTGATATAATAATATAGTTTTTTAAATCAGATAAAAATTGTGACCTCTATAGGGTCCACAACCTTGATATACCATATTCTTACGCTATTTGAGAACGAACGTCGGCCATTTTGTCTGTCAATTTTGGGTCGATTTTCAGTCGTCCTTAGGGTGTAATGGTGATATAATAATACGGGTTTTTAAATTGGATAAAAATTATGACTTATATAGGGTCCACAAGCTAAAAACGCGATTTTTCGGACAATCAGGGGTCATAATTCAGGAAGTTATGGTCCGATATGCGCGAATATCGAAAGGAACCGAGATCTTTCGGTTATAAACTTACATTTCAAGTTTCAACAAAATTAGTTAAAAATTGTGACCTCTATAGGGTCCACAAGCTAAAAACGTGATTTTTCATACAAACAGGGGCCATAATCCATGAAGTTTCGATCCGATACATGCTAATATCGAAAGCAGCCGAGATATTTTGGAGATAAACCTATATTTCAAGTTTCGTCAAAATCGGATAAGAATTGTGACCTCTAGAGTGTCCACAAACAAATTGTGGACGGACGGACAGGGGCGACGGCATAATACGTCCACATGAAAATGTGGGCATATAAAAAAGGATCCAGAGGTGAAGATTGTGGTTAGGCTTTGAGGTTGACTCTTATCAAAATGGTTAAATATGTTTAAAACATTAACATCATGGCAGTATATGATGTTGGTAAAAAGTAAAAATACCTTAGTTTCTGTTAAAGTACTTTCACTCCTTTTGTTTTCTGTTGTTATATTTTTGATATCTACTGTTTTTACTTGGTTATCTGTTGTTTTCTGACCAGATACGGAAGCATTGTCTTCAAATAACACATTAAAGATTGAAACTTTCTTCTTTATATTAAAAGATACTCGAGAAGTTTCTTTTTTATCATCTTTTGTTTCGGAAACATTCTCTTCATCTGTAATATGAAACACAACCATTAAAATATAATTTGGCAATGTACACAGATGGGATTAAATCTGAAAGTTCACGATATTATATTTCTCAAATAAAATAAGTATATATAATATATATTGTCCAAATTGAGGAATTCTTGGGCAAAATAATAATGTTACTTACAATCTAAAAACTTTATCAATGCATTAAAAATTTACTCAGAAAAATTCAAAAGTAATATTATTGTGGCTCAACACAACCCCAAAAATATCTGTAGTAAAATACTGCATCTACATATAAAACAGATGCCAGGGAGGTAAAGATATTATAAAATATTCCAGATAATAATCTGTGACCACTTGCTGAGAGAAGAAAATCATTAAAATTACATTATGAACAGTTTCTTCTTTGATCGACACAAAATAAACACAAAAACATAATATATTTGCTTGATAACATTTCGAGAACCCCCAATGAAACATCACTTTTATTAAAATAGTAATTGTGTTCCATATTATGTTTTTGCTGAGAGAAGAAAAACATTAAAATTACATTACGAACAGTTTCTTCCTTGATCGACACATAATAAAAACAATAGTTGCTTGATAATGTTTCGAGAACCCCCCAATGAAACATCGCTTTAATTAAGATAGTAATTGTGTTCCATATTATGTTTTTGATTGGATGATCAAAATTTTGAATGTTGGAATAAACTTTATGGTTATTTCTATCTATATGTAGAAATCTAATTCTCATTTGTTACCTTTTTTTGGTTCAATAGCTAAAGGTGGAGTGTTAATAGTATCTTGGGATACAAATTCTTGACTGGGAAAACTTAGAAAATTATAAACTGAATATTTATCCCTTTTTATGGTTGGTAAACCAGTAATTGATGATCTGCAACAAAGACGAACAGTAATATTAACATCCTGTTAAACATAAACTTTTCAACATGAATTACCAGTAGTGTGGGTCAGTTATTATGACATTCATCTAATATTTGACAGTATCAATCGATCTTATAATGGCGTAGCACCTTGGTATCAAATCCCATTTTTTTCAGCAACTACTGAACCACTTAAGTTGATTTAAATTTTAGAATTCAGTAAATACTGCATTTAAGATGATTCCATTGAAAAAGTCGGATGTCAGTCAACACAACACACACTCAACAATATTATGACTCTTTTAACAGAGGAGAATATTCAAGAACAGGGAGAAAACCCATTAAGTTAGGCAGGCTGCCGCAATCCTTCACATGAAAAACTCACGACAGAATTGATGAATAGACAGAAGGTCTGAAATGTTGTAAATAACATTATCTAACTCTTATCAGAAATATTTTGAAAGCATCCCGTACTTACCCTGGATATGGATCTGGAACATTGAATCGTTTACATAAAACTTTATCTGGATGCCATTCTATATTATCACGTGTTAACTGACCAAACATCTTCATTTCTGCTGCCTTGTCCTTGTCAGATTTATCATTCTAAAGAAAAAGAATGGACTAAATATATTAGTATTTATATTGATGTACAAAATCTGAGCTTTTTTTTATCACGATCGCAGCATATCTCACATAACCCCATGCAAATTCAATCTTCTTTTTGGGCACTGGTCATCTGATTATGATAGCACATAGTTTGACATATTTATACATCTCCAGGAGTTTTGATTGTATATTAAACATACATTATGCAAGAGCTAAATCTACCTATTGCAGTTCTTTCTTTAGGCCTGAAATGTATTCTAAATTATTGATTAGACATTGATTAACTTATCCAGGCCATAACCAACTCTTGATGGCATCAGATTTCTCTAATATATTAAATAGATTAGAACAGTTCAGCCATATTTTGATTTAAGCTAAAAATGGAGGAGCGAGAATTAGCTTCGAACAACGAGAACGGTGGTTGAAATTATTGCACATGTCTTGTCAAACCTTCAAAGGCTAATATCTTCACTCGCAATAGAGTAATTTGTATGAAATTTTCAAATTATTCATTTTACATTATCTATTTTCAAACTATTATAGCAAGAATGGCTAGCTCTTTATCTAAATCTTACATAATGTATCTTTAATAAAATTGGTCCAAACTCAAAATACATATATATGCAAAAAGGAATATTTGATTTCAGTATTCATGAATAAATGGTCTCATTTTTGATTCCTAAAATCCACATTGTAGTAGTTAGAAGAGCTTTCTTTTATCAAATTTCTGAATGCCAAAAACTCGATGATTGGTGAATAAACTTATCTAATACTTACTCCTTCTTTTGGTATGTCTACAGTCTCTGTTTCATCATCAAATCTAGCAGTTGTAAATCTGGAAGCCATCATATTAGATAATGGTTTATATAATTTAGAAGCTCGTATAAATTCATCTTTTTCTCGTTCTCTCTCCCATTCTGTCATCTGTCCACTTGTAATTTCTAGATATGCATCTATAATTAATATCATATGATAAAACAAGATAAGATGATGGTCAATTGTATTATGTTGCAGGATTTTGCTCTCTTTTTTAAACAAAGTCCACAGACTGCCTCAGAAATAGACGATAAAGTAGTCAGCCCCAGAAACAGTGATTAAAAAGGTACAAAACTTCCATGCTCTAATCCTTGACATTTTCTAAATTGTGTCAAACATGTATTTAAAATATCAATAATGACATAGAAAAGAGATCAAATTGTACCAGATGTAATGACATGCACCAGGGGGATCGTGTCTGAATTTGTGCCTGTAACAGCTGTAAGAACTGGAAAACAATTAATTAAAATGTGTTCTGTCGTTCTGAAGTTAACTGGACCAATAAGGAGGTCGACATAAATGCATACTGAAATAAACACAATCTTCCATATACTCCTCTTAGATGAATGCTGAGTGTCTTCTTTTGAGTTTAACAAAGCAGTACAGCACCATTATCAGGTAATTACATCACAGTTATACTATTTATAACATCATTTTAGGGATAACCATCTAATTAGTAATTAATCACACTTAGTTATTTTATTGCTTTGAGGATTGTAAATTTTAAAGCAGGATCTGTTCAGCACATTATTTCACTGTTTGACAAAAGCTCATTAATGATAGGCAAGAAGTTGTTTTTAATCGTATGAATATTTTGCTTGCATCAATTTCTTAGTAAACACAAAAACATAAAATGGAACACAATTATTATTTTAATTAAAGTGACGTTTCATTAAGGGTTCTCTCAACGTTATCAAGCAAATACATGTAATGTTGAGAGAACCCTCAACGAAATGTAACTTTAATTAAAATAGTAATAGGGTTCCATATTATGTTTTCGCGTTTATTACGTGTGTGAATTGATAAATAGAGAAGATATTCGTCATCAATTTCTTGTCTTAAATAATAATAATTTTCTTTAGCACTGAACATTTAGTCAGTTTACAATAACAATTGTGATAAAACTGAATAAACAAGCATGGTAAATGTACAGAACAACTCTGAACATATTCTATCTACATTTGAGATCTAATGGAAAGATAGGTTGCCAGGTAACAAAACATATGCCCACAGCAGCTAAGTCGTCCGGACAGTCAACAAGGGTTGTCGCATATTTTTTCTTTTGTCACGTAACACACTAAAATCTGATTACAAGTAACAACCCATTAAGTAATTATCAGAAATCATTAGAATTGGTTTCAATTGTTTGTTTCATGACCTTAAACACTTTGTACAAATTTATATTAATTTTTAGCCTCTAGCGTATTCCACAAAGTTTCTCAATTGATCAAAGGCCATAACTCTAGCAGTAATTATTGGAAATCATTGAAAAGCAAAGGCGTCTTTGTCTCATAACCTTAAACACTGTGTATAAATTTGACGTCTATCAGATATTAACTTTAGCCACTTAGAGCATCCAGAAGATTTTAAAAGGTGATCAAGGACCATAACTCTGGCAGTAATATTCAGAAATTGTAGAAAATCAATAGGCCTCTTCATCTCATGACCTTAAACACTGTGTATAAATTTAAAGTCAGTTGAATATTAACTTTAGCCACAATTGCTTGTGGACGCCGGACTGACCGGTGGCCCTGGAATATACGAATACTTTTCAATGTGGACGTATAAAAATGCAAATACAGAACAATTTTTAATGATATAATGGTACTGTGAACCATATGAAATTACAAATGTTATTTTTTTACTAACATGTCACACTTCTGTAAATAAATTTTTAAAGAATGTTTTATTACCTTTTTTGCCTTGATTCACCAAAGATAAATATTTCTCATAGCGTTCTTGTTTATCAGGAGTTTTAGCAAATGGCTTATACGCTGTCAAATTACCAGCAAATAACGGTTTGGTTGGTACAGTAGGAGGAGTTGATTCGACTGATGTAACAGACAGACTTGACTGGTGACTTGGAGTAGCTTGAAAACTTGTGGATGGACTAAATGCCACATTATTTTTATGTTCATCCACCCTTTCTTTTGTATTTTCCAATTCTATTTCATTTGTTTTTCTAACTGTCAAGTCCCATCTAGATGATTTGGTTTTATTAGTTGACATCAGTGCAGGACTGTTTTCAATAGGTTTCAAAAACACAGGAGAAGAATTTTCGGATTCTTCTATAGATAATGTTCCAGATTTTGCTTTTTTCATTTTATCTTTGTCTTCTTCAGATACCAAATCAAATACAGAACCTACGATAAAAGTTTTAATCATCTTTGTAATTTCTTGAATATAGGTCATAGAGGATTCAACTATCACAGTGTCAACTTAATTCATCAATAAATAAATCTCAAAATCCCTCTATTGTGGCATCACACAATTCTATTGCTACAAATTTAAGCACATAATAAAACAATATGAATACTGTTGAAATTATTAAATTGACTGATCATTTGGTTACATCCGATTAACATTCAATTGCGTTTGAAGAATATTTATAAATTAAATCATAATCTATAAAACTGATTTATCAGGTAACATTGCACCTACTACTGGAGTTATCTAACTTGGCTTACCCACTAGAACTGGTGCTTCTCCTAAAGCCAATGCTCTGTCTACAGCTGTCAAGGGGCTTTTCTTCAATTCTGGTTTTGTTAAATTTGCTGTTAATCTAGAGACTGACTCCTCTATTACAGGTCCTTTAAATCTGTGGACTGGCTTAAAATGTTGAGGTAAAACTGGTGGTGGATAAACTTTGTTAGATTTTAGAGTTTTGGTTGATAAGGTAAAACCTGCTAATAATTTACCCACATATCCAACAGGGGTTGAACCACTATCTGTTATTAAGAAACAAAGATATTACAGCAATTAACAATTTGTGATAATAATTTATTAATTAAAGTATTTATTAGAAATTATGTGTACAGAAGTCATTAATTCTGAAAAGAACTCAAAGACTGTTTAAATATTAATATTCAGATATAATTTTAGACTAGTTCTTTGACCAGCATATAAACTGAGACCTGTTGCTTATGAAGGGGAAAATAAATATTCCAGTGAGACGTTATTCTTTCCCTGTGGCAACTTGTCTTTGTTCTTGGCTAGTTTTTTAATTTGAAACTGTACATAATTTATTTTTAGTAAGGCATATTCCACCTTCCTATGAAATAGATTAATTCCCATTTACCTTTAGACAGTCCTTTAGGAGCTGTCCATCCACTAAGATGATTATCATCCTCTATATCCATGGACATATCATAATTTGACAGATGATCTACCCCATATATATCATCATCATCTTCTTCTAATGCACCTACTCCAAAACCCTACAAATATTTCACAACTATGCGTAAGTGGATTTCTTTTAGTATATTATTACATTCAAGATCATTTTAAAATATTTATACAAATAAAAGTTAACCAGTTTGTAGCTGTGTAATTAATGTATTGAATATTATCTAATTCTCACTTGGGACATATGTATTTTCTATCAGTAAGCAGTGGCATATTATCACTGCCATCATAACTAACAATAATAAAAGGTTGAATATGCCACAACTTTTTATATGTCGTAAGTTTGAAGTAAACAAATTTTGTTCTTGAGAAATATAACTAATTTTCTTACTCCTTTTTTTGAGAGGGTGGGGGCTGGAATGACATTACACACTTTTCAAAAAACACTTTTACTTCTGCTTAAATTCACACTAATACTGATTCATTAAACAACATACCTTTCCCCTAATCCCTCTTTTTCCTTTAGAAGATCTAACAGGTGGTGGTTCAAACAGATTAATATGCGCAGAAGGCAAGGCAGCAGACGGATTTAAACCTCTATATCCTATACCATGAACATTATCTTTTGCATCAAATGAAATAGGGTTACTGTCTTTTGGGGCAAAGGTCACATTCTTTAAATATTCTTCATCTGAACCCTGAAGACAAAAAATCAAACATAATTGTTTATCAATAATTTTGAAAGTTATTTAATTGAGAGACAAAACATGTTGTTAAATAAATATCCACACTGCATTATGTAACGGGTATGGGTGAAAAGATTTACTGTGATTGATTATTGTTTGACTAGATCATTTAGAATATTCCTGAAAGACACCCAGAGAACAGGGATCAATCAAAAGTATACATCTGGAAGTTATAATACTGATAAGTAGGACGTTAAACCCCATTTCATTTTATTTCATTTATGATACAAATATAGAAACAGTATCTCCAGTCAAGTGAAAGTCAGGTAGAAAACACAGAAAACATTCTGCAATTTGAAGGCAACAAAATAAAGATGACAAGACCCCCTCAGAAATTTGTCTACTGCATAAAATAGGGTGACCCATGTACTCACAGAAACACAGTCCACCACTGATAGTTCGAGACTACCACTGAAGCGTGCACATTCGCCTTGCCGAGACCAACTTTCTGACAGTATGATACTATAAATACCCATGGCACGTGCATTTCTCTACAAATCTATCAACTATTACAGCCGTAAATAATTTATTGTTGACGATTTTGAATAGCAGTAAAATTAAGCTTCTTGGTTATTACAGCAGATTTAGAAATTACGTTCGTTTCATTTTTTAAATTGCTTTATCATTAACTGTACGGCTTCTTTTGGTTTAGTACAAATAATATCTCTGAATCACTCGGGTTAGACAGGAGCATGATACTAGCAGTAGTTTCATATTACTCTTACAAGCTTCTTAAATTGATTGTTGAGCTACCTAACATGCTTATTTCTAAATTCAATTTCTTGTTCTAGCTTTCTGTTATGTTTCGTAAAAAAGTAGTCTTGATTATCCCGACCTGTCAATCAGTCGTAGAATGGTCGATAGACTGGTTAAGCGAGACTAATTTCAAAACAAGGGCACGTAACCTATCTTTTACTCAAAAGTGTCTGGATGTTATGGACGTCTCTTGGAACCAGTTTTCAGTCTATTATTTATACATGATTAATGGTCATAGCTTATTAAGTTCAACATGATCGTTTTTTTAGTGACTATAATTGTGTGAAACTGATTTGAGGCTTGGCATATACAGAATATAAATATTGTGGCG
Organism: Patella vulgata; assembly: GCF_932274485.2. Taxonomy (NCBI): domain Eukaryota; kingdom Metazoa; phylum Mollusca; class Gastropoda; family Patellidae; genus Patella; species Patella vulgata. The sequence continues at coordinate 68,196,227 of NC_065881.2, forward strand.
TAATTGTCGAGATATATGGAGATATTTATTTATGGTGGGTCACCCTACATAAAACAAACTAGCAAAGTGAAATTAGGTTTAGGAGGGGAGACAACTCTATAATGTTCAAAGAAGATTATAGAGTTGTTAGTAGAACAACAATTTTAAACTAACCTCATCCTCAGTACTTGAATTTGGAACATCTGGCATCATACATCCATAAACTTTTCCTTCTGCAATTATTAAATGTTACAACTTTCATTTAAATCATACAATGTATGATGGATGAAGATACTGATAAAACTGGGTGTTAACTTAGGATTCAAAACATTATCCAAAACAATAATTAATATACAATTTAAATAACTTATATAATACCATTTGAACTTTTCTTCTTCTTTCTATTTTTTGAAGAAATTCTGGGTCCAACACCTTGTCCCTCTTTCCATCCCATTTTTCTCAACAACCGAATACCAATTGGTAGACTATATCAATCAAAACATTTACGTTTAAAAATTATATTAATTTACAATACCAACATTAACATAGAATATTAGGGCTTCAGTACTGTTACAAATATTATTTGTATAAAGAATATTATCTTACTAACAACTTTTAATTCTTGTATTCAATTACTAGTCATTACCTGTCAGGTACTACTAAGTCCATTAAAGTTGTATCCTTTTGTCCAATAGCATCACCAGTTACAGCTGAAGCTAAAGCCTTTCTTTTTCTCTGTCTTTCTTCAGATGTGTAAGTTTCAGCAGTAGCTATTTTTCTTGGAGCTATGCCATGTTCTCCAAAGTCCTTAAAAGTAAAAAAAAAACTATTAAGTATCTAATATTCAAGAATTCATTACCTACTACATTACTATTAAACAAATAGTAAAAATTTAATAAAGTATTTCTAGCAATACAAATCTATTAGGTCACTCTTTTTGTCATTCTAACTTCCAAGGCAATTTTACAATTTCAATACAAAAACATTATGATTTATTTTCCAATGAGCAACTTAAATATTTCTAGGATATAACACAATAATATTTACATCTTCATCCATAAAATCTTCCGCTTTTTGACTGACTTGATCATTTCTAGAACTTCTAGATGATACAAATGTAGAAGGTGCCCATCCTAGAAACAAATTCATAACACAATTAATATAAACAAAAACAATATCATTGAAACAAATTTTATCTTTCAATTTTATATTACATCTACATATAAGTCTGAAAACTTGACAAATTTACAATTCAAAATAAACAAGCCATCTTCCGAATCACAAAATGATGACAATCATTCATTACTTGCACATTCATCTTTTTATAAAGTATGGAGTGATCAAACTGCTTAACAAGACTAAACCAGACCAAGTTTCATTGCTCTCAGGCAATTAGAATCTGAAAGCACTAACAAATCAAATTGCTTTTCACTGATTACTCTTAGTGGGAAAGTCTCATCATCGCATGAACATCTACACCAAGTTAGAACATTCTACCTCAAATTAGAAGCAGAGTTACTGTGTTCCAAAAAGTGTGACAGACAGATAGACACAAAAAAAGGAGACAATAGCAATTAATAACAAAGAAAGACAATGATTGATTTATCCTGTTCATCAACTTTAATAATACACTGATCAGAAAATATTAATATACTGTACCTTCTTTGGTTCCTACTGAATTAAAGTAACCAGCTGAGAAACCTCCAGTAAATGCTCCATGAAATCTTTGTCTGCCTTTACTATCTTTAAAAGGTAGGTCATGTACTGACACTGGTTTCTTTCGAGCTTCATCTAAAATTTGAAGATAAAATGTAAGCCTAATCAGTTAGATTTCAATTGGATTTTAACAACATATTAATTGTGTGTGTGATAACGTTACAGATATTATCAACAAGAAAAAATACACAAGAGAAAACAGTAATTTTATCAAGCCATGATCAAATTGATTTGAAAATTCTAAAATATCAATATTTAATTACCAGACAATGAACATCAACATAAATTTACTATCAGCCAAACACTAAACAGCAATGTGTTTTACTAATTACATGTAATTAAATGAAATGAAATGGGGCTTAACGTCCTACTGTTCTGCTCCGACTGGGCTAATGAAGACGGGCATATACCATACAGTGTGCTATGGGGAAAATTTTGCCTGGGCAGCGGCACTATGGCCTACTCTTATATCAAATTCCAACTGCCAAAGGATCTTTTATGTGCACACCAATGTATATACGGGACCTTGGTTTTTTGTACCATCCGAATGACTAGACAGCTGTCCTTGTCAAGCCCTCCATCCTACACCACTGACAAGGGGAAACCATACCGGAAAATCCTGATGAACTTTCTCTGCCAAAGCATAATTAAATCAAATCATTGCTAATACTAAGAGCTGGAAATAGAATCTTCAGGTAGCTCATTGTTTATATTATGATCTGTTCTGTATTGGAAAGTAATTGGATTACATTTGAGGTGTTACAATAATTTAATCTGATTTTTAATATGACTTCTTAAAGTTAAAGAAGTGTTTGTGTTTATATAGAGCGAAGCTCTAAAGCATCGCGCGAAGCGCGGTGCTTGAGCAAAGCTCTTTTCCGGTAACACAGGAGCGTAATTGAAAATGTCACCCACAGACTGTTGATTAAAAAAAAATTCAGACAGGAACCGGATACACTGGGGAAAACAGGCAATGCGCATGTCTGTCAATGCGCATGTCAGCGCATGTCAACTTACCAAATCTCGCCCAAGCGAGATTTTGGGTCTCTGAGAAATATTTCTATGACGCGTCGAATAAATGACGTCAGATAATTTTGACGTCAATGAAAATCCTCACACCTTTTTGTTCTTTTTTCAATTGGGGAAACTTTATTATGAAGGTTTTATTTGACAACAATCACATTAGCTTCGCTCTACTCAGGCAAGGCCTGTTACATATTACAATGACATTTGGAATAAATATAGAACTAATTATATCTAATGTTCATAACCCAACAAGAAAATTGCCAACATCTTGTGAGCCTCATTATAATGTCTAAAGGATGCAAGCCATGAATAAATACGTGTTAAGCTGTTTTTAGATTTTTATTGAAACTGAAATTTATTCTTTTCTTGTATTTACTTGTTCCAAGTTTGAAAACTGGTCCATTTCATTCATTATTAGAGAATGACAGCAACAACGATTAATCTAGGGTGTTACTTTTTCGTATCAAATTCATTTTAGATTACCTTCTTCAAGTTGTTCAACTTGTTTTCCGATGATAACAAACGATTCTTCTTCGTCTGAGTCCATCTTCATGGACAGCGCCATTTTCTAAGATCCGCAGCAAAATCAAAAATTGATTTTTGAGTAATTGTATACGCATGCATAAAATTTTGATAACTTATTTTCAAAATAAAAATCGCATAAATTCCAATCAATCATATTCATGCATAAATGGTTTGATCCAAAACTGGAGCTGGCATTATTTTGACCAATCGCTTTCTAAACTATGCGATTTTCTTATTTCTCAAAATACGGAAGGATATGTGTGCGCTTGCGCAAAAGCTGAAATGCAGCCTTTACCCTCGGGAAGATGAGGACTTAGTTTTGTTTTGTGATATTGTTCGTGTTTTACTACCACTGCAATGCAAACTATCGTCGTGTTAGGGTTAACACGATGATGAAGAAGATAAGCTTAAAAGGCTTACGACTTACATCGGATAGGAGATCGCGCGAAAGTTCACCCAAAGCATCCACTAATTCCGAAGTGGAAGACGAAAATCGTGAAGAATCTGCACGGAATGACTCACACACACAGGTTTTATCACAACTTAGTTATGCTGGAAATCTGACAACGACAGAAGATTTAAATAAGAGGAAAAGAGAAAAAATGGGATTGCTAAAAAATCTTAGGCGTAAATTTACTCAATCCGTTCATCGAAAAAGTGAAGAAACTGTTGAATGTGAATCTCATATTGAAGAGTGCCAAACGTCACATTTACAGTCAAATTCACAGATTATAATTGACACAAAGAAAAGTAAAGCTAGAGGCAAACATTTGTTTGTTTTTTGTGACAAGTCAGTAAGGTCAAATCCAACATCTCAGAGTAGTGACAGTCTGAACGCAAATGTTCAAACACTGACTACAACTAAGATCAGTGAGATGCATTCCAACACGGATAACAGTGAATTAGATTCAAAGAAGGAAAAATCTAGTTGTAGGGCAAAAGACATTTCTAAATTTCATCTTGATGTCTCAACTAAACTAAATAAAATAGATGGAAATAGAGGCTGTGGAAATGGTGCTCAAAATAAAATAAATAGGGATAGTGACAGTTCTATTAAGTCTGATATTTATGACAGTTATGAAGTTGCTGAAAGGTGTGGGTTCTTTGGTTTAGATACTCTGCGAGAAGAACCCAAAACTTGGAGTTTAACTCATGAGCTTTTCAGACTTTCTAAATTTGGCTGGTATTGGGGTCCTATAACTCGCAATGAAGCCGAAGATAAACTAGCTAATCAAACAGATGGTGCTTTTTTAGTGCGGGACAGTTCGGACGAACGATATTTGTTAAGCTTAAGTTTTCGTTCTTATGGACGTACTTTGCATACTCGTATTGAACATTGTAATGGCATGTTTAGTTTTTATGCCCAACCAGATACAGAGGGTTACCCGTCGATCGTAGATCTTATTGAACATTCAATGAATGATTCACAGACTGGAATATTTTGCTATTCTCGTTCACGATCTCCAGGTGCCCCTTCATTCCCTGTGAGACTGACTAAACCTGTGTCCAGATTCACACAAGTGCGATCGTTACAATATTTGTGTCGATTTGTTATTCGTGAATATACCCGATACGATCATATACAGCAATTACCATTGCCTTCCAGTCTCAAAGGATGGATTGAAGAAAAACAATATTAAACATAATAAGACTTTTGAATGAAAATGGTTTTTAAATTCTGGTTAAACTATATTTAAGCTGATTACTTTCATTTTGAAGCAAGAGAGTGGTGTGTTGCTATAATTTGAATTACTTACCCTTGGCAGGTTTATTTATAAAATTACATTTAAATAGTGCTGATCTGTGTTTTTATCATCTAAACATCTCTGTATAATTTTATGACATTTAGACAATGTGTATATAATAGGGCCTGCTGTATCAGTTCATAATATCTTAGTTTTTTAATCTTTTAAAATTTCCTATCTGGTATTGAAAAATGTGAAATGAAATGCATAGAATTAAAGAGCATAATAACGTTAATCTTAAATGTATTAAGAATAATGTGTTTAATTGATTTGCAGACGAAAATGTTATTCCAAATAGAGCCCTGGACAGTTACATAAAATATTTTATCAATACATTGTTTGAATTGCTTTATTTATTTCTTTAGATATTTTTCATTAATCTAAAATTTACTTGTGCACATGAACAAGTTAATGTAGGCCTACGTGTAACCTACACTTTACATGTACCGGTACTCCATTCATCAACAAAAAGTTAAAGGAACACTTGTCTTATGAATTGTAACTACATGTACCCACACATTAATCTTTTTTATATAATGCTGCATTCTGTTGACTTTTAAACCAAAATGGTTATTTTTTCTAAATTCAATTTTTTTTTTTTATCTGTACCAGTAATTTAAATGCTATGACTATGAGGGCGAATTAATTTATATGTTATGACTATGAGGGCGAATTAATTTTTATGGTTTTGTGTACATTTAACCAGCTATTATACTGTCAGTGTCTTATTGAATTAATTAATATCATTGACCTTTCATCTACATAGACTACATGTGTTGTAATGTAGCATATTATTCATTTACCAGTAATTGATGACCTTGAACTGACCAAATTAATATAATGGGACAAATGTAGAAAATTTCTAACAGATTAAATTTTTTTCATTAAGTAGTTGTATTTGAAATAAAAATGAAATACATGTACAATATATGCAGATGGAAAAATATTGTTAAGGGAATTTAAAAAGTTTAATAGTATCGGTAAGTAAGATTACACAGTAATATTCGTATCTTTTGGGAGATGTAAACTGCAGGCAGCTTAATCATTAACTGCAATAATGGCAGTCTTCAATAAATAAATAAAAATAAACATTAATTTTGTTTATCTAGTGAATTTTTCGGACTGCAAGTACATATGTATAAACGGGTTCAAATATTAATTTTGATATATTACACATGTATATTCAAAATTCAAAATCAGTCTAATGCCGTTTTACCATTCACCAGCACCAGTATTTAAAGAATTTGTCAAATTAATTATAATGACAATATATGTACGACAGCTTTTTTAAAAAAAATTTTTTAACAATATTTTATTCTCAGAAAAGAATTAATGAACAAGCTAGGCCTATATTACCTCTGACTGCTTCCTTTGCACATTTGGCTAAATATACTAAAATGAACATTGGACATACAGTATCTTTATATTTTTGTGAACTGAACAAAAATCTGGAGCTGAGCTGTTGCTAAATATGTATAGCTATACATTGTAAATTTTGATCGGAGGTGTGTGTTTCTTATCAAAAAAATACTTTTTGTTTTATTTTTTAGTGAAAAACCATCTTCATAACCTGTAGTAGCAATAGTGTAATAATCAGTAATGTAATATGACTGTACATACATATTCTATGTAAAAGTACATGTAGTTTATAAGCAGATGTAATTTCTGTTGATCTCATTTGCAATATTTAATGTCAGTAATATAAAAAAAAAAGCAGTGTAACCTAAATTATTTGGTTAATGAAATATGTTGATTGTTGTTATTAAGAATATAATTACTTCTAATTAAAGATCAAATGTTAAGTATTCTATAAATTATGCATTGCGATTTTCATTATATTTCATTAGCCCATGAACTATAACATTAAAGATGCATTATTTAAGAGCTTAATCTGCCTATTTTAGGTATCTCAAATGTTATATAAATTATTTACCAAAAAAGCCTATATATAACTCTCCAGACTCGGGTTTCCAACCTCGGGGTAGCGGAGCACTTTTCGTAGGGTCGTGGCGGACAACTCTGAAACTTTTGAAAAAAATGCTGTTTTCATGAACAGCATATAAATCTCTGATCTTTTCACATCTTGCCACATTGCCAGTCGTCTTTCTTTTCTCATGCTCATGATTTGTTTCATTACAACATTTTGATCTGTAAATGATGTTTCATAGTAAAAGGTGACTCTGTTTTTCAAGATGTCACAATTAGATGGTAGTTTCCGGAATAGGGTCGCAACCAACAAATAGTTGGGAACCACTGCTCTAGCCCATCGTTTGGCTGAGATTTAAATAGATTACAACACCAGCAAGATTTTAAAATTTTAACAATAAAATGGATAATCAAGGCTAAGTCTCTGTTGTCAAGAACCGTTATTACGATAATGAACAGTCTACACTAGATCTTGTCAAAACTTCAAATACTCAAATTTTTACTCATAATAAAGTAATTTGAATGAAATTTTCTATACATGTATATTCATTTTTCATTACCTATAATTGAGTAAGAAGGACCATCTTTTTACCTAAACCTTACATAATGCATCTTTAAACTAAAAGAAATGTAATGCATGACTTTTTTAGAACCTATTTACCAGCTGTAAATTACCTACTACACAGAATCAATATTTGAGTAAACTTTCTAATGTTAGAGTTTAGTACAGGGAAAAAAATTCTGAACTTTTACTTTTGATCCAAAGTGCAATAATATGGACTAAATATCAAGTCTTAACTGGGGCAGACAGGCTTTGAAATAAATTATAAACAAAGAGTTTGACTTGTATAAATGTATGGTCTAGATATAACATTCTGTGAATGATTGTTATGTGTTATTTAAACTATAATTTATATAATTAATTATAATTGTATGATATGATTGTCTTGAAATATGTGTACACTGTATGTGTACAGTGCAATTCTGTTCAGTTACCATGGCAAGTGACCACACTTTCGCTTTGGAAACTGGTACAAATACTTTAGTACAGTGGAAGCCTATCAATTCTATCAGTTGACAATGTCATAAAATGCCTGGTATAATTTTTAAAAACTTGATTCCAGGAATATGCACTAATTTGTTGTCTTATTCTATCTGTTGAGATAAAGCCTTGGACTTACATGTAACAGAATGTTCCTTGTTGATTGGGCCTTTAATGGACATTTCACTGATGTTTGCTAGTCAAATTGTATAAATCTCTTTTGGAAAATACACTGTAGTAAAAGGGTTACTTTAGTGTTATTGGTGACTGAAATACTGAAAATTACTTATAAAAGCTATTACTAGTAGATTTTGGCACCCTTAATAAAGCAGTATTTAGACTAGTAATACTGTATGAGACTTATAATTAATTTCTTAAGTTTAGTAGGCTACTATTCTTATGACAATACTGCTTTATGCATATAGCCAAAGTAATGTTCATAAAAACATGTAGTAAAAACAAGTGCTGTATATTCATTTATGAACAAATAACACATGAAATAGCTTCGGCAGTTTTTTTATATGCCAAAATTTTTAATGTCGTGTATGATGTCATCACCCCCGTCTGTCGATTTGTTTGTCAGTCACATTTCTTTGTGTTTGTTGTTAATTACTAATAACACAGACAGATTGTCTATCTCTGTACCTTCCAAAACATGTTCAAAGGGCAAAGTTGTGGGATGTTGATCACTGAGTCTTCTTGTTGAAATTGATATGGCTTATCTACATGTATCTTATTGAAATAAAGACCATAATGATTTTCTGCAAATTTCTATAATAACTACCAGCGTTATTTCATTTTTTTTTTAAAAAACAATTTATGATTTGATATTGTTAAAAAAAATTTCAGTTCAACTCATAAATGCTCGCATGGCTTAGCTGTGGTGAGCATATGTTTCAGTTATCTGTTCTAAATCATGTCATAATCATAAATTTTTAAAATTTTGTTGTCATTGTTTGAATTGGTCTGATCACTGCCATTGATTAGCATGTACAATGTATCATGTAATAATCATAAATAATGTAAATAGTTCGTAATATACAACCATGTAGAATTGTAGAAAATCAACTCATGAAATCCAGAATTTAAAAGCCATTTACATATTACAAAGCAATTACCTGCCAGCCTTCCAACATTTTAACAACTTGGAAAACTGAATAGAAACTTTTAACAATTTTTTATACCATTTCTTGTTTGTTTCTTTCATTAATATATAATGGATGACTGTAGAGATTTAGATTATATGACAATCATGTTTTAACAAAGGGAACATCTTTTCCCCTCTTCTTTTCATCCTAGTTAAGTTAGGAAACATAATTATGAACCTTGTTAAAAAAGATTATTCAACTTCTGAGTCAGTTAACATGCCATAAGATACAATGTTTTTGAGAATTATTGCCTATAAATAGCATAATCACTAATTTGTATTTTTTTCTGTGCAAAAATCCTAATACATATTAGTCAATCTTGGGAGTTAGGTTTATTTTAAAAAATAAACAGAAGAAAAGATCAGTTGATAAAATTTGGGACAAGATGGTTCGCGTTCAGAGTGGCATTGTACATGGTCTTGTTAATTTATGAAGCTATTATTTAACATGTTTAAGATAACACTTTGTATAAGTGAATTGAGGAATACTGAATGATGGAGAACTTCCAAGTGTTATTGCAGAGCAATACATATATTAGAAATTGTTATATTACATACCAGTACATTTACTAACACTAAATTATCTTTATTTCCATTCAGATAACTGAGTTTTGAGAACATAAAAATCATGCGCAGAAATTGAATTAATCAGTAAATTCTCTTTTAACAAGGTTCCTTTCTTCAGTTATCTCTTTCTGACGTTGGATTGAATTTTCCTTGAAAAATTGAAGTGTAATTATTCACAAGCTTTGTTTTGCTTATTTTACGTTAATTGAATGAAAACTGCCCCAATATGCAAGTGCTGGTAGCACTTTTCGTGATATGTATGTATGTATGTATGCTCCAATTTATACTAAATAAATTTATGTATGTTTGGTATTAATATTTTGTTTTTGTCTTTTGAATTTAGAATTATGATGCTGTCAATCTACCTTAATCTCCAGATAATGTGAGCCATGGCACACCACACTCCTAATCACATCAGTCTATGTTAATGGACATTGTTCACTAATGAAATATAACATTATTGGGTAAAAATTTAATTTCTCTAGACCAGGGCAGGATGTTGGCAAGTTCTGCAACTACGTTGGTCTCTTCATTGAATAAAATTTTTAATCTACCTGACATGGAACAAGAAATTCTTTCTATGTACATGTAAATGAATCAGAAAGTTTGCATTACGATTTTCATCAAGAAAACAAATGTAACATTTTCATAATAACCATAGACTCCCAGAGTTATTGAAAATACAAGCACAGGCCTAACTTCCTAGTGTATGTAACTCTTAAAACATCTTCCTATATATTATGTTGTCGATGGAGTAACAAAATAATTTGATCAAAATTGATTTAACTGTCTTGTCAGAACAGAAATGGAAGAAAATATATTGGGTTCACTCTTTTGAACTTTTCGGCAAATCTTTGGATCAATTTAGGAATGGTTATCAAGATTATTCTGTGATAAAGCAAACTGGATTATCGAAGAGCTGATGGACAACCGTGACTAAAATATTGCACACATTATTTGCTATGTAAGACAAAAAAAAAAAGAATAGAAAAAGCCTGCACAAAGCTAGCTATTAGGACGGCCAGAAGACAGATAGATACACAAGGTTTGAGAGTCGATTTATTTTTAAACAAGCCAACAGTGAGGCTGATGTCCCCCGCCGAAATCCAAAAATAAATAGATGACACATATTTATTAATCGCACATTTATTTTTTTCAAAAGTATCGAGCAATCAAACTATACACTAAGTTTCAGCACTCTCCATCAGATAGAATCAAAGTTATCTTGTCCCAAAGCATCGACTAATGTAAATCATTGAACTCAGCCATGACATGACAGCAGAGAATATTCATTATCGAACTAAGTCAAGGTATTGATGTAATAAAGCTATACACCAAGTGTCCTCACTCTCACTTAATTCGAACTAATGTTATCGTGTCCCAAAGCATCAACCAATCAAATTGCTTATCCCTGCTTACCCTAAGCAGAAAATTCTCATCTTCAATCTCCATCAAGGCATTCACCTATCAGACACCTACGCCAAGTGTGAACATTCTAACTCAACTAGAATGAGAGTTATTGTGTTCCAAAATCTTGACCAATCAAATTGCTTATCTCTGCTTAACCTAAGCACAAAATGCTCATGTTCGAACTCCATCAAGACATTGACCTAATTAACACCTACACCAAGTTTGAACATTCTACCTCAATTAGAAGGGGAGTTATTGTGTTCCAAAGTCCCGGCCAATCAAATTGCTTATCGCTCTGCTTACCCTAAGCAGAAAATGCTCATTATCGAACTTAGTCAAGGTATTGATGTAATGAAGCTATACACCAAGTTTCATCACTCTCACTTAATTAGAACTAAAGTTATCGTGTCCCAAAGCATCAACCAATCAAATTGCTTATCTCTGCTTACACTAAGCAGAAAATGCTCATCTTTGAACTCCATCAAGGCATTGACCTAATAAACACCTACACCAAGTTTGAACATTCTGGCTCAGTTAGAGAGAGTTATTGTGTCCCAAAAAGTGTGACGGACGGACAGACGGGGGACAAAAAAACCTAAAACGCTTAGACATAATTTCACGGTATTAATGTCATATATATTATTTTTATTAACATTTTTTCGTTTTAAAAATGTTGCCATTTATATATCTACAACACTATATTTACAGTTCAGTGACGGTAACAAACAACATTTATAATTATAGTTTGATAACATGATTGTTGTTATATCTGTCTGTTTCAAAGACTTTTTCCTTGTTTATTCACCGGAAATTAAACAATTAAATTTACAGACATGTCAAATCTTCAACCATATCTGTTCCGATAATTAACACCCATAACATTGCTAGTCTGAAAAAGAAACATAAACAGAATTTATATTAAACAACATACTATGCAAAGACATTTTTTAAAGCAACGTAGACTGGTAGATGGGTTCAACAATGTTGACAGGAGTAGGTGGGTCTAACAATGTGGACTGGAGTAGGTGGGTTTAACAATGTAGACTGGAGTAGGTGGTTTAACAATGTAGACTATAGTAGGCGGGTTTAACAATGTAGACAGGAGTAGGTGGGCGAGTTTAACAATGTAGATTGTAGACAGGAGTAGCATGTGCTCAATGGAATTCACTATAAAAGGCCTATTGAATTTATTCTCTTAAAGATACATTATGGAAGATTAGATAAAGAGCTGACAGTTCTCACTATAATAGTTAAAAACTAGATAATGTAAAGTACGATATAAAAAATAGTCTCGATTATCCTTTTTTTGGATTTAATCAACAATGAACATTGAGCAACAGATCGGATTCAAATCCAGTGAAAATCCGACACATTAGATGGCATCGAGAATTGAATAAGGTCTTTTCATGTTAATAAATGTCTAATTAATAGTTTATATAACATTTCAGGCCTAAAGGAAGAGCTGCAATAGGCAGATTTAGCTCTTGCATAATGTATGTTTAATGTCATTATTTTGCCCCAATGATCACCATACCATGACAAATTTATTTTTGTAATAATCTTATTCAAAAGATCCTCACCATTATAAAAGCTCCCCATAAACCTTCAGACAAAGCAGTTCCAAATTGTTGTGTCTGTAAATAAAATTTTGTAACAATTAATAATTTTACACACAAATGCATAATTTTGAAATTCATTTTGACTTTTCAATGAAAAGGGAAGTTTTAATCAAATTGAGATTTCAATGTCAGTATCTTATGCATGCACAATGAGTAGTTAAAACTTACATTTCTAACTCGAGACCCAAATACAGCAAGGTCATTAAGTCGTCTGTCAAGGAATTCCCATGTATTTGTAAAATCTTCAGAGTTATCTTGAACCATATAGATCTCAGTACTTTTATAAACAGCTGCTAATGATACTCTTTTTGTATACCAATTAAACTATAAAGAAAGCCACACATTGTCACATTAAATATAATTTCATGCTCAGAAAGAAAGAAATTGTTAGGGTTAGTATCTTTTTTTAGCCTACTTGACAGTGTGCATGTTAGTAATATACTTTATTCTTGGTCTTTAGATAGAATGCAATGGGTTAAACAACTTGCCAACAAATTACTTACAAAAATTTGAGGCTAACATTCAATTATAATGTAATAATTATGTTTCTTATGTAATGTCAGTGTAGACCACTGCTTTTCCAAAATCTGACTGTCCAAGTTTAGTTTGTTTACATACAAATGTGTACCCAGTATCCAGGTGAATAGTAGAAAAAGAGAGAGAGAGAGAGAGAGAGAGAGAGAGAGAGAGGGGGTTTAACATCCACTAACACACATTAGGTCATTATAGAACTAACATATGGTTCAATCTTATTTCAATAATTCGCTTGCACGTAGGGGTCTTTAGCAGGGGGAGGAAACTGGAAGATTTGGAGAAAATGCACGAGGTTGGACAGGTGAACCTACTCCTTGTCACTACAACTGAGGAATCGAAATTACTCCACTTAACTCAATGACAGACCTTCCGATCCAGACCCCCTGTGAATGGGATAGGAATGGAGATAAGCATCGCATCAACATTTTACTTCCGTCATTTTGAGACACACAGACAGTTAGTTTTAAACTATGGTCATGTGTGCAATACTAGGGAGGATAATTTTGCTTGGACTGTTCTGCATCTGCCTATGATCAAATTCCAAATGTCAAGAGTTCTTTAGATGTACTGCAGTGTACACATGGGTGGGTGGAGCCCGTATTTCATCGAATCTGAACCAGGCAACACCACTTTCATCGTCTGCTTCCCAACAACTAGACAAGCTTGTCATGACTTTTAAACACTGCCCATTTTTGGCAATAAATGATAATTATCAGCAGTATAATAATTTTACCATTCTGAAACAGTACCCACCAAATAAAATAAAATAGTAAACTTACATCAGTAGACTTATCACCAGCATAAAACCAGATGTCATCCATTAATCTTGACAAATTTTTCCACGATTCTAGAGCATTCTGGGGTAATGTTTGTATTGCCATAGCCTGAAAATATAAGTCAATCGAACTAATAACACAGACCTTTGGTAAATACAAAGATATCAACACCAATTGGGAAGGTCAATCGAATAATCTGATAAACTTTGTCTTTATGACTACTGGTACAGCCCAATATTCTACCATTAAATCTGAAAACCTATGACATGTAAAGTGACCAGAAGGTTCTGATTTAATGAAATGGAGCAGGGTTTAACATCTCGTCAATACTTAATATAGGTCATTCTGAGACAAACATACTGTAATGATTATTAGTATGGTTCAGTGGGAAAGAATTTTGCCAATACAGCTGCATTTTCACCCTTCTCTTCTTCAAAACCAGACTTTAGGGTTTGTTTTGTCCCATTCGAATGACTTTTGGCAATAAGGTCACACTGAAATTCAATAGATTGCTTCCTTATGCCTGCTTTAGAGTTTTGACAAAGAGGTTTTTGGTACATTTGCATAATGAATCTACAGGTATATATATTTAGTGGGTGATTGTGAAATATTTTATGAATAACATACCTGAGGCCACTTCTCTATGTAAGGTGTTATCATTCTAAGTCGCATTTCTACAGCATCTTGTATAAATGGTTTAGTTTTCAACCTAATGATAAAAAATATTGTTTCTATCTTGTGGGTTCACCTTCAAATTAGCAGAACATGTAAAAGCAATTTAACTTACAGAAATTGAACAGATTTTATTGCCGCTGCCCTGGCAAATCTAAACTTATTGAATCTTGAAAACCTCCACATGTCTCAAGTACAATGTTTGAAAACTCTAATTTCTAAATTGGTAAGCTACCAAATTAACGTTTGTTTACAGTGATGTCATAGAGAGAAAAACAATAGGTATTATTCAACAAGATTGTAAGTATTTGAGCTTAAAAACTGTTAAAATTTCTAAATTAAAATGCATATTCAACTATTAGTATGATTAAAAGCTGATTTAATACGACAAATTATTCTGGTTTGCATAGATTTATTATCGCTTTAGAGACAATTTATATTGTACCTCTCTAACTTGGAAATTATTCAGTCATAAATCACCTACTTTTCTCCCTGTTCCTTGGCTTTAGAAACTTTTTGGACAAGATGTTCAGCTAATTGAGCATTACTTGTAGAATAGAAATAATGAATTAATTCAGCGCCTCCTCTTTCAAACATTCCATGAGATATAGATGGTAAACCTTCTGCTTCAGCACCTTAAAACAAATAAAAGTTGTTCAATTAAAATTATCTAATTCACAACCTTTAGTTTACTGATCGTCCAATTAATTAATCAAAAGAACTGATTTAAGATTTGGACAAGAATCTTAACCATAAGTGAAAGCAGAAAGTTCCAATAGCTAATAAAATTTATTAACAATCAATGCCTGTATAAAAATTGAGACAAAACAGATACACCAATTTCATATTCTACAGTCAGACATATTTAAATTTCAATTTTTAATTATATATGAAAAAAATCTAACCAGCAGTTAAAGTTTTATTGGTCCACCCATGTACATTTACAAAGGGAAGTGCAGCCTTTAATATTCTTTGTCTAATATCTTCTTCTTCTTGTTCAACAGATTCCCTTTGTTTTCTTGATTCCCTCTCTCTGAAACAATGTAATATTTCATTAAATACAGATTCAATCTGATGTATCAGAACGCAGTATTGCAGATTAATGCTGCATCATTATTACCTTAAAATTCACAAACAACATATGTTGATCAGGTCACTACATAAATTTTTTATACATGTAGTTTTAACAAAGTGGCTCAATAAAACTTTTAGACAAGTTAATTATAGGCTTTTTATTTACATATTAGCTTTTGATTTGTATACTTTCTTTTTGGGTACCCTTTGAAAAATAGGAGAGAGAGAGAAATGGGGTTTAACATCCACTAGACACAAACTAGGTCATTTCGGGACTAACATATGGTTTAATTTTATTTCAATAATTCGCTTGCGCATAGGGGTCTTTAGCAGTGGGAGGAAACTGGAGGACCCGGACAAAACCCACGAGGTTGGACAGGCGACCCAACTCCTTGTCACATACAACCGGGGATTCGAAACAACACCAGTTGACTCAATGGCAGACCTTATGATACAGCGCGTACGTGCTAACCATTCGGCCATCCACCCCCTCTGTGAAAAATAGGACTTCTCCTTTAATAATATGTTGGTCAGTAATGATATATTTGTAATGATGGCCAAAAGTGGGGATGAGGTACTAAATATGTCATTGCATTGGTACTAAGATTCCAGTGATTTATATGTCAAATATAAACTTTTTTCTTTCACAATGAGTTTACACTTGTATTTGTTGATTATAGAGTACCTGAACGTGATATTAAACATTCAATGAATAAAATGAAATGTCGAATCATATCCTATTTTAATTCACACCTAGTTTTACATTCTCTCAAGAACGTATTCCAATTTTATTGCGTATTCAAGTGGTTGATATAAAAATGTTGGTCAAACAAGAGTCAACAGGATATTTGTCATATTAATATTTAGGTATTTAGGTCTATGATTGAAGTCAAATATTTTTACATTAAATAAATGAAATGAGGTTTAACGTCCTGCTGCTCTAATAAGAAGGTTACATTAAAAGATATGTTTTTTCAAGGTCATCTATTTAAATTTAATCCTCCAAAATTTATAATTTTAAAATGGAATAAGAAAAATATTTTAACTTATCAATTGCAAAAAATTGAACTTAAAGATACATTATGTAAGATTTAGATAAGGAGCTAGCCATTCTTGCTATAATAGTTCGAAAATAAATAATGTAAAATGAATAATGTGAAAATTTCATTTAAATTACTCTATTGTGAGCAAAGATATTAGCCTTTGAAGGTTTGACAAGATGTGTGCAATAATTTCAACCACCATACTGGAGCTAACTCTCGCTCCTCCATTTTTAAAATAAATCAAAATATGGCTGAACCGTTCTAATCTATTTAATATCGAATAAATCTGATGCCATCAAGAGTTGATTATGGCCTGGATCAGTTAATTAATGTCTAATTAATAATTCAGAAAACATTTCAGGTCTAAAGAAAGACCTGTAATAGGCAGATGTAGCTCTTGCATAATGTATGTTTAATATGGTAAAAAATAGTTAATAGTAAGCGCAGGGGACCACACCACACACAATAACACAAGACAAACCTAGAAACAGGACACAATTGTCAAATTCAATCTTTTTTTTTTGAGGAAGTCAAATCCTTATAATAAAGCATAGATCAACATAGTTTAAAACTCAATATATCCAGAAACAGGCAGTACATAAGCCCCCATCAGCTTTATTTATTCAATAGCATGAATTGTTAATCTGTAGTGTTATTCATTAGGAACATGTGATTTCTGAATACAACAAACTTGACACTCCTTCATACCAGTCTTAAATTCTTAAATCATGACACATGCCCTGACGTGCAGTAGGCCTTACATGTAACATCATTTTTTTACTTACTCATTTGTGAACTCATCTGTATATGTTGTGTTATCTTCATTACCAAAATTTCTACATGTTTTACTTAAACTTCTAAATTGTAACTGAAAAGCTTGATTTATACCTGAAAAATAACATTCATCAAATTTTCATGGAACTTTCGAAATATAAATACATAACTCCAGTCTCATTTAAGAGCTGAGGTGGCTAAGTGAGGCACTTGTTACCTAACATGGAGGTCCTGGGTTTGATCCTGATGTTGGTTGAGTTAGTCGTTCGGATGGGACAGAAAAACGGAGGTCATGTGTACATAAAGAAGATTTGACGGTTGGAATTCAATTTTGTTATAGCACACTGCAGGAGCAGAAAAGTAGGACATTAAAAACTTACGCCAGATTTCATTAAATTCCAGTCTGATTAAAATCAGATGATAAAAGTAGTTTCGTTGTACAACAATGACATATTCTTTGAAGTTTGTAATCAGAATATGAACTTAATGGCCAATCAATCTGAGTGCAATAATGTACAGGGCTGTGTTCTGTGGGGAATTTTTAAACCCAAACATATTCATGTATTTTAGAGCTTTTGTTTCGTTCAATTATAAATACAACTCTCATTTGTGGAACATAGATGTGACAGAAAGTAGGTTAGTTCAAATTCTATCCAAATCTTAAAGATACATTATGGGAGATTAGATAACGAGTTGGCAGTTCTCACAATAATAGTTAAAAACTACATAATGTAAAGGCAATTTGCTGAAAATTCCAGTCAAATTGATCCACTATGAACCGAGAAATAAGCGATCAAAAGTTTTGCATAGCCTCCGTCATCATTACTGAAGTCGGTACGACAAAAATCATAGTCTCGATTATCCATTTAATCATTAAATCGAGAAGGAAAGTTATGCAGCAAATCGGATCATAATCTAACAATTATCGCAGGCTAGCGTTGACATCGAGAGTTGATTATGGTCTTGATACGTTAATTAATGTCTAATTAATAGTTTATATAACATTTCAGGCCTAAAG
Organism: Patella vulgata; assembly: GCF_932274485.2. NCBI lineage: Eukaryota > Metazoa > Mollusca > Gastropoda > Patellidae > Patella > Patella vulgata. The sequence continues at coordinate 68,214,820 of NC_065881.2, forward strand.
AAAGACCTACAATAGGCAGATTTAGCTCTTGCATAATGTATGTTTAATGATATTGCATGTTCATATGAGCAAAGAGCTTATATTTAGACATGTCTCTAAACTTATAGCCAATTAGTTATACTAACATTTTATTGAAATTTCTACTTGGAACATCTTGAAGCCATGGTGGCTCAGTCAGTGATTAACAAGGAGGTCCGTTGTTCCATCCCATGTTGGCTGTTTGGTTAACCCTTTGTCAGTGGTGTTGGACAGAGTACTTGGATGGTACAAAAACTGAGGTCCTGTGTCCATGAAAGTTCCCAATCAAAATAAGAATAGGTCGTAGTGCCGCTTTCCAGGCATCATTACCCACATAACTTCAGATAACCATTACTTAGTATCAATCGATTTTAAAGTTTGACCAATATGTTTCTGAATTTAACATGGTCTGATTAGGTTAAAATGCCAACCTTTTTTGGGGTAATTTGTAAGACTGACAGATGCTGTAATGAGCGATGGATAATCTAAAGTATACATCAAACAAAAGCCTTGTCTTTTTATTGACTTTTGTGCTGTCCAACCTCGTGGGTTTTCTCTGGGTCCTCCGGTTTCCTCCCACTGCTAAAGACCCCTACGCGCAAGCAAATTATTGAAATAAAATTAACCATATGTTAGTCCCAAAATGACCTAGTTTGGGTCCAGTGGACCCTAATCTCTCTCTCTTATCTCTCTCACTTTTTATTGTGTGTGACCGAGATCAAATTATTATCAGGTTAACTACCCTAATTACTCATTAACAACTTATTAAACAGTCGCAATTAATATCTTATATTATTACACAATTCTTTGTAGTTGTGGTCTTTTGAAGTTCCTTTCTTGTTTAAAGTTGGATGTTTAAGCAAAAGGACAAAGATTAAAGATACATTAAGCAAGATTTAGAGAAAAAGCTGGCCGCTCTTGCTTTAATAGTTTAAAAATAGATAATGAAAATTGAATTTATTGAACAGACGGAAACTCCACCTGCCATTGATGTTCTCGTTTGTCAAGCACCATTGTCATGATAATCAGCGAAATATTGATTGTCACTTGTTTCAGCAGCTTTCTCCGGCCATATTATCATTTAAATGCAGATTTGGCAGACACTGTCAAATCAGAGAGAGAGAGAGAGAGAGAGAGAGAGAGTGAGAGAGAGAGAGAGATAAAGAATGGGGTTTAACTCCACTCAACACAAACTAGGTCATTTAGGGACTAACATATGGTTCAATTTTATTTCAATAATTCGCTTGCACGTAGGGGTCTTTAGCAGTGGGAGGAAAACGGAGGACACAGAGAAAACCCACGAGGTTGAATAGGCACCCCTACTCCTTGTCACGTACAACCGGGGAATCGAAACCCCGCCAGTTAACTCAAATGACAGATCGTATGATACAGCACGCATGTGCTAACCATTCGGCCATCCACTTACCCACCCCCACCCCACTATCAAATCAACTCCTTATCTAAACCATCCGATGGTCTAGAGAGCTGATTATGGGTTTGCCATGTGAATAAATGTTCACATAATAATTTATATAACATTTAAAGCCTGAAACACACTTGGCAATAGACCAGTTCTCTCACATAATGATTCTTTAATGTTTAGTAAAAGAAAAACATGAATTAGAGGTATCCTTGAAACAATTTCAATAAACCAGGTAAGACCATAAAAAACAAACAAATTTTTAAATCTGTGTATTTTTAAAGCTGCTAGACTTTTAGTTTTCTTCAGGAACAAGATTAGTAATGTAATGTAAAGTAAGATCAGGAATTGGAAGAACCTGTGGAACAATTACAAAAAACATATAAGACTAGAAAAACAAACAGAAATTTATGTTTTACAAAGCTGCTAGTATTTTAGTTCTCTTCAGGAACAAATTAGTAAAGTCATACATGTAGTAGACATTTTATCATGATAGAGTCATACACCAGTGTTGCTATTTCAAAATTTTTCCTGTCAAGACATTGTTTACCGAAAATAAAGGGACATAACACTTATTCTTTAACAAGACGGATTCAGACCACATGTAAACTAAATAATTGTTAAAAACAGACTTCATCCAGAGTCTAAAGTTAGCACCAACATTATAAAATAAGAGAATGTTTATCAGAATCATTAAAGGAAGCATGATGTTTCATCTTGTTTCAATTCAAAACTTATTTCTTTAAAATGTATCACAAGTTTCTAAGCCATAACAATTAATTTTCAAATTGTTTGTTGCTCAATTATTTCTGTAAGTCTGGTCAATAAACTGTCAATCATATCAAATGTATTGAGTGCTGAATGCATAACTTGGATTTCTTGATTTTCCGTAACTGGTGGAAGATGAACACCACCCACAGACACATCAAAATCTGGCACCATTTTCTTCTTTTTCTTTTCATCTGTGAATTTCTGAAGTTCAAGATTGTAGTGAGCTTTAGACATGTCCAATCCAACACGCAACGGTTTCAAAAAATCTATTTCCATGTTCTTCAATTCTTCCCAAATTCCTGTAGTGTTTTGTTTAGGTGGATCACGGATAACAAGATATCGTAATAAATTAAGAACTGTAATAATTCTGTCAGAATGTTCCAATAGATCAGTTGTTTCTTTGTCAGGTAAGGTGGTAGCTATCTTGATTAACCGTTTCAGACGTTGTCCTAAGAACGATTTATTGGGTATATTTTCCTTGAGTGTGTCTTTTATTTCATCTTTTATGAGATTAATCACATAACCTTTGACCCCAGAATGACTACACTTATTCAGAATGTTCTGATATAACTGATAGCGGCCATTATGTTGGAAGAGCTTAATCAAACCAGTAAAAAGTTGCACCGCTTCTTGTCGCAGATCTTTCATTGAACATCTGATCATAATTTCAATAAGGTTGTTTATAACTTTGCTATAATTGTCATTGTCTAGTCTATAGCCAGATATACTGTCACTGGGTAAAATACCAACAAATGATTTCAAAAGTTTCAAGCCTTTAAAAAGCAAAAGTGACTTTGTAGTTTTCAACATGTCTACTATAAATGGTAAATTAAACTCAAAGAGATAAGACTTTGAATAAACACATGGTAACTGATCAGTGCCAAGTTGTTCAGAATGAATCAAATAAGACAAACAACAGAGACTATGAGTTGGTATGATTTCACTGAATCTTAGACTAGGAACTTTTGCAGAATTTTTTTTGGCTTTTTTATTCAGACGTCTCTCATTTTCTTCATTTTCAATCTCCATTTCAGTTTTTCGAAAATTTTCATCCAGCTTTATGATCAATGGTTTCTTATTGACTGCAAATTCCATCATTTTTTGGAAATTGGTTTCCAAATGGGAGAATAAATTCATCAACTTTTCAACACAGACTCGACTATCACTTTTACCAACGTAGCTGTCGGATTCAACATGTAAATCAAGGTATATTACAGGCTGATTTAAGATCTTCAACAGATGAATTTTTAACACAAGAATCTGGGCTTGTATATTTTCATTATGTAGGTTGCATGAGTTTTTCAATGATACCTCTTCAACAAACGGCTTAAGAAAATCAAGGAATGCTTTGAGAACATCGTTTATTTGCTGAACTCTTCCATCCATAGCAAGAAGTTTCCTTTCTTCATTTTCTAGAGCATTGTCCTCTGGGATTGGTTTTGATAAAATATGCCCTGTTAGCGTTTCCAGTGCGAGGTCTAATGAGTGAAATCTTTTGTTTGGCAACCTTAATAATGTTTTCTGAATAAGGAACATAAGAGTAGTAAATCTGATATCATCGTCAAAAAACTCGCATTGCTCTAACAATGCCAGAAGTAATTCCTTTGGATTTCCTTCGGTTACCATATATCTCAAACACATTTCACAAGCTTCAAACAAAATATTGTTATTAATACAGTTGTGCTCAGTTATATGATGACAAACTTCTGAGCATACTTCCCAATAAATTGTCTCATCTGATAATTTACGATCCAGAACAAATTTTTTCAGGCCTTTCCCATCCTTGTGTTGTAAAAAGTTCATGATTTCCTTCAAAGGTTGTTCTGAAATCACCTCCTTTAGGGCGGTTTCTTCATTGACATCCATTTTGATGTTAACTACTGTAACAGGTAGGCAATGGTTATGTTTCTAATGATGATAACTGACTGTGGACTGCAATAGTCAATTTATCAAATATCTGAAACAGATAGAAATAACAAAGTTTATTTAGCTGGCAGGATTAGAGAGTTTAAATAGTGTATGATTTTATGGCATTCAAACTTTAAAAAAATACTGGAAGCCATTTCTGAAACATCTTAGTAGAGAAACGTAAACTTTAAATTTCAGATACAAATGATTTTAATCAAGATGGAGATAACTAGGTAGATATAATGATAAAAAGGTTACTCTATACTTTAATCTGCAAAATAAATCCAAAATGACATCAAGATAGGATTTTTGGTATCAAATAAATAGTTACAAAATAATCGGTTGTTGAAATGATAAAAATGTATTGATGCTTAACACAATGCTAATCATGTAATCTTTAGGTTTGTGTCGGAGGGAAATTTTTCATTGCAGTACTATTTGTTCCTATATTATACAACTTCATATTAGAAAAGAGTTAAAACTGTTCACTGCTTTAAGTAAGTTGAATCCTGCCAGCTTTACAATTATACAGAATCACACATAATGTACAAAATAAAGCATTTTCTTTTATATTCAATATATACAGATACTAAAACAAGTGTTGTTCACAAAACCAAAATAATAAAGTCAGATATCTAAAGAATGCCACAAATTTCATAAAATCCTTTTCCTGTCATACTGTAAAAATCTATGTAAATTAAAAACTGACACATACTAAAGATACATATCTTCACAATGTCATGTCACAGCATTACTACATACTGGTTTTAGTCTACCTTAAGCCCACAGAGATTATACATGTATTTCAAAGATTTAACTAAAAGATACATCAGAATTATGATCAAAATATAGTTTGCCAGGAAATTAAACATATGCCCACCACAATCTATGTGTAAGTTGTTCAAACAGTTATGAATTAACCTACTCATAAATGTCAAATAAAAAGATCAGCTCATTATAACTCAAGCCTATCTAAGATATTAACAGGATTTTCTAACAAAGAGGAAGAATGCTGGATCGTGTTGTAAATATAAATTTCACAAGGATAAGTTAATAACTGCACAGCAGCCTACATGTATAAGTTCTAATGTGATTTAGTAACAAAAGGGCCTAGCTTGTGTAGTTTTTATAGAAAAATATTGAAAACCAATAGATGTCTTTAGATCAATGAGAATTTACATAATACACATATGGTAGAATCTAAAAGTCTTACATAATACGGCCTACTCTTATATCGAATTCCAACTGCAAAGGGATCTTTTCCGTGCACGCCAATGTGTACATGGAACCTCGGTTTTTCATACCATCCGAACGACTAGACAGCTGTCCTTGTCAGGCCCTTCATGCTGCAACACTGACAAGGGGGAAACCACGTCGGAAAATCTGAATAAACTTTCTCGGCCAATGCAGGGATCGAACACCCGACCTCTAGGCTAGCGAGCCAGCGTCTTACCCACTTAGCCACGTGATCCCCCTCAATTATCAATTAGTAGACATTGCATATTTTGAAGGATATCAGTATGTTGAGAAAAAATGGTACCCTGCAAGTTTCAGTTTTACAGTGAAATTTAATTTAGTACTAGCCTACTAGTAGTCATTTTAAATTTTACAGCGAGATCAGAATCTAAACATGTAGTCATGGTCTAATTCTACAGCCCAGCTCAGCGGTATTATCAAAATTATTGTGCAATTGCAAGTCACATTTATTTTTACATTACTACTCTTCTGCCAGTTCAAGCAGTAACTTAAAATAGCTAAGTCTCTATCAATATCATTAAAAGTCTTCGACATCGTAAACATAAATTATTTGTCAATTTAAATCAATTAAAATCAACAGTGATGTTGTGATCTTACCGGGAAAAGATGGGCTTCTGATATCCAATATTCAAGACAAAATAAACATTTTACTATTGGTACACGAATTGTGTACCATAATGCGTTCCAGCGCCATTTGTAACAAGGGACTCGAAGAACGAGGCTAGACATATTCCACAAATCATGTCAAACGGCGATGGCATATTCTTATCTGGAGAGCATGCGCAATAAATACTATCGGTGTAGACTGGAATAACCAGACGCTAGAGATTGCCATTTGATTGAGACTTCTGGCGTATTTCACGGAACATAACTACTGTCTGTTCCAGCTGATACTCCGACTCGAAAAATGCTTGCCATGCCTTCATTTTTTAATTACAATGGCTAAAACTTTGTGACATACCTGGAATTGTCATCCCTTTGATTTCTTCCCTTAGAATAAATGACTAGAAGTCCGATAAAATCCAGTATTCTCTTGTAAATTTCATATATTTCGACATTGTCACTTTCTCAGAACATAAACATTTCGACTACGCATGCGTTAAATGGGGCGCTTGCATTTCGCATTAGGGTAGACAGGTACTTCACAAATTTGGTGCATGCCCATCACCGACGCGCATGAGTTCAACTTGATGTAGTTTACTTAGACAAAAATATCAGCCAAATAGCTCTTGGAGTGGCTACAGATACAAGGAAATGACGGATAATTTTCTTGGGGGACCCCCCCGCAAAAAAAACCCTCTCAGCGGCGTGCCCCGTCTCCTCGGTCAGTGCCCTCATTTTGCGGCGCCCCCCCCCCCCTTTCAAAATTCCTAGATCCGCCCCTGCACTGTTTACCCCCGATGTGAACTTCAACTTTTACTTGTCAGATCTTCAAGTAATGTAGGCCATCGGAAGTATAAAAAACGAAACGAAATACAGATTTGTATTTTAATCGGATTGGAATAGTAAACTTTGGGATAAAGTGTAAAATATTTGTAAGATATCTTAAAAAATTTTGGATTTACAATAGTTTCACATACCGTACCGGTATTCCTTTAAATATAGATCTTTAGATTTAGCATGGACCTTATAATTCATATTTTCTGAAATAATTCTGATACACGTGAATCTAAGGCATGCTTTGGAAAAAAAATCATTGATTTTTAAAAAAGTGGAATATAGTTAATTACTTCCTAAAAACAACGAAAATAACACTTTAGACAATTTTATGAAAAAATATGTCATTTTATTTTTGCTTTCAATCAGTGAAACATTTATTTTTGGAATTAATGATCCCTTTCTCTGTAAACTTTGATATCTTATCTACGGTACTAGGCAAAATTCTTATTTTTAAAACAAATATTAACATTTTTAAAAAATTATTTTGTTTTGTGATATTTTCAAGTACCGTACCAATGCATGTACTGTTCAACAATCATGAATAAACCTGTATTTGATTTGACCCAAATTATCCCACAGTTTTGCCCAGTTTATTTAGATAGAAGAAGCAAGAAATTTTGTTTAAAATAAGTTTAATTTTATTGGCATATTATTCAATAAAATATAAACATCCGACGGCTCGCAAATTTATTTATAGGTGTTGTAAGCCATTTACTCATAATGGAGCAGTACGCATGCCAGGTAACTACAGACGCCGCGAAGGGACATAACTCGTTAACAACTTTCGTTTGGTCGTGATTGACACGTCTCAAATTACCGCGACATGTCTCAAATTACAGCGCGGCACACATCTCTGGTTAAGTTATTAAGCCGTTGCCAGTCCACGTATTATAAGGTCCATGGATTTAGGCACAACATATTTGTTTCTTATGTTGTAGTAGAAAAGAAAAATAAAACAAACGAATGTTAGGAAAATATAGCCCCTTAAATAATGGAATATTGTTATGCACAATTTCAAGATAAAAATTACGCGATATGTCAAGGAATGTGTCAAACAATTATATTACTGTAGTTATTTGAGAAACATAATACAGTGAATTATAAACCAATGAAAAGTTTTTAAAAAAATATTGCCTACGTTCTAAATATACACGTAAATTCTCTGTACGGGGCTCTACAAAGCCGGATCGCAAATTAAGGACGGTTAAAAACAGTTTACCAAAATTAGATACATTTGACCTGACCAATTAGCGACCATCCACAATCTACACAGTAATGGCCCGTGCCGTATGTACATGTAAGTGAATTTCTTTTAAAGATGCATTATGTAAGAGCCACATTTGCCCATTGCATATCTTCCTTTAGGCCCTAAATGTTATTTAAATTATTAATTAGACATTTATTCTCATGACCAGTAGGCCTACATAATCAACCCTCTAAAGTATCGTATGGTCGTGAATTTTAATGGAGTGAAATGGATAATCGAAAATATTGTTATTATCGTAAAAATGGTAGCAATGGAAATCGAGACTGCGCTTTTCTTATCAAAACTTCGTTCAGAATTATGTAATTTGACTGAAGTGTCAATATATTCCTTTATCATTATCTATTTTTAAACTATAATATTTAAACTATCAGCTCTCTATCTTAATCTTTAGATAACAGTCACATATGTCATGTTATTGATTTAATAACTGTCTAAATGATCTTTTATAATATACTATTCAAAACAAGTAGGGGATATTTGATTTTTAAGTGTTATTAAAGTCACCTAATGAAACTGACGAAGAAACAAATGACAAAATGAAATGAAGTTCACATTCATCGATTTATTTCAAATGATCGTTAGACTAAGTAAGGCACAGACTGACCATTATAAGGGTAAAATGATACCCGGGGTCAAACAGCAAAGTTACCACAGCATCACAACCAAGTCAGTAACTGGTAAATCCTCCTCTGTTTGCCAAACAAGCATTGATCCGACGTGGCATACTCCTAATGAGACGTCTAAGGTCATTTTGGTCCAGATTGTCCCATTCCTGTTGCAACGCAGCAGCAAGTTCTTGGACATTGGCAGGACGTTGTTGACGTTGACGTAACCTCTGTCCAAGCATGTCCCAGACATGCTCGATGGGGGAGAGGTCGGAACTCAGTGCTGGCCAAGGTAATGTGGTGATGTTCTGTTGTTGGAGGTAACCTGTAACGATCCTGGCCCTGTGACATCTTGCGTTGTCATCCTGGAAGATGAAACGGCGGCCATGACGTCGTGCGAACGGCACAACATGGACTGCCAAGATGTTGTCCCGGTAGTACTGGCCTGTAACACGCCCTGCCACAACATGTAAAGCCGTTCTTCCAGCAACAGTGATGCCTCCCCACACCATAACAGAACCACCCCCAAATCGATCATGTCTGATGACGTTAACGTCTTGGAAGCGCTCGTTTCGATGACGCCACACCCTCCTACGTCTGTCCAAAAAATCAACAGTGAACCTTGACTCATCTTAAAACATCACATTGCTCCAGCGTCGATTATCCCAGTGTTGACGATCCCTACACCAACGACGTCTTGCCTGAATGTGATGATCTCTCAAACAAGGGATCACGCGAGGACGTCGGGCGCGAAGGTGACCCCTATGCAGTCGATTCCGAATCGTCTGGCCACTCACTCTCACACCAGTGTCTATTTGAAGACGAGCGCTGATCTGATTTGCTGTGATGACACGATTTCTCAAGGCCAAGGTACGGATAAATCGATCCTGGGCTTGAGTTGTCGCCCTTGGTCGACCTGAGCGTGATCTGTCCTGTACAGATTGTGTATCACGGTATCTGGACCATAGCCTGCTTATGACAGACTGAGAAACATTCATCGTCCGCGCCACAACCGCCTGTGTTGTGCCGATCTGTAGCATGCCAAGGGCACGTAACCTTTCATTTTGGGTAAGCCGACGCATATCAAAATTTGTTTTCTGGTCACTAAAACAATTAAACTGATGTTTCCACCCTGGAATTCAATGCCACAATGACTGTAACATTCAAAGTCAGAGTCGTGCAAATCTTGGGTTGGACCCCCATGATGATCCCAAGCATCACCTGCATTCCATGCGGTAGCTATTGGTGCGTTTGGGCGTCACATGTAACTGGAAATGTTTCTTCTGTTAGGTTCTATAGTGACTTTTTTCATAGTCATTTGCATATTTTAGTATTATGCCCCCAAAATCAAATATCCCCTACTTTTTTTGAATAGTATAGTAGTATTATTTTTGGTTTCATTGGGAATTGCGCTACATGCCAGTCTTAGCTCAAGTTTAAAATTTCCAACAGTTCTCAAGGCAAATTTTAAGCCACTGAATAATGCAAACCCCCATTACCAATGGACATTGTGGACCGAGTTACGTTTGAGTATGTCTTGCAGCCTCCTTCCACAATTCTATCACATGTCAGCACGGTAGCGGGTTAAAATTTGCATGTAGCTTATATCGATATAAAAAAATTACAACCTTCGGACGGGGGGCAATTAACTATTCAAGTTAGTGGGACAAACAACCGTGGTCTGGGATTCAGTAAATAACTCTTTGAAAAGAGTTATATTTTACTGGACCGAAACAACCACCAATACATCCAAGTAGGGTGAAACGACTTAAAGCAAACCCAGCACCCCTTGTCCATTTAGGCTCGCCCAGATAACTAGGCCAAACATGGCTGTTTCCAGTAGTAAGATGTCAACAAACTTCGATTTTACAAAGGAGAAAGACTATAAAACTTGACCTGAACTTAGTTCTCACAAGAAAGAAAGCAATGGGGTGACCATTTGAGGTATTTCACGAAGTTTTAGCCATTTTAATTAAAATTTGAAGAAATGACTAGCAATTTTCGAGTCGTAGTATTACCTGGAACAGACAGTAATTTGAAATTACTGTAAAAACGGAAACAATTGAATGTACATGTACATCAGTTTATATACATTCATATTACATTATTATATGCAGTGCGACCCAACTGTGTTAATTTCTTGGTCCCAAATATTAGCGATTTAGCTCCTTTAAAGGGACCATCCCAATTTTAACAGGGTCTCAGAAATAAAAGTCCATGTACAAATTGTACATATGAAATTTAAACAACAAATTAAGATTTCAGGTCAATTTTTTCCTTGGGTGACCTGACAATCTATTGCCGTTCCTTTAGAGGTCTATACAGTGCATGACACACAAGACACATGCTGTACTTGACAACGAAAGGTAAATTTCACCTGCATGTTATAGCGCTAATGTGCCCATGTTATTTTTATAAAATAAAAGTCTCATAGTCTGGTTTTATCCAGACACTGTGTAGTAATACAGCTTGGGACACAGGTCTCGCCATTTCCACATGTGACATATCAGACTGACGGGTTTAAATTGTTTGAAAACAGAACACGTATACTGAGTTAGTTTCTCTTCCCTAAGGTAGAGGATTTCAAGGGTTTTTTACACAAATTAAACAGTTTTATTCTCCAAAATAAAATCTAGATTGGACCTTTCCTTATTTTTATCAGAAATTTAATTATGAAGTTTTATATTTAACAAAAATCACATCAGCTTCGTTCTACTCATGCAATGCCTGTTAAATATTAAGAAGATTAATGTTCTAAACTGAATTAAATACCTCTTGATAACAATAAAATCGTTTTGAGATAATTTTTGGAGTACATGGGGGCAGCCATCTTGTTTGTTGCATAATCCAAGGGAAGTAACTCTACACATTGACAGATATGGACTCAGACAAGTCCATCCTCGGTATCCCCAGTGTTGTCATTCCGATCTACACCACTAAAGTCTACGAACCAATCAAAAACAGTTTACAAACCAGTCGTTTCGCCTTTACTTTTATAAGGGTAAATAACCATATTCATGTCCATTTACTGAATGATTTATGTAAATGATGTATATATTTCTAATTCATTTCTATTTAATTGTATTATCAAAATCTGTAGTATATTTCGCTGATTTCAAATATGTATGTTTGACATTTATATGTTTGACTTTTGTTATTATTATTACTATTCGTCCTTTGTCTGAAATGTTTCATTTTGTTATGTTTATTATTATTGAACAGATACATTGTACTTGGCAATTTGATTCACAATGCGATATGACTTCTAAAGCACCAGGTATTCACAATAAACTTTCTACAATATCACGTGGACGTAAAACTTCGCGAACGAACGAACGCTTCCAATAAAACTCTTGAACCTACATATATATGAACGTCCGGTCTTCATTAATATAATATTATATAATTTGTTTATAAATACGCATTTAGAATAATTTGGACTTCTCTCATTTAGGCTAACTCCTAATCTTGTCCGATGAGAGTTACTATCCTTTGCCAACTTCCTTTTCAATTAACGATTTATGGGATTGGTCGATAAAAATAGCACAATCATCAAGGGTGGATAACTTAAAAATGTGCTCCCCCCCACCATAGATTAACCCAGGTGTTAGTGGATGGGTTATTAAAGGTTTTTAGTCATGTTCACCATCTTTGTGTGAAGATAATTATATCAAAGTATGCGCGAAACGAGAAACACTGACTTCACTCAAGCCGAAACTCACACATAGTTTATACCCACATCAATTTTTTTTTTTTTTTTTACTGTTCGTTAGATTTCATAATCTATTTAAATTCAAAGTTTGAATGCTTAGATATGCATTATGTAGGATTTAGATAAAGAGCAGACAGTTCTTGCAATAATAGTTTAAAAATAGATAATGAATGAGTGAAATATGACTGTTTGAAAAATAGTGTAGCCACGATTTTTATTGATGTTAACTTATGATAATAAACAATGTTTCGATTATCCATTTTTAAATTAAATTATTAAATAGCGACCGTGTTACAATCCGTTCAAAATCACAACTACCCGATGCTCTAGAGAGTTGAGTATGGCCTTGTCATGTGAAAACATATCTAATTAATAGACAAAAGTACGGTGGCTGATTTAGGACACGCAAAAAAAAAAAAAAAATATCTCGAGCGCTCGAGATACTAAGTCGAACGCTTCAGATACTAAGTCGAGCGCTCGAGATAGTTAATTTGAGCACTCGAGATAATTAATTCGTGCGCTCGAGATAATTAATTCGAGCACTCGTGATACTAAGTTGAGCGCTCGAGATAATACAATCGAACACGGGTCAACCGATGTTTTAATCTGTATAATTTTGTGCATTATTTAATGATAAACTTGCAGAATAAAGATATTCATTTGTTCGTTTTTACAGAACATCCAAAGCTGCAGTGACGGAGCGGACCCCCCCCCCCCTCCACACACACACACACACCCACACACACCCACCCACTCCATCCCATACTCATCACCACCACTAAATATTTTACGTTATATTTACTCACTTCCAAGTGGGGAATATATCGCAAGTTATTATATGAATCAATAATTGTATATATCGAGGTTACAGAGTTTTCCTAGGTGAGACTGACATTTTCTCTTATCTAGAAGCTCGGGTCTGATTCAAGGTTATTTATTTCATTCTGATCATTGCCTAATTGACCCTGGCGCAAGTGGCGCGATCTTCCGGGCTTCTACATTCAATCCCCGCACCCTACAGGCCGCAAATCTTAATCGATCATCTTGAAAACTTTTCATACTTATTCCTTATACCCTAAAGATGACCTCTATTATTTTTGGTGCATGTCTGGCCCCCTGGGACAGAGCCACATCAAATTTTTGTGTGTGTTTCTCCTACAGGGCACAATTCTTAACAGATCCTTTTGAAGCTTTGCATACCTATTCCTTATACCCTAACGATGACCCCTATTGTTTTGTTTTTTGGGTTTTTTTTTGGTGATTGCCTGGTCCCCAGGATCAGCGCCACACCCATTTTTTTCTTTGTGTATCTCTGTGTTGCCTACAGGCCAGGATTCTTAATGGATCGTCTTGGATTTTGGCATATGTATTCCTTATAGCCCAAAGACGACAACTGGATGTCCCGACCCCCAGGGGCAGAGCCACGCACAATTTTACAGGCCGCAATTCTGAATGGATCAGCTTGGAACTTGGCATATTATTATGTATTTCTTATGGCATCAAGGTGGCAACTATTGATTTTGGGCGCGAAGGGGGGGGGGGGTGAATGTTGAAGATCGTGCCACTTGCGCCAGGGTAAATTAGGCAATGAAGAGTTCCTACACATATGAAATATATAACCTTGGATCAGACCCGAGCTTCTAGATAAGAGAAAATGTCAGTCTCTCCTAGCAAAACTCTGTAACCTCGATATTGATTCTTATAATAACATGCCTTATACTCCCCCCTTGGAAGGGGATAAATATAACTGGAAATATTTAGTGGTGGTGATGAGCATGGGATGGAGTGTGTGTGTGTTAGTGTGTGTGTTTGTGTGTGTGTGTGTGTGGGGGGGGGGGGGGGGCTCCGTCACTGCAACTTTGGGTGGGCTGTAAAAACGAACAAATGGATATCTTTATTCTGCAAGTTTATCATTAAATAATGCACAAAATTATACAGCTTAAAACATTGGTTGAGACGTGTTCGATTGTATTTTCTCGAGCGCTCGACTTAGTATCACGAGCACTCGACTTAACTATCTCGAGCGCTCGACTTAGTATCTCGAGCGCTCGAGATATTATATTTTTTTTTGCGTGTCCTAAATCATCCACCGTACAAAAGAAAGATCTGCAATAATAAGATTTAGCTCTTACATAATCTTATAGATAAAACGCGAAACATATGACAGTAAATACAAGATAACGTATATCTTGTGATGAAGGTGTGACATACTTATGATGGTAAAATTCATATCGTAAATTTATCAGGCTTAATCTATATTCAAACCATGGAGGGGACACACGCCCTCTGTCTAATTTTGTGTTTAGTTACCTTTTGTGCTGCCACAAAAGTAAACTATAGTGGGTAAGACCTTTTCATATACAGTTTTGGTGAATTCACAAATCTATTTATGAATTAAACCAATAATATCCCGATTTTATTTTCCAGACACAAGGTTATCAGATTTATTCCCCACAACGAAGATCAATTCAAATATGTGGAAAAATTTCAATTCAACCCAGGAAAGGTAAGTTTATTCACCTAATGCATTATTTAAAGATACATTATGGGAGATTCGATAACGAGTTGGCAGTTCTCACTATAATAGTTAAAAACTAGATAATGTAAAGGCAATTTGCTGAAAATTTCATTCAAATTGATCCACCATGAACCGAGAACTAAGCGGTTGAAATTTCCCGCTAGCCTTGATCATCATTACTAAAGTCAGTACGATAAACAGCATAGTCTCGATTATCCATTTAATCGTTAAATCGCGAAGGAAAGTTATGCAATAAATCGGCTCACAATCCACTAAAGATCGCAGGCTAGCGCTGTCATCTAGAGTTGATTATGGTCTGGGTAGGTTAATTAATGTCTAATTAATAATTTAGATAACATTTCAGGCCTAAAGAAAGACCTGCAATAGACAGATTTAGCTCTTGTATAATGTATGTTTAATTGCCAATGTCTTTGATCGATGATGATGATGAGTCAAATATCTTCCACTGTGTACCTGTATCCCAGTGATTCTCAACCAGTGTGTCGCGATATCTTCCTAAGTCTGCCGCGAAATTTTGAACGGCACACTAAGAAAACGGGAAAAAATACGTGACCCCAATTGAGTATCCACTGATAAGTTCATAGCTGTGTTTTTTCTTTATTTAGTTTGAGTCATTCTAAGTGTCTATGACTAATCTCTGTCTACGGTTGTATGCCGTCTGACTTACCATGTTTTTATTTTGCAAAATTCAGATATTTTTATATATATTTAGCCAGGTGTGCCACTACTTCTTCATGTGTTCTAAGGTGTGCCGTTGGCAAAAAAAGGTTGAGAACCACTGCTTTAACCGGTTCTTTAAATAAACATGACATTGTATGAAAGAATAAATTAATTAACTCTTTTTAATCTAAAAAATGCAGAAAAAAACACTTATTAAGAGTATTTTTTTTTATTAACGGCCTAACCTGCATTACCAAAACCATTATTATTGTCTTACACCTGTTAGATCCAAGTGAAAAATTATTTATCGGAAAAAGAATAAAGTCTATATTGTTTTAATATCATTGATACATTAACTCATAGTAGTATTCCTGTGATAATTTCTATGTTCCTGAAGCAACGAATGCGAGTTTCACAACACCTTGATAAGATGTACGTAGTTAAAGCGAGATCATGCCTTCTATTGAAGATGGTTTTCCCCAAGAATCCGAAATGACAATAGAACCTTTCAGAAAATAGTGTGCATAATGTGACTACCAATTCTTAATAATTATTATATTTGAAGGTAGACATTTGGCGTGGATCAGCAGGAATTGATATACCTTTAGATCTTTCGGGCAATGAAGATGAGTTACGTACAGTTATTGACAGTTTTGAAAGATTGGGGATGAATCCAGTTGTATTAATGAATGATTTACAAGAAGGCATTAATTATCAGCTAGAAACAAACAAGGGAAGTGGTGATATTAACGCTGATTTTGATTATGGAAAATACCACACCCTGGAAGAGGTAGGTATCTTTGACGATATTGGTGAAAATAGATATTAGCTATTTATAATATGCAGCTTCAACAGAATGGAATTTTTAAAATGTTATTTTAAAAAACCCATTTATACAGCCAAGAAAGATAAAACATTGTAACACCAAATATTCTAATGACCCGTTTTATTGCTCTTATTTTGTTATATTTTAGTGATTTGTGTTTCCAGATTCAAGGATGGGTTGAGGATATAACGAAAACATATCCCAATATTGCTGATATGGTCAGTATTGTCAAATCGTTCGAGGGAAGAGAAATGTTAGCCATTCAGGTATAAAGTTACGTCCATTAATTTGTTTATAATTTGATATAAATGTGATCACACCGATTAACTTTATAAATAGAAACCTTCTGGTAAGTCTCCGTTGTACAGTCTATATTATCATAATCATAAATTATATTTATAGATTAGATCTAACAGTAGTAGTAATAAGGCAGGTATCTGGATTGAAGGAGGTATACATGCTAGAGAATGGATATCACCCGCAACAGTCATTTACATGGCCGGAAAAGTAAGGCGACAAATTTCTTTTGGGTTTTGTAACTTTCGAAATTAGTAAATCAATATGTTTTCGTGGATAGCTCTTGGTCCCATATTAAGAAAAGGCTAAACTTAAAGGACAATATTGGTGCCAGTCATTATCACATATGTGATAGAACTGGTTAAACACGTTCCAAATATTATTTTATCACAGAGATCATTGCTACGATAGATGAGTAATCAATGTTTCAACAATAGGAAGTGACGAACGCAAAAGGAAAACACGAGTTATCCCTTTATATAACTGAATGAAATGACGGGTGATAACAGATAAATAGGCGAATTTCTGCTCAATAATAATTCCTTCGAAGACCAAAAGTTGTTGTATGGGACTGTGAAAGGATATCTGATAATTCATAAACAAAATTGACTGTCACTAGATAAGAGAACATGAAAGAAAAATAGAAAAAGTCCGTGCATTACCATGTTTTTATAAGTATGGAATGAATAAACACCCGTGAATGTACGGACTGTTTCTATTTTTCTCGTGTTCTCTTATGTAATGACATGCAATTACTTTTTGGAATTGTCAGATATACTCTTACAGTCTCATATAACAACTTTTGGTCTTCGAAAGAATTTTTAGTGAGCAGAAATTCGCCCATTATCTTGTTATCACCCGTCACTTCAGCCAGTTACATAGAGGGATAACTCGTGTTTTCCTTTTATGTTCGTCAATTCCTATTGTTGAAACATTGATTATTCATCTATCGTAGCCAATGATCTCTGTGATAAAATAATATTTGGAACGTGTTTAACCAGTTCTATCACATATGTGATAATGACTGGCACCAATATTGTCCTTTAAAAATTCCGTTCGAAAAAGACCATTAAATGAATTGAAATTAAAAGAAAAATAATTCACTAATGTCAATGAACTGCCTGGGCAAAGGGATCCTCGGTATTGTAAACGTATCTACTGTCTGATTCATCGTAAATTTTAAACGGATTTCTTCGATTATGAACAAACTACTTAACTTTGGTTATTATAAACTCACCTGTGTGTTTGTAATGAACTCCCGTTCGATAAAATCCATTAGACAACTAATTATCACAACGATGAGAACAATTTCTTTCTTGAAAAATTTGAAAATTTACTTGTAATTTCGACAGAGTCGATGTCAACAATGTCTTCGTGACGTATTGGTCGAATCCAATATACCTGTTGCGGGGGTTGGTTAACATTGAAAGATAGTTTGACAGCGCGATCATTTTGATCGTATATGGGTTTGGGCGACGAAAAATATCAATTGAAGGCAATTACATAGGAGATTTATATGGAAACCATTGATCGCCAGTCTATCAAATTTTCTTCACAATTAAAATATCACTGATTGCACGGATACTCGTAAAAATAAAGTCATGAATAAACTATAAATATCCTATCTTCTTTATGTTATAAATAATTTAACAAGGATCATGAAGCTTAACTCCGAATTCTCTGAGTGTATTTTTAATTTTATACGCATTCTTTCGATCGAATAATAACCGCTTCAGTAACATCTTTAAGCGTGTTGCGGCAGCCCTCAGCGTGTCTATTGCCGTATTGGGTGCCCGGGTGGGTATATAATGCTACTAAGCCCGTATGACCCCGTAAGAAGCGGAACATAAATTCTCGATTCGACAGTTTTGACCGAAGTGTGATAAAGCCCGTAAAACGAATGTATAGTTATGTTTGTGCGGCATGAGTGTTCAAAAGTAAATACTCCCATCCGAGTCGCTAATCAAATAATTAGAACAAAATATTTCAAAAAGTAAAGCTATAAAATTTGCAGAGATTTTACTAGAATGTAAAAGACGGTAACTAAATACAGGAATGCGGGTAGTTATGTGTGCGAACGCTCAAACTCAATGCCAATTGTCGTAGGTATCCAGACCACTCGGACCAAAGACTACTCGGACTAAGACCAGTCGGACCAAAACAAGACCAGTCGGACCAATTAAATTATATTATAAGGCTAGACAATATGCTATTTATTTATTATTAAATCACAATACAAAGAAGCAAATAATTCTTATACGGAATTCTTATATTTAGAGTTGTTTGGTTCAATTTTGTGTACGTAAATAAATCAACGATTAGTTTTAAAATTAATTAATAATGGTGCCAAAAAAAAATATCAATCTAATTTTTCTTTACTCTTGCAATGAGACTCGGTATGTCCAGACTTTTGACAGTTTCTACATATACGGGTATACTGTTCTTGTCTGATAGCCTAATTTTACTTTTTCCACATTCGCGGTATCCCCAGTGGTTTCATTCCGTTCTACCCCACTAACCCCTGGGTTACTATATATGGGGGGGGGGGGAGACACGTTTTCAAGTTATCCGCCCTTGATGCGTCAATATAAACAGCACATAATAATACGAAGACCGGACGTTTATATGCCCCTTTTTAAACGTGACTACAAGTGTGGTTCTCGATATTTTGCGATTTGGAATACAATTATCAATTTATTCAAACAACACGTTATTATTAGTTCGAGTAGTCATATTAAAACACACACAATTAGCAATTTATTCAAATAACACTTTATTATTGGTTCGAGTAGTCATATTAAAATAAACACAATTATCAATTTATTAAAATAACACTTTATTATTGGTTCGAGTAATTATATTAAAACAAACGCAATTATCAATTTATTAAAACAACATTTTATTATTGGTCCGAGTCGTCTTTCTGTTGGGTCCGAATAGTCTTTTTGTATGGTCCGAGTAGTCTATTTGTTTGGGCTGAGTGGTCTATCACTTGGTCCGACTGGTCTTGAACCGAGTGATCTTTGGTCCGAGTGGTCATGGATTCTTGTCGTAATTGTACTTGAATTTCCTATGCTGTCACCCCTAATACGAAATGATATCTTCCGCAGAGTGACGTAACCATCTTCCATATTGGTATTTTTCTCTGGGAAAAGTTTGTGATATTTCAATTTTTCAAGAGAGAACTTGTTTTCATCGTTGTGATAATTAGTTGTGCAATGGATTTTATCGAACGGGAGTTGATTACAAACACACAGGTAAGTTTATAATAACCAACGTTAAGTAGTTTGTTCATAATCGAAGAAATCCGTTTAAAATTTACGATGAATCAGACAGTAAATGGACAATTACCATACCGTTATATTACAGTTACTGGAAGGTTATGGTGAAGTAGAGAACATAACAAAAGCTATAGACGCATTTGATTGGTACATAGTACCTGTTGTTAATGTGGATGGTTACAAATATACGTGGACAGGGGTAAGTTATCAAACTTAATGTACTCCTCTGCAGTATTTTTTACTTCCAGACTATTGGAGACCGCCCTGGCAAATTTATTTTAAACTCTACTTTTGTTTATACTTACTGTACATACAATAAATATTTTTTTTATAATTATTCAAGGATCGTAATTGGAGAAAGACAAGAACAAAACATTTATTATGCTACGGATCAGATCCTAACAGAAACTGGGATAATCATTGGTGTAATGGAGGTAAGTTAGGTGTAACTATAACTATAATTATTTAGAAAAAAAATATTCGTTTATAATGTCAGATATCTCTCGATCTCCTTCTCTCATAAAACTTATTGGACAGCCTGGTTTACACTATTGTATTATTGAATTTTTCAGAAGCTTCCGGTGGCCATAATCCTTGTTCAGATGTTTATTGTGGACCTAAACCATTTTCCGAACCAGTAGTTAAAGGTGTTGCTGATTTTATTTTATCAAAACCGAGCGGTTACTTTAAAATATTCATTGATTTTCATAGTTACTCACAATTGTGGATGACACCCTGGGGATATACAAAAGCAAAACCCAAGGATTATGAGCAACAGGTAAAACCATTTCATTTCCTAAATTTTACCAGAATAATTTTATGCAAACTTTTTCAAATTTTCTTTTCCGTTTTCAAATTTCCTTTGATAATAATTTTAAGAAATGGTGTTTAATATATGATTATATTATTTGGAGGTTAAATAATCCGGCAATTTTAAAACAGGAGAGGGTATTAAGAAACGATTGGATCCAATATGAAAACTTATAATAAACTGAGACATTACAGAACTAATGATTTCCCACAAGCCTGAAAACCCAACATGGACCCACGGAGCGTGAATTAATGAATACAATGGAGTGTAATGTCCTACTTTTCTATGCCAACTTTAATGAAGACGATCCACCGAATATAAACCTTGATAACCAGTGTCATTATTTTCAGGAAGCGTCATCAGCAGCAACAGTAAAGGCTTTAACAGCTGTTCACGGAACTAAATATATATACGGACCAATTGCATCAACTATATGTAAGTACATGGATATGGTATTTGTTGAAATGATATTCTTAAAATTGCTGGTGGACAACAGATATTTGTTGAAACATATAATATGTAGTTACTTTCTCGTTTTATACATAAAATATTGCCAAGGGGATGGAGATGGTGACTTTCTTTTTTGTGTGGCTATTCCAAGAATTAAAATGGTTTGGCTCGGTTACCCGCGGATCCTTTCGGAAATGACGATTTCCAGAATGAAATGATACGCTAAAAGTAAAACGAAAAACTCATTTGTCCCGATGACATTTTCAATAATAACCAAATATCCCAGTCAAGTCGTGATTTGCATGCATGTAAAGTTATTGCTTTGTGAAAGATGTTATTCAGAAAAAATAAATTTGGTTGAACTTCCATCTTCAAACCATTTAGCTGGTGGCATTTGTCCCAGTATTACCTTCATCGAAGCAGCTTCATTTTCAGAAATCTAGGTCCAAACCATCGTCCCGTTTAGTGACGTCGTCGACGTTCACGGGAATGGTTATAATCTCCGATACCACTTTTCATTTGAGGAGTTCACATAAATCTTTTGACATCAAACAAATAACACCCGCTCTATTGTCTTTAGAGGTATTTTAACCCTGTCATAGCAAAGTTTAGTACTTGATTCATTTTACCGTTGATCTGTATACGCAACTTGGTTATTAACCCAACCGCAACACTTAATCGGTCCTCCATGTTTTTGTGCTATATTATAAGGAAATTAAACATGCATTATGCAAGAGCTAAATCTGATTATTGCAAGTCTTAATTTAGGCTTCAGATGTTATAGAAATTATAAATTAGATCTTTATTTAAACAACAAGACCAAAATCAACTCTGCAGACCCACGGATGGCTCGGCTACAGCTCGGATTTAAATAGGATTTCACTAATTGATTAAATCAAATAAGGGGTAACCTGATGAAAATACGTCAGTTAGATCGAGGCTAAATGATAGAGTGTACTTAGCGAGGCCGCTGTAAAGCGTTTCGGTATGCCATTGAAAACTTTACTTGATAATCGAGATATGTAGGTGGAGTTAACGCCTGTCAATCAAACGATCAGCGAAGGTGAAGACACAATTCGCTACCATTTCTAGGCAAATATTACAACGATGATAACTATGTTCAGAATAAAGTAATTTGACTGAATTTATCAATATATTCTTCTTTCATCATCTACTTTTGAACTGTTATAGCAAGAATGGCCAACTCTCTATAAAAAATCTCCCATAATGTATCTTTAATCTATTGTTTGACGTTAACTATTTGTAGATGTAGCTAGTGGAAGTAGTGCTGATTGGACCTATGCTAATGCCAGTATAAAATACTCTTATGGCGTAGAATTAAGAGATCAAGGACAGTATGGTTTCTTGTTACCTGCTGATCAAATTATTCCTAGTGGTGAAGAAACTTTACAAGGACTGTTAACTTTAACACAATTTGTACAAAATAACCCATAAATAAATATACATGTATTAATGATTCTTGTGTTCATTATATAATACATGTTCTAAAATTCAGTCGTGTATGGGTCCGTCCGCATGCAGCTCTGTGCGACCGCCTATTTATAAAACTTAAAGGTAGTCTTCTAGTTTTGCTTGCATTGTTTTGCATCTCATATTTTGAGCCAGGTTCATAAACTTTTTGACAAGAGCCATCATTTCATTTGCATATCGTCACTACAAGGGTCGCGGATGGGTGGGACCAACGGAATAACAAGCGACCTATTAATACGACAGTGGTCCAACTGCTACTATTTTGAAAATTATATGTTTCACGTGTGTCCAGCTTTTGTGATTCCTGTCATTATTTTTTATGTTTTAATTCTATCTTTTGTGAAGGTGTCTATTGAACTAAACAAGCCAACAGTGAGGATGATGTCCCCCACTGAAATCCCAAAATAAATAGATGATACATATTGATTAATTGCACATTTATCTTTTTATCAATCAAATTGCTTATGGCTACTTAGTCTAAGTAGAAAATTCGCATCATCCAACTTAGTCAAGTTATTAAAATACAGATCTATATTTCGTTTCGTTTTTTTATACTTTTGATGGCATCAAGGCATTCACCTAATAAACCCCTACACCAAGGTTGAACATTCTAGCTCAATTGGGAGAGTAATTGTGTCCCAAAAAGTCTGACAGATGGACAGACAGACCCATTATCATAGCAGGGATGTCATATAAATTAGTCAAATAGTTTTGAAAATTTCTTAATAAACAAATAAATTACTTGACATTAAATCAAATATATTATATTTTTACTGAAAAAACTTTGTAATTATATTCAGTTTCAAAGGCGAGGATATATTTACATAATAGAATGAAATTGATGCTGTATATTTTTTTAACTGAAAAATTTGTTCTACAGAGAAATTACATATAAACATAGATTAATAAATATATATCCATGTGAACACAATGAGGCTGACAGCAAATTTGTTCATGATGATCAGATAGTTATAAATTATCAATTATTTCAGGACCAGCTGAAAAATTAGAAGTAAAATGTATAAATAAATCCATGCAATATAAAATATATGATTTAAAATAATATGAGTTCTAATAAATCCAATAATGTGTAAATAAATTATATATCACCAATCCAAAAAAATCTTATGATCTCAAAAAATTAAATTACACAATATTTTGTGGTAAATAATAAATGTGAAGTAATACATATTTATAAAAAGTAAAATATTTTCTATGTAATAAAATGAAAGGTTGGGGCAACTACTTTTTAACTAAATATATACAATACTAAATGAACAAACTATAAACAAGGCATAAAATAAAAGGATATGCTACAATGGAACATATATATATTTTGGCAAAATGTTGAACCTGAGAAATACAACATCTATATTTATTGTTTGCCACACCAAAATAACAATAAATGTAAAATCGCTAAAAATCATAAGCATGTTACCAAATGGAAATCTGACTTCCCTATATGCAATGATTTAACTATCCAAAATAAATGATTTATTCCACAATATTTCCTTTTCTAAATTTTAAGAATGTCACAATATAAATATGATATGCTCTTCTATAACATCCAATGGAATAATCTCACTAATTATTGAGTAGATAAATGTCCAAACATATTGATTTACAAAACTACCCATGTGCCAACAGATAGAGTTACCAAATATCAAATCTTGAAGTTTGTTATGTTTTAGACTTGTAAGACAAACTGTTGAGTAATGTACCCAAATCTGCATTTAAAGAACTGTCTCTATAAAATATAAATAAATTTAGACTCTATTTTTGTATGATAAACAATCTTTAAGGTAACAGATTTAGACTCTACTATCATTTGGTTGTTGCTGTGGAGGGTGTCTAGGTGGGGGATGTCTGGGTGGTTCTATTACTGTTGGTCCTTGTTTTCTTTTTGTGATATCTTCTAATACAGGCTTCCATTCTTCACCTTTTATTGCAGCCTGTAAAGATATATTAAAATATGAATAATTAAATAACAAAAATACAAAGATTATTTTTACCAGATTTTTATTCAGAAACCAAAGTGCTTTCAACAGTAAGACACTCTTAGAGCAATCAGATTAAAACACAGATCCCATATTTTGTTTCGTTTTTTATAGTTCAAAATTTCGTTTTACTTGTCCTTACTACACTAGGATCTGGAAAAGTTGTTATATAACTGGTGTTCTGGATGATGTGAGGGATTAGTTAATGAAATGGTCTGTTAGGGCGAGTTTTTGGCGTGAGGTGCACGGAACTGTGGGTAACCCACTAGAAACATCAATGCTGATTGGTTAATCAAATGTCTGACGTCATAGGGTTAAAAGCCGCTCATATGAACTCTGACGAAACCTTCCACTACAACTGGTCAGATCTTTATGTAGTGTAGACAATCGAAAATATTAAAAAAAAAAAGAAACGAAATATAGATCTGTATTTTAATCAGATTGCTTTTAGAGGGGCTTCAAATTTCTCTATATTAAAATCATTCTTCCATTTGAAAACCATGTTCATGTCAACACAATATATCACTTTCAGTCATCGAATGTTGGATACTTCATGTGTTTAAAACTAATAAAATTCCTATTTCTAATAAATCTAATGAAAAACCAAACTTACTGTAAAATAGATTGCACTTGTAATAAAGAAACACATTCCCCCTAATAAAGTAGGTAGAATAAAACAACATGGTACAGTAAATCTGAAAATATTAATAAATAATAATAACATATTTTCTGTCAATAATTTATTATTATTTGTTGCTCTGTATGTGTCCATTGGAAATGTAAAACTGTCTTACATGTAATTTCTGCCAGGCAGTTGCTAAAACATTATATTTCAGCCTTTCCTTGATTTTGATGCTTTAAAAATTTTGATGCTTTAAAATACTGCATAAAAATGAAAGTGTGTTCACTAATGGTAGGGTGACCCGCCATAAATAAATATCTCCAAATATCCCGACAATTACACCACAATATTTATTTATATATCAAGGCTTAACTCAGTTTCGCACATTTAGAGTCACTAAATAAACGGTCAGGTTTTATTTAATAAGCTATGACCATTTACCCATCCATAAATAATACACTAAAAGAGGATTATGACTTATGAGTGTCGGCCATAACATCCAGCACTTGTGAGTAAAAAGTAGGTTACGTGCCCTTGTTTTGAAATTAATCTCACTTAACCAGTGTACCGACCATTCTACGTCCGTTTGACAGGCCGGGATAATCAAGTCTACTTTTTAACGAAACATAACAGAAGGCTGGAACAAGAAATTGAATTTAGAAACACGCACGTTCGGCAACTCAACAATTGTTTTAAGAACCTTGTAAAAGTAAAATGAAACTACTGCTGTTTCAGAGATATTATTTGTACTAAACCAAAAGATGCCACTCCTAACCGTACAGTTAATGATAAAGCAATTTAAAAAATAAAACGAAAGTAATTTCTAAAGCTGCTGTAATAACCAAAAATCTAAATATTACTGCTATTTAGAATCCTCAACAATAGATTTTTTACGGCTGTAATAGTTGATAGATGTGTAGAGAATTGCACGTGCGATGGCTATTTATAGTCTCATAGACTCTAGCGCTGTGTATTATCATACTGCGTGTTGAGCCAGAAATCACTTCGAGACAAGCCACTGAAGCGTGCACATTCGCCGTGTCGAGTCCAACTTACTGTAGGAAAATTTTCACTGCACGGATCACCCTACCAATCGTGCAAACAGATCTTATGATCATTAGACATAGAAGAATAAGTACTGAACCTACATTAGATAAAGAACAAAACGAACAAAATAATTTCTTGTCAGTAATCCCCCACATTGAACAAATTTTGTTAATGGTCTTTGAAATCTAAAATGAAAAAGTACATGGGCTATCTTTATCATTTATTCAATATAAAGATTGGAAATTCAATATGTTGAACAAAATTAAAATATAGATCAATTACAGGTTCCAACCGCTAAAATAGAGATACAAATTTTTTATCTCTCTAAAAAATTTGCTTAAAACCTGGTTAAAGATGCATTATGCAAAATCTAAATCTGCCTATTAATTAGAAAATCATAGGTTATTCAATGGCTGTATTCAATGATATTTGCTTGTATTTGCATGTAGTTATAGGATAAAGCTCTTAATCTAATTCTTACATAATGCATCTTTAAGGACTTGATGCCCCATTTAGCGCTAAATGAATCCTGAGCAAACTACAACTGTGAACGTTTAATCTCGAATAGGAATATCAGTCCAAAAATGGCTCAATTCTATTCAGTATTTACAGAGTTATGATCAGTTGTATTTTCATTGTACTATGCTGCTTGAGCGTAACAGACACCACCATATTTTATTGGTAGCAGAAAAGCCTGATGGGCCTAGTTTAAATCCTACTGAATTCAAGCTGGAAGGTTATCTACTAGCGTTGGTATTTTGATTCTGTTTGCTTAATCCAATGTTAAATAATCACACATTAAGCATGTAAGCTGTGAGAAGTTTGATATGTTAGCGTAAATGCAAATTTTAAGTAATTTTCTATTATTTTTGAAAATCAATTAAAAACAAATACTTACTTTCTTTCTAAACATTTACCATTCTTCCGTGCTCCTCTAGGATACTCTAATATTAATACTAATACACCAACAACTCTTTTCTTTTATGAAGGGAAAAATATTTACAGTAGAACTTGTAAAAAGTGTAACAAAAATGTTGACTACGTGAACAAGGGGAAATCATTAAGCATATAACCTCAAGGATGCAAATGCTCACATACAATGGTCAAAAGGTAAACTGGAAATAAAATGAAGTTTAATGTCCTACTTTTGCTCCGACAGCGGCACTACTCTACATCAAATTCCAACTGTCAAGGGTTCTATTACATGCATGCCTATGTGTACACACGTACAGGACCTTGGTTTTTTTGTCCTATGCACATGACAATATGTTGTCCCTTGCCAGGCTCTCCAACCATGGACCATATAATACAAGGCCCTAGCTAAAATTATGTATCGTTGAACTGTGTTTAACGCTACAATTGATACAGTCTAAGACTCCTTACGCAAGTTTAAATAGGTTCAAATGCACAATTGTATTGAAATAAGTAATTCTATCACAAATAGTGAAGACTGGACCACTAAAATAGTTACTGAATAGTTTTTCTTTGTGGTAATGCGT
This sequence comes from Patella vulgata, assembly GCF_932274485.2. NCBI lineage: Eukaryota > Metazoa > Mollusca > Gastropoda > Patellidae > Patella > Patella vulgata. The sequence goes on from NC_065881.2 coordinate 68,242,738, forward strand.
TCTACATTTTCAAAGCGATGTTTCTTATAATGTGAAAGCCGTCATGCCACTGGCCAGTTGAAATAAGTTCTGTAGTCGAGAAATTTCGCGTAGTAGTTGGGTTTCATATCATATAATTATGCGGTAAGGCTTCACCTTTATTTCAATAGGAATTGGTTTATTATATGTTAAGCTATGTGCAGTACAGTTTTGGGTCAGTTTATGTGTAAATTAAGGGAGCTATAGGCCAGTAACCTTTTTGTAGTCATTTGACTAAAAAACTTGCGCAAAGGAACTCCGTAGGATGAGCCACTACTGTGGCTGGAGTAAGGCGGAAGACATCAGTAGTGGAACCATTTCTAACAAGGCCCATGCTCCAACCTGCACCACTGATAAAGGGGATTCACACTGGAAAGTCCTGATGAACTTTCTCTGACAACACGGGCCCGGGCCTCCAGGTTAGCAAGCCATTGTTTTACTCACTGAGCTATAGACGTAGGCCTAACAAAATTATTATATTATAGTTTTGAGACGTCAAACTTATTATTAAACAGAATTTTATAATTCAGTCAACATTATTATTCTAAAATTGAATTATTAATATTATTTGTATTATTCAAGGATACATTCCATATACACCAAACTGCCAATTTTTAAACTGTCCAGCTACAGCTATGACACCACCAAGAATTACAACTGAAAAACAACCATATTATTAATTAAAAACTGTACTAAAACTTTCACAAAGAAAATATATGTGGGCGAGATTTCTGAATCTGTCAACCAATTATTTCTAACCATTAAATTGTTCAAAGTTTCTAAGACTAAAACATTAAAACAACGTTTATACCTGCTGAGGTGGCTAGGGCCTGTTCATTTGCCCACATGGCCCACTCAATTTTACCCATAATTATCTGAATAATTCTGTATGGATCTACTTAGGTTTCTACATACTATTAGAACGGTTAATTCATTTTTTTTTCAGAATAAAATTGATTTAAATAAACTTTCGTTTCCTGTTGAACTTTTCTTTATTGAAGTTACAAAAGGTATTTGTGATGTATCAGCGTCTACGATTGGACTAAACTTGTTCTCATTGTGGCAGCTATCCAATCGAAAACATTCTCTTACAGAAAGAAGGGAAGTTACTCTGGCAAGAAAATTCTTTGCACCCTGAAATCTGCCAGTGAGTTTGCGATGAGTTGAAGAGTTAAAAGACTTTTTACAATACTAATAGTAAACTTTAATCTATACGTTATTTGTTACTAGCACTTTGTGTCAAACCACTGCAATATTATCCGTTTGGAACCTTTTCTGTAGGATGTCAGTAGGGTGCAGTCATTCTGTCTTTTTTAAGAACTGTATTTACGATTTTTGTACATTGGGTCACTGCGTATACAGTTTACAGTAAGAATTACTCTACTGACAATTAAGTACTGACTACTGACTGACACGTCACACTGTCTAAACCGTCGTAAATTTTAAACGGATTTCTTCGATTATGAACAAACTACTTAATTATGGCTATTAAATAAAATCCATTGAAGCCTACAACTAAATATCCCAACCAATAAAAAAGTTCTCTCTTGTAAAATTAAAGTCATCACAAACTTGGACATCGACTTAATTGAGAAATACAAAAATGGAAGCTATTTACATCACTTATCTGGATAGATCATTTCGTACAAGGGGGTGTCAGCAAGGCTTGTCTATCATAATTTTACGACAAGGGTTGGATGGCCGAATGGTTAGCACGTGTGTGCTGTAACATAAGGTCTGTCATTAGTCCATTAGAGTCATCAACTGGCGTGGTTTCATATCCCCGGTTGTATGTTCAACCTTGTGGGTTTTCTCCGAGTCGTCTGGTTTCCTCCCAATACTAAAGACCCCTACGCGCACTTGAATTATTGAAATAAAATTGAACCATGCATGTGTTAGTCCCAAAATGACCTAGTTTGTGTCGTGGATGTTGAACTCTCTCTCTCTTGCTCTCTCTCTCACCACAATTCAAAGTGCTCTGGGACTCAGTAATAAGTTCGAGCATTTACAAACATAGATACGCCTGTAGTCTGTTATTTTGTTTCTGTCTTGTATTAATTATTTGATTAGAGAGTTGGGTGGCATTATTTCTTTTAAACGCAGGTGCAGAACAAAAAGAATGACATTCATTTTACAGGTCTTGAATCTGGCCCTTGAATATCTGTAATATTTCCTGATGAACGTCAATACACAGATGCAGTGAAAATGGTTGAATTTAGCGCAAAACTTGCACAAGTTTTTCCCACGGTCTGAATAATTAACACATATGACCTAATAATACAGCAATCTGCATGCCTCTTTTGACAAGTAATTTTTTTGTTTTAAATACATTTTTATAAAGACGATAAATGGTGTTTAGACATCCTGAACTATTCTTATCAAAAAATGTTTTGATTTCAGTATATGTCGAATAAACAGAAAAAAGATAATTTAATCAGTAACATTATTGATATGAACAGTCGGAACGTGAATTAAATATGGAAATTATTGAGAAGCAGTGAACTTCTTTTCATATTTTTGTGGTAATCATAAACTTTGAAAATGGACTAATAACCACAGGTCATTGGGATTAGACCCCATTATGAAATATGATCAATTAAAATTATGAAATAAAGTTTGTTTATTTATATTATAAACTTGTCCATAATTGACAGGGATGTAATATAATTTATAAAAGTATATATAATATACAGGGTATATACAATTATGGGGTGATGATGATGTAAAAAGCAATATTATGTTTACGAGTATCCGTGTAATCGGTGATATACTCATTGTGAATAAAATTTAGTAGACTGACAATCAATTGTTTCCAAATTAATGTTATTGTCTTCAGTTGCTATTTTTGTTGCCCAAACGATCGAAAAGGTCGCACATTGTTTTGATTGCAACACCTGTGATTGTCAAAATCTGTCAACCTTTACCCCCCTTCAACATCTTACGATGGTTTAGCTCATCACGTGACATGTGCAATGGTGTAATGAACACTGTGGAAAATACAAGCAAAAACCTTGACTTTTCAAGAGAGAACATTTTTATTCGTTGGGATATTTAATTGTTCAATGGATTTTATTTAACGTGAGGTGACTTCAAACATACCGGCAAGTTTTTAATAATAATTATTAAGTAGTTTGTTCACAATCGATGAAATAACAACAGCTTTCAGCCATAATTTATCAATTTGAGAAAGTTCCCTTAGAGTTTAGGAGTTTTTCTCCTTTAACTTTTTAAAACCACGAATATGTTCACCTTTCAAAGATTAAGCCTTAATTTAAGGAAATATATAAGATTAAAGGTAAAATTGAGGCTAAATGTGGTTATTCAAGTTGAAGGGGATAGCACGATTTACCCAAATCCACTGTTACATGTATTTCAACTCATATGACAATGATTTATGCCAATTTGTAATTTATAATTTAAAATCGTAATTTTTTTGTGTCAAAAGTAGTGGTAAGATTTTAGTATCTCACTGCAATTTTTGATTATAGGGAAGTTATACCTGTATGGTATAGTGTTTATATTGATTGGATGTAATCTCTATAATTATCTTTTTCAGTCGTCTAAGATGAAATTATGGCAGTTGATTGTAACTGGATTAGTAGTTCATGTTATATTATTCTATTCAATATTTGATGTTTATTTCACTTCACCATTGGTACATGGTATGACAAGTTATTCCTCAACGTTACCTCCTCCAGCTAAACGACTAGTGCTCTTTGTGGCAGATGGATTAAGAGCTGATAAATTTTATGAACTTGAAAAAGATGGAAAAACAATTGCACCGTATCTGAGGTAAACAATATACATGTACATTTACATTTTAGGGGGTAAAAGAAACCATAATAGTGCATGTAAGTCAAGGAGGACCACACGCTACATGCAAACAAAACCAATAAGACAAACTTGCGAACAAGACACACAAACTACACAGACATTGTAAGCACTAAACTACAGAAATGGATCCTGGAGAGGAGGGGGAAGAATATGTAGGTCAACGCAAACTTGTGACATGTCTTCAAGTTGAGAGAACAACCTTTTATTAGTTTTATTTATGATGCATCTAAATTTCTCCCTGGACATATATTCAATGTTTGTTGATTATATATTTATATATTAATGACAGTATTTTAAAAAAAAAAATGGTTTTATTATAGAAATATAATAGAAACTAGAGGATCATGGGGAGTTTCACACACTAGAGTACCAACTGAAACAAGACCTGGCCATGTGGCTCTTATAGCTGGATTTTATGAAGATGTCAGTGCTGTAGCTAAAGGTAAGTCATGATGTTTATAGATATCTTTCAAAAGCTAGATGAAATAAGGTCAATTTGATCAAATTGTTTAAAGCTATTTAAAGTTTTTCTTTCTTTTAAAACCTAAGAACATATAGGTAATTGATCTTTTCGATCCTTAAATTATATTGTTTACTGTACATGTATCAGACACATTTTTTAGTTAGATTTTTAATCAACAAAGTTTCAATTTTTATCAATTAATCATTTTTTCTGTCTTGATATTTTTTGTAGGTTGGAAAGAAAATCCAGTTAACTTTGATTCTGTGTTTAACGAAAGTCGATATACCTGGGCCTGGGGAAGTCCTGATGTTCTCCCCATGTTTTCTAAAGGTAAAATAATGCGTAGCTAGTGTGGAGTATGGAATTGTTATGGTAGACTTTTGTCAGTAAATGCATTAATTTCTTGCAACCAATGATATATATTATATGAAGTGTTGTGGAATTGTGCTAATTTGATAATATTAACTATGGGGCTTAATTTGTATGCATTACCTTAAAGACACAATATTCAAGATTAAAAGGAAAATATAGCTTTTTAGACGATACCAGAAAACACATTGGTCCAAAATTTATTCAAATCATAATGTAATTTGTGACCATTAATGGTCTTTTTTGTACCTGAATACCTGAAGCATAATTCATTTCTATCCCTGGACATCCTGCTCAAGATGGTATCTAACATTTAAGCTCTTAATTTATTAAATTTAAATAACGAAAATGACATGTATTGCTGCTATTTATCTTTAATTGTGTTGACATGATCGATGCTCATAAAAAAATATGACAATAAAGCTGCTGCCCTGACTGTTACAGAAGTCAACAAAATGTATGCACATTTGACTGAAATACCATTATATCATTTATATATAAGTGTATATGTGTCAAATCCATTTCTGCTAAATTAAAAAAGGTGGCTTTGAGCATTGATTATACCCCAGCTGTGTTAAATTATGTTTTATATTCTATATTTAAAGGGGCTAGTGGTGATCATGTATTCATCAACTGTTATTCTGCTGAATGGGTTGATTTTGGTGGACATGATTCAACTAGACTTGATACCTGGGTTTTTGACAAAGTTACGGTCAGTAGATAGAATATGTAGGCTCTACATGTACATACAGTAAAGCAAAATAATTTGTCACACTCAGGCCAAAAAATAACAGTATTAATTATACTTTACAAAATGTCAGTTACTAATGAACTAGTTACTAACAATTTGAACTTTGTGGTGGGCATGTATTTATAATATCAATAAAAAAGACAAATCTGTTCCAAACAGAATGACAGACACCAGAGGTTTTGTGCCTGACATATCCAGAATTTTATCATGTCAATGTCTGTGACAGGTGTCCTATTTCCAGGCGTTGTCACACTAAAAGATAGTTTGATTAAATCTAATATTGGATGTTATCTCGGTACACTGTTAGATATTTGTGTATCAATTACTGCAAAGGAACAAGATTCTGTATTTTCCATTTGACTGTGAATTACATGTAGATATTTTATCAGAGTGTATCATAAAGTTTATGATCCAAATGGATACATAGTTTATGCCAAACCACAAACTAGACCTATGTTAATAAAAAAAAAGAAGGTATATAAACACATTTATTATTTGTGAATATTATTTTGCTAACTCTAATCGGGGGTGTGGGTATGGTGTGGTGTCTGTCATTGAGTTAACTGGCATGGTTTCAATTCCCCTGTCCAACCTCGTGGGTTTTCTCCGGGTCCTCCGGTTTCCTCCCACTGCTAAAGACCCCTACGCGCAAGCGAATGATTGAAATAAAATTGAACCATGTGTTAGTCCCGAAATGACCTAGTTTGAGTCGAGTTGATGTTAAACCCCATTTCTCACTCCCTCTCTCTCTCGCTAACTCTAATCTTTAAATTGATATATAAAGTATCTGTATTGTTTATTTCAGGAATTTTTTGCAAAATCTAAATTAGATAAACCTTTACACGATAAACTTCATCAGAATAAGATTGTATTTTTTCTACATCTACTGGGTATTGATACAAATGGTCATTCACATAAACCATATTCACAGTAAGTATTTTACACTTATATATACCGGTATACTCATTTCCTTGTCTAGAAAGGGAATATTCATCAAACCTAAATATGATACGTCATCAATAAGTCTATACTATAAAGCTCCAACCTGATGACTTATAAACCAGTCAATTTTCGACTGAGAAATCTATACATCAGTAATTATAAATTTCTAGTTGCCTTTTTTTTTCAGAGCTTATTTACAGAATGTAGAACATGTTGATAAAGGAGTTAAGATGATGGAAGAATTAATAGAAGATTATTATGATGATGATGGTCAAACAGCTTATGTTCTTACATCTGATCATGGCATGACTGATTGGGGTATGATTCTATACCTATTTTTACCTTGATAATTCTTCAAACTTTTTAGCTATTATTTGTATGAATAAACAGCACAAATTTATTGGTCTACAAAGAGTTAATTCATATGATGCTGTTCTTGTTATTGATATATCTCAATGTGGAAAGAATGTCATAAAAAACATTAGGGTATATTTAAACACATGTGAATCAGCTCTATAGCACTTTATTCATAAGCTAATAATAGATTGTGACTTTTAACCGCAAAGCATTATGGTATATACATATTCAGCCAAACCCATTCTTCATTAGTCAGTACAGAACAGTAGGACGCTGAATCCATTTCATTTCATTTCGGCCAAACAATCTTTCCGCATAGTTGAACCATGGACCTTACATGGTCCATGGTTAAACATACATGTACATGGTGTGAAATTAGGATTTTTCTAATACAGCACAAAATGGTTAATTTCGGGTGCAGAAAATGTTGACATTTCGATATGTTTTTCTTTAGTAGAAGTCACACATAATGCAGCGGGGTGTGGATGGCTGAATGGTTTGCGCGTGTGCACTGTATCATAAGGTCTGTCATTTAGTCAACTGGCATGGTATCGATTCCCCGGTTGTACGTGACACGTAGTAAGGTTGTCTGTCCAACCTCATTGAATTTCTCCAGGTCCTCTGTTGTCGTCAAGACTGCTAAAGACCCCTACGTACAAGGGAATTATTGAAATAAAATTGAACCAAATATTAGTCCCAAAATGACCTAGTTTGTGTCGAGTGGATGTTAAACCTCTCTCTCTCTCTCTCTCTCTCTCTCTCTCAGATAATGTAGACTGAATGATTGAGTTTAATATAGAGAATATTGTATTTTATTTAAGGATCTCATGGTGCTGGTGATCCTAGTGAAACATTAACACCATTAGTTGCATGGGGTGCTGGTATACAACTACCTGTACATGAACAAACATGTGGTCATTATACTGATAACTTCTGTAAAGGTAATCTGTTGTTTTAATACCCCCAATATGTTTTATTATCTGTATATATATTTATCACTGACTTTACAACGATAATTTATATGATTAAAAAAAATGTTAGAGGCTGTCTTGTGCCTGTTGTTTGTTAATAGAAAGGAAATATCATTGAGGGTTTGGCTTATGATATTAGAGAAAAATTAATAGAGTGTATGTCTGAATGACTTTAAATCTGTGATATTGTACTGTTAAAATATTTATGTATGTAATATTTTATTTATAGATTGGAAATTAAATCATCTGTTAAGAAATGATGTAGAACAGGTATGATAACAGAAATATGTACATTGTCATGTATAATGATGTTAAATCTCAACAGAGTTTTCTGTTGGTCTTATTGTTTTCAAGGGGTTGGATGGCCGAATGGTTAGCACGTGCGTGCTGTATCATAAAGCCTGTCATTGAGTCAACTAGCGTGGTTTCGAATCCCTGATTGTACGTGAAAAGGAGTAGGGTCGCCTGTTCAACCTCGTGGGTTTTCTCCAGGTCCTCCGGTTTCCTCCCACTGCTAAAGACCCCTACGCACAAGCGAATTATTGAAATAAAATTAAACCATATGTTAGTCCCGAAATGACCTAGTTTGTGTTGAGTGGACGTTAAACCCCATCTCTCTCTCTCTCTCTCTCTCTCTCTCTCTCATTTTCTCTCTTTATTTTTTTTCAGTCATAGTAAATGATTTAATATTACATTTTCTCTCTTAGTTCAAGCCAGTTATTATATGAGAAATATTATTTGATGGTTGTCATTTCCGAAAACTTCAAGTGGGTGTATGTGCCAAGATGGCCACTCATTTTATTATTGTTGTGATGATGTAAAATGAATTATGACTGTTCAGTATATTAAAGCCCCCAAAACACGACCTTTTCTTTTATACAGGCTGATATAGCTCCACTGATGACATATTTAATAGGTGCTCCATTTCCAATGAATTCCGTGGTAAGTTCCATTTTGCCTATTGAAAGATCTTTTCTGAAATTTGTTAAATGCTTTTGAAACATAGCTTTGACAAAATTCTAATTTATTTTAGTTGGATAGCATACCAGATTAGATAATTGTGAAAATGTGGATGTGTCTAATCATTTCAGGGTACCCTACCTAAAGATTATTTGGATATCTCTGATTGGCAGAAAGCAGAGGCTTTATATACTAATGCACTTCAAATGTTAGCTCAGTATGAGGTAAGTGGAATCAGATTTATATTTGCATAAGGCATCTATTACAAATTTTAGCTTAACCCTTTGAACCCTGAAAATATTTTGGGTGTGGCACACCCCACCCTGACTTTACAGCAGGAATATGGAAAAATGACGTCATTTTGATTGGGACTAAATGTTAGGTGTGAATTTGATATTATATGTGTTTAAAATTGTGTGAAATGATGAAACAACGATATTTAATCACAATATTTAATTTCGTCAGAATCTGGATCATATTTACTTTCAAAGTCGCTCTCATTGCCGTAATCCGAACCATTAATATCGTCGTCATTATCGCTCATTTTAAAAGCGCTAGCGCATCCGTTGTATTTAATCGTTTAGAACACATATTATATCGAATAATTTGCTAATATCTAAATGTAAACAATCTAGAAGGAAGTCACTGTTACCAACAGACCCGGAGCAAACGGTAAACTGTATTTTGATTGGCTAAATTATTATTGTTCAGGCCGCGATTCAAACAATACGCCCCAAGCCGCAAAACAGACATTTCGGGTATATGCGATACAATGTCAAGCCGGTTTTGCGACATTTTGGGTTCTAAGAGTTAAATGAACGAGTATTTACTAGATAATCTAGATGAATGCCATTAACCAAGCTATCACCTAAAAATTTTAAGTATTTTTGCAAGTTAAAACTAAAAAATTTAAATGAATTCATATTGTTTTAAGTTAAATTCTTTGAAATACCTAATTTTATGGCACATGCATTGATTGATTGGTAAATTCTCCAACTGGTTAATTTCAGTCAAAACTGGCAAATATAATCTAAACAAGAGTCCTGGCCTAGAATGCTGGGCTATCACTTCTTAAAGATACATTATGTAAGATTTAGATAAAGTGCTAGATGTTTTTGCTATAATGGTTCGTTTGTAGTTTTGACAAGATGTGTGCATTGATTGTTTATTATCTTAACCACGGTACTGGTTATTCGAAACTTAGCCTCGCTTCTCTGTTTTTAAATTAAATCATTAAATGGTCGAACCATTCTAATCCACTTAAAATCAGAGCCACCCGATGGCCTAGAGAGTTGATTAAGGTCTTGTCATGTTAATAAATGTCTAATTAGTAATCTATATACCATTTAAGTCCTAAAGAAAAACCTACAATAGGCACATTTATCTCTTGAATAATGCATCTTTAATAAGTGAGAATCATATTTTTAAATGGCTATAACAGTATAGCTCTGTTTGATTTGAGAGCTTGGAAAAGGTTTTGGTCGCTTCATATGCTATATATTATTGCTTTTATCCTCGTTGTTGCTGTCCTGTATGTAATGAGATATGGTGTATGTAATGATATGTGGTGTATGTAATGATGTATGGGATATGTAATGATGTATGGTGTATGTAATGATGTGGTGTATGTACAGTGTAATGATATATAGGATATGTAATGATGTATGGTGTATGTAATAATGTATGGTGTATGTAATGATGTATGGGATATGTAATGATATATGGGATATGTAGTGATATGGTGTATGTAATGATTATGGTGTATGTAATGATATATGGGATATGTAATGACACGGTGAATGTAAAATGACATGGTGTATGTAATGGTATATGGGACGTGTTGTGGTATATGTTGTATGTAATGACATGGTGTATGTAATGATATGTATCTAATGGGTGTATTTTCTTTTTAAGGTTAAAATGAATCAAGTTAAAGAAAGTTCAATATCTGTGACATTCAGACCGTACAAGTATGTAGATTGTTTATGAGAAATAATTTTCTGCCGTATGTGCATCTTGAAATTAGAACTTAACTATGATAATAACTAGTACTTTCATACCTGCAATTAATAATGGTTTACTTTGGTTGTTTTTCAGAGAATTGACACCAACAAAAACGGTAATTTATGTTTTTTAATTTGTACATATTTGTTTTTGTACATATTTAAGATTTTATCAAGTGTTATAAAATTGTATTTAGTGTCTTGAAATACAGTAATGTGATGCTTTATAAGATATGCTTTTAGGATTTTATTTTTTATTTGTAGTTTGATGCTTTAAAGAATTTAAGATCTCTGATGAAAAATGGCCTCTACCAGCAGGCAGTGAGTATATTTATACTGTTGATAATAGTAAACCAGGTTTTATATTCAATTCTCAACTTGTGAAGAACACGGGTTCCATTTTCTGGCACAATTTGTCACCTAAATTGGAACTTGGTGCTCCAAATGGGCTTTATTTTGAACCATAGCTCTACTCGGTACCAAATTACTGAATTGCCCTAATCGCATGCTAGTAGCAAATAGTGATTGAAACATACAATAAATTCCATGCCATACAGACATTTGAGTGTTAAATTACCCTGCTTCCTATATGGCAGAAAACTTACATTTTACACAGTGTTTGAATGAAGGCTCTTACATATGCAACAATTGTTTTTTAAGCCTATATGCTTTCAAAATATTTGTTTTATATTAGCTTAAAAGTTATGTGGCTGTAAAATTAGAATATTATGGAAAGGACTCTGATTTGAGTTTTGATAACTATAAATTCTCCATAAACAAGACTGTAGTCTAAAGATACAGCTGTATATAATGAATATTTTTCAGATTAAAGAAGGTGACCTACTGATTAAAATCACTCTAGAAGGATTAAATTATTATCAAACATATAACAGATTATTTCTTGGGTGAGCTATATCTAGTAATTAATCATTGTCCCCTTGCCTTTCGAAGAAAGCAGGGGACTATTAAAATCTGTCTGTCTAATTAAGTGAGAGTGATGAAATTTGGTGTATAGTTTCATTACATCAATTCCTTGATTATGTTCAATAATGAACATTTTCTGCTCAGGGCAAGCAGAGTGATATGCAATTTGATTGGTCGAGACTTTTAAACATAATAACTCTCTTTCTCATTGAGCTAGAATGTTCAAACTTGGTGTAGGCGTACATTAGGTAAATGCCTTGATGGAGTTCAAAGATGGCTAACATATATGCCAGACTTATTTGGTAGTAACTTGATTTATTAATTAATTTATGATCATATGTATGTTGTATTATTTCAGAGCTAGTATTGTATCTGGGTTTTTAGGATGGATGGCTTTTATATTACAACTAGCTTTACAAGAAAACTCAACAATAAAATTAAATACAGGATCATACTTGCAGCAGACAACACTTTTTATTATTTTAGGATTATTGGTGCTAACAGTATTACTAGGTAACTTTAATTTAAATCAAGAGGATTGGATGGCCGAATGGTTAGCACGTGCGCTGTATCATACGGCCTGTCATTGAGTCAACTGGCGGGGTTTCGATTCCCCGGTTGTACGTGACAAGGAGTAGGGTCACCTGTCCAACCTCGTGGGTTTTCTCCAGGTCCTCCGGTTTCCATCCACTGCTAAACACCTACACGCAAGTGAATTATTGAAATAAAATTGAACCTTGTGTTAGTCCCGAAATGACCTAGTTTGTGTTGAGTGGACGTTAAATCCCATTTCTCTCTCTCTCTCTTTAATTTAAATCAATGCTGATGTGAAATAGATTTTTTTAAAGCATAATTCTATAAAAATTACAGTCATGGAAATATGTTGAATCTGATTCCCATGATGATTCTTCTAACTGAACACCTAAAGATGTTGATGTTATATCAGTTTTAATTTAAAAAAACACATTAAACCCTCTAGTGTTGAAATTACAGCTTTAGGATTTTTTTTTAATGAATTTTCTTTTCAGTTCAACATTCACCTTGGACATACTATTTATATTGTTTATTACCAGTAATATTATGGAGTAAAGCTACAAAAGGGTAAGACAATGTGTTCTATATCATTTTAATTATGCTATCAATTATATACTCTTCAAAAAAAAAAAGTGGGGGATATTGAAATGCAAATACCTATGCAGATTGTGATATGATAAATAGTCTGGTCACTTGACATGCTTTGAGAGTATGTCCACAGACAAAGAACTTATCGCCCCAACCACTGAGCTGCACATGCGACATGCAATAGGGCCATACATGTGGGAGGGGTTCATTGTCAAATTTGACACTTCAAGAAAGGGTTGATGAAAACTGCCGCGTGCTGGTTTATCTATCCATGTTTGCTTTCCTATCGGTTCTTGCATAAGATTTAATGTTTAGCGTATCTTTGCTTTCATGTGTTACGTTTAATTTGATCGGGAGACGTGTTTGTCGACGTCAATGTCAACCGACAATACTGCAAGAATTGGCCGTGGCACTGCAAGAGGAGTGGGTCAGATTGCCCCAAATCGTGATATGACGGTTAATTAGGAGCATGCCATGACGAATTGCTGAATGTCTGAGGATTGATGGAGCAATTACTCATTATTAAGACAAAAATCAAAAACATCCATTTTCACTTTTGACGGTGTATCTCTTTGCGAGTGAAATGGGGCTGTCAGATAAGCTGCCCATATGAACCTATTTATGTTCATGTGTAGGCAGTCGGCCTGTTATTAACATACACTAATTACCTCTAATAAAAACAGCAGTGCATTTCCACAGTTTTTTATTGTTTCTGAATATCCCCTACATTTTTTGAAGAGCATAATTTGTCAGTACTATATTTTGACACAGATAATTAGATAATCAAAATGCAAGTGAAAATAATGAATAATAATATGAATTTTTCTTCTTTTTTTTTCAGATTAAAATTTGTGATGCATCATTTAAATGCGATAAAGGGGAGAAAAGAAATATTAACATTATCATTGTCTATTTTTATCACTTTATTAGGCTTACAGATTCTAGTAAGATATTTACAATTTATTTTGAATTTTGTAAAATGGTATGATCCCCACATAAATATAATAATAATTCTCTAATTATCAATTTGTACTTTGATTGGAATGGATGATAGCCAAGATTGTCTTTAGTGCACGTAAAATCCTGTTGATTACACTGCTTATACTCATTTATATCTAAAATTAGAGCATTTCTATATTATAGACAGAGTATATTGAATAGATTTAAATAATTGTTTAATATTTCAGGTTTTAGGTTTTTTCTATCGTGAATTGTTATCTATTGGACTGGTTGGTATGGCACTGTGGCCATTTTTTAATTCATCAATTACTTTCAACAAGGTATATGGATATGTATGATTTAATATAATAAAAAAACTTTGTGAAATAAAGAGAAAGGGTTGTGTAATAACAGTCAGTTATGTTGTTTGCTGAAAGAATTATCTTTCTTGGCAAATTGATATTTTTATTCCATACTTTTTAATATACCATACTAAACTGGCCATAATGGATCTTTATTAAGATGGAACCCAACCATACTTATTGGGGTTTACATCTGCTGCCAATTAGTGTTATATCATTAGAATGTATTAATATTTATATGTTTTAGATAAGTGTAATTGGTTGGTGTGTTAGTTGTTTATTAGTAGCTGTATTTCCACTTTTACCATTGGTTGGTCGGAATTCTAATATAGCTGTCGTGTAAGTATTTCATTTCCATCATAATAACATATATAGGTACAGATATTTTTAACATTAATGTATAGTCTGTTATTAAATATCTAAAAGAATCGTTTGTTTTATGTTGCCCAATTTTAATGTGGGTTGTGGAGGCTCAGACATATTATTCATTGGGTCATAAATCTCTTCTTTATAATCAAAGTTATGAAATCTTGTGAATGCAATACAGGATAGAATTCTGATATTGTTGATTATGGTATTCAGATTGTAAATCGAAGCTTTGTCTTTATGATCATATTTTTACTTTTAAAGCATGGGAATGCAATACTAAACAAGGGTTGAGAAAATTATAGGAATGGTTAGTAGGCCTATTTGGATAAAGATGATTCCTGTCAGTTTTAAGGTTTATCACATAAGTGCTTCCGCAGTTATTGCCCCTGACTTATCATTGATGATTAAAGGATATTTCCCTATTGTAGTCTCTTTTAAGAGTAGGGTTATTGGCCCATTTTCACATTGTACTCACTTTAGAGTAGGCTATAGGACCCTAATTTCAAAACCTTGCATATGTTTTAAAACATGAGGTAAAAATCATAAGAAGTAAGGTCTATTTCAACATATTTCAACACAGGTGATGATGTTGTTGCTGGGCATATATTAAATTGCCTGGCAAGCTTAGTTTTAAAACTTTGTTAGATTTTTGCATGTTCTTTCCAGAAATCCCAAACAAGTGTTGCCTTTTCACTACTGAATTAGAGTTTAAGTGAGACCATCGTTAACTCGTACTGAAAAGGTCAAGAGTATATCAGCAAGAAAGTTTTTGAGAATCCATTTAAGTAATATGATTTTAGAACTCTTCTTATATGTCTGAAATCTCTGACATCTATAAAATGTGTTTTGTTTGATGTATGTTTTCCGTTTAAACACAGGATTTCAAGAGTACTGAGGTGTTTATTCAAGGATAACATTGTTCACACTTGCATTTCACTTTTCTATGTACATAACAGTACAACAAACTTATATCTGATATTTAATATAGGGAGATTGGATGGCCGAATTTATCGCACATGCAAGCTATGTTATAAGATCTGTCATTGAGTTAACTGGCATGGTTTCAATTCCCCTGTCCAACCTCGTGGGTTTTCTCTGGGTCCCCCGGTTTCCTCCCACTGCTAAAGAACCCTACGCGCAAGTGAATTATTGAAATAAAAAATTCAACCATGTGTTAGTCCCGAAATGACCTAGTTTGTGTTGAGTGGCCATTATACCCTATTTCTCTCTATATATTTAATATATTTCAGTATGGTATCTGGTTTGGCGGAGTTTATGTTAGGTGTAGTAATAGTGTGGTGGTAAGTATGCAATCTTTAATATCTCTAATCATGATTATTATAATATGATACTTAACAAACAAGTAAGGAAGAGGATAAAATAATCATATCAGTGATTTAACATACTTTAAAATTCTCATATTAGAATTTAGAATACTAAATTTGAATGAATGTAAAGATGTAATTCAAGTATTTTCCATTGCAGGGAACATAAAAGATATAAAAGAAATAGGATTAATTGGATATTAATTATAGAGGTACTGTATATGTTTAATCTTTAAAATATCTCTAAAATATCAAATTTTTATATGCCCACATTTTCATGTGGACGTATATTGTCGTAGCCCCTGTCCGTCCACAATTGTTTGTGAACAGTCTACAGGTCACAATTTTTATCCGATTTCAATGAAACTTGAAATATAGGTTTATCACCCTAAGATCTCGGTTCCTTTCGATATTGCCATGTATCGGACTGTAACTTCATGGATTATGGCCCCTGATTGTACGAAAAATCACGTTTTTAGCTTGTGAACACTGTAGAGGTCAAAATTTTTATCCGATTCAGTTTAAACTTGAAATGTATGATTATAACCCAAAGACCTCGATTCCTTTCGATATTCGCGCCTATCGGAACGTAACTTCCTGAATTATGGCCCCTGATTGTACGAAAAATCACGTTTTTAGCTTGTGGACCCTATAGAGGTCATAATTTTTATCCGATTTAAAAAAATGTATTATTATATCACCGTTAAACCCTAAGGACGGCTGAGTTCGAATTTCGTGAAAATCGGCCCAAAACTGACAGACAAAATGGCCGCCGTTCGTTATCAAATAGCGTAAAAATATGGTATATCAAGGTTGTGGACCCTATAGAGGTCACAATTTTTATCCGATTTTGTTGAAACTTGAAATGTAAGTTTATAACCCAAAGATCTCGGTTTCTTTCGATATTCACGCATATCGGACCTTAACTTCCTGAATTATGGCCCCTGATTGTACAAAAAATTGTGTTTTTAGCTTGTGGACCCTTATATAGAGGTCATAATTTTTATCTGATTTAAAAAAACGTATTATTATAACACCGTTACACCCTTAGGACGGCTGAATTTGAATTTCTTGAAAGTCGGCCCAAAACTGACAGACAAAATGGCCGCCCCTTGTTCTCAAATAGCGTAAAAATATGGTATATCAAGGTTGTGGACCCTATAGAGGTCACAAATTTTATCCAATTTTGTTGAAACTTGAAATGTAAGTTTATAACCCAAAGATCTCGGTTCCTTTCGATATTCGCACATATTGGACTGTAACTTCCTGAATTATAGCCCATGATTGTACGAAAAATCACTTTATTTTTAGCTTGTTCTCTATCCATCTCTCGAAAATGTGGCCGTATCCTGCCTGGCAGCCGCTGGTTGAACTGATTAATTCAATTTCACCAGAAAGAGCCACAACCAGGTCACAAGTTTGATTTGTTTTCAAAAATTAGAGAGGAATAGGAGAAAAGGGCTAGGAGATATTCTAGTGACTGAACGGTGACTAATAATCTTAAATTCATATAAAGATATATAGTGACAGATTTTTAAAATCAACATGTATTTCAGTGCATATTTATCCTGGTGGCTACATGTGTTGTATATATAACTAAATCTAGTATTAAGAGTGGTAATGGTCTACCTCTGTATTGTCAGATATTTAGCTGGTTATTATTAGGTGAGTATGAAACATTCTAAGATACATCCAAAAACCAAATTTGTTTGAAAAGAGAGAGAAATGTGATTTAATATCCACTCAACACAAACTAGACCCTTTGGGGCTAAAGATTTAGTGGCATGCAGGGGTCTTTAGCAGAGGAAGGAAACTGGGGAACCTAGAGAAAATCCACATGAGCCTTGAATCTATGACTAACGTTATGAACTTAATCACAGAGTTCAGAGAAATACATGATTTGTTTGTCCTGTTGTTAATGATAAAACACTGTAAAAACAGAAATTTGTTAAGCAATTATTACAACCAAATTGTTCAAATAGTATCACATTTTTAATACGCCCACATTTTCGTGTGGACGTATTATGCTGTCACCCCTGTCTGTTTGTCCATCCACAATTTGGTTGTAGACAGTCTACAGGTTACAATTTATATTCCATTTTGAAGACACTTGAAATATAGGTCTATCTCCCAAAGATCTCAGTTCCTTTAGATATTGGCATATATCAGACAATAACTTCATGGATTATGGCCCCTGATTGTACGAAAAAAAATTCACGTTTATAGCTTGTGGACATTCTAGAGGTCACAATTTTGATCCAATTTTGATGAAACTTGAACTTCATGTTTATAACCTTTCGATATTCGCGCATATTGGATCGTAACTTCCTGAATTATGACCCCTGATTGTACGAAAAAATCACGTTTTTAGCTTTTAGTCCCTCTAGAGGTCACTATTATTATTCGATTTAAAAAAACGTTTGAATATATCACTGTTACACCGTAATGTCCAAAACAGCCGGACAAAATGGGCGTCCCTAGTATGCAAATAGTGTAAAAATAATATGGTATATCAAGGTTGTGGACCCTCCAGAAATCACAATTTTGATCCGATTTTAACGAAACTTGAACTTCATGTTTATAGCCCAAAGATCTTGTTTCCTTTCGATATTCATGCATACCGCATTGTAACTTTTTGAATTATGACCCTTGATTGTACGAAAAATCGTGTTTATGGCTTGTTTAAATGTATTACCGTTACACCCTAATGACGGTTGAGTTTGAATTCTGTAAAAATCAGACTGAAACTGCCTGACAAAATGGCCACTTTTTCAATGCAAATAGTGTAAAAGTATGTAATTATTGTAATACCAAGGCTGTGGTCACAATCTTTGTTTGATTTTTTTCAAACTTAATATATATGTTTTTGTCCCAAATATCACAGTTACTTTAGATATTCATGCATATCAGACTATAACTTCCTGGATTATGGCCCCTGATTGTACGAAAAATCATATTTTTAGCTTGTGGATCCTCTAGAGGTCACAATTTTTATCTGATTTTAAAAAAACGTTTAATTATATCACTGTTACACCATAATGAAGGTTGACTTCAATTTCGGGAAAATAGAAATGAAACTGCCCGACAAAATGACCGCTCTTTGTACTCAAATTATGTAAAAGTATGTAATACAAAGGTTGTGGACTCTCTATAGATGTCACAATTTTTGTCTGATTTTTATGAAACTTTAAATATATCTTTATATCCCAAAGATCTCAGTCTCTTTCGATATTTGCGCATTTCAGACCTTAAATTCCTGGATTATGACCCCTGATTGTATGAAAAATCACGTTTTTGTTTTAGCTTGTTCTCAATCCAACTCTTGCAAAATGTGGGTGTATCTTGCCTGGCAACTGCTGGATTTTTTATATCCTCACCAAATTTTTTAAAATATTAAGGAATGCAGAATAATCAATAAGATATTTTATTTCATTTTTGTGTGGTTCTTCAGACTAGTTCTTTTTTTTTTCCAGTGATATGTCCATGTCTACCGCTAGTATCAGAGAATAGTTTAGAAGAGAGATTAACCAGTGTTGGTTTATCATTTCTAGCATTATATCAATTGATGTGTATTACGTATCCTTATTTATAATATAGGATTCAACATACATGTACAGTCCTAACAAACTTGGCCCTATTAAAACATTGTCTTCACCAATTATAATTCTCTTCCCACTTGGTAGCATTATGGTGTGATATTCAAAATATCACACAGTGGAATAAGATATTTTATATATGGTGGTAGAAGTGGCATTTTAGTAGATACTACTAGCTAAGATGAGCTTTTTGTTATACGAGCAGGTTAAAATCATAAATCGCTACCAGGTAATATTGTGAGAGAGATGAAATCATAATTACTAATACTGTGAGAGAGTTGAAATCATAATTGCTAATACTGTGAGAGAATTGCAATCATTACTAATAATTACTAATGAGGGAGCAATTATTATAATTACTAACACAACCCGTTGGTGTTTGTGATAGATTAGATATTAGATGTTCGAATTATATGGGCTTTGTTGGCTTTTCTTGTATCATATTTATCTGGATATCAGGTTTTATGGTGCTATAAATGCTCTATTGGGCTATAAATATGAACTTATGGTGAAAATATTAAAACACCCAAAAACATTTATAAAGAGTAAAAAAGAATACCTGGAAAAAACAGGTGAAATAGCATCCCTGTTTTAGATACATCTTAATTTCCTTATCTTGTGTTAAGTTTTGAAGGATTTTTCCTGTTGTCATTATCCATGTTGTTATATTTTTGGTTGAAGATGGAGCATGAATCATTAAATAATAATCAGAAAAAAGTAAGTACGTAAAACAAGAAATGAATGTGAACAAGACATCAATACATTTATGTTTACTCAAAGACACCCCCTCCCCCCTTGGGTTGCATTAATTTCAAAACCACAATTCTTGTCTTTGTAGTCTGGAAAGCAGAATTTTACTTGAAGAAAATTATGTGACTTTTTAAATTTAAAATATCTCACATTTCATCATAATACACAATTTACATATATATTTGATATATTTTTTCAGATTTTAAATCAAATACAGTTCAACAATACTAATTTTATAAGTCATCACAATAGTACTGCTTGCAGAAGTTTAGAGTTAGCAGATCTTAGACGAGCTTTCTTCTATGTATCCTTTCTATAATACATGTATATATATGTTTTCTTTTTGAATTTAATAAACTATATTTTTTATTATACAGCCACATATTATGTGGACGTATATTGTTGTCACTTAATGGTTGTATGAAAAATCACGTTTTTAGCCTGTGGACACTCTAGAGGTCACAAGTTTTATCCGAGTTTGATGAAACTTGAAATATATGTTTATAACCCAAAGATCTTGGTTCCTTTTGATATTCAAACGTATCGAACTGCAACTTCCTGGATTATGGCCCCTAATTGAACGAAAAATCACGTTTTTAGCGTGTGGTCCCACTAGTAATCTCAATTTTAATCCAATGTAAAAATATGTTCAAATATATGTGAAAATCGGACTGACACTAACAGACAAAATGGCCGCTCCCTGTACGCAAATAGTGTTAAAGTATATAATATCAAGGTTGTGGACCATCTAGAGGTCACGATTTTGAAACGTGTTTATATCTCAAAGATCTCAGTTCCTTTCGATATTTGCTCACATCAGACCGTAAGTTTCTGGATTATGACCCCTAATTATACGAAAAAATCGTAATTTTAGCGTGTGGATCCTCTAGAGGTCACAATTTTTGTCCGATTTTAAAAATCGTTTATATATATCATCGTTACACCCGAAACTGTCGGACAAAAAGGCCGCTCCTTGAACGCAAATAGTGTAAAAGTATTTAATACTAAGGCTGTGCACCTGCTAGAGGTCACAATTTTTATTCGATTTTGATGAAACTTAAAATATATGTTTATATCCAAAAGATATTTGCACATATCAGGTCATAACTTTTGGCCCCTGATTGTACGAAAAATCACATTTTTAGCTTGAGTATGTTACAATTTTTATCTAATTTTAAAAAAAAGGTTTACATATATCACTGTTCCACCATAATGAAGGTTGAGTTCGAACTTCTGGAAAATCAAAACGAAACCACCCCGACAAAATGGCCGCTCCATGTACGCAAATTGTGTAAAAGTATGTAATACGAAGGTTGTCACAATCTTTGTCTGATTTTGGTGAAACTTAAAATGTATCTTTATATCCAAAAGATCTCAGTCCCTTTCGATATTCATGCATTTCAGACCATGACTTCTTTCTTGGATTATGGCCCCTGATTGTACGAAAAATCACCTTTTTTTTTTAGCTTGTTCTTTATCCATTTCTTGCAAAATGTGGGCATATCTTTCCTGTCAACTGCTGGTTAATTGATATTTTAATATATTTTATTTCTTAACTACTGTAAGATATTTTTAATAGTCGTAGGATTTTTTGGTACAGGAAATATTGCAAGTATGAACAGGTAGTAAAACTATAGTTAAAGAAGCTAATCCTCTTTGATTTATACCAAAATAAGTATTGTGTTGGGTTGATCTGATATGCTATTTAGATTATTGATGTTATATGTTCTGTTCAGTTTTTGGCTTCATGTTTTGTACAGATAACCCATCATATCTCAACATTGTCTCTATCTGGGGACTTCTTAAAATTTTATTTTAAACATAGAAATCAACTTCACAAAGTCATCCACACATCCAACTTAATTAATTCAATACTTAGTTTTTACCCAAATCAAAGAAGTCTAGTCATATTTGATTTCACAGGATAATATTTTTATTAATAACAAATTTATGAACTTTTTTTACATTTGAATATATTTTAGTTTGACAGTTGTTTAAACCCCAGTTTCATCTCGTAACGTTTTGTTGTTTGGGAATAAAAAGGACTTATCTTTACATATTTATTAGAATTTGCTTTTTAAACGCCTACATTTGGCAAAACTCTGTATGACTTCTTTAATCCTGCGGTGATGATGTATCAGATTATTGATTAATGCAATATTGGGTTTTTTTTAGTTTTGATCCAGCATCTATTTATTGTTTTGTAACAGTATTTAAACCAGCTACAATGGGAACACTGATGATGATAAAAGTAAGTTTATGTGGTCTAGATATGTTTTCATCAGTATCTTTGATACAGTGATGTGAAACTTGTGACAGCATTGGTTTCAGGCCAAAATAGTATCCAATATGTATGCAAATTGCTGTTTGAACATCACTGAAACATTATTATAAAAAATGTCACATACAGAATAGATGCCAAGCTATGATTGTGGAAATAAAATATCATAAAACTGTTAGCTTTATAGTCCTTCTCAGTTAAAGGCAAATATGTATTTACAGGTTCTGCATATGTTTTGCATTAATGAATAAAATATTGTTACATGATTATTTTTTATTTATATTGTAGAATTTAATACCATTATTAGTGGTAACTTGTGTATTTAGAGGAGTTCATGTTATAACTAAAATACCTACTAGAACTTTATTTCTACTAGTATTATTGATGTGTGATTTTATGGGTCTGGTAAGTTATATTACTATTTTCATGTATTATCACTACAACGGATCTTAGTAGTAATGATGTAAAATGCATGATGCTAAACTGTGAACAATTTTTACAGGTCTGTGATAAATGTAAAGAAATATACTTTCATTCATATCTGTTTTAATATGCTAAATGTTTCACATGCTCAACTCTAACTGTCAACCTGTAAAAAAACTTCTTAAATACAGGAAGTACACAATATTAAGAAGTCTGTTTGACACATCTTTGTAAATCTACTAATATTTGTAATTCTTCCAAGTTAATTCTAAGTTATTTTCTATATAAATTTTCCAATGAAGTTTGTTTAATTATGTTTTTTTTTTCAGCATTTTTATTTTTTGGTAAAAGATACTGGTTCATGGTTAGATATTGGTACTAGTATCAGTCATTATGTTATAGTTATGTCATTGATTATATTCCTTATGTTATTATTTGCTGTTTCCCAAATTCTCACTACTTTTAAATTTAAAATATTTTTTAAACCATCACATCATGAAGCTAAATTGACCAATTAATGAATGAAAATTATAGTTTTGTAGTCGGAAGGGCTTACAACTGGCAAAGATGTATCTTATGAAGCTCGCCAATATGTAGTATGCGGCCAAGCCCGATGAAAATGTAGTTTCTTGGGACTTAAAAGGAAATATATGTGGGTTCAGGTGGACAAAATGGGAAAGCATTGGGTGTTTTCAATGGTGACACAGTTTATGTAAAAAATTTTATAGCCTATTTCATGGTCTTTTACTATTGTTTTTTTGTTAAGATTTTTATTTTAAATTATTGAATATTGTTTTTTTGGTAAGATTTATATTTTAAATTATTGAATATTTTAAATATTAAAGACAGTAAAAATGTATACTTTCTGTGTTAATCTTTAATAAAGCTAAACTGATAAGTGCTAGGTTTATAGTATGGCAAGTGCAGATCTAGGCATTTTTGCATCTTTAAAAGGATAAACAGTCTAAAAATGGTCCCAATAATTACTACCAGGGTTGTGGTCCTTGATCACTGTAGAGGGTTTGTAAACTTATCATCTGATTAAATTTATACCCAGTGTTTAAGATCATGAGGCCTATAAATTTCCAGGGATTTCCAATAATTACTGAGAGATTCTCATGAGTTAGATGTTCTTTGAGTTGTTCAACAATAACTTTCTCGATGACCTACGAAACAAACGATAAATTTGATACTGGTCCGTAGTTTTTAAGACAATCTGGATCAAGGTTTAACTTTTGTACATGGTCTTACATGGGCTGTTTTGAATGTAGTTGGAAACTGGCAGCTAGAGATGCAATCATTTATTAAAGTGAATAATATCTGAAGCAGGTTTGGTAAACATATCTTTAAATGCCATGTTGGTTTAGCGTCCAGATTGCATTATTAGAGAAATTAGATTAAATGTCAGTCGCTTCGAGTCATCTACACTGTCAAGTGAGGAGATCGGTTGTTTGGTCTCAGGCACATCAGATCAAGGATTTTGTTTATCTTACTAATGAGAAAACCTCTGATAGAGTATCTTTGTCCAAACATGATGGGTACTTATCTCCAGAAGAGTCTTTTGTAAGGTTGTTGAAAGTTTGAAACAGGGTTTTAAAGTTATTGAGCTTGGATATGAGATCACGAAGATATCTAATCTTAGTTGATCTTATCTCAGATGAGTACTGGTTATGTTTGATGGTGCACTTCTAAACCTGACCTTCGTCAGGGGATTTCGGCCCTCTAACATATGTACGTTTGTTAGTGATTTCTGCGTATTGTGTTTTGTCTGTAGATTTGTTTTGTGTAATTGTGTGTGGTGCAGTCCCCCTGCATTTACTATAAATGTAGGGTCTGATGTCTGCCTAAAGTACCAATAAGGGCTTGATTTAAAACTGACCGCGTATCATCAACAGAGTCTAATTCTTTTGTAAGACAGTTTCAATATTGATGTCCTCTATGAATTGACTCAAGTTGATATTTCGGCACTGCCTATATACTAATTCAGTTTTAGTAGGGGCTAGTTTTGACAGGAGAGATTCACAAACAAACTGAAGTGATCTAATAATTTGTGGTTACATATATACATCCACATCTGTTACCATCAGTTTTGAGGTTGATTTGCAGATAACTAGATCTAAGATTATGTCAAAAAAGTCTTGACAAAAACACAGTATTATTTATAAGTTTATTCATATAACGTAGAGTTCTAAAAATTATATAAAGAAATTAAAAATATCATAAAATATTTTTAAAAAACCCATTTAAGTCAAGACAGAAAAATAGTAACCAAATCTATTAAAACATCTTAGTACATAAATCTTCAATATGTTTACACGAATTAATGTGTAATTACTACACTTTAATAAAAAAAAAAGATAGGTTGCCAGGCAACAAAACATACGCCCACAGCAGCTAAATCGTCCGGGCAGTCAACAAGAGTTGTCGCATATTTTTACTTTTTTCGGTAATGAAACATTTATAATACACTAAAATCTGATTAAGAGCAACATCTCAGAAAACCATTAGAATTTGTTTGGTTTTTATAAAGTTCTGCCCCATGCTAACGTTTTGTATACAAAACTTTTAATACTGTATCATGAATTTAGCTGTTCCAAGTCATAAAAATTCATTGAAAATCAATATACTTGTTCGTCTCAAGATTTTTCGAAGTGGTCAAGGGCCATAACTCTGGCAGTAATTATCGGAAATCGCTGAAAATCAATAGGCTTCTTTGTCTCATGACCTTAAACACTGTGTATAAATTTAAAGTCAATCGGATATTAACTTTGGCCTCTAGAGCGTCCACAAGATTTTTTGAAGTGATCAAGGGCCATAACTCTGGCAGTAATTATCGGAAATCGCTGAAAATCAATAGGCTTCTTCGTCTCATTGCCTAAAACATTGTATATAAATTTAAAGTCAATCGGATATTAACTTTAGCCTCTAGAGCGTCCACAAGCAATTGTGGACGCCGGACGGACGAGGGCCACGACAATATACGACCACATTTCAATGTGGGCGTATAAAAAGTAATTTGAATTTTGTTTACAAATATTAAAATTCTGTATAAATTTCTGAAAGTATTTTGGTATAAAAAAAACGAATAAATTTAAAAAATTAACAAGTAAACAATGTTTTAAAATATTTCTAACTTGGGTGTTTCAAGATGTCAACCACCTGATTAAAATACAGATCTATATTTCGTTCCACTTTTTATACTTTCGATGGACTCTACTACATGAAGATCTGAAAGGTTGTAGTGGAAGGTCACGTCAGGGGTCATATGAGCGGCTTTTGACCCTAAGACATCAGACATTTGATTAACCAATCAACATTGACGTTTCTAGTAGGTTACCTACAGTTCGGTGCATCTCACAGCAAAAACTAGCCGTTGCATTGGCTAATCCCTCACATCATCCAGAACGCGAGTTCTATAAAAACTCTTCCAGATCCTAGTGTAGTAAAGACAAGTAAAACGAAATTTTGAACTATAAAAAAACGAAATAGGATTTGTGTTTTAACCAGATTAGTTAAAAAAAACCATAAATATAACTTTTTGTCTACTTAACTACTGAAATATTTAATAGAGCTGGGTCTATTCTGTATAAACTATATAAAACATACCATGGCATATACACTGACTACTATATAATGCCTTGAAAATCTACTTCCTATATTAACAGACCAGTAGGTACTAACTATTAACACAATTGTTGCAAGTTGAGGTATCAAGAATGATATTAATAATTAATTTAATTGACTAAAATATTATGCATGGTGGTCCACACTATAAAATAATATACAAATGTACATTTTATTAGACAAAACATATACATGATTTAAAAGCAAAAATTACTAATTATTTTTTTTTCAACTCACCAGGCATGTGTGATTTAGCAGTATAACATGTACATTCTATACATAAAGAAAAACTAACAATGATGTTAAATATTTATGAAAGCAAGTCCTGTTATCTTTTTATTTTCCCTAAACTATTTATAATACTGGGTGTAATTTTAAAATGTTTTAATAAAGCTACAGGTAATATTTAGAATACAAAATGATATCATTATTTAGCTTTTTATACAAGGGAAAATATATGTTAGTGTAGAAAAAGTTAATATTAGTAAAACAAAGTAAGTTATTTCAAAGAATACTATAATAAGAGCCCTATATTAGTGAAGCAAATAACAATGAAGATCATATGAAAAGTAAACATTCATTACCAACAAGAAGAGGGAAGGAATAAGGCAGAGAACGTGGATTTAATTTATAAATTACAACAATAATTGTAAAACACTTGTTGGTATTATCTAGTCTCATCAAACCATTCTCATAATGTCTAGTTAGTTAGATAAAACTCACTTGAAATCTACTTGAAAGTCCATCTTTGACTGATTTCTGTGGTGTGACATTTCAAACTTGTATATATGTACCCTTTTTGCCAACTGTTGAAAGTCTTGCACCATCAGTAAGAATTCAACTTTAAGTATATATAAGTTGTTCCAGATATTTGTTGGAAAATTGAGATAGCTGGATTATTGAGATGCAGTAATATCCTTCAATGGAGATGTTTATTATGAAGAAGCTGATGGTGGTGGAGGATTGGGTTTCATTACATTAGGTATCATACCTCTCATCTTATAATAACCTGTTACTTGTTTTGGTACTTCAGCTAAAACATGACGAGCTAATTCAGCAGGATTTGCCTAAAAAAATCAAATACATTATTATAATTTAAAGGAATAGTCCTGGATGTCATAGGGTATCAATTAATACAATTGGCTTTAAGTAATGCAAATCAAAATGCAAATCAATAGCCTATTTACCTAAAAGATAGCCTAAAATACTTAACCATTATGTGTAATAAGTGACGCAATAAAAACACTACAGCCGGCTTATAGATATGGTTGTCCAGACACTACCGCAGCTGTCACTGGGGAAACTTTTTGATTATATTAAAGTATAATATAGTCTCAATTGTAATGTCCCAAACAGTGATTCAAATGGTTCTTCACAAGTATAGATAGTACAGTGACATGTCTTACCCGTTTAAAATCTCTAAATGGTACAAACTGAACAATGTCTCTTACAGCAGACTGACCATTGGGTGCTCTTAATACTCCATTATCACCATCTAATGTATCCATGTCATGAAAATCAGCATTACCTACTCCTACTATTATTAAAGACATTGGTAGTTTAGATGCTTGAACTATACTGTAGAGAGTATTAGCCATATCAGTTAAAACACCATCAGTTAATAATAATAAAACATAGTAGGCCTGAAAAATATGAAAATTGAGATAAAAATTATCAGCAGAATAATTCTGGAGAGAGAGAGGTGTTCAACTTTCATGTCATTTCGGGATTAACACATTGATCTTGGATTGAACCCATGACTTATATTAACAGGCCATAAGATCTACCGTTCATACTTGTCTGGGATATTATTATTGTTGAAGCAGAGAGAGGCAGTACACAGAAAGATTGTGTATAATAATTTTTGATCAAAGTTACCAAATTCTAATTGAGTTGCAATAAATAAACACTAAGAACATGTCCATTCAATATCAGAGATTCGGTTGGACTGAAAATCAAGTCTAACCTTTAATAGAATTCTGATTTGTTTTCCCATCTTGAAATTTATAAATAGTTGAACAAAAATATCAGAATAGAAAGCCATGACATTTCCATCTCCATGTGTGTATCTTAAACTTACATGAGCTCCTTTAGTTGTTTCTTCTTGTTGGGCTGTAGCAGCAAATCTAGCAACATGATTTATAATAGGTGATGCATTAGTTGGTCCATATAACTGTACTTGTGTTATACAATTCATATACGCTTGTACCACACCCTCAATTCCTGTTCAATAATAAGTCATATTACATGGCTAGATCACATCTCAAAGGAAAAAAACGTGTGAGGGAACAAACAGGTCAACCATAGGTGAATCCATTAAATAACACAAGTGGTGATGGATTGAACACACCTTGTACTACTTCAAGCATCATATGAAAGGTAAAAGTGAGTATGACCAGGAGAAGAAACTGAAGTCACTGATTTAAAGACTGTTGATATTCCATGGGAAGAAACAAAGAAAGTAGATTTGGAATGTAGCCAACCCAAATTAATGAGAAGTAGTATTGGACTGAAATCAATGTAATTTACTGTGAAGGCCCTCTGTTCCATTGTGAATAGAAAGGACTAAATAAATATATGTATAAACATAATAGTTCTATTTCTCTATGTTCAAACATCAAAACAAGTTAATGTATATAATTCTGGATTCATGATTGAAAATTCTGAAGTCATTATAATATACCTACCAGCACAATATGGATTCTGCATATTAAAATTGATAGCAAATTCATGAGAAACTTGATACCGAGGTGGAACTTTGGCACCAAATCCAAGAGCAGGAAATAATTTATCACTATAATAAATACATAATTAACAAATTAATTAAAACAAATTTAGTCTCTGAAATTGATGAATTTGTTAGCATGATACAACTTTAATAGTTATATCAAATTTTATATTCCTTAAATCATCATGCAATTCGTTGTCTAAGGGGAGACAATAAGAATAAATAAAAAAAAGGATAGAAGAGTTGTTTCCCATTAAAGCCCTTTTAAATTCTGCCTCAAAAGAGAAAATGCATTTATGAAAGGTGTGAATTTTTATCTTTTCTTACCTATCATAATCTTGACAAACATAGCCCACAGCTCTGATAGCTTGCATATATTCATTAGGTTGATTCAGGTGTTTCTTACCTATCATAATCTTGACAAACATAACCCACAGCTCTGATAGCTTGCACATATTCATTAGGTTGATTCAGGTGTTTCTTACCTATCATAATCTTGACAAACATAACCCACAGCTCTGATAGCTTGCATATATTCATTAGGTTGATTCAGGGGTTTCTTACCTATCATAATCTTGACAAACATAACCGACAGCTCTGATAGCTTGCATATATTCATTAGGTTGATTTGGATTTATATAATGTAAAGATGATGGTTCCCGTGGGTTACCATTTGATGCTGTAAAATCTATCCCAACAGTAAAATTAATCTGCATACCACCAAAAATATAATCTAAGAACGAATAATCTTTAGTTATCTGCAAATAGAAGACATAATATTAATTATTGTACAGGCCAGATTTAGTTGGGGTTTGTTGTAGTCATTGTTCACTCACAATCTAATAAATATATTCAAAAAGACTTTACCTTACAAGATGTCAAAATTACCACTCCTGAATCAGTGTACTTTTTCTTTTTTGCTTTTTTCTTTTCATTTATGCAAGGCCAGGACGGCTACAATTGAAAAAAGTAATAATTTAAATAAAGATTACATAATATACAATCAATGAGTTATATTGGGTTCTAGGATCATTATGTTCAAATTTTGTTTATATTTGATCACATTAACAATCTCATGATTGTAACATTAATTAATATCGTCTGCCTAACCTCATGGGTTTTTCAAGGTATTACTGCTAACACTGTAACCAGGGTATCATTTAATCTTGTGTATTTAGCACTAATTTCTTTCACATTCGTTTGATATCAAATCTTTGTTTAAAAATTCATAAAAATTATCTGATTTGTACTTGTGTCAAGTTTAAAGCTGACTGATTAATTTTGATAATGGATGTCCAATTTACAAGTATTTAATTTCCTGACCACTGTTCAAAAATTAATCATTATACATAAATGATCAATTGGGTTGTTTATTATTTAACAGTGATCGAGAAATTAAACACTTGTAAATTGGACAATCATTATCAAAATTAATCAGTCAGCTTTAAACTTGACACATGTACAAATCAGATGTTTTTGGGTGATTTTAAAAGATTTTTTACAAATTTTTAAACAAAGATTTGATGTTAAATGAATGCGAAAGAAATTAGTGCTAAATACACAAGATTAAATAATACTCCGATTACAGTGTAATAAGTCACATGTGCCGGCAATTGAAAGATGCAATATGTAAGATTCAGATGAAGAGTTGACCATTCTTGCTATAATAATTCAAAAATAGATAATGAAAAATGAATATATTGAAAATTGTATTCAAATTAATTTATTATGAAGTTATGACTGTTTGAAAGGGTAGCGTAGATTGTTTATTATCATAGCACGGTACTTCACAATCAAGGCTATGTCTTGATTAGACATAGTATTGTTAAATTTTTTAATCTCACAGGTGTTTTAATCCATTTAAATCTCAGCCATCCAATAGTCTAGCCAATTGATTATAAACTTGTCATGTGAATAAATCAAATGTCTATAGTTTATATAACATTTGAAACTAAAATAAAAACCTGCTATAACATTTGAAACTAAAATGAAAAGCTGCAATCGGCAGATTTAGCTCTTTAATGAAACAATAATATACTGTATGTTGGAATGAAGAATTATTAAACAATATTATTTACTTCTTTTCCTTGAGCTGTCATTTCTTCTATATTTGTTATAAATCCTCCAATTAAATCATGTGAACCATCGCTATCCCAATCATATACGTCCATCTAATATAAATAAAACACAATATTCAAGTATTGGATACATGCTTCTACATAAACTCTATACCAACTTAAAAAGACATATCAATTTTAATAATTGAAACTACTCTGTTTTAAATCTGTACAGCACAGTTGACGCTTATGACTGGCCCCCAGATCCATTCACTTGATTTCATATTTGTTGTTTATTTCTTGCAATGTCTATGTAGTTTGTCTTACCTGCAGGTGTGTCTTGTAGGTTTGGTTTTGCATGTAGTGCGGTCCTCCTGCACTTTTTATTAAGTAATAAATATAAACTATTAAAATACTTTCTATTGTCACAAATATAATAGGTCATGAAGGATGGGTAAATTAATATACATTACATCACACATTAGCTTGTGGTGTCTTTAATTTTCACTAACTACGTCATATATAAGTACACAATGTTTATCTACCTTGCCAATGAATTTACTGCAGGCTTAATAGACATCTATAATTTTTTATTCAATATCTATCATTTTATTTTCTAAGTTAATCTTTGTAAAATAAAATACCAAATAAGTATACAGACTTGTTATATATAATCCTAACCATAATACTCACCCTAATTCTCTTTTTCCTGTCACCTCCACATAAAATTTGTAATGGAATAGAAAATGGCCTCCAACTTGGGTTAAGCTCATTTTTAACAACCTGTCAATAAATGACAAAATCATTTTTGGATTGAACATTTTCATCTAATATTATTAAATTTTAGAACGGACACAAATGCAAGAATGAAATTTTACCTTCCTACTAATTTACATTTTATAGAAAAAATCTGGAGAAATTGATATGGCCAAGGGTATTATGATCCATCTTGCAAATTTCTAGTTACCAGAGTAGTTCTTATTTTGTCTTCCTACACTATACCCTTGGATAATTAAAATACAGTTTTGTTTCTATTACTATTTTTGATTTTTGCACTACACCGACTTTCTATCATGCAACCCCCAAAAAACCCTCATAATCATTAACATAACATGCTTTCCTATATTTCACAATAATATTTAACGATAAAGACTATTTGATTAGTCAAGAAGTACATGTGACCTAATATAAACAGCAAAGTTGTTTTTCTAATTCGGAAATCTTTGTTATCAAATCCATTATGAATTCTGTACTAAGCTTTAAAAGTTAAAATATGAATGATGTAATAACTCTGTGAAACAGGTGTTAAAATCCAATAGTCTCTATGATTCAAATGGGCATATAACAAGAAAAATACTTTACATTTAACTGTAATTAGATTGGAGATATAGATACACAAATGGAAAGAGTAATAAC
The DNA here is from genome assembly GCF_932274485.2 of Patella vulgata. NCBI lineage: Eukaryota > Metazoa > Mollusca > Gastropoda > Patellidae > Patella > Patella vulgata. The sequence continues at coordinate 68,275,322 of NC_065881.2, forward strand.
TGTTTTATAACTTACCTCTGTTCTATGTACAACCTGCCATGAACCATCCATTGTTTCTTTTAATATCTCTAAATACGGATCAGATTTACCCATAAAATCCTTAGAGAAAAAAATATACACACAATTAATTGACAAAAATAATAATATTTAGTATAGAGAAACACTGAAAACAACATATCCCTTTTAACTGCAATCCATTAAAGATGCATTATGTAAGAGCTAAATCTGCCTAATACAGATAGTTCATTTGTCCTCAAATGTTATATAAATCATTAATTAGACATTTATTTACATGCCAAGCCCATAATCAATGCTGCTTTCAACGGATTTAAGTTGATTACTGGTTAATGCTTTAATTAAAAAGTAGATAATCAAGACTTTGTTTATTATCGTAACAATGGTAGCAATGACAATCGAGACTACATTGTTTTTCTAACGGCAAAAACAGAATGAAGGACCTGTAATTGACTCAAATTTTCAACATATTCCCTTTTCATTATCTATTATTATAGCGAAAACAGCCAACTCTTATCTAACTTTTACATAATGCATCTTTTAGAGATAGAAAATCATGGTAATCTTTAAAGAAAATGGAAATATTCTTACTATAGATGCAACATATCTAGAAATGTGCATTGATGTTGAGGCAGGTCCTACTACAAGAAAATTTAATGGCTCCTATTTTCAATAGTAAAAGGGGACACACTCTAAAAATTTGTATCTGATATATTCCAAACATTAATACATACTTTGTTATCTAACTTTGTGGCTCTGAATGTTGCTTGGAGAATTTCTCCACCTTCTTTTATTTCTTCAGTTCTTACCTGAAATATAAACAACTGATGTATTCAACAATATAAACAGTTGATGTATTCAACAATATAAACAACTGATGTATTCAACAGTATAAACAGTTAATGTATAAAACAATACAAACAGTTAATGTATAAAATGATACAAACAGTTCATGTATTTAACAATATAAACCACTGATGTATTCAACAATATAAACAACTGATGTATTCAACAATATAAACAACTGATGTATTCAACAATATAAACAACCGTTGTAATGAAATGAAATCACTGATGGGTCAGATCCAGTTTTCCATAGCCCTTAGTCATGACCGGCATATAGGGCAGATATGGAACCCATGAGTAATACCCCGTTACATCTTCAATAGAAGGTCTGATCTCGTTTTAACTTTGTATGTCTTATCAAGGCCTTTGTGTAATAACTTACACTTTTGGGCACTAATTTCGATTGGTTCCTGACATCACGAATACCAAGTCACATGCTTTCCAACTGAAACGTCTAGCTGTGATAATCGAGTTGCCAAGTTCAGGGTTTGTTCAATGTCAAGGTTGCTGGAACTTTTCGCTTTTTGGTTAACCCACTTCAAATTTAGTCCAAATCTTTCTAATTTATTTTTTGTTCTTCCATTTTGCTAGTAAGGTTGTTTTCTTTGGTTTTCATTGAGGTATTCAACTAAAAAAAAACCCTTTCAACGGCTGTAAACGAATCTATTTCTTTACGTGTTTGTATCACGTGTCTGTGGTAAAGAGAGATAACTATGTAAAAGTTTCGGAATTTCAGACTAATGTAGCAACGGCTAGATGTTGTAAAACTCGCAGGAACATGACCCTATTATGAGCTGGCTTGATTATAAAACTGGCTTATAAAAATGCTTGAACTACTAGTAATATTACATGGAATGAAATTAACATTCCGTTTCTGTGCTGATGCTTTTAAAGTTGAATTAGTGGAATTTGAAAATCCAAACTTACATAAAGAATGATTCTTATCCTTGATATAAATTCAACTTGCACTGGCAGTACACTACATGTCAAACAGAAGGCTAGATTGCTAGGTCGTGTTAGAATCAGAAAAATGAAACAAAACACCTTGTTTTAATTTAATTGTACTTACAGTGATAGTACCCATTCCTGCTTTTTGTCCATTTTTTAGTAACAAAGGTTTAACATAAGGTGTGTTGGAAACAAGCTGAAAAAAATAAATTACAAAAATATATTCACTTTTAGAACATAGACGATGGCTTGTCAGGCCACCCAATACAAACCTCAAAGACTTCCATGCTGGCTCTAAAAATTAATGTCAAGCAATCCTGTCAAGCAAGTACAGAGTATAATGGCTGACAAAGATAAAAGAAAACCTCTTAAATTCAGCAATTTGAATTATATCCATAAAATATGGCAGATGAGGTAGTGGTAATAACCAGAGCCTTTATTCACAATTAAAATAAAATATTTGAAGAATTCAGTCCTTTCACTGGCCAAGAGCTAAAATGTCTGCATTTTTAAAGAACCATAGTAATTAAAGATAGTTATATTAGATTCTGAGTGGTAAGTTTAGAAAGCATTGCTTACCTGACCCAGGGTACATTCAAGTTGGCCTAGAAAGTCATCGTCACTTAAATTAGGGGTTGTATTATCTAAATCATAAACAGCAATTGTAATCTTCTGAACTTCTTCAAAATAATAATTGGCAGTAAAGCTTTTAGAAAATTTTGGATCTAAACAATTCTTTATATTTTCTGTTCTTCCAATCTGAAAGGAAAAAATAAAACTAGACCTACCGTACTGGTAATTACTCTAAAAACCAAATTCATTTATTTAACATGCAGTACGTCTGTGCACTTCGACTTGTTTAGCATTCATCTGTTCAAGTTGTGAATATTTCTGTCAAGTGATAAAAAAATGGATGTGTATGTGAGCTCATTTTAAGCAAATATTCAGTACTCTTTATAAATTACCTCCGATAAATTTCCACCAGATCTTGCCATGTAAAGAACAGCACAGGGGTCTGATTTAGACGTTACATCTTTATTTAGTAAATTTTTACATTCAATTCTGATATCAACTTTAGTTACACATTCAGCTGTTCCACCAGGTACCTGATTCATATGGGGATATGGTTGAGCCATTGTTGTTAATTTTAATATCTGCTATATCAAAATATTCTGAAAAAAAAAAAGAAAGAAGAAAATAGAGTCTATAGAATAAATCCACATACACACACTTATTCAGTTATTGGGGAATCGTAAATTACCAGAATTAGAATCAGCTTGATAAGGCTAGAATATTTAAATAAATGACTATTTAGGTCAAGCTTTGTTTTACATTTTATATACCTAGACACAAACAAAATGAACCACTGATTTAACTCTCAGCTAAAATGTGATTTTTTTTAAAAAATACAATACGTACATAGCAGAAATGTGAATTTACACAAATGGAACTATGTGGAGCATAATAAAATCACAATAAAAACTTGCAAATCCATTTTACTCCAACCCAAAAAATCATCAAACATAGGATCATTGGCTGAACTAGGTATCTTCCCAATTCAAATTGAAATTTACCAACGAATGTTGCTATTTTATAAAAGATTAAATACACCCGACATAAAACGTACAAATCCTTTACTATCCGCCGCATATGTGGAAGATGTAGAAATAGGCAAATCAAATCCCAAATTATCATGGTCAGCAGCAATATCCTCCCTCATGGACCAGTTCAACTTATCTCCCTTGCAACTTTCAAAATCTAACATTCAAACGGCCATAAGGTCCCAATTCAATACTATTTATAAAACCGAATATATTTCTGGCAATTCAAAACTTAGAACTTACGGCACTGTAAAACCTACTATAGACTATCCAGCTAATTATTTGCTTCATGTACACAATAAAAACTTCAAGTCTGCTATGACCGCACTACGATTGAGTTCCCATAAACTAGAAATAGAGAGGGGCCGGTACAAGAACGTCCCCCCTGATATGAGACTATGTGCACTCTGTTCCCTCTCTAAAGCAGAAACCGAATTTCACTTCTTAATTGAATGTCCACACTATCAATCTCTTAGGCTAAATATTCTTTCTGCTACATTCAGTAACAACAATTTGGCCATAACGTTTGAAAAACTATTTGACCCTCCCCCTTCAGTTTCTGTGAGTGTATGCCATTATATATATAAAGCATTTCAACGTAGAAATCAAGCCTCGACCTAATAAGGTATTACAAGGCAAAACTTCACATTTTATTTTTTTATCCTTTTGACATCTATACATTTTTGAAGTAATGTTTCTGATAGATATTTTCACTTTTAACATGAACCTATGTATTTTATGTTTAGTATTCTTATAAATATATATATGTATATTGCTATTTATTTTTTGTCATGTTACTTATGTCATGTATATGAATTGTATGCGGCCTGAAATGGGTGTTATGATACAATAAAATCTTATCTTATCTTATCTTATCTTACTGGAGCAGCTGGAGGGATATCACGTAGCTATCCACTTTACGTTTTAGTGAAGTTCCTAATATGTGCATCAATAATCTACATGTTTTTGGTTTATCCCATAAGCTAAATATTTAATTTTACCCGTACTTTGTTTTTAACTTTCCTTAATTCTGTCGAAAGTTAGCTAGGTCTCTGTATTTTATAGTTGGCTAGTTGCCTACGCCTAGTCGACGACTATTTCACAATTCTGCCATCCATTGACGCCAGTGATTGTGTGCAACGCATACGTTATTCACTGCAAAAATTCTGTAATTTTATGCAAAGGTATTTAATCGGCTACTTTATAACATATAATTAATTAACAAAATGACTAAATTAGAAATAAACTTGTTTACGTACAATAAGGAAAGGGGTTGGTAGTTGTCTCCCTTGGCGGGCCACACCATGGATTAAGGCCACTAATAATTAATTTCATGCTGAATTTAAGTCACAGAACGCGTTACTCGTTTTTGAACACTTGTCATGGAGACGTGTATGAGTCATTATTTCTCGCTACTTTTAATTAGTCATGTGGATAAATGTTAATAAAAAAAAACCCACCAAAACTGTTAAATGTATGAAATGAACTATGAATTACGGTCAGCATCAAAATTTGTAAATTTAGACCTATGTCTTCAATGCTAAATTAAATTTTTATGTTTAAAATTTCTGAACGTCATTGAGCAATCACTTAAACACAATACTTTTATGAAAGTGGAATCTCTAAAAGTAGGCCTAATGTCAATCCAAAAATGGTTCAATTTTGTTCATTATTCTATAACTAGGCCTTCATGCAAATACAAGCAAATATCGTTTCCAGAATGACATCACTTTCAGAATTACGTCAAACTGTAATGACATCACAGTCTAGTCAACCACAATTTTTGTAAAAAAAGAAAGAAAAAAGGGCGGAACCTAGAGCTATGATGAATTTTAAAGTTATTGGTGATTTTTTTGTTTGTTTGATAATCTAAATAGAACAGTGTATATTTTGAGATTTGCCATGTAGTTATAGAAAAAACAAATGATCTCAATGACCATTGAATAACTCGAGCGGTATTTAATGGTCATTGAGTTCTGTCTATTTATTTACAAAGATATGATGAACTGAAAATCGGTCAACATTCGACGACAAGCCAGCCCCAACTATGATTTTCTCTGAAATCATTTAATGGGCCTTTTTCATCGAGATTGAATACACTACAAGAGGTTATACCATTTATATTTTTGTTTTGTTTTCTTAGTTAGACAATTTGAGTACACTTTACTCAAAAACTTTAACCAGCAAAATGTTTACTTGTATCACTATACGAAGCTTGCAAGCCCTATTCTTCCTTCAATATTTCTCAGGGTGTCAAGCAAGCTTAATCTGGAATTAGAGTACCCCAGTTAAAAATTCCACCCCTTAACACCCAAAGCAATGAAATGATATGAAATGAGGTTTAACGTCCTACTGATCTGCTCCGACTGGGCTAATAAAGACGGAACACCCAAAGCTCTGTTCTAGTTACCATAAAGATTCTGCTCTGTTGACTACTCTAAAAGATATTCATCCAACTTGACAGCCCATGGGCAACTCAAGTTCATGATTCTAGCTCGTGAGCATCTCTTGACACCCTGGTTGACACCTGTACCAGTCCAATTTGTTTATTTCTTAGCTAGGTCAGAAATACACAATATTCTACTTACAAAGAACATCTTGAATTCACAAAAGTATGGTAGTCAATATTTATTGTTGACAGCAGAAGTGATAATAATAAGCCCAATGCGCTAAAAAAGCCATGGTGTCAATTGATAGAATTTTCAGAGGCCCGAATAGTATGTCAAAAAAGTCTATTTACAAAAACACAATATTATATTTAAGTTTATTCATATACATGTAACATAGAGTTGTAAAATTTTATAAAGAAATTAAATATATAAAATATTTCATATAAAACATTTAAGTCAAGACAGAAAAATAGTAATTGTAATATTTTTAAAATCTTATTACAATCTTCAAGATGTTTCTTAAATGAACATGTACACAGAATGCTTCAATAACAAATAGACGATTTTACAAATATTAAAATTCTGTATAAATTCCTGATATTGTATATAACAAAACAATAAAGTAATAAAATTAGATAAAATCAACAAGAAAAAAAAACCTGTTAAAATATTTCAAAATTGCTTGTTTCAAGATGAATCTAGTGTCAACCACCTGGTTCTATAAAATTCACATAAACTGGACAATTTAGAAATTTTACTTTACTCTAGACTATATTATTACTGTTCAAAAGTGAATAAATTCTCTACTTCCTATACAAACAGACTAGTAGGTATTAACACAATTATTGAGATGTTGAGAATGATTTTAATAATTTATTTAATTGATTAAAATATTATATATACTCAACATTGTAAAATAATATATACAAATCTGCATTTTATTAGACAAAACATACATAATTAAAAATCTGAACAAAAACAGAAACTAGAAATTAATTTTATTCAAAATGCAGTTTCTTTATAAACTCACTATGCAAAATGTGTTTGGGCTATTAAAATTTCAGTATAAATACAGTTAAATGTGCACAGAATTACTTAGTTGCAGTTATAAGAATTGTTAACCATATCTTAAGTATATGTTTTCATTTGTTTATTAATGCCACAGATAATATTTAGAACACAAAATGGGTTCATTCTTTAGCTTTCTGACATATATCATCACAAACATATTTTAGTGTAGAAAAGCTACACTGAACACAATATCAAGAAATAACATGTAATTTCAGGAACAAAACTCCTCTTTTAGGTGATTAATTTGAATTCATGCCAACATATAATAGACACGACTAGCTGGATAATTGAACTAATTTGTACTGAGTATTAACATTCATTAACAACAAGTAGAGGACGGGAATAAGGCAGACAACATGGATTTATATAATAAACTACAACAGTAATTGGAAAACATATTCATTAACATTCATTAACTACAAGTAGAGGAAGGGGATAAGGCAGAGAACATGGATTTATATAACAAACTACAACAGTAATTGGAAAACATTTGTTGGTGTTATCTAGTCTCGCTAATCCAGCCTCATAACATCCAGTACAGTAGTCCAAGTTTACCAAAATTCAAACTCATATATATGAGTAATAATTCATATGCAGCATCCTATCACACTATGATTATGATGATTAAAACATCCATAGACTAGCCAATGAAAGAAATACCGTTTTCCAAATATTTGTTGGCAGACTGACATAGCTGGATTATTGAGATGCAGTATTATCCTTTCAATGGAAATGTTTATTATGAAGATGGTGGTGGAGGATTGGGTTTCATTACATTAGGTATCATACCTCTCATCTTATAATAACCTGTTACTTGTTTTGGTACTTCAGCTAAAACATGACGAGCCAATTCAGCAGGATTTGCCTGAAACAATCAAATACATTATTATAATTTAAAGGAATAGTCCTGGATGCCACAGGGTATCAATTAATACAACTGGCTTTAAGCAAGTCAATCGAATGCCAAGTTTTAACATAAAATAGTCTGTTCTTCCAAAAGATCACCAAATTATCATAACTCAGCTATAAAAATTAGGTGTATTGCTTATAATAAGTGCCCTAATAAACTCAACAACATATCCAGATACTACTGTAGATGCCAGTTTGGAAACTTGTTGATTAATAAAATTTAACTCCTTGTTTGAGCTAGAATAAATCATATTCAAAGGCTGTATTTTTTTTACATATAATTAACCAGATTTAATCACTAAGTATCAGGGATTTCTCCTTTAATATAGTGTTAATTGTAATGTCCCAAACAGTGATGCAAATGGGCCTTCACAAATCTATATAATTAAATCAATACTGTCTGTGTGTATGTTTGGCCATCATGCTTCGTAGCCGTGATCCACCCCCACAAGTGGTATCAAATTAACACGCATGACTCGGTGAATGTTTTAGGCCATTATTTATGAAAGTGAAGGTCACAGATCTTGGGGCTTAGGCAGATCTTGGCTGTCTGTATGTATGTTCACCCATCATGCTTCGTCGCCCGATCCATCCCCACAGATCTTTAGCCCTTGGTGAAGTCAGGTGTACAGCTAGTATAGTAATTTTATTACAAAATGTGTATGTTGCCTACTTTTATCAAAATAAAATGAAGTACAGTGACATGTCTTACCCGTTTAAAATCTCTAAATGGTACAAACTGAACAATGTCTCTTACAGCAGACTGACCATTGGGTGCTCTTAATACTCCATTATCACCATCTAATGTATCCATATCATGAAAATCAGCATTACCTACTCCTACTATTATTAAAGACATTGGTAGTTTAGATGCTTGAACTATACTGTATAGAGTATTAGCCATATCAGTTAAAACACCATCAGTTAATAATAATAAAACATAGTAGGCCTGAAAAATATAATATGTGAAAATTTAAAACCAATAGAAATTGAGATTCCCACTTTTTGTCTATTATGTAGAATAATTCTAAAGATAGAGAGAGGGCGAAATGGGGTTTATACTAGTTTATAGTCCAATTAACACAAACCATGTAATTTTGGTACTAATATGAGATATTTTTTCATCTTAATTAAATAGAATCTTTTCAGGAGTGTTTTAGATGAGTAAGAAAACCAGAGTATCTAAAAAAACGCATGGGAGACGTCTCTACTCCTGTCACATACTAACTTGGACTTAAAATAGATAACATGCCATATGATCTACAGTGCAGTTGTGAACTTTCAATTTCAATTATCCAGTCTTTCTTCCAGCCAGTTTGTTTAAGTGTACATACAATCAGTAACAAATAGAAACAGTTTATTAGTCTTTTCCATCCAATAATGATGGATATCCTATGCTTTGGATGATACATAATATATGCAAATTGTTGTTATTTCAAAACAAAGAAGATACAGTCTCGCTCGGCACAATTAATTATAAAACAAAATTGTTATATTTAACATCTTTTCTTGCATATTTCACAAATATGTTAAGTTTTTTACAAAAATAGACAGAGATAAAATTGGACTGGATGGTCGAGAAATATTGTCTAATCAATATATATGTAATTAAAACTTACATGAGCTCCTTTAGTTGGTTCTTCTTGTTGAGCTGTAGCAGCAAATCTAGCAACATGATTTATAATAGGTGATGCATTAGTTGGTCCATATAACTGTACTTGTGTTATACAATTCATATATGCTTGTACCACACCCTCAATTCCTGTTCAATAATAAGTCATATTACATGGCTAGATCACATCTCAAACCTAAAACAATGGGAGAGAACAAACCATCCAACTACAGGTGAACATACCTTGCAACCGTGCATTGCCCTCTCTCAAGCATAATGCAACAGGATTTGGATCTTGGGGGGAGGGGCATTGGCTAAGTGAATGAGGTACTGGCTCATTAACCAAGAGGACCTGGGTTTGATCCAAGTTATGGCGTTCCTTGTGATTTTTGCAGCCTGACAAGGGCAAGATAAGCCTTGGCAGTTGGAATTCAATGAAGAGTAGCTGGAAACGCCACCGCCAGGGCCAAATATTACTCACAGGACCGTCTTCACTAGCCCGGTGGGCGCAGAAAAGTAGGACATTAAACTTTATTTCATTTAACTGGAACCCACAAAGCAAGAAATATCAAGTACAATGCAGAGAAACAAAGAAAGTAGATTTGGACACTGTCAATAGCAATTACTGAATAGAACAAGATGACATTTCATAATCATATACTCGTATATCACAAGTTCAAGTTCTTTATTCCTTTAAGTCAACATGAATACACATAATCATATGCACTAATATCACACTCTCAATTCCTGTTAACAAACAACATAATAGTTATATTTCTCTTATCTACAAACATATTGTATATAATTCACAAATTCATGATTGAAAGTCAATAAAATACACCTACCAGCACAATATGGATTCTGCATATTAAAATTGACAGCAAACTCATGAGAAACTTGATACTGAGGTGGAATTTTGGCACCAAATCCAAGAACAGGAAATAATTTATCACTGTTATAAATAAATAAATTATAGCATGATAAAACTTAATATATTTATAATATTTTTATATTCCTTAAGCCATGGTGGCTTAGCCTACCGGCATGGTTTCCCCTTGTCAGTGATGTAAGAGAGCTGGCCTGACAAGGACAGCTGTCTAGTCATTTGGATGGGACAAAAAACCAATGTCCCGTGTACATATTGGTGTGTACCTAAAAGATCACTTGGCAGTAAGAATTTGATTTATAAAAGTAGGCTGTAGCACTGAGTCGGGGCAGAATGTTCCTCATAGCACACTGTATGGCGTATGCCTGTCTTTATTCAGTCGGAGCAGAACAGTAGGATGTTAAAACCCCATTTCATTTTATTTCACTGAGTCGGGAAGAACACAAAAAAAAATGGAATAGAAGAGTTGTCTCCCATTAAAGCCTCAGACATTTCTGGATTATATTTTACTTGGATTTCTCTGTAGAGAAAATGTTTGCTTACCTATCATAATCTTGACAAACATAACCCACAGCTCTGATAGTTTGCATATATTCATTAGGTTGATTCAGGTGTTTCTTACCTATCATAATCTTGACAAACATAACCCACAGCTCTGATAGCTTGTACATATTCATTAGGTTGATTTGGATTTATATAATGTAAAGATGATGGTTCCCGTGGGTTACCATTTGATGCTGTAAAATCTATTCCAACAGTAAAATTAATCTGCATACCACCAAAAATATAATCTAAGAACGAATAATCTTTGGTTATCTGCAAATACAAGGCATAATATTAATTTTTGTACAGGCCAGATTTATTTGGGGTTTTGTTGTGGTCACAGTTCACTCACAATCTATTGAATAAATTTAAAAAGACTTTACCTTACAAGACGTCAGAACTACCACACCTGAATCGGTGTACTTTTTCTTTTTTGCTTTTTTCTTTTCATTTATACAAGGCCAGGAAGGCTAAAATTAAAATAATATAACATAAGATATAATCAATGATTTATGTTGGGAGTTTTGTGCAACAAATTTCTTACATTTGACAACGGCTGGCTGAAAAGTTCTAAGCCCGAAATTAGTTAGAAATGACAAAAGTTTCTGCAAGATCCTGATAATATTTTGGCCAGATTTGTAACCATGAAAAAGGCTTGTTTCCAAAAATTGAAAAGGAACTAGCCGGTCGTCATTGTCCTAGTATGAAGATGTCATGTCGGCTGTGAACGACTTTTTAGGGTGGCTGAAAATATTTCTTTCTGACCAGCATCCACGTCTTGCAATATCATTGGCAAAAGTGTATACACCTTGAGGGGGACTATGTAGAAAATTAAATGCAAACCATCGACTTTGTACATGTTTTTTTTACAGATAGACTTAGAACATTTCAGCCAGCCCTCCTATTTACAATCTCATAATTGTAATAAATATTATCTTCCTAACCTCATGGGGTTTTTCAAGGTATCACTGTTTATGAGTCCTGTGTGCAGAGGAATTAATGAAATAACAATATATCCGATGTTTAATTATCTCTTTAAGAATGAAAAAAACGTAATCAACCATAATTATTTACTTCTTTTCCTCGAGTTGTCATTTCTTCTATATTTGTCATAAATCCTCCAATAAAATCATGTGAACCATCACTATCCCAATCATATACGTCCATCTGATATAAATTAATCATAATATTCAAATATCGAATACTGTGGGTGAACTAACTTAAGAAATATATTTAAGAATTGAAACTATTAAGCATTAATCAATAAATCTAAATTATTAAGAAAATATTTTGTATTGTCAGAAATATAATCGTGTCACTATACTCAATCAATTAGAATCTAAGTTACCTTGCGCTAAATCATTGAGAAAACAAATGCCTTAGCCTAAGCTGAAAATGATCATCATCGAACTCAGTCAAGACAATGAACATGTCTCAATTAGAAGCAGACTTGTTGTGTACTAAAGCATTGAGAAATCAAATTGCTTATCTCTGCTTAACCTAAGCAGAAAATGCTCATCATTGAACTCAGTAAATGTATTGATATATGGAAATATACACCAAGTTTCATCAACCTCACTTTAGAATCAAAGATATTGTGACACAGTGTCTCAACTTATCAAACTGCTTTCTACTCTACTTAACCGGAGTAGAAAATGTCAATTTTCGAACATACATGAAGTTTCATCACTCTCACTCAATTCGAAACAAAGTTATCATTTCCCAAAGCATTGGCAAAAAATTGCTTAAACCCAGTCAAGACATGTACACCAAGTTTGAAAATTCTAGCTCAATTAGAAGCAGAGTTATTGTGCTCCACAAGGTGTGACAGACAAACAGACAGATTTTTATACTCACCCTTATCCTCTTTTTCCTATCACCTCCACATACGATTTGTAAAGGAATAGAAAATGGCCTCCAACTTGGGTTAAGGTTATTTTTGACAACCTGTCAAAAGAAGGAAAGCAATCAATTTTTCTTAAAATATTTTCGTCTGACATTAATTTGAAAAGTAAAATGAACATAAATGCAAGAATGAAATTTCACATTCCTTGTCATAGAAATTGTTGGAAGAAATAACAAGACCAACAGGATCATAATCTATATATAGCATGGTTCTTGTTATCAGTACTAGTAGTTGTTATCTGAGGTGTTGTCTTCCTGTACTTACGATACTACACAAGGAATAATGACTTGTATATGACGATAGGCTATCTAATTAAAAATTATCTTCTCCTGATTTTTACACTACATGGCAATCTCACCCACTTTTAAGAGAGAGAGAGAGAAATGGGGTTTAACGTCCACTCGACACAAACTAGGTCATTTCGAGACTAACATATAGTTTAATTTTATTTACATAATTCGCTTGCGCGTAGGGGTCTTTAGCAGTGGGAGGAAACCAGAGGCCCCGGAGAAAACCCACGAGGTTGGACAGGCGACCCTACTCCTTGCCACGTACAACCGAGGATTTGAAACCATGCCAGTCGACTCAATGATAGACTTTATGATACAGCGCGCGCACACTAACCATTCAGCCATCCAACCCCCCCACCCACTTTTAAAGAACTGTTTTAAAGTTTCTGGTGTATATGGTGTACAGAAGATACAATAAATATAATGGCCAGATAACTCTATGATTTGCACTGAAACAAGTTGGATATGAACAATACCAACATGTTTTAAAGCATTTTATTGTGAACTATTTAAAAGTCAAAATATGACTGTAAATATCTATACAGTAGAATCTGTATTAAGCAGCCACTCACAGATTCTACTGTACATGTATCAGCATTCGAAATTAAAGATCATAATGAAGAATCCCACTGAGTTTGAAAAATATTCTATAAACATATTCTGTATCATGTTCATTAATCTGAAGATAAATGCAAGCCTTCAGGTGAATAAATTCCTGGAGAGTGAAAAAAAAAAGCTCTCCTGGAATTGGAAAAAGGGAAAATCACTCCCTAAGAAATCTCTCCAGAATCTCTTATGTTAGGCAGATCAGTGCATGTTACTCGGTCTCTAAGTAAAAAATGTCGAGATTTAACAGTATTTTTCCCGATTATTTTCATTGTGCAAAGTCAATTTAGACTATTGAGGCGAGTGATAAAAAGTGCACCTCAACTGACATCCAGGTGTGTCAAGGAGAAAAATTGCATTCCTTTTCGTTAAGGCCTGTAAAAGGGGAGATAATTCTGAAATCTGTAATTGGACTAATTTCAATGAGGTTCCTTTTTACCACAAAATGAACAATTAATGCAAGAAAGTAGTCTGTAGACTTTATGACTTACTTCTGTTCTGTGTACAACCTGCCATGAACCATCCATTGTTTCTTTTAATATCTCTAAATACGGATCAGATTTACCCATAAAATCCTTGATATAATAAAAAATGAATGAAAAAAAACAATATCTAATATAGAAAAGATAGGTTGCCAGGCAACAAAACATACGCCCACAGCAGCTAAGTCGTCTGGCCTGTCAACAAGTGTTGTCGCATATTTTTTTCTTTTGTCAGTAATAAGAACATTTACAACACATGAAAGACTGATTACGAGTACTAACCTATTTACTAATTATCAGAAAACACTAGGAGACTGTCTATTCCAGCGAGATTTCAACAGACAAAACCGGCACATAATCCAATTTTCCAGTTGGTTTTCTAAATCAATTTTTTAGGACACAGGTGCTTCGATATTTTCAGATATTAAAGGACAATGTTGGTGTCAGCCATTACATCTTCTATACTAATATTTGTGACTGTCGTTTGTCTGTCTGTTCGGGGTTGGCGGCTACACTAGGTCTGCCCCGAGTCTGAAATTTGGGGTATAGGGGTAGCTCGGACTGGGGAGTAACATAGGCCAGGTGGCGTTAGTCTACCACTTCCGGTTTCGGGGTTATGATCCCCGAGCGAAGCTGGGCATTCTTCTAGTATGTGATAAAACTGGTTTAACACATTCCAAATATAATTCTAACACAGAGATCATTGCTACGGTAGATGCGTAATTATGATTTGAAGAAACAGGAAGTTGTTTCATGCATAGAGAAATAAAATGATGATCATCAAACTCAGTCAAGACATTCAGTCATTCACATAATGAACATCTACACCGAGTCTTAACATTCTATCTCAAAAAGTAAAGAAGCAGAGGTTTAATGTGTTCCAAAATATCTGACAGAAAGACTGACAGAAATGCAGGGGCAATAAAATAATAAAGACATAAGTACATACTTTGTTATCTAACTTTGTGGCTCTGAATGTTGCTTGAAGAATTTCTCCACCTTCTTTTATTTCTTCAGTTCTTACCTGAAATATAAACAGCTTATATACCGGTATTCATTCTTTGAATGGCGTTTAGTAATTGGGATATAATCAAGTAGGAAGCCACGGTGGCTAAGTGGGCAAGACACTGGCTCGCTAATCTGGAGGTTGCGTGTTCGATCCCTGCATTGGCTGAAAAAGTTCATCAGGATTTTCCGACGTGGTTTCCCCTTGTCAGTGGTGCAGGACAGAAGGCCTGACAAGGACAGCTGTCTAGTCATTCGGATGATATGAAAACCGAGGTCCCGTGTATACATTGGACTGCACATAAAAGCTCCCTTGGCAGTTGGAATATAAGAGTAGGCCATAGTGCCGCTGATGTCTTCATTAGCCCAGTCGGATGATATAAAAACCGAGGTCCCGTGTATACATTGGACTGCACATAAAAGCTCCCTTGGCAGTTGGAATATAAGAGTAGGCCATAGTGCCGCTGATGTCTTCATTAGCCCAGTCGGACCAGAACAGTAGAACGTTAAACTCCATTTCATTTCATTTCATTAAATTTCATTTCATATAATCAAATAACACACTATTTATGGATAAAATTACAAATTCATTATCAATCAAAATGCACTGTAAACTGCACCAAAGACCCCCTGTTAAACAAAAGTAGAAAATAAAGAAAGCAAAGACACTCAAGAAACAAAACTTGCAAAGTGGTGGCTAAGCTAAAATTGTTGATTTAAAATAAAATGAAATAGTACAAACGGGCATCCTGTTTTAGAACAGGCATTTGAAAATGTTTGTTGAAGTACATGTAGTAAAATATATTCTATGGAATGTGATTTGTATTCCGTTTCTGTGCTTGCGATTTATTGGATTATCTAATTACGGTAGATATTTAACAGAACTACAGCCTAACTTTAATGTTTAACAGAAATATATATACAGTGTAGTAAAAAAAACAATCCGATTGTCTAACTTTAATGTTTAACAGAAATATATATACAGTGTAGTAATAGAACAATCAGATTATCTAAATGCAGTAGATATTTAACAGAAATACAGTTCTATTAAACACAACAATCGGAATAAAATTGGATATCAATTATATTTCGTTTAAATTTGTTTGTACTCTATACTGCCAGTGACATCTGACTATTTTCTAAGTTGTGGATGGTGTTAAGATAATGTGAACTTACTGAGCAATCAAATCGTCTGCATTTATATAGATGAATGCTTTTCATTTTCAATTCGAGTGTTTTTGGTTTTTTTTGTTGATATAAATTCAACTCTCACTGGCAGTACACCACAATATTAGAAAGTAAATTAATGTATTGCAAGAACCAATTTTAATTTGATTGTACTTACAATGATTGTACCCATTCCTGCTTTTTGTCCATTTCTTAGTAACAATGGTTTAATATAAGGTGTGTTGGAAACAAGCTGAAAAAAATAAATGACAAAAATATATTCACTGTTAAAAAATAGACGAGGACGTGCCCAACCCTGTAATACCAGCATCAAGTATAGCAACTATCGTGAACGACATAATGGTGATGTTGGCAGTTGGCAATGATTTGTCTTATATGAATGAGAGTCGACAAATTCCTAAATTCAACAATTTGGCTTATACTCCACATTGACTTATACCCTTATACCCATAAAATAATGTAGATATCGTAGTGGTAATAACAAGATACTTTTTGTTAATCCTAAACAGAAGAGTAGCAACTAGAACTGCGATGCAGTAATGACGGGTTTCACCGGTGCCCCGCTACCCTACAACACATGTCGCTTCCGGTACCGATGAAACCATTAAACAGGTTTCCATTTAAGCATTGCACACATCACATAAAATGTACGCAGAATAAACCAAATCCGGCAATATCAATGCATTGTATACATTCATTACATGTAAGTGATCCTGACAACATTACATTACTTCCGGTGATAATGAAAATGTTAAATTAGTTTCATGAAATCAGAAATAGCATAAGGCATCACATGGTGAAAATTTTATGTAAATCGAATAATATTTGCCACTTTTATAGACCAAAATCCTTGAAAAGTGACTTGTAGAAAATCGTGTATTTCTCTGCAACCGTACAAGTTAGAAACCATTTTTTGGTATTTGTATGATCGTGTGGGTTCATTCCATTTGTTGATTGGAATCAAATATCATAATTTTAAAAACAATACAAATCAGACTCATTTGAATAAAATATCTGTTTTGAAGGCTAAAAATACAGTTTTTGCCACAATCACGTTACTTCCGGTAACACTAAAAGGGTTAAATTACTTGTATGAAATCGTTAATGGCATTAGGTATCACACACGGGGAATTTTATGAAAATCGAATAATAATTGACACTTTTATGGACCAAAAACCTTGAAAAGTTACCTGTTGAAAATCATCTATTTCTCCGCAACTGAACAAGTTAGAAACCATTTTGTGATATCTATATGATCGTTTGGGTTCATTCTATTAGTTGATTGGAGTCAAATATCAAAATTTTAAACAAATAACAAATAAGACTCATTTGAATAAATTACTGGTTTTGAAGGTTATAAATACAATTTTTGTCCAAATTACGTCATTTCCGGTGACATTGAAAATGTTAAATTGGTTTGACCTTGTTAAAATTGACATTACGCATCAAATGGTGTCACTTTTATGAAAATCGAATAATAATTGACTCTTATACAGGCAAACTAGCGTAAAAAGTGACTCATACAAAATTGCCCATTTCTCGGCAACTGTTCATATTACAAATTAATTTTCACATACATTCTCTTCGTATGAATTATTGCTACTAGTTTATGAAAGTTGCGAAGAAATATTTTAAAATATGAAAAGCCTGAATGGGTTGTGAATAGCTCATTTTTTCACCTTTTTTCACCTTTAAATCGAAATGATTTCTGCGCATTAACAGGGCAAACCCTTTCAGTCATACCAGATTTGAAAAAAATAATATTTGCTTTCAAAAAGTGGTACCGATAAATAAAATAAAGTTTTTCGTAAAAATTTAAATTTTCAAAATTTGGCGCCTAATATCTCCGAAGATTCGTCGAAAATAAAAAATCCAAAGAACCTTAGCTATGTGCCTTGTCTCTGGCTATGTCAAAATGTATCAAATATTACAATCAGACAATTATTGATAACATTACGGCAAAATATCGAAAAACGACAACTTCGGTGATTTCCGAACAAAAACAATAGTGTGAAACCCTAATTAATGTGGCTTCGGTATAATTCTCTTACCTGACCCATAGTACATTCAATTTGACCTAGAAAGTCATCATCACCTAATTCAGGTGTTTTATTATCTAGATCATAAACAGCAATTGTAATCCTCTGAACTTCTTCAAAATAATAATTGGCAGTGAAGCTCTTAGAAAATTTGGGATCTAAACAATTCTTTATATTTTCTGTTCTTCCAATCTGAAATGAAAAATAAAAGTACCAATATCTAATCTACCTACTGGTAAGCAAATATTTTTGTGTTTTCCTTAAAAAGAAATTGTTCGCCAGAATAAGTTAATATGCAGTACCACTTTTGTACAATGTAAGTGTTTGTACTTCTTATGTTGAAGAAAATCGTCATACTGGTTATTTGTACTTTCAACGTAGCCTACTTATATATATAATATACAGGGAATTGTAAATTCACCAGGATCAATGAATATTTATTTCTGATAAATTTAAACAAGTATTTGGTATACTCTTAATAAATTACCTCTGATAAATGTCCACCAGATCTTGCCATGTAAAGAACAGCACAGGGATCTGATTTAGACATAACATCTTTATTTAGTAAATTTTTACATTCAATTCTGATATCAACTTTAGTTACACATTCAGCTGTTCCACCATGTACCTGATTCATATTAGGATATGGTTGAGCCATTGTTGTTAATTTTAATAATAATAACTGTTTTTATCAAAATATGCTGAAAAAAAGACAGGAAAAAAATAGAATTGAGCCACGGCACAAACATTTACGTATGCCAAATTATGATTAAAAATTATCAAATTTCGAATCAGTTGGCATTTCTTTTCCAAGTTTCAGTTTGTGTTTTATTTGTAAATGAAATAAAAATTATTATTATTACACCATGGACCTTATAAACTGAATTTGTCTAGCGCTGTACATACAATCTAATAAACTGCCAAAACTGTGGTCAGTGGTAATGAATATATCATAGGACCGGTCGAGATCCAAATTTTGAACCAATAATATAATGGCTTTGTGAGGCGCAATCTTCACCCCTTGCACAATAAATTACACAATTATTGTTTATCCAAAAGGTTAATTAAACAATGTTTTGTCGCAATTGGCATTGATTCTGTGGAAATATGTGGGTTACACATCGACATTATATATATATATATATATATATATATACATATAGTAACAATAACATTGGGAAATTACACAAAATGAAAAAGTCTAGGATATTTCACAATTCCGATCATTGACGTCAGTGATTCTTCCAACATAAATGTGCTGTAAAGTGTTGTTATATTATACAAAGGAAGTCATAGACAATAATCAAATTAGAAGAAACAAAAACTTGTTTCGTTTACCTACGGATCGAGGTTTAGGCCTGTATCTAAATATTAAAGTCACCTGCAAATTTCGTCAAGGTCACGAGATGTAAACGGGCAGGTGACCCGAAATTCAGCCCTAATCCTAACCATAGAAAAATATTTCTATGTCCTAACTGACAATCGTCTGCATCAATCAGGTGCCTTAACCCTGTTTACATATCGTGACCTTGACGGTATATGCAGGTGGCCTTAATATTTAGATCTGACAATATTGGTACTTATCTCCCTTGGTTGGCTAGCAGATGGACTAAGACTAGTAATTATGTAGTGCGAGTTATAAATAGACAATTTTTCCCTTAATTTTTTTCTCCCCTCTTCCTGCATTTTTGGGTTGACTTTTTGGTCTAGAATTGGAGAAAAGGGATCAAATTTGCAATTTCATAGCAGTTTTGGGTAATACTGATGATATTACAGCGGAGGGATAGGGGGTGTAAAGTGTCTTTCTGCAGAGCAATCATTGTGTCGGAAGTGAGCTTTTCACCCCTGTCAACTTCAAATCCGTGTAGCAAAAAATCTAAACGGCCAACCCCCTACAAAATTATGATGAGGAGATTGCCAAATGTTGTCCCCATTGTGCCTATAAAGATTGGAACCAACGGAATGTTGAGCAAAAAGCTACAGCCTGTGATGTTACAGTCATTTAACATTGAAGTCAATGGGCAAATAATTGCTAATCTAAATCTGAGTCCAGATGGATAAAGATTAACCTAGGACTCGCTTGGAGTATATATTATTATTATTATATACTCCTTGGGACTAACGGATTCTTATCGGACTCTACCTCTATTACCGGTAGCACGATTTACCCAAATCCACCCAAATCAAAAACTATTTCATTTCATATCACAATAATTTGTATTGATGTTTGATAATATAGGCTTAGTACCGGTACCGTTTTTTTCTGTCAAATTGTCATTTTTAATTTATTAATACTAATAATTATTTTCCTGCCATATGAATTTTTGTTTTAACTTTCTGTGGAGTCTAAACTTTATATTAAAGTAGCTAAGTCTCTAACTCAATATCATCCAAAATCTTCAACATTGGAAACACGAATTATTTGTCAATTTAAATCAACATTGATGTTGTGATCTTACCGGGGAAGAGATGGGCTTCTGATATCCAATATTTAAGACAAAATAAACATTTTACCATTGGTACACGAATCGTGTACCATAATGCGTTTCAGCGTTATTTGTAATAAGGGACTTGAAAAACGAGGCCAGGCATATTCCATATGTCAAGTCAACCGGTGATGCCATATTCTTATCTGGAGAGCATATATACCTGTGCATTAAATACTATCGGTGTGGACTGGAATAACCAGGCACAAGAGATTGCCATTCAATTGAGACTTCTGGCGTATTTCGCTGAACATAAATGATTAGAAATTACAGTGGAAACAGAAAAGATTGAATGTAAATCAGTTTATATACATTCATATTACATTATTATATGCGTTGCGACCCATTTGTGTCAATTTCTAGGTTCCAAATATTAGCGATTTAGCTCCTTTAAAGTGGCTAAGTCTCTAACTCAATATCATCCAAAGTTTTCGACATTGAAAACATGAATTATTTGTCAATTTAAATCAACATTGAATGATTAATGTTGTGATCTTGCCGGAAAAAGTTGGGCTTCTGTTATCCAATATTTAACTAATTTAAGACAAAATAAATATTTTACCATTGGTACACGAATAGTGTACCATAATGCGCTTCAGTGCCATTTGTAACAGACTCAAAGAACTTGGCTAGACATATACAAGTCATGTCAAACAATGACGCCATATTCGTATTGATGAGAGCATGCGCAATAAATACTATCGGTGTAGACTGGAATAACCAGACGCTAGAGATTGCCATTCGATTGAGACTTCTGGCATATTTCGCCGAATAGAATTGATTAGAAATTAGAGTAAAAAGAGAAACAATGGAAAGTAAATTAGTTTATATATATATTCATATTACATTATTATATGCATTGCGACCCATTTGTATCAATTTCTACGTCCCAAATATTAGCGATTTAGCTCCTTTAAACGATTGAGCCCAATATGCCAAAATAATGTAATCAAAACTTTAACGCAGAAGGATAGGCTTGATTTCTGACATTGTGACTGAGATAAACCTCGCCCAATTCCTCAATTACATGTCGGCAGAAGGTCACTGGTAACACTGGTTTTACAGTTGAACAAGGCACATTAGGCTTACCATTTTCACAATAACACATACACTTTTCATTATAAATTTGTTTCATGTGGCAAGTTGATCTTGTCGAAACTGTCCATTAACTTTGTATTTTTCATCTGATAATTGGATTACAATAACATGAGACAACGACAACAATCAAATCTTGTAGGACAGAAACTTAAAGGTGCTAATCAAAATAGATTTTAAAGGAAAAAAAACTAATTTTTTAAAGTTAAATTTATATGAAAGCCAGTCTCTTATAAATTTGAAAAGAGCCAACAGAAGATGTACAATAAACATTTGCAGAAGCCAACAGCTTTTTTTATATAAAAAGATAGAGTGTCAACCAGCAAAAACAAATAATTGTATAAACAGTTGAAACACACATTATGCATGAGCTTAATCTGCCTATTGCAGGACTTTCTTTAGGCCTGAAATATTTTCTAAATTATTAATGAGACATTATTTAACTTTTCCAGGCCATAATCAACTCTCGATGGCATCGGATTTCTCCGATATTAAATAGATTAGAACAGTTCAGCCATATTTTGATTGAAGCTAAAATGGAAGAGCAAGACTTAGCTTGCACAACCAGTACGGTGGTTGAAATTATTGCACACGTCTTGTCAAACCTTCAAAGGCTAATATCTTTGCGCGCAATATAGAGCAATTTAAATGAAATTTTCAAATTATTAATTTTACATTTTTTTTTTCGAACTATTATAGCAAGAATGGCTAGCTCTTTATTTAAATCTTACATAATGTATCTTTAATACATAGATTCTTAATCAGTTTTATCATTCAAAGTAAAGCTTTATATAAGATAGAAATCAACATATTATTACAAGATTAAAAATATAATAAAACTGAATAAGGAATACAGAAGACCAATTGGTTGTTTAGTGTGATAACCTTTAGAAATGAAACCCATATTCCCCCTGCATATATAGTTGTATAACATGTCTATTTAATAAAAACCGAACATATATATAAAATCTATCCAACTAACATCAAAATATGTTTCAAAATAAAATGACATAATAAAATATATCAAAAATGGACTAAATGTTGGACAGTAAACAGAAACAATCGAGCATTAAGAGAACATAAAAAATATTACTATACTGATAATAATCAAGCATTATACAAATATAACAGATCCTCTAACATTATGTGTAATATAACAGACTATAATAAAAATAACAAATGTATACAACTACTTTACTTAAACATACATTATGCAAGAGCTAAATCTGCCTATTGCACATCTTTCTTTAGGCCTGAAATTTTATCTAAATTATTAATTAGACGTTAATTAACTTATCCAGATTAGAATATTCTCTGCTGCTTAACGGTCATTGATAATTAAATCAAAAATTGCATAATCAAGACTATTTTATTTTTATCGTACCGACTTTAGTAATGATGATCAAAGCTAGACCCAAAATTCAATCGCTAAAATCTCAGTTCAGAGTGGATCAATTTGACTGAAATTTTCAGCAAATTGCCTTTATATAGTTCTTAACTATTATAGTGAGAACTGCCAGCTCTTTATCTAATCTCCCATAATGTATCTTTAATAAACTAGCAGAGCATTGTTTAAATATAATTCAGCATTATATATATACAGCGATATTATTATAATAACAAAAGAAGTTTGTTTTCAAAATGTTCTTAGTATAAATAAATAGAAACATCTGATTATCGTAAGATGCTTTAACAAATAAAAAGAGAAAGTGAAATGGGATTTAATATCTTTTTAACACAGATAAGTTCATTCTGGTACTAACATAGGTCTTACATGTCAGGCTTTTTAACAGCGGAACTACGGAAGAAAAGCGGTAGACCCAGAGTAAACCCACGAGGTTACTCGGGCAACCCTACTCCCTGTCATGTACAAAGCCCAGACCACTTGGCACCAAATCCCACATTTTAACAAATGAAATAAATTGTAATAGCATTATATAAAAATATACCAGGTATCGATAAAGGATTATATAAACACTTGTATGCTACAAATGTAGACAATTTTATTATAATTTTATAGAAAACAGATAAATTTAATATATCAAAAAGTTATAGATGCATATGAAAGACAAAGAAATTCAACAGACTTATAAACCTATATATTTAAATAATAAAAAAATACCCTTTACATTATTAATTATTGTTTTATAAAACAATTCCAAAATAGTTAAATTATTTATCTTGTGCTGGAAATAGCCTTATTTCAGGATTTTCCTTTTGATATGAAGAAGCTATGGGCATATATCATCAAATTAACCCTGTTAAAGTCTCACTCAATGCATCAAAAGTCTAATAGGCATTTTTCATATTTAAAACATAAGGCAATGAAAGCTATTCTTTAGATAGACAATTAAAATCAAAACAACATCATTACCTACCAGCTTGATCTTATTGTTCATGGATTAAAAACGAGTTATTTGGGGTTTTTTGGTTTTTTTTTTTAGATAACTGACATTCTAATGGCTATAACTTTTGATTACTGACCCTTTTTTTTATTTGTCTATATTTTGCTATACTATGCCCTTAATTATCACAGTTATCATATGCAAAGTTTTAGTAATATATTTTACGGTCAGGTATAAATTGTAAATGGACTGTGGATAGGTAAAGTTATGTACATGGATGCTAAATGAAGTAGAAAATAAAATAACTAGTTCATAGCAATGAAAGCTTCAAAGTA
The DNA here is from genome assembly GCF_932274485.2 of Patella vulgata. NCBI lineage: Eukaryota > Metazoa > Mollusca > Gastropoda > Patellidae > Patella > Patella vulgata. The sequence continues at coordinate 68,299,920 of NC_065881.2, forward strand.
AAAACAAATCTATATAATCTAAAACATGTAATATACTATAATGCCTTCTCCATATCTCTGAGTCTGAGGTGAAGAAGTGTAGGAAAACAAAATCCCATCAGAGACTCTAAATCTAAGAATCTTGAGTAGCAGGAGGTGGATTAGGTTTCATTACGTTTGGTATCAGGCCTCTTAGTTTGAAATACTGTGTCACCTGCTTTGGTACTTCAGCCAATACTTGACGAGCTAACTCAGATGGATTTTTCTAAAATTAATAACAAGATAGATCAATTTTCAACATAAAGAGAATGTCATTACTACAGACTTCAATACTTGTTTCTTTAAATTTATGTTCAAGTATCCAAATATTTGACATTCAACAATTATCTATCAGGTTAATTATTTTGAATCTGCTTCTGAAAATTTGATTTTCAACAATGTAAAGTTTAAGATTGTTAGACTGTTAATGCTATAAAGTGACTCAAAAACAAATGGTTTTATGTGGACATTCTACATGTAATACTTTTCATAACATTTTGCACTAAGAATTATGTATCAATTCTGTAACTGAATATTGTGTCAAGATATTACAATCTTTCTATATTTATGTACCCACAAAACATTTTAGCTGTAAAGCCTACCTGTTTAAACTGACTGAAGGGTACAAACTGCACGATATCTCTTGAAACAGGTTGACCATTGGGTGCTTTTAAAACCCCATTATCCCCATCTAATGTATTCATATTAGTAAAATCAGCACCACCTACTCCTACTATAATCAATGACATCGGTAAAGCTGAAGCTTTAACTATACTGTATAGAGTATCGCTCATGTCTGATAGAACACCATCAGTTAGTAATAGCAATACATAGTACACCTAAAACAAAATATTTGGTTATGGATCAATTTAATATAGAATATGGATAAAAATCAATTTTGTAAATATTTGTGCATTGGGTTCCACTTCTATACATGTATTAGAATCTTACAAAAAACACAAGATGAACAAGACGACAATATTTCTTGTCACTAAGATCATAGAGAGGAACTATGACTGAATTGATAACAGAGAGAGAGAGAAATGGGGTTTAACGTCCACTCTATACAAACTAGGTCATTTCGGGACTAACACATGGTTCAATATTATTTCAATAATTCGCTTGCGCGTAGGGTTCTTTAGCAGTGGGAGGAAACCGGAGGACCCGGAGAAAACCCACGAGGTTGGACAGGCGACCCTACTCCTTGTCACATACAACCGGGAATTGATAACAGATCTATAATCTGCATCATATCACTTTAAACAACAGCTCCCCACCCCTACCTACTCTTCTAGACAAAAAGTGTTATCATTCATATAATATAAAATGTGATTGATTACAGACAATAGGAATTGAAAACTTACATGAGCTCCTTTAGTTGGTTCTTCTTGTTGGGCTGTAGCAGCAAATCTAGCAACATGATTTATAATAGGTGATGCATTAGTTGGTCCATATAACTGTACTTGTGTTATACAATTCATATACGCTTGTACCACACCCTCAATTCCTGTTCAATAATAAGTCATTCATAATAGCAATCACGAGATGATACGAAAAATAGGTAGCAATTAAAAACAAGTATATAACATAATTCATATAGATAATAACAGCACTTAAATGGTTAATAACTAAACTCAATAGATAATAACAAAATTTAATAGATAATAGCAAAACTCAATAGATAATAGCAAAACTCAAAAGATAATATAACAACTCAAGATATAATAGCAAACCTCAAGAAGTAATAACAGAACTCTAGATATAATAACTGAAGCTATAATAGTAAACCCAATAGATAATATCAAAACTCAAGATACAATAGCAAAACTGAAGAGATCATAGCAGAACTCAAGGTATAATAGCAAAACTCAAGAGATAATAGCAAATCTGAAAAGATAATCGCAGAACTCAATAGATAATCGCAAAACTCAAGGGATAATACAAGAGAGAGAGAAATGGGGTTTAATGTCCACTCGACACAAACTAGGTCATTTCAGGACTAACATATGGTTCAATTTTATTTCCATAATTCGCTTGCGCGTAGGGGTCTTTAGCAGTGGGAGGAAACCGGAGGGCCTGGAGAAAACCCAAGAGGTTGAACAGGCGACCCTATTCCTTGTCACGTACAACTGGGGAATCGAAACCACGCCAGTTGACTCAATGACAGACTTTATGATACAGCACGCACATGCTAACCATTCAGCCATCCACCCCCCCTCAAGGGATAATACAAAACTCAATTGATAATAGCAAAGCTCAAGATATAATAGTAAAACTCAAAAGATAATATAACAACTCAAGATATAATAGCAAATCTCAAGAGATAATAACAGAACTTGAGATATAATAGCAGAACTGAAGCTATAATAGCAAACCTCAAAAGATAATAGCAGAACTCAAGATATAATCGCAGAAATCAAGATAATCAAGATATAACAAGAAACTGTGCTGAAATCAAGGGATGTTAGCAATAATTCAAGAGAGTACCAAGAGTTAAAGATATAGTAGGCCTACTACCATATAGTTATAGTGATAATAGCAGAACCCAAGATATTATTGCTTAATTCTAGAGATAAATAACTAACCTCAAGATATATTAGCAAAATTAAACAGAATGTACCAGAATTCAAAGAGAAAATATGTTAACATTATAAATTCAAATGATGATGCTACAACAAGCTATAGATCAAGATGTAAAATAAAAGTTTCCTTACACAAAGAGAATATTGTTTAGTTTGTTCATAATAATGTTTAATCCATAGCTAGTCAGTCAAACGACTGCTATGAAGTATGTTGTAGTATTTGGACATGTGAGATATAACAATTTTCAGCTCCTCCGTTTAAGGTGTTTGTTCTATAACTTACCTGAACAATATGGGTTTTGTGGGTTGAAATTAATAGCAAATTCATGATATACTTGATCATAATTAGGAGGAAGTTTAGCACCAAATCCAAGAGCAGGAAACATTTTGTCACTGTAAATATAAATGTTCAAGTAACCAGTCTTTTACATTTATTTTATGAAAAGATAATATTCTAGATTTTATATGCTCGCATATAAATGTGGTCATGTATCACCGACACTCCTGTCCATCGTTTAAATTTCTTGTTGGCACAAAAGTGGCTAAAAGAAAGCTTACATCTTTTAGAAATGTGTTGTCTTGTTGTCTACCTATAGATTTTCAAGATTTTGGATAGAGTTATGCCCCTTGGTTTAGTATATTGCTAGAATTTTATAGGCTGAGTTATTAATCTATCTTTTTTAAAACTTATATTGGTGGTCTATCCTATTTTCTATTATGAATTCCAAAGTTTACCATAAAGGTCAGAAATATTTAACAAAAGGATTGAAAAAAAATTAATATATACTATTCAAAAAAAGTAGGGGATATTTGATTTTGGGGGCATAATACTAAAATATGCAAATGACTACGAAAAAAGTCACTATAGAACCTAACAGAAGAAACATTTCCAGTTACATGTGACGCCCAAACGCACCAATAGCTACCGCATGGAATGCAGGTGATGCTTGGGATCATCATGGGGGTCCAACCCAAGATTTGCACGACTCTGACTTTGAATGTTACAGTCATTGTGGCATTGAATTCCAGGGTGGAAACATCAGTTTAATTGTTTTAGTGACCAGAAAACAAATTTTGATATGCGTCGGCTTACCCAAAATGAAAGGTTACGTGCCCTTGGCATGCTACAGATCGGCACAACACAGGCGGTTGTGGCGCGGACGATGAATGTTTCTCAGTCTGTCATAAGCAGGCTATGGTCCAGATACCGTGATACACAATCTGTACAGGACAGACCACGCTCAGGTCGACCAAGGGCGACAACTCAAGCCCAGGATCGATTTATCCGTACCTTGGCCTTGAGAAATCGTGTCATCACAGCAAATCAGATCAGCGCTCGTCTTCAAACAGACACTGGTGTGAGAGTGAGTGGCCAGACGATTCGGAATCGACTGCATAGGGTCACCTTCGCGCCCGACGTCCTCGCGTGATCCCTTGTTTGAGAGATCATCACATTCAGGCAAGACGTCGTTGGTGTAGGGATCGTCAACACTGGGATAATCGACGCTGGAGCAATGTGATGTTTTCAGATGAGTCAAGGTTCACTGTTGATTTTTTGGACAGACGTAGGAGGGTGTGGCGTCGTCGAAACGAGCGCTTCCAAGACGTTAACGTCATCAGACATGATCGATTTGGGGGTGGTTCTGTTATGGTGTAGGGAGGCATCACTGTTGCTGGAAGAACGGCTTTACATGTTGTTGCAGGGCGTGTTACAGGCCAGTACTACCGGGACAACATCTTGGCAGTCCATGTTGTGCCGTTCGCACGACGTCATGGCCGCCGTTTCATCTTCCAGGATGACAGCGCAAGATGTCACAGGGCCAGGATCGTTACAGGTTACCTCCAACAACAGAACATCACCACATTACCTTGGCCAGCACTGAGTCCCGACCTCTCCCCCATCGAGCATGTCTGGGACATGCTTGGACAGAGGTTACGTCAACGTCATCAACGTCAACAACGTCCTGCCAATGTCCAAGAACTTGCTGCTGCGTTGCAACAGGAATGGGACAATCTGGACCAAAATGACCTTAGACGTCTCATTAGGAGTATGCCACGTCGGATCAATGCTTGTTTGGCAAACAGAGGAGGATTTACCCGTTACTGACTTGGTTGTGATGCTGTGGTAACTTTGCTGTTTGACCCCGGGTATCATTTTACCCTTATAATGGTCAGTCTGTGCCTTACTTAGTCTAACAATCATTTGGAATAAATCGATGAATGTGAACTTCATTTCATTTTGTCATTTGTTTCTTCGTCAGTTTCATTAGGTGACTTTAATAACACTTAAAAATCAAATATCCCCTACTTTTTTTGAATAGTATATATACTCTACAAAAAAAAAAGTAGGGGATATTCAGAAACAATACAAAACTGCGGAAATACACTGCTGTTTTTATTAGAGGTAACCAGTGTAAGTTAATAACAGGCCAATGGCCTACACATGAACATAAACAGTTCATATGGGCGGTTTATCTGACAGCCCCATTCACTCGCAAAAAGATACACCGTTAAAAGTGAAAATGGACGTTTTTGATTTTTGTCTTAATAATGAGTAATTGCTCTACAAGTCTTCAGACATTCAGCAATTCGTCAAGGCATGCTCTTAATCAACCTTCCAATCACGATTTGGGGCCATCTGACCCACTCCTCTTGCAGTGCCACGGCCAATTCTTGCAGTGTTGTCCGTTGACGTTGATGAACACGTCTCCCGATCAAATTAAACGTAACACACTAAAGCAAAGATACCCTAAACAGTAATTCTTTTGCAAGAATCGATAAGAAAGCAAACATGGATACATAAACCAGCACGCGGCAGTTTTCATCAACCCTTACTTGAAGTGTCAAATTTGACAATGAACCCCTCCCACGTGTATGGCGCATGTGCAGCTCAGTGGTTCTGTTGGGGCGATAAGTTCTTCATCTGTGAACATACTCTCAAAGCATGTCAAATGTCCATGGCTATTTATCATATGACAACCTGCATAGGTATTTGCATTTCAAAATCCCCTACTTTTTTTGAAGAGTATATTATGTAGCCTATGTTTGTCTGTTAGCTGTGGCTGTTTAAGATTTCTGGATTATATTTTACTTGGATTTCTCTGTAGAGAAAATGTTTGCTTACCTATCATAATCTTGACAAACATAACCCACAGCTCTGATAGCTTGCATATATTCATTAGGTTGATTTGGATTTATATAATGTAAAGATGATGGTTCCCGTGGGTTGCCATTTGATCCTGTAAAATCTATCCCAACGGTAAAATTAATCTGCATACCACCAAATATGTAATCTAAGAATGAATATTCTTTGGTTAACTGAAAGTATAAAAATTATATGAGTATAAGTAAGTATTAATTTGTTTCCAGGTTTCTCTATATTTCAGTATAAATTGTGTACCTGGTTTTCTCATTTACAAAGTTAGTCATTTCCTGCACCTTCCCCTTTAGTAATTTTCAGCTCTCATTGCTCTCCCTTGAAACAAATTACAAATAACTTAGGTGATCATAAAAGTGAAACCACATTTTTCCAACCATTAGCCAAAAACTGATAGCTTATCTTAAGTTTTTAATAATTACCACAGGGTTAATGTTCTGTCTTTAAATATATATGTGCTATGCGGTATGTATTTATTTATTATATATTATGAGTATTTTTAGGAGCAAAAAGGGGATAATACGCTGTTGCTGTCAAACTTGAAGTTTTATGACAGAAATTAAGGTATACCAATATGATATATTTAGTGTATACTTAACTTACATACCTTACAAGATGATGCAATAACTATGCCTGAGTCAGTGTAATTCTTCTTCTTTGATTTCTTTTTCTCATTTATACAAGGCCATGTGGGCTGAAATGTAATCATAAATAAAGAACAATAAGTAGAAAACAATTAGGGTTAAAGAAAAACCCACAGAGAAATTTGGAATATATCTACCACTTACCCTTATCCTAATCACCCTCAGTATTCTAAGTGATATTGGTCCATTCACGGGGGAGACACAGTAAAATTATCCACACTTAATGATTGTGTTATTTTTATTGACCAAAGGGAGGTAACTTGCATTTTGTTTTAACTTTGGGGATACTCGATTGAACGTTCTGAAATTAAATTCTCTCAATTCCGAAAATGGCATCAATCAAGTAAACAGGAGAATTTCAGAGTACCACGCACGTGCCGACTGCATAAAAAATATCTCAACCAATCATGGTGGCTGAAACATATTTGTTACTTAAAATACGTCACGATTCTACTCACACCACCTCAGCTGTCGGGACTGGCAGAACTGTGACAGGACTGAATTCTGTATTACTTGATTGCAATTCTGTCAATTCGGGACGTTTCGGACTGACAATCGAGCACCCCCTAAGATTATTGAATCATTGCTGTATACTTTGTTAAAATACTTTAGGACATCTTTTTGTGTGCATGTCTTTGATATTAAATTTCTTGCAAAGCTTCTCATAATTGAATGTACTTGTGCTGCTGTATTGTGGTGGACATAAACAATGATACTAAGATTGGTTCATAGAAACAACCTACGTGGTCAAGGAAATCATCGAGAGCAGATAATTTGAATTCATGAATGGACCCAGGAATTAGTGGAGTAGAATGGAACGATATCCCTGGGGTTACGAGGATGTATCCTAATATACTTTTCCATTTTTCAAAACAACCATAAAGCCACCAAACGTCATTTGCATATTTTGGACAATATCTGGTTTTTCATAACTTAATCCTCATTAAAATATACCTAAATATGTCGAATGTTGCGAAATTTTAAATTCATCTTATCTTTGTAAACATATAAAAATATCATAACGATACCTCTTTCCCTGTACTTAACATTTCTTCTACATTAGTCGTAAATCCACCAATCAAATCATGTGACCCATCGTTATCCCAATCATATACATCCATCTGCAAATCATACAAACATGCATATAGAAGGCTTGATCTCGCTTTTACTCCGTACATCTTATCAAAGCCTTTGCGTATACCCTACATTTTTTGACACTCATTTTGAGCTCTATACCTCTTTGATTTTTCCGCTATGATCATGATATGAATCACTTCTCATCTTACTTTTCAAAAAAAAAAAGCTTTCAATGGCTGTAAACGTATCTGTTCCATTATGTATTAAAACCTCTGATTTAACAAAGTAGGAGATAATGTACCTAAAAGATCAGGAATTTCAGACTTGTAAGACTTGTTGTCGTAGCTTCGGGAAAATGACTAACGTGAGATTTTGATAATCCAAGACAAATCCCATCAAAAATATATATCATGACTTACTCTAATACTCTGTTTCTTATCTCCTCCACAAAGTTTCTGTAAATGAATAGAAAATGGCCTCCAATGTGGATTCAGATCGTTTTTAACTACCTAAAATAAAAATAAAAGAAATTTGGGTATTTTATTAGCAATATCATATCAGTAAAAGAGAATAACTAAAATGCTTGAGGTCCTTGTCTTGATCCCTGTGTTGTACAAGAAAGCTCCTTAAAATTTTCCAGTCTAGATTTCCCTTTTCAAAATTGCAGGATGGAAAGCCTGGCACGGAAGAAAAAGCACCTATTCGGTTGGATGAGAGCAAAAAACAGACCATCCATGTTCTCCCAAAAGAACCCTTGATAGCTTGAGTTTGAAGAAGAGTAGGTCTTCATTAGCCTGGTTGGTGCAGAAAAGTAGGACGTCAAACCTTGGTTTATTTCATATTTTATGAGCTCCATTACATGGACAAAGTCTTTTTTCTCTTCACATGCTTCCAAAGATTCACATGTAAAAAAAATTTTACTGCAGACTCTCTGATAGCTAATAATTCTGGGTGATACAGTTACTGGTAATAATATCAGTTTTACTTATAAAAGATGAAAAGATGCTATAATTAAACAAGTGATTTAGTTAGAAAAACAATACCTACCTCTGTTCTATGGACGACCTGCCATGATCCATCCATTGTACCTCTCAATATTTCTAAAAATGGATCTGATTTACCCATAAAATCCTAAAAAAAACAACAAACATATATATATTTCTGATTTAGACACATACATTTTCAATCCATCTAATCTATTTAGCACGGGCTGTATCAGACATCAAAGCTCCTTAGTACCAGTCTATTAGACATAGGCCCTTTTATTTTTTAGATTTTTAAATAACAAATAATAAGGCCCTAGTTTACCTTGTTTTCCAACTTAGTAGCTCTTAATGTTACATTAAGAATTTCTCCACCCCCTGCTTTTATTTCTTCAGTTCGAACCTTTAAGATATAGTAATAAATACAATATTAATTGTGTACATAAACAAGCACAGGTGTACTGTGGATCAGGAATAGAGTATGGCATCAACACAGCCATCTTGGAATTCTGACGTCATATCAAAAATGAAAGTCTGTCAATCAATGCATAATTATCCAAAGATCTTATGGATTATCTTTAATAGTTTAATATTCTGGGGTAATTAATTCCTCAGAACAGGCACAATTATAAAGAAAGATTAATAATAAAAATATACAAAGTACTAATAATAAGATTTCTTAAAACAAAAGGGCATAACTCTGGAGGCGATTGCCGATATTGAAAAACATTAGGCTTCTTCCTTTCAATGAGATAGACAACCCATAATAATTTCAAAAAGATAGATTATTGTAACCTCTAATGTTTGTAAACAAGTAATCGTGATAGACAGACTAACAGACTAGTGTGAGGATGTATAAAAACAAGTTATGAGTCTTTTGTCATAATATGGTTACACTCTTCAGTGGAAAATCTCATATTTACAGTTGTAGTGATTGTGGAAATAAGACTTATTATAACAGTACTGACTCGGATACAAAAATCTTATACTTACAATTACTGAACTAGATTTAGCTTTTTTTCCATCTTTTAATAATAATGGTTTAATGTAAGGATTATTGGAAACAAGCTGAAAAAACATTATAGTTTATTATCAAATGGTTATGACATAACTCACATTTCATTATTGTAAAATATCCTTGAATATGATTAATACTGCTACATACATGTAACGATTGTAACATTCTATTATTTAATTACAAACAAAAGTTAAAGATGCATGCCCACAAAAGTATTTATCGGGTGATTATTTCCAATAAAAGTACGGCAATTTTGGTATATATGGAAAAGTAGAAACATCCAATCCTACTAGCAAAATACTGGATTCCCTGAAAAACACCCATGGAGAAAAATAAGAGGGTGTCACTAATTGACAGTCCAATTAAAGACAACATCGTCTTTTATATGCAATGAATTCTCCCTCGTGACAGCCAAGTTGTGTGACAAACACAGATTCTTCAAATAGATTTTTAATAGATGTAGCTTGGGGTATTTCCTTGTGAATACTGTTTTGAAAGGGATTTGAAGCAAATTTTTGATAGATTAATTAATTTGGATATATTTATAATCCAAATATATCATTCAAGCACACAGTTTGTACATGGAATATCATTTCTAAAGTAACATATGCCATTAAAAAAAACCCCAGCGGCTGGCAGGCAGGATACGCCCACATTTTGCAAGAGATGGATAGAGAACAAGCTAAAAACAAAAATTATTTTTTGTACAATCAGGGGCCATAATCTAGAAAGTTAGGGTCTGAAATGCGCAAATATCAAAAGGGACTGAGATTTTTGGAATATAAAGATATGTTTTAAGTTTCATCAAAATTGGATAAAAATTGTGACCTCTAGAGGGTCCATAACCTTTGAATTACATACTTATATACAATTTGCATTTAAAATCAAGCAAAAAATTGTGACCTCTAGAGAATCCACAAACTAAAAATGCGATTTTTCGACCAATCAGGGACCATAATCCAGGAAGTTACAATCCTGTAGGCGCAAATATCGACAGGAACCAAGATCTTTGGGTTATAAACATGCATTTTAAGTTTCATCAAAATCAGATCAAAATTGTGACCTCTAAAGTGCCCACAAGCTAAAAATGTGATTTTTCGTACTATTAGTGGCCATAATTCATGAAGTTTCGATCCAATGTGCGCGAATATCGAAAGCAACTAAGATCTTTGGGTCATAAACATGCATTTCAAGTTTCATCAAAATCGGCACAAAATTGTGACCTCCAGAGGGTCCACAACCTTGATATACCAGATGTTTACATTATTTGCGTACGTGGGGCGGCCATTTTGTTCAACAATTTTGCCATTTTTGGTCCAATTTTCACAAAAGTCAAACTGAACCTTCTTTACAGTGTAACGGTGATATAATCAAACGTTTTTTGAAATCGGGTGATAATTGTGACCCCCAGAGGGGCCACAAGCTAATAAATGCGATTTTTTGCACAATCATGGGCCATAATTCAGGAAGTTGCCATACGATATGCACAAATATCGAAAGGAACCAAGATCTTTAGGTTATAAACATGCATTAAAAGTTTCATCAAAATCGAATTAAAATTGTGACCTCTACAGGGTCCACAACCTTGATATACCATATTTTTACAATATTCGCGTATAAGCGGTGGCCATTTTGTCCAGCAATTTTGGTCTGATTTTCATAAAATTCGAACTCAACCTTCCTTACGGTGTAATGGTGATATAATCAAACGGTTTTGTAAATCGAATAATAATTGTGACCTCCAGAGGGGCCACAAGCTAAAAATGGCGATTTTTCGGACAATCAGCGGCCATAATTCAGGAAGTTACAATCCGATATGCGCAAATATTGAAAGGAACCAAGATCTTTAGGTTATGAACATGCATTTCAAGTTTCATCAAAATCGAATTAAAATTGTGACCTCTACAGGGTCCACAACCTTGATATACCATATTTTTACACTATTCGCGTACAAACGGTGGCCATTTTGTCCGGCAATTTTGGTCTGATTTTCACGAAATTCAAACTCAACCTTCCTTACGGTGTAACTCTGATATAATCAAACGTGTTTTTAAATCGGATAATAATTGTGACCTCCAGAGGGACCACAAGCTAAAATAAAAATGCCTACCTGTCCTAGAGTACATTCAATGCCTCCAAGAAAATCATCATCGCTTAATTCAGGTGTTTTGTTATCCACATCATAAATCACAATTTTTACATTCTGAACTTCTTCAAAATAATAATCTACAGTAATACTTTCAGCAAATTGTGGATCTAAACAATTCTTCACATTCTCTGTTCTACCAGCCTGTAACAATATCAACAAGATTAAAATCATGTCAAAAGTCAAACTGTTAGTACCGGTATGCAGGGCTGAGACCAAGTTAAAATTTCCTTTAACTGCTTTACGTGTTAAAATTTCCTTTAACTGCTTTACATGTTAAAATTTTAAAATTAACGAGTTAATTTATGAGTTAATTATCGAAGCTCCTGAAACATGGTCATTTTCATACCCAACCTCTTTCAGGGAGTAAAAAAAAACCTTATTCTTGATCATTATTTTTATTTGGGACACCAAATCTGGGATTTAGGTGGCATTTGGCGGGAAACATTTTAAAAACATCGAATTTGGTGCATTTGACCTTGACCCTTGATTCCGAGTGGGAGACTGGAGATCAAGATATTTCGACCGGAGACTTGCGATCCGGCAAACATAACTAAAGTGACAGTGGCACTGTGATCTCTGGACGATATTTTGCACCATGGTTGGATCTGTATAATGATTTTTCAGCCGAATAGGCATATAATACGTTAATTCATTTCTATTAACTTGTTAATTTCATTTATACGTTAACCAATTAATAAGTTAACTGCTTTCGGCCTTGCCAGTACACCATTGTGAAGAACAGATGGACAGTTTCTGTGGACACAATGTTTGGACTATTGATGTAATATACTGCATACTGAGTTTTAGGAACAAGTAGGTCTAATTGAGATTTGAGTGATATTCCATCTGTAATGTGTAAGATTTATTGCAATAAAACGTCCTTTGAGACAGTGATCATACAATACAAACATAATGTAGTATGAAAGAAATGTGGTTTAACAACCTACTTTTCAGCACCAACCGGGCTAATTAAGGCACACTATGAGTGGCAAACTGGATGGACAGCAGCATTTGAATTTCAACTGCCAAGGGTTCATTAATGAGACCAATTTATACGCAGGATTTTGGTTTCTGTTGATTACACATTATTTTATGTGCTGACTGATTTGGGGTGCTGGCAATCTGTCTTCGCTGAGAATTACACGATTTGTTTTCCACTGTCCATACAGTTAAACTAAAACTTAAACTAAAATTAGCAAACTTTTGCTTAATCTTTTGAAATAAAATTTTAATGTGCTGATTTATTTTGTGGGATGATAGTCTGTTTTCATTGAAAATTTCATGTCTACAGATAAAGCCAATGTTCAGAATGCCTACAATCGATTTTGTGTTCCACTGTCAACCCAGTTAAAGGAGCTAAATCTGTATTCTTTGGCACCTAGAAATGGACACAAACAGATTGCAACGCATATAATAATGTAATATGAATGTATATAAACGGATTTACATTCAATCGTTTGTGTTTAACTGTAACTTCTAATCACTTATGTTCGTCCAAATACAAGAAGAGTCAAACTTTAATGGCAGTCTTTGGTGTCTGGTTATTCCAGTCAACACCGGTAGTATTCTCTTGTGGGATGTGTTTAGCCTTGTTCATTGAGTCACTTTATTACAAATAGTGCTTGAAAGCATTCTCGCATGTGAATCGACAATCGTGTGCCAATTTTAAAATGTTCATTTTGTCTTAAATATTGGATATCATGAGAAGCCCATCTTTTCACGGTAAGATAACAACATCAATGTTGATCTAAACTGACCAATAAGACTTGTTTGCAATGTCGAAGACTTTGGGTGATATTGCGTTTTAGACTTGCCTCCTTAAGCCAAAATTTAACTGTAATACAGAACAGGCCAACTTATTTTTATTCTTTTTAAACAAAAATTTCATGCGTAAAAGAAGTTTAACTCCTTACCTCTTTTAATTCTCCACCAGCTCTTGATATGTAGAGAATTGCACAAGGATCTGACTTAGATGTAGTATCTTTATTCATTAAATTTTTACATTCAATTCTTACATCAACTTTTGATACACATTCAGTTGTCCCACCAGGCCGTCCCTGTCCAGGATACATTGGTTGCATCATCTTTACAACAGACCTTCAATGATAAAATAATTCAAACATTACAGTATCAATAAATTAACACTTAAAGGAGCTAAATCTCTATTTTTGGAACCTAAAATGTACGAAACTGAGTTGAAAAGCCAATTAATATAATAGGAGTGCCATAGCAGAGTGGAATTGAGTTCCATTCATTTTTTAAAACTTTTATTGTAAATTTGTAATCAGTATTATTGTTCATCAAAAAATGTGACCAGCCCTAATTGAATGGCAGTCACTCGCGCCTGGTTAGCCAAGTCTACATTGTTAGTACGGTTTGACATTTCATTACACACTGATCAACATTTATTATTTATAGCTTTGTTGAATTCAAGCTGTTTCATAACCTGGCTCTTTCTTACTGCTCACATGAGCTGTTTCGTACCTTGGTTAATTTCAAGAGAACAAGAGAACTTTTGCATGCCCTTAAGCTTAACCCTCCTCCTTTTGCACCCAGGCTGGAAAACCAGCAGAATGGGTTCAAAAATCAACACCAGAGAGCATAGAGTATATGATGGCATGTACTGGTTTTAAAATTGTTCACGGTGTCTTAAATATTTGATATTAGGAGCCCACATTTTCACGGTAAGATAACAACATCAGTATGGACCAATAATTTGTGTTTGTAGTGTCGAAGACTTTGGATAATACCATTGACATTATAATATTATAAGGTCCATGATAATACTGAGTTAGAGCTTTACACCCCTTAAATAATCTGGAAGTAAGATCATCAGGATAAATCAATTAAAGTTTCTTATGGAAGATTAGATAAAGAGCTGGCAGTTCCTACTATAATAGTTAAAAACTAGATAATGTAAAAGGGAATATGCTGTAAATTCCAGTTAGACTGCTCCACTCTGAACCGAGCCAGCAGTGATTGAATATTAGGCCTAGCCTCGATCATCATTAAAGTCGGTACAATAAAATACATAGTCTCGAATCTCTCGAATATCCATTTTTGGATTTAATCATCAATGTGCGTTTAACAGCAGATTGGATGCAAATCCAGTGAGAATCTGACACATAAGATGTCATCGAGAGTTGATTAAGGGCTTTTTATGTTAATAAATGTCTAAAGAAAGACTTGCAATTGGCAGATTTAGCTCTTGCATAATGTATGTTTAAAGTAGCTAAGTCTTTAACTCAATATCATCCAAAATCTTTGACATTGAAAACACAATTTATTTGTCGGTTTAAATCAACATTGATGTTGTGATCTGACCGGGAAAAGATGGCTCTCTGATATCCAATATTTAACACAAAATAAACATTTTACAATTGGTACACAAATCGTGTACCATAATGCGTTCAGCGCTATGTGTAATAAGGGACTCGAAAAAAGAGGCTAGGCATATTCCACAAGAGCATGCCCAATAAATACTATCGGCGTAGACTGGAATAACCAGAAGCTAGAGATTGAAATTCGATCGAGAATACTGGCGTATGTTGCCGAACCTTACTGATTAGAAATTACAGTAAAAACAGAAACGATTTAAAGTAAATCCATTAATATACATTCATATTACATTATTGTATGCATTGCGACCCATTTGTGTCAATTTCTAGGTCCCAAATATTAGGGACTTAGCTCCTTTAAGTGAAAATTGACTGCATGAAAATAGATGTCTGTATATATCAGCCTGGACCTGGAGTACATGTAAGTCAGTCAGAACAATCACAACTTACAATGGACAATGGGAGAAATTGAGACCAGAAACTAGGTGAGATAGGCGGGGTCTATGGCTTGAAAATGGCTAAATCCAAAAAGAAACAAGGCATTTTCAGCAGGCATAGAAAATCAGACCAGGAAATGGATCGACCAGGTATGTGCCCGCTTCACCTCATGTTTTGGCGTACTGCCCATAATCATATACAAACGGTTCAATGACTTTTATATGTAGCCTATCAGTATCAGGGCGGTGAAACTTATATATCTGGCATAAAATTTAATATACCGTTTGATTGCATAATAACAAATACATGTGTTAGTGTCAATTCATATCGACTAGTAATTCGTTTTAATTTAGAAAACCTACTATACTGCTCTAACAGGTACAGAGTAAATTGGTAAATTCTGAACCGAGAAGCTGAAAATTCAGAAACTTTCTGACAGTTACCCCCCCTTCGTCCAATATGTGAACGTGGACTTAACATGGCGAATCCAGTTCGTAGGGACCGATTTTAGGGAGTACAAGGGGGCTCAACTAGAAAGTGTAACTAGAGACAACAGTCTCTGAAAAATACAAATATATCATTTAAATAAAAATGGTTTAAAACACATACATGTACAGATAATACTCGATTAGTCGATAAAATTTATGTACAATTCACCCTTCATCTACATACACTATACAAATACATAATTATCTAATGATCTAATGTAACTTCTTACCCTAAGTAAGGCAACACAGAAGCAACACCAACTACGGTACCAACCATTCAATGGAACCCTAAAAAGAAATGTTCATTCGACCAACAGCTTATCAAGTAAATAACCTGAACACACTTATTAATTGATCTATCAGTGGTAAGAATATGACAATACTACCCCTTTAATTTACCGTGTATCACCGGGTTCAAACAGAATATATTATAAGTCTATTGGTAGTATAATATGTATAGATTTGGAAACGAATTATTGATTGACATACACATTCTACGATATATAATGCATCATTATACCTAATTAAATAATAAACCGCTGAATATAATGACAGAAAAATAAGATCGTAAAACTACCTTCGAGGTTGAAATATGGCGTACCACCCTCCAGCTCTTCAGACCCACTGAATACTAATTAGTTGAGCTTCCCTACTGACAAATGTTCATTGGATACACTGGTCACATGACACCGTATAGTTCACAATGCGCGAAATTTAAATGAACATAATTATAATATAACATAAATTTAAATGGACATAATTATAATATATATAACATACATGTAAACCTGACTAAGTCGTAAAATAACTTTCCTAAATAATTGACGTACACGTACATAATTAAATCCGAGGGAGTTGAACAATTACTATGGAAGCAGATTGCTATCTTGGTCTATGGAAACACGAATTGGAAACAATATATCTATTGACAGGTTACATATGGCGCTGCGAGCAGGGCATAGATGTCCTCATCAATGCTCGATATAAGATCCCAACCATTAGCTTAATACACAACTCATGTCATCTTCTAAAATCATGTTTTTATATTTTCGCACAACTTAATCTAAAAATATAACAATTTACAAAACCATACAGTTAACTTCTACAATCATTTTTTTCCTTATTTTTTATACAAATTTAATCTAAAAATATCACATTTTTACAAATTTATACAGTCGTTTCTTTATGAACATGAACACTATGCTGTATAACAGATTTGGGCAGTTTATGGGGGTTAGGGTGTTTGCCCACCGCAGCTCTTGAAGAGCGCCTTACCGTTGTTATCTCAGAAGAGTGGTCTAACTCAGCGAAATTAGAATTATCGGTTTCTGAAGGTACATCACTTACTATTTCACTATGCACATCCTTATCACTATTCACATCTAGCAACGACATTTCTATAATTTCCCAACTATCCCCATCCGACGACGAGGAATCGTTTTGAATGATTTGACCGGTATCACGCAACTCCGTACGAGTAACATTTCGGATTTTCCCACTATTATCAGCTAGTTTTACAGAATAAACATTGTTACTAAATCTATCAACGATCACATATGGCGTGGGGTCCCATTCATCCTGAATTTTATTACGCCCACTGGGATGACTTTTGAATAGCACTATGGTTCCGTTATCTACCGGTGCTTCTCTTGTATTGCGATTGTATATTTCTTGCCGCTTATCGGCTTTCTGTTTTAAAATAACTTTGGAGCGTTCGATTGCCTCGGCTAGTTTCTTTTGATGATCAGCGACCCACCCAGTAATGCAACCCCTGACAGATAAATGTTCGTCCTCTCTCAGTTTAAATATAGCATCTATTGGTAAGGTGGGTTCCCTTCCAATTTTAGTAAATAGTAGGGAGAATAACCTGTTGACGCATGGGGAGTGATATTATACATATAAACAAGTTCTTGTAAGTAATCCGGCCAATGCGATTTCTTCTCCGGTGACAGTGATTTCAACAGATTATGCATAGTCCTGTTGAACCGTTCGCATTGTCCGTTGCCTTGGGCGTGATACGGAGTTGTTCTACTTTTTTTTATATTATAAAGGCCACATAATTCCTGGATGACTTTCCCTTCGAAATTCCTACCGTTATCACTGTGTAATCTGTTGGGTATACCAAATTTGTAAAACCAATCGTGAACAAGAACTTTGGCCACGGTCCTCGCTTTCTGGTCTTTGGTTGGAACGGCTTGTGTAAATTTGGTGAACAAATCGGTCATCACCAGAACCTTTTCTTTTCCTGATGACGATTTTTCTAAAAGTGTAAAATCAATATCAAGGATCTGAAGATGTTGATAGACTCCCTATTGATGGTTTAATCTTTGGCATGGGTGATTTGGACAGTATACAACGTTCACACTTCTGAACATACTCTTTAATCACATCTACCATCCCTGGCCAGTAAAAGCGTTTACGAACTAATGCTGTGGTCCTTTCTATCCCCTGATGACCAGCAGCATCATGTAAATTCAATAGCCTGTAGTTTAAGCGGTAGAAGAAGTTGAGAGATCTCCCCTAACATTGATTCGTTAACTAGTTTATTCAAAACTTGGTTCTTAAAGGCAAACTGTTCCCACTTTCCTATCAGCTGTTTCACTGCCCTACTCTCAAACCGGAGTTGCCGAGAGTTAGGTTTAATCCCTTGCCTACACCAATACAATAGTCTGCCTAAAAGCGGATCTTCGCACTGCATCTTTACAAGATCGGCGGTTTCGAATCCGGAAATACTTTATGCGATACCACATCCGCATTCTGCACCCGTGACCTTCACCCACTTGGTAATATCATGTAAGCGGGGCTTTCCTTCAAGTAAGTTGTTGAAAAATGTTTCTGTAATAGTAGAGACCTGAGAGCCTGTATCGACTAAAGACCGAAGTGGCTTTCCCTCGATAAAAAAAATGCGTTTACTTCTGGACAGTTCCCTATCGCGTTTTCTGCTATTTCGAATTTGGTTAAATTGGAGTCTTCTAAATCCCTCTCTGTATCCTTACTTCCCACTACTCGACTCACAGTAGGGGAAGGGGTTAGTTTCCCGAATTTTGCGACGACCTTCCTTGACCGGTGGGTGCCTGATTTGGAGGTAGAAAGGACCGCTGAAAAGATGGGACAAAAGAACTTCTCTGATCTCGGTAGGTGTTCTCTGAGTATGGTGTTAATTCGCCACGTCTATAATTTTGAGAGCTGTTTCCTCTTGCGTAGGATGCTTCCTCATACTGCCTACTACCAGGAATTTCTGATGATGGACATTGGTTTATCTTGTGACCGACGCCCCCGCACTTGAAACATCGTATACTGCTGTATTGCAGTCTTGAGGGTCCCTAGAAAAAGTCGGTCTGGTAGCACCACTCCGTTCAAATCTGTCCAGCTGTGCTTGTTGTCTGGTAAGCATTTCCTGTTGGATTTTCAATAAGGTAACCATTTCGTTCATTCCTTTTTTAAAGGCTCAATACCACTCTTGGTGTAACTGAATAATATGTCCCAATCTTTATTCTGGTCAATGATACAAATTTCATCTTAACACACCTTATTTAAAAATTTTGAAAAATTCAACAGAATGGTTTGAAACGTCTAACGTAAACCTTTTTAAATAAAACTTCGATTTAAAAATATTTTGGAACCCTCTGGACAAGTAAAATAGGATGTAATGGATAATTTACACAACAGGTAGGACACTTAAACATCTAGTACTTAGATAGAGATATTATTTATTTTCTGGAGCTTTCAAGCCAGCAAGAGTGTTATTGTCCCTTTAAGCAATATTTTTATTCAGATTTGTATCTGAATAGGGATTGGGGAACAAGCATAGCCTATATTAAACCCCTCTCCCTGTCAGATATAGATACATGTATTTACAGTTTAGAAATAAATAATCAATGTACACATGAAAATATGATTACAGTGATTGTGTTACAGCTGTCTATGGAATGGATTTACATTTTAGAAATAGGCGAATAATGTAAATGTGAAAATGTAGTTACAATAAGTGCGTTATAGTTGTCCCTTGAAGCGACTGGTGATTTCGAAAAACGAGTGGACAATTTTAAAAATATTGAGTGAGGTTTCTATGTCGCCAATTCCGTGCAGTAAGACAGTAGTGTTTTGATGGAGTCGGTAAATTATTAATTGTATTATTTTGGGCATCTGAATGTAAGGCGCAATTCAATAAAAAAATGTTCAGTATCTTCGAAGTGATGACCACATTTGCAGCATGGATTATCAGTAATATGACGTAAACATTTATGTCCGTTTAGATTGCTGCAAGAGAGACGCAGTTTACAATGAATAATTTGGTTTGTGCGGGATCCAAACGAAAACATTGTTGGTGGTGTTGAATCTTGAGCCATAAGTTTCGAATTGAAAATATTTAGAGATGTGGAATTTTTTGTGTCCGCACTTAGTTTGTTCCATTCTCTAATTGACGGTGGTATGAAAGAATTATAGAAAATATTTGTTCATTCCCTCCATATCAGATGGCTTGGTTGCAACCAAAAGATCTTGGTGTCTTCCTGGCTCCTAATACAAGCGCTAGCCCGAAATCGATTACCATCCTCCGTCCACGTCAACACTGAGTCCCTAAAACTTTCAAGGGTAATATCAGGGTTATCGACTGAAAATTTCCGGAGTTCACGATGAAGTTGCACATCCCTAACCCCGTCGATTAAACGTTCTTTCAAAATTAAATTTCGATCACCTATAACCTTGTTATCTTTCTTTATGACACAATCAGTTTCATGAAAGTCAATGAATACACCTGCAACGATTCCCCTTCGCGCTGATTCCTCTGATAGAATACTTGCTGTAAATGAGCCACTGATTCAGGCATTTTATACATGGATTCTAGTATCTTAATAATTTTATCTGACGAATCCCGTGAATCCTGTGGAGGCACCCTAACCTCGTCCTTCGCCTCCCCTGATAAATTATCTAACAAAAATTCTACTTTAGAAGGTTCAGTATTATAATTGTTCAAATTCTGACGCACATCTTCTAGCCAATCAGAAAAATCAATACCTTTTGAAGACTGCCAATCTTCCTTTCTTTTGTGACGATGACTTTTGTCTTCCTCTCTTCTTGTAAAGTCAACATCTCTGCCTTTAGTCTCCCGAGTTCACCCCGAAGCTGTTCCACCACTTCTTCCATAGCTATATGTTGTAGTTGTAGCCTCTGATGTAATGTAGTGTTGTCTCTGTAATCCTATCGGCGACGCCAAGTTGTAACCAGAAGAAACACCAATAGTATCTTATTAGTTTATTAGGAATCTACAGAGACAATCTCTGAAAAATACAAATATATCATTTAAATAAAAATGGTTTAAAACATATACATGTACAGATAATACTCAATTTATGTACAATTCACCCTTCATCTACATACACTATACAAATACATAATTATTATTATCTAATGATCTAATGTAACTTCTTACCCTAAGTAAGGCAACACAGAAGCAACATTCAATGGAACCCTAAAAGGAAATGCTCATTCGATCAACACCTTATCAAGTAAATAACCTGAACACACTTGATCTATCAGTGGTAAGAATATGACAATACATTACGTGTCACTGCCCCTTTAATTTACCGTGTTTCACCGGGTTCAAACATACAGATACAGAATATATTATAAGTCTATTGGTAGTATAATATGTATAGATTTGCAAACGAATTATTGATTGACATACACATTCTACGATATATAATGCATCATTGTACTTAATTAAATAATAAACCGCTGAATATAATAACAGAAAAATAAGATCGTAAAATTACCTTCGAGGTTGAAATATGGCGTACCACCCTCGAGCTCCTCAGACCCACTGAATACTAATTAGTTGAGCTTCCCTACTGACAAATGTTCATTGGATACACTGGTCACATGACACCGTATAGTTCACAATGCGCGAAATTTAAATGAACATAATTATAATATAGCATAAATTTAAATAGACATAATTATAATAAAACATACATGTAAACCTGGCTAAGTCGTAAAATAACTTTCCTAAAAAAATTGACTATCGAAAATATGTTACACGTACATAATTAAATCCGATGGAGTTGAACAATTACTATGGAAGCAGATTGCTATCTTGGTCTATGGAAACACGAATTGGAAACAATATATCTATTGACAGGTTACAAAAGTTGACCCTTTTTATTCACTTTTAAAATTAAAAACAGCTCAATAATGCCCCATTTCCAATGTTCAGGGCCTTCAGGATTTTTCAAAAAGGATTGATGCCGTCGTCGTATAGCCTAGAGCTAGCCTAGAGCTAGGCGAGTGTAATCACTAATAATAGTAATTGAGCTGAACTAGGACCTATTCTGGAGTAGGAATGATACTATTTATATGATACTTGGTCCTACCGTAATCACACGGCATGGTTAAGTTAGATATGGTACCTCAACCCCAGAAAGAACAACTGTTAATCCCAAGAGGCGTTTTACATTTGTAGTGTTCAAGACATATGCAAAAAAAGATAGCCACGCAAAGTGTAAGCCTACACGTACACAGCAGCTTTGTCTCAACTGTCTAGCATCCTTGAAGAAATCTAATCTCTGGGTTTTATCCTCATATGACCCCATTGCGTCCAAATAAATTTGGAATCCAAATCTGGTAAATCCTCTAGCCCCTATAGCAGTCGCAGAATGTTGAAGAATATTGATGGGCTTCGTCCTCTCATGACCGTAATGCCTCACACAAAACTTTAAAAGAAACCATCAAAAACTGCAGCCTCTACTAGTACTGTATTCACAAGCCAATCTGCCAAAAACTGTACGGTAGCTTACATCGCGTAATCAACGTTTTCAGCAAAAGGGGGATAACTCCCGAACGGAAAGTCGTGGAAAGCTGAAAATCGACACTGTTCATTAAACTACATCCTCTGTCGCATTCACAAAGTTTTCGGCAACAGCTAGGAGTTAACTCCGGAACAGAAAGTTCTAAATTTAAAGTAAAATGCTGAATATCGATTGGGTTCATCCTCTCATGACCACAATGCTTCCAACAAAATTTGAAAACAGCCTGTTAAAACACATAACAATCTATTGAGTTCACAAAGTTTTCGGCAAATTTGAAAACAATGTTGTTTCATCTTGTAGGCTAGATGGTTCAGGATTAGGGCTGAGCAATGTAGAGAAAGCTTGTATTTAAGGAGCCATGATTATTCCAAGTAATTGGAAGTAACTCTAGTACAAAATAGGCCTATATAGTCTATATTTAGTAATAAGTTATTGTCGGACAGCGACAGATTTCTTTCGACAAAACAACGAGGATTTCTCTTTCTCTAAAATAAGTAATAATGAATGTGCCAGGAAATAACACGTTAACTGGAATTTCGTATTAAGACCTGTATTTTAACATTTTAATCCCTCACCACCGCCCCCACACCCTCTCTCTAAATTTAAGTACAGGCTAATTAACATCAATCCATTCAGGTTAATCTCGGCCTCGTTTTCGTATATGTTAAAAAGTCACGTGATGTCTATATTTGCATATCATAGTTAGTGCTCTGCGTAAGATGCTATGTAGAAAGCGAGGACAAATGAATTGTGGCAGAGCGCAAATGTAAAATGTAATGAGAGAAATGTAAAATGTAGACACTTCATAAAACAGCCTTTTCCAATAAAATATTTGTCATTAGACACATTACATTTGATTTTTTACATTTAACTTTGGCCTTGGAGATATTTTACTTTATCATTACCGGCATTCTGTACATTATACTTTTTACATGTAATCAATGGAAAAGACATTTTAGTAGATCATTTAATATTGGCAGCGATACCCTTCCTTATATGATTGTACTGAGTGTAACGTGTGGTGAGGTTTTATAACATTTTGTTCTATCTATCTATATATATATTTGTGACCGGGGAGTAACATAGGCCAGGTGACGTTAGTCTACCACTTCCGATTTCGGAGTTATGACCCCCGAGCGAAGCCGGTCTGTTCGGGGTTGGCGGCTACACTAGGTCTGCCCCAAGTCTGAAATTTGGGGTATAGGGGTAGCTCGGACCGGGGAGTAACATAGGCCATGTGGCGTTAGTTTACCACTTCCGGTTTCGGAGTTATGACCCCCGAGCGAAGCCGGGTATCTGTCTGTCTGTCTGTTCGGGGTTGGCGGCTACACTAGGTCTGCCCCGAGTCTGAAATTTGGGGTATAGGGGTAGCTCGGACCGGGGAGTAACATAGGCCAGGTGGCATTAGTCTACCACTTCATGTTTCGGAGTTATGACCCCCGAGCGAAGCCGGTCTGTTCGGGGTTGGCCCCGAGTCTGAAATTTGGGGTATAGGGGTAGCTCGGACCGGGAGTAACATAGGCCAGGTGGCGTTAGTCTACCACTTCCGGTTTCGGAGTTACGACCCCCGAGCGAAGCCGGGTATCCTGCTAGTATAATATATAGGCCTAGTCATACTCCTGTTCCCTAACACTTGATGTGGACGCATTTGAAATTTAATCTATAATCTTCCAAATTATAGACCCACTCTACCCGAGTCTTTTATTATTTTAAGGAATGTGTAGTATTACGAGATTCCTAGGCATGAGTAGGGATATTGTTAGTTTCGGTCACCCAGAACCTCCTGGTCTTCAGTTTTCTGGGTGGCAGAGATTATATTTATACAACAATGACAATCACAAATAAATCCAAAAATATTCCCTATCCACTCCTCGGCTATCTAATGTAGTCATTAACAAAATATGAAGCGACAAAGACAGGCACAGACGATGTTTACACCCTTGCTGTTTATACCCTTGGCACCACGTTAAAGATCTCTAGCAGTTCGAACATGGAAATAAAGGTATAGGCCGCAGCCCAACTGTCATGACCCCGCTCTCTGGTCACATCACTGCCCGGACCAAATATTCCTGTATCCGGGCTTATTATACTATCCATGAACAATATCAGGTAAAAATACAACAAAAGTTTAAGTGTATCGTCATTCCACTGATTCCAGCATTCATTTATTACTGAAAATTCACACTTCTATAATACAATCAGCCAAACCTTAAATGTAGGCTACCACATGGAAAGTATTTCATATTGGCTCACTTTGGAGATATTAAACACCGTTTTATTTAATTTATCGTTCAACATTAACCACGCCATATTACTTGCATAGGCATTCC
This sequence comes from Patella vulgata, assembly GCF_932274485.2. NCBI lineage: Eukaryota > Metazoa > Mollusca > Gastropoda > Patellidae > Patella > Patella vulgata. Next base: position 68,324,948 of record NC_065881.2, read on the forward strand.
GGAAAACAGATTGCAAAATCGTGTCGCTTTTGATAGGTAGATAATTATTTTCGTTTTTTCTCCCATTTAGATCAATGTTTGAATTTTAAAATTCTGTCTGTCGTTCAAATCTCGACAACAGATTTTTAAGATTTGTCTCAAATTTTTGCAAAAAAAATTTAGTCATGAAACATGCACGCGAGGTGATGTTTTATACGCCCACATTTTCATGTGGACGTATATTGTCGTCGCCCCTGTCTGTCCGGACGTCCGTATGTCTGGACGTCCGTCCGTCCGTCCACAATTGTTTGTGGACTCTCACAGGTCACAATTCTTATCCGATTTTGACGAAACTTGAAATATAGTTTATCCCCAAAAGATCTCGGCTGCTTTCGATATTGGCATGTATCGGATCGAAACTTCATGGATTATGGCCCCTGATTGTACGAAAAATCACGTTTTTAGCTTGTGGACCCTATAGAGGTCACAATTCTGAACCGATTTTGATGAAACTTGACATGCCTGTTTATAACACAAAGATTTTGGTTCCTTTCGATATTTGCGCTTATGGACCCTGATTGTCCGAAAAATCGCCCTTTTTAGCTCGTGGTCCCTCTGGAGGTCACAATTATTATCCGATTTAAAAAAACAAACGTTTGATTATATCACCGTTACACCGTAAGGAAGATTGAGTTCGAATTTCATGAAAATAGGACCAAAATTGCCGAACAAAATGGCCGCCGTTTGTACGCGAATAGTGTAAAAATATGGTATATCAAGGTTGTGGACCCTATAGAGGTCACAATTTTTATTTTATCTGATTTTGTTGAAACATGAGATGTAAGTTTATAACCCAAAGATCTCAGTTTCTGTCGATATTCGCGCATATCGGATCGTAACTTCCTGAATTATGGCCCTGGTTGTAAGAAAAATCACGTTTTTAGCTTGTGGACCCTATAGAGGTCATAATTTTTATCCGATTTAAAACAACGGTTTAGTATATCACTGTTACACCCTAAGGATGGTTCAGTTCGAATTTCGTGAAAATCGGCCCAAAACTGACAGACAAAATGGCCGCCCCTCGTTCTCAAGTAGCGTAAAAATATGGTATATCAAGTTTATGGACACAAATAAATCCAAAAATATTCCCTATCCACTCCTCGGCCATCTAATGTAGTCATTAACAAAATATGAAGCGACAAAGACAGGCACAGACAATGTTTACACCCTTGCTGTTTATACCCTTGGCACCACGTTAAAGATCTCTAGCAGTTCGAACATGGAAATAAAGGTATAGGCCGCAGCCCAACTGTCATGACCCCGCTCTCTGGTCACATCACTGCCCGGACCAAAGATTCCTGTATCCGGGCTTATTATACTATCCATGAACAATATCAGGTAAAAATACAACAAAAGTTTAAGTGTATAACTACTCCGTCATTCCACTGATTCCAGCATTCATTTATTACTGAAAATTCACACTTCTATAATACAATCAGCCAAACCTTAAATGTAGGCTACCACATGGAAAGTATTTCATATTGGCTCACTTTGGAGATATTAAACACCGTTTTATTTAATTTATCGTTCAACATTAACCACGCCATATTACTTGCATAGGCATTCCGGAAAACAGATTGCAAAATCGTGTCGCTTTTGATAGGTAGATAATTATTTTCGTTTTTTCTCCCATTTAGATCAATGTTTGAATTTTAAAATTCTGTCTGTCGTTCAAATCTCGACAACAGATTTTTAAGATTTGTCTCAAATTTTTGCAAAAAAAATTTAGTCATGAAACATACACGCGAGGTGATGTTTTATACGCCCACATTTTCATGTGGACGTATATTGTCGTCGCCCCTGTCTGTCCGGACGTCCGTATGTCTGGACGTCCGTCCGTCCGTCCACAATTGTTTGTGGACTCTCACAGGTCACAATTCTTATCCGATTTTGACGAAACTTGAAATATAGGTTTATCCCCAAAAGATCTCGGCTGCTTTCGATATTGGCATGTATCGGATCGAAACTTCATGGATTATGGCCCCTGATTGTACGAAAAATCACGTTTTTAGCTTGTGGACCCTATAGAGGTCACAATTCTGAACCGATTTTGATGAAACTTGACATGCCTGTTTATAACACAAAGATTTTGGTTCCTTTCGATATTTGCGCCTATGTACCCTGATTGTCCGAAAAATCGCCCTTTTTAGCTCGTGGTCCCTCTGGAGGTCACAATTATTATCCGATTTAAAAAAACAAACGTTTGATTATATCACCGTTACACCGTAAGGAAGATTGAGTTCGAATTTCATGAAAATAGGACCAAAATTGCCGAACAAAATGGCCGCCGTTTGTACGCGAATAGTGTAAAAATATGGTATATCAAGGTTGTGGACCCTATAGAGGTCACAATTTTTATTTTATCCGATTTTGTTGAAACATGAGATGTAAGTTTATAACCCAAAGATCTCAGTTTCTGTCGATATTCGCGCATATCGGATCGTAACTTCCTGAATTATGGCCCTGGTTGTAAGAAAAATCACGTTTTTAGCTTGTGGACCCTATAGAGGTCATAATTTTTATCCGATTTAAAACAACGGTTTAGTATATCACTGTTACACCCTAAGGATGGTTCAGTTCGAATTTCGTGAAAATCGGCCCAAAACTGACAGACAAAATGGCCGCCCCTCGTACTCAAATAGCGTAAAAATTTGGTATATCAAGGTTGTGGACCCTCTAGAGGTGACAATTTTCTTCTGATTTTGATGAAACTTGAAATGTAAGTTTATAACCCAAAGATATTGGTTCCTTTCGATATTTGCGCATATCGGATCGTAACTTCCTGAATTATGGCCCCTGATTGTACGAAAAATCGCTTTGTGTTTAGCTTGTTCTCTATCCATCTCTTGCAAAATGTGGGCATACCTGCTTGGCCGCTGGTTGTTTGCGTGAGAGTTCCATACAATTTACAACAATTATAGAATTAAAATTTTCTTCGTTTGTTTTACATTCCAAAATTTTTATAAATTCAATGCCGCTCGGGCCGCATCTGTAACCTGGCAATCTCAGTCATTGTTTACGCTAATAGACAATGCCCTAAACGCTTGAATTAAGTTTTGTTTATTCTCTCTTTTTATAATATAAGGGGTTGATTTCAAAACATGAAAAATCTACGCTAAAGAGCCTGGTTTAACAACATAGTCGAATTAAACAAATCGAAAACACGTTCTGTTTCATTTTTTTTATTAATGAATAACGTAAGAATTGTGGGTCATTAACGTACCATTTTGTCGTTTATTTGTAGACCTAAACTCGCTTCAAGTCGTGTTTGTGACAAATTTCTCTTGGACACCACATCTTATGTTGTACTCGGGAGTCCTATTTACTCGACTATCAGCATTTTGTGTGGAATAGGGGAGGAGGGGGAGGAGGGGATGGGGGGGGGGCTGCTCTGGCACGGACAGTCTAGTTGTACCGATGGTACGAAAAACCGAAATCCCGCGAACATCTTGAAGTGCACGCTAAAGGACTCGTGTTTGTGAACTTTTTCATGATCGTTATTTCAGTTCAATGTCTAATCTCTTCTTTTTCGGAAATCGATAATCGAAACTTCTCATCTCGAGATTTGCAGCGCCAATATAAATTTTAGAAAGCCCTAATCTGTGAGGGGTATAAAACTTAATGTAAACAATACCAGTCTCTAAATCTCTCACTGTTAATTTCTTAAATCTTATATATTCACCCCATTCCATAATGCGGGAGAAAGAAAAGAGTTTCGATCTTTTAGATTTAATGTTCCCAAAATTCAAAACCGCAAATATTCCAATATTCTTTTTAGTCACCGGAACCTGGTCTATCTTAGTGTGGCTAATTTTAATGTTCAAAATGTTCGTGGTTCGTTCATGAAAAACAGCTACTTGAACAATGTTACTTTTGCCTCTTTCCACAACAGCGAAATTTTCTTCTGTGTAACCGGAATCTGTTGACAAACTTGAAGATCTTAAAATATCATTGTTGTTTTCGTTTGATTCCAACTTACATTTTACTTTAGTATCTTTGTCTTCTGTTTTACCTGGCTCATAAGCTATACCTATAGGCTTGTGCTTATCTTTGCATTTTTCATGTCGACTCTTTTCTCTGTCACAGATTCCTGGGTCCAATTTAATATTTTCACATTTTGAATCATCCGAAACACTGTTGTATAAGCTTATATCTGATTCTGATTTTTGTTTCACGTTTTTCATAGTTAAAGTATTATTGTGACAGTAATTTGCTTTACTATGAAATTTATATTCATGAAAGTGATCCCTAGAATTAAAAGGGCTATTTGCAATAGCAGTCTTAGGAGAAACATAAAACAGCTGATTTTGATAATGGTCTGGATTTAGCATCATGGATATATTCGGAAAAACTGGTAATGATTTTACAATGTTTTTTCTGTTGTTTATTTCCTACAAATAAAAACCGACAACATAAGTATTTAGAACTTCCAGAAGAAATAGATTATAGTAAGAAACTGTTTCATGCATACTGTAATTTACAAGTAGATGAACATTTTCCTTTCAAGGCAATATGCAACTGTGTTAAGAACAGCTTCACATCGCAAAAGATCCTAAACCCCAACCACCAAGCTATTAAATAAAGTGAATGCATCTTGGTCCTGGCTGATTTAAACTAACCCTTTCTTCTGTCATGGCGGTTAGAGCTCTGGACTCGCGACAAGAATTCCCGGGTTCGAATCTCAAGGGGGGGGGGGGACTAAGAAAAATCCCATGGATTATTTAAGTTCGGCCTTTACTTGTATTTGATAACATTGGAAATGTGTCTAGTCGTTCAGACAGTTCAAAAACGGAGATCCAATCGTCTGCGCACTGGCGTGCACATAAAGGAGCCATTGACAATTGACTATAAAGAAGAGTAGGCGCCATAGTCGCTTTTCGGAATAAATACTCCATTGCATTGCACAGGTAAGACAAGAAATATAAATTATCATGTCTTGAAATGACCGAGGTATTGCACTCCATTCATTGGAAATACGGATAACCGTATTCATATTAGGATTTAAAATAGACCCGAATAAAATAAATAGACTTACAGAGTATGTTAAATTGTATATATGAAGCTGTTATCTATAATAGTATGGTTACTTTGTATTTCTCCCCATCCAGCTCGACCAGTTGTACACTTTACAAAGCAACTTTTTAAGCACCAAATTTTCAGCTTGAATGCTTCAGCCCTCTCACTTCGAATTTGTATTGGCGTTAAGACATCTGTTAACTTTATGTATACATTGTATAAGGAACGGAAATGCGTGGGACTAAGCCTATATGTAATTCTGGTCGTTTCTAGGATGCTTTACGCATCTGTCACCACAGAGAAACTTGGTCAATTGAATTAGGATAGGGTCAAAATCTTCCCGTCATTACAATAACTGTGAAACCCTTAATTACTGACACATTTTAATACGGAACTATCGTATTAGTGACTCTGCGACAGATTTAGAATTATTGAATATTTATAATGGTGATAATTTTTTGTATTTTGTAGTTAATTTTCGGTAAAGTTCTTATGAATTACCATGAACTTGTACATGGCTCGGATCAGTGGATCAGTGAGTAAGACGCTGCCTAGCTAACCTGGAGGTCTCGTGTTCGATTCCTGCGTTGTTCGAGAAAGTTCATCAGGATCTTTCGGCGTGGTTCCACCTTGTCAATGGTGCAGGACGAACCGAGATTCCTTGTACATCCACCATCTAAGACTGATAAGCCAACAGATTCAATGGGTTATGAAGATCTTTCTTTACTTTTCGATGAAACTCAAACTATAAAAGGTAACCTTATCATTTTAGGCGTTTTTTTATATCCATTTTGAAAACTCAGATACCCCGAAGGCAATGTTTAGTGTCATGTTTAGTTTGTTTGGTTGTCAACAAAATCATCAGCCCCCGAAATCTAGTGATCATCAGCTGGCTGAAATTTTCAGTGAAGTTTTTGTCAACAAAATCATCAGCCCCCGAAATGGTCTTGGAAATGATTCATTTTCGTTTGATCGTGACGCATTTAAAGCTGATGTTATGGTCCGTTAAAAGGGTTTAGTCCTTCTGAACAAGTCGGTCTTATAAGAGCTTCTAAACCTATATGGGGCCAGTGGGATCCTATTCCGACAAACAAAACTAATGCTGGAGTTCCTTGATTCCTGTCATTACTAATATTGGAAACATCAGTCTCGAAACATTTAAAACTGCTGTTGTAAAAACCCCTTTAAAAAAGTCAAATTTAGACAACAACCTTCTTAAGAATTACAGACCTGTATCCAAACTGTCTTATCCACAGTTCTTGAAAGAGCTGTAAAAGTCCGTCTTATAAGGCATTTATACTTAAATAATTTGTTGTATAAATTCCAATCTGCCTATAAACCATTCAATGGAACAGAAACTGCTCTGAATTGCGTGCTAAATGTTAATACAATTGTTGATAAAGCAAATGTATTGCTAGATTTATCCGCTGCTGCATTCGACACTATTAGGCCGATAGCCAAAATTTCTAGCGTGAAGTTCCGCTACAAGGTTATCCCTACTAAACAAACTATGCATTTTTGGAAAGCTTATAACACTAGGAACACAAATCCGGAGAGTTTTAAGCAAATGTTTGCAATGACTTGATTTAGGGCCAGATGAAAATTATGATAATTGTCAAGTAAATGCTATATTTATACTAACAAATATTGGCGAAAACACACGATGCCTTCATCCTAATAAGAATATGCTATTAGTTAAATTTGATTTAATGCAGAAAACATAATGGACAAGGGAACATATACAGAATTTGGAAATCCATATACGCTAACATATTAGGGTGACCCGTGCTCTCTACAGAAAGTTGGTCTCGACACGGCTAATTGTGCACGCTTCAGTTGCGTGTCTCGAACTGATTTCTGACTACCCCGCACTCTCTTTGAGTCGATAAATAGCCATGGCACGTGCAATTCTCTACAAATATATCAACTATTACAGCTGTAAAAAATCTAATGTTGACGATTTTGAATAGCAGTAAAATTTAACTTCTTGGTTATTACAGCAGCTTTAGAAATTACGTTTGTTTTATTTTTTAAATTGCTTTATAATTAACTGTACCGTTAAGAGCGGCATCTTTTGGTTTAGTACAAATACTATCTCTGAATCACGTTCTTTAGCAGGAACATGATACTAGCTGTAGTTTCATATTACTTTTACAAGTTTCTTAAAACAATTGTTGGGTTGTCTAAAGTACTTATTTCTAAATTCAATTTCTTGTTCTAGCTTTCTGTTATGTTTCGTAAAAAAGTAGTCTTGATTATCCCGACCTGTCAATCAGACGTAGAATGGTTGATAGACTGGTTAAGCGAGACTAATTTCAAAACAAGGGCACGTAACCTATATTTTACTCAAAAGTGTTTGGATGTTATGGACGACATTTGGAACCAGTTTTCAGTCTATTATTTATAGATGATTAATGGTCATAGCTAATTAAGTATAACATGATCGTTTATTTAGTGACTATAATTGTGTGAAACTGATTTGAGGCTTGGCATATATATAAATATTGTGGCGTAATTGTCGAGATATTTGGGGATATTTATATTATATAAAATTTGGAAATTCATATATGGTAAAAGAACAGGAGTTATCTCCCTTTATGGAAAACCTCAATAATTATTGATACAGTATTTCGTTTAAAGAATTTATTCCACAAACTGAATAGGATTTAACTGAAGACAAGGTCCTATATAAGTTCAACCTTATTTCAGATAGGATTTGAGGCTAGCAAATAATTAACTGAAACATAGCATCTACAGATTTTTAGTTTTCTCCCTAGAATAAATATGGCCAAAACTAATACTGTAATGGAGGCGACAACATTGTAATGAAGAGAAAATAAATCAGGTTTGATCCTGGTGTGGTGTGGTTTCCCCTTATCCGTGGCTCAGTAATCAGGAGGTCCAGGGTTTGATACCCGTGTTTACCTAGACATTTTCCCAAACAGCACTGTTGGTGCAGAAGGGTGAGGGGGGGGGCTGTGCAGGGCAGTGTCTAGTTATTTGGAATAGACCGTAACTTCGCTGTTTGGACCAAATTCCCCCTATAACATAATGTATGGCGTATGTACATCTTCATTATCGCGGTTGATACCGAACAGTTAGGCATTACAATTGGCACTCCCTGCTATATATCTATTTTAGTGAGAAAATTACATATTTATAGATACCTTGTTTGAATACAAATATTTGTTAGGAATTTGGCCTCAAATCTAATCTAAACTAAAGGTTTACAGATGCATTAGTATAAATACTGGTTTGGGAGAACTTACTTATATGCCCCCCCCCCCCCCCCACACACACACCCTCCAGGATTCGGTGAACCGTCCATTTTTAAGGCAATGTAGTTCAATTTTTCAGGCACAAGATCAGAGAATGCTGCCATATATCCTGGAAATATAATTGTATTATTGTGTAATAAATTAAAAATAAACAACCATCACAGCTTTGTGGAAAATTCGTTTTAGTTAATGATTGATTCATTCAGAAAATTCGGGTGACAAACAAATATCTTCAGGCAAATAGGCTCAGCCCTTCTCCCTCAACCCCAATTGAGATTGGCTCCCAACGTTCATGTAGCCCTTTGTTTGTTGAATCAAATATTGTTTAAACTATTGTTTTTCCTACCATCCGAACAACTGGGTATTGTCCTTCCAGCCCCCCCCCCCATCCCGTACCACTGACAGGGGGGAAACCGCACTGCGGTTGTCTTGTACATGTACATATTTGTGTAAGTAGTAAATGTGAAAATGAAACGAAAAGACTGTTAAAGAAAACGAATTTGAAGTTTATACGTGTAGACGTAGTGACAGCGATGATGATAACGACTAACTTTGAAGACATTTAAAGAGTAACTGCGTAATTTTGATTTGCAGTGATTGTTTTACTTCAATAAATAATTAGTTTCTGTCTTATATCTATATTTGTTAGCAAATTACTCAATTATAGATACGGTTTCAGTTTAAATGTTTGTAATTTTGCCTTAAATATCTGAACTAGAGGATTACAGCTACCTATAGTAAAATAATGTAGGGTCTAATTGAAAGGGTATGTTGGTATGGGTTTATAGTTTAGTGGAAAAAATAACGTGGTTTCGATGCGATTTCCAAAACTACGGACAGATACTGGTCTCCATTATTTCATAACCATATTGCTTAGCCAATGTCAAACATATCTCCTTGTCCTGCCCATAATTTCAGGATAAACACCCGCTCACCAACCCTTGCAGGCCCCTAGGACCCCATTAACGATATAAATATTGGTCATGTGTGCTCACACGTGGTCTCTTGCGTCATACAGCATCAGCAGTCAACCCATACCTAAAATACTGTTACCAATTGCAGGCATTTGACAGAAAGGGAGATAATTCTCCATTACCGTTAATGGATTTCCAAAATTCTGTATGTTCCCTTGTCCATTATGTTTTCTGTATTTTAGCTTAAATCAAAATTTAACCAAAACCATAATCTTTGCCGAAGGTGAAGGCATTGTGTGTTTTCATCAACATTTAATTTTATGTGAACTTCACAATTTTTAGTATAAATATAGCATTTACTTGACAATTATCACAATTTTCATCTGGTCCTTAATCGAGTTATTGCAAACATTTTGCTTGGAACTGGTGTTTTAAGCTTTCCAAAAATCTTAGTTTAGTAAGGAGGACCTTGTAGTGAAATTGTGTTTCTAAGCAAGCTAGAAATTTTGGCTGCAGGTCTATATTGACTCAAAAGTTTTTTATCATTCGTCTCTGTGATGAGTGTGGATTAGACGGTATGGTATTAAACCGGATTTCATCGTATCTATCGGGCAGAAGCCAATCTATTCTTATCAGAGACTCGTATTCCGCGTCTCATTCCCTGAGTTGTGGTATGCCACAGGGATCCGTATTGGGCCAAATTCTGTTTACCATGTATACTAGTCAACTTGGTCAGATTTTAACTATCACATCATCTATATGCTGATGACACCCAGCTAATTGACATACGCCTCTCAGTGATTCGTTTGATTGGACCTAATCCCACCCAAACACTGTCATAACCAGCACAAATTTCTTTCCCAAATTACGACTGATTAACAAACCGATCAACAACCAGTACATTGCGACGTAACAAAATCAATCGGGGCCAACCAGAGTTCTAAATATGTTACCGTAAAGTGTCTGGTGACAAACGCAGCTATATTACGTCAGAACGCGCGAAATGTATTACGCTTAATTAAGTAGTACATAACAGAATATTGCAGATAAACTAATTTTGTGATAAACGAGGCTATCCAAAATAGCTACAATGTAAGCATTTGGTAATCGCCGCGCACGTGGAATCTTTTTACCATCTCTTGGACCAGACAGCAGATCAAAGAGAAGAGCTGTCATGATACGTATTGTGTCTCAACTGGATAGAAATACGACATGTGGGTTTTTTTGATAAAATAAATAATTCATGTATTTTCTTCACAAAAATGGATAAATATTATCGAATATTTAAACGTAGGCAGTAATAATTGGTACACGTTTATAGAATTTATATCGGAGATTTGAGTCAAAGAATTTTCTTTCCAATAGCGAGTTTCGGCGACTGCCAAATTTACCTATGCGAGTATCGATGTTTGTTCCCAATGCATCCAAGGGTAATTTTTTTTAATTAAAATTCGCTATATTTTACTCATGAGAGATTTGATTGGACGATGAGAATGGATACGCTCCGCCAAAGACTCAAGATTTCAGTCTCAATACAGCAATGACTAGAGAGGGATTTATCGGGCCATTGCTTCGGGAATATGTCTATTTGAGAGCTTGCCTGTACTCTCACATTATCAAAGCCCCGAAAGCATCCTGAATGTGGTGCAATAAACTGAACAATAACAAGACATAGGCCATACGAATCGGTCCATCATCACGAATTTATATGATGTCAGTGGATCACGTTCAAGTTGGTGAAGTACAAATATCGTTCTGTGATGAAGTAAAAAATCTTGGTGTGTAATTGGACTCTAACAACAGTATTATGCTACTACCATCTTAGGAACACCAACAGCATCCGTCATAGTAGAATCCACAGCAACCCTTGTACGGGTCGTTGATATTATCAAAATTAGATTACTGTAACAGTCTTCTTACTGGCATTTCATCTGAATTATTACAAAAACTACAGAGGATACAAAATTCTGCAGTTAGATTAGTTTCCAAATTACCAAAACGTCCCAGTACGTCTATATCTCCAGTAGCCTACTAAATTCTCTGCATTGGCTGCGCATAAGTGAAAGGGGGGTAGATTTCAAAACTTTAACAGTTGTGTATCAGTGCCTTCGTGGAAATGCTCCTTCGTATTTAAAAATAAAACCCATGTAAATCTCTACAAGTCAATACGAGCTCTGCGATCCCATTCTCAACATTATATTGCAGTATCCTATCATCGTGGAAACTGAAAAAAAAATTGGTTTAAAATCATTTGAATTTTCAGCGGCTTTGAAGTATTCAGTATTGTTTTTGGTATTTTTCCTCTGTTTTTGTGGTAAATGAAACATATGCCCTAACTTTATAGTCAATATTACCTCAATTCTATTGAATACTCAAAAAGTTTCTCACGTAACATAGATCATTTAATTTTAGTCTAGGTAATTTTTACTTCAATATGCTTACATTCATATTGCATGTGGCATATAGCAGATCATGACTCGTACTGGTATCACACAATGGTTTCTCTGAGTTGTATTCTTGATTGTTTATTTTCCAATTTTGAGTGAAGTCTGTATCACTACAGGCCCGGGATCCATTCAAAGATGTAGCACCTAGTGCTAGGCAGTCGCTGGTTAGATGTGGAAAATACGCGGAGACAACTCCCCACATTCAACGTCTGGCACATACTTTCTTTTTTCTGCTACATATTTTAGAACAGCCCTTGATCGTCTAGTATTTTAAACTGTCGTCTTTGCTTCCCCTTCACGCTGTGTATTTACTTCTTCTTATCTACCTCAGTTAGTTAAGACGTTTGTCTTACCAGGAATAATAATGCAAGAGTTCGTTTTTACATTTTATATATCATAGTCGGATACATAGATACAAGCATAGTAGATTACAATACTAAAGTCGTTCTCTCAAACCCTAGCCAGCCAGACTCGCTGGTCGAGTATGCTGATAGAAATTGCTACATCTTTTCCCTTCCAGAATCTGTCTGCTGTCAAGTGTGATAGTTTTGTAGCTTTGGGCTTTGGACCTTCAATTATCTAATTGGTCAAATATGATGTAAATAATTAGAGAGATTGGTGAATTGACCAAATGTCGTCGAAACCCACCCTTATATGTGTGGTGGAAATTTACTGGAGAAATTTCCCACAAGATATCTGTTATCAACCTAGAATTGAATGTTTACCACATTTTGACTCTTTCGTATGTAACAATATGCCACTCATTCGCTAACTTGATTTAAGTACATATATGTGAATCTAATAATTTGCCAAAGATTTAATTAATACAATATAATGCTATCATTAATTTCTCTATTCCTTGTCTATAAATTTGAAAACAATGTCACAACGACAATATTTCTACACTTAATTTGATAAGTACATTTGATTTCTGTGTATTGTGTCTTGTCCGTAGATTTGTTTTGTGTAAATTATGTGTGGTGCAGTCCCCTTGCACTTACTATTAGATTTAAAGTAGCTAGGCCTAAGTCACTAACTCAATAGCATCCAAAGTCTTCGACATTGAAAACACGAATTATTTCTAAATTTAAATCAACATTGATGTTGCGATCTTACCGGGAAAAGGTGGGCTTCTTGTATCCAATATTTAAGACAAAATAAACATTTTACCATTGGTACACGAATCATGTCAATCGGTGATGCCATATTCTTATCTGGAGAGCATGCACAATAAATACTATCGGTGTAGACTGGAATAACAAGACGCTAGAGGTTGCCATTCGATTGAGACTTCTGGCGTATTTCCCCGAACATAACTGATTTGAAATTAGAGTAAAAACGGAAACGATTGAATGTAAATCAGTTTATATACATTCATATTACATTATGATATGTTTTGCGACCCAATTGTATCAATTTCTAGGTCGCAATTATTAGAGATTTAGCTCCTTTAACTTTGTGTGCGCTATATAAAAATCCTATTATATATTATTATACATTGCCGTGTACGCAAAAGATCCATGGGTAGTTAGAATTCGATATAAGAGTTGGTCGCAGCGCCGGTGTCAGGGCAAAATTTCCCTCTTAGCACATTGTATGGTGTAGGCCTACGCCGCCGGTCTTAATTAGCCCAGTCGGAGTAGAACAGTAGGACGTTCAACCCGATTTCACAAGAAATCATAACCGGACGCCTATTACTGAGGTGTTAATGGGGTGTGAAGTGACCCTACCTTTCCTTGTTAATGCAAACTTCCCCCTTATTCCTATGTTTAATTCAAGAATTACAGATTTCCTAATGAAAATTTTAAAAATGTCGCCATGCACTAAAATGTTCGTATAGGTGTTAATATACTATTCAAAAAAAGTAGGGGATATTTGATTTTTAAGTGTTATTAAAGTCACCTAATGAAACTGACGAAGAAACAAATGACAAAATGAAATGAAGTTCACATTCATCGATTTATTCCAAATGATCGTTAGACTAAGTAAGGCACAGACTGACCATTATAAGGGTAAAATGATACCCGGGGTCAAACAGCAAAGTTACCACAGCATCACAACCAAGTCAGTAACGGGTAAATCCTCCTCTGTTTGCAAAACAGGCATTGATCCGACGTGGCATACTCCTAATGAGACGTCTAAGGTAATTTTGGTCCAGATTGTCCCATTCCTGTTGCAACGCAGCAGCAAGTTCTTGGACATTGGCAGGACGTTGTTGACGTTGACGTAACCTCTGTCCAAGCATGTCCCAGACATGCTCGATGGGGGAGAGGTCGGGACTCAGTGCTGGCCAAGGTAATGTGGTGATGTTCTGTTGTTGGAGGTAACCTGTAACGATCCTGGCCCTGTGACATCTTGCGTTGTCATCCTGGAAGATGAAACGGCGGCCATGACGTCGTGCGAACGGCACAACATGGACTGCCAAGATGTTGTCCCGGTAGTACTGGCCTGTAACACGCCCTGCAACAACATGTAAAGCCGTTCTTCCAGCAACAGTGATGCCTCCCCACACCATAACAGAACCACCCCCAAATCGATCATGTCTGATGACGTTAACGTCTTGGAAGCGCTCGTTTCGACGACGCCACACCCTCCTACGTCTGTCCAAAAAATCAACAGTGAACCTTGACTCATCTGAAAACATCACATTGCTCCAGCGTCGATTATCCCAGTGTTGACGATCCCTACACCAACGACGTCTTGCCTGAATGTGATGATCTCTCAAACAAGGGATCACGCGAGGACGTCGGGCGCGAAGGTGACCCCTATGCAGTCGATTCCGAATCGTCTGGCCACTCACTCTCACACCAGTGTCTGTTTGAAGACGAGCGCTGATCTGATTTGCTGTGATGACACGATTTCTCAAGGCCAAGGTACGGATAAATCGATCCTGGGCTTGAGTTGTCGCCCTTGGTCGACCTGAGCGTGGTCTGTCCTGTACAGATTGTGTATCACGGTATCTGGACCATAGCCTGCTTATGACAGACTGAGAAACATTCATCGTCCGCGCCACAACCGCCTGTGTTGTGCCGATCTGTAGCATGCCAAGGGCACGTAACCTTTCATTTTGGGTAAGCCGACGCATATCAAAATTTGTTTTCTGGTCACTAAAACAATTAAACTGATGTTTCCACCCTGGAATTCAATGCCACAGTGACTGTAACAATCAAAGTCAGAGTCGTGCAAATCTTGGGTTGGACCCCCATGATGATCCCAAGCATCACCTGCATTCCATGCGGTAGCTATTGGTGCGTTTGGGCGTCACATGTAACTGGAAATGTTTCTTCTGTTAGGTTCTATAGTGACTTTTTTCGTAGTCATTTGCATATTTTAGTATTATGCCCCCAAAATCAAATATCCCCTACTTTTTTTGAATAGTATATGTCAGATTACCATTAGATGGAGTTCGATTGGTGACAACGTTATACAGACTCGGGAGAAAAGGTGCTGGTTGACAAACATTTGGTATTACCAAAGGCCCTTGTTACAGAAGTAGTGCAATAGTTATTTAGTTTCGTATCTAGAAAACATACGACCCTATTATATTTTCTTACAAACGATGAAATAACGGATCATGCTCGTTAGATTATTGATAATCTAGTAGCTCTCGGCAACTTGCTAATCCCACTGAAAGATGACCACGGCCTAAAGCATTTTGCACGCAGGGAACTATCTACTTCGAGAATAGATCTCTGCCTTGAATGGTCACCGTATCCAAAAATAAGTATACTTTTTGTATTGCGGGTTTACTCCGTTTTACACACAAAGACAAAATAAACCTTTTCAATGTAATTTAACGGACGTGGAATAAATACTTCCCAATATTCTAAAGTGCACTTAATGTTTTCGACTGTAATCGTCGATTTAGGACTTGAGATGTCGGTGAACTAGCTTAGTGTCTGTTCTCAGACGGAGCTAATTGTAGACAGACAGCGTAAGTTTAGTATCGACCTAAAGTCCCCGATCCACACTAAAATTAATTATTCAGTATTTAATTACAAAAACAAAAAAACAACGATAGATAATGGCTTTCGTTCAATCGGTTTAGAAAGCTCTATCAAAAGATTTTACCCGAACTTTATTGGCATTACTGACTTGTTTATATCATCTGCAGAGAATGCTGAAGGTTACTACATTCATCATATCTGTGTTAATTCTAAATAAAATATAACAATTTTGGACGGATATTCCTTTCAGAAATTCAACTTCATAATGTTCTAGTTTGCAATGAATTGAAAATGTATACAGAAATTATACACTGCAAGTGAATCCTATCAAAATATTCAGTTAAAAATTTTTTAATCTGTATTCTATGTATGTTTGGGTGACAGGTGGACACAGGGTGTCCAAAACCCAAGGGGAGGAAATAGCTACAAAATAAAGTAGTTGTTAAGATACAAGTATTATTTTCATAGCTTTCAGATACTCTGGCAATCAAAATCGCTTTACAGCAGTTCAACTTGTTTTAAAGAAACGGTATAATCCCAGTAAAAATACGAGAGAAAACAAGTCGAGATGCTTATTTATCTTTGATACCAGCTTTTGTTACTTTGGAACAATATTTAAAGAAAGACGCACCTTGCCCACAGCGGTTTGTCTTTACATGCCAGGATAAAAGGCATCACATGCTTTAAATAAAATTGCTTTAGCTAAAGCAAACGATTCACACATAGACAAAAAAGTTTTTATCTAAAATGTGTTTCTTTTAAAGAAGTCTTTAAAACGCTCTTCCCATTAGTTTTGCATCAGTATTAAAGGTAAAGGTTGAATATATCAATAAATCGTCGACTTTACCTTTATGTGTTCTCTTTCATAATTCTGTTAAAAGAATTAATAATTGATAGTTTGAAAAATATTTATTAATGGATATTCCAACGCCAAAACGCCTGGTTATTTCTATTCTAAGATTATTTTGAGCCCCAAGGATGCACGATATCAGGGCTGGATTAACCATTAAGCAAAATAAGCACGTGCTTAGGGCATCATGGGGGCGGGGGCACCACCTGTTTTTTTAGGTGACGAATTTAAAATATCTAATCCAAAAATTAATTAAGAACTTTTAATGAACTTTGCATTGTTTTTCCTCCTTCCTCACTGTTGCCGGCGTTGTCTCGATTAATTATGACGTGTACACAATCTGATTTTAAAAAGTACAAATTTATTTTATGGTTTGTTATTGTTTATATTGAAATTACATATAGGTCTATATAGACACCAAAATTTGTTAAGTGCTTAGGGCCCCCATTGGTCTTAATCCGCCCTGTACAATATAAATAATGTATAAGTTTATTGCTCACGACAACTCAATTCTGATGAATATTTTGAGCCACTGGGATGTGCAATAAAAATAATGTATGAGTTCTCTAAAATACTCATTTCTCTCGATAATTCAATTCTGATGAACAATTTTCCAGAAATGTTCTTCATTTCAGGTTACAAAATGACACAGTGTGTATCAGTTTTATGGAGTGTTGCAAAGAAATTAAATGGGATTTCTTAAGTCCTACTGCACCAACCTAACTGCTATGAGAGAAATTTTGCCCGGGCAGCAACCTCCGTTTTTCGACCTGTCTGAACGACTAGACGTTGTTCATTGTCAGCTTTATGAGGGAAATTTTGTCCGGACAGCGGTGCTAAGGCTTCTTATATCCAATTCCAACTGCCAGGGGAACTTTTACGTGCACGCCAATGTGTACACGATACCTCCTTCCTGCACCACTGACAAGGGAAAACCACATCTGAAAATCCCGATGAACTTTCCCGGCCAACACTGGGAGCGAACCCGCGACCTCCAAGCTAGCGAACCAGCGTCTTATCCAGTTAGCCACCGTGACTCCGCGTTTCTTTTGAAAAATTATGTACTCAGGGGGAGAATTTGCTTCTCCTGTTCGCCCCTGGCAATACCACTGCTTATACACCCGACACTATACTTCTCATTTTAATTCATAAAGCTAACAAATTTTTGATGTACCTTTGTAAATATAACTCTCGTTCAGTACACAACATCATTAATAATGTTTCTTTTTCGCCAATAATTGATGAATGTAAGTATTTGAAAATAGCTTCAAAAGCTACAATACACTATTAAATGAGTCAATAGGCAGTTTCTTAGCAGTTTGAATATTATGCTAAAATGAAACATTGTGCTTGACAAAGACCTTTAAAGATGTCTATGTTTTGTGACGTACACTTTTACGTTGTTTGGTTACACCCAGTGTGCACATCTAAATATCATCAATTTTTGACATTTGGAATAAAAAGAGGAAATAATATAAATTAAATGGAAAAATAAAATGCAACATTTAAACCAGCTGTGTGGACTGTGAGTTAATCATATGTATTCCTTAAAAATCTTAAAGTAAGAACAATTTTGGAATTTTGTCAAATTGAAAATCCAAAACAATTCGGACAAATTAGATTACAGATCGTCTCAATGTTATACTGTAATAAAAAAACTATTACATAAATTTGATCTATTAAATGAAAGAGATAAATCTGCCTATTTGAAGGTCTTTTCTTGGGGCTTAAATGTTATATAAATTATTAATTAGTCATGTATTAGCATGAGAAGACCGTAATTAACTCTCGATGTCAGAAGATGGCTCCGATTTTAAGTAGATTAGAACGGTTCGACCATCTTATGATTTAATTTAAAATGGAGAAGCGCGACTAAGACTCATTGATAACTTCGCTCAATATGAAATAAATTGAATGAAATTTTCAATACGTTTATTTTGCATTATCCATTTTTGAAATATTATAGCGAGAACGGACAGCTCTTTATCTAAATCTTAAATAATCCCCCTAAAAATATCGTCGCTTTTAAATCAGATTGGGAAAGAAAGTAATCTTTTATGCAAATTCATGTTCTATCACAGTGATTCTCAACCAGTGTGCCGCGCCGGCAAACAGGTGTGCTGCGAGATATTCCTATGTGTGCCGCGATATTTTGAGCATATTTTGCGAAAAACCACGTGATCCCAATTGAGTATTCACTGGTGTCTTTATTTAGTTTGAGTCATTATGTGTGTCTCTGACGAGTCTCGCTCTACGGTTGTATGCCGTCTGATTTACCATGTTTTTATTTTGCAAAATTCAGATATTTTTCATATATATATTAAGCCAGGTGTACCCCTATTTTTTAATGTGTTCCAAGGTGTGCCGTTGGCAAAAAAAGGTTGAGGAACACTGTTCTAGCATAACACAAGAGAATAAATTGGCATAGTATCAGTCAACGGTCCTACTCATCGCCGACATGAACCGAAAAGAGAGTTTCTTTTGTCGGTAACCTTTTGCAATATTTGGACAAAAAAGGAAACGCTCTGTTGATTCTTGTCGGTGATCAGTAGGACTGCGGAACATGAATTGTTGGTTCTTAGTCGGTGATTAGTAGCACCGCGAAACATGAATTGTCCGTTCTTAGGTCATTTCGAGACTAACATATGGTTTTAATTTTATTTCAATAATTCGAGTGCGCGTATGGGTCTTAGCAGTGTGGGGAAACTGAAGGACCCGGAGAAAACCCACGAGGTTGTACAGGTGATGAGTAGGACCGCGGAACATGAATTGTCGGTTCTTAGTTGTAATGAATAGGACCGCGGAACATGAATTGTCGGATCTTGTCGGTGGTGAGTAGGTCCGCGAAACTTGAATTGTCGGTTCTTGTCGGTGATTAGTAGGATCTGTCTAATGCTACCTTGGCAGATGGGGACAAAATTAAATATTCTGTTAATGGAATATGTAGTTTGGTATATAGGCTATCATTATATTTTTAAATGATAAATCATTGATGAACTTGAAACCTAACAGAGTTTAAATGTGTGCATATTATAAAAAGTTCTCGAAATTATTCCGCCCTCCAGGGCCAAAGCTGTTAACCCATGATCCGGGTGGGATATAGGATAACCACAGCCCTGGAATTTTATTGGTTCACAGAGCTCTATTATGAAACCGTAGAATTTTGGGTGTTGATATGCATACTGGAAACAGTATTACCTTTAAACTTTAGAAGATATAATTAACTATGTATATTTTACATATTGGACCAGTATGTTCAACATGTGACGTTTAATCAATATTTTGTTAGAGTCTCCCAATCTTACAGATGAAAGACGAAAAAATACAGACATTTCAACCTCTTTCTTCTACCTCCGGAAAACACTACATATCACGTGATCTCAACATCCGCTTACCGGAAAACGTGCACGTGACCGTAATAGCTGCCTTTGTTTCTGGCAATAACAGAGTCGTATAAATGTTCCATGATAAATGTTATTATATTGCTTGGTTTATGACAATATTCACTTTTATGTTTTTGTAGGCACATTACTTCCACAGCATAACATCATATAGGCTTATATATCATATAAATAGACCTAGTCGAAAGGGATCCTAAACTGATTTGATAAATTGTTAAGAGAATCAACATTGAAATGCCTGGAAACCGGAATCACCCACCTACGATCTGTTTCAACTCGTTTGCAATTTTGTTTTTGTTGTTTCTGATTTAAAAGAAACGAAACGAAATTGAAATGGCATTTGATTTAAATCAGACTTCTTCCGTTTTGGTGCGAATCAATTGGTAGTGAGTGTACCGGTAACTTAAACCTACATTATGCAAGAGCTAAATCTGCCTATTGCAGGTAACTGATCGAGCCCATAATCAGCTCTCGATGACATCAGATTTCTTCGATATTAAAAAGATTACAAAGGTTCAGCCATATTTTGATTTAATTTGAAAATGGAAGAGCGAGACTTAGCTTCGAACAACCATTACGGTGGTTGGAATTTTTGCACACGTCTTGTCAAATCTTCAAAGGCTAATATCTTCGCTCACAATAGAGTAATTTGAATAAAATATTCAAATTATTCATTTTATATTATCTATTTTCGAACTATACTATTCAAAAAAAGTAGGGGATATTTGATTTTGGGGGCATAATACTAAAATATGCAAATGACTACGAAAAAAGTCACTATAGAACCTAACAGAAGAAACATTTCCAGTTACATGTGACGCCCAAACGCACCAATAGCTACCGCATGGAATGCAGGTGATGCTTGGGATCATCATGGGGGTCCAACCCAAGATTTGCACGACTCTGACTTTGAATGTTACAGTCATTGTGGCATTGAATTCCAGGGTGGAAACATCAGTTTAATTGTTTTAGTGACCAGAAAACAAATTTTGATATGCGTCGGCTTACCCAAAATGAAAGGTTACGTGCCCTTGGCATGCTACAGATCGGCACAACACAGGCGGTTGTGGCGCGGACGATGAATGTTTCTCAGTCTGTCATAAGCAAGCTATGGTCCAGATACCGTGATACACAATCTGTACAGGACAGACCACGCTCAGGTCGACCAAGGGCGACAACTCAAGCCCAGGTTCGATTTATCCGTACCTTGGCCT
This sequence comes from Patella vulgata, assembly GCF_932274485.2. Classification (NCBI taxonomy): domain Eukaryota; kingdom Metazoa; phylum Mollusca; class Gastropoda; family Patellidae; genus Patella; species Patella vulgata. The sequence goes on from NC_065881.2 coordinate 68,346,054, forward strand.
TGAGAAATCGTGTCATCACACTGGTGTGAGAGTGAGTGGCCAGACGATTCGGAATCGACTGCATAGGGGTCACCTTCGCGCCCGACGTCCTCGCGTGATCCCTTGTTTGAGAGATCATCACATTCAGGCAAGACGTCGTTGGTGTAGGGATCGTCAACACTGGGATAATCGACGCTGGAGCAATGTGATGTTTTCAGATGAGTCAAGGTTCACTGTTGATTTTTTGGACAGACGTAGGAGGGTGTGGCGTCGTCGAAACGAGCGCTTCCAAGACGTTAACGTCATCAGACATGATCGATTTGGGGGTGGTTCTGTTATGGTGTGGGGAGGCATCACTGTTGCTGGAAGAACGGCTTTACATGTTGTTGCAGGGCGTGTTACAGGCCAGTACTACCGGGACAACATCTTGGCAGTCCATGTTGTGCCGTTCGCACGACGTCATGGCCGCCGTTTCATCTTCCAGGATGACAACGCAAGATGTCACAGGGCCAGGATCGTTACAGGTTACCTCCAACAACAGAACATCACCACATTACCTTGGCCAGCACTGAGTCCCGACCTCTCCCCCATCGAGCATGTCTGGGACATGCTTGGACAGAGGTTACGTCAACGTCAACAACGTCCTGCCAATGTCCAAGAACTTGCTGTTGCGTTGCAACAGGAATGGGACAATCTGGACCAAAATGACCTTAGACGTCTCATTAGGAGTATGCCACGTCGGATCAATGCTTGTTTGGCAAACAGAGGAGGATTTACCCTTTACTGACTTGGTTGTGATGCTGTGGGAACTTTGCTGTTTGACCCCGGGTATCATTTTACCCTTATAATGGTCAGTCTGTGCCTTACTTAGTCTAACGATCATTTGGAATAAATCGATGAATGATCTTTTAGAGGCATTTAGTAACTGGATAGAGCAATAAACTATAACACATACTTATGGAAGAACAATTACTGATTTATTTGGGCGACGTTTCGAAGAGTATTCTCTCATTTCATTTTGTCATTTGTTTCTTCGTCAGTTTCATTAGGTGACTTTAATAACACTTAAAAATCAAATATCCCCTACTTTTTTTGAATAGTATATTATAGCAAGAATGGCTAGCTCTTTATCTAAATCTTACATAATGTATCCTTGAATTGACTGTGCTGCATTTAATATTGTTTGTTCTGTGTATTGTTAGATGGTTAGCATTGTCTATTAAATGAAACACTCTGGACGTATTTTATCCAATAAAACATCTTAATTTACATGGAAAACGTATATTATAGTCTCGCGCAACTATTTTAACAACTGTGAATTTACAAAATAAATAAAACAAGAACAAAATACAAACGGGCAGTTTTATTTTCGGTTGGCTTACATATTTAATCGATTAAAACACCTTTGTCATTTAAACATACATTATGCAAGAGCTAAATCTGCCTATTGCAGGGCATTCTTAGGCCTGAAATGTTATCTAAATTATTAACTAGACATTAATTAACTTATCCAGACCATAATCAACTCACGATGTCATCGCTAGCCTGTGATATTTACTGGATCGGAATCCGATCTACTGCTCAACACTCATTGATGATTAAGTTTTAAAAAATGGATAATCGAGACTATACTTTTTATCGTACCGGATTTAGTAATAATGATCGAGGCTAGGCCTAAAATTCAATCGCTAAATTCTCGGTTCAGAGTGGATCAATTTGACTGAATTTTCAGCACCCTTTACATCATCTAGTTTTTAACTATTATAGTGGTCGAGGCTAGGTCTAACATTCAATCGGTTCAGAGTTGATCAATTTGACTGAAATTTTCAGCAAATTCCTAGAATTAACTATTATAGTGAGAACTATCAGCTCTTTAATCTCCCATAATGTATATTGAAACTTTGTTTATTATCGTTGCAAAGGTGGCCTACTTGGCAGTCGAGACTATCTTGTCAAAACTTCAAACACTCGTAACTTAGCTCAGAATAAAGTAGTCTGGCTGAATTTATCCATATTTTCATTTCCTTTTATCTAATTTGAACTATCATAGCAAGAACGACCGACTCTTTTATGTAAATCTTACATAATGTAATTATTTCCCCACCGTACCACTATTTTGAGCTGAACCTTTCATAGTAATATATGAAATGAAATGAAATGAAATGGGGTTTAACGTCCTACTATTCTGCTCCGAACTGGACTAATGAAGACGGGCATACGCCATACAGTGTGCTATGAGGGAAATTTTGCCCGGACAGCGGCACTACGGCCTACTCTTATATCGAATTCCAATATTTTACGTGCACGCCAATGTGTACACGGGACCTCGGTTTTTCGTACCATCCGAACGACTAGACAGCTGTACTTGTCAGACCCTCCGTCCTGCATCACTGACAAGGGGGAACCACGCCGGAAAATCTGGATGAACTTTTTCGGCCAATGCAGGGATCGAACATCCGACCTCCAAGATAGCGAGCCAGCGTCTTACCCACTTAGCCACCATGACCGCCAGTAACACATGAACCATTTACATTTTGGCGTTTTGATATACACACTGAAACTGTTTTATATCAACAGATAGTCTATTGATTATTTTTATAAATATCAAAAATCTTGTTTAGTAGAGTGCATGTACTGGTTCTCTAGAATCTTCAGGAAATGAACATCGATGGGCATATGTGTAGATGTGTGACCAAAAACCGATATCAATAGGGAAAATAAAACCAGCACCTAAATATCAAATCAGCAACTAAAGTCATTTCTATTTACTCGCTTGTTCAACAGCTATTTAGAGTTTTTGGTTGTTCCACCATCTACAGGTAAACAGAAGAGTTTTAATACCAGGCATGTACAGTTGTTACAGCGATAAGACCGTTATATAGATCACAGGTTGAAAATCCGCCGTATTCCCCCTAGTCTTATTAGATAACCATCTCACATACTCACTTTATTATTTTATCAAACACTGTATATCCTCCTCGGGGTATAATAGCTAAATAACTGGGCTATTATTGAAGTGAGGGTAATTTAATCCGGCACTGGATGCTCCCATTTCATGAAACGTATATTTAACATCTTCATCGGTCTCCGTAGATTCATGCTTAATTCACATGTAACCTCTTGTATCGAACAAAACATTCGAAGTGTTTCGAAGCCAGCGAATTCGGACATCGAAAATATTACGTACTATCCAAAATATGCTGAAAAATCGATAAAATCTTCCATTTACTATAGCTTTAACACAATTAATCATAATAAGGTCTCTTAACGTGATTTTAGCAACATCTCAAAAGTCGAATCTCTTATACTAATGTCAGTCCATAAAGGGTTCAGTATTTACATGATTGACTGAAATTCCATCCATTTATTTTGTTCCCTATACGTAAATGGTGCGCTTTACTTTTTCTATTTGTCTCTCTTCTCGCTTCTTTAAATTGGCAGAATCTGTCAACAACACCAGTCTACATTTCTTCGAAATTGAACCTTCCGCCATTTTTGCAATGTACGGTAATCGCCAGTCACGGGTTTTTTTTTCTTGTTGTCGGATGACCTGTAAAATCAGAGAAAAACGTTTAGGTTCGCGAAAAAATAGGGTAATCGCAAACACAGCTAATTTAATAGTTTAAGCACCATAATTGCAATAGTCTAAGATAATGCCCATTAAACGCATATATTAACGCGTAAATCTGGGCGTGTTTTGTTTTTATAATTTATTACCGATAAATAAAAGTACCTTGGCTTGAGTATATATCCTTGCGTGTTAAGGCTTCAACTTTAATCCCTATTAATCAAGTAAAAAAATGTTCAAATGCAATAAAAGAAATTACTTTTGTAAATAACAAAGGGCGTTGTAGCCATTTTCACCATATTTAAAAAGCTGACGACTTTCAATAAAGAAACAAAGATTATAACACGAGAAGGAAATTAAGATATCAATAATTAAGGATAATTAATAATCTGAGAGGCACTCCAGATCAACCGAGCGTTAATTGCAGGGTGACTAAAATGTAATTACAAATAATAGTAGCCATTTTAACCAACCGACCAATCAGAGACAATTTAAGTTGGGCACCTGGCCTCTCGAAAACGATTGTTTTTTGTGATGAAGTCATGTGACCAACGGAACTGGTTTAAAATGAAAGAAGATGAAAAATTGCCAAATATCGAAACAGTGGAAACATGATTCATTTGGACCTTTTGTTTATAACTATAATAACGATACATACAGTCCGTAAAAGAGCTTATAAATTATGGTCATATCATGGTCTAAGCGATAGATCAGATAAAAGCCAAACATTCTATTGATATCAATAAATGCAATTTTTGTGGAAAAAAGATGACATTTTTTTTTTATTTTTTCAAAATTCTAATTTCAATGTTTCTAAACAAGAAAGGACACACAAAAACAATTCTGAAACAGTCGACAATCGCCTGATGTCTATACGACCAGAATAACGGTAATCAGTTTTCCATTATAGACTAGTTAAATATTAATCACCGCTAGAGGGCTAGTAGTTAAGATGGCGGTGGATAATGGGTGACTGATTCAGACACAGGAAGGAAGAATTTTACTTTCCTGTTCCTTCGTTCGGAAATCTCTTATTAACTTTCTTGTTACAATAAGACAGATTAGAAATGTGATATATCTTAATACACGTCGAATACAGTCAATCTTATAATATAACATAAATGACGACAATTATTGCCTTTAAGTCATACTATGGGTCGCTATAGTTGAGCGGCTAGTCACAAAGTTTGGGATTAAGGGGCATGCATCTGAGACTGAATAGGAAAGTGTGGTGGGGAGTGAACACGAAAAAAGGTTCCCCACGCTATACATGCATGTAACTGAATCCGAGTCAGTTGAAATACGATTAACAATAAAAGGAAACGCCTATGCCGGATTGAAATCATTATCCTTCTGCAAGTACAGCCCCCACCACCACCATTACAATTCTTACCTTTTTCAACTAAAAATTCATTGTTAACGACTCATTAGATTTCTGCATTAATGTTGACGTATAGTTTTCAAAGTGTTTTACGTATCAACGTGCAAAATACTACAGTGAAGTCGATGCTGGAATACTCAATAACTTGGTGCTTTTAAAGTTACCATGAATATGATATTTTATTTTTAAAAATTAATTACACGTGAATTGATTTACCTGGTGACAAAGACAAAACTCCTTTAATGAAACGGGCTCTATTCATTTAGTTTCTAAAAGGTGTAGAATAAATGAACAAATCAGATTAAATGAAATTAATTTTTTTTGTTTGTTTTTGTTTTTGTGAATCAAATAGTTTAGAAAACTCCGTGGTAGATATCTAAAAATAGTCACAGTATTATTTCTTATCAATGCATTATGTTGAAATATAACTCGATTGTACTTTACTGTTGGTTCGCTATCTCACCCAACAAAAATTTAGTTATGTTTATAAATGGGATTTCAGCATACAAATCAATTTATTCCTACCATAAATTGATATCTATGATATCGGCTAATCTTGTTATATATATACATGTATATTTTAAATTTTAAAGCTAGCCCACAGAACATGAGCATGGTGAATTTACGTAATGACGAACCGCAAACTTAGCTCAGATTATCAAAAGAATAAGGTCGAATAACCCCAAAATTTGTATTGAAATAATTTGAAATATAGAAAAGGCAACGAAAATTCAGAATAAACATAAAAATTAGTATTATGTGTTATTTATATTGAAATCATTTGAAACATAGAAAAGGCAAAGACAATTCCGAATACACATAAAAACTGGTACTAGTATAATGATGTGATAATCTGTCAATCGCTAAGATAATTTTAACACTGTAAAATGTTTCTTAAATCAACCACTTTAAGATCAACTGGCTAGTAAGTCGTTAACCTTTTCAAACCGCCATTTGGGCAACGACGTTAATCCCATCTTTTGTTTTTGTTGATTTATTATATTGTTTAACCCCTTTATGTATTGTTCATCTATCGACATGTCAGTTTTAATCACATTTACCTTTATCCTTATATCTGATTTTCCTTAAAGATACATTATGGGAGATTAGATAAAGAGCTGTCAGTTCTCACTGTAATTCATGTAGTTAAAAACTAGATAATGTAAAGGGAATTTGCTGAAAATTTCAGTCAAATTGATCCACTCTGAACCGAGAATTTAGCGATTAAATTTTCGGCCTAGCCTCGACCATTATTACTAAAGTCGGTACGATAAAAACATAGTCTCGATTATCCATTTCATGATTAAATCATGAATGAATGAATGAAAGTTGAGCAGCAAATCAGATCCTAATCCAGTAAATATCACAGGCTAGCGATGACATCGGGAGTTGATTATGGTCTGGATGAGTTAATTAATGTCTAATTAATCATTTAGATAACATTTCAGGCCCAAAGAAAGACCCGCAATAGGCAGATTTAGCTCTTGCATGATGTATGTTTAAATATAGCAAATTTGTACCTTGAGGGCAGTCACTAGAAAGGAAACCTTACTAAATGCAGTAACTGGCCTGTCAGTACTGTAAGACGATATATGTATATTTATGTTCCGGTATATTAGAAGTCATTCGAAGTCTTTTATATCCGAAGAGAGAATTTACACCTCTAAACTAGGTGTTAATCATATCACGCTTCATGCATAACACAGAATGTAAATTTTAAATTTAATAAAACATTAATGACTTTTTGACTTAAAACAAATATAATGTAGCTATTGGTTTGATGATTAGGTTTCGCTCCATTGCTTCAAGCATCCGAACAACTGTCCGTTAAAAACATAAATTCGGGTAGTAAAATAATTTCTAGGCTGAAAAATATCAGATTATTTTCTTTTTTATGTAGTATATAAAAATGGTGTCGGAACATCTATATAGGGGTAATGTATTGTAATATTAGAGTGTTTTATAGAAACCTTATGTTATAGATGACGTTCTACAGGAAATACAGCAAGTAATTGTTTTCTAAAGCCACTATAAGTAAAGGACCAAAACCTTACCGTAAATATCTCAATTAACGTATATATATTTAGTGACCAAAGTTTTTCTTCCATTGCTTTATATAGAGAAAGTTAATATCGAGATTAAGCAAGAGAATTCGCTCGACAGCCATAGCTGGGAGATTATTAATGGGTGTGATTTAACTAATATTGCGGCAATTACTATTAGGCAATTGCGTTTAAAATATTGAAAGGAGAATGCGTTGAACCAGACACAGTGAAAGTTAAACCTATACCTATTGTATATAAGTGTTTCAGAGCAGGTACAATATATAGATACTAATGACGTTATAAGCTTACTTTTCGTCAAGTGACGAATATTAAAATAACAACTAAAACAACACAAAACAAAAAATAATTCGTGGTTAATATACCCTTTTTATTACAAGTACCGTATTTAACAAGTCATTGTCCTTTTTTACTAAGAAAAGAACTAAATTTATTGTTTATACCATGTCCAAAATAACCGTAAAATTGAAAATTACAAAGCCCTAACCTACTAAGCACCACGCACAAGTCCATGAAAACATTACTAAATATTATCAGTCCAATTTACAGATTTGTTTTAGATTTTCACACGTCTTATAATTATATTTTTATATTGACCCCTGCTTTCAGTTTTTAACTGTTTGGAAACCAATTTGTGGGAGAACTACAACTGTTTCTAAATTGTAACTCAATGTCCTGTTCAGAAATTGCTTTTCTAGGTGCGTAAAATTGTATTTGCGGGTATACGGTAAGTGATGTGACGAAATTTGGTGGGTTTTAGACATATGGTATCTAGTAGGCTATGGCTATAGGTCAAAACTAGAAAACACAGCATCATTCATATACAAGCATGATTCATAATATATAAAAATAAAATTTAACTTAGATAACATACATAATGGATGATACAATATCATATTAGTATATATTTATATAATCATGATTTATTGTCAAAGTGATTCTTTTATTATTCGAAAACTCTGAATTTGTGTTTAAAGAAATCAGACGAACAATTTCTATAAGAACACAACCCAATTAGATAAGAGACAGTATACTTACAAGAATACAAATACCAGTAGCCCATGCTTTTTGAAATGTATACTTGTCACAGAATCTGTCAAAATTCTGAAACATATCTAAAGATTAGGCTTCTAATATTGCTGAATTTTTCAAAAATTAATGAATCAAAATTAACCAATTTAAAAAAAAAAAAAAAAAAGAGAATAGATTAATGCTAACAAGATTGCTTTCTTCGATTATAATAATATTCCTTGGTGTTTTTTCCCTGAAATATGTTTTTTTTTGTACCAGAAATGTAAATAAAAAAGTAAACCGTCTTTATGTTCATGTTCTCGGAATATTTTCAGATTTTATGATTATTTTGTTTTTGAAATGATTCAGATTTTTGCCCAGGGCTTCAAAATTTCTCGGTGGTCATCTGAGACTAGAATTATTTCGATTCAGATGGTTTTCATTTCACAATAATAATAATCATAGACAGTATATACGAATAATGAAATGTTTATTTTTAAGTTGTACTATTTAATGTAAATAAAAGCACCGTTAATTCAAGAGAGAGAGACTAAAAAAAATCTTTACAGGAAAACTATTGAGGTTGTCGATTAAATACATTTCTAATGGGTTCTTCACATGCTATATTTTCTGTTAAAGACTTGTATTATTGGTCATATTGGAAACATTAATATTTTAACACTTCTATCAAACGTTCTTGTTTATAAGATGTCGATATTTCCCCCTCTTTAGTTCCCTGGTTAAGAATTGGCCAATATATACGTCCAGGCGTTCACATTGCGGAAATTGCACGTAACGTCAGAAGCCCGGCGCGTGCCACTGGCAGGAAGGCTCGTGAATGACTTCAAATCCTGTCAAGTGGTACCACTAGCAGGTAGCGAGAACCCGACACCAGAGATTGCTACAGTTTCACAAAGTTGCTTCATGTCTTTTCCTAACTACGCTAGAGTGAAAATGGAATCGGAGGGTCGGAGAAATAATAGGGTGTGGCCAGATTACCTAGCCAAGTGTAACTATCAGGGAACTGATGGGAACGGAAAGCTTAATGGTAGCGGGCAGGTGGTTGCTAGAGCGATAACAGACGTCTCCGTTCCCCAGAGCTCGAGGCACGGATTTCCTTTAACGGAGACCAACAGTTCCGTGTCGGAAATGATGGGAAACGAGGAAAGGAAAGGCACATCAGAATTATTATCTAGAAGCGTAACAGGAGAATGTATATCCAGTCTACATAATACACAGCCATCTTATGGTCCGGTTAGAAAACAGACGACAGTTAGAAATACACCTTATACGATCCCTACTTTAGATACAACTAACAAATTACAACATAAAGTTTTTGTACCTGCAGGTAAGTTAATATTTCCTTTACAAAAATTATGTTCAAATGTTGGTTTTCCGTGTCTTTCTTGTTATATTTTGCTTTTTATTTTAAGAAATGATACCAATTGCTACACTATTTTTCCCAATTTGAATTCAGTTAGATATTCAAATTGAAACTTTGAAAACTAGGATAAGAAACAGAGATTTGCCCTGTATGATAAATAGAGCACACAGTCTACAGAATCATCAAAACCATTGCTGTATTTCTATAGTAATTAATAATTTCAAATTTAGTCAGAGAAAACCGTAAAAAGAAATTTACAAAAAATTGTTTATATTATTTTGAAAATACCGTTAAATTAGACCTATTGTTTTAAAATTTCTGTTCATCTATCAGTTCATAGTAATTAAATATATAAATAATTATTTCACATAAAAAATAAAATAAAAAAGATATCGAAAAGGGACGCTGATCAATACGTCTTTATATACACGAATCGAATCTTTTTTCATAGACCACATAGTAATTTAACATGCAATTTTATTAATATTTAAAATTCTGTGGTGCAGGTAAATTGTGCCCGATTTCATTTTTTTGTGTCTAGTGTGCAGTTTATACAATTTAATGAGATTTACAAACTATGGTTAATTTGTTGATGACAATCAATAAAAAGATAATTAGGTAATTATCTGAAACTTGCTTCAATGTAATGAACATTTTAGTTTTTAATCAAGGAAATAATCACTACAATAAAATAGTTTTATTTTTTCTGACGAAGGGTTGTACTTGTAGATATATATGCCGTGTGTATTTAATAGAATAGAAGGATCTAAATTCTAATTTGCATGTTATCGGCATAATTTATTAGGCTGCATAAATCGCAGTATATAGAAACGGTAATACATTTAACCCGAGTAGTGAAGTCAACGAACTGATTGGGAAAAACCGCGTATGTTAGTGGATTTTTTAGGCATCATTTTGGTATGTTATACTGGAAATAATAAAGATATATCCCAATACCATTTTGGTTCTTAATATCCTACAAGACTGAAGAACTGCAATGATAATATAGGTTATGGTAAATGTATACCTATTATATATTGTGTCGAAAACCGAAGTGCCAAAAAAAAAGAGATTACACTGATCTGCTTAATCTTGAGTTAATATTGCTTTAAAAAAAAAAAAAAAAAAATCTGTCTCAGCAATTTAATGTTTGGTCATAGATGTACTATGTCGTCATGTTTTCAATATATTCATTAGTATTAGCGGACGTTGTTTGTTTACAAGTTGTAATGTATACTGTATTAATTGTTAAACAGATCCAGATATATACTGTACTTCAATCCTTTCTAAATATTCTGTTAAAAATTGAAGTCTCTACGCTATTATTTAGGGGATTCTCTCAAATGACGACCAGCAGCTTTAACTTCTTTTAGGAAATAGGAATTATTATCTGTATGTATAGGCGGTATTAGTTCAATTTTATTGTTGATTTTTTTATCTGAAATATTTCTAATTCAATTATTTCTTTTTCGAACTATGTAGTTCTTTAAATACTAAATGTTTTCAAACGCATAAGATAGTTATTACCCCGAAAAATATATTGTATGTATAGTAAATATTAAAAATTTGCTATACTTCAACTAGGATTTTTTTCTCTAAAATAATCCACATGTCACTGTAAACAAGATGAAATATAATAAAGTGTGAGAATAAATTTCGAGAGAATTTAATTAAATACTTTTCATTAAATACAATTTTTCGAGAAACAAAATCAAATATCAAACAGACAATTTTTGTTTCATCACTATGCATGAGATTCCAAAACTTCAGTCAGGATATTGGTAGTAGTGATGGCACACAAATGGATTGTTATAACAAACTCTCATTTTTCAATTTTTCAAAGAAATTGAAGAAGTTATTTAGTGCTATAATTTAACAGGAGTGTCGGGTTTACCTATGGGCCTATGACTGTGTTAGGAGCCACGGTGGCTCAGTGTGTAAGGCGTTGGAATTTTAACCGGGATTTTCCCCTTGTCAGTGGCGCAGGGTGGAGGTCCTGGCAGGGCACAACGTTTCGTTCGGATGGAACGAAAAACCGAGATCCGTGTACAAATTGGCGAGCACGTAAAAGAACCCTTGACAGTTAGAATTCGATATAAAAGTAGGCCATAGCGTGGTCCGGCCAAAATGTCCCTTATACATGTAACACACTGTACGATGTATGCCCGCCGCGTCTTCATTAGCCCAGTCGATGCAGAGTAGCACGTTAAACCCATTTCATTTTTCACGACTATGTTACTAGAATTCGACTAGAGAATCAGGGTCAGACATTTGTTGTCATTAGTAACTAGCGGTGGAAAAGGGGTGGCATACAGTAGTCGATAATTACCATTTTAATGATATAAAACAGTGAGTATATATGAGTCTTAAAGTGAGTAGAAATTTAAGGTTTTATATCCAACTCAGCCCGCCGTTCTTGTTACCATTTTTGCACCATGCTCACAAACTCATTATCAATCATTATCACAGTTATACAGTGATTATTGCTTTTTATCCCCAAATAGAGACCGAGTAACAGTTATTTAATCAAACAAAACCCTAAGATAGATTGTAGAATTGTTAAATTATAAACAAATTAACATTTTGAATCAGATTTCCAGAATCACCATCGTGGAGCTTGGTCACCGAGGATGCTTTCGCCTTTACATAAACTGCAAGCAAAATCTGCAAAAATTAGTTTGTGAAAAAGCTTCCCTTGTCACTTCAAGCAAATGTCCCAATTTATGGTAATTTCATTTAGACTAAATTTAGTTCAGTTCTGTAAATTTCGCATTTAATGTTTTGATTTTGAATACCATTTTCATTTTAAATTTTGTTTCTAAATTTTAAAAGATTACGGATCAAAATTATTGAATCCTGATCTTTCCTTTACACTGAACCGCCAAATAAGCGATATACATAAACTGATGGACAATGCATGATATAACTAAGAAATAGACATTTATAGTGGGGATAGGCGCAGTTTTCACTGGAGATTTATTAAAGCTAATAGAATATGAACATTGGAATTCAACAATATATTCTTCATTTCCCTCAACTACTGTCGCGTTGCACAATATACCGTTTTATTGTAATCTTTTACGTGTTTGTAACTTTATGCATCTTTATCAACGAAGTAGGGGACGGAACAAGTTGATATGACGGAAAACCACGGTCCATCCCTGTTCACGTTGATGGGCGCGTAATAGAACAGTTAACACGTAGTCCCAAAAAGACAAAAAAGACATTATGACTTTCATGGTCTTCGCAGATTGGTAAAAAAAAGTATTTTTCGATTTAACCATATACAATAATATCTGGTATTTTAAAATTTGAATGTATACAAGAATTGAGAAAAGGCTCCCAGGCCATCTTTGAGAAATACACTTTTTTTCTTATTTTATCAATTTACGCGTCATGCATATTATTTAGTGGTTTTTAGAGCGTTTAACCCACGCCTTCGAAAAACATCTCATTCTTTAGTTTGTCGGTGCTTGGTTTTTCAGTACTTAAACCTGAGTCTAAGGTTCTGACGGTGTAACTCATGACGTCAACGGGGGATCACGTGGCTAAGTGGGTAAGACGCTGGCTCGCTAGCCTGGAGGTCAGGTGTTCGATCCCTGCATTGGCCGAGAAAGTTCATCCAGATTTTCCGGCGTGGTTCCCCCTTGTCAATGATGCAGGACGGAGGGCCTGACAAGTACAGCTGTCTAGTCCTTCGGATGATACGAAATACCGAGGTCCCGTGTATACATTGGAATGCACGTAAAAGATCCCTTGGCAGTTGGAATTCGATATAAGAGTAGGCGATAGTGCCGCTGCCCGGGCAAAATTTCCCTCATAGCACACTGTATGGCGTATGCCCAGCATAGGAGCAGAACAGTAAGACGTTAAACCCCATTTCATTTCATTTCATTTTCATGACGTCAACTCTCAGACTATGGCATCGTTGCGTCTTTCTTGTAAATAATTCTTTATTTTTCATTTTGATGGACGCCTGTATCTTTAATGGCTCGGGGCTGTGCAAAGCAGTGAACGCTTACGACTGGCCCCGTGACATATTCACTTGATTTGATATTTGTTGTTTATCGCTTTCAATGTCTGTGTTGTTTGTCTTGTTCGCAGGTGTGTCTTTTCGGATTTCTTTCAGTGCGCCCCCCCCCCTGTACTTACTAATATACTAATTACTAATTCGATTCCTTTCCTCTCTGCGTTGCGCACCAGGGCCCTGAAATGGAATGAAAGGGTTTAACATCCTATTGTTCTGCTCCGATTGGGCTAATGAAGACAGGCATGCACCATACATACAGTGTACTTTTTGAGGGAAATTTTGCACGGACACCGGCGCTATGGCCTACTCTTATATCGAGTTCCAACTGCCAATGTGTACACGACAGCCATAGCCCTGAAAAATAGATTTTGGTATATGTATAGTGTATGAGGGATATACATACACGGTATATTACATTTTTTGTGTGGAAATATTATGACTCAGTACTAAACGTGGATTAAATGTCTAATTAAAACAGGATATTTATCACAGGAAATTCAGAGAAAAACAAGGAACACATATCTTAATAAAACTATGAGCACCGGGAAAAGTTTATAAAAACATTTGTAACTGTTTCAAATTTACTCAGTTAAAAAAGCTTGCATTCCACACTCTAGATGGCGAAAAAGAAACAAGACTTTCCATTATTTCTCTGACCTTTCCCGACCTCACAAAAAACCCACTTGGTAGTGATCTTTATCACAATTAAAACATTGTCGTCTGTGTGTAGGAGCTTATTACTCTCGGCAAATTTTTCCAATCTGTAATAATATTTTAAATGGATTGTCAGTGTCTAGTGTCAGGTGTCTACTTGTTAAGTGCGTGTCTTGTGTTCGCTACTCTCCATTCCCCCCAACGTAAGATCATCCCGGGTCCTTTTACGTGGTTACAAAACCCATGGGAACTCGATCATCTAACGAACAAGTCAAAACAAAGTCCAAGAACGATATCAGCTTTACGTGTTATTTCATATTTGTTTGATTAGTACAAAGAACAATAGCCGTAATTGAAATCGGAACCGTAATCATTGACTTGGGTTAATATCGCAAGCGTAATTCACACATACTGCGATTCTTTTACCAAGACGGGGGCCAAAGTTGCTCGCGACTCTACCAATTTCCAGGTGGAGGGCACATGTCCGCATGCGCACCAGATGCACGCGCCATTGTTTCAATGGTTTTGACTGGCTAAAAAAGTCCTGGTGATATACAACAGCAACACGAACAAATGTAAAAGTTCAGAAATCTCGCGACAATATAAATATGGTGGGGCGGGTGTTAAAACGTTAAGATTGAAAACGAGAACCATATTGCCCGTTTATTTATTTATTGAGTAGGTTTTGACGAGAAGGTATAAAGCCAGAAATGTCGTGAGATCTTTTGACTATTCATGTGAGGCCACAAGTTTGTTTGTGATTTTAACATTTTAATTCTTGTATAAATATCACAATATTTTCCTTTTATAAGGCAGGATGGAGTGGGGAAATTTTTATTCGCGTCTCAAATGAAATACTATATCTACTATAAACAGTTAGACTGTTTGACTGAGTCCCATATTACGTGAACATGCCCAACATTTGTATAAACTACTACATTATCACTTAGGCCTACATGAAATATAGATTTTTTTTATTCAGAACCGATCTAATTACATCACCCATAAAACATAACAGATTTTGAAATAGAGGCACATAGAAAAAAAATTAAAATTACATTTTTTTTTCATGGAAAATAATTCCGATTACGAAGAGATTCGAGAAATGTAGCGAGTGTACATCTTTTGCTATTTTGGTTTTACAAAATACACGAAAGCCGAACATCATTTTATTATCATTCAAAATAATTCTGTTGGTTTAAAGATACATTATGGGAGATAAGATAAAGAGATGGCAGTTCTCGCTATAATAGTTAAAAACTAGATAGTGTAAAGGTAATTTGCTGAAAATTTCAGTCAAATTGATCCACTATGAGCCGAGAAAGAAGCGGGTGAAAATTTTGCATAGTCTCGGTCATCATTACTAAAATCATTAATATAAACAGCATAGTCTCGATTATCCGCTTTTATTGATTTAATTATCAATAGCCGTTAGCGGCATATATGAATCTAATCCAGCCAACATCGAAGGCTAGCCTTGACATCGAGAGTTGATTATGGTCTGAATAAGTTAATTAATGTCTAATTGATAATTTAGATAACATTTCAGGCCTAAAGAAAGACTTGTAATAAGCAGATTTTGCTCTTGCATAATGCATGTTTAAAGGAGCTAAATCGCTAATATTTGGGACCTAGAAATTGACACAAATGGGTCGCAACGCATATAATAATGTAATATGAATGTATATAAACTGATTTAAATTTAATCGTTTCCGTTTTTACTCTAATTTCAAATCAGTTATGTTCGGCAAAATACGTCAGAAATCTCAATCGAATGGCAGTCTCTGGCGTCTGGTTATTCCAGTCTACACCGATAGTATTTATTGCGCATACTCTCTAGATAAGAATATGGTGTCAACGTTTGACATGAATTGTGGAATATGTCTAGCCCCGTTCTGCGAATCTCTTGTTACAAATGGCGCTGAAACGCAATATGGTACACGATTCGTGTACCAGTGGTAAAATGTTTATTTCGTCTTAAATATTGGATATCAGAAGCCCATCTTTTCCAGGTAAGATCACAACATCAATGTTGATTTAAATTGACAAATAATTCGTGTTTTCAATGTCGAAGACTTTGGTTGATATTGAGTTAGAGACTTAGCTACTTTAAACAGGATCCTCTTGTGTTTGAGCAGTAGTGGATTTGGTCTTAAAACTGGCCCAAATATCACTAACCTACTAGGTCGGCCCAGTATTCAATAATATGCTTTTTATCTGAGAAAATAAACAAAATGCTAGAGCAACGGCCTACTTTTTACACAGCGGCCCCACCCACAGGGTATTGCCCATTCCGGTGTTTGAGAATTTTTAAGTAATTTCGAGTTTTCTTCCAATAATACATTCTGACTAAATTTGATTTTTAAGAAAAATATTCTTGATATTGTCATTTTTAATCCTGACTTGTTTTCAGTCCAATCTATAGAAAAATATTTTATAATTCGAAATGTTGCCAAAAAAACCCAGTCACCATCCAAATAGCAAGGTTTGATTAATCACATGTGCGTATAAGTTTATTTATATCTTCTACATAATACGATATTGTGTTACAAAGTGTTTTAACTTTCTTTGGGTTTTATTTCAAAATTCAGTCATCTTTTATTCAAAGCTTTTTTAACTTTCGTGAAACAAGATTTGTTATATTTGAACAAGACTATAAACGTGGACAATCCTTAAATAAAGGGCAAGTTCGAAGTTAAATTTGAACTTTTAGAATGGCATCGACTTTTACAACCATGTTGCAGTCTTTTATCTTTCCAAGTTAAAATTTAAAAGCTAAAATTTATTTGGTATTTGGTTTCTGATCTAAGAAAGTTGACATAATCGAGATCTTTCTGATGTTACACGCACGTGGTGGTAATCGACTGATACAAGAAGAAGTGACGTAGAGAAGCAAGTCGTTAAGTTTCGTAAAATCTCGTAAAATAAAATGGCAGTAGAGGTGGTACCCGCAGGCAACACTTGAGCACGCACGTTTCTCCATGATTACTGTCGACATCAAAGATGGTCAGACGAAACATTCTAAAATCTCCAAACGTTTTAAACGACATTTTAAAGTTCTCTATATGCCACCATAACCTATAGCAACTAATCAGTGAAACTTGTCCACCATAATCTGAGAAGGGTGTATCGTCCATTTTTATTTTATCATAGAAAGCAGTGGTTGTCGCTTTAATAACTTCCAGATATCGAGGCACTGTTTAGCCACTTGTTCCCCGATTATCCGGGGCCCTAGATGGTGATATGCAAACAACGGGACGAACATGTTCTTGAATACCAAGGTCACCTAGAGTAGATTCCAATTTTTCCCATGATTCACCCCTCTTCTGGCTGATTTTGGGGGGTCATTATTAAGGTCAGCCATATGGAGATATAGAAGTTTAATGTGGACAGACCTATAATTATGTATATTCATTTAATATATAAAACATGTTGACCACCGTTCTCATGTGAGAATCATATGTCTCATACACTCTATAAATTGGGGGAATGCTTTTAAAAGAAACTGAATAAATAATAGTGTCGCCAATCTTACTATATTAGATTAATACCAAGACATTCTAAAACAAAATATACCCTATCTTAAAACTAAATAATATAAGATACAAAAAATGACACTCCAAAAAAAGCGGCCATACTAATCGCCAACAAGAACCGACAAGTGCGTGATTTTTTTGTCAATAGCTCCCAAGGTATTTCAAAAGGTGACTGACAAGGAAAGAAATGTTATATATATATTCATACTCAAAATTTAAACATGCATTATGCAAGAGCTAAATCTGCCTATTGCAGGTCTTTCTTTAGGCCTGAAATGTTACCTAAATTATTGATTAGACATTAATTAACTGATCCAGGCTATAATCAACTCTCTGTGCCATCGTTAGCCTGCGATCTTTTGTGGATTTGAATTCATTTTGTGATGGATAATTTAACGTAAAAACGGATAATCGAGACTTTATTTATTATAGAACCATCGTTAGTAATGATGATCAAGGCTAGCCGAAAATCGAATCGCTAATATCTCGGTTCAGAGTGATGCAATTTGGGGGAAATTTTCAGCATTTTCTGTTTTCATTATCTATTTTTAAACTATTATAGCGAGAACTGTTAGCTTTTAATCTAATCTTACCTAATGCCCATTTAACTGATTTCATGAATAATTGAAAAATGTGGACTTTTAAAATTTTGACAAAAACGCTCCAACTGATCCCCCAAAAGAGCCAGCTTCTGTCAATAGCGCACAGTGTATTACAAAAAGTGACCGACAAGGAAAGATATGCATACTCTAAACATACTATCCAAAATTTAAATGATTTCATAAAAAATCTAAAAAGTTATAAATAATTGGAATTTAGACTGATCTGCATGCTTTTCAAATTGAGAGTAGTTTTTATTTTAAAATGTCTCCATTAACATTTATCCAAACGCAGCTATGTGTTTGAATATGACTATACTATATAGATCTATCTAACATTGCTTCGTGTTGATAAATTTGTTTCGTATCTTGGTTCTTGTTTGTAATTGTATCATGGCCACTGGAGAGGAATAAAAACGATTTGTTGAGACATGTTATAACCCGCATATATCTTCCTTAATTTCCATTCGATTAAACTAGTATAATTTATGAATTTTATGAATTACACAATGTAATATCTATTTATCACACGTTTATTCTTGTCCAATTCTGTTAACTGTGATTGTCGGTCACTGTTTTAATTACTTTGAGTGCTACTGATAGAAAAACGATCTTGTCGGTGATAATAAGTAAGATAAAAATAAAAGGTGTTTTCTTTTTTGTTGTTGTTGTTCTCCATTAAGTGGTTTCGAATCCCCGGTTGTACGTGGCAAGGAGTAGGGTCGCCTGTCCAACCTCGTGGGTTTTCTCCGGATCCTCCGGTTTCCTCCCACTGCTAAAGAACCCTACGCGCAAGCGAATTATGTAAATAAAATTAAACCATATGTTAGTCCCGAAATGACCTTGTTTGTGTCGAGTGGACGTTAAACCCCATTTCTCTCTCTCTCTCTCTCTCTATCTGTTCTCCATTAAACTGAGGGGTCGCTGTAGTCTCGAGCGATAAGGCAACTTGACTCACGACTAGGAAATGAAATGAAATGGGTTTAACGTAAAAAATGAAATAAAATGAAATGGGGTTTAACGTCCCTTTGTTCTGCTCCGACTAGGGAAATTTTGTCGGGACTCATATGTCGAATTCCAACTGTCAATGTGTATACGGCGGGACCTCGGATTTTCGTCAAAACCGAACGACTATATATTGTCCCTTGCCACTGACAAGAGGGAACGAAGCCAGGAAATCCAGATGGACTTTCTCGGTCAACACAGGGATCGAACACAAGACCTCCATGTTAACGAGTGAACGTCTTACTCACTGAGCCACCGTGGTTCCCACCTCTCTTTCCTCTCGACAAGGGCGTGGGCTAAGAAAAACCACTTTGCCATGCTTTGCCTAATCGTTCGGATGGTATGGCAAATCCAGGTCCACTCCTCGTCGTACATAAAAAGAATAAGCAGAGACACTGCTGTCCGGAATTAAAATGCTCCTACCTAGCATTACAAACATGATCCTAGAGTATAAAAATTGATGGCTTATTCAGTTGATTCGTATTTAGAAGTAAAATTTGGATCCCACTTCAGAGAGTTTGACTCTATGTTGGGCTAAACACTTTTTATTGCTTACGGAGTCTGTTGTCCCTTTAAATGATAAACCATACAAATGATAAACCATACAAATGATAAACCATACAAATTACCGTGCCTCGTTTAAATATATATTCTTTGATAATTGCAATCCTAGTTATATAACCGTCACCTGGAAAATATATCCAAGACACCAGGTAATTTGAGTCAATAATTTTAATTTTCATGATCATTACAAATATCATACCTTCAGATGAAAATACATTTTATGCTCGTGGTAATCGAAATGTGTTAAATGTGTTTTGCGAATCGAACGAATCATTGTAGTCGGATTGGTTTTAAAACGGAATTCGCAAAATAAGTTTGTAGGGTCGAACAGATAATCAGATTATGCTCAAGGGAACATAATCCTCAAACATTAATTGAAGACTTGTCATATGTTCGTTAAAAAAAAATTAGGAATTTTTTTTTGCGAAATCGAACAAATCATTGCAGTCTGATAAGTTTTAAAACGGAATTCTATCAAGTACCAGGAAGACGATTTTATTATTTTACTATGACACTAAGCCTACGCCGTAAACTCAAAACCTGTTTAATATACCTTGGTGTTAAGATATAATTTTAATGTTTATGATGGATTCCATACGATCTTTTTTCTCAGGATATCAGCTCAATAAAAACATCCCTTTTCGACATACTGACTTCATTCAGCAGCTCGCTTCTAAAAGAATGAAACAGGTTGAATGGCTATCAAGGCGGGTTTAAAAGTAAGATGTGTATATTTTGACTGTGAATGTTTGTTTCAATAGTAAAGGGGGTGTTCCGCGAGGAAGTATTCTAGATAATATAAGTTTAAATTGAAAAATCTGTTTTACACGTGCATACGAAACTTAAAAATAAATAAAATAAAATTGCATATGTTTGAATTTTCTTTTTTTTAAGAACTAAAGAAAAATAATATCTATTCAAATGTTTCCTAATGGCTTAAAGATGCATTATCTAAGATTTAGATAAACGATGACCGTAATTTCTATGGATAATGAAAAAATGAATTTAATTAAAATTTCAGTCAAGTTATTTTATTCTGAGCGAAGTTATAAGTGTTTGAAAAGAAATAGCCGATTGTCAAATACCAGTTCTTTTAAAGGACAATATTGGTGCCAGTCATTATCACATATGTGATAGAGCTGGTTAAACACATTCCAAATATAATTTTAACACAGACACATAATTAAGACAAAATAAACATTTTACCGTTGGTACACGAATCGTGTACCATGGTGCATTCCACCGCCATTTTTACCAAGGGACTCGTAGAAAGAGGCTAGATATATTCCACAAGTCATGTCAAACGGTGACGTCGTATTCTTATCTGGAGAGCATGCGCAATAAATACTATCGGTATAGATTGGAATAAGCAGGCGCTAAAGATTGCCATTGGATTGAGACTTCTGGCGTATTTCGCCGAATATAACTGATTAGAAATTGCAGTAAAAACAGAAACGATTGAATGTAAATCAGTTTATATACATTCACATTACATTATTATATACGTTGCGACCCGTTTGTGTCAATTTCTAGATCCAAAATATTAGCAATTTAGCTCCTTTAACGTTAACTGATTATGTGGCGTGTTTGGTTTAAACCATTCGATAGCCCAGTCATCCGATAACCTAGAGAGTTGATCATAGGCTTGTCATGTGAATAAATGTCTAAATAATAATTTATGTAATATTTGAATCCATAACAAAGACCTGCAATGGGCAGATTTAGCTCTTGCATGATGCGTCTTTAAATATAGATTGTTCAATATTTCTGTCCAAAAGTTTTTATTAAACTATTCTATCAGTAATTAGAGGAGGACATTTGAAGGGTGGGGTTTTTAGTATTATACGTTCGGTTACATCATCGTAATAAAAACAAAACCTTCAAAAGGCCAACATACCTGCGCGCATGTTTTATACTGATTAACTGCCCAAAAATTTATAAACGCCCTTATACTATTGTAAAGCTGTCTCTTATCATTCTATAGTTATTATTGAAAGACTGAAATTATCTGGTGTCTATAATCAACGCAATTTTAACAGTTTTCACCGAATGTTTATTTTTCAGCAGATAAAAGAAGCCTCTAATTTAACAACCACGAAACGAAACACAGAATGTGACAAAATTTAGCTCTTAACACCTCGTTCTAGTTAAACCAGCATGCAGTCATTTTTCACAATATGTTTGAAATAGCCAACAGTAGAACGTAAATAACGTGGATAGTTTTGATTTATTTCCTTGCGAAAATATGAATATGTTTGCGTGGAATGAAACTTTCCGCCAGCCGCCAAATCGTTTCCAGATTTTGTAAATACCCGGTTCAGGATTCAATTCGATGCACATGCGTAAAGAAGTCGGAAATAGGGTCATTGCAGTTCATAATTCTTTGAAAGATTTGCAGAATTTGAGGCAAAGGGTTTCTGATAATAGGACGAACACAGAAAATATTCACTTGTATTTTTTGTTAGATTTTAAGCATATATATAATGATGTGGCAATGATGAATTTCAGATGAAGATTTCGGATAATTTCTATCAAATTTCATATCACAGGGTGCAGAATATTGCCGACTTTATTTAATCGTGTGGTAGAGACTTGTAAACGACTATATTTATATGATTATCATATGGTCTGGGTTAGAGATGCTATAGGTTAAAAGTTATATAATTCACGCATCAAATAAAGAATAGACCTTGCTATTAGTCTACTACATTATCTTCGATCTTAACAGCAATATTCAGATTACACACAGTCGTGAAATAAAGACCATCATTATGCTCGGAGCGTTGGTTTTGTTTTCTTCTCTTTGAAACTGATATGCAAATACATTTATAACATAGACGGCTGTTTTTACTCATATTGCAAAATTTTATACAATATTTTATTCATACGTGCACAATATATTATACATTGCTGAAACGTGACTTCATGCATTGTTCTACAGTTTAAATATATATATAAATAAACCATATTGCCAATTCAAACCTTTAATAAAATAGTTTAAAATAATATAGTTTTATGCAAATGTTTGTATATATGTTTCAGCAAGGAGTTGTGTAATATTCTAAATAGTTCTGATATAATGATGATAAACATTAGAATAATTTAAACAATATGCATAATAGTTTAAATAAATCAATAGTTTAATACACTGTTTAATACGTAGTTCCAACAAGACTTAATACAACATAGTTTTAACAACCCTATTCACCCTGCACGTTTCAAGTCAGTAGCTTGAAGCGTATATATGGTATTAGTGTCAGTGGCTTGTGGCACGAAGTAACAGTATATTGTCGCATACATAATATATTATGTCAACGCTTGGGCGACATAATATATTGTGTTGACGCTCCAAGCGTGTTAGCATATTAGACCTGTAGACTCAGTGGAATGTACGCGTCATCAGAGCCATAGAAAGTGTCCCTGTAAATAAAAGAGGGCATCCTTATCAGAAAAAGGGCACCTGTGATGTCAGAATTTCAAAAAAGGGCACTTTTCTTTCGGATTAGGGTTAGGGTTAGGGTTAGGGTTAGGACACAGAAAAGAGAGAAAAAACAGAAAAGAAAAAAACAAGCATTCATTGGTTATCAAAGCGCCAATTAAATCTATCGTTGCAAGTTCATGCCTAGTCACCTCCATCCTAGTTCCAAGCGTTGACATAATATATTATATCGCCCAAGCGTTGACATAATATATTATGTATGCGACAATATACTGTTACTTCGTGCCACAGGCCACTGACACTAATACCATATATACGCTTCAAGCTACTGACTTGAAACGTATCGCCTGCCCTATTTAATACATAGTTTTAACAAAACTTGCGGTATTATTTCATGCATAATTTTAGCAAGATTTGATATATTATTTAATGCATAATTTTCATTAAGACTTGATATACTATTTAATGCATATAGTTTTAAACAAGGCTTTTATACAAAAGTTTATACATAGTTTTAGCAAGACTTTTATACAGTATTTGACACATGATTTTGAAAAGATATGATATAATATTTAATACACAGTTTTAACAATATTTAAATATGCATGCCAATACAGTATCTCATGGTACATAGTTTTGAGACGATTTCATATAACATCTAAAGGTCCACAAGAAGTTTGACAAACACGATTAAATTTCTAATCTCTCAGAAACATATTACAATATTAATTATGATTTTTAATCCATTGAAGACAGTATACGTTCGAAAGTACCATTATCCCGTCCAGAGGGTGTAATCTACATCTAAAACTGTGTAATATTTGTCGGAAATATTATAACATAATTTCTCGACATGGCCCATTCTACAACAATTACAGCTGTTATACATATAAAGTTTATAAAATAGCCGTTGAATTGATCAATTTCGATACCAATTGGACGGATAATACGTATTTTCTTATTTAGTTATTAATATTTTATTTTAGGAGGTGGGGTGCGGGGAAGGGGTGTGTGTAAGTCTACAAAACATCTTCTTTGGCTTAATTCAATCCTGGTTTATTAACATGGGAGTTATATAATTCATAATTCTACAGAGGGCAGAAATGATCTACTTAAGGTATAATATTTTGGACACAAAACGTGTAAATGGTGGTAATTATTGATAAAAGATTCGCGCGATTAGAGAAGCCGATAAGGATTCAAGAACTTAATACGGAGTTTCTAATTGGTCAATTAAAACGAGGCGGGGTAATTACGCTGTCGCGAGGAAAGGCGTGATTAGACGTTTGAAGTTGCTAACTAATGACTTAAAGGAAACGTATTGTCCATGTTGTCGACTAATTTATAATATGGCGTAAACAAAATAGACAGATGCTTATTACGTTCAGACTCACGACCGCACGTGCCTACAAAATTTATTGCATTGTCTCGTGGTGATCTTGACGACTAAGGGGTCAAGCCTGTTTACCGACCTAACATGATATTAGATAACCTGTAGAAATAAAATGTCACCTGCTGAGTGCTCAATAGTGTTACTGAACTGTAATATTATTGGTATTAACTGTGAATACGAACATGGTTAAGTCTTGATTTATAATTGCAGTTATTGTCATTTATAAAATGTCATTTATCGGTTGCATCATTTGCTGATTTTAACTATAAATGTATCACACTGATCTGAAGTAAATATTCGCTAGGCCGCTACAATCACTGATAAGGATGACATCGATGCGACTTAAATTCTAAAACATTTTTTTCGTGTATTAGAAAAATTCACCATTTAGCCCGAATCAGTAACGTCTTATGTAAACATTTTATGCGCCATTGAGCCAATGATTGACGCCGCGTGATGTGACGTCACATGTCGAAACAGTCATCTGTTACAGAGATATTAGAATACTTTCATAATCCTCTGTGAAACAGATTGTAAATGTATACAAGTATTCTGTGTTATTATTATATTCAATATTCTATAGTAAAATCGGAACTTATTTAATCTTATTTTACACCATGAAACCCACCGAATACATAATTATTAAAATATTTAAAAAGAGAGATATCTCGACGTTTGTTATGTAGAGATATTGGTCATTTCATATTTTTTTAAATTATATTTTTCAAAAACTATATTTGGGTTGGAATCAAGAATCTATTCGTTACTTACTGATTACAAGGGTTACCTTTTTTAAATTTTGCGGACAAATTCCGAAATCTCTATAAAGATTTTTCGAAACCCCAAAATTAACTAACAAACAATATCTAAACAGCCAAATAAAACGACGCCTACGTGACTTGCTGAACACGATCAGCTATGGGAAACGTTGTGCATGACACTTTATCCACCAAATCAATTAAAAAACAGTTAAAGATGAGACAGTCTCTATAATAGCTAATTAAAAATGAATAAATAATAATGACAAATGACAATTAATGTTTTCTTTTAGTAAAAAGCATCAGGAGGGTATTTAGTTATTGTGAATTATTGATGTATAAAAACAGTTGGACAAATGGCGGTCGTTAATAAACCTTTCTAAAATCATTTAATAAACATCGTCATCACGCGACTTCAGGGTTTTTACGACTGTGCGTATTGAAACTCATAGTAGATTTTGACTATGTTTTTGAGAACTATACCTTAATATGGAGAGATCTCTGTTTTCTTTAATTCGTGTAAAAATGTAAGATCAGTATGTGTGTTGACAAGAAATCTCCATGTTAAACTAAAGAAAATGATTCCGAGCTATGCAAATTGCGATATTCTAATAAAATTACAAAAACGAAAAACAAAACAGCTTTAATAAAACATATAGTCGCTTATCTTCAAATGTCAAATTTTATTGCAAAATAAACTATATTATTTCCAGTTTAAAATGTCAGATTAAAGGTTAAATATTGAGTGCAAGACCATACATAATCAACAGTACTTTTATTAATAAACATTTTAGCTCAAAAAATATTCAAATCGATCATTTCTCCTGCACATATTACGATGTGGTCATTGCTTTCTATTTATTTCACCAGGTTTCGTGTCTTTTTCGTATATACAAATTTAAATTTTGAGAAATACGTGAACAATTTAGCTTGTTATGCCTTTAAAAATATAATACACCCGTCTTCATTAGCCCAGTCGGAGCAGAACAGTAGTACATTAAACCCCATTTCTATATTATACATGGCGAAAGTAACAGAATCATATTCCTTTAATTTCCTTAATTAACAGATTCCTTTCTTTTTTTAACTTGTCATTTTTGCTCAAGCTTTACTGGGATGGAATATAATTAAAATATTATCTTTCACAAATCTAAGAATAGCTGGTTAAGATTTGGAATCAATTTGTTTTTGTAATTGTTGTTCCTGGGAAGTAACACAGCTTTCTGTAAAAGACTGTATTTAATACTAATTAAATATTAACTTCCAATCATTTTCGTGTTGTAGACCCCCAGCTGTGGAACTCATGGCATGTGCAGCAGTGGATAGAATGGGCTGTATTAGAGTATGGACTTCGCGGTGTCGATCCCGCCAGATTCCTGCATTTAGAAGGACGACAGTTGTGTCGAATGTCACGTGAGGAACTTTGTCGTTTGGTAGCACCGTACGAAGCAGACGTACTATATACACATTTAAATTATTTGAGGCAAGGTAAATGCATTTTATTTTTATCTAAAAAATTGTATTATGCGGAATTTCATTCTTTGATTGTGTAACCCTATTCAACTATGGGTTTGATTCGTCCTAAAGTAAAGGCAGGAGTTTAAGGAGAATATTTAATAAGATATTATCTGCAGGAATCCTGGACAACAGTGTATAGTTCCACATTGTTTTAAATGTAAATTAGAACTGATTACTATTTTTAGGCTGTTTCAAATATTCCGTTAAAATGAAATTTAAGGATAAAATTACAATATTTTACAAAATGAATATGACGTACCCCATAAAAAAATCGAATTCATTTTCAAAGTTGCTGATGTAATATCGGATACTTGTCTAGTCAGTTGACATTAATTCGATATTTTAAAAAGTCTGGGAAGAAATGTTATTTTGAAATTAGCTACTTTAATGCGGATTTATTCCTGAGAACTTATGACTCAGTATACTTTTCACAATATAAAAATGTCAAATTAACGATTAAAACCATAAAAAATTGCAAACTTTTATAAAGTTCTTATAAAAATTTAAAATACTTATGTTAGCTATTTAAAATACCCCTTTTCTTTCGAAACCTGCAGACAATGAACTTCAATGATATTTCAACTGTACTAAAGTCGGAAGGAAGGGGCGACTGATTCTCTATAATGAGTATAGATAGGATAGAAAAAAAAATATTCAACTCGCTTGAGATCATGAATGAATAATTGGGTATAAAGGAAACGTTTAATGTAATTAATCTTAATTAAAAACTCATCATTTAACTATAGATGAGTCGGGAATCGCAGCATTATCATGCAATCATTGTAGGATTTCGTGATTCACTGCATTTTGTGTTGACGGTTTAACAAGTTTAAATTATTTATATATGTGTATTGATTTAGAATCTTGTTGTGTGAGTATTTTAGTTTACTTCTGTTTTTTCTCAGACTAATTTATTTATTAAAGACATGATTGATCGATAAAGATTGAAATAGACAGACATTTACTCTTTATGTAACGTGAGTAAATACATCATTTAAAGCAGGAGTAATCCTAGCTAAAGTTCTATTCTAGATATTAATATGTTGCTTATCACAAGAATGAAATCCTCCAAATTGTGATAAATAACTTGTGCGATAGACATTTTTAGTATTATGGTCTATAATGTTTGTGGCACGCTGTGGACAAGGAAGGTATCTTATGCCATCGTTGGGAGACAGGCATGATATAAATTTCCAGTTTATATTGATAATGACATATAATATGTCGTTATCAATATACAATAGAGATCAAAACAGCACTGCCATGGTCAAATTATAACTAGTTATGTTTAAAGGGAACGCGTTCACGAGTTAGTATGTTTATTCTGTGGTTAAAAATATAATTCATTATTTTAATATCTCTTAATTGAATTTGATGATTTAGATAAAACTAATTAGACACATTTATACAAATAAGGAAATTTCAAAATTACAAAATTTTAAGGTAAAATTTAGACATTATAAGTATATTCCCTAAACAAAAAAATTAAATTAAATAAATGAAAATTGCAAAAAATACAACAAAATAATAGGAAACATGTTTGTCAAAAATTAATTTTTCTATCGAAAGTCCTGCTTTAATTTTCAGTGTCGTGAATCTATTTTTATCACCAGCACTACAAAATTTACGTCATCGCTTTTAAAATTGTCTTCTATATTAAAATTTCTTTCTATTTTTTTTTTTTTTTTTTAGCTCAGTTGCCACTGCCAGCAATGACCAGTGATAATATAGAGAGGGGGTGTAGTAGCATGACACCAAATACAACACATAATCATTGGAGTTATCCAACCTTTAATATGGCAGATGGAATGACCACCATGACAAGAACAGGTAACTCACCAGTCTAATTAAAATTATCCGTTTAATCTTCGGTTGTTTGTTCAAACTGATCTTCGTCTAGTGATATAGCTTTATAAGTCGCGAACAGACATGGGGAGATTGTGATTGTCCGACCCCATATTAACCAGGTGCTGTGATGGCTCAGTGATTATCGTACTAGCTTACTAACCAGAAGGTTCCGGGTTCGATTCAGTTGTTGGCCCAGAAAGTTGTCGGGATTTTCCAGCCTGATTTCCCCATTTTCAGTGGGGCAGGACGGATAGCTTGCCAATGATTTAATGAAAGCACGAGTGCCTCTTTGACACTCGTTGGCGTGAATCTAAAAAATTCGACAGTTGGAATTTAATGAAGGTGGAAACGCCGTTGTCCTGACAAACTGCATGCCATATACTCGTCGTCATAAGTCCGATTGGTCCCAAAATTCTACTTGATATAGTGTTAAATTATTATAAATTTGTGTCAGATATGGCGAGAAATGATTCCTTTTGGCGAAAATTAAAAATCACGGTGAAAAACAGAAGGTAAGGATTCCAAAATAGCCTTAGAACAGAGGTCGGGAAGAGCGGTATTTTCATATTGCAGCTATATAGGGACGGATAGGAACGATCAGCGGACATCGTCCGATCAAAGACCGTTCGTTCCTAAAGGAGCTACTTAAACCCCAGTTCATTTCCAAACGCAGGACGTTCGCGAAACAGCAAATTCCGCGAAATCTTTTGTAAGGCATTGATTATCCAGACATTTGATTATTTCTCTAATCAAGGACCAACGTATACTGCCATGGCTATATCCCACGCTTAAAATAAGCTTTTAACCGAATAAACATAACGAGTGAATGAATGAATTAAATGGGGTGTAACGTCCTACCTTTTCTGTAAATATATACTCTTCAAAAAAGTAGAGGATATTGAAATGCAAATACCTATGCAGGTTGTCATATGATAAATAGTCATGGACACTTGACATACTTTGAGAGTATGTTCACAGATGAAGAACATATCGCCCCAACAGAACCACTGAGCTGCACATGCGACACGCAATAGCGCCATACACGTGGAAGGGGTTCATTGTCAAATTTGACACTTCAAGGAAGGGTTGATGAAAACTGCCGCTTGCTGGTTTATCCTATCTATCTTTGCTTACCTATCGGTTCTTGCATAATATTTACTGTTTAGCGTACCTTTACTTTAGTGTGTTACGTTTAATTTGATCGGGAGACGTGTTCGTCGACGTCAACGTCAACCGACAGCACTGCAAGAATTGGCCGTGGCACTGCAAGAGGAGTGGGTCAGATTGTCCCAAATCGTGATTGGACGGTTGATTAGAAGCATGCCGCGTCGAATTGCTGAATGTCTGAGGATTGGTGGAGCAATTACTCATTAAGACACAAAACAAAAACGTCCATTTTCACTTTTGACAGTGTATCTCTTTGCGAGTGAAATAGGGCCGCCAGATAAGCCGCCCATATGAACTGTTTGTGTTCATGTGTAGGCAATTGGCCTGTTATTAGCATATACTGGTTACCTCTAATAAAAACAGCAGTGCATTTCCGCAGTTTTGTATTGTATCCCCTACTTTTTTTGAAGAGTATATAATAAAGGAGGCATTATGGGAGATTAGATAAAAAGCTGGTAGTTCTCACAATAATAGTTAAAAACTAGAACTATAAAGGGAATATGCTGAAAATTTCAGTCAAATTGCTACACTCTTAACTGAGATATAGCGATTGAATTTTAGGCTTAGCCTCGATCATCATTACTAAAGTCGTTACGATAAAAAACACAGTCTCGATTATCCATTTTGGTTTTAATCATCAATGAGCGTTGAGCAGCAGATCGGATTCAAATCCAGTAAATATCACGGGCTAGCCAAGACATCGAGCGTTGATTATGGTCTTGATAAGTTAATTAAATTAAATGTCTAATTAGTAATTTAGATAAGAAAGACCTGCAATAGGCAGATTTAGCTCTTGCATAATGTATATTTAATGCATTTTAAATTGGAATGTGTTCTTATCAGTATGACTGAAATAGGGGAGAAATTTCATGATTAACATAGCAATATACTTTTCATCTGGAAAGATCACATAGCTATAAGAATATTTTATATTTTTCTTACCGAAATGATTATTTTCTGAATGTTTTATATATTTATTTGTTCCAGAAAGTGATTTTAGTAAAAGTGGATGGATGTCACAATCACCTAATACTTGTTCAAGAGGTAGTTTATTTGTATTTTACGCATGCATTGTTGTCAGCCTCTTGCGAAAACGACAAGCCCAGTTGTCAGCTAGCAAATGAAAAAAAATGAAATGGGGTTTCACGCCCTACTATTCTGCTTCGACTGGGCTAATGAAGGCCGACATACGCCATACTATGTTCTATGAGGGAAATTTTCCCCGGACAGCGGCGCAACGACCTATTCTTATATCAAATTCCAACTGCTAAGGGATCTTTTACGTGCTCGTCCCATCCGAACGATTACATGTTGTCCCTTGCCAGGCCCTTTGATCATGCACCACCGGGCGAAATGAGGTCGGAAAATCCCGATGAACTTTCTCGGCCAACGCAGATATCGGGCACGGGACCTCCAGGTTAGCGAGCCAACGTCTTAATCACTGAGCCACCGTGGCCCCCAGAGCTAGAAAATGATATTTCTATATAAATTGTTTCACTGCATAACACATTTGCACTCGTAATATTGTATTGATTGGTTTAAAGTTTATGATCGTTGTTTGAGTGATTTTGAATCCCTTACAAACTACAATATTGTGAAAGTTGGGTGTCTAAAAGAAATATCATTCAAAAATCATTCATTTCCAGTCAGTACAAAGATAATATGATGAATTAAACGTTTATCAATATAAACAGGATATGACAAAATGAAGCCAGCGCCACGAATAAACTTTTGTTGAACCGATTTTTAATCCAATTGAATTCAAGGTGGGAGATTATCAACCACTGATATTGATTTTTTTTTCTTTAAATTAAATGTTAGGTAAAGAATTTAGCTAGAATAGATATTGTCCGAAAATACAAATGGCGACCAGAATTAAGGTATCAGGATGTTAATAAATATTTGTTACTTTAATGTCCCATTTCAGGTTACGGCGCTACAACCTACACTGGTATGACCAAGTCTATTATAGACACAACTCCTCCAGCCTGGCGAACTCAAGGTATGGTTGTATTAAAGATATGTTCCCTGGAGGACAGTTAGATCATCTTACTTCTAAACCCATTTTTTATATGCCCACATTTTCATGTGGAGATATATTGTCGTCGCCCCTGTCCGTCCGGACGTCCGGACGTCCGTCCACAATTTGTTTGTGGACACTCTACAGATCACAATTCTTATCCGATTTTGACGAAACGTGAAATATAGGTTTATCTTCAAAAGATCTCGCTTCCTTTCGATATTGACATGTATCGGATCAAAACGTCATGGATTATGGCCCCTGAGTGTACGAAAAATCACGTTTTTGGCTTGTGGGCACTCTAGAGGTCACAATTTCTATCTGATTTTGACAAAACCTGAAATGTATGTTTATAACCCAAAGATCTTTGTTCCTGTCGATATTTGCGCATATCGGATCGTAACTTCCTGAATTATGGCCCTTGAATGTACGAAAAATCGTGATTTTAGCTTGTGGTCCCTCTAAAGGGTAACAATTTTTATCTGATTTCTAAAACCATTTGAATATATCACCGTGACACCCTGTTGTTCTCAATGTTTAACTTCCGCTTCCACCGAAGGTGATATCGCAGACAAGTCTTATTTTTCATTTTCATTATCTTAGCGCACGCGAAGGGGTCTTTCCTGTGGGAAGAAACCGGAGTACCCGGAGTAAACCCACGAGGTTGAGAAAGCGCCCCTATCTCCAAGCCGCAAACTCTCACACCAGGAATCGAAACCACAACCGCAAGACAGAGGTGACCAGCCAGCTAGAGGTCGAAGCGCGGCACTCTAGAACACTAGACCATCCCAATCTTAGCGCCTGCATTACCAAAACCTTGCCTACCATTACTGCTCGTCTGTTAATGGTTGCGCTGGTGGAACATGCACCAGCCCAATCTGTTTCACAGAGAATTACGAGTCTAGTAATATATCTCTGTCAAAGATGACTGCCTTAACACGTGCCGTCACAGCACGCGGCGTCAATCATTGGCTGAATGGCGCGTGCATTGTTTACATAACACGTTACTGCTTCGGAAAGAATGCTGCATTTTAGTCATTTTAATACCCATTTACACTAAATAGGAAATAATTTTTACCTACAAATACGTCAAACGCCTTTATTTATTTTTCCAATACATACAAAAAATGTTTTAGAATTTAATTTGTCTCAGGAAAAAAGTTAATATTACTGGCTCATTAAGCCGCATCGATGTCATCCTTATCAGTGATTGTCGCGGCCTAGCAAATATTCACTGCGGATCAGTGTGGCACCAGCCAACACCGGGGATGTAGAGTAAAATATCTGTGCAGATATTCGATATATTTTTATCTCAATCAAATCAACGAGATTAGTAAATGCCACTAAGGTAATATGAACAATACTCTCTGGAAATCAAAAAGGGCATCTTCAGTCTCTGACGGGAAAGCCACGAAGTCGCAAGGCTTGGGATAACACATCGCTATACGGTGCATGGTTTATTTAAATTGTGATGGAATTCAGCTATAGATACCGTTTTTACCTATTGTATGTTGGAAATTTCTCATTTACTTTTTTGTGTTTCAGATCCTTATAAATTATTTGGCCATTTATCAAGCAGGTTATGCAATACAGGTAATAATGTTGTTTAATAATCTATTTATATAGGGATTATCATGTTTTTTGATACGACGTATATCCGGTTTCAGTGTCACATTTTATAGCACATTTGATTAATTCCATTTAAACAGAGATCTTTTAGGGTTAATTTTAAAGTAAATCAATACAAGGAAGACAACCCAGTTTATCTTCGACAATGGCTTCAAGTAAGGGTTATCACTTGGGGTGATTGGAAATCGTGGTTGCCTCCCTTGCCATAATCAACGGCTCAGGTCCTTTTCTTCACACATTACAACACTACGCTTATGCTTAATGATGTTTCTTGTTATTTTATTTCAAATATATATTTTGAAGAATTGTTTTTAATTTTCAGGAAGCGGACAAATTCAACTTTGGCAGTTCTTATTGGAGCTATTATCAGACAGTCGTAACGCCACGTGTATAACGTGGGAAGGAACAAATGGCGAGTTTAAACTTGTTGATCCCGATGAAACGGCAAGAAGATGGGGAGAACGGAAGAGCAAACCAAATATGAACTACGATAAACTTAGCCGAGCTCTAAGATACTACTATGACAAAAACATTATGACCAAAGTTCACGGGAAGCGATATGCGTACAAGTTTGACTTTGCTGGTTTGGCACAGGCTATTCAACCGTCGACGCCAGATCCCACACCATACAGACACCAAGATCTCTTTTTCCCCGGATACACAGGCTCGAAAATAAATTTTACAAACCCGTATTCACCCGTCCCTCAAGTCACGACAGGATTCCTAGGTTCACCGGGAAATTACTGGTCCGGACATAATACCAACATGTACCCCAATCTACAAAACCCCGTATTACAGAATACTTCCAGTCACGTGACACCACATATCGGTTCCTGCTATGCATAAAGACATTATTTAAAATGGTTGTTTTATTATAAACATTTGTATACAAAAATCGTGTAAATATATGTGTGTAAATAGTTATTATAAATTGAAAATAGAATCTGTTTAGATCTAAATCATATTCAGGGTAAATTAAAGTATGTAATTATTAAATCGATATGAATCTCGTGATTAGTATAATGGAACACGAAACCCTAATTAGCTGCTATACAGTTCAAGGCGCGGATCTAGCCTTGTCAACAACTGGGGTGGCGGCGTTGGTGGAAGTGATCCTCGGAGAAAGAAATGGGCAACCGATGATTAGGTGCAGGGATAATGTCTCAGCGCTGTCCGGCGTTCTAATAGTGGCATTTAATCGATTAAAGTTTATAAGAGCTGTATTTTTGTAATAAAAATTCCCGCCCCACCTGCGATAGGAAATTAATCTACAACTGTGGTTTTATGTCACAAATGGAGTAGTCTACATCGATTAAATTATTTATGTCCCAACCTAAGATCTTATTAAGAGTTATTGCCCCCTGTAACATATAGCGGCATCAAAGAAACACTATTGTTAATCATTGTTATTAAAACAAACCATATCCAAACTTTGCAGGGAGTTAAACATGATATATTATGGTCATCTTCAAACTTATGGAATTTTACAAACCTTCATATTTCAAGCATTTGGTAGGCTAACAAAAATAAAGTTTGTTTACTGTGGTACGATGGAAGCTTGTTACGACTCTTTTATAATCCCAGTTTCTCACAGCGAGAAGTCGAGGAGCCAAGGATTTTAAAATGCAAGAAAGCGAGAATTGAGATATCATGGAGAAAGGAGTTAGTCGTTAAGATTTCAAAAAGACCGTAACAGGTTTCCATAGTTGACAGTAAGCAAAATTATAGAGTGATAAACAATGGACATTATAAAAGAAGAAGTACCAGATTTTAAACTGTTAGAATTTCTAAATGTGCACATTGAACATTTAGTATGATTAAAAGCTGATTTATGACTAAAAATTATTCTGGCTTGTATATATAGACTTGTTACCACTTACATTATGTTTCTTGACTACATTTAAAGGGGGATATGAATAAGTATCAGCACTACAAAAATCCACAAACTAGGGGATCTTAGATGATCAAAACCACTCGCACTACCTCTTATAATGTATAGTTTTTGAGTTGTTGTCGTGGAAATAGTTGTGATTATTTTCGTCGGCGAGGTTGTGGTAGTAGAAGTTGTTGGGGTGGTAATGGACGTGGTAGTGGGTGTTATTGTTGTAGGGGTTATAGTGGGTGTTGTAGTGGTCGATGTAGTAGTGGTCGGTGTTGTTGTAGTCGGCGTGGTAGTGGGTGTTGTTGTAGGTGTGGTCGTAGTAGGTGTTGTTGTAGGTGTAGTCGTGGTGGGTGTTGATGTAGGCGTTGTTGTGGGTGTTGTTGTTGGCGTGGTTGAAGTAGCTGTTGTTGTCGCCGTTGTTGTAGGCGTGGTCGTGGCAGGAGTTGTGGTTGGTGTTGTTGTAGTCGGAATTGCTGTGGTTTCTGGAACTTTAAAGATAATAAGAAAACTTTTGTCTGAAACGTCATACTGTGACTTTTGTCATTAGAACTGTGTTATAATAATTACTTTCAAATTTACTTCACTATAAATGGCGTTGGGTGGCCGAATGGGTTAACGTGTCCGCTTTATATCTTAAGATGGGTCGAGTGGCGTGGTTTCGATTCCTCGCTTGTACGTGACAAGGAGACGGATCGCATATGTCCAACCTCACACAGCGAACGACCATTACGCACAAGCAAATTATTGGAAACAATTGAAACAATTTGTTAGTCCAAAAATATCTTAGTTTGTTACGAAAGGACGTTAAAGTCCATTTCTCTCTCACACACTTCACTGCAAGCTGTAATATTCTGTTTTGCAGCTAGATGAAATACGTTTAAACCAAAACAATCTAAAAAGTCTGAACACATAATAATTCCATATAATAATTACTATTCCGAACTCATAATATCAATTACTTTAAAAAAAACTAAGAGAGTACTTTTACTCACCTGCACACAATCCATTTAAACAGGTAAAAGTTTGCGAACATCCCGAACATGTTGGTGTTCCTAATAAATATGGTTTCTGTCCGTTAAAGTTACCACTGTAAATATTATAGACATTGTATGTATAATACAAACCTTATTTAAAGCCACATATTCCTTATTGAAAGCCAAATATAGACTTCCAGTCCTTACACATTCAAAAAATAATCTTGTGATAAAGCATATTGCTTATTAAATGATAACGCATAAAGGTCCCATTACTTTCTGTTGATTTCATGACGTTAGTCAGATGTTAAATTTAAATAAGAACATCCGTTATTAGATTCCTGGCGAATTAGGGTTGGGATGGTCAAACCTCCGGCGCATGTACCAAACTTGGGCGCATTGGATGATTAAAAGTCCGCATGGCGCCCCTGTGTTAATAATAAAGTTAGCCAGCTCCTTATGTTTAACGATTTTATTATTACGTGCACATCCTTTTTAGCGAACGTTATATTCTATTAATTTGTTTTCAGATAACATAAATGATATTGTCCCATGTGCCGTGCTACGACGCACGACGTTGTTCTTTGCTGTTTGTTTTTTTTAAAATTTGCAAATTTGTGGACGAGTGTACAAGAGTTCCATGGGGCATCTGAATTTGTGTGAACAAATTGACTCATGGTATTTAACAAGTTGGCCACACCTCCTGCGTTAGAGATTTAATCTTAGAATTATAGGAAACAATATAAAAGAATAATATGTGTGTTGAAAGTAGAATAGTTACCTTGTTGCATAATTACAAACAATAAAGTAGGCATCTGAGGCTGGTGGGGATGGACTAGGCATAATCAGTGTTGTACAAAACTTTATACCACACCCAACATTATCGGTATCCGCCCATACAACCTACAATTATTAATATAATTTACATAGTATTATTTTTGAAATACCATGGAATGATTTGAGAAAATTGTTCAACGTTTTTCAAGGTTTTCGCAATACCGTATACAGTAATTTTATACTCGGTTAGCTTTAGGCGAGAAAAACGAAAGCAACAACAATCTTGTAAGCTGAGCTAATATAATAATAATAATAATAATAATATATATATATATATATATATATATATATATATATATATATATATATATATATATATAAAGAATATAATATTGCGCTTTGATCAAGTGCCTTTGATGAAAAAGGAAAAATTCAACGAAACTGAGTAAAGAGTCGTGGTGATCCAAAACGAAACTGTAACATAAAATAAATTTATTTCCCACACCAAGGGCGATAATTCATGTCTTCTTAAAGTAATTACGATTTGGCACCCCACTTCCCTTTGAATACATGTAATACTCAAGCGGTAGATAGGACTTTTAAGACCAAACTAGCCTTCTGTACACATTTAGGACTGATTGCTGCAATCTGATTAAAATACGCAGGTTATATAACAAGACAGTCTTCCAGATCCTAGTGTGGTACAGACAAATAACGAAATTTTGAACTATAAAAAACGAAACGAAATAGGGCCTTTGCTTTAAAATCAGATTGTGATTGTTGTTACGTTCAGAGGAAGGTTACATCATTAACAATACACACCTGTGTGTAATGTCCAGATGCTTTACCAGGGGTACACTCATTGGTACTATAAGTATAATCAGGTTCCTCATCATACCATATCTGTACCGCAGACTCTTCATCATATCCACCCGTCTGCATAAATATATTTTCACCAACACTGCTAAATATCTGTGCCTGTGTAGTACGGTCAGAGTTATGTGAAAAATCACAGAGAGCAGCATGGTCAGTAGCTATCTGTTCCAAAGTTGTATCCCATTTCTGGAGAAAAAGAAAAAAACACCCGGATACATTCATATTCCCGAAACAAAGGCCCCAAGGTCTAATTAAATGAGGAGGAGTATGGGTTACATTGGACTATACCACTTATAGAGTATACTATCGAGACAGGTATGAGATTGTGAACGATTTTATGAAATAACCATGCAACATGAAATAGGGATATTTAGCAGCCACGTATTCAACAGTCTCGAATTATCCGACATAACATAAAATTTTAGACCTCGTGTTTTCCTTTCGTACCTTTAACGACCAGGCGATACATTATTTGGCAGAACACCTGACAAGTTGGAAACGATGTAGCAATTTGCTTGAATTGATTGCTATACAAAAACTCCGCAGTGCATTTTTAGGATACACTTTTCTTTATATCTTTTTCTCTTTTACTCATTATATTAGGTATTTTATTCTATGGGATGTAAGCCCATACCAACTTGAAAACATGTAACCTGAAAACGTAAGGGATCGGTTTGGCAAAAAGTCTGAATCAATAACCTATATACTATCCGTCACAAACTATCAAATCACGTCATCAATTTAAAGGGATAATTCCGATATGAACAGAGTTTCAAAAATAAAAGTCTGTGTACGTATGAAAGTTAAGCGCCAAAATATAGAGGAATGGTGTATTTACCTTGTCTCAAACTTTCAGCTCAAAATATCGAGTCGTTTGGACGTGAACGTGTAAACCACATATCCGGACACGTAACCCGTTTAGGTTTCGGATCAATTTTTCCGTTGGGTGACCGGATAATCGATTGCCATTCTTTTAGAGGTCTGTAGAGTACATGTCTCACGAGCTGTACTTGATAACGAAAGGTAAATTTCACCTACAAGTTATTTTTTTTATAAAGTCTGGTTTTATCCAGTCAACTTATAATACAGCTTGGGACACCTTTCTCCATTTCCAGATGAAGACTGACGGGTTTAAGTTGTTTGAAAACGTATCACGTATATTGAGTTAGTTGCTCGGTCCTACGGTTGGGGATTTTAAGGGCTTTTAACACAAAATTAAGCAGTTTTATTCTCCAAAATATTATCAAGTTCGCCCCTTTAACTGGAAAATTTATATATAAGCATTTTGATTGGTATTCATTTCATCCTCCAAATGTTAAATGTTAGTAAATGGTGTTTGTCGGTTGTTAAACAAATACAATTTTAGATTTGACGAAATTTGTCCAGATAAACAGTTATATTGTACAAGTTCAAGTAGATTGTATAGTAAATTCAAGGGAGCAGCATCTGCATGCAGCCTGAATATTATCACGTTTCACTCATCACTACCTTTAGTGGTATGGGAGCTTAAATTTGGACGACAAAAATCACCATAAAGGGAATAGGTTCAAACGCACAATTGTCAACACGTATCATTACAGTTTGTATTGGAATAAGTAATTCTATGACAAATAGTGAAGACTGGACCACTAAAATAGTTACCGAACAGTTTTTCTTTGTGGTTATGCGTTCTACATTTGCATAGCGATGTTTCTTGTAATGACGTATTACGCAAGCCGCCATGACACCTTGCCAGTTCAAATTTCGCGTAGCAGTTGGGTTTCATCAAATCATATAATTATGCGGTAAGGCTTCACCTTTATTTCAATGGGAATTGATTTATTATATGTTAAGCTATGTGCAGTACTGTTTTGGGGCAGTTTATGTGTAAATTAAGGGAGCTATAGGCCAGTAACCTTTTTGTAGTCATTTGACTAAAAAACTTGCACAAAGGAACTCTGTAGGACGAGCCACTACATTCTGAACATTTGAGACACGCTACCTGCGGAGAAGTATCTCAGACACAGTCAATAGCCATGATATCCATATCACGTGATCTACACATCACAGGTCATGAGGTCAACAACACTTTAAATTGTAAACAATAGGTTTATCTTCAGCATTGTGTCCTTTGCACCCATAAAAACTATATAATTCGTACATTCCCAACGTGTTCTCTCTTCTTCCAATGATTTTTCACAAAAATAACATCTGCAACTCATAGAATTGACTTTGTCTTCAATGACAGCGTCTGCGAATGGTTGGCACTATTTTGTGCGTCGGTCGTGTCTATTTCAGATATACACAATCAATTCTGTTGATGTTTTTTGCGTTGTGATTGACTAATAGTTAATTTATTTCAGTTCTAAAACAAATATTTTAAACTTTAACGCAAATTTAGAAAATAGCCAAATTCTGGCTGGGATTACTGAACAAAATGGCCATTCACTGTATACGTACGAAAAAAAAAGCTAGCCACCAATTAATTTTCGTACGTTAGTTACGTGGAGCCACTACTGCGGAAGACATCAGTAGTGGAACCATTTCTATCTAAGCACAAGTTCCAAGCAAGGTATACGGCTTGCTTACCAACCTTAAGCCTGTTCCGTAGAGTTATTTCCTACATCTTTTGATACCAATGAGACAATTGCAAGAGAGAAAATCCTTTAGAAACATATTATCGAGAAGAATGCTATAGAACTTTCGCTTCTACACTGAAACCATTTTATTTATTTACATGTTTGCATGTACTTGCGTTTTTTTCAGCTTGTGGCACATTTTATATGTATAAGTGGGACATGTCAAATGCATTTAAATCGACTATTTGCCGGGAAGTTAATGTCATTGATCTATTTATAACTCCACTAGAAGAATGCCCGGCTTCGCTCGGGGGTCATAACCCCGAAACCGGAAGTGGTAGACTAACGCCACCTGGCCTTTGTTACTCCCCGGTCCGAGCTACCCCTATACCCCAAATTTCAGACTCGGGGCAGACCTAGTGTAGCCGCCATCCCTGAACAGACAGACAAACGACAGTCACAAATATTAGTATAGATAGATAGATGAAGCCGACCAATTTATGGCGTAATTTGCATACCAGAATTGTTTTTATGACGTTAGAGAGCATCGCAGTCTCAGATTACCGGGTTTCTCCCACAGAAAAACAAACCCTGAACGTGCGCTAAGATAATAAAAAAATAACTTGTCTGCGATATCACCCTCGTTAGAAGC
This sequence comes from Patella vulgata, assembly GCF_932274485.2. Taxonomy (NCBI): domain Eukaryota; kingdom Metazoa; phylum Mollusca; class Gastropoda; family Patellidae; genus Patella; species Patella vulgata. The sequence goes on from NC_065881.2 coordinate 68,387,319, forward strand.
GGACGTAAAACACCAATAGAAGAATGTAAGTTGTTGTTCTTAGCGTTTAACGTCCGCTTCCACCGAAGGTGATATCGCAGACAAGTTCATTTTTTTTTTTTTAATGATTTAGCGCACGCGCAGGGGTCTTTGCTGTGGGAGGAAACCGGAGTACCCGGAGTAAACCCACGAGGTTGAGAAGGCGCCCCTATCTCCAAGCCACATACGCTCACACCTGGGATCGAAACCACAGCCGCAAGCCAGAGGTGACCGGCCAACTAGAGGTCGAAGCGTGACACTCTAGACCACTAGGCCATCTGTGGGGTGTGGTGACGATTAAACTAGGCAAGTGGATAAGATTATAATTATACTACGGTACCTATCGTTATCAGGCTTTCAATAATATTATCATAAAGCTATTTATTGAAAACATAACTTCATAAGTATGTATTTAACGACAATTCCTACAACTATTTTCGCTATTGCTAAGCTTTTAAAGATAAGTCAAGCCTTCAGAACAAGCATAGTAGAATTAGTATTAAATGAACTCAGCCGTCTCATGATTGTCCGAGTAAGTATCTTACAAAACCATAAACCGAAGAGTTGAGGATTATTATAATACTGTTTATCTAAAATACATATCACTATACAGAAAACAGGTGGGATTAATTTCCATCGAACGATGTATGCATAGACATCAATTATGAAAATAATTGGACCGAACTTGACTCTTTATACACCCGGTTCCGATTGAGAAACACGATCACCCGATATAAATGAAATGAAATGGGATTTAATGTCCTACTGTTCTGCTCCGAACTGGGCTAATGAAAACGGACATACGCCATACAGTGTCCTGTGAGGGAAATTTTGCCCTGACAGCGGCACTACGGTCTACTCTTATATCGAATTCCAACTGTCAAGGGATCTTTTACGTGCACGCCAATGTGATCTCGGGACCTCGGTTATCCACTGGTAAATGATATACAGTTTGGAATCAAATAAAATTGTCTTCAATAGTCTTAAGTTTTTCACACGAAATCATTAAGTATAAAATGAGATTGTATAGTGTTCCATGAACTGTCTCAAATGGTAACCCATTCATGCATATGGAAGGACGGACAAACTGACAACTATGTTATGTATTCCTTTGACTACTTTGCAACGGGAGCATAAAACAAAAACAAGTATAAAAAATTTCCTTTTGTGGTTAAAAAAAATATTGCCTGTGATATCACTATTGTGGAACTAGACGTTAAAGGAGCTAAATCGCTAATATTTAGGACCTAGAAATTGACGCAACGTATATAATAATGTAATATAAATGTATTTAAACTGATTTACATTCAATCGTTTCTGTTTTACTGTAATTTTTAATTAGTTATGTTCCGCGAAATACGTCGGCAATCTCTAGCGTCTGATAGTATTGATTGCGAATGCTTTCCAGATAAAATATGGCGTTACCGTTTGACATGACTTGTGGAATATGTCTAGCCTCGTTCTTCGAGTCCCTTGTTACAAATGGCGCTGAAACGGATTATGGTACACTATTCGTGTACCAATGGTAATATGTTTATTTTGTCTTAAAGATGGGTTCCCGCGTACAAACTGGGTGATTTAATGGTATATATGGACTAAAAACATATTCAAACTAATTAATTTATCATAACTTTGCTTCAAATCCTTCTCAAACATTGTAATTGCGAAGGAATGTCCTGCTATAAAAACTAGATCAAACCAGGTCATGTTTACGTCACGTGACTTACCTCTCTTGGAAGTCAGAGGAGAATTCATTTTATACATAAGACGATGTTGTCTTTAATCGCTTACTATTTAATACAAATATCGAATCCTAATTAAATTCTCGGATTATCCACTACCCGCGTCTTTTTCCGTCATTTTTATCTCAGAAAGTGTTGTACGTCTAACTCTTCATAAAGTTTATCAACTTGTACATCGAGCAATCAATGTTCGCGTGTGACCTTTGACATCACGCGTGCAGAAATTCCTAATCGTCGGGCTGTTGATTAGGAGAACACTTACATGTTTGTCCTGTATACGCTCCATGGGTGTTTTTCGGGGAATCCAGTATTTTTCTAGTAAGATTGGATATCTCTACTTTCCATATATACCAAAATTACCATACTTTTATTTGAAATAACCACCCGAAAAATACTTTTCTGGGAACCCATCTTTAAATATTGGATACCAAAAGCCAATCTTTTCCCGGAAAGATCACAACATCAATGCTGATTTAAATTGACAAATAATTCGTGTTTTCAATGTCGAAGATTTTGGACGATATTGAGTTAGAGATTTAGCTACTTTAAAGATCAACCAGAAAGAGAGTTGAAAAATACATGTGTACAACTTATAAACCACACCACCCCATCCCAAAGGCAGAGTTAAATAATTTTCTATCACCTCAAATTGTAAATTCTCGTATCAGTGATTTTTAATAAAGTCTTTCAATGTTAAAAATATGGCTTTTATATACATTCATTTTCAAAATCCAAATGCACTCTAGAGTAAGAATTTGAATTATCGCATGAATTACGTTCCTTTTTTTTTTTTTTTTTTTTGAATATTGGAATGAAATTTTTATATTAAACATGAAAAGGTTTCGACAGAAGAAGTAAATCGCACAGTTGAATAGTTTTAAATGCATATCTTCACAATTTCTAAATTTTAAACTTGTAACGTGAACTTATTTTAGTGACATACACGAGCGTGAATGTGGATATTTCTAGATCAATAATGCCATTCATCGTATTTTATTTACAGGTACCCTATGTCATACTTTCCTTTTCTATTGATGATGTGAAATGAGTACTGGGAGTAAATTTGAAAATAGAAATCATGCTCTAGACTAAAGATTCTGAAAGTTTGCATGCTGCCCCACCCAGTTATGACGAGTTTGGACTGGGTGTTGGTTTTAATCTAAATGTATACATAATCATTGAAGACTGATCAGTTATAAGGGATTGTACCAATCAAAGATCTTGAACTTCATCAATGTCATAATTTAAAAAGCCGATGCAGATCGATCACATAGATCTCGAAAGTAATGCATCTCCGGGCATTAAAAAAGATTCGTTTGTACAAAAAAGATTGCAGAATTATTAGTATTTATTGTCTCACATATATAGTTGGATTTGTGAAATTGATAGAAACCAATGCAAATGTAAACTTCAAATCACAGTATCTCAAGGTAGAATTGATCGATTTGAATGTTTGGACGAAAATGTATTTAATTAAAACAAATTGTGGCCATAAGATCTATATCAGATCAAGAGCTGGCAGTTCTCGCTAAAATGGTTTATAAATATATAACGAAAAAAGAATATGCTGAAAATTTCATTCAAATTACTCCACTTTGAGCCTAGATAGCACAATATTACATGGCGTATGTCTGTCTTCATTACATCTTCATTAGAAGTCGTGACCTTGCTTTAATTTCGTACACATAAATCAAGCCTTTCACGTAATACCCCGCATATTTGGGCACTAATTTCGATTGGGTATACCGACACAACTTGAGAGCCTATCGGATTATTCGATCATCGCGAATACCAAGTCTCGCGCTTTCCAGCTAAAATGTCTGCCTGTGATAATCGAGTTGCAAAGTTCAAAGTTCGTTCAATGCCAAGGTTTCCATTGAAGTCGCCAAGTTTGATTTGAGCGTGTATGTGTCACAACCTCTGATTAGACGCTATACTGTTCAAGTGGACATAGATCACCAAATATCTCTACGCCGTCACCCACGAAACAAGGGCCAAAGTTATTTTTAGTCTTTATCCCCCTTTCCCTTTTTCCACCTTTTGAATGGCAATTTTTGTTGGCTTTTTGGTGTAGAATGGAAGAAAAGGGTTTGAAAATACATTTTCTGTCAGGTTTTGGTGAATATTCATGATTTTGAGGCCGAATGATACAAGAGTTGAGAGGTTGGTTAGGATGAAATTTTGGACTGAAAATTGCATGTTTACTTGTCTCTACTTCCAGCTTGTGTATGTCAAGTTTTACATGGTGAACCTCATACATACTTTTGGGCAAGAGTTAAACACATGTTGCTCCGTCTGTGGCAGAAAGCGTTCTAGCCAACGAAAATTTGGGAAAAAGTTAGAACCGGTTTAAGAGACGAGAATTAACATTAAAGTCAATGGGAAAATCTTTAGTGATCTGTGGCCAAGTGTCTGCGGCAAAGGAAGATAATAGCTATAAGTTCGAGGAGATTGCAAAGCAATCTAGCAACGTCTAGATATTGTAAAACCCGAACATGTCTATATTGGTGCAGACAAGTAGAAAGTTAAACCCCACATTTTGTTATAATATTTTTTTAGCAGTGGAAGTCACTTGTAACGGATAAAATTTATTAATTAATTTTTAAACATTTACAAATAAATCAAATAGAGTATCAGCACCAAACTATACATAAAGATCACTATTTTGTCACAGAACAGAATTCACAATGAAAAGTCTAACCGATCTGGGAAATAAGTCTAGCAATCATGGTAGGTGTCGTTATTAGTGTTTTATGAAAATTTCCCTTTGTAATAAACAATCACTATTTTTTTTTTTTACCATACTCTGACTTATATAAAGCTTAGAATTATATACCTACCATATATTTCATGTTGGTTGATGAAGGAATTCGTCTTAATGTATTATGTTTATTCTCTAGATTGGTTTTCTCCTGTGTTGTAAATACTGATTTGCTTGTGTCTTGTTTAATAGCACGTTTATACCTTTCCGCATGATCCATGGAAATATCGATACCATTTACCGTTAACAAAATAGCCGTTAGAATCACTATCAAATCCATCATAAATAATTTCTTCATTTTGAACTGTGTATATAATCCCTTTTAAAAAAGCGACTAATGGTATAAAACGTTAATTGATAATGGGAACCAAATTCTTATCCACAACAGTTATAATCGGAATGAAAGTGAGTCTGTTATGTCAAGCCTTTTCTCTATACAGGTAAATCAGTCCCATAATTTGTCACTCTTTATAAGTATTATACAGTAAATCCTCTACGTCCACATCAGTCATGCGTAAAGGTTGTTTATGAAAAATTCTTACTTAATAACATCCCGATATATAATAGTCACAGGCCGTCCATGAAATGAGAATAAAAGTTTAAAGTTGAAAAAAGAACAGGCCCCTCATTGATATTGGCTACCTTTATTAAAATATTTGAATATCAAATAGGATATGTCATAGGTAAACACATGTGTTTGACGAGAGTGGTGAAAATTCCTAATTCAGAACATGGCCAGCGCGACAAAAGTTTTAAGAACCGTGTTGTACGAACCCTTAGTGTCAGTGGTTCTTTCCTTTTACGTGCACACCAGTCGTGAACACGACACCTCGTTTTTTCGAACTATCCGAGCGAGTAGACACTAATTCTTGTCGGGCTCTCCGTCCTACACCTGACAAGAGGAAACAACGCTGGAAAAACCCAATTAAGGAACTTTCTCGGCCAACACCGAACCTGGTTAATGGGTCTGTGTCATACTCATACTGAGCCGCCACAGCTTCCAATCACGGCCCACTCTTAATATTTCGAATTCCAACTGCCAAGGGTTCTTTAACGTGCAAGGCAATGTGTACACGGGGCCTCGGTTTTTCGTCCCATCCGAAAGACTACACGCTGTCCCTTGCCAGGCCCTCCGTCCTAAATCACTGACAAGGGAGAACTGCATCTGGAAATCACAATGAACTTTCTCGGCCAACGCCGGAATCGAACGCGGGCCCGCCAGTTGGCGAGCCAACGTCTTATTCAAGTTTGAATTCTCTCAGACTTTTGATTTCTTATTAAATAGTTCAAAATTCAAACACGCTCATTCGTTTCATCTTGGAAATTATTTCGTTTAGGCAAATTTTTCTTTTAAATATTTAATCTTTTTCAGAAAAATCATAACATGCGACTTAAAAAAAAAAAAATATTACAATTGGTCACAGGACTGTCCTTTTGTCGGTTGTGTTTCTCTTTATAATTAAATTAAATCAAACTTTTCAATATTAAATGGTGTGTATTATGTGTACATGCGTAACCCCATCAGGTGAAGATGTTCAGAATTTGCAGCTATTGGAACCAAACATAACCCATCCGGATATTCTGTGAATAGAATGGTCGCACACTCATTTGGTGTATACGGTTCCAGTAACGGGAGTAATTACTTTGAGTTTATCTTATAACCAGTCTGAAAATTCCAGCAGTTTTAGATTTACAAATACCTCACCCCACCATATACGGTCAGTAAACAAAATGAACTTCTCTTTGAGGTATAATTCCTCACATTGACAGTCAGGTCATGAAAATCATTATCATCTGCCGAACATTTCCATGTAATGATTATTAGATGGTCAACGATTTTGTGAATAAGTTGGGGAAGAAATAGATTTGAAGATATCAATAAAAGATATGTTCTCTTCAGAATATTTATCATCGAATGCAACCTGAAAATGTTTATTTCTTATGGCCTAGAGAAATAAATGAAATGAAATGAAATGGAGTTTAACGTCCTACTGTTATGCTCCGAACTGGGCATACGCCATACAGTGTGCTATGAGGAAAATGTTGCCCGGTCAGTGGCGCTACGGCCTACTCTTATATCGAATTCCAACTTTACTGTCAAGGGATCTTTTACGTGCACGCCATGGTGTATAAGGGACCTCGGTTTTTAGTCCAATACGAACGACTAGACAGCTGTCCTTGTCAGGCCTTCCGTCCTGCATCACAATTAATACAATAAGAACGAAAGTCTTACATGTCAGCGTATCGCAACGTATCGCAACTTTTTAAATGTGAAATTAAATTCAGTTTTATAGCGAAATGAAATGAAATGGGGGTTTAACATCCTACTGTTCTGCTCCGACTGGGCTAATGAAGACGACAGTTTTATAGCTCTGTGGTTGGAATATATTTTCTAGTCAGTAGTTATATGTATTTAGGCTCTCGTCACTGTATCAATATTATGTTATAAATGTATAACAGATCGTATGTACAAAAAAACAAGTCTAATCGGCATAAAAGAATAGCCTTGGACGCTCTGCTATACCAATTTCCATTGTTTCTGAAAGCTCCAATTATATATCACCGCAAAGCCGACCGTGTTTAAATCTAGCTATAAATGTATTTTTAATTAATTAAACTAGGAAATATCACGAACTAATTTTTCATCATCCTAGGTCAGTGCTTATGTGGAGACGTAACCTCTCCCCCAAATTCTAAACCTAACCCTAGACCTAGCCCCAATGTTTACCCTAACCCTAACCTACAATCTCGCCAAGAATCACGTGCCCTAACCTTATTCACATCACAGCGACCTTGACAAAATTGAGCTGGCCTTAACAAATAGATTTAGCCAGAAAACCACGATATATTATTACAACATGTGTAAGGCAAAGATGGACATTTTTTTTTAAAACTGGGTGTGCCTTATAACTGCACATGGTAGTATATAAAATCGGATCGTTTATTCTATCTTATCGTATTACTAATTTGAATATAATTTGACTATTTAATTATAAGAATTTCATATTTGTTTAATATCAGTTTATTATGTACATACAAATTTCATTTTAAATCGTGATTTGCTATTTACCAAAAAGGCTTATGTGTAGAAGGTATATTATTGCTTATCTTATTGTTTGTTGAATACGTATCTGATTATCTTATGGTATTAAGTTATTGTGAAGGACCCGGAGACTTAACTTTAGTGGGATATTATAACTTAGACCGTAGCTAGAATTTCCATTGTTATACAACAATAACAGTTCTCTGGGGCCGCGACAATCATCGTCACGACAACTTGACGCAGTTGGAGATGAAAATTTGTATGTGATAGCGTATAAGTAGCGCATAAAAATATCATATTTTGTGCAAACAAATATTACTGATGATATCTGGACTGGATCAACATGTCGAATATTTTAATTAAAATTATAGACATACAAGTCTTTCTTCATAAAATATTTCAACACAAGCGATAACGTATAGATGTATTGACCTAAACGAAATAAAATTTGAATAACAGGGCTGTACCCAGGAATTTTAGCACGAGAGGGTCCGGGATGGAGACAATGTCGTGTTTGGTGTGAGGCCATGGGGATTACTAGAGAATTTGATCAAATCGGAAGCGCTGAGACAATACGTACATGCATAATTAGAGTGGAATGGGGCCAATATGGTCGAATTTCCGTGTCAATTGGAGAGCTCCTGTTTAAAATCAGAGTGTCTTTCATTTTTAAATTAATCCTTTATATCCACACAGAACTTACTTTCCACGTTCCCACCGGGTATTTAAAGATACATTCCTGCGTACAAACTTGGTGATTTAATGGTATATATGGACTAAAAACATATTCGAACTAATTAATTTGTCATAATTTTGCTTCAAATCCTTCTCAAACATTGTAATCCCTGCTATAAAAATTCGATCAAACCATGTCATGTTTACGTCACGTGACTTACCTCTCGTGGAAGTCAGAGGAGAATTGTTGTCTTTAATCGCTTACTATTTATTACAAATATCGAATTCTGATTAAATCCTCGGATTATCCACTACCCGCGTCTTTTTCCGTCATTTTTATCTCAAAAAGTGTTGTACGTCTAACTCTTCATAAAGTTTATCAACGTGTACATCAAGCGCTCGATGTTCGCGTGTGACCTTTGACATCACGCGTGCAGTAATTCCTAATCGTCGGGCTCCATGAGTGTTTTTCGGGGAATCCATATATACCAAAATTGCCATACTTTTATTGGAAATAACCACCCGATAAATACTTTTCTGGGAACCCACCTTTAAGTGCATGGTTTAAAACTAATCTATAATTTCATTTTTTTTTTTAAATTTCTGTAGGGCAAATTGTCAAATAACTTAAAAAAATAAATAGCTGATTGAACAATAATTATTTAACTGATTTTGTGTTCAACAATCGAAACTAAAAAGAAACTAAAATGAGTAAACAAAAATCTTTTGCTTAATTTTTCAAAACGAAATTTCAATTGAATTTGTCTCATATCTGACTGACAACAAATCTTAAAGGCTCAATACCACTCTTGTTGTAACTGAATAATATGTCTCAATATTCCAATTAATTGATGATACAAATTTCATCTTAACACACCTAATTTAAAAAATTCGTAAAATTCAACTAAATGATTTGAAAAGCCTGACGTAAAGCTTTTCAAATGTGACTTGGATTTAAAAATATTTTTGAACCCTCTGGACAAGTAAAATAGGATTTAATGGATAATTTACACAACAGGTAGGGCACTAACACATCTAGTACTTAGAATAAGGCTAGTTTTTATTGTCTGGAGCTTTCAAGCCAGCAAGAGTGTTATTGTCCATTTAAATTAGCAAACAACCAACTTCCGCTTTCGAAACGAAATGTTGATTATGGAGAGTTTAAAAATAGATCTTCAATTACTGTTTGAAAATATACTGAACTCACGTAATTCAATCAATATAAAACATTCCATCCAAATTGTCCCTGATTTCTTTAGATTTACAAATACAGGTGGTAATTTTCTATATTTCCAGTGTACGGACGTTTTGTTTGTGTAATTGTAGGTGACCTGAGTTTAAAAATATTTGAATATTATGTTTGAACAGAGTTTAATAAATTAAGAAGCGGGACAGCTTTGACTTTTGAGATTTTCTTTTAGAGTTTAGAGACGTTTTTATCTGTTGTTACTGATTTAATGTTTAGAAGCGAGGGGTGGGGGTGGGTTTATCTACGTTAAAGACTAGGTGATCTGTTGGTGAAAGGTGCGTTGGTAGCAGTCTGATTCTTCGATATTTTTATGGAAGTATCTTTAGCATTCACAGTACGGTCAATAGGCACCTTCCCATTTTTGGAAGACCTTGGCATTGGTTGTGTTTGTTGACCTAGCTGGTGGATAGTACCTTCCGAGCAAGACATCGTTCGTTTTAGCTTTTTGTTTTTATTTTGTTGGCATATGATTTTCCTTAGCATATTTCCCAAAATCATCTTCATAGCAAAAAGCTTTTTACACAGTGGGGACATATTTAGATGTATTTCACGATAAAAGATGAGACTAGTGCTACAAGGACTGGAGCAACACGGCGGAGGTATTGATAATTATATTATTATGAAAATATTATGATAAACCCCGAGCTGTATAGGGGATGATGTTATTTGGTTTACCAGTAGTATATATTCATACATTCCGCTGAAATTAGAGCATGTGTCCAGTACAATATAAGTCTTCTTTTTTTTTTATCGATTTCGCTTGTGATTTGTATCCAGTAAGACTAATTTCTTTGTGATTTTACGATTACTATATCCATCCATATTGATACATGGTAAATATGAGTCCATGTTAGATGTCCATACGACCATCCATTTTGTTCTTGGTTATGCAGGTGCTCACCGTTTCGTTGGAATCAGGCAATGGTTTCTCATTGTTATTTCTCGCAACTCTTTCTTCCTTCTTGAGATTTTTATTCTCAAGTACCTGATCTTCAGGACTGGCATGTAGAATTGGCAGATTTCTTTTATCTACCACAGCTGTAACAATCGGGTCCACAACAGTTGGACTTAGATCCTTCCCGCTGTTACCGAACCGATATCTAACATCCTTCACGTCATCAATAGGCTGTACTCCCTGACTACATTTCTTGTCTTTATTTCTAGTACATTCGTACAGTTTCTTGTAGAAAGCAGCCCTTTCACTGGCCTTCTCGGCCCTACCTTGTAGAATTAATAAGCGGTTTATGCAATCATCTTTTTTATGATGTAACTTGTCGATATTTCTGAAATAAAAAATACCCCAATTATGCAAAGAATGATAAACTAAATATTACGAAATTTGACTATATTATTCATTATTAAAATAAAATATAGCAAGTATACCCATAGATAACAAATCTTACCTCTCAACCCTCCGTGTTTCGAGATAAGAGATGATGCCATTAACCACAATGTAGCACATGCGGGAGCGATTCGCACCCGGCATTTGTAAACAAAATTGACAATATTTTTAATCAAAACAACGATTGATTATTGTTATTTATAATATTTCTGCCACATCCAACTACAATTTAGCATATATTCCTACCTGAAACGGGTACAAATCGTCGTTTTTAAAATCGAGGCGTTAAGCCGTTACTAAGACCGCCATCTTTTTAAACGATACGCTGTCATCATGAAGGCGGGCTAAATATAAGGCTTTTATAACAGCCAATCAAAAGGGCAATCTAAAGCATTTTAACTATGAATGCATTTCGATGGCGGTGAATGTCAGACAAAAACAACGCTGCATTAATTTAAACGCGAATATTTGGAGTTAGGCGACATTTGTGCCACCACATTGGCCTCTGTAAGTTTAATTAATCATAATAGCATAAACTCATCTTATTTTAAAGATGTAACATGCATTAATAAAGAAATTGAGTTTGCCACTTGGAACTAAAGGCATCCAATCGTAGCTAAAAACAAACACATCAGTATATCTCAACGTTTTTAGCTACGTTCTCGTAGCTAGTATACCCATAATAAAACAATATAGTACCTGTTTAGTTTATCTACTGCTCTGTTGAGATCAGCAATTGTTGATTCCATCTTATTGATGTAGATCTTTACATCTTCATCAACATCTTGCAATGACCTGTAAATTTAAAGATAAACATTTTAAATGTTATCGCGATCCTTTTGATCGGGATATTAATAATAATATAAAAAAACGTGTAAGAAATTAATTCAGAAGCAACCTTAGTCAACATACGATTAAATATCAAAACTGATTTACGTTATGAGAACAATCCCAAAAGACTCTTTTGTTATATCGCAACCTTGGATTGCGTTTATACTCGTTAGTGCCAAAAAAAACCCTTCCATTCCAGGTACACCCAGTCTTGTCATGGACCCCACTTACTAGATTTTATAGATACACAGACGTATAGACTTCCGGGTATACCATGACCTTGTCCGGGGGAGTTTGATAACTTAAGAAACCGAGAAATATCAAAATTCTGTCTGGACATGTTTCTGCAAAAAGGAGCATAACTCGATTATGACGAAAATAAATAGGGATCCTCGACTATACTGTATACCACGGCACTTTACTGAAAGTTATATAAAAACTCTAGCCCCCTATAATGTTGAAAAGCAGGAGCCACGGTGGCTAAGTGAGTAAGACGCAGGTCTAGTCGTTCGGAGGTCCCGTATACACATTGGCAGTTGGAATTCGGTATAAGCCGTAGCGCCGCTGTCCGGGTAACATTTCCCTCACAACACACTGCATGGCGTATGTCCATCTTCATTACGGTAGCCCAGTCCGGAGCAGAATAGTAGGACGTTAATCACCATTTCATTTCATTTCTGTTGACGAGCATTACAAGAAATGGGGACAGGCTTCGGAAAAAAGGGGAATACTTAATCCGATTTCGACAAAAAGAAATATGGATCGTCTTATCACAATACATGTTTCCGAAAATTTTCTGATTAAAATTCTATGATTGTGGCATTTGTGTTGCCCAGTACAGTCCATGTGGAATGTGGACAGGTTTCAGCAATAGGGAGCATAGCTCTAAAATAGTTAATCAAATTGATTTAAGGATCCAGGTCGTCCGACAAGCATTAATATTAATAGAATTCTTGACAGATTTCAGCAGAAAGGGGCATAACTCTAAACATATTAATCCGATTTGGACAATTTTGCTTACCCAACTAGAGAGAGTTGGGGTTTAACGTCCACTCGATACAACCTAGGTCCTTTCGGGACTAAAATATAGTTGCAGTGGGAGGAAACCGGAGGATCCAGGGAAAACCTACGAGGTTGGACAGGCGACCCTACTCCTTGTTATGTGCCTGACGTCATAGGTTCAAAAGCCGATCGTACGACCCTTGACACGACCTTCCAGTACAACTGCTCAGATCTTCATGTAGTGTAGGACATCAAAATCCGTGTATCTGTAAATGCTTATTTATAATTCAAACTTACTGTCGGTCACCTTTTGCAAAACCATATTATCATCGGTGAACACAGTGAACCAGTCTCTAATGAATATTTGAAATTGTAGGCTATGGGGTGACGGTAATAATTAATAATAATAAGCTTAGATCTAACTATAGTAAGTTATAATCTATAGATCTAGATGATTGAAAAAATATAAATATTCATTGAAATTTCATGTTTTCGTATTTTTATGGCCACTCTTTTAAATTATTTTAATACTGTTCGTTCGACAATGTGGTTGATATTTGCCGAATATTTGAATAATGATTTAGTTTGAATGGCATAGGTTAACACTAACGCACTGGTAACTGTCTTGGAAGAGACATCATCGCTGGGCCTAACCTAAGCTCATTAAAAAAGTGAGTCTAAGCCTATAAAGAAAAAAGAAAAAAGAAAAAAAAGAAAAGAGAAAGAAGGGTGGGGGGGGGAAGAAAGAAGGGAGAAGAGGACAGGACACAGTACAGGAGACAGAAAAGGTAGAAAAAAAATGACTGACAAACAACACAAAAAAAGAAGTGTACTACAAGGAAAGAACTTTATGAGTTTGACCTCATTATAAAGGTATGTGGCAGTTTAACGCCGTCTGTGACGTTAAAACTGTGACGTTAAAAACGGCTTCCCCAGAAGGGGTTCCTTCTTGTAACTGATCTGATTGGTTAATTTGGGGATTTCGAGGCGTTTCCCTTGTTTAATGATGTCATTCACATCCGGGGCTTTCTCGTCGTGTTTACATTTTTAATGTCGGTCAATTTTTTCATTTTTAATCGCTTTTTATGTTATAATAGTGAATTTCAAGATTGGATTTCATCATAATCGGTAAGTAGCATAGCCATAATATTTAATTGCTAAGACATATATAATTTCAAATGTCCTCTTTTCAAATATCTAAATGTAATTAACATGCGAGTTTCAGAACAGTTTCAATTCTGTCCCGAAATGTGAAGTGTCGGTACATGAGACGACGCCATTTTGAGAATTTTGTCGATTTTTCCAGATTTGTCATCAACAAAATATCGATGTTAAACGATGTTTTAATGTTCATAATCGGTATATTTAATATAAATAAGTCCAATACTCAATGATTAATAGCTTCTTTGATCAAATTTGTCAATATAACATGCATTTTGAAGCGTCAGAAGGTTGTCCACGTTTACGTGCGGTAATTGGTTGAAATGAAATATTATATAAACAAACACACGTGTAGTTGTTATTTATTTGTTTTTTTTATGAATTAAAATATATTTTTCTTATATTTTTCAGGGGTTTATTACGGCTGATGTAAAACATAGGAATTGGGAATTTGATCAAAACATTTTGCATACTGTACCGGTATTCATTTTTACTAGCTTTTTTATTTAATAGTGAATTTCAAGATGAGATTTCATCATAATCGGTAAGTACAGTAGAATAATATTTTTAAGTGCTAAAGCATATATAATTTCAAATGTTCTCTTTTCAAATATCTAAATGTAATTAACATGCGAGTTTCAGAACAGTTTCATTTCTATTCCGAAATGCGAAGTGTCTGTACGTGAGACGACATCCGCATTTTGAAAATTTTTACGATTTTTTCCAAATTTGTCATCATCAAAATATTGATGCTATAAGTTGTTTTGAAGCTTCAGATAAGCTTGTCCACATTTTCGTGATCTTGGTCGCGTGACCACCTTACCGTGCGGTGATTGGTTGAAATGGAGTATTTTATAAACAAACCCACGTGCAGTTGTTATTTATTTGGTTTTTTTTATGAATTAAAACATATTTTTCTTATATTTTTCAGGTGTTTATTATGGCTGATGTAAAACAGAGAGAGAGAGAGAGAGAGAAATGTGGCTAACGTCGACACAAACTAAGTAATTTCGCGACTAACACATGGTTCAATTTTATTTCATAAGGATGAACAGGCAACCCTACTCCTTGTCAACCGGGGAATCGAAACCACGCCAGTTGACTCAATGACAGACCATGTGATACAGCACATGCGTGCTAACCATTCGGCCACCCAACCCCCTGATGTAAAACCAAAGAAAATGGGAATTGCCCGTGAATTTTTGAAGTCAAAATTTCATAAAATTGATGAACAGCTGAAAAATGGACACATTTTGCATATTTATTTTGATAAATGTGAGAGTAAAATTTCAAAAGTTATAAACTACTTAAAAGAAAACCTGAATGTTAAACAAAATGATTATCAAATGAAATGAATCTTGCAGAATTTAGTATTCAAGATCTCGAAAAGGAAAAAAACTTTCGAATCCGCAACACCAACCATACAAGGACCACTGCCATCAACCAGCTCGATTAAACCATCTTTGAGAGAACGTTTAGCTAAAGCAATTGTATGCAAATCTGAATTGCGTGAAAAATACATTCAACGTATGAAACAAATTAGAGAAAAAAAAAAGATAGACAATTTACGTGTTTTAAAACAAAAGGTTTCACGAAGAGACAAAACAATCGCTAAAAACAAAGTAAAATATTCAGAAACTGAAATGGTTATTAAATTGAAAGAACAAACCAAGGAATTTAATGTGCTAAAAAGAAAATTTGATCAACTAGAAACTAAACTTTCAGAGAGGCAAGATGTTAAAAAATTAATGCTGGAAGTGAGTGCTAAAAATGACCATATTGAAAATTTGGAACAGGAGTTGGATCTGTGTTCTAGTAATGAACCAGCCGATAATAGTTTTAACCGTGAAAATAAAAATAAAAAAATTGGTGATCAAACACGTTTGTTTGTGTACGATTGTCTTGTTAATCAGTTACGAACTAATAATATCCCGTCTCTGTTCAAACTTACTTCTCAGTGATTTGACATCACTATTAAAGACCAAGACATTCCGCATTGTACAACAGTGGAACAAATGACCAGAGAGCTCGGTATAATATCAGATTTGCAATGCATGGACACCATTTTAAAAAATGACAATTTAACTCTTGGGTTTGATGCCATCACCCAGGAAGGTGTTCACATCAACAGTGTCCATGTCACATTTGTCAACGAGCCATGTAAGGTACTGGCAATTGATAGACTGCCTGGTGGATTAGCCACTGATTACCATCATCATGTTGTTTCCACTTTTGATAAACTGGCAAAACTCTACTCCACATACAAAAACATTGACCATCAAATGTGCAGAAAAGATTTATTAAGTAGAATAAAAAACAGCATGACTGATAGAGTAAACCTGAATCATGCTACGATAGTTCTGGTGAATCAGACTTGGCAGAAATCTTTACTTGAACTGAATTGTCATCTCCATCCGTTAGACACTGTTGCCTCTTCAGTGAGGACTGTCCTGAAAAAAGAAGAAATAGTGAAAGGAAAGTTGTACGGTACAGATTGTTTATCTGGGAATGTAGTACTACAAATGAACAAAAACAAAATAAGATATGTTGATGCCAAAGGTGATCCATCCGGTTTTAAAACAACGCTGTTGGAGAATAATCTACCAATACCATTGACATTCATCCCACGATATCGAGGGAATCGTCTCCATATTTATTTCAACTTATGTGGCAAATACTTTACCTACCATGATATGTTTTCTACTTATCTTGAGTCAGGAACTGAATGTGGAGGACTTCGGACATCATTAAAAACTGACTTCGTCGATCCTGTTACTGTTGTGCAGATGCATGTTGCTGGCCTCCTTGGAAAGTTGTTTACTGGGCCTTGGATGGAGAAATTTTACACCTCATTTGATAAGGAAATAAATCATCTTGAGGGAATATCGGTTGTCAAAGAAGTTATAAAAGAAATTGAAAACCAGAGAGAGGATATAAACTCCATATGTACACGCTCTACTGATTTCTTTCGAGGAAACTTAATTCATCTTAGTGAAGCTGAAACTAAAAACCGCCAACAAGAGGATTTGTCAAGAAAAAATGTCATTCTCTCAGCTCTCCAGAAGCAGTCCACAAATCCAGCTTTGTATACTTCGTTAATGGATAAGTGCTTGGAAGAGATTTTAATTGTATTAAATAGACAGTATGCCAGGTACTTTGGCCTAAAAGTCACCACTGACCTCATACTCCAAACCGAATCCGCTAGATCCCACAATATAGACGCGGAGGAGGTTATGGGAATGTTTAGCGCAGCACAGAAAAGAGCACCTAATGCTACTATGACATACATTTCATCCAAGTTACGTGCTGAAAAAAATAGAACCAACACCTACCTTGATACGTTACCTACTTGTGAGCAAGAGTACATGATAAACTTTGCTATTTGTCATGCCAGGAAAGATAATGTTAAAAGTAGGAAAGCTAGTAAAAAAATTGTTGAAGAAGTGTCACTCCGTCGTGCCAGCAAATCCCAGAAGCACCACATGACAAACAGACGTAAACTTGAAAAGAAAATCCGCGAAACTTGTTCCTCAGATCTGCTAACTCTACTAGCTGATGAATACCACCTGACAGATGATCAGACATCTGCACTAAGTGACATTCTTTCGGGCGCTGCTGTCGGAAGAGACATTGGGCATTATTGGCATGATGATAGCAGCAATATACGTGTTCACTATAATGGAAAATTGGAGAAAATACGAAAGAAGAGAACAGGCGAGATGAAAGATGCATTTGTTGTTTGCTATTGGGGAGACGGTGAATCTTTTTGATGACGATGGCACAGATTACGATGTTAGCCGATTCGAACTCGCTGTCGACTATATTTTTGGGGATCTTGTATTTACTGTAGTATAATGTACGCAGATTTCTCCCTCAACCGTCTTCAAGTTGTACAATGTCATCTTCTAGAGATCATGTTTAAGTATTATTACAAACTGTGATGTGACATTTGTTAAGCGCTTAGAAATATCACCGGATATAATGAAGCGCTCTAGAAGATGAATAATAATAATAATAATATTTTAATTATATTACATCCAATGTAGTTTCATTTTACAGGTCTTATTCTAAGCTATATTGCCTCCTATCGTATTATGATTATATATTGTTAATCGAAAATTTAATTTATCTGTTTCTTATCATCTTATGATCGTTAATCATTAATCGACAATTTAATTAAGACTAATTGATTATATATAAACCTATATTCATTTCTTGTTAGAGTTTATTGTTCCGTCTTATAGTACTTGTAAATATCTACAATCCCTCCAAATTTGGTGTCTTTATTTCAAATATTAAGGAAGTTATGATAAGTTTTATCTGTTTCTTACCATATTATGATCGTTAATTATTAATCGAAAATTTAATTAATACTAATTAATTTATTGTATATAATAAACCTATATTCATTCCTTTTTAGATTTTATTGGTTTATCTTATAGCACTTTTAAATGCCCACAATCCCTCAAAATTTGGTGTCTTTATCTCAAATATTAAGGAAGTTATGATGATTTTTATCCTTGTTATCCAGTTAACCAGCCAAAACAGTCACACTTGTCCTATTGATTTCCATGTTAAAGATACATTATGGGAGGTAAAATAAAGAGATGGCAGTTCTCGCTATAATAGTTAAAAACTAGATAGTGTAAAGGTAATATGCTGAAAATTTCAGTCAAATTGATCCACTATGATGAGCCGAGAAAGAAGCGGCTGAAATTTTTGCATAGTCTCGGTCATCATTACTAAAATCATTAATATAAACAGCATAGTCTCGATTATCCACTTTAATTATCAATAGCCGTTAGCGGCATATAGGAATCTAATCCAGCCAACATCGAGGGCTAGCCTTCACATCGAGAGTTTATTATGGCCTGGATAAGTTAATTAATGTCTAATTGATAATTTAGATAACATTTCAAGCATAAGGCTAAAGAAAGACTTGTAATAAGCAGATTTTGCTCTTGCATAATGCATGTTTAAATTTCAGCGCTAATAATTGTCCAGATTTCCAGCGTTTGAAATTCCATAACTTTCTTATTATTGAAGCTACAATACTGAATGAGGGCTTATTTATGAGGTTTTTATTAGCTCTTTCCATTTTTGTTATTAGATTTGATGTGGGACGGCTTTGAAAAAAATCTGCCACATACCTACATTATACCGAAAACCGTGTAATTCTTCTTTTAACCTCTTTTGACACTGAAAAGAATTCTCAAATTCATCTAATGATAGTGCTCTTAGGTCATTCTGTTATCTAATTGTACCAGGAAATCAAAAATTTGCCTTCTTCTGCTTTGGTCTGAATGCTTGGAAAATGGGTTTGCGGTTGTCAATTTTCAAAATTTCCTGGAGGGAGACCCCCCTCGGACGCTCACGCGCCTTCGGCGAGCTCGTGACGCGCCTTTGGCGCGTACTTGTGTGGGCCTTGGTCAATGACCTGACAGGTGGGCTTCGGCCCACCAGTCCGGCACTGCTGACATGCTTTTTAAAGTCGTGTAACTATAGTACTAAGTAGGCTAATAAATTTTCTTTATACAACTACAATCATTTGACATTTCTTTTAGTTTTAGTTGTTTTACATGATTCTATCCTCGCCAAACAGTGCGATATTACAATACACTGTATTATGTCCATGCAAATACTTACGTGGGATCCATGGAACAGATTTGTAGAATTATACTAAAAAGTCGCGGAAATTAGTAGAAAGACGCCCTGTCCTGTTAAGTAAAATAAGCTAAAGGAATGGTTGAACAATCATTTCTATGGCAACAATAACATCAAGTCGTGGCTTTCATTATGACGTCGTTTATTTATGACGTCTTTTAATTATGACTTTATTATGTCAGATTTTCTCATAGAGCATGACAATTTTTGTGACAAAGTAAATCGCTCCTATAACAAAACCGTCAACATTACTTTTTAAATTATTATCTTGAAATACTGCTGTGAATGGAAGGCATCAACATAAATTGAATGTTCTCTTAAGTCCATTAAACACATTTTATGATCATTAAACCAGGGATTTGTACTTGGAAGACTTTTACGAACGACTGGGTTATATTCTGGTCGTAGATACCGTCGAAGGCGGTTTTGGGAAATAAAATCTTCCAACGTCCTTTTCTATCTGAATACAAAAACATCCGTATTGCCTCTCATGTCAAAGTTGCAAGTAGAATGTGTTTAAATAAAAATTAAATAACACTAGCCATGTGGGCCAATATGAAATGCTTTCCATAATATGGTATAGGCCTATGTTAGGATTGGCTGATTGTATTATAGATGTGTTTAATCTTCAGTAATATAATATGAGCGCTGCAAGCATGCTTGAAACTATCTAATACCAGAAAACATGGAACAGCAAATCTGACTAGCTGCAGAGTAATTGTCCTATAGAAACGGTATAAAACCTAGAATACCGATGTAGGCCTACAAAGAATGAAATAAAACAAGAAAACTAACAACAATTAAAGATACAAATATGAAATATATTACATTAGTTTAAAATAACAAGAAAACAATTTAAAGTTAAACAATTATATCACTCGTTTGTCACCCAAGATAAAAAACTTAAACCAAAAAAAATATTAGTACACATGAATGAATGCATAAACAAATTCCGAATAGCAGAAAGAAAAATTATTTCTGAATTATGTCACCATTTTGGTTTACGGTACGGTACCAGCTGTTTAATGGCGCAACATCACAAACTGCGGGATATAATATATTGCGCCAAATTGTGATCTATCGGAGACGGGCTACATCAATCACAAAAACATACTTGTACACGGTAAATAAAATTCAATTAATATCAATCTTTCAGATATTTTAAATGTAAAAAAGAAAATATTACATAGGCCTAACTTCCACTCTAACTTCACTGTTGTCAGGGTAATTGACATGTACTGCAGTCATGATCTGTCGGTATCTTTTTTGGGGAGGTCCAAGGAGTCACGGTGGCTGTAAGTAAGGCACTGTTTCACAAACCAGGAGATCCCATGTTCCGAGTCATTGTGGAAAGTTTACTAAAGAGGTTAACATATTAAGGGCCTTTTAAAGCTTCCATTTATGTTTACTTTGTTGTTATGTGAAAACAATACCCAAATTTCAATTCTGTTGATCTGCTAGTTCTCCATCTGGGTGTTTAAGTATAAAAATGAAATCAATGAAATCAAAGCGGTATCTGTAATGAATTTTAAATGATTGACATTGTCAAATTTTATCTTTTAATTTCTGACCCAACCCAAATGATTGACATATTTCTAATTTACATATCAAATTTCAAATAACTATCTCGATCATCAGTCGATTATGTTTTATCAGATGATGACTGGCATATATAAGTAATAGTTTAGTTACTTCTCAGCTGTTTTTCTCTAGTTGACAGAACACCACAAAAGAAGTAAGTTGTCTTTCTTTCACATTTCAGGAGCCGTGCTGGCTCATTGATTGAGGTGCTGGCTCTATCCATTATGTCTAGGTTTCGCTCCAAATTCCTCAGAATTTTCCAATGCGACATCACCTTGCCTGGGACGAAAAACCTAGTCCCCGAGAAACATGGCCGTGTTCGTAAAAGAATCTTTCTATCCATTGCAAATGAAATGGGTGTTTAACGTCCTACTGTTCAGCACCGACCGGGCTTATGAAACGAGTAGAGCATCCCGAGGAACTTGCTCGGCCAACACCACGGCCGTCCGGTTGGTGAGTGGCCGCCAGCTTAAATTAATTTCAATTCAACAACAAACAGAACGAATTCGAAAGTAGTCGATGATACATTTATTCCAAGTTCGAATCGAAAACGATCGAAATTTTTGTTCGCTTGGAAAACCGCATTCACGCACAATAATAGCATACTTTTGAACCATGTCACTTAGCCACTGCGGCTCCAAGGGATGGAAATAATACAATGAAGGTCCTTCGTCTAAAAATGTTATCACCCAGCAACTTGCTATGTCCGTTGTGCAAAAGATCATCTGTTCTATGGAAGGGTATCGCTGCCAATATTAAAGGCTCTGCGACAATGATGCTATGTAGAAAGCGTGAAGGACAAATGGGATGTGGCAGAGCGCAAATGTAAAATGTAATGAGAGAAATGTAAAATGTAGAAACCTCGAAAAAAGCATTTTCCCACAAAACATTTGTCATTTGACACTTAACATTTGACGTTTTACATTTAACTCTTGCCTTAGAGGTATTTTGACTTTTGTCATTAGACTCATTACCGGTATTACAACTTTGTACATTGTACTTTTTACATATAATCAATGGAAAAGACATTGTAGCAGATCATTTAATATTGCAGCGATACCCATCCATGTTGTTCTCTGTGAGGCGACCCTTATTTATCTTGAAGTAAAATTGTGTTTTTGTGCATTTCAAAATCAAAATGAACAAAAAAAATACTTAACCTTGTTCGGAATTTTTAGATATTTTCCTTGATTTTAAGGTACATGTATTTACAATCAGTGTTTTGGTTATTTCATTTTCAGGTTACGATGCGCTGTGTGATTATTATCTGTCTTTTGGTGTTGGTGGGTGCATGTTCTGCACGTTCATTTGGAAATGAAGACGGCATGAATGTAAAAAGACTAGTTCCAGGTGTCAATATTGTAAGTACTACCAGGGCTGGGTTAAGCTTGCATGAAGCCCCTGTGACCCTTGCATCAACCGTAAAAAGGGCATATTCAAGAGCATGCACCTGGGTTGTCTTGAAAATTGAATGTCTCCTCAGGAAACATTAGGTAACATAGTAATAACATATCAATTTATTTACATTTTTTTTCGAACTTATTTGGGGGGTCCCTTGGAACTGCAGCCCCCCCCCCACCTCACAGACACATTTTTATCCAGCCCTAATATGTCCCTGGATCCACGGAGGCGTGGGTAAGACGCTGACTCGCTAGCCAGGAGGTCGGGATCCCTGCATTGGCCGAGAAAATTCATCGGGATTTCCCCTTGTCAGTGGTGCAGAACAGAGGGCCTGACAAGGACAGCTGTATATAGTCCTTCAGATGAGACGAAAAGCCGAGGTCCCTTGTATACATTGGAATGCGCGTGAAGATCCCTTGGCAGTTGGAATTCGATATAAGAGTAGGCGATAGTGCCGCTGCCCGGGCAAAATTTCCCTCAAAGCACACAGTATGGCGTATGCCCGTCTTCATTAGCCCAGATAGGATCAGAACAGTAGGACGTTAAACCCCATTTCATTTCATTTCATTTTCATGATATTTTCTAAGGCTGCCTGCACCATGGCTACAGAAATGTATTGTTTATTAATAATCAGGTAAGGTTAGACACCTGATAATATTATGTAAAGTATAATAGTTATAAATATCTTATTATAGAACTGTAAAAGTTATGGTCAGATGTGTGGAGGAGGTAGAGGCTGCTGTGGTGGAATGTACTGTGGACAATACAATATTTGTCAATACCGCATGTATTAAATGTTGTAATACAAAATAAAATAGTTTTCAATACCATTACATTGAATTTGTTTTACATTCCGTGGCCACTAGATACACCATGTCAATACTTGCATTTAATGTTGGCTGTCACTCGACATTAATAACTTACATATGATTCAATTTCATTTCAATGTGTAGTGTCACTGACAGACCTGATGATCCAAAGTGCACAGTTAGACCAATGCGGACCAATTGTTGCACCTCCGAGAAGTCTACAATTTACTTTGATAATAAAAGGGAATAGGGGAGTATCTGAATATATCAACTTCAAACTCTTTGGATACATGAAATAATTATATGACCCGATCCTCCTCCTCATTTTCTATGAAATAAAATTAAACCAGGAATTGATGACTAAATTGCTTAAGGCCAGATCATTTTTTGGTCAAGGTCGCCGAAATGTAGGCTAAATAACGTTAGGGCACGTGATTGTAGGTTAGGGTTGGGGTAAGTACTGGGGTTAGGTCCAGGGTCGGGATTAGCGCTAGCCCTGTTTACATCTCGTTACCAATGACGAAAAATTGAGTTGGCCTCATCATTTAGCACTAACCATGAATTTATGTTACCCCTTGAGGCCACCACTGTAGCTCAGAGTCTATGATTGGGACACAATTTTTTAAAAATTATAAATATTTGTAGGGGCATGTTTTGAAATGTGTATAATTTGACTAGGTCATAGCACTGTCGATGATAATCGTATGTACATTAGAGAATATTTTAAACAGTGTCCATGATAGGGCCTAGTCTGTACCATAGACAATATTCTAATCCATCATAGCAGTGCCCATGATAGTATGTATAATAGGGAATATTCTAATCCTTCAATAAAGTGTGTCAAGAAATCAAGTTCATGTGATTTTAATAAAATATAACAAGTCATTCATTCAAAGTGGTTAATATTAAAGATATTATTGTACACCTTCTGGTACATCAGATACACTTCCTGAGCCGTTGGTCTCTCCAAAGGATTTTCATTTTTACAACGGCTGTTTATATCAAATAATTTTAAAAGTAGACCAGTTGATCCAGGTCTCTCATTAAATAATACTTTACAAACATCAGGTATTTTCCAAATGTCTGTTTTCTCATCATAACCTGGCATGTGGGAGTCACTGAAAGTTGAATCAAAGGGCCACAACTGTTCAGGAGCGACATAAGCACCAGTTAATTCTTTATGACCACATTTTATTAGTTCGTTTCGGCTTCTATTCACTTGAGGAAGGGCGTCAGCATCATTTAATATCAAGCTTAAATCATCCCGTACGAGAAGTTGTGAAAGGGCTTTGTGGGGTTCATTTGAGTCACACATTACCCTAGTTTCATTAAGACCTGTGTGTAAAAAATTGATAATTTCTATATACTTTAAACATAATTCAAATCTTTTTTGAAGGTGGTCTAAATGTTGGTTTTTGTAAAATATTTGTTCTATTCTATCAGCAGATTTTAATTCATGATATTCAGTTATAAACAGATCTGAATCCCAACAATAACCAATAAGCTGGACAACATGGGTGTCTGGTTGAAAGTTCATCAAATTGGTCAAACCATCCTGAAAATCGTCTCTAAAATTTGGATTTTTCACCTTATTAATAACAATAGTATTTTCTTTCCATTGGCCAAGATAGACCTGCAACATAGGATAAACATTTTTAAACATTCAACAAATTAAAGAACGTCAATTACGAAATGGGTAATACATAAAGGGAGATAACTACTCTATTCTTACCCCAGTCCTGTAGTCTGTGTAACTTATGTATAATATTTCATATGCTGTCTATAAAATGAAGTTTTATCCTGGCACATGTTACACATCTTAACATGGAACAAGGAAGGAAACCATAAACAATAGACATGTAAATCAATTATTAGCTATAAATAAATATGAAAATGTGTTAAGGGAGATAACTGAGGCTATTGCCAAAACTGGACTTTTAATTCTCTCCACATTGACTTCAATGAAAATCTATGCCATTTTGTGGCCTATTACATTTTTTTAAACATTGCGATGATCCTCAACTTTATAACGCAGTCATTTGATAAAATTACTGAAGGAGGTTGAACATCTCTATATATCTCCTGCTTTTTATGCCTCATAATGAAAAATATTATAACCGAAGCCTGACAAAGAAAATATAAATTCAAGCCTTCTCCTTCGATTCTATTATATTCTAGATAAAAAACCTCACCACAATTTGCAATGAAAAAAGGGGTAAACACAAGAAAATAGGTATAATTGTTGTAAATACAAGATCTAAATTTGTCTTCCATGATATCAGTGGTAATACCAGTCTTAGCTCAATTGTTTTATAACAAAAGAAACTGATTTAATTTTATCAGTTATTGAATATAATAAATACAAATTAAAAATAACAAGAAAGCAATGGCATTGACAATTAATGTGCTGGTTGTAATTGTAGCTAATAAATTATAACCATGATGATTAAAAGTGAGTGATAACATTTGTGGTGGAGTTTGGAATATATGAGCAATTTTTTCTAACATATGATGTCAATTGACTCATTTCCATGTGGCTGAAATATAACTGTATGTAACTGCTGAATAGTAACACTGCCTGACACAGTTCATATTTAAATTAATGTAGGCTAGTTAATATAATTTAAGTTAAACATACATAATGCAAGAGCTAAATCTGATTATTGCAAGTCTTTATTTAGGCTTCAGATGTCATAGAAATTATAAATTAGATCTTTATTTACACATCAAGCACAAAATCAACTCTGTAGACCCACGGATGGCCTGGATTCAGCTTGGATTTAAACGGGATTTCGTTGACTGATTTAATTTTAAATGGCATCATGAGCGGAGATTAACCGTTACGTTTACGTCATACTCCCGGTTCAAGGCTAAATGATAGAGTGTACGAAGCGATGCCTTAACAAATGACATCTAAACTATTTAAAGTGCAATAAACTAAAACAGATAATGACAAATTATACAATTCCTGGAGACCGTGTGATGACTAATACAGACAGACAGGTCTTCTGTCTTAATGATATCAATAAAAATATTTTTATTTCCCCAATAGGCACGGCGCCACTGGTGTATACCTATAGATTTATCACAATTGTATTATAATATTATGTCCTATATTCAATTGATTTAATGCATGCCCAAAATACAAGTAAGAATGAAAATTGACCCTCTCACTCATTTTGTCCAATTGTTATAAAAATCCAAAAAGGTAAAACACAAATTCGGATATGATGACAGCAGACAAAAGACAGCAGAGATTATGTAGGTGGAGTTAACGCCTGTCAATCAAACGATCGGCCATACTAAGAATCGGTGAAGATGGAATTCAATCCCATTTCTAGTCAAAAATTACACTGGTGAGTGGTGATAACTATGTTCAGAATAAAGTAATTTGACTGAAATTTTCATCATCTATTTTTGATCTGTTATAGCAAGAATGGCTAACTCCTTATAAAAATCTCCCATAATGTATCTTTAAATTAATATACTTATATTTTAGTTTTACATCATATATCCTTACTATGAAATAATAGTGTTGATTTAATATTTCAATCTTATTTGGTAACATTCAGTTTCTCATGAATTTTAAATTGATGTGAACTAAAGCGATTCAGTAGCTGTTGAGAAGAATGTATTTGTATACCATAAAGGTGTCTCACCCAAATTATTATGCAACACCATACAAATGTGTTATAAAGGTATGGCCTTTTTAGATCACATTATTATATTTCCTAATCATTATAATAATTTGGCTTTGAAATGGTATCAATATTGACATATAAATGGGAGAAAACCTCATAACTGAGTTTAAGAAATCTGTCCTGTTAAAGAATAGTTTTGCAATATTTTGCCAGTATATATATATGTTCTTACTTTTTTTACAGCCCCTTCTCCAATCTGTTCATTCACAACCAATTCTGTATCTATTTCTTGACAATTTAGCCATTGGTGACATTCATTCATGCCATATAAACTAAATGACCCATATCCACACTGCAGGTGGCATTTTGTTACATTATTAACAAAGCTAGTCAGGCATATCTTTTTTATATCTTCTTTTAATGTCCACCTCCATAGTAAATAACTAACCACAATAACAATACAGGTTTGACCTACTATTTTAAAGGTCTCCAGTGCAGGGATTTAATCTGATTGTCCTTGTTTAGTTTCTGGCATGAAATATCATTCACTTCAAATAATTTACCTGAATGAAAGTGAAAGAATGAATTTAAATATAAAAAATAACCACCATGAATAATAATCATGTAATATTGCAACAAATATTCAAAAACTGCTTTGCTAATAAATTTTAAATACCAAAAGAATATCTGGGCATAATATTATATATATATACCGGTACTTGTACATGTATTATCAGCTGTCTGTTTGTAGTACATGTACACAGTTTAATCACATCTGAATACACCTGGAAAATTACAATTACCTGTTTACATAAAATAATTGTATTCAATAATAATTAATAAAATAAAAGAGTCCTGGTCTGATATCAGCTATATTATATCAATAATGTTATTAGAGGAGCTAAATCTATATTCTTTGGAACCTAAAATGGACAAAAATGGGTCAAAATGCACAAATTAATGTAATAGATACACTGATTTACATTTATTATTTTAAACATTTAATGAAAATTCTATTCAGTTTTGTTCATCAAAATAAGTGATCAGCCGAGTCCTATTAGTGCAGTCTACATCGGAAGGCCTACATTTTGAAATTTCACTTATGCATTGACATTTAAACTGGTTCGTCAAGGCGTCTCTTCACAAATCACGCTTGAGAGAATAGAGTACATGCCCGTCTACTAGGTTTTTAAAATTATTAACTGTGTCTTAAATATTTGTTATCAGGAGTCCATATTTTCATGGTACAATAACAACATCAGTCGAAACGTTGTAGTATTAAACTCAGTAATTGTGTATCCATAAAACTAACTGTATCTTGTGTTAAGAACATCAGCAGCCTATTTATTGTAATTTGCAATGGACCAATAATTTGTGTTTATATAAATTTATATAATATTGAATTTGAGCTTTATGCCTGTTAAAGTATAAATTATTTGCCATGTTGTAATTTATCGTTGTTTGTGTAGATGTATGTTATGTAGTGTATGCTGCACTTAATTAAGTTAATTATTGATGGTTTATAGTATGTACAATGACGAATGTACAATAAAATCTAATGGTAGGCCTATCTTGATCAAGATACGTGGCCTGGCAACTTTCCATACTTTTTGTCAACAAAAGAAACCTATTTGTTTTAAAATGATTATAATACTTTTATTGTCAATGTTATTCAAACTATCACTTTATATTGTCAAGACCGTGTATATTGCAATTATTTTATCACAGACATATGTTTACATGTTATAAATATTAGTTGTGTAATTAAATAAGGTCTATTATCTCCTCGGTTTACAATTGTTAGTAATTATTTAAATATTTCCTGTTATTAATATAAGGTCAAGATCTAACAAAACACATAATTTTCTTAGCGTACAGTCAAAATCATATGGTAATGCAAAAACCGTCTGACTCAAGATATTCTTACTTTATCGTGTTAATACAGCGCTCCTGATTCTGAAGGTATATCCCGTGAGTCACGCGTAAGACAGTCGATGCAACCGGTTTCCGTTATACTTTTAGACCAATGATCAACTGAAACCAGTTTTGTTTTAAGGGAATTCCTACACATCACGTGACATTTTTGTAACGTAAAAATTCGTTATTTCCGGGAGTTTCACCAATGTGAGAAGGCTTTACTGTTATTGACATTATTTTAACGTTAAGTTGTTACAGCTGAGTAAAATGTTCTTTTTGATTAGAATGTAGTGGTGTGAATATATATAATTCAAAAGTTTGGAGTTTACTATTCTCAAAATGAAGTCCATAACAGAAGTACATGTAACTGATGTGGAAAAACGACGGATCCCTAGTAAACATTATGTAAGTAGACTTACTACGACGGTATAAATCAGAATAACTGTTTTTTTGGAGGGGGATTTACGAAGCCAAAAAAAATACAAATATCCGGAATCTTCTTCTTCGTGTGTTACATGATGAAGAGGATTAAATATGCATTACAAGAGCTAAATCTAACTATTGCAGGTGTTTCTTTAGGCCTTATATAGGCTTAGTAGATGTTTACTAAATTAAAAATACATTAGTTAACAACTTATAACCAAGATCATAATATGAACTCTCGATGTCATCGAATGCCTGCGATAGTTAGTGGATTAGATTACATTTTGTTTTGGATGAAATAACCGTATAAATGGATAATCAAGACTTTGTTTACTATCTGAACGTTAGTAGGCCTAATGACGATTGAGGCTAGCCTAAAATTGAACAGCTAATAGTAATAGTAATATCTAGGTTCAGAGTGAAGCAATTTGACTGAATTTCAGCATATTCTCATTTCCTTATCGTTTTTTAAAACTATTATAGCAAGAACTGTCAGCTCATTGTCTAATCTTACCTAGTGCCCCTTTAAATTTTGTGCTGTGTGAATATATTTGATTTATTCATAGTTTCTGAACTAGTAATTACATGTACATGTACGAGCATTTTTTGTGTGTAGCTGACTCATTTAATCTTTTGACAATTTAATTATGATAATGATACATTTGTGAATGAACTCTCTTGGCTAAATGTCAAAAATAATTATATCCAGATTTAGAAAATAGTTAAAACTCTAGAGACTAAATGTATGTACTTTGCTATTGCCCCGGCCTTAACAATGGTACCAAAAGTCATAAATACCTCAAAGTGTATCATTTAGTTCCTTCTTTTAAAAAGAAAGATTGTATGTGATCTATATTGTTATGTCATTACACATACTGTAACTAAACCAATAATCACTGGTTTCTTAAAAGTGTGCCTATACATTTATTAATCACAAAGTTTCTATAAATATCCTCTTATTAGTCTTATCAATCTATATCTACATGTACATGTAATATAATAATAACTGATTTAACCTGATTTATATAAACTATAAATACACAAACTGATTTTATATACACAGGTAGTAATAATGTGATCTAAATGTTAAAGGTAGAACAAAACAAAAAAACATTCAGATCTGAGTAACATTAATATTATTGCTATTGACTCCACAACAATACCTGTGTATATATAAACCAGTTATTATTATATTACATTTATACATGTAGATGTAGTTCCCATGATATACACTGATTACACAGGTAATTAGGTGTCATGTAAACATTATTAGTACCTGTATTAATAGATGTACTTTAATTAATAGTTTAAATATTACTCATTAATTATGATAGTGTCTAGGTGATTACCTTCAAGACATTTATTAATATTAAATGTGAATGCATTCAGTTTCTTATCTTGTCAAGTATGTATACTCTTTCATCTAGACAATTTGTATTGTAAGTTTTTAATTTGACTAATTTCTAGTCTAATCACAGACTTTTTGGATTGATTCCCAGCCTTGTGTGAGTCTCAGCTTGATATTAAGTGGGTAATGGGGGTATGTCTTGATGAGAAGGTATCTGAGAGCAAAAAGGAACAAAATAGAAATAACTTGCAAGAAACAAAAGCTGTACAGTCCGAAAATAGTGTTGTTGAATGAGGAATTTAATTATATGATGAACTGCTAGTGCTACATACCGGTATAAAGTAAAAGTATGCTACCTTGCACATAAGTGCCAAAGTTTAACTTCTATGCCAGATGGATCTAAAGTAATTAGTCACACAAACTTGTCAAAGGACATCATTCATCGCCAACAAAACTTCATTGCTCAGTGATACCAGCTGTTCCAGAAAGATACCCTGAATAAAACCCATGTCATGGGTAAAACATTGTCACTTTGTTTTGTGTCATTCTGTTGATATTTCATTATTATTAAAACTTACCATATGCACTATAAATGTATTACTATATTTTATAATATATTGCACGATCACAATACCTACTGCTTTTCAATCATCTACAGAACCAAAGTCTAGAAATCTTGCCAAAACAATTGTTATAGATATACTTGACTTTGAAAATTGTCTTATTCAGAAAACATTAATGCCTTTGCGCCTTTACGGTAATATAAAAAATACAGTATGTCAATAGAAATCTCACATAGATTTATGACTGCATACAATACAATGTTGTTATTTTTTTTTGGTTTAACTTAGATGAAACTGCAGGGCATTATATATGATAATAATAATAATTCATGTTGCTGAAAGGTATGCATTAATGTCTTAAATACTTTATTAATGGAGCTCAAAATAAGATAATGAAAAGTTTAATAATCCTTCAAGTTACATGTACATGTACATGTTGGTATGTATTATCTAGTAGACTGTTTGTTATTATCAGGTACACACATATAGATGTTTGAGTATGGTGTACCTCTGGAGAAGGTCGTCATCTTCATTTGTAAAGTGAAGGAACAAAAACTTGTTGTTTACCACTCTATTTCTGTCTATTCGAATTATTTAAATTTTTATTAAGGATATTTCTTTTGTTAATGAGCTGTTTTCTGTTTACAATCTACATGTAGACAAATGTCTTCAAAGTTAACAGTTAGATGATTAAAGGTTAACAAACCTTAAAGGCAGACAATTCATGAGAATACAGATTTCTGCCAGAGGACATCAAAAGTGAAATGGGGTGACTTGCTTTATTATAACTAAAAGAAATATTTGTAGTATTTGAAATTCTTTGAGTAGTCAGAACACATTTGTATGTGAATTTAAATCTAGTTTACCAAGAAGGTGTGTTTACTTGCTCATACTTTAATCCCTGAAGATGTAAAAGCAGACTCTTGAAATAATGATTTTTATATGCCCACATAAAACAAAGAAACCTATTGAATTTCAGTAATTTCTTTTAATTACTTTTACAATTATGGCCCTTGTTTCATCCGATCTGTATTAAATTAATATGCATTATTTAGATTAGTAAAACGTAGAAGGATATAGAATTTTATCAATTTCCGTATATATAGCTTCTAAAGTTATGGCACTTGTTTCACTTTGTTGAACCTTGTAAGAACCCTCTGATGACAAAAGTTATCATCTGATCTGATTGATATCAGTGTCTTGTAAAAGCTTCCATTACCTACAAAAGAATAAATGTGTGACAACCTTTGTCGGCTGCTCGGACGATTTAGCTGCTGTAGACGTATGCCTGGCAACCTATCTTTATTGTATATCTACCTGCTGGTATTTTAACATTGTGTTGAACAGGTATTAAATACATTATAATAGAAACTAAGCAGTGCTGAACAAATTGACAGACAGTGACTGATGCCTTTTTTCCGACAATAAAAATGTCAGGCCTACATATACTACCTCCCAGATTCAGCTTGAATCGAGGGGCCTATTTGGTTGAACATTAAGTATGACAATCAAAGGAATGAACAATTAAAACTTGATAACTTGTTTTTTTTTCTGTTGTTTGCATTTGACCTGAGTTGGCTTGATACCTTATTTAGACACAACATATTTGAAAGTACAATGCAGTATCGTACTCAATAAACCTAATAATGCTAAGGAAAAAATAATATTAAATACATAAATAAGAAACACAACACCAAATCAAATATTTATACTAATTTATACAGCAGAATGCTTCACAAAGACCATGAAAGGTAGCGGACACAGCAATCAATTCTTGGCTATTATAAAATGTGTTCCATATGAAAACAAGGAAAGAAATTGATACATAAGGAACTGATTCTCGCTGTAAAGTTATTGCCTTCAGGACTGATGGAAGTGTTACGGAACTCAATAACAAACCCTTTAAAAAAAATAAATGTACATGCAGTTTGGTAGAATTTCAATGCCCTGGCAAAAATACAAATAATTTACATGCATTCTGATGCCTATATGTACCAGTAGGTCTATAATTTTTATGCATCCATATTTTAATGTGTAGGATCAAAAATATGAAATTGGTTGTATATTGCGATTTGCAGCAGTCAACGATTTATTAATGGACTAAGATGTCAGTTTCAGTCGACACTGGTTATGAGATTATGTGAATATTGACTTGAAGTTACGCGTTTTCATAAATTCTTAATTGTTTTAGCGCTAGGAAGAAGCCTATAAAATTTGAACAAATTCAGTAATTACTTTATGGGTTCTTGACCACAAACTTTGCTTTATGGACTACCTAGACCACTTAGCTGGTGTGGATGTAGGGGCCTATGTTTAATTGCCTAGCTGGCAGCCTATATATTATGTGTATGTATGTTTACCCTAGATACAAAGTTATCTGATCCCAACAGTTTAACAGGTTGAAGAGTTCAAATTGAACTTATTCAATATTACTGTAATGTTGACAATTTGCTACTGTGTCAGAATAACCCATGATTATATGAATCAGTTTAAGATGAATTGTGATAATATTGACATTACAATATGTAGGCAAACTGAGTGTGTGACTTCTTCTTGTTAGCAGATGTGAAGTACAGTTAATCTGTCTAGTTGTAAATATAGACTGTTGATTTTTAGTCTTATGTATCCTCAGAATATCATCATTTTACACACTTTATGTCAGTAAGAGTAGTACTTCATTCATTTTAATAAATCATAAATCTTAAGGTTTTTTATCATGATAGAAGTAAAGTTGGAATCAGTACGAGGAGTTTATCCACACTTAATTTGTTATTAGGACTGACATAACTGTGGCAGAATTTGACTCCCTGTCAATCATGTTGCTATTCTGTCAGTTATGACTCACATTTAAGAATTCCCTTTGTCTTTTTTAAAACAAAAATTAACATGTAGCATGTACATGTAGCCTACTGGAATGGTTGACTTTGGTATTATAATAACAGATTTGAGGGTAAGCACTGATTAATGTTTAATGTAATTGCAATAAAAGTAAGATATATGTGACCTGTGATAGCAAAGTAAGTCGAAAGTCGCAAGTCTTTTATGATATTAAAAAAGGAAAAAAAGGATTGCGACTATGGACTCACTTTGCTATCACAGGTCACATATATATTACTTATTGCAATTACATTAAATCTTAGTCAGTGCTTTCCCTTCAGTGCATCACAATATCAACAAGAGGGGTTGGGTGCCCGAATGGTTAACGCGAGCGTAGTACATCATAAGGTCTGCCATTGAGTCAAGTGGGACGGGTTTGACAAGGAGAAGTGTCACCTGTCCAACCTCATGTATTTTCTCCAGGTTCTCCTGTTTCTCTCACTGCTAACGACAGGTATGCGCAAGAGAATTAATGAAATAAAATTGAACGTTAAACCCTCTCATGATATCAACAAATGGTTCAAATAGGCCAAAATATTTTTTTAATGATTTAACATGAATGGTAAAAATTTAGATTTGACAAATAAAGCAAAATATTTTTTTTTTTATATTTTTAGCTATTTTGACATTTTTTGTTGATATATTATTATCGTAAACAATGACTGTATATATATATACCTACTTGTATATTAAAGTAGATATAGAGTACAAATACTTAAATGTTTACGGTAGAGAAATACATGAATAAATAACAAAATATGTCCAGTAAAAAAATCAACTACTTTTACTTCATTCTGATATACCTCAAATCATAAACTGTCTACTCTTTCTCGAGCGTCTTCATATGTTAGTTGTATATACCTACATGTACATACAAATGGTTAGTGGAGATGGGGTAGGAGTGTGGAAATCAAGCTTTGTTTTCTATCCTGTACATTTATTATCTCGAAGCTCCTATTTATGTACATGTATTATCATTTGATCCAGCAGATAGGCAGATCCTACCGGCCACACCAGTCCAGCCTCTGCTACTCTTTTAAGGGAGTGCTGCAATCCCTCCTCTCATATTGTGAAATGTGTAATTACATGTAGGGATTGTTCTGAGGTCAGTTATTGTACATTTACATACATATGCATAATATTTGGGCTTAACATTTGTTTGAAGATCCGATTCTTCCACCCATCGACAGTACATGTACTTTCAATAAGGAGTTAATTCGTCACTATCTTGGATTTGTTGGTGGATTTATAAAGTATTATAAGTTTATACTTCAACAGGAAGAAATTTTATTTGATTTGTGGTTCTCATTGATTGTCTGAAAATAAGACCTACACACTTTCCATGAAATACGTGGTATGTAAATCACATAAAATTGGGATTGGGTCAATAATAGTGAATGAGTATGATGTAATAAGTTATAGGATGGGTTTATTTCCTGGGGATATCTGCTATATAGATAAATATACACATATGTTTTATTAAAGATAGATTTAAAATAACCACACAAATTGTATAAATAGTTTTTAGAGGACCAAGTGGAAGGGAAATTTGATATTTTCTGAAAAATGCAAATAATGCACAGAAACTTTAAAGATACATTGTGGGAGATTCAATAACGAGTTGACAGTTCTCACTATAATAGATAAAAACTAAATAACGTAAAGG
This sequence comes from Patella vulgata, assembly GCF_932274485.2. NCBI lineage: Eukaryota > Metazoa > Mollusca > Gastropoda > Patellidae > Patella > Patella vulgata. The sequence continues at coordinate 68,423,033 of NC_065881.2, forward strand.
CAATTTGCCGAAAATTTCATTCAAATTGATCCACTATGAATCGAGAACTAAGCGAATAAAATATCTGCCTAGCCTCGGTCACCATTACTAAAGTCAGTACACTAAACAGCATAGTCTCGATTATCCATTTAATCGTTAAATCGAGACGGAAAGTTATGCAGTAAATCGGCTCACAATCCACTTAAGATCACAGGCTAGTGATGCCATCTAGAGTTGATTATGGTCTGGATAAGTTAATTAATGTCTAATTAATAATTTAGATAACATTTCAGGCCTAAAGAAAGACCTGCAATAGTAGGCAGATTTAGCTCTTACATAATGTATGTTTAACTTTAATTAAAATAAAGCCTAGGATAAAGCATATTTTTTCGCCTGATCATGCAGATTGAAATTCGCCAGCGATTTTTTATGGCCGATCACAAATGGGCGCACTTAGCGATTGTCTCAAGAGTGTACACCATTCTGTGGGTAAATTATGTTGATCATGTCACTCATGTGGACACCATTTTGAGATCATGTGATATCAGTGAAGTTTTCGATTAACTTATAAGTATGGTTCGCTTGACAATATACGCTGGACATGGACAGAAGAGCGGATTTTCCGGCGAATCGATTTGCGGTGTATAATATTTGACCCCAAAATATATAATAATATGCTAGATACAGGCGATCATCTGGTAAATGTTTCACCGAGCGGAATTGTTGTCACTGTGAAAGGGCACACAGGCGATTTTTGAGATTGATTTTGATAATTGGCATGCTTGGGTGGAAAAATACGCTCGTCTCATAATGCAGCTTATTCTTTCTTATTATCTACATGTAAGTGCAATTGTGTGAGAAAATAATTTGATATAATCTTCTTGTGAAACCCTTCCTACTAAATTTAAATGTTCATTTAAATTATATGATCCTTGTGATATTAAAGCTGTTATCTTCTGTCCATTAGTTCATAAGGAAATAGATAACTAAATCATTAAACTTGACTTGTTAAAAGTGAATTCAATTAATTATAATAAGTAAAAGTTAAAACACACACAAGTACATGTATTCATATGTAGTTGTTATATTTAAATAAGATGTGTTTTATTGTCTTTCTATGTATATCACAATGAATAAGTTGTTTAGTTGCATATTCATTCTTAAAAGAAAGCGGGAAACACATTATCTCATATCCATTCATTTTGATATTGTGGTGCACAAGTTTTTTATTTTCACAAAGTAGGTATCGGTACATGTACTTTTAGTACATTGCTGAGGTACTTTTAGTAAACCGTATGTGATGGGGATTAAGATTTGTTCATATGCAATGGGGTTGCCGTTTGTATACTTTGTAGTCTTATTGATATAAGACTGACCATTGTAGAAACAAAACAGCTTTCTTTAAGAGTACATGTATGTTTTTGTAGGTTTACACACCAGCTCTTGATGGACAAGTTCAAAAGTTTTCTCTTCTTTTTGAAGCGTTTTATTGTATAGAGGGTGTACTTATAACAAGTTCTTGTTGTGTTTTTTCTTCTATTCTCTAGATTATATAGACTAGAGGTAGAGATAGGGTGATGGTCAAAATACAATATTGTAGATCAACATTTGAGTATAGACACAGCCATACGTTAATTAGTTGACTGTCTGTCAAGAAACGAAGGTGTCACAAGTTTGACCCATGGCTAAAATAAACATCACCTGTTGTAGCCATTTTATTGTAGTTTTTTTTTTAGACTTGAAGGACATCTTTAACAAGCACAAATTTGATTAGATCTGATTAGGCCTTTACATTCATTTATTTGAATGTAGTGTTTGAAGTATTTGACATCACTTGATGGATTCACTTCATCATTTAAATTAACGATATACACACATGACTAATTAGTATGATGTGCCAAAAAGACATACTGTGCTCTTTAATTCAATTTCAGACCTATGTTATGCCCAGTCAGTGGCACATTTGATTCAAAATATTTGCAAACCTTTCCCATATATTTATCAAGAGAGGAATCCGCGTAACCAGAGATGAACTGTCAGAGGTGCTGCCTCTGGGGCTGACATGGGAATGCATGCCTAGTTATTTGGATTGGACAACAAAATGATGTCCACCTGTGTAAACATTGAGAGAAACACTGTCGCCCGGACAATGTTCTCCAACTCATGCTGCACATGTAACCGTAGAAATATGAATTACATTATGTTAGCCTCAAAATGGCCAGAGTTTTGTGTATTCAAATTAAAATATAAACATGTTGGAATGAAAATTAAAGATATCCAATATATAAACTGCATATCTAATAAAGTTATATAAGTTGGTGAAATGAACACGATAGATATTATATGTACATAGGTAATTGTGGATGTTTAATGTAATTATCATTGATTAATGTTGATTAATTACCTGTAATTAGTTTAACTAGTTTGATTATTAATTATCAGTTGTCACTTGTTATGAATCATCTTTTTTGTAAAATGTATCACTTCAGCATTAAGAAATAAAAAAGGTTAAACTATGTAATAAATGTGGAATAGAGCGGAATGTCTTTAAGTAAAGTCTTTAGTCTTGTTTTGATAAATTAGTACTTGAGACAGTTTTTCTGGTATACCCTTTGTTAGAGTTTTTCTGGTATACCCTTTGTTATGAACCAACTCAAAAAGGGAACCTTTTCGGGTTAAAATTTTTTTCTTGGGAGTTCTCCCATTAGACCATCAAAAACTTTTCGGAAAAGATCTATTTGCCCTTCTATTTTACCAGATTTTGTAAATATTTTGTACTTTTTCATTTAATTCACATTTTTTATGTGAAGATAATAATTTTGGATTATGTTGACTAAATGCGTTATCCTGAATCCAGTGTCTGCTTAAGATTTAAGTAAGGTGTTACATGTCATTCGTCAAGTATTGAGCAAATACATTTAATGGCCTTGCATAATGAGAGTTCAGTATCCTGCTGGAATTCGTTTCAGAATATTTCAAGAATAATTTGGAAATCATTTGCCAATGTATATGCCCTGCAGTATATAATTAAAAAATTTCTGTGCATATTCAGCTATTAATAGTATTAATGATCATTATCTCAACTTTGTATACATAGTAAAAATTAAGACTAAAAATTGAATTTTCCAATTGTACAAGTACTTTCTTTCAGGTCTTTCTTTAAGCCATAAATGTTATATAAATTATTAGTTAGACATTTTAAATTAACTTACCAAGACCATAATCAATCCTTGATGCCATCGGATGGCTGCGATATATAAGTAGATTTAAATACATTTTGCGCTTGGTGCTGTTACCGTAAAAATGGATAATCAAGACTTTATTTATTATCGTATCAACGGTAGTAATGACAATCAAGGCTAGCCTATAATTGTATCGTTGATATCCAGACTCAGAGTGAAGTAACTGGACTGAAATTTTCATCAGATTCTCTTTTCATTATCTATTATAGCGAGAACTGTCAGCTCTTTATCTCATCTTACCTAAAGCCGCTTTAAAGAGTCCCTCCCAAATAAATATTTCAATGAATAAAAGTGGCTAATTTGGGTAAACAAAACAGGAAAGCAACTACGGACAGAGCTCATATTAAATGAAAACAATCATATGACAGGGGAAGTAGTTCAGTTTTTCTGATACTAAGCAGATTCATAATATATTTCCTCACCTCATCTGCTTTAGGGCTCTCTTTCAATTTTATAAAATTTTCAATATTGTATTTCAGGTTTATGTAATGAGAGTTAGTTGGTCTGATGGTGGAACATATATTATATATAGACGTTATAGTAGATTATTTGACTTACAGGTATGTAATATTAATCTGATAATCGCTATAGATATAAATGATTATACACATTGAGCAATATATAAGTTTATTTAGGTTAGAATATTTAAAGAGGCAATAGCACTAGTTCTTCAGTTGATAAAAAACATGATTTACATTTGTACATGTACATGTACCTGTAGATTGTATGCAAAATTGGTGCCAAATGATAGCTGAGATTTTACAGAGTTTTTAAATTTCAATTTAGGGGGTGAATATATTGTTTTTAGTGGTTTTAAGAAAGTTTAATGATGCTTGTTAAATAATACCCTGCTTGTACATTTAACACATGTAAATTGGTGAATCTAGGGTTATTTGAACATAGATATTTATCAAAATGAATTACATTTATTTTCTTGTTGAGTGTGATAATACCCTTTAAACATATGTTCACTTTGCAAATATTTAAAAATGTCATATAAATATATTATGTATGATGAAATTATGTTACAGTATAAACAATAAATGTCTATATATATAATACCTGTTGTAACAGAGTACAGTTTATAATATAATTCTGTTTACAATGGGAAAAAATAAATAGAGACGCCAAACACAAACAGAATCTTTTGGGATCAGATAAAATCAGTTTTGTCCTTGAAGTTAAGTTCCCTTGAGAATGTTTTCTATTTCGCTTTAATCCTCAAACTTGTTTGTGGGTACAAAAGTGGGGAGGTACATGTAGAATAAAAGGCATAAAGCTGTTTCATAATTTTATTTTGAAGGCTGTTGAATTCCTTTATGGTTATCTATAAACGATATACCGGTACCATATTTGACATAATAACCACCTGACTCCTGTAAATGCCTGCTAACTGTTTTTTTCTTTAAATTGTAATAAGTAATATGACTCACCTATCAAATAAGCCATACAACTTTCATTACAGTAAAACAACAAGGGTTTGTAATAAGGGCCCCCTTATTAAACTGAACAATTTTATAAGTCCATATCCCCACTCATCTTTTCATGTTAAGATAACATCAATGTTGATTTAAATTAACCGATAAGTCGTGTTTGCAATGTCAAAGACTGTGGATGATATTGAGTTGACGACTTGCCTCCTTTAAACTACTTCAAGAAGATGTTTGTTATCACAAAATGACCTATTTTGTATCTTTAGAACAACAATAAAATAAATGTAGATTAAAATATTATAAATTTTAATAATTGTGTCCATGTATTCATGTGGCAATTCACCTTTTATTGTCCAAAATTTTCAGCTAGGATTCTCCAGTCATTATTAAGCAATTTTTTGATAAATTGAATTATCAGATGAAAATTGTTTATTTCAACTGAGAGATGTTTTAACTAAGATTTTCTAATCTCTATCAAGAACATTTGAATAATAAATTAAATTTGTTTTTTGCCTGAGAGAGATCGAGAGGAACAGGGTTTAACTTCCACTCGATACAAACTAGTTTATTGCTAAATCTGATTAAAACACTTGTCTTTACTACACTAGGATCTGGAATAGTTCTTATATAATCCACATTCTTGATGATGTTATGGATTAGCCAATGAAACGATCTGTTACGGCAAGTTCTTGGCGTGCTATGCGCAGAACTGTGGGTGTTCTACTAGAAACATCAACGTTGATTGGTTAATCAAATGTCTGACGTCATAAGTCAAAAGCCGCTTGTATGACCCCTGATGTGACCTCCCATTACAACTGATCAGATCTTCATGCAGTGGAGGCCATCGAAAGTATAACGAAATATAGATCTGTATTTTAATCAGATTGGTTTCTATGTGTCACATACATGTCTGGGATCGAAACCGCCACACTGAAGCGTTCATATCAGACCAATCATAAAAGAGATAGGAATATTGCTCAGTGTAGCTATTTCTACATGAAGTGATTCAGACCATCAAATCGGTGACAATAAGGGTTTCAACACTATGAGAGCCATACTTATTAAATGGAATCGATTTGAATGAGTTTGAATGTCTCTTCGACACTTTCCTTAAGTTTTTCTCAGCGAGTTCTTATTGAAACTGGCTCAAAGTGTGACCCAGATATTGGTTATGTAGAAGTACCTTGTACCCTTCCTTTGTTTACAAATATTCTCAAGTAGATTACCAGATAGTACATCATACTAGCCTAACTATCAAATACATAATTATTGGAGCATCTGTCATCTTGTAATTTCAGAGTGCTTTATTAGATAAATTTCCTATAGAAGCTGGTTCAGTAGATCCAGAAGCTAGAATTATACCTTTCATACCAGGTAAGAGTTTTAAGTGGCCAGCAAGGGTCATACACAAGGCAGGATATGTTTATACATATACTTGCTGTATGTAGAATCATTATAGATGCCACTTTCCATTTGAGGTATAAAATCTTGATGTTGCAATTCGATGGGAATATTTCAAATTTGAAACAGTGGTGTCATTAAAGATTTATTTCAATTTGAGAAATCTTTGTGGTGTCAAATTGTTTTGAAAGTAATAGTATATTTAAATAAAACAATTAAATACAAAATTACAACAATTTCTTTTCTTATACATATGTGAACTCATTGAATGTGGGGTTGAAATCATATGTTTGATAAGGAATACATCACAGTAAAAACCCACTTGGAAGTTCCTTAGAGATGTACTGGATTCTGTGTTGGGTTGTGGAGGCTCCATAAAAATTACATCCAGAAAATGGAGCATAAAATTTAATTTTGAATGTTCTGGGTCTTTTTAAAGGTAAAATTATATTTGGACGAAGTCATATTCGTGATGTAGCTGTGAAAAGATTAGGACCAATTGATGAATATTGTAAAGTAAGTTATGGGTATCATCAACATTTTATTTCTAACTATTTTAGGTGAACACTATTTAAAATTGATTTCGAAGATATTATAAGGAGAGGCATGGATGTCTGGTATTAAAACAAAGGTAGAACATGAAACTCCAGAAACAAATTCTTGGGGAAGGCTTCCACAAATTTTTCAGAAATTTCCATAATGCCCCTGAAAATTTTTTATCTTTGATTTTGAATGAAGAAGAACTATAGGTTGTAATTTATACAATAATCTGTATAAGTTGTTTTCCAAATGGACGTAAAGAACATACATCCATTAAATTGAGTTTAGAATAGTTTTTATCGATATTTCAGGGTATTATAAAACTACCAGCTAAAATATCACAATGTGATGAAGTATTAGAATTTTTTGAAGTAGACCGAGATGATTTAGATCCACCCAGACTTGAAGAGTAAGTTAAATACAATGGAGTAATGCTAACCACTTATTTAAAGAATTGTATCATAAAATCAGAACTGTGTTTAAAAGGTTTTAGTTTTGAAATGATTAACAGCACTTGACATTAATGTGACTATGCAAATGGGAGTAGAATTTTAAGTAGTAAATAGCAGGATATATATTTGGTATATAGACTACAGACTTTATCTTCATGGAGCCATTATATATATAATTTACTTCCTTTATAAGTATAAAGGTCTGTGCTTGTTATTGTGTCATCATTGTCCTTCAGTTATTACATAATATAAATGCAGTTCAAAATATGAAACATTTATGAATTATTCCCTGTGAATTAGAAACGTATAAGTAGATTTTTAATCGCTTTTAATTTGATATCAGGCTTTATAGTTCAGCAATTTTATTCAATTTAGCAAAATATCTATAATAATTATACATAATTTGTTTTAATTGGTTAAAAGCTTTATATCTGAAAAAAAACCAAACCCAAACAACCCAACTCTTTTTATATACTTGTACTTTATTTATCTGTGCATTATGCATATACTGTTTCAGGAATAGTTTAGCAATTTTAGGCAATTTAAAAAAAAATATATCTATAATGTTGTTTCAATATTTCTGTAATGGTATAATGCATAGGGAAATAAGGAAAATATTTGTTGTAGATCTGGGGTTAGAGCTACAATGGGTGTAACATGACCCCCTCAGACATTACTATTTATGAGAATTCAATGTTTTTATGAAATGAAATCATGCGTATCAGGAGTATAAGGTTACTTGTATTTACAAGATGTTTCCGTCTCTTTAAGGAATACAGTTATTATGATATATTGTTCATCGTTTCGTAGCTAGATATTTGTATAGTGTGAATCATTCAGGATTTGAAATTGTAATGAACACATTTAAAATCTAGTTCTCTGTTTATTTGTGTGGCTTATAAATGTCTTATCGTGTACATAAAGTTTCTCAGTATATAAGGAGTAGTAAAAGTTTTAACAAGTGTCGACGTTATTTCAGAAAAAGTAAAAATGTGGGAAAGGAAGCTGAGAAAATTTCTCAACCAAAGAGTTTGAAACAGTATACTGTGACGTCTGATTATGAGAAACAGGATCGCGGCGAAATTGATTTAACGTCGGGGATGTTGGTTGAGGTGGTGGAAAAAAGTGAAACAGGTAACAACAAATTAAACTCAGTCATTTGTAACTCAGTTAATTGAAACTCAGTTAATTGAATCATAGTTTTAGCTGTTAGTGCTAACTGTCCTTTGTCAAATTTTATTTACTTCATGTACATACATGTAGGCATTATTGTTGGTTTAAACTCACAATTCAGTTTTAATTCAAATGTGAATAGAATTATCTGTGTCAGCGTTGAATTTAATAGAAGGGGGAAATTACCATAACAACAAGGAAATTTGAACGAGAGCCACAGCCATTGATGTTCGTTTATATTTTATTCATTGTCCTATATTAAAATAGTTCAAAAATCCAGTCCAAAATTCAGACCATTTTGACTTTAATTAACAAATTAAGAGACTAGATGTATCATTGTCACTATTTATCTACAAACCATTTGGTTGTAAACACTAAGACTGTTTGAATACATAATAAGACAGATGTTAATAGTGACTGATAGTTTCCCCTTATAACATTACAGCCAGCACCTAAATTTTAAAATTTATCTAAATATATGATCACAATAAAAAGGGCATTTAGTATTGTTATTTCAAACTCAACCAACCAGCTAGCTATTTGATTTCAGGTCACTTGGTTCAAAGAAAAATCGTTGATGCATTTCGATAACCTTGTATCTGAGCTTTGTCTAATTCACTATTTGAAATCTAGACCACCTTATAAATATTCCCTCTAAAACTCATAAACCTAGTCCAATTATAAAACTGATTTAAGGAATTATATAGGTTTGCACGATCGAATTTAACATGCTCTCTGTAACATTTCAAACTGTGTCGAAAAATGGCTCCACCCCATCTAAAGGATATTGTTCACCCATATGTTCCAACCAGGTTCCTGCATTCTATTACTGATCAATGTTTACTGGAGACACCCAAATACAAATTGAAAACAATTGGTGCCATGTCATTTCCATATATCTCTGCAATGCTTTAGAATTCTTTACCCCTAAAACAAAGCTCTGCTGAAACATTAACTTCATTTAAATCAAACCTAAAGACCCATCTTTTCAAACATTATTTTTAAATAGGACATTGTCACGTGTGTTTTAACTTGTATGTTGTAGCCTGCTTGGAGAGAGAAAGAGAGAGAAATGAAGTTTAACATCCACTTGACACAAACTAGGTCATTTCGGGACTAATATATGGTTTAATTTTTTATTTCAATAATTTGCTTGTGCGTAGAGGTCTTTAGCAGTGGGATGACCAGGAGAAAACCCATGAGGTTGGATAGGCGACCCTACTCCTTGTCACGTACAACCGGGGATTAAAAACCACACCAGCTGACTCAATGACAGGCCTTATGATACAGCGCGCATGTACTAACCATTCGGCCATCCAACCCCCTGTAGCATGCTTGGTGTTGGGTCAGCGCTTAGAGCATTTCCCTAGTGTGATGTGGATTTTAGTACATCATAAGATGTACATCATAAGTATTATTCTGATTTAATTATTAAATAGCAACCCCTTTTTTGATCAAATTGATTAGATACAATATTTTTGAATATTGAAATGTTTAAATTTCCTAAGCATTTTTTTGATTTACGATATTATGAATTTTAAAATGTATCCAATTTTTTAGCAGTAAAAGAGATACTACATTGCATCTTTTACTATTAAGTTATGAGGATAAACCTGCTTTATTAATAATATCACATATAAACATTATGACATAACAAAGAACAAAATAATTGATTTAATTTAATTCTATTTAGTTTTTTGTTCCTCCTTAAAAGTTTAAAATTTCAACATACTTCATTTTGAACACTGTGGTGTTAAGGAAGCAATGCTGTCATTAAATCATATTATTATTCCTTTAAGTATCCATTTTATGACTGATAATTTCTTCTCATATAATTTGGATGTATACTTAGATATAGTAATATACATGTAATTACAATCAGAATTCTCAACAATCTAATTAAAATAAAGATCCATATTTAGTTTTGTTTTTTATACTTTCGATGGCCTACACTACATGTAGATCTAACAAGGCATAGTGGGAGTTCACGTTCTATGACGTCAGGTACCAAGCAAGCCACATCTGACCCGATTACGTCAGTCATTCGATTAACCAATTAGCGACCGCTATGTATTTTTTTTATCTACTTTTGCTTTGTTTTAATTTCTATTGTCGCTAATGTCTACCCACAGTTCCGCGCAAAAAAGGTCAAACGCTCGATTCAACAGACCATTTGATTGGCTGACCCCTCATTTCAAGCAGAACACGAGTTAAATAACAACGCTTCCAGATCCAAGTGTAGTAAAGACAAGTAAAATCAAAATTTTGAACTATAAAAACGAAACGAAATTGGATCTGTGTTTTAATCAGATTGAATTCTCAAAGGTGTGCATGTACATGTAAATCTTTAAAATTGGGTACCTTGATCAAATGAAGAAGTTTTTAGTACTGTATTTAATATAATATATCATTGTATAGGTTGGTGGTTTGTTAACAGTGAAGATGCTCAGGGTTGGGTACCTAGTACATATCTACAACCAGCTGATGGTACTACAGAAACTATTTCTATTAAAGTTACTCCTGGACAAGGTTAGTTTTATTATATCACTAAAACATATTGTTTTGGTGCATCAAATAAGTTTATTTTACTGAATTTACCTTACACTGGACCTGTACGTTCAGGAACACCTCAAGAGTATTTTTTCCCTGTAAATTTTACTGGGTAATTTTTTGGGTGGCTGACTTTCACGTTTTCACATACTGTCAGATTTTTATGTGGTTTCCTGGTTAAGATTTATCATGGTTTGTCAGTTATTTATTAATTGGTTAGTCTAAAAGGTAAAATAATTATATGTCCTGAAGAGTAAATTAAGTATTAAATGCTATGGTATATCACTTTATTACAACATGCTAATATTACATCCAAATATTATAAAATGATCCAAAGTCACAGAACAACATCATTATGACAGATGAGCCCACTATATGTTTTATTATGAATTTCAGAAGAGAAATATATTTGTATAGAGAAGTTTGAGTCTGGTGGAGATGATGAGATAAGTTTAGAGAAGGGATCAGTTGTTGAAGTTTTAGAGAAAAATCTCGAAGGCTGGTGGTTTATAAGGTTTGTATTTTATCATTGACATATTAAAAAAAGATGAAATAAAAGAAAGATGTTGTTATTTATTGATTGATTGTATATTATGTGAATGGTATAATGACTGAAAATAGTATTTCGTCTTTAGTGCCCAAAGGATTAAAAAAAAATGACAGACAAGGAAAGACTTGTTATTGATATGCATATTCTACACATATTTCATAAAATCTTACTGTAATTATGGAATATTGAAATTTTGTGAATTGTTGGTCATTCACATGTGATTAGCAAGACCCTCATCAGCATCTTTAAGGTGTGGTCAGGACTTAGGTAAGCCTGGCTAGGCAGTTTAGTCCCTGAATTAAGATGCACAATTTTGCGTTTTTCTACAAGTCATTCGTTTGGCATTATGTTAATAGATAATCCAATGCATGATCCATGATCCAACCGTTTTCTAACAAATATTGCCCCTATTTCACATATTATCATTCATGAAACCATGCCAGACTAAACTGTTAAGTTGATTTACACTACTGGAACAAACATACACAAGGTTTTATGTGGGTGTGTGGGCAATGCAAGGGGGATAATTCCAACTGCCAAGGATTCATTTATGTGAATTACTAATGTGTACACAGGACATCTGTTCTCCCTCCCATCTGAAGAACAAAACATACAGGAACCACTCCTGATTGAAAAATCCTGATGGTTCTTCCAGACCTATGCCAGGATTCGAAACTTGGACATTCAGGCTGTGTCAAAGGTGATACACATAAAGAATAAAAGATTATTTTGAACAAAAGAAGAATTGGATTGTGCTTAGGAAAAGAGCTCTTCTTGTTCTTTATAAAGTCAATAATTATTATTATTATTTATTGAAGGCATAACGGTAATGAAGGTTTTGCACCGGCAACTTATCTAATGAAAACTGAAGATGAATTTGTGAAAAGTTTGGCACATCGAAAATCAACAGATGTACAAATAATACAAAATCTTGCAGACATTAGTAATATAATGAAGAATAAAGATGCATCTGATGATGATACTGATGATGTTACTGAGAAATCTACTGGTCCTGCAGGAGATACTTATACCAAGATACAACATAGAAGTCGTTCTTTAGAACGTGGTGGCAATATTAAACCACCACCAAGACAGAATAGTAGAATTGTAAGTATAACAAACCCACACCCACTTTTAATGTGGATGTATTTTGTCGTCAGCTTCGTCGTCTGAATTTATCATGGACTCTATAAGAAATACATTTTTCAAAATACACACCCCATTTTCATGTTCAAATTCATGAATTTTTGTGAATATTTTTATTACTTATGATTTGAGGGGATATTGTTCATTATCTAGTGTATCAGGAAGAATCCTAACACGTTTTGTTGAGTTATCTTTCCAATCAAATTGGTTGGATAATTAATTGTGTCTAATGGGGACCTCTATAGATATTCAGAATTCTTTTATTGTGCATCAAAGAGTCATTCCGCTGTTTATGTTCTGATTTCTGAAATCTTGTAAACATCATACACTTCAGTGTTCTATTCAGTCGAGTAACATTTCAAGAATTTTCTAGTTATAAATTTTAAACATGTCTTACAGAGTTATCTTTCCATTGACACTTTGTTAAAACTTGCTCTATGGTATTTGTTGACATTGATTTCTTCCCCCACCCAATATTTTTCCTGCACACATTAGTCTTTAGAAGTGAGAGGTACAGGTGGATGAATATTGAAATTACACTTTGTCATTATTAGAGCCGATTAAGACATGTACTCAGTTTTTCTGCTTTTTGTCATGTGCATAATATGTTAATTTTTATAAACTTATTTCAGAGTATAAAAGGGGCAACAAGTTTAGTATCTAAAAGTAGTCATTATGTAACAATAGCAGAATTTGAAGATACAGTTGGTGATGGTATCAGTTTTAAAGAAGGACAAGTAGTTGAAGTAAGTTCTTTAAAAACATAATATTTCAAAAATATATATTAATATAGATCAATCCTCACACTGCTTAAGTCCTTTCTATTGATTTCATGTCGTATTCCTTACTATTAATGAATGGCTGAAAGGTATCTAATTTCTGTTGATGAACATCAAGTTTACAATGGTATCTAACAAAGGTTTATTGTTTTAATCTTCTTGATGACACTTTATATTAGTTTAAATAAGGAAAATGAAGAGTGGCACATTGAGGCTTTTAAATTAAAAATTACTATATTTTTGTGTTATAAAATGTATTCAAGCTTTATGTTCTGAACATTAAAGGAGCCACAATGGCTCAGTGAGGTCGTCCCAGGTTTGAGTAAAACAAAGGGTCTGGCAAAAAACAGTACAGCATCTAGTAGTTTGGATGGGACTTAACACCAAGTTCTTTTGTACACATTGGCATGCATGTAAAAGAACCCTTGACAGTTGGAAATAGAAATAAGGTCCGTCTTAATTAGTCCAGTTGCTGCAGAAAAGTAGAAAGTTACACCCAATTTCATTTCTGTACATCAAAGGGAGATAACTTTAAAAGGCATAAATGTGTCATTCTACTCTACATTTGTATCAGTGATGTGATTTTTTTCTCCCACAATGAAACCCATTGATTAGAAAATATGTTATATACACAGTCACAGAAATGAAATGAAATGGGGTTTAACATCCTACTGTTTTGCATCGACTGGGCTAATGTAGACAGTTACAAGTCTGACATTAATGAAATTATTACACATAAAAATCAAATATATTTTAGGTAAAAGAGAAGAATGAAAGTGGTTGGTGGTTTGTTACAATAGATAATAAAGAAGGTTGGGTTCCATCTTCCTATATACAATCACAATCAAATACAGATAGTGGTATTCATGAAGAAGTCTATTCAACAATAGAGGATGAAGCTGTGTTTAATGATGATTGGTCAGATGATGAGGAATTTGACCAGTCAGATGATGGAGTGGAAATGAGAAAGTCATCAAAAAAGAAACGAAATAATTTAGCTGAAAGTTTAATGAATCAATTACGGAAACGTAAGAGTAGCACAGATACAGATGTTAAGTCTGTATCTAACAGCGAAAACAATCAATCAAACATCAGTTCACAAGTCCCTCCCACAGCACCTCCGAAACCTGGCAGAGAAAACATGGGTGTGAAACCAAATGGGTTTAATGCATTGCTAGAATCTGGTCAAGGACTGGCTAATATTTTAAAAAGTAAATTTGAAAGTCGGGGTACATCACAAAATGAACCCGAAGATTTAAATTCCAGAAACAGTGATACTAAAACTACACCACCAATCAAACCAATCTTTCCTCCTAAAAATTCATCATCAGATATCAAACCAGTTTTACCCAGCAGATTTCTGAAACCAGACGTACGTTCCTCACATTCAGATGGGTTGAAAGTTATTTCATTAAATGGTGATAAGCCCAAACCGCCGACTTTATCCAAACCCAGTCCTCCTACGAAACCTGGCCTGAAGCCAACACCTCCCAGCAGTAAACCAGCCTTACCTTCAAACAAACCAACTATATCAGCAAAACCATCCATACCAGCTAAACCCAGCCTTGCAAAACCCAATATTTCTCAGAAACCAGCGTTACCAGCCAAGCAACCAGTAGTGTCCAACTCAGGAGCAAACAATTTCAGAGAAAATAAAACTGGACCTCCTAAATTGCCATCAAAACTGCTTTCTTCAAAAGCTTCTGATGATAATAATAACCATGATAAAAAACGTGATTCTGAGGTTGGGGCATCTGTACAAGGCTTAGCTGCAGCCCTCCAATCAAAATTTGAAAATAAAAGTAGTAGTCCCCCTAAATTACCTAGTAAACCGAATATCCCAGTTAAAAAGTCCAACGAACCAAATCGGACTTCCAGAGGAACAACGGAACCAGATTTACCGAAGGCAAATGTTGGCAATCTAGTGAATGCATTAAGTGGAAAATTGAACTTCGGTGGTAACCGCTTATCAAGTAATGTTTCCGATGAGGATAGTACCATTCCTAAAAGTAGATCCTGCAATAATCTGTTAAGTAGTCATAGTAACGGCAACTCGAATAATACAATGATTAAAAGTCAAAGTAACACCAATTTAAGTGATAGTCATAATAACATTTCTAAAAATAATGATATATTTGTGGTTGAACAGCCCTTTCAGGGTGAAACAAAAGAAGAAATCAGCATTTATCAAGGTGATGAGGTGAAAGTCATTGAACAGACGGACAGTGGTTGGTGGCTTGTATCTTTAAATGGCCGACAAGGGTGGGTTCCATCAGCTTATCTTGTTGAAAAACGGAAAAAGGTTTCAATCCCACCTGTTCCTCCTCACGGTAGAATAAGTTCAAGTGGACAAGACCAAAGGGTCTCGTACCCAAAGAAAACTGTATATAAAACTTGTGCTTTGTTTACAGCAGAAAATACTGGGGAATTGGGTTTTGATGAAGGAGAAATTGTCGATGAAGTAATTGATAAAACAGATGCTGATTGGTGGTTGATCAGAATAGGGAATGAAGAAGGGTGGGCACCTCAGGCTTTTCTAGAAAAGGTAGAAATTGAAGACAAGCGAGCATCTTTTGGTGGTAGTAAACCTGCAACTCCAAAAGTCAAACCAAATTTTAAACAAATAACAAATGTGAGATAACGGAATTCAGAATCAATCCCAACAACATTTTAATTTATGGGTAAAAGTTCTCATCTATCTTATCCTTCCAAATTATTATTATGATTGATTACTATATAATCCTTATATAATATTATTTTATCAAAATTAGGTGTGATATTTTCTCATTTTTAAAAGTACATGTATTTTGTTTTTCATAACTTGATAAAACTTCTTTTAAACTACATTATTGCACTTGTGTTAATATTAATATTCCTCTAAACTTCCTTATGAAAAATATTATAAATACATTGATAAGTTGTCTTTTAATCAAAAGCTTCTTATTCAGCTATATATTATGTAAATGCAACATATTATGCATTTAGTCAGGTATAAAACTATGTAAAATTGTCTTATTTGAAAACTGTGTGCTAGTCATAGATGGTTCGGTTTCATTATTGTTAAACATTAATAATTCATCCTCTTCATTTCTATTGACTTTTTGCATTAATGTTATAGACACAGCTCTATAAAGCCTTGTACATTTTTTCTATCATGGATATAATTATTTTAATAACTATTTATATGGTCCTGTTACCTATATTATATACTGTATATATGCTGATCATTTCTTATCGTATATTGTGTATATAAAATCTAGTATTTTTACTATCATTTGTTTTATCTGTTACTTATTGTTTATTTATAATACTTGTTATTACTACAATATATGTAAATAAACTCTTGCCTTAAATATTTGTTATTTTTAGTAGATATTAAATCATGTTCCATGAAAGTGAATAATGTAGGATCTAGAACATTTGCATACATTTATTAGACTATGGCTGTGCTGTCAAAATATGTTTATAGTTTAACAGGAATGGGTTCACTCTCTCACTACATGTATAATAATTGAAGAATGACGTTTCCCTGTCAGTACTAGACTAAACAAGAATGGCGTTTCCCTGACAGTACCAGGCTATACAATAATTGAAGAATGACGTTTCCATGTCAGTAAGTTAAACAAGAATGACGTTTCCCTGTCAACCCTCAGTGTTTCGAGATAAGCAGGGGCGCCGGGTACCAGGGTATACAAATGGTACCCTGCCCTTTCTGGGGTATACATATACCAATGCCCTAATGATGAAAGTTTTCAACCTTTTTGCTAGTCTATTTATTTTTAAACGATAGATATGTAAAAGCTTATTCTATTTTCTTGATGAAGATTGGTGTATTGAAATTAAAAAGAATTTTTTATGAGATGAATTGCTCATGATACGTAAATTGTGAATAATCAGGCTTTTGTTTCTTACATTATCATGTATTTTAAAGGGTTTTATGTTGGAATTTGTAATGCTAGAGGCCTTCTAAACAGCGTTCTCGGAATTGACAAATTTTAAAATTTTCTAGAGGTCGGGGGAAGAGACCCCCCCCCCCTCACATCTTTTGGTACTCTGGCCCTCGCGCCGTTCCGGCACCCCTAGAGATAACAGATGGTGCTTTATAGTTCCACATAGCAAAGCCCAACGAAAATCACATCGAGCCTCAATAAGCAAAATTGACTATATTTTTCATCAAAACAACAATTGATTATTGTTATTTATTGTTATTTATAATCTTTCTGCCACATCCACATACAATTTAGTATATAATTCTACCTGAAACGTGTATATAAATCATCATATTTAAAATCGAGGCGTTAAGCTGTTACTAGGAATGCCATTTTTAAACAGGAGATGTATAACGGTGCATAGAGCTTATCGGATAAAAACAACGCTTCATTAATTTAAACGCGAATTTTGTATCTAGTGTCAAGCCGCTGGCTCGCACAATGGATCACATTGATCTCTTTGAAGGGAGCGATCTAGATTACCAAACGGCTGAGATGCCGTTTGAAGATGATGCGATTATGAATATAGATTCTAATTTAATTGACGGAAATCCCTTTTCAAATGTTTGTTCAAATACTATTAATAATAATAATACTTCCGATAATGTTAATAATGATGACCGACCTATCACTGAGGGGAATTTGGGTAGAAAACGTAAATCGAATCTTTGTAATCCAAGAAACCTAGTAAATGCCGAAAGGTAACTTTTCCCAAGGGTGTAGACCCCGATATGCCTGATTTATAACCTATAGGTCTGTTAAAATGTTCTGGGGAAAAAATCTACTCATGTAAATAAGGCCAGTTTAAAAAGTGACACTAATAAATGAGCTGTCTTCAAATAATAATATACTATTCAAAAAAAGTAGGGGATATTTGATTTTGGGGGCATAATACTAAAATATGCAAATGACTACGAAAAAAGTCACTATAGAACCTAACAGAAGAAACATTTCCAGTTACATGTGACGCCCAAACGCACCAATAGCTACCGCATGGAATGCAGGTGATGCTTGGGATCATCATGGGGGTCCAACCCAAGATTTGCACGACTCTGACTTTGAATGTTACAGTCATTGTGGCATTGAATTCCAGGGTGGAAACATCAGTTTAATTGTTTTAGTGACCAGAAAACAAATTTTGATATGCGTCGGCTTACCCAAAATGAAAGGTTACGTGCCCTTGGCATGCTACAGATCGGCACAACACAGGCGGTTGTGGCGCGGACGATGAATGTTTCTCAGTCTGTCATAAGCAGGCTATGGTCCAGATACCGTGATACACAATCTGTACAGGACAGACCACGCTCAGGTCGACCAAGGGCGACAACTCAAGCCCAGGATCGATTTATCCGTACCTTGGCCTTGAGAAATCGTGCCATCACAGCAAATCAGATCAGCGCTCGTCTTCAAACAGACACTGGTGTGAGAGTGAGTGGCCAGAGGATTCGGAATCGACTGCATAGGGGTCACCTTCGCGCCCGACGTCCTCGCGTAATCCCTTGTTTGAGAGATCATCACATTCAGGCAAGACGTCGTTGGTGTAGGGATCGTCAACACTGGGATAATCGACGCTGGAGCAATGTGATGTTTTCAGATGAGTCAAGGTTCACTGTTGATTTTTTGGACAGACGTAGGAGGGTGTGGCGTCGTCGAAACGAGCGCTTCCAAGACGTTAACGTCATCAGACATGATCGATTTGGGGGTGGTTCTGTTATGGTGTGGGGAGGCATCACTGTTGCTGGAAGAACGGCTTTACATGTTGTTGCAGGGCGTGTTACAGGCCAGTACTACCGGGACAACATCTTGGTAGTCCATGTTGTGCCGTTCACACGACGTCATGGCCGCCGTTTCATCTTCCAGGATGACAACGCAAGATGTCACAGGGCCAGGATCGTTACAGGTTACCTCCAACAACAGAACATCACCACATTACCTTGGCCAGCACTGAGTCCCGACCTCTCCCCCATCGAGCATGTCTGGGACATGCTTGGACAGAGGTTACGTCAACGTCAACAACGTCCTGCCAATGTCCAAGAACTTGCTGCTGCGTTGCAACAGGAATGGGACAATCTGGACCAAAATGACCTTAGACGTCTCATTAGGAGTATGCCACGTCGGATCAATGCTTGTTTGGCAAACAGAGGAGGATTTACCCGTTACTGACTTGGTTGTGATGCTGTGGTAACTTTGCTGTTTGACCCCGGGTATCATTTTACCCTTATAATGGTCAGTCTGTGCCTTACTTAGTCTAACGATCATTTGGAATAAATCGATGAATGTGAACTTCATTTCATTTTGTCATTTGTTTCTTCGTCAGTTTCATTAGGTGACTTTAATAACACTTAAAAATCAAATATCCCCTACTTTTTTTGAATAGTATAGAACTAATAGCAATAAGCCCCCAACTGCAAGGAAAACAAATTCTAAGGTAGCTTCCTTCTTTGATATTATACCGGCATGTAATCAAAATGTTGAAGGCACATCATTTAAACGACCTTCTGTTCCGTCTTCTACTTTTTATTCCGAATCGTAGTTTTAATGCTGGAAATATAAATGAGAATAACAGTGTACCGGTTGATCGCGCTGATTTTAGTTTTATTGCGGCAACAATCTGTTGACAATTTAGTCTGGTCAAATAGTAATTTTATAAAGTCGGATCAATAAAATCATAAGCCTGTTAATGTCAATAATCCCCAAGTAGAACAGTATACATGTAGCAAAGAATCAGTTAACATGATGAAACGGTAACCCCGTTTAATGATGAAGACAATTTTGATAACGAGCCAGTCTTGGATATCATGAACCCCCAAGAAATGTATCATGAATTCAGGGATGGAAACGATAATTCCTCAGAATATGATTTTGACATTCCCAAAAATTTTCCACGGGGATGATATCGCTGGTAATCCAGTTTCTGATTAGTCAATGTTTCTACTCTGAAAAAGTTGAGATCGATAAACTGGTGTCAAAATACCCCATTCCAGAGAACTGTCAAAGGTTAAATGCACCCATGACTGATACTGATATTTCGCATATTTTACCCAGGAATGCACAGGCACAGGATTACTCTCTCTTGCAGGGCCACGGCCAATTCTTGCAGTGTTGTCGGTTGACGTTGACGATCAAATGAAACGTAACACACTAAAGCAAAGATACGCTAAACAGTAAATCTTATGCAAGAACCGATAGAAAATACAAACATGGATAGATAAACCAGCACGCGGCAGTTTTCATCAACTCGTCCTTGAAGTGTCAAATTTGACAATGAACCCCTCCCACGTGTATGGTGCTATTATTGCGTGTCGCATGTGCATCTAGTGTGACAATACAGCCATATCATACATTAATAGTCTGGGGGGTTCCGTGGACGCTTTATTTGATTTGACCAAGGTCATATGGTCATGGTGTAGGGATCGAGGTATTTTTCTGTCCACAAAATACATTCCTGGCAAAAGTAATATCATGGCTAACCAATTTTCACGTGATTTTTCAGATTCAACAGAATGGAAATTAAACGAATTTGTCTTCCAGAAAATTTGTAACAGGCTTTTCACGCCAGATATTGATTTATTTGCATCTAAATATAATGCTCAATTACCAGTTTAAGACAAAATAAACACTTTACCATTCAACACGAATCGTTTCAGTGCCATTGGTAACAAGGGGCCCGAAGAACAAGGCTAGACATATTCCACAAGAAATGTAAAACGGCGACGCCATAATCTTATCTGGAGAGCATGTGCAATAAATATTATCGGTGTAGACTGGAATAACAAGACGCTAGAGATTGCCATTCGATTGAGACTTCTGGCGTATTTCGAAAAACATAACTGATTAGAAATTCTAGTAAAACTTAAACGATTGAATGTAAATCAGTTTATACACATTCATATTACATTATTATATGCGTTGCGACCCATTTGTGTCAAATTCTAGGTCCCAAATAATATTAGCGATTTAGCTCCTTTAATATCTCACCCATTACGTCTTCCCGCACGAAAAGATCTTTCGAGGTTACCAGTAAGCAACACTTTACACCCTCTAGGGGGGGGGGGGGGTAGAGATTATTTTTAACCGCTTGCCTTATATCCGGCAATTTCTCTCTAATAAAGGATTATCAAGCGAATCTATCGCAAGTATCCTGGTATCCTGGAAACCAGGAACGTGTAGGCAATACAATCTCGCATGGAAGAAGTGGATTCTTTGAACAAATAAACAACAAGTTGATCCCTTGCATCCATCTTTAGCCCAATTTATTTATTATCTAGAGTTTTTGTCCAGAGTCTCTTCTTACAGTGTAGTTAACAGATCCGCGATCATCCAAACTTCAATATTGTTGGGTTTTGATAAACTCAAAGATCAGCCGTTGGTTGGTCGTTTCATGAAAGGCTTATTTAATAGGAAACCTCCAAAGCCCAGGTATTTATCCACTTGGGACGTCTCTGTGCTTATCAAATATCTAGCAACCTTATTTCCATTAGAGAGTCTTTCACGAAATCTTTTAACCCTCAAAACGGTAAGTTTGTTTGTGTCAGATTCTATGCTCTTTCGACCTAAATGATTTAGATGATTCTGGAAGAGTTCTAACGCTTTGAATTTCCAAGGTAATTAAAACTTCTCGCCAGTGAAAACAACTTTATTCCATTAAATTGCCATGTTACAAGAATAAGAAAATGTGACCTTGTTATACCCTCAAAGAGTATATCAGACGTACAGAGCGTAAAAGAAAATCTCGGCAATTATTTGTTTCTTTCTTAACTTTTAGAGCTGTCGCTCCTGGCACTATAGCCAGGTAGATTAAAGAAACTTTGAAATTATCTGGTGTAGACACGGATAAATTTAAAGCCCATTCCGTAAGGTCGGCGTCTTCTTCTGCTGCCTTTAACTCTGGGTGTCCTATTTCAGATATTCTCAAGACAGCTAATTGGTCAAACCAGGAGTGTTTCCAGAAATTTTATAATAGAGAAGATGTGGTGTCCAATTACTCTTGTTTTGTGTTAAATAAAAAATAAATTATGATGATTTGTTTTGTGTTAAATAAAAAATAAATTATGATGATTTTTAGTGTCTTTATTTGTTGACAATCCTTTAAAGTAGCTAAGTCCGTAACTCAATATCATCCAAAATCTTCGACATTGAAAACGCGAATTATTTCGCAATTAAAATCAGCATTGGTCTTGTGATCTTACCTGGAAAAGATGGGCTTCTGATATCCAATATTTTAGACAAAATAAACATTTAACCATTGGTACACGAATCCTGTACCATAATACGTTTCAGCGCCATTTGTAACAAGGTGCTCAAAGAATGAGGCTAGACACATTCCACAAGTCATGTCAAACGGTGATGCCATATTCTTATTTGGAGAGCATGCGCAATAAATACTATCGGTGTTGACTGAAATAACCAGACGCTAGAAACTAACTTTCGGTTGAGACTTCTGGCGTATTTAGACGAACATAACTGATGATAATTCACAGTAAAACGAAAACGAATGAATGTAAAACAGTTTATATAAATTCCCATTACATGTACATTATTATATGTGTTGCCACCCATTTGTGCCTATTTCTAGGTCCAAAATATTAGCGATTTAGCTCCTTTAAACAATGCAATATAAATCCGAGAATGGCCAGCAATCGAACATGTTTGGGACATCATGGGCCGTCGGGTACAAAGAAGGAATCCTCCTCCACAAAAGCTGAAGGAACTGGAGGCAGCTCTTCACGAGGAGTGGCAGCGGATACCGATGGAACAATTAAGGAACCTGGTTAGGGGTATGCCAAGAAGAGTGGCTGCAGTTATTGAGGCACGTGGTGACAGCACACGTTACGGATGTTTTGTGATTCCTGGGACACTAATCCACTTTATTAAGCTGCTTTTACCGGGTGGCACACACCAAGGCCTTGAACTGACGAAACTTAAATACCCATGTTTTTTGGATGAAATTCCATTTCAATTTCACCCTGTGTTTTCATGCACTTTTAGTGCTCATACCGTTACAAAAACTTCACTTCCAAATGACCAAATGATTGTTCTTTTAATTAAAATTTGTTTTGCTTATCTTCTTTTTCCCAGTTCCATACCATACTTCCATGAAGTTCATCCCTCTGTGAAAAATCAGGGGGGTGCTTAACTTTTTTTGCTGTGTATATTTGAACAAAATTCGACAAAAAAGTTGCCGTGAAGAGTGCCATGAAAATGTCGATGGATTCACGGGCTATGGACGCTATATTACGTCAAAATGAGATGTGAACATATATAAGAGGATCGCAGATGTTCTTCAACTTCTTGTAAAGCCATCAAGATTTTCAGTTAATGAGGTAATATCTCAAGTAAATCAAATAAAAACCACAAGTAGGGTTTTGTAGCTTTTTTTGTTTGTCTGTATTGAAACCGATGGTGGTTAATGCTCTTGGGAATACAAAGTTTTTAAAAAAGCAAATGTAACTGTAGGCCTATAATTTTATTGTATTTAGATAGATACTTCCGTTAGATTATAATCACTTACTCTATAACGATTGGCTATAAGTAAGATAGAATCTTTATTTCAACGTGAAACAAAATCATCTAAATATTTATCTTAATTGAATCCTTCACTTTCATAGATTGCAATTTACCAAATGCGTATGTGTTTTCCTTTCTGGACAATGCGCTTAATGTATTAATTATACGTATTTACTTAAATTATTGGCGACTCAGTTTACAGGAGTTTTATGGCGTAAGTGCTGTTTTTTTCATACTATTAAAGATTACCGATAAGATTGTTATGGTTATAGTTTGATGGTTTTCTATAATTATTCTACATTATCTATTGATATCTCATCTAATATCAATCAGTAAATCAATTTTAGTTGATTAGCTATGGGAGAGTCCGCCAATAAAGACAGTTTATACGTTATATGACAATGGTTCGGTCCTGAGAGAATACTGGGTTTATTCCTAGGGCGTCTTTTTAACGAATAAGTCATCTAAAGCTGACCACTATGTAAATTACTACGTCATCATCTATTGGTATTTCCAGGGAGTTCATTTTGGATCCGAATTCCACAATTACCAAAGGTTCAGCGTTTACAGAAATGAACAACGAAACGTTATTAGGCGATCAGCAGGTTTCGTTGATAGATCAAGGTTCGGTATCTAAGGAAACGTATAATACTATATTTACAATAATCACATACTTAATGTATCCACTGACATTTGTTGGGTTTGTTTTCTGTGTATTTGGTGCCGTGGTTTATTCAACAAAACGCATGAGAAGCCCAACCAGCATTTATCTTGTAGCGTTAAATCTGACGGAACTCGCCAATGTCCTTATAACAATGACATTGGAAACTGCTGGTGTTATCTATGGGCGAAATTCAACAACCTCGCACGTCTATTTAATTATACGACTTTATTTTAATATTTGTTTAGGTACGGCATTTAGACGTGCAACGTTTTGTCTGTCTTGTCTGGTATCCGCCGAAAGATGCATTGCCGTGGTGGCCCCGTTAAAATCCAAACATTTCAAGCTTGTACGCTATCCTTTCTCGGCCGTTATCTGTGTTACGACGATATCCATTCTTTTTCACGTGTTTACTTTGTATAAGTTCAAAGTTGTTCCATACCAGTCTCCAAATAACGAAACATTGTGGAAGTTTCAGTTTACAGACACGTATGTGGCTAGTATACATGAGTTTGATGCTTGGAGTGTGGCCAGTAAGGTGATTTTTGTCTACTTAGCATTAATTTGTTCTCTGGTTTTAAACTTCACCATCGGGATTACGTTAAGAAGACACGCCAGGGCCCGTAGATCACTGATTAGTAGAAATGAGCTATTAGTTAAACATAATGATCGGCGAACAACCATCACAGTTTTAGTATCAACGTTTGTTTTTGCACTGTTGGCTCTTCCGACCAATGTAAGTTCAATAATAACCAACACGACTTCAGATTACGGATCTTTTACAAAAGAACATTATTTGTTTAATACAGTCATGCGGTTTGGAAATTTGTGCGAACTCCTTAGTAATTGTGTTGGGTTTATTTTCTACATGACACTTAGTACCCAGTTCCGCACAACCTTTTACAGAATATTTTGCCCATGTTACGTAGCAAGGAAATCGCCTACCAATAAAACGAGCGCACGACAGTCTGATTCAAATGGTTCTAATATTACAATGATCTCAAGTCTGTGAAGATATGGTATTAGGGAAGTAATGTAATCAACATTGAAGGAAGACCGCTCATCAAAATACAGAAGATATAAACTTTTGGGGAAGATTAACAGTGAACAAAGAGTCAACCCTACACCAAGAAGTAAAGGAACGGAATGGAGTTAATCCATTCGATGCCACCGTGAATTAAATTTAATTGTGATAATAAACATTAATCTAATTAGATAAATCAATTTATATTCATAGAAAACAAACATTTCTATAGATCAAACAGGCTTGTCTTACAATTGTCTTACTATAAGATCTGTGAAAGTTGACATAAGATTGATTCAACATGAAGCATGCCTGGCATCGAAAGGTTGAACAGGTTGTTAACTCTATACTACGGTCACTTTAAAAGTAACATACATACTGTAATGAAGTCAACCTAGCTTAATTAATATCGCCATGCCATTGGTATTATACACGCGCCTGTGTCTGCTGACATAAGAAGGATATCATCAAGAATGTCTCATTGTGATAAAGATCATTATTGAATGACAGAAACTAATTATTATACCCAGTTAAAATATATTGAGATTAAGATACAGTTAATTCTATTGACTCTAGAGTGCATGTATTATTCTAGGGAGGACTATTGCCACACAGACGTTTCCGCTTACTCTCCGAATTCCAGAGATCAAAGTAAATAAAACGATATGTAGTTTGTATATGGTGATTATAGAAGTAATGGTAAATCAGGTTTTTTGTCCTTAGTAATCTTGTGCGTATTTTAAAACATTATCCTTTGTGTTTTTAGTGAATATCCGATGTCACTTCGCATTTGACGAGTTTGTCACAGGTAATAAGTTATAGTTGTACTTTTATATTATCTATGTAGTAAATTCCATGTGGGGTATTTGTGAAAATACAGTTATTAATGTCGAAGAAATAAAAAAGAATATAAATTTAATTAAAATTGTGTTCGCATATACCGTACGAAGAATATGCCACATTGGTAAATTCACAAGGGAAGACATTTATTGTTGTAGAGGAATATAAACATACCCTTTTAATTAATAAAATGTCTTAATGGGTAGTTCCCGATCAAAATGTTGCTGTATCGACCATTAAGCATAGACAGTGCCTTATTCTAGGAAAACATTTTAATAAACAAAGAGAATTAATATTTAGCCAATACATGTATATTTATAAGAGTTAATAGAACATTTATTTAAAAAAAAACCCAAACAAACAGCATTATTAAGTAGAACAATGAACTCTCTTTTCGCGTCAAAAGAACCACATCAAACACATTGTTTTAAAAAGACACAGAAACATAAAGTAGATTCATCTGATTGTGTAGATTGAAACTGAACATTTTATTCTCTTAGGTCCCTTTTCTCTACACCAAAATCTTTTCTTATTTTCATTTCGGTAATAAACTTTGTTATAGAAATGCTCATGAAATCGCGACACTTTTGCAATGTAACGTCACTGTGTTTGTCGTTCGTATTCAGAGCAGTCGTGTACAGTGGGCCAGATGGAACGGATATCTCAAGGAGTCTGGGCTCCTTGGAAGTCAATGTACAACCAATTACCGTGTGCTCTTCTGTCAGATGACATAACTTTAATATTCCACTAAACTTTGATTCCAAAAACGGTGGGTCTCCGTAAATTAATTTTACTTGTTGATTAGGTTCCAGTATCTTCAAAAGTTCTGGAATTCTGTGCAATCGGGTTACCGGATCAGATTCGGAATATTTGGAGTGGTTCCTTCGGAGATCTACAATATATAAATCTCCAGACCAGTCAAATGGGAATAAAACTTCTAATTTTCTATCTTCCGTTATACACCGCAAGCACCTCATTAAACGGCGTTTTTCTGACTTACGACTGTTGATATATGTGACGTAATCTTCGTGAACATTCATGGCGTAAAATAGTCCTGTGGGTATGTCCTTCCTTTTGTTATAGATAATGGAATCACCGCGGATTTTAGAGGGAACAAAACCTCTACCGACAGATAGTGAGAGAAATGTTGCTGGCATCACTCTGGCAATGGTAGCTATGGATATAATGTCACTTTCTCTCTCTTTTAAGCTTTCCATCTTCAAGAATAATCCTGGAAAATAAAGAGTATTATTCTTATTATTATGAAGCCACGGTGGCGCAGTGCATAAGGCACACAAACCATCAGGTCAAAGGTTCGATCCGTGATTTTCCTACGTGATTTCCCCTTATCAGTGGTTTGGGACGAAAAATTGTGGTAGGGTATACACCTATAAGGTGTGCAGGTAAATAAACCCCTGACAGTTGGAATTCAATTGCTGTCCGGAGAAAAATTTTACTCAGCACACTGTATGGCATATTACTATTATTAATAAATTATACTAGAGGTATAGGATTTGCTGGCTAAATCTATTTGTTAAGGCCAGCTCAATTTTTGTCATGGCGAGCCCTGTTTACATCTCGTGACGTATTGAGCTGGCCTTATCATTTAACACTAACCGGATTTGCTTGAATGCACCCCAGACCGTGCATGGTGAAAGTTTGACAGATAATCGATTTATTAAAAACACTTATATGGATATACTACTTCTGAATTTATTAACATGCTACGTTTCGATACACATACAGATATCGTTATCAAGCAAATAATGATATATAACAAAAATGTGGTGCAATATATAGTTAACAATTGGAAACCATGTAACAGATTAATCATTAATTAAGAATAAATAAGATGAGAGAAGTAATAATATGGATAAACAATTACAAAGGGATTAACAAGATGAAAGACTGTAATGTATTGATAACAATTAGAAATATTAGCAGATCAAACTAATAATTATAAGAGATTAACTATATGAGAGATAGGAATATATAGATAACAATTAATACACTAATTAGCAGGTGAAACCATAACTACAAGATGAGGGGGTTAACCACACAGGCAAGAAATCGAAAACTAGGGGAAGGAAACCATAATGTATTGATAACAATTAGAAATTAGCAGATAAAACTAATAATTATACGAGATTAATGGGATAACAGATGGCAATATATAGATAAATGCAACAAATAAACACTAATATAGCAGGTGAAACCATAATTACGAGATGAAAATGGTTAACCGTACAGGCAAGAAATTGAAAACTTCACATTAATAGGAATTAAATAAATCGACCCAAAGATTTGGGAGAAAATGTCCTGAGTCCCTATTTAATTTAGGCTTATGTTTTTGAATTTCTAGCGCTTCTCGTAGAATTCTATTTTTCCAAGTTGGTAAATTTTTAGCTAGTATTTCTGTATTCTCCCATTTGATATTATGCTTAGGATTTTGGTAGATGTGTTCTGCTATTGCTGATTTATTATATTCTTGTTTTGTAACTGCCGTGCGATGCTCTTTTATTCTCACTGAAATCGATCGGGAAGTTTCTCCAATGTACGCCAAATCGCACTCACAATTTATTTTATATACGACACCCTTTGGATCATCTCTTGGTTTTAGTATCCTACCATCAGATAATCGATTGCCAAAAATGTGACCCCAGATCGTGAGTTCACTGACGTCACTACGACAATTAAGTGATTAGGAATAAACCGGATTAACACCTAGTTGACTTTTAACACGCATTTATAACCTCCTAACTGGTTAACCCGTGCGTAGTACTGAGCAGGAATTGGGGGGGGGGGGAGACAGCTGGGACACTTGTCCAGGGGCCCGGAGCCTATAGAGGGACCCGGAGACTAATTTGTAGGAATAAATTAATAAAAAAAAAAATTAAAAAAATATATATATACTGATACTCGATCGTAAAGTAGAAGAAAACTGGTGACTTTTGTAAATGTGGGTACCTAGTGGCGTGGGTATGATTAGAATCAGATTCTGTCAGTCCACTTGTTAAAATTGGTGAATTAAAAACTAGAAACCACTCGTTCTGTTTGAGGCTCTCGTCAGGGTATCCGGGCCCGGCAGGTAGTCCAGGCCTGTAGAAGGCTACAAAATCTAGTTCGCCTCCAAGTGTGCAGAAAAACTTCCGCTTGAAGCCAATTCAACATGATTTTGGGTATTGAAAAAATTAACAAATAGATTATGTGATGAAAAAACTGTCTTTTGAACTTTTGACATTTTTGCTTCTACTTGTCACGGTTTTTGTCTTTCCATCCATTTGTTTGCTTGTGTAAAATTTCTTGTCAAAATCGTGTACATCTGATTATTATTCCATCAGTAAAACGTAGTACATGTTGTATTTGGTATGTCATATGTAGTGCTATATCTCAGTTTCTGTATTTTAGCAAAGTGACATCCAGTTATCCCAGATATACGCAAAGAGATCATGTATCTTTCAAAAATTTTCGGTCCCCTACATTCTTGTTCGCCAAATCCCCACAGTATACAAAACCCTTTGTCAAAGGTCTTACATACGTTTTGTGCAAAATAAACTAATATTTTTAGCCAATCGACTCAGATAGTCTGGGTGCCCTTTATGTTCTCTGAAACTCTTGTTTCCGTTACCAGCTTCGGATTTACCAACTGGCGGAAGAAGATTGCAAAATCGCATCACCATAGATTTAGTTTTCCCCGATATTATATGTTTATGAGCCAAAGTATGGCCCAGCTATCAGTTAACGTTAGCTAAAATATATCCTTTCCTTTGGGTATGTGTGCATTTCTTAAAGCTAACACAGGAGTAATATAATACATGTAATTGCACGTACCTGTATATTCCTCGGGTATAACGACATAGGGACCTGCTTCTTTAGGTCTATTCATCGAGTCCATCACCATATGTCTTGTATAGAGTTTACGTCTTTTCACCTCTCGGTATAATAATAATGGCCGTTGAAAATCTATTGCCGTGTCTGGTTCAGACTTCACCACATCGTCTTCTACAATTTTAACCACCACGGGGAGTCTGTTGTCTTTCAGGGTCTCCGCAAGTGTTTGGGCATGGTCACTCCATACAAATGAGATCTCACGCCCCACACCCAGAATAGAATATCCGTCATCGATCATTATGATCAGTAAAATAATACTTATGCTTTTTTCAAACAAAATAAAATGGAGAACTATCTACTGACAGACTCTCAATATATTACACATCAGTTAATTTGACAGTCGTTGATGAAATCCACGCTCAGCTGTCAAATTTTACGCTTGAACTGTTAAACTGATCAATTACAAACAAATTAAAGCTATGATGTGCAATATGTATTTAACCTGATTTAAACATCGATATACGACACATCATTTTCTTATGGTACATATATCTTTCCCACACTACTTATGATCACCTAGGTAAAACGGTCGCCCTTGAATATCTTCAGTAGAGCAAGGTGTGTATTATATAGCCTATAATTTACTTACTAGTAAACATAGCTCCTCTATATTTATTGTATTGTCCGTTAGTCGACTAAGGGTTTAGGGTATACAATAAAAGGTATGACTCGACATCATGCAGTATGATTATAGTTATTGCTATACATTCGCATGTATGACCACAATACCCATATCACCATGTTACGGTCTAATTACTAACACAAGTTCTCATTATTCTCATTCACTACTATACGGAGCTCCTTTGAGAACACTTAATGATTTCTATGTTAACACACTATATAATATAGATCAAACTGATTTTCGGTTGATATCATTCAGAGAGTACAATTTTACTTTAAAGGGACAATCTTACATAGGTATTTGCCGTTGTGCCGTATGCATGGTTTTTTTTACATCCGACTTGATTGGACTAAACTATTAAAGAGGCATTAACGGTTGGTAGGCCCTTATGTTTTGGAAAAAAGATAACCATCCACACAGGAGCTAGAACTCGAAAAAGACAGCATCTTATCCGAAAAGAAATACTTGGACGTGACAAAAGATGATAAGGATACTTCATGCCTTCAAGAAATCTGGTTTCTATCCTGTTTACAAGCTTTTCAGACACGTTCGTATACTCACATGACACCAATACTTCACACCAAATGTGAAAAAATCCGTTTAGCCCCTATTGCGTTCACAAGCCAATTGTTGACGGACGAACTGACGAACGGGCAGATGGACGGGCGGACGGATGGACTGACAGGGTGACGACAAAATACGCCAACACTGAAATAAATTTCGATTCGACGTAGTTTGACTTATATCTTGATTTTTTTACGATAATAAACACTTGTAGGCGCATTCCAGAAGAGGGAGAGTGTGGGGGTGGGGCATTTTAGCCACACTCCACTCTGATCCTATACCTGTATGAACAGAGATACTGCCTCAGAGCTAAGTTTATCAAATTCTCGGGTAATCCTCCAGACCTGTAGTCAAACTAGGACTTGGTGTTGTTTCCACTCATGGTGAATTTATTGGCCCTTGGCATATTGATGACCGGAAATCTTGGCAAATTAGTAAGTCCATGATATTTGTTTTACAACACCCCGTTAATAAATACATGTAACACATAAATTCTTGTTTCATTTGCAAATAGTTTACATGAAATTAGTACCGTTTAGTTTTATGTGACCAAGAAAATAAATGTATTACATTTTTAATAATATCATAATTGATATAATATTAGACTCTCTTCAAACTGGTCTAGGGCCGATGTCAGACTAGTTTACCAATGGATTAAGATCTCAGCACTAATGCTTCTTTATAAGCTTAACACCATTTTATTTAATAAAAAAAAATTCTGTACAGCCCATGCTGTACATAATGTTGACTACTAGTATTTTGAATATTATTTTAAAATCATTTTGGCTCGATTGCCCCCATCCCCCGAGCTCGACCATCCTCACTTGTTCTGTTACTGCTGGCGGACTTGAGTTTTTCTTGGAATATTATAGTACTTTCCATATCAATGGAAGAACTTGTTGGAAATTTAAAAATTCCAATGAAGGGAATACAAGTTGTGGTCTGATTCCAATTTTTTCGTCATAGTTGTCTACCCTTAAAAGGGAAATCGAAAGTCGACAGAATGCAAGTAGCTAGTGGAATATTTCGTCAGGTTGATTTGTAGTATTTAATGAGCATTATTTGTCGATTTTGTTGGTATTGTTTGTCAACCCAAGGTACGTGAAATCAGTAATTATACTTGTAATGATCTGAGAAAACTTTTATTTATAATGTTATAACTTTTCGACTGTCTTGGACTTAGTTGGACAGGCTGGACTGGGTTAGACAGGGTATGTAGGCTATGGTATTTGGAATTGATTGGATTGGGATTTGTTATTATCAAAATAATTAGGAAAGGCCCATTTGCTCCTCATATTGGCTGTTGAGGGTTAAATGTTTTGGGTTGAATTCTGTTTACATATTGTCTAAGAAATTTGGATAGAAAAGATTGAGATCACTTTCTGTTGTATGGTACCATATAAGGGGTTGTATTACTAGGTCCATGGTTATAAATTAAGGACCTGGGTATTGAATACACCCATGTGAATTTGAACAACCCATTGTTGGTCGTCAGAAATTTTTACCGCAATACATATAGCCCATAATGTTATAACATGGACCTTTTGATTCCAACATCAAAGACAAAGAGTAGCCTAGGCGTCTACTGTCATGAATTGAATCAGAAACTACCTGTAGGGCCTACTTGAAATCAGTTTGTGTGGGTCTGCCCTTTTTGATAACCTTGATAAGCCACTATTGAGGCAGACAGTGAATTAAGTGTAGTAGGGCCGATGCCTATCAGTAGTTTATGAATATTTACCTGAATTACCAACTGTAATATTAATTTTGTGTGTACTTTATATATACTTTCTTCAGGAAACACAGCCATAGGAAATCAAATTTCAAAAATCAAAGAAGATGGCGAGTAACTTATTTGGAATGGCTTTTATACCATATTACAATCATCTAATGGAACTCCTAGATACGAATGAAGAATTGAAGAAATCTGCAAAAGGTTGTCACTGTATACCTACTCATCATCTTCATGATTTTCAGGGACAGCAGTAGATGTGTGGTTAGGATGCTAGACTCACAGGGGGGTGGATGGCCGAATGGTTAGCACGTGCGCGCTGCATCATAAGGTCTGTCATTGAGTCAACTGGCGAAGTTTCGATTCCCCGGATGTACATGACACGTAGTAGGGTGGCCTGTCCAACCACGTGGGCTTTCCCCAGGTCCTCCTGTTTCCTCCCACTGCTAAAGACCCCTACACGCAAGTGAATTATTGAAATAATATTGAACCATGTGTTAGTCCCAAAATGACCTAGTTTGTTGACCTTTGGCTTTTGGAATTCAATGAAAAATAAGCGAACACCGAACTGTCATGCATGATTCATTCATCAATATCCTTTTATGGTTGCAAGCCTGTCATCAACATTTGAACCATAACAAATAGATTGATTGATTGCTTTGTTTTTACAGCATCATGGATGGTATTTTAAACTTTAATTCAATTTGATTTTCTATTTTTAGGCATGTTTTCTCAGATGTGTTGGAGTGCTGGTGGAGCTTTAGTTGGTGGAGCTGTAGGTGGTCCTCCTGGTGCCATGATAGGGGGCATTGCAGGTATTACATTATGCCAGTTGTGTTATGTTTTGAGCCTTTAGATGAAGAGGATAAATGATACTATAATAATGTTGAAGATTGACAGTAATTTCAAAAGTACCAGTACTGTATATGAAATAAAAATAGACACCATTTCTTGAAAGTTTCACTTACGTAAAATACTAAAAATTAATTTTATGAATGGGTGAACTCCATAGTTTCGTAAAATTAATAGTGTTTGTATGAATTGATATTACAAACTCGAGTATGCTGTAATGTAGTGTAGACAAATGCAGCAAGAAATTATAAAGAAATTTGTTGTAAATGGTTATGTGCCATAAATATCCTTCCACAACCATCTTATTTAAAGGTTTGAACTAATGAAATTCCAGGGTTAAGCCCTGTCTTCATTAGCCCAGTTGGAGCAGAACCGTAGGGCGTAAAACCACATTTCATTTTATTTCCCAGGGTTAGGAATAAATCATCTAGTATTGAAAGGCAGGTTTGAATTCTGTGAATCCAAATCTTGGTACTTTCCATATTTTGTTCCAATAAAGAATTCAAATCTGAATCTTAATACATTTATCGTAAATGAATCTATGAATTTGCTTTGTGATTTGGTTTCTTTAGATTCAAAATGGTAGTCAATCACAAGTCAACAAGAGACCATTATTGGACTTCAGTGACCTCAAATCTTGATTCTTTTTCTAGACTGGAATGTGGAAAGGAAATCTAGATTGGGATTCTTACTTAGGAATCAGTCTCACACTTAATTAATGATGTATAGGACAGATGGACAGGAAGGCATTGTTCAAAACATGCCTCTTGAAATTATGTATGAATAAATGCTGTTTACAGAATGGAATATTTGTATGTTACAGGCTCTGTGATTGGTTACTGTAGAGTTGATCCTTATCAATCCATGGTAGAAACATTGAGAAAACTGAATGATAAAGATAAGGCAAAACTGGTGAAAAAAATTCAAGAATTAGTAGGAAGTACTGGAATAGAGGCATTGACACGCTTTATAGCATCCCAAGCACAGCGAGAAATATTAGTCAACTTTTTAAGAAAGGCAGCCGAAGATTTTAAAGGGGGGTAATTTGCAAAATAGTAAATTAAAATTACACTTTAGGCCATGATAATTTTATTGATTTTTATTAAAGATTTATTATTAAAATAATTATAATTCCAGTATCAAATCATGTCCATAAGGGGAATATTTTAGCACCTGCACTTATTTATAGACTCGGCTACATCAGAGGAATTAAAAAGTTGAATAATTAGAATGATTTATTTTGTAAGATTGTAAAGATTTATACATTATAAATATATTTAATCACATGGTGTTTTCACACAGTCTATGTAAATATTTTATATAATCTATATATATATATATGATTTCATTCTCATGGTTATCACATATCGATCATAATAACAAGCTTTATATCTTATATTTATATTACAGTAGATCTGATTAACTAACAGATGTTGTAGTTTGTGATTTGAATGACAGAAATTGACAGGTACATGTCAATTACTCTTATATTTTGTAGACAGTTCTCAGGTTTATTTTATTATCTTTATGTATTTATACGGCTTTTAATGAATGTGTTATTTTCTCATTAAATAAATAAAAACTATTTTCAATAGAAGATTTTTATGTGCAATGAATGTAATATAACTATGAATATGCATCACTAACTCTGCTTAGCCTTCCTAGTAACATATCATAATGTATGTAATTACATAACAACACTCATGACTAGAAATGTTTCATTTTGATAATGAAAATATTTTACTATTCTAATATATTTCAATACTGTCATTTATTCCATTGATATATGATCATATATTAATATATGGAGCTTCTAGAGCCTAAAGTTCTGTATGCCAAAGCAAATTTATTGGTGTTAATTTTACTTTTAACAGTAACAAACTAGATCTTGAAATACCTTTAATATTTAACATGGACACGGGGGTGGGTGGGGGGGTGGATGGCCAAATGGTTAGCATGCACGTGCTGTATCATAGGGTCTGTCATTGATTCAACTGGCGGGGTTTCGATTCCCCGCTTGTACGTGACAAGGAGTAGGGTCACCTGTCCAACCTCGTGGGTTTTCTCCGGGTCCTCCGGTTTCCTCCGACTGCTAAAGACCCCTACATGCAAGCGAATTATTGAAATAAACAAATTAAATCCTATGTTAGTCCCGAAATGACCTAGTTTGTGTCGAGTGGACGTTAAACCCCATTTCTCTTTCTCTCTCTTAACATGGACACAACCCTTATGCTTCAGCATAGTGTTTATATACAGACCTAAAATTTTACTCTGGGCCAAGGAATCTGCGATATAATTATATAGGCTAGGCTTGATTGCCTTTAATACAGTTGTTACGATAATAAACAGTCTCGATTATCCATTTTACACGGTAACTGCATACAGCAGAAAATGTATTTGGATTTTGAATCCACTAAATATTACAGACATCTGATAGCATCGAGAGGTATGGTCTTAGTAAGTTAATTAATGTCTTAATTAATAATTTAGATAACATTTCATGCCTAAAGAAAGACCTAAAGATTTAGCTCTTGCATAATGCACGTTTAAGTAACAAATAAAATGCAATCAAATGAACAATTTTATTTTTGACACAAAATGAAAAAGTGGATACTGTTATAGCCAAACATTGTGAAAATACAAAACTGCTTTGTGGAATTATCATATCTGACAATTGTTTTATCTTTAGACATATTTTTTTCTAGAATGTAGTCCACCCTATCATACAGCTTAATAAAAAGATGATTATTGTATCTTCCCCTTGTCATTGGGAGGGGGGGGGGGCGCAAGGACAGTGTCTTATTCTTTGGATGGAATTAGAAGTAAAGGTCGTGTGTACGTGTTGGTTTGCTGTAAAAGAACGTTTGACGGAATTCGATATAAGATTTTGTCTGTCCTTACAAAAATTGCCTCATATAGCACACTGTAAGGCGTGCAAAAAGGTAGGACGTCAAATCCCACTTCGTTTAGGCCGATTGTACTGTCAAAAATGTTATAAATCTACTTCAATCAGCGATAGCCAGGATTTTACACCAGAGGGTCCGAAGGCCTAAATTTTTTGTGAATAAAAACGCTGTTGCCGATCGAAGTGAGGTCAAAGAACTTTCGCGGATCTTATTCTGTATATAAGGCGGTTTTAAATAGGTCGCATGTATTTCATCATACTTTGGTGGGTTTTTTGTTTTTTTGTTATGGTTTGTGCAGTTTAACATAACATAACATTACAATATTACCAAGTAGACAGTGTTGTCGCGTAGTGCCGGAGCGGAAAATTTGCATAGTTGTCGGCATTTTTTCTTTTACCCTGGAGGCCATACGGAAAACGAATTCTGCCAGATTTTACAGGAAACGTTATTCAGGTAGTTTTGTAATTTTATGCTATATAAACACATAATAACAAAAATGTATGATGAAATACATGTGACCTACTTTGGAAGCAATATTGTTAGTAAGTCAACAAACCACAAAACAGATCTGGCAGAAGAACTTGGTAGTAAGGTTATTAAGGTAGGGGGCTGATTCTTCTAGCCAATTCGATTAATAAATACCATTTAATTGTGTGCAATTAATTGACAGAAAATGCGAAAGGTTATTAATTTGAATTTGCATCTTCACCTTTGAAGCATTAATATATACCAACTGCTGTAATTCAGATGTGAAACAAATTATCTTCGTATATGAGCTATTGTGTTCTATTTTTATATTTCACTTAGTTAGGTTAGGTTAATTGGACCTGTTTAATATTGGCGGGACAACGGCATAGAGGCTGAATTGTTGTAACAAACTAAAAAATGAATCATAATTTTAGTATTGTTCAGTAGCAGATCTAGAAGCTGTGAAGTGTAAGGGGGTGGGGGGCAATTCTTGGATGCCACCTACAACTTATTTCAACACAATGCATACTAAAAAAACCCAATGGGCTTCCCCCATAGAACACAGCTTGTATTGCCTATATAGGTGTTCGCCGACCGACCGTTATCTCGCCGGAAAGCAGTTTCATTCAAGTTGACAGAAAGTTCATGTTCAGAGTATCAGTATTATTTTGGCCTAGTTATAGTGTATTCAATTCTAATAACATTCTCCATGCATTTAGATCTGACATGCTTATTGACAAGTAAGATAGGGTTGCTATATAGATTTTTTTTATATAACATTAAATATAACTAGACATCTCTCTGCTTTAACCTCTGGCGCAGAAATAAGCCCCATCAAATCTAATGCTGTTTGAAAGTATCGTCTCACCAGCGGTTTCAAAAGATGAGAGCATAACTTGAAAACGATACTGGGTTAAACTTGTTATGTGAATTGCCGTAAACTGGAAAGACATCATAGAGTAGCTGATTGTAGAAGCACTAATGCATTGATCATAGTACAGTGATTATCAAGATTCGCTGATCAGAAGAATTTCTCTCCCGCCTTTCTTTATTAGTTCAAAAAATCCTGACAAATTCTTTGGGGTGACGAGGAAACTCATGCGTTAACGACGGGTTATTACTTAGTGTATTTCTCCGATTATGACCTCCCGGGTCCTATACCCGAGAAGTCATGATTGTGACCGAAGCATGCCACAAAACTGAACACACGCTTTATGTAGTTTTTGAAGAAAATAAATTACTATGTTAAGGTTTGAAAAAAATATATTTAATTTATTGAATATTTACAAGCCTTGGTGTTCATTTTTAACAACAAACAAATATAATAATTCTTTTGAATTTAACCCTGTAAAAACTTGAAATTAACTGATTAAATGAGATAATATTACCCAAAAATCACATACAGGCGCCACTGGAATTAATAACTGAAGAAATTTAAAACACTGCCGATGCCATTTATTCAAGATCTATATTTAACCAAAAGACATTGGGATACCAAACGGTTTAAAGGGTAATGCATTTTAAATAGTCCTAATACACCGACTATGATTAGGTTTCAAATATTTCTTCAAAATTTTAATATGTGCCTTAACTTATATAATTCAAGACATTGACATCTTTTTTTATGTATGAACTAAAGAAGATATGAAGATCTAAAATGGGGCCCAAATGAAAATAACCAAACAAATTTAATTCATAAAATAACTTGAATGAATAATTTTTTTGGTGTTTACAAAGTACATTAATATAATATACATCTTACCATAAAATTTATATCTTACTTATATACAGAGGTCTGATATTTACAGCAGTATTGGTAGTTTTAAAAAAAAACCACACACAATCAAAATGCACTTGTGTGGTTGATGTATAAAATTTCATAAATGTTGATAATTAAAAAGTGGCTCAATCACAATAAAGTTTTACACCAAAGCACTGTTAAGCATGAACTTCTATTCCAAATTTTTGTTTAATACATTATAACTCAATCTACCAAGGCCTCTTTTTGTAAAAACAAACTTTTTGATTTAAAAAAACTAAATATGCTTATTCAAATGGTAATCAAGCTTATATTTTCCTTGTCTGCAAATTTAGTGGAAGTCATTCTGTTGAATTCATCATTTATTACTATTTTTTTTTTTTTACTTTTCTTGGTGGCTGTTAGCATTCCATTTTACTCTCTAAATGGACACATATATCTATAAGGTGGAGTTATATCTTTCCCATTAAATTGACATATCCGGTTTTATTAAATCAACATTTTTATTTAATTTTTTACACAAATAAGACCTACTTTAAGATATGAAATATGACTAAATAAGTTGAAACAATGAATTATCATCTTCACTATTTTCACTGCTCAAGTCATTTAAATTCAATATAACATCATCTGCATCATCATCAACATCATCATCATCATCTTCATCATCTAGCTCATATTCAATACCTTCTAAATCATCCCCACCATTCAAGTCATCAAGCTCCAGATCATCATCTGAACCAATATTATCATCACCTACATCTTCCTCATCATCATCGTCATCATCATCATCATCGTCGTCTTCATCATCATCATCATCATTGCCTTTCTCCTCTTCTTCTTCTGGCTGATCTTCCTCATCATCCCTTCTTTTACCAACTTCATAAAGTCGACATAAACTCTCCTCTCCACTTCGCTCAGAAAATTTTTGATTTTCCACCACAGCAAGGTAACAATCTGATTTGTCGGTAGAAAGATCAAAGATACTTTTTGTCTTTAAATCCTTTGTTCCGATATGTGTATAATCTGTTGAGTCAAATGTGCGAAGTGTAGAACTGTAGGGACTTCGATACCTATCTTCTGGACTAGGATCTTCATCGAAATGAGTGGCATAAATTACATCACCAGAATAGTTAAACTGTATCTGACATTGGTCTAAGGCTGGTACCGTATGAAGTAAATGGAAAGTTCGCACATCCCACACTTCAGAATTAATAATTACTTCCAGTCCCATTGGATGGAACACACCACTGATACTGGGGTTAAATTTATCAAACTTGTGTATTGGTTTGGTGGACCTGACATCCCACAAAACACCATCATTCAACACAAGATCCCCACAAGGACTAAAGGTGGCAATATTAGATTTGTAGTTGTTAGCTTTACTAGTGTCATATAAAGTCATAATCAGTTGACCTGTAGCTGTGTCATAAATATGGGCAGTTTCATCCTTAGTACCAATAATCTTGTCCTGAGTAATTTTACTGAATTCAGCGTAAGTATCATCAAAGGTGAACCTATTCTCTAAGGTGTCATCTACCCATGCCCATAGAGAAGAATCCTGCATTGTTCCCCATGTTGATGTAAGCAGAAGATTACCATCTGTAGAAGGATCTAAATGAATAACTGGCGACGAATGGCAGCTGTATATTCCTAACTCTTCAGTATAGATATTACACATTTTGATTTCTCCAGAAAATGTCCCAAGCAGTAGATACCCGACTGATGTTAAAGCACAACAAGCGAAACCATCATCTTCGGTATCTTTAAAAGTTTTTACAGGTCTAAATCGACTATAGATTAACTTTCTATCATATTTAGCACGATCAAGGCCTCCATTTCTCGGATAAATGGATCGGTTAAGATACCTGGTAGTGAAGTTGATGGGAGCAGTCTTTTGACCCCGAGGCTCCGGACACTGATGAGGTGAAAACAGAGACATGGGAGGACAAGTAACTACTGGATTTGGACAGAGTGCATGTTGTTTTCGTAAATACTCTGTCACTATTTTATCCAAAGAAATGTCATAATCACTAAGAGATTTTCCTGAGAGAGTACGAACACTAGGGGCGGGTGTTACTGCAAGAGTATCTTTTTCTCTACAGTCTCTAATGTATTTACTTTTAGATGTCCCATGAACACCTCCTGGTTTGGGGGTATTTAATTGGCTTGTTTGAAGATTTCGCCCCATGGTAAATTTGATTGGAGTTGGTACAGTTGTAGAGGATGCTGTTGGGCTTAGAGCAGCTAATGTAGGGGCAGATATACTGGCTGAAGCACTAAGCTGACGAGTAAATTTTGAACTACTGGTAGATGGAGAGAATATATTTGGTGCTGCTATGTGAACAACAGATGGGGATGTAAAGGCAGGGAGTTTGGCTTCCTTTCTTAACAAGTTCGCAGAATCTGGATAACCTTTAGACAGTAAATGGCCACAGATTAGTTGTAGTAGTTCTTTTTCTTGGAAAATGATTTTTGTTTTTGAGACTATGTCAGACCGTCTAATCTCTTCCAAAGAAGCATTGACACATTTTGATTGTTTTCCAGATACTTTCTCCAAGAGGTCACAAGCATATTTACAAAATCTGATATGTTCCTGTCTCTTGTCTTGAAGAACAGGTTCTTTCATTAATAACTGAAGTTGTCCATTATTAAAAAGTGGCAATTTACTGATAATTTGTCTTAGAGTCTCAGATCTGGACAACCCGACTAGAGCTTTACAAGACAGAGCTCGGATGGCATCGGCATCCGTTATTGGTGTTTTTACTGATAGCAATTTAAGAAGGGCCATAACACCATTATTTGTGCGCACTGCATTCCACATTTTTGTCAAAATATCCTCTCCACCCTTAGTATTAAGTCTCTTCTTTGAACCTGAACCCATAAAGCGTCCCACACCTCCCCCAAACCTATCTATAGGACTACAAACACAGTTCACAATAATAGTCAGTGCCGATCTTTGTACATCGGCATCTATCAATAAAGTTTCTCCCTCAGCAAGACCGATTATAATACTGATTGCAGGAGACTTAACATCATTAGGTAGACATATAGTTTCTAATAGCACTGATTGGGCTCGAGGAGTAACAGTACACACAGCCAATACGTCCAGGGCAGCCTTTACTGTTTCAGGTCTGCCAGGGTATGAAT
Organism: Patella vulgata; assembly: GCF_932274485.2. Lineage (NCBI taxonomy): Eukaryota > Metazoa > Mollusca > Gastropoda > Patellidae > Patella > Patella vulgata. Next base: position 68,465,243 of record NC_065881.2, read on the forward strand.
TCCAGTCTGGTGCCATAGAGATAAGCTGTAATAATAAATGAATTCCTCCCAGTTTCTGAAATGTAATGACTGGGGTCCAATGTGATCTTATTGGGAAAAACATACTCAGTAGTTCAATATTCTCTTCAATTAGTTCTTCTGATATTTTCACCGGTCTGAATGATGCGGTTTCATGGACAGGAGGATGTTCATCACTTCGATCATGTGATCTTTTTATTTCCTCAGCTTTCATAATCATGTGAGCATCAAAATACATCCTCATTGCACCACAAACATGTCTTGCAGTTTGTCTCATAGTAAAAACATAATCCTCAGATAAATTTTCAGAATTATCTTCAACGTTTAACAGTGCTAAAGTACTTATGGCATTAAACAAGTGTCTTAACCCATTTTGTTGGTCAAATAAATCCAACATGACCTTAAATGGGAATGTTTGGCTGAAGAACATAGCAGCATGAATACGACTTGAATCATGCGAGCATTCTAATAGCCATAAAGCATATTCCACAAGATTAACAAGTATGTGTTCTGGCAGAAGACAAACACGTTCCAAAGCATCTTCAAAATATGACATAAAATACAGACAAAGTGACACACCTGTAGCAGCGATAGATGGTCTATTTATTGTGATTAGTTTCTCGATACCTCCTCGTTGGAGAAACTCAATGGCAAATTTCTTATGGCACAATAAAGTTGCAAGATATTTTAGAGCCTCAAATGCTAATCTAACATCAGTATTTTTTTTTAAGTCTATGTAAAAAATGATCAAGTCCATTGCGTTATATTCAAATGCAAAACCCAATAGATCTTGATATTCACCCATGGGGGTTAAATATTGCAATATTATTCTTTGTTTCATTGTCACACTAAGTGGTTCCATTGAATACGATCCAATGATAAAATGCTCCATTTCTAACCAACTGCTGTTACTACATGTAAGTTCTGAATTGAAATATGTTTGACTATCGTTGCGACTCTTTTTATTTTGTTGAAAATCGTCACTATTATATCTGGGAGATAGGGATAAGCCTCTCTTTAAGGACGATGAAGATTGCGTATTTGGAGAGACTGTAGCAGAAGAATTTTCTTTCATAGACATTTTGTGAAGATTTTCACTTGTTTCAAAACTTGATAAGCGTACTTCATCTTTACCACCAGTACTGGAATTCTTTTTATTTGAATCATTTGATGTCCCTGGTAAATTCTCAGATTCTGTTTTTTTTAGGCATTTATCTTTAGAGTTAGAGTTCTTAGACACTTCTGAGAAATGACGCTTATTGGTCTTTGAAACCTCACTAGGATTTGACTGTGATTCACATAATTTGTGCAATCTACGTAACATTATTGGAACAAGATGTGCATTTTTTTCTCTAAAGTCAATTGATATTTCTGGTAATTTGATAGCAACTGCAAAAAGCCCTGTGGCATAAGATCGAAGTGGTTCCGACCCAAGTTCTGCCCACTGGAATATTTTTTCAGTGAGACCCTCTGTTTCTTGAAATAATATTGAGGCTTCTACACCTGGCATAACATCTAATAATAGACGGCATGCAGCTGTTTGTAATGGAATATCTTCACGACTTCTCATAATATAGTTGCCAACCAACTCATTCATGAAACGTTCATTCTTGGAGAGATTCACTAAAACTTTCCCGAGACCACAAGTGGGGTCTGCTCGGTCTGGATGTCTGTCATCAAATGGGTCAAGATCTAGTTTATAAAAGGCTTCTGTTTCTATCTCTATAATTTCTGCTAATCTTTTCAAATTTTTTACTGTTGTTTCGCCATTCCACGAAGCTTGATTTGTACCCCATTTCTCTAATAAAGAGGTAAACTCGGAAACAAGGTCTTCGGCTTCGTTTGAAGTTGAAGTTGAAACTGACATTTTCGTCATTACTGCAATTTGACAGCTTCCATTACATTGTCTGCTGAATCACAGATGTTTGACTGAACATTTGGTTTCACAATATATTTCTTCTGTGCTAAACAAATATATATGTATTCATAATACAGTTCAAAATATCATAAAACTTAAACAATAACAGAGTTTCTTCACAACAACCGTTAAAGCGTGCGTTTTACAATTTTTTTGATTCAGTGTTTAGTTTCGTACTCGGAAAAATGTGTATTCAGTAGCCGAACTTTCGTACAACTTTTGACGCGATTAACTCACTCTAATTATAATTTTGGCGATTACCGTAAGCACGCCGCACCGGTTAATAATATCTGGGTGACCTGTTTTATGTCAACCTGCCCTGTCTCTTTTATAGAACAACAGCAGTTTGTAATTGTACCCCCAGAATCTGCATCCATATTAGCATGGACATCTATGATTACTGACATAATTGTACTGTTTCACTCAGTCACTGACTTGAGTCAGGACTCGAGTCGATGAAGCCAATTTGAAATGAATCATATCATTTTTATAAAACGGACGCGAGTAGGGCTTTTAAGTGCATTATCTATAGATAAGATAAGATAAGATTTTATTGCATCGAAACATCCATTTAGAACAGCATACAATATAAACGTGTACATAAAGATTATAATATATGAGTTTCATTATTTTTAGCAATTGAATCTCGGTATTATTATCTATTGAAATTCATTATTTTATTTTATTATGATGAAAGTTGGTGAATTGGTGAATGAATCGTTCCATGTGTTGTTTATTTCAATCACGACCTTTAACCTCAATGTCAGTTGTTTGATTGGCCAAGAAGAACACCCCTCCACTCTGTAGAATCCGCTGATTGCTGGTTATCGAACAAATTGCTCCTCGATTGTCAAGGTCGATCGGTGTTTGGCGTGATTTAGCTAAGGTAGTATCACGCAGTTAGTCGTTATCTTATTGATAAATAATGTTATTATTAGATATATGAAATAGAAAGCCGGTCCCGGATGTAAAAATTTAAACATGGACTCTACTATACTCCTCATACGCCCGGTCATAGCATTGATATAACATGAACACGTGTCCATAGATCAGATTATTTGTTGACTGTCTCGGTCGGTGAACTGAAGTCGATTTTGTTTCACGCTCTGAGACACAAACACTCTCAACAGGATCTACCTAGTACTACCCATAGGCCATGCGTTTTATTTTACATGCTCTAGTTCTTCGAATGAAAAGTGTGACCAGAACTAGGGTATAAATTATCAGGTTTTAAAATCGGGAATAAAGTCGGTAGAAGAGTCAACAACTGAACCGTTGGCATTGCTGTATTTTTGTTTTATTATTGTTATTAATTTAATTCATTATTTTGATAGGATTACCAAGTGTTATTTTTTAACAGTTAAAAAATACAGTGCATATAAAGATCACAGATGTACAAAAGACATTCCAATAGGCCTAAATAAAATGAAAACACAGAAAAATGCCTTTTAACATTAAATAGGATTACCAAGTGTTATTTTTTAACAGTTAAAAAATACAGTGCATATAAAGATCACAGATGTACAAAAGACATTCCAATAGGCCTAAATAAAATGAAAACACAGAAAAATGCCTTTTAACATTAAATTGTCATTTACTCATTACTTAGGCATTAGATAAGGCCTATATCATTTATCATATGTTAACTGACATTATTATAATTATATGTTTGGCTATATTTCAGATTGAAGAAACAGATTTTATGTTAACAAATTAATACATTTGAATTAAGATATCAAACAGTCCAAGAAAATGTTGAGCCGGTTTATTCAACCTTTATCCTTAGCTTCCAAACAGATTGCTAGAGCTTCTTATTCCCAAAGTTCAGCAGCAGTCAAAATAGGTGCCAAATCTGATGCAGTGTTTGCAAGAGAAGACAAATATGGAGCCCATAACTATGGTCCACTACCTGTAGCTCTTTGTCGTGGTGAAGGTATATATTATATGTAAATATTTGAATATAATCGGTCAGTAGACATTATATTTATGTATGAATTGATTCAAATTGCCCACATGATTTTATAAGATGTAACTGTCCAACCCTTCACACAATTTGTTGCATTCAGATTCTCATGGCGAGATTTAAAATCAACACTTCATTTAACTATAAGTGGTGATTTTTGTCGATGTCTTGTGTAAGAGTCTGTAAGACAGGTATGCTTAGTAAGCTTACCCTTTCTAGACTGCTTTATACCCTATACAAAGGGTTCAAGTGAAACTTTTCCTTGGAAATTTTCTGTTTCTTGAGAATATCATTATATGGTTAGAAAAGGCCAGTCTGTAAGAGACCCTGCTAAAAGAACAGAGTCTCAATCCATAACTTATCTTTCGTTATATATTTTTTAGGAGTACATGTTTGGGATGTTGATGGAAATAAGTATTATGATTTTCTCAGTGCTTATAGTGCAGTTAATCAAGGTCATTGCCATCCAAAAATAATTAAAGCTTTAAAAGATCAAGCAGATGTATTTACCTTGTCATCAAGAGCATTCTATAATAATTTACTAGGAGAATATGCTGAATATATCACTGGTTTATTTAAGTATGATAAAGTTCTACCCATGAATACAGGTACAACAGTTTCTTTATATTTAATTTTCATGAAGGATCTTACCATTTAAAAAAAAAAAAATTAAGCCATGGTCAGAGATATTCCTAAGTATGATGCTTTTCCTTGCAACATGGTTCTATGCACAATTGACCGTTCTGGGCACGAAAAGAAATTGGAACTGACAGTTGCTATTATAATACTAAAAAACAACTTATAAGCATGCCTATTCTAATAATATTATATCATACAAGTTTCATAATATCTAAGATTTGGCTGTTGTTAGTTGTTGCATCATAAGGTCTGTCATTGAGTCAACTGGCATGGTTTTGATTTCCCGGTTGTACATGACAGGGAGTTGGGTCGCCTGTCCAACCCCGTGGGTTTTCTCCCTGTCATCCAGTTTTCTCACATTGCTAAAGACCCCTGCGCTATAGCGAATTATTGAAATAAAATTGAACCATATGTTGGTCCCGAAATGACCTAGTTTGTGTCGGGTGGATGTTAAACTCCTCTCTCTCTCTCTCTCTCTCTCTCTAATGGTGTACAAAATTATCCAGTGTTGTATTGAGGATGCAAATGTATATATATATATAATCTTATTTAGGATAGATATGAGAAGTTGAAAATTATGGAAGACTGGGTGGAAATCCTTGATAAAATCCTGAAGAACACAGGACATTCAACGCACTATCAATCAACAGTTTTCTAATTGCCATCAGATTTCTGTTTTTTAGGGTCACCTAGCTGTTTTCAGTAGGGTGTTTACAGCTGTTTATCTTGTTTTTATTATAGGTGTAGAAGGAGGTGAAACAGCATGTAAATTAGCCAGGAAGTGGGGATATAGTGTAAAGAAAATACCTGACAATAAAGCTAAGATTATATTTGCTGATGGTAACTTCTGGGGTCGAACATTAGCTGCCATTTCTAGTTCTACCGATCCGTCAAGTTATTCAGGTTTCGGACCGTTTATGCCAGGATATGTTGTAGTACCATATAATGATTTATCTGCTCTTGAGGTAAGATTCTGTAGCAATGATTTAGAGACTTTTCTATCCTATGGAGGAAAGGTTTTGTAAAAAAACATTGAGCCTTTCAAAAAGAAAAAAACTATTGAATTTTCAATTCGGAAAAAAAAAAATGAAACATAGAAAGACTGGAATTAAACTTTTAAATTAGGCAATATTCTCAAATGTTGCTGTGTCACTTAAAAAAGTTACATTGACCTGTTTTTATTACAAAGAATACAAAACAAAAAACATTCACATTGATTACCTTGAGCTCATATTGCAATAAACATCTCTCTATTACCTAAATTAAAGGGAGATAACTCTATTAAACATTTCTGGTTGAACATCTTGAGTGTCCATAACCCTGATACTATAGATGCTATTGATAATGATAATTGTCCTGTGAACTACATTAATTTTGTAATGAGAAAGAAATTGGTTTATACTTTAAATAGATGAGATGTTATTGAAGAATTGTCTGAATATAATCAGAATATAGGCTTATTTTATGTTATTATTAGCATTGTCTGAATAGAATCAGAATATAGACTTATTTTATATTATTAGTTTTAAATGAAATCTTTATCAGTTCACTGCTACCCATTTAACCAGTTTGACGCAGGATTTTTTTGTCATGCCCAGACCCCCCACGTAGGATTATTTTTGGAAAAATTGACCCTTTTACATTAATTGTCAAAATTTGGCTATTTATGGTATTGTATTCAAATAAAAAGCACCACTAATTGTAGAAAGCATAATTGACATAATTTCGATTCTGTTTTGCTTTAGGCCTTCCATTCACAGCATTCAAATTCAACGAATTGTTATTGTCAGGCACGTCAGTGTTGTGAATGTCAAAATCACTATCGGTACTTGAACTGTCGCCAATTTCACCCAATTTAAACTCACTTCCACTCGAATTATCATCCACATTGTCATCAATGTCATCAATGCTGTCGTCGGAATCAGAAGAAGAGGAACCTGACGTTGCAAACATGTATTGTATTTCGTTTTCCGTAAGGGCTTGTTTTCTTCTGGCGCCGCCATTGTTTATTCCGAGCGGTCAGCTGACTGCTAAAAATAACCCACAATAAACGACAATTATCACCATCTATGCACTCCGTAACCCCGTAATAACAACAATAGACAAAGTGGGAACACGCTAAAGTCAATCAAGTTTTTCGGGCCAATCAGAATGAAATGCTTTCAGGGGCGTGTTTTCATATGTTAATTTCGCGAGTTATCTCGTCATCTGCGTGTCGGCAACGTAATTTTCTGCGAGATATCTCATCATCCGCGTCGAACTGGTTAAAAAACTAAATGCATGATGGAACTTCAAAGCTATTTTGAAAAAGCCTTTTTGAATCTTTTTTATTGTTTTCAGAAAGAATTAAAGGATAAAAATGTATGTGCATTTATGGTTGAACCTATACAAGGTGAAGCAGGTGTTGTTGTACCAGATGCAGGTTATCTGACTAAAGTAAGAGAACTCTGTTCTAAATACAACGTTCTGTTTATAGCAGACGAAGTTCAGACTGGTCTGGCTAGAACAGGAAGGTAAGATATCCTGAACCATATCTGCAATAAAATTCATAATCTTGGGTATGTATGGGCTGTTACTAAAGATAAAAAGGAAATTTATTTAAAGACTTGCCTAAGTCTGCAATGTTGGCCGCAGACTACTAAATTACTTCACCTGTCTCGGTACCCACAATTATAGTTACTCCTGTTTAAAGTCTTTCTCTCCCTTTTCTTGTCCACATGGCTATTTTTGTTTCTCGATCTGTGTTGGAGAGCATTCATCTTAGGGCTGGCGAAAAATATCGATATAACCGATAATCGTCAACGACTACGGGAAAATATTGATATTGATATTCAGTTCTTGATATCGATACTCGTATGAAAAATAAAGGAACTTCAATAAAATGAAATTAACGGAATGTTTTGTGTCAAATAATCACCGTCATATCATTCAAAACACGTCATATCATTCGAAACACGCTAAAACTAAAAACACACACACTAATGACTAAGGTACAACCACTGCACTGGTAATTTTTGCGGTTGTTTACAACAATGACAATGAATAATTAATTTATTATTCAGGGGAAATAACTCGATTTTAATAGAAATTTCTTTATTGTTATAAGCGGCCAAGGACAATTGTCAACAGCGATTGAATGGCGAGTGCAAAGCTGCGAATACTAGTTTGTTAATTACACCTTCAGAAAAATTGTAGGCGAAACAAACATTAAAAAAGCATAGTTTGAGGATCATAGTTTTTTTATTATTTGATCAATAACACATTTAAATGCATTATTAGGATACAAACAGTTATTCCTTTCAACTTCAAATTTTCCGATGTATCGATATTGCCGAAATGTTTGCCGATATAGATATTTAAAATCGGTATCGATTGCCAGCCCTAGTTCATCTCAACAAATATTTGGTGATTTGCATCCTGCTGCTGGGCTATTAAATGGAATTATCTCCCCTTAGTACTTTCTACACGCTTTCAAAATTCTTTTTACTTTATCTACACAATTTCATTTATTGTAAACAATTTCATATAATACATTACAAAACTATATTTTTTTATAAAGACGTCTTTGCTGTGACCATGAAAATGTACGTCCTGATATAGTTATCCTGGGTAAAGCTCTGTCTGGTGGTGTTCTTCCAGTAAGTTATATACATATATATTGTTCAATTTTAATGTAAAGATTGTTATTATGATGTAATTAACCTGTTAAGCTTGACTTTTTTAAAACGTTAACTACCCCCTATTGTGTAATTAATTTGACGAAGTGAAGAAGAACTATGTACTATGTTCTAAGAATAGGTTGGGGAAAATACCTCCAAGGCGTTATATTACGCCATATCCACAGTGAGTGGCAGTTGTCCAGGACGTAATATAATGTTCTACACATGCTGCCATCGTGTAAAAGAACAAAGAATGTATATATAGTTGGTACTTATATTTAGGTGTCTGCTATATTAGCTGATGATGAGGTCATGTTAACTATAAAACCAGGTGAACATGGCTCAACATTTGGTGGAAATCCCTTGGCTTGTAGTGTTGCTATGGCTGCCCTACAGGTATGTATCTGACTATCATATTATTTCATTGTTTTGATATATTTTATGGTAGTTATAGATCTTCAGTAATTTGTAATAGTAAAAGAGATGGTCAACTGTTATAGATTCTTTATATTTTAGTTGTTAAGTTAAACCTCCAGCACTTAGACCACACTAACTAGGGCTCCTCAGACCCCCCCCCCCCACCCACCCCTACACGCACAAACTTTTGATCAATAGTATTGACGTTTGCCCTACATGCTAAATATATATTGCAATATTTAGTTTGAGCCCATCTATCACAATAGACAGACCAACTGCTTTGGCTCATGCGCTAGCCTATCTAGAACAGCTCCGTCAATATATGGACATAAATACTTTATCACACATACACGATAAAAAACACGTCAAATAATTTTCTTCAAGGAATTGGGGTAGTCAATATTTACACGTACCAAGTGCTAAAGGGATAAGATTATATGATTTAGTTTCAGCATTCTAGAAACTATTTCAATAGTAAATTACGAGAGAAACATAATGAATATAATAGAAAGAATCTGGAACAGTTAAACTTCTCCTTTAATATAATATATACAGCTCACATTGAAATTGGGTGTAGATATAATGATTTTAGTTGTACCTGACAAAATACCAGGCATTAATAAACTACATGTACTACTTGACATTTTAAACTTTGAACAGTTAAACTTCTCCTTTAATATAATATATACAGCTCACATTGAAATTGGGTGTAGATATAATGATTTTAGTTGTACCTGACAAAATACCAGGCATTAATAAACTACATGTACTACTTGACATTTTAAACTTTTGCCAGACATGTATTATAAATATCATTAAGAACACAAATAAAAACAAATCAGGGCTGTTCCTGACAAATCCCGAATTTGTGTCTAAGAATGTTGGTGACAGGTAGGTGTCGTATTTCCAGGGTTAGTTAAAACATCACCTCAAATGGTTTGCTGTTAATTGTTTCTATTTTTATTATCAAATTGTCAGAAATAACATATTCAAAATAAAATACATTCAAAATAACATACATAAAAAATAACATACATAAAAAATCAAATAACATACATACAAAATAACTAACATACAAATAACATGCATACACCATAACTTATATACAAAATAACATGCATACAAAATAACATTCATGCAAGATACATACAAAATAACTTGCATACATAATACAACACAACATACATACAAAATAATATACATTCCATACAAACAAAATAACGCACACATACAAAATTGCAGGAATTTACATGTGATAAGAAGACCTTAATGATTGAAATTCTGATGTAGGTTTTGGAAGAAGAAAAACTAGCAGAAAATGCTGAAAATTTAGGGCAGTTTTTAAGATCTGAGTTAGCTACTCTACCTAAAGATGTTGTTAGTGTTGTTCGAGGAAAAGGATTGTTAAATGCTATTGTTATCAATCCTAGTAAGTATTATTTTATTGTTATTCATGCTTCCAGTATATCAGTATTAGTTAAACCATGTGATCTAAATCAGTGTTTTACCTGCTGCATCTATTTTTCTCTAGGTCAATGATATTAGCACTGCAAGTTTAAAGAGATGTTCAGCCATTACAATGTGTTTAAAGTCACAGATCCCATTCATGCATTATTTGGACAATGTATAAATTTTCATGGCCTAATCCACACTAAACTGTATTTAAATTAATTATTTAACATTTAATAAAGAAAGCAAAACCCAAATATCAACAGTGATTATTCTCACAACTTGGATTCAATTGGTGTATCAAAAGATATACAGTCATCTGAGTATGCCAGATATTGTGAAATTTTCATTTTTGAAATGGTATTTATTAGTTTGCAAGGGCATCAAAATTCCCTCAAACCACAATCAGCAGCTTTAAATATTTTATTAAACAGCCATGCGCAATCTGAAATTGTTTCTAGTTAATTAACAAATTTGAATGCGAGTGGTGATGCTTGTACATTAATTAATAAATTTAACAATGACAAAAAGCGGTCCATTGTTAATCATTCGCTATTTGAGCACCCACGTACTGACTACCTGTCAAGAATTTTCTAGAACAAAGCCGCTATTCCTCTATTACTGAAGCCATCAATGTTTTTTTGTTTTATGTTCTACATTATTGATGATAATTTGTATTTACTATTATTTTTACAGAGTTTGATGCGTGGGAAGTTTGTGTTAAACTACGTGATAATGGTTTACTGGCTAAACCAACTCATGGGGATATTATACGATTTGCTCCGCCACTCAACATCAACAAATCTCAACTAGAAGAATGTATTAAAATCATCAAACAAACTATTCTCTCATTTTAAATATACAACTATTACCCTTTAAGACGTCAGTGTGTAACTAATTATATTGTGTTCAGATCTGTACTTAAAAATAAGAATTATGTACTTATGTCTGGCAACAAATTCATTATTATATTTAATTCTGATATTTTGTAGGTGAAAACTGATAGTGTTTTGTTAATTGAAAAACTACAATAAAATCAGTAATAACACTTTTTATATCTGAGTAATGTACAATAATATCAGTACTATATAAATTTGAAATCTGGGAATTCTAAAAATTTGCATATTTGAACTCAAAACTAATAAATATAGAAAGTGTGATACAAATTAGATACAAATACAAATTGAAACAATGAACTGAATGTTAATGAATTGATCCTTGGTGTAGGATATGTGAATGTCATTTAACTCTGTCCTTTTTGATTATGCTTTGGTGATTTTGTGTTAAAATGGCTGTATTGTCTAATACTCTCACAGATAGTGTATATTTTCTTTATTTTGATAGATATATACTGAAATCTATTTTCTATATATAAATAATATATCCCTTATATACAAATTTGGTTGATGCTTTATATATACACATGTAAGCTTTAATATACAATTTAATAAACTTATTAATACTGATATTTTACAAATAATATTACACATTTGTGTAATTAAATGTTTTATACATAAATTTACATTATCTTTTTCTCTCTTAATTAGATTTCCGTGATTGATCAAAATATTTGAGATGTACAAGTATTATTCACAATACTGCATAGTTTATTATTATTAAAATATCTCTGATTGTTTCTATATATTCTTTTCAAAATCTAAATGGGTGAAGGTGGGGGATGGCCGAATGGTGTGTGTGTGCTGTGTCATAAGGTCTGTCATTGAGTCAACCGGCGTGGTTTTCATTCCCTGGTTGTACGTGACAAGGAGTAGGGTCGCCTGTCCAACCTCGTGGGTTTTATTGAAATAAAATTGAACCATATGTTAGTCCCGAAATGACCTAGTTTGTGTTGAGTGTACCATGGACCTTAAACCTCTCTCTTTTGCAAACTTTTCAGCTTTAATGAGAATGTGTGGCTTTTCTTTACTTTTCTTTGTAACTCAACCATTTTTCGAGTGTTAAGCAAGCAAAATACTCAAAATCCTTATCTTAATTGTTATAGAGATGTGTGTGTGTGTGTGTGTGTCCTGGATAACTGCTAGGATTTTATTATTATTGTGATACATGTAATCCCAAACTGTTGGTTGATCTCTTAGGAAGGGAAGCTTCCACTTGAAGTGGTTTTTTTTACCTCCAAAAACCTATTTATGTAAACCTATTTCTTGCATTGTTAGACAGTGTATTTGACCTTTTCTAGAAGACCTTATTTTACTCAGAAATTTAACTTGCTGAACAATGTTTTTATTATTTTTTTTGTTTCATTATTTCTTTTAGTTAATTAGTTATATGAATGAAATAAATTGGGGAACATGTTGAAAGAAAACCATATCATACTACTAAAGTTGTTGAATAGATAATAGTGCTATTTTTGTTAAATTGTTATGATTACCAAATGATTAATATAATTATAAATAGTGTTCTTTTGTTGAACTAAAAGTATTATTTGTATTAATATATCAATACATATATATCGACAATTATAATTCTTTTTTTTTATCTATTTCCATACTCCCGAATTTTTCTGCTTCACATTTCTTGTAAATGTGCTACATGTTTTGGTTGATGTTCTTTTTCCTCAGAATTAGAGGTCAGGATTGTTTGGCTCACCTAAACTTTATAAACTCTACAGTACAGAGTTTTTGAAAACTCAATTTACTCAGACAGTTCAACTAGTCTGGTCGAAATTCAGACACCAAAAGACTTTTCTCATTCGTTTTATGGCAGGTAGGAGAGAGTCTATATGAATAAGCCCCATGTGTTTTTGGGAACCATCAAATTTTCTGAGAATATCGTCATTGATTCTTTTCCAGAAACACCTTGAAATATATAAATAGGCTATATATATTTATATATTTATCCAAAGCATAATAATTTAGCACCACCTTTCTGCAAGGGGATCATAGTGGCTAAGTGGGTAAGAAAGTTCATCCAGATTTTCCTGCGTGGTTCTCCCTTGTCAGTGATTCAGGACAGAGGACCTGACAAGGACAGCTTGGATACTGCTTAGATACGTGTAAATTAGAGAGAAAATTCTACTTTGAATTCCACAAATGCTAAGAATCTTTACGCGTACGACAGGTTTTGGTCTGAACCGAGGAACTAGACACTTATTTTCAATCCCATAGGCCCCATTCCTTATAACAAGTGCAAAGAAGCATACTCTTAACATATCTTTCCGTGTCGGTCACAGTGTGCTATGGGGAAAATTTACGGGCACGCCAACGTGTACACGGGGCCTCGTATTTTCGTTCTATCTGAAAGACTTGATGCAATTCCTTGCCGGTCCTCGGTTCAGCACAACTGAAAATTCCGGGTAAACCTTCTCCGTCAATATTAACGGAAAGTCTTCTTGCCCCCCCCCCCTACTTACTTTCACCCATTACGGAAGGGTATAGGGGTCATTCAAAATTTTGTAGAAAGTCTCGAGATCCTTTGAACCTGTGATAGTTTATCGAAATCCCGTGATCACCTAGTAATTTTCTTGAGATCTCAATTTAATGTTCTCCAGATCCCCTAATAATTTTCCTGTGATAGTTCCACCCCGAGTTAACGATCTCAAGAATTCAAGTTAATGTTCTCGAGATATTGACATCCTGTGTAAATTTTCTCGAGATCTCGACTTAATAGCGTCAAGGTCATGACGACATATAATAATATCCCCAGATCTACAGTTTTCCCGAAACCTTATGATAGTGTCTGCACGTTCTGAAGCAACCATTGGCCAAATACTTCACAACAAGTTGATAAAAAAAAATTAGGCCTACCCCAAAGAAATACTCTGGCATTTGTTTAAAAGGAAAACTGCTAACGAATAAACGGACAAATGATAGGGTCCATCCATTGTCTTTTGGTCCTAATGCTTTACATTAATTTTGAAAAATGATTAAAATCGAAAGGGTTCATCGTCTTAGGACCTCAATGCTTGTTAAATTATTTCAATTTAATGTGTGGGCGACGTTTTATTGAAAATGTCATAATTTCCATGGTTTTCAGGCCATAGTTCTTTTAGAATAAAACTAGACACGGGTTTATTTTCTTGTGGCCCAAATGCTTCGCGGTAGATTTTAAAACCAAAATCTTGAAAAACTCTCGCGTTCCCCAGACGGAAAAATATGAATTACGCCATAACGAAAAGTCGGGGAGGGCTGCAAATCAATAAGGTTCATTCTCTAGTTGCAACAATCCCTCCGAAAATCTAGCTTCTATCCGTTCACAAGGATAAATCCCACGGAACACCGAAAATAAATAGGGTCACTCTCTACTCATGATACCAATGCTTCATAGGAAATCGGAAAGATAGCCACGCAATGTGTGGAAAGAGCTCACGCAGCATCTATGTTTTAACAGCAGATTATCGGAAAGGAAAACTTGAATGTTAATAAATTGAATAAGCATCTAGCATCCTTCAAGAAATCTAATCTTTATCTGTTCACGTTTTTTATATCTCTGTGACAGCAAACTTTATATTTTAAAATTCAATAGGGTCATCCTTGTCGCGGAACACTGAATATCAAAAATCCGTTAAAAACAAGGTTTTCAAAGAATGGGGTGTAACTCTGGGACAGAAGATCGCTAAGCGCTGAATATCAATAGAGTTCACACAAAATTTAACGTTAACAGGGCTTTCTGTGAGAGGGGTGGGTTATATTAAGGAACAGAAGGTCACAGAATGCTGAATATCCATAGGGTCCGCCCTCTCATCGTCCCAAATTTGAAAAAAAGACGGACAAAGAGGGTAACTCTGGAACAGAAGTTTGCGGAATACTGAAAATCGAAAGACTCCAGTGCTTCACAACACATTTGAAAAACAAAATCAGTTAAAAAAAAAACCTGTATAACCTCTATTGCGTTAACAGGGTTTTCGGAAAAAGTGTGTGTGTCGAGTACAAAAATACTCAAAATCTCGGGGAAATTTACACAGTATGTCAAGATCCCGAGAATATTAACTTGAATTCTCAAGATCGTACACAGGATGGGAGAATCTCGAGAATATTTTTAGGGGTTCTCGAGAACATTAATTGGGATCTAGAGAAAGTATCACAGGATCTCGAAGTCTTCACAAAATTTTGCATGACCCATATACGCTTCCGTAACCCATAAATCGATAAACCATTAATCATAAATATGTTAGTTTTCAGTCTCTGTTATTAAATATATCGTTAGGGCTGTAATAATTTTAAAACTTTCTAGAGTAATATATGACCCATATACGCTTCCGTAACCCATAAATCCATAAACCATTAATCATATGTTAGTTTTCAGTCTCTTTCCTTACATATATTGTTAGGGCTGTAACAAAAAAATATATATATGGAATTATCAAACTAGAATATTTAGAGAATTAAACAAATAAAAATAAGTGATGGACACTAATTTGAGCTCCTCCTCTCAAAACCCCCGATGGGTTTACGGTGCCAATTAACATCGTTTATTTCTCAACAAGAATTGGAGTGTAAAATTTGTGTTTCCGTGTTCCACGTGGCATGCCACAGGGCTGGAATCTATTAGCTATGTTTATATTACGATATGAACGGTTCTAATTATAGCTAACTGTCTGCTGACAGCGGTATTGTTCTAATTTACCACAGTACAACTACAGGTGGAACAAAATTTAAATGACGCTTATTATAACGAAATCGCTAAACTATTGTTTTCTTCTTCTACATTTCATATAATTTGCCTGTCACATAAAATTAACCACGAGCAATCGGTGATTTGTGAATCAGTCAAATATATATTATCAAAAATTGACCGCTGTCTTGGTTGGTGTATTACCGCATTTCTAAAGTACTCAACAAAGAAACTCTAAAATAAGGTCAATATGGGAAGTTCTATTTTAATAATAATTTATTTACCAAAATTAGATGAGACACATTAATTTCATTTTTAATATATATATTGAAAAAGCTATCTTTAAGCTCAATTCTCAAAAAAATTAACACAGAAGTTTGATGGAAATTGCAACTTCGATATTGCGGATAAAAAAGTAAAATAACTATATTTTTTTATTATAATTAGTTGGCGTGGTTTAATTATTTAAATCTGTAATCTCAGTTTAGAAGATATAGTATGTAAAGACTGAACATATTATATATTTTGTGATAAACAATAAGGAGTACCCCAATCATAACGTTCCAAGAATTTACTGAATAAATTTCACTTTATGCGGCGTTTATAATTAAACACATGAAAAATAATCACAACATTAACTTGAAAACAAAAAGAGAACCATCGTATAAATGTAGCTCTGTTAAAATTCAATAATTTTCTTCCATAGAACTGTGATTATTTGAATTACTAAATTACGCTTAAATAAAATGGTACTTTTCATACAATAACTGTTCATATAGAACTGTTATGACTATTTTAGTGTGTGCAATAAATAAAACCAAACTTTTAATTTACAAACAAGACATGGCATTTAACAATTTGAAAAAATGTGTTTCTTATTTAACATTTAAAAAAAATTGTATTTGAGAGTTTCAAAAACGATTGGCATCTTTTTAATAATTAAATTACATTACAAAACTTTTTCCGACAAAATCTGAGAATGTGGTACCATTATATAGGCTGTATAATATATAGTGTATATTTATTCTTATCTGATAATAAATATTAAGTATTTCTACATTAATTAAAGCACGTGTATAGAACTCACAACCTACTCTCATTCGTTCAAAAGTTGCAACAAAAATTAATTGAAATTTCGGGGAACGCTGAATACGGGTAGAGGAATTACATTTCAAGCTTTTCTCAATTACTTGACACGCGTGTCTGGTTGATGGACATAAAACACGTCTTGTGTGCTGAATAAAACTTGACGTGAGAAATGATTTGTAGTTTATAAGACCTGTTTGTATTTACAGCCTCAAGGAGAATATCTGTTAGTTACCCCTAGACTCTTTATACCCTCATACTGCCCGAACAATATAACAAGTTTTCATTCAGACTTATAACCACTTCTAAACAATTTTCATGTTGAGCCCGAATCATTTCTTCTGTGATAATGAAATGAAACCATTATAAAAGTATTCTTTTAAAAAGTAAGAATACATTTTAAAATTCAGTGGATTTTTGTAAAATATATATTTTTATTTTATTTATCAATAAAACGTTCAAGAAAATAGGAACAATTCGACCATTTTTCTATTAGAAGTGTGGATGCAATATCTTCAGCACTAATGCTGAATTTGTGTTGCGAGGGTGGGACAATAAATAATGAAAAACTCAATATTTAAACTAGTCAATTTTAGGTTTTATTATTTTTAATTAAAAAAGGGTCGGTGTTTGAATTGTATTTACAGTTTTCTTCTGTGTAAACGTTCTTGGCTTTTCTTGCTCTTTCTCGCCCCTTTTCCTCGCTCCTTAATAATCACTGATAATAAATTTTTATCAAACGAATACAACAGAAAACTAAAAGATAATAATATAACATATCCACTAAAAGTAAAGAGGCAAAATGTTAAAATAAATGTCAAATGCTGAGTACCCATGAAGTACTGATCTTTTTGACTAAACAAGCTGCGTGCATCGGAATACAAGGCTTCATTTTGATGAAAATTATGAAAATCACAAAAATTAAACAGAACGAAACTGTGATCTATTTTTTAATTCTATTGCAAAATCAATCATACATAATTTGTCCAAAAAGGATCCAAATCCATCACCCCTAAAGTAAGTTATCGACATTTGAAATTTATATTGGATTATGCATGAAAAAAATTTCTGCCGATGCTAAGTTTTCACCAACATCCAAAATCAAGAAATTATAATATAATCTACACACGTTTCGTTCTAAGCTGTTTTAAAATATATTAATAAAATAAGTTATTCTGTCTTTTCTATCCATCTTATACAACGATCGTACTCTACAGGGAAACTGTGGTTATATCGAATGTAAAATATCAAGTGTTTATCATTAATTACTATAATTGTCCTCATATTATTTCGCTTTACCGGTGATTAATCCCCAAAAAGGCCTGCAGCAAAAAACTAACCAAAACGAGAGAAGCCCAAGTTTGTTCACTGGTACCCTTTGGCGCCACCAGTCAGTCACGTGTCCTACACCCATCTTGTGCCTCGCGAGAACGCACCACCCTTATTTCGGTTTCAAGAAAGATCTGATTTTTGTTGTGAGTCACCAGCATGTATTTAAGACAAGTTAAAATTGTTTTAATTAAAGAAAACCAAAAAAAGTTTGCCATTTTCTCCATAGAAAGATATTTGTAATTGGGAAAATAAGATGAAACTGATATGGTGGAAGTTTTCTAATGGACAAAATTAGATAGGCCCTAACTTGCAGGAAAAAAAAACCCATCAGACACATGCGAATAATATGAGATTCAAACATTAGACAAGGAATTATTCCCAGCCTTAGAAACCGTTTTATACTAGTTTCTATCAAACATGTTTTTGAAAGCTATATAGAAATAGATAAACAAGTAATTATTTTCTTGTATTAAGGTAACGACTCTTATAATTATATCTTTGTTTTTAAAACAAAATGGGAAAGCATTCTGCATTAACTTTTCTAGAAGACCTGATATCACTTTCCATTTGAGAAGTCAACTGATAGCAAAAATCTTTATAATATACATTGAGAATTAATCCGAATTCCAGTCATTTTCTGACCTTTTCGTGACTATTTTTTGCTAACAATTAATTAATAGTTTTAGATTACATTTCCAATTTCCTATTTTTTTATTTGAATATTAACATTTTAGAATAACAACCTTTCAAATTATTTTGATAAATATGTAATATTAATCAATTTTGTCATAAACTTTGCAGGCTTAACAGTCTAATAAAGTACGATTGTATGACTTCACATATAGCCATCCAAGTTGCCTGGGCCTATACAAAATTAAAGCATACCATTTGCTTTCTAAAATCTAGGCTTATTAAACAAATTCTAACCCAGCGCCCACTTTAAGCTTAATTTACGTTACTATGGCCCTATCAGGGTTATGGTTATGGCTCTATGCTAAAGTTAATGTCCGATTGAATTTTATTATTATTATTATTGTTCGATTTATATAGCGCTTCATTACACGTGAAGTGTTTCTAAGCGCATATCACAAACATATACTTCAAACACACAGAAACAATCAAAATCAGGAGAACATAATTAAACTTTAAATTTATACACAGTGTTTAAGGTCATAAGAAGAATCCTATTGATTTCAACGATTTCCGATAATTACTCCCAGAGTTATGGCCCTTGATTACTTCGAAAAATCTTGTGGGTGTTCTACAGGCCAAAGTTTTTATTCGGTTCACTCTAAATTTATACACAGATTTTAAGGTCTATTAACTTGAACAGCTAAACCCATTATATTAAGTGTTTTGTATACTAAACTTTAGCATGGGGAACAACTAGAAGCCAAACAAATTCTAATGATTTCTGATAATTACATGTACTTAATGAGTTATTATTCTTAATCAAATTTTAGTGTATTGTAAACATTTCATTACCGACAAAAGAAAAAATATGTGACAACCATTGTTGACCTGCCGGGCGACTTAGCTGCTGTGGGCGTATGTTTCGTTGCCCGACAATATATCTTTCCAAGTTTATATTGTAATTTCTAATCAATTTTCGGTGAGATACAATCCAAACTGAACATCGGTCGTTTGCGTCTGCTTAGTCCATTCTATATAAGTTTCTTTTAAAATTATTTTAATAACCACTGCATTGTATTTTGGGTTATGTTTTCTTTTGTTTATTCCAAATGGCGCTCTAAACTATTATATCCCTAAATTGCACGACTGTGTATTAATTTTAAAATGTTCATTTAGGAGATATTTATTGCGCAATAAACATGTCCTGAGATCATTAGGACCCAATTCGAATTCCTGTTTTTAATTTCGAATATTATGGCTTCTTTAAATCTGAAGTTAAATACTCTTAGTTACATATTCTTACGATATAATAAAACACCCCACTCACCTTCTCAGTTAAACCAATAAACATTGGACCAAAGAGCGTATCCCATTATGACACTGGGTCTGTGTAGTCTATTTTTGCTAATTTAAAATAGAGGAAACCTACAAGTCTATTTAGATTTTTTATTAAAATGCACGTAATTAAAATAATCAATTTTATGCATTGAGTTCTAGATTACGACTGAATCTACTGGGTTTACGATTACAACAAAATTTTATTGATGTTGTATTGAAATTCGATAATGTCCTTAAACACCCAAATATCCACTGTGCCCCTTGTCCCTGTGGCCAAAACATCAAAAGTGTGTATGGTTTATGAAATGCAAAATAATCAGTACTAAAGGCATGACACCAGGGCGGGTTAATAATTAGCTTTCAATTCTAAAACAATTTTTCAAATTAAGACAAAAATTGAATGTGTTATCTGGATAGAAAATATTTCGGTAGGGTATGTAAAATAGTACGCGAAGGCTTAAACTGAGTAAAAGTAAATGCATGATGTGACGTCCCGTCTAGGATCACTGCTCGCTGACCTGGTTGTCCGGGTTCGATCCCAATTTTGGCCGACAAGATTGCTAATTGTTTTACGGCAGGACGGAATAACAATGATAAATACTAAACAGTCGGTGACGTTCCTTCCAATATTTCTATACACCCAAAAGAAGATTACATTCATTAAAGGAGCTAAACCTTTACCTCTATATTTTCAATAATATTTAGAATTAAAAACACGGTTTAGAATTCAATATTGGCCCATTTCAATCAATATTGATGTTGTTATCTTGCCGTGAAAGTATGGGGTCCTAATATCCAATATTTAAGAATTAGTGAACATTTCAAAATCAGTACACGAGTAGTTTACTCAATGGTAAATTGTTATGGATAAATAATAATAATAATAATAAAAACGTGTAGAATTCATATTACATTAAAGGGGGATTAGGTAAGATTAGATAAAGAACTGACAGTTATCGCTAAAGTAGTTAAAAATAGATAATGAAAACAGAATATGCTAAAAATTTCAGTCAAATTGCTTCACTCTGAACCGAGATATGAGCTATTCAATTTTAGGCTAGCCTCGATCGTCATTACTTCCATTGGTACGATTATCCATTATTACGTTAAATCAACCATCACAAAACGTATTCAAATGATTATGGTCCTGATAAGTTATGGTGTCTAGTTAATAATTTAGATAATATTTAAGGCCCAAAGAAAGACCTACAGGCAGATTTAGCTCTTGAATAATGCCGTGTATACGCCCTTTAACTAGATTACCACCAGAGTAAACCTTCCTTTTCTCTGTTGGTATATTACTAAAGAGCAGAATATTTTATTTTTTTTTAAAATCAAAGAAAAGGTGCCATTTAACTATAAATTACCACCAGAGCAAACCTCCATTTCCTCTATTGGCTCATTACTAAGAAAAAGTGTCATTTTCTTCTTAATACTATTGCACTGTCTAATTCTAAAACCAAATTATTTGTGTTAATACTATAAATATCACGTTAAAAGGGCCGTGGTCATTTAATATGCTTTTAAAGAGGATTTAAGTCATCAATTCGTGTGGAGTCATCCCCATCATGATTACCGGCTACTAACCTCATCCGGATTAAAACATCCGATAAAATAATATGACACCAGCTCCTTGAAAATAGCAGACGGGAAATCACTGACAAATCTTTCTTATTCCTACAGGATCTCAACAGGATCACATTGTTTACTGTTAAGCACGTGCCACCAAAGAAACATGCACGCGCACCTTGTCCACGCACGTGCATGTGACGTGTTGGTCTTGTCAAGACGTGTAATTGGGTGGGTGTTTAGAAAATAAAGTTGTCATCGAGTAGCACAAGTGAAATGTGACAGGATTCTGCCGTTGTTAGGTATCTTTCATCGAAGATACTGTCGTAAATTTCCCCCGTTAGTTAATAATTTTACGGCTTCCTATCATTTCGCGTCAAATCGACTCGAGTTGTATTTCACAATGATTTCCGGGCTTCTTCTCGAGATTCTCCTAGTTGACCAATCACTGAGCGACATTCGGTGTTTTTCAATCTCATTAACCAATAAGATGTTAATGAAATCTTGAACGATACCAACAAAATTCCTGGCAGGAGATTGGAAGTGGAAAAACATTAGGAATCAGAAGCCGTATGAAAGATGCTGCCCGTTTGCCTTGTGGGCTAATAGAGAAATATATTTGAAAAGAGTCGCTTCTCAATTTACAATCAGTCGTGTAACAATATCATACACCTATTATTTAAGAGTGAAATTGTCGTAACCATGGAAAATCGAAGAAAACACGCAACAGTCACTACCTCCTCACTTCAGCAGGTAAGATGCAACTTTAATTGTGAAGATATTCTCTTAAGCGGTAATTGTATTTGATTAATCTTTGATTTTATTTAAGTAGAAATGTTAATGTATAAGACATTATATATGTATGAGAAAACATATTGGACATATACACAGCTACATGTAATAATACCTTGACCGATCTTGTTTTTTTAAATTTTTATTATTTTTTAAATTTTAGATTTATTTTATTTATTTGAAAGTTGTTTACAATTTTATTTTAATCTAAACTTATTACAGACTAATTTAGTTTAAGGCTTGCTTATTTATTTAAACAAATAGTATCTTTATTTTACGAATAAAACTCTATTTGTAAACAATATAATATAGTCCTTGTCAATTTTTAAAAAAAATATTTTTCAATAACTTGATAATTTTTTCATTTCAAAAATAAAAAGAGTCTGGATTTTTAATTCGTTTAAATTCAAATTAGGATGTAAAATTATATATTATATTGAAACACTGTTTATGGATAGTGATATCACACATATTTATTTGTGTTTTATATGTTTGATAATTGACTTGTGAAATTTGTTGAAACTTTGCTATAAACTATAGTAATCGTTTTAATTGACGGTGTTTGCAATTGCTAAATGTCGTTCAAAGACTAAAAATTCTATATTATTTTGTAATACTGTAGGTATCTAATGGACACGTCCGTCAATGGAGGTTATGATTTGTGGAAAAGTGAAACTTCAAGTAGGCCATCATCGGTTGATTTACAACCATCTTCATCACTGCCACAATTAGCCAACTTTCCATCATCTTTAGAATTTGAAACTGTTCCCAGTGTATTTTCTTTTAATACTTGTCCTACTAATTACAGGTAAACGTATACAATTATGTTATTTATTCGATAAAGTTTACCATAAACATTATATTCTTATAATTGCTATGTCCTGAAAACTAATCGTAGAAAGAGACATTTTTCGCGCTCTTGTATTTTAACGAACTTGTATCTTTCTCTTCTAACGGAAGTGAAACATGGATTGTTCGAAAATATTTAGTGAAATAAAATGGAGTTTAACGCCCTTCTTTTAAGCACAAACTTTGTTAATGAAGACGAAAAAACATTCAGTAAATGTGACAATCTAGATAGGCTGCACACACATTATCAAATTAAAATTGAATTCATAAATACCACAGAACAATATTGACTTGATTGTTTCTTCATTCGTCCAAATAAACTACATAGATGCAAGTAAAACGCCTTAAAATTATTATGTGAAATATAATTTATTTTTAAAAAGAAGTTTTCTTCACGATGTTATTGGGTTTCCTTTGTTTCTGTATGTATTTTTTATATATATATTTTATACCCATGTATATATTATGTGCATGCGCATTTGTAAATAATATGAGCTACTCATAGTTTAATTTTTAAAAATAGATTTTCTTCACGATGTTATTTGCTTTCCTTTGCTTCTTTATGTAATTTTTTATACCAGTAATCTGTATATATGAACTTTTAATAAAACAGAGTGATTTCCTTTATTCTGTTGCAGAGATTTACCAGTTTTTAAAGAAAAGGGACCACATGATATAGCCGACGCTCTCCTATCGTTAAAACATCCTATTGTACATCCACAGTTCGGTGGGCCGCTATCACCCATATCTCCATCATCCGGTATGCCGTACTTTGCATCCCCGCATCAAGGTTTTAATTCTGGTATGGCACCATCGTGTACCCAGGGTCTACCTTACCCTGTATCCCACAACCCATCTGTATTACATAATACATACAGTACAGTACCACCACAATATTCTCAACAATATGAAACAGGTAGGACATTTTATTTACCACTCATATCCTATAAGTTGATATTCATTAAAAACATACGAGTTCTTCATAAAAATTGGTAAATTTTTTTGCGAAATAATTGCCAGACAAATGACACAAATGGGATTTCTTTTACAAGTAGTCCATGGGATCTATTAGTTTCGTTATTTCCAAGTAAAAGACGCGTCTAAGCAGTTTTTCTCATAAAAATATCTTTCGCTAAATCAAATTTACCAGTGGTACCTCTGAGTATTGTATTAGTTTTACAGACACCACAAAGAAAAATAAAATACCAGTATTACTTATTTATATAAATTACTTATTGGTATAAGCCCAATACTACTTTTTAAAAAAAAAAAAATCAATAACTTATACAGACATAGTATGCTTGTTACTTTTCTTGTACAATGTATAATCATAGAATCTATTTTGTTCACTTTTATCCTTTTTTAATTGAAATTGACCCTAAATCATATCAATTTTTACTGTCGGATGATGAATTTATCGAGTATCTGCTTTATGGTAATGTTAGCAAAATATTATTCTAATCGAACAATATAATATTTCAGGTCAGTTGTCACCAACTCAACCACCAACACCTAATGTTCACTTCCCCTCTATGAGTGTAAATGTATCAATGAGTATGAATGTGGGGGTACCTCATGGTCTTGGTAATGGACAATATAACAATTTACCCCAGCAGTGGGGAAACCAGCCCCAGTCACCTACCCTAACACAGTATCATAATGGACATACACCGGGCTTACAGCCTCAGTACCCAGGATGTGGTCCACAGCACCACCCATTCCAGAGTTCATACAGCTTCACACCTGAATTGAGGAGCCATGTTCCTGAAAGTCGTGGATTTTATTACAAGTCTGAGGGATTAAAAGATGTGGCGAGATTCTGTGCTACCGGCCATTTCAAGAAATCTAAATTTCTATCAGAGCGACCGCCTCCTTCTGCTTCTTTCAATGAAGGTAAGAAAATATATAATCAATAAATGGCTTAATATCTTAAAAGGGACGCTTGTTAAAAATATTGAAATTATCATCTAAACGGTATAAATATAAGTTGTAGCATTTGGAAACATTGTAAACATTATAACATTTATTAAAAATATATCGTTTATATTATAGAAAATGGTTATAATAATGGAAATATAATCAAACTATTGACAATAATATTATTTAAATTTCATTTTATATATCTGAAGACAATAATATATCTTCATTTTATTTCCAAATTCATGCTTTATGTTAGGGGAATTTTAGCTCAATTTTACAGTGTATAAATGCACTGTACACTGTTAGAAATTTTTGTAAAATTACAGTAGTACAAGTAGTTTTTGTACCTTAATTATCGGTATGTTCACCACAATGTAGTAGTTTTACCAAGTCTGGCGTATTTTAACGGAGTTTCGTGTACGTTTATAGAGTTTCGTGTCTTTTTTTACAATAGACGGTGATGAAATCAAAGACACATTCAAAATCAGTAAAAATACATTCTTACATATGTAATATTTCCAAACTGAACTCAAAATAAACAAGCTTGCATGTAATTTTACAGATCTTACGTTTATTCACATTATTTTGTAAATTTACTTTTAGGTTAGAAATATAAATGAAATTACAGCAGTTCTCACTATAATAGTTAAAAACTAGATAATGTAATGGGAATATGCTGAAAATTTCTGTTAAATTGATCCCCTCGGAACCGAGATATTAGAGACTAAATGTTAGGCCTAGCCTCGATCAACATTACTTATTAAGTCAGTACGATAAAAAAAAAACATAGTCTTGATTATCTATTTTTGAATTTAATCATTAATGAGCGTTGAGCCCCAGATCGGACTCAAATCCAGTGAAAATCCAACACATAAGATGGCATCCATGAGTTGATTATGATCTTTTCATGTTAATAAATGTCTAATTCATAGTTTATAGAACATATCAGGCCTAAAGAAAGACCTGCAATAGGCAGATTTAGCTCTTGCATAATGTATGTTTAACTTATTGGTAGTTATCGTATTCGGTAGATTTATTGTCTCTTAGCATGCAATTTTACAGATTTTACGTTTACTCACATTATTTTGTAAACTTTCAGGTTAGAAATATAAGTAAATTTACAGCAATTAAATTTTTACCAAAAATGTTCTAAATGTTTACCAAAATGATGTATATTTACCAAGTTTCATTCTTTTTTACAATAAACTTTGATGAAACCAAAGGCACATTAAACCCCGGTAAAAATACATGCGTAATATTTCAATATTGAAATGAAAATAGCAAAGCCAGTAGGTAATTTTACAGATTTACGTTTATTCACATTATTTTGTAAATTTACTTATTGGTAAATTTACTGTCTCTTATGTTAATTTACTGTCTCTTATTTTATTTTAGTATTCCATAGCAACGAACCATTCCTAATAATTATTTTCTTATAGTATTCATTCTAATTTATTAACCATAATATGGACAATCACATTTTGTGAAATTTGGTATATTGCATGTTATATATATTTAATTTTCTTTATTTATACGATCTAAAACGTGTATTATTATTTATCGTGCGTTGATCAGATTGTAAGTATGTTCATTAACGTATAAAAAAAATGTTTTGCTTTCTTGTCATAGATTGTATTATCTCGTAACCAAGGTCAATTGAAGACGGTTAATTAAACCGATTGGTCAGTGTTAGCTTGACTGTCTCTAGAGCAGAGTTACCATGCCTGCAGTAGACAGTACCACAAGCTTACATCTAAAATCCTGGAACGGAAGTTAAAATCATTGTGGTTTTTTTAACATTTGTCTGTAATTTTTCATTTACTGCTTTTAGGTAAATTTACATTGGGAAGTCTAAAAACAAACTTACTGTAACCGTTCATTTACTGTGTTGCGGTGAATTTACAGTCCAAAGTTAAAAAACAAACTCATGTTATTTTCCATTTACTGTTTTAAGGTAAATTTAGTCACAAAGTCAAATTACAGAAACTCTGTAATATTACAGCTGAATGTTTATTTACAGTAAATTTACTGGCAACTTTTGCTGCCAGTAATTTTCATGTAAATTTACCAGATTTTTTCTAACAGTGTAAGGGATTATTTAGTTGTGTTAATGTTTTGATCACAAATTCAGTATATATTTTTCTATATAAAATCATACCCATATATAGTATAAAATTATACCCATGTTTTTAATATGACCCAATAAGTCAATATTAGTTGATTATATATGAAGAAACACAATGAGTAAATTATCTAAAATAATCCAAATTTAGAAATAAAACATAATCCGAGTTGAGCTCAATAATTATTACTGTTTATTTTTTTCTCTTTGTATTTAGCTTGCTCAATGAAAACAAATTTCTGTCGAATCTGCGGTAAGACTTATGCTCGACCAAGTACATTGAAGACCCATCTCAGAACACATTCGGGCGAGAAACCATACAAATGTCATATTTGTAATAAGTCGTTTTCTCAGGCTGCTAATCTTACAGCTCATACTCGGACACACAGGTACGTTCTGTCATTTCTCTTCTTAGTTTTAGTGCAATGTTGTTATACAGGAATAGGAAGGAGGGACTTGTATTTCGTTTAATACACAGCGCCAAGAAACGGATTAGACCAAAATATGTCGTCGGTTAATGTCTTCAGAATAATTTTTACGGCTACAAAAAGTAACAAAATTATATTAGTCGAGGAACTTCAGAAAATAATTTAAGAGAATTTAGATGGTAGTCACATATTGTTTTGTTCTGGTTAATATGCCTTCTTTCACGGTTATGTCAATTTTACACATGTTTAAAACAAACAAGATATTTAACTATCTACAAACGTAAGTTTTTCATTGCCGTAGTAAGTATAATACGTAAATTATTCTGATCTTAATATCATGGAATATAGTATTTTAACCTTGGATGTGAGTTTTTAGAAAGTTGATAAAGTCTAATATACAAGGATTAAAAAATAAGTAAACGTTCTTGAAAATATAAGGTAATATCGGAATGGATATAATAAAATACAACGTTTCGGGAATATAAAAATACAAAATATCGTGTCTTATATTACATGTTATTCTTGATATAAATCTTTTATAAATAAACGGGAATTCTTGAGCTATTTTTTTGTCAAAAATGTATTGAAATTAACATCTTACAGTTTCGCCAATTAAATTCAAATTATTACCTGTCAAATTTTCACAAAATTATACAGCGTTTTTATTCTAAAAAGACTTAGATCTACATTTTTGAAGACATGTGTGCAAATATTCTGAGATTTCCTTTTATACCTACGATTAACGCATCAGAAAGAAAAATAACAAAAGATATAGAAAATTAAATTTGAAATTTTTATTATAATATAATCTGAATTATTTTCAGTAGTTAGTTGCATAGTATATTGACCAGATTTATAATTATGTCTACATGTTACGTCTGCGGTAATAAAACTTGTTTCTTTTTCCCCTTGATTTTTAAAAAAAATTTAGCTTTGATGTTCTTTTGCTTAATTTTACCAATATTATAAAGGAAATCACAAAAAATATTTAATTATTATATTATTTAGAAAATGATTAACTGGCAGTAATTGTGGGAAAAACAACCTAACCCCAAATTGATCTTCCGTGTTACCGTAAAAATTCTTAAATGTTACTAAGGAATGGCAGATTTTGTGGGATTAAAAAAGAAAATCTCATAAGTTATTAATGTTTCTTAAAGATCAATATGTATATTTTTTTACAAATAGTATGGTCTTGTCCTCATGTTAGTCCTCCATTTACGGTTTCCTGTGGACGCTCTATATATTTAAAGCTATTTCAATGTTACCACATGTACACTATATATTTTATATTTCTCAACACGACAACTATGTATTTTATATTTCTAAACACGACAACTATGTACAATATATTTCTAAACACGACAACTTTGTGCTTTATATTTCTAAACACTACGACTATGTATTTTATATTTCTCAACACGACAACTATGTATTTTATATCTCTAAACACAACTATGTACTTTATATTTCTAAACACGACAACTATGTAGATAATATTTCTTCACATGACAACTGTGTTTTTTTATATTTCTACATGACAATGTATTTTTTTATTTCCACACATGTCAACAAACATATTTTATATTTCTACACACGGCAATTATTTTTATATTTCTATATATCTTATATTTCTATACATTTTATAGTTCCCTGACAACTATGTATTTTATATTTCTCTACATGTTAACAAACCTAATTTATATTTCTCTACATGGCAACTTTGTAGTTTATATTTCTCCACACGAAAACTATGTATTTTATTTCTCCACATGGCAAGAATGTATTTTATATTTCTACACATGTCAACAAAACATATTTTATATTTCTTCACGTGTTAAGGGTGTATTTTGTATTACTACATGTCTGATCAATGTATTTTATATTTCTCCTCATTTGTCATCAAAAAGTATTCTACATTTCCCTGGATTCCAATTATGCACTATCGTATTCCCAAATAATGTTTCAAATTATGTGGAATATATTTGATCATACAAGGAAGAATGATAAAATACATGGTAGAATCCTAATATTAAATTAAATACATGGTTAGCATTCGTTGACATAATTATTAAATTATGCAAATCGTTGACATACTGCAGCTAATATCTTGAAATGTTTGTATATCAGACGAAAAATTAAAAACAACCCCTAAAAACGTAGTTACGCGAATGTATAAGAATTTAATAACTACGTAAGTATTAACCCTATAGGATGTTTTTTTTTCTTAAATTCTAATCTATTTTTTTTACAGCGGAGAGAAACCATTCCGGTGTCCAGTGTGCGAGAGAAGATTTTCACAGAGTTCATCAGTTACCACTCACATGAGGACCCACTCGGGTGAGCGACCTTATAGATGTCGTTTGTGTAAGAAAGCTTTCTCTGATAGTTCTACTTTAACCAAACACCTTAGAATTCATAGTGGTGAAAAACCATATCAGTGTAAGCTATGTCTTCTTCGGTTTTCGCAATCTGGGAATCTTAACAGACATATGAGAGTACACGCTAATAATAACTAACTCAAGAACTGCCAGACATGGTGAAGTAATGGACTAATAGTGTGTATATTAATTTGGTTTTGTTTGAACATTTGAATTAAATTTGACCAATCGTGTATGCGTTTCAGCGCCATTTGTAACAAGGGACTCGAAGAACATATTCCACAAGTCATATCAAACGGTGACGCCATATTCTTATTTGGAAAGAATGCGCAATAAATTCTATCGGTGTAGACTGAAATAACCAGACGCTAGAGAATTGTCATTCGATTCAGACTTCTGGCGTATTTCACCGAACATAACTGATTTGAAATTAGAGTAAAAACGGAAACGATTGAATGTAAATCAGTTTATAGATTTGAAATTAAAGTAAAAACGGAAACGATTGAATGTAAATCAGTTTTTACATTATTATATTCGTTGCGACCCATTTGTGTCAATTTCTGGGCGCTAAATATTAGCGATTTAGCTCCTTTAATATAACGTTTCTGCTGTATGTCAGTGAATATAAACATGTATTAAAGGACATGTATAATATGCGACAGACAATACTTAAACATATTAGTAATAAAAATATCTAACGAGTAATTTCTTCTTATGTTACATGAGCTTCTATTGATTTTACACAGTCATCTTTGTCCTAAATAATAATCGAGAAGCATTTTCTATACAAGCCAGGTCGTTATTATAATTGATTCTTTTTTCTCGCATTTGCTCAAAGGGCCATTATGCAAGATTATAAAGAGCTGCCAGTTTTCGATATACAGTTAAAAATTAGATAATGAAAAGGGGCTATGTTGAAAATTTCACTCAAATCACTTCACTCTGATACGAGTTATCACCGATACAGTTACAGTGCGGTCTCGATTGTCATTGCTACCGTTGTTACTATAATAAACAAAGTTTCGATTATCCAGTTAATAATTTATACAACATTTTAGGCACAAAGAAATACCTGCAGTAGGCAGATTTAGCTCTTGCATAATGCCTGTTAAACTAAATTGTGAAATAGTAACAGTCGATCATCTGATTTGTATTAAAAAAATCATCATAATATTGTATAAACAGACTCGTCGTACGAAGCATAAATGTTCGGTATCGGCACGTACGGGGTGTGGTTCTTTAAATGAATGAAATGGGGTTTAACGTCCTACTTTTCCGAGCTGTTTAAGTGTATCTTATTTTATTTTTGTTAATATAGGTATTATATTATACTAATAAGTTTGTATAAAATGTATTAAGAATAAATAAATTTGTTCATTCATATTTCTTATTTGAATAATAATTTATGTATATATCAAAAGGAGGATAATTTGGAATAAGGGTTTGAAATTAATTTCATTCAAACTATATTAATATCCAATTATAGTATGAAGCTGCCTAACATCTATGTCTAAAATCAGTTAAATGTATTTTACTTTTGATTATAATGTTCAAAGTATCATATTTTAGGATCTTTAAAAAAAACATTTGAGTTTAAAACAAGATGTTTTACGATCTTATATATATAATATAAAACAGGATTCGTCAGAGTGTGTTCGCAATCTTCCAGAGATATTTTTTAAAATACAATATTTAGAAGACCAATGATTTTTTCAATCACAGACATTTTTGAAACAGGTAAATTGTTATATTAACTTTTATTTTACATTAAATTTTTAATTCTCTTTATCTGTGCGTAAACAATTCTTATCCCAGACATTGAAGGACATATAATTTTGTTCTCTTAAGATAATTTTTTTGTTGAAAAACTGTATTAAGAAAACTCCCGTCTCATAAATTTATGCATATATACGAGTAGACAGGTGATTAAAAGTAAATGAAACGGTATTTAGCTCTGTTCAACAACAAAATACCGACTTCCCCAATGTTAATTTTGGATCAGATTACAAGAGCTGAAGAAAGTGAGAAATAAGTGGACAGTGGTCAGTCAAGCCTGTGTAATAATGTCCACGTGGATAGTGCCAAAGGTCATTAAAGTGGTCAGCAAGTGTCCGGTGTCATCGCGAGAAGTCAACTGACCATGAAAGTCAATAAATATGTCATGTTATAGTAGTACTGTAATGATAGAAATGGTATTGATAGAATCAACGTACCGTACATACAGTCAGTATCTGATAAACAATATCAATATTTATTTTACATGACATCATGCCACGCCCCATCTGATATCAGTTAACCTATGTGTATTTCAAAGCAAACTGATCTTAATTATTGTATTCTAATTTTATTAAATTTATGCAGTTATTCGAGTCAGAAACAGAGCGACAAAAAGATATTTTAGAAGCATTCAAACGAATTCTTTTTGCGGATAGGAAAACATTAAGCGAAATGAATTGGGGTTTAACTTCTTTATTTGTACAGAGAGAGAGAGAGAGAAATGGGGTTTAACGTCCACTCGACACAAACTAGGTCATTTCGGGACTAACATATGGTTTAATTTTATTTCTATAATTCGCTTCCGCGTAGGGGTCTTTAGCAGTGGGAGGAAACCGAAGGACCCGGAGAAAACCCACGAGGTTGGACAGGCGACCCTACTCCTTGTCACGTACAACCGGGGATTCGAAACCACGCCAGTCAACTCAATGACACGCTAACCACTCAGCCATCCACCCCCCCCCCCACCATTTGTACAGATTAGGCTTCTCGGAAACACATCTCTATATGTAATTCAGTTGCATGTAAATAGGATTAAACTAAAATTTATATTGTGCATAAATTGAAACAAACTATAGTAATACTATTAGTTATTTTTGGGGTGTTCGATCCCTGCATTGGCCGAGAAAGTTCATCCAGATTTTCCGGCGTGGTTCCCCCTTGTCAGTGATGCAGGACGGAGGGCCTGACAAGGACAGCTGTCTAATCCTTCGGATGAGACGAAAAACCGAGGTCCCGTGTATACATTGGAATGCACGTAAAAGATCCCTTGGCAGTTGGAATTCGATATAAGAGTAGGCGATAGTGCCGCTGCCCGGGTAAAATTTCCCTATAGCACACTGTATGATGGCGTATGCCCGTCTTCATTAGCCCAGCATCGGAGCAGAACAGTAGGACGTTAAACCCCATTTCATTTCATTTCATTTCATTAGTTATTTTACATAGAATATACTATTGTATACTCTACTATTATTTCCTTAATGTTTGCTGAATTTAGTTTTTATGGGGTAGACGACAAAGCGATACAAGAGTTTAAATCAACAATTAATTAACCAATTTGGATGCTAGATAATAATTCGAAAGCACTTATTTGCCTCGAACTTGAAGATGGATAGATAGAGAATTGTGGACAACAAAGCGATACGAGAGTTTAACGCAACAATTAATTAACTAATTCGGATGTTTTACAATTCGAAAGCATGTATTCGCCAGATAGAGAATTGTTAGCCACTTGACAACTTCTAAGGTTGCTTCAGATGAGGCCCGATATCAACATCTTAATTATATAGGTAAACGTTAAAGTCTATAAATTGAAATAGTCGTCTGTACAAATAATGGTTACTTGATTTTTCCTGGGTTTCTAAATTTGTTCGGTTTCTTTTTCAAGGAAGTTCTAGTAGATGAAGACGTCATTGATACTATATCACTTCTTTGTCACCGACATAACTAATGCTCATCCATTTAATTTTTACCATTATGACTTATGGCAATATGAAGCCAGACAAATGTCAGTGGTGGCGGGTTAAAAATTCTAGTTCCATTCCAACAGGCATGTACTAGCCAAAACCATGCAGCAGATGATACGTCACAAAAGCCACGTGCGATGATTGGTTAAGAGCTATTAAATTGCCATCACGACACGCGATGTTGTGAAGAAAGTGTCACGCCCCAGGCCTTATGTCATGCCTAGGGGAAAGTCGAGACATTATGGGCGGAAAATAATATATTTATAGCAAATACTTGGTGACAAATTATAACCCTGAAGTGGGTTATTCGTTGACCTCTCAACCCCGGAAGTGTTTGTGTGGTGTTCTAGAGCATGTAAATTCTAGTGTGACATATGGCCGACTGGATGCTCTTATCAGAAGAATCATTATATTTCTCCGAGCCGTTAGCAATGATTAAAACCTTACTAGCTGTTTCGTTCGGTCCTGATCTAAAGCCCCCAGCTAAATCCCATACAGAATCCGGCTAATTACCTTTAAATAACGGCCATATTTTCTCATTAATACAATGTACAGACTAAACATGTATTAAGAGGAATAAACACAGACATACTTCACTATAATTTTAGTACCCTAATTATTTATAATAACTGTTATGATAAATTTAATTTTGAAGAGGAATTACAATGGATTAGAACAGTCCATGTACTTTCATAATGTTAATCTGAATATTTTGTAGCAGAATTAACCAATAATACATTATTATTAGGTTAGGTACATATACCAAATATGTCACTTAATATTAAAATGACATTGCCTTTATTCTTTACGGTATACTTTGTGTATGTACTAAGATTCACTTTCGAATTATTTCATGTCACCTTATATCTACATTTCTACAAGAGGATCACACCAAGGGCTATCACCAATTGACACCACCCTAACAAGTATTTTTAAAATCAATTTATAATATTTGGTTACCGATTTTCTGTGACACATTTGGTAAAACAATTTTTTTTTAGTATTATTGATTAACTACTCTATGAGTCCTTGCCACTAGCCAATTGCTCTGCCCCCCCCCCCCACACACACACACATTGGTGACCACACCACACATAATAATTAAATAGAACAGAAGACAAAAATACACAAGAAAAGATTTTTTCCACTTTTCTGTCAACACCACAATTAAATAGTCTGACTTTAGAATGTTGTTTGAACTTTCCTACTTAATATATCTATATAAGGCAACAATTATTTCAATTTTGTATTTCATATTTTAATATTAACATTTCTATAATAATATTTACATGTTGTTTTTTAGATGTACATGTACAGTATTTACACAATAACAGAACCATGGAAAGCAAACTGCAGTTTTTTCAATTATAATAATATTTACATGTATTTTCATCATTTTTAATTTAATATAATAATACATGTATTTATATAGTATCTCAACATTCAGTTGGGAAAATGCTGCTTTTTTTTAAATATTAATTTTTATCTTAAACAATAAGGGGTCTAGTTGTCCATTAAGATTTAACAATAGACAAGAGTTTACACAGTCGATTCTATTCTTAAAAGTGTATTTTCATAGTTATCCACAATATATATATATATATATTTATGATGACAAGAACAAGCAAGACAAGAATCAAATAGATTAGTTAGTTATGTAATGAGTAATTGCCTCTAAACCCACAGTGTGAATCTGATTGAAGTGAATTCAAATTTGTTTTAAATTCAGCCTATGGTAATTATATTTCTTATCAAACTTTGTCATGAAATTTAATATATGAATACCTTCAATCTTGAAGTCCAAATGACATGCATTCTGAGAGTACTGCTGAAACAATTCCCTACAAGTGGTCAACACTGCAAATACATTTCAGCAAATATTATCCGAATACATATAGATGAAATAAATTCTGTCAAACTAAATTTTCACCGAATTCATCAACAACCCTGATCTGCATGGGACTTCAAAATACTAACTATGAAGTGCAAATTCTTGAATGTTGATTCAGCTACTGATCTTTATAATAAGATCTGAATTAATTCCTACATCATAGGAAGTCATTCTAATGTACTGTTACGTAAGTAATTAATGCAATGATAGGTTATTGATGTATTTATCAATAATTTAAATCACATGATGAAATATTATTTCCTCAAACCCAACATTAAATAACAATACAGCCAAATGTTCACCTTACAAACAAAAATATAATATTTCTTCGTCACAAAATCTCGCAAACAGTCTTATTTTGTGCTTTGATGTGGATCTTTTGCTGTTGAGTTGATTGAAATACTTTTTAATATTTGTTATTATCTTTTCATGTTGCTTTCACTTTAGACGTAGAAGGCTGATCTAATTCCTGTTCATATTCAATTTCTATCTGTGGTCTACGTCTTTTAGCTGGTGTTTTCTTCTTGGGTTGTTCATCTTCAGATGATGAACTCTCTTCTGAACTGTCATCTCCCATATCCTGGAAAATTATAAAGAATCAAGAAATTAGTCAACTAGTAAATTCAATTTTAATACACAGAAAACTATGTATAAGAGGGCTGCCAGGATACTTTACAATCTCAGAGAGATCAGAAAGAGGCCTGGATGTTTTTTCCCTACATAATATAATAATATAAACAAGAATAATATTATATTAACATATTTACTATGATAGAAATACTTTCCCCAAACATAGATACACCACAACAAAATATTACTATAAAAGGAATACTTTCCCCAGACATAGATACACCACAACATAATATGATAACATTACTATGACAGTAATACTTTCCCCAGAAATAGATACACCACAACATAATATGATAACATTACTATGACAGAAATACTTTCCCCAGACATAGATACACCACAACATAATATGATAACATTACTATGACAGTAATACTTTCCCAGACATAGATACACAACAACATAATATGATAACATTACTATGACAGAAATACTTTCCCCAGACATAGATACACCACAACATAATATGATAACATTACTATGACAGAAATATTTTCCCCAGATAACATAAGATATACTGTGTATTAAAGATATCCAGCCATGAAACAAAAAGTCCACTAAATTGTAACTGATTTTGTCCAATTGAATTAGACCAGTTGAAGTTTACAGATGGTCGACAGATCACTGCCATTAGTGCCTTTGAGGACTTTTTATTTTGATATAATCGAACTATACAGTTACATCACAGATTTTCAAATTAGATACATATACATTGTAGTGTTCAAACTTTGCGACAAATCTGCCAAACTATCACTGAGATGTATTGACTTTCAACAAATACGGTACTACAAGTAGGTCAATGGTGTGTTTCTTGATAATTAGGTGAGTCAGGGTTATTATATATTTTCTTAGTGAAGGTGATCATGTCCCTTTAATTTGATAGGTTAGTGGTTACTTTTGTGCTAAAGTCATTTTACCTGCAACACACCAATGTCCCACTCTAAATACCAATGCTCCACGTGTGCTGTTTTCAGGGGAATAAATGTACAACAATAACTCAAATACAATGTACTCTCTTCCTCTATTTTATTCACCTATTTGACAGACTCTAACCCCTAGCATAAATTTAGTGAACAGAAATATGATTTTATAGTGCCTTTATTTTACTGATTTTGTACAATATATTGTATTGGCATATATTGATAATTATGGTTATTTTATATACTGTAATATACCATACTTACTTCTACATCTGATACATCACTCTCTTCAAAATCTTCTTCTGCTACATACTCTACTTCTCTCTCAGACTAAAATCATACATTAATATCATACATTAATATCATAGACAATCAGATGATAAATTAGCAGCACAGTCAGGACATGGCAAACAAGGATGGTTAGAATCTTCAGATACTTAATAGTACTTTAAAGTTAACCCCAGTTCACATCTTTCAGTCATAATAATGGCAGGGCTGACAAAGTGTGGCCTTACATTACAATGGAAGAAAAATGAACTAATGGGTAGTATACATACACGGATGGATATTCTGACAAAATGTTCACACCTACACTAGTACTTGTGATGTATTTATATATTTTATTCAATACATACCTCCTCATCTTCCTCTTCTTCTATCTCTCTATCTCCATCTTCTGTTTCTTCATTCTCACTCTCTTCCATTTCTTCTTCTTTCATCACATTATCAAAAGCATGAGTAGGGAAATTATAAATATCACCATACTAAAATATAAACATAAACTGTATAATTATAAAATCTATCTTTAAAGGAAACCCAGTCAATATCTTGATGTGAAGTAACCGAAATGAAATGAAGTGTATCATTCTACATTTCTGAATCAACTGCAGTGTGCTGTGGGGGAGCAATTTGCCCTGACAGGATAAAATTAAACATTTGAATCACCTACCGTTCCTTTCTTTAATCTTTCTAACAATTCTTTCTCTATATTATTAGATAAATCAGCCGCTACTAAAGCTTTTTGCTGAAAAAGAAAAAAATAGACATTTTTTTAAATGTACATCACATAATAAAATTAGTCAGAGGGCAACAACACATGTACTATCAAACAAACATGCACTAGTACATGGACTTTGCAATAATAGTAATAAGAAGACTAAGTTGTTCATTTGGCACATGTCATAAAAGTTAAATCTCATGGCGCATTTAGATCTCCATCAATCACAAGATACAAATGCAGGTAATGTTAATTAGAGATGAGTCTATGAACAGCTACAGAGAGACAGAAATGGGGTTTAAGGTCCACTACACACAAACTAGATCATTTCGGGACCAACGTAATGGTTCAATTTTATGTCATTAATTCGCTTGCGCATAGGGGTCTTTAGCAGTAGGAGGAAACTGGAGGACCCAGAGAAAACCCATGAGGTTGGACAGATGACCCTACTCTTTGTCATGTACAACCAGGGAATCAAAACTAAGCCAGTTGACTCAATGACAGACCTTATGACACAACGTGCATGCGCTAACCATTTGGACATCCAATCCCCCATAAATGATCACAACATCAGAACTGGACGATAATTGAACTATCAGCTCATATCAGTATTTGTTGATAATCGGTCATTTTTTTACCGATATCCAATTGTAAAGAAATTATAAGAGAGAGAGAGAGAAATGGGGTTTAACGTCCACTCGACACAAACTAGGTCTTTTCGGGACTAACATATGGTTTTAAGTTTATTTCAATAATTCGCTTGCGCGTAGGGGTCTTTAGCAGTGGGAGGAAACCGGAGGACCCGGAGAAAACCCACGAGGTTGGACAGGCGACCCTACTCCTTGCCACGTACAACCGAGAAATTATAAAATTGTTGAATTTGATATGTGGTTTTTAGAGTAACTGTCTCCTCAGGAAACAAATGTATTATAAACTGAAAGTAGCAGGCATGGTAATTTCACACGAACATATTCTTGGACATGCAACTATAGTATAATAATTATTTCTTACTTCTCGTCGGGTTTCTCTACGCTCAATTTTACGATTTAATGGTACAATCTTTTTCCTGATAAAAAGAAATAACATATTAATTTATTTAAATTAGTTAATTTTTATATTAATAACATCCAATCCATTGGCATTGCTGGAGACATTACTGTTATTGTTGATCATTAGATAACTTGTATAAAGTAATGTCTGTAGTAAAATTTATTCCCATTACATGTATTGTCATCTCCTAATATTTAAAACACAATTATTGGGGTTTACCCAAATTATATGCCAACCAGCAGTAAAGTTAAACGTATCAACCAATTAATACTAACCAAATCTCAGTAAATTTGAACATATATATCAAGGGTTATGTACACATTGTGGCACTTTCTAAAGGAATTGTGGGCTGACAACAATCAGCAGTGACTACAGCATACTTTTACATTATATTTATTACAAAGACTAAATGAATTGCACTTACTGTCGTTTTAATGTCAATCTTCGTATTCTATTCAAATATTGAATTATTTTAGTGAATCTTTGTTTACATTTGTGGATGATATATCTGAAATAATAAAACAATGGCATCAATATGATTCCTGTGAAATGTTAATAATATACAGGACTCGACATAAGTGGTTGCCCAATTGCCCAGTGCAACAAAATCACATTTATTGACAAGTGTTTTTTCTTTCCTATGTGCACAATTAGACTAGCAGTGTAAATATACTTACCAGCTGACACGTTTATTGAATTTACATCTGAGATTTACCGAAAGAAATATATGTTAAAATTGTGTGTTTCAGTGTCAGGTAAACTAACCCATGCGAGTATCAATTCCTGCCTTCGACCACTGATTTGAAATTTTTTATTTGATATCAACACTATACTAAAACATGTTAGCAAATTTCCTGATGCATTTTTATCAGTACAACCCCCCACCCACCCACACCGGTCACGTATTTAGCACACAAAGCAAATTTTCAAGCACTGGTATAATATTAAATCATCCCAATTTGTACACAATTCCAGTCGTCTATAGAATACAACAAAATTTATGGTTGCCATTGCACTGACAAAATTGTTCTCTATTAATTATGTGTGTAAATATTTATTAAAATAGCCTGATCATTCAATTGATA
This sequence comes from Patella vulgata, assembly GCF_932274485.2. Taxonomy (NCBI): domain Eukaryota; kingdom Metazoa; phylum Mollusca; class Gastropoda; family Patellidae; genus Patella; species Patella vulgata. The sequence continues at coordinate 68,505,643 of NC_065881.2, forward strand.
CCATTTGAAATTTCATGTTTTACATTAGGTCTATTAATCTGTCATACAGTAACACCTATTATGTAAGTATACTGCAGTGGTGAAGTAAGTCTACACACACCGTTATGTCTTAATGTATTTACAGACTATTGGTTGGATTGCCCTTTAGGATCAACGGTACTATATTTTATTTGTACCATAATATAAGTAATTACCTTTGCCAATATATTAATTCATCACTGATCTGTTTAAGAGCTTTTTCATAATTTCTTGATAATTTAATTTTTTCCCACATTCTGCTAGGAAAAGCTGCTCGTTCTACTGTTTTGACATATAAATAACAAATACCTGAAACATATAACATAATCTGAAATTCACTACCTTGGTTTAAATATATATGTACAAACCCTGCTTATACAGGCTTAAATTAATTAATATTTTTCAAAGATTTTTTTCTCAGACATCAATCATTATAATAAAACACATAGAAACTGAAGGTAAAAGTCTCCTAATTTTTTTTATCTTAATTTATTGTAAAGAAAAATGATGACCACTTGTTGAAAAATTATTTAGAAACTTCTAAACTGTAAGAGAGAAAATTAACATTACATTGATAGCAACTAACTCATGATGGCATCAGTGATTAAGATCTATAGAGCAATGCTTATTAATGAATACTCTAAACCAAGAATGTACCTTTCTCTTCTCTAACTGTTGCATACTGACTGTTAGCTAATGGACAAGCTCTACGACTACATAACCCTGTTAAATTGTATTCATTTCGACAAAAAGTCTGTGTTTTTGTTCTGTAATAAAAAGTATATAAAAATGAAATTTAAAGGTTCAAATAAAATAAATGATTATAACATAAAACATGAAGATCTCATACACATTTATATTTTAAATAAAAAATAAAACTATTATATGTACATGTATTAGTAACTAAACTTTTGCTACTAAATGGTAATATTTTTGCACACTGGAACTAGTCATACTAGTCACACTATTTGATACCTTTACACATATAAGTTGTGATCTGTTGCATTGTGATATTAACAAACAATTACATGTAGATCTACTTACTTTACTTTATGTGAACAGAAAGAATTATTTATTATACTCCATATAACCTGAAAAAAAAAAAAATACATAAAATGTATAATTATGTATTTCGGACCAATTATAGAATCTCAAAAGTTTTTGATATCATAATAAGAACTTACTTGGACTAAGGTAACCTGGATGTTCAGTTCACTGTGAAAGGAGCTAATCTGACATACTCACATAGACAAGTTCTAAGTAAAAGACTAACCAACTTTTATAGAGTACACTATATAGACTTGGTAATGAGATTTGGTAATTGTAATTGAAAGAGATACAGACTGAATTCTATGGAGTACAATTACTGAAAGACCAGAGAATCCTGAAGTCACGATGGCTTGTTGACCACTAGCCTCTATCAGATATCGTTACTATAGTTGACCACCTTCTTGATTATGTCTTATTATAAAAAAATTCTCGAAGTGTTTGGTCTAAATTATGAAAAATATTATTAAACATGCATTATGCAAGAGCTAAATCTGATTATTGCAAGTCTTAATTTAGGATTCAGATGTTATAGAAATTATAAATTAGATCTTTATTTAAACAACAAGACCAAAATCAACTCTGTAGACCCACGGATGGCTCCGCTACAGCTCGAATTTAAATAGGATTTCACTAATTGATTAAATCAGATCAGGGGTAACCTGATGAAAATACGTCAGTTAGATCGAGGCTAAATGATAGAGTGTACTTAGCGAGGCCGCTGTAAAGCGTTTCCGTATGCCATTGAAAACTTTACTTGATAATCGAGATATGTAGGTGGAGTTAACGCCTGTCAATCAAACGTTCAGCGAAGGTGAAGACACATTTCACTACCATTTCTAGGCAAATATTACAACGATGATAACTATGTTCAGAATAAAGTAATTTGACTGAATTTTTCAATATTATTATATTCTTCTTTCATCATCTACTTTTGAACTGTTATAGCAAGAATGGCCAACTCTCTAAATATCTCCCATAATGTATCTTTAATAACAGCTTGGGTAAAACTTTACTTCTATATTTTTCCAGAATTGGTTGAAACATAATATGAATTGGTTGTGGGTTTCACTTTCAACATCGTAATGAATTCCAGTCGTTGAACTTGTTGTACTCCTTTCATAGTTATGACAACCTATTTATTGTTTTCACTGCGACCTGTTCTAGCAGCATTACGACTTTATTCATCAGACTAGTTATTCAGTGCCGAGATCAAGCTACTTGAAGTGGTACCACTTGAAGTACACAAATGACAATTTCAATATAGAAGAATTAGAATTAGAAGTTAGAATTAACATGTGTTACGGCTCAGGCTTTGACAAACTCAAAATGTCTTCAGAAATCGCACTTTCACACCCTATTGATATAATTACAATTTACCCCGTCGTCTAAAGGGGATATACTCACATCGTCACTCTGCATTTTTGATTTACTATAACAAATAACTAAGAGTAAGATGTAAACATAAATATTTCAACAACAAATACACACGTGCTGAAACTGCCGTAAAACGTGCTGCTAAGGAAGATGTCGTAAATGATTTACTAATCTCGGACATCCAGACAGAAGAGAAAAGAAGTAGTGGACGGTTTACAAGGACCTCTTTTTTTTTTAATGGACGTTGTCCTCGACAAATACCGGCGTATTTAAATAATGTATATTGAATATTATTATATCGATAGAATGACACAAATGAATATATAAAAGAAAATAGTCGGTTAATTTGAACTGTGTTATTTTCAATGACTAGCTGCCGTGCACGCTTTTTTTTTCTTTTTGACTTTTAAATCTAAAGTGCATAAAATTATTTTGCCACTATTAATTTGCGTATCGCATTTTTATAGATCAATTTTTGTTTACATAAGGTAATAAGGTAACATGGTCCCAAAGTTGATACGTGTAGTACCCGTTAATTAGGAAAAACAATATCATAATACAGAAGCTAGACGCAAAATATTCTGAAATATTTGAGGTTTTTTTATTAGTATGAATAAGACAGCCGTAAAAACCAACTTATCAAGTAATATACATAAACAGTATTGCTGATCACACATTTTATTCAACAAAACTAACAAATAATTGGTCCAGGAGGGCCCACCCAACAATAACTTGTAAATATACCTTCATAATCTAAAATATTCCGGACAATCCCTCGGAACTGAATTTCGGATCGCTTTGAAAGGCTACCCCCCTCCCCCCCCCATATATAAATTTTGTTTCGAAGAGCCAGTGGCTACAACACCCCCCCCCCCCGACTGTACATTTCGTTCGCGTGTCTTAGAAATCATCAAATAGATGTTTAAGATTAAAATATCTTATACGCAAAATCCCATGTCGCACAGGCTTTGCGCTTTCAATCTATTATGGAATTTTTTGCCATGCATTCAAGGACGGATCCGACAAAGATATCAATCAATAAACCTTCTATAAAAAAAGAGCAATCTGCAAACAGCCCCCCCCCCCCCCGCGCGCTAACCTTGTGAAAATGACAGAGGGTACCTCACTGCATTTAACGGGTTGTTTTCAAATCCGGATGTGCAGCACTGGAGTAACAATCGAGACAAAATGAAATGGGGTTTAATGTCCTACTGTTTTTCCCCGAACTAGGCTAATGAAGACGGGCATTTAAGCCATACAGTGTGCTATGAGTGACATTTTGCTAGCAGCTCTTCGGCCTACTCTTATATCGATTTCCAACTGTCAAGGGATCTTTTACGTGCACGCCAAAGTGACGGGACCTCGATTTTTAGTCCCCTCCGAACGACTAGATAGCTGTCCTTGTCAGGCCCTCAGTCCTGCCCCCTGAAAAGGAGGGTGACCACGCCGGAAAATCAAGATGAACTTTCTCAGCCAATGCAGGGATCCAGGCACGAACGAGAGGACGAACACTATCGATTTTCAGCGTAACTCGACTTTCCGTTCCAGAGTGACACTTTCCCCCTTTCCAAAAACCTTGTGAACACGATAGAAGCTATAGTATCTACAACATAAATATTGTTTTCAAATGTGATGTGAAACATTGAGACCATAAGATGACGAACCCTATCGATATTCTGCCATCAGCTGTTCCAGAGTTACCACCTCCCTTTTTTAAAAAAAAAAAAAAAAAAATATAAGCATTGGACTCAGAAAGGCTGAACCGTGTTGAGATATGTTAGCCGAGAAAGTTTCTCGGAATTTTCTGGTGTGGTTTCCCCCTTTTATTCAGGGGTGCAGGACTGAATTCGAAATAAGAGTAAGCCAAAGTGGTCGCTCTCTGGGCACAATTTCCGAATCGGGTGGTGATCATGCGTTTGAGGGGGCGTTGTCGAGATACGGGGGAGGGGTTTCCAATGTCTACACTTGGGGAAAAATGTGATTATGTTGACATAAATGATGACCATGTTATGTATTAACAAAACATAAATTTCTAGGACTGCCCATCTCTAAGTAAGTGTTTATGATGCCCCGGACAACTGTTTTGATTTGTGGTGAGGTGGGGTGGGTGGTTGAGGTTTGCGGGTGTGGAGGGTAAGAGTAAAAAATGGAGGGTAATGAGCTCATGTCGATTTAAATAATGATTTTCTTAGAGCTTGATGAAACATCTCTAAATATGTTTATAAGCTTCCCATTGTGTGGGGATGGGCGCCGAGGTGGATGCCCGAAGGGGGCTGGGGCAACATGTTTTTTTGTGGAAGAAATCATTTGTTCAAAACTGACCTTACAAGTTTAAAAGTGGTTTCTTGTTAGCCTTTTCGTTCAGTACCTATTTCGTCATTCAATATATTAAATTATAATGGTACTTTTCAAGAGATCTGGAAATGTACATAAAAAACACAGTAAATCAGAGACATGTTTAGATATTAGTTTATTGTTAGTCTTCATCAGAAGATTCAAAATCAGGGGTCATAATATGAGCGGGATAAATATCTTCTTGGTTTCTGACCAACAGCTCGCATATCTTTGCATATGCTTCAGATACCAATTCACATTATAAATCTTCATTCCAGCCATGCAGCAAAAGACCACTACGGCAAGGTGGTAATAAAGAAAAGTCTGTTATTTTTTCACCCAGAAAAATAATCTTTCTTCTAGCGTCATCTACTGATGTATTTTCTACCTTTGCCCGTTTCATTATCGATCAGAATGTGTATATTTGGATCATTGTTTGCGAGGAGAATGATTGGGATGTCTATTTTGCCCGAGCAAGAACGCTAAATACAATTTGTTTCAGCGCCTCCATTAATTTGCAATGCGAAGAGGAGTAGGTAAGCTATTTTGGCGTCCTCGTGGTTTGCGGTCAGTTCTAGGATACTCTCGACACTTTCAATACTAATCTTGATATATTTTTTTTATCCAATCAAGATTAGTATTGAAGTGCCAAGAATATCTTGGCCTACATGCTTTCAGTGGTAATTACTATGTGTCTTTCTTTTTTCCAACTTTCTAACAATTTTTAAAGAGCTGGGACAGACAAATGATGTTGCTGTTGACGTAATTGCTGGTTTAGAAAAAAATGTTTGTACCATGTACATCAGTAGATGACACTAGAAGAAAGATTTTCTGGAGGAATTTTAATTGTGATGAAAAATAACAAACCTTTCTTTCTGTATTACCATCTTGCCTGAGTAGTCTTTTGCTGCACATTAAACGCAACAATTATGTTGCAACAATATGAAGACAGACTGCAAAACCAATGATCGAAGACTAAGATTAAAATAATAACAGTTCCGTGCAGAGCACGCCAAGAACTCGCCGTAACAGAACGCTTCATTGACTAATTCCTCACATCAACTAGACCGCCTGTTGTATGACATCTCTTCCAGATCCTAGTTTTGTGAAGACAAGAAAAACGAAATTTTGAACTAAAAAACGAAACGAAAAAGCATCTGTGTTTTAATCAGATTGAACGAAAAAGCTAACGAGAAAACACTTTTCAGGTCAATTTTGAACCAAGTGGTTTCTGTCCCCAAAACTACATTCCCTCGTCCCATACAATGGGAATCTTACACCCATATTTAGAGGTGTGCAGATTGGTAATGTTTTTACCAAGCTCTAAGAAAATCATCATTTCCCGCCAATTCCCTCCCCCCATACACGCTTACCTGCTACCCCCACCCCAACTCCCACAAATCAAAACAGTTGTCCAGGGGAATCATATACACTTCTTTAGAGATGGACAGTCCTAGAAATTTATGTTTTATTAATATATATACAACATGATAATCATTTATATGTCAACATAATGACATCCCCCCCCTCCCATTGTAGACATTGGACGTCCCATATCTCGACAACGCCCCCTCAAACGCCTGATCACCACCCAGGTGCGGAATCTACGCAAAAAAACTGGTCTAGAAAAACTTGGTCTCATAAATTCACAGCTCGGGGACGTGTAGATAACAAACCTTATCTCTCAACCCTCCGTGTTTCGGAATAAGAAATGGTGCTATTATTACTTCAACGTAGCACATGCGGGAGCGATTCGCACCCGGCATTTGTAAACAAAATTGACAATATTTTTAATCAAAACAACGATTGGTTATTGTTATTTATAATATTTCTGCCACACCCAACTACAATTAAGCATATAATCCTATCTGCCACGGGTACAAATCCCCTCTTTTTAAATCAAAGCGTCAGTAGATTGCTTTTTCTGACATTTTAAATTTACATCTGTAACACATAAAGGCGGGGCCTCGTGTGCAATAGCCAAGCAAAGTACTAATCTGATCAAAATTGCGCAGTAGTATACGCTGTAATAATTGAAAAAAACAACGCTTGATTTACTTTATTATCAATATTTGCTGATAAATAAATGTTGTTTCAGTTTGGACTAAGTATGTGTAATAAGTACTAATAGTATAAAATTAACTTATTTTTAAGATGGTACATGCATTAATAAAGAAATTGAGTTTGCCACTTGGAACTATAACAAGACATCCAATCGTAGCTAAAAACAAGCACATCAGTATGAGTATATCTCAGCGTTTTTAGTTACGTTACCGTAGCTAGGGGACGTGACGACCCCCTCCCCCCACCCCACCCCTTCAGCCACAGGACTTTAATTATATGGAAATAACTTCATTGGGGCTGAAAAATTGGGTGTGTTAAATTGAGACTGACTGTAAGTTCAAAGACCAGTGAAGAAATTTACACGAGTGACAATTAATTGGCGACAGATTCATGTTTTTCGTATCATTTATATTGTTTCTGTATTTTATTCTAAATTGCAGTCTTGGAAGGAAATGTGTGCACTATAAAATGATAAAATGATTGAGAACTATGGATTTAGATTTTAAAAAAGGATCTAAATAGCCTACATTATCTTTTTTAAAATTAAAAATCAATAGATTGCCTCTCTATACTAATACTAATACTATAGCAGAGATGGAAAATTTACGTGGGGACATTTTTGTCACGAATCTAAAAATAGGTTATTTCTAATAGGCAACTATTTCTGTCTGAATTGTTATTATTGAAGTTTTATTTGGGTCAACATTTATTGCCAAATATGTACTGGCACAAAAGAAAATGAAATAACCCAAGTTGAAAACGTTCTCTGAAGTGAACCGTACACCTGATTCTCGATCCTTATATGGATATTTCCTAACTGCGCACGCGTCAGAAGTTAGAGTACTTTACTCACTTCCGGAAACATTATTTCACTAGTTTGCCGGTAAAATAAACAATAAATCCTCTATAAGTTTATCCGGTTCCCTTCCAAAATATCATCGTTTCGCAGTCGTGACGGGCCAAAATGAGCCAAGCGGGAATAGACGCAACCCTTAGTAAGTATTGCTCAACTTTTTAAATCGATTTTTGCCCGTATTGACTTTACGAGATGAGTGAAGCCAGTGAAGGAAGTGTACAGCTATTTATGGGTGTTTCCTCAAACTAACTTACACAGGCACTGTGCGTCAACATTCAAATAATTTTATTGGAATAAGATGTGATACTTTGCTTAATCGATTAAAGTGTGCAAAGAACATTTTCAAAAATGTCTCCTCTTTTTCTTGTCATAAAAAGAACAGCATAGCGTACACAAGGTTGAACTCATTATTAATGATTAAATCAGATAAAAATAGCCCTCTCCGGCAATTTTGATTCTTTATTCATGAGTTGGACAGGGCAGTGGGGTGATTGATTTTATTATCAATATCATGAAAATAGTCATGGATAATACCTGTAAATCTTTTCATTATTTGTAACAATATCATGACTTTTGGACCATTTTATGGTTATTGTATTGAAATTCTGGGGTAGGCCGACAGTACATTTCTCTATATGAATTTAAAGAGTACGAAGAGATTTAAATTTGTTTCCATATGTTTCATTACAGAGGGCACATTTGCCACCCTTCCTAGGACAGTAAGAGGTCGACCAATTGTGATTAATGGAGATCCTAAAGGAAAGAACTTTATTTATACCAATGGTAATTATGTGATTATCAGAGATATTGAGGTGAGTGTGTAGTGGCAGTATATATAGTACCGTAGCGATTTAATTTCAATTAAAAGCATACTGTAGGCCAATATTAGTACTAATACTCTAACTACTTGATTAATTAACTCCTTATGTCATCCCTAACCATATATTTTAGTAAAATAAAATGAACAAGTAAAGGAAGTAAATTTTAACCATCATGACCTCTTGGGTGATGTATATGTTTGCCAAGATTGTCGTCATTGAATATCAGCCTTATTTATTTAATTGATTTGTTTATAGTTGCTTAAACCCGTAATGAATAGTTTTGTGAAGAAAAGGGGCTAAGTGAGAACAAATTGATTTTTACACTATAAGCTTCATTAACAAGTGAGAAATGTACACTTAATATTGATACCATTCTCCCAAAATATTTTCAGAATCCAGAAATTGCTGATATTTATGCTGAACATGCTAAAGAAACAACAGTCGCTAAATATGCTCCTAGTGGTTTTTATATAGCATCTGCAGGTTGGTAAGATCATTAGAAGACTTTTTCCCTATGTTTTTCTATTTTATTCAAACATTATTCAATAAATACTGATGTTTTGCTTGTTTGCACGGTTTTGCCGAGTCAGCAACTATGAATCACAGAATATACCTGAATTTTGTGGCATGCTCATATTGCCATGATGTTTAATGTGTTGAAATCAGTGAAAATTATAAAAAGGACTATGTGTAAATTTTGACTATCAATCATGTCAAATTTGAACTAGCAGTATACAGTAGTATACACCACAATAAATTAAAGATTTTTGTAAAATATTGATAGTCACTTGGTGACTTGTGTACAGTACAGGATGTACATTGATATAATTAATCTTTTGAATTGTTCACTGGTTATTCTCTAGAATTTTTTTAAAGCATTAGATGGGGCAGGGACATAGATTTGTACATCTGTAAATTCCCTGTCATGGCATGTACACTGTTTATCATTGGCTATACTTTGCTGACTGCTGTTATATGATATATAATAAGGATAGAAATAAAAATCAAGTACAAGCAGTCCTGTGGGTCACAAATTCAACAAAATCGTGTTATCTCGCAAAATATTATTAAATGAATATATACTGTTGCAGATATTAGTGGTAAGGTTAGAATCTGGGATACCACTCAGAAAGAACATCCATTAAAGAATGAATTCCATTCAATATCTGGTGCTATTAAAGATTTAAGTTGGTCACCTGACAGTCTAAGAATATGTGTTGCAGGAGAAGCTAAGAGCGAGTAAGATACTTGTCTTTCTTTTACTTTTTCATGAATAAGGGGGGTTGGATGGCTGAATGGTTAGCGTGCGCGCGCTGTATCATAAAGTCTGTCATTGAGTCGATGGCGTGGTTTCGAATCCCCGGTTGTACGTGGCAAGGAGTAGGGTCGCCTGTCCAACCTCGTGGGTTTTCTCTGGGTCCTCCGGTTTCCTCCCACTGCTAAAGACCCCTAAGCGCAACCGAAATATTGAAATAAAATTAAACCATATGTTAGTCCCGAAATGACCTAGTTTGTGTCGAGTGGACGTTAAACCCCATTTCTCTCTCTCTCTCTCTTTCATGAATAAGAAGAATTACTTTGCAAAAGTGTTGAAGTTCGTCTATGTCTCATGATAATTATTTGAGGGTTATAATTTTATCCCTTGTAACAACAGTATTGTGAAAGTTGAAAAGTTGGATATCTAAAAGGAATATGGTACAATTCAATTCAGGTTTATAAAGATATGATGAATTTGCTAACCTTTGGCATCCTCAAAAAAATTGGAGATTGGTTTTGAAATATTTTTGTGCATTTAGTCAGAAAATAATTAGATATTGTCCAAAAAATGAAGATCAGTGGCTTTAATATTGCTTCTCATTTAAGATGAAGAAAGACACAAGTCCGCTTTCGGAATAGTTGTCGTATTTTCAAAAAATATATTTTTTTGCAGCACTGCTGGAACGCTGCTCTCTTTCCACTCTTATATGACAGCTCTGGCAAAATTTACAAATTAGAGCAATGATGCACATACAGGCCCATATTATATAAAATATATGGCTAAGAGTTTAAATCTAGAATAAGAAACTATTCTTAATCTGCAATTATTAAAAAAATTATCAGACCATTTTTGCTGTTGTGTGTTAGATTACCGTAACTAACAACTCATTCGTATGATTTTTTCTTTTTATCAGATTTGCTAAAGTTTTCCACTGGGATAGTGGAACTTCTGTAGGTAACCTTACCGGTAATGTTAAATCTATAAATAGTATTGATTATCGAGCTACCCGACCATTCCGTATTGTAACAGGAAGTGAAGATTATAATGTGGGATATTTTGAAGGTCCTCCCTTTAAATTGAAGAGTTATATTAAAGTAAGTATTCAACACAGTAAAATATAAGGCTTCTATTGAATTGACTTGTCTCTGTTAGACCAGTTGGTGCACAAAAGTATGAAGTTAAATTTCATTTATTGATTAGACAATTAGGAAAAGAATTACTATATCCTGGTCCTTTCCACGGTAGACTTTTTTTGATTGATTAATTGAACAATGTCAATGTCAGAAGGAAGGTTCTATTCATGGTGTATTTTAGACTTTATGAATATGTTTTGAATGAGTGTTATGTTTTTGAATACAAAATGAACAAGCTATGTGTATTTGCATATGCCAGTGAGTATTTGGAATAGTGTAGGTAATTTTAGACAATGGGAAAAGGCTAGATGTTGTTTGACTTTGCCATGTGAATGATATTGACATGCATAAGTTGGACGATACATGTAAGACTTTTCCGGGGGGAAAAAGTATTGACTTATAGTGACTGATGCTCCTCACACTATGGTAATTTTGCCTGTACATCTTACGCCTAATGAAATCCTTTCTTAGGAATGAAAGGAATCACTCACCTCTTGATCATATAACTTGCCAAATTTACCAAATACCTCACCTTGTCCAAACAGCGATAGCTTATTTAGTAGAACGATTTTTGACTTTTGCAAATTAAGAATAAGCCTTTTTCAGCCCACCAGCCAAATGTAGAAAACAATGACTGTAGATTGGTTTAAATGGAACAAAATTCATGTTATGATTCAGTTGGTTAATTGTTTATTTTTCTTCAACTTTTTCGTAGTTAAATCAATGCACATTGTAAATAGAATGATTTTATGCAATGTTTATTTTATATGTTTGTTTCTCACTACAAAAACTTGTGTAAATATGAAAGAAATTAGATTAGTTAAACAGTTTCTTGTGAACGTTAGAAATGCTAATATTATTGTGATGAAAAAGCATATTGATTAAACTTTTTTATTTCTGTTTTTCAGGAACACACAAATTTTGTCAACACAGTACGATTTTCGCCAGATGGAGAAGTATTTGCTTCAGGTGGTGCTGATGCTATGGTTAGTTTTTAATGTCCTATTATTTAATTAAAATGGGAACTAAAGAATAGAATGTACAAGTCAGATTATTTGTTATATTTAATTAGAATGTGATTTGGAATTTGATTAATAGTTAGATTTTTGAAAAATATTATTTTCGTTGTTGATTTGATTTCAGGTATATATTTATAATGGTTCTACTGGAGATAAGGTAGGACAACTAGGAGATAAAGCTCATAAAGGTGGTGTATATGCTGTAAGTATTTTTGAAATATTCTCATTCTGTTATGGAGACATTTATATAATATTTTAATTTGGTTGTATTACATACAGCAGTACAACGAAAATCTTTAGCTACGTGAACTTCTCAATTGAGAATGAGAAATTGATGTCATAGCAAGACATATTGAGAACTTCTGTCAGTTCTTTTGGCTAAATGGAGTGATAATTTAGGCATGTATTTTAGAAGACGAAGCTAGTTTTATTGTGTTGTCCATATAGCATGATATTTGCAAAGAAGCTCATTTATGCATTTTGTCCATGTATTAGAATAGATGTTTAACAAATACAAAATTTTCTTATTTTAGTTATGCTTTGATTCAAGTAGTAAAAAATTACTAACTGTATCTGCTGATAAAACCGCCAAGATATGGGATGTAGAAACCACTTCAGTTGTTACGTAAGTTTATTTACTTGCAAATAAACATGGAATGTGGTTTTTGTCACCCCCATCCGTCATCCACAATTACTTGTGAACACTTTATATATTTGAAGAAACTTATGAATACTCTAACTGCAAAAGTTATTATCTGATCAACTTTAAATTTATGCTTCAGTTATTGCAATGAATAACATTCGGTCTTGGTGTTGGCCATATAAGTGGTGCATGATGGACAATTTGACCAGGAACAGTATCTAGTCATTTGAATGAGACAAAAACCGAGGTCCAGTGTTGTCTGGGCAACTTTTCCCCCATAGCACACTGCATTAGCTTAGATGGCAATAAAAAGTAGGACGTTAAACTCCATTTAATTGTAATTCATTGATGTATAACAGAGCTGAAGTCATCCTTCCTAACTGCAGTTATTTTCAATATAGACAAAACTAAATAAAGATAAAAGTATAAATAATCTCATTTATTTTGTTATTTGATCTTAAGGACTGTGCACACCAGAGATTAATTATTGCCAATAGCCCAATTTCTTGTCAACAATAAATTGAATAATCCAATGTTTATGGAAAGGCATCCATTAGTGATCTAAGCACACAATTTACGCTATCAAAGCCTGTTTTTGGAAGTCCTTATTAAATATGAGATAATATTGAGTGAATGTAATTTCGGGCATAAGCATTTCTTCAGGTTAACTAAAAAACCCAAACAACTTTGCACTGTGTGTTAACAGGTAGTGATTCAAAACATGTGACCCTATCTTGATGGTGTATGAAATATTGAATACTTTGAGATGCCTTACTCTTTGTTTTATTGAGAATATTGAGACATTATTGTTAACCTCTTGTCATATTTTTAAAGTGAATTTGTAATGGGTGACCAAGTACAAGATATGCAGGTTGGATGTTTATGGCAGAATGATAATATATTAACTGTATCTTTATCTGGTTATATTAACTATTTAGATGTCAACAATCCATCTACACCACGTAGAATAATCAAAGTAAGAATCTCAGTTCATTCACAATCTTATATTTTTAACGATTCAAATGATAGGAATGTTTTTATAAGTATTTTGTTATTTCTCTCGTATATTTTTCATTTTAACTGAATATTTATATTTTCTTCTGAAAAATGAAGTTTTGATAGTATTGTATATGGCTATAATTATTTTATATTTTAGGGTCACAATAAATCTATAACGTCTCTGGCTTTATCATCAGATAAATCAACAATATTTACTGGTAGTTTTGATTCGCATATCAGTATCCTTTTATACAACAAAAACTGTAGCTGTGGAAAGAAAAGGCTGTATTCCGTTCATGGAAAGAAAAAACGGTATTCTACTGAATGATGTGTTGACAACATAGAGAATGTGAATATTTATTTTAAAACTCCATAATTTCCTGTTTGAATCATATTGGAGCTTTTTAAACAATCTGCTTTCTAGATATTTGAAAATTTAAAAATGTATGTTACAATATCTATATATTGTATGTAGTATATGTAAGATTAACTTTTAAATTCTTTAACTTTATGAAGATTATATGGATGCAGCATCATGTATAGATGATGAACTTATAGGTAACGGTCATGCTAATCAGGTTACAGATATGGTTATTAACGAGGATACCCTGACATCCATAAGTATTGATGATACCATTAGGTTTTCATCAGTTAGTTCAAAATCATATGGGTAAGAAAGATCTAGTATTATCCTATATGATAATTATAAACCAAATAGAAGTCTGATCATTATTTGAATGATTGTAACAGTTGAATTTCTGACAGCATTATAAGTCCAAATTGAACTTATATTTGGCATCCTCGTGCAGACAATATAAACGTAATATGGTCAAAACATGGCAGCACCACCGTGAAGATTTTAGGTGCGATTATAGGTCACCTATAATCTTCCTAAAATCTCTTGATTGACCTTTAGATCAGATTATCTACAATTAGATTTTGTCTGAAAAATGCAACATGATTATTTAATCAAAATAAGTCAGTTTGTTATAGTCTACAATGGAAATACATTCAATCAGCCTATAGTAAAAAAAAATTTTTTTTTCAGTTCATCAATAAAACTTGAATCTCAGCCGAAGTCAGTTGACGCCAGTGGTTCGATATCTGTAGTGGCTTGTATAAACCATGTAAGTTAACTCATGGAATGTATAGAATTGATGGTTCCCAGACAATTTCACCTTTTGATGGCCCAAAAAACCTGTGGGGATTAAAGGAGAACTTTTTATATATGTGCTGGATTTGGTTATTTACATTTCTTGCCATTTACCTTTTTAATACTTGAATATGAATGGAATATTACAATGGCTGCAGTTAACCTTTAAAACAATCAGGTGTCTAAAAGTAAACAGAGTATAATTCTTGACTACATGCATATACTAAAATTAGTTTTCCATATTAAAGTGTGAACAGGGGGGGGGGGGGGGGAGGTCACATTGTTCAAGCAATTAAAGTTTTTTTTATAAAAAAACTACATTACAAATAGTATTTCTATTATTAGATAAGATTTAATTATGAATCATTTAGAAAAAAAATAGTGTTTGAAATTTGTATTTGAATTCTAAATCTGTGTATAGATATGTAGAAATGTCTTGTTTTAGCTTGTTGTCTTTGAAAACGAAAGGAAAATATCATCATTACCGATAAATTATGAAGCTTTAAGTGTAGCATTGCATCCAGGTTTAACTGAAGTAGCTGTAGGAGGTGCCGTGGTAAGTCCAATAGGATTTATTTATAGATTGGAAACAAAACTGTTTATTATTTTTTCATCTGTTATTGTTTAAATACAACATTATTATTCTACGTATAAAGAAATTCTGTATACTATTAGATATTGAATCAGCAGTCAAATATCTATTACATTACATTCTGCTAAATGCCCTACTGTTAAAACACATATTTCCATATTTAAATATGGTCAAACAAGGTAGATGTTATTGGTTTGATTATTTAATTAATCCCACTATATCAACAATAATAGAGATTAGTAATAGTTACACCCTCAGTTGTCAATATTTTTGAGTTTGATTCACCATATCTTGAAAAGCGGCTGACATATTGGGCATACACTAACGAAATGGAATCAGTGCTTAATACATTACCTACATGAGATTAAGTAATTCCTGTTTGCTGGCATGAAATGTGTCCTTGTAATTGATTGGCACACTTAGATATGAAATCTCTCACTGTGCAGAGTCCAGAAACACAGTGTAAGGGGAGGTAATTTGGGGATCTTACAATAACTTGTTTCTTAAATATATATATCTATACATGTATATTTCAGGATAATAAATTACATATCTATGAATTAGCAAATGGAACTTTAACTGAGAAAATAAAGATAGATATGACTGGAGGTATAGCAGATTTAAAATATTCTCCTGATGGTTCCATGTTGGCTACAGCTGGTACTGATCGTAAAGTTAGATTATTCCAACTTCCTAATTATCTTGTAAGTAGATTTCTTTTTAATTTAAAAATTGTAGTTTACGATAATTTTGTATGAAATATTTCTTAATATAATCTGTTAATGTATTTCTTTATAAAAAGTAAAAATATCAAGTTATTATTAAAAAGATGCTGATATGATTTTATATACAGTTTTGTTATTTCATGCATTTTGTTTTTAAGATTATGATTGATAGTAATGCCCATAATGCACGGGTTAATACTGTTGCATGGGCACCCGATTCCAAACATTTTGCAAGTGGTAGTATAGATTCACAAATTGGTATTTGGGTCGCTGTGGGTTGCAGTCCTCCAAAAAATAAACTTTTCAAAGGTATGTTTCCAAGAGTTATTTGAAATGTAGTTTACCTATATAAAAACCATGACCAAGTTCGATCATGAGAATTTTCTGCTTTAACAACTAGGTATAAGTAAGCCGTTTGTTTGCTCGATGTTTTACAAAAAGATAAATGTTCAATTAATTAGTCTGTACCATCTATTTATTTTGGGACTAAGGTGGTGGACATCGTTTACTGTTGAATTGTTTATCTCTATTTTGTAGTCATTTCCTGTATTTGGTGTACTGGTACTAGTGGTACATGTTTGATAGTAATCTAGCTAAATACACTCCAAATTTTGTATACATTTAAATTATTTTATTTTTCAGGTCATCCGATGAGTCAGTTAAACCGAGTTGCATGGGTGGATAATAATACATTAGTATCAGTTGCACAAGATTGTATGATTAAACAATGGAAAATATCATATTGAGAATATTGATAAATAAACAAACATGGTATTAATAATTATAAACTATTAATTATATAACTTGTAATAATGAGCAACTTTGTAACAAACACTCAACATGGTATTAAAAAATATAAACTATGAGCAACTTTGTAAGAGCACTCAAAACAAATTTTCGCTTTTTTTCATGAATTTTCAACAAATAAGAAAAACACATCTAGCAACAGTAATTATTTTAGACATAAATAATAAGCTTTTTTTTTAGAACATTGTATAACATGTATGCACAGGTTTGGTCTGTACCTGTTTTATACAAAAACCCATCTGAGTTATGTACCTGAACGTGTTTTTGTTAATTTTATTATGAATGTATGTATACTCTCATTTGAATGAGATGAACACATTTCTTTTTTAACCACACTACTTGACTCTAGTTATAGAAAAGACAGCTGTTGATAGAAATATATTAACTTATATCTGCAAATCATAATGCCTATATATAATAAACAGTAGGACACCAAAATTATATATGATGCCTATAATAAACAGTAGTACCTACCAGTGAAAAAGTTAATGTTACTTGTACCTTTTGTAATTTTTGTAGCTATAATGATGTAAAATTTATAAATATAGACTTAATAATGCATTATGTAAGATTTAGATAAAGAGCTGTCTGTTCTTGCTATAATAAATAGTTAAAAAATAGATAATGAGCAAAGAATATATTGGAAAATTCATTCTAATTACTTTATTCTGAGCGAAGTTATGACTGTTTGAAGATTTAGTGTGGATCGTTCATTATCGTAGCAATGGTACTTGATAACCGAGACTTAGTCTTGATTTTCCATTTTATCATTAAATTTTTAAATCTCGCTGATGGTTAAATCCATTTAAATTTCTATTATCCAATGGTCTAGATAGTTGATTAAAGGCTTATTATGTTAATAAGTGTCTAAATAATAACTTATATAACATTTGAAGCCAAAAGAAAGACCTGCAATAGACAGATTTAGCTCTTACATAATGCATCTTTAAACTGTTTATAAATAATAGACAATTTTACATGTTAACCAATAGTATATATATATTTGTAAATCATGATCAAATCAATTCAGATATATAATTTCAAGTGTAAATATATCACATTGTATGTAAGCACAATGTGATAATATTTTAGAAACAGAAAATATTTTAGAATAATCTAGGAAGTGAATTGTACATAGAACCCTGACCAGATTATGATGTAAATTTTGAGATGCAGTAGCGAAGAACTCCCAATGTAAGCTGTAAGCATTTGGAACCATGGCAATTGGTATATTGATATCCCATATTACAGTGATAATGATATAGTGTATTATGGCAATATTTTTATGTAGCTAAAGCTTTTCACCTCAGATACTTCATAATAATACAACTGGAATAAATGTAGTCATTATTTTAATCAAATTAGCCTGTTAAATATTTGTTGATCTTGTCTGTAAAATAATAATATAATAAACACTATTGTAGATCATGTACTTAAATATGATTTGTATTATTCTTTTCAGCAACAAATCGGGAATCATAGACATGTATTTGTTTAATTTCACGTCCAGAAAGAATTCAAATTCTTGAAATTGAAAGTTTTTAATGATAAGAAAGCTTTCTTAAATTATACTTTCATTATGGTATGATTCATAATGTGCCTTGTTTCTTGTTAATATTAACCTTTTTTTATCAAGTGTTTTTGGTGTTGAGTAGATTTGGTAATCTTCATTTAGTAACATTTTGTTATGTAGTTGTAAGGAGGGGTCATTAATGTGATTTGGTAATAACACAGAAATTATTCTTACAGGCATTCCATGACTTATGGAAAATATATAGTACCGGTAATATGTTCCTGTGAAACTAACAGAAATTCAAACAATTTGCTGTAGATATATTTTTTTATTTGCTTTTTGAGCAAGACTTGATATATGTATTAGAGTCTTGGTCATTGTTATGTTCAAAATCAAAGTAATATTGTGTTCTCTGTAAAGTTTATTAAAGAAATCCAATGGTAACCCCTCCTATTGTAGTTATTTGTATCACTTTTATTTCATTTTTGCATCCATTGCAACAAAAATCACTACTGGTCTAGCAACAAAGTTGTACATTACATAAATTTTAGATTTAATTGTCAAACCTTGTTTCAACTTCTTATATTGGTATCTTTCATAAAATCTGTAATTTGTATATCCTTTAGTGTCACAGAGGGGAACTTCCTAGGATAATATGATAGGTCTAAAAAAATACTCTTATTCAGAAAAGTTATACTTGATTGAATTATTTATGTGATTAGCCGAATGGCAGCTAAATAAAAGCAAAGAATGAACTAAATTTTCTTAAATTCTTTTTCCTATGATGTGATTTTATGTAATTTCATTTTTTTTTTTTTTTAAGGAAGTGGATTTCCTGTGCTTTTTTTTCAATCATTAGTGTTTTTTTGTACACTAGTAATGAGTACTTTTAATTACTACAATATATAACCTAAAAGCTGTAAAATTGCTTTTAGGGATTTGTTAAGGAAATAATAGGTTAAATACCTCTGGAGTATTATTCATAATCTGTTTATTATGTGCTATAAACTATATCTTTAAATTTAATAAAATATTGATAATAATAGCTTAGTGTTTTTTTGTTGTTTTTAAAAAACCAGCAGGGGACTATAAAAATGTATCTGTCGTGTCTGTTTTTCCGTGTCTGTTTTTCTCCTTTGGATGAATCACATTGTACACCTCCCTACAAAAACATTGTGTCTTACCCCAAAAAGCTTGACCAAGCCTATTTTTGTGACTTCTTCTGACAAGTTTCCTAGGAAACACTTGTCTGTGATATCACACTTGGTGGAAGTGGACATAAAACTGTAGGAACGAACGAATCTGTCCGTTTTGGGACACAAAAGCTCTGCTTTATCAAATTCTCATGTCTGTGTTCAATAGTGGAACAGCTCTTAAAACCAACCTGGGCATCTTTCGCCTAATTAATAGTTCAGAGTTCAGCTCATTATTCATTAATTGTTTTTCGCCAGTATTTGTATGCTGTCTAACGGCCCTCATTTTACCTGGCAGTCGCAGCCGACACCAGGCATTGACCAAATGCCTGTATGGTCATTCAGAATCCGTCTGTATGGTTGCCAGTAATCAACCTCCCTGGTCCCCCCATGTCATAACTCAACATAAAAAGATTATATCTCACTTCTGATTCTTATTGGTATCATTTTGTTTTGGGATGATTAGTAATTTGGTAGCTTGATGATGTGTAGAAAGATAAATGAGTTTACAATTAATGAGTGTCCTATATTTATTTGGGGATTGAGGCATGAGAAATCTGTCCTATGGGCAGGTTATAGGACTATATCCACTATAACATTAGAGGGAAAGAAGTTAGTAAAAGTTTTATCTGGGTTGGCCAATCATTTAGAATTCTTTTTAATGAAATAGTAGGCTAGTATATTACATCATATATTAATAAGTTTACCAAAAGATACTGATGGTCTACTGCACACAGAATGGAATGGGATTTAATGTCTCATCAACACAATACTTTGGCCAGTTTGGGACAAATATGTTAATTTTTAAAATTTTGACAGTAGAAGCATTTTGCCCAGACAGTGGCTTTTCCGCCTACTCTTCATCGATTGCCAACTCTCAAGGGTTCATTTACATGCTCGTCAATGTGTACATGAAGGATCTTGATCTGAATAACTGGGCACACTTTTCTAGTCAGCCTTGCTAGTGCCATTCCTGACAAGTGAAGGGTGGGTTTAAAAATCTTGAAGGTTCTTATTGGATTGGCCCACTTCAGAATTTGTACCCGCAACATTCTTGTTGAGATTATGCTGCAATAGAAATGAGCTCCCACATCCCCCCTCTGAGCATTCTTTCATTTCAGGGCTTTGATAAGTAGGCCTACAAGCGAGAAACATGTTTAATTCTAAGATATAGGCTAGGCAGAAATATTGCTGCCCTTGCAAAATATTTTCTTTGAATTCTTTTACCTACCTACCTAATTATAATGTGACTATAAAATCATGCTACCAAAATTGTTCATCTAACATCGGCTAGTGTTTAAAAGGCCAAATAACTTATAAGCTTAAGCCTAATTTGCTAAGAACAAATATTATTATTATTATAAATAAGGTCCATGTTGAAAGTAGGTAAAATTAGTTTTTATTTACTACCAATATGTCAAAAATTTCTCTTTTAAATTGGCTAAAATTTAAAAAGCCAAATAACTTAATTATCTGTGCTGTTAGGCCTATGATTTTCTATAATTTGAAACTTGATATTATGTTTAAATAATGAAACAAATAATTGTCCACTCAATAAGAATGCGCTCGTCAATCCCGTCCCCCACTTTTGACCGAATTTGTCAAACTGGCTTTTAATAAAACTCAATAACTGGACATGTTTCGCATTGTTGACATAACACTGACTAAGGTCAAGGTACCTTGTGTCACGTGATAACGCCATCTTACTGTGTAGACGATTATTTCCGGAAAATCTTATGGTGGAAAAATCCGAGAACATCTGTAAGACTGTGCATTGTTTTGGACTAACAGTGACTTAATATACAGCAAAGATGATTAATAATACGATGTGGAAGTTGCGGGAGCTGACGGATAAAGTGTAAGTATAAATATTCCAATTATAATGTAAGATGTCGGCTTATGCTGATTTTCTTTGATGTCAACGGTTCTTGACCTATATTTTTGTGTACACGTTGCAACATCTGTCAAAAATAAATGGTAGTTCAGAATATAAATTTAACTGCTGATAGTAATTATCAATGGCGCTTACACACATTCGTATTATTATTTAGATCTACTCTTAGTCTTAGCTCAAGAATAATTGGTGCCCGGCTGGATAAAAAAAAATGGGAGGGGCACCCCTTGTTGTGTGACACTTTATCCTGACAGTTTTATATATAAAAGCTGATGAAAATAGATCTACAAATTATAGTTCTGTATATTCACATATTTCGGTTGTGTGACATGATGTTTTGATAAAAAAAGCTAGTATTTCCATCTCAAATTACACAGCCACACTAGTACCGGTACAGTGAAAATCACTTTTTAAAAAAAAATGACATTCACTTCTAAGTAGCCTATTATCTAATTTAGTAATTATGTATGTATGCTTAAAGAATATTGCGTTTATATTGATATAAGTAAGATAATCAAATTAGTGAGTATTTTGACTGGATGACTGAATTTGTAGGGTCAGTGTTATAGTAATGCACAATATTGTCAGACAACCGAATCTTCAAAGTTTAGGAAAAAAATGGACTTGATTGCCCTAACAGTAGTGAGTAGTAAGGGCTCTTTTGCACCTCTACCAGTTCTACCAGAGGATGTTATGGGCGACAATAGATGATCGAATGCCAAATTTAAGCTGATTCCACCGATAACTTTTTATTTTTGAAGACCTTTTAGTTTTCTGATAGATAATAATACACTGTAACGTGGTCATGGCAGACATTTTGTTTATTTACTATAAGGACTTGAATATCAAGACGCTTAAGATAACTTCCTACACACTGATCTTTTTCGCCAACACGCCAGTTAATGATGATGATATCTTTTGTCTGGTTGGCGTTTTACTCTGCGTGCCTGTTGTTCCATTCCGTTATCAAATTGTTGTAAAGAGGAAATATTGGAAGAACAGGCTGTCAGATTTATGGGCTGTTGTGTAGTATGGTAAACAAGAGATCTAACAGGACATTGATGTGAGGGATTAGCCAATGAAACAGACTGTTGCAGTGAGGTCTTGGCGTGCGATGCACGGAACTGTGGGTACGCCTATCCTACTAGAAACATCAACGCTGATTGTTTAATCAAATGTTTGATGTCATAGAGTCAAAAGTCGCTCGTACCCAAATCAAAATTCCAGAATTTCCAGTTGTGAAGACTAGGATGTTGCAATGCACAGCCATCTTTTAATATCTGTGATATCAAATCAAAGATCTCACCACTTGGTCCCTTAATATTTCCACTTCATCTTTATTACACCTTTTTTTTTGGTTTATGTTGACCAGTCATTTTTGTCATAGGTCAACAATTAGATTTTGATTATAAATCAGATGCAAAATTCTCATACAAAAGTAAGTGTTAAGAAAAAGCTGAACACTTTGTCTAAAATTGGATATAAATACATTTAGATCTTGTTTTATTATTACAGAACCAATGTGGTTATGAATTATTCTGAGGTGGAGACAAAAGTAAGAGAAGCTACAAATGATGATGCTTGGGGACCACATGGTACTTTGATGCAAGAAATAGCTCAATATACATATCAATATGAAAACTTTCCAGAAGTTATGGGTATGTTGTGGAAAAGAATGTTACACGAGAATAAGAAAAATTGGAGACGAGTTTATAAGGTGGGTTAATTGTTAGAGATAATGGTTTTTATTGATATTCTTTCTGGAAGATATTTTCATTAGTCTGCACCAGAAATCATTAGTCTGAAATCTGACATTTTGTGAAATGGAAGAAAACACAATTTAAGTAAAGTATGTGTGTATTTAAAAAGTCTTGAATATTTCAGTGTTTTAAATGTATTTATTTTTGAAACCTTTTAGTTATCTGGTTTTATTTAAAGACTTGTTTATTGAAAAATAGTATCAATCAGACATACTTTGAGGTTCTGTTCAGAAAAGTTAGATATTGTTCTCAGACTAAGAGACAAGAGTTTAACTTCCATATTTTTGAACCCTAATACATGTATGAGGTGTTAGTGGCCTTTCAGTGATTACAAGGCTATTTATTATCTAGAAGGGGGGTTGGATGGCTGAATGGTTAGCGTGTGCGCACTGTATCATAATTTCTGTCATTGAGTCAACTGGCGTGGTTTCAATTCCCTTGTTGTACGTGACAAGGAGTAGGGTCGCCTGTTTAACCTCGTGGGTTTTCTCCGGTGAAATAGAATTGAACCATATGTTAGACCTAGTTTGTGTTGAGTGGACGTTAAACCTCATTTCTCTCTCTATTATCCAAAATGTTTGTATGTTGATCAGTAGACAGTAAACCTTATATTCTTTTCACTTTTGCAGTCACTTATTCTCCTATCGTATTTAATAAGAAATGGATCAGAAAGAGCTGTAACTAGTGCAAGAGAACATATATATGATTTAAGAGCTTTAGAAAATTACACATTCACAGATGAAAATGGTAAAGATCAAGGCTTAAATGGTGAGCAACAAATAATTTAAATGAATGTTTGCTACTAAATATTACCAGCACTAAATATTTCGTATGGGGGAGGGGGGTGGGGACCCCTGATCAAATACCAAATACGTTAGAAAACAAATAGCCCTAAATTAAATTTGAATATTTGTATGAGCACCAGCCTGGCTGATGTATCAGTAGAGATTTGCTATGTTTGGAGTGGCAGTTAAGTGTTAAAACATTCACAAATAGTCTGAAAATAACAGGTTATTATTCAAGTGATCATGGAGGACCTGCAAGGGAGAGGTTCAGGAACAGATACATATGCAGTGACTGCCCTAGACATTCGCCAATGGCGATAATTCTTTTTATTGGCAATCATATTGATAATACGGGCAAAAGTTTTGGCAAATGAATTTTAGAGTGTAATTTCGAAAATCTTCTAATTTTAGTCTTGAAATTGTCTAGTTTAACACTTCTTTCGATTGACTCAATGTAGTGTCTGTTTTTAGTACATTAATTGACTCTAGTCTCAATCTTGCCAGTGGCAAATTAGTCAATTGTTGCGCATTTTAAAACAACCAAAAGATCGAGTCTCGAAACTTAACTTTCAAACACAGTTACATCCCTTTTGTATAGCGCTGCTGTGTTTTACTTTCACTTACTCAATGTAGTGTCTGTTTTTAGTACATTAATTGACTCTAGTCTCAATCATGCCAGTGGCAAATAAGTCAATGGTTGCGCATTTTAAAAACGACCAAAAGATCGAGTCTTGAAACTTAACTTTCAAACGCAGTTACGTCCCTTTTGTATAGCGCTGCTGTGTTTTACTTTCGCTTACCGGGTAGCTGTCATTTTTCCAATTTTTTTTCAAATTATAATAATGAATAATGATTATGTACTAATATTTATTTACCAAACTGAAAAAAGGATAGATTCATTTTTACTACCATCATCCGCGAAGCACATTATTAACGAAACGGCAGATTCAACTTCTAGTTCTTCTAGAAAGTTACTGACGGCGAGTTGGCGACAATGTGAATGTGATTGATGTGATGAGGAGTGTACCAGTGACACTTGGAAAATCCTGGAAAAACAAAATTACTCCTTGAAACTCCTGGAAAATTAACATTTGTAGTTTCGTGTGTTAGCTGACCTGTTTTTTTCCGTGAGACTCACGAATTCGCGGCTCTTCTCCCGCACGGGATGAAAATTTCTCATGAAAAATGGTCATATGCCAATGCTACTTTTACTTTCCCAAAGGGAGAAACTCCCTTACTTCCGTTTTCAAAAATCAACCTCATGATTGGTTGAAATTGACCGGAAACTTTTAATTCCGGTAATATGCTTGACAGCCCAAGGTGTCTTAGTGGTTATTATTGTTTGGAATAAATAAATTATATTGTAATGGTAGCATGGTGCATGAGTGTACCTGATAAAATAGAGACCTGTACAAGGTTCTTTCCATTACAATCATTTTTCCCCATAGCTAGTAGTCCTAAACGTCTATGTGATTTTGACAATTCTCCCACGAAGAGAAAACATTTCACGCCACGTGACTTTAGCGTGAAATCGTAAGCCGTTGACTGACATTCAGCCGACTTTCAGTCTGCGATTTTGGATTACTTTTTCATCTTATTATATTACTAATACTAGCAATAGTATTATAATACTTTGATATCGATCTCAATACATGCAGATAATCTGACTCAAAAGTTTTTGAAATATAAGCGCAATTATCGTTTATGTACAGGAAACACTAGCGGGAAAATACCACTCTGAAATCATGTTTCCAGGGATTTCCATTCACGCGATTACAGCCATAGACTATAAATATTTTATATATTATCGTTCAAATTATTACGATTTTTATAAGTTTTAGCTGGCTAATATTCGCGGATTTCAGTTTTAAAATTGTTACAAGCGATTCCATACCCCTTATAAGATATAAAACTGAATGTAGTCATCGATTGTTTCTTCAAAAGTTCACGAATTCGTCGCCGTAAATGGACCCATCTTCTGTATTTCTGAGTTGTGCACACACTGTGCATACGTGCATTAAAAAACAAATTCAAGAGTAGCCCAACTATAGCCTGTACATTGATATGTGTAAGAACTTTGTTTATCATTGAAGTTGTTTTATTTCAGTTCGTCATAAATGTAAAGAATTATTAGAATTTATTGGTGATGATGAGAGATTACGAGAAGAGCGTAAAAAAGCAAAGAAAAATAAAGATAAATATATAGGAATGTCTGGTGAAAGTATGGGTTATAAATCATACAGTAAGTTTATGCAGATATTAAATGTGTCTCTGGCGATATACTCTATCAACTAATGGTTACAGGTTTTAGTTTCTATGATAATTGTTTGTCTTATTCACAGCTGGTTGCTAGAAAAATCGTATTCCTATGTATCTCAAAATTGACATAGATTTTCAAACCATATATGTACCCGTACCATATAGTAATTCTTCCAAAATTGTGTCACTTTTGAACAAGTTTATGAAACTTTTGTTATTGGATACATTTTATTTTCATTCGAAAATACAATATAAATGTATGTTAGTTTTGAAAGGATTTTAGAAATGAATTCCAGCATTTTGCAAGCTGATTTAGATTTTTCAAGAAACCAGTTAAATGCTTTCTATATCAGCTGCTGCCTTCTCATCATTGCACTAAGATATAAGATATCTTATCTTGTAAGCTTACTATTTAGTGCCACAGTAATTAATGAAATCACCAGTTATATATATATACAGCAGAAAAATAGAAACATATTGGTAAAAGATATTTATCAATTGTAGAATGAAGATACAATATACTCTACTAATCCTAATTAAAGCCTCTTATTTATTCCACAATTATTATACAATAAGTATTGCCAGTACCATATATATTATATATATAAACTAGAATCATCAGTATCAGTACCACTAGCCTATTTCACAAATAGTTTATAGATTCACAGTTCATTGCTGAAAGGCTTGATGTGTCATTTAGTGCTATAACAATCCCTTGAAAATTACAATATTGTGAAAGTTTAATCTCTAAATATCAGACCAAAAATGGTTAAATTCTGTTCAATATTTACAAATTGATGATAAATTGATCGATCTCTTCTGCTTAGTTTTCTTAAATGACAAATAATCAACCTGAGTGCATATTTAGCATAGATTAGGCCATGAGAAATGTGATATTTTGGTGAAAATGCAAATAACACATCAAGTCCATAACTCATCATTAACCTTTCTAATCATTCACCGTTGTCCTTTCCATAACCACATGCTTCTATCTGCTTACTATTCAGAGTATGATCCAGACTCCGGGTACAGTAAAGGTACTAGGAGCAGGGATGAAACCCAAAAACTTCCTGGATTACGCTCTGATAATGGTAAGTTGGAACACAGGGAAACCATTGCATCCAGTCACTAAATAAAAGGGATTTGTTAATAGATTCAAGATGCTGATATCAATCACATTTAAATATATATAAATGGGAGAAGTTATTCTATAAAAAAATTAACACTGGTAAATGAGTTATCCTATTCTTAGAAATGGCATTAAATCTTTTGTAAGTAATTTACTGATGGTATTTAACGGGTTTTTGTACAGGTACTTGTAGCCTATTGACCAAGAGTAAGTATGGAATGCTTGATGCATGTGAATTGCTTAATTTAGAATAAATATTGTTTCGTCAAATTATTATTTATGATTTCATAATAAATTTGACCTTTTAATTAACTATAAATGTATTGCTTAATGAAATATGTGAATGCATGTTATAATGAATTGATTGATTTTATTTCAAATATTTTTATATCCCCTTTGTTTACTGACTGGATTGAATTAGTTTGTCCCATCCTTTTGTTTATTTGTTGTTTTGTGTACGTAGCTGAGCAAGTTTTTGTTTATAATTGTTATCATCAGGTGATAGATATGACAGTGCACCTCGTGGAAGAAGTAAACTAGATGATATTGATGACTGGGATCATGATAAAAAATCGGTAGCTAGTGAAGCATTAGATAAAGTTAAAGGTTTATGGAATAATGCCCGAGGGAGAAAAGGCATGGATATGAGTGATTTTAGGTGAGGAAAATTTTATGGATGTTTTCAAATCTGATTAGACTGATTAAATTTAGAAACCTTCTTATGTTGTCTGTATTGTTTGTGGAATGTACAAAGCATATTTACATACATGTAACTAGTATCTAAATATACATTTTGGTTTTGTTTTGTATGTTGCATACAAAATTGCAATATAAAGTAATGATTTCTGTATTAGCTATGCAAACTTCCCCAGCAAATAAATGTGTTTTCAGGTGATCTGGGAAAAAAGCTCATTCTTGTATGCTGTGTGCGCATGAAAATAGTCACTGTTTTAAACTGAATGGATAACTTGGCGAACAACTAAATTCAAACTGAATGTAAAATGAAAATTGTAATATTTTCAAGCGGAATATATTCACATTTATTATAAAATTATTATGTACAGTGATGAGTTAATCACTTATAACATATTGATTGATTGATTGTTGAGCTTGATGTTTGTAATAAATTACTTTCTTTTATCCTTTTATGACTTCAAGCATTTAAATGTCATATTTTGAATAAGTCATCCATTTGAATGTTTGTGCATTACGGTATTATAGTGAAATTATGTCAGAATACAATGCTACATTGTATTTGTTCTGCTGGATATTAGAATTATATCATGCACTTCTTAGGAATTTGATATAACTAATTCACATCAAAGTGTAGAGTATTATATATTTACCTGAATTGTTTGATGAAATTATCCTCTTGATTTTGCTTAAACATTGTTAATTACAGTGAAGGATTTGATTGATATACATACAATACTAATGATGTTTATATTATAACTAGATATATATGATACTAGTAATGTTTATATTGTATTACAGTGATGATCCTATAGATATATATATGATACTAGTAATGTTTATATTACAGTGATGATCCTGTCGATAGATATACTAGTAATGGTTATATTGTATTACAGTGATGATCCTGTCGATAGATATACTAGTAATGTTTATATTGTATTACAGTGATAATTATATTGTATTACAGTGATGATCCTATAGATATATGATACTAGTAATGTTTATATTGTATTACAGTGATGATCCTATAGATATATATGATACTAGTAATGTTTATATTGTATTACAGTGATGGTCATGTAGATATATATTCTAGAGTAATGTTTATATTGTATTACAGTGATGATCCTGTAGATAGATATGATACTAGTAATGTTTATATTGTATTACAGTGATGATCCTATAGATATATATGATACTAGTAATGTTTATATTGTATTACAGTGATGATCCTATAGATATATATGATACTAGTAATGTTTATATTGTATTACAGTGATGATCCTGTTGATAGATATACTAGTAATGTTTATATTGTATTACAGTGATAATTATATTGTATTACAGTGATGATCCTGTAGATAGATATGATAGTAGTAATGTTTATATTGTATTACAGTGATGACCCTATAGATAGATATGATACTAAAGACGAAGATGATTGGGATAGAGATAGAAGACCAGCTAAAAATGAATTTAAGGATGATGATGAAGAATATACATCAGTTGAAAGAACACAAACAACCACAACAGAAAAAATTACCAAAAATAGAAGATCAACTCGTGATTCTAAAAGATCTCTAGATTTAGGTGCGGCATCAGGTTATGCTGATTCTAAGTCAGATTCTCAAGTAAGAGTTTTTTTATTATTTCAGTTTGTTTTTACTGTATTTGCTGTTTTTCACTACAAATAAATTTGTCTAAGAGTACAAGAAGATATAGTGAGAATAATAATAGAATATAACCACATAATATCAATGCTATTGAAAAGTAGGACGTTAAACCCCAGTTCATTTATTGTCCCCCGCCTTTCGAAGAAAGCAGGGGACTATTAAAATGGGTTCGTCCGTCTGTCTGTCTGTCTGTCCTTCCGTCTGTCTGTCCGTCTGTCTGTCCGTCCGTCTGTCTGTCCGTCACACTTTTTGGGACACAATAACTCTCTTCCTAATTGAGCTAGAATGTTCAAACTTGGTGTATGTGTTTATTAGGTCAATGCCTTGATGGAGTTCGAAGATGAGCATTTTCCGCTTAGGGTAAGCAGAGATAAGCAATTTGATTGGTTGATGCTTTGGGACACGATAACTCTCTTCCTAATTGGGCTAGAATGTTCAAACTTGGTGTATGTGTTGATTAGGTCAATGCCTTGATGGAGTTCGAAGATGAGCATTTTCCGCTTAGGGTAAGCAGAGATAAGCAATTTGATTGGTTGATGCTTTGGGACACGATAACTTTTAATTGAGCTAGAATGTTCAAACTTGGTGTATGTGTTTATTAGGTCAATGCCTTGATGGAGTTCGAAGATGAGCATTTTCCGCTTAGGGTAAGCAGAGATAAGCAATTTGATTGGTTGATACTTTGGGGCACGATAACTCTCTTCCTAATTGAGCTAGAATGTTCAAACTTGGTGTATGTGTTGATTAGGTCAATGCCTTGATGGAGTTCGAAGATGAGCATTTTCCGCTTAGGGTAAGCAGAGATAAGCAATTTGATTGGTTGATGCTTTGGGACACGATAACTTTAGTTCTAATTAAGTGAGATTGATGAAACTTGGTGTATAGATTTATTATATGAATACCTTAACTAAGTTCGATAATGAACATTTTTTGCTGAGGGTAAGCAGAGTGATAAGCAATTTGATTGGTAGAAACTTTGGAACACAATAACTCTCCTTCTAATTGAGGTAGAATGTTCAAACTTGGCATAGGTGTCTATTAGGTGAATGTTTAAACTTGATGTATATGTAGATGTTCATTAGGTGAATGTCTTGACTGAGTTCAATAATTAACATTTCGAGCTGAAGCTAAGCAGAGCTAATCGATTTCATTTGTCGATGGTTTGGGACAAGATAATCTTGATTCTATCTGATAGAGAGTGATGAAACTTAGTGAAAAAAATAAATGTGCGATTAATTAATATGTGTCATCTATTTATTTTGCAATTTCGGCGGGGGACATCAGCCTCACTGTTGGCTTGTTAATTACTAGCAGTATACCAGGCATTGCCCGGGGCCCAAATTCAATGGCCTAAACATTTACAGGGTCATGCTGGTTAATTTGATCAGCTTGATTTGCCTGGGGCACAAATTCGATGGCCCAAAACATTTACAGGGTCATGCTGTTTAATTTGATACCACATATGTGGAGGTGTATCGCAGGGACACACACAGACATCATTGATTTAATTTATATAGATTTAAGATATTGTGAGTTAAAGTTAGTGATGGTGATAAAAGCATGAGGAAGACGGTGGAGACTGATATAATCAGTAGCTTTCTATAGGTTTATTAGTTCCCTTATAACTTGATGTATTTATAGAATATTATGGTGTAGCACACAGTAGTACACAGTACACACCCTTCATTGTGTATTAAAGTATTGAAGGAGAACTGTTGCCATTGCAGATTATTTACATTTTCAACTTACAAGGTTGCCATAGTGTACAACAAAAAGTACAAAATCGCCTTACCTAAATTAACGCACCTGGTCAATTCAATTCCAGGGTACAGGTGGTTAGCACTGGGGTAATACAGTGATAATTCAACCTCGGTAGACCACCTCTGTATTTGAAAATTAATTTATATATTAAACTGCACTTGGTCAGCAGTATCCCATCTGTGTTGACCAAACACTAGCATCTAGCAGTTATCTACCAGTATGCTGCTGTAATTGATAATATTGTACATTCTTTGTTTCTGGAACCGCCAATAGACTATGAAATCAAATTTATTTTCTTTTTCTTGTAGAGTCAAAGTTCAGCAACAGATTCTGTACCTAATTTATTAGATATTGCACCGAACAAAACCTCATCTAGTGATTTTTTTGCTGATTTTCAAACAGCTAATGGTAATAGTAATAGCACAGATGATTTTAATCCTAGGGCAGTTGCAGTGCAATGTAAGTATTCTGACAATCTTTAGATAAATAAGATAAAAAATGATTAGATTATTATTACCCTTTTAAACATAGATCTGTATTTTAATCAGATTGATTGAAATGCATACATTTTATACTTTAACTTGAAATTGCAATGATATCTGAAAAGTTTGAATTTAATATTTCAGCTCCGAACTCCAATGACTTTGGTGATTTTACTCAGTTTAATGCTACAAGTCCTGTTGCAAATGGGTAAGATATTTTATACAAATGGGTAAGATATTTTATACAAATGGGTAAAATATTTTATACAAATGAAAACTATGGAATGAAATAAATGCAATTAACCTTACATTCTAATTACCAAAGTGAAGTATATTCCAATAGCATTTGTTAAATTCCTTGAACAACATTAAAACTTTGTATGACTCATAAATTCAAAGTTAAATATCTCAGCAGTGAAAAGAAGATTTGTATCAAATTTTACATTTAGTCTACTTTGAACCTGCTCATTGTACGTGACACTAGTCAAATTGAAATTTATCTTATTACCATGCAGCCAAGAGCTCCAAACAGCTAATGTCCAATTTGAATATATGTTTATAAAATTGATGTTAATTTTGCCTAACAGTGGATAGCAGCCTTTGAACACCTGTAAATAGAAATATCATCTTAAATTGTTGAAATGAAACCAAACACTAACTTAATATATTTATTTCAGTAATCAAGAAGATTTTGCTGATTTTTCCAAATTTGAAGCTGGTGCCCCATCTCCAACTAGTCCGCCTCCGTCGAGTGGGTCTGGTGATTTAATGGGTATGATGAGTTCGCCAACGGGTGCTCCTCTTCAACCTGTAGCTCCAGTGGGTCTAAGTACACCACCTATGTCCTCACCGTCCATGGTTCCTGGCATGATGCCAACGATGACTGGTAATAACATGATGAATCCAATGGGAACACAACCAATGATGCAATCCCAGATGCCTAATGCTGGCATGAACAGTCCAGTTATTAATCCCATGGCAGCCAAAACAAGCATGGGTATGGGAATGCCAATGGTAAGTTATTTTCTTTTAATTACGAGATAAAATAGCTGCTGCAAGAAACATACATTAAGGTCTATAATTCCCAGTGGATTACCCTGTAAAAACAAATAAGATAGAAATTACTTCAGTCTCATTAAAATGTTATCAAGATGTTATTTCTGTTGCTTTTATTTAGCTGATCACTTTAGTGTGTTGTGGGCATATGACGTATGGCAGCATAATACCTTGATTAGACAGGAATTAAAATTTGAGACAGAATCTTTCCTCTTCTCTTCTTCAAATCTCTTTAACCATATAATTGAAATATAATGATATTTTTATTTTCCAGATGGGACAACCTGGTATGCCTATGGGGGGACAGATGCCTATGGGGGGACCGATGCCTATGGGTGGACAGATGCCTATGGGAGGACAGATGCCTATGGGTGGACAGGTGCCTATGGGAATGATGGGTAATATGCAACAGGTAAGTGTCAGATATTATCATAGCTTGACAATTTGGTATATCTAAGTTGGAAGTAATGAATACAAGTCCCCTTATTCCTATCATTTATATTATAGACGTGGGTCATTCTCTTGGTAAAGACAGTATTTAGCCATACCTATTATTTAGTTTCCTATTTTGTTTTCCATCCCAGCCAATGATGATGAACCCCGGTATGATGCCCTCAATGCAGATGCCTATGGGTGGCGTTCAGACAGGAATGTCTTCAAACACTATGATTCCATCAACGGGGGGAACACCAAAAATGGTAAGCTGTGATATCTAATGCTAACAAAATGTACATATCTACAATCTAGACAGTACCATAGTTTTTATTTGTAAAATATAGTGAAGTAATCGAACTTAACAATTATTTATTACACATTGCATTATAAATTGTGTTTGATAACTGATGCTAGTGTTGGAACATTATTCTGGACTATCATCATTGTAGAATTCTCCTGTAGATTGCTAGTTCCTAGTGTACAATGTGCTTTTAGCTAGATGAATAAGTCTTGTTTTTGGTGATTGAAATATTATGTAGATATATATGTTAAGCTGGAAAAATACAGTTTGAATTTAATGCAATGAAAACAGAAATTTACGAATGAATTGAATTATACTGAGATGCAATGAAAACGCGGCATTTTTATATGAAGATGATTGTAGAAGACTCAAAGATGTGGCAAGATTAACTCAAGGGACTGTGCCATGACATCAATTCAAGAGGGCAGGAGTACCAGTGCCATTGCAGTAATGTTTGGATGCCATCACCCTACAATCCTGTATGTCAAGGCCCTGACCAGACTGGCACATTATCCATCTGTAGAATAGCATGCCGCCAGCTTACCATACTACATCTATTGTAAATGATCAACATTATTTCTTCTGTGCCAACTATGCTCTGCTGGAATGAATGCGAGGCAGACAGGTTAAAGCAATAGGGCGGTGTCTGCTTCTTTGAAGGATCCAGATTCCACCTGAGAAATACTGAGGGGAGTGTGTGAAGTTGCTTTGACGACTGCATTGTGCAAATGTGATGGAGTAATGGTTGGGATGGCATTAGCTACTATGACAGAACTGCACATATGTAGATGTAGAATGAGGAGTTGAGTCGCTAAATGTATTCAGCATTAGTTCATCATTTGTAGAACAGTATTGGACTTTGTCTCTCCAACAGTCCGTTTGAATAATCTCAAGCATGTATCATCCCTCTGTACCTACATTTCATTGTAAAGTAATGTTATCTCCCCTGTGAGTTGTAGTTCATTTTCACATTTCAGCTGCATCAAGCCTTGCCAGAGCCTTGCCAGCATTTCCAGTCAAATTTGTGTTGTTTTCATTGCGTCTCAGTATGTTTATATAGCTGCATATTTCAAATTATATTCACATATTTTCTAATTATATATCTGCATATTTCTTTTTCATCTCTTTATCCTAATTCTAATCTCTCTTTATACAGAAAACCACAGAATTTACTAGTTCCTCCAAGGTTTGTTTCTTTTACATTCTTATCTCTTGACTCTTTTCATACATTTTCTACTTTACTATGTCATTTATAGTCTATAGGTTGTAGTTGTAGAAATATTTATAGGGAATGGATTAGTTTACCCTGAATTATTTTATATCAAAAGGGAGCCACTTCGGGTTTTATCCAATGTTGGCTGAGAAAGTTCCTCTGGAACCTTATCCAGTGGTTAAGGATATACCTTAATGTATATCATAGGAAGTATGTTAAAGATATGACAGTTTAAGAAATGAAAACAAAAGAGTGTGCCACTGTTTCCAACTACATTACACATGTCTAGTTTCATTTTATACCAAAAGATGATCAAGTACATATACATATATAGTGCTTTGTGGCACTTTGTGAATCTTTTCTGTTTTTTTGTTTAATTTGCTGTGGAAAACCTCCCCTGAACATAACACTGAAAATCATGTGTACTTATCTGAAGGGGTTTATCCTTCATGCATACTTATATCAAGGGGTTTATCCTCCAGGGGAAAATAATGAGAATGAGTTTTCATTATAAGCTATGAAGTTTCATTCAAATCAAGTTAGTGTTAATGATCTGAATGTTTTATTTTAGAATACGTGGTCTGATTCCGGTGTAAATATAAATTTAGATACGCTTAACCCTGCTAATAGACAGCAAAAACCTTCTTCACCTAGCATGAACCAGTTACAACAACAACAAAATATGATGAATCCAGGTGAGACTTTACCTATGGAAAGTTGTATTACAACTTATAAAGATTATTCAGTATACAGTTAAATTGGTTGACTCTAGAATATAATGTAATATTTTTCACTGTTTAGCATTTAAAGTCAGTTAGCAAGTAATGCTTGGTTTCCCAGATTGTTTTTTTTTCTTGTCAAAATGAATGGGTAACATTTCTATACACTCTGAATTAAAATCGTTTAAAATCTAAGGACTTAATGTTTGAAGTTCTATGTGTGTTTTGTGAACCTGGGTGTGAAAGTCCTGTCATTTTAAAAAAAAACCAACACATACAATTAACAAGCTGTCGGTATTTTTCTCCTACTAACTAGGCTATGTTGTGTGGTACCCTGAAATGGGCTATACACCAGGTATTACTAACTATGTATTCACATCTTGAACTTCTTCATGGTCCATTTAACATGTTACATAAAGTGGATCCGGTCAAGGCAAAACAGTGTGATAGCTGCTGTCAAAAGTGAATTCTGTATAGCAAGATTTGCATTAGAGGATATGACACTTGTTAAAATGAACTGTGGAGAAGATTAAGATGGCCCATTAATTATACGTAGCATGATGTTTGTTGGTTAAAGGAACATTATATACTTAAACTTTCTGTCTGTCTAAGGATTAGATTGGGTTGGGGCTTTTTTTGTCCCCCGCCTTTCGAAGAAGCAGGGGACTATTAAAATCAGCCTTTCTTTCTGTCTGTCCGTCACATTTTTTGGAACACAATAACTCTCCTAATTGAGCTAGAATCTTCCAACTTGGTGTAAGTGTTTACTAGCTGAATGCCTTGATGAAGTTTAAAGATGCACATTTTTTGCTTAGGGTAAGCCGAGATAAGCAATTTGATTGGTTGATGCTTTGGGAAAGGATAGCTTTGGTTTTAATTAGGCGAGAGTGATGAAACTTGGTGTATAGTGTCATTACATCAATACCTTGACTAAGTTTATTAATGATCATTTTCTGCTCAGGGTAAGCAGAGCGATAACAATTTGATTGGTCGAGACTTTGGAGCTTGAGAAATTTGATTCTTATTGAGTGAGAGGGGTGAAACTCCTTGTGTATAGTTTCATTACATTAATACCTTGACTAAGTTTGAATGTGAGCTTTTTTTACTTGGGCTAAATAGATAACTTAAATCTGATTAGTCGAGACTTTGGAGCACAATAACTCTCCTTCTAATCGAGGTAGAATGTTTATGTGTAGGTGTTTATGTTCGATCATGCACATTTTTCACTAAGGCAAAGTAATGATAAGCAATTTGATTGGTCAAGACTTTGGAACATAACAACTCTGCATTTAATTGCAGTAGAATGTTTAAACTTGGTTTAGATGTTCATTAGGTGACTGTTTTGAATGAGTTCAATGATTAACATTTCCCGCTAAAGCTAAGCAGAGCTAAGCAATTTCATTGGTCGTTGCTTTGGGACAAGATAACTTTGATTCTAACTGATGGAGAGTAATGAAACTTGGTGTATAGTTTCACTACCAGGTAATCAGTTTGATTGCTTGATAAATGTGCAATTAATTAGTATGTGTCATCTATTTATTTTGTGATTGCGGCAGGGGACATCAGCCTCACTGTTTGTTTGTTTAGCATCTAGTGATTTTGTCCAGTATAGAAATTAGTTTCCATTATTAGATATCTTATTTTACAA
This sequence comes from Patella vulgata, assembly GCF_932274485.2. Classification (NCBI taxonomy): domain Eukaryota; kingdom Metazoa; phylum Mollusca; class Gastropoda; family Patellidae; genus Patella; species Patella vulgata. The sequence continues at coordinate 68,543,006 of NC_065881.2, forward strand.
ATCTAATAATAACTATCTTGTCTACCAATTTTTTTTACATTACTAATCTATTCTAAGAACTGTATTTAAAGAAATCAAAAATATTTCCTGTGTAAAGTTGTGTTTTTGTGAATGTATAATATACATTATATTGATGAAAAAGGCATGTTAATCTATAATTAATTGATCAACTGCATCAAATTCTTGTTTCGATTAGTTGTCTGTTTAAACCCTGATTGATTACTGTTAGAATCTGTTTCAGGAATTTCACTGTCTTTAGAGCTAAACCTCTTTAGAACTCAGTATTTCCCATAACTCTCGAAATTAAAAACACAAATTAAAATTCAATATTGGTCTATTTGGACTTTGGACCCATTTTTGTCTACTTTAAAGTTAAAAAAAAAAAAATAGAGCCATACACCCTTTAAGTTGTCTTAAAGATTTTCCAATCTTCTAAGTTGTATACTTTTCCATTTTGTTGCACACAATATCTATTTCAGATTGTTCAATCAAAATATATTTTGTTACACAGAAATTATTTCCACAAATAGATTGTTAAATCAACCTTGAATTGCCTGATATTGGATATACACGTCTTTCTTGTTATTGAGATCTGAATTGCATGATGGTATTGTAGATGCACACTGTCAGGCTTGGGGTTTTATCATTTACACTTTTGTAACACTTTTCATCAAATCAGCTATGAACAGAGAGGCATCTGCATGTCATCAGTGAATGTTTTGTCAAGTTGCATGCAATGTTACAAATATACTGATTTATTGGAACTTGAAAGGAAACATATCCTGTAGGATTTTGATGAAAGGATGATTCACTTAATTATAACTGATACTTACATTCCCATTAACAAGCTGATCAATCAATTACAAGATTAACGGTTACAAGTTGACTGAAGATAACAGAATTTTAGGAAATTAATTCAATGCATCCTGAAGCTACTTGAATAATAACATTTAGTATTTCAAACATGGGTAGATGTGATTCCAGTTGCTACTGCTTGTGGTCAATGTTTTCAACAACCTGCTATTGATTTATTTGTATATTTTAGGAATGGGAGGTGGTGTTTATTCACAAGTTCCAACCAATCAGAACATGGGTCAGTTAAATCAAGGCATGTCTAATTTAGCTATGAGCAGTCAACCAAATCAGATGCGCATGATGTCACCAACCATGGGTAAATACAAATGATTTTTGAAGTCTTAATTTTTAAACTCACTGACTTTATTTCGTTTGAATAGATTTAGAACCATGGAATATTTCCTCCACATAAGTCATCAATCCATATTTAATTAATCTACTGCAGTTTTTGAAATATAATATTTGAAATAAACCTTTATTATCAGTTTGTCTTGTGGGCATGTACATGATATCCTTGTGTATATTTGCCTACTACAATCTGATATATGGACAGTAATATCATAACCTGTCCTTACTAATACTTATTCTATCAACTTACGAATCAATATAATTTGATAATACTTTTAGTGGACCTTCATTATCAAAGTGTTTTATTTTATGCTAATGAGTTTTCAAATGTGCAACAAGTAAATACATGTTTCTTTTTTTACAGGTATGGCAGGTATTCAACAACAAGGTATGATGGGAGGTATGGGTAATATACCTCAAGGCACTGTGGGTAGAATGTCAACTAGTACAACTGGGTCTTCATCATTTCAACAACGAACTGATGCAGCATTTGCTGCGTTCGGATCTATCGGAAAATAAAACTTACTGTTAGGAGATAATAAAATAAACATTCTAAAATATCCAGTTCATTCTATATAAAAGCCAAGCTTTAATTCCTCATTCTAATGGGTATATATATATATAGTGAATATCCACACTGTATTATCTATATGCCTACCATACATAGATTCCTGTATTTATAACATTCTGTGATCTATATATCTTGTGGGGGCTGCCATGTAGTCAACATATATTTGTGTGGAAAGTTCGTGATAGTGAAAATAACCTGTTGTTCTCTATGGGCATTCATGAATATTAACTAGACTGATGAGAGACCAATGGTTAGTCTATGTCTGTTACTATCATTCAAGAACACAACCCTAGTGTTTCATTTTGTGAATTTGTGAATTAAATAATGGCAAAAGTTGAATGTGATTAAAATCCATAGAATGCATCAATTCCTCTATTTATTATGTTTCATGATTTGTGTATGTCTCTGATGTAAACATGTATGTCTAATAGCAAATTGGCTGACTCTAATGTTTTTGTAGATGTATAGCTTAGGAACCACTTTCATGGTACATTGTTTCTAAAATACTTATATTTTCCCAAAGAGTAACTTTCATCTCAGAAAATGGAGTATCATGGAAGTGGATCCAGATGCCTGGAATAAATGAACAGAAGATAACTATTGTATTTAATATATGTAAAAACAGATTCCAAGAGTGTAAGAACAAAATATTGACATCATTCCATATGTATTCTATTCAGCAATTTCCTCATTCATTTCGATCTACAAAGTCTTATACATTTACTTTCCATAGAGATTTGTTATTGATGTGCAAGATTTATCCGCAAAATACATTTGTGGACGTATATTGCCGTCACCCCCGTCCGTCCGTCTGTCCGTCGTCCACAATTTCTTGTGAACGCTCTAATGCCAAAAGTTATCATCCGATCTTTCTGAAATTTACATGCATTATTTAAATTAGTGAAACGAAGAAGCCTATTGATTTTCGACAATTTCCGTTTATTACGTCTAGAGTTATGGCCCTTGCTTCACTTTATTGATCCTTGTGAACGCTCTCACGTCAAAAGTTATCATCCGATCTTTCTGAAAATTATATGCATTTTTTAGATTGCTGAAACGAAGAAGCCTATTGAATTTCAGCAATTCCCGTTTATTACGTCTAGAGTTATGGCCCTTGTTTCATTTTATTGATCCTTGTGAACGCTCTAACACCAAAAGTTATCATCCGATCTTTCTGAAATTTATGTGCATTATTTAGGTTACTGAAACAAAGAAGGCTATTGAATTTCGGCAATTTCTGTTTATTACATCTAAGAGTTATGGCCCTTGTTTCACTTTATTGATCCTTGTGAAAGCTCTCACGTCAAAAGTTATCATCCGATCTTTCTGAAATTTATTTGCATTACTTAGGTTACTGAAACGAAGAAGGCTATTGAATTTCGGCAATTTCCGTTTATTACGTCTAAGAGTTATGGCCCTTGTTTCACTTTATTGATCCTTGTGAAAGCTCTCACGTCAAAAGTTATCATCCGATCTTTCTGAAATTTATTTGCATTACTTAGGTTACTGAAACGAAGAAGGCTATTGAATTTTGGCAATTTCCGTTTATTACGTCTAAGAGTTATGGCCCTTGTTTCACTTTATTGATCCTTGTGAAAGCTCTCACGTCAAAAGTTATCATCCGATCTTTCTGAAATTTATATGCATTATTTAGATTGCTGAAACGAAGAAGCCTATTGAATTTCAGCAATTCCCGTTTATTACGTCTAGAGTTATGGCCCTTGTTTCACTTTATTGATCCTTGTGAACGCTCTAACGCAAAAAGTTATCAGCTGATCTTTGTGAAATTTATATGCATGATTTAAATTAGTGAAATGAAAATGCCTATTGAATTTCAGCAATTTACAATAATTACTTCTAGAGTTATTGCTCTTATTTCACTTTGTTAAACCTTGTTAATGCTCGATTGATAATCCGATATGTATGAAATTTATATGCATCATTTAAATTTGTGAAACAGGTCTATTGAATTTCAGCAATTTCCGTCAATAATTTCTAGAGTTATGGCGATTGTGAACGTTTGAATGACAAATGTGATCTGTATGAAATTTGTATGCATTATTTAAATTAGTAAAACGAAAAAGCCTGTCAAATTTCAACAATTTCTGTAGATTACTTCCAGAGTTGAGACCCTTGTTTCAGTTTGTAGAACCTTGTAAACCCTCAAACGACAAAATTTATAATCTGATCTGTATGGAACTGTCTTGTAAAGGCTCCCAATTACCACAAAGGAATAAATATGCGACAACCCTTGACAACCGCTCGGACGATTTAGCTGCTGTGGGCGTATGTTTTGTTGCCTGGCAACCTATCTTTATATGGATGTGATATTGATAATGAACAATATGTTTATTATACATAATATATTAAATATAACCAGAAGATCTCCTATATATATAATGTATAATGACGTACCAGAAAATATTTTCTAAATATTACCATTATATTAACTGTTACTTTAACTAGTCTATTTAGATGAATTTATTTCAACAGTATTTTAATATGTATACTTAAAGGTCAACATATCAAATTCATTGTTTCTGTCTGTAGCTGTTGTACCTAGTAGTATCAGAATAGTCAAATATTATTATGGTGCATTTATACTTATAGTAAATGTGAATTTTATGTTTGAAAGTATATAGATGTTTTATAAATGACATATAAGACTGTATTATTAATATCAGTATTGATATTAACCCCAGGGTTTATCTGTTTTTATCTGGTATCAGGTAATTAATACATTTGTTTCAGATGAATACCTTACTAATTACAATATTGTGGTATTTGATTTTGATTTCTTAATTGGATGTTAAATAATCGATCAAAGTGCATATTTAGCGTGTATTGATAATCAGTAAGAAATTTGATATTTTAACGAAAAAGCAAACACTGCATCAAACTTTTAATATTACTGTTTAAAACTGATATATTAGTTTATAGATATCAACTATTGTATAAAACTCAGACAGGTTATTGTTTGTAAAACAGATATAAACTATTGTATAACTATCTGCTGTATTATTACTATAAGCACTTATTATATAGCATTGTTTATACGGTGTAAAATATACATGTAATTTGTGATTTATATCACAGATTTTCTGAATGATGTGCCATTTCAACCGCAAAAGATGTTCTATCTTAAAATTCCTGGAGATAAATGTAGCTTTCATTTGAACAGCTTATGGTAGCTATTCTGACCATCTGTCTGCTGTTATAGTTAATTACGCAAATGCATATCCTACAGCAAGCTGCCATTTACGCCAGGAGCTAATAAAAAGCATGTGATAAGGTAGATGAGCTGACAAATGTGAGCTACTTTGGGAGGAGGAGAATTTAAACTAGCTTAAATTAACATAACTGGTGTTTTTAAGATATCTTAACTGTGTCCGTCTTAATGGGATAGTAATTAGACTCCTGCAATATGTGATGCATGCAGGTCAGTTATATAATGATACTCAAATAAATTTTCTATTAATATTTCTCTTGTTCTTATAGCGAGGTATAAAATTGTGTAAAAGGAATTTATGTGAACATATTATGAATGTTTGAATATATATATATATGGTATTGTCAAAGATTTAATGTATATAGGTGAACATGAAAAACAAAATATAATGTATAATATAGTTTTGTAACATATTTCAAATTCAAGGTACAATATTGGATTTATGACAAAAAAATGATCTGCTATTTTTATTTATTTGGTTTTAATACCACTTTGATAAAGATAGTCTTAATTAATAGTAGAAGTGGTATCTATTATATATTAAATAGAACATATACATGACGATTCACTAATATCTAGTAATTTTGTAATCTCTACTTAATGGTCTTATGTATTATGGGGAAACTGCATCATTAAGGAAATTGCTAGTACAAGTAGAGTAATATTCATGTGTATTTCAATCAATATTACCAAGGGTTTACATTCAAACTTCAAATTTAAATTATTTTTTTGTGTGTGTGGTTGTTTCATAAAAATCATGAGCAAATTTTTAAAATTTGAAAATTGATACATACCAGAATTTTTAGACATCTCTCAATGTTGTTATGATTGATTTTAATGTGAATAAACTGAGGGTGAAACATTTTGTACAAATTTTTCGCATATTGATTCTAAATCTGTATATTATATTATTTGTTATTATATATGTATATATTCTAAGTTGTAATATTTTAAATGATTAATTATTAAAATATGGTTATCTAAAATTCTTAACACATTGTTTTACTTGGTGGATCACCACAGAATTACAATTCCAATCTGATTCCCTATTTTCCTCTGTCAGAAAACTCCTTTACAGTAAAAACCAAAAGGATGGGTTATATTTATTTCCATTTATTTATATATATGCCAAGCCTCAAATCAGTTTCACACAATTATAGTCACTAAATAAACGATCATGTACTTAATAAGCTATGACCATTAATCATCTATAAATAATAGACTGAATACTGGTTCCAAGTGTCGTCCATAACATCCAGACACTTTTGAGTAAAAGATAGGTTACGTGCCCTTGTTTTGAAATTAGTCTCGCTTAACCAGTCCATCGACCATTCTACGTCTGATTGACAAGTCGGGATAATCAAGACTACTTTTTTACGAAACATAACAGAAAGCTAGAACAAGAAATTGAATTTAGAAATAAGCACTTTAGCCAACTCAACAATTGTTTTAAGAAACTTGTAAAAGTAAAATGAAACTACTGCTAGTATCATGTTCCTGCTAACGAAAGTGATTCAGAGATATTATTTGTACTAGCCTAAACCAAAAGATGCCGCTCTTAACGGTACAGTTAATGATAAAGCAATTTAAAAATTAAAACAAAGGTAATTTCTAAAGCTGCTGTAAAAACCAAGAAGCTAAATTTTACTGCTATTCAAATTCGTCAACAATCGATTTTTTACGGCTGTAATAGTTGATATATTTGTAGAGAATTGCACGTGCCATGGCTATTTATCGACTCAAAGAGAGTGCGGGGTAGTCAGAAATCAGTTCGAGACACGCAACTGAAGCGTGCACATTTAGCCGTGTCGAGACCAACTTTCTGTAGAGTACACGGGTCACCCTACTGTTGAAACCCAAAAAAATAAAAGCTGCTCGTTACAACATGGATCGTATTACAGTTCTATGGTTACAATTGGTCTCCCGACCTAATATTTTCAGGGGCATCACGTTAAATGGAGTTGTCTCCCTTGTATCAACTATTGATTTGGTGGCCATCGTCTACAATGGACCTAACCTTGTTCAGCTCTGGGCCCTTATTCACGAAAACTTAAACTAAAATACAATCAAAATTTTAAGAAATACTGCAATTCGATTGGCTGACCAGTAAAATCAATTTGCATATATCCAATGAAGTTGCAGTATTTCTTAAAAGTTCGGTTGTAACTTAGTTTAAGTTTTCGTGAATAAGGGCCCTGAACGTTCAGGAACCGGCCTATTGACTCCTTGTCGAAAACATTTCAGTCCCCAGTAAATCTTACTGAGCAACTGTTTACGGCTAAATGGTCCCGTGTCAGTACCTATGAACGCCTTTACAGTGTAAAGGAACATTTTAGTGAGAAAATAAGACAAAACTTACCTCGCTATAGTCAATATGTGCGACACAACATGCCGTTAAAAATACGTCCTCTTCTGCTAAACAGCTTGGCAGACGCCATTGAAATCTAAATATAGGGTAACGCACAAATTTACGTATCTCGGCCATATAAGACGAAATGAAATTTAGGTAAGCTGGTGAATCAAAATTGGAATTTATGAAAAAATTCGACTGTAATTGGGCTAGGCAAAACAATAAATGATTGAAGATTCTCAATTTCTAAAGATTCCAACTGTTCCCCACCCCACCCCTCGCCTATGTAAATTTCGTTTTTTCATATATGGCCGAGTTACGTAAATCTATGCGTTACCCTGTATTTAGATTTCAATGGCGTCTGCAAAGCTGCCTAGCAGAGGGAGGGGGGGGGGTATTTTTAACGGCATGTTGTGTCACACATACATGAGTTTCCCGGGGACTAACACCCGATCGTTTAGCCGTAAAAGATTTACTGGGAACTGAATTTTTTTCGGGGCGATTTAATGAACTTCTAAAACAATGTTATGAATTAAGACAAAAATAAAAGGTGTTTAATTCCTATTTAGTGTAAATGGGTATATAAGATATTACGCCGAGGCGTAAAATACTAAAATGACTACGATTCTGTTCGGTCCATTTTGTATTACTAACGTCAATTCTCGTTTCTTTGGGTTCTTTTTTTGTGGAGTTGAACGCTTTCTTCTACATGTGACAACCTCTTTCTCAAAAAGCATGTACGAGGTTCACAAAGGAAATCTTGAGATACAAAAACTGGAAGTAGCATACTATTAAACATGCAACTGTCGATCCTGTATATTTTAACGTAACCAAACTCTTAACCCTCTTGTCCGTCGGTTTCAAATTCATGACTTCGCTCAAATCTGGCAGAAAATGTTATTCAAACCATTTTCTTCCACTGTACACCAAAAAGTCGCCATGCAAACAGGGAGAAAAGGAAATGGGGGAAGACCATAATAGTCATCTAGAAGATTTTCGTATTACAACTATGAAACGGTTTGAGTCATATTGTAATAAAGTAATGAGGTAATTGGTAAATATATAACAAACAAATCCAAAACAGTTATACTGCTCTGCGAAATCAATGCTTATATGAGCTTAACCTTTTTGAATTTGACGATTTTGTTAAAATGCCATTTAAAAAGACAAAACATATCCTATAATATGTCTTCCGTTATTTTCCTGCTTCAATGATTTGGAGAAACTTCGGGCCAGATATTTCATTGATTTCACAAAATCCCTGAAGATTTTAGGGATTTCAAGAAATGAGAGCGGAACGGGTATTTAATGACAGAAACTGTTGTTGGCGGTTAAAGGAAAATATTTCAATGCGGGCGCAAATGATGTAAAGTAAAAACGGTTACACATGTTACTGAAACATTCCTAAGTGATTACTATTGTGAAGTAAAGCTCGAATACTTTAGTTATTCTTTACTCAGTATCGGTTAAGAAAGCGTAATATATATTGCATATTAAGAATATTGGCGTTAGTTTATAGACTGACTGGAGATATGAATATAGATCAAGAACCAAATAATGTAAAAAATAAATTATCTTCACGTGCAAATCAGTGGTATCTAAATTCCCGATTAAGGTGGATTACTGCAGCCTTGGGAACATTGCTAGCTTATTTTAAACAATGAAGCATAATATGTACCCATTGATGCCGGCCGGCATCGAACAGAAACATATAAAGAAGCATTTTCTTCAGGCGCTTTAATGTTTCGATGCCTACCGAACCTGTCTCAAAATATATATTTTTATGTTTTGAACGGCAACTATCTAAGTTGTAAAATGTCCTAATTTGCCAACACAAAAATGAAACCCCACTGCTATTGCAGAACTTTCACAAAATGTGGACGGATTTCCCAGAAGGGATATAAATAGTCTTATTTTTAGCACAGTCTAAATTCAGTTACAAAGATATGTAAAACAGCTAGTCACAAGTGAGGCGTTGATTATGAAATTTAGAATTTCCGAGAATTTGTAAACACCGACATCTTGGAACTATACACCTACAATTTCTAACCTAAATATTTTACCTAAATCAAAGAGGAGCCTTAATTGTATGTTAAACATTGGCCTATATATCATTATTTTTCATTCTGCTTTGTAGATTGTTGCAATGGAGTTTTTTTTGTCAGAGCAGTTGACGAACTCTCACCGTGTGTTTACCGAAACAAATTTCTCACTGTTTTAATGTTCAGCCAATCTTTCATTCGTTTAAATGCGAGAAACAATTTTAGCCATACAAATCTATTTTGAAAGGGACAATAACACTCTTGCTGGCTTGACAGCTCCAGAAAATAAAAAATAGCCTTATTCTTTGTACTAGATGTGTTAGTGTCCTACCTTTTGTGTAAATTATCCATTAAATCCTATTTTACTTGTCCAGAGGGTTCAAAAATATTTTTAAATCCAAGTCACATTTGAATAGCTTTACGTCAGGCTTTTCAAATCATTTAGTTGAATTTTTCCATTTTTTTAATTTAGGTGTGTTAAGATGAAATTTGTATCATCAATTAATTGGAATATTGTAAATTAGTACAATTTGTTGACCAGAATAAAGATTGGGACATATTATTCAGTTACAACAAGAGTGGTATTGAGCCATTAACAAAATGTAGATCAAGCGACATGCTCATCAACTATGCAACTAAAATCTGTATTGATACCCCAATCCCCACCCCGTGCATCGCTTGTAATTCTCACCGATAATCTGGCTGTTTAATTTAACACATCTAGAATGGTTCCCTAGTTAATATATTGTAGTCCTTTCAAAGCATCGGTTTCAGAAGTTTTTATTATCGGGTTTCAAACTCAAGTTCCATTTCCATGACCATCACTAAAATCTACTAATGATGAATTATTTATCGCATATTGGATGGAAAGGATATAAAACGTGTCTATAAAAGTTAGTCCGCGGCAATGAGTAAATATTGACAAATGGAAAGTGTTACGATAAATATCGTTACACGATTATATCTAAGATCATATCATAAGTTATCAATTTTTATCATGATTATAGAGGAAGAAGAAGTCGGTCTTTGGGTGTTAAATATAATACTACCACCATCTTAATGTGTCTATGTACAGTTTAATGGTTCTGTATCAGGCTCGTATCACAGTGCGATTAATTTTTTCATATCACTTAAAGTTGATGTGAGACATTTTCTCGATCAAGACATTAAATCGGCCTGGATACGAGTAATACTTTGCATCTGTTTTTTAAAAAATGATCCACCACACCACCCCGGGATACGTTATATGAGTATCCTAATTTAAAAAAGTAAATCGAAAAAGTATGTGTGTATACGTTATTAAAAAATGATTCTAGAATTTAGTAAATCGTTGCTTGGTTTAAAGGAAGCTAATTTACGAACCGCCAAAGAAATTTATACCACACCCAGCAATATAATTACAGTGAAATAAGGAGATACATGTTACAAAGATGACGGGAACCAGCTTACGTACATCGTATCGTATATTCCAAGAAGCGGTATAATTCTTGTGCAAAGTACCATTAATACGTCGATACCTTGCTATGTGATATTACCTTGCCGAATTTGGATAGAACTTACTGACCCGTCTTCATTAACCCAGTTTAGGAGCAGAACAGTAGGACGTTAAACCCCATTTCATTTCATTTCATTTCGTTAAATTCCCAGTTCGATGCTTTAATTTAAATCAGCTGTTTCCGAATCATGTTAGTTGAAATCAAAGGGGAATTTCTTGTTATCACATTAAAACCCAAAAAATACTATGCAAAATACAATAAGAACAGTAAGAGTATCTATATGTAATTCTCAGAAAAGCATTTCCTGTTTTATGTATCATATTATCAGTACATACCCTCTATGCCATCACGGTTTAGAGCCAAGTAAAGTGTGATAAAAACATGAGTAGAGGATATATAGATTTTAAAATGGTATCAATGGTACCATAAAATGGTAAATGGCACTACCAAATCATTTTTATGGGTTAGATAATTCCCAAATGGTCAATGGTAATAACTGGCATTATGTAGATCAGACTTCTACACAGAATAGATTTAAGAGTGCTCTAACGTACATTTCTGTTCTTAATGATTTATTTGTTGGAGTAGTCAGTAATTGAAGATAATTAAACCAAGGGTAGGGCACAAGTTGATACGAATTGCCTAACTTTATATAAGAATAAGGTTATTGTATATTAACGTTTTTCATGAAACTATTTCATACGGGTACTATTAATAATCAACAGTACTCCCATTGGGAAATATTTTCGAGTTTTTTGGTTCAAACCATATTTTGTCATTATGTTGATTTAGTGCTGATTATTTAGCCTGGATCAAAGGGACTGCACGATTCCACACAATCGGGACCCATTTATGGTGCAGAGTTAGATATTTTCGACCATTCTTCAATAAACTGGCTGAACGATTTCAACCAAATTGGCAGCAATGTTGCTTCGGGGGGCTATTGTGTCTCAGATTCAGAAGCACACATTGAAGGCGGATACTTCAATTTATTAATCGATCTATTTGAGTTAGTTTTTCCAGGCATATTGGTTTTGTAGCCTGTAAATTGTGTTTACCTGAACCCCATGTTATTGCAGATGATGGGGTCAAACAACATGCCTCTCGACACTAAAAACATAATCTTCTTAAAGCCAGATCTTCAATACGAGATGTACGAACTGATCCACAATCTAATGGAATAATTAAATTAGGGGCTGTTGTCTAGGTTAAAAACACCGTCAGCTCAGAAATTAATGATGATGATAGGTTAGCAATAATGCATCATCTAAATACATCAACCAAGACAGAATGAAATGAAAAGAGATGGGGTTTAACGTCCTATTTTTCTGCTCCGATTAAGCGAATGAAAACGGGCATACGCCATACAGTGCGCAATGAAGGACATTTTGCCCAGATATCGGCGCTACGGACTATCTTATTTCGAATTCTAACTGTCAATTGTTCTTTTACGGGAGCTCGGTTTTCCACCCATCCGAACGACTAGACTCTGACGTGGTCAGGTCCTCTCTCCTGCACCATTGACTTTCTCAGTCAACACCAGTAAAGAACTCGAGACCTCCTGATTAGCGAGCCAGCGACATACTCACTGAGCCACCGTGGCTCCCCAAGACAAAATAGAGATGCATACATGTTGTTTAAAATCAAATACTTTACTGGGGCAACTCGGTTAGCTACGCCTATAATGTTTTCTAAATAGAGGGAATATATTCCAACTAAACCAATCCATGACCAATTTGCAAATCATGTTCTAATAACAAAGCCAGTTTATACTTTTACTTCTTGTCTGCGTTTTTACTACCGTGGAGCAGACATTTTACTTCAACCAGTCAGTCTGTCTGGGTGACGTAGAAGTGGATTGACGGGAAAGCAAACTTTAATTTAGTAGCAGTACATCGAACATCGACGTTATGTTCAGCAGTAGCGCCATAACAACAATCCAGCAGTAACACCCCAGAGAAACAATTAACAGGAACCATGTTGAAACTGTATGGAATTCCAAGACGAAAACAATTCGCAAATACCCAATTGCAAACCATTCTACAAAATAGTCATGTACAAATATGTTATTGATAACGGCCATGTATGAATAAATAACCACAGTGAATTAATTGCCGCGATGTAGAAGCAATTTCTTTAGATTTGATGCCGTCTTTCAGTCTTTATTTCATTGTATAAATTGGATTCAAATGGATATTTATGGATTGACTCGGGAGAGGTATAAGATTTCTCTTTTGAAAAGCTGTGCAATGTCTGTATTCTCCTGGCAGTTGCAGCCTCATTAACCTCATTATCACCAGTTTAATCATGTTTACACACTCTTTATGTGTATTGAATAAGATGACGACTGCTTCATCAACCTCATAACGAATACCGTAATGATTAGATATCACTTATTTTCTTTTATTTATTATTAATGTCATGTATGACAATCCAGGGAGAATTAAGCATGGATTTAATTCGTCGATAAGTCATCCTGCATTTTCATTAATCCCGGTATTAATGTGTAATATGAAGGATAAAGACTGATAACTGGCATGGTATATTGAAAGTTTATGGCACATAATAATTTTGGTGACGTTTATGTGCTATTGGTTCTATTAATGGTATGTTGAAGGTTCAAGGTTGGGTTTTAACGATTATTGATATATTATTATATATAAGTAGAGGTTCTCGTTAGTTAGCTTGTTCCGTGGCGAGGTGCTAAATATTAATTATTACATTTAGTTTCTAATGGCAGTATAAGCCGATGTTGTGAAGAACATACATGTATTCAAGGGACATGTTATTATGTCCTTCTTTTAATAATTTATCTTCCATTCTAGACAACATTAAAGTTCCATTCTACCACTTTTATTTGAGAATTTCACAGTTATTACATTTATTTGTACCTAACGCATTTATTTGTACCTGGCGCATGTTAAATCCATTTGGTGAAAGCTACATAGTGTACACAGTTAAAGATAATCGTGCGAATTCTGACAGAAATTGAAATCGCGGATCTATAATACCAACCAAATGAACCTTGTATCTGTTAAAAATGATCTTTCGATCCGATTCCTATCATTTATAGTAATTTATACACATATAGGTCAAGATCTCTACAAGATCATTAGACGGTGCTTTATCGTTTTTCTTTTTCATTATGTTCGTTTTATTTCTAGTTTTTCTAAGAGATCATTCAAGGTTGAAGAATATCTGTCATTCTTGTCCAAACATATATAGACAGTCCTGATTGGATATCGCTAGAAAACACTGCCTTAAGCCAAGGGTTTACATTTGCATTTGTAACTCAACGATGATAACATTGATTTTTGTCTATTTTATTCCCATTGAGGTTTGCCCGTGGGAAGAGACTTGTTGTTCGCGTTTCTCTCTTTTTTCGCTACACAACCATCAAACACTTTGCGCTTTTAATTATACAGCGTACGACTTTAGCCGTGTACAAAAGTACGTGTGAAAATTTGCAGCAATCTTGGGATTAAGGTTGGAACAATTTTTACTTCAGATTCCAACAAAAAACCGCAAGACACAATTGCATTCAGATGTATTTCCAGAAAATAACTGCTTTGAAAATAAACGATAAATCTTTAATGTCTATCATTAGCAGCTTTTCTCGATCTCGATTTCTGAGAAAAAATCCCACGGTGGACAGAAAGTTACATTTAATGTAATTGAAGATAAACGTGAGAGTGCTAATGTACATTTAAAGATATAAAAAAAGGTTGTGGCTAGGACATTGAACGAAGCCAAATTACATTTAATCATTATCTTTTAATACCGTTCTCTGAAAGATAAATGGCATGCGATTGATGGGCAGAAGTCAATGTAGGAAAGCATTCGGAGGAAAACCGGAAGTCACATGGTTTGATCCATGTCCAAGTCACCCCAGGTCATATTAGGTTGTTTGCAAATTTCAGCCACCATTTTGGTCAGTCATTTATTGGCAATCAGCATTTCTAAAATCAAATGTATCGATGTAATTGGTAAACGAAGCACTCATCCGTGTCCTTGCAAGTCTAGAAGATGATTTTGTCAAAATTAACAAAAGCTTATTTTGAATTTATCAATTAAAATATAAAAATAAAATAGGTTTCACTAAAGGTGTCCTCCTCTACTTTTTATCTTTTATAAAATGTATCACTCAAATACATTTGACTAAAGAAGACGTTTTGGTACATTTCCTATAATTCGCTAAAATGAAGCTCGACTTAATTACCCAAACATGCAACCCGGATCTTAACACGTCCATTCATTAAAACCTTTGGCTTAATTAGAGCGATGTTCGACCTCACAAAAAGTTTTGGGATCTGGAGCGGCTGTTAATTTTACTCCTCAATTTTACGAGTAATCACATTCTTCTTATCGAAAAATGGTTTTCATTGTATCGTTAAAAAGTATGATGCATCACATACACCCGATATTGCAATTTTTATATTTGACACACCAAATTGTATATTTGGACACCATTTTTTATATTTGATACACCAATTTTTATATTTCATACATCAACTAGGAAACAGCCATAATATGATAAACAAAAAAGCTTTTACAAAGTACGTACAAGGTCTACTTCTTTCGCTTGTAATTGGACCAATGAAAGACATAACGCATGATCACATCCCTGTATTGACAGTTTCTGATGCCACATTTGTCATTCTCGGCACATTAGTGAGCTAGGTACAAGAGTTTTCGAGGATGTGTGCTTGCC
Organism: Patella vulgata; assembly: GCF_932274485.2. Lineage (NCBI taxonomy): Eukaryota > Metazoa > Mollusca > Gastropoda > Patellidae > Patella > Patella vulgata. Next base: position 68,558,608 of record NC_065881.2, read on the forward strand.
TTAAGTGTCATTTATTAAACAAATACAAAACAATTAAGAAATGTCTGTATTTTTAGTGTGTAGGACGCATATTGATGTTTGCATATTATCTATTCATTTAAATATCATCTTAGGAACGAGGATTTTAACAGACTAATTAAACAATTCTTGGAATGTTCGTAATATTAGATTTATTGGCATCGTTCTAGCCGATTATAAACGTTTAAAGATACGTACTGTATAAGAATGCAATCCCACATGGGCATTGAACATATAAATATAATACATATTGAAAGTGCATAACCCAGTTTATGAGTCTATAAGCGATGAAATATTTCAGATCAGGGAGCCAGATCATACGCCATGAGGGATTTGGATTGTTTTATTTACATATTTGTCATTTTTCCAATGCATATAGTGACATATAGGCGTATTTTAAGACTCTAATATATTTTAAGTAATCTCAGAGCGGATATCATCTGTTTGGTTTCAGACAGAACCCGGCATTGTTTTATTTTAAATCACAAACTGGCATGATAAATACACCCATTGTTGCCAAAAACCACCCGATAATCTAATAAATAAATAGACTCAATTATGTTTCTGATTACCGCAGAATCCAGTTTCTTAAAGTGATTACTTTGGTAATAGTATAGATATAGATTAGAAAACTAATATTATTTTCAACTCGGTTTGGAACAAAAATAGTTTATAAACATGCTTTGTGTTGCCACAAAGAGATAACTAGTTTTGAATGTTTAGATTTAGAATTTCTGTGGCATCCTCTACAACAGAAGGCAGAGGTTCCTTGCATTGTTAATCACACAAGGCCATCTTTGGAAAATACCTAGTTTTTACGCGTTCTGCGAATCACCGTTGACTGCAGTTGGGGGCGGGGGTGGGGGGGTATTGCAGATTGAACTAATATATTCGTAATTTCTCATTGGATCGAAACCAATCCAGTTATAAATATAACTGTAGACAGGTTACAAGAGATATTTTAAGACATCATTTTGACGGATAATTTAATCATCTGTGTCGTTTTATTTCTTACAGGATTCAGATCTATTGAACATTCGAAGATCACGGTGTCATGTTGTTATTACTTGTGCAAGGTAAACATCCAATGAAAATGCAGCTCTTCCAATCACAGTGATCTATTTATGAACTTAATGAAGTCTCCTTTATAAAACACCAGAAGTAAGTCGTAAGAACGCAGGATGTTCTGTGTTCTGAATGTATGATCTTATGTAGAGATCATTATTAAACAAATGTTCGTACTGACATGACAGTTACCCCCCCCCCCGGCATACACTATTATGGACAGAATTTGGCAAGCAAGAAGTATTATATTAAAATTGTATTAAAAGGGGCATTATGGGAATTTAGATAAAGAGTTAGAAGCTCTCCTTAGAACAGTTAAAAGAAAAGATAACGTAAATAGAATATGCTAAAAATTTCAGTCAAATTGCTCAATTCTGAACCGAGATATTAGCTGGATAAGTTAATTAAACATACATCATGAAAGAGCTATAATCTGCCTATTTCAGGTCTTTCTTTAGGCCTGAAATGTTCTCTAAATTATTAATAAGACATTAATTAACTTATCCAGGACATAATCAACTCCTGCGATATTTACTGGATTAGGATCCGATTTGCTGCTCAACTTTCATTCATGAATTAATCATGCAATGAATAATCGAGACAATGTTTTTTATCCTTCCGACTTTAGTAATGATGATCGAGGCTAGGCCGAAAATTCAATCGCTAAATTCTCGGTTCACAGTGGATCAGTTTGACTGAAATTTACAGCAAATTCCCTTTACATTATCTAGTTTTTTTTAAACTATTATAGTGAGAACTGTCAGCTCTTTATCTAATCTCCCATAATGTATCTTTAATGTCTAATAAATAATATAGATAACATTTCTGGCCTAAAGAAAGACCTGCTTTATTTGCATTTTTCGAGAATTAAATATAAACGCGAGATAATCTCCACGCGGTGGACTTGTTTACATATGGAACACCATTGGGAACAACCATTTTTTTTACTGATATTAGGGATTCAACGGTAGTTTGCAAAGAAATCCTACACGACAATTTGAATGAACTTGATCTTATAGGTTAAAGTGAAGTGCAGTTAGGGTAGGTAAAATAAAGACAATCAATTCCATAAACATGTTACCCTTTTAACAATCATAATAAACTAGCTTCGATCAATACCCCAAAATATACTTTATAACATTAAATAAACCGTCTTTAAAATCAGAGTAATATTATCTCAGCCCACAGTCAACTTCCCGGACATGTTGTCAAAGTAAACTTTACAATATGGAATCGCTGCGATGGGAAGTAACGTGCGTCACTAGTAATGAAGATCTCCCGATTTTGTCATTTTTAATAGAGTTGCCTTGGTGCTAGGGAAACACTTCAAAGACTTTCAAAGAGCTACGGATTGTTTCTACAAAGCCTGCTAGTATCCTTTGAAAGATGATACAAATAAAAAAAATATTGTGCTATACAATTCTGATAATTGTTAGTTTTAACATGGGAATGTGTTATTGATCATGAATTTGTTGTAAGTTACGAAGACACGTAATGATATATTTTCTGATGGCACTCTATACCTTGATCGAGAGTTATTTACCTGTTATTCGAGCTTTAACCACTATCGTTATTATACTTATATAGTCGCGTATAAAAAGCATAATTTCTGTGATTTTGAAAAAACAAAACCAAATGAAATGGGATCTTACGTCCTACTGTTCTGCTCCTATACTGGGCTAATGAAGACTTGCATAAGCCATGCAGTCTGCTATGAGGGAAATTTTGTCCGGGCAGCGGCACTATGGCCTACTCTTATATCGAATTATAACTGTCAAGGGATTTTTTACGTGCACGTCTATGTTTACACGAGACTTCGGTTTTTCGTAAAATCCCACCGACTAGACAGCTGTCCTGCACCACGTCGGAAACTCCCGATGAACTTTCTCGGCCAATGCGGGGATTGAACACGCGACCTCCAGGCTAGCGAGCCAGCGTCTTGTTTACCACAGACGCTGTTGGTGTGGGTTCACATGGACATTGTCTTGTCGTTCGGCGCGGCGAAACACCTAGGTCTCGCGTATATTGGCGCGCACCTGAAAGAGCCCATGACATTTGGACTTGGAAAAAAAGTAGGGCGTCCAGGCAAAATTTCCACCATAGCAGACGGTGCAAAATAGTAGGACGTTAAACTGTATTTCATTTCGTTTGTGGGGCTTTTCGTCAGCAGCCGCTGAGAGTGATATCGCATACCTGGAGTGTACCGATACAGCTCTTAGGCTGGACAAAAATGAATAAACACGGGTAGCATTGTCAAGATGCCCAGGGCACTAACTCCAATATTAGTTAGTAAAACTTATTGCGGAAAGGTGATAGGGGTGCGGGTAAAGATTTCTGTAAGATATGCTTGTATGTACTAAATTGCCATTTTAACACCACTGATTTATATGAATATCTACTTTCCCAACCCCACCCTTTGCACCCACAACAAGGTCCAATGCGTAGAATGTCTTCGTGCGTCATCGCGCGATGTACAATATATAAGGCTGATGCTTAGGTACAGAGAAATGATTTTGCCAGAGCAGTAACCAAATTCTAATAACTAAGAGAGCTATGTCGTGCCGCTATCCACCAGACAGTTTTAAGATGTCTCATCAAAGCAGTAACCGTATTTTAATTTCCAAGGGATCTATGACTGCATGTACATGGGATCTGGGTTGTCGTGCCGAGATCCACAAGACAGTTTTATTATGTCCCATCAAAAGTTAAAATCACGCCACGGTCTGTTAAACAACTCGCTTGCACACGAGAAATGGCGGAAGCCTTTTTTAGAAAAAAAAAATAAATACCCAGAACTTGAAAAATAAGTGAAATTCTAAGTTATTGCTTTTCGATTCGATTTTATGGTTACTTAAAAAAGTGCATCGACTTATTTCCCTATAAGCTCTACTAACCGTTATTTGCCGATTCATGATTTTCCAAAAACACTAAATTTATTCGAACCAGTGATTTCTTAATTGAATAATGGAGTTCGTGTTTAGAGCGTTACATAATTATTGTAATTACAGAGTAAATCAGCGAGGCAATGAATTTATATCAACCTTTTTTATTATGTCACATTCAATAAATTAGAAATAATAATTAAAAGTAGTCTGCTGTTCAATAAATACTAAAGTCAGCTCTCGGAGGAGTTGTCACTGAAATTGTTCAATGATTGTATGTGATTGAGGTTCATCGAAGCCAGATCCGAGGCCGATTTGCACGGCTGTCTTCTTATTCCACACGTTAATAGTTTCTTAAAAGCAAATCGAAAGTCTCTAGCGAAGAGAGCATAAACACACGGATTGATGGCTGAATTACAGTAACCTAGCCAAAAAAACACAGAAAATAGCACTGCAGGAATACAATTATCACAAAAAGCTCCGATGAGATAAATAGAAAAGAAAGGCAACCAGCAAACAATAAAAGCACCAACAATTATCGCCAGAGTTTTCGCTGCTTTTTGTTCCCGATTGAATTTTCGCATTTGCGTTTTCATGTGTTTTCCGGTCTTTTGTAGTGCAGAGGCAGTGCGTGTTGGTTTATTTCCTGAAAACTTGATTCGAACGCCATTTGTCGGTTTTAAGCGATCGTTACTAGGGTAACACTTTTTACAATTTTGATCTTTGTCACGTGGAGTATTGGCACTAGTTAATGAGAGTTGTCGATCGTGACGACTGTCTTCTGGAGGGGGATCATGGATTATTTTAATAGTTGTTTCACAGGTTGGGCACTCGCTATTTTTATTGTAAGTATGGTAACGAGAACGGAAGCGTCTCTGATAATTAGTGTTAATTAACGGTGTACCCAATTCATATTTTTTGGAATTTGTTCTACTGAGAGATGTTTCTTCTGATTTTCGGCGCTCAGAATTATTTGGCGAACTACTTGAACTACCTGGGCGATTTGCCTTTTTGTTATGGTTAATGTAGCTACCACCCCGGTGCACCCTTAAAGTCACTTTGTTGTTCATAGTTTCACCGTTTGATTTGGTCGTTAAAACACCCTTTTGATAGGCTGAAATTGTCTTCACTGCGGCCCTGTAAATCCTTATATAAAAAAACACCATTACAAACATAGGAATGAAGTAAGAACCCAATGCTGAATAGATCCTATAACCACGGGTATTAATAAGTTCGCATGTAACTGGCACTACATGACATGGCACCGGGGGTACACTCTGAAATTCCCCATTTGTGGACACACTGGTGTTTTTTTCTAACATGTATGTGTCGACGATAAAATGGCGAGAAAAGTTTGAATTGTAATCCTTTATCACAAGTTGACTAATATTCACTTCAGAGCGTTTTGATTCTGTTGTTTCATTTCCGTCATTCCAACCAATTAGCGGTGGAAGACAGATTAGAAACGACACAATCCATGTTGCTGCCACAAGCAATTTCCCACGTTTGGAAGACATTATACCTGGATATTTCATTGGCCGCGTTATGGCGACGTATCTATCAAAACTAATACAACACAAATTTAATATTGAAGCTGTACACAGAAGTACATCTGTAGCTAACCAGACATGACACCATATGGTGCCAAAAATCCAGCTGTCAAGAACTTCCAGAGCTGCCGAGAAGGGCAAAACAAAGATTCCTAGCAATAAATCCGCACACGCTAGGTTCACAATAAATATATTGGTTACTGTTCGCAGTTTTCTGGTGGTGAGAACAGCTGCTACGACTAATATATTACCGGCTACGACCACTGATACTAATATACCTAGACATATCGTTGACACAATGAATCCGGCGTCCATAGCATTATTGGTAACCTGCCCCGAATCGTTTACACAATAGCTGAAATTCTCCATAGTTTTTGATGGTCGTTTACATCATGGGTTCTAAGCACGCCTACAATGCTGGTTTCTTAATCGATACAGTTATAGTGTTTTGTATATTTTGTAAGATATTGGTATAAATACTACTAGGTTATTGATAATATACATACTTATTGCCTGTATTATAACTAATATACGTCACCATGTGTTAGGTATTGAAATATATATCATATTATGTAGGTAAACATGTAAACATCGAAATCTACATGTGTTAAGTCCTTGCGGGGATGGAAGATCAATCGCGAACTTTCATAACACAGGTCAAACATCTCTTTTAACGTTCCATTATCTGAATTCTTCATTTATCGTCCTTTTGTCTTCTTTTCATCGGTGTCAACGTAACTTTCCGGAATCTGAAATAATAAAGAGAAACATATTACTGTCAAAACTGACCCAATGGTAAGGGGTTAAACGACCTCAGGGGCGGATCCAGAGGGAGGTAGAGGGGTGATTATAGAAATTATAGACATATGTGACATCACAATTAAGGCTTTGCATCATTGAAAATGAATCACATGTGATTCTATTAATTCACAATAAAAATTGACGTTAAACGGGGTGTTATGTATGCCTACGTAATTTGGAGACGATGATGGCATCATGCATTGTCAACTGTCAAATTTACTCAACAGTGACCTGGATAACCCTCTCCTGCAAAAACTCCTGGATCCGTCCCTGGTCTTACGTTTCTGTTCGCGTGCACACCAATGTGTACACGTTAGGACCTCGGTTTGTCGTACCATCGGAACCACTAGACACCTGCAGTGGGCAAGGGGCTAGGAGCATGGGGTGACTGCACTGGGATCCTCTGGTTAGTAAGCAAGCTCCATACCCACCGAATCACCGTAGTTTCCACAATCATATGATTAACATAATGTCTTGAAACAACGTCACTTCATAATTTGAAATAACGTCAATTCATAATTGGAAACATCGTCAATTCAAAATATATTCATATATAATAAAATATTCCAAACGTCACGTTAGCAAAAAAAAAAAAAAAAAGAAAAAAAAAAGGCAATACGGAATATCACAAATTACATAACCTAGATTAATTCTATAGAAATACATCACGTGCCATGGAAGCAAGACTTCAAGGACTTCAAGAGAATGTCAGATTGTTATCAAAGACAAAATGTCCTACCAGATGATTTAAATAAATTTGACAGCAAACTTTCTGTATCAATATTTTGTATTTCTGGATGATGAAACTGTAAAATTTAATCAAGTATTTTGTGGTGTTTGAACATACATTTGTTGATCCTCGCTTCCGAGCCGGGTTAAGGCATGCGGATTGTAACCCGTGGGTCTGCGATTAAGATTAAGATTAAATTATTTCATTTATTAACGATAGATCAAAGTATATATATATCTCTGAATTAAATATACAACATAGTACTGTATACAAAGGGTGTCTTGTGGCTAAAAATTCCTAGATTCAGAACACATACATGTTTTTAGATGTTTTTGTTACGACCTAACAGTACATGTAACCCAGTTACTTACAAAGTCTAAATTCGGATCTGACGCTTATCTTAGTAGTAGATCAATTATTGGGGTCTGTTTTTTTTTGTCGGATTTCTTTTTTCTTGTGGATGGTGGGCGGGCGGGAGGTCGGTGAGGAGGAAACACCGCCATTAAGTCAGTGTTAAAAACTTTGACACATAAAAAGATAAATAGTTACATACTTTTCTTGGCGGAGTGTTACTTTAATGACGTCATAAAGTGACTGCCTTTTATGTGGTACACGTAGGTTTTTTTTTCAACGTTATTTGAATTATGAGACTATTTCATGTTTCAAATTTTTCAATCTATTTTCTTCGGTATATTCCTCTCAGACGGTCTCAATGAAATATTATTCATTGATTAAATTTATCAAGGCCGGTATCTCCACACGGAATCCCACACACACATAAATATTTCCCATAAGACCAATCTTTTATATTGCCTGATGCAAAAAGTTGAGAAGATATTCATACACAACAAGTGTATAATCTCATAAAGTATTATTACATAATATAATATAATGTACATGGAAAGGTCAGAGTCAGATTTCCGCCAATTCTGTGAATAAAATCTTTTTTTTTCGTAGATAGTGGAAATATATTAGATTGATTTGAGACTTGGCCATCCAACACAAACGTGGTGTCCACTTGTCTAGTAAAATATAGTCCAAAAAAGCCCCCCATCTCTCTCTCTCTCTCTCTCTCTCTCTCTCTTCTCTCTCTCTCACACAAAGTACTTTTATCTGGATTTGTCTGGTACTGAAATCATGTATTCAACCTATGTACTTTTGTCTGGTGCTTAATCCCACAAATTGAAAACAAAAAGAACGATACTCTATGTCAGAAATAAAAATCTCTTTGACCCTGTGTGGTTCTTATTTCCTGGGGCAAACTGATCGACCGTGATCTTCTATGGCTTAAATAATTTGTAGGTGAAATTGGTGGATTGAGACATTGTCGAGAACCGTATTAAATTTAAGCTAGTGTTAGGTCCAATGATGTCGTCATATGTACAAGGAAAAAAAAGGGGGGTTATCACGTGTGTAATAAGAAAGGTTGATAATTTACCCAAGGTCAACCGCACCCTAGTTGAATCCAAAGTCATGGGTAAACTGTTCGTGTATACCAACATAGTCTGATGATGATCGAGGTTAGGCCGAAAATTCAATCGCTAACATCTCGGTTTAGAGTGGAACGTTATCTAGTTTTTAGCTATTATAGTGAGAACTGCCTGTTCTTTACCTAATCTCCCCATAATGTATCTTTAATAATATAATGTATGTATGGATTCTGTGTATACGCAGGATTGCTTTGATTAGATATTACAATACTCGCCAGTTTTTCAAAGCTCAAATTAGTAAAAACTGTTAGGCGTTCAGTACTGAAACAGAAACTCGTCAATGAATTATTGTCTCTTGTGTGTGAGCTTGACGGACATCATCGATCTTGACAAAATCGCCGATGGTTGGTCTAACCTGACTAAGCGCGGATGCTTGATGAAAATATAAGGACATAAGTCATATCTTTGCTAATTTATGCATATTCACCACAACAATATATCGAAGATATAAGTCAATGTAAATGATGTAATTATCACTTTCAGAATTTGTCACAGATTCACAGTACTTTGTATAGGTTCTTGCAAAATTCTTAATAAATAACAGGAATTCCTGCGTAGTGCTCAATTTTATTCATGATATGTATGTTGTAACCATCAGAAATCTGCAAAATCCAGGAAATGACATTTCAGGGTCTATAGATCCAAACACAGCTCCGTGGAAGCATGCCCCCTGTGGTGCTCGGCTCGTCGCTGCATCATTCGTATTAGGGGACTGTGCATCAGTCGGTGTCATTTTCGCTACCCCCCCCCCCCCCCACACACACACATAAACAGAATAAAAGATCCCAATCTTTAAGATAACCGCCTAGTCTGCAACATCACCCAATGTGGAAGCGGACGTCAAGCCTTAAGGAAGGGACCAACGAACGAAGATGGTCGGTATAATTTGTTGTAAAACTTATTTATACATGTACTAAAGAAAACAAAAACCAATACATACCCGTTGAGAAATTCTTATCCCAAACTAACAAATATATACAACGATGTGACTGAAACTTGTAAAGTGCGGGGTTAATACGTTAGTCTTACTATATTATATTACATTACACTGTAAACGAATGAAATGTATATCTGCTTTACTCAATGACAAGTTATAGTCTGTACTCTATATTGCGCTGTTATCTATTATATATAATTTTCTATATACAGGAAGCTTTAATATACAAGCATTATAAATGAATTTAATTAACCTATTTTTCTAACCTAATTTTAAATAAATTCGACCACTAAGCTCGAATAAATAGCTATTTCAATTTAATTAAATACATCTTTTAATATATTAACACATCAAAACCAAGGAAGCGTGCTATTGTACCAACGTGATTTATAATCTTTAAATTTATGTTGGTTTTCTAATATCAAAATGAATGCACTTTCTCCCATTTAAAGTACATCTCATTATTGCTATAATTAGATAAATCAAACCTCACACAATTCCGATGCTTTACCAAAAATATGCCACATTTTTGTGAATTAATAGGGTGAAGCAAAAAATCTTTAATTGAATATATTAAGTGTATGATATTAGTATGAACAGATTTGCACTATTTTTCACATAAGGAATGCAATTTTGGCAATTATTCAACGATTTTGCTTGTAAATTCACGAATAAATTAATACAAGGTCTTAACACAGGGTGTGACTCGGATTTATGATTTTCAAGGTAATTTACTCTGAAAATAAATTAATTGTGATCCGCCATTTTCTCGTATCCTATCTATCATACTAATATAGATGTGTAAAACCATCATAAACTCTCTTATCAAATATTTAAAAAATACCATAAAATGATTTATCAATTGAAACCTTTAGTTACAAAATATGTTAAATTTTAATTAGAACTTTTAATAATAAAAGAACGTGTAAGGTGTAAAAGTGCACGTATTTAAAACATATTTATATATAAATAGGTGTAAGCCGGTGCAGAATTTTTAACCTAAAATACCAATTGACGTCATTTTATTAAATAAGTCTGGTATTTTATGCCAATCATATAATCATATTATGTGGTCGATACAGATTTTTTATGACTAACAAGTTATTACCATAACTGTATATTGCCAACCCCATTACTTTGGTATATATGTTTACTTATCGAGTCCTCCAATTTTAGATTCTGAATACATCTTTTAACAGCAAAGCTATTATATCATATATATTGCGACTTTAATGTCCCCATATTGCATAGTCTTTACTTGAAAATTCAGGCAAAACGTTAAACAAGATACAGACAGAACTGATAGTACTGTCATACAGTAGAATTATAAATAAAACAGCGATTTGAAAAGGAAGAAAAGTGTCAGATGCATGGTGTTCCCCAAGACTTAATAGATTCAAATGGATCTTGTCCACATAATAAATTTTAACTAACATATGGTAATTTGAATTCTATGATTATGGGTGCAACGCGAAGGATTCTAATTCAATACCTGGCTTGAAAATATCAAAGGTGCTTTTCTGTCCACGCCGGAATTTGAACAGTAACATTTTACTTGATAGGCTCTTTTTTTAATGAACATATTGGTCAATGATAAAAGGTGATACGGAGAAAGTAAACATACCTTGATTCTGTATGGAGGCCATTACCACTTTTAACCTCCAGGTCAAATTTGATAGTGTTTAACAAGTCAATGACCTATAATTGAAGCGCTACCATGGAATATTAATTTCACACTGAGAGTTTTACAGTGTATGGTGGTGTAATAAAAGACAGCTAAAGTTGTAACCTGTGTATTATACCAAAAGCTTATCAGCTAAATAAATGAAATGACGGTTAAAGTCCGACTTTTCTGCACCGACTGCATGGGCTTAGATAAACGATATCATTATATACATATAACAAATATTATCTCTCTCTATATAAAACTGCCCTCTAATATATAGTTGATCAATCACAAAGTTTAATTTGACAGAAAATACTGACAAAATGATAAATGATCTGTTACCTTTCTGAGCTAATATTATAAGATATTCAATTCACCAACAATTGTAATTTATGAAGTGTTTATGTTTAGAATTGAGTCTTTATTATACGATTGAATTAATAACATGTTTTTCATTACATGTCACATTGAATGTCACATTGGATATGAGGTATGGTAACGTCAAGTTATAATCTATAACTGGAGTTCAATGTCTCGTCAACATGTAACTTCTGCGACTTTTGTTACCAACTTCTGGTTCATTTATCGTAACATCCTTGACGTACCACAATCGCATCCACGGATCTCACCCCACTCAAATGATCTATAACATCAATTGTAAATAAAAGTATTTTGAAATAGAAATTTATTAAATATTAAAATGTGTTACTAACATATTTCGGTCAGGTGCATTTTCATCTAATGTGATATCAAATAAAGACGGGCACACGCCATGCAGTGTGATATGCGGAATATATTGCTCGGACAGCAGGGGCCTGTTTCACGAAATTTTAACTAAGATAAAATCCAATTTTAATAATTTGATTGGATAATATTAGATTGATTTTAATGCTTAGCCATTCAAAATTGAAGTATCTACTAAAATTTGGATTTTTATCTTTAGTCAAGATTTCGAGAAACAGGGCCCTGGGCTCCGACCTAATTTTATACCTCTCATATATCCTGAAGTCCAAAGGGGATTTATATTCCATAAATAAAATTGATATCGTGATTTTCTCATTTCATATACGATTTTAAACCCAAATAATTAAATGTTACGCAGATCAAACAGGAGCCTTATTGTGCTAATTCAGTCTGTGGTGGATGCCATTTTCTGTCTATAATTCTCAAAGATTAAACGAAATAAAATGAATGGGATTTAACGTTCTACTTTTCGGCACCGACTGGGCCAATGAATACGGGCGTACGTTATACAGTGTGCTCTGGGGCGAAAGTTGCCAGAACAGCGGCACTACGGCCAACTCTTATATCGAATTACAACTGTCAAGGGTTATTTTATACGGCGTTTGTCCCATCCGAACGACTAGTCACTGTCCCTACCAGGCCCACCGTCTTGCATCATTGACACGGGAAAACTACGCCGGAAAATACCGAGGAATTATCTCGGCCAACGCCGGGATTGAACCCGCGACCTACAGGTTAGCGAGTCAGTGCTCCAACACACGAAGCCATGAAATAGTGTTTTAATAGTACGGCTTCACCAACTAATATAAGAGCACAAAGAGGCCTTCACAGCTAAAAAAAAATGGCAAAAATTGAATTCAAAATGAATATGGTTGGTTTTCTTTGGGAAAAGGATGCTTGGTGTTAATATTATATTTCATAATATGAGTTTTATTTACAAACTTATTCTATTGTTTAATATATACACCAACAATATTTGCACTGTTCAATATTCAGCTTACTTTATTGTTACATTTGCATACGGTTAGACTGTGAAATTACAATTCTCCACTGATCTTGTTTGAGTCTACAGAACGTGATCGTTGTTTGAATAACGGTAAATTATTCTACAGAATACAAGGTTTCTTTGGCCTATCATGTAATAAGGTATTGATAAGATAGTGCATGTTTTATCTAATGTCTTAAAGTAGAAGAAGAAGAAAGTCCTTATCATTTCTATATCCTATTCTATAGTCTATTTCTTTATTATCAAAGGTTACTGAACAAACAACCGCTTGATGAATATAGTTCGTGCTATTTGATATTCACACCAAGACAATATCACGTAATAAATTTGTTTAATGGCTATAATATAACAAGGACAAATTGTTTTGTTATTATTATATTGAAATATTAAACATTTGCGCATCAAATTGATTTAAAGCTATATCCATGTTCCTTCAAGGTTAAATAGATCGTTTATTTCACAATCACAATATATTTTTAACTTAAACTCTGACATTTCTTACGAACGGAAAAATAGAAGTACCAACTGAAAGTTATAAATAAACTTATAATAAAAAACAAGCTAAATATACCTCTTAACTAATAGATTTTAAAAGTATCTGGACAAGGCTTCGCACGCAAGATGCAAGAGTTCAAAACTGGCCGCTAGGAGTAGTATAGTCTCTAGCTGAACCAAATCGGACTGTCACTTAAAGTGGCGTGTTTGTAGTTATTGTCAGGTTTGTAACAGAAAAGACATCCCGGTAATAACCCGAACATATATATTTTTAGGGAGATATAGTTTACTCTGTAGTTTGACTATATATTGGCCTACTGCATAGGCGGATCCAGGAATTTTTGCAGGAGGGGGTTTGTTAGATTTGACAGTTGACAATGCATAATGCCATCATCGTCTCCAAACATACATACATCTCTTTTTTAAAGAGAAAAATCCTACACCCCGTTTGACGTCAACTTTTATTATGAATTAATAGGATCACCTTGTGATTCAATTTCATTGATGCAAAGCATTAATTGTGATATCACATGTGTCAGTATCATTATCTCGCGCTTTGAATGTCCATCCCATCCCACCATCTCATGATAAAGGATAAAGCACACGGCCGTGACACGTTTCTCATAAAAGGTTGTTTTACAATTTTTTTTTATGTAGCTGAGCAAGGGGGCGGGGGCTCCCGAAACCACCACACTGGGTACGACCCTGTATTGGTGATTATATAAGTATCTAATTAAGATGTCAAAGGAATATCTATAAGTGTCCAGGGGAAATAATGCTAATTCAGACGATGAGATTCACAATACACTTTAACATTTCATATGGATACTTACATGTCGTGTCTTTTAATTAAAGCAAAGTATTTTCAACGCCAAAGCTCCTAGTTTTAAAGCAATTAAAACATAATAGATAACGCCTGTCTATTTAGGATTTTAAGTATTAATTAAGGTGGAATGGAGAGCTTTCAATTAAAAGTCTGAAACCTCGACGTTACATAGAGCTTTAATTGATAGTAAGTCTATTTATATAGTTTTATTACTTTATTAAGTAAGTATTTTGGGGAGAGCGGTATGAATTTTATTATCAGGACACGCACTAAGTCAACTCTGAAAAGTCAAACGTTGCGGCAATTACTACGAAGCTTTCACGGTTTTAAGATCGGATTCATACTCATAACTTGACAGTCCAAGGCACAAACAACCCGACCGATCATGAAATTATGAGTAGGGTGGTCGGGTGATACGATATGGCACGGTGTAAAAGCGAAATATTATAATAATAATAATAATGTCCCGAAATGAAATAGTATGAAGTAAACCCCATCTTTCCAATACGTCTAATAAGGAAATCTATTTTGCCGTTGTAAGGTATAAGAAAAGCGTGGCTATACAGTAAGATCGCAAATTTCCCCGGGTTCGATCCCGGTGTTGGCCGTGGTGTCCCCCCCCCCCCACCCAACACATGCACTGACAGTGATCCTGGACAGAGGGCCTGTCAAGGAGTTTAAAATGATTTCTAATAACTGGTATTTTAATTATAGTACTGTCTTTGTGATTGGCAATATAATACTAATGGAACAGTATACAATAAGAAAAATACGTTATATGATCCTCTTTCTGGCTTATAATTTAATAATGATAAATGCACCGAAAGAACATTCTGAAATCAACACAAAGACAACCAGTCTAAAGGCTTTCCTTCATGTTTATTATCTAAAGTTAAAGATGGAACCTACATTCGACCATGTCTCTTTCAGCCCATTTTAGCACTGTATTGTGTGGCGCTATTTAAGTTGTCAACTTAAGATGTCGTATTAAGAAACATGTCCAATACACCATACCTAGCGGTGACGTACATCTGTTCGTGTATTTTTGTACAAACTGCTCACAGCAGTTACTTAATATAAAGTCTCTTCTCAAGGATTTTGTTGTCGATATCTCGTTTACCGCTTGTCTGGCCCTAAAAGAATTCGACTGGCGTTTACAATCTTGTAATTTAATTCCATTCTATCGCTATTGAGTGGAAGTGAATATAAGTTTTATTGGGTTATTGATTAGAAGTTTTTTGTTGAGTATCTCCAGGCTTCAAGCTAATTATAAATATGAATTGTTGGCCATTTATTTGATATGTATGTTAAGTAATATTTTTAAAGGAGCTAAATCGCTAATATTTCGGACCTAGAAATTGACACAAATAGGTCGCAACGCATATAATATTGTAATATGACTATATATAAACTGATTTACATTCAATCGTTTCCGTTTTTACTCTAATTTCAAAACAATTATGTTCGGCGAAAAACGCCAGAAGTCTCAATCGAATGGAAATCTCTAGCGTCTGGTTATTCGAGTCTAATTTATGATATTATTCATTGTGCATGCTCTCTATATAAGAATATGAAGTCACCGTTTGACATAACTTGTAGAATATGTCTAGCCTTGTTCTTCATGTCGCTTGTTGCAAATGACGCTGAAACGCATTATGGTACACGATTCGTGTACCAATGGTAAAATGTTTATTTTGTCTTAAATATTGGATACCAGAAGGCCATCTCTTCCCGGTAAGATCACAACATCAATGTTGATTTAAATTAACAATTAATTCGTGTTTTCGATGTCGAAGATTTTGGATGATATTGAGTTAGAGACTTAGCTACTTTAAAACGACAAACACTTTGGGGATTAATTGCACTTTCAGTCCGTTCCCCATTCCACAGGGCGCACGGTCTGTTACATTCCAAAATAATATCTTTGATCAGGCAGGGAAATGAAATGAAATGGGGTATAATGTCCAAATTTTCTGCGTCAACCGCGCCAATAAAACGGTTTTGATCAGAGTTAAAAATAAACTTACTTTGGATTTGATGTGTTGGATTATTTTGATGAGATTTACAGACGCGAAAATAAAATTAAAATAAATAAACCGATTTCCGTTATTTAATCGTATAGTTAAATAATACAGTAGATCAATGAAATTCATTTCCTTATTATTTGGAATTAAATCAATACGGCATAAGCCCCTTTAAACTTTATTAAAGTAGGTTATTTTATATTCATGCAATGAATTCGAGACAGTTAGGTATCAATAATTAATTCATTTACGAAATTCCTGCACTGGGGTTGGTTCGCACGCGTTTGCACTGTAGTTCGGGTCGAAATATGGTATGTAATCTCCAGTCCAAAATAACGGGTGTCAAACTGGCTCCAAACAGAAGCAACGCATTAACTGGCTAAGTTACACTCTTGCCAAACTATTAATTCGGCACGAATAAGTTAAAGTTACAATTTCTTATTTTTAAGTTATATTTTTAAAATGTATTAAAATAAAGCCCTAAAATAGATGGTATCTATAAACAGTCCTACCTTGTTAAAGAATAATCCTATTAATCCTATAATTCACTATTGCTAGGTGAGAAATTGGAAAAATATCATCATTCAAACGTTTGAAGATAGCTATTCCATGGTGGGGAATAGGAAAACAAGGGAGGTAATTGGGGGGGGGGTAATTGTGTTATTATTTCAGGTGTGAAGATTTTTAAGTGTGGGAAAGATAACCTATGATCGTATACTAGTTGAGCAAAAGACATAGAAATAATTATGTTTTGACTTTCTTAGAAAATATGAAATTGTAACTTTAAAACGTGCACATTTCGCCCTTTCTAGTCTTTTAGGTGAAAATACACAAATATCAACCAATATCTATCAACTAAATACCCGATACCACTTCCGATTTAGGTCCGTTTTGCTTGTTTCCTGTTTTGTGGTAAGATCATGCAGCTAACATGTTCTTATTTCCTTTACTTGTTGGATTTACCACGGACACTTTCTGGAAAGTCTTTTTTGATAAATTGGCAATGCCTGTGTAGTTTGAGGACTGGGTAAGGAACACTGTCTAGTCGTTAGGCTAGGACGGAAAACCGAGATTACGCGTACACGTGGAGGTCCACGTAAAAGAATCCATCAATGGAGAGTAGGCGTTTGGGCATGAGTTTCTTTCATAGCTCAATCAATGACTGCATGACGTATAACATCTTCATCAGCCATGCTGGTGCAGAACAGTAGGATATTAATCCCCATTTTATTTATTTTAAATGCATTTTATCGTGCATATGGTATATTTATCTATCTTCAGTAATCAAGAATAGAATTTATAGAAACCTGGCAATATTCTTATTTTTCTTCGGGCACTGTTTTAATGTATGTTTATATAAATACATCGTACAGCAGATGTGTTCCTGTTTAATATACGAACTACTTTCCTAGTTTCTTTGATCTGCCGGAAATTAGCCCGAAAATAGATATTATTGGTTATCAATAATAATATAATATAATATTCGTTTATACCTGTTACATCTATATATTGTAAGGAAATTCAAGGAACGGGTTTCTGATCTCGATTATTTGTATATATAGCGTTTCCGGCTACCCTATCTTTGACGAATTCCAAACTGCCAAGATATCGTTTACATACATTACTAAGTTTTCACCCCATCTGAAGGACTAGAAACACCCGGTTTTCACAACAACACAGGGAAGCGCAACACGGATTTGATGATTTTTATCGGTCCACGACTGGATTCAAACGCGGGAAATTCTGTTTCATTGTGAGTCACGGTGGCTCAATGATTAAGACGTTGGTTGAAAAACTAAGAGGTCCCGTGTTCGAACGCAGTATTGCCGAGTAAGTTTAAGGGATTTTCCAACGTGGTTTCCCGTTATCAGTGGTGCAGTATGAAAAGGTTAAACGTACAGTCGTTTGGATGGGACGAAAAACCGAGGCACCGTTTACTCATTGGCGTTCAAGTAAATGATCCCCTGACAGTTAAAATTCGGTATAAGAGTATGCTGTAGCGCCTCTGGTCGGGTAAAATTTCCCCATAGCACACTGTATGGTATACGCCCGCCTTTATTAACCCAGTCGGAGCAGAACAGTAGGGCGTTAATCTCAATTTCATTTAATATTGATTCAATGTTTCATTGACAATACTTGAAAAAATAAAACCGCCGTAGAATTAAAACTACAGATGCTTCCAATTATTACTTGCCCCCCCCCCCCCCCCTCCCCGGAACTAAAAAGGATCAATGTCGATCAACAGCGGAAATTATATTTTCAGCTAACACTATTGACCAGCCACATAAGCACCCGTTTTGCGAAAGCTTAGGCGGTTTGTTTTTAATGGATACTGGCAGTTTAATTCAAGCAGAATCATTGACCTATATGTTAAGAAATGCAGGAAATAACGTTTTGATCTACGGTGTTAAATGGAAGCATCTCACCAAGTGTAGGCTCGAATGATCACAAATCCCCCACCCCCACCCAACGCTTCAGACTTTATGCAATTAAGTAATTATTGACTTAAGCTGTTTCCATGCCTTTATGCATCCTTACTTTTGTTTTCTAAATATACGGTAGCAAAGCATACCAATATGTGAATCCAACTGACTTTATTAACAGAATCGATGAAGTTCTTCTATGGTTTCTATAATACCACTATCATTCTATTTACCAACTCATCAAATATCAAGCCTGTCTAAACCTCGCTATGTCTAGCCATGGTGGTTATATAGGTGTTACTATATGATAAAACTATTGGAAATCAAGAGAGAAGCAAAGAGTTTGTTTGAGAAATCATATAAGTCAATATTGAATCAAACGTTTGGGTGCGTATGGGACTGGTCGACAACATCATATAATTGATAGAGATAAATGTTTACATTTGCAACATAAAAACCTGATTGGGGCGAAAGGGAACTCAATTTAGACGAACTCACCTATCAGATTATCGTTGCAGGAAATCCATTCAAAGGGTCAGTGGGGTGAATGTATCATTCTTGTTTTGCTAAATTGTTTCAATAGATTTTGAATATTTAATTAGAGGTAGAGAGAGAGAGAGAGAGAGAGAGAGAGAGAGAGAGAGAGAGATAGTTTAACTCCCATTCAACATAGCATAACGGATAGGAAGAAATGAAAAGGGGTTTAACGTCCTACTGTTTTGCTCCGAACTGGGCTAATAAAAACGGCCATACGCCATACAGTGTGCTATGAGGGAAATTTTTCTCGGACAGCGTCCTACTCTTATATCGAATTCAAACTGTCAAGGGATCTTTTACGTGCACGCCAATGTGTACACAGAACCTCGGGTTTTCGTCTCATCCGAATGACTAGACAGCTGTCCTTGTCAGGCCCTCCGTCCTGTATTACTGACAAGGGGAACCACGCCGGAAAATCTGGGTTAACTTTCTTGGCCAATGTAGGGATCGAACACCCGTCCTCAACATAACCACATAGCCCCATAGCCACCGTGACCCCCGGATAGGAAGAGATGGAGGAGGGAGGGAGGGGAGGTTAACGTCTAATGAGGACAAACACACGGTATAATTTTATCAAATCAAAATAGTTCGCTTCCGTATGTGTGTGCTGGGGGGGGGGGGGGGTACTCAGAGGAAACCCCACAATTTTGGACAGTCGTCCCAACTCTTATTACCTTGACTAAGTGACAGACTCTATGAGCATTCGTTATACCACTCGACCATCCATTTCCCAGACATCCTAGTAGACAGGTTATAAAGCCACGAAGAATCATAGCAAATGTGTAAACCACGCGTCAGTTTTACTTATTTATGGATGTATAATTATTTTATTATAATGTTATAGCTGGCCAGACACAAAGAACATACATTACTATAGTCAGCAGCTGTTGTTTTTGCTGATGGTTTCTTTGTATCGGTAAAGCTACAACACAGCATATTATATCTTAAAAGTCTTTCTTCCTATATACAATAATATTTTCCCAGGTAAGAGTATTCATTAACAGTGCACTTCAACATGTTCGCTGATATACATTGCATTATAACAAACTGAATATCTAAAAAAATTAAGATTTCGTTTTATCACAAATGTTCATCACTGATACAGAAATCACAAGCACAGAAGTGGTACAAAACAAAGTCGTTCCGATGGGAAGAAAAGGCTGAAGTTCCGTGTAGATTACACGTTGATAGTTGGGAGTTGAAATAACATTATAGGACGTAGCATCGCTTTCAGGGCAAAATTTCCATCATAGCACACTGCACACCGAATGCCAGATTCATTATCCCAGTTGGTGCAGAATGGCATAGGACTTTAATCCCCATTTCATTTTAAGTTAATGGCGTAATTGTTTCAATTCTACCGCTTTCTGTATTTCCCAATCAAGTAGAAACACGCTGTCCGCATATTCATGTATTTCTTTACTTATTGGGGTGTCACCTTTTTAAAAAAATATCTTTAAGGCACTCATGACAAATAAGCAGTAAAATATCATTTTGAGGTTTTGTTTTATACATACTCATATTGTCCTTAACAAAAGATTTAAACCATGCGAAGCTATGGTGGGAATACTAGCTCAAACATTTAAAGATGATAAATTTTTTAAAAATTTGTTAGTTTGTTAGATCGAGTATTAATCATCTATCTTCCAGTGGAAGTTTGCATTGTAATCGTGTGTTCTATTAAGATGTTTAAGACGACGATATAATGTCAAATTAAAACATCTATAATTCCTACTACACTCAACTTTCCAGATTACTGCAAACTTGACGTGTTTGTATGTGAAACCAATATAATTTTATGTCTGAAAGGATTGCTTTCAACCAAGAACCTTTTAGAGACAGTTTTAAAATATAGCTGATCAGTGATTTTATGGATATGTCACAGCATATCATATCATATATCTATTTTGGTCCGTCTCGAAAAAGTTTAGTGTCGTGTTAAATTGAGTGAAGTGAAAATATTGATGTTAATAACTAGAAACTTTGCCCGGTCGATTTGAAAAGCTTCTGATTAAAGATCTTTTATGATATTAGCAAATCGCAATTTCATTACCCAAAACAATTAGCACACGAACTTTAAAAGGCAACACATATTTAAATACATCTTAACCGTGGAGATTTAGTCATTACTTTGCATAATACACGCAATAAAATTAACCATACCAATCCACTACGATTTTTACGATTAAGGATAATATACTAATACCACTCCATATGTATAGCTAAATATACTATTAAAAAAAGTAGGGGATATTTGATTTTGGGGGCATAATACTAAAATATGCAAATGACTACGAAAAAAGTCACTATAGAACCTAACAGAAGAAACATTTCCAGTTACATGTGACGCCCAAACGCACCAATAGCTACCGCATGGAATGCAGGTGATGCTTGGGATCATCATGGGGGTCCAACCCAAAATTTGCACGACTCTGACTTTGAATGTTACAGTCATTGTGGCATTGAATTCCAGGGTGGAAACATCAGTTTAATTGTTTTAGTGACCAGAAAACGAATTTTGATATGCGTCGGCTTACCCAAAATGAAAGGTTACGTGCCCTTGGCATGCTACAGATCGGCACAACACAGGCGGTTGTGGCGCGGACGATGAATGTTTCTCAGTCTGTCATAAGCAGGCTATGGTCCAGATACCGTGATACTAAATCTGTACAGGACAGACCACGCTCAGGTCGACCAAGGGCGACAACTCAAGCCCAGGATCGATTTATGCGTACCTTGGCCTTGAGAAATCGTGTCATCACAGCAAATCAGATCAGCGCTCGTCTTCAAACAGACACTGGTGTGAGAGTAAGTGGCCAGACGATTCGGAATCGACTGCATAGGGGTCACCTTCGCGCCCGACGTCCTCGCGTGATCCCTTGTTTGAGAGATCATCACATTCAGGCAAGACGTCGTTGGTGTAGGGATCGTCAACACTGGGATAATCGACGCTGGAGCAATGTGATGTTTTCAGATGAGTCAAGGTTCACTGTTGATTTTTTGGGCAGACGTAGGAGGGTGTGGCGTCGTCGAAACGAGCGCTTCCAAGACGTTAACGTCATCAGACATGATCGATTTGGGGGTGGTTCTGTTATGGTGTGGGGAGGCATCACTGTTGCTGGAAGAACGGCTTTACATGTTGTTGCAGGGCGTGTTACAGGCCAGTACTACCGGGACAACATCTTGGCAGTCCATGTTGTGCCGTTCGCACGACGTCATGGCCGCCGTTTCATCTTCCAGGATGACAACGCAAGATGTCACAGGGCCAGGATCGTTACAGGTTACCTCCCCCTTCGGGCATGTCTGGGACATGCTTGGACAGAGGTTACGTCAACGTCAACAACGTCCTGCCAATGTCCAAGAACTTGCTGCTGCGTTGCAACAGGAATGGGACAATCTGGACCAAAATGACCTTAGACGTCTCATTAGGAGTATGCCACGTCGGATCAATGCTTGTTTGGCAAACAGAGGAGGATTTACCCGTTACTGACTTGGTTGTGATGCTGTGGTAACTTTGCTGTTTGACCCCGGGTATCATTTTACCCTTATAATGGTCAGTCTGTGCCTTACTTAGTCTAACGGTCATTTGGAATAAATCGATGAATGTGAACTTCATTTCATTTTGTCATTTCTTTCTTCGTCAGTTCTATTAGGTGACTTTAATAACACTTAAAAATCAAATATCCCCTACTTTTTTTGAATAGTATAGTTCAGATGCCTCTTTGCCACATTCGGCAAACCTCGGTAGTGTCAGGTAAACTACATCTAACCTCGGCTGTATGATGGTAAGTGATATGTAGCTACACTCATACAACTGTGATGCGGTTACCGGTTTACGTATTAGGAAAACTTGCCACTTTTAGAAAGAAGTTCTCAAAATGGCATCGTTCGAAAATTATGTAGAGTTTTCATTGCAAAGTTGTCCTTGTAAGAAAAACTGCCCAGTACATAACGAACACTATACCATTTCTTGAAATAAAACACTCGTCACAGGCGTCTTCATGGGCGCCACCATTTTTAATCCGGCAACTTGAAAGTACTAAAGTAGTGCCAATGGCTGAATTCATCATGCCCTCCAAGGTTTGCCGAATGCATTTGTCAGTGCCGGATTTACCTACAGGTTTGGCAGGCTAGGGCCTCAAGATATTGGGCCTCGGGTCAAGGTGTATACTATTTGTGTCATAAGCGTTTCTTAAACACATTGTAGACTTAAGCATCCGGCATCATCCTCGACTTTACTCATTTGTGTCAAAAACACACTTTCATCTTCCTCTAGGGTGGGAGGGACCTCATCAGTGAAATAGCAGAGGGCCCCTCTCCATTGTAAATCCGGCACTGCCTTTTGTAATCAGAAAATGTAGCAATTATTAGAAGCATTGTTTTGAGATTTGTGTTTGTTATTACATTTAGTCAGCCAAGAAAGCTCAGAATATAATATAGTTAAAAATAAGATATATTAGGTTATTGCTTTGTCGACTAAATGGACAATGAAACCAATTACCTTTATCCTGTATTATATTGCATAATGCACCTTATCCACCTAACAGACAAAGCATGTAGTGATAAAGATATTGCACCAATGGAAATTGCTTATTATAGTTATTGCTTGTCACTATGGAGATCAATTTCTAGTCTAGTATAATTACAGTTTGTTAGTGAGATGTTTGACACTTTCTTGTTATTATAACCTGTCAAATTAACCAACATGTCAATATTTATAATAACATAGCATACCAGTAATATGAAAATAATAAACAACTTTATGTTATAAAAAACTCTTTGTTTAGGATTATTACAAAGACAAAAACTTTAAGTTAAGAAAATAAATGAAACAAAAATGGAAGAACTGAACAAAAGTAATCCAATGTACAAAGTGAACAAAACTAAAATGTTAACTCTTCTCCAGAGACCAGGGATTTCGTATACTTTACTTTTTTCTATACACGTATCTTATGACTGCCCAACTTAATTGCGACATGTGGGAAATTGTTTCCTTTATAAAATTAGGTTCATTTCGGGTTTGATAAGATATGGTGGATGTCGTACACGAGACATGACAGCTTACTCTTTCCGTGACACCAATTACTGGGATTTCTAAAAGAGCTGTTTTGTACTAGATCTTGGTGCATTATATTATTTGTTGTTATTGTAAAAAGCGAAGGCCTGTTTTACTTTTTGATTTGACATCTTATTGGGCCGAAGCGAACGTTGCCAGTACCGATGATAAACTCAGAGACTTAAGAAATGTTTTAAGTGCATTTTTTTGTTTAATATACGCATCTCTGGGTTGAATCTGTTCAGTCGAGACAAACAACAATTATCATTGATGTACAAACACATTATTATTACTGATCTAAATCAATTGTATGGTCCTAAACTATCCTCATCGATGGTTATTAGTCATAGCAACACCAAAGTGTAAAGCAACACAGTTAATACCAAGAATAATGGTGGGTGCCTTTTTTCTAAACTAAGCGATGCACAACAAATATTAAAATAAACACAACAAAAACAACCAATGATAAATTTTCATGGTCTTCGTGGATATGATAAAATAATCCCAAAGATTGACAGCCCAACTGCGCCATTTGAATGTATTTTATACAATTAGTTTAAGTACAAAAATAAAAAAAAGGTGTCCCACAGGCAATGGTGTTATGATCATTGCTTATTATTACATAAGCTTATGACTTTCACCCTTATTCTGATCATTTGCAATTATTATATATTTCTTTAAAGCCGCCATCTGGGCAAACTACTCGCGGTGTTTCGTTTGATTATACCTAATCCCACTTAACACTGCTGTAAAGGAAGCAAATTTCTGTTCCGAATTATGAATGGTCAATAGCCCGATTAACAACCAATAGCTAACTGTGTAACAATATCATTACGCTTTAAACAGAGCTCCAAATTGGACCAAATATGTTTACATAACGTTACGTCATGACTCACGATTTTATTATGCCCAATTAACCAGTGCATAGCAGAATATTGCAGAAAACTAATTGCGTGACAAACGAGGCTATCAAAACGAATACAATGTAAACAATACTATTTGGAGACGAACAATATTTTCACCGCTTTTAATACCTTAAATCACTGTCCAAAGTTTTAGGGAAAACCCCAGATTAAACGAAGGGCTGTCATGTTGCTGTACTTGGGATAGGTTTGATTGAACGGGAAGAATGGACACACTCCCTCAAAAGCTTAAGTACCAGAAGCCAATCCAGCAATGGCCAGAGAGGGATTTCTCGGGCAACTGCTTCAGGAATATGCCATCTGTGGCTAGTAGTATGAATAAAGTAGAAAACTGAGTCAAAAGAAGTAAAGTAGTATTTACATGAAATAGTCCGTTTTAATGTACTCTACCACGCATGTCCAGCCAAAACTTTCATAATTAATAAGTCTTATTATTCTTCTAAACTAATAGATTAAAACCTTAGTTGATAGTATTTTCTAACTTATAATCTATATTAAAAGGTCACCCTACAAATATAAATCTAGTTATTTGTTTATGTTTGAAAGTATATACAGATTATAATGTATCATTACCAAATCGGATTTCACAATTTCGCTAACGAACAGATCTAGGTCTGAGGTGATCCCTTGGTTAATAACTGGGAGTTTTATTAGACTGCGGAGTCGCGTTGGCTCTACTCTGCGAATATGGCTATCGCTCGCTCACAAGGATATCCAGGGTTCAGTAAAAGGGTTCTTCGGGATTATCTGGCACGATTTCCTCTTGTTGGTGGTGCAGGAGGATGGGGCGGAAACCCCGGGGTCCCCTGCACGCAAAATAACCCTTGACAGTTGAAGCGGGGGCCGAAACACCACTGTCCAAATAAATTTCAAACAGATGATAACCTTTGCCTTCAGAACGTTCACAAGATTCTACTAAGAGGACAAGGGCGTCGCATATACATATTTTTAAAAGAGATCGGATGATAAATGTTACTTGTAGACGGACGGACAAGGGGATTATGGCAATATACAACTAATTTGTTACATAACGATGTACATTAGTACAAATTTCTGAAACAAAATTCCAATTTAAAAAAAAAAATGAGGCTACCAATTTTCGATATTTCTGAGTTGGTCGCCGAATGCACATTATACTTTACAAAGGGAAATAAAAACAATTCCTGTATGGTAAAGTTTTCAGAATCAAATGGAAATCTCTACAACTATAAGAACGGACCAGCCTTAAATACCAGGAATGCCAATTTACACTATTTGCTATTTAGTAGTTAGCTGTGGACCTTATACTTTATTATCAAAGGTAAATGGCCTATATGTTTTATAATATCCATTTATGTATTTTTTAAAACTTATATTAATTGTTAGTTTGAGAAACGAGGCGTTTAAATGTTCTACTTTAATAGTTTATCAGTAGTAACTATAGGTTATTATCTATTATCTTTTATCATTAAACACACAGTCTCACGCAATATCTTTCATGCTAATTTATCTATTGAAGTAGGCGAGAATCGTTTGTAGAACATACAATTCTTATCTGGTTTTCGTTCAAAAACTATATTAAAGAATATACAGTTCCCAGATTTAAAACTCCAGACAATAGTGGCCTATAGGAACCGAGATTCCACTCTGGAAATAGAAGTGAGATAGCGGTGATCTAAAACCCTACTGATTAAAGTCATACCATACTCTTCCGAATGGGAAGGAACAACTAAATCCCTGCATCACTCTAATTTTAAACATCTGACTAGGTTACAATTCAATTTGATCAAAATATAAATGGCTGGTATAGAGTTAGTAGTTCTGAAAGATACAAGGGTGTTGTACAATACGCCCAGGAAACGGAAACCAGTGTACTACCAAGGGTAGCTCGGCTTGGGACAATTGGTTTCTTGGGCCCCCATATACTTGATATGACGAGAAAACGAAACTAGCTTGATTCACCTTTCCCGCACCCATCTCAATCCAGCTCGCCCCTGGTATTACCAACAACGACGAGAATAGCAACAACAACAACAATAACAGCAATAACAACTAGATCTGAGTCTGGGATATTCCGCATTTAAGGATAACTGGGACAGAAGTGGTATAATTTATTAGTTGATGGCGTTGGCATATAAACCAAAGAAAATGCACTTCCTATTATAAGAAAGTCATTTCTAAGGGGAGTAGAGGGAATCCGGTGGTCCACTATGTCTAACAAGGGTGTCGATCATCAAAGACTCTATTGTCACGGAGATGTCAAACAGAAAACATGTTGTTACAAAGCCACTATCTACAGATTTGCAGGTGTCGTTAATGACTCTCAAGTTTGTGTGCTATGTGATTGGCAGTTTTAAAGACGCTCTGTGGCATACACATGTTATAACTGGGAAAAACCATAAACGGAAGATTTTAAAAATAGGTAGACCATTACACAGCTATTGAAAATGCAAAGTTAACTGTATGTATTTGACGGATACTGGTCACCTACACTTATTTAAAAAAAACCAAAACAACCTGAAAATGCATTCAATATCTAAGTGATACTCAAGGAGCCAAAGGAGAGTGGCGAAAGCGCTACTAAAAACGATAGGTTCCCGTAGAAAAATAGTAAAAAAAAGGGGGGGGGCGAATGGTTAACGCGTGCGCGATGCATCAGAAAGTCTGTCATTGAGTCAGGAGGCGTGGTTTAGATTCCCCATCTGTACGTGTTAAGGAGTAGGGTTTTCTCAGGGTCCTCTGCTTTCCCCCTGTTAAAGAGCCCTACGCGCAAACGAATTCTTGAAATAAAATTAACCCATATGTTAGTCCCGAAATGACCTAGTTTGTGTCGAGTAGACGTTGAACTCTCTCTCTCTCTCTCTCTCTCTCTCTCTGGTAAAAAATAAATATCGCCACCTATGGTCAAATGATGAGTCAAAACTATTAAAGTAGCTAAGTCTCTAGCTCAATATCATCCAAAGTCTTACACGTTGAAAACAAGAATTATTTGTCAAGGTAGGCTTCTGATATCCAATATTTAAGACAAAATATACATTTTACCATTGGTACACGAATCGTGTACCATAGTGCGTTTCATCTTCATTTGTAACAAGTGACCAGAAAGAGCGAGGCTAGACATATTCCACAACTCATGTCATACGGCGACGCCATAACTTATCTGGAGAGCATGCGCAATTGACTGGAATAACCAGACGCTAGAAATTTCTATTCGGTCGAGACTCATTCCGTATTTCGCTGGACCTAACTGATTTGAAATTAGAGTCAAAACGGAAACAATTGAATGCAAATCAGTTCATATACAATCAGATTACGTTATTATATGCCTTGCAATCCATTTGCGTCAATTTCTAGGTCCTAAATATTAGCGATTTAGCTGCCGTATTTCGCTGGACCTAACTGATTTGAAATTAGAGTCAAAACGGAAACAATTGAATGCTAATCAGTTCATATACAATCAGATTACATTATTATATGCGTTGCAATCCATTTGCGTCATTTTCTAGGTTCTAAATATTAGCGATTTAGCTCCTTTAAAGTTCTCACTTAAAGGTATGTCTTATACCTGTATAACCTGTATATATGTTATGTTAACCAGTCCATGTATCTGATATAGACAATATATCATCAATAATTCAGAAAATAACCACATAGGTTTAATCACACCATATGACAATATCAAAGGTTTAAAAATGCTACATTTATTTATTCATGTATCTGTTAACGAGATGTTATCATGGTTGTTTATATGCCATGCATGCTTGGTTAAATATTATGCTTGGTTTTATGTAAAATGCAGAGAACAATTTTTACAGGTGGCTATATATTATATCTTCATGCAGTAATTAATAGTTGATTTGATTTACCATCAATAATTATTATTATCATGGTCTAAATGTGCTATAGTTATGCGGCTTTGCCTCGTCCCTAAAGGTGTCTTTCGTCATTTTTTTTTTTTTTAATATTTTGGGTAAAGATGGTTAAACGTTTCTTAAATTGGCAAAGCAAATGCGGAATTCTCTGAGTAATTGTCAAAAATACAGTGAACATTTGTACCTACAAAAGCCCCGTGTCCGAATTCAGCTGGGCCGTCTTACGGTTAAGGAAGAGGTTAAAGGTGATAATTCGTAACGTTTTAGATAAGTAGGAGGTCTTTAAACTTCATATCAATACCTTGATCTTTGAATTAAGAAATGCATGCTTATTTATGATATTGTTCAGATGGTCGGAAAGAAAGCTCTATGAATATTTTTATACCTATACCTATCATGTCATCACGGCACTTGGATCATTTAAAGAAAAACACATAGTAAATGTATAATGAAATGCTACGGGGCTTAACGTCCCACTTTCCTACACTGTAGTGTGCTATAAGGAAATTTTGCCCGAAAAGTGGCGCTACGGTCTACGCTTATACCGATTTCCAATAGTCAGGGGTTCTTTTACATGCTCGCTAATGTGTACACGGAATCTCGGTTCTTCGTCCCACCCGAACGACTAGACAGTTATCCTTGTCAGGCCATCCGTCCTGCACCACTTACAACGGATTACTACCCTTGTATATTGGCATCGAAATGATTTGCTCCAATATCGTATACCGTTCCCTAATAGTATGAATAAAAACATTAATCAAAAACATTTGAACTATATCTTATAACATTAATTTTTTTTACCTATTGTGCACTGTCATGTGTGCTCGGGTCGTTGCTCTAATAATACTTAATATCCCTCCAAAACATAATCCAGATAATACGGGATTAAACTATATAACCGTGTACCTTTCTCCATGTCTTATGATAGTGAACAAGATAATGCACTTATGTTGTAGGTCACACTATTTATTTCATCTGTGGTACACTGTTAAAATAGTTATTTTTAATTTTACAGTCAACACACTATGATATGAATGTTTTGTGGTTTTAGAAAAATAGACGTATGAAATAAAAAACAACATAGACGAAAAACTTGTGGTCGTTGTTATTATCGTGTGCTATGCGGATCATTATATATGTTATATCATGCGTGATTATGTATCTGAAAAATAACAAAATGACCAACGAATGACCACCTGTACCTGTAATTAAATCACGCATCATATAAACTCTATAATCTGACTATAAGGTTAATAAACTTATTTTTTAATCCTAACTATAAATAGTCATTATACTAAAGCAGATTGACCACAAAAACACAACCCAGCCTAACAATTGAGGTTATGGATTGAGCGATGGGACGATAGAGAATCAAATCCATTATTATATCCATCCGCTAAAATCAGTCATTCGTTTCGTTATCTTTAACCGTAAAGAATTTTGAATTAATAAAATATTATCTTCAAATATCGGTCTATATCAGAATATATATATAAACTTACTCTTTTATACATATAAAAATAAGTATGATAATATTGTCGGTTTATTTTGCCCTCAACCTTACGGGAGCATCAGTAATGATAAAAATAATCTCTATAATTTGTTTTTATTAAGTGATTGCTTATCACCGGTTGTTTAGTTGATTACTTATGTAAATATACATACATAATCACTACTTACGGTCTTTATCTAGTCTGTTAAATCATTGGTTCTACTTATCTCATTTTGCAATCTCAAATATCACAATTTATGTAAAGTAGGATATCTATCAGTAAAAAAGGTTACATTTGTTAATATCGGTGGCACAGAGTTCATTGAGCTCTTATTGTTTGACTCGTGACCCGGTTTGGCGCGGTTCCCTTGTTACGTATCTGTTTGATAGCCCTATTCACAAGGATACTATTTAAAACAGCCCTGAATAACTTCATGTTTTACGTAACCCTTAATGGCTTTAAAAAACCCCAACCCCAACCGTTTATTATTAGCACACGTCTTGGAATCAATGAATGAATGAAATGAAGTTTAACGTCGCACTTTTCTGCACCTACTAGGATAATAAAGACGTATAAAATATTTATTATTTAATTGTATATTTGTCTACGTATTACTATTATACTGTTAGGTGCTGTATTGTATATTTTGTTGGCCTACATTTTACTTGCATAAATGTCAAGGTTAAATATGCATTATGTAAAATTTTGATAAAAAGCTGTCCGTTCTTATAATAGTTGATAATAAAAAATGAATATATTGAAAATTTCATTCAAGTTAACTGATGTTGAGCGATGTTGTGAGTGTTGGAAGATGTAGCGTTGATTGTTGTTTATTATCGTAGCAAACGAGACTAAGTTTAGTTTCGATTATCCAGTTTGTCGTTAAAATTTTAAATCTTGCGGGCGTTCTAATCCATTTAAATCTCTGCCATCCGATGTTCTAGCGAGTTGGTTATGGGCTTGTCATGTTAATAAATGTGTAAATAATAATTTATACAACATTTGAAGCCGAAAAAAAGTCATGCAATAGGCAGATTTAGCTCTTACATAATACATCTTTAAGGCCACCTTTTTTGTAACTCTCTATCCAACCGAAACATTTCAAAATACCACCTGAACAATTAGCTACACATTTCAAAAGAATTTCAAAAGAAAATAAAAAACGGAAAAATATTTAACGAAAACGCCCATGAATTTAAGTTGATTGCTGACATGTAAATTGGTTGGAGATGACGAGAAGAAAACATCTGAACATAATATTATACACTAACGATTTTAAGGTTTAATGTATACTACTCACTGGGTTGAACAATCGGGGTCTGTAAACCTGCTAAAATCTGATTCATTGAACATTCGAAATTAAACTGAAGAATCGAGTATAGGATATTTCTTGACCCAATCGTCTGAATATTGATAGGGATTCATAATCAACTTTACTTAAAATACCGACCATTTCAAACCACTGGGAGAAGAAACGAGTTTTGCAAACTATCCATACGTTCTATGCCTGACGTTGCGAAATAATAGTCTTGACTAAACAGTTGATAGGATGTGTTCAGACACCCTTTTCAAACTGTTACAAAGTGCCGTGGCTATTACCTGTACCATATTGTCATTCAATCACCCAATTCGCACGTTTTATTGGCAGATGCTAATTGTAGTCCGGTTGGGGTGGTTCGGGAATATCCGGAGTCCACAATGGCCGCTTTATATAAATGAGTAACCCTAACCCTCATCCTTTTCAGGGGGGTAAAAGGTAGATTGGATCCAAGTTTAGTCTTCTAACAAGTTCCGTCTTCTAAAAGGGTTAGGAATAGGGTCACAGCCCCAGATAGGCGGACTAAAATTTCGGAACCGAAAAGAAGTCAGAGACGAAAGGAAAGATTAATAATTAAGACGAATATGGCCAGTTTACAAGTATGTTCTTTCATCCTTTTAGTCCCGAAATGACCTAGTTTGTGTCGAGTGGACTTTAAACCCCATTTCTCTCTCTTTCTCTCTTTCATCCTTGATAAGATGGTAATAGGAAGTGCAATCAAGTTGTCAAAGCAGGCAAAAACATTAAAATAAGCGAATTCTCAGTTATTTTATGTAGAGTAATACGTAATGCTGACACACGGCAGATTTGTATCCATGTAGAATGAGCACAGCATGTCTTGCCACATTCCGTTGAATCACGGAATGTTACGGTGTTTGAAGTCTATTGAAATATCGACAGTATAATTTGTTGACTGCACATTATGACTTATTTTGATGTTTTTATCTTTACGATGGAATTTTATGGGCTTTATTTAGTAAACATCTAGGTCGTTCTCTCTTGAGTGCATTAGTTTATGTTTCGTATATAGCAGTAGTTATTATTTAGATTCTCGAAATGGCTGAATGAAAAACAGCCAAAACATTCATGATCGACACCATAAAAAATCTTACATCTAATTACTCGTACTGGCCTACGATAAGAACAACATCTTTTATCACAGATAACTCCATCAAGGAAAGTCTATACACATGGTTCTTTACTTGATATAAAGAAGTCATCAAAATGGTATAAACCCCAAGAAGCGAATCCAAGTTTCAAGGCTCTTAGCTCGTTAAACCGTTGTAAATCTACGAGCTTGAAGATCAAAGATTCCGCTATATGTATCATTAATAATCCTAACAAACATGTTATTATTTGAATACTAACTTATATTACTTAAGAGTTTATAAATCGTATTTTGTTTCACTTACTATTATAAGTACATATATAAACCGGCACAAATTGCTTAATTACCATGACATTATTCGCCTCGGCTTTAATGAAGCAAAAATACGTTCAAGGTTAATAGTAACCATATTATAATTGTTATATGTAGTCAGCAACGTTTCAAATTAAGGCCCGAATACCCCCGACGGCATCATATACTAAAAAATTCCGGTGCATCTTGCCTCGACAAAGATATGCATAACCACCCATGCACAAAAATGAACCAAACACAATAGGACATAATGGATATATAGATAACGCAAATTGCAATGGACGAATCAAACACATGTATTAAGACGTTTGCAAGTATAGGGAATGTTCATTAGTCCACCGATATCTATTATTAGGGTTAGGGTTAGGGTTAGGTTTATTGATATCCATATTTATAGACGTTTGCAAGTATGGGGAATGCTCACTAGTACGCGGGTTCATAAATCCACCGATATCTATTATTAGAGTTAGGGTTAGGGCTATGGTTAGGTTTATTGATATCCATTTTTATAGCATTTTTTTTATAGCGGCGGACTAGTGCACCCGCGAACTAGTGAACCCCTCTCGCAAGTATAATATACAACCTCGTTTGTTACTGATTTTGATGCGTCTGTCTTTATCTAGTTCACCAACATCCTAAAAATGCTGACGCTGTCTCTGTTCTTCTATGATAACCGATCACGTCCCTAATTACCCGAGCGAAAGAGATTGATGTAAAATGACAGATATTGTGTAAAATTGTTAACATGGTGGTCGTGTTGATTAGATTACGTGACCACCATTTCCTTCTGCTTTCTGCATCCAAAGGGTCAATAGGGTGAATGTATAAACTATCGTTACTTGTTTTACTAATTGTATAAATAGATTATGAATATATTTTATTAGATACCGCGAGAAACTGAAATGAAATGATTAAATGAAATGCGCTTCTACTGTTATGCTGGGCTATTGAAGATGACGTGGGAAACAGAGAAAGCGATTAAAAGGGACTCTGGTAGTCTTGGGCAGGAAGGATGGAGAGGGTGGGGGGGGGCAGAGAGAGAGAAAGAGAGATTTAATGTCCAACTAACATTAACGGAGGACCCGGAGAAAACCCACCAGGTTGAGCAGGCGAACCTACTCCTTGTGACGTACACCTGGGAGATCCAAACCATGCCACTGTGCTCAATATCAGACCTCTGTAAAGAGCATGCGTTAGACCACCCGGTCACCAAACTCTCCTTTTTTCAGAGGATCAAACAAAAATTTATTTGGATGAATTCAACTTGGTGCATTCTATGTGTGTAAAAGGGGGGTTCCTTATTCGTGAATAAAAGCTGTGAAACATTGCAGTTCCACGGTTAGCATTGGGCGGATTACCATTAAATCTCTTTAGATCGACTGAAATACAGAACACTGAACGAATATGTAACGTAAATTACAAGTTGCTAACGGCTATAAACTGAAAAAAGTATACGGTTGATACCATCTGAAGAAAGTCTTGGCACTACAAATAAATTATGGCAACACGTCCAGTAAACAGCTGTTAAAGATATGTTCTGACCATTATCAATTTAGAATTTTCCCGTCTTTTCATTTTTAATGTTTCTCCCACATGATCGTTTTGTCTACAGCATTCTCGAATCTTTTCCCCAGAAGTATATAAATCTACATACCGCAACGATCATCACTTACAACCAGAAAACTTCCAGTATTCCTGCTAATAATGACATACAAGAAAGGAACTAATTGTGCTATAACATTCGACTACGTTGGCGCCAAAGTCTGTTGATGAGTCCTTTTGGGTGGAATTTTATACATCTCATATATCCTGAACTCATCTAATAAGTCCAAAGGAGATTTATATTCCATAAATAAAATTGACATTGTGATTTCTTCATTTCATATACGATTTTAAATCCAAATAATTCAATGTTACACAGATCAAACTGGAGCCTTATTGTGCTAATTCAGTCTGTGGTGGATGTCGTTAATATTGCCGTCCCATCATTTTTTTTTCAGTAATTCTCAAAGATTAAACGAATCGAAATGAAATTGAGTATAGCGCCCTAGCTTTCTGCGCCGAATGCGCTAATGAAGACGGGCGGACGCCATACAGTGTGTCATGGATGTGTGTGTGTGTTGGGTGAGGGGGGAGGTGCTTGGACTCAGACCGCTAACTCTTATATCGAATTCCGACTGTCAAGGGTTTGTTAATGTGTACACAAAAGTGTACACATGACCTCGGTTTTCGTCCCATCCGAACGACTAGACACCGTACTTGAACTTAGCCGTCGCTTCATGGGAAAGTTTCTTTCATGAAATCTTTCATCTGTATTTTATATGATGCCACAACATTGTGATGAAAATATAGTACGCTGAAAACAATTTAGGTACAATTCCACACGGTACCGATTGATATCATGTCTTCAGTGTAAAGGTTTTTTTTATCTGGAATAGCTGTATGCAAATGACATATGTCATTTTTTGGATAACGACGTCATACGCTTTCTTGGACAAATCAACAAAAGGCATAAGGACCACTTCATTAAAAAGTTAGATAACGCCCTTGAGCGTAATTTGATTGGTTACAATTATCACGATAGAACGAATATATAGGGAAACAAAAATAGGATAAAAACTTAATTCATGATGACATCAAAGCTGTTAGTTACTTCAATAGCATTTCGTTCGTAGATTAACTGATTTGTATTCAGGAAAAAGTACGTATGCTCTTCCTTGTTTTCATCGGATTCTCAATAAGAAATCGATTTAACTCCAACAGCATGTAAAGTACCATGTGCCCTCACTTAATTTACAGGTTTTGATAACATCACCATCAAACAGAAGTATTTGAAATGCGTGCACTCAATATGAAGCATCTACTACTTAGCCAATCATAGTTCCAGATTATTATCGCCAGTCTGTTAAAGGAGTAGGCAGTGATAGTCATTTCTTTAATTCAAGATTGAGGTTCTGTTGGCTAAGAAATACACTTATGAATTATCAAATGCTGAAACCTTTTAACGATTGCGTTGTCGGATCTACTGATAAGTTCGTGTCAGCTAAGAAGTACTGTAGATTAAGAAATGTTTTTTAATTGTGCATTAGGAAACAATGAAGCCGCGTATTTCTTCAAACTTAAAGTGGGGCGGTGGGCTCGCTAGGTATGACTCCGCTCATTCGACTCCAGTGTTGGCCTAGAAAGTCCTGGAAATTAATTGTTAGATGGGACGCAAACCCGAAGTAAGAATTGACCGTAGCGCCACTGCTAAGACACATTAACCTAAACGTATTTCATTTCTGAAAGATATGGACTCTTGTGCTAGCACGGGGAAAACATACATGAGATGGTCTAACGTTGGTATACATCTCATGTTCCCGTGGGACATGTTTAATTGTAGACTAGGCGTAACCGAGACATGATAAATAGGAACATAGCTTGGCGAGAAGATGATATCTCTTCCATCACATATGTTAAATATACTATTTTACTTTATTACCTATCCAAACGTAAAGGTCACTGTGGAAAACAATGCCGCTATATTTCTACAAAGTTCAGTCGTA
Organism: Patella vulgata; assembly: GCF_932274485.2. Taxonomy (NCBI): domain Eukaryota; kingdom Metazoa; phylum Mollusca; class Gastropoda; family Patellidae; genus Patella; species Patella vulgata. The sequence continues at coordinate 68,595,408 of NC_065881.2, forward strand.
ATTTTGATCTTGTCTATAGTTTTCTAATAAATATGAAAGAAGATGCCCCAAAGGGAGGGGGTCACGATATACCCATTACTTCGTGTAGTAAACACACACGATCATTTGGACTAAATTCAAAACAAGGTTACCACTTTAATAACATCTCCACCACCAGCAACATACGAAACATGTGCTGTCTGTATACAATTAGCTCCACCTGAGAACAGACACGAAACTATAGTTGACCGACATTTTGATTCCCATTTGGACGATGTTAGTCGAAAACACTAAGTATACATTTGAAAAGAATTTATTCAAAGTAATGAAAATGGACATGTTTATTTAGTCTTTGTGTGTATGAAACGGATTAAAACCGCATAATTTATCAGTTAACTATTTTTTCAATATGGCGACCATTCTAAATTGAAAATGAAAGTAGTAAATTCGCGACAAATCACCAGTAACAACACGTTATGCACTTCACAATATTCCTGAATGGAAATGATCGTCTCATAAATCCGTTAAAGATACACATTTCCTTGCCCATCTCTTGGATTCAATTTTCTACGGAACGCCAAAAAGAACATTTCCTTGTGATCCTTGTACAAGCCAAGAAGTATGACGGATTCATTGAAGTAGCAACGAGTATATGCAAGGGCGTGATTCGTTTTTATAGATTAATAACAATATTTGCTATACTTTAAGCGAACGAATACAGACTGTGTTGTGCATTCGACAAGTGCATATACAAGTAGCACATGTGCTCACATTTGAAATATAATTTCTCAGTGGCTGATAAAGAAGATTAAAAAAACAGTTAATAGAGCCATTTAACTCGCATGATTTTACTAGTTGGATATACTCAATAACACCGCGAAGTTATTTACTATTATTATTTACTATTGGGAAGCCGGAGAATCTTATTTATTTAATTAATATTAACAACAATAAATATGATACTGCTTATTGGGCGTGGGATGTTTTCTTTCCATATTCGAGACACCCGGGTGTTTGTACCCTCGATAACCGCTTCAGGTGTTCGCACTGATAGTTAGCTGGAATTTGCTCGCTGCTTGTGATGAGGTGAAACCTTCTATCAAAGATTCTTAAAGGCCCTAGTCCACATCATTCAATATCTCAAATCTCAAATATCTTAATTATATAATTAAGCACAATCGAGGACAAAGGTCGTGCATGTAGAATGGACTGGCTGACACGACAAAAATGTCAGAATTATTATTTATTTATTTGTCTTATACACGAAATGCAATGAAATGGAACTTAACGTCCCACTGTTCTGCTCCGATTGGGCTAATACAGTGTGCTAAAAGGGAAATTTTGCCCTACGGTCTACTTTTTTTGTTATGGAAATTCAAACTGCCAAAGAATAGTTTTTACGTACACGTCAATGCGTACACGGTACCTCGGGTTTTCGTCCAATTCGAACTACTACACGTTTCCCTTACCAGGCCGTCTGTCATCTTATATACATATATAATCTTGTATGAAATCAATATTGACCAATGTAAACTTTAAAATGTTTCTTACGTAAGCCAGAATTAACCAAATTGAAGAACAGAAAAGTATTCGACCAAAATGTGTTTGAATAAAGTATTTTCTTTTCTTTTTTAACCTACATTATATCATGCCGGGACTTTAATCAAACCTTCAAATATTCATGATCGTAAAATTTACTTCAAAGCAGTGGTTTTGAGTAACGATATAGAATAAGAATAGTCCACAGCATATTAAAATTTATATAAAGAAATTATTTTTGATGTGAAAAAAGTACATATCTCACAGAACAGAAATCAGATTGATAAAAACATAAATAAACATATAATGTAATAAATACAAAAACATAATATGGAACACAATTACTATTTTCATTAAAGCTTTAATTAAAATATTAATTGTGTTCCATGATTTTGTGTTTTTGTGTTCCATTTTATGTTTTTGTGCTTATTACGCGTGTCAATGGCTAAATACCACTCAAAGACGATGCCACAATGTAGTAATGACAACAATAACTATATGCTACCACCCCCCCCCCCCCCTCACCCAAAACAACACCCCACACCGTCGTGGCCCAAATCAAGTAAAATTGAAAACGCAGTATGTACCGATTTTATCATCAAAGTGTGGACAATTCTTATAGAGTTTAACCAGTAGACTGTTGCATATTTTGCTTTGTATACATGCCAGGAGGACTTGAACACAAAGTCTAGGCAGAATCGGCCTTTGAATATTTCGGGCTCTGTCAGAGCATGCTAAACGACAAGTCAAATGAAATGAAATGAGGTTTAACGTCCTACTTTTATGTTCCAACAAGGTAAATTGTTTATCAAAGCTAGCCGATTTACGGATATTTGTTTTAAAATCTTCCCATCCAACTTAGACAGCGAAAAATTCGGCTATGACGTCAATGGTAAATTATGGGCAATTGTGTATCCCCAAGGACAGCTGTCTAGTCGTTCGGATGGTACGAAAAACCGAGGTCCCGTGTACACATTGGCGTGCACGTAAAAAATCCCTTGACAGTTGGAATTCGATATAAGAGTAGGCCGTAGTGCCGCTGTCCGGGCAAAATGTCCCTCATAGCACACCGTCTTCATTAGCCCAGTTCGGAGCAGAACAGTAGGACGTTAAACCCCATTTCATTTGGTACTGATCTGGGTTGATTAACCAACTAATCGTGGCCTGAACGAACATGTAAAATGTGTTGATAATATAGTCTGTTAACTGTTATTAGAAAATTGTGAAATATACTGACAGAAAATGTGAGAAAATAAACATATGGCTTTAATGTGCATTAGGGTGACACGACATCTCACAAATATCACTTCAGCACAAATGAACCGAATTATAACATAGTTGCTAATAATACTTATTTCAATTAAATAATTGTGAAATTTTGTCCGGTGTTTTCGGAGGGTAAATCCCAGAAGAAAAAAAAATAGCGATTAAAACCCAATGGAGTGTATTAGTATACCTATACCAATACTGATAAAAGACAGTATTATTACTACATCTTATTGGAGGGTTACTGATAAAAGACAATATAAATATACATTTTGCTGGAGGGGATTGGATGAATTATTTGTTTTTAATTTTTCTTAAAAATGTCTCGAATCAAATGGTTTGTTTCCAATCTTTATATCTTATGCTAGGTTCCCACTATCGTGAGATGTGTTACGATAGGATTGTTCCTATTGAGTCCACGATCCGGTACGTGTAGATACGTTCGGATACGTTTCGATACGATCAACACCATTGCTACGAATGACCTCAATACATGTATATGATAAGACCCGATTTGTCCACGTTACCACATTAAAACCACTCGTGATAGTGGGAACCTAGCATTATCACACTCCAAATAGAAAGATGATGAAGCCCCTTTCATTACATTTATTATGTTCTAAATACAAAAAGCATCTTTCCCCTGCAAAGAAGGCATCTGGTATCCTCTTTAATTAACGTTTTGCTGAAACCTAAGCATCTTGAATCTGAATCAAGTGGAGAAACCATAAATAAACAAGAAGACAAAACAAATCAATAGGTAAATAATAAGCAATAAAAACCGTCTGAAGTGTTTGCTCAATATACGATTAGATACAACGTGTCAACACACTGATTAAAACGAATGGGTTAATTCATTGGTATAAAAAGTTGGCATGGAACCGTGTTATATTCATCTTGTCGACGCTACTAACGTTAACTTGAAACAATATCTATCCCAGCTTTGATAAATTAGTGGTATCTTTAAGTCCGGCTTCTAAAATTTTCTTTACTGTCTATTTGGGGACACGATCCCGCTATCGTTGTTTTTTCAGTGATAGTTTGACTTTTCTGTTATGGATTTCGCTATGGATATTGTGTGAGGGAATGTTTTTGAATAATAAAAGCTTGTCATTAACTAGATGATCCGTAATTAATATTCCTAAAGGTTTAATAACGTTACAAGGCAAACATTGAAATAGACGAAAATGGATCTAAAAGCTTATATCAATGTTATTTGAGTATATAAAAATCAACCATTATTTATTAATTCCGCATTGTAGGGTATGCTTTTTTCTTTACAAATGACACTAGAAACCATAGAGTACACAGCGTCTTGTTCTGATTTAAAAATGTCAATTGTGTCTTAAATATTGGCCCCAATATGTTTTGTGTAAGATAACAACATCAATATTGATTAAAATGAACTATTTATAATACTGAATTCTAATCCGTGTTTTAAATTTCAAATTTTGAGTTAGAGGTTTAGCTCCTTTATATACCTAAATAATAAATTATTTAATAACTTTAACATTTTGTTCTTACCATCTGAAATGATGGCCCTGTAATATATTCTTTTTTAAACGAATGTTATCGCTATAAGTTTTTGAACAAATACAGCCGATGGAAAAAATATAAAGATAATAAAAAGATAAATTACCTACTTTATAGATTCAATTTACCGCTATTCTAAAGCTATCCTTATTATAATTGTTGGCGCCAAAGTTCTAGAAACTATTTTAAACTTATAAACTTTTTGTTCCAGGATTGTCGTGTTTACATCTCCATTAGTCCCGTCATCTTTAGCACTAAAACACTGGCCTTTATGCACAAAAACATGCTCACTGTATACGCTCTTATTCGTGTGTTCTGTTAGTAGGTATTCCAAAGCACGAGCATTTATTTGAGGTATCGGCGCTATATAATGGCAATATAAGCATGTTGTAGGCGGTACAACTCTTTTCTGACTTCTCGCATCTCTATCATTATTTGTGTTTCCACTGGCAGTTCGATAGAATAAAACTTAACCCGCTCGCCGTGTTTCTACACTATCAACTGTCGATTACACAGACAGGTTTGTAGCACTGACGGTATTCGATTCACATTTATAGCGCTGAAGTATTGGAATCACTTAAATCCGCTAACCAATCTATATGGGGTTTAAAGCCTATCTTATAGCCTTCCTCCGCATCAATATCCTGGCCATGATTGAAACAATCTCTACTTTAATACGTAAAATTAGAAACCAGCAGTACACTGATGGCTGGGGGTGATTTGTCTTAAAAAGTACAAGTTACCTATTGTGAAATCATCATACATATAAAATTTGTAGAATTCTAACGATCTGTCATTATTCAAATGACACTTATATACTTTCTAATGCCATGGTATTAATAAGATTATATGTTATACGTGTTAGATCATATAAACAATCCAGACAGATTATAATATGTTTAAGCTGGCGTGAAGTTATAACTACTGGTTGAATTCCTAAATAATTACGATTGACTGATTTTATAAATTGCTTAGTCCTATCATTTAGTATAACAAGTTACAGATGTTTAACTTTACTATAAATATTTTAATATTACTTAACATTTTTAAAGTTGGAATACTGATATGTACGTAGCATCATGTCAATTCAAGTGTGCTAAAATTAAAAAAGTAAAAAAAAATTGTGGGCGATCGTTAAGCAATCTGAACGCAAAGGTGGTTCAAATAAACTACTTTAAAGTAGCCAAGTCTTTAACTCGGTACCATTCACAGTCTTCGACATTGCAAACACGACTTATTGGTCATTTTAAATCAACATTGATGTTGTTATCTTACCGTGAAAAGATGCGCTTCTGGTTTCCAATATTTAAGACGCAATAAAAAATTTAAACTTTGCATACGAATCGCGTGCCAGAATGCTTCCGCGCGCCATTTGTAATGACACGACTAATGAACGAGGCTAAAATCCCACAAGGGAAGACTACCGGACTAGACTGGAATAACCAGACAACAAAGACTGCCATTCAATTTGCACTCTTCGCGTATTTCGCCGGACTGATTAGAAATTACAGGAAACACAGAAACGATTGAATGTAAATCGGTTATATACATTCATAATACATTATTATATGCGTTGCAACCAATTTGTGTCCATTTCTAGCAGTCAAAGAATAGTGATTTAGCTCCTTTAAAAGCACCGTTCCGATGATGTCTTTAAATTAAAAGAAAACTGATCCGGCTTTAAAATTCCCACTTTAACTACATTTCATTACTTTTCGTGGACATTGGCGTTTTTATGTAGACTATATGCGTGTGTAATTTTAACCATAACCTTCCGATTATGTTCAGCAACACAGCCTGGTGAACGATACACACCCCGGGCTTAAAACGCAAGTTTTTAAAACTAGCCTAATATGCAAAGCCGCCTGGACGATATTTTACATGTACCTAGATACATGAACCTACACATGCATTAACTAAAGTATCTAATTGTAAATATGTTTGTATTTCATTACGATATCCATGTGGTTGTTTATAATCAGTACATTATTATTCGAAATGGATTGAATATACATTATCCTATTTGATATAAGTATAAATTACGTTACTAAAATACCCTATGATATACTCATACTAAAGTCTCATTTAAAGGGACAATAAAACAGAAAAAAACCATCTTGCAAAATGATATTTTAAAACTATTTAACCTGAAATCAGTATTCTAAAAAACACAATTGTTTAGAAACATTGTCAAAGTGGTCAAAGCAAAACAAAGTTGTAATTGTCAGAAACGCTCGATTCTCGATTGTCTATTTTGGATTTTCTATCCGCTCAAACCGACGTCTACGGATTATTCAACTGATTAAATGCAGTATTTTGTGGCCTTACTTTGTCAATAATTTTAATATACTGAGACGCAATCAAAACGCACCACCGAGACATGGGCAGCAAAAATGTGACGTTTGGCATGATTGTAGGTTGGACATTTATAACACCCCACAAGGTCATAATAACTTTGCTTTATAGGGCAGGACAAGTAGGCACAAGGTGTAATAGAAAAATTAAGAGTCCATAACTAACCTGTGCCCACCTCTTACACTAGTCGCATACGCCGTTGACTTCGTATCGGAGATATAAGCCCCTGCAATGATGCGTCATATCGTTTTGGTACTCATGCCCTCTTGAATGAACGCAATGGCGCGTTCTCAGTGTCCAGGAGTAAACTTGGGTATAGTCAAATAGTTGTGCCTTACACAGAACCACGCTCGTATATATAGGAGTTAGACTGCCATCTTTAAAAGCCCAAATTTAGCTCTTGGGTCTGCACTATAAAATCTTGATTTTGAACATTCCGAAACTATGTAATTAATTACACTTTTCACGTGTTATAGCTGTAATCTAATATTATATAATCAGAATTGCATCTATCTCTCAAACGAAATTTACAACCACCCATCCATTTATAAAAGGAGTTCGTTTTCATTGCATCTCAGTTATTTTATATCACACTTCGTCAAATTGAACTTTTTAATCAAGGAAGTCTGTTTTTTCTTTGTAATGTTAAAAACTTGAAACAGTCTCTAGTATAATGACATTGTTATTGTAATTTGACATTGTGAATGTTCCATATCTATATCACAATAAATATTCAATTTCTTATAGTTTTACTCCTAATTCAGTGAATTCGTCATGGCTGTAAAGCCATATGTTGCTGATATAATTTATTATTGAATGCTGGTGATTTTTAAAAGTCTGTGTAACTAGTGAGACTTTAATAATATACTGAATAATTAAAGTATACGAAACTAACGAGGTTATATATCAAATTTAAAACACCACTGATATTTAATGATATTTGAGGAGAGGAGTGGAGCACCATTTTTGGCCACACTTTCGCATTAAAAGGAGACAGCTGTTATCGATGATTTTGAAAAACGCCTGGAAATATTGTAAAACTTTGAAGATCAGAGTTTTTGGTTTGTTTTATCACTACGTAAGGTGACAGAATGAGGAATAAACATAAAGTTAAAGATCATACACAATAAAAGTACGTTTATTTAGAATTTTTACTTCGAATGATATTCATATCAATCAATTATAACTTAAAGATACATTATGGGAGAATAGATAAAGAGCTGGCAGTTCTCACTAAAATAGTTAAAAACTAGATAACGTAAAGGGTATTTGCTGAACATTTCAGTCAAATTGGTCCACTCTGATCGGTATACGATGTTAATGATTAAATCATGAATAAATGTTGAGCAGCAAATCGGATCCTAATCCAGTAAATATCGCAGGCTAGCGATGACATCGAGAGTTGATTATAATCTGGATAAGTTAATTAATGTCTAATTCATAATTTAGATAACATTCCAGGCCTAAAGAAAGACCTGCAATAGGCAAATTTAGCTCTTGCATAATGTATTTTTGAAGACATGACCGCTTAACGTTCACATGCTTGATTCCTCAACTGCAATATTATGTGTCAACATTCTAACATTAAAATAGTAAATATTTTTGTGATACATAGATATTGGCAGGAATGAGATCACTGTTATCACATCGTATGTGACATCACGTGAAGAATACGAATATCAGTACAAACATAGCGAACTATTATATATAGAGAATTTCTTGATATAGGAGTAGGAGATTTTATTTATCACCCAACCCTTTCTTAAGCTCACACATAAATAAATATAATTCTTTGGTATAGATTTAATTTTACTGAACCTGATTACATTACAGCGTAGTGATACATCATTTTTTGACAGCTAGACACCCCTTGCAAATTCTTGTATATTGACCCGGTGTGTCCTTTAAGGTCGATTTTAGAGCCACTACGAACCGAACACGTTTATGATAATTGGGAACTTTCCTCCAACAATATTACTGTATACAAAAAGTAGTTCCTTTTTGATAAAACGTTCCTTTTTAATTCACCAATCAAATTCATGTAAAGCGATATCTGATTTTTGGATCCAGTAATATTGTTGAAGGAAAGTTCCCAATTATCATTATGAATTATAAAAGTTATAACACAAGCGATATCTACTGAATGTGTTACTGGATGATAAAATGTGTTTTCAGACCAAATTATAAACAAACATTTCAACAAACATTACATGGAATTAACAAATGTAAACTCACGCGATTACATGCAGTTATAAAAGCAGGCATTAATACAAACATTAACATAATTACGCTACTGTTTTGCTAGCTTTCTGATAATTATATCTGCCTAGTTTTTATAAAGATCATATTTGGATGCTTATTTTTGTACTTTATTGTTTACTCTTATGTACTCAAAATCAATTTAATTAAAGCACATGACACAGTTTATAGTTCCCGTAAACCAATCTACCTCTATCGTCAAATTACCCATAAAGTTGCTATAGGTTTATGTATCCACCTTCATTGACAAATAAAATGATTTTAAAAGTCAAACTGTATTGTTACTTTACAGTAAATTAGCTCATAAAAAAATAGTAATGTCATCGATTTGATTATATTATCTATGCATAATTGTTTGAGCACACTCTGTAAATGTGGATCCCATTTGGTAAAATAAAGTATTCGTTGCAATCTTTTTATTGCTTTATACCATGTACATCATGTACTTGCACTTTAAATGCAGTGAAGTTAACCTACCTGGAAGAACGTGATAAAGAAGTTGTATACATATCTAAAACAAGGTGTAATAGAAAACTTTGATAGCGTAATGCCGATAGACATTTCCTGGGTGATAAAGCGAATTCTATAAAAGCTGATATTGCACTCTATTAAATGCAGTGAAGTTAACCTACCTGGAAGAACGTGATACAGAAGTTGTATACATATCTAAAACAAGGTGTAATAGAAAACTTTGATAGCGTAATGCCGATAGACATTTCCTGGGTGATAAAGCGAATTCTATAAAAGCTGATATTGCACTCTATATCAAGCGCGTATCCAGAAAGGTGAGGGGGTGAGGATACTCCTCTGCAGTGCATATTATTTTCTCACATATTCACCAACATAACGTCGAACATACAAACGTTTTATCCCCACTCCAGTCTATAATCCTATGCATGTATGCACCCAAATGATCAGGAATAAAGTCATACTTCACCTTGCCCCACTGCCCCTTCCCCCTCCATTACTGCTCAAATAATAAAATATTGTATATTGAGGACAAGCCCATTTTTATGCAGAATCTTAAATACCGGAATGAGATGTTCGTAGACAGGAGTGGGATATCTGCAATGTAATACGTCAATCATTTTGAAACCAACATATGCATACAATACGAGGGAGAGACTATTGCATACTCTTCTTCGAATACCAAATGAAATGGTTCATTTACGTATTTACGTACACACCAATGTGTGACCGACTTGGCATCGACTATCGTGCCATCCGAACGCCCTTTTCTGGCAGTGGGAAATACCATTTCTGGAAAGTGATCTGAAGCAGATGTTGTAAGATTAGGTTATTTTGTAAACAAATTATTATGAGGTTCGGGCGATTTTTGTCACTGACATTGAACTACGGGTTAGCTTTAAGCCATCATTAGGTCGACGGTGTGGGGCAGTTTTCTTAATAGCTTTTTCTAAACAGTTAAGGTTAATGGTCGTGTGCTTGAAAACATATTATTATACTGTTTATATCAATTTCTTTAACGAACACCCTACATTAATCTTAATATTATATATTATGTTTCTTATCTTATAAAATGTATATTAATGTAGATATATAACCCATTAAAACTACATATAAACAAACCATAAAATATAATATTCATGTTTTTGACACAGAATAAACCATTATTTTAAACGAAATCGGCTTTCAAGATACTGCTATTTTAACTTATTTCAAATGCGATGTTTTCAGCAGGGACCGTACACAGATTTTTGTCAAACATTTATAGTTTTATGAAAGCTTCTAGTGTAATTTTATGATTTTTTATGATGTTTTTATCAAATTTTATGATATTTTTATAATGTTTTTATCACATTTCATGACTTTTTATGTTTTTATTATTATCAAATGTTATAATTTGTTTTATATAACTACACTGACAGTAAAAAACTTACCCCTGGTCCATGAAATAGTCTTCAGTCAGTAGTAATGATGGTATTAATGATCGCAGTCGTCTTCTCCTGTGTTCATACAGGGCCCTCACAAGCCTAAGTTGCGTCCGAGGGTATACGTTTCAGTGACGCCATCCGCATACTGTAACTGCTTTGTTCGGTGCCTGCGCTCAGTTGATGTTTATGATTAAAGGAATTTTAAAATACAGTTTTTATACGCCCGCATTGAAATGTAGTCGTATATATTGTCGTCGGTGCGATCGGCGGTCTGGCGACCACAATTGTTTGTGGACGCTCTAGAGGCTAAAGTTAATATCCGATTGACTTTAAATTTATACACAGTGTTTAAAGAAGCCTATGCCTATAGATTTTCAACGATTTCCGATAATTGTTGCTAGAGTTATGGCCCTTATGTTTCGTTTGATTAGAGCTAATCCCACTTAACACTGCTGTAATGGGAGCAAATTTCTGTTCCAAATTATAACTGGTCAACAGTCTGATTAACAGCAATAGCTAACTGCGTAACAATATCATTATCATTACGCTTTAAACGAGCTCAAAATTGGACCAAATATGTTTACATAACGTTACGTGCATAGCAGACTATTGCAGAAAAACTAATTGCGTGACAAACTAGGCTATCAGAATGGATACAATGTAAACAATACTGTTTGGTGACAAACAATACTTTCACCGTTTTTATTACTTTAAATCACTGTCCAAAGTTTCACGGAAGACCCCAGATTAAACGAAGAGCTGTTATGTTGCTGTACTTGGGATATATTTGATTGAACGGGAAGAATAGACACACTCCCTCAAAAGCTCAAGTATCAGAAGCTTCGGGAATATGAGGGTCATAAAATGCCTGGATGATTTTCTTATTCGGGAGTAGCGATTTATGGTTAATTATATATATTTAGAAAATATTTTCGTCTCTTTTGATGAAAAATAGGGAAATTTTATATTCTTTATATTTTTCAATTTTATGATAATTTTATGAGAAATGACGAAATTTTATGAAAATATTAATGTTTTTCTATTGTACGGTCCCTGTTTGAGGTGGTATTATCACTATATCCTAGTACACGTACACCCATCTCATGTTATATCAGATATATAATATAGATGGTTCAGTATCACTACAACATACTTAAAGGGTTCCTCATAAGGTCAACATTATTCTATTGCATGTGCACAAAGACATGGAAAAGTCTTTGATATCTTATTTCTTGTCGTGTCCTGCTATATGAAGCTAATTGGTATTGTTTACAAGATATATAAAAGGTCTTTTCGCATGTGTGGTTGGTTCAGTTGTGCCTGAAAAACATACCTGGCGACGTTAGCAAAGACAAGTGATAGTCTTGTTTATCAACTTAGTTATACACTCAATCGGGGAGTTGGCAATTATGGTGACCATCAGTATCTCAAAAAGGTTAAAAATACATTTTAGCATTGGATGTACATAATTATTCAGCTTACTTGTGTCAACATATACCACGTACTGTCCGAGGCCGATCCTTTAAATCATATTGAAGTTACAGGTGTGACGTTTCCAGAATGTAAATTTAAAAAGTCGACATAGTTTCTATGGTTCATGACTGAATTCGAGGATTTTTTGCCAAAATTTCTATCCTTGATGATTTTGATATTGTCCAGTGAAATATTACACAAGATGCGGCTGGCAACACCAGTTTGTATCATTTACTATGACATCTATTGTCAACAGTAATATGTGCTTTACATTGTTATACCGTACTCGATGTAGGTCGAGATGGTTCTCCCCACGATTTTTCAGGTGGTTTCCCCTTGTCAGTGTGGCGACATAAATTTGAGACATAAATATTTAGATATACATTTAATTAAGTAATTCACAAACTGTACCAGTGGCTTCACAAATTGTTAAACTGAAGAAAAGGACAAATTTAAGCAATGATGGTGTCTGAACCACTGTGGTACTGGTTGATGTAGACGGCTAGGTTTGTGACGTCCTATATTACAACGATAGCCGAGTTAAAATTACTGGGGAGACCTGGTGCCTCGGTCGCACTGACTCAATAACCATCAAAACAGTTCATCAGGGGTTTTCAGTTAAGTGTCCTATTTGTTTCTGACGTGGGGTCTGGTAATGAAAAATATTTATTTGTTCAAAAGGTCACGTGTATACCATTGGCTGCACGTTAAAGATCCCATATAGCGCACTACATGCTGTATGCCCGTCTCGTTATCCCAGTCGGTGCAGAAAGGTAAAGGTTAAGCCCCATTTCATTTCGCATTATTATAGAGATTCTCCCAATATATATATCTTCAAATTAAGAAGCGTGTTAGTACAGGCGGTCGCACGTGTTGTTTATCGTTAACTTTGTCCTGTTCATTGATTCGGTTCTTTATGGAAGAGAGTGATATCTGGCGGTTCGTAAGAAGTTTGTAATAATAGTGTGACCCAATCATAATATTTATTATTGTTTTACTGCCATCAGATGTTCACGTGGTTAACAGTTGTGTAATATTAGTCAGACATAACAATAACAAAATACAAAGTTTTCATTACACGTGTACTTACTATATATCATCATTTATCTTAAAGGGAAACACTATAGAAAAAGCAGTTATACCATTGAATCGATAGATGGCCCCGTTCTCAAATTTGCCCTCGGCAAATTCAACGAAACGCAATTTAAGGTATAGAAATTTATCTTCACCTTGCTAACGTAGTCTGTTTTATTCATGAATGGTTTGTACTGTGAAAGCAAGTTTTAAGATTTTTAGTCTTACCTGTTTTCGACAATTACTATGACCTTGTATGTCAATCCGTTCAATGATATCCGTACACAACCCCCTGCTTTCTTGAGGAAATCTTAATAATTAATCTAATTTTAAAAAGCAGAGAAAGAGTAGATTTGCATTAAGTTGAAGTCCACCAACGTGAGTTCAATATGCGAGCTTGGTCTCTGTTTCCACTCTGATTAACTGAAATGATAAACTATAAAACATATTTCCACCCCTTAAAGAGTTTTTATTCAAATTACTGGGAGGTATTTAGTTTAACTGACGTTAAAGTACAATGACTCTGTCACATCCGACATCGTGTGGGATCGTTACAATAATTCGGATCACACAGCGTTTCGGAATACCGAGCTTTCTCCAAAACCGGAAATACTGTAACTTCGAAAACCGGAAGTATTTTTATATTGTAGCTTCGAATGTAGTTTTAATACTGTAAAATACCCCTATGGAGATAAATTACCCCCCCGCCCCCCAAACAAAAAGCCCAACAAAACTAGGTATTAAAAAAAAGCAACAAAATAACTACCAGCTTATATATTTTGAAAAGTGAATGGTTAATATTTCTCTCTCTTTATTTTTTATTGTAATCTTTATAAGCACGTATAATTGAATGTCTGTAAAAACATCTACGACCAGTTAAATTAATTTTTTTTTAGAAGATTTAAAGTCAATTATTGAACAAAAAAAGTACTATCGTACTGTGGACTAGGAACTGACGAATACCAATTTTCATGTAGATCGGACTTGAATTGAGGGAGCCTTAGGCTTTTTTCGAAGAGCGACCCGCCACCCAAGAAGAAGCGGGAGAAGATGGGTAGCGGTTAGCGACCAGTTCCTGGTCCAAAAAAAAAACCATATAAAGTTGTTACACTATAATACAGGAAGAAAATATAACGGAATTGTAAAACAATGTTGTAGTCTAACATTGGTCGAAATTAATTTATATAAATATATTATTAAAAATATCAGGTGGGCCTATGTTGTTTTTTTAAAAAAAAAAAATGAAACTCGAAACAGTCTGTATTATACAGAGTTGTGTTATTCTAGAGAGGATTTGTTCCACCACAAAGTTCCCTATTATCGATTATAGACTGACTGATACAATTTCAATTCAAAGTACTTGAATAATATCAAGAAGCAAAATTAATTAATATTGTTCGTATTTTTTTTCTATAACCTTATTTAAAGTAATAGCAATTAATATTATTTGTGTCTTGTAAAAAGATGCTAAATTTTAAATGTAAAAATTGTTAAACAATTGTTTAAAAGTCACTTATGGAGTAACAACAAGGAAATCGACATTATTATGTACCTTTAAACGATTTGTTTAAATGTTGTGGCATAATATGGGATTAATTTTATTGTGGAAATTATCGTGTTAAAAAACAATAATACACGGAGCTTGCATAACGAGATCAAAATGATTTAATGTTTACTAAAATAGAAGGCTTATCTAGGTAGAGCTTTAAAGATTAACGGCACATTTCAAGTTAGATTGGTAGTTTGATAACTAAATAAGGTATTGTTTGTCAAATGGTCTCAAGTGTTATCATATCATTTCATTTATCATTGCAAATTGCATAGATAGAGCGAAGCGGAACAATGAAAATAAAAATGCATTGAATAGAATGGGGCAACATTTCCGGAAGTTGATAAGGTGTTCGAAATTCGGAAAGGACCTTGGAAGGTTCATAATACAATGTGGAAATTAATAATTGTCGCATGTTGCTTGTGTCGCTTAAATTTAACACAATTTATATTGGGAATATCATTAGTTCAGTTCAAAAGAATGTGCACGAGAACTGAAATCCGTTGGTATTAGAAATTTGCAGAATTGAAAGCTAATAAAAGCAATGAAGCGTAGAAAGATATTTATAGTTCTTCTAAAACAATCTGTATTCATATTAAACTGTTCGAGTTAATGACAATACATATTCTTTAAGTTGGCGTGTTCTACGTTTACTGATGAAAAAGATGATGTTAAAAATCCCCACTGAATTGATATTTTACGGTAAATTTGTGCACAAAACTATTAATGTGATCGAGTTGATATTGAAACAGTTTGTCATTAATCATTATATCATTTATTTCATTTGTTTAAAGCATGAATCTGTCAATCTAAATCTCTTTTTATGAAATAATGAATTCGTCACACTCATTACTGACTATTATTATTACACAAAAGAATGTTATTTACTTGATTGGAAAGGGTTACAAATAAAGGTAATGATCATACAATTCCCGATTTTATTTTAATCTCGTAAAATCTGATGTTATTAAATAC
Organism: Patella vulgata; assembly: GCF_932274485.2. NCBI lineage: Eukaryota > Metazoa > Mollusca > Gastropoda > Patellidae > Patella > Patella vulgata. The sequence continues at coordinate 68,611,305 of NC_065881.2, forward strand.
TGAATAAAAATATCTCCAAATCTCCATTAAGCCTATCGGAAGTTACGCCAAATATGATATAATTTCCGAAAGATTTTTTAAATTATACATTTAACATAAAAATATGTCGGGTTTTTCGCAGCGAAGTCAGCGATTCATCGCACTCAAAAGGATAAGCCCTGTATGTGAACTTGTATCGAAACCGAGGATGAAATGCACACTTCAAGTTGTAATTTCCGAAAGTTTTTTTTTTAAATTATACATTTAGCAAAATATGTCGGGTTTTACGCGATGGAGTCAGCGATCTATTGCACTCAATAGGATAGGCCCTGTATGGAAACTTGTATCGAAACCGGGGATGAAATGAACACTTCAAGTATCAAGTCACCATTGTGATGTGGAGAACAATACATCACCAGAAATGTACTACTGGTCGATTGCGAAAAATGCCAAGAAGAGAGAAAGGATTTAGTGAGGGTGATGGAGATTCATGTTTCTCAACATCTAAAACCCTCTACCAGCAGATGAACTGTTCTTTTCGTCTACTTTTTTGGGAGCAAGTCGAGGTTGACCATGTAACACTTGTGGATATTTCGTGGGGTTTTTTTAATCACAAGATCATCAAGTTTCAGTTCTGGGATTATTTCCTTGAAAGCCTGGCTGAAACTCTTTTTCTGTGGATCACTGACGAATCTACATTTTTCTGTATACTAGGGGATCTGTCACCTATAAATTGTGAAATTTTGGCCCAGTGCTTCGAATTGACAATGGTAACTCTCCATATCACTGAAGTAGTGCTTTTGCGTTGGTTCCCTAAAACATAGTCTCTCTTTCTCTCTCTCTCTCTCTCTCTCTCTCTCTCTCTCAGTACTTAGTATCAGTCGTGAAAATGAGAGATCATATGTGCCATTACCTAGTAAAATGGAGAGATATTGACGTGATATCTCACCATCTAAATTAATTATTACACGTAGAATCAATTGTAGACTAATTTAATGGACATGCATACACGCATTTCATAACATAATGTACAACCACGGATATAATGATATGCTTGCTGGGGTTTAATGTTTTGCTTGCTAAAACGCAGATCAATCAAATTAACATAATTTTCTAATTACTCTGCTACTCAGCAATAAATATCATTATTATTTCAACAGTGCATAAAAGTTAACATTATACATCATTTTCTGTTTCAGATCAATCTTCTTGATATAATTATCTACACTTAAAGGGCATATGACTCTATTCTAATAATCTTAAAATAGACACATATTCATGTAATTATAATGTATATAAAGTGATTTATATTCAATTTTTAAAAAACATATTATTGTAATTCCTAATCAGTTATGTTCAGTAAAATGCGTGAGTAGTCCAAATTGAACGACAATCGTTTACGACTGGTCAGGCCATTCTAATGTTTTTTATCATTATTATTTTGTCGTTTGTGAATCAGCCATTATTTATTATTTCTGTGTTGTCTTGCTGGATGTGTTTTCTTTGTTCATTACTAATCGGGCCCGAAACCATTGAATACACGACTAGTGTAGTGAATATAAAATGTTCATGGTATATTGGATATTAGGATCCCAAAGTAACAATATCAATATTGATTGAAATATACAAATATTGATTTCTAATTTGTGTTTTTAATTTCAAATATTATGAAAAATATTGAATTAAAGGTTTAGTTCCTTTAAGATTAATCCTCATGTTTTTAAGTTCTGGACAATTATTATTTAATTAACACAGTACGTAAAGGTATAATAATAATAATAATAATGAATCTATTTCTGTATATAAGCATTAAACATCCTTTAAACTTACATATAGGACTTTAAAATATATGTTACGGTAAATATGTTTGTTGACATAGATAACTGATTTATGATTTATCATAAAATATTATTTATATCACTTTTAGAAATATGCTTACATAAGATAAATAGAACAACACTGGAGTGTTCGCATAATATATATCAAACTTTAAAGATTGCGATGATTTCATAATCAAGCTAGTTATAAATGAATTGACAATAAACAACCCAAACCAGTACATTCATACCCATACTTATTAAGTAAATATTAAGGTTGTCAGCATCTTAACAGAATAATTAAATGATCTTTCACAAGGGCAGTCTGACCATAATGAAAACGATCCCTGATTCATCATCATAATCAGATTATATGAACGTTTGAATTCATTGGGGTTTTTTATATTATAATCAACGCCAATATTCATAAATTAAATCCTCTTGGAACAAATGCAGAGTCGTTCTTGTGCCACCGGTGTCGCCTGTTTGCCCCATTGTCCTGTTTGGCTTGGTGTCTTGTACACGGGACCTCATCAGTTTGGTCCCTTATTTCCGTACGAAACTTGGTTCATAGATGACATTAAAGGTCCAACCATTTAGCTTGTAAATATGTATACATATCAAGGCCAAGTTACCCAACCAAACGGGTACCAAGTTAAACCGTCATACTTTTTTGACTAACGTAGAAATTACAGTATCGGGGGTAACATTTGTGTGCAATACTCTGTATACTTACTATAGTATGTGATCTTATATATAAGTGCTATAGAGTTAAGTCAATCTCCAAAATATTTACAATTGCAAGACGTATTTGGTGCATGACACAATCTTTACTATCGATATTGGTTACCAGGATGACAGGAGAGGTTCAGTTGGCTAAATCAATGTGTGTATATTACATTTTACCGAATCCGCTCTGTAATATTTGTTATCAATAGTAATATGTACTTTAGAAAATAGTCTGGTAGTCTAATATTTACTGTTATCATACAGCCATTCGGTCTCTATATAGATATGTTTAAATTAACACCAGTCTTGGTGCAAGGCGGTTTCACTTGTTATTTACTGTTTTAACTCGGGTCTGTTCATTGATTCGGTTCTTTACGAAAGAGAGGTATATCTCTTATTAATAATAATAATAATAATAATAATAATACTGTGAAGCAATCCCTATGTTTATTATTGTATTATTATCTATATGGATAACCAGACTTTCAGTAACCAAACTTAAATCATCTATACACGTGTACTCACCATAATTTTATATCATCATCTGTCTTAAAGGGACACCCTGTTGAATTCCGTGAATTAAATGTATACACACTTCATTTCTTGTTTACGTTTTGTTTATCTTTAAGAAAGAACAACCAGAGTAAATGTGTATGTTTGCTTGAAGTTAAAGTGTTAGCCTATCACTGAGATGTTTTGTTTTAATAAGTACGTTAAAACATTAAGTCGAGTTTCAAAACTTAGTAAAGCATGCAAACCCTCTAGACACTAGAAATATATCCCTACCCTTTCTCTTCTTTACATTTTTTTTATCTTTTATTTTAAAAAAAATATATATTTGTGTTTGCTTGAAGTTTAAGCCTATCAATGGGTTTTTTCTTTTAGGCGCAAGACATAAGTCGAGTTTCCAAACATAAGCTTGTTTTAAACTTGTAATCGGATTTAAGCCAAACCATAAATCACAAAAAGCTCTCTTTCATTCCATAGTTTATTATGGGTTACCTAGTTTAATTGACTGTTGGTTAGGATAAAAATATTGACAAAACTTCAACACTATAAGCGTGTCATGCATCTTATGTAAGCTTCAGTTTTTCTAATGGTGTGAAAGAAATTGATACTGATTCCATTTTCATCAATACTCGCTACATTTGATTTAAAGTAGTTGTTTAGTTTTGTTTTTTAGCTAAAATCTTTATTAGCGCGAGAATTGATCGGTTTCTTGCCAATTGAATACCGATTTCTATACATTGTATTAGATGGGTTCTTGTCATTCCGGAGACGAATTGATTCTCATCGTTTCACTATGATCGATAATCGATTAACAGACAAATAAACGCACAGAGAAGTTCTTAATTTCAGTTTTAAATCATTCAAATGGTAAATGGATACATAATAATAACTATTTAGAGAAATGAGGTCATATTAATTGAACAATGGCCGACGATAATCCCCACTATGCACCACCACTTCCTTCTAACCATATGTGGTGTTTTTGTTACATACTTTAAATGATTGTGTTTTAATGTCATGGTTTAGTATGGGATTAATTTTATTGTGGAAATGATCGTGTTTAGAACACATAATAAATGGAGCATGGGGAGAGAGATAAAAGCTGACTTAATGTTTCCTAATTGTAAAAAGCTTATCTAGATAGTGCATTAACGGTTAAAGATGCCAGTCCAGTTTGCTGTAGAAAGTTAAATTGTTATTAAGAATAATCTTAAGTTTGTAGAAAGTCAAATTGTTATTAAAAATAATCTTAGTTTAGTATCTTATTTTAAAATAGCTCAAATGTTGGTCAATTTGATTTTAAAAGATGGGGGGGGGGGGGGTAGGAGGGAGTGGGGGTTATAGAAAGGAGCCACGTAATTTATGGCATCACATAAAATTCTCCATTGTTGAACCATGATTTTTATTTCTGAAGTTTATAAAATGACATTTTGTGGGAAATGGACTTTAACTTCGTAATATGTTAAATATTTAGATTCGGTATAATACTATCTGAGAATGTAATAGTTATGTTCGTATTGCTTGTCGGAAAGAAACTCGAGACCCTGTGTTCACTTTGGCATGTAGGTAAGATACCCGTAGCAGTTGGAATTCTAATTATGAGTAGACTATTATGCACATCTGCATTATCATAGTTCTGCAGAAACAGTATGACGTTAAACGCCATTTCATTGCCAGAGCCCTGACAATGGGACACTATAGACTGGAAAACCCCGAGGTACTTTCTCGGTCATTCCTGGGACCTTCTAGTTAGTGAATCCGGGAGATACTCACCGTGTTTATCCCCATCAATTATACTCGGCTAGTGTCGTATACGTGACGTGACGTCTAGCCCTCTAGATCAACCAGTATCACGGTGGCCCACTCACCTTCTTCTGAAATTCTTCCGCCATATTTTAAATTCGTCCCGTTCTTCAATTCAACTGTGTTTATCAGCTGATACAGTTTGTGAATCCCTTAATTAAATGTCTGTCTAAATATTTATGTCTCAAAATCAGGAACATAAAGGCAACCTTATATCTTGAAGAAATATATTGCCTTGAAAACAGCGTATAGATTGCGTTTAATACCGGAACAGTCGGTACCTCTGTCTGTAGAATTGAGTTCAATACTGGAACAGTGGGTAACCCTGTCTGTAGAATGGTATTTTGTCTAAAGAATACCCATAATTTCATATTTTGTTTATAAAACAAATTTCATGGAAAATGTAAGTCTCCTAATGAAGAGGAAAACATAATTATTAAACATAATTAGCCACTTATGTCAAATACAACACGTGTTAGCTTTTGTGTTATGTATGCAAACGATCTAAGAAAACGCTGCTGCTTTTTTAAAATCGTTTATATCACCAACAATTTTCACAATAACCGATAAATTTAAACATGGATCAGCGCTGATTGTTTACTTGTATTAATTCATTACACAAAAGTCTAGACTGGTATCAATTTTATTACGATTTACAACACAGCAACCTAGAAAAGGTAACTTGTATATGTAAATACAAATATACGAATGAAAAGAAGAGATTCTTTGTAGTCAGACAGTGACGTATAGATGGGATTAAATATGTAATTGACGAGCCGTTTGCTGTTTACACTATAGCAAAAAATGACCACGCCGGTGATTCATAATAGTTTTTTTAACGCTATAAATAGAACACGAACAGTTGAGCATTCATAAAGTATATTATGCATTTTTCTAGGGTATTCAATAAATGGAAATGGCGTAGTGCGTAATTTGGTTTTTAATTAATTTTTATCGATCAGTGTAGATGGTGTATCGTGTATTATAACGTGGAGTTTTATATGTTATGAGGTAACCTACTAATATGAATTATGGATAATATCCCCAATGAATATCATACTAACCAGATTTTATTATCGATCTGGTCATCATAGATTCCCTTGTGTATAAGCACTGTTAAATATTGGAGCCGAAAAAGTTTCAGTTTTATAAAGTTTGCATTTTTCGGACCATGATAGGAACTAGTCCTCAATCGCTACTCTTGGGGGTGACACAAAGTCTTGTTCATTAGATAATTGCACACCGATTGACTGACTTCGAATTTGGTTTCTAAGATGGCTGCGATGACGTCATACTCAATTCCTGGTCCATATTAGGGTGGTACTTGTTTTTTAAAAAATATTTTTCACTATAGAACGCGTGTTGTCTCTTGACTAACCCTTAAATGCTAGATGATATATCAGATCTATATTTACTCAAATTTACAACATCTAAACTAAACACAGGGAATAGACTACCGTTATCTGAATATACGTGGATCTAAAATCTCATATCTTCTCTTGATAGCTTGCTTCAGCTGGTCACTGAGTTTAATTATAGTTGGATTTTTTTTTAATTTCTGTACCCAGCAGCTGAATTCATTTGGGTTCCTTATACGAGTTACTGCTAGCAATGTCTTTAATTATGTGGTAACCCACACTTGCATTTGGGTTGTGTCGTTTCCATGATGTAGTTTAGTGACATTATTGAAAATTGATTTCGACGCAGTGATAGTCACTCATCAATAAATATATTGAATTGGGTTTTGATTTTGTTTTAAAACACCAACAGCAATATTAATGTCAGTTTGTTGCCAGAGAATTTAAGTCATTGTCGCTGTTAGATTTTATTTAATTTAATGCTATGTTCCCTGTTCCTTATTTAAAGGGTGTTATTCTGCCATAGACATTCCTGGGACCATTGGGACCCAAGGCGCGTTAGCGTCGTGGGTTCTACTAAAAAATCTCAGGACAGGTCCATGGGATAATAACAGGAAGCGTTTATCAATATTGTAACACAAAATGTTTAACGATTTTATTTTAAAACTCATTTTAAGTGATTTAACACAACCGTTAACCAACTAAATTATTTAGTATAACATTCAGTAAAAGTAAGGGAAAAAATATGCATGATAGGCACAATGCAGATTGTCGCCGCTACTGAAAATAGCCATACTAAGGGTTGGTTATAAGTAGCACCGGTTAAATTTTAAAACTAGTATCAGCTTTATTTTATTAATAAAATATAACGTTTTACAGTGTCTTTGCTTTGTGCACACTGTTAACAATTCGTGATTTTTCATTATGAATATCATATAAAGGTTTTCCTTATTGTTTTTGGATGCTAGGAATTATATTAGTTCGCCGTGAATAGCCTAAAATCCACAGGGATGCTATTGTCCAATAGATGATGCATGTGTAATCAGTCAGTCTCAAAGAAATTTCAGATTTGTCACAATACTAAGATAAAAAAGAAATGAAATGAAATGGGGTTTAACGTCCTACTGTTCTGCTCCGACTGGGCTAATGAAGACGGGCATACGCTATACAGTGTGCTATGAGGGAAATTTTGCCTGGGCAGTCGAATTCCAACTGTCAAGGGATCTTTTACGTGCGTGCCAATGTGTACACGGGAACTCGTTTTTTCGTTCTACGCGAACGACTAGACAGCTGTCCTTGCCAGGCCCTCCGTCCTGCATCACTGACACGTGGAAACCACATCGGAAAATCCCGACGAACTTTCTCGGCCAATGCAGGGATCGAACACGCGACCTCCAGGCTAGCGAGCCAGCGTCTTACCCACCGTGACTCCTACAATACTAGATAATTATTAAATAAGATAAACAGCTACGACTAATATGCCCCTTTAACGTTTCTGTTGCGTTGTACAACTTTAGGCTCTGTGTTTTCATTCGTCTTGTTAATTAATCTACGCCTGCTGTAAATTAATTTATTTTAAGAAACTGGGCTGTCCTTTTAACACCGCATGTGTCTGTGCATGTCTAAGTACATTTATTCGTTATCAGGAACCAGACTATTCTACAGATAAAATATCTATGTACATTAATGTCAAGACGGGCGTCAATTCATTCTTATAGAATTATTCCATCTCTGACATGTAAATATCCCATAAGACACCATGTAGGAAAGATAACAGTCCTCTAGTAACGGAATAACCTACAATCACGTTACTGTGCCTTGATATATTGTCTTTTAATGATACAGCAAAGGTGGCGACACGTGTTGCTTACATAACATTCTTCTCGTAATGATAATATATTCCACAAAATGGTCTATGGACGACTTTTGACGTGGAATGACTGTCATAATGATGCTATCAACAATAAAGTTATGGTCCCAATCCTAATGAATAAAATCGGGAAGGTGTCGGTTTTCTGATCGATGATGAGAACCTAATTTGTGCCATTTGTCTCACATAAAGAATATTTCCGCCATCTTATGTAATACCTTTAACTGTAAAACGTTAACAAGGGAGAGAGTTTTATTAAGACTGAATAGCTTGCTCTAATACACCAGACTCCTTTACGTCACCCCGTCTTCATCAGCCCAGTCGGAGCAGAACAGTGGGACGTTAAACCCCATTTTAATTCATTTCCTTTACGTCACTCATTTCCTGTTTTAAAAAAAATCCAATACAGGAGATGGTACAATGTGTACTCGAATTGATATTATAACACCATGAATGTATAACATAAAAGCCAGTTGAATCAAAATTGATTAACATGATTTTAGCCAGAAAAAAACTAACCCTTGCAATTAATGAACCGTTTCCCACAAGAACCGTCTTCTTTAAGGAGCAGATAAGTAGAACGTTAACCCCTACTTCATTTCAGTTTTTGGGAGCCATGGTGGCTAAGTGAGTAAGACGCTGGCTAGCTTGTCTGAAGGTCGCGGGTTCGTTCATGGTGTCGGCCGAACAAAGTTCATCTGGTTTTCTGTAATGCAGGACTGGGGGTCTGACAAGGTCAGCTGTCTAATCGTCCAGATAAGAGGAAACCCCGAGGTCCCGTGTACATACTGGCGTGCACGTAAAAGATCCCGTGGCAGTTGAAGTTCGATTTGAGTAGGCTGTAACACCACTGTCCCAGCAAAAGTTCCCTCATAGCACACTGCACGCCGTATGCCCGTCTTCATTAGCCCAGTCGGAGCAGGACAGTAGGACTTTAAACCCCACTTCATTTCATTTCAGTTTTCCACAAACACAGAATGCCTTGACAGAGCCTCGAGAATTGAAAAGATATGGTGAACCAAGACCCAAGATTGAATTTATATAAGCAGCATTCGGCTAAAGTAAACGACAGTGGATGTAATTATTTTATATTTTGTTTAACGTTTTGCACAAACTCGACAATTTCTCAAAAACGCCCCATGTTTGCAGCCATACAATTTTGAATATAGACAGATACCCTCTTTGTACAAAAACAACCATTGCAATTTGCGTCACACGTAAGTCTACTGACATTATATTTTTAAAGCCACATCAAAGAAATCTTTTAAAAATAGGTTTTGGCAAGAGAAAAAGGCGCCAATAGTATATATGGTTTGTCATTGTATAATGGGTTACCATACAACGCAATACATCTTCCAAAGAACGCCCATATCATCGATAATAATGCTATAGATTATTTTAAATTATGAAATAATTTTTCCACTAAACTGTAAATGTGTACAGGTCCATTGATTATGCCATAATACGTCATATATAATCCACTTGTAAACAGATATAAAATACCATCAACTTGATAATTTATTATTATGTAATAAATATTTCTCGACGATGTCTATACCTTTCACACAGCAGCCAAAGCTTGAAACAAATATCACATTACCTGCATAAAAACATAAATCATCAAGTAACATGTTTAGTTAAGATTATTAAGTGCTCACAGGACATGTTCGTTAAAAATTCGGTTGTTCCATAGATTCTGATGCAAGGCCAACTTTCTATAAAATTTATGACCGGGAAAAGTAAGGCACACTACACAGGGACTCGGTACCCATGCCCCAATTACCATTATGAACCCTTGTTTTTGCTGAAAGCACCACAGTTTTTTAAGCCTCGATTCAGATGCTAGACAAACATTTCCTTTAACATTTATGACCAGGAAAAGAAAAGCACACTACACGAGGATTCGGCTTCCATGCCCTACTTAACATTATGAACCTTTGGTTTTGTCGAAAGCTCCACAGCTGCTTAACCATAGATTGCTAGACAAGCATTTCCTTCAACATTTATGATCGGGAAAAGTAATGCACACTACACACAGACTAGGCACCCATGCCCCAATTACCATTATGAACCTTTGTTTTTTTTAGCTGAGAGCTCTACTGCTCCTTAGATGTAGACACTGGATAAATACCCACTTTAAAGTTAATGGCAGAAACGCGAAGCACACCAGCACATTATTAATGCAAGGTTCACAGGATTTTATCAAGAACTTGACATTAAGGTTTAATATAGATACAATCATGTAGGAATCTCGTTAATAGATTTATTTTCTTTCTAATCACAAGTTTACAGCACATACATCGATTCCCTAACGATTTACTGCAGATCACCTAAATACAGATCCGCAGTGGGGATATAGATTTTAAAATTATACACCGACAATCGATACAAAAAAGGAAGCATGGAATCCGTCACCTTTGTATCAATGTCAACTTAAACTGCCTTACTGAAAATTGCTCTCACGTTTTTCTAGAAACATATCTTTCCCCAATGACTTAATTATTCGTATTTCGTTTCTGAATTTAAGATGGGGTTTCCAAATGTGGAACTTTTTTTTTTACACAGACTATTCAACTTTTTATATTGAGATTCATCATGGAAGCAACTTTAATTAACATCGACGTAACAACTTTTTCTCACATATATTTGTTGTTATCTACCATATTTCTAGGATATATTTTATGTTTCATAGTAATTTGCATGAACAATATGATTTCTGTTAATATGAAATATCTGATAGGTCAATAAACCGAAACGAATTGTTAGTTCATACATTTTCTGATCCCGTAGCTTTTTAACTATTTTGCTTCTTCTTCTAAACCCATTAAATGATTCCAACCAATAAATGATGAGAGATGTAATTTGGATGGCACACATCCCGATTAGCTTAAATAGAGTCCCATGTTACATGTGGACTGTCATGTGGGTAGCATAATGTTATCTTGATTTCTGTTTTCGTATGTTACTGGTACTGTCAAGAAACGGTAATTTGTATGGAACGCCCAAAACCTAATTTTCCCTGATATAAAACATGTTTGCTTCTGGTTGCTATCACTGTTTTCCTCTCGCCCTAACATCATCCATAGTGAAATGGACAATAAAGCACTTATCCAGCACCTATTGTTAAGAAGTAGGATCATACGGCCATCCAGCACATACGCGGTACCAATAAAAGGAGAACACAAACGTTCTTCCGGCATCTACTAATTAAAAGGCAGATCAACATCTCTCTCGGCAACCATCGTTGAAAGAACAAGACAGTCGTTATACCAGCATCTAATGTCAAAAGGGCGGTCCAGTCGCTTTGCTACTAGGGCTAAAAGAGCAATCCAGGAGGTATGGCAGCATCTAATGTTAATAGAACATCTAACGTTAGAGGTACTACGGTTAAGTAGTCTTCTAGCTTCTGATGTTAAAAGAAAAGACGGACGCTATTCCAGCATCTAATGTTAAACTAACAGGTCAGTCATTATTCCAGCATCTAATGTTAAAAGGACAAACCTGAGGTGATCCCGGCATCTAATGTTAAAAGGACAAACCTGAGGTTATCCCAGCATCTAACGTTAAAGTGAAATGCCAGTCAGGATTCCAGCATCTAATGTTAAAAGGACAAACCAAGCGCTATTCAAGCACGTATTATTAAACGGTTAAAAGGAAGGTTATCTTTCCGGGAAGATTAATTGCGCTTTTGATCTATTTATACATGGTTAATAAACGTCATATGACCATTCCGTATCTAATTAAATGTTATAATTAATTATATGACGTCATTCGCATCATTGATAATTATGTTTATGATTACGTTGTGCAATTGAAGTGAAGCGTAAGAGACATCGTAAATCCGTTAGTACGGTATCACGTTACTTAAGACGTACTTGATTTCTTTGACCAATGTTTCCACTTAAAAATAGAACAGGTCAATGAAAATCGACAAGAAAAACAGTGTATAATAGTACCACAACTTAGTATATACAGGACTATTTAGATCCGGCGTTAATGAAACGACTACTTAGACTTAGTTCTGTGACAGATCTATTGATATCTCGAGATAAATGTGTGACTATACCAGCTATATATCAGTAAATAGAACATCAATGCCACACCATGTTTGTTATTGACAATTAGCCTATTTTGTATTATCAAATCATGTAGTACAGCTATATATCAGTAAATAGAACATCAATGCCACATCATGTTTGTTATTGACAATTAGCCTATTTTGTATTATCAAATGATATGGTATCGTCTATATAGCGCATTCCGATTTTTAAAAATAATATAAAGTAGTAAAATTACATTTTTTGAACTCATTTAATGGGAAATGAGAGTTTAATGTTTGAACTATTTGTATCTTTTCATAATATTAAATAGTTGGTTTATAATGTCATAGGACATGTTTGTTTTAACCGGGATACTAATTAACATTTATCTTACATGGAATCAACGCCCTTGTTATTTAGACGAAAAACGATGCAATATTTATACCCATAACAAATGCACGTTATCTCTTCATCACCCTGCCCCTTCAACATTACCTGTAATTACAGGTGTTGTGAAGTAACATATATAAATAAACACACCTTTATAAATACAAACTCGTCCAGAAAGCATCAAATAAACTGTGTTGAACATCGTCGATAGATTCTAGTTAACACGAGACGAATGACATCAAAGAGGTTTGTTTTTTGAGATGGAAAAAGAGCAATCCTGTGATGTTTTTGGCATCACATTGCTTTGACAAATAATGAAATCAAATATGTTCACGCCACAATAAAATATAGTTAAAGCTATTAGCTAGAAAACCCGTTCCAGAGAAAAAGTTTCAAGATGTTTGTTTATAAACTGAACAATTTAAAGAAATGTTAACTGCGATTCATAGTTATTTAAGTGTGCACGGACCATTCTCAGATAAAATAATTATAGTCCGTTTTTAAAGCATTGCCGTATAAAACAGGTACGATAATTTATATTGGATTGAATATGTGATTACTTCGTATAGTATATTTTCGCTAAAATATAGGCTTTATTTGGCTGGATCCTTAGGTTTTCTAGATATCCACAGAGGTATGGCACAATCGATTGATTCGACAAAATATATCAATGGTATCAACTCAATTCGTTCATTGTACGATCGCCTAAATCGTATCGACCCAATCAACTCTTAATACAATTATCGACGTTTATATGTCGATTTAATCACTTCAGTGTCATATATATATAAAACATGCGATAGTAAATATAAAAACTCTTTTTTATAGGCATCGATCCGTGTCTGGTAACACTACTAGCCACAACTTATCCTTGGCAATCGTTGGTAGCATTGTCTTTAAACTACGAATGTCGAAATATAGGAAAATATGAATAAGATGGCCGGGATTCGTTCATTTCCCGGACATTGCAACGAAAGACGTTAATATACGTAACATTGTACATACATACTTTGATAACATTTTTCAACGTTTGTATTTGGCATTTTTTGGCGAATCAAAGACACCGTCGTAGGTAGCCTTGGGTAGTAGTGCTATCTGCTATCGTTGCAGACGAGTCGGAGACACGACGCATTGCGACATTACAGAAAACGACTCAAGACCGGGTCAAGATCGCAGCCCGAACTTTGTCAGTCGGAATGATCGAAAATTTCCAATTAATGGCATGTAATATTTATTAATACGACCATCGAATACGATCTTGAACAACTCTTGAACAATCAACAGGAACGAAATGTCCGAAACTTTAATAGCGATCCAATCAACTCATTGTAACATTTATAAGCCCAGTCGGAGCAGAACAATAGGACGTTAAAGCCCATTTCCTTCGATTGAAACCAGGGGGTAGTACAATTGATTCCAGTGAGAATCGTCACTGAGAGCACTGGCGTATATATATATCGTAACAGGGATGTAGACCGATACGATCGTTTGAGTTGATTGGATTGATTGATTGGTTAGTCGACTACGTATCGATAGTGTTAAGTACGATCGCTATAGAATAACTATGGGAATGGTTGACCGGTTCGTCGACTAGGTATCGAGATGGATCGTGATGGAATAACTATGGCAGAGGTTGGATTATTGACGTGTCTATACGATCGCGAGAGAATAATTAATTAAGAGAGACGGTCGACTGGATCGTCGACACGGCACCAATATCGTGTCTATAAGAGTTAGATCAATGCGATCGTGAGAGAAATGAAATGAAATGAAATGGGGTTTAACGTCCTACTGTTCTGCTCCTAACCTGGGCTAATGAAGACGGGCATACGCCATACAGTGTGCTATGAGGGAAATTTTGCCCGGACAGCGGCACTACGGCCTACTCTTATGCGATCGTGAGAGAAGAGAGCAAGGATCGATTGAACTAGAGTATAGTCGTACGATGTGTGTTCCAGACCGAACTATTTGGGATTTTTTAATAATCGAATGATGCGAAAATATTAACGACCTGTCTACATCACTCGTGGATCACGTGGCTAAGTGGGTAAGACGCTGGCTCGCTAGCCTGGAGGTCGGGTGTTCGATCCCTGCATTGGCCGAGAAAGTTCATCCAGATTTTCCGGCGTGGTTTCCCCCTTGTCCGTCGTGCAGGACAGAGGGCCTGACAAGGACAGCTGTTGTCTAGTCGTTCGGATGGGACGAAAAACCGAGGTCCCGTGTACATATTGGCGTGCACGTAAAAGATCCCTTGACAGTTGGAATTCGATATAAGAGTAGGCCGTAGTGCCGCTGTCCGGGCAAGAGAGAGAGAGAGAGAGAGAGAGAAATGGAGTTTAACGTCCACTCGACACAAACTAAGTCATTTCGGGACTAACATATGGTTTAATTTTTTGTCGAAAGCTCCACAGCTGCTTAACCATAGATTGCTAGACAAGCATTTCCTTCAACATTTATGATCGGGAAAAGTAATGCACACTACACACAGACTAGGCACCCATGCCCCAATTACCATTATGAACCTTTGTTTTTTTAGCTGAGAGCTCTACTGCTCCTTAGATGTAGACACTGGATAAATACCCACTTTAAAGTTAATGGCAGAAACGCGAAGCACACCAGCACATTATTAATGCAAGGTTCACAGGATTTTTATCAAGAACTTGACATTAAGGTTTAATATAGATACAATCATGTAGGAATCTCGTTAATAGATTTATTTTCTTTCTAATCACAAGTTTACAGCACATACATCGATTCCCTAACGATTTACTACAGATCACCTAAATACAGATTCGCAGTGGGGATATAGATTTTAAAATTATACACCGACAATCGATACAAAAAAGGAAGCATGGAATCCGTCACCTTTGTATCAATGTCAACTTAAACTGCCTTACTGAAAATTGCTCTCACGTTTTTCTAGAAACATATCTTTCCCCAATGACTTAATTATTCGTATTTCGTTTCTGAATTTAAGATGGGGTTTCCAAATGTGGAACTTTTTTTTTACACAGACTATTCAACTTTTTATATTGAGATTCATCATGGAAGCAACTTTAATTAACATCGACGTTACAACTTTTTCTCACATATATTTGTTGTTATCTACCATATTTCTAGGATATATTTTATGTTTCATAGTAATTTGCATGAACAATATGATTTCTGTTAATATGAAATATCTGATAGGTCAATAAACCGAAACGAATTGTTAGTTCATACATTTTCTGATCCCGTAGCTTTTTAACTATTTTGCTTCTTCTTCTAAACCCATTAAATGATTCCAACCAATAAATGATGAGAGATGTAATTTGGATGGCACACATCCCGATTAGCTTAAATAGAGTCCCATGTTACATGTGGACATGTCTGCGATATCACCTCGGTGGAAGCGGACGTAAAATACAACTAATTCATCATCATCACATGTGGACTGTCATGTGGGTAGCATAATGTTATCTTGATTTCTGTTTTCGTATGTTACTGGTACTGTCAAGAAACGGTAATTTGTATGGAACGCCCAAAACCTAATTTTCCCTGATATAAAAACATGTTTGCTTCTGGTTGCTATCACTGTTTTCCTCTCGCCCTAACATCATCCATAGTGAAATGGACAATAAAGCACTTATTCAGCACCTATTGTTAAGAAGTAGAATCACACGGCCGTCCAGCACATACGCGGTACCAATAAAAGGAGAACACAAACGTTCTTCCGGCATCTACTAATTAAAAGGCAGATCAACATCTCTCTTGGCAACCATCGTTTAAAGAACAAGACAGTCGTTATACCAGCATCTAATGTCAAAAGGGCGGTCCAGTCGCTTTGCTACTAGGGCTAAAAGAGCAATCCAGGAGGTATGGCAGCATCTAATGTTAATAGAACATCTAACGTTAGAGGTACTACAGTTAAGTAGTCTTCTAGCTTCTGATGTTAAAAGAAAAGACGGGCGCTATTCCAGCATCTAATGTTAAACTAACAGGTCAGTCATTATTCCAGCGTCTAATGTTAAAAGGACAAACCTGAGGTTATCCCGGCATCTAATGTTAAAAGGACAAACCTGAGGTTATCCCAGCATCTAACGTTAAAGTGAAATGCCAGTCAGGATTCCAGCATCTAATGTTAAAAGGACAAACCAAGCACTATTCAAGCATGTATTATTAAACGGTTAAAAGGAAGGTTATCTTTCCGGGAAGATTAATTGCGCTTTTGATCTATTTATACATGGTTAATAAACGTCATATGACCCCTCCGTATCTAATTAAATGTTATAATTAATTATATGACGTCATTCGCATCATTGATAATTATGTTTATGATTACGTTGTGCAATTGAAGTGAAGCGTAAGAGACATCGTAAATCCGTTAGTACGGTATCACGTTACTTAAGACGTACTTGATTTCTTTGATCAATGTTTCCACTTAAAAATAGAACAGGTCAATGAAAATCGACAAGAAAAACAGTGTATAATAGTACCACAACTTAGTATATACAGGACTATTTAGATCCGGCGTTAATGAAACGACTACTTAGACTTAGTTCTGTGACAGATCTATTGATATCTCGAGATAAAGTGTCACTATACCAGCTATATATCAGTAAATAGAACATCAATGCCACACCATGTTTGTTATTGACAATTAGCCTATTTTGTATTATCAAATCATGTAGTACAGCTATATATCAGTAAATAGAACATCAATGCCACATCATGTTTGTTATTGACAATTAGCCTATTTTGTATTATCAAATGATATGGTATCGTCTATATAGCGCATTCCGATTTTTAAAAATAATATAAAGTAGTAAAATTACATTATTTGAACTCATTTAATGGGAAATGAGAGTTTAATGTTTGAACTATTTGTATCTTCTCATAATATTAAATAGTTGGTTTATAATGTCATAGGACATGTTTGTTTTAACCGGGATACTAATTAACATTTATCTTACATGGAATCAACGCCCTTGTTATTTAGACGAAAAACGGTGCAATATTTATACCCATAACAAATGCATGTTATCTCTTCATCACCCTGCCCCTTTAACATTACCTGTAATTACAGGTGTTGTGAAGTAACATATATAAATAAACACACCTTTATAAATACAAACTCGTCCAGAAAGCATCAAATAAACTGTGTTGAACATCGTCGATAGATTCTAGTTAACACGAGACGAATGACATCAAAGAGGTTTGTTTTTTGAGATGGAAAAAGAGCAATCCTGTGATGTTTTTGGCATCACATTGCTTTGACAAATAATGAAATCAAATATGTTCACGCCACAATAAAATATAGTTAAAGCTATTAGCTAGAAAACCCGTTCCAGAGAAAAAGTTTCAAGATGTTTGTTTATAAACTGAACAATTTAAAGAAATGTTAACTGCGATTCATAGTTATTTAAGTGTGCACGGACCATTCTCAGATAAAATAATTATAGTCCGTTTTTAAAGCATTGCCGTATAAAACAGGTACAATAATTGATATTGGATTGAATATGTGATTACTTCGTATAGTATATTTTCGCCAAAATATAGGCTTTATTTGGCTGCATCCTTAGGTTTTCTAGATATCCACAGAGGTAAGGCATAATCGATTGATTCGACAATATATATCAATGGTATCAACTCAATTCGTTCATTGTACGATCGCCTAAATCGTATCGACCCAATCAACTCTTAATACAATTATCGACGTTTATATGTCGATTTAATCACTTCAGTGTCATATATATATATAAAACATGCGATAGTAAATATAAAAACTCTTTTTTATAGGCATCGATCCGTGTCTGGTAACACTACTAGCCACAACTTATCCTTGGCAATCGTTGGTAGCATTGTCTTTAAACTACGAATGTCGAAATATAGGAAAATATGAATAAGATGGCCGGGATTCGTTCATTTCCCGGACATTGCAACGAAAGACGTTAATATACGTAACATTGTACATACATACTTTGATAACATTTTTCAACGTTTGTATTTGGCATTTTTTGGCGAATCAAAGACACCGTCGTAGGTAGCCTTGGGTAGTAGTGCTATCTGCTATCGTTGCAGACGAGTCGGAGACACGACGCATTGCGACATTACAGAAAACGACTCAAGACCGGGTCAAGATCGCAGCCCGAACTTTGTCAGTCGGAATGATCGAAAATTTCCAATTAATGGCATGTAATATTTATTAATACGACCATCGAATACGATCTTGAACAACTCTTGAACAATCAACAGGAACGAAATGTCCGAAACTTTAATAGCGATCCAATCAACTCATTGTAACATTTATAAGCCCAGTCGGAGCAGAACAATAGGACGTTAAAGCCCATTTCCTTCGATTGAAACCAGGGGGTAGTACAATTGATTCCAGTGAGAATCGTCACTGAGAGCACTGGCGTATATATATATCGTAACAGGGATGTAGACCGATACGATCGTTTGAGTTGATTGGATTGATTGATTGGTTAGTCGACTACGTATCGATAGTGTTAAGTACGATCGCTATAGAATAACTATGGGGATGGTTGACCGGTTCGTCGACTAGGTATCGAGATGGATCGTGATGGAATAACTATGGCAGAGGTTGGATTATTGACGTGTCGATACGATCGCGAGAGAATAATTAATTAAGAGAGACGGTCGATTGGATCGTCGACACGGCACCAACATCGTTTCTATAAGAGTTAGATCAATGCGATCGTGAGAGAAATGAAATGAAATGAAATGGGGTTTAACGTCCTACTGTTCTGCTCCTAACCTGGGCTAATGAAGACGGGCATACGCCATACAGTGTGCTATTAGGGAAATTTTGCCCGGACAGCGGCACTACGGCCTTCTCTTATGCGATCGTGAGAGAAGAGAGCAAGGTTGATTGGATCGATTGAACTAGAGTATAGGTCGTACGGTGTGTGCTCCAGACCGAACTATTTGGGATTTTTGAATAATCGAATGATGCGAAAATATTAACGACCTTTCTACATCACTCGGGGATCACGTGGCTAAGTGGGTAAGACGCTGGCTCGCTAGCCTGGAGGTCGGGTGTTTGATCCCTGCATTGGCCGAGAAAGTTCATCCAGATTTTCCGGCGTGGTTTCCCCCTTGTCAGTGGTGCAGGACAGAGGGCCTGAGAAGGACAGCTGTTGTCTAGTCGTTCGGATGGGACGAAAAACCGAGGTCCCCTGTACATATTGGCGTGCACGTAAAAGATCCCTTGACAGTTGGAATTCGATATAAGAGTAGGCCGTAGTGCCGCTGTCCGGGCAAGAGAGAGAGAGAGAGAGAGAGAGAGAAATGGAGTTTAACGTCCACTCGACACAAACTAGGTCATTTCGGGACTAACATATGGTTTAATTTTATTTCAATAATTCGCTTGCGCGTAGGGGTCTTTAGCAGTGGGAGGAACCGGAGGACCCGGAGAAAACCCACGAGGTTGGACAGGCGACCATACTCCTTGTGACGTCCAACCGGGGATTCAAAACCACGCCAGTTGACTCAATGACAGACTTTATGATACAGCGTGCACACGCTAACCATTCAGCCATCCAACCCACCCTGTCCGGAAAAAAATTTCCCTCATAGCACACTGTATGGCGTATGCCCGTCTTCATTAGCCCAGTTCGGAGCAGAACAGTAGGACGTTAAACCCCATTTCATTTCATTTCTACACCACTCACACGCACCGAGATCTATTAAAAGAGACGCAATGAGTACACATCTGCATGCTGAACGTTTGTCAATCGCATCCGGAACGTATCATTTACCTGTAGTTTTACTAAAAGAAGTCCTATGACAATTATAAACCTGTTGTGATAAATATATGATATTAATGATTTATGTTTCATGCCACCATTGAACAAACGTTGTTTCATAGACATTTAAGGTCAGCAAACAATTGTAATTTTTAGGTAGATCAAAAAAAAAAAAAATTTGTTGGAAATGTTTCGTATTAAACTAACAAATTTGTCGTTATTGTGCCTCTATACTGCTGGCATGCGTGTGTAAACGCAGCCTACGCTATATTAATGATTTATTGTGAAGATCTTCATCATTAAATCATACTTCCTCTGGCAAATCACAAACAAAACTTGATATTAGGTATTTCTTGAACTTCCCCGAAATGAAGCTATTTACACGCCCATTGTTGCACCTGCAAGTTCTGACAACGAGATATCTCCATTTCCTTAACTGCCGTAATGTAAAACAAGACAAACTGATTATTTCGCCAATAAGTAGGTTGACAGTGTTTAGCTCATTATTTTTCAAGGATTAATAGTTTTGCTTGCCGGGAGATTGACATATCTGGATACAAGATGACGTCTTTGTGTGACAGCTAAAGGATGAGTTGTTTGTAACGGTAGTAATACGATGTGGAGAGTTCTAAGTAAAGCAGATTCCACACTTCAATTACACGTTATCAGTAAATAGCGACATGCTAGATTGTATCCAAGGATTTATTTTACGCTTAATTTGAATAACACTATGCCTGTACAGATGGTATCAATATTTTCCTCTCTAGCGATGAAAATGTTAGACGAATTGTTCCCTCTTTTCCATATACTTAAGCTTTATATTTTTCTACAGAAACTTATACATACATGTAGTTTCGTGTTTTGGACAAGCATGACGCTGGTCCATGGCGAGAAGACATCAGAAAAAAAACGGAGAAGTTCCCAGAATACTTAACAGTTCTGGGGATCACGTGGGTAAGTGGGTAAGACGCTGGCTCGCTAGCCTGGAGGTCGGGTGTTCGATCCCTGCATTGGCAGAGAAAGTTCATTCAGATTTTTCGGCGTGGTTTCCCCTTGTCAGTGATGCAGGATGGAGGGCCTGACACGGACAGCTGTCTAATCGTTCGGATGTCCCGTGTACAAATTGGCGTGCACGTAAAAGATCCCATGGCAGTTGGAATTCGATATAAGAGTAGGCCGTAGTGCCGCTGCCAGGGCAAAATTTCCCCCATAGCCCACTGTATGGCGTATGCCCGTCTTCATTAGCCCAGGTTAGGAGCAGAACAGTAGGACGTTAAACCCCAATTCATTTCATTTCATTTCTCTTAATAGTTCTGCCAGTGTCAGGTGTACACACTCGCGCCCACGTAAACGAACCCTTGACAACTTGGAATTCGAAACCAGAATAAACGGTAGTGCCGCTGTCCGGGAAAAATGTCTCCCACAGTACACTATATGGCGTATGCCCGTCTTCATTAGCACGTTCGGTGCAGAAAGGTAGAGCGTTAAGCACACCAGGTCATCAGGACGATCCAGTTCTCTACATACCTACATTTTATAGATTTTCACAATGCTCGATCAATCCAATTCATATTTTCTAACTTACTATCTAGAGCTTCTAGACGTGTAAATAACAAGTTATCAAGTTAGACATTATATAGATGCTGTATGTTTATTTGTTCAAGTTTTGTAGATTAAATTGAATCTGTGCCAATTCACCGATCATGTTGATAACTTCCAGAATTATATTTTAAAATCACTCAGATCTTTTAGATATATAATTTTGATTAAATACAGTGTTTTATAATCAAATCATTCTGGTATTTATTAAACTAAAGTCTGGTTGTTAAAAAAAAAACTGGTTTACTATGTTCATTTATTTAATAAAATCTATCAGCAAGAAGTATTAGAATTAATAGGTTATTTAAATTATACCGTCTAGATAAAAAAAAGTTCCATTTTATTAAAATCATTGGCATAGAACGTGTATGATGGTATCATCTTTTCGATTTTCGTAAAATTTTGTATAACGATTAAGTGAATTATAATACAGAGAAAAATGTTCTATTTTATTTTTACTCGTTTGTTTTGAAAGTGTACATGATGATATTATATTTTTGATTTCCGTCAAATTTTCTATTAAAACGAGTAACTGAATTAAAATATTTATATTCCGTACGACAATAACCACGCTGTTTGTTCTAATTCAACTGTTCTGATCAGAAGTGTATAGTTCGAATATATATTCTCGCCTATAGCGTTAAATTATGTAATGTAAGATTGAGATAGGGAGTGTTGATCGTTCTTGCTAGAATAGTTCAAAAATAAATAATGAACAATGAATTGTTTGAAAATTTCATTCAAATTACTGTTTGAAGATGTTGCGGGGATTGTTTATTATCGTAGCAACGGTACTTGACAACCGAGAAGTGTTTAAATCTCACGGATGTTCAGTTGATATGCATTGAAATATCGGCCACCCGATAGTCTAGAGAGTTGATTAAGGCTTGTCATGTGAATAAATATCTAAATAATAACTTATATAAGATGTGAAGCCAGAAAAGGTACTGTAATAGACAGTATCGGCAGATTTAGCTCTTACATACTGCATCTTTAATATCCTCATTACCTAGGCTACCTCTTGAGATTTCAGAAATGAAATGGGGGTTTCGATCTGCTTTCCTATACCAACAAGGCTAATGATGATGGGCATACGTCATGCAATTTCTTCGGACATTGGCCTTTCCGCCTAGACTTCCACCTGTCAAGGGTTGAGATTCTAGACTTCATTTCCAGTTAGATTGAGATTTTATGTTCATTTCTCTAAGACGTTACGGGTTTTTTTTTTTATTAGCGCTGTTTTTGATTAAACGTTTAATATGGTAGATAGGGTACGAATAGCAGTTAAGGCAAGAGAAAGGTCGTCGTGGTTTGTAAATTGAGACGATTTGTAAACCAGCTCTAAGGGATATTAAAGTAGCTAAGTGTCTAACTCAATATCATCAAAAATCTTCAACATTGAAAACACGATTTATTTGTCAAATTAAATCAACATTCATGTTGTGATCTTACCGGGAAAAGATGGGCTTTTGATATCCAATATTTAAGACAAAATAAACATTTTACCATTGGTACACGAATCGTGTACCATAATGCGCTTCAGCCCCACTTGTATCAAGAGACTCGAGGGACGAGGCTAGACACATTGCACCAAATCAAACGGCGTATGTAGACTGGAATAACCAGACGCTAGAAATTTGCACTCGCTTGAGACTGCTGGCTTATTTCGCCGAACATAACTGATTTGAAATTGGAGTGAAAACGGAAACCATTAAATGTAAATCAGTTTATATACATTCATATTACAGTATTATATGCGTTGCGACCCACTTTTGTCAATTTCTAGGTCCCAAATGTTAGCGATTTAGCTCCTTTAAGTACCTATATATTCAGGGTTAACTTTTAAAGATGCTCTATGTAAGAGCTAAATCTGTCTGTTGCGCGTCTTATTCCGGCTGCAATGTTAAATAAATTATTTAACATAATCAAGTCTCTGGGCCACCGTGGGTAGGTAGGTAGTAGCGGCTTTACGTCCGCTTCCATTTCAGAATTTAACGATATAATAGATAACACCGACTTACCGTTGCTACGATAATAAACAATCCACGCTACATTTTGTCAAAACTCCAAACACTCAGAATCAAGTCATTTGGCTGAAATTTTCAATATATTTGTTTTACTTTTTATAACAAGAACTGTCAGCTCTTCGTCTATAATTCTTACATAATGCATTTTTAAAGTTGCATATAGGGCATTTTTTTCCCATTTATTCAAGCTAAATTGTGCATAAATGGAATATTTAACAAAAAGAAAATAAATAAAAATAATTAAACCGCCATAGTCCTGTCAATATTCCGCAACATTTTATGTTTATATCGTCTGCTTAAAATGCTAATTCATATATTATATTTTTATAATTATTGGACGGAATATTGGACTCATGTTCCTATGAGATTCAACGTTCACAATATTGTAGTATGCAAGGGAATCAAAATCCCTGAAATGACCATCTGCGATATTTTCTTCTAGAATTGTTTGACATTAAAGGCTATAGAGATATAACCGCCATCTCAATGTGACAGACGAAACTTCAGATCCGACTAACATGAACTTTATGAGATGTTAATAAATAGTCTATTCTGTAAAGATATTCTTGGTCTAGCCACAGCTGAAAAGTAGATCATATCTGATTGATTGATTCACCATTATAAATATGTGTTTTCTGATGAATGCAATTTTTGGCAATTGTCGATGATAATGATTAAAATGGAAGTAGGCTGGAAAATGATGACTTAGATAAAGGAACATTTCCATGCCCCTTCAAAGTACCTTATGCATCTGTCATTGTGCCATAAGGCCAGACAAAATTTAAAGATGCTGGTCAAAGATAAAAAACCCATCCGAAACAAAGTTGTATTCCCATATGATAATACGTCTAACGATAACAAAATAATCATGAAATAGAATGGTGCCATTTATACAGAGCTGATTTACTCAAATATGTGAATTTATTGTCTTTCAAAGTACAACCATTACAGCATACAGGAATATGCGGGACAATGCGTGGGGGTTCCGTATGTTATATATCATTACACTAGCTAGAACTTACAGTTTATTATTAGTTCAAAGCATAGTTATCTATTAATATTGCTCCATAACACACACAACTTGTAATGGGGTTTGTTTTCATGTGAAAATTGCGTAAATAGCCGCCTTTTTGTGAATATGCTGTCGACTTGTAGTTTGGAACTATCTATTGGTCAATGTGTGATGAAATCAACCAATGGGAGAGCGGGATCTAATTGTAACTAACTCAGAGTGCATAGGTTATGCAGGAGCATTTCCAGTTGCATATCGTATAAAGGGGTATATAAGGCCAGTCAAAATCAGTCTTAATCGAACGGTCGGGGGAAGGCAAACCTTTTTAGAATAGTCTGCTTAGGTGAGCAGAAGTTAAAGATGGCGTTCCTACTGAGACGAGTTGTGAATTCTACGGGAATATTAGTTATTCCGCTTTGTCCCATCTATTTTGTTGTGGTGTGTGTGTGTGGGGGGGGGGGGCGGGGGCGGGGTAGAGACCGTTCCATATTGTTGGCAACCTAGAGAAAGAACTCTTCTAACGTGAATACTCAAGTATTCTACTGTAGAGGGGGGTGCGTTTCATAGGTTTAGGGGTTCCGTTTAGGTTTAGTTAGATTCAGTACTAGTACGCACTTCGTTTCCCTTTGCACGAATATTGTTTGTTCTGGCTGAGGCAAGCGTAATTCATTGTGTTATATTTTACTGTAGAGTTATGAGTTTATAATTGGTTTAAGGGTTCCGTTCGGGTGTTATTAGATTTAGTGCTTGTACCCACTTCGCTTCCCTTTGCACGAATATTGTTCTTTCTGGCTGAGGCAAGCGTAATTCATTCATTGTGTGATACTTTATTGTGGAGTTGGCCTATTTATTAATCTTTCATTCGGCTGGTTCACCAATGGTAAGAGGGAAAACAGACCTGAACAGGCACCTCGACCATTCGGATTTATACTTCACGAAATAAAGTATTTAAAAATCTATGAAAGTGTTCCTTTTTACTTTCGTTCACGAGAGAAACCTGACATCCTGAGTACCACCCTGGATCTTCCGATTTGCATAAGAGCAGGTCCTTCCCGACGCTCGAGTGAAAATCGAGAACGACCTAATACCTCGCGTCCTACATTACTTCAGCCATATCTGCACCCGATTATAGATTACTTTTCTGCACCAACCGGGCCAATGAAGACGGACATACGCTGTGCAATTTCGAAATCACCGATTGAACTTTCTCGGCCAAAACCGGAATTGAAGTTAATGAGCATGTGCCTTACTTAGTGGATTCCTATTGTGGTATAATGGTAAATATGTTATCTTCAACCTTATTAGTTTCTAATAATCGTTAACAAGATGTAAATATATATCATTAAGGAAGTTATCTAAGTAATTAATTAATGCATGTGTGACATATCAACAACTATAGGATCAATCGCGGAATCTAATTAGTAAATATATATAATCAAATATGCTATCGTACTAAGTAATTAATTAATGAGTGTGACGTATGAACACCTATGGGATTAATATAATGAGTATGTACAAACCTGTCTTTTGTACAATGAAGATCAAATGATTCAGCTTTGGGGATCACTGCCACTTTATAAAGTGGGTATAATCGGGTAATGCCCTTTAACCAACAATAACAACTCAGGGACAAGGCCTGGAAGTACGTTTGTCGAAACCACTGGATATTTAAGCGAACATTCTAGATGGCGCTGGATCGGTTTTACCATATCTCGTTTTTATCGTCTGCAGATAATGCCATATGTTGACAAATATTTGAATTCACCATATCGTTGTAAATACTAAACGGAATTTAACCATTTTGGATTGATATTCTTTTTAGACATCCACTTCCACAATAATGTAATTCGCATGGGATTAAATAATCCCTCAAATAATTACCACATAGCTGAGCATGTCTCGACCAGTATACAGCACCTTTCACTTCGTGAAAGTAACGGATGCGAAAATTTGGACTTGGATTTCAAAATAGTCTTTAGCAATAACAAACCAGATTGTTTACAGGAGCAATCACTGTTTTTTAAGTTCACAAGTTGCAGCCAAAATTTTCGCAACTGAAATAAGGAACTTCCCCGTTATTTTTTGATCGGAAAACGTGACTACACTTACGCTTCAGTGCTGAGTTAAAGACACTTGTCCCCTATCACAGCATAAGAGTATTCTTTGCATAATGCATAAATAAACGGGCCGCTCTAAATGCAAGACACTTGATTATACCGGAACATAAGAATAAAATGAGAAGTAAGCGATAGAAAATATTAAGGTAATAACCGATCGGCACTGAAATAAACCCAATAGGTCATTATATAACCTAGTGTACTAACATGACAAAGACATAACTAAGTCCAATCAGTAATTATGGTATTAATGTGCCCTATTTCTGGTTATGGTTGATGTTTAGAGACTAGGACTAAATCTGTGTCCAGGTTCTCATCTGTTATTCACGACATAAGACATGTTTCTGTCATCTGTTTATCCCACTTCAGCTTTCTGTTACATATACATCGCCAACGCGAAGTCAGTTCTTACGTTGAGGTTATGTTGCCATAACGAGAAGTAAAATTACTTCTTACACTGAAACCTCTGGGCAAGTGCAACCATAAAAGTAATTTTAGCCGCCTTAAATGCATTTATTGAGCCGTTCATATTCTACTTTTGCAACTGGCTGCAGACGGTTTTAGCCAATCTAGGTTGACATTCAATGACAATATTTTGTTTATGAATGTCAAGTTTGACTGATTAGGTGAACGTAATACGGATTTAGCCGGAAATACTGATTTTTTTTTATCGGTTTCCGATAGTTTGACCATATAGAGTTACTGTTTGATGTCAAAAATTTAATTACATTCCAAATGTGCAACAAAAACTATGCAGAAAGATGTAAACTTCAATACGGTATGATATTTGGCTTTAGTTTTTAAAACAAGATTTCAACGTATAAGGTCGGGTTTTCAATTTCCTATATAGCACACCGTATGCCCGTCTTCATTAGCCCAGTTCGGAGCATAACACTAGGACGTTAAACCCCACTTCATTTCATTTCATTGCATTGTGGTTAGGTCATGCTGTATGGATTTCGATCTGAATAGCGTCTGGAAATCCCATGGAAAAACTGGTAACCCACCTCAACTCGGCATTCAAATCAGTTGCATTTAGTTACGGGATATTCGTTAGACTAAAATAGTTGGTTATGGGTCGAAATAGTTGGCTTTAATTAAAGCATTACCATGTATTTTGGGAATATTTCAACTGTTTTGGGTTATGTTTATTTTACGCCCACCGTATGCAGTCAAACCAATGTATGATTGATAGAAGCAATTACTGGATTGGAGTGTTTTTTCTGAAATAACACTTTATTAGTTAATTTAAGACCCGTGCCAATTCTTCTAAACTAAAGATCACACAACTACACCTAGTCTCATCCAATATTTTACAGGTATATTTTACAGGATATATAATATGAATACAAATAAAACTGCATAACAAAAGATTAAATGTGCTAATCGTAGATATCTGGTTATTATCATACAAAACATCGTAAACCCTAGCTTACCACAATTTTTAGACCAATATTGCTTCGGGTAATAATATCTTTGAATGTGTATGAACGTAATTTATCCCTTTAACAAGTTTAAAGGCGCAACTGACTCGGGTTAAAGACCACTCAAAACACGGTAAACAACAGGTTACCACAACTTATCTAACAATATTACTTTTGGTAATATTACCAATGAATGTTTATGATCGTAAGCTTTATATGTTTTATTTTCTGCCAATTTGTTCCTTTAAATAGTTTAAAAAAAACTGTTCAATTTTATGTCATTATTTATGGCATAAAGTGTTGTATTTATTACAATAACTGTTGGTATTTTTACAAGACTAAAGACTAATATATGTACAGCAACACCACTGGAAGTCATTAGAAACCAGATCTTTATAATGACATTTAAATACACAAAACATGGGTAAAAACTCGTGTTTACACACATCCCACAATTTGATTACATGGCACAACTACACGTAAATAATTTGACAGATGTATAAAATGAATAATGGATTTCTGGTTATCTTAATGAAGCACCAAACATTTAACGTGTAGGAAATATGCCATACTTTCAAACTAGTAAATTGTTTTTGTGCAAAAAGCTGTCTTAAAGAAGATGACATTTTGGAGAAAGAAAATTAAAAAAAAGAGTTACACCTGTCTTAATAAGTTAAGTACAGACATGATATTTCACAAAATCTCCCATTGTAGTTGATGCATATTGAGAACGTGAGCTTGCCATTACTTTAGCTAAAGCCGTATTTTTGTATTTAACGATAATTAATCAGTGTCGGCTAATTTTATTCTGTAAATTAATATTAAAGACCACATACACCAAATCCCTTACAGATCCACCAATAAATACACAAACTATATATTCCACAAGAAACACACACGATAGTAATTATCATTTAAAATAAATCTAGTATTAACGTTAATGAAGATGTGCGAATGACTTGAGAGACATTCAAAATCGCAAAACATAAATATAGCCAGTTACAAGTTTAAACAGTAAAGTCTTTCTAAAGAAACATTGCGAAGGGGATTTACATGAAAACCTAAAATCCGAAATTTGAACAAAGATGCCAGTCAGCAAAGATTATCTACCACCCCTGTCTTTAAATTCAAATAAATATTACAATAAGTATACCGATAAGACAGCTAGATGCAAAACACCCAACAGCGATATCCCCGTTCTATGAATAGTACATTATGGGTCTTATTTACATTTTTCAAGTCACATTTAAGTACAGATTCTGAATATCATGCCGATGATCAATTCGGTTAGTGTTGTTAAATCTGGAAAGATATCGAAAACGATGTGTGACAATAACACCTAAAAGATATTCGTTATGTCTTAAGATTGTATTGTTATTCTCACAAAACAACGTACGCTTTTCACCTTTAAATACCAAACTATGACTGTAATTATAATAGCAGTGCAAGGTTAAAATCTGTATCCCAATATCTTGACGTTAAGATGTTATAATCTGTATTTAGAAAGAAAGGCATGGTGGTATTTAATACTACTTTATTGCACAGTAAAAGGTTAAAAGCAGGCTATTATCAGCAAACTGTTATTAAACACATGTTTGGCTAAATACCAATAACAATCAAATAAATACACATGTAAGCGGAAGGTATGGCCATGAAGCTATTCGATGTTATACTAATAATACATGCACTTGTACGTGTAAAGTATGGTAACAAGATAACATTCACAACATGCCAAATGTGCTAGATATAAGATACATTTATCAATTGATTTGAAAGTGTTTAATTGCACTCATTATAATGTATTCATCAATAAAGCAATGAAAGTGTTTTGCCGCTAAAAAGTTCATACATTGTTATTGGTATGTATATATATAACGACCGGCATTACCACACATACAAATTTGAGCTTCTGGCCCACCAATGCCCAATCACGGTTTGTTTATCGCTGTGAGTTTGCTTATCCCAAGCATGGTTTGTATATTGTTGT
Source organism: Patella vulgata (assembly GCF_932274485.2). Lineage (NCBI taxonomy): Eukaryota > Metazoa > Mollusca > Gastropoda > Patellidae > Patella > Patella vulgata. Next base: position 68,641,715 of record NC_065881.2, read on the forward strand.
GTTTTGTATACCTCTTATCATGGTTTGGTTATTATTATGCTTTTATTTGACAGAATTAGGGATATTTCTTGGCCATCATAAAATAAGATTCGCCTGCGTGTTAATGGAAAGGTTCTATAGTAAATTGGCATTAGAACAGGAATTACATGTTTATCTCAATGTTGGTTTTTTTCCTTCTGTTACTAATGTTTGATTTGCGTGCTTCTGTATAAATTATATCTTAAAGATAATATATTGTAATGAATTCTTCTTTTTTTATGTAAAATTCCAAACCATTATCTACACAGATACGATTTAAATTACAACAAATGAGACTATCATTATTATACAATCAAATTGCCATAGCACAATGTGTTCTAGGGTTAATATATTTAATACGGAATATAAATAGACACAAAAAAACAAACGCAAGTAACTCCTGGAACTTTAATTACATTTTAGTAATAGTTGAATATAGAAATATAACAATTCTCGACAATATGCCGCCATTAGTAGAAATTTACAGTTTAGGTAGATGAAATTGGATTGTGAAATAATAATAAAAAAAATGTAAGGACGGTATTATGGTCGGTATTATCGAGATGATACTAACTTTTCAGTAAAATAGAGTGATACTGAATAAAACCTTATTTACTCTTAATCTAATGCGAACTGCCATGGATTTTTCGTCCAACCCAAACGATTATGTGATCAGCCATAGCAGAACACTTGAAGAACCACCAAATAGAATGGAACAAGGTAGTAAATCTGGCAGCAAACATAACAAGAAAATACGGAAATTAAAAGAAGCTATACACATCAAAAGATTTCCACTAGAACCTAACAAAGATTGTTTATTCCTAGGGCCTACGATGCAGTTATTAAAAATTAATCCATGGACATTTATAATTGCCAATTAATTAATATCATTCCTTTTACTTATTATCTTAACGCCCACACCTAGGCTTATCCCTCATGGACATTATTACTGTGTTATTTTAGTGTAATTATATGTTGTTGTCTCTTCTTATTATGGTTTCATGCGAGTCTAAATCCTTGTTAATCATGTCTTTCTAAATTCTTAGCTGTTTATACATTTGTTAAATGTAATAACTCTTCCAATCATAATGTACAACATAATAATGGCTTCATGTTAATCTATATCCCTGTCATTATGGTGTGTGTAAGTTCACTGTTGTTAAATATGATTGTTTAATGTATGTACCCGTCTAATCAATTCACAAATTAATTAAGTATGGCTTCACCTGTTTACTAAGGGAGAAGATGCCCCGCCCTCTCTTCTCGCAACAGTGATTTTATAAGTGTGCTTTAAATTGACCTTTTGATATACAAGAACTTTTTACTTTGTGTTTTTGCCAATTTTAAGGTGACGTTTGATATACACGGACGTTTTTATTTTATGTTTTTACCAATTCTCAACTCATTAAGTGTAAATAATTTAATTAAATCAACCTGTCCATAATATCATATTTCATGTACTGGATGTTAAATCTTTATTAAACAACAACAAACAAACAAATAATAAACCAGTGATTATTGTCCCATATAACTGTGTTAGTTCTGTAATGTTTCCAATCGCTAAATGCTTTTGATCCTTCTCGAATCATTCATGTCATTAAATAATTAAATTAGAAATGAAATGAGATGGGGTTTAACGTCGGTTCAGCTTCGACTGAGCTAATGAAGACGGGTAATTCAATTAGAAAATTTAGAACATGCGACTGATTGGGAGATGAACACCTGTTCGGGACGTGACGGACTTACAGTATTCTAAGAGCAAAGTGCTGACTAAAGTTACAGGAAATAGCTGATGAACATGAACAGGAATACCCGATAAAGAGTTCACAGACATGCTGTAAAATATGCAAATGACATGCGAGCTAAAGGTCTTTAGGTTAAAACGTGGAATAGGGATCGCAGAGATAAGTAATACGTAATCTTAAAAATAGATTCTTTGTCGGGCAGGAAGCGAGTGCCATAACATAACTTTCATTTTTGAAGATACTGATGCAGTCATATTTTGAGGCTTTTCAGCCGAATGCCTATCAAGGAGCATCATCCATAGAAGGCTTGATCTTGCTTTAACTCCGTACATCTATCAAGGCCTTCACGTAATACCCTGCATATTTCGGCACTAATTTCGATTGGGTATTCAACCAGCTTGAGAGCCTATCAGATTCCTCAATCATCGCGATTACCAGCTAAAATGTCTACATGTGATAACCGAATTGCAAAGTTCAACTCAAGGTTCATTCAATGTTAAGATTTCCGTGGAGATATCTATATTTAATTTGACTGTGTCACAACCTTTGATTGGACGCTTCTGTTCACGTGTCTGCAGTGAAGGGAGAACACGTAGCTATAAGTTCGAGAATTGCAAAGTAATCTAGCAAACAACAACGTTCGCCCTGTTAACACCTGCTGCTCCAGTGTTCCAGTTAACCAGTTACCCTGTCACCATGGACCCGATAATTAAAAAATACGTAGTACCAGAAGAAGAGACCAGCCGAGTATCCTACCACGTGGCGGTCAGCAGCACGGATAGATTAACCGACAGGGGAATCTTAAAGTGCCTGACCGACCTACTCGGCAAGTGGGATGACATCCTAACCATATACCTGAAAGAAGAAGAATGGCACGTACACGTACGCACAAAAGCAACCAAAACAAAAATCCTCGAGGCAGAGAACCACACCCACATGGGAATAATCTACCGCTTCCACAAACGCTTCGCCAAAGTGCTCACTCTCACGGTATATGACTTCCCAGTCTCCTACTCTGATGAATACCTCATTGAAATAATGACTGACATAGGTCAAGTTAGATCGTTCAAAGACCTCCGTTTAGGGAACACAAATGTCCACAGAAGAATAAGAAAAGTCGAGATAGAAATCCCAAATAAAAAAGTAAAAGAAATACCCTGCAACCTTCTAATCCTTCAAGCCCACTACGGAGACGCGAAAGTTAGAATTGTAACGCCAGGCCAACCTTCACCATGCTTCAGATGTGAGAAGCTTGGCCACTCACGAAAGGAATGCCCTCTTTGAGGCCCAGGGAAAGAAATGAAAAACCAAACAGTACAGCCACTGGTCCCAGCAGCAGTTAACAAATCCGTTGAGAACAGGAAAACAATAACGCAGTCTCCGCCAATCGAACCCAAAGCACCAAAAAGAAGAAGAGAGGATGGAGCTAGATCAACATCAGAAACATCAGACTTTGAGTTTACCAAACCAAGACCCCCTCCATTAAAGATAAACGAAAGTAATATTGAACTACAAGAATGCAGCTACCATCCTTCAACGTCAACACCTCGCGACACAAGTTTTGATATTAATATCCACAGTATAGTCAGTAACATAGTACATTCACTTCGTTCGAAGCGGACGTAAGGAACATTTTCAAGGGACTGCTGAACGTGTCAGTAAGCAACGGATATTACTAATATTCCACAAGTGGAAGTTGCACTCTGACTATTTCCGAGATTGTTCATTTGATACCACTTAATTCGTCCATAGACTGCTTATGTGGGCATTTAGATATATAGTATTTAGCGAACTGATACAATTTCTGAAGTCTTTTTCTCCAAGCTTGCTTACTATTTACTGAATAAAGTTTTGAACTTCAGAATATTTTTGCCACTGTGACGATATTCTAGTACTAACCCAGAATCCACGAATTTTCCATTTTTGGCTAAATACAACATGAAGTTAAAATTGTTATATATTGTCAATAAAATAAATGTTTATATTATTTGCTGCTTAAAACAAATTTAGTCTGATGGGGATGTTTAAAGAAAATATCAACCTGGTATGGCGTGTGGACTTAGTAAAAAAGCAATGTAACAAACACAACATCAAATAGAAGGTTTATACTAATAATAAACATCTGGGTTGCTGAAAAGCGTTCTAACAGATGATGAAAATAAATAGGGACAAATCAGTTATCGATGCTATGTGAAAACAGGGAGCTAAGTAAATAAGGTAATCGATGTCGGTTCACTCGAAATTTATGGACAAGGAAGCGAACTTAACCCGACCAACATCCGATTGTTATAGTTATTACAATATGGTGGCGCGTTAAAAAAAAAGTAACACTGTTTGAGCAATAGGTTCTAATAACCAAATAATCTCAATTTTACACAGTATTACTAGTTTAGTGATATGCGATAAAGAATAATAATCCAAGAAAAAAAGTTTAGAATCACGAGAAAGCAGGAACATACAGTATATCTCACACTAAAATATGTATTATTTATTTGTAGAAAATACACTACTGCAAGGTAGATAATAACTTATTAGTATCATGCTAATCTGATGGACTAAAGTGGTAAACAAACGAACAGAACGGTAATAATATCGTTGATCGTCGTGTTCAGAAGGGTTGTTGGTATAGTATATTAATTATTAAGAGTCAACTAGCAGCTTATCTAAATAAAGACAAGTATAATAACGGCTGTCATTATCCTGTTTAATTTGTACATACTTAATGCCGAGCACAGATCACCCAAGACGAATCAGGAAAAATACTCATAATATACACGATTACAACTAATCAGGAGGTTGTTAGCCTTTTACAAGATAATGATGAGCTGAAAGTATGCAGGCGTGTTCTAGATACCAAAATGTGGTCAAACAGCCAAAACGTCAACATAAAACAAACTCTAAAAACATTGGTTACCAGGCAACGAAACAGCTGCTATGAAAACACATGAACATTTTAAAAAGATCTGAATCAAAGCATCTAACGTATAACAGATTTCGTAACAAATCATTAGGGGTTTTTCTTTCAGAAAGATGGGATCATGCAACTAAAGTCTCAAAGATGCTAAAACTTTATGAAAATCAACAAGTTTCATTTCATTTTGTTAATAGAATTTATAACCAATATAAATTCCAGAAAGCTAGGTTAATAACTACAGCCTGAAAAGCGATAATAAGTTTTGGATGAAAGGGATATAACTCAGGAGGCGATTATCGAAAATATTGGAAGTCAGTAGGTTTATCCTCTCACTGAAATAGACATTCCATATCAATTTTTAAAAAAAGATGTATGGATTATAAATTGCAGCCTCTATTGTGCTAACAAGATATATGATAGACGGATAGACAGGGTTGACGTCAATAATATAATGGCGCACAAAATAGAGATTATGGCTTCAATTTTGCATTTCTAGTGATCATGATGAAATGGGTTCTCAATACTCCTTTGATGGACATTGGGTCATAGAACATAATTATGTATTAACACAGTGTATACTTTTATGAATGCACAAATATGAAGATATCACTATACAATGTCGATAGTTTTGTGTTTGGTTCATGTTCAGACAGCACCCGAAATCTTGCTCTGTATGTTTGAACGGAAATGACAATTTGGGCCAGTCAGATCCATCTCCTCGCGCATTGCATTGTACTATATGTCTATTTGTTTTTGACAATACTGCGCCGTAACTGAAATCTAATCGGGCCCCCGTGGGCCTTGTTTAATTTTTCCTTTTCACTAGCTTCCTCGAAAACAGTATTCTGCGATATCAACCTTGGTGGAAGCGGACATTAATGCTTATTATGTTGCGTCTGGATATGTGTATCATTTGCTTGATAAAGCCGGGAGTATCCTAATGGATGTGTTGTATTGAGGCAAATTCATTAATTGTGTATCAATTAAAAATATATCCATTTAAATTTAATATGATGAATATACAAACAGAAGAATATACAAACAACTACAATGGTATCCACTGAATCTAAAAACATCGCGAGTTACGACAATGCATTAAATGCTGGTGCTTTATAATGATAAAGTATTGTATCGGAGATATGATATGAAGAAGTATTGTCCAAGTATATTGTTCTTTAAGAAATATTTCACCGACACAACAAATCCCTGTCATGTGTATTAAACTTTATATCAGGTGTCATCTGATCCAGAAAATTAACTTGCTTTGAAAACAGAAATAATGACATATGACAAAAAAGGTATTAAAACTCCATTTCTTAAAATATAAAGTCCACAGACACATATTATTGATGAAAATATAGATGACCCGATTCGACCCTTGGGATGAAGTTGCGAAATAAGCACATTTCAAGCAGCTCAGAAAAATATGTTTGATAGCCAAATATTAATAAAATCGCCTTTGTGCCAAACAGTTTCCATATATGTACTTTTGATGATGATACTGCTCTCCCAAGTGACACTATGTCACAACTTGCTATCAATCATAATGCTAGATGAAGTTCAGTTTTCGAAAGTATTATTGTTTTATCTGCAATACCAGTTCACAAAGACGAGCATCATTGGCGCCTTTAGCACATACTTTAATAAAAAATCTAGATTGTCCTTTTAGAATGTTTATGACTGATATCTCTAAGATAAAATACTCCAGGGGGAACATGTATTATACATTACTGCATTTTAAATGATAATAAATGTCCATTCAATATGCACCAAAATCTCTATAAGGCATTGTAAAAAGTAAACGAGGGCTGGTTATCTTGCGTAGCAATAAATCAGGATTGTACGGAAAGGTCGTAATAACCGTGCTCACCAAATGATTCTGTACAAAAACAACTATCTATTAAATTATATCCTTTTGTCTTTCATACCAGCTTGAAGTGGCAATTGGCATGTAAGAGGACCTTTTCTCACCGAAACCCAAAAAATCCTCAGTACCGGTATCTGTTAAACTAGTATTGGTATTGAAGTAAAGTGATTGGTTTATGGGGACACAGACTTCTCACGTTTGAATCCACTTTGCTTGTCTATACCTTTCTTCACAAAACCTTAATTCTTAAAATATTCCAGAGCTTGCAAGATGCGAAGATATGATAATATGAATGTTCTCTGTAAAATTATTTTCTCTAAACTAATTTAGTGTTTTATATAAATATCAAAGATACATTATGTAAGATTTAGATAAGGAGCTAGCCATTCGTGCTATAATAGTTTGAAAATAGATAATGTAAAATGAATAATTTGAAAATTTCATTCAAATTACTCTATTGCAAGCGAAGATATTAGCCTTTGAAGGTTTGACAAGACGTGTGCAATCATTTCAACCACCGTACTGGTTGTTCGAAGCTAAGTGTCGTTCCTCCATTTTTAAATTAAATCAAAATATGGCTGAACCTTTCTAATATGTTTAATATCGGAGACATCTGATGCCATCCAGGGTTGATTATGGCCTGGATCAGTTAATTAATGTCTAATTAATAATTTAGAAAACATTTCAGGCCTAAAGAAAGACCTGCATTAGGCAGATTTTAGCTCTTGCATAATGTATGTTTAATTGTCGTACCTCATTATTTCCTAGACAAATCTTGACAAAATCTCGTATTAAAGGAGCTAAGTCTCTTTCACAATATTTTCCATAATATTCGAAATTAAAAGCACGAATTAGAATTCAATATTAATCAATTGCAATCAATATTGATGTTGTTATCTTGCCATGAAACTATCCAATATATATTATATATAATATAATATTTTATAATCAGTACACCAATGGTTTCGTGTGTCAATTTGTAATGAACAAATAAAAACATATCCTACAACACATTGTGGAAGTAATTAGTAAAGGCTGATTCACAAACGACAAAATAATAATTTAACCAGCGGCTGCCAGACAGGACACGCCCACATTTTGCAAGAGATGGATAGAGAACAAGCTAAACAAAAAGCGATTTTTCGTAAAATCAAGGGCCATAATTCAGGAAGTTACGATCCGATATGCGCGAATATCGACAGAAACCAAGATCTATTTCAAATTTCAGCAATATCAGATCAACATTGTGACTTCTAGAGGGTCCACAACCTTGATAGTATACCATATATTTACACTATTTGCGTATGAGGGGCGGCCGTTTTATCCGGAAGTTTTTGGTCCGATTTTCACGAAATTCTAACCCAGGTTCATTAGGGCGTAACGGTGAAATATTCAAACGTTTTATTTTTCAGTCGGATAAAAATTGTGACCTCTAGATGGACCACAAGCTAAAAACGGAATTTTTCGTACAATCAAGGGCCATAATTCAGGAAGTTACGATCTGATATGTGCGAATATCATCAGGAACCAAGATCTGTGGGTTATAAACATGTATTCAAGTTTTATCAAAATTGGATCAATATTGCACTCTAGAAGGACTACAACCTTGATATACCATATATACACTATACGCGTCCGAGTGGTGGCCATTTTGTCCGGCAGTATTCGAACATTATTAGGGTGTAACGGTGATCTAGTTAAACAGTTTTTTTAAATCGGATAAAAATCGTGACCTTTAAAGGCACCACAAGCTAAAAAAACGCGATTTTTCGTACAATCAAGGGCCATAATCCAGGAAGTTATGATCCTGTATGCGTGAATATAATTGAAAGGAACCAAGATCTTTGGGTAATAAATATGTATTTTAAGTTTCATCAAATCTGGATCAAAATTGTGGCCCCTAGAGAGTCCATAACCTTGATACAACATATATTTACACTATTTGGGTACTAGGCCGGCCATTTTGTCCGGCAATTTTGGTCCGATTTTTACGAAATTCGAACTCAGCCATCATTAGGGTGTAATGGTGTTATATTCAAACGTTTTTTTTTAAATCGGATAATAATTGTGACTTCTAGACGGACCACAAGCTAAAAACGCGATTTTTCGTACAACCAGGGCCCATAATTCAGGAAGTTATGATCCGATATGCGCAAATATCGACAGCAACCAAGATCTGCGGGTTATAAACATGCATTTCAAGTTTCATCACAATCAGATGAAAAATGTGACCTCTAGAGTGGCCACAAGCTAAAAACGTGATATTTCGTATAATCAGGAGCCCTCAAAGTGTTCACGTATTTCACTGAACATAATTGATTAGAGATTACAATACTTGTTTTCAAAAATTGAATATAAATCACTTTACATACATTATAATTACATTAATATGTGCCTATAGAACCATTTTTGTATATTTAAAGGTTTCAAAAAATAGAGCCACACGCCCATCAAATGTTATATTTAATTGATGGTTTTCGTGTGTTTTATGCATGGATTTTCATCTAAGGTAGTGTTAGTAGTTTATCATATATATTATATAACCTAGTTGATCAAAGCCACCAATATATAAGATCAGTCTAATAAATAATAAAATAAAAGCATTACAAGGTAGCAAAAACCTACATTTGAACACAAATGGCCCGAAAACGCCATATATGCCGACCAACAATGAACGATGTGGGATTTAAGAGAGTTTTGTCGATTAATGTCATGTACAAGAGCGACTCTAGGCGACGTTTTGATCGCACTTTTCGTCTCAATGGGAAAACAAATTTATATGTAGCCTTGAAGACTGAAACATTATTTTCTGCAAACCCTAGTTGTTTTATTTAGTTAATCCTCTTGGCGACAAGGAGTTGCGGTTTTACCAAAATTGATGCAATATTTATAACTAGAATATAATTGGCTAAATCTATCACGTACAAACTGAAAGGGGGGATGTTATAAATGAGTTAAGAGTGTAAAATAAATATAATTCTGTGTGGACGAATCTCAATGCTAGACTATTCTCGATGAGATATGAAAGATTTATTTTAAAAACTTGTGATTTTATGTTATATACACTAAACACCCCATCAATATTGGATTCCAGGCGCTTTATACCTTTAAACCAATTTAACAGCAGCTCGTTCTCTTTCTCTGATAAATCCAATTAAAACCCATCGAAAAGAAGCGTCTCCTCTGTAAATCAGTTAAGACTATACAAACCTAATTAATTGATCTTCTTTACAGAATGATTAGACCTTCATCAAGGAAGGTAAAGTAGTACGGAAAATTGAGTAAGACAAAAAGACCTTCTTGACCAGTAGAAGATTGATGTTTACGTCTCAGACAGACTTATTGATTTTCTCAAATCAAGTGCAGACTACAAAGCATAAACAGAAACAAATCAAGTTTGCATGACAAGTACATCAACTGGCGACCCTCCATTATGTATTTAACTCATTTACAATGAGTTGGAAAGATGGAAGAGGGGGTTTTCGACATACCGATTTGACTGCCGTTAAGAGTCTAGTCTGAAATAGTAATATAATTAAAAGATACATGGACATCAGTAATTCCATGGTGTACATAATGAATTTCAATGTGTTTGCATGTCAGTCTTTTAGAAATTCAGAAACCGTATCTCGGAATCCTTTATCTTATCTCCAAATACTGGCGATACCAGCAATGAAATGTGCTCTCAAGGGGAAGATAGGACTTTTTGATTTTGGTAAAACTGTAGATATAACTATGTAATACTTTCCCAAATTTTAACATATTTCGTCTAGAGATTTGAGATTTCAAGAGGAAATTGGTCTTTTACAGTCGATATCTTAGTATACAACCCGTCTTCGAAATAATGAATGAGGTGGGCTAATAAAGACGGATATATACCATGCAGTACGTCTGCTATGGGGAAATTTTGCTCGGACAGCGACGTTTCAGTCTACTCTTCAGCGAATTCCAACTGACGGGGGGGGGGGGCTGAATGGTTAGCACGTGCGCGCTTTATCATAAAGTCTGTCAGTGAGTAAACTGGCGTGGTTTCGATTCCCCGCTTGTACGTGACAAGGAGTAGGGTCTCCAACCTCGTGGGTTTCCTCCAGGTCCTCCGGTTTCCTCCAACTACTAAAGACCCCTACGCGCAAGCGAATTATGGAAATAAAATTGAACCATATGTTCGTCCCGAAATGACCTAGTTTGTGTCGAGTGGACGTTAAACGCCATTTCTCTCTCTCTCTCTCTCTCTCTCTCTCCAACTGACGGAACATCGATTTGTCATCTCATGCGATCCAAACAACTAGACTTAGCTTCTTGCTGCACCCCCGACAAGGAGAAATAACACACAAGATCAAACCAGAGCCAATACCGAGTTTTGACATAAATGATGCAGAACCTGCTCCTTTAAGACTTGGATATATATATATATATATATATATATATATATATATAACTGGCAAGCAATAACATTATGTAAATATAGATAACTAGCCAGTTAACAATTAAATAAAGTATAACTAGAAATGAGTAGTGCTGTATCTAGAAACATACAAGTCTGGAAACTAGTCCTGGTAAATCCAGTTCGTGGTTTCGAGTATTTGCAGTGCTATCAAATGCCCAAGAGATAGACAAATGAGGGATGGCTGTGAATTATGGCGAAAGTGTACTAAGAACCAGAATATCATCCCAGATAGAGGTTTAGCTGATTGATTTAATGTCAAATATACAAAAGGTTACACAAGCCGCACTAATGTCTTTTTTTCAAAATAGAAAGGGTCTTTTTTCAATACCATAACCACAGACTAAGACCTCCGAGGTATATAATTCAAGATGGTCATATTAACTAAGTTATATTTTCTTTTCTTTTACTGAATCTCGATCTCTTCAAGTGATACACGAGAAAGGATTTTTTTGTGTTCCAATCAGGCATGTTTGTGTAATTTCATCTGTTTTGAACTTGTGCTTAACGTCCCCTTCATATAAGGTGATATCACAGACAAAGCTCCGCGGTCAACACAGTTAGCCAAAATCAGTTAGCCGACCCAATTCAAAACCTTATTTTGACTCAAAGAGGTTCCCATAAAGTATGTAATAAGGCGAGTATCTATTTGTTTTACTACACGACAAATCTTCAGATCCAATTTTCAGTGTGTCAGTAACATAATATAATCTAACATATCAAGTGATGAAAACGTTTGAGTACTCTACACAGTGTTATTGATTCGTCCATCAATACTCACAGGTGTTACTATGTACATGAATGGGATAAAGCCTACAGCTAAAATCTGTTTTAGTTGACTAACAAGATTAAGGCAGGGAATGAGCCTGGTTTTATTTTAAGAAGGGCACCGGGTTAAACTAATGATTGAAGAAAACAGGTGAAGATCACAGACCCACCTAAACCTCCCACAGCGGACAAAAATAGCCTCGATTATTACTCTCGTTTATTACTCTGATCAATGTAGTCTTCAGATCCAGTCATTGATCTTAAAAAATATATATATATCACATTAACTACCTGGAAACTCAAGCATAACTAAATATACCGAGGAGCCGAAACTAACGTTTATTTAGGTTTGAGTAATTTGATATGAGTTTAAGTAATTGAAAGTAGAGACTATTCGGTGTCGTAATCTTCATGATGATTGTCGTAGCAACTGTTGATAGATTGAATCAACTGGGTTTTACACTGAACGTTAAATTGCTCTCATATCTGTTTTAAACTTGACACGAGAAGACTCAATAAGGTTTCTAGCTTTTTTTAGATAATATTATCTTGCAGAGAACCAGCACACTATTAAATTAAGATTATGGATATAGGATCGCAGAAAAAACCACAAGTTTACGTAATTACGGTAATTTATGGCTCTTCTAGCTCTCCAATATGGCTTTTGGTGGATGGATTTACGGCTTCAATTCTTGATAATGTTCGTTATCTATCGCTTAATCTAACCTACAGCCTAGAGGTCACTAAGGATAAAACCATCACGAAAAATACATCAAGCTGATTATTCTAACCATCCCTGTGATTCCCGATAGTTTAATTGCTACATTACGATACCGTTATATGTTTAGGCAATTTGTATGATCTCTAAAATCCTCAATACAGCAGTACTGTAGTTCTTAAGAGGACTGTGCGACGTTATGTGATCTACCAGCGATATAAGCATTGGATTTTGTTAGACAGCTTAACTGATCACTTAATTTGCAACCTTAGTGTCGTATTTTTTAAAAGTCTTCAAGACCACCCTTACTCTAGTTAAGTCGCACGTTATTTAAGTTAATGCCCCAACTATAATTGTATTCATTCTTGGTAGGGGCAGCCTCGGTGGTTATGGAAAATTATAAGGCGCTGGCTGGCTATCCTGTAGGTCCCGTGTACGATCCCGGTTTTAGCCTAGAAAGTTCCTTGGGATTTTCCAGCGTGGTTTCTCCTTAAAGGTGGTGCAACGAACAGTGTTTGATTGTGCGGATGGGACGAACACAAAATGTTTCGTGTTGGAGCAGAAAGGTTTGACGTTAAACACCATTTCATTCATTCAAGCCGATAATGTACTACGTGTGTCTCTTTAATAAACCTAATTATTCTTTTAAATCCGAAAATATTCAGCGGAGAATTGCAGACAGGCAGATTAGATTATTCAATTCAAATGTTTATTTTAAACTGTTGGTAGATAAGACCTAATTTAAATATTTCAAATAATTGATTATTCATTAATAACTATATAACCCGTGTCTTGATATGTATTTAGTGCGTTGTTGATGAGAGAATATTGACCTTGTATTTATAAAAATTAAATGCTGGCGATAGACGAATGTGCAACCTTTTATTAAGCTGCCACTTGCCAGGCTTTTAAACTGATACAATTATTCGAACTTTGAACTGAATGTTGAGTAAATAGATCTATATCATGAATATATACTGAAATGGCACAGTTCCTGGAAAATCAACGGATTCTCAGAACGTAAACATATCTTATCAAAGACATTTCTAAGACGCACTTGTCATAAAATTGACACATTAGCCAATTACAGTAGCAGCTTGACTCTTATATTCAACACTAAATCAAACCAGAACTTCTAATAGTTCTTCTTTAAGAATAGCACCTTGTTATCGGCTATTGAAAGGAATTCCCGAATCCTGTAAATTCCATTCTCTATTTCCTGCTCATTATTCCATTAAGGAGTCAATATTGAAGTCTTGAGTGTGGATTCATTCCTCCCTATTGTGGCTGTTTTATTTCCTATCAAGATTTGAAGTAGCGTGAAAAAGTCTTAGTGGGGTATTCTCCCCATCCTTTCGAATCAATATCATCAATACCAACCGAAACCTGTGAGTGGTCTTATTCTATAGAAATCAAAAGAAAACAAATGTTCACCGCCGATAGCAATCAATTTACCCTTTCAGATTTAATTTGTGATTTTCAATGGTGCGACGAAGCCAATGTTACCGTAACAAAAAAACAAGAGGACTTGACGAGAAATCTCTATACCTTTGACAGCGAAAAAAGAACAAGCGAGAAACGAAGATGAAAGCGCATTTTACACCAAGAATTGATTCTTGGCGGAAACATTGCTTACGGGTGAAGAAAATAGCATCCTATTCTCAGAGGCAGAATTAGAATTAATTTCAAATAATGTGAATGAGAATATTTTTTGTTTGTTAATTTAACACCCCTACTGAGACCAAAGTACACCTTCAAATAACTAGTATAGATTATCGACTTCTTATTTTAGCTAGTGAGCGCCTGATTTCACGGAAGTGGCGCTTAAAGGTGCCACCTGATTCTTCCGAATTGATCTTTACAACACCTCTTCTTTTGTTTTTCGTAATGACAAAATACTTTTGACATACTGAACTTTTGCCATTGGTTTAGAAATATAGTTGCTGCTTCTTGCTTTGGTATTCAAGTAATTAGTTCAGAGCTCTATTTTTTATGTCAAAAGGTTTATTAACTTTCTCTTCTACCGGCATAACCTCGTGATATTTTACCGTTTCCTCGAACATATAGTAAGTCGTGTGCATAACTCCATCCTTGTAGTCCACAAAGTTCCTATATTCATTCTTATCTAAATACAAGACACTAAAACTGACGAAGAGTAATAAACCGTGAAATATTATACAAAACATAATGACTTTACGTGTTCGAGTAATTGGTCATTTTTTCTCATGAGACATGTCATGACCATAAATTTAAAACCAATCGGATAAACACTTTAGCCACTAGAGGATCTACAGACTTTTAAAAAGAGAGAGAGAGAGAGAGAAATGGGGTTTAACGTCCACTCGACACAAACTAGGTCATTTCGGGACTAACATATGGTTTAATTTTTTATTTCAATAATTCGCTTGCGCATAGGGGTCTTTAGCAGTGGGAGGAAACCGGAGGGCCCGGAGAAAACCCACGAGGTTGGACAGGCGACCCTACTCCTTGTCACGTACAACCGGTGATTCGAAACCACGCCAGTCGACTCAATGACAGACTTTGTGATACAGCGCGCGCACGCTAACCGTACAGCCATCCAACCCCCCGACTTTTAAAAAGCGATCAAAGGCAATAACTCTTCATCTAGTAAACATAAACGCCGTGTCAACATATTACTGTTAAATTTATGACATACATTCAAACAGAATGGTTGACAATTGTAATCTTTAATTTAGAACGTTTGGAGTTCGCATATAAAAGGAATACACAGGCCCGGCTCAGTACAACGTAGTATAGACGCTTAAGGTCGGTTCGGTCCATTTACATGCGTGATGGTAGGTGTTGGTTGTAGTGTCCGTCTGATGAGTATCTTGTTCACGGGTTTGTCTTATTGGTTTATTGTACTTACTTACGTTTCCGTCTACTCCTTGTCGAATTCCAATTCTCAAGGGTTATGATGCATGCACGTCAACGTGTACATGGATCTTTGGTTTTTCGTTACACCCGAACGACCATAAATTGCTCATTGTCAAACCCTCTGCCATGCACCACAGAGAAGATACCAATAAACTTGATCTCGGATATGATTTAGTTGCCAATTACTAATTAAGCTTGGTACAATGAATATTATCTATGGTCTTCTGTATTATTAATGAAGTAGCTTAATACCAATGGTCGTTTTTATTTTTTATTATTACATACTTTGTTTTTTTGGCAACATAGATCGATCTATGGAGTTGATTTTTGCGAAAGATCAAGGTCCACTCCAAAAATGGCGACACCCAAGAATGATGATAATACAATGGTGGTTACACAAATAGTTTTTCATTTAAATACATTTCTTTGATCCTCCATTGTTTTTTTTCGATTAAAACAATAATTTGAAAACATCAATAGTAGAAATAAAAGTTGGGGTTACGATCAGTTCGAAAAGAGGGATTTTTATTTTCATTCTGGGATGGGGGTGGGTGTGATATCACGTGCCTTGACAATATAGTTCAGATCCAGACCGACGGCCGTGGAGCTGTAGTAATTTTCAGAAAGTGTGTAGTTGCAAGTTGATGTTTTAGAACAATAACCTCGAACGATATCAGATAACACATTACAAAATTATCGCAATAAATTCTTGATCAATATATCTATAACATATTCTTGTTATCACGACAGACAATTAATTTGCAGAACTAAAACTGTCCAGGTTCGATGTTGTTTCAGTTTAAACAACTTCACCGATTATGACACAATGGACGCATAAATGACTTCATCAATTCCTTATTCTTACTTTCTGTCTTTATAATAGGAAACAATGATATATCTGAAAAGGGAAATTATACACATGACTAAACTCATTTATCTAATTGAAGGAGATTTTACGATGTAGAGTCACGCAATAGACGACGTACAATAACTACTACATCATAATACATCTTCTGAAATACAATATCTTTTAAGATAAGTTAAACGGCCCCCGCTGTCTTCTTACAGCTAACTTGGCATTATAATCGGAAGTTAGATCTAAGTCTGTATTGTTGCTGGGGTTCATGTGCTCTTGGTTTCTTAGGTTAAGCAGGAATATGGATGCATGTGTTAAATCCACGTGTTTTAACGTAAATGTAACTATATAATAGATATTTTAAACAATTTACTGTATCTATTCTTTATTTTCAAACTCACATAATACTTGGTTAAATCTTAAAACAGCATTATGGAAGAGCTAAATCTGCATATTGCAAGTCTCCTTTCTTCCTTAAAATGTTATATAGATTAACATTAGACATTATTCACATGTCAGCCCCATAATCAATATAGCTTAAATACTGAGTGAATTAGACAATACCCACCATATGGCTGCCCGGTTACTGCCGATAGAAGGGCTGAAAATCGAGACTTTGCTTATAATAGTGGCAATAGTGCTTGATAATCGAGAATATGAAAAGTCGTCGTATCGGAGACAATTTGGGATATTTCTTGTCAAAACTTCAAGCATTCATAACTTCACTCAGAATATAGTAATTATAGTCATAACGGTCAGCTCTTTATCTAATTCTTACATAATCCCTCTTTAACATGAGGAAGTAATGCGGACAACCCCGTCACATACAATCGTGAATCTAACCATATTTATATTAACATCTCTGCATGGTCCCAAATATACGACCACATTGATATTTGTTTATTTTTTTTATTTAAAATCATTTTAAAGATGCACCCCCACAAAAGTATTTATAGGGTAGTTATTTTCAGTGAAGCATATTTGAAAAGTAGAGACAATCTAGCTTGATAGTGAACAAAGAAAATTATGATAAATGGACAGCGAGTAACGACAAATGCAAGTTCGAATGGACCCTCTCCCAATCAAGTCACGTGACAAACAAAGATGCTTAAAGTAGATTTCCACGGCGTGGGGTAGTTTTGAGAGGGATGTTAAGCGAATGTGTGATAGATAAAATAATATTAACAAGTTTTTTTTAGTCCAAATATATATAATTAAATCACACGGTTTGTACGTGGGAAGACATCTTTAAGAAAAGAATAACAGATCTGTATTTTTTTTTTTTTTTTTTAAATTAATTTAAAAAGGATATACAAACTGATAACAATCGCTTGAAAAGCCTTTAAAATGAAAATGAATATCTATAAGAGAACAGAATTATTTTTTGTTTAACATGCAGGACCGAATCAAATCCGCCTTTCAAACCAAATTTACTGTCTGTAATCAGTAGCAGTCTTATTATTCAATAAGCACTGTATATAAATCAACTTCCCGCGAGTACAAAAAGTGGCTGACTTAAATTACAACCAAACTACATCTTTACGGGTAGAAAGACATAAAACAAAGCTGGTTTCATTAGTTTCCAAACTCCAGTAAGATTAACAAAACCGTTTAGCAAATGCCAAGCCACTAAATCTCTCTTACTTTTCACAAAGGGGCTATAACTCTCAACAACAAAATTCGTAGAAGAGATATTCCTACTTTGATGGAATAAATCTAAATATTTTAGAGCCAGTTTTCATCATGTAGCCGTCATTACGTAAAACCCAGATTAGCCATCAGAATTCTGTAGCCAGAAAAGACAATGCATTTTCCCATTAGTTGCATTTATATTGCCGTATGATTATTGTAATAAAACTGGGAGGTCTTATCTATATTGAAAAGGTTGGCATTAAATCAAAGTGAATATCCACAATCCATTATTAATATGAATAATATTCGAATATACCTTTCTGAACTAGTAAATCTCGGCGTAACAAAAGTTCCAGTGCAGTGATGCTGGATGATCGGAAATGAGGTTCAATGATATGTATTTTTTCGTTTCTATAAGACAGTATACATTCACTTGTATCTTATTTATGTTCACATTTGTTTCCAATCACCGGGTATATTTTGGACCCCCAGGCGATACTCATCGTGTTGCCCCTATTTGTTTTCTTCTTAGGGCGATACTCTTAGAAAAATAAATATGTTTTCGTCAATTTAGTACACTCGACATGAATTTGTCCAGCTTGTTCCATGGACAAGTACGCTCATGCTTGTTTTTCAATAAAGAAATTGTGAGTTTTAACTATACACATCAACTCTTACGATAAAAAGACGTGGATCGATTTTGTTGTCTCCCCGCAAAAATGTCATAAAGTCAGATATTTGAATATATCCTGGTATTTACCCAATTAAATTAGTGTACAATTTCTAGAAAAAAACACCATTCAAACTTTATTCAGATAAGGAAAGTTATGTTGGTAAAAGAAAACAACAACTTTGTTCATAAAAGTATGACATTAAACCCCATTTCATTTTATTCCACATGATGCATCATTTCCATTAGCGATGGGGAATTACTATACGATTACAATTCCGAAAGATTAGTTTCATATTAAGCTTTCAATATCAACAGAGAAATACATAGAAACAAATCGACAACTTTATTTTGATCGAAAGAGAAGATGTCATTTTAAAGTTGCCCTGCAAACTCGTACCTACTAACAGAAGTCGTTCAAAATTTGCAACCACAAACTGACACCTCACAGTCCCACTCTACTGACCTTGGCTTTGAAAATTCCTAAAATTCACCTTAAATCAAATACCTCAATACAGACAATTAGATAGTTCATATCAGTAAGTTCGCGTGGGCAAAAAATCCTTATACTCACGGTTATTCATTAGAATTCACATGTAATGCATATACCTGCAAAAAATTGAAGTTTACAATCAGAAGTCTTTTTCTTGCCAGCTGTCGATGTGACCGAGAAGTCAGTTCAAAACTGACTATCCATCCAAGAACCGGAAAACGAAGAAAAACAAACAGTCAGTGTATCCCTTGTTGGGCAATTATTTTTATAAACTTGGCACATCGATTGCAAATAGCAAATCAACTTGCACTCTAAATTTGCAAAACAGATGATCTTTACTGACTAAATACTATATTATATGTATTTCCTATCCGACATAATAAAGTGACTTGGTCAATGCTAGAAAAATGGTTATTTTAAATTTTGTTAGTAATATCGACATATTTGGTCAATTTTGTGCTGCCATGAATGCGATTCATACACAATTTAGTTCAACATTCAAAGTAAAACCAAACATAACTGGAATCAACGGTCGATTAAAATAAATGACCGTGTTATGAGTCAAGGAAGATTAAAACGAAAGATACATTTAAAGTATTATTGTTCAATAGTGTATAAATCCATCTGAGTACATATTAGCGTAGATTAAGCCGTGAGAATTTTGATATTTTAGCGAAAAATGCAAATAACGCATGTTTACCTTAAATAGGAAGCTCACTTTAATATTAAGAGATACCCTCACAAAGGCTTTGAACTTATGTAATGATTAAAACTATAATGTGCTCCCAATTTTACTGATACCTTCCCCCGGGTGTTACTGACATCTGTAATTAGTAGAATGACAAATACACACGCCAGTAGACTTTTAATAGTGTACAAGAAATAGCACCAGCTCTTAACCGTGGGTGAAATTTGCTACATTGTACCATAACGCCGTCTGTTGTTTATACATAGACTGACAACAAATGGAATTTTACGTCCTACTTTTTGCACTGATCTGGCTAATTAAAACGGACTAACGCCAGACATCGTGCTATGAAGGAAATTTTGTCCGGAAAGATGCGTCAATACATACCCGTATATCGAATTGCATCTGTCAAGGGTTCTTTTACGTGCACACCAATGTGTACACTGGCACAAATTGTTTATATAAGGTATAGAACCCGTCATTGACAGCTACAGATAAAATAGATCTTGAAAAAAAAAAACCGCCCTAGGCTATGTATCTCTTTAAGAAATCTTCTTTAACCCCATCTTTTTTTAGTGCAATTATTTAAATAATAAATATATTTTGTCTAATTAAAAAAAAATAGTTACCCTTTTAATGTCAGTAACAACTGCAACAAAGTAAACTATATTTTTTTTTTATTAAACTATGGTCGTAATTTCAACGTGGTAAAAACAACAGATTACAACACTTCAAGAAAATCATAAATCTTTTCCATAACAGCCGCAAAATATCGCAGTGAAACAGCAGTTTCTGCAAGTTTAAGAAATGGAGATTTTGTTATCTTAAAGTAGCTAAGTATCACCCAAAGTCTTCGGAATTGAAAACACGTATTATTTGTCAATTTAAAACAACAGTGATGTTGTGATCTTACCGGGAAAGGATGGGTTTGTGCTATCCAATATTTAAGACAAAATAAACATTTTACCATTGGTACACGAATCGTGTACCATAATGCGTGTCAGCGCCATTTGTAACAAGGGACTCGAAGAACGGGGCTAGGCATATTCCATAAGTCATGTCAAATGGTGACGTCATATTCTTATCTTAAGAGCATGCGCAATAAATACTATCGGTGTAGACTGGAATAACCAGACGCTAGAGATTGTCATTCGATTGAGACTTCTGGCGTATTTCGCCGAACATAACTGATTAGAAATTACAATAAAAACAGAAACGATTGAATGTAAATCAGTTTATATATATTCATACTACATTATTATATGCGTTGAGACCCATTTGTGTCAATTTCTA
The DNA here is from genome assembly GCF_932274485.2 of Patella vulgata. Taxonomy (NCBI): domain Eukaryota; kingdom Metazoa; phylum Mollusca; class Gastropoda; family Patellidae; genus Patella; species Patella vulgata. Next base: position 68,662,719 of record NC_065881.2, read on the forward strand.
GGTCCAGAATATAAGCGATTTAGCTTCTTTAAGTACAACATAAATTGATAAATACGTAACTTCCTAAGAAAATTAATAAATGTTATCAGGTGTTCAAGGATGTAAATGAGCGAAAGCTTGAATTAGCAGTTTAGAAACTAACGCTACTTTGAAGGCAGTAACATCTCAGTATGGTGGCCAGCTAAGTCAACTGTTAAAATTCGAAATAAATGGGCAAACTCGTTATGTGGTTCGGGGAAAAAGACACTTTGCGTCTAGTTTTGTAGATATCAAAAAACTTCCAGTTCCCATATTCCCTGCCGTGTAAGTGCATGGGTAACCGTGTATATATACTTGCCGAAGCTTACTTTTCATTTCCTAACGGCTTCACATTTTGATTTCAAACTTTCCGAAAAGGTAGGTAGTTTATATATCTCCCATTTTTGCCTTTGATTTACAATCTTAAATCCTCTTTTATTTACAGTGTCCTGTGAAATCCGGGACCGCCTCTTATATATACAATTTAATATGGTTCAAACCATGCACGGCAAAGATTTTTAAATTGTCGTGTAAACACAATAAGTCTGACCCGTCTTTATTAGAGCAGTCCGAGCTGAACAGTAGGACGTTAAACCCCATTTCTTTTCATTTCAATAAATCTGAAGAAAAGGTCTAACTTTGGATTGATTAATGGTTTGGATAGAAACTAATGATGATATATCTATCTTATGATGGACGTTTTAAGATGTATATACCATTCATACACATACAATTGGTCAGTTTATAGGTTACCATATTACCTACATGACAGATTTAGGGCATCAGGTCAAACATGAACCATTCCCCAGTAATTATATTTGGAATCAGCATGATGATTGACAACATGAATACTCTCTGTCATATACATTTCGCATTTCAAAACTCAATTTAAAATTGAAATGGTAGTTAACCGTCTTGTTATTCATTGGCAACCGAGCTAATATAGGCTGGTTTCTTTTGGAGTTTCCATGTAGCTATGGTACTTTTCTGTAGAAATTAACAATGGTAATGTAATTATAAAAATAGATTTACACACCCACGTAGTTAGAACAGAGGCGTTAATGTGTTAACTTTTACTTACGTATACATTTTCCATTTCTCATCAAAACAAATGCCAATACAGCCCTTTTTATCTCTTTTTTCGGCATATGCCACATGTGTAAATTTTGAAAAGAATTCATTTTATCAAAACGTACTTCAGCAAATACAAACCAAAATAGCTTGTTGACAAAAACTTCATTAGTAAATGGGATGAACGCCGACATTTCCTTCAATAAACAGTAAAATGGCTTGGAATTTTTTCTAAAACAAGTTCAAGACCGAGATCAAATGAAACCAATATATTTGAACCCTTTCATGAGAATAGTGAGTTATCTTGACCGAAATTTAGATCAAGGTTTTTCGTAGGCTCAGTTCTTCTTCTGTCTCCTTCCAGTCGTTATGGGTATTACTCTAATGTATTCTATCATTGCACAATATGTCAATAACTGGAGATATTGACTTTGAATATTATAATCTAGTTAATCACACCATTACTAGATTATATCTTGTCGCCCCATTATTCTAAATATTTGACCCGTGTAGGTGTCTTTACGTCTCACATCAAACCAGACTTTGTTCTGTGTCAGATAAGGTACAGACAACTATGACGTGGCTAGCAGACCAACAATAGAACCTCTTCTTATTTAGTATCAATCATGGTCGCCAACATTGCCTATAATGAATGTTATTATCCTAGTATTGGCATGTCATTAATAAATGGCCAAATTCTTTTCTTTCATTCAATTTCCCAACCCCGGTGTATTATATAAATTGAAAGTACCCAGACCTCAAGCATTATGACTTATTACATTTTATAGTGTTCCATCAGAATTGTCTAGGCAGTATTTCCTTTGATGTAGACTTAGTTTCGTATTCATCATATTAGTCACGGGATCTTGTAAGGTTACGTGACGTTTCTCCCTTCATTCCTAGTCCAGTTAATCTCAATTTGTTTCAAATTATGTTTAAGTCTTTGCAGAAGAATGGGGATAGAGTATCAGTTTTAAAAAAATGTGTTTACTGAATTTTGTTCTTGAATATTTGTAGTTTACTCATATTTTATGAATTTGTTTCCTTTTACAATTGTTAACAACTACAAAATGGCAGTGGTCCTTCTAGCTGCGGTGAAGCAATGAAGTGCCGTAAAGAAGGAATAGGGCCGGTCAAGCTCTAATTGAGTATCCACATCTCAATGTTTATTTGTACTGTAACATCCAGTTTCGATACCAAATGCTTGAGCCATCATAATATTGACTAAAGGTATCTATGCCAATACCATTATTCTTGATAATACGGTGGTTACATGATCCACAGACTTGCTAATATCTAGCTGTCCCTGGCGAATTCTTAAAAAAAAATGAAGTGGAACAAAAATCCCTTTGAGAGTATCTGTCTGCCAAGAGTTCTGGTTCCTGTATCGAAGTAACTATACTAATTCAATCGCTTTATATTTATTAACAATGAATCCTAATTCTCGTGTTATTGAATAATTGGCATATATTGACAGTTTAACAAGCTAACATGTTTAACCTTTACGTCATATTAAATAAAAACAAAAGACATTATTAATAATCGTTTTTCTTTCAAGAGATAGATTGGTCTGGGTCAAAAATGTCCAATGTCGTGAAGTTCATCTATGAAAACCTGCCGTTTACAAAACGTTTTATTCATAGATATATCTTTATTATTTAGCACCATTTGCATTACGTGGTTATTTCATGTCGTATATAATGAACAGTTGACGTAAAATGGTGGCTGTGGTTTTCTTCAGAGAGATGGATTAGTCTGGGTAAAGCGACTTATTCACTAGCCTATCAAATTGTTTTAGGTATTTAATTAATGAAATGAAATGGAGTTTATCGTTATATTACGTCTTTCTTGTAGATCATAGGTTTTAGTTTTCACTTTGTGTGAAGCCTATATCTTTACGGGCCCGGGACTGTACGGCCTACCCCCCACCCCCACCGGATCCATTCACCTGAATTGATACGAATTGTGCATTTCTTGCAATGTCTAAGTTGTTTGTCTTGTCAGCAGGTTTGTCTTGTCAGTTTTGATTTGCGTGTAGTATACGATTCTCCTGCACTTTATATACTATTCAAAAAAAGTAGGGGATATTTGATTTTTAAGTGTTATTAAAGTCACCTAATGAAACTGACGAAGAAACAAATGACAAAATGAAATGAAGTTCACATTCATCGATTTATTCCAAATGATCGTTAGACTAAGTAAGGCACAGACTGACCATTATAAGGGTAAAATGATACCCGGGGTCAAACAGCAAAGTTACCACAGCATCACAACCAAGTCAGTAACGGGTAAATCCTCCTCTGTTTGCCAAACAAGCATTGATCCGACGTGGCATACTCCTAATGAGACGTCTAAGGTCATTTTGGTCCAGATTGTCCCATTCCTGTTGCAACGCAGCAGCAAGTTCTTGGACATTGGCAGGACGTTGTTGACGTTGACGTAACCTCTGTCCAAGCATGTCCCAGACATGGTCGATGGGGGAGAGGTCGGGACTCAGTGCTGGCCAAGGTAATGTGGTGATGTTCTGTTGTTGGAGGTAACCTGTAACGATCCTGGCCCTGTGACATCTTGCGTTGTCATCCTGGAAGATGAAACGGCGGCCATGACGTCGTGCGAACGGCACAACATGGACTGCCAAGATGTTGTCCCGGTAGTACTGGCCTGTAACACGCCCTGCAACAACATGTAAAGCCGTTCTTCCAGCAACAGTGATGCCTCCCCACACCATAACAGAACCACCCCCAAATCGATCATGTCTGATGACGTTAACGTCTTGGAAGCGCTCGTTTCGACGACGCCACACCCTCCTACGTCTGTCCAAAAAATCAACAGTGAACCTTGACTCATCTGAAAACATCACATTGCTCCAGCGTCGATTATCCCAGTGTTGACGATCCCTACACCAACGACGTCTTGCCTGAATGTGATGATCTCTCAAACAAGGGATCACGCGAGGACGTCGGGCGCGAAGGTGACCCCTATGCAGTCGATTCCGAATCGTCTGGCCACTCACTCTCACACCAGTGTCTGTTTGAAGACGAGCGCTGATCTGATTTGTAGTGATGACACGATTTCTCAAGGCCAAGGTACGGATAAATCGATCCTGGGCTTGAGTGGTCGCCCTTGGTCGACCTGAGCGTGGTCTGTCCTGTACAGATTGTGTATCACGGTATCTGGACCATAGCCTGCTTATGACAGACTGAGAAACATTCATCGTCCGCGCCACAACCGCCTGTGTTGTGCCGATCTGTAGCATGCCAAGGGCACGTAACCTTTCATTTTGGGTAAGCCGACGCATATCAAAATTTGTTTTCTGGTCACTAAAACAATTAAACTGATGTTTCCACCCTGGAATTCAATGCCACAATGACTGTAACATTCAAAGTCAGAGTCGTGCAAATCTTGGGTTGGACCCCCATGATGATCCCAAGCATCACCTGCATTCCATGCGGTAGCTATTGGTGCGTTTGGGCGTCACATGTAACTGGAAATGTTTCTTCTGTTAGGTTCTATAGTGACTTTTTTCGTAGTCATTTGCATATTTTAGTATTATGCCCCCAAAATCAAATATCCCCTACTTTTTTTGAATAGTATATTAGAGGGGTTATTTTACTCTTTCAAACCATTGAACTTGCAAACTGTAAATTTAACTTTATATTAACCGATGTTTTGCATTGTATTTGATTCGGTATTTAATGTTGAAATTAACATTATTGAATTAAAGTGTTTTATGGAAACGTTCTAGAACACATTACTATTCTAGACTGGCCTATTTCTTTCAGGAAATCTCTTATTTTCTGGCAAATTCTTAAACGAAAATCAAAGCAATATCAGACACACGCCCGTTCAACGACGAGACAGTATTAGCTAGTAACGGAAAGAAAGAAGTACAACATTTTTTTTAGTTAGTTTTAAAGCGTCGGGTTTCCACGGCAGTTGTTAACTATGTCAAGGAAATCTTCTTAACACCTTATACTTTTAAAACTTTTACATGTGATATTGAAGCTGACAGGAAGCTTTATATTGATAAATTTGGCTGAAAATATTAGTAAACGAAACACTAAACAACATTGACTTAAATATGATTCACACCACTACACTTTTGATTCATGATGTGTTCAAATATCCTCTTATAGCAGCATAAACACAACCATTATAAACTCAAAGTATATTCTGGTTCATTTCATAAATTTAATTCATGTTTTATATCGTGTCTATGATGTAGTGGTTGCTTAATTTATTTTTATGGAGAATTTTAATTTCTGTGTCCGTGTAAATTGTATTAAAATCATTATCAATATTTATTTAGATTAGACTTTGTCAATACATTGCTGATCTAACCAGATAAAAAACACAACTGTGCATTCATGTGTCTTAATATAGCAGGATGCCAATAATCTATATCAAATTAGGATATAATTTTATTACAAGGCCAAAATAACTGTTTATAGTTTTGACAAGATGGGTGCATTGATTATTATCATAACTACGGTACTGGTATATTCGAGACGTAGCCTCGCTTCTCCATTTTTAAATACAATCAAAAAATGGCCGAGTTAAAATCTCGAACATCCGATGGCATCGAGAGTTAATTATATTTAAGGCCCAAAGAAAGACCTGCAATGGGCAAATTTAGCTCTTGAATAATTCATCTTTAACGACGTAGAAGAGGAATTATCATTTTTACCCAGATAATAAATGTAATTAATTTGATATATCATATTCATTATAACTATAACCTAACGATGGATAATCCACCAAACGCCCCGAGAAGAACTAAAAAGGCGCGACTAGTATAAATTTAAAGTTAAAGCGGCTGTATCTCTGTATTGGCAACTACGTTACAAAAGAACCGTTTGTAATTGTATAGTCACATCACGTTAAATTGATTCCATGGCCTACATCTTGTTAAAGAACTATGTACTAAGCTAATGTAATTTAGATATCTGTGCTTTTTAAGGTCCTGCTGATAAGATTTCAGAGTATATGATAAGAATTTAAATATATGCAATTAAAATATACCTATCAAGTAATCTAAACAGCGATCTATTTCTGAATCGTAGTGCCTCTACTTTTCCTTTAAAAAAAGAGATAATAATTGGATAATTTAATTTCAACCAATCGGGTTCGAGTTGTGTCCAATCTTCATTCTGTTTGAGAAAACTGCGTGGATGACGGTGATTAAAATGGTTGCTTGTGGCATGATGATATGAATGATAAACATAACACTCTATTATTGTGTTTTAATCAAATGATTTGTGTCATTGGAAATCTAATTACTCGTGACCAGTTAAGTATTCCTGACGTACAAGGCTTTTTTTCGCGTGTTAATGCTGCAGAATGTTAATCATAGCTTTACGTTACCTTCGGGTATTTAGTGACGTGTGAAAGTCGCGACGACTTCTCTGGTATCTACCGTATGCTTTACTACACATACTAAAAATTGAAAGTGGCTGATTTAGGACACGCAAAGAAAAAATAATATCTTTATTCTGCAAGTTTATCATTACATAATGCACAAAATTATACAGCTAAAAACATCTGTTGAGACGTGTTCGATTGTATTATCTCGAGCGCTCGTCTTAGTATCTCGAGCGCTCGACTTAATTATCTCGAGTGTTGGACTTAATTATCTCGAGCGCTCGACATTTTGTTTTACATGTCCTAAATCAGTCACCGTATAAACTAAAGACAAAATTGCACCTCTATTTTTATACGCCCACATTTTCATGTGGACGTATATTATCGTCGCCCCTGTCCTTCCACAATTTGTTTGTGGACACTCTCCAGGTCACAACTTTTATCCGATTTTGATGAAACTTGATATATATATATATATATATATGTCTAACTCCCAACGATCGGACCGTAACTTCATGGATTATGTCCCTGATTGTACGGAAAAATCACGTTTGTAACTTGTGGATCTAGAGGTCACATTTGTCATCTGATTTTGATGGAACTTTATATGCATGTTTATAACCCAAAGATCTTGGTTCCTTGCGATATTCGTCCATATCGGTTTGTAACTTCCTGAATAACGGCCCCTGATTGTACGAAAAATGGTGTTTTTAGATTTTGGTCACAATTTTTATCCGATTTAAACAACCGTTCGAATATATCACCGTTACACTATAATGTCGATTTAGTTCGAATTTCGTGAAAATCTGCCGGACAAAATGTCCACCCCTCAACCGCAAATAGTGTAAAATAAATATGGTATATCAAGGTTGTGGACCCTCTAGAGGTCTTAATTTTCATCCAATTTTGATGAAACTTGATTATGGGGTCACAATGAGTATAGGTTTAGACATCGCAAGTATGCCCTGCATTGTACACATCACTCATAATTGGTTGTCTAGAAATACGATATCCGAAATTTAAAGATAGCTCTGGTATATGGTGACATAGCAGCAGCAGAACGGGAAATGCTTGTTTACTTTGTTTTTCTGAAACTGGACATGACCCTCTTTGAGACCTGGGTGGTAGTTACCCTTTTTAAATTCCTATTGTTCATATATAGTACTACTAATACTTATAAATGTATCAATAGACTGCCCATACACATGGGTAGTAATAGTGTTTTAGTCTTGTTTGATCATATTAAGAATTTAGTATGATGCCCTAACCCCACAAGTGCAAATTACGGCCATGGAAAGTAATGAAACAGAATTTTAAATTATAGCTACAGTAATCATAAACCGAAAGTCTCAAAACCAATGCAACCGGGTTGTTGCTTTACCAGCCTATTACAACTTTAATACTAATCCAAGCATTGTATATTATATATCTATCGATTCTCCAACATATGGTACTAGCGAATCAACAATTAATTACAAATTGACTGAATTTTATAAAAACATGCACGCGATAAATCAATGTTATTTTTCATACCTACTAACTTTATGAATGAAACGCGTAGGTGGTAATTCAGAAACTACGCGAGTTCATTTTCCACCATGACCCACTTCTTTACTTAAATACATCTCGATGTTTATGGTAGGAAACATCTAGATTCTGTCCACAACTGAAATTACATGTGTACCAAACAGGTGCTAGATGTAGCAGTTCGAAGAAAGATAAAATCACTCCGGAACTTTGATTAATATATATTTATTTCATGAATGTGCTTCACGATTTGTTTCTCGACCTAGCTTTGTAATGAGATAAACACACCTTTAATACAATATAAATTTGTAACATAGGGTGGTGTTTGATAGTCTGAACATGTAACTTTAGGTTGTGTATGATAGTCTGAACATGTAACTTTAGGTTGTGTATGATAGTCTGAACATGTAATCTTAGATGGTGTTTAATGTTCTAAACATGTAACTTTAGGTTGTGTATGATAGTCTGAACTTGTAACTTTAGGTTGTGTTTGATTGTCTGAACTTGTAACTTTAAGTTGTGTTTCATAGTCTGAACAAGTAACTTGAGGTGGTGTATTATAGTCTGAACATGTAACCTTAGATGGTGTTTAATGTTCTAAACATGTAACTTTAAGTAGTATTTTATATTCTGGGCATGTCACATACGGTGATGTTTGATAGTCTAGGTATGTAACTTGAGGTGGCGTTTGATAGTCTGGACATGTAACTTTAATTGGTGTTTGATGGTCTGAATATGTAGCCTGCGGTGGTGTTTGATAATCTGGGCATGTAACTTTAAGTTGTGTTTGATATTCTGGGCATGTAACTTGCGGTGGTGTTTTATAGTCTTAACACGTAATTTTAGATCAAGTTTGATAGTCTGAACATGTAATTGTAGGTGGTCTTCTATTATAGCATCATATTATCCATTTTCACCCGAAAAGTGCTTAATGAGATTTGCATAATTAAGTATCATATAGCCATTATACCTCGTAACTACCGCTGTAGTGATAATCTTCTGAACAATAGAGTAATTAGAATTGTTTACGGGGACGGCGATTAACTACTACTTTACGTTATGGTCGTGAGGCCAACTGGTAGATTTGTTTAGAAGTTAGTAACGTGTTTCTATAGATTTGGGAACTTAACAACTAAAAGATATATAAACCCAAGAAATAACTCTTTAATTACATTTATTAACTATAAACTTATTAGAAACCTCATATTGACTTCCAGATCCGAATAATATAGAGACTGGTTATATTAAGAAGATTTCCCTATATTAAGTGAGATAGTCCTTATATCCATAGTCTGAATATGTAACTTTAGGTGGTGTTCGATATTCAGGATATTTCGCGTTACAATGTTAGTATTTTCCAACTTGGAAGTTTTTCATACGTATTGTATGTTATGGTGTAGTATTTGCCTTTATCAAACACAAAAGGCTGTCTCGAAAAATATATAAATAAATGGAGTTTTAACGTTCTACGTTTTTGGACCGACTGGGATAATTAAGATGGGAATACGCTATATTGTGTGGAACGAGGGGCATTTTACCCGAACTACGGCCATACTATTATTTCAATTTCAAAGGTTATTTTGCGTGCACGCGAATCCGTACACGGGCCCTCGATATTTCGTAACAGCCTAACGACTAGACAATGTTCCTTGTCGGGCCCTCCGCCCTACACCACTGACAATGTGAACCACGGCAAAAAATCCCGAGGAAATTTCTCGGCCAACAGCGGGCGCGAACCCGACACATCCTGGTTAGCCAGCCAGTGCCTTACTCACTGAGCCACAGTCACTCCCTGGAACGGTTCGAGCATGTGTTTGAAACGATAACAAAAACTTTTTATGGGTTAGTCTATAATCGAGAATCTCCACCAATTATTTAATTACTAAATAAACCCCAACGTTTCTGTTAATGAACGTCACCATTAGAAACCATTTTCTGTTGTAGATAAACAAAACAAACGGTTCTACTCGTTCTCGGTAATCATTTAGAGCTCATTAACACTTCCGGTTTTAAAATTAGAAGGGAGTTATTGTAAAGTGAAATGCCGACTCTTCATTAACGATATCCGGATATGGTTGGTTTTCAGTAACTCCCCTATAAATTGGAAACAGAGATGTCACGGGTATTCTTACACTTTTTGTAAGGCATCATTGACGACGTAAATAATTATATCTTTAGAATGAATGTTTGAAGTCACAGAGGGCATTTATTATACCTAACGTATATATAATAGCAGATTATAAGTAATTACTCAGATTAATTTAATCCGATTAACGTGACTGAGACGGGGAACACTTAATGGAAGTTAATGACTATAATTAAATATATCAAAATTAAGCCTACACATTTATCCCTTTGCTTCGAAATCAAATCATATAAAATGGAGTTAACGCCCTAATTGTTTGCAATAACTGGGCTAATGAAATCGGGCATCTGCCATGTAGTCTTATTCCATATCGAATTTCAACTATCAAGTAGTGTGGACAACGGTTTATCGTCCATCCGACCAGAATCTTATCCTTGCCAGACCATCCTGTTCTGCACAACTTACAAAATGGAGACAGACTAGATATCCCAAGTAAAAATCCCAAATCATACAGTTTTGTTTGATAACTATATATGGTGTTAGTATTATTTGTTTTATTGGCATTTTTAACCGTTAAAACGTAATCGACCGTAACACCATTGGAGAATACATTATCTACGGCTATAGAGAATTTGACCATATACTAATAAATTGGTTCCCAATATCAAGCGTTGTATTGTAGGTTCCAAATAGATACCCACAGCTATTCTATAATGGCTTGGACCGTCGGTAGATATGGTTTTAACAATTTTAAAATAAGTATGTGGGAGAGTATAAAACTGACCAGTTAAAAAGATGTCGTTCTATGGGTTTCAGATAACACCCCCTCCCCTATCCAACCACCACAAAAAATCCCGTGGTATCTGCCCAATTTAATGAAGAAAATTATGGAATAAAACATATTTATAGTAATATCGATCCTAAGGAGCAATATCCTCCTAACACTAGGACTTGCATCCTAACACTAGGACTCTTATACTTACACCAGGACTCGCACCCTAACACCAGGACCGATACCCTAACACAAGGACCCACATCCTAAGACTAGAACTCACATCCTAACCCAAGGACTGGCAACCTAACACCAGGACATACATCCTAACACTAGGACTCAGATCCTAACACCAGGAGATCAAAATGGATGCTGCAAATGGATGCTGTTATGAAAACAAAATATCGAACGATGGAAAACAATTCATGTCAATGACCTTAAAGTGTGAGGAACGTGAATACAACAAATATTTTTAAAAAGTATTTGGTTCAAACGCCATTAAAATTGAAAATCAATTTGTAAACGTTACTCACATGACATCGAAATTGGATATGGTCTACCATATAGCAGTTGGATTTTCTTATAATAAATAATCAATTTAAACTCGATTGCTAGATTTTTTTAATACAATTTTTATTTTGAATGAAAATGGCCCAATTTGCAAATGAACTGGGGTTTAACGTCCTACTGTTCTGCTCCCACTGGGCATACGTCATATAGTGTGCTATGAGGGAAATTTTGCCCCGATAGCGACACTACGGCCTACTTTTATATCGACTTCCAACAGCCAAAAAATCTTTTACCTGCACTCCAATGTGTTCACGGTACCTTGGTTGTTCGTCCTACCCGAACGACTATACGACATCCCTTGTCAGACCCTCTGTCCTGCACCACTGACAAGGGGGAACCAAGTCGAAAAATCCTGATCGAACACGGGACCTCCAGGATAGTGAGCAAACGTCTGACCCACTGATCCACCGTGGCTCCGGTCAAATTTGGTACGGTATCAAGCAGAGTTAATACTTTGGGTGTCTAAGGCCTCGGGCTGGGCGTTTGTCTTTTCTTTTGAGCGGGTGGGAAAAGATCTCGCCCGTTGGAATTTGAAGATAGTGGGTCAGCAAAATGGATAACCTAATTGAACATAATAACAGTACATAACCAAGTTTATGTAAAACAAGAAGAATTCCTCGGTGTTATGTCCAAATATTGTATTCCCACTCACTATCGTTTTCCACAAAGCGGATGAATAATTCTTTCAACATATAAATCTGATCAATACAGACTGTTTAAAAGGATTAAGAAGTTCTTTTCGTAGCTGATGGTACCTATTTGCCTTGTAACACCAACGCCCAAATCTATAAGCAATGACAGGTGTCTTCCATATGGTATTCGTATTTCTCCCAGAACAATGGACACCACCTCTAATCTATTTAATCGGTTAAAACTTAAATTATTAGTACATTTAATTCTGGGTAGTGGTCGTTTTTCTATTTCGAAGTAACAACGGTAATCACCCTTTTCATCAACTATTCTAGGAAAGATTAGTGTTTAATTATAGAAGCCACCCTTTTTAACCAAGGAATATAATTTCCTCCAACAAAATAAACTACAACAGACTTATTACTAAGCCATGGGCCACACGCCGTCTTACGACGTACATAAAAGGAACCTGAAAACATCCTAAGAGTAGTAATTCTTCTAAAAGTATGTTTATCAATGTATAGGTTCGTTTGGTTATATGTTCGTCTGATAAATTTTTGATGTTTCTTTGGTTGGAATCATGGTTAGGTCAAATTAATTATACCTCGGTAATTAAGTTTTCTTATCGCTAGTTAAGTGTCGTATCCAATTTAATACACTTGATGCTATCCTTAAAAACAACTACAATAATGCAAATGGTTAGACTTCAAGAGAAGAAAAGTTCACAAGATCTTCATAAATTTAATGAGGAAACTCAAAACATACCTGGTAATCTTAGGCTCTAAACCACAATGCTAAAGTAAATCTGCATGGTAGTAATTTGAATAGTCCGGTCGACAAACATAATATTTCGAGTGAACCTGGAAATTGTATACAAAGTTGTTTTTTATGATTGATTTTAATAGCCTAGGGTGTCCTCCTTCAGAATCTGCCGGGTGAACCTCGGTCACCCTTGAGCATTTTCAGAAATTCAAGATGGCGTGCAAGACGGGCGCCACTTCAAATAATCTCCTATAGACAAACTATATATTTCTGGGTATAGGAGCATATGAGTGATACGATAACACCACAAACATGCCTATCAGGTGTTACAGGACCACTTGTGCCTGTGCTGAAAAGCGGGACAAAAGCTGTTTTTTGACATTTAAAAAATCAAATTCTTCCCGCAAAACACGAAAATAACCCCCAAGAAACCAGGTAATATTCAGTTTAATCCTGTAGTCGTGTTTCTGACTGTAACCTGTGACAGCACAAGCGCACTACATGGGGTGTCACTCTTGCATCCACATCTGATGAGGCACATGACAGATTCCGGAGCAAGTTGGCCGGTTGTAATGTTCTTAATTTAGTATCCTTCACCCAGCAATACAGTTCCTGCTCAATTTCTCGAAAGGATTATGGGTGGTCGAGGTTCATCCGGCAAATTCTGAAAGAGGACACCCTCGGCTACTGAATTTAATCGTAAAAAAATCTTTGTATACAATTTCCAGGTTCAGCCATAGTTCTGCCGGACTATAATAATATGTACACATCATAATCAAGGTAATATCAGTTAGAGAATCACAGATAAAAGCCGGGGTCTATTGGTGGCTTCGTGACTAAGGCGCTGGTTCAGTAATCAGGATGTCCGGAATTCGCCTGCACTTAAAAGAACCCATAACAGTTGGTATTCGTCGGAAATGCCGATATTCGTACAATATTTCCATCATATCTCACTGATGGAGTATACTGTTCTACATTAGCTCGGGGCGGTTGGCCGGTAAAAGTAGGACTTTAGATCTCATATTATTTCACTTCATTTCAGACGAAAGACTACAAACCTCCCGAAAATATCGTCATATGGCGCGAAATATCATAACATGCATTAGTCATTAAACAATTCCAAATTTAGTGAGTATCTAGATTTCGTTTATACTGATTGGCATACCACCGAACGTGACAATTAGGCATCCTTTTTTATTTTACGTCTCTAATTTGGCCTGATACGAAAACGTACCGTCTGAGCCATCTACGTTATTAATCGTAGATTTCGATTTACCCCAGCACCTAGCAGTAAACAAGCTGTGCTATTTCTGGTTCTGGTTGCTTAAAATCAATTTCTCAATAAAATATTCCCACAAATATTAGAAAAGTTATCTCTCTTAACACCTATAATGTCCTTCATAAAGTCGTCTGAGTAACATTAAACAACTCACTGAACACGTCATAGACGAAAGCAATTTGATTTTCAGGAGGGATGCGAAGAGTTGTTTCAGCAATTCGAAATCCACGGCTTTGATTCGCTTTTTATAGACCACCAATATACACACCCGCGAGCAACTGCGTTATAATATGGTATTCTCAATCCACATGACCTTTCAAAGTATATCTTTTGGGGGTTTATAGTCGATCACCTCAACGAATCCCGACAAACTTAAATTCTGTACGTCCCTACAGAAATCATAAATTCGAAACTGGTTTGGTAAATATTTGACGGCAGCGGAATGCACCCGAATGTCGCGATTGCGGACAGCGTGTGAGAATACCTGAGTTATGGCGACCAAATGCGCTAAAAGGTAATGATGGTTTTATTGTCAGGACTAACAGAACTAATTAACATCTTCAGAATTTGTCAACTCAGATTTCCTTACCACATAATATACGATAGGTTGGTTTTTATTTATTTATTTTTTTTTTATTTGTTTGCAAAGCGTTGATATTATCTGATAAAATCTACGGTATTATACACAGTTCGAAATATTTTAATTTATCGAGAATCTTTCTTTCGGGTGATCAACTTTGGAAAAAAGTCCCCAGGCATATCTGTCTATGGTCTATTCACTGAACCGACTTTTCGCAACCCTACTGACAATTAGATTAATTTTGTCTCTGGCGTGATCAGTAAGTTGTTTACATTGATTAAGCCGAGTATATGCAAAAGAATATAGATGTTATAAGCGCCATTTTTTTCCTGAATATTTTATTGTGAAATCGATTTTCAGCAACCAGGGAGACCGAGCACAATCTTTAGTAGTAACGGTTTTAGAACTGTTTGTTGTCTAGTTTGGGAGTAAATTTCCTATTTATAACGTCGATAACTCAGACAATGATATTTGACTATCTGCTGACCGTGGAGACCATACCATACAGAGGGTAAAAATCAAAATTCAGGAACGTGTGTGTCCACCTCTATCAGCCAAACTAGTCACACAAAGTCTCCGCAAAGCCGAGATAATCCTCTAATTCGCTGCATGTGGGGTCCTTAGTCTCGCTGCAATACTGCTTCCTGTAGGCGGAATGTTGGCAGTCCGGGGACCTTGTGGGAGCGACGAGGAAAATTGGTGAGAGATCTGGATAAAGAAATGTGCACATCTTGTTGACGTCTGAAGAGTGTGACACCATGACTTGTCAACACCCTTGATATCTTAAACTTTTTAACACGACTAGCATTACCTTCAGATGGCGATTATTTTTAAGATCTCAAACTTTCAAACTTGTTAGTTGTAAGGTTGAATAAAACAGATTATCGCTATTGCCTCGATTTCAAGTAATGATTAAATTGTCCGATCAGGCTGTAGATACTTTATATTTCCTCGCTCGAAAGATACCACGGAATTAACATGGCCTTGATTGTAGGTAGCTAAATAAATAAACAAGTTTATCCATATTATCAAAGCCAAGATAAAAATATGTTTAGAATAAAATGAATATAAAGTTTCATTAACCTGTCTGTGAAGTTATTTTTCTTCTAATCCAATCGGGGAACGATCAACAATAAATTACTATTTCTAGCTTAAGGTCTTTACAAGCAAGTCATTATTTGTGGAGCAACACGTATACCGACACAGTTCCACAGATGAATAATGTGTATACAAATGAAATGAAATAAGATAACCACGCGTAGCGTGGACATATGGCCACATAGCAGCTATTTCTCAGCAGCAGCTTACCCAAATGGAAAACGTAGATGTTGAATAAATGTGATAATTCTAGGGTCCACCCAAAATGTAATCGCTATTGTGTATTCACACGCTTTTCCGGACACAATATCTGAAACAGAAAATCCTAGATTTAAAAAACAACAGGACGTGATTCTTCGCCGTTTAGTTTAATCTTGGCTTTAATGTTTTTATAAGTTATAACATTTAAAAATTGTCCATTTATGATTGTGTAATAATTTATTCCATAAACCAATTCTCCAAACAGTATCAAACGCCTTTTCAACGTCGATAAATACACAATAAAGCTTTTTACGAAACCCTTTATAAAGCTGAAAAAGAGTATATAAGTTAAAAATGTGATCAACTGTGGAATAATGTTTCCGAAAGTCTGCTTGATTTTCTAAAATAATATGATTAGTTTCGGAGAAGTGGTTTAGTTTTTTGTTAATAATGGAGGTGAACAGTTTGTCCAGGCAGCTCAGTAGAGTGATTGGTTGATAATTACTTGGGTTTAAGGCATCTCCTTTATTTTTATAAATGGGGAAAAATGTGTCCGATTAACCAGTCGGACGGAATTATTCCCGTGTCAAATACAATATTAAACATAAGTAGGTACCAATGCATGAATGCTATTCTTTATATACTCGTTAATATAACAGCATCTTAGCCAAGAGATTTAATTTTAGTTTTTTTGACAGATTTGGAAATTTCACAAGCAGTTATACTTGCGTTTATACCAACATTGCTATCATATTCATATATTTCATTCAATTCGTGCATTGGTAATACATAATCTGGAACATCTTTGTTTATATTTCTATTTAGATTACTAAAATAACCATAAAGCGATTGTACGGGTACTTCACTATTGGCCTTGGCCTTACTGTCCTGATTAAGAATTTTCCAATATTCATTTGGGTCTGAACATCTGATATTTTGTAATTTTCTTTGCATATCGATTCTATGCAATTTTGTGAATTTAAGTTAGTTTTTTGTTTTGTAAAATGCCCCTCTTCGTATAAGTCCGTACTTAAATATGGCCCCGCCATGTTTTTTTATATAACCGTTTGGATTTTCTATAATTCTGACGCGGTAGCTGGCATCCTTTAATAAACCATGGTTGTTTATACTTAAATACCCTTTATAGGAATTGTTTTATTCATAAAGACATGTCAAGTACCATCTACAAGAATATTATTACCAACATCATGCATCAAGTTAGCAACAGTTTTAGTTTTCGCTATCCTTAATATATGATTTATTTCATCTAGTTTTGATAAGTTTTTCATTTATCATATGACAATATTCAACTGTATCTTGAGGATCCCATCTATTGACAATAACTTTGGTGACAGGTGTGACTTTCTTTTGATTTTGTTCATTATCACAAGAGAATAGGGGGGGGGGGGTAATTAGCAAACAAATGGGTTTATGAATATCTGAAGAGGTTGGAATATGGGAGCATTGAGAAGTCTTCAATATTGGATAAGAATTCACAATTAGATACACAATCTACAATACTTGCATCATTGCAGGTATTCCCCAGTTTCCTTATCCTGGACTAAACGGCCATTTAATATCAAAAAATAGTTATGTTTACACAAATCAAATAGAAGTCGACCATAAGTGTTTATAGAGGTGTCCCTTGATGCTCGCTGTAACGGTATTTACGGGGTCGCGTGCTAAAAGATGGTTAATATTTTCACTTCCGCTGTCGTTTATAATGTCATCATTTGCTGCAGTTCTACCGTTAAAATCACCAACTAGGCACACAAAGGATTGTGCGTGATGTGAACCCACTTCGTCCCTAAATAAGGAAGGCAAAGCTACAGCTGTCCGCCTGGGGGACGAAAACACTGGGTCAAAATTCCAAGGGCTCGTGGTATTTTACAACAAACAGACAATATTTCGGGCTTATTTCAACATTATATGACACGACTTACCATAAAATCTTCATTCATCAACAAAGGAAATCTGACTACGTTTGATTTTTGAGGATATATTCATTTGGGATTTTTTTTTACAAATGGATAAAAAATCTGACCGGGTCCCACGACCAAGGCAGTTAACACTTAGTGACAATAGGAGTTATGTTACGCCCCTGTAACGAAAATTTCTTTATCACAGTCGGAAAACATCGTTTAGTTCCTTTCTGCGAAGTAACATGAATATACCAAATGAAACTATTGAAGTTAACATCTGTACGCATGCGCAAATTCTTAGTTATATTAACAATACACCCACGCCTTAATGTCTTAATATTAACTGTTTATAATATGTTACGGTGGCAATTAAAATACACGTCTAGTTGGATATGAAAAGATCGACGTTTGACATGAATTGTTTTAAGATCAGCCTAATATTAAAATAAATAGTGCTTTCATTTATGTACACCAACAGACATCGGTCTGTTTATAATGGCATGTAATACAGAGGGAGAGAGAGACCTCTATAAATCTAATAATTTAACACTTTTAGTCCCATAGATAAATAAATATATTGTGCAGTATGATGTTTGTTATGAGAAAAACAAACACGTTGTCCGACAAAGTACGAGGAAAATATTACAAAAATACAATAAAGATCGAGCTTCGGGGGGATTTGATGGGGGTTTTTAATTCGAAGTTGGTATAGTGGGGAGGGGTAAATTTTAATTTCGAAAATAACTGATTTACTAAATCTTAAAAGGTTTTCTTTTATGTGATTTTTTTTTTATTATTATTTTCATTATTAGCCTTCATGCGAATAATTTATTTTCTAGTCTTCCAAAGTCGATCTTTTTACTGGGCGATTGTTCTTTTATGACACTTTGACAATCACCGCAAATACCAACTTTTCCTATTTAAATCAATACTGCCGATGGAGTCTCGTCCGTTATCCGAGGACAAAATGGGGTTTCAAGAAAATCGTCGTATGATTTTATAGATTTATTGGATTTAGGCTTACTTTTACCAAACTTCCTATTCTTTGTCTTCCGTCTGACCAGTCTTATGTCTTTGTCACCAAACGTCACACAGTCGTCATGTAAAGCAGTTATGATAGACCGATGCTCCGTAGCTGTCGGGAGTTTATTAGCAATGCCTAGTAGTTTGGTTACAGTGCTCAATTCATAGGGGTACTTGTCCAATCCAATCCTGGATAGCAAATCATCGGTAGACGCCATCTTTCAGGGCTCAGTTACTATGAACATAATCTACGCCATGTTACCGAAAGGTGTCTGGAAAATAAAGACTACAAATAAAAATTTTATTTCGGTTATTTTCCGGTCTCAAATAGTTCTGGGTAGAAGAGTTAGCAAATATTTATTTCCTTTACTAAACGAAGGTAGAAACCACTAAATAAAAGTAAATCTCAACGTGTTTTCATGAGTTCATCTTGTCGCGCTCATGAGTTTGAAAGTTAGAAACGAAATGAAGCTATTACAGCTAGCACTGCACCGAAATCGCCAAAATCAAAAATTAAATCAACGTGCGCAATCGAAATATTTGCTCAGGTTCGCTATTAAATAACCACGAAAGTCGAATGGCGTAATAAGTGTATTTTTTATTCGGCTTTATATACCAATACATGTTCGTGGAAAGCTATTTGTGACGTATATTTGCTGCGACCTCCGAATCCACGTGCGCGGGATTAAGCTTTGCTCACCAGAAAATCTCCTCGGTGATGCAAATGAAATGAAATGAAATGGGGTTTAATGTCCTACTGTTCTGCTCCTATACTGGGCTAATGAAGACGGGCATACGCCATACAGTGTGCTATGAGGGAAATTTTGCCCGGGCAGCGGCACTATCGCCTACTCTTATATCGAATTCCAACTGCCAAGGGATCTTTTACGTGCATTCCAATGTATACACGAAACCTCGGTTTTTCATGTCATCCGAAGGACTAGACAGCAGCTGACCTTGTCAGGCCCCCCGTTCTGCACCACTGACAAGGGGAAACCACGTCGGAAAATCCAGATGAACTTTCTCGGCCAATGCAGGGATCGAACACCCGACCTCCAGGCTAGCGAGCCAGTGTCTTAACCAGTGTTATAAGGACAAATATTTAAGGCGTGAACCACTCTACCCACGGGCGTCTTACTGGTTTCTCCATATCCTAAAAAAAGGCTAGCCTTTACTGTACGTCGGTCACAGCATATCTCATAAGATGACCGTCATCAGGTTTTCTACAAATACAATAAATATCAATATTTCCGACATCAATCGGAATTATACTGATTTCCGATCTTCTACGGGACCTTAAGATCCACGACGGCAATTCCCTATCGCGACAAGATTTTATGCGTTCGTGATTTAAAACCGTTTTTACCTTTCCGTGTCTTGATTCGGAACAAATACGGTTTAATTACTTGCGTTATAACTCCCGGGTCCTTCCATGTGGGGAATAATTTGCGACTTTTGCTCTTTTTAGTAGCGGTGTCCAGAATATAAAATACATCGTGTAATTGATATATTTTCAAGTTTAAAAGTAAATCATAATCTCTCTTCACTCGTTCTTGGCTCGTATTTAATTTATCGCGAGCTAATTTATGCATTTCAATTAAAGCCCGTTCGAGTTTGGAAACGAACGAATCCACGTCACCTGTGTTCTCGACGGGTGAATTAAACATTAGATCAGCAGGATGATTAACTTCCCGACCTAACTTAAGTTTGTTAGCAGTATATCTCATCTGTCTATTGACACTCGACCTCAAAGCGCTGGCAAGTTGCGGTAAATAAATATCTCAATTGTTTTGGCACCCGTCTATATAACATTTTACAGCTTCCATAAGAGTACGGTTATAACGTTAGAAGACGGTCTATAGGGTGTAGTGCGACCCTTATGTATTTGTAATACTTGTCACAATGCAGTGAACAAATGAATTTCAAAATTTCTCCCCTGATCCGTAAAAACCTGAAACGGGCAGCCAAACCGTGAAAAGAATTCATTAACTGCTGCCTTGGCAGTAATCTCCGCAGTTTGTGACGGTAGAGGAACGCATTCAATTCACTTTGAAAATTGGTCGACCATCATTAAGATGTATTCATTCCCAGATTGCGTAACAGGCAAAGAAGTCAAAAAGTACCGGTTTCGGATTCAACGGATATCTTAAGTCTAAGATAGTCACTTCACTACTAGATTTCACTTAAATATACGTAACTTCCTGGAAGTTAAGGGCAAGTGGTATTCAAAGGCAGTTAAGTATCAAATTTTCCCTTAAAGTTAAGCTGCCTTTACTTAAGTCTAAGATAGTCACTTCACTACTTAATTTCACTTAAATATACGTAACTTCCTGGAAGTTAAGGGCAAGTGGTATTCAAAGGCAGAGTTAAGTATCAAATTTTCCCTTGAAGTTAAGCTGCCTTAATTTATAAGTGTTTAGTCTTTTAGTGGTATTCAAAGGCCATGCAGTTTAAGTGAGAAAAATCCACTTAACTTTACGTGACCTATGTGATTATAATGACTTCTTTTAACCGGAGTACACAATGTAGTGCAGGCCCGTAATGGCGATTTTAAAAGTAAGGGGATTGAGATTGAAACAAAGACAATTTCGCTGAGCGTCCCCGGCCTCAAACTTGTTTTTTCATCATCAGCTCTGAATTTGTAAAGCCTGTAAAAGGTTACTACCACCAAGATGGTCATTGTTGTTTTTTTCTAGTTTTCGAACATTTATCATGTTCGTATTTCTTAATCAATAATGTTTTCCAAGACTGTCATATAATAAAGTTTGATGCGTTAAATTCATTTGTAAATTTTTGACATTGCGATGATATTCCATTGTAGATTTCAGCAAATATTAATACTGCAAGGCATGGTTTATTTTTAAAGCCAATAGCCCTGTGTATTGATAATATGTTGTTTTCTATTTGTTATACATTGTTAAAATAATAACGTTTACAATATCCATCATTATACTACCACTATTCGATAACTGTTATTGAAATCTATATTGGTGCTCTTAAGGGGACATAACTTGCGTGCGACGTGAGTAATTCGTGATTTTTGGTAGCGCAGGTTATTCCATAAGTTAAAAGCTTTTTGGCTAATGTTGGTATTTCATATTTTAAGTGTGCCGTTAAGTTTTTGACATAGCCAAGTATATGTAAAATAGAGCCTTTGAATACCGATCTAAGGTAAGACACTTGGTTAAGTGGAAAAAATAAGTATTCTTACTTAACTTTAAGAAAACCTTCGAATACGGATCCAGATGTACCTTCTCAATTGGCGAGCCTGTGTGATATTTATTCAATTTGTAACGCGTTTTAGCTTGCGTATTTTTGTTAATATTACAGGTAGCGCAAGAAGTGACTTAAGCGCGTACGTAATCCGTCATACCATAACAATAGAACTGTTTTGTTCTTTGAATGCCTTGATGATCCGACAACGGAATGTTGTGACACAATTTCAATTTTTAACACTTCCGGGATAACCAGTTGGGGATTTGACATATTACTAGGTCGTTTAACGCGAAGAACGCCGTTATCATTCAAAACAGATAGATTGCGGTTAATACAGTAATGTTTTACTGTGGGATTTTTTGATATTAAATCTTTTTCTTCAGGCTGGATCCCAGAGTTCAAACACGTTAAAATAATCTCTAAATCTAGATCATTATATTACGCTGTTTTAATCATTTCCACTGAATAAAGAATAATTATAACAAGAATGGCCAACTCTTTGTTAAACTCTTAACTAATGTATCTTTGACGGGGATTTGTCAATACGCTGAATTTGCATCTAGTCTCGAGAACCATTTATTGCCTGACAATACATCCATACATTCGCCAACTGGGGGCAGGGGAAATACGTCTTTAATGTTCCTCTTCCTCTTTTGCAATACAATGGGTGTACGTACGTCTTATATGTTGTTTAATCGGTTTGGCATCGTAAGTTTCAATAACGTATTCCAATGCGGTAAATTTTGTCAAAACTAAGGGGCCAGATTGACTAATATCTGGTGGTAACAGATCAACAATATCATATTCCCTAAACTCAAAGGTCTTAGCTATAGATTCGTTTGTGTCTTGTACTACCCTTTCTTCGGAAGATTTGATCAAACAAATGCGTGGAAATTCTGTTTTACATATGCGGGTGTATTGAACTGGCAAGTAATAACTTTGGCGGTTCAATCTAATATATCGAGGTAAACCCTTATTTATATTGCACCGTACACGCGCTCATCACATTTCCATAGAACAGGTTAAAAATGTCATTGCCAATTTGCATTTCACCGTTTGGCATGTCAATATGCACTTTATTTGCGCGCATGAAATCAAGACCTAATAACATATCATCTTCGATAGGGGTCATATATAAAGGATCTAATTCTACTCGAAAAGAACGCAATTCTAGATTAGCCGGTCCGTAATGAATCAAGGAAAGTTTAACTGACGACCGGCCGTATGTAATTGCACATCTTCAATTTTCTCGGCAGTTTATCCCTTAATCCCACAGAACGGCGATCCGACGGTATAGTTACTTGACTTCCCGTATCCAACACAGGTAAAACTTGTTGACCTTTAACCGTTAAATTCAGTTTATGCATAGAGTCTTGAGTGTACCCTACGAGATGGACGTCGATGAAAAATAACACGTTTCCTCGATTTTAGAGCCGGGTGTATCGGTTTACAGAAGTTTCGGTATCCTGGAACAGCTATTGATCACCCTCCAGAGTGGTGATATTGGAAGTTGTATCACCGTATAAGTCGGTGTTAGTGAAACCGTTCGATCCCTTGGCGCTTCCAAAACTAACCATTGTCCCGCGTTTACTCGACCCGTTCGACGTCTTATCCGTGAACAACAAAAGAGGCGAATTATTCGACAAACTTTGAACCGGACGCTCGACCCGATCAAGTTTACAGGCCTGTTTTCGTCACTGCCTACAAAACTAACATGTCGTTGATCCACACGGTCATTTTCGGTTAAAGGGATACTGGTTTTAGATACTAGATTAGAGTAACCTCGCTTCCAGTGGACACTCTTACCACAACTGAAACAAGACGGGTCACATGGTGACGATTGTTATCGAGAACGTGATCTAGATCTCCGTACAAAGTCGGCCAGTTTAATAAATTTCCGTGGCAATTCACCAGACTTCCCAATTAAACTGCTAAGCGTACTCTCTAATTTAGTAGAACGTTTTTCTACGCATTGGATACGGGTTTCCATGCCTTCGGACTTCGACAAACCCGTCTCTTTAATTGGTGGTGTTTTTACGGCTCGCACACGAGTAGCCTCGTACTCTCGATTGGGGCGACGCGTTTCCCTTCGGGAGGAACGACCTTATAGCACTTAATATCTTGAATTGCCGCTTCAGGAGTTTTCGGGCATGCTCTTTGTCATAGAACCCCTGCCAAGACCTGAGAACTACTTGACTAGTGACATGTTCCTCGGAACAATCGGTAAATGCACGGGAAGCCATTGACAACACACTGTCAAATTATGGAACTAATTTCGAACAATATCAGGCCATTAAACCTCGCAGAAACTATGGAGTAGTAGTAGTACTCACTGGGTTTACCTTCTAGACAAAAACATAATTGATCTTGACATTCAGTGTCAGACCAAGAATTTACGGTCGCAAAACGTGTGAATTTATGTGAAAAAGCTTGCCAATTTGAATTGTCATCATAGGATAGGGATTTGGGAGCCAATGAAAATCATTTTGGTCTGTCTCGAGTCTTGTTCTAAGCTACCTTTGCTAGGACTGGAAGATTTATAGGCACCGGAGGACATAGGCGTCGCTGCCTCGAGTCTTGTTCTAAGCTACCATTGCTAGGACTGGAAGATTTATAGGCACCGGAGGACATAGGCGTCGCTGCCTCGGTGAAATCAGAAAAGAGAGAGAGAGAGAGAAATGGGGTTTAACGTCCACTCGACACAAACTAGGTCATTTCGGGACTAACAGATGGTTTAATTTTATTTCAATAATTCGCTTGCCCGTAGGGGTCTTTAGAAGTGGGAGGAAACCGGAGGACCCGGAGAAAACCCACGAGGTTGGACAGGCGACCCTACTCCTTGTCACGTACAACCGGGGATTCGAAACTACGCCAGTTGACTCAATGACAGGCCTTATGATACAGCGCGCACGTGCTAACCATTCGGCCATCCAACCCCCCATAATCAGAAAAAACACAAGAGCGAGGCTGACAAATCTATCACCTCTGGAATTGGCATCAATTTCCTTACGATCCAGGTTACCGCATGCTTTGCGGGTTCCCAACATCTTATCAGTTGCTACAGGACTTACACCCATCTCAATTAAGTCATCTCCAGTCCATGGTTTACATTTACTTCGCAAGCCATGCTGCTCCTTTATATAAATCTAAACCAAATATATGTAATAAATAAACAATACCCTAATATACCACGTGTAGTTACACGAGTATAGCCCAGAGTGCACGTGCGATTCGTATATGTACGGACATGTGCTTTAAGAAATTATAAATCTATCAACGTGTTAATGACTCGTATTTGGAAATGCGAAACACGCTCACGAATAAGACAATTCAATTCTTGGATCGCTAAGGTCGCCGTCAGATCTTGGTGAATCAGGAGCAGGTCATGTTGAAAAGGCATCAACTCGACCTCTTCCTGTTTTTACCTTTAGCTTTCCCTTTCTTCTTTTCTTTTGAGGAAGTGATATGTACATATTAATATTATCCATTTAGAACTTATTTTCCTACTTGTAATCGACTTTACAAACATACGTCACAGTTGGCTGGTTCCTGGACAACACGTCCTCCACCTCGACATCTATACAACAATCCAGTCTTTCATCGTTAGTAATTAGTTAAATATTGGAAATATAAAACATGTTATCTTTCGAAACAGTTACAAAGAAAATTTTGGGACAAGCTACAAATTTAATGTATCCGCCATTATGTATTTCACTTGCAAGATTAACGTTACCTATAGCAACATGTAAAATATGCACCCAATCAGACAGTAATGTCAGACTCGTTTGAGTCTTTATTTCGATTTTTCCTGCTCATTGCAAACATGATTTCAGATCAATTTAAATTTAGAAGGTCGAGCATATGACCTTATTCTGGACGGAGCATATCTTCAACTCAAGTATTTTGCTGTCGAATATTGAATTGTCTAAGTGCAGACATATCAATAGATTTGATGTTAAACTCGTTCATTTAGAGCAAATAATATTACGCGTAGTTCTTATGAACGCAAACAAACCACGCGTAGTTCTTCTGAACTCAAACAAACCCAACTCTATTAACTATCGAATGATATCTGATTTTTTTTTTAAAAATCGATATTAATTTAGTTCTTAATCAAAGTCTGTGAAGAGTTCTTTCAGCAATTAGATTAAATAGGTACTTGAATCCCTCTATGAATAAAAAAAAATTGTAAGAACACCCAAGAATTGGATGTGCTGCAATCAGCAATTTATTATAAATCCCATTTCAAAAGTTATTTACACTTAATTTAGAGGCTCGGGATATTAAAGAACATTTGAAAATATAATATCCTAATACATTTAACAGCCTTCTGTATTGGCTAACTTCATCTCGGTCTGTCTGTTTCTTTTACAGATGACATGATGGACGACTTAAACCCTTTAAAGGGAAAAATGCCAGACGGTTCGCAAATATATCAAACATAAAAATATGTACCATTGTAATGTAGAAATCAAAACTGTTACAACTATAATTTAATTAATTATACACGGATACAGAAAAGGGCTGTACGCACATGACATCACTGTTATTTCTTTATTTAGATCGAAGCACATCGATGGAACTCCAAAAAGACATAACGCCTGGAATAATTTTTGGAACAACAAATTATATTCTTTTTATGGTGTACGTGTAGTCCTACTGGATTTCGTTGTTGTGTTCTCTCCGTAATCGAAATTACAACTAGGGTGAGCTCAAATGAATTTCGCCCAACACCCTTTTTTATATCTGCCTACCCCCTAATTGCTTTACGTCATAGACTAACCGTGGTGCTGATTTCCTAAACATGGAATAAACATCCTCCATACCCCGAAAACCGGGGGGGGGGGGGGGGATTACCTCATTTGGTCCACCAAACACTTTTCACAGACAATTGGATGGACTTTTTGACAATGGACATTATTCGGTGTTTTTGCCAAATTATCTCTATTTTATATATAAACCTATCACTCGTTCAATGTGAGTGCGTGAGATATGACTTCTCTACGATAATACGTGGAACCAATAATTAGTTAAACACATCTTATGGTCGCAGAGACCATATTACTACATATTGTCTTTTAAACTCTTTAACATTTATTATTATGACTTATTGTCTCTTCAATAAGTGATTTCTATAAGAGGATCAAAATCCATCAATCTCGAACCATAGCCATAATAAGGTAGGCGGGGGTTTGTCAGACCCTACTATACGCGTACAAACTCTGTCACAGGCTTTAAGCAACGCTGATCAGAAACATCTGAAAATATTTTAATTGTTACGGTTCTTCCGTATTCCAATGAACAAGCTTCATTTAAAACTTTGCTTTCACAAGATTTTATAAATTTAAACGTAAAAGGGATAACTCTAAAATATATAATTACACCGGAATGGACACAGACCACCATTACTTTCTACATTGACTTTAATATTAATTCTCATCTCTTTGACACCCCCCCCCCCCCAAAAAAAAAAAAAAAATCCGTGGTGTTGAACGCTTTCTACTACAGATCTCCCGTCAAAAGTCAAAACCTAGTAACTCACTTTTTTCTTATTTTGTGAAAACAAAGGAAAACGTAATGAATGAATATTAAACGCCAGCTCATCCATTGATTTGACTATTGAGTTACTAGGTTTTGCTGTGGTATACTAGGCAAATAAAGGAAGTTGCTAGGTTGTGTCGTGGGTGTAACTGCTTACAAAATCAAAAGATCTAGTACAACAACAGGGGGCACATACCCTAGTAACTACAAATTTGGTCCTAACTCAATTTTGATAAAAAAAAAAGTGAGTTACTAGGTTTTGCCTTTTGACGGGAGAGATGGAGCAACATGTGACAACCTCTTGCTCAAAAGCAGGCATTGGGTTCACCATGAAAGTAGCATATAAGTAAACATGCATCTATCCATCTTACATTTCAACGTAGCCAACCTCTTAACTGTCTTATCCTTCCGCCTCAAAATCATGAAAATTCACCAAAACCTGACAGAAAATGTATATCCAACCAAATGTATATCCTAACCCTTTTCTTCGATTCTACACCAAAAAGTAAACAAAAATCAAAATGCAAAGGTACAAAAAGGGAGAGGGAAATAAAGACTAAAAATAACTTTGTAACCAGAAATTAATAGTGAGCTGTATCCAAATGGACACATACTAGTAATTCTCTCCCTGTTGTCTACAATGTTAAATCCATGACACCTTTTGTAACATTTTTTAACATTCCGATGATCTTAAACTACAAAGAGCCCAATATGTTACAGGCATCAGCTAAGGTTATTGAAAGGGTTTGGCCATTTCGATTTACTGCGAGACGTCATTTCAGTTCGCGATCACCCTAATTCATGTCTGTTTACTTTCTGCCCAGGTCGCCCTAAAGTCATGAATATTAACCAAAGAACGAAATTCAAACTTGTTTAAAATTTATCTGAATTTGAACTGTTGGGGTATGACTTGGATTCTGGAAAATTTAACATTTTGACATTTATGTTATTGTATCGGTTAACCAATGGACAAACCATGTTTCCAATGTATTTTCATTTAAATAAAATATCTTTAATTCATACATGAAATTTGATTATTTTATAACATTTTGTCTGTCTACTAATAAAACTATCATTACACATATTTAAATTACTTATACGACACTTATCTTGACATTTTTCGAATAAAAAACACATATAAAGATACCAGCCATATCAACTAGTTGACAGGCATCGGCCTCATGATTCGATCAACAATCTGCCACACTACTGATTATTTTTATGATTGACACCGTAGGACTAGGTAACCTGAATGTAGTCTCTTTATTTAAGAAGAAAACTGTTGTGGACTATAGGTAATCCAGACAGATAGTTCACGTGCGTGATTGGCAATTATTATCGATTTCTCCACCCAAGATTTTCATCGCCAGTATAATATATTATTACATTATGGTAGCAAAGTTATAATCATCTCACCCAAGGCTTTCCAACGGCAAGGTTTATTTTCTTCATATTCAAGTTAGGGTCAAAACGGGCAACAGTATTTTTGAGATCAGGAGATAAATATATATACAATGATAAAATAACAAGATACACACACATTTTGCAATACATGGAAAGACAACATGGAAAATCAATAGGACACATTCTCTCATTGTCCCAATGCTTCACATCGAATTAGAAATAAATCTGTTACAAGTTAAAATTTCATATATTTAAGTTATATTTTTAAAATGTATGTACATAAAGCCCTAAAGTCCTACCTTGTTAAAGAATAATCCTATTAATCCTATAATTCACTATTGCCAGTTGAGAAATTGGCAAAAATATCATTTCCAACTTCAAATTCAAACGTTTGAAGATAGCTATTCCATGGTGGGGATTAAGAAAACAAGGGGGGTAATTCGGAGGTAATTGAGTGAAGATTTTTAAGTGTGAGAAAGATCGTATAATAGTGAGTTGACAACCTATTGAGCAAAAGACATCAAAATAATTATGTTTTGCCTTTCTTAGAAAATATGAAATTGTAACGTTAAAAACTGTCGCCTCTATCGCGTTCACACGATTTTCTGAAAAGGGGGTCACTTCGGCAAGGCATGTAACGGGTCGCTGAATGCAGGCGTATACAAATCCTTTCTTAGTTTTAGTGGACTACACATATTGTATCAATCATTGAATAACATATTATCACAAATGGAGTCATTTTAGGATTCCAACAAAATTAGCTCCTGTACTATCGTACCTTTGAGATTAGTATTTTACTAATGATGTGAATAGAATTCAGTTTCTAAAATATCAAAGTCTTTTTACCATAAAATGTCACGTAATATGTCACTTAAGATTATTTCCGATCTGTAAAAGATAAACGATATGAACTCAATGAGCTTCTTTCATTCATATCATCGATAACATTCGTTTGCCAAACTTTAATGATAAAAGAAATGTACACCAAGCACAAAAAACATGCTATTAAAGTACTATTTTGTGGGAATAGCTAAATGTGTTTTATGTTGTAAAGTAGTCTTGGATGCAAAATAATGGACCTTAATCCATAATTACTTAACTTAAATCAATCGATCTCTTGCTTCATCCATTAGCTTTAATATTCTAAATTAATAATTTTATTACACTGATTATTAATATTATATTTGAGATTTTTAATTATTTTGTTATTGAGCTCCAATACTTTTCAATTACTTTTGTGGTCAGGTTTTGGAAGTAGTTTTCCTAAATGTTTCTGGGTAATGGAAACGCTATTAAGAATGCACTGTACAAGATAAGTCCTTTGGTGCCATAGTATACACAATGCCAATTAATCTTCAAAATTCCCATTAATAAACCAAACTGTAGAGAGAGAAGGGAATATTAAACCGGTGCTATTTTTCTTACAAATTACATATTGTTCCCTAGTGAACATGTCAATGTCATGAGAAGCTGATAACAGTTTAACATTTATCAACATGACTTTGTCATATTATCCTACTGCATGACTTTGTCATATTATCCTATTGTTGAACTTGCTGGATGTGGGAATTATTGGAACTGTTTAAAACAAGACTGATTCACTAGAATACTATATTGGTAGAATATTATACACGTATTTACTTACAATTAGTCTGTAAGGGCCAAAGGAACTATTTACCCGAACTGCACAAGGGGCATAAACATTCAAATTTGACACAGAAATGAAATGAACTCGGGTTTAACGTCTTACTGTTCTGCAACGACCGGAGAAATGAAGATGGCCATACGCCATTGATATAGTGTGGTATGGGGAAAATTCATGACTTTCTCGGTCAACACAAAGATCGAGACCTCAAGGTTAGCGAACAAACGTCTTACACAGACTAGTATTTTCATCACCCGCCCCCCACACCCAACATGACATTACCTGGTCTATAACATGTTTTTGAACATTCCGATGATCTTAATATTGGTAAGTAATCATGTTACAAATATTGAAATGTGGTTGACTGTTTCGATATTTTTCCAGTCCTAGTCAACGCAATATATGTGTTCTGACATCATTTAGTAAATGAGTTTCCTAATTCATGGCTGTTTACTCCCTGGTCCTGCGGCCTCAAAGTCCTGCACATTCACCACAACCTGGAGGAAAAGGTATAATCAAGCACTCTTCTTCGATTCTAAACCAGAAAGTCAACAAAAATTTTCATGTAAAAAGGGTAGAAATATCTTTCGGGAAAAGAAAGAATTGCTACTAAAAGTTTACATTCACGAAATCAGGACAACAGCTGCTAATCTTAGTCCACAATTTATATTCAGAGTATTTTAATTGTTATAACCCCGTTCCTATGACAAATATACAACGCAGCACAACTACATACAAAATGAAAATTGTAGTGAAAATATATCGCATAGACATTGTAGTGGAATATAGCACATAGAAAATTGAATGAACGTGATACCATGATATTGTAGATTAACTAAAACAAATTGATCAACATTACTACTCCTGTATCTGATTATATAAAGATTTTTAAAAGATTGTACCATAATTACTGATAATCCAAATATGATTTTTATGTGGATTTGCTTTTGTGCGGGACATTAATCAAGTTGACATAGTTGCGGTGGTCGTATTCAATAGAGTAAGATTTTCTTAAAACACCACATTTTTTTTAATTAAATGAAAATACCAGAATAATTCCAAAAAGGTATTTTAAATTATTGATATGAGACACCCACATTGTTATGAGAGCTAAATTTAAAAGAGAAAAAAAAATCGCACAATAACAGCTAATCTTGTTTTCTTATCAAATATCTGATTATTCCATGGCCTTAGTTATTAGGACATATTGTTTCAATTAAGCTTTAAATCATGAAATGGTCTTTTGAAGGTGACAGAATACAAAATAAACAACAACTATTTTTTTCCAAAATCATGAGGGGGTACTTTGACATTAGGATTAAGACTAGCAATTATTTCCCAACATTCCAGAGTATGTCGTCTTTTTATAGCAATTCTTTCGTTTTTCCCGAGTATCTCGTCTTTTTATAGCAATTCTTTCGTTTTTCCCTTTTGAGCCTTTTTGCCTGACAAATTGCTTTACCTTTTGGTCTTGAATCGAAAAAGTGTCTGAATTTACATTTTCTGCCAGGTTGTGGTGAATATTCATGAATTTAAAGATGCACTATGTAAGATTTAGATAAAGACCTGGCAGTTCTTGCTATATGGTCTAAAACAAAGATAATAAAACAGGTATATTTGAACATTGCAGCCAAAGTACCTTATTCTGAGTAGGATTTATCAGTGTTTGTTACCATTGTTACAATAATAAACAAAGTCTCGATTGTCCATTTTGAAACTAAATCTTTAATAGCGACCGTGTTCAAAATCACAACCATCTGATGTTCCAGAGGGTTGATTATGGGCTTTTCGTGTAAATAAATGTATGATTAATAATTTATACTACATGTAACAATATTCTTGCTTCGACCTAATATTGGTTCCAAAATCATAAGCCAGTTAGACGTCACGTAATCCAACGGAAATGGATGAGATTTTGATATATTGGAATGACCCATAGGTCAGCAAAATACAACACATCATATTCTCTCTTGTTTGTGAATCCCCACCAACAGTGATGGAATGTACCTTGTTTATCTTTTTGGTTGTCATAAACACATCATTACTTATGTGATGATTGCCATTTACATGGAAATTTATCAGATATTCCCTCGAGGCCAATTTCTATATTTGGCTACTTCTTGACGTGATTAATAAATCGCCCGTCCCAGAAATCGGGGAACATAAAAGATACAAATTAGGCTTAGAAAATCAGACGACCATTTGAATCCTGAGAAGATCATGACGTAGTGCTTTCCAGAAGTCTAACCACTGTGGCAAGACCTTGCCGGAGTGAGTTGGGAGAATGAAAGACATGTTCATTTTAAGTATTATGTAGACTACTGATTGTAACTGCTCAAACAACACTATAAATGAGAAAAGTGTCACGGTTGTGTGCTTTATCCTTTATCGTCAAATGTTGGAATGGGGTGGGCATTCAAACCGCGAGATAATGATATAGACATATGTGATATTACAATTAATGCTTTGCATCAATGAAATTGAATCACAGTGTCATCGTTTTAATTCATAATAAAAATTGACTTCAAACTGGCTATTGGATTTCTCTCTTTAAAAAGCTCAGTACGTATGTATATACGCCAAACTGACGATGGAGACCATGTATTTGTCAAAACAATTTAAGGCCGGAGGGGGGGGGGCACGATGCATTGTCTCATGAACCTGGCAAACCCCCTAATGCAAAAATTACTGGATCCGCCCCTATGTATTATGCTTCGACATAAAAATGTATGTAAGAAATCTGATTTGGGTAGCCGTATTTATAAATAATTAACTTGGAGTCCAAGAGTAGAGAGGTACAATACAATCCACGTCAGTTATACCTAGACGATCAAGACCAAAACATAAGACGTCACACGTCGGATGTCGTAAGCTTTTTGGCTCCGTTTTCCATATTCGACCGACGGGCAGTGCTACATATAATGCACCTTTAAGGACCCAGTAGCAGACATGACGTTACAACCTATGGATTCCTTTGATTAGGCGAAGGAAAAGATACCCTTTTGATGATTGTGATATGTTTTGAAGCTTTTGAGGTTAAGAAGATTAAGATCATCGGAATGTTTAAAATGTTTTAGGTCAAGAACTGTTAATGGGAGGGGGGGAACTACTTGTCCATGTCCATTAAAGAGGCTCTCCGGGATAGCCATGTCAAAAGCACGGATATTTTGATCATAGAAAATGATCACACGGCACAGAAGCAGTGGTTGAAGTCTTTTGGGACAAAACACCACAGGCATGGACAGGGCAAAATTATGACCTTTGTTTCGGGTGTCATAAACTTTCATATCCCAGAACTCATTCTGTGTTTTGAAAGATTGCACATTTCAGATGTTATGTAACTCGTGAAGTGGTCTAGATATTTTCTAGGGAACATTATTCGCATTAGTTCACATGATTTAATTTTCTGTTTTTCGTCTGATTTCTTCAGGAAAAAGACTTATTTAAAAACCCAAATTGTTAGTTTTGAAATTTAAACAAAACATCTTTCACGTGCTCCGAGTGGCTATTTCTTTTGAAGAAATTGGCGTGGCCTTATTACTGACAATTATATTTTTGCGATTACCAATTATTCCTTAAGTGTAACTACATGATTGCCTTATACTAAACCTCTTGTTCAAAACTAAAATATGAATTACACTCAGACACGTTCTTCAACGTTTATACTAATAGACTCAGTATATCAATTTAAAGATTATTTGTCATGATGCATCTACGATTAATGTAAATTTGTTCTAAGTTCTTTACGAGAATGAGAGTATTTACAAAATATAGGTTTTCCGTTCTACAAACACTCCACTAAATACATATTTAAATCCTTTCTTTATGCAGGGACATCAAACATCAGAGATGTGGCACAGATAATTATTATGATTATCATCTCATATCAGTACTTGTGCATGCAAACGAGGATCAATAATAGAAAATTATCAGACCATTACATCAAATTGTTATGACATAACAAGCAAATCTGATGAAATAAATCACATTTTATTACTAAGCGGGGAATATATGGATCGCTGATATAATGAACATACATAAATAGCGCGGCGTGACATTTAACAACTCGATACAATCTTCGTAGACAAACAGAGAATATGTTTGCTACAGTTTTAATATTCAATATCACCTAATAGTTGAGTGTTTCTAAACAACTAAAATGAACATCTGCCTTTTCACTTATCAATTTATTTTATGATTAAAAGTAAACAGATATTGCATATTTAGCCTATATTTGTTTTTGCTCATGAAAGTAGTCCATTACGTATCTTATAAATATCTTCACAAAACTGATAAACTCTGTATATTTTAGCAAATGAAATCCAAAATTAAAAGTAACTGTATTAATTGAGAAAACTACAATAATAATAAAATAAACTACTAAATTAAATTTGTTTCCATGGAAAGGCAAAAAGTATTAAATTTCTAATTATTCAAAGACAAACATACTGTTATGGGTTAATGTGTGAACATAGTATTGCCAGTGGTGCAGGTTGGATGGAACAAAACTGTAGGACCGTGTGCACGTAAAAGAACCATTGATAGTTAGAATTAAAAATAAACAGCAGGCCGCAGCGCTGCTGTCCAAGCAATATTCTACTCAAAGCTCACCGTAATGGGTATGTCTGTCTTCATTAGTCCAGTTGGTGCAGAACCCCGTTTCATTTTGGAGGAGATTATTTCGAAGAATGAAGAGATTGAGAGGGGTTATTTCATGTGGTGCATCCTTATTTTAATAATTCGCTTGCGCGTAAAGTAAGGGTATTTAGTAGTGCTTTGACCAATGGACATACCCGGGGCCGAAACCACTACAATTGACTCATTTACAGACCCTAAGTTCTAAAGCACATGCTAGTAACTAGTAATACCTAAAGGTAGCACCACAACGGTTAGTAGCCAAAACATGTAATGACAGACCCTAAAGGTCCCACCGCAACGGTAAGACCATCGAGTCCTTTACTAGGTGTCCACTGTCGTGTGATGCGTTACAATAGGATTGTCCCTATTGAGTTCACGGTCTGGTACGTGCACATACGTTTCGA
Source organism: Patella vulgata (assembly GCF_932274485.2). Lineage (NCBI taxonomy): Eukaryota > Metazoa > Mollusca > Gastropoda > Patellidae > Patella > Patella vulgata. Next base: position 68,698,467 of record NC_065881.2, read on the forward strand.
TACGATCAACACGATTGCTACGACTGACCTCAATATATGATAAGACCTGATAGGATCTCGACGATTAAAACCACAATTTCAATAGTAGCGGGAATCGTAATAGTAGGAACCTAGCATTATAGGTCGGAGCGCAACAGTTAGACCAACACATCGCTAATAATAACAGACCCTAAAGGTACCACCGAAACATTAATTACACATGACGATAGTATTCATGATATTTGAATAGATCATATTGTCCAATATCTCAAGTACCTTCATTTAACAGTTTATTATCTACCATGTAGATATTAATATAAATACGAACCTAGTCGCCGGTTAATTATTACCATCTGACGATAACACAAAGATAACACTTATTCAGCAAAATTGGTCGAGTTACTTCCACGTAACCAATAATTGAACCCTAATTTACACTTGGTAAATATATCCACTGGAACGAAAAGTCATAAAGAAACCGGCCGAAAACCAAAATATGGACTACCATAATGAAAGGTTGTTTGTCAAAACAGCCCGACTATAATAAAGTACTTAAACGAAATATACAGTTAACAATTAATATTTCTAAAACATCTTATCTCGGATCTTCTATTCGTATGTCTACATTTACTATTTGGACACAGTACGCCATTAATTCCGAGTGCAAAAATTATTAAAGTCTTCTCCCCCGTTCCCTTGACCCTATCGGATTTTGGTGAATAGTCATGATTTTGAGGTGGAATGATAAGTGCAGGGCGAACAGTTGCATCCTTACTGCACGGTGAACCTCATACATCAGTTTAGGCAAGATTTGCAAAGGGTTGCTCCATCTGTGGTAGTAAGCGTTCAACCAAACGAAGATTTGGCGAAAGGTTAGAGCTTGTTAAAGAGATGAGAATTAACATAAGAGTCAATGGGGACATTAATGGCGTACTGAGACCGTTTGTACGAAACTTGTGTCAATTATTTGCAGAGTTATCACCCTTTATATAGTAAAAATATCATCAAAACGTAGCCGATCGATATTGTCTCTCGATGTTAATGCTACAGTATCCAAGAGCTCTCAAATATGTTCGAACGGGATTAATCAATTATCTGCGATGTTATTGTCCATTTTTGATCCGATTTTAATAACAATAGATATTGGTCTTTAAATTGTTCTAGAAGTTGTCGACCTTGACTAAGCCCATTAACGTTTGAACACTTAATTCAGTTCACTCCTCCAATATATTGAAATAGTTGCTTTTAACGTGTAAGACTAACACTTCAAAGAAACTTGCACTTTTTTTACTGCTGTCATTTCCGAAACCTTCAAACGAGAATATCTGGATTTACAACTTAGGGCGAACCCGGGTGAATTTATGTGATTGTTTTCATTTTTAGGTGATAGAATTATGGAACACATTCGACACTATAATGCTACTGGGGTAGTCGGAAGTAGTCGCATTTCAGTAAATGGTATAACTGTTACGGTTAAGAAAGTGCGGTAATGGTTAATTCAGTAAACAGTTTCAGGCCATTCATAATCTAAAGAGAATTCAAATACACTTTGGTCCAAACATTAGTCAAATCGATCAATTCTAACTTAAGTTATGATCAAAGATTATACTGCTTACTATTGATTTCAAACAACCATCTTTATGTGTCTTAGCTAAATAAATTAATAATAATTCTATCTTTTTCGTACAAGTCAGCTCATTTTTTTTATATACCTGCATATAAGTCTATACATTAAAATGGTATACATTGTTGACGTTGGTCATATGTGAACAACCGTTTAGACGTGTTTCACCAATATATTACGCGTTTCGTTTTTTTACTACGAAACGCGTATTTGTCGTTTTTCTCCTGTGTGTGAAAGTAAATTAAATCTAAATCTAGTAAGATAGGTTTAATTGTTCAGATAATAATGACCTTAAACACAATTCTTGTCTGATGTTATCAATAATCACCAACTTGAAACTTGAGAATTATTTTTAACGATCACTACTGTTCTTTTCTATACTTCGACAGGTTGTTTTTAAAATGATCGAACAATCAACAATGGGAATGAAGTCGTAAAATCAACCAACAGAGAGTAAAAATATTGTATTTTTAAGAGAAACACAAAAGCTGACTTGGTTGAGGATTAAACAGGTTTATCAACCGTGTCAATAAATATTATAGATAATTCAATATACATAAGATATCAATTACACGAAACCGATATAGCCATAGTGATAGTTGATTTTAATTATCAAGGCGATAGTCAGCCTTTTTAATGCAATTCCGGTGATATTTCTATATAATATTTATTGGGTAATATTATTCGCATCCGTGATGATAGATTTTTTTATTATTTTTTAAATAATTGAATTAGAAGTTTCTTAGTATTGTTACAAAAAACCTAGACTGTTCTACGCAGATGTTGCATGCACTCTAACGTGTACACGGGACACCGGGTTTTCGTCCCGTCAATTACGGGACTAATGAAGACGGGCATACGCCATGGGATCTTACACGTGTACGCTGTCCCATCCGAACGACTAAACAACTGTCCTTGCCAGGCCCTCCGTCCTGCACCACTGACAAAGGGAAACCACGCCAGAAAATCCCAATGAACTTTCTCAACCAAAACCGTAAGCTGTAAGACGTTAACCCCATTTCATTTTATTCCCCAGTAGAACATGGGTGATTCTGACGAGACTCTTGTCTATAAAATCCATGTAAATATCTCTGAGATTCTTCAAACATATTTAGGTTTAAATGAATTCTATTTTCTAGATTTGAATTCGTGACTCACGTATTGGGGAAGGGGTAATATTATTCCCTGTACTATACCTGTCAATTCGTTGAAGTATTTCGTGGCACTGGTGTCTATTCAAGAAATCTGACGATGACAACCTACGCAAGCAAAGTTTGACAAGTCGAATAGAGTACAAAACGGTTAATATGTTGTTAAGAGAGCTGTCCATCAATAATGATTCTTGTGCATAGGAAATTAGCATCTCCTAATCGACTGGTTTAGGCAATAATTAAGGCGATAGTGATTATATTATATTATAAAATTTGGATTCGTGTTCTACAGCTTTATTACCATTTATTCCTGTCTCAATATTATATACACCCACCCATCAATGATTATATAAATAATTGAGCTTTAATTAATTGTAAAAGTCATAGAATAGATATTTTATAATATGATTTTATAAATATGGAGTTAGATTTAGAAAGCATAGAGGTTCGATTATAATCCTTTTATGTAATAAATCCTTTTAATTAATTACGAAAGTCATAGATTTTTTAATTGATTCATTTTAAAATGTAATATATTATAATATGGCGTTAGTAGTCGGGTCACAACTCCCAGATCAGTGACCATTTCTCGGGGAACAAGCTTTGACGATGGTTTCTGATAGAAGGGACCCTAGTGAAGATCTGTAGTTTGCTGTCTCTGAAAACTACAGCCAAAAATGGTTTAATATTGACCATGGCACACATTGTTTGTGAAATGACCCGTGTAATATAGCTTTTGTTGACCACCGGACCCATTTTGGACCGTTTCCGATTCATCTAAGAAAACTGTTGATCCAATATGGCCGCCAAAATCCAAAATAGCGACAGAAAAAACCCCCTGAAAAGTATTCCTTCTATACCAATAGCAACATATACATGTGATATGTCGTTTCAGGGTGGGGTGGGGGCAAGAAACACACATATGCCATTTCCAAGCTGACAGAAGTAATTTCAAAGGAGATATACAAACATTGAGCATTTTCACGACTAAAGGTCTATACGTGTATTAAAAACAACTTTAAATTGTTCCAATTATCGACTGAGAAGTTGTTTAAATTCAAAACTGAGAAATAAGGCATCGGATGTGTATAATTTACTTTCCAGCCACAATCCCAATGTAGATTCTGGAGTATGCAATGCAGCATCACGTAGGATAGTATAATCACGATCTTGTGGTAAACTTTGGTATATAGGTTCATTGAGTGGTGTTTGTACAGACCCGTTCATGCACCAGGCATCCATTTCGGAAGAATGCAATCAAAGAGTGAAATCAAAATTGAATTTGTTGAAATTTGAAATTATCACTGTTACCTGTATTGTAAAAGGTTAGTTTCTACTGATTTTACATAATTAGATGAAATGTGGCTTATCGCATATTTCACAGTAGCAGGCCCTATATTTGAGTATTGGATTGGTGGTCGGGGCAAAAAATTACCCTGGCATCATCAACCCTCTGCAGGCCGCCGACATGGGCACCGTGAAGGGACATATTTAGACATTGTGGATTTCTTGTCTTGATTCTCCTAAAACTCATGATGGACTACAGCTAAATTCAGAATCTATTGCCAGTATATGCAGAAGCAGCTTTTAACGAAAAACAATATGTTATGAATTTATCTGCAATCCATCATGACTATTAGCATTGCACATATCCTCTGCGAATTAAGAGTCATGGTTGTTATTATTACATGTGTAGGTCCATAGTCGTTAAAATCCTTAAATTTGTATGTTTTCTCCTTCAAATTAGTTCTATCAGCTTTGAAATAACATATTCATGTTTTTTGTCCCCACAAGCCCTAAAATGACATATCCCACGTGTATGTTGCTCTTGGTATTGAATAAATACTTTTCGAGCCAATTTCTGTCGCCATTTTGGATTTTGGTGGCCATATTCGATTAACCGTTTATGAAATGAATTGTAAACTGTCTAAAACCCCATAAAATGATATATTACACCGGCCATTTCTACAACAATCTTTGTCAAGGTCAATTTCAGGCCTTTTTTGTCCGCCATCTTGGATTTTCGGCTCTCTTAGAGTTAACCCGCAGATTTCAGAGGTAGCAAACTACAAAGTTACTATGCCAATTTAGATTTTATATTGGTAGTTTTGACAAATGCACTTAGCCTTATTCTACTGTGGCAGAGTTTTTTTTTTATTCTGGTTGAATGGCATATTTACTATTGTCATATTTTCCATCCCACATAACCATTGTCAGTGTAAATAGCTTTATTTCTGATCTGTGTTCAATTATGTTACTCAAATTTTTTCTGTGTCCTGTTCTATGTTCAATTATCTTACTAAATAATCTCAAACATGCCATATTGATACCGTTTAATACATTCGAGTGTACAGGAAATTAAATGAAATGGGGTTTAATGTCTTTCTGCTCTGTTCCGATTTGGCTAATAAAGACCGCCATACGCCATACAGTATGCTATGAGGGAAAGTTTGCCCGGACCTACGACCTACTATCCATATCGAATTCCCACTGCCAGGCGTTCTTTTACGAGCACACCAATGTGTAGGTGGGTTTTCGTCCCATCCGAAGGACTATACGTTGTCCCTTGCCACGCACACTGTCTTGCATGAACTTGGCCAACACCGAGATTGAACTCGGTACCTCCAGTTTAGCGGGACAACGTCTTACTCACCGAGCCACAGAGACCCCCACTTTCGATTGTGTATGGTCTTATAGTTTCAGAACTTCATTTGTGAAAGTCCATTCAGTACTTACAGATATAATGGATTGAAAATTTGTCAACATTTGGCATCCACTGCTGGCGACATATACGGAATATGGTTAAAACAAACCAGTGCCACCTATAATCTTCGCTAAAATTTTGAGATGGGGCCTTTTTTAATCAGATTGAATCCAAACCGGGATAATATCATATTTTGATGCTTTTCCTTAATTATTAGTGTCATAATCAATGTTACTACCTTTTAACGTCGAGCCATGAGTACGACGCTGGCTCGCTAGCCTGGAGGTCGCGTGTTCGATCCATGCATTGTCCAAGAAATTTCATCGGGATTTCCCGGCGTGGTTTTCCCTTGTCAGAGGTGCAGGACAGAGGGCCTGACAAGAACAACTGTTTAGTCGTTAGGATGGGACGAAAAACCGAGGTTACGTAGCGTGCACGTAAAAGATCCCTTGGCAGTTGGAATTTGATATAAGAGTAGGCCATAATGCCGCTACCCGGGCAAAATGTCCCTCATAGCACACTATATGGCGTATGCCCGTCTTCGTTAGTCCATTCGGGGCAGAAAAGTAGGATGTTAAACCCCATTTCATTTCATTTCAGTTTAAAATGCAAATGATGACAACACAAGAAAATGGTCAATGTAAGAAAGAATATGCAAATTTCAGGGATAACTTCTTCACAATATTGTCAGTTTCTCTTGCCACCCACGGAATACTAACCTTCACATGATTCCCGAATATGGTATAATCACATATAATTTAAGCTCTAAGGAAATTCTCCAAGACAACAAACATCATTTTAAATGGCGTTTCTCGCATGTCATCAATATTATTACACTCAATAAACCTAAAACACATGTATATTCTTAAACCATTATCATATATCATGTTTATTCTTAACAGTTATTACATCAATATTTATATAATATGGTAATTTGATAATAAGTCAATATGGGATAATATGTCTTTATTCAATAACAGGAATATATATATTGACATACAAGCTGGAATCTGGGGTCAAGTTGACGCCGGCAAAAGAACATTACCACCTACTTCAAGTAGACAATTCAAGCATGTTTGAAGAATTGTTAAACTATAATTGCAAAACAAGCTATAGGACAACCATTAATCAGCTTCAATATCTAGCTAGACCTTGAAGACAGTTGGGCAGATTTTTTTTTCTGAATCGAATAACTAAGGAAAAGAAACTATATCAAAACAGTGGGAATGTCAAATGTAGAATTGGTGCGTTGGCAAGCAACCAATATACGCCCACCAGCGGCTTTCTTAAGAGAAGCAAAAACGTTATAGTGCATGTTGTGATTTAAAATGATTAGTAAGTTCTCAAAATGAATCCAGAAAATGTCACATGTCATCTTCACAGCTAGATATAGAGGTTAGTGTGTTTGTGTTTTAAATACAATTGATCAAAGTCTAGGGCCATGACAGATGTTTAAGACTACACTGCGTGTAAGAAAAACTTTTGACAGTTTCAAAGATATTATACACCCTGGTCGGAGGCACCCCTAGATCTTGAGGCGGAGAGAGAGAGAAATGGTAATTTCGGGACTAACATATGGTTTAATTTTATTGTCTTTAGCAGTGGGAGGAAACCGGAGGACCCGGAGAAAACCCACGAGGTTGGACAGGCGACCCTACTCCTTGTCACGTACAACCGGGGATTCGAAACCTCGCCAGTTGCCTCAATGGTAGGCTTTATGATACAACATGCACGTGCTAACCATTCGGCCATCCGCCCCCCCCCCCCCATATCTTGAGGCACCCCAAGATCATAAGGCACTGGACTTCAGCCTGGCAAGCCAACAAGTAAATCCCCCCTAGATCTTGAGTCACTAGGCGTCAGCCTGACAAGCAAATAGGTAACCCCGGCACTGTTCACAAGAAATCACCAACTGACCGATGACGGCACAATAGGTTCGCAAGAAGCAACAAGAATTGTGTTTTAAATTTTGTGTTTTTTGTTAATAAAAATCAACGGCGTGAAGCTAGACTATTATTAGATATAATACAATTGATAACTATTGATTTTAATATATCTTTACAGACGTAATTTGTTCAATCGGTATTCGTTTCTCTTTTTTTTAAAAAAATACAATCTCATTTTAGTTTCGTGTTATTACTGGCGTCCATAAAACTCGTCTTGTCACGATAAGTAGGTTGAAGTTTAATAATCTCGATTTCTCTTCTTTCTTACGAAAAACAGTACAGAAGGGTGCTTTGTGTTGATAATTTATACAAGAAAAGTTAGAGAGTTAAGTGCTATTTACAGAAGAAACAAAGTACTCAATTATTCTGCCAAGACTAGCAAATTATGGTGTGTGGAACAAGGCTGCACTATGATGCAGATTAATTTTGATTTATTTGTCTTGGTGTATGTAAACTAACATACACTGATTAATGGGTGAAATCAACAGTTCAAAGAGATATGCTTTCCACATTTCTTTTTCTTTTGAATCTGTATAACTAGCTAGTATTGCTCCAATTAGCTACACGTATAACTAGTGACGGTTGATGTGCATGCTGTTCAGTATGCGGACACCTATACCACTTAACGTTTGAGGAGCTCACATAGCAAACATTCGTTATACTATTTCGCTATGGATTCACTTTTTTTCAATTTCAACTCTAGAACCCCTTTCATCGAACAAGTGATGAAAACTCGTTGACTTTCACAAGTTCGCCAATCCACACCCTTGCCATTAATTCAGTTCAAAGTCCATATAATTTGCTATACAGGAGTCATTGAGACAGAGTATCACATGCAATTCAACGCTCTGACCGAGATATTGCCGAGAACACACCCTATCAACCAATGAATTTGACATACAGGACTAACTAATTATATCTTCTAATCAATTGAGACAAATTGGGATTATGCTAATTATTAAGACCCTTATTAGCTACCAAGTCATAATCGAAACGTAAATTCCTCGTCGTGCCAACTTTAGATACGTAAACTATTTAAATTCCAAGTGAGGTGAGAATACATGAAGCCAATTGATAAAAGGCATCAGGATACCGATTTAAGTACTTCCTCACTGTACTATAGATATTACCATGATTTAACGTGTATTAGTTCATTTATCACATTCCTATCATTTGATGAATTGGATTTAAGCCAAACGTGAACAATAGTTTTAAAACCATCGATTAAAATGTATAGAAATTTTAAATACACTTGATATCCCATGATTACATTTTAGATTTATTTGTTGGATTAGTATATATACCAAAATACGTGATATTAATTAGCATGAACTTTTCCGTCTTTAATTTCTTGGACTAAATGAAATGAAATGGGGTTTAACGTCCTACAGTTCTGCTCCAACCGGGATTATGGAGACGGACATACACCATCATACAGTGTGCTATGAGGAAAATTTTTCCCAGACAGCGGTACTGCGGCCTACTCTTATATCGAATTCCAACTGTCAAGGGATCTTTTACGTGTACGCCAATGTGTACACGGGACCACTGACTAGGAGGAACCACACCGGAAAATTTCCATGAACTTTCTCGGCCAACCCAGGGATCGAACACGGGGCTTTCGGGTTAGCGAGCCACCGTGGCCCCCTTTCTTGCAAAGACCAATATTAAACGAAGTGCGAGTCGACAATCCAGTTCTTTAGCGCACGCCACCTCCCTATATATCTAAAATAATGACCAGTCAATTTTTACTTCGAGGGATTAGGTTAGATACTAAACCGAAAGATGAAGTTAGTATTTCGCCATTAATAATTAACGTTATCAAAGTAGAAGTAACTGGTAACTACTTGTATTTATTCCATCTCTAACATGGTGAAGATACTATCATTAAGAAAATATTCCAAAAAGTTCTTGCTATCTAGAATCTAAGTCAAGCTGTGATGTGATCTTTAAGGTTTGTAGAAATGTTACTAATGTGATATTTATTGTATTGGAGTTGATATACTTTGAGTATAAGTATAAGGTTGTGGTGGTTTTCTACAGGTGTCCAGCATTCATTCTTAAACTAAAGTTTGTTTACCAGATAACAAGAGAGTATATAATAGTAACAGAAATAAGTCTGATTATTAAAAGTTCCTACACAAAACTACCTCCTGTAATAGACATGCACTTGATATCGATGCACTGCATGTATCTAGGTGAACTAATGTATACGGTTCCGTTATTGAATATTTCAAAGCTATGGACTCGCACCGATTAATTCGGTTCTTGACATCGGAACGATGTGGGTACGTTTACATAGGGCCGGTAGATATGCTTCTTCCCCTCTAAATCACATTCAAAGACGGAGCAAGAACAGCATATTTGTCTTGGCTGTTTAAAAAATACAGGTTTAGTGGAAACATGCCATGTATTACTATAGGTTATTAGAAGTTGCTGGAAGTCTAAGGACGAAAGGTAATTCCAAGATTGTTAAGATTATAAAACAAGAGGATTAATTATAAGCGTGAGGCCATATTACACCACATGGTCGAATGGTTGAATATAATCGGATTTATTAGATCGTCACGACAGCTATATTTGTTACAATAAATACAGTTTTCTGCTTTAAATGAGAATTGGACTATAGTTTATAACATCATTGTTCTCGGATTTACTCAACTGGCGTGGTTTCGAAACCCCGGCTGTACGCATCAAGGATTGGGGACGCCTGTCCAGCCTCGTGGGTTTTCTCCGGGTCCTCCGGTTTCCTCCCACTGCTAAAGACCCCTACGCGCAAGCGAACTATTGAAATAAAGTTAAACCATATGTTAGTCCCGAAATGACCTAGTTTGTGTTGAGTGGACGTTAAACCCCATTTCTCTCCCTCTCTCTCTCTCGGATTTACTATGGATTATCGGCAAACTAAGATATAAAAGTCTGCCGGAATTTCGGGAACACCCCTCGAAAATATAAACGTTGGCAATTTATTTGCAAACGCTGATAATAAATATAGATGCTTTCCATTGTTCCTGAATTCCAATGCTAAAAGACCGCCATACCTACGTCTGTTGAGATTTGGGGATACAGAAGGAATTTCAGAAAAGACGATTAACCAAGCACTTTTGTTCAATTAGTGTGCTCTTATGGTATACCACAACTACGTTATGCAAGGAAAATAATATACTTACTTTAAATCACCAAATTCTTATCATGCACAACGTTCTTCCTGTTGTTAAAACGAGGCGTGGGATGGATGACAAAAAGCAAATACGAAATAGTCCGTAAAGCTATTAGAACAAGTAATTATTCAGCTGTTCAAATTATCTGCCTTGTTCGAGTTTTTTCTTTGAAAATAAAAAAGTTAAAAATTGAAATCAGATTAAATGGTTTAGATATCGGAGGTCCCGTGCCATGAAGATCATTAAATAATTTAACGGCTTACTGGAATTTGACACTTAATACCGTCTAAGCTCAACAAAATGTTGATTCAATCGGAAACTCCCGCCTGCTTTGAATGCATTAAACATTAAAGACGGGATAAGTCTAAAGATACACTTTTCTGCGAAATTTTAAGTGATGAAAAACGAAACGAAATAGGATCTGTGTCTTAATCAAGATTGCAATTTTCTGTAATTGGATTTGTGAATATCGCCAGTATGTCTTTAATGCTGATTAGGCTCTGTAGATAGCCAATCCCATTGATAGTTTGTGATGCAAGAGCCAAATTGTCTCTTCTGTAATCTCAGCATGAATCCCCGGCATCTAAGAGATATACTATAAAGCTCTATGATTTAACAAATACGATCAAATATAATTTAGAACGAAGGAAATACTACATTGTTATTGCGCGTAAAAATGAATCTATGTTTAAGTAGGTAATGACATTAACATTCCCTGTAGACTGGGGTGAAGCTTAATCAGTTCAAGGAAAATCTCATCTTTTACACGTAGATCACAGTTGAAATCTCTGGCATACACCTTTTTACTCTTATTAACCCGATTATTTTCTTGCGTTCTACTAGCAATAGCCTAGTTCGATATTTTTCTTATTCTATAGAACAGAATGATTAGTTACCTCAATCATAGTTTAAAGCACGTATCTAGATTTTCCTCAAAATAACATTTGTGTTTGTTAAAACATCCATTTCCTTTATTTTTCATAAGAACAATAATTAAGTGATCTCGAAGACGTCTGAATTGTTTTTGCTGACGTTGTTTACCTTAACCAGAAATCTTGACATTACCATAACAGACTACATATTTGCGATGAACTGGTGGCAAACTTACAAGAGAGATAATAAACTCTGGAACATCGGTAAAAAGCGTTCATTAGTCTTAAAGACAATATATTTCAGCTCAATACATTTTTTGGCTCGACCTTCTCACCTGGCATATGCTCTCACCTATTTATATCAGTATGTATTTGATTAAGTTGATAGATTGTGCATCCTACAGGTATTGGCAGGTGATTTACTGACATTTTACCTGATGCACAGCATTTACCTGCCATCCAACTCCCAACCAGATATAATTATATACCTGTACATGAAACCTCACCTTAAGTAAGTGTGATATGACGAGTGTAGAGGAAGTTTAGTAAATTCGGGGGGGGGGGGCTAGTGTTTTAACGCGTGGGCTTGATATCACAAGATCTGTCACTGAGTCAAATTACGTGGTTCAATTTCCTGCTTCTACATGACAAAGAGTAGGGTAACCTGTCCATCCTCGTGGGTTTTCTCCGGGTCTTCCGGTTTTCTCACAATTATAAAGACCCCTATGCGTGAGCGAATTATTGAAATAAAATTGAACCATATGTTTGTCTCAAAATGACCTAGTTTGTGTCGAGTAGCCGTTAAACCTCGTTTCTCCTTTCTCTCATCACATGTGTTCTATGCCGTGTCTAATTATGTCTCTCAAAATTATAACATCCGACGCACAGAAAGATACAATTATATATATCTGCATGAAATCTCACCTTAAGTGTTGATGGAAGTATATTCAAGTAGCAATCCAATATGTAAAAGAGAAGAATTGTAGAAAACAGGTCACACTACATGTGTTAAACTTGTGTATAAGAGCTGCAGTTTTTGTAATATCATTGCCAATTATGTTGGAAACTGATATTAACCTTTATGTAAAAACAACACCCATTATTGTAACACAACGCCTACTCTGAACTGAAGTCATCATTTTTGTCTTAGTCCTGCCTGCCCACTTCTGTAAACGTGATTATTTTAGTTATTATGCGGAAAATGTTTAAAAATTGTACTAACTGGATTTCATTGCGTGCGAATGGGGGCGAATCTCTTTATTTTGTCTCCTTAATCAATTAATCAAATTCTGTTCGTCCATTTAAACGTTTAAAAAACACGGTTTGGGTGGTTTGGTCACATTTAGTTGACAACTTGTTCGGTCGAACGATCGATTTCAGTCGGTAGGTATATTGTCGATTAATAATTAATTATTCGGGTTGTTTAAATGAGATCCAAAGATCAGACCAGAATATATGGAATTCGAATATAAGCTAGTAACATTACTTTGGTTTGATCTATTTAAGATGAAATAAATCCATTTATTCGCGACCACTGGGAACCATGCCGGCAAAGTAATTCACGTTAAATCCCCTTGCTGATTGGAATCTTATTATTCTCATCGAAAAAAATCCAAAACTTGTGAAATAACTGCCTTTTAAATAACTGTAATCTACTAATATTCAAATATCTGGATTTACACACTTGTTTGATGAGAGCTTCGTGGAATGTAGGTATACGTTTCTAAAGCCCCCTTCACACGCAACGAAGACATGGCTCTATACGCACTTATTACGCGCAAAAATTCTATAGATATCGGGGAGTTCGCGATAAAATTCGGAAAACTCCCTCAAGTGTGAAGGCAACCATGCTCTCAGTACGCGCAATATCGCAGAAATGTTCACTCTTTTCAAAGATCTCACTACGCGTACACTCGCTCTTCTCACGCAACAATGCCGCAACTTTCACGATAACTAAGGGACCAGACTGTACATTAGCAAACGCTTGTTGGAATACTTGGTCTGTGTATTTTTATCCAAGGTCAATGGATCATTCCGTGCTAGTCCATGAATGACCAGTTCTTAATAAGAATGAACAAGTCCATGGTCAGTTACGAAATGCACATGTGCCTTGATAAATGGGTTAATGATGGAATTTTATTATTACTATTCTAATACTATCAGAGGGACAAGGGTCAAGAATGATTGAGTCATCTGTCAATTTCTGTAGTTGTATGGAACACGTATCTATAGAACATGTTTTTTATCTCTTTCAAACTGTTGTTGTGTTGTATATTTCTGAGTTATTATTCAGATTAGAGGTAAATGGCGTTGTGTAACACATCAAAATCAACCTGAAGACCAAGACAAAACATGGATAAAGTTAGCTCTCTTATGCTCGGTTCCCACTGTAGAGCGATGTGTTACCATAGGATTGTCCCTATTGAGTCAATGATCCGGTACGTGCAGATAGGTTCGGATACGTTTCGATTCGATTAACACCATTGCTACGATTGACCTCAATATATGATAAGACTTGGTAGAATCACCACAATTACTCCACGATTTAAAAACACGATTTTAATCGTTGCACGAATCGTGATAGTGGGAACCTAGCATTAGACATAAATTAAAGTGGATGGATCCTGGGGGTAGGCGGTCGTATGCGTCCACTAGTACCATACTGGAAACACCAGATTCTACCCACCGTGCACATTAGCAGAACTTTAAGGGTTGGGGATCAGGTATGATATAGATTCTCATATCACTCCTGTTATTTTTTCTCTAGCGAAATTGGGGATCACGATGGCTAAGTGGGTAAGACGCTGGCTTGCTAGCCTGGAGGTTGGGTTTTCGATAACTGCATTGGTTGAGAAAGTTCATCCAGATTTTCCGGCGTGGCTCTCCCTTGTCAGTGACGCAGGACGGAGGGCCTGACAAGGACAACTGTCTAGTCGTTCGGATGTGACGAAAAACCGAGGTCCCGTGTACACATTGGCGTACACGTAAAAGATCCCTTGACAGTTGGAATTCGATATAAGAGTAGGCCGTAGTGCCGCTGTCCGGGGAAAATTTCCCTCATAGCACACTGTATGGCGTATAATGCCCGTCTTCATTAGCCCAGTTTAGAGCAGAACATTAGGACGTTAAACCTCATTTCATTTCTCTAGCGAAACCCTAGACGTATCCCATTCACTATCTGCTAAATATATTGTCCTTGTAAACGTGGACAAATAGCTCTAAGATAATGGAAGAGAACGACCTTTATTGATAACATTGATCTATATGTGGTATTTATCATCTGATTAGAGTTAGTTTATATCTGAATTGATTGGACAAGTAAGTTGTACCATTAACCCACAGAGCGTCCTCAGCTATTGGACATTTAATAGGATAGTCATAAGGGGATGAATTATGTGGATGTTATAGCTCCTTTAATCTCCTCATTTAGTTGTTATTGGCTTAACTATTCCGCTGATATTTTAATAGAATTTGTTCTGGAGATACAGGAAAGGCCAGCCAATTAACCAAGCCAACTGGTTTACTGTGAATAATCATTCTAATGTGTTTGGGCAGTATAATGGAATAATAGATTACAGAAGTGTAGGCACATGTTAAGAAAATGTGTTATAAATAATTATTATGTGTAAACCAACGTGTGTTCATTAAGTAATAGAAAGCTCATTTCCCCCAGTCTTACATATTGACGGGCATATTCTATCAACTATGACAGGAAAGATAACGTCGCAAGAATGTGTTCAAATACGATGGGGTTGCTTCCCTTACCCTTATCAACACTCCAAGTAGATTTTAAACATTCACTCTAGAACCCTGTCCAGTATTGCGTTCACAAGCTTTCATAATTTTTTTAACGAAGTGGGGAATTTGACAGCAATATACTTCCACTTGAATCGTGGGGGTATATAAATCTATTACTCTAACCTCCTTGTATTTTTACACATTATTCAAACTGATATTTGGAATTCTTGACATTCTGTGTTTGTCTTAAAATAAACAGTGTCTGTGTTATGGAATGAGTTATCCATATCGCACAATGGATGTTTGATTTTGTTCACTCTGTTACGCCCACACTGCTGACCTTTTATGGTCTTATTAAAATACAGCGCCAGGTTTTATTGGTGTTAAATAGAACACTTCGGTACAAAATGAAGGAATTAATTGTCGGGTATGGACAGAATTAATAATAAAAGCTCATAGTTCAGGTGATGGGGTAAGATTAACGTCTAGAATCTTCCAATAAAAGTAATTTATCAGGCCAATATCGATCTCTTTATCGCCGAGTCTATAACTGTATTATTTGAAATAACAGCAATGTATTTCCTACACGATGGCTAAGATAAATATATAGCATATAGTTAATCTAGGGTGGCCTTTACATAACTCTTTATTTTCAATCAGCAAGATAATTTAAGCTTTCCTTTTTATTTTGGTCACCATTTTCCTTCGTTGTTGCACGTTTGATTCGTTTTCTGTTGTCATTTCGTCCTTGGTGAATTGTTGTTCAGATCCAATCATATTTCCACAGGTTCATGGGTTTCTAGTGTTAATATGATGTGAATAACTTATTATGATAACAAAAATAACTATGATGATTTGATTATTGGCTTATGGTAGCAATCAAAGTTATCAAGAATATGGTGTTATTACATTATAACATATTCATAACTTGCATTCGGGAGTAATCAAGCTTGACCAAAACAGCCGGAAGTTGGTTTGTTAAGGCTGATAACAGCAATATAACAGTAAAGAAATATGGAAAATTAGTCAGAGTAAGATTTCCTGATTGGGTTACCGTGCCATCCTTTCTGTACGTCTTGATTATATTTTGATAATATTCACAAAAGTTTAACTTTGATTTCGGAAATAGTTTCCCATATGTCAGTGATTGATATGTATCGATTAATCTGACTGAAACATTACTGGTCCACCCATGCAGATCGATATTATGCATTGTTCGATCGTGTTAAAACGGTCACCGAGTTCTTGCAGAAATCTGTTGGTTAAAATAAGAGATACTGTATGAACGTATGACTCAACGGTTGCATAAAAGAGATGTGTTATTGTGTCAAAGATCCCTTTGTTTCTAGGACCATCACACATAACAGACAGAGAAAAAATCAGATTTAGACAAAAAGTGTCCAGATATGCTGTTTGATAACATATTTTAAGACTTCTTTCCGACACTTGAATACATCACAGGCAACTTGGAGAGTCTCTCCAATGTGACTAATCTTTTCATTCTGTGTTGAATTCCACGCAACACGGCAGCTGGTTTTTGACTAGTGACATATTATCTATATTTGATTCCAAAATGTAAAAACCCATATTAAATTTTGGGATCATGGTTGTCATCTATGTCGGATGCTCTTTCAGACATTTAGTTGCTGGATATGCTTATTTATTGAACTCCTAAAGGCCTACCTGTAAAAATCATATGGCAGAAATACAGAAAGGGAAACAACAACTAGTTCTGAGTTAAATTAAACCTAAACGTTATCCCTTTAACCATCCAGGTTTACATATTTGACACTTCATCAATATATTTATTTAATGGACGCCTTTCTTTTAAAGATAAATTTTAATGGGCTATAGTCCAAGGTTTACAGCACTTCAAATTTCTGAAAAGCTATTCAAACTACCACCCGGCGATCAGTGAAGAAGACGGGAAAAGGCACTTTTAACATGGAATATCAACTTAATGCCCTTCTTAATGTATTGGTTATCACGTCCTCAAACATGGTTTATTCCAATCAAAGAAGGCATAATGGTAGCTTAATGGATTTCTACGGTTTAAATATTATAACTACGGTAAAATCAAATCGTAACTAGATGAAGGCAATTCCTATTTTTCTACATTCGTTGCATATACAAAGGTGTTAGACAACTAGTGATATTTCTATATTAAGATACGTACTTCATCTCTTTATCAACTTATTTATTGCCCCGCGAGAACATGTAGCATATGCCTGATTGTACAGTTTTAAAAATGCTTATCAAGCATTCTTAGAACTTAAAAGGACGTATAAAAGTATAATATAACACAACCAGGTTGACAGATTCATAATATAAGTACTGAATTAATAGATAATAGATCATTCTTTGTATACGTTCGGTCTATTACAATCCCTTTAAGAGAAGTGGGAGCCAAGGTGACTCAATGTGTGTGACGTTAATTCGTGTTCGATCCCTATGTTGACCGAGGAAGTTCATCGGAATTTTCCAGTATGGTTCCAACTTGTCAGTGATGCAGGACGGGGGTGGGGGCTAGAAAAGGACAGCGTATAGTTGTTCGGATGGGATGAAAACTCGAGATCCCGTGTACACATTGGCGTGCACCTAAAAGATCCCTTGACAGTTGGAATTCGATATAACAGTAGGCCGTAGTGCCGCTGCCCAGGCAAAATTTCACTCATAGCACACTGTATGGCGTATGTCCGTCTTCATTAGCCCAGTTGGTGCAGAAAAGTAGGACGCTAAACCCCATTTTATTTCATTTTGGAGGAGCTTGATAACAATTCGGTAAACAATTGACTTCCATCGTGATCACGTGGCTAAGTGGGTAAGACGCTGGCTCGCTATAGCCTGGGTTCGGGTGTTCGATCCCTGCAGATTTTATGGCCTGGTTTCGCCTGACAAGGACAGCTGTCTAGTCGTTCGGGTGGGACGAAAAACCGAGGTCCCGTGTACATATTGGCGTGCACGTAAAAGATCCCTTGGCAGTTGGAATTCGACATATGAGTAGGCCGTAGCGCCGCTGCCCGGGCAAAATTTCCCTCATAGCACACTGTATGGTGTATGCCCGTCTTCATTAACCCAGTTTAGGAGCAGAACAGTAGGACGTTAAACCCCATTTCATTTGACTTCCATCGTTGAACAATTTTCCTTGAAAAGAAAGGAAGTCGGTCTGTATATTTATTTTAAAATATAATGGCGAAAGTTTAGCAGGAAAATAATTGCGAAAGTTTAGAAGGAAAATAATGGCAAGCATACCCTTAGTGTCCCAGAGGCCCAGTTCGCACATCTTCCTGGTCTGTTGGAATTATTATTCACGTCACGTCATGTTGGATTATTATTCACGTCACCTCATGTTGGATTAAGTTGATTAGGAAGCAATTACTAAGTAATAATCATCGTTTAATTTACATAAGTTTTTTGGCCTATTCTACTTTGGTATTCTGTGGGATAGTGAAAACTGCACTAGAATCTCATTGTCGGTACGTCAACAAATATTCAGAGAGAAGTCATTATGGAAGCGATGGAAACGAGCACAATATGGGTTCGTCGCAATTAATGGCGACTGTTTTCATTGGCCTACTAGCTTCGCTTGCAGACTAATGAAAATAGCCGAGTTCATTAGCAGAGACAACAATTGCAAGCTAAAATCTTTAGGCGACTGTACCAAGTCGGAAAAACAGATATGATCATTTTACGGTCATAGCCATTGTCACCTAAATCATCACTGCGTATCCGCGAATTATGGCCTTGGTAATTTCAACAAAAAAGCGTAGATGACCCAACAGGTGATTGTTGATAAGCATAGGTGTACGGGCTCGATGGATTTTAAAGGAGCAGAACATGAAATGCCCGAAAAAATTTCGGGTTACTGACGACCCCCACCCCTCCCCAACAAGAAGATTTTGAAAATTTGACAACCACAAACGCGTCTTCCTGTTATTCCAGCCAATGAATACAACAACTTCAAAGTTGGGTGATTTGAATTCCCATCAACCAATCAATCGGGAGAAATTTTTGAAAATTTAACTGCCGCAAACGCGTTTTCCTGCTATTCTAGCCCCCGAATACAGCAACTTCAATGTGGTCCAATATAGCCTACCTGAATCCCAACTAATCAATCAACCAATCGTCGCGGGATATGGGGGCTGGAATAGCAATCATTTTGCAACCGAAATTCCACTCTATGCCGATTTGAATTCTAACCATCCTATCAGACTGTTGGGGTTGCATTCACAAAAAATTAATCGATGCACGAAAAATGTCGCACAAAGCAGAGTGGCTCCAGACAAAATGTATGAACCCATAGTCGATTCAATACAAATTTGTGTTTTTCAATTAAAAAAAGTTAAATTTAGTGTTTTATTTTGCCTAATAGATGAAATAATAGTTTTTGTTTTCACTTTACCCGTCTGTCAGAAAAGTCACATTGCCCGAAATTTTGGGGGTCACCTGCACCCCCTCCCCTGCCCACCTGGTTCATGCGTCTATGGACTGATAGATAATTTCTCTGTACCTTACAGTCACAATCAGGGCCGGGTTAAGCTTGCACGGGGTTTCTGGCTGAAAATGTTAGTGAAAAGCGGGCATATTCTGGTCATTTTCTGTCACACTCACACAAATGCGATTGTCAATGTGGTAGAGTAGATAGATAAATTAATTTATTTAACACAACCATACTAAATGACACATTTATTTATAGTACAAATTCTTTTTTAGAACTAATTCGGGGGGGGGGCATTTATAATGTTGTGGTTATTTTGCGATGATAGGAATTCGCCATGCAGGATCGTGTGCTTTCCATCTAGTGGTTTGTTTGAATGGATTGCATGACCCATAACACCTGGTTGTAGACATCACAAATGACCACTAGCATGAATAGCGGCGGCGTTATGGTTTGCTATGCTATACGATTCAGTGCCCCCCCCCCCCCCAGTATTTTATTAACTCCTACACGCGTTCCCAACATGATTAAAGAGTCAAATTGAGGGGACATAGATAACTACTTACAAAGTATAATAAGCACAAGTGGCAGAACACCAACAGACATCAAGGGCCGATTTAAAAGGGGTCAGAACAGCATTTTGTCAGTCAAAACAACTATGAGAAAAGATGAACAACCAACGTCTCCAAACACTAAGGTCGATTTAAAAGCCGTGTTAAAATATGACTAGAACAATTAAGCTAGCACGATTCCGCATCACCTCCATAACGAAGAATGTGTTAACTCTTCTAGTCAGAAGAGTCAGCTCCAATGGATGATTGACCAACAAACAATCCGTGACGATATAAAGAACAGAAGAGGGGAAAAGATAGTTTTGAGGATAGATGAGAACCCCACAAGAGTATGTTAATGGTGTACATCAGTAGGAAAGACACCGAAAGAAACGTGGGGACGGGTAGTTGTATAAGAGATAGACAGGCAAGGTTTATCATTGGGAATGTAAAATTTAGCGAAATATAAAGGAAGACGGATAATGTATAAAGGAGTATAAAGAGGTTACGCCTAAACACCGGGAAATGGCTAGCAATAGACAAATCTTTTTCCTGTATTAAATAAGCTATTTAAGTTCTACACAAATGGTATTTTACTTGACAAATATATTCTATTACCATCTTTAAATCATTGAATTATTTATTTATAGAAATCTGACTTTCAAAATGAGTAATTTTATAGGTAACGGTTATATGGGTAAATTGCTGGGTGCCTAAATTAAATCAATTATTTTGGTGGTACATATTTATATCCAACTTGACACTGATTACCCAAGCTAAACGGGGGCCAAATTCTAGCTGTATAATGAAACATACTGTCCAATAAATTTAACCAGGAATTTCTTTGAATTGGGTCAAAAATGATTAGGTTAATCTAGAATGCAAAATAGGCTTTATATAGATTGCTCCACGATACAAATATATATTGATCATTAATATAATATGACAAGTCGCACCTTTTTTCCCATTTATCATCACTAAATAAATGATTATGTTATGCAGGTGCAGCCGGAACTGTTACGTAATAACATTTGAAGTTAACATTTAATATGGAGCACCCAACAACATGTCAACAGGTCAAAATTTTCACAACATCTGCAATAAAGAATCCATCAAAACAACATGCCCACATTGAAACAACCCGCACTAATTTCAACAACTACCCCCGTCAATTAGTCAAGAAAATTATTAAGACATCCACTAAGCTTTCCTCATGTTAGAATACAAAAACCAAATAAACCAAAAAATGGGAATTACCATACCATTCCAAAGTAAACTATTATACCCGCTCAAAAGACTCCTCATTTCAATACATAGCAATCCAGGCCACGTTTTCAAAAGGATGAACCCTAAAAGATCTCCATAGAGCGAATTGGTAAACTTCCTCCTACCAATCAACCGACTCCCAAGGGGCGTTTATGAAGTCGTCTATACCTGTGGCAGCAAATATATTGGAGAAGGGGACATCCCCTTGACAAAAGAATCAGCCAGCACAAATCCAAGTCCTCTACTACCAACCTGGCCGTGGCCCAGCACCTACAATCCAACCTAGGACACAGAATCAAATCATATAAAACCGATTTTGACGGAACATGAAATATAGGTTTATCTCCAAATAATCTGGGTTCCTTTCGTTATTGGCAAGTATCAGATCAAAACTTTATGGATTTACGAAAAATCACGTGTTTAGCTTGTGGGCACTCTACAGGTCACAATTTTTATCTGATTTAGAAACTGTAAGTTTGTAACCCTAAGATCCCGTTTCCTTTCGATATTCGTGCATATCAGACCGTAACTTCCTGGATTATGGCCCCTGATTGTACGAAAAATAACGTTTTTAGCTTGTGGTCCCTCTAGAGCTCTAGAGATCACATTTTTATCAGATTTACATAAACGTTTACAAATCTCACCATAACACCCTAATGTCGGTTGAGTTCGTATTTCGTGAAAATTGGAGCCAAACTGCCTGACAAAATGGCCACTCCTTGTACACAAATAGTGTAAACATATGTAATAACAAGATTGTGGACGCTCTAGAAGTCACAATTTTTATCAGATTTTGATGAAACTTATATGTTTATGTGCCAAAGATCTCGGTTCAATTCGCTATTTGCGCATATCAGACCATAACTTCCTGGATTATGGCCTCTGATTGTACGAAAACATTTTTATCCGATTTTAAAAAAAAAACGTTTATATAATTCATCGTTACACCATAACGGTGGTTGAATTCGAATTTCGTAAAAAATCGGAACAAAACTACCCGACAAAATAGCCGCTCCATATACGCAAGTATTTTAAAAGTAAGTATAAATACCAAAGTTGTTGACCCTCTACTAGAGGTCACAATTTCTATCCGATTTTGATGAACCTTAAAATATATGGTTATATCCCAAAGATCTTGGTTCCTGTATTCATTCACGCATATGGGATCGTAAATTCCTGTATTATGTCCCCTGACTGTATGAAAAATCACTTCTTTTTTAGCTTTTTCTCTGTCCATTCCTTGCAAAAGGTGGGCGTATCTGGCATGACAACCCCTTGTTCTCCTTTCCGGAAGAGAACCCGCCGCGTTTTCTGTCTACCTTAGAGTGCTAATGGCAGGCTAAAACTCCGAGGTTGTTTGTATTACTGTATTAGCGTGATAACGTTGAGAGAATACTCTTCAAAACGTCGCAGAATTAAAGATACATTAGTTAAGAGCTTTATAAAAAGTTGGCCACTCTTGCTACAATAATTCAAAAATAGATGATGAAAAGAAAATGTGAATATTTCAGTCAAATTACTATGTTATGGACGGAATTACCACTGTTGGAAGTTTGGATTAGAAATAGGCATCAATTGTGTCTGCACCGTCTATGAGAATTGGCGATCGTTTGATTGACAGACGATGATAACTCCACCCACATATTCTCGATTATCAAGTAACATGTTCAATGGCTATGGTAGCCTCACTTGGCAGGCCTTTCATCACCAGTTTCCGGTAGTGATCCCGTCTTCATTAGCCCAGTTTAGAAGCAGAACAGTAGGACGTTAAACCCCATTTCATTTCATTTCCGGTAGTGACATCAGCGACTAACGGTAAACGTTAGCTTGGTCCGCCATTTATTGATTTAATTTTAAATGGACGACTGTTTAAATCCAAACTGTATGCAAGTCATCCGTGGGTCTACAAAGTTGATTTTGAGCTTGTCGTGTAAATAAAGGCCTAATTAATAATTTCTATAACATCTGAAGCCTAAATAAAGACTTGCAATAGAGGCAGATTTAGCTCTTGCATAATATGTTTAAATAGTTGTTCAGCGACCTTTATTTATCTCAAATATATTCCTTCCTATTAAACATTACCGCAGATTACTTCCGTTACTTATATAGATAGCTGAAAAGTCAATGAGTATTTTGAAAGGTATGTGACACTGACAGTTACTAATATAAAGAAATATGGACGGTTTACTAATTAATACAGGTGTCATCAATTATTAAACAAAATAATGACCACATCCGCTATATCAATATTCATGGCACGCGTTTGTATACACTACTAATTTGTTAAATTACGGAGTCCGGGAGGTGCAGAAAAGTAACACGTTAACCGCTATTTCATTCCTTGTTTAATTACTGTAATGTTATTAGATGAACTGTTTCTGGCAATAGACACTTGCTGTAGAGCTATGAACGTTATACCTCTTTTACTGACGTACATGTATCGGGAAGCGATTACAATTTCTACAAAAATAGGTATGTTTACCTAAAGAGTAGCTCCAATCCATCATTGAACACTTCATTATTGATTAAGTTTCATTTATAGCAAAGTTTGGGGGCGGTTATGTGGAGGTTTCCACAAGATATTGACGCTTAAAAATGACAAAACAATTTGAGAAATTGTATGATCTTTGGAAATGCTGTTCTATTATTGGACTGAAAAACTCATCAGCCTCTGGTGAATATATTGGCACGGAAAACACCACAGAAAACCTTTATCAAAATTATTGCAAATCGAAAATATTGTAAAATACTGTACCACACACACACAAAGATGTAAGGAAAATGAGAAGATTTTATTTTAGTGGGGTGGGATTGGGTCACCTTTCACTTAATCCAAGGATTTAAAAGTGAAGTAGAGCAAATATGAACATATTAATAGAACTATTTTAATATTAAAATAAAACCAGTTGATATAAGTTACACATTAATTGACTGTACACCTTTTTATTGTGGCTTGGATGGCTAAGGAAATTAAATACACATGTTGACAAGGTGCATTAAGCACTCTACATGTATCACATGTCTAATCTGCATGGAATTTGTTGCTATTTCATTCAATCATAAGAATTATTGATAACGTTATTTTCCAACCATCACATTTTTGATAACGTTATTTTCCATCCATCACATTTTAGATAATGTTATTTTCCATCCAGTTATTAATAACGTTACTATATTTCCACTCAATGTAACATTATCAATAATCAATAGCGAACAAAAACCTGCATTTATTTTGTTGAAAGGTAATGGGAATAAATAGTCTGTTCGAAGTTCTTATAAGGTGGAAATGAAATACTATTACCTTAAAAAAAAGTCAAACACACATTTCTAAACCGCAAAATTGATCATTATTTATCTGTGGTTCTTTTTTGCTATCTCAGGATACTATTACGCAAACACTCATATGAAGGAGCAAACCCGCTAAGCTATCACAATATATGAATTTTAAATTCATAAAATGGTCCCTTAGTATATGAATCAAGATATAGATAAATGGCATATTATTACATTTGTTTTAATCTTCCTGGTGGAAATAATATGTTCCCTTACTGTGCAAGGAGAAAGGGGTGGGGGGGAAACGTCCAATCGACACAATCTAGGTCATTTCGGGACTAACATATGATTCAGTTATATGTCAATAATTCACTTGCGCGTTGGGGTCTTTAGCAGTGAGAGGAAACCGGAGGACCCGGAGAAAAACCCCAAGGTTAGACACGTGACCCTGCTCGTCCGTCCGTCTGTCTATTCGTTCACATTTTTTGAACACAATTTTATCCGATTTTGACGAAACTTAAAATATATGGTTATATCCCAAAGATGTCTGTTCCTTTCGATATTGGCATGTATTGGACCGTAACGTCATGGATTATGATCCCGGATTATACGAAAAATCACGTTTTTAGGTTGTGGACCCTCTAGAGGTCATAATGTTCGTCCGATTTTGATGAAACTTAAAATGTATGTTTACAACCCAAAGATCTTGGTTCCTTTTGATATTCGCGCATATTGGACAGTAACTTCCTGGATTATGGCCCGTGATTGTGAGCTCTCTAGAGATTTGAAAAGTTAAAATCATCGTGTTTATTATCAAATTGAGTTTGTTGGTAACCTATCCAAATAGGGTGTTGCCTACAGGTTGTGATGACAGAAAAGGTAATTCTCGGATTCTGTTGTTCTGATATATCTACACGATTCCAGACTACCATGGACGACTTTGCTGATAGGCACATACGAGAGAGTCGCCTAATAAAACCCCAGTTACCAATCTGTTAATAGAAATTGCTGCTATATATGCAGGGAAAAGTAACGCTAATATTACTAAATGCACGGATTCACAAACTTACAAGAATTAGTAAAACCCATTTCTTATGCAATCTCCGTACTAAAATAACCTGCGAAACATGTACATTTTGGGGTTTCATTCACGTAGTTCGTGTTACCGATGGCTGAACAAATTCTGAAAGAGCTTTTTTTTTCAAAGATGACGGATTACACTAAAGCTTGTATTACTTTAATGACTTAGCAAAAATCAATGCAATTCGTTTTTTAATGAAATAATTTGATTATGAACGTGAAATGGTGTAAAATATAATATTCCTCATAATAGATTAACATGAACTTTTAATTATAGGACTGTTTATTTTTGAATTTCAATATTTATGATTTTTTTTTTTTGATTTTTTATTATTATATTTATTTTTAATTTTTTTGTATATTCTTATTTCTTTTTTTAAAGTTATTTTCGGTGGAGGGGGGGTGCTTTTTTTTCTATCTTTGACCAGAATTCGAAGGGCCGTACAGCTTGTGCCGTTATTTTTGGTGTGTTTTCTATACACTCTTTCTCGCCACACCAATATTACTTGTTAAGCATCGCTGTTCTTATTTCCGATTGGGATACAGAGTAAGTTAAATTTATTTTTGTTCATGCAGCTAAAAATGGAGTAAATCTTCAAAGATCACCGATTAATTAAAAACCATGAAAATATTCGAGTAAGATACCCAAGTAGAAAAAGTATTGCAGCTCAGCTAATTGGCCACCATATATGCCAGCATGGAAGCAAAGTCATGTCTAGGTTGATTATTTCAAAATTAAAAGAAAGCTTATACATTCTAGTATATGGAATCATTCATAGATATAATTGATTATTTCATAATATAAAGATACTTTATACATTCGTATATAGACTTATTCATAGATATGATTGATTATTGCATAACTAAAAGGAAGTTTATACATTCTAATATATACAGTTATCCACAGATATGATTGATTTTTTCATGATTAAAAGAGAGTTTATATATTCTTGGACAACGCCTAGTCGTTCGGGTGGTACGTAAAACTGAGATCGCGTGTATACGTTGGCATGCATATAAGACAACTCTTGAACTCTTGGCGGCTGGAATTCAATTGCTGTCGGGGCAAAAATTCCTTCATAGCACACTGTACAGGACGTTTAACCCCAAGGTTCGTTTATTCGTTGAATATTCTAGTTTATCTCCTTAGATCGGTTTACATGAATTTGATTGATCAATCAAACTACTGTTTTTATTTTCAAAGAATATTCTAGTTTATCACCCAATAATACATTGTGTGATAAAGTTCATAATCTACTGCGATATCTCCTTAGATAGGTTTACATAAATTTGATTGCCAATCAAAAAGAAACTACTTTTTTATTTTCAAAGAACAGTTTTTATTAAAAGTAACTTCTATCTTATTTAAAAGAAACTATTTTTATTTAATTGGCCTTGATGGAAACACTGAGACAATATAAAGGACTTTGCAATGGTTGAATTGCTGTCAAAAAATGATGTATCACTACGCCGTAATGTAATCAGGTTCAGTGTGAAATCTATAGCAAAGAATTATATTTATTTATTTGTGCATGTAAGAAAGGATTGGGTGATAAATAAAATCTCCTACTCGTCTTTTTTGATATTAAAATATATCAACACTCGTCGATAAAGTAAAAGAAAAAACCCGGCAGAGCCTTGGGGTTTTTTGGGGTTTTTTTTGTTGTTTTTTTTACTTTCAAAATAAAGTAAAAATAAAAAACTCGGCAGGGCCTCAGTTTTTTTTACTTTATCGACTTGTGTTGATATTTTTTGATATCAAAAAAGACTCGTCGGAGATTCTCTATATACTGAGTTATCCATTGATATAGTTATTTCACAAACAAAAGAAATGCTATGTATTAAGATTTAAGATAAGACTTAAGATAAGATAAGATTTTTATTGATACATCATAAACAGATAAAAACAACATCAATATGCATTGCACGTATATGAACTTAACATTAAATAATTAAATAGTCTCATCTATACTACACTACACACTGGGGTTGTCACATCTGGTCATGACGAATCAAGGATGACATCAAAAGCACACATTATGTGTTACGCTTATTTCCTTGATGGTCCTGGGAAATGTCATGACCACATGACAAGCTGCAGCACATTCATACAAACATACTAAAAGACAATGACATGATATCGGTATTTTTCAGAAGAGGTTATAATATAACAATAAGTTCTAGAAGTATACAAACTCGGAAGAACTGCTTTTAACTAAGTTTTCGAATAAAAAAGCTCTTATTGCTTTTTTAAACTTTACTATTTGGTCAATACATTTGATATTATAAGGAAGACTGTTCCAAAGCTTCAGACCAGTATAGTGAAACGTTTTTTTACCCTGAGATTCAACATTAGTTACCTTTATTGACAACTGACTGGATCTAGTAAAGTGTTTATGAACATCATTAGTGAACATTAATTTGTCTGTCAAGTACTTAGGGGCCAGACCATTTACTATACGATAAAAATGATTTAATTTTATTTGATTTACCCTTAAATGGACCGGTAGCCAGCCAACTTCGAGGAATTCATCACACCCAACATGGGAACGATTACTTAAATTCAAAACAAATCTTAAGAGCTTATTTTGAGTTGACTGCAACGAGAGTACCAGAAAGAACAGGCATAATCAAAGTGACATTGGATTAACGCAGTAATTAGTAATTTCTTAGTATGTAACGACAAAAATTTACTCTTTCTATACAGGAATTTTAGTTTACAGTTAGCTTTTTTGATAACCTTTCTGCCCATTTCCTCCCCAGAGAGTGACTGATCTATTTCCGCTCCCAAATACTTTACGGATGCGGTTGATGCAATATCAGTGTTATTGCAGACTACCTTTATACTAGAATGTTTCTTCAGTTTTGATTTAGTACCCCAAAAAAAATGGACTCAGTCTTGCCTAAGTGAAGTGATAGTTTATTATCACATAACCACTGACTGAGTTTTGAAAGGTTGCTACTAAGTTTATTTTCAATTTCCTCTATGTTTCTACTTGAAACAATTAGGGCAGAATCATCCGCATATAGCAGCAGTCTACAAGACACGGACGCTTGCATATCATTAACATACAAGAGGAATAAAAGGGGTCCAAGTATTGACCCTTGGGGCACCCCACATGATATATCAGAGTAACTAGAATGAATACCATTTACATCAACCGTCTGGCGCCTACCAGTTAAGTAAGAGTGAAACCATCCAACTGACATTTTGTCCATACCCATTGCTACTAGTTTATCTATTAGAATGGAATGATCAACAGTATCAAAGGCTTTTTGCAAATCGATCAGAACAACTCCCGTGTAATTGCCATTATCCATTTGTTGCCTGATATAGTCTGTCAAGTATATAAGAGTAGTGTCAGTCGAGTACCCCGGCCTAAATCCAGATTGGTGTTCAAACAGGAGATTTTTCTTTATTAAATAGGACTCCACTTGTTCATAGACAACCTTTTCTAGTACTTTTGACACGACATTCAAAATTGACACAGGTCTATAATTACCAGGTGTTGTTTTATCACTTTTTTATACAGAGGGACAACACGGGCCGATTTCAGATCACCGGGTACATTGCCTGTTTGTATGGACAAGTTTATTATGTAAGTGATTGGTTTCACAATTGACTTTACACTATCCTTTAAAATTTTGCAGGAAGGCAGTCAAGACCTGTTGCTTGTTTAGGATTTAGATCAATTAACAATTTTGAGATTTTCTCTTCAGAGACACTATCCAAGGAGAACTCAGATTGCTGAACATCTTTGTTTTTGTAAAAATTATTGAAAAACTTAGAGTTGTATATGTCAGGACCTGTAGGCAATTTTGAAACCAAAGATGATGCCACAGTGGTAAAATACGAATTAAAACATTCGGCAACCGACTTGTTGTCAAAAATTAGATCTTCATTTATCTTCAAGCCTATAGTGTTTGATGGTACCCCTGACTTTTTGGAAGGTGTGCCAAGTTTCTTTAAAGCCCCCCACAGAACCGTTGAGTTGTTTTTATTTTCGTCTATCTTTTCTTTGAAATAAGAGGATTTGGCTTCTTTTATCAATTTTTGTACTTTGTTTCGCAAATTTTTAAACTCAACAAAATCTGAGCTGTCCTTGGATTTTTTAAGTCTTTTCAGAGCTTTATCTCTATCATGAATATATTTTAGAATATCATTAGTGATATAGACCTCAGTTCTTTGTTTAATTCTAACTTGTTTACTAGGTGCATCCGAGTCTAAAGTGCCTGTATATAAACTCTTAAACATTAACCAAGCATTATTTACATTATCACAGGAGGTAACTTCATTCCAATCAATTTTGTCCAACTTTTCACAGAAAAATTGTTTATCATAGTTTTTCGAAGACCTGATTGTAACTGTGTTATGTTTATTAAAATGGTCCTTACTAACTTTCCGGGTACAAAAAATGGCAGAGTGGTCACTAAAACCAATGTCAAGAGTACCTGATTGCTTAATTTTTTATAGGATCAGAAACAATAATCAGATCTAAGATGGAAGAGGTACAATCAGTAACTCTTGTTGGCGTATCAATTAATTGCAAGAAGTTAATCATAAAACAAAAATTTTTAAATCTGGTATATTCTGGTATATGACGACACTATACTGAATTAAAAGTTCGTGTACGAAAATATCCAATGATTTGTATGACGATTTTAGGATTTTCTATTCTTTTATTTTAATATTTTGATCGTTTGATGCGATGATTGGTATATGATTGATGATTTTATAACTTTATAATAGAAAGCCTATACTCTGGTAAATGATTGATGATTTTATAACTTGATAATAGAAGGCTTAAACTATGCTCTGTGATAATATCAAATAATATGTTTGATGATTTTATAACTTTATAACAGAAAGCCTATAATTTGGTATAAGATAATAACCAATAATATGATTGTTGATTTTATAACTTTATAATATATACCTTATACTTTGGTATGTAATAATATCTAATAATATGTTTGATGATTAGATAACTTTACAATAGAAAGACTATATAATATGATAATATACAACAATATGATTCTTGATTTTACAACTTTATAATAGAAAGTCTATACATTAGTATACAATAATATGATTGATGATTCTAAAAATTGTAATTGATAGAAAGCTAGTAGTGTAAAGTTTGCTCATTCTCACACCCATTCTTGATTTGATCTTGGTCAAATGTTTCACTCTTGCCACACTAATATGTACATATATTCACAGTTCATTCGTATATGAAAATCTGTATATACTTGTCATATATCATTACATGTATATAGGCTTATCTGTCTTAATATTATCTCTATTATTATTATTTTCAGCAGTATTGTCATGGTTATTGTTATTATCGTCATGGTCGTTATTACTATAAATTATCATTCATCACCGTCGCCCCTGTTAGTTATATGTATTATGTGATTACCAATAACCCATATATTTTTTTTTATATGTCATATATATCGGCTTTTTACCTAAGTATTATTTGCTTACTTCTGAAGTCGTAAGATCCAATTTTTTTTCTATGTGAAAACCCTGTTTTATAAAACTTCATTAGATTACAAGATAACAAAAATTGGGTTTACTTATCCTAGGGTATTGTGATGTCGAAAGCAATCCTGGCCCAAATAAACTAGACCTTATCCTACTTGAATTTTCAGGAATAGGTATTTTAACTTTTTCAGAAACTTGGCCGTGGATTTGCTATTTATGTTAAAGAATCTATTTATTTTAAACATCGTAAAGGCCTAGAAGTCTTGGTATTGACACCACATGGATAGAAATAATTAAAGACCAAAATTCCTTCTTAATAGGCACATTTTACAGAAAACCAACGTCGCATAGTTCATACTGGAAATTATTAGAAGAAAGTTTCGTTTTAACTATTGACTCAAATAACCCATGTATTATCCTTGGTGATTTTAACATTGATTTTTTAAACAATAATACCAGTAAAATTCATGATATCATAAACTGGTTCAATCTTACGCAAACAGTAAAGAATGCTGCACGTATTACTCCTAATTCGGCAACCCTCTTAGATCTTGCTATTGTTACGTGTCCTGCCTTTATAAAACAAACCGAAGTTCTTGAATGCAACCCAAGTGACCACTGTCCCGTTAAACTACATTTAGCTTTTAATATACAATCAGGTAAAAGTTTTAAGCCTACTATTTGGAATTTTAAGCATACAAATTTGAACAAATTTTATCAAGAAACTGATTCGGATATTTACTTATGCCAGTTCTCCGAACACAGTAGATGAATGTGATTCAAATAAAATTACTGAAGGAGTTTATAAATTTGTACACCATAAAGATACTGTTAAAAGACTACGTGATGTCCCATGGAAAAATGGTTACCGGAGACGTATAATACGCAAACGTAATAGAATTCAAAAGTCATAATAGTACTACGATAATACTGATAATAAAATTAACTCTTGATAGATTAAATAAAAGGGCTTGGTGGAAACTTGTTAAAAATCATGCTGAAAGTTAATGACAGACTGCTTTATGGCGATTGTGGAAAGGCCAATATTTTAAACGATTATTTTTCGAGTCAGTCTCATTCTAACGATGATCCACTGTAACTTTACGGTAATCCGATTGAAATTGGACAACTTGTTTACACAACTGCAGGGGTACTCGATTAGTTAATCTCACTTTCGACAAATAAAGCCAGTGGACCTGACAGAATTAGCAATGTTATTTTGAGACATTATGCTACGTCACTAAACCAACCCCTCTTCAAATTGTTTAATTTTTTACAAAATATATCTGTATTTCCGGACGTATGGAGACAGACTATCGTAGTTCCAATCTTTAATCAATGCAACATTCATGATCCCTCGAATTATAGACCTGTATCATTATTAAGTTTCCTTGGAAAAGTTTTTGGAAGACTAAATAAAATCAACAAATTGCTATTTACTACCATCTATTAAGCCCTTAGAATCGGGATTTAGAATAAACGACTGTACTACTTAGCAATTAATTGACATATATGATTATATTTCGTCGTCTCTCGATAACGGTAAAGAAGTAAAAGCCATCTTTTGTGATATTAGCAAAGCATTCGACCGTGTGTGGCATAAGGGTTTGATTCACAAACTGAGATGTATCGGTATCCGAGGTAAACTCTTTAACTCTTATATTAGATTATTTGTCGAAAAGAAACCAATCAGTAGTTGTTAAAGGCGAAAGTTCTAATTGAAATAATATACCGCTGGTGTTCCTTAAGGGTCAGTATTGGGTCCACTTCTTTTCCTTATTTATAGCAATGATATTACTGAAAATACCAATTCTAATATGCGTTTATTTGCAGACGATACGTCGTTGTATCTAACAATTGAA
Source organism: Patella vulgata (assembly GCF_932274485.2). NCBI lineage: Eukaryota > Metazoa > Mollusca > Gastropoda > Patellidae > Patella > Patella vulgata. Next base: position 68,731,603 of record NC_065881.2, read on the forward strand.
AATCCAGACGAATGTGAAAATGTATTAAATTTAGATTTAAATTTGATCAAAACCTGGTCGACTAAATGGAAAGTAGAATTTCACTCCCTACAAACAGTATCCATGACATTCTCTAGAAAACAATTTCAAACCTCTTTTTAATTAACTTTTAACAACGTAAATATTAAGGACCAAACATCTTGGTCTTATTGTCAGTGTTACAACCATTATGAAATATCTTAATTTTAACGCTCTATTGATTGTCTCCGTGACGTAAACTATCGTATTTCTCATAAGTCTCTAGAAATTATTTACAATGCATTTATCTTGCCCTTATTTGACCACGCTGACGTTGTTTGGTACAACTCTTAACAAATTTGAGTCCTTAAAATTAGAAAATCTCCAGTACACAAAATTTCAAAATTAAATTAAGTGTAAATGATCATAAAATATCCGAATATTATTACTATAGCGAACGTAAATTCCAGATTATCCATTCCAGACTTCACAAGTGTACAAGTACTCAAAATTTCCATAGAATTTTAATGCATATTTCTGATAATTTCGACATGCAGATATGGTCGTATCTAAGAAGACAGCGATCACTATTTTCTGCACTGCCCCAATTATGCAACTCGGCATAACATAACATAAAATACCCCCCCCCCCCCACACACACACACACTTAAATCCAAACACTCAAAAGCGTTTCTTTACGTCGATCCCAACGAAAGTAACTCGTACAACGAAGTCATTTTAGTCAAGTTCACGGGTATTTTAAACTAACTAACAGCTTTGAATAAATAGGATAATTGACAGATGGTAGTAATTAAAGGTGATTTAATGTTAAGTTATATGATGATGATGATGATTTATCTATTTATTTATTTAGTTATTTGTCTGTGTAAATATATAAGATATACTTGTACATTTTGTAGAATTTAGTAATTGTATTGAAATGTATAATTTACATAGAGATAAATTTATATAGGCTTCGGCTTGTTTTCAAATCCATTACCTCAGTGTTGTAAATACTCTTGTTGTACTTGAAATAAAAATGTTGTTTAAACCATGTCTATTGCTCTTTTAGATTGGAAGTTGTTCGAGAACGATTATGAATAGTTTTCGACATTCTAGGACAATGAAATATACGGTAATGGGGATACCGATTAATGTGCCAACCATAACTTTAATTCTTTACGTTTAGCAGAAACTAGTTTGTAATCATATTTAATACCACTATGGCTACTAACCACTAGAGCCTTGATATCTTTTAATTCCTATGCGAATTTCATCACTTTGGCTTAAATGGTTCTTTAATATGCATTTTCGTTTCTTACGTGTTGCACTCTAGTGTTAATAGGACGGTTGGGCGTACTAGACTATTGAAAGTAGTACAGTAGATTACATTAGATTAGATATCAAATATTAAAAAGTGTGTTTATTTCATACTTCTCACGAAGTAATCTGTTCATTATTTAATAAAAGAGAAGAATAAATCATTTATATTTATGAGTAATTTAAATACACGCCCCTTGTAATCCTTAATATAATATTCAATAATATGAAATAAATTGTTAAATTTCCACCATGTTAGATGATAGCAAAGAAAAGCGTGTCAACACAGAAATTATATCAACTTTTCAACCCGTTTCTGATTTTGGCTTGACCAAAGACGCCTCTTTGTGATCTGCGTTCATTAATTCGCAGTTTTTCTCTTATTTTTAGAGCAATAGTACATCGTGGTAGACTTATTTCGTCTAATTAGTAAATTAATATGTACCTGATCAGACATAATAATTGTGTAGCAATAATATTTTCTGTAAGCTGATAGTGAAAAAACGTCAAACACTCAGCAGGTAATTGGCAGTTGACTAGTTAGCCGAATATGGACACTGTGCTTGACAAGGCATACACGGGATGTGGCCTGCCTCTTGTTTTTATACGCCGTAAGCAATCGCCATGTTTGTCCTACACATTGAAAACAAGTATGGCGATTGTTTAGGGCGTTAACTTTTATTTAATTATTTCTGTAGTTTTATAATCGGAGTCCAGCTTTAATATCTTGAGTTGCCCCATTACGAGTTTTCGGGCGTACATTACAAGCATACTATCCAGGCTCTTTGTCATAGGATCCCTGACAAAACCTAAGAAGCCATTGTCAACACCCTGTCAGCCCAATCAATTAACTTTTCGTCATAAGCTTGTCCCAAATTATTGAACTGTATCATGGAAGTTTCGGGTAAATCCTGGTTACCGAACATACGGTCCAGTTTAGCCATAATTTCTAAGACTATCAGGCCATTAAACCCCGCAGAAACTATGGAGTAGTAGTAGTACTTACTGGGTTTACCTTCTAGACAAAAACATAATCGATCTCGACACTCAGTGTCAGACCGAGTATTTACAGTCGCAAAACGTGTGAATTTATTTGAAAAAGCTTGCTAATTTGAATTGCCAATAAAAATCGTTTTGCTATCGGGTATTGTTGTATTAAGCTACCAGTGCTAGGCCGGGAAGACTTATAGGCACCTATACTCCTCGCAGTGTTTTGTTTGCTAAGACCTAATCCCATTTAACACTGCTGTAAAGGAAGCAAATTCTGTTCCAAATTATGACTGGTCAATAGTCCGATTAACAAACAATAGCTGACTGCGTAACAATATCATTGCGCTTTAAACAGAGCTCCAAATTGGACCAGATATGTTTACATAACGTTACGTCATGACTTACGATTTTATTTTGCCCAATTAACTAATTGCGTGACAAACGAAGCTATCAAAACAAATACAATGTAAACAATACTGTTTGAAGACTAACAATAGTTTCATCGTTTTTAATACCTTAAATCACTGTCCAAAGCTTTACGGAAAACCCCAGATTAAACGAAGGGCTGTCGTGTGGCTGTCATTAAGATAGATTTGACTGGACGGGAAGAATAGACACACACACTCCCTCAAAAGCTGAAGTATCAGAAGTCAATCCAACAATGACCAGAGAGGGATTTCTCGGGCCATTGCTTCAAGAATATGATAGGCACCGAGAAATCAAAACAACAAAAGAGCGAGGCTGACAAATCCATCACCCCTGGAATTTGTATTAATTCTTCTTGATCCAATTTTCCGTATGCATCGCGTGTTCCCAACATCTTATCAGTTGCTACAGGACTTACACCCATCTCAGGTAAGTCATCTCTAGTACATGTGTTTACATTTATTTTGCAAGCGAAGTATACCGGAAGTTGTTCAGGTAGGTAAAATCACAACACTATAAACTAATCAACTGGCTGTATGAAGTCATTATTTTTTTCTAATAATTAATCCAAGATTTCATTACTTGATGTTTCGTTTTAAAAAATAAATTGAAATAAAGAAAATGGTCGATTTACTGTGGTTTCATACGGCATGTAATATGTACAAGCATACCTAATTGGATATTATTATTATTATTATTTCAAATTATATTGTCACGGATACGTAAGATCAACGAACGAGTTCTCGGGTCCCGGGTGAGAAAACGATCCACCATTTGTTTCATTACGTTGCCAAAATGCGCTAATGAGAACGACGTGTCTGATTGTAAACATCTCTTTCAAATGAAATTGTCATTTCTGATACCATTACGGCACCTGAAATATATAATTTATGCGTATGGAAATCTACATAAATGATTTCTGTTGGTTACAGGTTACATTATTATTACGTTAATGTTGGAACGCGAGAGAGAGAGGGAGAGGGGGGGGGGGAGAGAAATGGTGTTTAAAGTCCACTCGACACAAACTAGGTCATTTCGGGACTAACACATGATTCAATTTTATTTCAATAATTCGCTTGCGCGTAGGGGTCTTTCGCAGTGGGAGGAAACCGGGGGTCCCGGAGAAAACCAACGAGGTTGGACAGGCTACCCTACTCCTTGTCACGTACAACAGAGGAATCGAAACCACGCCAGTTGACTCAATGATAGACCGTATGATACAGCGCGCACGTGCTAACCATTCGGCCACCACCTCCCCCCCCCCTCCCCTTATCAAATTCATTAAGAATTAACTCCCATATATTATATAGAAAGGTAGGGGTTTTTGAGTTATAAGGTATTGGATAATAACAAGTAGCACACACAATTGCAGCCAATGAAATATGCATAGGCAAAAGTAGAATAATGTCGAATGTGGAAATGACCCTTGATATTTCTTTTCAGTGAGATAATATGGTGTTGAGGCTATTTCATACATTCAGTCTAATTCCAATATAATTTTATAAACTGTAAAATAGAGATCGATATTTTGTTATATAAAGTACTTATATATCTTGATTCTAGACTTTAATCTTACCCCGTCACCTGAACTATGGGCTTTTATATTACTTCTGTCCATACCCGACAATTAATTCCTTCGTTTTGTACGCCAGGAACAACTTGCCGACGCTGTATTTTAATGAGATCACAAGCGGTTAGTAGAGTAGGAGCACTCTTGCAAGGATAAGCAGGGGTTATAAATTGGTCCAAGGAGATTGAATAATCTACCGTTACTATCCAAATTTAGTTTATGATCGTGGGAAGATAATTATTCCTTCTAAACTCTAAATAATTCAGCCCGTAAATAATTTTCAAGGTTATCATGTTCTTTAAGTTGAATTCATTAAATCCTTAGCAAATCTGAATTTTTTCTGATTATTTTAAGATCAAAGCAGTGTACTATATATACTATTCAAAAAAAGTAGGGGATATTTGATTTTTAAGTGTTATTAAAGTCACCTAATGAAACTGACGAAGAAACAAATGACAAGATGAAATGAAGTTCACATTCATCGATTTATTCCAAATGATCGTTAGACTAAGTAAGGCACAGACTGACCATTATAAGGGTAAAATGATACCCGGGGTCAAACAGCAAAGTTACCACAGCATCACAACCAAGTCAGTAACGGGTAAATCCTCCTCTGTTTGCCAAACAAGCATTGATCCGACGTGGCATACTCCTAATGAGACGTCTAAGGTCATTTTGGTCCAGATTGTCCCATTCCTGTTGCAACGCAGCAGCAAGTTCTTGGACATTGGCAGGACGTTGTTGACGTTGACGTAACCTCTGTCCAAGCATGTCCCAGACATGCTCGATGGGGGAGAGGTCGGGACTCAGTGCTGGCCAAGGTATTGTGGTGATGTTCTGTTGTTGGTGGTAACCTGTAACGATCCTGGCCCTGTGACATCTTGCGTTGTCATCCTGGAAGATAAAACGGCGGCCATGACGTCGTGCGAACGGCACAACATGGACTGCCAAGATGTTGTCCCGGTAGTACTGGCCTGTAACACGCCCTGCAACAACATGTAAAGCCGTTCTTCCAGCAACAGTGATGCCTCCCCACACCATAACAGAACCACCCCCAAACCGATCATGTCTGATGACGTTAACGTCTTGGAAGCGCTCGTTTCGACGACGCCACACCCTCCTACGTCTGTCCAAAAAATCAACAGTGAACCTTGACTCATCTGAAAACATCACATTGCTCCAGCGTCGATTATCCCAGTGTTGACGATCCCTACACCAACGACGTCTTGCCTGAATGTGATGATCTCTCAAACAAGGGATCACGCGAGGACGTCGGGCGCGAAGGTGACCCCTATGCAGTCGATTCCGAATCGTCTGGCCACTCACTCTCACACCAGTGTCTGTTTGAAGACGAGCGCTGATCTGATTTGCTGTGATGACACGATTTCTCAAGGCCAAGGTACGGATAAATCGATCCTGGGCTTGAGTTGTCGCCCTTGGTCGACCTGAGCGTGGTCTGTCCTGTACAGATTGTGTATCACGGTATCTGGACCATAACCTGCTTATGACAGACTGAGAAACATTCATCGTCCGCGCCACAACCGCCTGTGTTGTGCCGATCTGTAGCATGCCAAGGGCACGTAACCTTTCATTTTGGGTAAGCCGACGCATATCAAAATTTGTTTTCTGGTCACTAAAACAATTAAACTGATGTTTCCACCCTGGAATTCAATGCCACAATGACTGTAACATTCAAAGTCAGAGTCGTGCAAATCTTGGGTTGGACCCCCATGATGATCCAAAGCATCACCTGCATTCCATGCGGTAGCTATTGGTGCGTTTGGGCGTCACATGTAACTGGAAATGTTTCTTCTGTTAGGTTCTATAGTGACTTTTTTCGTAGTCATTTGCATATTTTAGTATTATGCCCCCAAAATCAAATATCCCCTATTTTTTTTGAATAGTATATAATAATCTGTTTGAAACGGTCTTGTTTTGAGTTTAGTAAGTAATTGGCAATAATTACATATTTGAGCGTGTTTGCCCCTGTCTTCCTGCATGTACATTCACAAGCGGATGCCATGCAAGATACATCCACATTTTGCACGAGATGGACAGAGAACAAGCTAAACAAAGATTTTACGTACAACCAGGTACCATAATCGAGGAAGTGAAAGTTCCGATACGAGCAAGTAACGAAAGGAGCCCAGATCTTTGGGATATAAACATATATTTTATGTTTATCAAAATCGGATAAAAAAAAATGTGACTTCTAGAGGGTCCACAAACTTGATATTACATACTTTTACACCATTTGCGTATGAGGAGTTACCATTTTGTCTGGCCGTATCGGTCCTATTTTCACGAATTCGAACTCAACAATCATTATGGTGTAACAATGATATATTTGAACGGTTTTTAAAATCGGATAAAAATTGTGACCTCTACAGGAACCACAAGCTAAAAACGGGATTTTTTGTAATCCAGGAAGTTACGGTCCGATATTCGCGAATATCGAAAGGAACCAAGATCTTTGGCATATAAACATAATATTTGAAATTTCATCCAAATAGGATCCAAATCGTTACCTCTAGAGGACACACAATCTTGGTATTACATACGTTTTCATTATTTGCGTACAAGGAGCGGCCATTTTGAGGGCAGTTTCGTTTTGATTTTCCCGAAATTCAAACTCAACCTTCATTACGGTGCAACAGTGATATATTTAAACGGTTTCTAAAATTGGATATCGAAAGGAACCGAAATCTTTAGGAGATAAACCTATATTCCAAGTTTCGTCAAAATCGGATAAAAATTGTGACCTGTTGATTGAGGTTATGTAATAAACTTAATCGTTGTTTGAACAACCAGTATTGATTTAGGAATGTTGTCGATCATGTGTCACTATTCCTATATCGACAGCAGTTTGATTTAAGAATGTTTCGTCGCCCGCTTTCAACGAAATCACCGACCTTTTTTCGTCTTTTCGTCACCCGTTTTGAAACTTCCACACACCTAAGTTCGAACATCAACGCTATCCGCGAATGTTTAATTGGCTTGCTAAAATCTGGTTGATCGATTTTTTTATCACAATTACTTTACTTTTAGCGAATGGATCTTCATCAGCCTACTTGAAAGTACATATCTTAAATGAATCTTGTTGGCAGATATGCGGTCATCTGTGGATCTAAATCTTAAAACAATTTTGAGGTCCGCAACAAACGCCATTAGAAAGTCCCGACAAAAACCCATTTTTTTCACACAAATTTATGAATTTCACACCCATTGAATTATTACATGTTGTCCTACAATATATAATTGGTAATTTCATTAAACCCTCGACCTATAAAAGTATACTATGGACCAGGAAACGATTTACACCACATTGCCACCATTTTGGAAGAACGTCGCCCCCAAGAACAATAACAAGAAGATGGGTAGCACTTGGGAACCAGTTCCTTGTCCAATAGACATAGAGAAATGAAATGAGGTTTAGCGTCAATTCGACATAAATTAGGTCATTTCAGGACTAACATATTGTTCAGTTTAATTTCAATAATCCGCTTGCGCTTAGGGATCTTCAACAGTGGGAGTAAACCGGAGGACTCGGTGGTTGGACAGGCGACCCTACTCGTCACGTGCAAGCGGAGAATCGAAACCACGCCACTTGACTCAGTGACAGACCTTATGATACATAGCGCATGTGTTAACCATTCGCCCCCCGGCCCACCTCCCACCCCACCCCCACACCCGAAACATTATAACAAACGACAGATTGTGACTAATAATGGTTTACTTTAATCATCGGACAAAGCAGATTATGAAAACTATGTTATACTTTCTTTGTATCGTTGTAAATAGATTCAAATTTCGATCACTCATCCTGGAGAATTTTATGTTATTATTAACCCGAGTAATTAGATTATTCCTTTTAACTGACAAAGAAACCCACACAAACACTGAATAGGCAAAAGAGTAAATGTCAGAATGATTGATTTTATTTTGAATGTACATCTAGAACACAATGCCCTTTGGTATGTGAATACAAATCCCAAATGGATATTGCATATATTTTTGTATCGGTATGCCTCAACACCGATAACGCAATTCATTATATTATCTATTAAGAATCTTGTTGTTATTAATATTATCCTTTCACCTTTTGTTTTCGGGCACAATAGCATAAACTACAGATACTGCGGAATAGCCTTATATAATTGAAAGTACCGACGCTTTACATGGTGTCGTTGTTATTCGATCCATTTATGAAATGATGATTTTGTCATTTACATAATATTGACATACGATACAGAAATACGCGAGGACACAGACAAATTAAATGCAAAGGTGCATTTTTGGTGACTTCATTAAGTAACATACGTCCACCAATAGCGTTGTAATAAGATTCGTTATATATAATGCCCGTCCTACATTTACGAAGAATCGTATAAGATCCATAGGAGCCTTCTCTGCCCATGTCTAGATGTATCTGAGAATTTGATATCAATTCACAGATATAATTGTTTATAAAAAGACCGGAATTGTATTATAGCTTCCAGCGGTTTAGTTTCGCTGGTGAGTCAAGAAGTTACAGTCCACGCGTCTTCTGGCTAGCATATGATGAGTATAATTTGAAGAATACAACCGGCAGGCAGAAATATGTTTTATTTAATTGCAGGAATCAACCCTAGGACCAAAATGTTCCTGGCTCTTGCCTTCTTGTAACACGATACCTATACACCATTCTCTGTCTTAAAGAAACTTCTGGCGTATATCATTAAACCATTCTACTTGGGGTAGGATAAATAGTCAATCACTTGTTCCCGCTTCGGTAGAAGAAGTCATCAAATCTATACCCGAAGATCATTGACCGCTCGTGGCTAATATCCGTCAGCAAACGTCATATTATATTAGATCAAATTTTATGAGGTGTCTCCTGTGTAAGAATCTCTATAATGCGATTAATTCCTTTCTTGTAAAACAGCCGATTTTATAAGTCCCCAGTCAATATAATACGCTTCATTTGATCCGACAACCAGACATGCGTGAAATGCAGCTATCGTTCACTATTAAGCTATACTACTACGAGTCTTGGATATTCAAGTTGGACAATAGTCAACCCCATTTATCAAACACATCATATCAAATATGGGCAAATTAACAGCGGGAATATGGTATTACGATTAATTGGGTAGAACATGGAAAATAGAAATGGAGATTTGTGTGGCTTTCCCACCCATCAGGAAGACGTTTGGCGGGACTTAAATGGGCATCATTACTGTCACTAAAACTAGAAATGAAATGTGGTTTAACGTCCTACTTTTCTGCACCAACCGGGCTAATGAAGACGATCCAGGACTATGAATACATGTGCAAGGAAAAGGAATATGAGGGGGTTAAAACAAAACTCTAAGAAATACAAACGAAAGAATGTCTCAAAACCACGATCATTATGGCCTTAACACGATCAACAAACCACAAAGGCTTTTTTCTTCTTTAATAAATTGTACCGTGAGCATTCTACTGTAGAACATTTTAAAGCCGTAAAATAACAAGTTGGGTGGTAATATAACTAAACGACGAGCGATCAATTAGTCCTTATTTTAATGTTACTTGTATGACTTAATCTGCTGATGTATTGAACAAATTGAAATAATGACAGAACATTTGTGAATAGAATATGAAATAGCTCACTTGTGGAATCTTAAAAATACACGCACAAACAGTGTTTTGTATTTAAAGTTTTTGTACCAACACCTATCTGCTTTCCGATACAATGAATTATAACAGGAAGTGACAAGAAATGCGTCATTCGAAAAATGTTGAAATGAACTAAAGTTGATAAAGGTTGTATGTTAATTAACGAATTGACAGGCGACAAACACCTTTTTCATTCAACATGTCAAATGCTAAAGTATTTTTAGCTTCGTGAGATGCTGAACTATTGTTCACAAATCGACATATTTCTTAAGCAGCTTGTCAGAGAAATCAACCTTTGAATACGGTTTCGGGTTTTAATTATGTTGCTAATTTTTCGCTGACATTGCACAGTGGGCACATAAAAGCTTAAATGTCAAAAATGAAATGTATTGTGTCATCCATTCCATGAACAATAAAAACCAATCACAGTTGAGTTTAATTAATGATCAAAATGTAGATTTCAATATCTATAAAACAACGGATGGTATAAAATGCCCACTCGCTCTTGTTCATTTAGATACTTGATGACCAACTTCCTCGCAATAATGTTCATGTGTTATACGTTAGATATCAGCAGATATAGAAGTACAGATTAAATGATATTATCATAAGGTGATCGCCATTATGATACTGTAAACAACATCTGGTTGAAATGTTCTTTATCAAGAATTACCGATCTGCTAAAGACATCATTATTATTAATGAATCTAACAAACACTGGACAAATGGTGGACGTATATAGTTGTCTTGATCTTTGGTAAGCTAACAACTGTAAAATATAATATACTATCTTGGAAAAGAGGAGATAATAGATACAATGTAATTTCGGAAAAATTATGGCTCACAACATTCTTTCAACATTAGTTTTTAGAAGCCGCGATTGTTTGGTGAGTTAGGGCCTAGCTCACTAACCAGACTTTTGCGATTTGGCGGAGCAATTTAGCCGTGCCGGAATGAAGGTCTGACAATGAACAGCGTCTAACAATTCGAATGTGGTTCTCTTAAATGTTGATTACAAGATCTTCTCCAGGATACTAGCTCTTAAATTAAAAAAACAGTAGTAGCTGATCTTGTAACGCCTGATCAGTTTTGTTGTGTTCCCGGCAGGGAAATTGCTACCAATATTCTTAACATACGTGACCTTATTTCCTTTGCTGAACTTGAAGATCTTCCTCTGTATCTTTTGAAATTAGATGACGAGAAATGATTATATGTTCAATTTATTACATAAATTTGGATTTGGTGAGAAATTTATCAATTCTATTAAAATCTTGTATAAAGACATTAGAATTTCGGTAAAGGTAAATGGGCATGTCTCTTTATCATTCCCTATCCTCCGCTCTGTTCGCCAAGGATGTGGAATATCGGTCTTGTTATATATTGATTTTGTCCTTCGTTTCTGGAGTTTTACGTCCACTTCCACCTAAGGTGATATCGTAGACAAATTATATGTATTAACCTCAGTTCCATTAAATTCACTAATTAAGTCTAATGAGAATATCAAGGGTTTTGCTGTTCCTGGATGTGATTATAATCCAACCGTGTTTCAACACGCTGATGACACAACTTTGTCTTTATCTAATTTAGATTCTATAAATGAAGCTCTATCCACAGTTTGAGTTTATTGTTCGGCTTCGGGAGCCAAAATTAACGCCGAGAAATCTGAGCTCTTATTAGCGGGCAGTGCCTCTGTTCCAAATCCTGATTGTTTACGAGTTAAAGTTTTACATGTAGCGGCAAAGTTCCTCGGTGTGTGTGTGTGTGTGTGAGGGGGGTATCATAAGGCCTATCATTGAGTCAACTGGCGTGGTTTCGAATCCCCGGTTGTACGTGACAAGAAGTAGGGTCGCCTGTCCAACCTCGCGGGTTTTCTCCGGGTCCTTCGGTTTTCTCCCACTGCTAAAGACCCCTACGCGCAAGCGAATTATTGAAATAAAATTAAACCATATGTTAGTCCCGAAATGACCTAGTTTATGTCGAGTGGACGTTAAACCCCATCTCTCTCTCTCTCTCTCTCTCTCTCTCTCTCTCTCTCCTCGGTGTGTATTTGGGCCCGGATGAAGCAATGTGTGAACGATCAATTTGGGATTCCAAGGTTAATAAAATTGGCAGAATACTTAATCTCTGGAGGCAGAGAGGGCTTCAGTTACGTGGTAAAATTTTAACTGTCAACATCATGTGTCTATCAACTTTATGGAATCTATTAAGAGTTGTAGAAATTCCACAATGGGCTCAGGATTTTATTGAAAAGTCTATTAGATCCTTTATTTGGAATGGTAAACCACCCCTTATTAAGGGGACTTCTATTTTAGGTAGTACTGATGTTTGGGGCCTTAATCTGAATTCTGTTATTTGAAAACAGAAAGCATTTAGGTTATACTGGCTATCTAAATAGTTATCCTGTCCAGATAATTTTATCTGGAAATATTTTATGACCGATTTTTTAAAACTTTATAAGAATTATTTGTGTTCATTTGAATTATTATTTATTAACTATTCTAAACCTGCTTTAAAGGTATTACCATCTTTCTATAGATCTATGCTGATTTCGTGGGATGACTTTCATAATGGTAAAAGGCCAGTTGCTGATAATTATAATGACATCCTCAATCAAGCATTATTTGATAATCCACAGATTGTATATGATGACAAAACTTTATATTTCAGTGATTTTATAGAAGCCGGTTTAGTCAAAATTTCTGATCTATGTTATATTTTTATCTCAGGGTTTTTATCAGTTGACGCTATATTTGAAATGGTTAGAGAATCGTTACCAGATTGTAAATATGAGAAAATTTAAAAACAGTATAATTTGATTCTTAAATGTTTGCCTGTGTCCTGGACTAAAATAATTCGCTCTAAGAGTGATATTATACGCTATGAATTAGATTTTGAACTTATTATGAATGATAAGACCTATGATATCTATCAATTAAGTACGTCTTCGGTCTTTAAGTTATTAAGAGATAAGTATTTTGAACCCCCTGCCTGCGAATCGTATTGGCAGCACCAAGGGTACGGCATCAACTGGCCAGTGGTCTGGAAGTCTATTTTTGCTATGAATAAAAGTTCAGAATCGTTAGATAATGATTATAGAATTGTTGGTAATATCATTTGGACCAATGAGAAGCTTCATAATATTGGTAAAATAAATAATCCTTATTGTAAATTCTGTGATAAAGATTCTATTGAAAATTCAGAGCACATGATTCTAGATTGCAAATCTGTTAAGAATTTGCATGAATATATTTTAGATTTTATAGAGGTGTTTTCCAATCCTTGGGTTTTGGACTAGATGATTTTCGTCAAGGGCTATCCTGTGCTAATGAAGCCAAAAACCTGTTTTTAATTTATTTTTTTTTTCTCGTTTGCTAGATTAGCTATTATCAAACGGAGAGTTTGGGTTTTTAAATGAAGCCACCAGGGTAGATTTGTGTATATTATTTAAAACACTAATAACTAAACACATGAATTACTTGTATCAATATGTCAACGCACAGTAATCGACATATTTATTACTATTTTCAATGAATTCCTACATAGAAACTTATGACAAAGTCAATGTAAAATTTAATAAGATGGTGATTTTAAACTGATGTAACTTTTATTGTTTTAATTTTGTATGTGTGCAATATTTTTGTGAATTAAAAAAAAATATGACCAAAAACAGGCACGTAAAAGATCCCTTGACAGTTGGAAAACTAATTAATTGCAGAAACGCTGCTACCCGGTCAAAATATCCCTCATAGCACACTGGTCTTCATTATCCTGGTTGGTGCAAACAACTAGGACAGTAAACCGTTTGTCCCGTTAGTGGAGTAAGGTGGGATTTTAAAGTTCATTTTATTTGATTTAACCATGGACCTTATAGTGTATTCTAAGGTCCATGATTTAACGTCAGTATTCGATTATGAGTGTATTTGAAGGGAAACAACTCTGGAGTTTAAGGATGGAGTAAGACCAGTAATTATTTCCACTTTCGCATGTGGATTGTGACGCATTGGACTCTCTGTGTTTTAAAGATTAAGATCACCGGCGTGTTCTAAAATGTTATAAGCCAAGAAGTGTTATGGATTTAACGTTGGAGTCAATGGGGAGAAAATTAGTTCACTTGAATTAGACGATCTATTGCCATATTTTAGTCATTTCTCTTTGTCAGGTTCTAACTTATTCACAATGATCGGCTAGTTTCACAGTTCACTACCCCAACGAGACAAACATGATAGCTGATGGCCAAATTCTTGTATGGAGTAAGCCATTGCACTACATTCGTTATTCCTCGGTATATAACTATAAAAACATAGGTTTTGCATCCTTCACTTGACTTGTCTACGATATCACCCATGTCCACTAGACTCTGCGATTAAACGACGGAAAAAGAAGTTGGCAGATAATGATCCAATGATTTACTAGGCTTTGATATTTATGGTATAATATGAGCAGCGACAAATATAAGCTAATAACAGATGTTCCCTCAAATAAGTCACGTGATAAAAATAGATTCTTGGGATTAAAATATTTGAGGGGTATTTAAAGTCAGTTTTTTTATAGATAAATTTGTTTAGTCCAGTGATCTTATCAAATCACACACAGTTTGTACGACGGAAGGTATCTTTAATTCTAATAACTTTAAAGACTAATATATAAATTATTTGAAATAAAAAAAACGTCATACTGATCTGCAGTGATTATCCGCTAGGCCGCTAATATCGGGGTGTTCCCACTTAGCCGGCAGGCTTTGATGTCAAATTTTGCCGCTAATCCAGAGTTAATCCTAGAACAATGGTGTTATAAACCATAGTCTATATCTTTTTTAAGACTAAAACTGTATTGATTTTAACAAATTTAACTTTTTTTAAATAACATTAAATAGCTTACACATATAAAAATATATTGATTTTAACAAATTTAATATTTATTAAATAACATTAAATGATTTACACATATAAAAATGCATTACAATTTACACATTTAACTTTTATTAAATAGCATTATGTAATATATAAATAAATGCCTTACAACATAACAATCATTTTACAGCCCCACTAAATAGGAAATATTTGTTCCATACCGATTTACACTTAAAGAACCATTTAATAACTGTGTTTTCAAATGTTCAATTCTTGTATCAAGTTGTCGATATTTCTTAACTCGAGGCCTTTTGGTACCACCAAATAATATCTGTGAAATGGTGATTTCGACATAGGATTGTTCTTGTTTTATTAAGTTAATGAACTTTTAAATATTAGGATGGCATGCTGTCATTTTATTCAACTTAGAATGCCAACCTTCTACATGGTTGGTAGTAGGCCTAAGGGGCCCTGTTGAATCAAAATGGTTCCACACATTACGGCCATTGTTATCAACCCACTGCTCCGTAATATAATCAGCTCATTAACGCTGAACACTAGTGAACAGTTCTTGAGTGACTACTTTTAAACAGACTATAGTTTTAAGATCAATCAAAGGATTAACAGTCTGCCGGCTAAGTGGGAACACACCCTAATATCACATAGTGGGCTTTTATCGGTGCGGGTTAATGAGCTCACAATAATAACTTTTTCCTTCTGCAAATTGAATTGTAGAACAATTTTATTTATTTTTTTATTTTTTTTATTTTGAAGTAATAGCAAAATAACTAAGGTGGTTTGAAGTATATCTGAATAAAAAAATATTATATAAATGAGTATATAAAATGATTGAAAGGCACCAGATCACGCATGTGTAAACATTGCGCGAGCTATCGAGCCAATGATCGACGCCATGTGATGTGATGTCACACGTATAATGAATATGATCTTTATAAAGGTCAGTCATCTTATACAAAGGTAATATTGATAGAGCTTGACTGTTAAAATGTTGTCTGTGTATTTAGTACTCTCCGCACAGCATCCATATCCTGAGGGCTAATGAGAAGCCCCCCCCCCCTTATAACGAGGCCTACGATATAGCTAGCATCCACCAGTTTCGTGGATCCAAGACTGCAACATTAACTTACTGTCAGTTTGGTTCAATATGCTCAAACGGCATTTGTTTGTTACTGGCGGTATTGGGCTCAATGGGGTAAGACGCTGGCTTACTAGCCTGGAGGTAGCGGGTTTGAACCCAGTGTTCTTGGAGAAAGTTTATCGGGATTTTCCGGTGTGGTTTCCTCTTGTCAGTGGTGCAAGACGGAGGGCCTGGCAAGGACTGCGGTCTAGTCGTTCGGATAGGACGAAAAACCGAGATCCCGTGTACACATGGGCGTGTACGTAAAAGATCAATTGGCAGTTGGAATTCGATATAAGAGAAGGCCGTAGCGCCGCTGTTCGGGCAAAATTTCCCTCATAACCCATCTTCATTAGCCCAGTCGGTGTAGGACGTTAAACCCCATTTCATTTTTATTTGGCTCAATGACCCGCCACCCAACGCCAGCCACAGCCACGCCCACACAAGGACGACAGAATAATATGTATAAAGACTTTCCTTTCCCTTCACAAGTTTGACGCAGTGCTAGGCTGAATGTGTTATGGCTTTCCTTTCCCTCACAAGTTTGTCCCAATGCCAGGGCGAATAGCACCAGGTCTCTCCATCATCATCTTGCAATTACAAATTGCTATGTTAGATGACGGCAGGTGGATTCAACACGCACAGTTCAGAACTCATATGCAAGACGGCTGGGCGTTAAAAAAACGCAAAAGGGTAGGCCCTTGAAAAAATCGTCAAAGGTGGGGAGAGTCATGTTTTGCATTTTATTTTTTTTATTTTTTTTTTTTTTAACATAAAGGGTAACATAATGTTTTATTAGATGTCTTGGCAATGATTCTGCAAAAAACATCAAGCTCTTACAAAATTTGTAAAGAGTTTTTTACATATTGAATAGCGCAAAGCCTTAACGCCACTGTAATGGTAAATTTCTCCCACTGCATGCTCAATGGCGTACATGACCGTCTTCATTAGCCCGATTGGTGCAAAAGAGTAACCACATTTAATAACATTTTATTTCATTTCCTCTCGTCTCATATTCATTGAATATGTAGCCGGATCTATTTTCAAAGATTATTTATTGTTAATAAAAATTAACGATATGCTGTCAAACAGATTAAAAAGAGAGTACATTGAATAGATACATTATATCTATATACATTTATATATAGTTACATACAAGGTTTGAATTATATTAAAATACTTCCTTGTATGTGTGAACTTTAGACTGTCGCCTCTCAGTTGCGCCATTCATATAATAGTGTTAAGTAAAAGGGGATTTTATGAAATTTTCCGCGAATATGCACATTCTGTGGATAGCTGTTATCCTGAACTATTTTGATGGGATGGGTTTTATAAAGATATTACCCATTCTCTTTTATATACACATATCAATAAACCCGTTATAAAACATTATTTTATGAAGTACAAATATTAAGAAAGCTTGTATACATACATCTTAATGGATTATGTTATAAATTTCTTTCTGCTCCACTTATCACTTTAATGTAATGTTGATTGCCATAGGTGGTTAATAGCATAGGCGTACGGGCTCGATGAATGTTAGGGGGCAGAACCTTAAATGCCCGAAAAAAATCCGGGTTACAGAGGGCGGCGCCGGTCGCCTGCGAGAGGCTAAGGAGTGGGGCTTACCGCTCCCCCGCCCCTGGTAATTTGGGAAAATTACAGGCCGCAAACGCGTTTTCCTGCTATTCCAGCCCATGAATACAACAACTCCAGAGTGATCTTATATCGCCTGACTTAGATGCCTGACTCAAATACCAAATGGGGGAAGGGGAGGGGCGGGACCGGGGCGAATGTTTAGCGCGGGCGCGTTATATCATAAGGTCTGTCATTGAGTCAACTGGCGTGCAAGGAGTAGGGTCGCCTGTCCATCCTCGTGGGTTTTCTCCGGGACCTCCGGTTTTCTCCCAATTTACTATATATCTACGTACCCTTTTCCAATACCGAACTTATAATGGGGGGAAAATGATGTAGCTGAAATCATATATAAAGAATATTAATATTATAATTTAGTTGCATTGTTATAGAATTGAAGATGTTATTTAGTATCGTTTCTATTTTGAATCATATAGGGGCGGGGATCACGTGGCTAAGTGGGAAAGACGCTGGCTCGCTAGCCTGGAGGTCGGGTGTTCGATCCCTGCATAAGCCGAGAAAGTTCATTCAGATTTTCCGGCGTGGTTTCCCCTTGTCAGTGATGCAGGATCGAGGGCCTGACAAGGACAGCTGTCTAGTCGTTCGGATGGGACGAAAACCCGAGGTCTCGTGTACACATTGGCGCGCACGTAAAAAATCCCTTGGCAGTTGGAATTCGATATAAGAGTAGGCCGTAGTGCCGCAGCCCCGCACAGTTGGTATGTCCCGGGCCCCCCACGAGGTTAATCCGGCACTGGATAGTTCGATATATAATAATTTTTCTATGGACAATCTTAATTTATTAGTTTATTAGTGAGTCGGATATAGAATAATATAACTAGGAACAATAGCATTACGTTTATTGGTGAGTTTTATATAATTATGTAACTATTAATATAACTATTAATAGATATTAATGCAAATATCAATGTAAATATCAATGGGCAGTTAAATAGTTTATTAATGAGTTCCATATATAATAATATACCCACGGACAATTATTTTTATTAGCCCACATTAAATATTCATTAATCATTTAAAAATATAGAACTTTCTTCCCCAAAGAGCTCCAGTTACATGCAAGGAAATATGTTAACAAAATATCTGAATGGTAAACATGTTTCAAATAAAATAAATAAATTTGTTAAGATGAATGATGAACCAAAAACACTTAAAATACAACAGAGTAAGAATTATGCATATCAATTAAAAATAAGTGAGTTTTCAATTCAAGTATATTTTATTGAAAATAGCTATAGATTGGTAATTTACAAAGAAGTTTATTTCATAGATTTGGAGGTTGTGCACTAAAAGTTTTTTAGGGTTTTAATAAAAGGTTGTCAGAACATGATCTGAAGCTTCTACTGGGCCAATACAATTCTAAAAGCTGAGTTGAATAACAGGGCACCATACCATTTAAATACATAAACACCGAAATGAATAATTGTATAATTAATACGAAACCTTACAGGTAATTAAACACAAGAGTGTTTAAAATAGGAGAAATATATTAATTTTGTTTTGTGCATGTAATAAATCGAGGGGCTGAATTTGGTACTTTCTGTAATTCATCGATTAAGCACCGTTCCAGAAATGAAATGAAATGAGGCTTAACGTACAGTTTGAAGCGTGTTTTAAGTATTATGATATTGGTTTCATTAACTAGCGTAACCTGGCTATATAGGTATAACGCAAAGGTGTGTATTATACTCATATCTGTTATACTGTCATACTAACAATATGAATAAATAGGTCGTCTGCTGTTCCCATTTTAACAAGTCTGACTTATGAACTGCTTCCGGGTCTCCTTGGATTGGCTAATAATTTAGTCATAGCTATCTGTGTTGTATAGGAAATGCGTAATCAGTTTGTTTATTCTTGGAAATTAATGTAAATTCTCTCCGAATTTAAACAATATATTCCATTTCGATGCACGACGTTGTTCAGTGAGTATTACTATTAAATGAATGTGTAACAAGAGAGTGTAAACTGCTTTATATATAGCTGTTGTATTTAAATATCTATTGGTTACGAATTGAAAGAGGAAGAAAATTGCACTGTGAACGGGTTATGTTCATTTTACTGTTAAAACGGATTGTTACAGTGATAAGTGTCGAACATGCTTATTATCAGAATAATTATGTCGGTAAACGTGCATAAATCATCTCAGTGTCTGTGAGAATTTATAAGTTTACTTATATTGGATATACAAAAGGCATTTCGACTGAATTGGTTAGTCCCTGACACACAGAGCGATAAGGTGAGTTTGTCTTTGACTTTTTATGTTCAAATATATCTAGACAGAGTATTTTAATAAGGTAAGGTAAATAAAATGTTCTGTTCAATAAATGTGCAAAATTCTAGACCGGTTTTTAGGTGGATAACACAGGGGTTGCTAGGTATCTGCTCACGTTAGTAGATGTGTCGATATACTTCATCCAGGTCAAGTATTGTCTATATCCCTGCACATTGAAATAAGGGTTTCCGGTAAATAGTAACCGGTCTATGTACTATATATTGAACCTCTGGGGGTAGTGGGGGCCCACGGGGAATCAGGTACGGGTCTCTCCATTGAGCAGAGAATGATTTCTCACATGTCAGGGGTAGCGCTTGTGGAAAGCAAATTCTTTGTACACATCCCCATAGAGAAATTGTGTACATATATATTTCGTTGATAGGCATTTAGTAATGGAGCATATCAGTACAAGGTACAATTTTATGGATACATAATTATTGAGTTTAATACTATGCGACATTTCGACGAGGATACTCTCGTCTTTATCAAATGATGTAGACGAGAATACCCTCGTCGAAACTCAGTAATTGCATATCAATAACATTTTGTATCTTGTGTTAGTCATAGGCCTATGTCAGTTTCAATAATGGTCTAATTACCATATTGATGAGATATTACATTGCACCCCTGTCCGTTCATCAAGATGGTATAATGTCCCAGGTTACATCCGAGAAAGATGTTTCAAATAACATAGATGCCCTGAGTGTCACCCACGTTGTAGGGATTGGTGACTCATTGCAGAAAGATCGACATCATTCATTTATTAGGAGAGTCATATACATAACCCTGTCTCTAGTTTTGAATATACATACCATGGTGAATCTTATCACTTCATAGTATTGAGTACGATTAGACGAATGCTACGCAATGCATCCTGTACTAAAGCTGATTGGCTATCTGACTTTTGAGGTTGTATCATCAGGATGCTAAATAATACAAATCATTAAGTTTGAACTTAATGAATTTGAGCTCAGGAATCTCATTGGTCCGGTTTTTGAATATTCATTAATTGACTTGGTTGTATCGGGAAACCCAAGATAGAAATAGAAGGAAATGCAAATGGGCGGACACTTGAACCAATCCCCTTCTTGGTGCAATAGTGAATTCATGCCATATCAGGAAATTAGATAAATTATGGATTTTACCACCACATCGTGAAATATATCTATGATTTAGCAAGCGGTATAAAGTCATACAATTCATTATAGTAGATTGTATCCGCAGTAGGTCAACTATTAAAAAGTTCTTCCTCAAAGAAATGATTGAAATACATTGCATTAGTAATATTATTATATTGATTTAGGGGATATTGCTATTCAGTAAGATTTCATCGTGTAGGTATATTCAAATAATAATTCAATCCATCATTAATTAGGCACACTTGAAATCGTAACTTTTAAAATAGAATCGAGTGTTGCAGAAAATATAAGAGTACCTTTCCTGGTGGATGTATACACATCAGTAATTAAAGTTAAAAGTAGTTAAAAGTACAAGGAATAATACACCAAATATATAAACTCTTCAAGCTATTAAAGATATGTTATGTAAGCTTTAGATAAAAAAAAAAAACCCTGACCGTTCTTGTTATAATAGTTCCAAAATAGATAATGCAAAATGAATACATTGAAAATTTCATTGAAATTACTTTATTCTAAGCGAAGTTATCAATGTTTGTAGTTTTGACAAGATGTGTGCATTGATTGTTTATTATCGTAACCACGGTGCTGGTTATTCCAAGCTTAGCCTCGCTTCTCCATTCCTAAATTAAATCAATAAATGGCCGAACCGTTCTAATCTACTTAAAATCAGAGTCACCGATGGCACCGAGAATTGATTATAGCCTTGCCATGTTAATAAATCTCTAATTGATAAATTTATATAACATGAAAGACTTGCAATAGGCAGATTTAGCTCTTGAATAATGTCTATTTAAATGTTACTATAATAATTTACTGTATGATAAAACGTGGTATAATGTACTCATACAATTTTCGTGTAATCTAATACAAATACATGCAGTGGGCACATTGGATTTAAATTCTGAACGTTTATAATGTTGATAAAATGGATAAGAAAATATTTACAATGCCGTACAATACATGCTTGCTTGCTGATATATATCAATTGCTTCCAAAAATTATTTTGCATTTTATAGGCCCCCAAGACCTTAGATTTTCATATTGACTTTAATGTTAGTTCTATGTGCAACGTTTCCCCCAAATTTTCGTCTTGAGTACCACCGGTACAGTAATGATGCCATCGTGCTCAAAAGTATGTACAATGTATGTAGTTCACCAATGACATCTGAAGATACACAAACTTGAAGTAGCAGTTCAAGGTAACTCAGCTCTGATCTTCAAAATGTACATCAAAAATGTAAAATCAATCCCCTTTCTTCAATTTTACGCAAACAAACGCATTATCTCTCTGATATGTCTTCTAAAACAGTAGTAACTGTGCTTATTAAACATGCATTATGCAAGAGCTAAATCTGTCTATTGCAGGTCTTTCTTTAGGCCTGAAATGTTATCTAAATTATTAATTAGACATTAATTAACCTATCCAGACCATAATCAACTCTAGATGGCATCGCTAGCCTGCGATCTTTAGTGGATTAAGAGCCGATTTACTGCATAACTTTCCATCACGATTTAACGATGAAATGGATAATCGAGACTATGCTGTTTATCGTACTGACTTTAGTAATGATGATCGAGGCTAGGCGGAAATTTCAATCAATTTGAATGAAATTTTCAGCAAATTTCCTTTACATTATCTAGTTGTTAACTATTATAGTGATAACTGCCAACTCGATATCGAATCTCCCATAATGTATCTTTAATCATTGGAACAAATGTCTGAGTTTGGCACACATTTCTAGAGAAAAAGACGCATGCTTATATTTAGAGAGGTTTTTAAAACTTTATTTCGGAGACCAACATCATTCGAGGCCCTAGGACGACCCGGGCTATAATAGAAAGCGTGTAACCAAAGAAGGAGAATGGTGGTCTGTATCCGTGTGTTCATTGATTGTATTAAATGTAGCATGTTGTTGACTAACACTGCACATTCTTTGACTTTTATTTCTATCCCCTCATCTCGTCACGGTTATAAATACCGTCTCGAGCCCAAGGCCCTGGATTTCATGCGTATAATAGACCAATGAATTTCGGTTATAAATACATTACATTACAAGTATGTAATGGTTTACTGACTTAGACAGAAGTACAGAATAGATGAATAACTTTTGTGATAATACAATGTACCATATTATATACTAGTATACATTATACATGTATGACACACTACATATAGCTGCACTGAAGTAAAGTTATGATGTCTCTCATTTAGTTCGATATACGCACCAAGACAATCAACATCATATTGACGTTTTATCACACTACTTTACCCCCGGGTACGCTTCTACCAATTTAGACTGTAGGACATATGAACACAGACATTCTTTAGCCCGCATGTGGGCCATGGGACGAGAGTTTCAAACGGATGGTCACATTATACCCCCATCAGACAGGGGTGGGGTCCTCAGTACGCTGCTACGCCGAAGGAAAATAGTCTCGGGGCGCGTCAACATCGCCATAAGCGTGGTAAAGGCGTGGTGGAAACGTCAGTTATCGTTCTGCGATCTCCATGGTAGCAAATGATCGCAGAGTCACGGCGTTTGTTTTGAGCACGTTCAAAACAAACGCAACGCAAGGTTCTGCGATCTTACCTGGGAATCTGTGAGAACGCAGCTTTTTTCAAGTTTGTAATTTTGGGGGACATTTTCTCGCGTTGTGTTAACGTTTGTTGGCGACCCTGTGCATTTTCTGGTCGCCGTACGGTCGCAGCAGCTTAGTAGGGACGCCACCTCGGTCTGACGGGGGCATAACAAGCAACGACAGTCAATTCATAGGGCCATACCAATTTTATTTTCTGTTCATCGGGAAAACCTGTAAAACATTTCCTTCTTATTTCTTCGGGAAAATACTTATTTAAAAACCAAAAGTGCTTGGATTTGCTGTTCAATGGCTTTTAGTTCTAAATTTTGATGTTTTGACATTTTAAACAAGACATCTGTCGCGTGATTCAATTATCAAGGCCCCAAAGATCAGAAAATCTAAATGGTATGGCCTAAGATAGTTCTGTTATTTATTTTTCAGCAAGAAATATGTCTGAATACGCATCATTTGTACAACCTTTAAGTGACAGAGGTAAGTTGAAGCCACTGCAATTATATTGTAAAATATTAAAGAAATGTGTACCTAAACAACTTAATAAAAGAATATGTTTGAAGACACAAGCCAGATCGGTTGCTCATGTATATCTAAAGTTACAAATGCGCATTATATTAATGCTGAGATTGTTGTTGCTTATGTAAATGACTTGGTATAAAAAAAAAAAACCTTCCTGAATAATGGGTTACTTATTATTAGACACATATAAAGGTGACGGCGTTAAATCAAAAGAAAACGATGTAAACTATAAATGGACATAAAGTAAAATTGAATAAATTTTAAATCACAATGCGGAAGGTATATTCTCTATATTCAACCTATACTCTGTCATTTTGCACCTTATAACCATTGAATGAAATAAATATAGTTAATGACACGATAACTGTTATAAGTAAGCATTGAAAGGAAATATTTGCAAAATTTGGTCTATGTACGAATGACTTCAGAGAACTATGTACGAATGACTTCAGAGAAGGGGATGAAATGAAATAGTGTTTAACGTCCCACGAGGGGGCTAATGAGGATGGAAATACGCCATGCGGTGTGCTAAGATGACAATTTTGCCCGGACAGCGGCAATACGGCCTACTCTTAATTCGAATTCCAACTGTCAAGGGTTCTTTTACATGCACGTCAATTTGTACACTGAACCTCGTATTTTCGTCCCGTCCGAAGGACTATACGCTGTGTCCCTTGCCAGGCCCCGTCCTACACAACCCAAAATGAAGAAGCACGCCGAACAAACTCGATGATCTTTCTCGGCTAATACTGGGATCGAACACGAGACCTTAGGTTAGTGAACCAACGTCTTACTCACTGGGTCACCACGGCTCCCCCTCAGAGAACGGGTGGCTCATGGGTTCTGTTCGACTTTATTGTTGGCTTCCTTTAGTATTTGTGCCCTTTCGTTATTACGAATCAACCAAGGTTCTGTCTCACGTTATAACTCGGTAGTGATATTCAGAACAATAATTTATGTCTGATCGGAAACGTCTCACAATATTCTCACAATGTTAACCGACTATAACTTACCATTCAGTTATACTTGAAGGCCGGAGGACACGAACTTTACATTTCAAACAGAAATGAAATGAAATGGGGTTTAGCGTCCTACTGCCGTGCTCCAATTGAGCTAAGAACGACGGGCATACGTCATACAGTGTACTATGAGGGAAATTTTGTCCTGACAGCGGCGCTACGTCTTACTCTTATATCGAATTCCGACGTCCAATGGATATTTTACGTGTACGCCAATGTGTTCGCGGGAACTTTGTTTTTCGTCCCATCCGAACGATTATACGTTGTCCCTTGCCAGGCGCCCGGGCAAAATTTCCCTCATGGCACACTGTATGGCATATGCCCGTCTTCATTAACCCAGGTTAGGAGCAGAACAGTAGGACGTTAAACCCCATTTCATTTCCCTTGCCAGGCCCTCGGCCCTGCACCACTAATATGAAGAAACCACTTCGGAAAATCCCGATGAACCTTCTCGGCCAACTCATTAAACCACCGTGGCTCCCCAATTTCAAATAGACCTTATGGTTTTCGGATTATATGTCACCCTAAATTATCGTTGATTACGTTTAATCGAAATGTTTGTGGCCGGGATTTCAAACATATTTATGGCTATCCATCATAATATCAAATTATTAAAAAAAACTTTCTCTCTCTCCCAGATTGCCAGTCATTATTAACCGATTCAGACTGTTCTTATAGTGGATGGCTACGGAAATACAGTTTTAGAAACAAATTAAAAATATTTACATGTAAGTAAAGAGTTTACTCGTATTTTATTTCTACCACCGGTCTGCTTTAGTACTGATACTAAAATTTACATTGTATATTGATGTTATAAGATGACATTTATTGTTAATAATTTGGGCAAGACTGGACACTTTAAAATAACCCTTTGAAATTATTAATTCTGTGTGGTTTATGTGAGAGTGTCCAAATAACCTAAGATCAAGTACCGGACGACAGTTGGTAATAAACAGTCAAAGTCGATCCATACAAGTTATCAAAATTCAGTGGACGAAATCGGCAAAACCGTGTAATAAAACGTCTAAAATTCAAATTTAAATCTGTGTCTATTTTTAGTGAATATCTCTGTTTCAGCTATTTCGTTGGTAATAGCTTGCCACGATCCATTAAGTCAATGTAAAACGCCTTGATGATTATGTACATGTTTATTTCTTTTAAATGCTATTTTATTATAACTATATTTTCAGAGCCCCATGCAAGTTTATATTGTATTATGTAATGGATGTGTATAATATTTTGTCATCACTATATTTTCAGGCCCTTGAGTTTATATTGTATTATGTAATGAATGTGTCTATTATTTTGTTATAACAATATTTTTAGGGCCTCAAGTTTATGTTGTGTTATGTAAAGGATGTGTCTATTATTTTGGTAGCGAGTTTGCGAAACGATCGCATTCCTTTTCGTTATATGGCTATAACTAGTAAGTAGATGTCGAAATGTTTGCTTTTTTATTATTTTTGGTGGTTACTTGTGGGGTGGGGGTGGGAATAACTGGAAAAATAATCAATTTAAAGTCCAAAATCATTTTGAATGAAAATATCTACACTTCCTTTTCATATGTCTCGTTTCTCCAATTAACGACACTGGCTGACTGTCGTTAAAGGAGCTAAATCGTTAATATTTGGGATCTAGAAATTGTCACAAATGGGTCGCAACGCATATAATAATGTAATATGAATGAATATAAACGGATTTACATTCAATGGTTTCCGTTTTACTATAATTTCAAACCAGTTATGTTCGGCGAAATACGCCAGAAGTCTCAATCTATTGGCAATCTCTAGCATCTAGTTCTTTTAGTCTACACCGATAGTATTTATTGCGCATGTTCTCCAGATAAGACTATGTCGTCACTGTTTGACATGAATCGCGGAATATGTCTAGCCTCGTTCTTCAAGTCCCTTGTTACAAATGGCGCTGAAACGCCTTCTGGTACACGATTCGTGTACCAATGGTGAAATGTCTATTAGAAGCCCATGTTTTCCCGGTAATATCACAACATCAATGTTAATTTAAATTGACAAATAATTTGTGTTTTCAATGTCGAAGACTTTGGATGATATTGAGTTAGAGACTTCGCTACTTTAAGTCATTATCAGATAAGAAAGAGTTCCGTTATTGTTGCAAAATTTATATATCAACGATAGCCATTTACGTTTAAAGTTATTAGGAATTATGAATATTTTGGGAATAAAGAATACGTTTCAAGTTATTAGGAAATAGGAATACATTGGGAATAAAGAACACGTTTTCTATGGGTGTGGAGAGAATAGCTTGTTTATGGCATGATGTCAGACGAACTTCTATTTACGTTAGGACAATTATGACTTGATAATTAACCACCCATTTATCATCAGATAAATATGAATCTGAGAATATGCAAATCATTAAAGATGTTATGTGATAAAACTTCTTATACTCAAGTCTCAACTTATTTAGTTTGGTGTAAAGATAATTCAATTTGTCTCGTATTCAAATTTCTCATTGCTATTTTTTTAGTATTGGAAAACATTATATTCGCCTCTCCGATAAAGTCAACAAGAAAATTCACTTTAAACATACATTATGCAAGAGCTAAATCTGCCTATTGCAGTTCTTTCTTTAGACCTGAAATGTTTTCTAAATTATTATTAGACATTAATTAACTGATCCATAATCAACTCTCGATGGCATCCGATTTCTCCGATATTAAATAGATTAGAACGGTTCAGCCATATTTTGATTTAATTTAAAAAATGGAGGAGCGAGACTTAGCTTCAAACAACCAGTACGGTGGTTGAAATTATTGCACACGTCTTGTCAAACCTTCAAAGGCAATATTTTCGCTCGCAATAGAGTAATTTGGATGACATTTTCAAATTATTCATTTTACATGATCTATTTTCGAACTATTATAGCAAGAATGGCTAGCCCTTTATCTAAATCTTACATAATGTATCTTTAAATGATAACATATCTTTAAACTTAAAGGGGCAATATGTAATATAAAGAGCTGGCCGTTCTCGCTATACTATTTCAAAAATAGATAATGTAAAATGAATATATTGACAATTTCATTCAAATTACTTTTATTTTGAGAAAAGTTATCAATGGTTGTAGTTTTGACAAGACATGGGCATTGATCGTAACTAACGTACTGGTTATTCGAGTCTTAGCCTCGCTTCTACATTTTTTAAATTAAATCATTGAATGACCATAATCTTCTGATCAAATGGTCTTGTCATGTTAATATATGTCTAATTAATAATTTATATAACATTTAATACCCCCGTCAGACCAGGGTGGCGTCCTTACTTCGCTGCTACGGCAACGGAAAATGGTTTTAGGGCGCGTTAAGATCCCCATAAGCGTGATGGAAACGCCAGCTATCGTGCTGTGGTCACCATGGTCGCCAATGATCGCCGAGTCACGGCGTTTGTTTTGAGCATGTTTAAAACAAACGCCAAGGTTCTGCGATCTGAACTGGAAAGCTATGAGAACACGACTTTTTTCAAGTTTTTAATTTTTTGGGACATTTTCGCGTGTTGTGTTCACGCTTGCCGGCGACCTTGTGCATTTTCTGGTCGCCGTACGGTCGCAGCAGCGCAGTAAGGGCGCCACCCCGGTCTGACGGGGGCATAAGGCTGCAATAGGAAGATTTTAAAGATTTTTTAAGATGAATTTCATTCAATTTTTTTGCAGTGTTCAGCGATGCAATGAATTTGCAGATGTTCAGTGGGTTTTCAAAATCATCCATACACATGCTGAATTTAGAGCATATTACTTCTCCGCGTCATCTGAACGGGAAATGAAGGTAAATATTGAAAACTAATGGGACATTTTGAATTAGTTTTAATAGAGATTTTACAAAAATATTATTTCAGAGCATGATCTATTTTTATTCTAATAATATTCTTTTAATATTTAATATTATTTTAATAATGTTCCGCAGGGAATCCGGAGAAAACCAAAGAGGTTATGCTTGTGATTGTGACTTAAACTTGGAATCGAAATAACCTCCGTCGACACTCCAATTCCCAACCTTTTCAGCCATGTCGCATTTATCTCATAAAACCTAAATATGTTATATTGGCGTAAAGCTGACATATCGTAAACACCATAACGATCCATCTATCTATTCAATAATGTTTTATTTATTTTAAAGAACTGGATGAAAATGGTCAAATATGAAATGGATATAGCTAATCACCAAATAACGGGGAAACAAAGGTGAGTTGTTATACAAATGTTCTTTTCCCTTAATAATTCATTATGTAAGATTTAGATAAATAGCTGGCAGTTCTTACTTTAACAGATCAAAAATAGATAATGCAAAATGAATATATTGAAAATTTTATTCAAATTACATGATGTTTTGACATGATGTGTGCATTGATTATATATTACTGTGACCACGGTGGTGTATTCGAGAATAGCCTCGCTTCACCATTTTTAAATTAAATCATTAAATGGCTGAACCGTTTTAATCTAGTTAAAATCTCGAACATCCGACGACATCGAGAGTTGATTACGGGTTTGTCATGTTAATAATGACATTTTATGTAATGCCCAATGAAAGACTGGAATAGGCAAATTTAGCTCTTGAATAATGTATTTTTAAAGAAAACTAATGCAGTCGTTCCAAAGTCATAATGTATGCACCAATGTGTTTCATTAGGTTGGCTTGGTTAGATTTAGCTTTTGACACTATTAGGAACCAAAATTTCGATATTTGCAGGGGGAAAGCAGATGGAAAAGCTTTTGACGAAGAGTCATTATCGTACCAATATTTAGAAGAAAAAATTTACGGCGACCCTTCTCAATTTGTATTACCCCAAAATTACTCAAATAAACGAAAATCATCTGCAGGTAAGTAAAACATTTTAATAGAAAGATGTCCTTTACGAAAATGTTCATATTTATAAAAAGTGTCTTTTATACAGTTCAACATTTTAAAACGTTTCTTGGGGACAAATATTTATTATACGTTGAAAACAATGAGTAGATGGGAGATTAGAGGAGAGGTCTAACGGGTGTTGCATAGATCATAAGATCTGTCGTTGGCCATGGTTTCCATCCTACACTTGTTTAGCCAGTCTCGCCGGTTTTTTGCGAATAAATGAAACAAAATATACCATATGTTATGTTTAGTTCCGAACTAACCGGACCCCGTGTTATCGCCACCGCGTATGAGCCTCGTGGGTTTTCTCCGGTTCCTCCGGTTTCCTCCCATTGCTAAAGATCCCAACGCGCAAGCGAATTGTTGAAATCTAATTGAACCATATGTTTGTCCCGAAATGACCTATTTTGTGTCGAGTGGACGTTAAACTCTCTCTCTCTCTTTAAAACATCAGGGGATATACATGTATCAAGTATTGTGTTCTATGTTTTGTCTTCTGTAGCAGTAATTGATGGGTGGAAACTGCGTGTTACTATTCCTTAGAGAAAATGCAAGTGTTCATGAAATACAAACGTAGTTTTATTTGACAAAACCAATAGTTACTTAAAGACGATCCTAAGAATACGCTTGGAAATTGTCATTGAAATAAAAGATGGTTGCCATCATGGAGAATATAATTAAATTGCATGAATACATGTAGAGTGCCCGGGAATCCTTCATTGAAATAGCAATCATCATTATAATTTAGATTCCGACGACGATATGGATGGCAGACCACCCCCACCTCCCCCACTTCCCCCAAGACCAACAGGAGATGCCAAAAAACGTAAACGAAGAAACTATGATGCTATTGAAATAGATAAAGTAACAAAAAAATTGAATGAAACTTGTAATATCACAGAGGCAGAAAGCAGGCAGGTGAGAAAGTCTTTTTATATCCTACCAACACCCCACAAAATGTGCACTTGACAAGTATCGTAGTTAACTTGTCCCCGTTGAGTCTTACTCAGTCGTAAAAGAAACCTTCCCACATACAAACTGTGTCATTTGATGCTATATTTGAACTAAACACATATACAAACTAATTTATATTCAAAACTTTGCTTCAAACCCCCTCGAAACATTTTAATCGCAAGGAAGTACCCAAAGTCATAATAATCTATTAAAACCGCGTAGTGACGTGACTTGATTGAGTGAGAGTCCATTTGAAAATTCTTTTCGTCGTTACTCACTTTCCATTTACTATATGGTGTAGGACGGGGGTGGACCGGGGACTGGTAAGAGACAATGTATAGCCTTTCGGATGGGGCGAAACACCGAGGTCCCGTGTACACATTGGCGTGCACGTAAAAATGCCCTTAACAGTTGGAATTCGAAATAAGAATGGGCCGTAATGCCGCTGTATGGGCAAAATATCCCTTATAGCACACTTTATGGCGTATGCCTATCTTAATAAGCCCAGTTGGCGCAGAACAGAACTCCATTCCATTTCATTTCCATTTACCATAAATAAGCAAATTACTCTTTGCTAACTTTTGCCGACGTTTAATCGCCGAGTATGTTCGTTTAAGTCCCATTGTTCTCACGACCGCTAGACATTCGATCAGCACATACCAAGTGCTCCCTACGTAGCCCAAAAAGACAACTAGCCGACAGGTTGCCTGTTAGTGATGCCCTTGCATGAATGATTTTCAGGGAATCTGATATTTTTCTAGTAAGGTTGTGTGTCTCTATACTCTCTCTATATATCAAATTTGCCATACTTTTATTGGACATAACTACCTTATAAATACTTTCATGGGAAAGCGTCTTTAAGATCATTGGGAAGTATGATAACAGGGGCGTCTTCTAAACAAGGAAATGATATGCATAAGAATATCCATTCATTTGAATAAAAGACTGTCCCCATAAGAATCTTCCTGTGAGGTCTATACAATCGGGCGTCTTTAAGACTTATTGGTGTGCCAAAAGGTTAAACCTCGTATGCTCGCCAGTGTCAGAACGTATGAATAGGATTGACAAGGTCGTGGGGTTTTGCACCGTATAACTGATCAATCTACTTATAGTGTTATTTAGTTCCATTAACCTTTTTAAAATATACATAATATTCGATTGTCGGGTTTGTTTGATAGTAGTTCAATTAACGTTGGTGATTACCCCATACTGTCCTCTTTTCCGTCTTTGACTACTTTCATTTTATTATTTATACTTATGTTTCAGACGGCCTCCCAAGTTCGTGAAAGGCAAGTATATTCTACAGCATGGTTATTAAATAAGCTTTCCTGTGTTATTTATGTTTATAAATGAAAAGGGGAGCCACATTGGCTGGGTGGTTAAGACGCTGGCTCGCTAGCCTGGAGGTCGGGTGTTCGATCCCTGCATTGGCCGAGAAAGTTCATCTGGATTTTCCGACGTGATTTCCCCTTGACAGTGGAGCAGAACGGAGGGCCTGACAAGGACAGCTGTCTAGTCCTTCGGATGAGACGAAAAACCGAGGTCCCATGTATACATTGAAATGCACGTAAAAGACCCCTAGGCGATAGTGCCGCTGCCCGGGCAAAATTTCCCTCATAGCACACTGTATGGCGCATTCCCGTCTTCATTAGCCCAGTATAGGAGTAGAACAGTAGGACGTTAAACCCCATTTCATTTCATTTCATTTTATAAATGAAATGGAGTTTAACATACTACTGCTCTGTTACGACTGGTCTAATGAAGACGGGATTTATGTTTATAAATAAGTAGGACGACTGTTTGTCTCACAGTAAATAAATATAGAGATAATACCTTAGATTTTTCTAAAACTGAAATAGATCGTTGGTCATATTGCATTCAATATATTAACAATATCTGTTATTAATCTATATTTTTAGACGAGCGAGACCCGATGGAGCTAGTGTGGTATTTAAAAAGGTAAGTAAGTAGAGCATTAAGCCCATTTAAAGAGAAATTATATCGTTCTTACCAATAAGTGTTAATAATGTCATATTCTAAAATAAATATTGTTAACCATTTGTAATTGCTGAAACTCCTCTAGCTGTGGTTAAAAACCACGGAAAACAAAATAATATCTAAAACGTTCAAATGTATATATTATATCATTGTGATCGATTTGTTTCAAAATTTGAACAACTCCAATGCATATTGAAATCACGCCAAATCGAATATTGATGGTTTAGTATATGTATATATTATATCATTGTGATCGATTTGTTTCAAAATTTGAACAACTCCAATGCATATTGAAATCACGCCAAATCGAATATTGATGGTTTAGTATATTTTATATCTTTATGACTAGCCAATTTGTATTGAATTTTTTCGAGACTAGTTCATGATGTGAATTGTAGAAGTGACGGTGTTGGTCATGCCGTGGCATTCACTTTCCTCTTTTGGCTTCAACAATTCAAACATAAGGATTTAAAATGATTCCTGATTTTAATCATTTGGAATGAATTTGCAAAGCATTAGAAAATATTTTTGTTTTATAGCCGGAGGAAACCGGGCCAATAACCCAAGAAGACTATTGGGGTTCAATTTACTTTGATGAATCTGAAGACACCCGAGAAGCCAGCGAGTGAGTATTATTGAAACATATTCTGGTATTGCCAACTACTGTTCTAATTCTGTTCCCCGATTTTGTTCTTGATTTTGTCCATCCTTACATAATTTGTAAAACATGTCGGTGAATTTAATTAGCGGACCAAGAGAGAGAGAGAGAGAAATGGGGTTTAACGTCCACTCGACACAAACTAGGTCATTTCGGGACTAACATATGGTTTAATTTTATTTCAATAATTCGCTTGCGCATAGGGGTCTTTAGCAGTGGGAGGAAACCGGAGGACCCGGAGAAAACCCACGAGGTTGGACAGGCGCCCCTACTCCTTGTCACGTACAACCGGGGATTCGAAACCACGCCAGTCGACTCAATGACAGACTTTATGATACAGCGCGCGCACGCTAACCATTCAGCCATCCAACCCCCCAGCGGACCAAGAAGCGAAATTGTTACATTTCTATAGTTTAGATTGCAGAAAATTTCGATGGGGTTTAAGACGGGCATGCGCCATACAGCGGCACTGTGGCCTACTCTTATATCGAATTCCAACTGCCAAGGGATCTTTTACACGGGGCCTGAGTTTTTCGTCCCATCTGAACTACTAGACAGCTGTCCTTGTCAGGAACTCCGTCCTGCACCACTGACAAGGGGAAATCACTTACCAACCATGGCTGTTATTCCTGTATAAACAATAGATTAATACTACTGATACTACTCCTATTATTTATTATTATTACAGAATATTTACAGTGCACCCTTTCAGTCATCCTCCGTATCAGCAGTGGTCTCATTCCGTTCTATTCCAATGGAATGAGACCACTGGGGATACCGAAGATGTCTTTCACTACACGTGTTAGGCCATACTTTTATATCACCATAAACTAGACGATAAAATATTATAACAAAATTGATGGGCGTATATACAGAGTCAGTTAAAAGCTTGTTTAAATAAATTGTATACTTACACTCATAAACACTGTATATACTTTCAATTACACTGGTTTTGTTTTCAGAATAATAAGAAATATAGGTGAAGATGGCGTGTATCTGGTTAGAAAACGTAAAGATGGTTCGGTGAGAGGTTTTTGATTATTCATACGTTTAAATTTCAGTTGCATACAAAATAATACATTCTGTCAATGGGATAATAGTTCAAACAGGACGTCCCACACACATCAAGGGAGATAACAAGTTTCTGTGTCGTAATTACGCTATAAATACCTCACACATTTTTCCTCCTTTTGACTTGGAAGTTTTAAAGAACTATGCATCTTTTCAAGGACACTTTCGGTTGACTGTAACCCGGTTGTGTTTTGTTTTCTTTATTAAACTCAATTTTCAATTTTCAGCATGTATTGGCTTTCTTTGGAGGACTTATACCTAGAAAGATGGTGATACAAGAAAAGGTAAATGAGATTAATTATTATCCGTATATTGATAAATTCTGTACCCTCGGTGTTTCCTTGATCTTTAACTACGACGGATATCATACATACATGCATGATTGTGCCAGATTGATCTGAAAACTTTGAAACCATTGTCAACCCCACCCCTCTCCCACTTCCAAAAAATTCCCAAGCTTAATAGAATTATTGAAATATTGAAATAGAAAGTTGTCTTATTCTTCCGAAATGAAATGGTTACAGGCTCTCGCTCTATCGACGTGGAAGGACAGTTTTGAACGATCACGAGACAGCCTTTTCTTGCGTGTAGACTACAAAATGGCGGTCTATAGGCCTACTAAGTTATTTAGAAAAAAATAATTAGGGCGAATGACACCCTCACTTGTATTCCACATTTAAATTAAAAACTAATCATTTCTGTTCCAGGATGACAAATATTTTCTCAGTGATAAATTTCTTGCTGACACCATAGAGGAATTGGTTTATCATTATTACGAAAATAACTTACCAGTATCTAAATTGAAAGTGAAACTAGAAACGCCCTACAAACTACATCCAAAATATAAATCTGTATGATTCCTTCAAACTGTGTTTATCTGTGATAATGGCTTGACTGAGATAGTGTACTTTAATAAAGATATTTTATCTGATTATATTTAGTGTAAATGGTTGTTCTCAACAGCAGTGCTTTAATCAGAATATGGCCCTTCAATACAAGAGTGCACGATAGTCTTGCATATGGAATGACTTTTTATTATTATATATGGCACACAGTTCTTTGTTTTTTTGCACAGACGCTTCCTCTTTGACCTTCCATATTAAATGTGTTTGAACAAGGTGTTTAATCTCTTTGTTTTCAATGAATATTTCTATGAAGAAGAAGAATTATGGATATCGTAATAAAATAAACTGACAAATGGAAATAGTTATTGTGTACCAAAGTATATAGGACATATCAAATATGCAAACACCTATAATGACTAAGCAATATTATGCGATTATTCGTAGGATTGCCATTGATTATTTCGTATCAACTCTGAACTTAGTTGAAAGTGCCTTCGTTTGTGGTGTCGCTTTGTTGGGGAGTCGGCGATTTCATTGAAAGAGTTTGGACTTGTGTCGGACTGAAACCGCCACATTGTATCTGTAATTAGCTGTTAAAAGGAATGAATATCAGTACCAATTATGACTCATTTGTTAATTACCTAGATGTAGGTAGACCGTTATTTCACCTAAAGTATATTGTTTGTTGGTGTATTCTATATGGAAATCTAATGCTGGGGCTTATTCGATTATGTGTGATATACGCTGTCATATGTATACACATTTTATTACAATTATAACATTACATATAGATGGGGTTGTGTCGCATATTCTTATAATATACATCCAATGAAATTTTACCCGAGCAGTGGCTTTTCCGTCTTCTCTTTGAATTTCAACTGCCAAGGGTTATTTTACGTGCACGCCAACGTGTCGAGTTTTCTACAGGGAGCACGCATACTCTACTTCATGCATGACACACCTAAATGGGCAATAGTTTTGTCAGCCAAAGTATATTAGCTATGTTAACTCCTCAAGTGCGAAACAATGCCAGGTGTAGGCATACTATGCCTCGTGCTTACTATTACCTACATAGAGCGATGAAGTGGATTTACTGGCTCGTAAAATAAAAATTTTGAAACGAAAAGAACCTTTCAACCACTTTTATGATTCAAAGGTTCCGTTGTAAGAAAATTTTGAAATTCCCAAACAAATAACAGGAAGCTTGTGACGTAACAATTTCGGACTTAGCCATAATTCTTAGAACCGTACGTATATAGGCATAGTCAGCTATACACCCCCAGCTCGAACAGATGCAGTACCAGCATATAAAATTTATGTACATAATGACATAAAAGGCTTAGATCGACATACTTATATTTCCTATCAGTATACAAAATAATGATGACTCTACTTAAACATACATTATGCAAGAGCTAAATCCGCCTATTGCAGGTCTTTTTTTAGGCTTGAAATGTTATCTAAATTATTTGTAGGGCACAAACAACAATGCACCAAAACTCTTAGAATATTGTTTAATTTGGTAACAGGTTTAATACATCTCAAATCTTATACAGTTGATCGAAGATCGAAGATCTTTCACAAGACTAGAGACATAGGCTACATATTAATAAATAATGATGACGGTGGTGGTGATGGTGATTAGAGTAGAGGTGGTGGTGGTGATTGACTGAAAAGGATAAATAAACCAATCAAGCACCTGACAATAATTATCAATAAACTATCTTAATAAAGAAACATAAAATAGCATCGAGTGCCTAGAATTTTCTGAGACCTGCACAACCACGTGATAAATCAGTCATGCATGTCGACTGTCAATATCATCGAATAATAACGATATATGACTATAACACATTACAAAACTTATGGATTAGATTAAACTATAACTTAATATGCTGCGGTAATTCATCTTACCGTGTTTTATGCCCTCCAAGCGTTACAAAACTGATGCTGAAGACCACGCTTGCTTAAGCCATAGAACTAAATACACTGGAACGCCAACGAGCCCGTTAGAGCGAATTATGCTCGTCCTCGCATGCGCGAAGATAAAAGTGCCATGTTTACTTCCGGTAGGCCTGAGTACGCTTTGGCGGAGTATTTGGATTTCCAGTTTATCGATGTCATTTTAGACGTAAGTGTTGGCTGAATTTTCTTAAAATAAATATTAATTTGGAAATATTCCAATGAAATACAAAATAAAATTCTGTTAAATGCTCATTTTTCATTCGTAATTTGTATTTGAAAGTAGCCTTTGGCTTGTAAATTGTATAGTTCGGCAAGTGCCGGTGTCAAATCATGCGGCAATTATTAATTCATGAGAGAAAAAATAAGCTTATCAATTTAGAATAAATCATTGGCCAATTATATTTATTCCCAAAATAAGAATTAATAAAAAAAAAGTCTATAGATTTCTGTAGTACCCATTCTATTCCTACAGAAAACTGTAGTGATCCAATTGCCAAACTACAGAATACTACAGTACTAATTCCTATACGAGTAATACGGCATAACTCTAGAATTTTCCTACAGAAAATGCAATAAAAAAAAAATCTCTAGGAGACTATAGTAGATTGTCCTATAGAAATTTTGCCAAAAATCTGTAGGAAAAACAATAGGATATGCACAC
The DNA here is from genome assembly GCF_932274485.2 of Patella vulgata. Lineage (NCBI taxonomy): Eukaryota > Metazoa > Mollusca > Gastropoda > Patellidae > Patella > Patella vulgata. The sequence continues at coordinate 68,769,774 of NC_065881.2, forward strand.
GTAGAAGGTGTTCTGATTTGATAAGTAGGTAATTTGTGATATAGGCCTAACTTAGTACCTATTTCCTAAAACAGTGATCAGCTGTCAAAAAAAGTCACAATATGCAGGCAGAATTCTCTGCGCATTTTTATGAAGATTTGTAAATGTAAAATAATACTACTAGGCCTTGTAATATATTCCTACATATTTCTATAACAGGGTGATCAGCTGTCAAAAAAATAAATAATAATTGTGATGTGCAGGCAGAATATGTCACTGCATTTTTTGCAGATTTGTAAAGTTAAAATAATATAGACCCACTAGGCCTCATTATGCCCTGTCTATTTCTAAAAACAGTCATAAGCTGTCAAAAAAAAAGTCACAATATGCTGGCAGAATTCTCTGTGCATTTAAGGAAGATTTGTAAAATTAAAAAAATACTAGGCCTTGTAATATAGGCCTACATATTTCTAAAAAAAAAAGGTGATCAGCTGTCAAAAAAAAGTCATGATAAGCAGGCAGAATATTTCACTATTTTGTGAAGATTTGCAAAATTAAAATAATATAGGCCTACTAGGCCTCATTTTTATATAGGCCTACCTATTTCTAAAACAGTGATCAGCTGTCAAAAAAAAGTCAAAATATGCAGGCAGAATTCTCTGAGCATGTTATGAAGATTTGTAAAATTAAAATAATACTAGGCTTTGAAATATAGGCCTACATATTTCTAAAAAAAAAAAAGGTGATCAGCTGTCAAAAAAAAGTCATGATAAGCAGACAGAAAATTTCACTGCATTTTTTGAAGATTTGCAAAATTAAAATAATATAGGCCTACTAGGCCTCATTTTTATATAGGCCTACCTATTTCTAAAACACTGTCAAAAAAAAGGTCAAAATATTCAGACAGAAAATTTCACAACATTTTGTGAAGATTTGCAAAATTAAAATAATATAGGCCTCATTTTTATATAGGCCTACCTATTTCTAAAACAGTGATCAGCTGTCAAAAAAAGGTCGAAATATGCAGGCAGAATTCTCTGAGCATGTTATGAAGATTTGTAAAATTAAAATACTACTAGGCCTTGTAATATAGGCCTACATATTTCTAAAAAAAAGGTGATCAACTGTCAAAAAAAAGTCATGATAAGCAGGCAGAAAATTTCATTGCATTTTGTGAAGATTTGCAAAATTAAAATAATATAGGCCTACTAGGGCTCATTTTTTATATAGGCCTACCTATTTCTAAAACAGTGATCAGCTGTCAAAAAAAAGTCAAAATATGCAGGCAGAATTCTCTTAGCATGTTATGAAGATTTGTAAAATTAAAATAATACTAGGCTTTGAAATATAGGCCTACATATTTCTAAAAAAAAAGGTGATCAACTGTCAAAAAAAAGTCATGATAAGCAGGCAGAAAATTTCATTGCATTTTGTGAAGATTTGCAAAATTAAAATAATATAGGCCTACCTATTTCTAAAACACTGTCAAAAAAAAGGTCAAAATATGCAGGTAGAAAATTTCATTGCATTTTGTGAAGATTTGCAAAATTAAAATAATATAGGCCTACTAGGCCTCATTTTTATATAGACCTACCTATTTCTAAAACAGTGATCAGCTGTCAAAAAAAAGTCAAAATCAGACAGAATTCTCTGAGCATGTTATGAAGATTTATAAAATTAAAATAAATTGACATTTACAGGGAGGAAGGCGTTTGCCCACTATCAAGGAGATGTTTGTTGAGAAAATTGCCTGTTTTCCCTTTTTGTCAGTGGTGCATCAGGTAGCATTGCATATACTGTATTATGGAAGCATGAAGGAGTGCATTAAATATCAAAACTAAGTTTGGATTGGCACCAAGTACTGTGGATCAGAATGAAATAAATTTTTTTTATTAAAAGGAAATAATAAATTTGAAATATGAAAAGTTGTGGATTTAAACGTTATAATATGTGTATTTGCAATATAATAGAGACCCACAAAATGTAAAGACATAGCTATTCTGAACTATGCTTATAGTGAAGTGACACTGTGTGACGCTAATGTTTTTAGGATCTCGAAAATTTGCCCAAGAAAATATACCATAGTTGCATTCACATTGAACCTTAAATTTGTATAAATTTATGACAATTTCACACATTTGATCAGAGAGAAAAGTTATCAGATTTATGCATATTTTCATTCACCCTATTGTAAATTGTGATCCGTGTGTCAAAGTTACAATAAATGGTTTTATGTAATCATAGAGGAGGGAGTGGGTAAATTTTACAGTTTACTGAATACACCTGTACCAGTACACACAAGAGCTGCATATCTTATGAATTGAATAGAAATTGACTTTAAACACATTGAGGAGAATTCATAATTTCATTGAGTGGACAAGATAGACAGTCTCTATCCCTAGTACATTTTCAAAATATTCACAATAATCCAATGATTTCATTCATTATATTTATTAAAATTATTTCCAAAAAATAGAATGTGTAACTGAAAGTGTATAATGTACAGTCAGTTGATAGCTGAGTCTATTCCAATTTTTCACAAGAAATATATTTCAAAGTCTTTCAGGCACTCGCATAACAGCCTGCTTTTCATTCAGTGCAACAACTATTTTAAAGTTAGGATTTAGGGATGAATCAACACTCAGTGCGGGTGGTTATTTAGGAATTATATTTTATTGTCCTTCTTCCATGTTAGAAATTCCTTGTTCACATCAAATGAAAGTTCTTCATAAAATTAAATACAATGGCTTTTGTATTATTGGTCTGAAAAAAAAAATACATATTAATTATTAGTAGTAGTATGTTTGAACATAAAATAGTGTTTCTTCAGGGATTTCTGTGTCTACAAATTACAAATAAATTTTACAGTTGAATAAAGAGAAATGCAGTTTTAGTTATACTAATATAATTTATGCATAAATTAAAAAGGCAGTTGGTGTCAGACTTTACAGATGGGTTTATATTCAAATCAGACTCAATACCAAGAAAGTACGACCGATTTCAGGTAATGCCATGGGAATTGGCACAAGTAAAACTTTCTTCAATCAGCATTGTTCACTTGATAGCTCTTTAAATTTACTCAAACAAGGCCTTAATTTATATACAAATCCACTCCTTCAATGACACAAATCTGATATCCTTTTCTTCTTGATTATCATGTGAATTTTTTCACAAAGAAATAATATTCAAAAGGAAAATTCCATTTGTACATTTTTCTTTGAATTAGATCAAATAATTTAAATTTAAAAACAAAATACCAGTATTCATTTTTTTGTACTTTTATTTTATTAGTTCCCCAATATTGTAAAATTAAAAGTATGGTTGTGCTCACTGAAATATTACTAAATCAACTTTTTGAAATTCATTCACATTCCTGACAGGCCTATAAGTCTATAGTAAACAAAAGGGTTTGGTACGTAATTCCGTCCCCGACTTAAACCAGTCATTACATTATTATTTTGTAAATCGATTCATTTATGTTTTCTCAAAAAAAAACGATGACTTGATTGTATGAATTATAGGCCTAATGACATTAGTGAATTTTCAACATACCTGTTTATAAAGACAGTGCGCAGTTTGTAAATTGTACTGTGCTGGCAGCCAGTCGACGTCGTCGCTTCCAGTTCTTCGTCATTTTACAACTCTCCCTGTTGCATTATTTATGACATTTTTTTTTTATATCAATAATAAATGATGAAAATTTATGCATTCTTAGACCAAAATATTGTGGAACGAAATTAATATTAACGAAATATACAAAAAGACAATAAGTAATAATTTGCATCTTACATTATTAATTAGGCATTAATTAACTTATCCAGACCATAATCAACTCTCGATGTCAACGCTAGCCTGTGATATTTACTGGATTACGATCAGATTTGCTGCTTAACTTTCATTCATGATTCAATCATGAAATGGAAAATCGAGACTATGTTTTTTTATCGTACCGACTTAAGTAATGATGATCATCGCTAAAATCTCGGTTCAAAGTAGATCAATTTGGCTGACATTTTCAGCAAACTCCCTTTACATTATCTAGTTTTTAACTATTATAGTGAGAACTACCGGCTCTTTATCTAATCTCCCATAATGTAGCTTTAAATTAACTTTTAAAAAACTTTCTAGACGCACCCTTTAAAACGTCACACCACACTCAATTATTGTTAAGTGGAAAAACCAGTTCATTTCGACATATAAAGTAATCAGATTGAAAGATTTGATTGTATAGATAATAATGTCATTGCTGCATTTAATCATTAATTAATGGTAGAACTTTTCTAAAGGTTATCTGTCTTTTGTTCATGGCGAACAGTCCATTTGCTGATTACAATATTTTGCCGATAGCGTTTTTTTGGGACTTCGAATTTTGTCTAATGGCTTGGATTATTCGTATTTGTTTTTATTATATCTAAATTTCCTGACGAGCTGGAGACAATATATAAACATATAGCTTACCAGCGGAAGTGAAAATTACACACGAAGACCTTTTTTGGTGTAAAAGGGGCCCTATCAAATGAAACAGCCAGGAATTAAAATGTGGTCATGTTTTTAAATCTAAATTTGGTCATCCAGCGGAACTGTTGAGGGGGGGGGGGCATTTATTCCCCCCCCCCCCTTTCCGTTAGATCCGGTACTGTTCCAGGGGCAAATACCGTGATGGATAGTTGTCTAATGGCTTGGATTATTCGTATTTGTTTTTATTATATCTAAATTTCCTGACATTCTGGAGACAATATATAAACATATAGCTTACCAGCGGAAGTGAAAATTACACACGAAGACCTTTTTTGGTGTAAAAGGGGCCCTATCAAATGAAACAGCCAGGAATTAAAATGTGGTCATGTTTTTAAATCTAAATTTGGTCATCCAGCGGAACTGTTGAGGGGGAGGGGCATTTATCACCCCCCCCCCCTTTCCGTTAGATCCGGTACTGTGCCAGGGGCAAATACCGTGATGGATAGTTGATATAAAACGCCGGCATCAATATAATATGCAATATTACTATGTCGAGTACACTGAACAAAATTTCGATCGTTCGAAGCATGGTATCTTTAGATGATTAGATCGTATAAAATATAATTGAAACTATGCAGTTCTTTGCGCATGACAATTTGAAACATCGTTTTAAATGCCCGTTGTTTGGGAACATCTGATAGGCTAATATGAGGCGTGGTGAAATGGGGTTTAACGTCCTACTGTTCTGCTCCTATACTGGGCTAATGAAGACGGGCATACGCCATGCAGTGTGCTATGAGGGAAATTTTGCCTGGACAGCCACACTATCGCCCACTCTTATATCGAATTCCAACTGCCAGGGGATCTTTTACGTGCATTCCAATATATACACGGGACCTCGGTTTTTCGTCTCATCCGAGGGACTAAATACTGAGTCGTTTGGACGTGAACGTCAAAAATGCTTATCCGGACACGTAACCCTTTTAAGATTTCGGGTCAGTTTTTTCGTTGGATGACCTGATGATTGATTCCCGTTCCTTGAGAGGTCTATATAGTGAATGACCCATGTGCTCTACTTGATAACGAAAGGTAAATTTCACCTACACATTATTATTATAAAATAAAAGTCTAGTTTTATGCAGACACCGCATAATACAGCTTGGGACATTGGTCTCCATTTCCAGATGAAGACTGGCGGGTTTAAGTTGTTTGAAAACGTATCACAAACAGTGAGTTAGTTGCTCGGCCCTTAGCAAGAGGAATTTAAGGGATTTTAACACAAAATTAAGCAGTTTTATTCTGCAAAAAATATCGGGATTAGCCCTTTAATAAACATCATTGCTTGATAACGGTGAGAGTATCCTCATTGAAACGCTGCAGTTAATAAACTTAGTGAATGGTATCCATAAAGTTGTCAGTTTATTATATATCCCGTTCACTAAATGCCCTTCAAAGAAAATATATCATTAACATAATTAGAACGTAATGTTGTACTATGGAACCAGTTATCTTTACTATCAAGGAAAATGTCCTACATTTTCGTCAATTATTGTTGATAAGATCATGTCGATATCTCTTTAATAATAAGCGAGACAATATCTAATGATATGAAAACTGGGAATGTGATCTTGTGCTATGCTATAATGGAAGAGAAACTACTTGACTTTTAAGAAATATTTTTTGTGATATCAGGTAAATGATCTTATTGTTATTCTTATACCAGAAATGATGTACATTGTATATGGTATATAATATCAGATTAATTGTCCTCATGATATGGCAAGTCGTCTTGGTTTTCTTTGTCCTGGTTTCCTTCTGCGAACGGCGACTTGTATAATATACTAAACAGCAAAATAAAATATATAAATTATATAAAGATTAGAATTGACCTGGTTGTTTTCTCAAAGTGTGCAGGACCGTTATGTTTTTTTTTTTAAAAAGGTCCAGACCGTTATTCCCGTTGGTTATGCAGTGACAGTGACGTATACGATACCTATTATGCTTATTAATTGTTTAGGTTTAGGTCCAGTTTAATCCTATATCTATGTCAATATGGTGGTGGTGGGCGTAATATGTTTACTTAATTTAAAATAATAATGCCTTTGGGCTTCTTCTTCTATTTTTAAGTGATTGCGTAAAAATGGGCAGCTTAGAATCCCTAATTAGAGGAGTCTTTAATGAGGACGCCACACAGAGTTGTGGTTGCCATCAGCCAAACAGAACTGTTGGTGATGATAGTCAAGGACGAGAAACAGATGGTGCTTATTGTCAGGAACCATCAAGGCCGGTGAATTCATGTAATTTACACGATGAAGATGTCTCCTCCACAGCTTGTCCCAGTAGCAGTGTTAGTACCTCGGTATATGTTAGTGGAACTCCAGATTCCAACATAGTTCTATGTTCAGATGAAAACAGACGCGACAAACAAAGTCATCCCTGTGATGATTGGGTGTGTAGTATGTGCACCTTATGGGGCTATATATTCTGCTTCAACAAAATGACTCGATACAAGCGGACAGAAATCTTATGGATGTGGATATCAGTGCTGTCGGTTTTCATTGGTTTGGGTATTGCAGTTGGGGCTTTCGGTGTAAATGAATTTGAGGCTGCGCCATTGGATATGCGTATCATCAATCATAAATATTCAACAATTTTTTGTTATACGTTGTCTTTGCAGTCGGAAGCCAGGTTCAGAGCTTATCGATTCACCAGAGATCTAAAACCCAGAACACATAAACGACCATTTTATAAAGCAGAATATACAAAATATATTGATAGTGGAGACTACTTGTACTACAATTTTTATTTTTTAGCTGGCTCTTCCGTTACTCTTATTAGCTGTTCAGACCATTTGGTGGAATTATACGTCATCAAAGGTCAGGGATATTTTGATCAATGGAAATCTAATAAGAATTGTTCCGGGTGTTACTTAGCTACGATCCCCGTAAAAGTCAATGGCTGCTTTCTCAATTACAACAATTATTCTTTATCGACTCATGAAACCGACACATACTTCTTCGTTTTTATGAATCGTAAACAAAGTACTTGGGTAACTGCTAAATTTGGTATTGCAAGAGTGTTTTACAAGTTGGCTTACACAACTCAAATGTGTGTGAGTAAATTAGGATGCCGTATACCAGTTGAATATAATACTGATCAAAGAATTGTGTATCATATGACACCAGAGACTGCACAAAGTACAATACGCATGTCTTCTACGTGTGAGGCCCGGTTATCAATATTTTTGACTATATTCGCTCTTGGACCAGCCATTATTGGAATGATAGTGTCTCTGGTGATATATTTTGCTTGCTCCGATCCCGAACCCGAAAGGATACTTCCTAGACGTAGAAGTGTGAATTTAATTATAAACCGACCACCAGAACTGCTAGATGAAGAATGCACACCATTGTTATGGGAAACCATTTCTAGTGATCCACCGCAATATGACGATATTAATATATCAGCACGTTGTCCTGAGCGTCCGCCATCTTATGAGGAAATTGATAAAGATTAGGCCACGTACGGACAAATGACAATTGATTTCGTATTTGCAATAATATTAATGTTTCGAGAAATGGATGGTGCATTGGATGATTAGAAGTGGTGCATTGCATCCCGGTTATGTTAATATAAGGCAGTAAGCCTACTCATTATTTCATGCTTTTCAGCGAATGATATCTTTTTTCACATTAATCAGTTAAATATGCTAAATGAATCAAAGACAGACTTTTGTTCTGCAACTGTTCAGTTATACGCGTTGGTGAAAATAAATTGACGCATGATATGTAAAAGGTTGGTCATCCTTGATTTAAAGATACGTGACCTTGCCGTTGGACTTGGGTTAAATTTGGTCAGCTACTGCTACCCCAATTTTCTTTTAAAATAAAATTATATTTCTTAAGACCTAGAGATTAGTAGGCTAACGCTGAGTGAAGAAAGAAAGAAATCATAACCTGTGGTTAAAATTACGATAAAATTCCCCAATCAAATCTCGTAATTTATCTTTTCCTTAACTCCACTGAACCCCACCTGGTTTTGGTAGTGTATGTTATAGGCTTCTTATCACTACATAAGCACGTATTTGTTTTGTTTGAGTACATACTTGATAAATCACACATGTTATTGACAATGTTATATATAAAAAAAAACATATATATATAATGATAAGCTTGTGTTTTGAGACTCCGGCCCTTATAAGATGTTCGTATTAACACTCCCTATTAGGGTTTGCTGACAGTTAAAGTGACTGACACTTGGAGCTGAGACGGGGTTATGCTTTGGCAGAGGAATGGAATACCTCTCTTATAATAGTGCATGATGTACCGCGTTTAATTTGTTGTTAAGGTTCCTGTTTGATTTATGTTCCTGTTGTATATATGTTTCTGTTTCATATTCGGTTCTCGATGTAAATAGATATTATATTTCCTAAACCGATACTCTGTTATCTGTAGTGTTAAAAACTCTTGATTTGCAAATCCAGTTATTATCTTGAAGTAACTTGGTAGAAAATGACAACTGGCCTAGGGCCAATAGCACCAAACTTCAAGTGCTAAATGGGGTTTTGCCTCTAATTAACATAATATTTCGGTATTTTTTATTCGCCTGGTTACATATGCAATGCGATTGGGGCGACACAATTTTGAAATGACCGTGACATTACAGCCACCATTCACAAAAGTACAACAAAAGCTTGTTTGAAGGTTTAAAAATTAAAATTTTTCATAAATGAAACGGGGTTTAACATCATACTTTTCTGCTCCGATTGAGCTAATGAAGACGGGCATACGCCATGCAGTGTGCTATGAGAGAAAGTTTGCCTAGACAGCGGCGCTACAGTCTACTCTTATTTCGACTTGCAACTGTCAAGAATTCTACCAGACCTCGGGTGTGTCGTCCTATCCAAACGACTATACACTGTGCCTTGCCAAGGGGGGACCTCGTCGGAAAATCTAGATAAACTTTCGCTGCCAACACCCGGATCTGACACGGGAACATCCAAGTTAATCTTACGCACTTAGATACCGCGGATCCAAATTTCGGTCCAAGAGGTTTCGTTAAAGGTCAACTGCCTAACAGTGACAACCCTTCACTAGTACTGGAATGTACTAGTGTGGAAATCCCCCAGCCGTTATTATAATTTTAATATAATTAATCAGTAACTCTTTCACTCGCTATTCCTGCAAGCCAGCATTGGTTAACAACGTTAATCTACTCTATTGTTTTAATACGCCCACATATCGTCGTCGCCCCTGTCCGCCCGTGTGTTCGTCCGTCTGTTTGCATTTTGTTTGTGGACAGTCTACAGGTCACAATTTTTATCCGATTTCAACGAAACTTGAAATATAAGTGTATCTCTCAAAGATCTCCGATCCTGTCGAAATTAGTATGTATCGGACCCTCACTTCATGGATTATGGCCCCTGATTGTACGATAAATGACGTTTTTAGCTTGTGGACACTCTAGAGGTCACAATTTTTATCCGACTTTGATGAAACTTGAAATGTATGTTTATAACCCAAAGATCTTGGTTCCTTTTGCCCACATCGGTACGTAACTTCCTGGATTATGGCCCTTGATTGTACAAAATATCTTGTTTTTAGCTTGTGGTCCCTCTAGAGGTCACAATATTTATCTGATTTAAACACAACGCTTGAATATATCACCGTTACACCATTATGATGGTTCACTTCGAATTTCGTGAAAATCGGACCGGAACTGCCGGATAAAATGGCCACTCGGACCGTAACTTCCTGGATTTTAGCTTGTTCTCTGTCCATCCCTTGCAAAATGTGGGCATATCTTGCCTGGCAACCACTAGTTGTTCATCTATTACATTGCATCATCATCTGTATTCTTCATGAACATTAGTTATAATATTATTTTTTATCCTATCATTTAATTTTCTGGTATGTTACGAAATTGTACATTGATCAACAAGTCAGTATCATGGCTTGCTTGCGGAACTGTATGACGTTATATAGATTGACGTTCCGATATATTAAAGAACTGAAGCGTCATCCTTTACATTTAAAGGGAATTTACACCCCTAGTAGACCCAGCATATCAATCGCAAATGATTTAAATAGATCAGAAACAAAGAGTAGCATTACTCATAGTCTTTTTCCTGTATAGCTTTTATGAACATTACACATTGATAACATAATAATAGTGTAATATTCGACTACGGATTCAGTTATCTTTATTATTAAGAAAAATGTCCTACATATACGTCATATATTGATGATAATAAAGCTTGTGTCAATATATCATTTTAAAAACATCCGTATAAATAACCGGTGACGTGAAAATAGGGGCGTGGTTAAGCCAGTCTTTTCTCAGAAAAGGGAAATTTCTATACTTCTAGGAAAAGCAGAAAGTGAAATATGCAATTCTTTTTGACTTTGAATATGAAATACGGTAAATAATATTATTGTTAATTAAATATCGATGTTGCTTTGAATCATGGAATAAGAGGTCGGTGTCTGTTAATATATATATATAAAGCACAATAGAAACTTCTGTTTTAGTATTATTGCACTATATAAATAGAGGATTATTATTATTTTTATTATCGGATTCGACACTCTGACTAGAATTTATTATTATAATTGGTAGTATTATATATATTGTAGGATACGACTATAATTTATAATATTATAATTGGTATGGTATATATATATTGTAAGATGCGACACTGTGGCTTTACATACACCACAGAGTAAATACTCTGTGACATACACCGAATGTTATTCTCGATAAATACTAATGTATAGGCTATCTATTTGACTGTCAATAGATAGCCTATACAGTTACAATGACATTGTTATTGTTAACCTTATTCACGGGTATTTTTTTTTCTTACCAGACCATACGTAACTACTAGGTTTTCCAAATTCGTGTAATCTCCAAACATAATTCCTAGTAAGGTTTTCTAAATACCATGGAATATTTCATATTTCCATTGTATTTTCTAGCAAGCTGTTTCTGATATCGTGATTGTATCCTGGTATTTTACACTTCTACGTAGTATTTAATTTATGAGGAAGAATGAAATCATTTATCTTCTTATTTTATAAATAGAAGATTTGGAGAGCTGCATCGGTTCATAAAGGAGTCATTTTCAATTTTACTTGATTCGTGATTTCGTCAAGGAGTTAAAATAAGTACTATCTAAGTACACCAGTTTTTTTGTGTTTTAGGTAAGTCTAATCTAAAGGTTATTCAAAATTTATTACAATTATTTACATGACAAGAGTGATAATACCTCTTTAAGACTGCTATAAAATTTCCAAAGATTTTAGTTACTAGTCATCTCTTCTCTGCAATTTGATAGGTACAGAAACATAACGGGTTCCTATTATTATCGAAGGGTGAAATATAGCTTTATCTTATTTGAGCTGTATTTTGCACACCATTGAATATGATTTGCATTTTCGCTGCTACTCCAAAACTTCAAATCATCAGCCACACTTTTTCTTTGAACTTTTGTATTGATAAACTACGACACATACTTATGGAGAGATACTTATGGAGAGAGAGAAAGAGAAATGGGGTTTAACGTCCACTCGACACAGAATAGGTCATTTTGGGACTAACATATGGTTTTTAATTTCATTTCAATAATTCGCTTGCGCGTAGGGGTCTTTAGCAGTGGGAGGAAACCGGAGGACCCGGAGAAAACCCACGCGGCTGGACAGGCAACCCTATACTCCTTGTCACGTACAACCGAGGATTCGAAACCACGCCAGTTGGCTGAAAGACAGACCTTATGATACAGCGCGCGCGTGCTAACCATTCGGCCAACCATTCGGCCATCCACCCCCCCCCCCCAATACTTATGGAAAAACAGTTACTACTTTATTTTGGCGACGTTTAAAAGAGTATTCTCTTCATGTTTTCAAGCAAGTAAGTAACACATGTGGAAGGCAATTATATATATATCTGCACGCTTTGTAGTTATACTCTTTCCTTTTTCTTTTTTCAAGACTTAAAATGAGCAGCAAAGATTCCCTTCCGAAAAGTCCCACTGATGAGGTATCCTCACACAATATCTGTCTCCAGCATCCAGCAACAGACAGCGGTTGTTTGCAGGGATCAACAAGACCAGTAAATTCGTGTAATGATGACATCAGTCCCAGACCTTGTCCCAGGAGCAGTGTTAGTACCTCGGTATATATCAGTGGAAATCCAGATTCCAACAGAGTTATATGTTCACATACAAGTAGTTCCAACAGCTATCCCGATGATGATTGGATGTGCACCTTATGGGGCTATATATTCTGCTGCAACGAAATGACTCGATACAAACGGACACAAATCTTATGGATGTGGATATCAGTGTTGTCGATTTTCATTGGTTTGACCATCGCATTGGGCGTTTTCGGTATAAATAAATTTGATACAGCGCCAAAGGATATGCGTATCATCAATCATAAATATTCAACGATTTTTTGTCACAGTTTGACTTTGCATTCGGACGCCAGGTTCAGAGCTTATCGATTCACCGGAAACCTAATAATCGCACCCAATAAACGAAATACATTTAACCATGAATATACAAGATTTGTGGAAAGCGGAGGATACGTATACTTTAATTATTATGTACTAACTGGCTCTTACGTTAATCTTGTCAGCTGTTCAGATGATTTTGTTCAATTGTATATCATCAAAGGGCAGGGATATTTTGATCAATGGAAAACTAACAAGAATTGCTCCGATTGTTACTTGGCTATGAAACCCGTGAATACGAATGGCTGTTTCCTCCATTACAACAATTATTCATTATCCATTCAAGAAACCGATACGTATTATTTCGTTTTTATGAACCGTAAGGTTAGTACCTGGGTAACTGCTAACTTTCATGTTATTAGAACTGTTTATGACTTGACCGGGACAACACGAATATGTAACAGTAAACTAGAATGCCGTATACCAATTGAATATAATACTGATCAAAGAATAATGTATCATATATCACCAGAGTCTGTATATAGTGCAGTGGATATGTCTTCTAAATGTGAAGCTCGATTATCGATATATTTGACAATATTTGTTTTTGGATCGGCACTCATTGGACTGACCCTGACATGGCTCATATATATTGTTTGTTCCGACCCTAAACGTGAGAGGATACTTCCGGAAAGCGGTGAGAGTTTGATTATAAACCGACTACCTGACTCTATGCTTGCAGAACGAACGCCATTGTTTTGGAAAAAAAGATATGCTGATCCACCGAAATATGAGGATATATTTTACAAATTAACAAGCTGTACTGCGCGTCCTCCGTCTTATGATGAAATCGATAAAGATTAGGAAACATGTTGACTGGATGTTGTCTAACAATATCGGTAAATAGATTATAGAATTTAAACTGTTTATATTTATCTAAAGCCCTTTGTCAACATTGGGGACATCAACCAATGTGTTGGTTTGTTGAATACATCAAGTTGAATATGCAAACAGCATTGGATCGTATCAAGAAATTATGGTACGATATCTCCGACAACAATCGTTGTAGTGGTAGCGGATAGTATCAGATCACACTCAAATATATCAAGCCTAAATAAAACCTTCAACTCCGCCTATAAGTTACATAGAACGTAGACTGCACCACTGCGTTATGGCCACAGATCACTAAAGATTTCCCCATTGACTCCAATGTTAATTCTCGTATCTTAGACCGGCTCTAACTTTTTCCCAAATTTTCGTTGGGTAGAACGCTTTCTACCACAGATGGAGCAACATGTGGCAACCACTTGCCCAAAAGCACGTATGAGGTTCTTCATGAAAAACTTGAGATACACAAGCTGGAAGTAGAGACAAGTAAACATGCAATTTCAGGCCCTACATTTCAACCTAACCAACCTCTCAACTCTTGTATCCTTCCGCATCAAAATTATGAATATTCACCAAAACCTGGCAGAAAATGTATTTTCAAACCCTTTTCTTCGATTCTACACCAAAAAGTCAACAAAAATCGCCATGCAAAAGGGGGAAAAGGGAGAAGAAGACTAAAAATAGCTTTGGCGTAGGAATATTTGGTGATCTGTGACGGCGTAGGAATATTTGGTGATCTGTGTCCTTATGTTTCCTTTTGCTTCTGAACCTCAGCGCGTCGTTTGATACCATAGATCAGTGGGTGTCTTAGTGAAACGTCTATACCTATCAAACAGATCTGGTATAGTGGTTTGAATCATATTTGACTGACCATTCATAGAAAGGAGTTATTAATAACTGTGCTTCAGATTTGCTTACGTCTCCTGGACAACATCTGAACGTTAAGATATATTAAAATTAAGCAGTACAGTAACACATATATATGGAATAAAAGTTACGTAAAAGATGTATTTCTTGCGACGTTTTCTTAAATAGTTTTACACTTTATAATTTATAATATTTTATAACTTATTTTTATATTTCATGGATGTGTGTATCTTATCAATACTTTTCTTATATTCTATGGATGTTTTTATATTTTATAAATGTTTTTAAATATTTTATAAATGTTTTTTAATATTTTATAAATGTTTTTAAATATTTTATAAATGTTTTTAAATATTTTATAAATGTTTTTAAATATTTTATAAACATTTTCAAATATTTTATAAATGTTTTGAATATTTTATAAATATTTTCTTAAAATTCAATCCATAAACATTTTCTTAAGATTAAATACTTAAATATTTTCTTAAAATTTAATACTTAAATATTTTCTTAAAATTTAATACTTAAATATTTTCTTAAAATTTAATACTTAAATATTTTCTTAAAATTTAATACTTAATTAATTTTTTTTTTTAATTTAATACTTAAAAAAAATTTTAAAATCTAAAACTTAAATTTTCTCTTAAAATTTAAAAGTATTAAATTTTAAGAGAAAATTTAAGTATTAAATTTTAAGAGAAAATTTAAGTATTAAATTTTATACTTAAATGTTCTCTTAAAATTTAATGCTTAAATTTTCTCATAAGATGTAATACTTTAATTTTCTCTTTCATAAATATTTTCCTAAAATTTAATACTTAAATTTTAATAGTTAAATATTTTCTTAAATGTTAATAGTTAGATATTTTCTTAAATAAATATTTTCTTAAATTTTAATACTTAAAACTTTTAATAGTTAGATATTTTCTTAAATAAATATTTTTTTAAATTTTAATACTTAAATATGTTCTTAAATTTTAATATTTAAATATCTTCTTAAATATTTTCTTAAATTTTAATAGTTAAATATTTTCTTGAATTTTAATAGTTTAAATATTTTCTTAAATTTTAATATTTTCTAAAATTGAAATACTTAAATATTTTCTTAAATTATTTAAATACTTAAATATTTTCTTAAATTATTTAAATACTTAAATAATTTCTTAAATTATTTAAATACTTAAATAATTTCTTAAATTTTAATACTTAAATATTTTCTTAAATTTTAATACTTAAAACTTTTAATAGTTAGATATTTTCTTAAATAAATATTTTTTTAAATTTTAATACTTAAATATGTTCTTAAATTTTAATATTTAAATATCTTCTTAAATATTTTCTTAAATTTTAATAGTTAAATATTTTCTTGAATTTTAATAGTTTAAATATTTTCTTAAATTTTAATATTTTCTAAAATTGAAATACTTAAATATTTTCTTAAATTATTTAAATACTTAAATATTTTCTTAAATTATTTAAATACTTAAATAATTTCTTAAATTATTTAAATACTTAAATAATTTCTTAAATTTTAATACTTAAATATTTTCTTAAATTTTAATACTTAAATATTTTCTTAAATTTTAATACTTAAATTTTTTCTTAAAATTTAATACTCAAATATTTTGCTAAATTTAATACTCAAATATTTTCTTAGATATTTTCTTAAATGTTAATAGTTAAATATTTTCTTAAATTTTAATAGTTTAAATATTTTCTTAAATTTTAATATTTTCTTAAATTTTAATATTTTCTTAAATTTTAATACTTAAGTATTTTAATACTTAAAAATATTTTCTTAAATTTTAAAACTTAATTTTTTTCTTAAAATTTAATACTTAAATATTTTTATGTATTTTTCACAATATGGCTTATTCACACTATGCATACTCCCCGCTAAATCATTTATCTACCTAATTTAGCTTATCATATTGTCATGTACTTAATGTCATAGTTCATTACTACACAACCCTTACGGCTTCTCACCCCTTTTGACGATTCTAAATGATTGTCTCTCGTTGTACAATAATGTTTGCATTGTTCCTGCATATTTTGTATCTATAATTTCAATGTACTATGGTTTTATTCCTTTAGAGGCATTTAGTAACTGGATAGAGCAATAAACTATAACACATATTTATGGAAGAACAAGTACTTGATTTATTTGTGAGACGTTTCGAAAGGATTCTCTCAGTGTTTTAAACCAGTACAGTAGCAAATGGTTATGGCCATTATATATAATGTCTTGCATGGTTTTTGACTGCCCTACAAAAACATGTATATTTGTTGTATTGTATTAATGTCATTTTTGTAATTGTATCCTGCTCCACGCGGGCGTTTTTATGCAATAAATTTTACTTTTTTACTTACTTACTTACAAAGCTGATACTGTGCTTACTGGAACACGTTGAGCAAACACTCTTCGTGTAATACAAAGTAAAGGAGTTTGTTTAATGTTGTTGGAATTAAAAAGTCGTAATTAAAAGTGTACCAAATAAGTTGAAAGTGGTCAACAGGAACGACAAGAATATTTATGCATATCTATAACATTATTATATATCCGTGTCGGTCACGTTTTGTGATACTTCGGGCGCTATTGACAAAAAACGCCCATCGGAACCATGTATGTACAAATGGCTGGGACTGGCAGGTCTTCATGGTTATTCCTTAAGAGTATATACAAAATGACAAAATATCATACATTTTATCTCAATAGAAATCTGAGAACCAAATGTCTTTTGGTGGTTACCAAACGACTACGAATTTTATGTAGCGACACGGTACTAAATTGAGTCAGTCCGTATACGTAATTGCTTCTGTCCAAAGTTTATCGACACGAGATGTATGCAGTAAGACTACATTCTGCAAAGTGGCTATAAGTATTTAGGTAGTGTACAATACAGACTATAATTACTTGTTTCTTATTTTGATACTCATTTAAAAGCGACCCAACCAACGACCACAAAAACAGTGAGACTAAGCCAATGTAATTAAAAGAACACAACCACATGACCAAAAATCTATATTATCAATTGTGATCAAAGTAACCCCGTCCACCATATACGTGGGCCATAACCTAAACTAACAAAAATCCCATCAAATCCCAAAGTCATATGCGCTCTCCTGATTCTGTCACTTACAATATCACACGTCACCTATCTATGCTACACCGCCATGGAAAAGCAAACATAACTTATAGGAAATCTGGCTGATGCAGATGTGGGGGCCCTCGGAGACTATGTTAACTGTCTAAAGGCAGCAGTGAGTGGAAAGCTATTGGTAACCACTGTTAAACCTAATGATATGTGTAGGTGCATATTAAAAAGTACCCACTAAAAGTATATGTGTATTATTTCTAAATCGACTCGTGCATACAAAGGCAAAAAGGAGACACTTATTAACTCAAAGTATGAGCAAAATATTTATTTTGTACAAACGATTTAAGTTTCGGTGACAACTGATTAGGAAACTAAAAGACATATCAACATTATCGACAGAATTTCAGACTCCAACCAAAGGCCAAAAATTTTATCTTCACGAAAACTCAAATCTATTAAAATGGATTGTGACTTAAACAAATTCTTGAATAAATGTGATTCAGATTTGTTAAATTAGAAGTACTATTAGTGATTATAAAACCACTTCACATTTAAGCCGAGTACATATTGCTAACAACTTGTGTCATACTTTTGTGCTTAGGTTTATGTTTTGTGGCAGGTTAAATAATTTGATAATATTCTGAAACTTAATGCAGGGGAGATGACTCTTTGATTACTAAAGTGTCGTGTTTTAAAATTGATACTATCCCTTGTCGGGAAAACATCATTTTTAAATTTCAGGTTCTTGTTTGTGGAATTTTACTAATTAAATCCGATTCAGTACCTGATTGGATCATATTCTACTCGATGGTGTGATGTTGGTGGATAATCCGCTGGACTCACATTTTATCATATGTCGTCTTTTGACGATGTGCATGTTGGTGGATTAGGCCGTGGTTTAGTTGACACTATTTACACTCAATGACCGCCACATTGGCAATATAATCAGTAAAAATATACCCAAGACCTCTTCACCAACCCTGAACAAACATTGGACGAAACCTGGCCGGAAACCGGTGTTTCATCTACCTGATTATATAGAGAGTAGAGAGCGAGGTGTGATATCCACCTGATATTAAAGTTGTTGTAACATGAACTTTCACCCCATGTTTTATATTCCGGCCCCATTCAATTTACTGAGCTCATTAAAATATGTCTTCTTAACTAGATCTGGATGTCCATTGACACTTGGGCACATGACATTTTCCCCAAATCTTAGACTACTGAACGTGCGAAGTGATATGGAGTTTGTGAAAGTGGATATTGTATTACTCGTTATTTATATTATTCGCGTTCCAATTTACTTGTAATCGAATTTTTTTAAGTTTGGGAACAAACTATTTCACCGACTGATAAGTTTCACTTCAAAGGTCTTTGAAACAAGGTTTAATAATATAGGACAAAATACATCACCCTGTTTTATACCATGTCTGTGTGAGTTATTTGTGTTAGTTTTTGCAATTATTTTATGCAGTATACATATATTACACTTTATCTACTGCCATATCCAATACGTACGCTTGCATTAACG
Organism: Patella vulgata; assembly: GCF_932274485.2. Lineage (NCBI taxonomy): Eukaryota > Metazoa > Mollusca > Gastropoda > Patellidae > Patella > Patella vulgata. Next base: position 68,789,046 of record NC_065881.2, read on the forward strand.
GGTTATCGTGTTATCAGATGTTATTAAGTGATAATTAGTCATATACACTTTAGACCACATAATGACGTAAAAACAATATAGAAAGGTGATATATCATTTAATAATCTGAAGGTCATTACAGACCTTTCTCTTATCTTCTTTACGAAAAGGAACTTCTTATGTTTTAAACTTGACCTTAGCATGTCGGTTGCGTAAAATTGTGAGTGAAACTACATGAGACAAACGAGACGAAAGCACGTACGGTTAACCGACACGAAGTAAAAAATAAAAGTCAATGTTGTAGGCCGACTATGTAAATACTCAAAAGACTCACAATTTAGTGCGACCTGGTTACACTAAAAATAGAACCACGTGATTTTTCAACATACATGTCGACATTTGCCGATACAGTCTATACAAGGTATTATGCAGTAGAGTGTAGTCAATTCAGATAAAAATCATTTAATGGATATATGTTTGTAACGGGACGTAGTAGAAATGAGGGTTAAAGGTAATTTTCCCAATGTTTGTGTGACTTTAGTGGTCGTTACTTTTATTTGCTCTATTTCGTGTGCTGGACCAGGAACCAAAGGTGTGTCACAAACTAAATCTAAAGAGTCAACAAAAAGAACACTGAATGAGGAAACGTCGACCCCTGTTCGTCGGTTACCCGTTACGTGTACAGGTAAATAAACATGTATTTATTTTACATCATTAGAAAACTAACCATGGGCGACAATGATATAACAACTACTGGCCATCGCTTTGTCATATTTCTTGCCTTTACGTCTTTTATATACGATAAATAAATGAATAAAAAGTTAATGCTGTTTTAATTTAAAACGGGGTTGCATTTTCTGAATGAAAAGATCTATACATTGATAAAGTTTACTACTTGATATTTCTTCTTTATGAAATTTTGTTAGTAGTAATAGTAGGTCTGGTGATGTTTGGGTTGGATAGTTACGTCTCATTTTTCGTGTACAATTTAAAGTCATCAACCAAAGGCACAAACACAAAGGAACATAAATAAAAGAATTGACTGTAAAATGGTTGGGTTGTATTAAATATACCTCCTATTTTGGCCAAAACTTATCAGATCAAGCAGTTTCAATTAAAAACTATACCCGATTTATTGTGATTCATTCCGATGTCCTATCAGTGATTTTGCGTCTTTTTAAAACGATAATCATCTAATTCCACAATTATAAAGATAAAAAGAATTGACTATAAAATGGTTGGGTTGTAATAAATATACCTCCTATTTTGTCCAAAACTTATCAGATCAAGCAGTTTCATTTAAAAACTATACCCCATTTATTGTGATTCATTCCGATGTCCCATCAGTGATTTTGCGTTTTTTTAAAACGAGAATCATCTAATTCCAAAATTATAAAGATAAAAACACATCGATTGTATAGATATTAGATGTTTTAGAAATAAACCCTGCACACACTGCTTCGGTATAACACAGCCAGTTTCAGTAGAATGTGAAACTGTATAATGTCATTACCCCCTTTATCCTCTATTGTTTAAAATGCACATATTCAAAACTAACTTACTTATACGTCGTATGTGAATCATTTTCGTTCCAAAGACTTACACCTAAGAAAATACGGACGGGTAAAATATGCATTTCCTTTAAACGAAATGAAATGAAATGGGGTTCAACGTCCTACTGTTCTGCTCCGACTGGGCTAATGAAGACGGACCCTTTAAACCGTTTACGATTGTTTCAATTGTGGTAATGGTAACATCTTTATAAACTATATTTATTTTTTCGGTAGATTACCAGGCGCTAATCGCTAAGATAAGATATCCAATTATAACAATTTTCATCATTGAAATGTCATTTATATTACGCTATCTGCAATATATAGGGCAGTGTGTATAAATTTCTTAAATAGTTTCTTGTGTCGCTCGCTTGAAATAATTTATTCGCATTAATTGACTTCGATTCTGTTAAGAAGACGGGGAATAGCATATACACCAGTCTCTGTAAAGATTAAAGATCTCCCGTACTTGTTATGGGTTAAGGAGTTGGGTATGCTGACTGTCCAGGATCGTTAGAAGATAAGAACCATAGGAGGGTGCAAACCCTGGTGCCCATACCCCGTAGTTGTTGGGTTAGGAACCAGGGCATAGAGATTGTCCCGAATAATTTGAACCAAACGCCAACTTAGAATAGATGTTCATTACCGATTCCTAACTGAGTGTAAATGCCTACTACAATGAGATGTGTCTAAAACGGTGCCTTGGGAGTTGATAGAGTAGTGGGAGACACAATATTTTCCCTAGCAGTTCACCTGTGTTGATAGAAAGAAATATTTTACAATTATACCGCCTTTCTTTCTGGTTGTGACTTTAGAAGTCTTGTACAGATTTTGAGATTATTGGATTTTCTGTGTAAATTAGATTTGGCGAATGGCACGTATTTAGAGCTTCAATTCTTCAGCAAAATTCCTTCACGTTTTGATTTTCCTCTACCATATTTAACTCTTTATCACCAATAGTATAGTTTTAAAAACTCTTTAATTATTTTAAATATAATTTTAAACATTAAAATCTCTGAACGTCAGTCGATGGATTAAGGAATCCCTTGCGAACTAAAATATTGTCAGCGTTGAATCTTTAAAAGGAACATTGGTCCAATTGAATTCAAACTGAGAGATACACGCCGTTGATCTTTTGATAATCATTTTAACGTGAATAAAAATTTGATATTTTCCGAAAAATGCAAATGACGCACGGAGATTTTATGAATCATAAAGCAATTGTCATAATTGTTGTTCATAAACCAAAGGAACATGCTATTGCCTTGCTAACTTGATAAACAATAATATTGAAGACAAACAAATGCATAAAAACGATCTGGGAAGAGAAACAAAGTTCACCTTAAGAGTTTTATACAGCAGTTTATAGACCTTGTTTGAATTGGTAATGGTTAACTACATATTGGGTTCAATTAAAGACTAGGTGAACGTCTTTACAATTCACTCATCCGTAGAAATCAATAAGGTGAATATGAGCAATAATTGAGAGGGCTTTTCAAATAATTCAAATAATATTAATACTTAACCACTCATACACAATTACCCTTTTAATGTATTAATATATTATCGTGGTGATTGAAGTACATTTTACCCTACCAAATAGGTTATAAATTCTTTAAGTATTGCAAAGTAAGTCTTTAATTACCGAAAGTAATCTTCACCATAGACTAATATGAATCAGTGAACTAGACCAGACTCACTGACTATCGCCAGTGCTTTCTGAACGGAGGACAACGTATACTATTCAAAAAAAGTAGGGGATATTTGATTTTGGGGGCATAATACTAAAATATGCAAATGACTACGAATAAAGTCACTATAGAACCTAACAGAAGAAACATTTCCAGTTACATGTGACGCCCAAACGCACCAATAGCTACCACATGGAATGCAGGTGATGCGTGGGATCATCATGGGGGTCCAACCCAAGATTTGCACGACTCTGACTTTGAATGTTACAGTCATTGTGGCATTGAATTCCAGGGTGGAAACATCAGTTTAATTGTTTTAGTGACCAGAAAACAAATTTTGATATGCGTCGGCTTACCCAAAATGAAAGGTTACGTGCCCTTGGCATGCTACAGATCGGCACAACACAGGCGGTTGTGGCGCGGACGATGAATGTTTCTCAGTCTGTCATAAGCAGGCTATGGTCCAGATACCGTGATACACAATCTGTACAGGACAGACCACGCTCAGGTCGACCAAGGGCGACAACTCAAGCCCAGGATCGATTTATCCGTACCTTGGCCTTGAGAAATCGTGTCATCACAGCAAATCAGATCAGCGCTCGTCTTCAAGCAGACACTGGTGTGAGAGTGAGTGGCCAGACGATTCGGAATCGACTGCACAGGGGTCACCTTCGCGCCCGACGTCCTCGCGTGATCCCTTGTTTGAGAGATCATCACATTCAGGCAAGACGTCGTTGGTGTAGGGATCGTCAACACTGGGATAATCGACGCTGGAGCAATGTGATGTTTTCAGATGAGTCAAGGTTCACTGTTGATTTTTTGGACAGACGTAGGAGGGTGTGGCGTCGTCGAAACGAGCGCTTCCAAGACGTTAACGTCATCAGACATGATCGATTTGGGGGTGGTTCTGTTATGGTGTGGGGAGGCATCACTGTTGCTGGAAGAACGGCTTTACATGTTGTTGCAGGGCGTGTTACAGGCCAGTACTACCGGGACAACATCTTGGCAGTCCATGTTGTGCCGTTCGCACGACGTCATGGCCGCCGTTTCATCTTCCAGGATGACAACGCAAGATGTCACAGGGCCAGGATCGTTACAGGTTACCTCCAACAACAGAACATCACCACATTACCTTGGCCAGCACTGAGTCCCGACCTCTCCCCCATCGAGCATGTCTGGGACATGCTTGGACAGAGGTTACGTCAACGTCAACAACGTCCTGCCAATGTCCAAGAACTTGCTGCTGCGTTGCAACAGGAATGGGACAATCTGGACCCAAATGACCTTAGACGTCTCATTAGGAGTATGCCACGTCGGATCAATGCTTGTTTGGCAAACAGAGGAGGATTTACCCGTTACTGACTTGGTTGTGATGCTGTGGTAACTTTGCTGTTTGACCCCGGGTATCATTTTACCGTTATAATGGTCAGTCTGTGCCTTACTTAGTCTAACGATCATTTGGAATAAATCGATGAATGTGAACTTCATTTCATTTTGTCATTTGTTTCTTCGTCAGTTTCATTAGGTGACTTTAATAACACTTAAAAATCAAATATCCCCTACTTTTTTTGAATAGTATATATTCCCGTGTACACATTGACGTGCACGTAAAAGATCCCTTGACAGTTGGAATTCCAAATAAGAGTAAGCTGTAGTGCCGCTGTCCGAGAAAAAAATTCCATCATAGCACACTGTAAGGCGTATGTCCGCCATCATTAGCCCAGGATTACCCCATTTCATTTTCATTTCTTTGACAATCGAGAGAGAGAGAGAGAGAGAGAGAGAGAGAGAGAGAGAGAGAGATGGGATTTAACGCTCACTCGACACAAACTAGGTCATTTCGGGACTAACTTATGGTTTAATTTTATTTTAATAATTCTCTTGCGCGTAGGGGTCTTTAGCAGTGGGAGGAAACCGGAGGACCAGGAGAAAACCCACGAGGTTTGACAGGCGACCCTACTCCTTGTTACGTACAACCGGGGATTCGAAACCACGCCAGTTGACTCAATGACAGGCCTTATGATACTGCGCGCACGTGCTAACCGTTCGGCCATCCACCCCCACCCCCTTCTTTGACAATCGAACGAATATCTAATGATACGTTTGTGTATCAGAAGTTGTATTTTTATACAGTTTACTTTAATCAAATGTAATTTTATAACTATAAGATACTATATAACTGACGAAAATAAATGGTGGTAGAGGGGGCAACGGATCCAGGCATCTATTTCCGCGGTGGGGGGTGGCGCATCAAATCAAAGTGTGGATTTAAATTAAGTTTTCTTTTTAAAATTATCGCTGTTAAATTCCTTGTCCAAGCTGTCCTTCCCACTTAATTTGAATAAAAAGTTTAATTTTCTGTTATTACAAAGCCTTCCTTTCTCACATTTCTGAATATTGGGCCCTATACTAGAGGTTTCGAAACATACAATCAAGGGATTGGCTCTGGGAATCAACAAACCTCTGCATGACAATTTATCCCCCCTTTGGATATTGTAATGTTAATCATATTGCTAGATCATAAAGAGGATAACTCAATAATCGTATAATTATACATCAACAATCGCAAAATTATACATCAACAATCGTAAAATTATATATCAACAGTCGTATAATTGTATATCAAATCCCGTCTTCATTAGCCCAGTCAGGGCACAACGGTAGGACGCTAAACCCTATTTCGTTTCTATATATCAACAATCAACTATTTCAATCGTAATGTTGTTGCCAAGATAGTCTATGTCGATAAACAACCTTACAGTCTTTACAATTGTAGAATCACACCGACAATATATATCTTTTAAACGGACATTGATTAAGCTTTCCGATCATGTATTAAAATCTCTTGGTGACTGTATTAAGTTGGTACAAGATGCGCTGCGGAAATGAACTTCCATAAGATCCATTGCAGAAGCCTCTCTTAAAATTTTAATTAGGAGCCGGCACGAGTGGCAGATAACTAAAAAAAATATAATCATACATGTAGTAAATGTATACAGCAATGATCAAAGATCTGATAATTCAAAATCTGCACTTATTACATCCTTAGGGGGTGTAAATCGATCAAATAGGGAATTATAAAAGGCAATTATAATTTTTAGTCGTTGAGGATATCAAGGGGCAATACAGATTGCGATTTTTGGACATGACCAAGTCGACAAATTAAGTGAACAGTGCGTTATGCTAAATTTGTCTTAAATTTCATGATTCAGCCCAGAAAGACTATTTTAAGATACGGAACATCTAGTCCATTCATTGTGGAAAAGTCTAATATAAATACGTATGCTATCTTTATCATATATCAACAGTCCTTGACTTTATTCTGTCATTAAACATCGTCTGCAATGGCTTATTATTAAGGTGAGGGAACAGGGGCTAACATATTTTTAATATCAGCAAACATACAATAAGTTATTCTTGTTTAATATGACTTACATAATATGTTTTGATTATTACTAATGAATACAAGAAATGTCATCAGTTTATTTTTTGTGGGAGTTTGGTTTTCATTTCAAATGAGTAGGTACAGTTCAATTCGTACAACTTTTTTTATTTATGTATTTTTTTTATTTGTTAAACGAGGTTGTTATCTGTCTGTCACATCTGTACATATTTCAAACCTGATTTATACATATACCACCCTGTCACAATAACCTGAACTGTAATTAACTATGGCAGGAGTTTAAAATAATGAATTTAAAATGACCTTTTCAAGTATTCGTGTATATAGGTTTCAAGTCGTATCGGAATGATTTGTATTATGTAATTATAACATTTTATTACACAGTTAAATTTTACTGTAAAAAGCAACACGATATATGAAAAGCCGAATGGTGTAACACAGACAATGATATTAGACACTTGGTTGTAAGCTGATTTAACAGAATCGTATCAATATATGAAGGACAACGAAGAGAACAGTCCGCACACTGTTCCTGAAAAAAAAAATCTAATTATTAGTCGTGCTTAAATTTCAAAATAATTTCTCAGAAAATTAAAATTTCAGCAATTATGCCCGGAAATAAGATGCAATTGTTAGTTATTTACGTGGTAAATGTCGTGTGATTCGTAACATCGTCGCTATAAGAAATCAATTGAGAAAACATAGTGGATTTTAGGGGACTGGACAGTCAAGCAGCACGGTGTCGATTTCCATCTCCAGTATTCACTATATTTCTGCACAGGGGTATGCTTTTAGGTTATTAATAGTCTTTGGAGTGGAATTCGAGAACAGATCAGCTTGGTTCTAACTTGCTAAAAAGGGAAAAGATGACACGTTCATGCGTCATATTCATAGTTTTAAATTATTTGAATGTGATCATTTGAATGAGACTATATTTATACGTATATATTTTTATAGTGTATATCATAATTGACAGGTGGTGTCATCAGTTTGATAGAAACTAACAACGGTATATATAGATATATCACATGTTACAATGGATATAGGTAATTATACCGACAACGTGACTTAACGCCAATAGACACAATTCACCTTTCCCACGATTCACATTACCACTCGTTCTAATACGACCTTCATACGAGACAAATTCTACAAATTAATTGAAACAAAATATTCAAACGAGGATTTCTATAACAAATACCATAGAAAAATATCGACATTCTATTAATTCAAACTATTTCGTGTTGACAGATTTAAGGTCAGATCGGCATGACCTGTTCATTTGCCAAGAATTGAACGTGAATTAGGTCAAACAATTTAATATAATCCCAAACAGATAATGTGGCGATCGGACCGATTTGAACTATTACCATACAAAGGGAAATTCGTAATGAATCGTTGCATCAAAACGGGCGGGGGGGGGGGCGTCGTGAAACCTACTTTTTGGTCTATAATCTGTTAGACTGCTGTTCTAATGTTCTGTTTCAGTAGATATATAAATAAACTCAATTAATATCATAAGGTCATTCCCCTCTATCTTGGTTTTAGTGGATCAAAGGGAAAATCTCAATAAGAATAACCTTCTGACATTGTATGTACTTGTTTGTGTATGAATGTTGGTTTGTTGTCCACACAAAAAGACAAGCAACACACCTGTATGAGGTCACCTTGGGTCAAATTTACTTAAAAGCTTTTTGACTTTGATATATGAATAATTAGAAAAAACAAGTTTGGTCAGTATAATAGGCGATTATAATAAGATCATTGAAGAATGTGGGCATAACTAACAATCGAATACTAGTAACAATAATCTATGATGACGTAGAATATAAATTACAGACGTAATAAAATCTCAATCCAATCATCTGTATGCAAATTCTGACGTCAGAGCTCAAAAAGTACAGATTATCAACTGTTAGTGTGCCAAGAAAAGCTTTGTGGGTAATTGCTAACCTAGGAATTAGCGAGGTTGGGGTTTTGATAATGTCCCTTTACCGTTTATTTATGACGTTGAAGCCTAAATGTATCGGAACTGAATTAACCCCTGAACAATAATTCAAGCATTAAAGTGTTTTTAATCATATTGATGCTCCGCTACACATAGTGGGTGAAGGACAGTTTCAGTTTGTACGCTGAACAACAACAAAACATTACCTGTAATAATGACGTCAATGTTTTACAAGAACTAGGTTAGACATGTTTATACCTATAATAATATTAGAGTATAAAGAACAATAGATGTGTTGTGTTCATACCTGCCACAAAAAAAATCGTCTGGAGAAAGATTTGCATCAAGAAATTAATAAAATAAATCTTTATGATGTCTGCTAATAACCTTGTAACAACGCCTAATATTACCCAATGTAAAATTACCCATGCGAAACGTACTTCATTAACATTAAAACTGTATTACTTTTACTTTACTCTATGCATAAACTCTCTCTGTGTGAAATATAGGGTTTATTTTTCAGTTTTGGAGCATTAAAGTATGGAGTTTTTCTATCTTTTTTTTTTAATTGAAAACCTCAAAAATAACATTGTTACCACAGAAATACATACCAGCCAATAAATCATTGGAATTTGATTCATTGAATGGCTCTTCCAACAAAGTACAAATTGAAATAAAAGCAGACATGGAAGATTTTATTTGAGTATTTTTTAAGTAGTTTTCGATATATGCAATTAAAGAACACGGGGGAATACTGCGACTTTAATAAAATGTTGATCCCAAATTACAATTGATTATAGCCACTGGCACTGTCTGGCAAACTTCCTTTCAGGTCATTTGGCAGACGCCGTATTTAGGAAATTTTACGCATGGTCGACATTGCCATTCTGATTTGCAAACAGCCACTTACAAAGAGACCACCTATATGTTTATAAGGTTTTGTACCACACAGCAAGGCTTGCTTTATTCATTCAGATCTTGAATACTCGGCAATAAGCATACTATATTTTTATGGTAATATTATTGTAGTTTTTTATCAATCAACAGGATTTTCTCTCACCTGCTATTACACGCGTGTACATTATAGTACACAACATTTGAATGGTCGACATACCTTTAAAGGATGTATGGCTCTAATCGTTTGAACCTTAAAATAGACGAAATTGTGTCTAAAATCATATATCAATATAATATGAATGTACATAAAGTGATTTATATTCATTTTTTAAAAAAGAAATATCGTAATTTCTAATCCATTATGTTCGGTGAAATACGCGAACAGTTCAAATTAAACGGCCACCATTTACGTCTACTAAGTCCATGCTGCATGTTTTTGTTTTTTTTTTAATTTTTATTTTGTCGTTTGTGAATCCGCCATTAATAATAACTTTCGCATCGTCTTGTAAGATATGTTTGTCTTTGTTCATTACAAATGGCGCCCAAAACCATGGGGTACACGACTTGTGTACTGATTTTAAAATGCTCATCGTGTCTTAAATAGTAGGATCCCATATTTTCACGGCAAGAATTTTCATGCATTAAATTCACCATAATATGTCGTTTAGGAGATCTCATTCAAATGTTGCAATAGTATTCTAATTGCAGATAATATAATAAAGATCGTACGATTCATACATTAGATTAATAAGTAATTTACTTTCAATACCCTTGAATACATTAAAATCACACTTTGAATTCCTTTTATAAACATTACAATTATATTGGGGATACAACGTTCAAGTATGAATGGAATTCCTGTATGGCGTGATCGAATGATCGATCTACTGAAAGATTATCCATTATGTTATTGATATACACACTTATATAATATCACATGAAGGTGTTTATATACTTCGTCAACAGTATACAGATTGTTATTATGTCCATTTTCTTTCGTCCATATCGTGAATCATCGTTAAAATATCAGAATAGATAATTTTGTAAAAACATTGAGGCTGTTTCGTCTCATTGATTTTGTAAAGAGTAGAGTTCGTAGTAAATAGGATGCAAATGTCCCCTTTTTAAAACAAAGATAGGGACCACTAGTAAAGAATACAGAGTAAAACATGTGTCTGATTCCAACAACGAGGTGATGATGCAATTACAAGCAATGTACTCTAGATGTACTCGAAGTTTTAAAAAAAGCACCGTTGTGGAAATCTTATGTAGATATTGTATACATACACTGTCATAAGGCATGGATTCAAAAACAATCCAAAGGCTTATATTAGTTCGTCTCCTTGTTTAATAAATATACTACAATGGAAATCTTATTCTGTGTTCGTTCGTTTTGGTATTTTAAAATAATGCGTTTCCGTCTTGGAAAAGAAAACTTTCAAACTCCGTCAACAGTTAAATTTTGTAGTGGCAAATAATGACATGCAAGTGACGTTCAGAATTGCCATTATATCTGTACTTTAAATGGTATAAAATATAACAATACTACCTATGACATAGAGTTGCATGTGTTATTTGCTGAAGAATAGGGCTCATATGTCAAATAGCAAATATCGGGATGTGTTACAAAAACTCTCTTCAGTTGATATGATCGAGTAAGTTTTCTCTAAATAAAGTTCCTCGGCGCATGAATACAAACAAGCAATATATGTAAATACTATTATAACATCGTGTTGGTGTTGTTCTTTCTTCTACCCACCGTTTTTCGAAGCCACACATGTATATATAGTCTCAAAGTTATGGGCCCAGTCTGAGAATTCACTTCTGGATTTCCATACATTGTTGGCTACAGGATGCACGAGTCGAGTCTCTTAAAGTGGTTCATAGTATGCTTATTGGTAATTGTTAAAATGATAAATAGCAACTCATTGTCTAAATGAGAGGAATACGACGAAAATCATCTCTTGTAAATTCTGAAGCGAGACATTAGATAATGGGATAATGTATACGAAATACTCTCTTTTAATAACATTTCTCGATTTGAGAAGAAAATATTTTAAAATCATACTAAAAAAAACCTGTATAAAGCACCATGTAATATTTTGCCAGAGGGTATCAATAAAGATCCGTGAATGAAGCCAGTCTAATACTGATGAGATAATAAATGTGACCCTGAACACTTTATTTCACACTTTTAAGATAACTTTTGTCTTTATTTAGTGGCTTATGTGTGTCTGAGTTCAATTTGCAATACGTGTAAACATGTGTAATGTAGTGTTAAAACGTCTACCTGACAGTTTCAAACAGTAGACGACGACAAGTCGATGGTATAAAATTTCTAACTATTTGCATTTTGTCGACGTGTATTACCTTCAACGGCGTGATATAAGTATAATACACTGTAATACCCCCTGCCTTTATATATATACGTAACTATATACACTAGGTCAATTTGATATACTACGTGTTTAGACTAGCTTTACCTATGTCTATTCATGATGCAGACATAATTCCCATCAATTCAATATCAGTGTTATTATCAAAGTAAATGTCATACGATGACATCATACTATCTACTTATAATTGTACCTTAGATATCGATTAGTATTCAGAGATAAAAATCGATATAATCTATTGTTTGTATTTCCATAAATTAAAAAAAGCATCCCTTAAAGTTGCAATTTCATATTTTTAAGTTATATTTTTAAAATTTATTAAAATAAAGCCTTAAAATAGATGGTATCTATAAACAGTCCTACCTTGTTAAAAAATAATCCTATTAATCCTATAATTCACTATTGCCAGTTGAGAAATTGGCAAAAATATCATTTTCATCTTCAAATTCAAACGTTTGAAGATAACTACTACATGGTGGAGAATAGAAAACAAGGGAGGTAATTGGGAGGTAATTGTGTTATTATTTCCGGTGTAAATGAGTTTTAAGTGTGAGAATGACACCTATGATCGTATAATAGTGAGTTGACAACCTATTGAGCAAAAGACATAGAAATAATTATGTTTTGACTTTCTTAGAAAATATGAAATTGTAACTTTAACAGGAACAGAAATCCGGGATTTGCGGTCGAAAAATTCTCGATTTCTACAGGTATTCATATATGCCATTAGTATAAATATTTTTAAAAATGAAATGGGGTTTAACGTCTCACTGAATGACTTTAAAAAAATATTATACTAAAATGTACTGTCCCACCAAATTTTTACTATTTACATGCATGGGTTCATGAGTTGAATGGCGTGCACGTAAAAGATCCCTTGGCAGTTGGAATTTGATATAAGAGTAGGCCGTAGTGCCGCTGCCCGGGCAAAATTTCCCTCATAGCACACTGTATGGCGTATGCCCGTCTTCATTAGCCCAGTTTAGGAGCAGAACAGTAGGACGTTAAACCCCATTTCATCTCATCTTATCTCATGAGTTGAAATGAAAAGGGGAGGATAACATTAATTTTCTAACCTAAAAATTTCAATTTTTGGTACGGTACTGTATTGTGACCACATAAAAAAAATCCCCGCAAATTTGAACCCCTCTGAACTCTGTAAGAAAATTGTGGGTGGACCTCTGACGATGGTGACGACAATATAAATCCATATAAATTTTGGCTTGTGGCTAATGATATTGAAACCACCGCCCAAACAAACCCGAACTTATCAGTGATTGATATATTTGAAGAATGTCAGTTAATAAAATGTTTGTAATATTTGGATATAAATTAGCAGGTGTCGAAAGCCTAAGGGAATTTAATTTAATACAGACATCCCACCGAGTCGGTGTTGTGAAAGAAAATCTTCTGTAAACGCATGATAGCGTGGTAATCACCTGATCTTCATGTGAATGAAGTCCCTTGAATAGCCCGCCCACGTGTTCTTATGTGTATGTATAGGATATTACTCGCTTATTTTATTCAGCTAATTTTTAAATAAATGTAATTATAACTTATTGATGTGACACTACAGGTACGGTTACGTCGTGACTATCCTTCTTTACGACATGTGACACTACGGTGTTGTTAAACAGATGAATTAACTCTGACTTCCACGTTGTGTATATGATTAATTAACTCAGGGATATTCTATTTTTATAACTATGTTTATATATCAAATACAAGAAACTACAACATCTATGAAAGTACATTAGGAGTTATTATAATATCCACAGTCTGAGTTTAACAAGCCTAGAATTCAGATCTAACGGCTGAAACAGTACATTGTCTCTATTCCAGCCTCGAACCAGAGGCTGAGAGTACGTTCTTCTAAGAATACTAAATGATGCTGTTCCCTAGCCTTTGTGGGAACGTCCTTCTAAGAATACTAAATGATGTCTGAAAATACCTAACAGTCCTAAAGGTGACAAGAGCTACATACTTCTTGATAGTTCTACATGATTTTCTTGCCCGGCCTGTAAGCCGAGTCGGCTAACGGTATGTCTCTCTCCGTATCCCTAGGAAGCCAACATGATGTCTCTCTACGAACTCCAAATGAATTGACTAATTTACAGTCTGTATACAAGTTGTACACAAACTCTGACCAGAGGACGTTGTAGTACCAACATTATTAAATCAGAGGGCGTTAATCTGATTAAAATACAGATCTATATTTCATATCGTTTCTTTATACTTTCGATGAAGAGCATACCGGTTGTAGTGGAAGGTCGCGTCAGAGGTCACACGAGCGGCTTTTGGCCCTATGGCGTCAGACATTTGATTAACCAACCAGCGTTGATGTTTCTAGTGGATTACCCACAGTTCCGTGCACCTCATGCCAAAAACTCGCCGTAAGAGACTGTTTCATTGAGTAATCACTCACATCATCCAGAACGTGGGTTATGAAACAAATCTTCCAGATACCGGGGGGGGGGGGGAGTTGTGGTGGCCTAGTGGTCTAGAGGGTCGCGCCTCGAGCTTTAGCTGGCCGTGGTTTCGATCCCAGGTGTGATCGCATGTGGCTTGGAAACAGGGGCGCCTTCTCAACCGCGTGAGTTTACACGGGTACTGCGGTTTCCTCCCACATGTGCTACGATAATAAAAATGAAAATAAGACAACTTGTCTGCGATATCAACCTCGGTGAAAGCGGACATTAAAAACACTAAGAACTATAAAAAACGAAACAAAAAAGGATCCGTGTTTGATCACATTGTCCTCTGGTGTAATAATGTTGGTAATTCATAAAAAAAAAATTCTGGAGATTTTCATTTAAAAAATTTAACTTCAAGACATTTTGAAACGTAGAAAATATTTTCATAAGAATTCAAATTCCAGATTTTATATTTTAGATACTTTCAAAAACCAATGAATTTATTTCTTTGTTGAGTAAATTTAAAAATCATTTTTTTTTTTTTTTTGTTAATTCTAAAGGAGCTAAATCTGTATTCTCTGGCACCTAGAAATGGACACAAATCTGTCACAACGCATATAATAATGTAATATGAATGTATATAAACTGATTTACATTCAATCGTTTCTGTTTTACTGTAATTTATAATCAGTTATGTTCGGCGAAATACGCTAGTATTCTCATGGGGGGTATGTTTAGCCTCTTTCATCGAGTCGTTTCATAACAAATGGCCCTCAAAAGCATTCTGGCGCGCAATTAGTGTGCACATTTTAAAGTTTTCATTTAATCTTAAATATTGAATTATCTGAGCCCATTTTTCACGGTAAAATAACAACATTAATGTTGATTTAAATTGACCAATAAGTCGTGTTTGAAAAGTCGAAGACTGTGGATGATATTGAGTAAAAGACTTGCCTCCTTTAATCTTTAATGATATAAATATTACCGATAAAACGCCGAAATTCAAACATAAAGTGAATATTTGGTTTAAAATGTTGATTTCGTGCATGGAATGTAGAAACAACAATCGTCAGTTTTAAATATTGCTTTCGTATCTAAAACGTTGAAACTGGAATGTAGAAACACAAATCATGAATGGTTCGTCTTCCATAGTATAAAGTGATCTAGAAAGTAAAAGTTTGCCCAGTCTCATGCATGATATACGTATATGTAAACAGGTAATATCTTGGATTTAAGTCTGAAAGCCCACCGAGTCGTTTAAATAGACAAATGCAACAAAATCTTCAAAAAGAAATAAATGAGAAATACTTTTAAAATTGTCAGTTTCAACATATTATATTTTATCCGGGTAAAAAGGAGTCTGTGTAACAAGAATGTAAATACCATTATGAATTAAGTTTTCTGAATGCAGTTTAGTTTTTTGTTCATTTTTGTACTTTTCACGTGTACAGTGTGTCAACTTGCTGTATAATAAGGATATACATTATGTTAAACTATGAAAAGATGATATACCTACTCAACTGCTACACCTATACGCGATAAAGAAAGGTCTTATCATAGTTTTTTGTGTGCTTGTAAGTAAAATAGAACCGCCTCATAATAAAGCTATGCCTAAATAAACGTGTATCATTTCATTAAACTTCAACTACATGTTATATTTATTGTATGTCATATTTCTTTCAAATGAAATGAAATGAAATCGTGTTAAACGTCCTGCTGTTCTGCTCCGACTGGGCTAATGAAGACGGGCATACACCATGCAGTGTGCTAGGAGGGAAATTGTGCCCGGACAACGGTGCTACGGCCAACTCTTATATCGAATTCCAACAGCCAAGGGGTCTTTTATGTGCACGCCAATGTGTACAAGGACCTCGGTTTTTCGTACCACCCGAACACAAGACAGCTGTTCTTGTCAGGCCCTCCGCCCTGCACCACTGACAATGGGAAACCATGGCGGGGAATTTCGATGAACTTTCTCGGCCAACACCGGGAGCGAACCTGCAACCACCATATTTCTTGGGTGACTCGAACAGATTCTAACTCGGCAAAAGTAACAGCAAGTCGCGATAGTTGTATATTGCACGTGGCTCAGTGAGTGAGGCACCAACTCATAAACCAGCTGGTTTCTGATTCGACCTCGTTGTTTTCCAGTCTGGTTTCAATACTTTCTTCATTGTCAGTGGTGTAGACTTGCAAAAATTGCAAGTAGTGTGCACTTGAAAGAACCCTAGTAACCATTAAAGAGTAAGCGGAAACGCCGCTGTCCGGGCAAAAAAAGTAGGACGTTAAACCCCATTTCATTTCATTTGTATATTACACAATAATTTAGATAATTATTTGCGAGCTTTGCAACAAAACGTTTTGACAGTCCGTGCGTCCTTTTAAAAGACATGGCGATGGTCATTTTTGAAAGGTTGTCGCTCTTGCATTATTTGTCTTTTTATTGCGCACAAAACGTTTTTTTTTTTTATAATCGATATTGTTACGGAAAGATATTAGACCCAGTGAACTCTCTTTTTTATGAATCTGAGAAAAGGGTGACGATTCACTTTAAATGGCTACCATCTGAAGATGTGTGTTTTTAAAGTATAGACTATATATTATGAATGAATAGCGCAGGATGTACTATAATGAATGACATTCTTAAGTTTGTCAAGTTAAACTGCGTTGTAGATTATATTATATACAAGCCTGGTGTGTTTAAAAAAAAATAAACGTAGTCTTATTTTACACCAGAACCCATTTCAAATGAAAAGGTGATCTTGTATAACAGGTGAATGTACGTTTAACATTTGGGAAGTTGTCAAATAAATAACTATGATATATATGTTTGGCTCCAGTCAGATTTTAATAATGACTAGACTCGTGCGCGCTGAATTTCTAGAACACCTGATACCAATGAATTAGCTACAGAAGACCCAGAATAAGACAGCCCGTATTGTCACTACAACTAAACAACGTGAACATAATTACTTCTGTATTAAATAATCTATATTGGTTGTCTGTCGAATCGCGTATCAACTCTAAAATCCTCTCCTTAACATACCTGGGCCCTTATTCACGAAAACTTAAACTAAGATACAATCGAAATTTTAAGAAATACTGCAATTCGATTGGCTGACCAGTAAAATCAATTTGCATATATCCAATGAAGTTGCAGTATTTCTTAAAATTTCGGTTGTGACTTAGTTTAAGTTTTCGTGAATAAGGGCCCAGGCTCTCTATCCTGAAGACTCGCCACACTACCTCCAAGCTCTACTCCAGCGATACACCCCAACTAGAACTCTAAGATCCCATAATAACAATTCACAAGTACAACCAAAACCAAATCGTCCTATGGTCTATCCACACCATCCCTTCGTTAAGCTATGAGTAGTCACTTGCGTCGTACACGAGGCGGAGTAGGGTTGTTGTTACTCCATTTCCTTGTACCACTCTGAATATACCACATGTTACATTCTTGATCTGTAGGGCATAGTTTTATTTTTTTATGAAAAAGCAATGATCTCTTCTTTCAGAATGTCAAACTCGTTGCCTTTCTCCGAGTCTCCAAATCTCCATATGCAAATTACTGATATACAATTGAACGATATATTAGTCTCGAAATAGCCTAGTTTGTGTCCCGTAGACGGTAACCCCCCACACCCACCCACCCCTACCTTGCTTTCTATCTATCTCTTTCTCTGTCTCTCTTTAAAAAAATGGTAGACGAATATCTGAATTTTAAGTAGTGGTTCACGAACGATGATGTCATGTTTGTAGGTATACATAGATGTAACGCTATTAACCCCTTTCTTTGATGTTTATCCCTCTATTTAAAAAGGCTAATTCAAAGTTTACATCTCGTAGCTATAGGACCTAACACACTCGGATGTAGATAATCATATAGACAAGTCATTTTATATTCTGAAATTGTTCGACTCCATTTGTTCGAATCAGTCATTTAGATGTTTGCATTGCAGTTCCTCTTACTGAATTGGATTTTGAAATCATTCTTTGTTTGTTCCTCGGGATTTTCCGGCGCTGATTCCACTTGTCAGTGTTGCAGGTTGGAGGGTGTGACAATGAGAGTGTCTAATCGTTTAGATTGAACGAAAAACCTTAGTCCCGTGTTTACATAGACGTGTACGTAAAAGATCCTTTGACAGTTGGAATTCGAAATAAGAGTAGGTCGTATAGTGCGCTATCAAGACAAAATTTCTTTCATTTCTCACTCTATGGAGTATGCCCGTCTTCATTAACCCAGTCGGTGCAGAACAGTATGGCGTTAAACCCCATTTCATTTCATTTTATTTTGGGGCTCACGGTGGCTGAGTGGGTAAGGCGCTGGCTCGCTAGCCTGGAGATCGGGTGTTCGATCCCTGCATCGGCCGAGAAAGTTCATCCAGATTTTCCGACTTGGTTCCCCCTTGTCAGTGATGCAGGACGGAGGGCCTAGCAAGGACAGCTGTCAAGTCGTTCGGATGGGACGAAAACCCGATATCCCGTGTACACATTGGCGTGCACGTAATAGTTGGAATTCGATTTAAGAGTAGGCCGTAGTGCCGCTGTCCGGGCAAAATTTCCTTTATAGCACACTGTATAGCGTATGCCCGTCTTCATTAGCCCAGTTCGGAGTAGAACAGTAGGACCTTAAACCCCATTTCATTTCATTGCATTATATTTTGTTTTGCACCCGATGGTTAATACAAGCGCTACCTGTGGGATTGTTACTACAACCACAAACTGTAATCTTATATTGATCGTCTTTATATTTAAGTATCACAAACATTAACACTCAAATATATTATTCAACCTTGACAAGTCTGTGTTAAGGTCAAATATGTGTAAAATGTAGAAATCGTGTCGGAGAGAAAGTCCTTGTGTTTGGTTAAACGTCAAGATGAAGTCCCACCTCTTTCATACCTTTCCGTCTTCCACGGTCTTAAAAACTACCCTAATCCCTTAATCTCCATTTAAATATTTAAACCAACAAAATCCCAGAATTTAAAAACAACCTGTTGATTCTCCTAGTGTCTAACTTAGTCATTTAAAAGAAAGTATTTTTAATTATGACAAGAATGTCAGGATAATAATTCACAGCCACTGTACCGTATCTAAAAATCTAGTTAATATATCGTAGAAGGGAACAACAACCTTGATCGATCACATCATCTCAAAAGTAGAATAATAAATTATATTGTATGTTAAATTTGGAACAGCGTCTATATTGACTGTTCTAAACATGGGTATTATTTTCGATTCAATATTGGGCTGATTATAATTACAATCTGATTAAAACACAGATCATGTTTCGTTTCGTTTTTTATAGTTCAAAATTTTGTTTAACTTGTCTTCGCTACATCAGGATCTGAAAGAGTTGTTATATTATAAGCCGCGTTCTGGTTAATGTGAGGGATTAGTTAATGAAGTGGTCTGTTGCGAAGAGTTCTTGACGCACTGTGCACGGAACTGTGGGTAAACCATTAGAAACGTCAATGCTGGTTGATTAATCAATAGCCCATAGATGTCTTTATAGGATATCTATGCAAAAGCCGCTCGTATGACCTCTGACGCGAACTTGCACTACAACCGGTCAGATCTTCATGTAGTGAAGGCCATCGAAAGTATAAACAAAACGAAACTAAATATAGATCTGGATTTTAATCAGATTATTATAATTGTCACCGATATGGCCATTTCCATAATATTTCGATGTGACATATTCATTGTTTTCGTTATTTTGGTCATTGCTCTAAAATACCTTGTACGTTTCATTGGGTGCCTTATTGCCTCATAAACTTTTGCAATTTTTGATGGGTGTTGTACACCTGATGCCAATCGCTTCAAGCTTCAACCGATGGAGTTCTATTTTTTGCTAACCGTTTTTCTACCTACCTTGTCATTTAGCTTGATCCTGCTCTATTATGTATTTTTTTTTCTGATTCGTTTATTGTAACATATAATAGTAAGTTTCGTATTCTTGTTCTATTCCTTCTATAGTTTTTGTCATGTTTGACAATTTGACTGCTTTGTGTATTATTATTATATTATTTGTTTTATACATTTCAGATTGTAAGGACAAAGTTATTAAATCAGAAAAAGAGCAACATAAGATAAGACATTCTCAACGAAAGCAAACGAAACATGCTCGAAATTTTAATAAAGACGTCCTCCAAACGGCGGCCCCCAGTTTAAGTGACGCGTCTAATTCTGACCCTGCTGAAACGCCCTTAAAAATCCTTCTTAGAATGTTGGTGAATGGAACCCAGGTAGGACAGTGGTTAACTGGATCAGGAGATTTCACAAAACATTCAGACAATGTAAAGTCATCAAATCCAAGTGATAAAAATTATGAAATACGCATTAATAACAAAAATAAAGCAGAACTGGCAGAATCTGACTCCAGTTCGGTTAAAAAACTAGTTTTAAATGATAATACTGATAAGCGAAATCCCGAAACGCGATTATCAGCTGAAATTTTCATTGACGATGATCCAAATACATTAGCTGCCCTTGAATCAACGAAACAACATCATCATCGTAAAACAGATAAAACAGACCATCGACAAAATAACCAGAAAATAAAATCCCAAAAGCATAAGAAAAAACCGAAACATCATGAACATTCTAATAAAAATCAACAGCACCAAAACCGTAAACTAAAAGGCAAGAAAACTTCTCTAAAACATATTCTAAAGGAGACGCAAAATCAGGATCCCTATAGGAGAAGAGGATATGAGGTAGGTAGGGTTAAGTTTGTTGGCGCATTAATGACTTTGAAGATAACATCTAATGAGCACATAAATACTTTCTAAAAGAAATTAAAATGTGCAGTACGCACGTAGACGTTTCATTTTAATGACTTCTATTTATTCACGGTCATTTCTCAGTCAAATTATAAGCGATAATATGCGTTAATAATGGCTTTTAAAACACCATCAAATACACCTCAGTCACCAGGCGTTACACTTTGTGTCCTATCATCTATCAGCATAGCACGATGCTAAAATATTTTTTTTTTAAAAATAAACGTAAAAATATTTTCGTTCTGCTCTTAACTTAAAATAAAGTAGCCCAATACCTAAAATTATAATACTCCAATATAGGAAATATAAGCATGTTCTACATAATGTAAAACATCTTGATTAGAATTTCAGACCGGAAACCAATGTCTTGAATTCTGTGCCAAGTGAAATTACTACCCATCTCACCCATTACCTTTTATAGTATAATTATAGTATGTTATAATATTTTATATACTGTATATATAGGACCAGAAACTGTACAATAGACTTGAAGTACCAGTGAAATCTTTATTAAATTCAATGGACCTAGTACTTGATGCTACAGTGACAAGATCAAAAGAGGTAAGGCAATACGTTAAGTGGAGTCGTTATTATTTAATCAAATTTAGTATCCAGGGATTCTTTTCATTTGTATTATTAAAATAATTTAGATACCACTCACTCGTGTTACTTAAACAAGTATTTGTATTACTTGTTGAATTTAATTTGCAACTGACCATTTGATTACAGGTAAAATCTTCAAATGACTTCATCTACAACAGTACACGCTATACATTGATGATGGGTGTACGGGACTTGCTACAGAATATCATTAAGTATAACGATGAGGTCTACGGTAAGAATACTTTATCTTGCATCATACCATATTAAAAAGTGATTTGAATATACATGTAGTTAAATAGTACAATATACTTGGTGGTTTCTATTGGGCGGGTCATGTCTTAAAAAAAGTATCACCTGACCCCCCCCCCCACCCCCGAACCAGAAGAAAGGACAAAGAAGTCAATTTAAGCAAATTGTACTGAATGGATTTCGGGGTGAATTCTATTTTATATGGTTTAACATTTGGAGAACGGCAAACGTTTCATACAAAATGATTTTAAGTTTGATAGGTTAAGGGAGACTACTCACGCAATTTTATTAACCCCTCAATCTGCTATTCCGTGAAATTTGGTATTTCACCACAAACTACCCAGAAAATATTGTCGTTCTATCTCTTACGTATAATATATATTACTTTGTATTTTTAGGGGCGGTGGTAGGTCTAAGTGAACTAACACGTGACGTGTACAGACGATCTCACAAGAGACAAAGAAATGTTACTCCTTTTGAACCTCTTATACAAGACTACAAATCCACGAATAATGTTGGGGTAAAATATCGAGAGCTGGCTCAAGATTACAGAAAATATCAACAACAGTATAACACTGTAAAAATGATGAAAATGTAACTCAACAATTACATAATATTCTTCTTTGATTGGCATTTAGAAATAGAACATATTAACAAAACTGTACTTTGAGTTACATAATATTCAATTACGCCCCTAGTAGAATATGATTTCGATTTTCAAATGACAGATATGATTATGTTCTAAATAGTTAAATAGTAAAAGACCACACCTAAACTATTATACATTTTAATATCTAGATTTTAAAGATCTATGATACATTTTAATATCTAGATTTTAAAAAACAAACACGGGTGTAACATCTTTTAAAATAATACATTTATAGGAAGAGTGACCAGGTTGCCGAGCGTTTAAAACAGATTAAAGAAAGATTAGATACAAATCTTGGTGGTGTTGAGTTGATGGATTTGATTTATCATGCAAACCAAACTACCATGAAATTAGATGCTGAGTTTAAACAGTCAATGGCAGTTAGAAAGTTCGACAGATATTTGGTAAATTAAAAGTTTCTTTTGTTATGCTAGGTTCCCACTGTCGTGCGATGCGTTACGACAGGATTGCCCCTATTGAGATCACAAACTGCTGCGTGCAGATACGTTCGGATACGTTTCGATATGGTCAACACGATTGTTACGACTGACCTCAATATATGATAAGACCTGATAGGATCATCGTGATTACTCCAGGATTAAAATCACTATTCAATCGTAGCACGAATCGTAATAGTGGGACCTAGCATATCATAAACATGTCTTGTCACGGAGGTTGTCAGGACTCTTAATAATATAAAATGTAACTTACTGAATCTTAAATACCTCCAATTTCTAAATTAATATACATATTCAACATTTAGTATAATTTCTAAATAAATATACACATTCAACATTTAGTATAATTTCTAGATTAAGATCAACATTAAGATCAAATTATATTCAACATTTAGTATAATTTCTAAATGAATTTGCATATTCAACATTTAGTATAAATTCTAAAGTAATATACATATTGAACACTTAGTAATTGATATACATATTAAAGTAATATACATATTGAACATTTAGTAATTGATATAAATATTCAACATTTAGTATGATTAAGGCCTGATTGATGACAGCAATTAATGATTTAGATTCACAGAGACCCATCGCCACTATATAGAGCAGGAGCCCAGGGGGTTAACCTAGCTGAAAAGTGAACCAATTTTCTCCTATATGGTATCAATGTTTGTATATCTGGTATCATCAGAATGTAAGTCTGCCGGGTTTCTGGTGGTGGGTGTGGTATTCCACGCCCTAAATGTCATGATCCCCAACTAGGCTAGATTAGCTCAAAAGTGTACCACACGAAAATCTTACTGCAGTGTACCGTACATCTTCAGGTATTACAAAAACATTCTGACAGACATTTCTAGTGGTGGGGTACCCCTGACAGAGCTATGTAAGTGCCAGACATTTGGGGGCGTGGCATTTTGGGGCGTGTCTGTTAGGAGTAACCCACCGCACAAACTGTCTGGCAGTGGTCATTCATGACCCCTGTTGTGGTACTGAACAACTCCAAAGCTGTTTTAGGTGGTACAGATTTGAGCTAATCTAGCCTAGCTTTGGTCTAAATATTAGATAACTCTTGTCAGGGATACTCCACCACTACAAATGTCTGGCACTTACATAGCTCTGTCAGGGGTACCCCACCACTAGAAATGTCTGTCAGAATGTTTTTGTAATACCTGAAGATGTACGGTACACTGCAGTAAGATTTTCGTGTGGTACACTTTTGAGCTAATCTAGCCTAGTTGGGGATCATGGCATTTAGGGCGTGGAATACCACATCCACCACCAGAAACCCGGCAGACTTACATTCTGATGATACCAGATATACATAAATTGATACCATATAGGAGAAAATTGGTACACTTTTCAGCTAGGTTGACCCCTTGGGCTCCCGGTCTATATATGGCATCGAATGTTTTGTTTAATCGTCTTAAATTCTTTTATAGAATGCCATCACTGATGTCCGGTTAATAACAGAAGACAGTAGAGTTTTATTACGTAAAGCACGGGATGAAATTAGAACGGCTACAACTCATACACGAGTAATAACTTTGCACATTTATATTTTTGTAAAATACTAAGAAGAAAGTTCCGAAAATTTGTAATTTTTAACGGTTAATGATTTGTGAAATTACATAATTACTTAAGATTTGGAACACCTTATGCTTATTTTTTAAATATTATTTCAATATATCTCATACACGCTATATGTTTTAAAATTTTTAATCGTTCATCATCGTCAAAATCAAATATTCTTTACCCCAAAGGGAAATATGATAGCAAGTCAAGACAGACGAAGACCAAAAAGACAACCAGTGAATGGAGTAGACGGTGGGGATTTACCGCCTATCTCATATAGAACCTCAAGATCCGTATCGTCATCTTCATCATCATTATACACACCAGAAGAAAAGGCTAGATTGCAGACCTTGATACGAAAAGCTTCCGCACATGCTGAATTATTAAGAAAAACTGCACAAGATTCTAAAAGGTATTTTACCAAACAATAATGAATGTTCATAATTTTAATATAATGTATATTTTGTCGTATTTATAAAGGTATTTCCTTCAATGTGCCAACATTTATATATCATGTAACACATAGCCGATCATGACTCGCACTAGTATTATACAACGTCTGGGTAATATTCTCTTACGGTTAGTTCGTTTTTCATTTTGATTTTTGATTGAAGGCATGTATCACTACAGACCCGGGACTGTACAGCGCAATAAACCCTTACGGCTAGTTCCAGAACCCATCCCCTTGATCTGGCATGTGCGTTTGTCCCCATGCACGTACTATTAAACTACTGGGTTCATGAAATCCACTGGGCTGGAGACAGCGCCACAGACCTGATGAAAACCCCTGGACTCCTGAAAGCAACTGTGTCGATGACCCTGCTAGTTTCCCATAGCCCCGAGGTTATTTTATACTCCTTATACTCAGGAGACTTCTAAATTCAATGTCCATTTCTTCCCCCACGATCTTTCATATTTGGTTGTACTAAAAATTGGATCTGTTGTATTCCACTTGATACCACTTCTCTTATGAATTATATATGTACATCGTTTTCCTTTCTCACGAACCTTTCACCTTGGGGAGCCTGGTGGCTCAGTGAGTAAGACGATGAATCGCTAACGTGGATGTCCCTTGTTGGCCCATAAAGTTCTTCGGGAATATTCGGCGTTGTCCCCCTTGTCAGTGGTACAGAAAGGAATCACTGAAGATGGAAAAATAGGACGAAAAAACGAGGTCCTGTGTGAACACATTGCCGTGCACGTAAAGGAACCCTCGAGTCATACACTGGATGATGGCTCATGTCCGTCTTCATTAGCACAGCCGGTGGATAACCCCATTTGATTTCATTTGTTGGAATTAAAAATTAGATCTGTAGTATCTCATGAAATTAAATGGTTTATAATTGTGTATTGTTCCAGATTACTTGATCCGTTGATTGAAATGTCACGAAATCGTGAGAATCTTTCATCTGGTAGTAGAAGTAATACGGAATCGATAACTAGAAAAATCATATATACAGTAAAGGTAATTATTGGTTACTCTTTAATACATATGCCAAACATACTTCTTTAATATTGTTTAGTAAATTCTATTACTTATTAAATATGATTTCCTGATGCTTTACCAAAAGGTGGTAGTCCAATCTGTTAACTTGCATAAAGTAAGGTTATTTCGGTCCTGTTCCGGTAATAATTCACTATACGCACATTGAAGCACGTCGTTAATAAACAAATATAGCGCTTTACTGTGTTAATTATGTCTAAACATGAAACAAAAGGTCATAAGCACGTATTTGGGCTGTATAGAAATAAAACAAACGGCGGATCCAGGAATTTTTGCAGGAGGGGGTTTGCCAGGTGGCTGCGACAATGTCGCTTCCCCCCCCCCCTCCCACATGGTCTCTATCGTCATTTTGGCCTATATACACACACATTGAGCTTTTTAAACAGAGAAATTCAACACTTCGTTTGACGTCAATTTTTATTATGAATTAATACAAAGACATTGTGATTCAATTTCATGGATGCAAAGCATTAATTGTGATATCACATAATGTCTATATCATTATTTCGTGCTTTGAGTGCCCATCCTGTCCCACATCTGACGATAAAGGATAAAGCACACGGTCGAGAAACTTTTCTCATAAAAAGTGTTGATTTACAAAATATTTTATGTAGCTAAGCCGGGGGGGTGGGTCGACATCCCCCTCCCTCTGGATCCACCCCTGTTAAATTTGATTGAAATTTTAAAATATTCCCTTTTCATTATCTATTTTTTTAACTATTACAGCATGTATAAATAATATTAATGACAACAGATAGTACGTCAAAGACAATCGAAACAAATTGTAAATTGATTAAAAGTATAAAATACATATTTTAATGGTGTACATTCACAAAGCTAAAGATAATATATCCCATATGAACAGTAAATTATTATTATTATTATTACAGCATATTTATAGTGCACCCTTTCATATAACATGTTCAGGGGCACTTTACAAAGTGACAATGTAAATCACACATAAACAACAAGATTATGGGCATGTTAACGATTGTATACAGAGTCAGTTAAAAGCCTGATTAAATAAATGAATTATTTGTTCTTTTATTATTACAGGAAATGTACCCAAAACTCAAAAATTTAGGAAGTCTCATAAATTTTGACGAGAAATTACCCGTATATTGTGTATTTAGTCAAGCAGCAGATCAGGAATGTATAGGTAATCTTTGTTAATCATTTCTTCGCGCACTTCATTCTCTGTTTTATACCTTGTAGTCACTGTTTTAAAATACCCCGGTAAATAACGGTGGCAACATGTATATCCTGCTCTTTATATATATATAGAGAGAGAAATGGAGTTTAATGCCTACTCGACACAAACTAGGTCATTTCGGGACTAACATATGGTTTTAATTTTTATTTCAATAATTCGCTTGCGCATAGGGGTCTTTAGCAGTGGGAGAAAACCCACGAGGTTGGACAGGCGACCCTACTCCTTGTCACGTACAACCGGGGATTCGAAACCACGCCAGTTGACTCAATTATGACAGAGTTTATGATACAGCGTGCACACGCTAACCATTCAGTCATCCACCCCCCCCCCCATCTCTTCATATAATTTCACTATTCATAATAAACCAACTAAGAACACTCTTGTTTTTTATAGAGAAAATCCAAATTATTTGACACCGAAAGGTTGATTTTACCTTTTTTAACCTCCCTTCCTTCCTTTCATATTAGGTAACCAGGAAGAAAGTGTCGATGTTGGTGATAAACTGGGGACGTGTATCGAGGGTTCTGCTTGTGATGATACAGAAAGTTCTGGTGCAGATGAAGATGGGTCTCTACCAACAACAGATATGGATTTTGAGTTTGAGGAGGAAACTAGACCAAGTAAAGATAAACAAATAGAAATGGCTAGTGTGTTTGAGAAATTTGGTAAGCGATGTCTCAAATTTACCTATAATCTTTCTGTATATTGGCAATACGATTTATTCAAAATATTTTAAAAATGTCGCAGTTGTTTTAATGGATCTTCGTTAGACTCCATACTTCGCATCCGTGATATTTTTTATGCTGCTCAAATGAATTTGTGTTCAAATTTCAGTCGCTCATCGGGTGTGTTAACATTACATTAATCATATTTCACCATATTATTTCTTTTAATAATTTAGGATCACAGTTATCTCAAGACTTAAAAAAAGAGATCCAATTATCACAGACAGCTCTCAACAACGCTAGAAATGTTCAACTTAAAGTTGACGGTTAGTAAATTTTACATACTCTCGTTACTTACAGTGAGCAAGGGCTGGATCTCGGTGTCCGGGTGATGTCAATCTTGTTTTGCTTTTTTCCTTGGCCATCAGCTTTACTGATCAAGAAAACTGCATTCAGATAAATTATGCTTACCATTATAGCGTGGATGGTCTGCGACCTAACTCTAGCGAAACATAGGTCCACAACCCACACGGAAGCTTTAAATCCAGGGACAGGCGAGGTAACTCCACATTAAGAAAAATATTTCAAGATATTATGGATACCGAGCCCAAAATATACGCATCATATCATAAGAATATGGACCTTTATGGTGGGGGGGGGGTCATAAATTTACCGAATTGTAAAAACGGCTTGCCGTTTACCTCTTTATAAGTCGAATTATAGTTATTATTATTATCCCCTTCTAGATGATGCTGGTTAATGAAAATCTTGAAAGCATTTCACGGAATTTTCTTTAGCAAGCCCTGTGATCGGTTGATCATGGTAACGTGAAATAATATTTAATATAGGGTTTTTTTCTCTTTTTTTGTCCACATTCAGCCCAGTCTTTGAAATGGAATAATACAAAAGATAGAATAGAACAATCAACAAGTTCCATGAAAGCTTTTACAGACTTTAAATCTCGGTGGCTTCCTGAAAAAGCCAGATTAAAAGAGATTAGTGTAAAAGTTCAAAAAGCTGCCTCCATGGTTGAAATAACGTTTAATAAAACACAAAATAGATGTCTTCAAGCTACAAAAAAGGTAATATTAGAGAAACGCGTAACTACTTAATTTTTCAAACTAATTGTCAGTTATTGTATCTAGTTTCTCGTTCTTTTGCTTTGCTTTAAGATTAATGTTGTTTACAAATGTATTTATCTTTGTTCACCTAATCCATAATTTAATGTATGCCGCATTTACTAATGATAAACATGTTGACAGGCTGTTCTAAAGATAATCTGACGATTTAGTGTATATTGTATGTGTGGGCGCGGGGAATCAATAAAAGACAGTGTAAATTAAATTAATTACTTTTTGAGATATTTTGAAATGGTGAAAAAACAAAATATCTAAATGTAGTCATAATAAGATCTACTTCCGCTTTCGTTTAGTGTTTGATTTGCTTAAACATACATTATGCAAGAGTTAAATCTGCCTAAGGCAGGGCTTTCTTTAAGCCTGAAATGGTATCTAAATTATTAATGAGACATTAATTAACTTATCCAGACCATGATCAACTCTCGATGTCATCGCTAGCCTGCGATATTTACTGGAATCCAATCTGCTGCTCAACGCTCATTGATGATTAAATCAAAAAATGGATAATCGAGTCTATGTTTTTATCGTACCAACTTAAGTAATGATGATCGGGGCTAGGCCTAAAATTCAATCGCTAAATCCTCGGTTCAGAGTGGATCAATTTGACTGAAATTTTAAGCAAATTCCCTTTACATTATCTAGTGTTTAAGTGAGAACTGCCAGTTCTTTATCTAATCTCCCATAATGCATCTTTAATTAATAAGAATGGGTCAAATACAATCACATCATCATTCATTGTTTTTATAAATTAACAAAATGAAAAAGGTGGAGGTAAGATTGAATAATGTCCATTTAAAATGGCATTAGCACTTTGGAGGTTATGGCCGATTGTTAAAAGAATACTTTTCTATTTGATGCGATTTGACTATACACTTACATCAGATATATTGAAATCTTCCAACTCATCTTCCCATGCAAACTTACAGGGTTTTTTAGAAGTTTTCACGGTGTTTAACGAAAGTTTGTGAAATATATCTTATTCTATTCTAAATAGACAATTGCCTGGATTAAGATGTAAAAGATGATTGTTAGATGCATCTAAGGTTAATTTAAATAATTTAAATATAGATATTACGGTACTATTATACATGCATTATGCAAGACCTAAAACTGCCTATTGCAGGTCTTCCTTTGGGTCTGAAATGTTATCTAAATTATTTATTAGACATTAATTAACTTATCCAGACCATAATCAACACTCGATGCAATCGTTAGCCTGCGATATTTACTGGATTGGAACACATTTTGTGATGGATAATTTAACGCAAACATGGATAATCGAGACTTTGTTTATTATTATACCAACGTTAGTAATGACGACCGAGACTAGCCGAAAATTGAATCGCTAATATTTCGGTTCAGAGTTAAACAGTTTGACTGAAACTTTCAGCATATTTTGTTTTCATTATCTATTTTTTAAACTATTATAGCGAGACCTGTCAGCGCTTTCTAATGCCCCTTTAATTAGAATTATAACGCATCTTTATTTGAGAATTAACTAAATAATGAAGACGATATTTATTTACAGGCTGAAGAAATTGTAAGTTTAGTTCAAGGATTACAGAATAAAACATCTGGAGCTATAGAAGGTTCAGCAGATGATGACGATGGGGGTGACGACGATGGTGATGGCAGTGTTAATGAAGATATAGATATGGCTGCTACTAACAGTAAAGGTATTTAGTTAATAACCTTGCAGGTTGGTAAGGAATGTGTTATTATTAAATTAACTTCTTCATCGCCAATTATTTGTTCTCTTTCAAGTGCATTGGCTAGATCAGTGATGAGCAACCGTCTACATTCCATATACAAAATATTATCCGCAAAAGCAAGAATGTTATGGAAATAGAAACACTATTTACCTTACTGAGACTTGATTCTGTTTTGATTTCATCAAACTGTTGACATTTGAAGTTAAACCATATTATGCAGTTTAAACGTAAACAATATTATATATAAAGATGTTGCTAGGCCTTACTGTCGTTTAAACGTAAAGAATATTATAAAGCTGTTGCTAGACCTTACTGTAGTTTAAACGTAAACAATATTATAAAGATGTTGCTAGACCTTACTGCCGTTTAAGCGTAAAGAACATTATAAAGATGAGAAGGAGGATGTGTAAGATTTTAATAGACTGGTTCGTCTTATAAGAATAAATAACATATCATTCATAGATTAATTAATAAAATGAATTATTTTTATTTCACACTTTAGTCAATTCCGTCAAAACTGAATTAAACACATTAAAAAAACTAAGAGTAGATACACCAGTGCTATGTGAAAATGTTCAGGATAGAATTAGAAAAATGAGATCAGATATATCGGCATTAAAAGAAAAAGTTGATCAAGCCAGATTAGTTCTAGCATCACTGAAAGTAAGTTTAAATATTTTGCTAAATCCAAAAAATTCGAAATACGCATGAATCACCTAGGTTGGGGGGACAGTTTAGTTGGGCATGCCTCGGATTTCACGGTATACCTCTGTCTATAGTATCGACCAGATGTCAGAAACGATGCAATTACATGCAGCATTTTCATTGGTGTACCCGATACTTTTGCAATGTAACTTTATCATGTTTATCTATCTTCGACGACAATCACGTGTTGAATACCTGTTTAAAATCTCTTATAGCAAAACCGCAATTTGGAATAAACGTTACATTTTGAAAATTATCTATTTTCAAATCTGTTAATCCGACAAGTCTGGCTATAGAGAACCTTTTTATTCTTTTGCATTGTGAGATTATTTGCAAAAATGTTTTCTCGCTTACTGTTCAAGCAATAAATTTCGTGATCAGAAAACAGCTTTGTTTGATAATAATATTTGTTGATTGAGAATTAATTATTAACAACATATCATATTACAGTTATCAGTGAGTGTTGATGATACAAGTTATATAAAAAGTAAAGTAGAAGGAAGATCTCATTATGCATCTATAGTAACAGATATACAAGTTTGTATAAAACCCACATCAACTGATGGTATTATACTAGTAGTGGATGGTAATAATTCGGTAAGTACACTAAATGGAAGAGCTAATTTAAAGTGACATAGCTAACTTTAGTATAAAGATTTCAATTCGATCAAATTAAACCAGTGGTCCCGACTTGACGCTTGTATGCGAGAAGTAGCAGGTTGATCTGATTCAATCATGTTATTATAGGGTTTTTATTTACGATCGGGGCAGAGTGGTATTGGATGATTACATCATTTTATAGGCTCCAAATAATCTAATTTTGAGTTGAATGGATCAACCGCCATTTCTTGGCTTCATTGTTAATAAATATGTCCAATGGCTCACTTGGCTGTCGGGGAACAGTTCGGTTAGCAATGTCTTGAATTTTACGATACACGACATTCTGTAGTGCCGCTGAGACGCCATTGACCTTAAACTCATTTAAGTGTAAACTTTAATTTTTTGAAGGCAGTGGGTTCTATACCAGTACCATCTTCCATAGACAAAGTGGGCACAATAACCCTTGATATTACTTCGTATCGAGGTTCCCCGGTTATACGTGGCAAGGGGTTGGACGCCTGTCAAACCTCGTGGGTTGTTCCGGGTCCTCCGGTTTTCTCTTACTACTAAAGACCTACGCAAGTGAATTATTGAAATAAAATTGAACCATATGTTAGTCCCGAAATGACCTAGTATGTGTCGAGTAGACGGTAAACTCTCTCTCTCTCTCCCTCTCTCTCTCTCTCCCAATCTCTCTCACTCACTCTCTGTGATATGTTCCTGGGGTGTTGGTGGACCTTCGTCACTATGGTTGCCGAGTTCAGATTACATAATATGTATGCTTCTTGATATAATATATATTCTGTTGACTTGAGTTTTTATATGTATATTGTAGGCATCTTATACTCTTGAGATGGATAATGGTATGTTACGAGGTGTACTAAAGGGGTTGACGAGGAATGAGATAGCTGAATTGACAATTAGTGAACCGTTAGAACTAGATACATGGTATACAATTAGATTAAAGAGGTATGATCTCTTTCAACTACCAGGTTAGCGAGCTAACGTCTTACTCACTGTACCACCGCAGCTCCTGGTTATAAAAAAAGGATTAGTCTATAGCTAAAGATGTGACCAAACAAATAAATGCAGCTTTCTTTGTATTTCAAAAGATGATATAACATAATTTCAAAAAAGAAAAAATAAACGATTAGTAATTTTCCCAACGGGCCTCGTCACTCGACGATTATCCAGTCCCAAATCTTAAATGGAAAAAAAACATCTTCTAATTTCTAGGTTATATAACAATTAACAGAATTTATCGACATACGTAGATTCAGAATTGCTGCGGTTTGGGTGACGTGAGTCGGTTGAGTTATACCGGAGACTTCATGCCGTTTATTAAGATCAGGCGTGATGTTTTGGCGTGTTTGAAAAAGCTGTGATTGCATTGTCTTTGTTCAGTACACAGGTAGAACAGAACAGAATGATAAAACATACGCCACTGATTCTGGTCAAATATAAAATACGCAATATAAAATGATAGAATAAAAAACACGAATTGAAAAACGTGTGATTTTAATTAGATTAAAGACACAGAAAGTCAGAATGTTAATTACGCGAATTATTCTTTTTGAATTATCTTTAAAACACTTTTAAGAAGAAAAAAAGTAATTTATCATTAATTACAATCTTAATGCAACAGTGAAACATATTGTTATGCTGTTTTCGGATTCTTTTATTCGATATTCAGATTAAGGGACTCCAGTACAAAGTTTGTCTTCTCCATTGTTTTATTCTTCTATGGAATTTTGCCATTTCTAAAGAAAACTTTTCCATTTTGGTACTTCCAATTTGTCCAGACGCGTTAGTTTTACAATGTGTTGGTTTTTCCCTATATATCAAAGCACGTTTCGTAGGATTGTCGTCTTCGTTATAAGCCTGGGGCCTGTTTCACGAAATTTCAACTGAGATAAAATCCAAATTTTAGTAATTTGATTGGATAATATTAGATTGATTTTAGTGCTTAGCCAATCAAAATTGAAGTATCTACTAAAATTTGGATTTTGTCTTTAGTTAAAATTTCGTGAAACAGGGCCCTGGTTGATGCAGAAAAATGGGACGTTAAACACCATTTCATTTTTGTAGGATTGACTGTTTTCCTATAATTAAAAAGCTCCTATTTATTATTAATATGGTTTCAGAGTTGGACCCAAGCTTACAATGTGGTTAAATACAACTGATGGAGAAAATAAAAATACGCTAAGTTTTACAGCTGCTACAGATCATCACCAACCTGACCCAGGCACGGTATATATTGGTGGCGCTCCTGCAAACGTCATATCCGATTCTTATGTGAGTAAAGATATGGCGATTGTCTTGCGTTTCCTATCATTTATACCTCTAAAGATGCACCGTTTGGACTTGCCCATCAGATACACGATTATCAGGAATCTTTAGACACACCCTTTGGACACCTTCGGCGGAAATGTCTAGATGCTCCGGACGGACATCTCCTTATCAGGTCTAGAAGATCAGTCATTTGAAAATATCTAAATAATTTAGCAGTTTGCTAGGACGAGAAATATTTCAAAATATCGTCTTCCGATGGGTATGGCAGGGCCGTATTTATATAGCTCAGAGCAACCAGGTGAGAATTAGTGTTTTCGGGGGTGCTGTAAAATTGACGGACAATGTATATCAATTTTTTTATAGTCGAAAATTTTTCACGGGGGGGGGGGGCGAAATTTTTTGCGAAGCCCCCTCCCCCCTTAGTTACGGGCCTGGGGTATGGTAGTTACAAAATATAAGACGCATAGATATCTAGGAAGGAACAATATGACTTCCATATTTGATGATAATTTATGTATTATTTATTTTTAGTTTGAAACAGATGACTTCTCGTGGAAGGGGTGTATATCAGGACTGATTGTAAATGGTAAAACCGTGCCTTTATTTGCAAAGTCACACCTGGGAATCAATCCAAAACCATGTGATTCTAACTGGTAGATAGTTTTTTTTTTCTCATTATATACAATAATCCCATGCTTTTGACTTGAATGCAAAGATTCCTGGCGCATTTGTTAATTACGGTAGGCATCATATTCATAATATGGTACAATTACCAGAGTTGTGTGTAACTGTTTTATCTAGTTTACTTGGGCAATGTATATATTCTCGTTGTATTCATATATAATAGGATTCCTTCTGTGTTGCCAATTTACGTGTACATTTACACTCTTTCAAAGACAAGTTAGACGAAAGTACGACTACAATGTTTATATACATGCGAACTTTCTAGATAAAAAAAAACATCGCATAAGGTTTTCTGAACATAGTAACGATCCTCTATCAAATGTCTTTCCAAATCTGTGTGAAAACTTCATAAGTTAAGATAATCCCTTTCCACTGATAATGAAGCATCCAATTAAACATTTTTACTCTTTTTAATAATTATGTTTATTATCACATTAGTGATAACGTCTTTGGTGTGTTAAACTTTATGTTTCAGCCATCCTAGTCCAAAGGAACAGACGTCTTTAAGATTTGCTGGTGATGGATATGCTGAAATTCCCGCCTCGTTATTCTATCGGAATCCTACAGTGACAAGTGTATCAATAGAATTCCGTACCAGACAAACTAATACATTTATAATGTCTATATACCATAGACGTGAAGTAAGATTACATAATTTAGCTATGTTATTATTATGTTATATATAGAAAGGAGTTTATCCGATGGGCCTTCCAGCCAAATGGACCGTTGGGGGAGGGGAGTGGCAGGGAGGCGGAGTTCTTTAATTGGGTCTGCTCACCCTTCACCTTTCACCCCATCCTTTGAAACCCAATAACTTTGCTTCTAGGGAATGTTTATTTATAAAAGTTTGATTATGTGTTCTTTATCACGGTTAGCCACCAATCTTTGAGTGCCACCCACTATAGGGTCTCATTTGTGGTCGATTCCTTTAAATTTAATAAATTTGTTACACTCACGGTAATTTCTCTTTCACATGTGAAAGCCCAGTTTACCAATACTGCTGGGGGGACAATGATCTTCTTTTGAGTTAATTTTTAAAGCACCAATAAGTTTTTAAAAGGAAAGAAAGCATGTTAAATATCTCAGGAATATTGAAATAATACTTGTGATATATTTGTTGAAATATACATTCATCTATTTACAGCGGTTTCATCTAGAAGTGGAAATAGCGAATGGGAAGGTAGTGATTAAAACTACGACGCCCACAGAATCTACATTACTGAGAAGCGAGAAAAAATTTAATGATAATAAATTCCATGATCTTAAGGTATTTATGTATAATATTAACCGTTAAATGGCGTCGTTGATTCGTGTAAATCACAAAAGAATTTATTTATATATATAAAAAGCTGAAATTTGTCATGTTACTGAGTATAATAG
Source organism: Patella vulgata (assembly GCF_932274485.2). Classification (NCBI taxonomy): domain Eukaryota; kingdom Metazoa; phylum Mollusca; class Gastropoda; family Patellidae; genus Patella; species Patella vulgata. The sequence goes on from NC_065881.2 coordinate 68,825,546, forward strand.
TAAGTGCAGATTAGTAGCACATATCAGTGAAATAGGGGGTACATTACAGTAATAAATCCGATGTGATCTTTTAACAAGGGCACCAGTTTAGGGCCTCGCCAAGTCTAAATCCGGCTTCGCTTGTAAGAGCAACTCTCCTGAAATCGTTCAAAAGATTTTTATTTCTTGAGACAAAGTAAAAAAAAATCTTTTTTAGATGTGCATGAAAGGAGGATAAATAAGGTCCGTGTGGGCGTCACTCCAGAACCCATTTAAGGATGTGTGGGGTATTTGTCCTGTTATGACTGCTTAGGTTTGAGGGGGGGGGGGGGGCATTATTCAATAATTAAGAAGAAAACCTGCATGTGATATTGTTTCTCTGTTTAGATATCATACAGAGATAGTACGACTTATCCTGAAGTAGATGACGTAGATGGTTTGTTTTCTATAGAACGACAACCTAGTTTACATATGAAGAAAGATGGTATTCTACTTGGAGGAAAACAGAATAAATATGATAAAAGAGAAAAATCCGATAAACAACCGTAAGATTAATGAAATCAATATTCTTAAGAGTGACATATAAAAATAGACCGTGCTCAATTGAGTTTAAAAGGAGAAGCAAGTCATCGACCAGTTAAACAAATATGCGTTTGCGGTTCATAAAGAAACAGGGGTCGGTGGCTTGATAATGAGTTTGTACCCCGGCTGGTGGTAAAAGAAAAAATAAGAAAATAACTACCTAAAATAGATCAATGAGAAAAGTAAGTGGTCCTTTCCCTGTCTTTCTTGAGTGGGCTATATAAAGTATGTCCTTTAATGATTCACCACCAAACTAGTTGTTTTTATTAATAAGGAAAGAACTTCTCACTAAACCAATCCATGGCTATAGGCCGCAAATTTAAAAATCGCAAAATCATATTCTAGTATACAAGAGCAAGTTGCGGCTCTCTTAAATCTTGTCTGCGGTATCACTATTGTGATCTAAGTGAAAATGTATGTTAACCATAAAATAGTCTAGGTGAAGGCATATTTTAGCCTTAAAATAATCTAGGTGAAGGCATATGTTAGCCTTCAAATGGTCTAGGTGAAGACGGTGGTTTGCTTTAAAATGATCTAGGTGAAGACGTGTGTTAGCCTTAAAATAATCTAGGTGAAGATGTATGTTAACCTTGAAACGATCTAGGTGAAGACATATGTTATCCTTAAAATGATCTAGGTGAAGGCATATGTTAGCCTTAAAATGGTCTGATTGAAGACTTATGTTAGGCTTAAAACAGTCGTAAGTGAAGACGTATGTTAACCTTGAAACGATCTAGGTGAAGACATATGTTATCCTTAAAATGATCTAGGTGAAGGCATATGTTAGCCTTAAAATGGTCTGATTGAAGACTTATGTTAGGCTTAAAACAGTCTAAGTGAAGACGTATGTTGGACTTAAAAGGATCTAGGTGAAGACGTTAAACTCCAAAACATTTCCATTTTTGTTTTGTGTTTCAGAAATTTAATTGGTTGTTTAAGAAATCTAAGAATAAATAATGGTGTTATAGATATTTTTGAAATGGTGTCGTATGAGAATATTCATATAGGACCTTGTTTTACCCATAATGTAAGTATAATAATTACAATTACCACTGGTTATTTGTTATAGATAGTTAATAGGAAGTTAAAATATGGGGTTTTTTTACATTAAGAAGGATCGATTTTAAGATGGTTCCATGCAAAACAAAATAATAACAAACTAATCATATAAACAATATTCGTCCCAGTAGCTTTTGGAGGTCTTGTTCGGGTCATAAAATTACAATTCAGTAGGACGTGATTTGCCTAAATAATCACATTGTGGATGTTCAAATTTGAGACATCAATACTCTTATTGTACTTGTCAAACGTAAGCCGTAGATTATTTGAAGATTCATCTCTGTCTATTTATTACTCATATATTTTGAATCAACGCCATGTAAATGACACCAAAATAAAATCTAAATTGAATGTATTAATTTTAGATATGGGATAATTGTGTAAAGTTCAATGCTGAGAGTAATGCAGTAGAGTTCATAGATCAAAAGATGGTATATCTAATAGACTTAACAATAAGTCGAGATTCATCGGGTCAATTACTTCATTATACTAAAGGTTCAGTAAGTATTGTTTACCCGAACGTTCGATAATACTTCTTAATATTTTTTGTATTTAAACAATAAATCTAGAATACTCCATTATACTAAAGGTTCGGTACGTGTTGTTTACCTGAAATTATTATGGTCAACAAATGTTGTTGTTTTTTTTTTACTTTTATGTTTAAACAATAGGGCCGATATATTATTAAATGTAAGATTAAAATGTCATTCCTGTGAACACGGAAGTTTATTTCATGTCTGACCATATTAAAAGTATATGAGAAACAAAAATTAAAATATAAATTCAAAGAGATTTCAGATTGTCTATAAACTACAACCACGTACGTCTACAGTCTCTTCCTAAAATAACACAATACATTTACCATAATCTGCTTAAAATTAAAATATTCGGATTCGTGAGAATAAGCTTACGAAAAAATCAAATTCAGATATTACCATTCCTCACTTTGTAGAATTTTCTATTGTTATTTAAATTATTCTGATCGCACAAAATCTAGATTAGCAAGTAGCGGACACAACTAGATGATCAGTACGTCTGGCTAATATATAGTGAAACTAAAAGTTTTGTTACAAAGAGTTCGAGATGTTTAATTGAACCGCTGCTTCGTGGAACTTTGTCAGGCAACACTCGAACGTGTGCCATATACACTGAGCCACCGTGGCAATCTGTTTCACAGAGGCATAGCGAAAACCTTCTTTTAACTCTGTAGCGAATGACTGGCCTTTAATTTGAAGAGCATTATAGATCTACGTGTGACATCACAAATTACGGCCTCGGTGACACGTACGTTGTTTACATAGGACATATAACACACTGATCCGGACAGAAATGTCGCCTTTTACTCATTTTAACTACCCATTTTATCCAAATATGCTTCCAAGACATTTATTTGTTTTCTTAATAATTTGAAAAGTTGTTTTAGAATTTAATTTGCAGAAGAAAAAAGCTTAATATTGATAGCTAATTAAATCGCTGCGATGGCCTCCCTTTCAGTGATTGTAGCGGCCAAGGGAATATTCACCACTGATCAGTTTGCTACCGTGGCGCTAATACGAATATATTAAATACCCAATACCCAGTACTATATCATCAATCTGATTAAAACACATCCGATTTCTGGAAGTGTTGTTATATAACTTCTTGGCATGCGATGCACGACACTGTGGGTAAACCACTAGAAACGTCAACGCTGATTGATAAATCAATGTCTGACGTCATAGGGTTAAAAGTTGCTGACGACCTCTGACGCGACCTTTTACTACAACCGGTCAGATCTTCATGTAGCGTAGGCCATCAAAAGTCTATAAAAAAAAACCCAACGAAATATAGATCTGTATTTTAACCAGATTGACTATATCATATGATATGGTCCAAAACTTTATATCATAGTCGTTGTGGTAATGTCTTTCAGGATTTCAACTTGTTATTATCAGTTAAAGATGGTATTTTACTTATAACAGAAACAGTTAAAAGTCTTACAGCAGAGATTAATTTTCCACCTAATAGGACTTTTATACCTTTAGTAGTGCGTGACGATAATGGGAAGTAAGTACGTTTTCAGAGCACAAATTCAACGATTTGGTATAGCTTTATAAAAGAAAAAGGTGACATGCGCTGCAGTCAGTGCTGGATGAACCATTTAGCGAAATAAGCACGTGCTTAGGGCATCATGGGAAGAGGGCACCATAGAATTTCTGCTTTGTTAGATGACGAATTCTAAATATTTAATTTAAAAATTAAGAACTTTTAATTAGTTTTACATTTTTTTATTGTCTTTTTTTAATGTTACCTTATTTGTTTCAAGTTGTGCTAATAATTTTGGATATATATATATAATGATGTGCATAAAACCACAGAAAACTCTATTATTATTGTTTGCATTTTAAATTGTATACTAATGGGGGCACCAGAATCTTCTAAGTGCTTAGCTTAAAGTCTTTTCGTGACTTAATGCTGCCCTGTTTTGAGGCATATAGCTGTAAGGTGTGGAAGGTAGGTCAAGAACTGGTCCCGAAGCCCTACCGGTACCCATCTTGTTGTTTTTCAACTACAATCGAAATGAAACTGCATATGTTTGCTCCTTGGACAACTGCGATTTTTGATATGACGCCACGCTCGGTTCCCGGCCTAGTATAACATAGTTAATGCAAGTGTATTTTGATGCCCTGTCAATTAATGAACCGCATAAATCATTTCATTTTTTCTCTCTTTAGGATAGAGATAGTTGTATTAGGAGAAGAGCGATCCTTTAGTTACGGTGGGTGGTTTTACAGTAATGATCCCGACACCCTGTATACTATTATATTAGGGGATGCAAGTGAAGACAAATTTATTGGAGACATTGCTGAATTATCGATCAATTCTGAGTAAGTATGATGAAACCATGTCGCGGTTTGGCTTGGTATCTAACTTCTTCGTTATAAAAAAAAATGGTAGGCCAAATGAAGAAAAGGAGTAAAATATAGAACTCAATGCAGAATATTCCCAATGGTTTGCGCGTGCGCGTTGTATCATAAAGTCTGTCATTGAGTCAGCTGGCATGATTTCGAATCCTAGGTTGTACCTGACAAGGAGTAGGGTCGCCTCTCCAAAGAGCTTCATGTCACTTAGTTTCCAAAGTATGGTTTTTAAGATAAAGCTACAACAATCATCCAACTTTTTGATTTTTATTTACATTAATGAAACGACGAAATGACAATCTTTACGTATTTTTCTCTTCAGGTTACATGATCTATCATCCAGGAGCAATGAGAATTTATTATTATCATGTGTTAGAGAAGATACTCAACCTATTGTTAATAATCTAATATTACAACCATGTCGTTAGATTACTATATTTACTTACACATTTTACCTATACTGTATTATTATATTTACATATTTAATTTCATACAAACATTTTACTTTCTAAACACTAATAACAGAAGATATTATATATTGTTCTAGAGTTTTATATATTTTACACTTGGTCCAAAGGATTAATGTTCATGTGACATAACTACAATATTCCTTTGTCACCCCCTTCACTTCTAACTTTCCCGCTAATCACTTGATGTGAGTAATTTTAAAATTGGTATAAGCACGATTTTGAATTTGTGTTCAGATTTATTCAAATTAAGATGATCACAGGATCCCTTATAGAAATCTTTTTCTTCAGAAAAGCCAAATGCTCCACACCCAAAATCAATTAAACCTATTACGTTCACAAGGTTTTTGGCAACGGGGTTAATGATGAATAATGATAATGTTCGTCCTGTCATGGAGTCAATGCTTCATACCCAAACTGAAACAAGATCCGTTGGGTTTTAAATCCGGAACCCTGTAAAAGATTAGCTACAAATTGAAGCCTTGATCGCGTTAACAGGGTTTTCGGAAAATTTGAGAGGGATGGGGGTAACTCTGGAACGAAAAGTCACGGAGCTCTAAAAGGAAATCGATAGGGTTCGTCATTTCATCATCCTTAAAACTTATTCAACTTATTAAAACTCGACCATTAAAACTAATTCAGCACAAAGCAGCAAGAATTGTTTCCAGATCAAAACCGTTCACTAGTATTACACCTGTACTCAAAAAACTGCATTTGGTGCACTTAGAATATCGCATTAAATTCAAAATCTTATGTTTCACATACTCTTCCCTATACTCTACTGAATTCCATGAATACATATCCACACTGCTACAACAATACCAAACAACCGGAATCCTTCGTTCAGAGAACCAGAACCTATTAGTTGTACCAAAAGTAAAAAGTAATCTTGGTCACCGACACTATGGAATGAGCTTTCACTTGAACTGAAAAGTGCAGACAACATAAATATTTTCAAAAAGAAACTAAAAAATTATTTTATTAACGAAGCTTTCGTGATTCCCCAGGGTGATCTTTAAACTTTATTCCAACGTGACATTATTTAATTTTCTTTGTTTTTCCCGGCTATTATTGATATTGTAACAGCGCATCAGAGAAGCTAATCTAGGTGGTAGTTGGCGCTCTATAAATGTCCATTATTATTATTATTATTAGCCCAATGCTTCACACCAAATTTGTACAAGAAAATCCATTAAAAATCCTGGTGGATTCGATATTTTATTCATGCATTTGTTGGAACTGCAAGTAACGTATGGTATAGGCTTTTACCGTAAAACGTCTCGTATTAAGGTATAATCTGTCTGAAATTAGGGTACACGTATATAGACTTATCTCTCCCCAAGGTACATATAAATATTATACAAAGATTTTACCACAATGTCGATTAAAGAAGCAGTATTGGGCTAGATCTTCGCCGGTTTGAAAAAGAAACAATGTCAATTTGAATCGGTTTGACTATAGAACTAGATCGGGCGTCTTCAAACTAGATTGAATGCAACATTTAACAGAAGTATACCTAGCCAAACTATTTCTAAGGTATACACGATTCATCTTTCAACAACAACTTCCACTACAATGTAATGGTTTTCAAGGAGTATAACGACCTTTCAGGAAAAATTCTTTATTTTAGGAAGCAGAACAGGTGAGTTTTATATATATTCAAATTAAATTAAATTTATTTTCTTGAAGGGATTGTTAAGGCCCCTTTAAAAGAAAATTTCGAACAAAGGTACTTGGACCATTTCGCATATTTTGGCGTGTAATTTACAAACTTAAACCTATATACTCTCAGTTACGTTGCCCAGCCCCCCCCCCCTTCCACCCTTTAAGCCAACCTATTATATGACCCCAGAATTAAACGTGGGAATCCTATGTTGATTTTTTCTCAAAATGGCATGCATAAACCCTAATTTTGAAATATAAATAATGGGTTTAATTGAATTGTTAACAGTTATATTCCAACATTTGTATGTCATCTCAGTGTTTTTGATAAAGAATTGATATGGGTCAGAAGGATTTTAATTAATTATTCTAAAATTACGAGAAAAGTGTTAACCAGCAGCTGCCAGACAGGATACGCCCACATTTTGCAAGAGACGGATAGAGAACATTGTACAATTTAAAGGCATAACGAATAGGGTATAAAAACAGGCCGAGTAGGCATATATTAGTTTGTTATTAAACTGTAGTATATTGAATTAAAGATGCAGTATATCAAATTTAGATAAAGAGCTGGCAGTTCTTGCTATAATATTTCAAAAAGATTTTGACAAGATCCAGCGTAAAAGTCTCGACAATATACAAAGTCTTGATTATCCATTTTAACGTTAAATTATTAAATGGCGACAGGGATCAAATCCATTCAATATCTCCGCCAACCGAGGATCTAGAGAGATTGTTATAGGCTTGTCATAATCATTTAAAGTACATTTGAAACCAAAATAGACTTGCAATAGGCAGATTTTGCTCTTACATGATGCATTTTTAAGTGTGTTTAATGTTTGCACCTCTTCATTGAGGAGCGAGTTACTTGTGACATTTGGAACCTGAAACTAAAAGATTATATATGCTTGTGTTGAAAATTATGAAGACTATAGACAGGCTCGGAGTAAAGAAATAAGGAAATGTTGACTCCAGTGCTCATATTACTACTTAAAGCCACTTAAAAATGTTTACTTTGCGGACGTCAGCAGCATAAAAAAATTCGTATATCAACAATGATGTCAAATGTTAGTTTTATATCTAATATTACAAGATAAAAAAAAACATCTACTAGTAATTATTTTAAATACATAGAGGATATAAAATTGATCTCATAAGAGAAATGATAAACATTCATATAGATAATTTTATTCAATCCATCCAGTTTCGTCTCTTCTTCAGATTTCAATAAAGATAATCTATCACGATTGAGATCAGTCGCATTGTGTTGGCTAAAACCTATGTGCATAAAAAGCTTTTAAGTAAGTTCATTTTAATGTTAGTTCTATATCTGAAAAATAACTAATAATTTCATGTGATTTGATTACATAAAGGGTTGATCAAACAAGAGATACGATAAATATTCATACATTATTCAAACCGCTCGGATTATGATAAAACAGTTTTGTTTTCTGAAATCGTCTATTCTTTAATGGTTTCATTCAAATATAATCATTAAAATCAATCGATATTTAGAATTGTGTGGGCTAAAACCTACGAGCATATAACATAATAGATTTAAGTCAGTTGTCATATTTATTAGATATTTCTCAAGCTTGAGTATTAAATCTTGCTGGAGTTTTCGGACAAACCAGGAATTACGTACGGTGGTTGTTATTTTGTTGGATTGGGAGTTTGTGCAATAGTTTGGACCGGGATTTAATGCCATACAAAGCAGCAACAGCATCCTAACCTATATTGCAATACTATATACGTGTAATAGGAAAATTCGTGTACGAACATTAACTGTATTCTAGTTAAAGTCCTTTAAAAGGGTAAAATTGGAAGATGAACACCAACTGTTCAGATTGTGATCCGTATTTATTACGGTCTAAAATAAGTGAGTCTTATTCCAGAATTTGTTCATTTCATTACTTCTTTTTGGCTTTGGTAGGTGTGGTTGGATCTGTCGGGAACATTTTGGTTCTCATAATAACACTGACCAATAAGTTTAAACAAAAGAAGAATCCTGATTTGATATCTATCATCTTCCTGGCATTTGTAGATTTATTTGTTTGTATGTTTTTGGTGCCATATGAAATTTATAAACTCAGGCACTACTATTCCCAGACAAATTCCGTCATGTGTAAATCTTTCGAATGGGTGCGATCATCGTCATTAACTATATCATGTTTCATACTGTTAGTGGTGGCCGTAGATCGATGTAAGGTTATAAGCAGTATGCAAACGCAAACATTCGGATACGCCAAACGACTACGAACTATACTGATCGCAGTTGTTTTCGTTTCAGTTGTGCTTATGAGTCCGATCGTTGTATTTAAAGGAATTGAAACTAATCCCGTAGATGTGCCTCTGCTACAAAGACTGGGCATTTTGGGGTATAATGAAACTAGTGTTCTTGTGAACATCTCCTCAGTAACTATTTGCGAATATTTAGATGTATTTAACAGCTCTTGGTCGTTATTACTGTATGCTATGAGCTGTATGGTTATATTTGTGATTCTTATAATAATAACTGTTGTTTGTTACGGAAGAATCTACCTTGTAATCAGTAGTGGGCCTAATCTTTCAAAGTTAGCACGGAACAGGATATGGCCGAAGTCAACGAATCACCCACGACCAACAAAAGATATTCAAAACAAAGTAACACAACCTCAAAAAGGTCTGTACAAAGTAAACGTCATACAGACAGATGGGAGCCCTTCTAAAAAGGAACCCGGGGACGTGGAATTGTTTTATTCTACGAAGTCCAAAGTCAGTGCCGCTAACGTTTTCGTCATATTTAAACAGAACATGCAAGAAGACAACAATAAAGCAGCAACACATAAAAGGAAAACTGCATTCGAGTCACCAACCAGACGAAAACAGATATTTGTGGCAAAGCTTTTGTTTCTGATTACTGGATTTTTCATTCTGTCGTGGACGCCATTTTGGGTGATAACTTGCTGGTACATCATTGTACCTGATTTGGACAACCGACTAAATAAAACACAGACGGCCATTATATATAGTTTATACAATTTATATTTTCTAAATAATGCAGCCAATCCCGTATTATATGGTATTTATAGTGAAAAATTTAGATTACAGTGTAAAGACATATTTTATTCATTCGGGTATCGCCTCAAACGCATTTTTCTGATGGACTCACCAGTAGAACATTAAAATGTAATATTTTTATTCAGGAATTCTGATGGGATTGTGGAACAGGCTTAGCTTATGTAAAACCCTTCTCCGTATAGAACTTTAGGCATGTTCTGTTGTGTTCACCAAATAATTAGTGATTGTAAAAGCGTGCAACAATCAAACTGTGGAATTAAATTTTGTTGATTCGTATACTAGCTTATGTATTGACACGAACTTCTTGTTATCCGCGCTTTTCAATATTTTGTGTTAACGTCTCCAAAAAGTTCGGTAAATGCTACATATTCTATTGTTACGCTTTGATTGATTCACCAGAATTGTCAGTGGTTTTCTATCTGTTCTCAACCCTTTTCTAATTGCATAAATTTACAAATCTCGGAGAAACTAACACGTCTGCCTTTCCTTTCTTCAGCCAGATTGGCCATATACGGGGTCATTGAACATCTGGCTTGCCATCAATATTCACATAGTCTTTGCTAAACCCTAAAATTGGCCATCTTAATTGGAGAAAAGTGAGTTTTGTTGAGGTGATGAATTTGATTATCTGAAGTGTTCATTTCTGTCACACTTCAAATTTTCAATGAAATAAAGAAAGCAGAAGTGATATGGACGTGATGATGAAGTCATATCAAATATGCAAATTAGGCTACCCCCTAATAATTTCACTTCTTAGAATCAGGCCCATAGCTAAGGGGGAGAGGGGGTCAAGGGGGGGGGGGGGGTCCCGTAAAAAATTGTCAACCATAAAAACATTAGATATCCATTGTCCGTCAATTTTACAGCACCCCTGAGAACACTTCCAGTCCCCCTCGTTGCCCTGGGCTAGTTACGACCCTTTGTACAATAAAACTGATCTACATGGTAGCAACCTATTACACTGTTAGTCTCGGTCACCCAGAACCTCCTAGTCTTCAACATACATGAACTCGCATGCAATCAAATGGATTTTTTGAAATGACATTCTTAAATTAATTTCATGGGCGTAAACATCTTGTTTTAAGAGGAGTTACCTCCCTTAGACATTGTTTATGATAATGTGAAAGACCGGATTATCTAGCCAATTTTTCTCAAATGTTGACAACCTGTCCAGACTAATATTCGTAGAATATTTTTCTGGATGATAGAGACTATTACACTGTTTGCGTCTACTGGTTGTATTTCCTGTAGAACATTAAGTGTAGATGGTCTCAGACTAGCAATTATTTGCCCATTGACTTCAATGTTAAATGACTGTAACATCACAGGCTGTAGCTTTTTGCTCAAAATTCCGCTGGTTCCAATCTTTATTGGCACAATGGGGACAACATTGGCAATCTCCTCATCATAATTTTGTAGGGGGTTGACCGTCTAGATTTTTTGCTACACGGATTTGAAGTTGACAGGGGTGAAAATCTCACTTCCGACACAATGATTGCTCTGCAGAAAGACACTTTACACCCCCTATCCCTCCGCTGTAATATCATCAGTATTACCCAAAACTGCTATGAAATTGCAAATTTGATCCCTTTTCTCCAATTCTAGACCAAAAAGTCAACCCAAAAATGCAGGAAGAGGGGAGAAAAAAATTAAGGGAAAAATTGTCTATTTATAACTCGCACAGATGAAGTACAATGACGTCTCCCTCGTTTCAAATACTTCAAAAGTACAACAGGGTCTCGGATTTCAGTCATTGGTGGGGTTTTTTTTAGTGTAAAATGTTGTCACAGTTAGGCCAATTAATTGGTGTTGAGATTCTCTTTATGGCTAAAAACTATCGTTGACAGTTAGAAGTTAAAGTAAAGTAGGCAGAATTGTTGCTGTCGGGGCTATACCCATATACTTCCTCTCCATCGATGTGCACACGAACATATAAAAATAAAACATATCGCGAAGTGTTGGCTTAACATTAACCCCTATTCCATATTTGGATCTTATTACTGCTCTCACGTCATGTCACTCAATAAATATGGTAGAATAATGTTCAATTATCACCAGCAAATTGTCATGGAGTATTGTTCTCGCATGTTATTTGTCCATATAAACCAAAAAAAACCTCGTCTTGTGTCTCATTATCTAAATGTTTGTTTGTGTGTGTGTGGGGGGGGGGGTGTTACGGAGGGTGTGGGTTAGGGTGACCACCCGTCCCGCATTTCGCGGAACAGTCCCGCAAAATGTTTCCAAGTCCCGCGTCCCGAAAACCAGCCAAAATGTCCCGCAATTGCTCACATGGAAGATTTCTATACAGTAATATGCGTGAATCTAGTCTCGTTATAGTCTATTTAAGAGTATTAGTCTAGTCAAAATACTGAAAGATCCACCACAAATTCCTTTAGAAGGTTTTTGGTACCAACATATATAAATGACCTTTCCCTGTACATCATTCTGAAAATCCACCGAAATCTACCGGCGTGGTTCCCCCTTGTCACTGGTGCAGGACAGAGGGTCTTGGTCAACGTATACTCATTCGGATGAGACGCAAAAGAATCCTTGGCAGTTGGAATTATATATAAGAGTAGGCTGTAACACCAGTCCCGGGCACAATTTCCCTCATAGGACACAATATGGCGTATGCCCGTCTTCATTAGCCCAGTCGGGCGTTAAATCCCATTTCAATTACGTTTAACTCAAAGAAATATATATTTTAATGTAATAAACATAAGAAATGGAAAATATTGACAAAAATCAACGAATAAAATTTATATAACATTGACACCCCACCCCATCTCTTGCACTACACATACAACCACTATCAGCAGCGCAACCGACAACACCACGACCGTCACCATACTAAAATTAAATTAAACGAATATAATTAATTCACATTTTATATTTAAAAAATATTGTAAAGACCTGCCCTACCAGTAGTAATCAAAGTTCTCATACAGTACATCTTTGTAAATCTCCAAATATTAACTTACAACTTGGAAAAGTGCTTTGTCCTATGCCAGACCTCTTCTATGTCAGAACAGTCGAGGGAGAGAGAGAAGAGAGGAGAGAGAGAAAAAGATAAATGGGATTTTACGCCCACTCGAAACAAACTATAATTCGCTTGCACATAAGGTCTTTAGCTTTGGGAGGAAACCAGTGGACGAGGTTAGATGGCGACCTCATTCCTTGTCACGTACAAGCGGAGAATCGAAACCACGCCACTTGACTCAATGACAGAAGTTATGATCTAAAATGCATGCGTTAACCAATGGGCCACCCAACCCCCCTCTTACACAAAGAATATTAATAAAATTAAATAAATACTAGTATTACAATTTGTTACATGGTGAATCACATAAACAAAAAACATGCCTCGTTATGTACAGTTTTCAAAGGTCACTCGACGATTCAAGTCGGGGATTTGTTTTTTGTTATGAAGGACGGGGTATGATATAGAGGATGGTGACTGATGTAAGGGGACGAAAGTTCATTTACGACAAGGGTTCTAGTTGTGATGAAGGACGGTGCTCTTTTATGGAAGAAGTGGGTGTTTGGAGGGGTGCGATGCTTTATGGATGATAATTTTATGAAGATCCTGGGATGTGTTATGATTGACTCGACACTTTGATGTGGAATACTTTAGGTTACAGGATAGACAAACCGAATTTTAGATTTAGAACACGGAATTTTCGGTTCCGGTTCCTCTTTAAACCCACAGGAAAGTGCTCTAAATTTCATCCACGGCGATGTAATTTTTAAAAATGTCCAGTTGACGATCCTGAACCCCCCGTCGTTGCATAAAATACTCACACTGATTCACGCACAGGCTGACTAATCGAAAACGTAATCAGAGAAATACAAACAACATTCCGTGATCACCAGAAGCGTTGACTGAAGCTGCAAGGAGTGGTCGATAGGGCATTATTTCAGAAGAGAGGTATCTTTTTCAAAATGGAAGGCACTTTTTCAAAAGGAAGGGCACTTTATCGGAAGCGAGGGCACACAGCCACCCCAGTCTCTATACTCCGGTTTCAAACATTTTCGGTTACTTTTGTTTCTTGCATTTATGAGGCCAGGGTATTCTGCTTACCCACCCAACACGCCTCTGCTTACGGAAAACTGTTTACTTCAATTCTCATAGAAATTTAATAATAATCACCATTCAAAAGGGGAACGGGAACGAAAGACTATAAACAGAGGTCATTGCATTCATGAGATGAGGAGAATGTTTGGTGGCCTGATTGCTATAACCGGATAAATGCATCTCGATTGCTGCTAGATTATATTTGTGTTACATTCTTTACATTCTAATTTATCGAGCTGCATTCTGTTTGAATTATAGGACGTTCGAACCATATTCGGCGGCCATTTCAGGGGCGTTCTGACTGCATTCGAGGTGAATTTGTACAGCATTCGAGCCAACGTCCAACAGACTTCTGACGGTATTTGGGAAGCGATCGACCCGCACCCGTACGGCATTCTGTATTCTAAATATTCTGACTGCATTACTGTGGCCCAAATGCAATCGAGCTGCTTTCGAGCGTTAATAGTATACAACCGGAATGTGCAAGAATCATTCGAAGCACATTCTAGGCGGGCGGGGGGGGGGGGGGTCTAGTGGATTAACGCGTGCGCGCAAAATAATAAGGTCTGTCATTGAGTACGTGACGTTGTGCCGTCTGTCATCTCGTGCCCCCCCCCCCCACACACACACTGCTTAAGACCCCTACGCGCAAGCAATTTATTGAAATAAAATTGAACCATATGTTAGTCCCGATGCCGATATATCATCTACCTTGATTTACACTATTTTATATAACAATATAGTTAATACGGATAGTATGCTACTTCAAGATGTCCATATGGAGAACACCATACATTTCGAGCAAGAAATTTTCACCATACCTGGCCGATTCTCCACTGCAGTCTTTATTTCATTTATTACCCATTTTTCTCAGATGTGTGTATAGTATGGGAAACATTTGAGTAATATAGTTTTATACAGAAATACACGCCATGCATATGTATTCTCCAGATATAATGTACGTTGTTTTGTTTGTTTGTTTGGGGTTGTTTGTTTGTTTTTTTGGGGGGGGGTAACAAAAAGACATCGCCACATGTTGCTCGATCTACTCCTTCTGTGGTAAAAATGATTCCACTCACGAAAGATTTGGGGAAACGGTTTGTAATCATAGAAGTGGTCTGCATCCTGTATGTATATCGGAAATGATATTTTGGAAACTAGGAACTCGAGTCTAGTTGTTGTTTAATTTTCTCGGCATTTGGCATAACAGTAATAGGTTTAACCTTAAAAACTACCAGTTTTAAAAATTATTCTCTCTGAGGATTTATAAATCATGAGATGAAGTTACTGAGATGATACTGAGTTTTGATCTCTGGAGATGTTGCGTAACATAGTAATGATGGCGGCCAATATCAGTCAAGCTCAAGTGAGCGCAGTTTCTCGAGAGAAAATCCAGTCGTCGCTGAAGACGGTATTGGAGAAGATTTCGGCTGTGTCGTTGAAACGGCCAGATGTATGTAGATGTCTAATTTTTTAAAAACAATACGCTAATATTATGCCAGGACGTCCAAGGTTGCTTTTTACACAGCCTGTTATTGTTATGTAACCTGATTTGTATGTTACCCAAGGGAGGTAACTCTATATAAACTATACAGGAAGCAGACCACCAATTATTCTATCATTGAATTTAATTTATTTTTTTTCTCTCATAAACTCAAAATTCTGTTTGACCGAACATTCTCCACCACAGATAACCCCTTTTCTGATGACATTGATTTCATTCCACATCATTTCTTGTCTTCTCATACGTCCACACAGTATATTTCAGTTCAACGAAACATATACTATTTGTTAAGAACTGCACAAAAAGTTAGGTCAACGTACTTGTCAAAAGTATAATTTTCCTGCAATTATGTACTATTCCTTGTCAGTGGTACATACAGGCATTGTGTGTGGTAGACAGATTGTAATAGGAAATGGAGCCACGGTGGCTAAGCGGATAAGACGCTGGGTTGCAAGCCTGGATGTCACATGTTCGATCTCTGCATTGGCAGAGAAAGTTCATCAGAATTTTCCGATGTGGTTTCCCCTTGTCAGTCGTTCGATTGGGACAAAAAAACAAGGTTCCGTGTATGCATTGGCGTGCATGTGAAAGATCCCTTGGCAGTTGGAATTCGATATAAGAGTAGGCCATAGTGCCGCTGCCTGGGCAAAATTTTCCACATAGCACAACATATGGCATATGCCCGTCTTCATTAGCTCAGTATAGGAGCAGAATAGTAGGACTTTAAAGTCAATTTTATTGTCCCCTGCCTTTTGTAGAAAGCAGGGGATTATTAAAATTAAAATGGGTTCTGTCTATCTGTCTGTCCGTCCGTCCGTCCGTCTGTCCGTTCATTCGTTTGTCCGTCTGTGACACTTTTTGGGACAGAATAACTCTCTTTCTAATTGAGCTAGAATGGTTAAACTTGGTATAGGTGTTTGTTAGGTCAGTGCCTTCATGGAGATCTAATATGGGCATTTTCTGCTTAGGGTAAGAAGAGATAAGCTATTTGATTGGTTAATCCTTTGGGACACGATAACTTTAGTTGTAATTAAGTGGGGGGTTGGGTGGCCGAATGGTTAGCACGTTTGCGCTGTATCATAAGGCCTGTCATTGAGTCAACTGGTGTGGTTTCGAATCAACGGTTGTACGTGACAAGGAGTAGGGTCGCCTGTCCAACCTGGTGGGTTTTCTTCGGGTCCTCCAGTTTCCTCCAACTGCTAAAGACCACTACGCGCAAGCAAATTATTTAAACAAAATTAAACCATAATTAGTCCCGAAATGACCTAGTTTGTGTCGAGTGGACGTTAAACCCCATTTCGCTTTCTCTCTCTCTCTGTAATTAAGTGAGAGTGATGAAACTTGGTGTATAGTTTCATTACATTAATACCTTGACTAAGTTCGATAATGAGCATTATCTGCTCAGGGTAAGCAGAGCGATAAGCAATTTGATAGGTCGAGACTTTGGAACACAATAACTTTCCTTCTAAGGCTTCTAGTTGAGGTAGAATGTTAAACTTGGTGTAGGTGTTCATTAGGTGAATGTCTTGATGGAGTTCGATGATAACCATTGTCTGCTTACTGTAAGCAGAGATAAGCAATCTAATTGGTTGATGCTTTGGGGCACGATAACTTTAGTTTTAATTAAGTGAGAGTGATGAAACTCTGAGTATAGATTCAATATATCATTACCTTGACTAAGTTTGATGATGAGACTTTTCTGCTTAGGCTAAGGAGCGATAAGTAATTTGATTGGTCAAGACTTTGGAACATAACAACTCTGCTTTTAATTGAGGTAGAAGGTTTAAACTTGATGTAGATGTTCATTAGGTGAATGTCTTGACTGAGTTCAATGATAAACATTTTGAGCTAAAGCTAAGCAAAGCTTATCAATTTTATTGGTCTATGCTTTCAGACAAGATAACTTTGATTCTATCTGATAGAGAGTGATGAAACTTAGTATATAGTTGATAATCAGTTTGATTGCTTGATACTTTTGAAAAAAATTAAATGTGCCATTACATGTAATTAATATGTGTTATCTATTTATTTTGGGATTTCGGCGGGAGACCTCAATCAGCCTCATTTCATTTATAATAGCAAAAAGAAAGCCATGACAATGGGGCAAGGTAAAAGCCCATTATTACAGTAAAACACGTTTGTAAAAGGCAAATCACAAGATGCTGCAAAACTATCATATAAAGAAATGTTGTTGACCAAAATAAAGAGGAATAAACAACTGATAAATAAACAAAAAAGTCTGGTACTGGTACCTGTCATTTTATCTGCCATTGATTTCTTTTTTTGTTGTGTCTTGATATTTTTAATACATGTCCGGGACATTTCAAATGTCAACTGTCATGTCCTACTAGTTGATAGTCAGGTACAACTAAAATCATTATTACAGGCCTACATGTTGGTATTATTAATGTTGATATTTTTTTTTTTTTTTTTTCAGGTACGTTCTACAAGACGACCTCGTCTTGTAGCTGTAAGTAAAACTAAACCACCAGAGGCCGTTTTAGCAGCATATGACTCCGGACAGAAACATTTTGGGGAAAATTATGTAGGTTAAGTTAGCTTCAAAGATTTGTAAAGAGGGATTATGAAGAAAATCTAGTCTTTGATTTTGTAACTGCAATACCATACTATCAAATGAGCCATTATTAGGCTATGAAGTATGAACATGGTCCCCAAGCTTATGTCGCCATATATTCAGAAAATTGATGTAGGCTAATCTGTTAAGATATAAACCTAATAGATTTGTATATAATACATACATTGACATTACAGTATATGTAATTGCGCAGTAATTCATGTGAAGAGTTTTTAAAAATAATATAGCATGTTGTTTCTCCCATATAAATATTCATAATCCTTCACAGTGATACTCAAGTAACATGATCTGTTCCATTAATATGCAGGTCACAGATATTGTTTTTGTGTTGTCTTCAAGATTCATCTAGCCTAACAAATTTAAATGCACACATGTACGTCAGGTTGAACTTCCAAGTTTTAGTTTTATTTAATTAGATTCAGTCATACCACACACATATTCATTTATTAATTACCGATAATTAATTAAATAGGTTGTTTTGAAATATAATTGGAACAGATCAAAAAGTTAATATTGCAACTTAATTAATTTGTTGTTTGTGTCAGTGATCAATTATAATTGATTTTGTAACAGTGCAGTAAAATTTGATAATTCTTGTGACCATATAGAAATAATAGTAATATAATGGATTTGTATAGTGCCTTGTATTCAAAAGTTTTGTCACTGGCGTTGAGTTTGTCTGTCACAGTTGCGCGGGATTCCCGTCATCTGTACTGAATAGGTGTGTTTTTAGCTAGGATTTGAATGTACGCAGTGATTTTGCATCCTTAATATATGATGGTAACCTGTTCCACAGTTTGTCTTTGTGAAGATTTTACTTGAAGTAGATTCTGAAGTTAGGCAGGAGAGGTGGTGTTTGGCTGTAAACATTTGTAAGTTATTAAAAGTATTTTGTAATAATGAGTTGATTGATAGTAAGCCAATGTAAATCTTTATTTTTATTATTTGTAGGTTATGGAATTGATAGAGAAAAGCAATGACGAAGAGGTAAATAAATGAATGAAGTATTTACATGTTTGAAATGTTCTGGATTTGTTTTATCAGTTTTTAATATGATTTGATCAAGAAGACTTTTCATTATGGATACTGTTCAGAATCTGTGCAATGAAAGTAACTAAGATTTGATGCATGTTATTAATGACAATACCGTACCACCAAATGTGACATGTATTGAGCATGAGGTTTGGTTATTCGTTCACCATGAATTGTAATTATATATAAAAAAGATAATTGATTATTGTCAAAATGTATTGAAGCAGGTTTCCATGCTTTATTTTTTCGGCTTACGTAAGACATGGTCAAACTGTACTCTTTGAATACCGTTATTATTATTTTATTAATGAATTTATACGTGCAGATATTTTATTAAACAATTATATGTGGCATTCAACTGATCAAATTAATGTGGTTTAATTAAATATAATTTCAAACTAACGTTATATTCTTTCAATTTATGTTACAGATCTTGGAAAAATGTAAAGATATAAAATGGCATTTCATTGGACATTTACAAAAAAATAAAGTAAATAAGGTCATTAGTGAGTATTATAAACATCTACTATTATATATTAACTTTCACTGCCCAGGCCTTTAAAAAGAATCAGATGTATTCAATGTTCTGTAGATTCACATTCACTCTCATAATCCGACAGATAATAGTTTTTTCCCACTATAAGAATCAGCTAATAAATTGACTATTTCTGTCACAGAGAGAAATAATCCTGTTTGCGTTTCACAGCCGTCTTCACTGAACAATAGATGTTGTCAATGCACGATCCCCAGTGACATTGACGTTATTATAAACAAGCCACATGAATGACGCCACGAGGGAATGACATCTTTCACTTGCAGACGATCCAATGAACTATGACACCGGGGGAGCAGCTACACCATCTACATTGAGCTTGGGGGAATTAGATCGTAAATGTACAACCTTAGCAATTTGCGACTTAAAATTCAGACCATACATGTACAATCTTGGCAGTGAGAGCGTTAAAGGACAGAACCACTCATAACAATTAACTACAAAACAGAACTACAAACACATGGACAAGAGCATGAACAATGTAAGCAATAAAAGAACTGTCAAATCAAATAGATATTCTGGAATAAGTATTTGACATTTTGAATTGTGGGGATTTGTTGCTATGAATGTAGTTATGTGAGGTTTACAAGCTATCAATATTAACTACATAATATATTAAGAGTGTATCCGCGAGAAGACCATGCAAAAATCGCAAAAAGTGCTAAGATGGGGGGTCGGAATTTTTTGATCAAACTTATGGTATGACACCCCCTAGGGGCAAGAGGTAACATGCTGAAGTGGTTACAGTCTGATGTCGCTCTAAAGGACTGTACAGGAATTATTCATTTTATGGGTAAAATTGCGGTTTTCACATGTGTATTTATCACCTTTTTTAAGCAGACTGCATTCTATGGTGGAATAGCAACCTTCTAATTATGACCCTGTCTGATAAAGCGGGTGGTCAACTTCTACCCCAGCACTAATTTGAAAAAAAAAATCAGTACATACTAATTTTGTGCGGACTTGTTTTAGGGTACCATATTCACATTGTCCTTATAGTGCAGAAAAAGATACACTGTAACTTTTTCTTTCATGGTCGCAAGTAGAATTTCTTTGGATGGTTTTGAAGTGCTAAGCACATAGTATCCATAGGTGTAAAAAAAATGACCGGAATGCAACATACTTAAAATATACAGCTTATTGAAAAGTGCTAAAAAAAAGCTTTTGTGATACATTTTTTTGCGAATTTAATTAGAGAAATAAATTTTTTGACTTTTATACGTTTTCATCATATCCATAGCCATTATTTGTACCATGTTGTACTCTATATAAGTGTGTATTTGTATTTATTGTATATTTGGTATTGTCGTATTGTCCCTTTAACATATTTGTTGTATTGTCTCTTTAAGATTTCATTTTCAAACAAGTTACCGAAAATGGCTACAAAATTTTTAATTTCAGAGCATGTTTCCACTATTCATTTAGAGACACATCCACTGATTTCTACAATACAGAAATGTGGAAGCTTAAATATTAACGGCAACGAAGCCTAATTGCGTCGAAGTGGGTGACATTGAACAGTGTAGTATGGTAGCTACAGCTCTCGGGCACCGTCAGCTGCACCTTTAGGGCCGGATTTAGAATAAGAGAGGCCCTAGGCAAAACCCCTGAAAAGGTACCACAATATGGACCTTGGGGCCCTGGGACAAGCAACTCGGTGAGAGGGTGGGTCGGGGGAAGTCATGCGGTTGGTGGTTCAAATCTGACTTTTAGGTGAATTTTTAATTTTCGTTGGATTATTTTATTTAAAATAATGTTTATTTGAGAGTAATGGATATGTTTGTTAAGATTGAGCACGTCGAAACTCCAATGGAAGGTCGTGGACAACTGCAGAAGTCAATTCCCGTTGACGCCAGATGAGCCATGAACGATTACAGGCCTTTGAAAGTATTTTTTTTCAAGATATTTTTATAAAACAGATACTAATGTATTTTAGGGCTGGTAGTAAGCACCA
Source organism: Patella vulgata (assembly GCF_932274485.2). Classification (NCBI taxonomy): domain Eukaryota; kingdom Metazoa; phylum Mollusca; class Gastropoda; family Patellidae; genus Patella; species Patella vulgata. Next base: position 68,846,969 of record NC_065881.2, read on the forward strand.
TATGAATGAAAAGGAAAATAAATTGTTAGGTTTTTTTTATCTACCACGGTTAATTATCTCCAAAATAGGGAAATTACAGGTTAATTTCATGGGTTATTATTTCCTTTACCTAGTTTTTTTCAAGTCGATTCCGGTCATTTTTATTTTTTGTATCAAATGTTGGGAGGTTGCTTATTCACGTGAGCATAAATTTTTTAAACCCACCCCATGAAAGAAGAAGCTATAGGGCGTCAAACTTTGGGTGACGAAAAATGGGGAATTTAGACAGGCTTTGATATCCAGTCCGTATACAGATCTCGTTCGCCAGAATCGTCTGAAGTTAATATTGTGGTAACAGCACTGAGTCATCGATAAACTGTGTGAGTTTGGTCTTTCTGCTACGTATAGTAAAGGTGTAAGGACTTGCCAAAGTTGGTATTTGAGAAAAGACAGATTTTGGCAATTTCACCATCTGAAAAATGTTTTTTCAATTTTCTCATACAGGAATTGAAAGATTTATCTAATATTGCACATTTATGTGTTTTGGGACTATCCCAACTTATAAACCAAATTTGGTCAAAATCTGTGATTGAAGCCTTAGCACCTTCTGCATGGTTTTCTCGCGGACACGCTCTTAATGACTTGACATTTTTCTATTTTCCAGTGATTCCAAATCTGTATGTTATAGAAACAGTTGAATCAGAGAAAATAGCCCAATCGTTAAACACAACTTGGTCAAAATTTAACAAAGAGAGGCAACTAAAGATCATGGTACAGGTTAATACAAGTGGAGAAGAAAGTAAGATATTAACTGATCATATTAATATAATACAACATGGAGGGGTTGTGTGGACAAATGGTTTAATGTGTGCACGTTAGATCATGCGGTCTGTCATTGAGTCAAGTGGCGTGGTTTTGATGTTCCTTCATGTACGTGACTAGGAGTAGAGTTACCTGTCCGACCTCATGGGTTTTCTCCCTACGTGCTTAAGACCCCTACATGCAAGCAAATTATTGAAATAAAATTGACACATATGTTAGTTCCGAATTGACCTAGTTAGTGTCGAGTGGATGTTAAACATTGATCACGATCCATTGTCTGCTTTTTGGTTAATAATTTTAAATGACAGTCAGGGATTTTATAGGCCTTTGAATTTACATTAAACTAATTTCTTAATCAAATGCCGTGTGTGTTAGTTGTATTTTACGTCCGCTTCCACCGAGGTGATATCGCAGACGTGTCAGAAAATACCTATATAGTATATACCTACATGTATTCTTTTAGAAAAGGTCCCAGTTCCTGTGTGTATTTTATTTAAAGCACAAACTTTAAAAAATACAATACTCACCATTTTAATTCATTGTATGATGTTGTAGGGGTATATAGTCCCTCCCAACTTATATATTTTCTGCATTTTAGATAAACATGGCTGCGATCCCAGTGAGGTCAGTAAAGTTGTTCGTTTTATAAAAGAAAAATGTCCAAGTTTAGAGTTTATTGGTTTGATGACCATTGGTTCATTTGATCATGATTTATCAAACGGTCCAAATCCAGATTTTAAGGTATGTTTCTTATTATCTTAGAACACTTTGAATATGTTATAAAAAGGATGTTGTGTCTTTACTAAAGTAAGGGTTATGTAAATGGACACAGCTGAATCAGGACACAGGCACTGTGATGGTAGGAATTTGTGATGAGAATCTCTGAATGTCAAGATGCCCATAAGCCACTGTCCTATAAATCTATGTGAATTTGTACGGAACTATTTTGATACCAGATAATGACAAAAATTGTTTAAAATTCTTCTATAAAGGTTGGATTTTTCCTTTAAGAAATTAGCATTATCAATTTTATGGGTAGCTATTGTAACTCACCCCGAAATTTTGAAAACTACTATTAAAATTGCTGCTTGAAGGTGTGCTGAAGGCATAATTTTCATATTGTAATTTTCAACCAAATTTTTCTGATATATATTTCCAGTTGTACTAATATAGCTTGTAAACACAATACAGGACAAATTTCTCAATGGAATTGCCAGCCTGGAGGTCAGGTGTTCAATCCCTGCATTGGCCGAGAATGTCCATCCAGATTTTCTGGGGTGGTTTCCCCTTGTCAGTGATGCAGGACGGGGGGCCTGACAAGGACAGCTGTCTAGTCGTTCAGATGGGACGAAAAAACGAGGCCCCGTGTACATATTGGTGTGCACGTAAAAGATCCCTTGGCAGTTGGAATTCGATATAAGAGTAGGCCATAGTGCCGCTGCCCGGGCAAAATTTCCCTCATAGCATACTGTATGGTGTATGCCCGTCTTCATTAGCCCAGTTTAGGAGCAGAACAGTAAAACGTTAAACCCCATTTCATTTCATTTCATTTCTCAATGGAATTTTTTTAAGTCGACATTTAAGGGTAATGCTTATCTGACAAATTAAGGATTGTGGGTATAGTGTTTCACCCAATCATCTAATAGTTATCAAAAATAAACAAACACTAGCTCAAAACCATGCCCTACCATTCTAATTAATAAATTTATTTTGTATTTGTAGAAATTATTAGAATGTAGAGATAAGGTGTGTGAAGATGTTGGTTTATCAAGAGAGGATATAGAAATTAGTATGGGAATGTCCAACGATTTTGAACATGCTGTAAGTAATTATTAAGACAGATCAATCAGTTTTCTTTAGGAGGTTTGGGATGACCAGGTGCTCTAGAGTGTTGTTCTAGCTGTCCGGTCACCTCTGTCTTCCGGTTGTGGTTTTGATTACTGGTGTGAGTGTATGTGGTATGGAGATAGGGGCACCTTCTCAACCTCATGGGTTTACTTTGGGTACTTCATTTTCCCTCCGCACGAAAGATCCCACCGCGTGCTCTGAGCATAGTAAAATAAGACACCTTGTTTGCTATATCACCCTGGTTGGAAGCATACGTTAACACTAATAGATGGACAGTTTTCTTTTTTGAGACGACAAAGGTACATTTTTTTATACAATAGAGAGAGAGAGAAATGGGGTTTAACGTCCACTCGACACAAACCAGGTCATTTCGGGACTAACATATGGTTCAATTTAATTTCCATAATTCGCTTGCGCATAGGGGTCTTTAGCAGTGGGAGGAAACCGGAGGACCCGGAGAAAACCCACGAAGTTTGACAGGCGACCCTACTCTTCAGACCTCACATTTCCTGTTGGATGTTAGTATATTAATTGGATGATAAGTCCTTAGCTTTATGGAATTTGTATATATTAGGACAGAGTATTTAAATGTGCATGTTACAGTCTGAAAAATATTCAGAAATAATCAAAAGATATGTCATATTATCTGGGAGTTATTTTAGTACAACATATAGTCTATTGGAGTATGGGGGTTGGATGGCTGAATGGTTAGCGTGCGCGCACTGTATCATAAAGTCTTGTCATTGAGTCGACTGGCGTGGTTTCGAATCCCCGGTTGTACGTGTAAAGGAGTAGGGTCGCCTGTCCAACTCGTGGGTTTTCTCCGGGTCCTCCGGTTTCCTCCCACTGCTAAAGACCCCTACGCGCAAGCGAATTATGTAAATAAAATTAAACCATATGTTAGTCCCGAAATGACCTAGTTTGTGTCGAGTGGACGTTAAACCCCATTTCTCTCTCTCTCTCTCTCTCTATTGGAGTATTTGTTCTAAAATGTCAATTTGTCAACAACCGTCAAATGATGACTGTTCTATATTCTACAGAGTGATTGTTCGTACAAATTATAGAGATTTTGACAATAAAATAGTGAAATATTTTCATAAACAAACAAAAAATGATCATACATTAAAATGTTGCGATATATTGACTTTATTGGGTAATCCAATTGTGCCCCTTCAATACAAAAAGGTATGGCTAGTATTATTTTAAATTACTTTTTATGCAGATTGAACTAGGCAGCACAAGTGTTCGTGTAGGGAGTACAATATTTGGAGCTCGATATTATCCTAATAAAACTGCTAATGGTCCTGTAAAGACTACAGAAAATGGTCCTGTAAAGACTACAGAAAATGGTCCTGTAAAGACTACAGAAAATGGTCCTGTAAAACTTGCAGATGATGGTACTGTAAAACCTGAAAAGAATCTGAGTATAGGTTTAGAAAATTTATCAGTTAAAGAAAAAGAGAAGTCTGATCAGAGATAAGAACAATACTTGACTAATGTATTTGAATCTATATATATATAGATAAGGGAAAACTGTTCCATGTTGTGTATTGACTTCTAAAGCAATTGCTGAACCTACTCCTAATTCACCTCAAAGATATGAGTAATCCTATTATTCTTAAAAATACTCATTCAAAAATGTGGATTGATTTTATAGTAAATATTAATTAGTTTGTTTGAAAGTCTTCAAGTACTTATTTCAAATATTTTTCATATTTTTTTTTCTTGGGATTGATTGATCATGTTTCAATCTCAGATTAAGATAAAATAACTCAGTGATTAATATTGATGAGAATTTTAAATTATTGTTTTTTGTATGATTGTTAAGAAATGAAATTATTCAATGATGATGTATAATAATATATTTTCTATCTCAGATCATTTTGTTTACTTCAATTTATTAAGATTAAGACTGATCATTTTCTAAAGAATTTTAAAACTTAGAACTATATTAGTTCATTATTTCTCTAGAAAATTGTGTTTGGATACATTCAAGATATTTGTTCCCCAAAACAGTATATCTTATATTTTTTGATCTACCAATTAAGCTGCCATTGTGATCTTTAGTGTCTTCCTTCACACATGCAAGATGATGAATGGATGAACACTAATTAAAGTTGCCATACAATGTGAAATGTGTGCCCTCAGATAGCAATAGCTAAAATAATGGTTGATGGTCTGTATTTAAGAGATTTAATTCATATTTGGTTTATTATATTTAGATTATAAAAAAGAGACCAAATTACTCACATTAATAAGTACATTATCGTATGACCCTTGACATTCTTTATGGATGAATTATTTAAGGAACATTTATTAATTGCTGACTAAGAATAAAATATTACACAAGCATATAGAGTATAAGTAACTTGTATTCCATATAATTGTGTAATGTATTAATCTTTATGGGTGTTAACTTTGCTACTTTTGGGTGCATTTATTCCATCTTGAAACCTATATTTGTGTGGTGGTGGTTTGTAAGGATCTTGATGTATATTTGAAAAATTAATAGATTGTGCAATTAATGTAAATGTGTACAATAGACCTGTAAGTGTATCTATTGTACATGTTTAACTCTTTAACTATAAATGGCTGCGGCTTCACATGTTATGAAACCCAATCCCCTATTGGCTGACAAATATGTAAATGATAAAAACTAGCCAACCAGGCAGGCTATTATAATCAAACACAAACATCTGTTGATAGCATAATATGAAGAGATTTCCGAAATTACATACTTTATGAGGAGTTTGTGACTGAATTATAAAATGATGGTGCGACTTGTACTTGTTCAGAACAGATTGTCTGTGCATGTAATTAGTTTTTATGTGTCATGGTTGTTTTTTTTATATACCTGAGGCACGATATGCAATATACAGAGTATTTTTTAGCATTAACTGTGGGGACCTGCAGAGACCCTATCAATTTTTAAGTAATTTATAATAATTGAAATGTGAACGTTACAGATCCACAGTATAATAATAATTATCAGGTAGTTGTTTCCAATAAAGGTATGGCAATTTGGGTATATATGGAAAGAGACTTAGACAAGCTTATACACTCACCCGACTTCACCTGCTGCCTTGACAGAGGAGTGGAATGGTTGACTTAATATAGTGATCCGCCGAGTGAATGTTATTGTTTATGTTCCTGATGTCTTTAAGTAGCTGTTTGATTTATGTTCCTGTTCCCGATGTAAATAAATCCTATATTCTGTTACAGGACTTGTGAAGGTGGAAGTAGGAGATGTTATTTACCATTAAGATTTAGGTCTGCTCTAGGATAAATCCCTCAACAAAATATACCAGTTGTATTACAGAGCACAAATCAAGCTATTCTTGAGACTGCTCAAATTTTTCAACACACCTTTTTATTACCATGGTCACCCAAATCAGGAAATTGTAGCCTTTGGACACTAAAGGCAACACAGCTACAAGTTGTGATGGGTTTTGTGTATATTACAGACTATTTCTACCCTATCCAGAACACTTGATTCCTCTTGCCTCATCAATTGGAAGGATGTTATGCTGTTTCCTTCAGTCTATCTCACCGTTTGATGACGAATCACGAATTCTGGATTTATTTACATTATGGATAGTACAATATTTATTACATACCTCAAAGTAAAATTAACATATATATTATCATGAAAGACTTTTTAATTCTTTAAATAATCTAATATATTACATATCATTCCTTATAAATATATATTGTATACATGTGCATGAAAATATGTTAAAAGCAAAATATTCTGAGCAATCATCAATCCTAGCATTTTTAAATATATTCTTAAAAATCTATCTACAATAAATAAAAACTTAAAATTATCAACCATCAAACCGATTTAGGAATTATTTATCAAATAAGTAGATCAACAATAAATTGTATTATTGTAAATGGTTTAGTACATTATCTGTATCAGATTTCATTTCTAACAGAACAGTGAATGACAAATAAAATAAAGTTTTTATCACTAATCTATAACAAACAGATAAAGTTCTTATACAGTATGGGACTTATCAGGCTCCCTATATAATAAACCCACCAGCAGCAAAATCATCTATGTTCAATTGAAATTCAATTGTAATTTACGATCATAGAATTTTGAAATCCATTAATGTTCTTCATAATGCCCCAGTGAACAATGTCAACATTATTTGTCCTATACCACCTTCACAAGATTTAAATGTCGAAATGTGAACAAAAAGATATTTTCACAACACATTTAAGATTTATGATTCCAAATTTTGGAATTTGATTGTGTTTTTTCTGATGCCTCAATGAACAATCCTTGCAACCTTTTTCCTGTATCATTTTCACAAGTATTAACAATCAAAATGGTAAATGAGCAATCTCACCAAGTTTTTAAAAGACTGATATAACTGCAAAATACAACATCTTAATATTTGGAATTACAAAAGGGTTTCCACTTATGTCTTTTGTTGGTATATTAGATTCAAAATTCTTAATTTGTTAATTTCATGCTTTCATCTGGTTGAACAGTTGGACGGAGTGCTAGAATTGGAAAAACATCGAACGTGATGTAGTTTTCAAAATAGGCTATAAATAATTTGTTCATTTTTTTTTTTTTTTTTTTGTTAGCACAACATTTACAAATTTTTAGAATTTTGAATATAATATACCGCCATAATGTCTGACTAAACAATTCTGCCAATTTTTAAAAACTTATTTTATTCAGTTCTAAAAATCATTCAAAAGGTTTGTAAATTTGATAAGAGTTGCTTCGTCCTTATGCAGAAAGTTTTAAAAAATTCTTTCAGTAGCTATGTGTTATGTAGCATGTTCACAGGTTTATTGGATTGATTGATTGACCTTTCAACTGGGGGCAATGGCACATTTCATTGTGGGTATATACAACTGTAGTGTACTGAATGGAGTTTGCAAGAAACTTGGATGGAATGACGACACATTTAACGTGAGCGTAAATAAAATATTCATTTGAAAGGGGATATATAATTAACAAAATTATTTAAACATCACAGAATGACGACACATTTAACGTGAGCGTAAATAAAATATTCATTTGAAAGGGGATATATAATTAACAAAATTATTTAAACATCACAGACAACAGAGAAAAAATATTTATATAAACTTCTTAATTCTCATCTTCAGAATCAATGTCAGAATTATTCCCCGATGCTTCCAGGAAACTGCAGCGCAAATGATCATCACTGATTTCTTTGACATAGAATGGGATGTTTTTCCACTTTTTGATGGTTGTTTTTTTACCATCAGAATCCTCAATGACAAAACTTTCTATTTTGATCAAAGGATATTCAGCATTCTGATACAGAGCTTCAATTCCCCAATCATAATTGCAATATTTACAAAAGATTTTACTCTTCTTTAGAAACCCGTGAAACTCTATGGGAGCTTTATGATCTTTCGTTACATACCTTGTTTTGAAACTTTTATCTACCACAGTATATTGTGAATGTCTAATTGTACAAATATCAGTAGAAATACATGCAAACTTTGTGCATCCAAAACATCTTAATTCGAATTCGTCATCTTTTAAAATACGACCTTTTCTTTTAAGTTTGTCCATATCTCGCACAGATTTTGCTTTTTTCTGACATTCAAGAATGGATTCTTTGAATGCCTTTTCAGGTTTGCCCTCTAGATCTATTAAAGCTTGTTTCATCATCATTTCCCTTGATAAATTCATTTCTTCTTTTCTAGCCGTATTAGCATCATCACTGGCCACAAGTTTAAATTTACTAGCGTCTGCTCTGGCCCGACCTGAAATCAAGTTATTTAAAGTAAAGAATGCAGCACTGTAAGAAATTACATTGTGACATTGGTCAAAGGACTGGGATATTCCAGTTTGCTTGAACAGACATTACATGTATACATACAAAAGCTAAATTTGCTTATGGCAGGTCTTTCTGAAATGTTATATAAACTATATTAATTTAACATTAATTAACCTACCAAGACCATAATCAACTCACGATGCCATCAGATGGCTGCGATATAAGTAGATTTAAATACATTTTGTGGTTGATGTTGTTACCATAATAATGGATAATTGAGACTTTGTTTACCATCGTAACAATGGTAATAATGACTTTTTTTTCGGAAAATTAATACCAAGGACAAATGCACATGTCAGCTATCTGACATTAATTTTCCGTAAAAAAGAGATTTGAAATAAATGAAAAAAAATGGGGTTTAATGTTCAAATGTTGAGATTTGAAATAACTCTGATAAGATTTTAACTGTTTTGTCCCCATCAAAATTGTTTAGTTAGTGACTATATCATTTTTGTGTCATGCAGCATGAGAAACAATTGTCAAATACGATACTGATTAAACCAAATCAGTGTTCAGAAATATAACCCTAATATTAAAGCAGCAATATGCAATAACAAAGATAGGTTGCCAGGCAACAAAACATACGCCCACAGCAGCTAAATCGTCCGAGCGGTCAACAAGAGTTGTCGTATATTTATTCTTTTGTAGGTAATTAGGGGGCATTTAATAGACAATTTCATACAGATGACATTATAATTTTCGTCGTTTGAGGGTTTTTTTGTTCACAAGGTTCTAAAAACTAAAACAAGGGCTGTAACTCTGGAAGTAATCTACAGAAATTGTTGAAATTCGACAGGCTTTTTCGTTTTACTAATTCAAATAATGCATATCAATTTCATACAGATCGGATGATAACTTTTGTCGTTCTAACGTTCACAAGGTTCAACAAAGTAAAACAAGGGCCATAACTCTAGAAGTAATTGAGAGAAATTGCTGACATTCAACAGGCTTCTTCATTTCACTAATTTAAATGATGCATATGAATGTCATACAGATTGGATGATAACTTTTGTCGTTTAAGCGTTCACAAGATTCAACAATGTGAAACAAGGGCCATAAGTCTAGATGTAATTAACGGAAATTTGCTGAAACTCAATAGGCTTGTTCGTTTTACTAATTCAAACGATACATATAAATTTCATACATATCGGATAATAACCTTTGTCGTTAGAGCATTCACAAGGTACAACAAAGTGAAACAAGGGCCATAACTCCAGAAGAAATTAACGGAAGTTATTGAATTTAAATAGGCTTCTTCATCTCACTAATGCAAACAACATATATCAATTTCAAAACAATCAGATGATAAATGTAGTCTGTAGAGTGTTCACAAGATATTGTGGACGACAGACTGACAGACGGACGAGGGCGACGGCAATATACGACCACATTTCCATGTGGGCGTATAAAAATTATTATATAAATAACAACCAGCGGTTGCCATGCAAGATACGCCCTCATTTGTAAGTGATAGATAGAGAACAAGCTAAAAAAAAAAGTGATTTTTCAAATAATCAGGGGTCTTAATTCAGGAAGTTATGATCTGATATGCGCGAATATCGAAAGGAACCGAGATTTTTGAGATATAAACATATTTGTTAAGTTTTATTAAAATCGGATAAAAATTGTAACAACCTTGGTATTACATACTTTTACACTGTTTGTGTTCAAGGAGCAACCATTTTGTCAGGTAGTTTCAGTCCGAAAATTTACAAAATCCAAACTCAACCATCATCAGGGTGTAAAAATGGTGTATTTAAACAATTTCTAAAATTGGATAAAAATTGTGACCTCCAGAAGGTACACAAGCTAAAATCACGATTTTTTCATACAAATAGGGGCCATAATCCAGGAAGTTACGGTCCGATATCCAAAAATATTGCAAGGAACCGAGGTCTTTGGGATATAAACTCGTTTAATCAAACTCAGATCAAAATTGTGACCTCTAGAGTCTCCATAAACTTAAAAGTAAACGTACAATCAGGGGCCATAATCCATGACGTGCTCAAATTCAATGAAATAACACGGCCATTTAACCATCCTCGGTATCCCCAGTGTTTTCATTCGTTCTACTCCACTATACCCTGGGTTAATCCATAGGATTTCAATGATTTCAAATTATCTGCCCTGGCCTTGATTGAAGATAAGGTCTACAAACCAATCAAGAAACAGTTTACAAACCAGTCGTTTCGCCTTCGATTTTATAAGGGTAATTAACCAAATTCATGTCCATTTACTAAATGATTTATGTAAATAATGTATATATTTCTAATTCATTTATTATTACCGGTAATTGTATTATCAAAATATGTAGTATGTTTCGCCGATTTCAAATATGTATAACTGTATAACATCTATATGTTTGACTTTTGTTATTATTATTACTATTCGTTCTTTATCTGAAATGTTTCATTCTGTTTATTATTATTGAACTTATACTTGGCTATTTGATCCGGTCCTCATTAATTTCATATTATATAATTTGTTGTTAGTAAGTACGCATTAGAATAATTTGAACTTCTCACATTTTCAAATTAATCGCCCTTGATGATTGTGCTTTTTTTTATCGACCAATCCCATGCATCATTAATTGAAAAGGAAGTCGACAAAGGGATGTAACTCTCATTGGACAAGTTGGGGTGGGCTTGGGTCGCTTTAGTTTCTATATTTTACGCGGACATTTTACTGATTTAAATCATCCTAGCACAAAAGCGGAAGATTTGACCCTTTGACCTTGGGGGTCAAAGGTGAACTTATCAAGTTTATATTTTTATTCAAAGGGTGATTACTTTCGATCATTTTTAGCATATTTTCATGATACCAGAATGGCTGCACATTCACTTTCAGTGCACTTGACCTCATTTGACCTTTGACCCCGAATATCTCGAAAATGCCCCAACGGCGGACTGATTACTACTCTAGGCAAACTTTTACTATAGAAAAGTTGGGTTTAGTTTTGTGTCCATTGGATAGGACACCCCCTGGCACTGAGCCTCCAGACTAAATTTGAATGGACTAATTTCAATAAATCTTTGGACCAGTGTTCAACATGCTTTTAGTCAGTTACTTTTTACTGTGAACTGTGTAGCCTATGGTCTAATAAATTATTGATGTAACTAGATATATATATATACCTCTAGATTGAACCATGGCAATTTCATTTGTCACATGATCATATCTGATGACCAGATTACACCTTCTTATATCCAGACCTTCTTCAGCAACAGATGTGGCTATAATTATCTTTGCATCACCATCTTTAAAATAATCTAACACTTCTACTTGCCTGCTTCTAGTCATACCTATATTAAATAAAATGATAAAGTCCAAAGTAAAAGCATTGCAGAAAAACCAATAGTGTAACAGAACGCGGCTATAAAAAACAGCAGCAAACTTAAACATTGTTATCCTGCACCATCAGCTGCCCGTCTCGATTTCATTTCCGGAACATATCTCATAAACCCTTCAAGATATCTTTATGAAACTTTGTACACACATCAACCTGTGATAGTAGTTGTGCCTTTTGCTAATTAGAAATTTCTTGGATTTAATAATTTTTGTGTTTCCATGGAAACAAAATTTCTGTTTGATGATTTTTGAATTTTTACTGCACATCTAACTTAGTTTTTGGTATATATACTATTCAAAAAAAGTAGGGGATATTTGATTTTGGGGGCATAATACTAAAATATGCAAATGACTACGAAAAATACACTATAGAACCTAACAGAAGAAACATTTCCAGTTATATGTGACGCCCAAACGCACCAATAGCTACCGCATGGAATGCAGGTGATGCTTGGGATCATCATGGGGGTCCAACCCAAGATTTGCACGACTCTGACTTTGAATGTTACAGTCATTGTGGCATTGAATTCCAGGGTGGAAACATCAGTTTAATTGTTTTAGTGACCAGAAAACAAATTTTGATATGCGTCGGCTTACCCAAAATGAAAGGTTACGTGCCCTTGGCATGCTACAGATCGGCACAACACAGGCGGTTGTGCCAGGCAGGATACTCCCACATTTTGCAAGAGATGGATAGAGAACAGGCTAAAAACAAACAGGATTTTTTGTACAATCAGGAGCCATAATCCAGAAAGTTATGGTCTGAAATGCGCAGAGTCGGATATAAATTTTGACCTCTAGAGGGTCGACAACCTTCGTATTGCATACTTTTACACAATTTGCTTACAAAGAGCGGCCATTTTGTTGGGCAGTTTCATTTTGATTTTCCCGAAATTCAAATTCAACCTTTATGATGATAGAATGGTGAAATTTTTAAACGGTTTTTAAAATGGAAAAAAAAATTGTGACCTCTAAAGAATCTGCAAGCTAAAAATGCCATTTTTCGAACAATCAGGGGCCATAATCCAGGAAGTTTAGTTCGGGTATCCGTGATTATCAAAAGGATCCAAGATCTTAGTGGGTAATGGTGACATATTCATACATTTTTTTAAATCGGATAAAAAATTATGACCTCTACAGGGATCACAAGCTAAAATCGTGATTTTTTGTTCAATCAATGGCCATAATTCAGGAAGTTACGATCCGATATGCGCGAATATCGAAAGGAACCAAGATTTTTGGGTTATAAACTTACATTTCAAGTTTCATCAAAATCAGAAGAAAATTGTGACCTCCAGAGGGTCCACAACATTGATCTACCATATTTTTACGCTAATTGTGTATGAGGGGTGGCAATTTTGTCAGGCAGTTTTGGTCCGATTTTCACGTAATTGTGACATCTAGAGGGACCACAAGCTAAAATCTTGATTTTTTGTTCAATCAAGGGCCATAATTCAGGAAGTTACAGTTCGATATGCGTGAATATCGAAAGGAACCAAGATCTTTGGGTCATAAAATTACATTTCAAGTTTCATCAAAATCAAAAGAAAATTGTGACCTCTAGAGGGTCCACAACATTGATATACCATATTTTTACGCTATCTGAGTATGAGGGGTGGCCATTTTGTCTGTCCGTTTTGGGCCGATTTATCGAAATTCGAACTCAACCATCCTTAGGGTGTAACGGTGATATATTCAAACGCTTTTTCAAATGGGATTAAAATTATGACTGCTATAGGGTCCACAAGCTAAAAACGCAATTTTTCATACAATCCGGGGCCACAATTCAGGAAGTTTCAGTCCGATATGCACGAATATTAAAATGAACCAAGATCTTTGGGTTATAAACTTACATATCAAGTTTCATCAAAATCAGATGAAAATTGTGATCTCTAGAGGGTCCACAACATAGGGCCTATAGATATACCATATTTTTACGCTATTTGAGAACGAGGGGCGGCCATTTTGTCCGGCAGTTTTGGGCCAATTTTCACGAAATTCGAACTGAATCATCGTTAGGGTGTAACGGTCCACACGCTAAAAACATGATTTTTTGTACAATCAGGGGCCATATAATTCAGGAAGTTACCGAGTGATATGCGCGAATATCGAAAGGAACCGAGATCTTTGGGTTCTAAACTTACATTAAAATTGTGACCTCTATAGAGTCCACAAGCTAAAAATGCGATTTTTCGTACAATCAGGAGCCATAATCCATGAAGTTACGGTCCGATACATGCCAATATCGAAAGGAACGGAGATCATAGTGAGATAAACCTATATTTCAAGTTTCGTTGAAATCGGATAAAAATTGTGACCCGTAACGTGTCCACAAACAATTGTGGACGGACAGGAGCAACGACTATATATACGTCCACACGAAATGTGGGCATGTAAAAATGGTGCCATCTTGGAATTTGGTTACCATATTGGATCTTTAGAACAAATTATAAATTTGTCAAAACCTAGAATTAAGGCTGACCTTAAAAATATCTTTGTTTCACCAAACCCGACCCACAATCGAGGAGAAGGGTCGGTAGGTCGGTAGGTCGGTTTTTTTTTCAGATTTTTTTTTAAAGTCCGAGAAATCAATACAGAAAACTTATTAGCTGTATACTACGGATTCATTAATTTTGTTTAATGAATTTTGGGTCTGACGTAAAAAGTAACGAACTTAAAGTTTTTATTAAACATAAGAGCTAATTTGACAGCTTGATATATTTCCGGGTGGAAACATTCGTCTTCTTTATTGGCAAACAAATCAATGACATCGGGATTTTTCGTGATGCACGACTCGCACACGATTTGCCACGAACTTGAAGTGTGAAACTCCTTCAACACGTTTTTAACGATCGTGCGGGTTGTGCCTTCATTTTTCTCGAAAACGGATATTGAAAATATCGTCGTCATGTTTAAAACCACAGACATAGAGGCAGAATCATTTTGTGGGAATGGACGTGCTTTCGTCTGCAACCATTTTGTTGAGAAGCGACACCTATGATGCTTTCGTCTTGATCAACCAGTTTCAATAATGAATCAAACCATAGCCATAGTAAAGGAAATAACTCTCGTGATATTTTTCAGGTTGATACACAAAATAAAATAAAAAGATCTTGGAAAAGTGCAATAAAATAATTTAAGTCGGGGGTGGTTTTAGTTAGTAGGTCGCGTTAGGCGAAACAAAGATATTTTAAAGGTCAGCCTAATGGTTAATCTTTTTGCCAGTATGTCCGCATGTCAGAATAATAGGTATTATAAAAAATTACAATATATCAAGTAGGCTATAACATCTGTAGCATTTTGCTATGTTAAATGCTAAAATTATTTTCTAATGTCAAAATTTTCTGCCTATTCTTAAATTCTTCAGCAAAGGAAAGTATATGTCTGGATTACAAAATGTTCAAAGTAAGTAATTTTGTCTCTTGAATGTCAATTTTTGTTTTAACAAAGTATTGCATGAAGAATGATTTGAATTGTGTCACTTAAAATCATGACTTACCTCCTTTGTCAGCAGAAGCGCTTGCTCCAGTAACAGTTTCTGGTTTTAGATTCAGCCTCTTTAATTCAGTGGTTTCTTCCATCCATAGTTTTAACTTCTGAACCAAGGCTAATGTCTTTGCAAATACAATGGCTCTTGAATCAAGATTTTCCCTAAAACCATCCATTATCATTTTTTTTAGCTTTTCTAATTTTGGATTTACATTTTTAGGGTCATCACATAATTTTTGTAGTTTCTGTTTTTGAACTGTAAAATAGATCAAATTTTATCAGTATTATAAAAAAGAACATTATCTATCAACGTACAAAGGCATGAAGGAGAGGGATGTACAGCGGAATTACTGTAGTACAGTATGGAAGTTTCCATTCAATGTCTGGTCTGTTGAGTGACAAAATAGCAACCCTTCTGCTAACAAGTACGTATACAATGTCATAAAAAATATTCACCTGTGTAATATTCTATCAATTCTTTATGTGTAGCTTTTGACTGATTCAGTGTTATGGTCTTTGAGAACTCCTCTTCTATATATGTTAAACTATCTATTGAACGGCAGTCATTATTTATAATTAGTGCATTATTATATATCTGAAAAAACAAGCCAACTGTGAGACTGATGTCCCCCGCCAAAATAAAAAAAAAACCGAAAAAGATGACACATATTAATTAGTTGCACATTTATATTTTTCAAAAGTATTAAGTAATCAAACTGATTAGGCCCTATCTATGCTTAGTTTCAAAATAAAATGTTCACTATCAAACTCACGTTTTGAAGTTATCGTGTCCCAAACCATCGACCAAAGAAATTGCTTAGCTCGATTCACCTATCTTTAATGTGAAATATTAATAATTGAACTCAGTCAAGACATTCACCTAATAAACATCTATATCTCAATTAAAAGCAAGAGTTGTTATGTTCCAAAGTCTTGACCAATCAAATTGCTGTTTTCTCCTTAGCCTAAACAGAAAATTTTTATCATCGAACTTAGTCAATGTATTGATATAATGAATCTAAACTCAGAGTTTCATCGCTCTCACCCACTTAGAACCAAAGTTATCTTGTTCCAAAGTCTCAACCAATCAAATTGCTCATCTCTGCTAAGACTTAGTGGAAAATGCGTATGAACGAACTATGTCAAAGCATTCACGTAATAGACACCTACACCAATTTTGAACATTCTACCTCAATTAGAAGGAGAGTTATTGTGTTCCAAAGTATCAACCAAGTTTCACCACTATCACTAAATTTGGATCAAAGTTTTGACCAATTGAATTGCTTATCGCTTTGCTTACCCTGTGCCAAAAATGCTCTCATAATCAAACTTAGTCAAGGTATTGATGTAATGAAACTATACACAAAATTTCATTATTCTCACTTAATTAGAAATAAAGTTATTGTGTCCCAAAGCAGATTGACAAAAAACAGTTAAACCATGCATCCACAATCTCATGTAAGAGTACAGCAGCATTGCCTTTAGTAAATATATAGTCACCAGGTAGCTGTCGAAAGGTGAAGGGCACAGATTTGAATTTTATTACGGTTTCTACCTGTAAGTCTTTATTACATGCACAAGCCTTTTTGGTTTGGCAAATTATTATAGGTAAATATACTGAGCGTCATGGAAAACGCATCACTTTTTTTCCCCAAATATTTTATTACTAGGTGGTTTTGTATGTATAATATTATGCAATACTATGAACTATTGTTTCACACAATGCTCCCAAACGCAAAAAATATCGGCCCGTGTGCCAAAAAAAAATTGCGCGAGATGCACATGAAAAACCCAATATTCCCGTGCAGCATTGTGTGTGAGCCCTTTAAAAGCATGTTTTCAACTTAATGTGCAGTACATGAACTGTGAAACGTCAATCTGTCGTAATTTGTTGTTGGACGTGTGAAGGAATCGAGATAGAGATGCCGAGACTTATTGAAAATCAACGGAATGAAACCATGGGAATGTCCAGGGCTGGCATGTTTAGTTTAAACATATTTTATTGACAAATATCAAAAACTTAGAAAAGCCCTGTCTACATGTGCTATTGCCAGACAATTGTCATCAGTCCACTATCGTAAGGTTGGTGGAATGTGTTCCAGTTACTGGATCAACACGTGACCGTCAACGTCCTGGTCCACAACGCGTTACAACCCAGACTCAAGACCACTACATCCGGGTCACTCATCGACGTGACAGATTCCGCCCAGCAATTCGAACAGGTGCAGCATCCGTCGGAAGACAAGGACCAGTAAGTGCCAACACCGTAAGACGTCGTCTAAGAGAAGTAGGACTCCGTGCACGTCGACGTTATGTTGGAGCTATCCTCAGGGATCATCACCATCAGTGGCGTTTGATATGGGCTCAAGGACACCAGACATGGAGAAGAGTAGACTGGCAAAGTGTGCTCTTCAGTGATGAGAGTCGCTTTCATCTTTATCACGCTGATGGCCGTCAACGTGTGTGGAGACGTCTTGGGGAACGTCTTGCAGACTGCTGCGTCTTCAAAACGAATCGATGGGGTGGGGGAAGTGTAATGGTGTGGGGAGGCTTCACATTTCATCACCAGACTACCCTACACATTTGCAGGGGTCGCGTTAATGCTGTAGCCTACCGTAATGATGTCTTGCAACCAATTGTTGTTCCGATGTTTCGAGCGCACCACAGATGCACACCATTGCTGCTTTAGAAGCTGCTCTTGTCCAAGAATGGAACAATTTGCCCCAGGCCTTCTTTCAGACATTGGTAAATCCCATGCGACGTCGCTGCACAGCGTGCGTAAGAGCCCGTGGAGGACACATGCGCTACTGACATCTGTGTCGTACTTTTGGTTTTGACCCCTCTAACTTTGTACCGTTGATTACAGATTAAACATCCATAAGTGTATAAATGTGTTGTTATTGATGTGTTCCCATTTGAATATAGTTCACAATTAGAAGCAAAATAAATAAGATATGTTTACAGGATCATTTTGTTATACGAAAAACTAAGTGATGCATTTTCCATGGCGCTCAGTATATTTATTCCAGACTTATGATTCAACATATTTAGCATAGTAAGGAAACAAAACCATTTATTTATCATTTATGCTCTCATAAAAGAAATTTAAGCTAGCTCATTTTTTACCATGTGGTGTCAGAACTTGTAGGTGTTATGAGAACTGAAAAACTCTGGGCCAGTAACACTATTCGACCAAAAAACTTATCATCCATGCTTAAATTCACATCTTTAAGTACCTTTGTCTAAAAGCAAGATTTCTTCAATTTACCAATTACAAGTGATCTATACTTCTAGGCAGTAATACTTGTACATATAGCAATGTGATAAAATCTCCATTTATGATATATTAGCGGACTTATTAGGATTAGTTATTATCTTCCATGCCCTTAAAGCATGCAATATGGGATTACATGCAATATTTTTACTTTATTATATTACATTTACCTCTAACATTTTATAGCATGTTACATAGAATTTACGAGCTTTATGGTCATTAACGGTAGCAATGCCTCTCTTTAACTTAACTACCCATTGAGTGTAACTATCATTTCCTTTTCTTCCTGGTGGCTTTAAATATTTTTTAAATTCTTGTAATTCTTCATCCTCGTCCGAGAGATCTGACAAAATAAAAGAAAGAATTATAATCTTTTTAAAGTTGTATCTTGAAACAAATCATTATACTTAAAGTGATCTTAAAGGAGCTAAATCGCTAATATTTGGGACCTATTGACACAAATGGGTCGCAACGCATATAATAATGTAATATGAATGTATATAAACTGATTTACATTCAATCGTTTCTGTTTTTACTGTAATTTCTAATCAGTTATGTTCAGCGAAATACGGCAGAAGTCCCAATCAAATGAAAATCTCTAGCATCTGGTTATTCCATTCTACACCGATAGTATTTATTGCGCATGCTCTCCAGATAAGAATATGTCTAGCCTCGTTCTTCGAGTGCCATGGTACAAATGGCGCTGAAACGCATATGGTACACGATTCGTGTACCAATGATAAAAATTTTATTTTAATTTAAATATTGGATATCAGAAGCCCATCTTTTCCCGGTAAGATCACAACATCAATGTTTATTTAAATTGACAAATAATTCGTGTTTGCAATGTCGAAGAATTTGGATGATATGAGTTAGAGATTCAAATTTTCAAAACTTACATTTCGAATTCTGCATGTCAGTTTCTATTTTTTGCATGATTTCTACTATAGTCTGGTGGTAAACATCGTTCTCTCGTTTGTCACAACGTTCAATATCTATAAATAGGAAATGTTTTTCAGTTAAATATCACCATCATAGTTAATCCTAATGCTTTCACTCATACAACAGGTTTCAAATGGTAATCGACATAAAAATGGCCACAATTTGGGCCAAGATTTTCCCAAACTAGTCTCTCCTTGTAAGTGGTGCAGAAAACCGAGTCTGTCAAAAAAAGAAATGCCTAGTTGTTCATATGGGACAAAAAACAAGGTCCATCCATTTAGCTGTTGGCATACACAATTAAGATCCATTAAGAGTAGGCAGAAACACTCCTCTCCAGAAAAACTTTACATCTTACTTAATAAATGTATATGACGTACCTAAACTAGGGACATTAACATACTTTCTCATATCATCCTCATAGGCTCTTGCTGTACATATCTTTGCTGTATCTAGATTAGCACATAATGTTATAATATGTTCTGATGCATCACTCACTTTCCTTGCCTTCCCTACTCCCACTGATGCTGTCAATCCAATGATCTAAACAAATAAATTTTTACAGCCATTCTTTCACAGAAAATTAAAGATGTTTTTTACACATACCCGGTATTTGTTTTTGTAGGCAATGGTAGGACACTAAAAACTAAAAGCCTTTCTATTGTTAACCATAACATGGGTAAAGGCAATAACTATGGAAGCAATGAATGGAAATTGTCAGAAATTTGACAGGCTTTTCAATATTAATTTTAACAATACACATTGCAGATTTGATAATATTTGTCGCCATGAACATTCACTAGATTCTTAAAATGAGCAAGGACAATAACTTATTTTCATCTCAATAATCTGAATAATGCCTAGTCATGTAGAGAGTTCTTAGTATTTTTCAAAGAGATCCAGGGAACTCACCTGTAGCTTATTGAGTGCTCACAGAAAGTAAACAGGAGGTTTATGAAAATGAAACTGATAAAAAATGATAAAACCTTTTTTTTTTACAATACCTGTGGCAGAACAGGAGCAGGTAACTCATCCACATCAATTTCATTTGTCGCTCCAGGGAGCTGATTTTTTAATTTGATGTCCATATACATATGCATAATCTGGTTATATGGATGTCGAGCCCTCGTGTGATGACATTCATCAAATATAATAAGTGAAAAAGCTGAAACATCCTTGATAACATGTTCTTTTACAGCATCTACCAATATCTGTGCTGTCATCACAATTACTTCATTACTGAAATTAGCAATCGGTCATTTTAATATAAAGAGGTTTGGGGCATAAACTCTTAATGCGGTTAAAACTTTTAAAATTACAAAGCTTAAAGTTCATTTATTTAGTTATTGTATTAAAAGAATATCACGGAAAGCGAAGCATGTTATTATACTTCTTGTATGACAGCTGTCAATGATAATGGGTTGTCAAACAAAAATAAAAACATCAACCTAGCAGATTTACATATCCAATGCGCTATAAAATACAGCATCCACAAGATCTCTTATAAAAATAATTAAATAATTCTTTGAAATTAACAATCTGGCGAATCCCGTCAAGGTTTTAACATATTTTAATGAACCTCTGTGCTGTATCACAATTACAATCTTTCAAGAGTGTAATTCTGCTATATGAACAAGATGAGAATAAATTACCAGTTAAGAAGTTCTCCAAGGGGTATTTTGTCATTGTTTTGTGTGTCTCCAGTCAATCTTTCTGTTCTACAGTTTAGATATTGTTTACATAGATTAAACTGTTGTTCAGCTAATGCCACTTGATTAACCAAAAATGCTACCTTTTTTATTCCAGATTTCTTACTCAAATGTTGCTGTCAATGAAAACAAATATATTCCAAACAATTATTGATATTGGTAATGTAAATTAACAAATCCACTGTCCTGTTACAAATTGTATTTTTTAATGAATAGATAATACCTCCTGTTACAAATTAGAGAACTATTATTGCTCATTTCATATCATTTTTAATCAAAATCGCAGAAATCTAAAATAATGAATTGAAAAACAGTTCTATAAATTGTCAAAAGGAAGTTTTTACCATTATACTTTTAACATTTTTCTTTGAATTTTCTTTTTACAATTTTGGTTTTAGCAACTTTAATAAAATGAAGACATCCATGAAGTTATATTCAATCGGTAGGGTGGCCATCTTTTACCTGCTTTTTTTTGCAGGATAGGCCCCAGTAAAGAACTTGAAGGAATGTGGCTTAAACATACATTATGCAAGAGCTAAATCTGTCTATTGCAGGTCTTCCTTTAGGCCTGAAATATTATCTAAATTATTAGTTAGACATTAATTAACCTATTCAGACCATAATCAACTCTAGATGGCATCGTTAGACTGCGATCTTTAGTGGATTATGAGCCGATTTACTGCATAACTTTCCTTCACGATTTAACGATTAAATGGATAATCGTGACTATGCTGTTCGTTCGTTCGTTCATTCGTTTCTAGAGTGATATCGCAGACAAGACTATGCTGTTTATCGTACTGACTTTTGTAATGATGATGATGCTAGGCGAAAATTTCTATCGCTTAGTTCTTGGTTCATAGTGGATCAATTTGATTGAAATTTTCAGCAAATTGCCTTTACATTATCTAGTTTTTAACTATTATAGTGAGAACTGCCAACTCGTTTTCGAATCTCCCATAATGTATCTTTAATGAATAAAAGAAACGGAGGGCTGTCAAGGTAAATCTTTAAATCTAAGTAATCAATTAAAGATACATTATGGGAGATAAGATAAAGAGATGGCAGTTCTCGCTATAATAGTTAAAAACTAGATAGTGTAATGGTAATTTGCTGAAAATTTCAGTCAAATTGATCCACTATGAGCCGAGAAAGAAGCCGGTGAAATTTTTGCATAGTCTCAGTTATCATTACTAAAATCATTAATATAAACAGCATAGTCTCGATTATCCACTTTTTCTGATTTAATTATCTTTGGCTGTTAGGGGCATATAGAAATCTAATCCAGCCTACATCGAAGGCTAGCCTTGACATCGAGAGTTTATTATGGTCTGGATAAGTTAATTAATGTCTAATTGATAATTTAGATAACATTTCAGGCCTAAAGAAAGACTTGTAATAAGCAGATTTTGCTCTTGCATAATGCATGTTTAAATGTTGTAAATAACTAACAGACAATTTAAAGACAATGGTTTATATTATTACCTTTATTATATTTATAGCCACAATTGTTTTTCCACTACCTGTAGGAGCACATATAATAACATTTTGGCCTTGTAAAGCTTCCTTACACAGATCTTTCTGATAATCTCTTAATTCTATTGTTTTTTTACCCCCATCTTCATCTGTTCTTTGATGTTCTGGCTCATCAATATTCATTTTATCTATAAAATTTATAAAATTAAAACATTCTTGTAAAACAACATGCATTATTCAATTTGTGCCGAAAAGATTATGTTTCTTTCTGTTTTATTCCCCAAATCAAAATTTTCTCCTAATCTCATGGGTTAAATTTCATTTGAGAGAGATGAATTTAATCTGTTATTCGGAGGTTGTAAAGGGGTGAATATAGCAGTTATCTTTTGTGCTGTGGTGTAAATAAACCAATCACCTGTATTGATTATTTTCAATTCCTTTTTGTTGTATGATTTTTCTGGCGATGATGATATGTCCATTAAATTATCACCAATTTCATCTTGTATCTTGGCTTTATCTTCAATAATTCCTAATTTATTCAGTCCAAAGTCTTCAGGGTTATTACTTGCATAATCACCAGAGCTGTATGCTTCACCACTGCCTGATTCAAGAACATTTAAAAAGCATTAAAATTTTGATAAAAATAAAATCAACAAGCGGTTGCCATGCAAGTTAAGCCCACATTTTGCAAGAGATGGACAGAGAACGAGTTAATCCATAATCCAGGAAGATATGGTTTGATATGCACAAATATCGAAAGGAACCGAGATCTTTGGGTTATGAAAATATATTTCAAGTTTCATCAAAATTGGATAAAAATTGTGACCTCTAGAGGGTCCACAACCTTCGTATTACATGCTTTTACACAATTTGCATATAAAGAGCAGCCATTTTGTTGGGCAGTTTCATTTCAATTTAACCGAAACTCGAATTAACCTTCATTAAACGGTTTTTAAAATCAAAAAAAAAATTATGACCTCTAGAGAATCTGCAAGCTAAAAATGTGATTTTTCGAGCAATCAGGGCCATAATCCAGGAAGTTACTTCGGATATGTGCGATTATCAAAAGGAACCAAGATCTTAGTGTGTAACGGTGATGTATATTCACACGTTTTTTTTTAAATTGGATAAAAATTGTGACCTCTAAATTTTGTACAATCAAGGGCCATAATTCAGGAAGTTACGATCCGATATGCGCAAATATCAAAAGGAACTAAGATCTGTGGGTTATAAACAAATTGCGAACGCTAGAGGGTCCACAACCTTGATATACAAGATATTTACACTACATGTATCTGCGTAGAGGGGTGGCCATTTTGTCTGGCAGTTTTCGTTCGATTTTCATAAAATTTTAACTCAATTAACATTACTGTATAACGGTAATATAATCTAACGGTTTATAAAATCAGGTAATAATTGTGACCTCTATATTGGCTTCATATTCGACCGGCTACGCTACTTGGCAGATTCAGCTTAAACATCTAGATTTTTCAGCTATGGGAAGCCATCTTGGGAGCTCTGGTAATGTTGATGATTGCATCATAATATACTTCTTTTAATAAGGATAGCATTTGAGCATGGCTCCTAGATTTGTTGTAAAAGTTGCTTTTGTCATTATTTATATATCTTGGAACAGATGGAACGTCACCCAGTTTGTGCACATGTTCAAAACTTGCTTAACAGGATTTGTTCACATCAAATATTGAACATGCTTGGAAAATTCTTCAGCTGGTGGGCGTGTATCTATGTTTGTTTATAATATATATATATATATGTACATTAGACATACAAACCTTCAAGTATGTTTTCTTCTTCATCATTATCACGGGAGTACCACACACATTTTTTATTATCTTTCTTATTCATGTATTCTTCTATTGCTGAAAAAAGACACAATCTTCTCATAAATATTGTAGCCTATTTAATGAAATTTGCGCAGATAATTCTAAACGAACAACATATTATGTGAGTCATTATCTCCTAAACAATAAACTTACCTATGATAAATTTCTCATCCAAAAATTGAGCCAGTTTCAATTGTTCGGTATGGTAAAGACTTTCCATAAATATTTTATACCAGTCTTTACTTTTTCTATAAATATGACTAAAGAGTTCCATCCATGCATCAGTAATACAGGCACACGAGGATATTTTATTCAAATCATCTTCAGTAATGACCTTATTTTTTAACAAAAATGGAAGAATACCCTCCTTCTCTATTTTAATATGCTTAATAATATGGGCAGAATACAATCTCAAAAACTGAATATCTTCTTCATCATTTTCCTTTAAACTACAAAAGTTGTTCAAAAGGCCATGTAGGGCAGATAATTCTGAAATGAAAAGATAAATAGTTAAATTTGTAGACAATGTTTACATTTTGTTGAGATCTTGAATTCCATATCTTCTAATTTCCAGTGACTTCTTTTTCATTAACAAGAACATAAGAACATAAATAGCAGTATCAGGGGATAAAATATGAAATGAAATGGGGTTTAACATCCTACTTTTTTGCACCGATTCAGCTAATGAAAAGGTGCATGTGCCTATGCCTTACAATGTGCTATGAATTGAAACTTGAAAATTCCAGAGAACTTTCTCGGCCAAAACCTGGATCGAACCCCAGACACCATGGCTTCTCAGATAAAGCTTAAAAAGCGAACCCAAAACAGTTAAAACGTTTACAGTCTGATAGGATTCCTCCTGATGCTCCTATGAATAATCCCACCAAGCTGTAATAAATCCCTGTGAGAAATATGTTTCCAATTAGCAATCAAAATATGAACAGAAAAATGCCTCAGCAAATCCCAATAATTTTTCAATTTAAGGTGGTTCTCTCTTATGCTAAATGGGGGAGATGGGTGGCCGAATGGATTAAGGACTGGTTTTATGTGTGCTTAGACCTCTGTCATTGAGTCAAACAGGGTGATCTCTCTTTCTCTCTCTTGTATCAATCAGGTTCAAATACTTTTGAAACAATTGGGCCAAATGAATAATGCTAAATTCCATGAGAACTCTGTTCACAGACTTTAAAGTTTAATGGTTACCATATGACTGTAAATATGTGGCAAAAGCATAAAATATGTAAATAATCGAGATGATGATGTTAGTCAGAGAGCTAGGTTCAGGTTGTTTCGAAAATAGCGTACAAAATTTCTACTATGCTAGTTGAGTGGACAGTGGTGTCCGATACTCTGAACCGTGATTCTTAAGTTGCGGGTCCCCTTTCCATGGGAGTGGAGGATCAGACAAAACGTCAAATTTTCGAGTTTTATTCGACTTTTGAGTACAACAATCAACTTTCGTGCATAAGTCGACCAACTCTAAATGTCGCCAAAAACACTGCTCAAGAAGACACCCAACCCTTCCTTCCTCCCTTAAGAACACCCCCTTTACCACCCTGAGAGAGGGGTTGATTCGACTTTTGCGTACAACATTAATTTTTTCGTTAAAAGTTTCCTTATTGATCCGCTAAAACATAACACTAACTTAAGAACGCGAAATCCCCTTCCATTCCGGATAAGAACAACAAAAATGTGGACCTATGGGTGAAAAAATCAATATGACGTGTTGGTTTTATGTACACTGAGGTGGTGACATTGGAGTTTTCTCTTTTTACCATTACATTAAGAAATGGGAGACTGCTGTTGGTTTCATCTCCACTGTGAACTTCATTCTTGGATGTTGGTTGTTTAAATGATTTGGGGAGGACGACAGTACCATCTTCTTTTTGTAACATGACGAAGGTGTTATCCATCTTTCTGAACCAGAAAACAGGTTGAAAAGGAACGATTCGGGTGCCTTCTTCTGGTAACATCATACAAATTTTGAAAATCAGCGGGGTTAAGGACTTCCCATCGGTAAACCATGGATCTGTCCATAATAGTTTTTTCCCCATGTGAAATATGTGGATTCCAGGCATTGCTTGATCAACGGAATACTGGTATGAACTTGTAGTGGTGTATCCAGTGGTGTAGAAAGTTGTCGAGTACAGGTTTCAAGAACTCTGAAATCAAGGCTTCTTCTTTTGGCATATTAGTAAGTAGGTTGACAACACTGTACGGAAGCAATTCATTGGAGTCCTTAATGAAAATATCAATTCGTCTGGAATTTCTAGGAATATCATGAGTATGACGAATCCTACAGATTGTATTTAATTGAAACAGAATGGACGTCAGGAGCTTTTAGAGTAATCAACCGAATCCGCTCTCTTCTCCGAGAGCCGAGCTATATAAAACCCGTACTAACCCGTGGACTAATATTGTAGTACACGGAAGTTGAATTAACTTATTCTGATGAGGGTAAAGGGGACATTCCTAAGGGGAAATGAAATGAAATGAAATGGGGTTTAACGTCCTACTCTTCTGCACCTAACCTGGGCTAATTGAAGACGGGCATACGCCATACAGTGTGCTATGAGGGAAATTTTGCCCGGGCAGCGGCGCTACGGCCTACTCTTATATTGAATTCCAACTGCCAAGGGATCTTTTACGTGCACGCCAATGTGTACACAGGACCTTGGTTTTTCGTCCCATCCGAACGACTAGGCAGATGTCCTTGTCAGGCCCTCCTTTCTGCATCACTGACAAGGGGAAACCACGCCGGAAAATCGAGATGAACTTTCTCGGCCAATGCAGGGATCAAACACCCGACCTCCAGGCTAGCGAGCCAACGCCTTACCCACTTAGCCACGTGATCCCCATTCCTCAGGGGTGAAGAATGGATCTGGCATCTACTTTAGCAGAGTTTTTAAATGTAATCTGAGGTAATTTTACATAGGCAGGAAGGATGATATTTGTAGGCTGAAATTGACTTAAATCATCTGTTTTGGCCATTTCATCCTTGCCACGCCCCTCGTTTTCTCGCCCTTATCCGAGATAGAAGGGGATTTTGCGTCCTTAAGTTAGTGCTATGTTCTAGTGTACCAATAGTGAAATTATTAACGAAAAAAATTAATGCTGTATGGGGAATTCAAATTAACTCATCTCTAAGGGTGGTGGGGGGGTATAAATGGGGTGTTCTTAAGGGAGGAAGGAAGGGTCGTGGGTCTTCTTAAGCAGTGTTTTTGATGACATCTGAGGTTGGTCGTCGTATGCACGAAAGTTGATCGTTGTACGCAAA
Source organism: Patella vulgata (assembly GCF_932274485.2). Classification (NCBI taxonomy): domain Eukaryota; kingdom Metazoa; phylum Mollusca; class Gastropoda; family Patellidae; genus Patella; species Patella vulgata. The sequence continues at coordinate 68,874,811 of NC_065881.2, forward strand.
AGTCGAATTAAATCGTCATTTTGGTCATTTCACTCATGGGTCCCCCGTTTTGTCGTTCTTATCTGGGATAGAAGGGGATTTCGCGTTCTTAAGTTAGTGTTCTGTTCTAGCGGACCAATAGTGAAACTTTTAACAAAAAAATTAATGTTGTACGCTTAAGTCGAATTGACCCCTCTCTCAGGGTGGTAAAGGGGGTGTTCTTAAGGGAGGAAGGAAGGGTCGGGGGTCTTCTTAAGCAGTGTTTTTGGCGACATCTGAAGTTGGTAGACTTATGCACGAAAGTTGATTGTTGTACGCAAAAGTCGAATTAAACTCGAAAATTCGAAGTTTTGACGGATCCCCCACCCCCATGGGAAGGGGCGCCGCAACTTAAGAATCAAGGTCTCTCTGGGGGGTAAGTGGGTGTTCTTAAGGGAGGAAGGAAGGGTCGTGGGTCTTCTTAAGCAGTGTTTTTGATGATATCTGATTTTGGTCGACGTATGCACAAAAGTTGATCGTTGTACGCAAAAGTCGAATTAAATCGTCATTTTGTTTATTTAAAACATACGCCCCCTTTTTGTCGTTCTTATCCGGAATAGAAGGGGATATCGCGTTCTTAAGTTAGTGTTCTGTTCTAGCGGACCAATAGTGAAACTTTTAACAAAAAAATTAATGTTGTACGCTTAAGTCGAATTGACCCCTCTCTCAGGGTGGTAAAGGGGGTGTTCTTAAGGGAGGAAGGAAGGGTCGGGGGTCTTCTTAAGCAGTGTTTTTGGCGACATCTGAAGTTGGTAGACTTATGCACGAAAGTTGATTGTTGTACGCAAAAGTCGAATTAAACTCGAAAATTCGAAGTTTTGACGGATCCCCCACCCCCATGGGAAGGGGCGCCGCAACTTAAGAATCAAGGTTCAGAGTATGGGACATCACTGCCCACTCATTTAACATAGTAGACATTTTGTACACGATTTTCAAAACAACCTGAACCTAGCTCCCTAACTACATATGTGATTTTCAACTGGTTTCATCCTTACACTGACTGATATGATTAAAAGATGCCAATCTCCAATAAATTTATCTATAGTTAATGCATTAACAAGACTCTTCTCTTAACTCATTTGAAGGTTTTGAGGCATGGGTAACAACCTGCATAAATAGCTATATACTCGCAGTGATCTTCAATTTAAGCCTTATTACCTGCTTGTTCCAGTGAGCTCATAAAGATTGCCCATTTTCCTTTTTCTTTGCAAGTATGTTGAATATAGTTTATAAGTTCTGTAGCTCCTGCTTGGTGATCTCCGTTTTTATCTAACGCTCTTATCTTGGATTCCACATTTCCTGAAATTAGAAGCATTTGAATTGATGATAATAAATGCATGTGACATATTTAACATGCACTCCTGTTTGAAATAGAATCCATATTACCTTAAGTAAGAAATCAATCTACCTATATATGTAAGACAATTAAGTGTATTATGCACACCACTTCAGTAGAAATTATATTTTAGACCCACATCTCCCTATTCCCTCTCCTTGAGCCTTGTTAATTTAGTCAGTGAGACTTAACTAACCATGAAGTCCCAAGTTTGATTTCAGTGTTGGCCAAGAAAGTTCCTCAGGTTTTTCCAGCTTGTTTTCCTCTTAAAAAATCAGTGGTGCAGAGTATCCTGGCAGAGAACAATACCTAGTCATTCAGATGGGATGCAAAACTTAGCTCACATGTAAAAGATCAAGTTTTGTAAACAGATTGTACAGTATACCACTTCTTCAGTTTCTTTTTAATATTAACTTCTCTATTCTCTATACATGTACTGATCAATCCTATACAATACTATAGTAAATTATTTAAGATCTGTAGTCACTGAAAAACCTACAGAATTCGCGCCAAAAAGCCTCTCTCCCTCTCCCTTTCTCTCTCTCCAACACTCAACACGTCAACGCTGTTACCGGGAAAAAACGAAAGTGAAAGTGAAAGTAACAGTAAATTGAAAACTTGTTCAATACTATAGTAACATACCTAAAGGGTGAGATATTACCTAGTATCGAATTTGTAAAATTCTAAAATTTGGATTCAACTAAGTACTAGCTAATGCCCATACAATTGAAACATGGAACGGCACGCACCTTTAGGAATTATTCCCGTGAGATACGGCAATAGCTCACTGCTGTGAATTCTTTCCAGTAATAAAGTTTTAAAAACGTCAGTGATGAGAAATTCCTTGCTTTCTTCATATGTCCCTGCAAGTTCTGCAATATTGCCTGAATCCCCATCTGTTCCTATCTGTGTGGTGGCCATGGTTTGTTAGGCCTAGCTGACTAGCTGGCAATAACTCATCTGATGGCAGCCGAGCCCTAAACAGTGAATCTAATATTATACGAATACTTTAAATTAGCTGAACTTGGTTTTAAAAATACAGCCAATTGTTGAAATAAAATCACACGATACACTATGTGATTGTGCTATCCGACAAGACCTCTTAAACAATACAGATCTGCATCTGACATCAACACCACCAGTGATACTCTAAAGGACTCAAGTGTGATTCTTATATTTAGTTCTTGGAAAACCCCATTCGTCACGTGTCTATATCGACCGTAACTTTTATAAATAAATTCTTGGAAATTTCATTACGTAATATATGTTCACTGTAGGCTACAATTGAGACCACCCACCCACTCACCACCATGGATTTAGGGGGGGGGGGGCGGGGGGACGCGTCCCCCCTTAGAATCGGAAGAGGGGACGAATAGGTCTCTGCCCCCCCCCCCCATGATTTTGATCGCCAGGACAAATTTTCAGGTTTATATCCAAATGATCTGGAGCTCCAGTTTTCGGCCAAATCTATACTATTTAAAAAAAGTAGGGGATATTTGATTTGTAAGTGTTATTAAAGTCACCTAATGAAACTGACGAAGAAACAAATGACAAAATGAAATGAAGTTCACATTCATCGATTTATTCCAAATGATCGTTAGACTAAGTAAGGCACAGACTGACCATTATAAGGGTAAAATGATACCCGGGGTCAAACAGCAAAGTTACCACAGCATCACAACCAAGTCAGTAACGGGTAAATCCTCCTCTGTTTGCCAAACAAGCATTGATTCGACGTGACATACTCCTAATGAGACGTCTAAGGTCATTTTGGTCCAGATTGTCCCATTCCTGTTGCAACGCAGCAGCAAGTTCTTGGACATTGGCAGGACGTTGTTGACGTTGACGTAACCTCTGTCCAAGCATGTCCCAGACATGCTCGATGGGGGAGAGGTCGGGACTGGCCAAGGTAATGTGGTGATGTTCTGTTGTTGGAGGTAACCTGTAACGATCCTGGCCCTGTGACATCTTGCGTTGTCATCCTGGAAGATGAAACGGCGGCCATGGCGTCGTGCGAACGGCACAACATGGACTGCCAAGATGTTGTCCCGGTAGTACTGGCCTGTAACACGCCCTGCAACAACATGTAAAGCCGTTCTTCCAGCAACAGTGATGCCTCCCCACACCATAAAAGAACCACCCCCAAATCGATCATGTCTGATGACGTTAACGTCTTGGAAGCGCTCGTTTCGACGACGCCACACCCTCCTACGTCTGTCCAAAAAATCAACAGTGAACCTTGACTCATCTGAAAACATCACATTGCTCCAACGTCGATTATCCCAGTGTTGACGATCCCTACACCAACGACGTCTTGCCTAAATGTGATGATCTCTCAAACAAGGGATCACGCGAGGACGTCGGGCGCGAAGGTGACCCCTATGCAGTCGATTCCGAATCGTCTGGCCACTCACTCTCACACCAGTGTCTGTTTGAAGACGAGCGCTGATCTGATTTGCTGTGATGACACGATTTCTCAAGGCCAAGGTACGGATAAATCGATCCTGGGCTTGAGTTGTCGCCCTTGGTCGACCTGAGCGTGGACTGTCCTGTACAGATTGTGTATCACGGTATCTGGACCATAGCCTGCTTATGACAGACTGAGAAACATTCATCGTCCGCGCCACAACCGCCTGTGTTGTGCCGATCTGTAGCATGCCAAGGGCACGTAATCTTTCATTTTGGGTAAGCCGACGCATATCAAAATTTGTTTTCTGGTCACTAAAACAATTAAACTGATGTTTCCACCCTGGAATTCAATGCCACAATGACTGTAACATTCAAAGTCAGAGTCGTGCAAATCTTGGGTTGGACCCCCATGATGATCCCAAGCATCACCTGCATTCCATGCGGTAGCTATTGGTGCGTTTGGGCGTCACATGTAACTGGAAATGTTTCGTAGTCATTTGCATATTTTAGTATTATGCCCCCAAAATCAAATATCCCCTACTTTTTTTGAATAGTATATTTCACTTGTGCACGAATCGTTCCTCATGTCACCTTAAGTAAGGCAGACGTTCCCTTCTGTCGAAGCTCTTCTCATCTCACACTGCTGTACCCTGCTAATTCCTGCTCAGCCGAGCGATCCTTCAGCACTCGGCGCAACTCCATGACGCAAAACCGACTGAGCCACACTTGTGGTGCATAATCTTCATGTCGCCACGATATTCAAAGAGAACAGTCCTGATCGTAGAACGATCCGAACGTCTTTGGACGATTCACTTAACTTCATGAACAATTAATATTTATGCAGCTTTGATGTAGGTCAATTTTTCCATATTGTCATCATATTACCCCTAGTTTTTACAGCCTTCATCGAAATAAAACTGGTAGTGGTCAGAGGCGTAACCGTGAAATATATGGGGGGGGGGGGCGCAACCCTAACCCCTAACCCTAACCCATTTTTTATAACCCCTAAAAAATATAAACAAACACCATGTGGCCATGCTGTCTACCAAGACACCGCGTGCAAAAGCATTATGGTTACGTTGCTGGCTGAGCGGGCGATAATGTTTTTTGGGTACCTACATGCGATTCACTCTAATAAGTGGCAGAAAAAAATTAACAAAATATTACTGACAGGCTAACTAGACACAATTTTATGGAACACAGGTACTTTTCACTTCACACATGTTTCCAGGATGATTATCTCTGTGTTTTATTTAAGCAGTATAAACCATATTGGGATATGTACAGGTTTTATACAGATATGATCTTAACTAATCCTAATAATTGTTGTAAATAAATAGGAGTTTGGGTCTACTATGTAATTTTTTTTTATTTTTTTTTTTTGGGGGGGGGGGGCAAGTATATTCAGGCCCCTCCCCCCCCCGAAAAACAATTGGGGGGTCGGACCCCCCGGACCCCCCATGTGTGACGCCCATGGTAGTGGTAGGCTACTTTAAACTGTTCGTAATTATTTATTTCGTTTGGTAATGAAATGTTCCAGATTCCAGGGTTCGTCCGCCCCCTCCCCCCAAACATTATGACAAATGCCCTTGACCACCACAACCTCAGATTGGTTTGAAATATTATAATTACCGTACTATGTGTCAGGTTATGTTTATTTGCTTATTTATTTCAATGCTGTGAGACACTCTTCGACACTCTTCGTGGTTTTTATATCTTTTTTCTGAACAGCTATCTACTAGGTAACATTCTCATAGCTACGAGAACGTAGCTGAGATGTTGAGAGATGAGGTTTGTTATCTAACATTCTCAGAGTAGCAATTATTCGCCCATTGACTTCAATGTTAAATGGCAGTAGGACTAATTACATCCATCACAGGCCGTAGCTTTTTGCTCAACATTCCGTTGGTTCCAATCTTTAAAGGCACAAAGGCGCTAGGGGACCGCATTTGGCAATCCCCTCATCCTCATCATAATTTTGATTTTTTGCTACGGGGATCAGTTGACTGGGGTCAAAATCTCACTTCCGACACAATGATTGCAGAAAGACACTTTACACCCTCTATCCCTGCGCTGTAATATCATCAGTATTACCGGTACCCAAAAATGCTATAAAATTGCAAATTTGATCCCTTTTCTCCAATTCTAGACCAAATTGTCAATCACAAAAAACGTAGGAAGAGGGGAGAAAAAAAATTAAGAGAAAAATTGTCTATTAATAACTCGCACTACATTTGTATACTTGCTTTTACATAAAACTTATTTATGAATTGCTGTTTCTTGTAGATTTTTTGTATCTTAAAATTCTAAATGATGTTCTATAAGGTGGGTTTACAAGACAATGCTGAAGTAATTAATGGCTGATAAAGTAGTAACTTTAGTCTGATCCGACTATATATAGCTTATATAATTAATGTTCTTGTCTGTCGACATAAGTAATCTGAAAATAACGCTTTATACCACCTCGGTTTTAAGGCTATTTTGGAATTCTTACCATCTATTTTTCACCATGATTCTTCTTTGTTCGCCAAAAGGAATCATTTCTCAACACATCTGACACAAATTTATAATAATTCAATACTATTTTCAAATAGAATTCCGCGATGACCATTAAAGATCCACAGTATAATGATAATAATACTGTATATTTGAAAGAAAAATCTCTTTAGAATAATGCCAATATATATACTTTTTTGGTTTATGCCGACTTTCCTGAAAAATAATCAAAAACTGAATTTTTCTAAATATTGAACTTCCCTCAAGAGTATAAAAATATTTCTTTAAAGATCCATTCCCACAAAAGTATTTATCAGGTAGTTATTTCCAATAAAATTATGGTAATTTTGGTATATACAATACTAGAAAAACAACAATGGCGCAGGCAACAGACAAATACGTGAGGGTATCCGCCTTTAGTGGTGTAAGGAGTGCTCATGTGTTGATCTAATGGCTAACAGTTCTCAGAACACTTGTGAGAAATAAACATCCAGTAGACAAAGAAGCTGACAGAGAACCATACAAGAATTTACAGACTTTGATATGGTAAATGGATAGCGACTAACAACAAACACAATCTAAAAATGGATTCTCCAACGAAAGGGTTAATCCAGAAAGTAGATGTTATTTACTATTAAAATTTAGGTTTGCTCTAGGACAAATCCCTCCAGAACACTGGATTCCACTTGCCTCATCAATAGGAAGGATGCTGTAGCAAGTCAAAGTACATGTAGCTACCAATTTGGGATTTGTCTTCACATGCAAATTAATATTCGGATGGTAAAATAATTTAAGGGATTAGAAACTCTTTGAATAGCATTTACATGTTTGTGGAGCTAGTATAGGTGGGGCAGTCGGTTCCAGACGGCCCAAATGTTAATGGGTTCGCTTTAATTTTTAAAATTCTGTGAAAGAATCATATAATTTATGATTTTTTTTCCAATAAAATGTAAGATTTTTGTGACAATAATTAAATGATTGAAATAATTTATTTAGTCACAGATCCATTTACCCTACAATTTATTTCTGTTCTGTTATGTCAAGTATACCATGTCCGTAATATGATAATAAATTTTTTTTTTTAAGAGGGGATTACCAGTAATCTTTTGAGGATCACAAGATAATTAGAAGGATTATGAAACATTTGTATTTGTATACTTCATTCTATCTTTCCACTTTCTAACCAATCAGAATTTTTGATGCATATACATTATGGATGGTGTGTGTGAGTGAGAGAGAGAGATTTCAATTTTATTTCAATAATTCGCTTGCGCTAAAGGTCTTTAGCAGTGGAAGGAAACTGGAGGACACGGAGAAAACCCACGAGGCTGGACTGGCGACCCTACTCCTCCTTGTCACTACAACCGGGATTATGGATGGTACAATATTTATTACATTCCTAAAAGTAATATTAACATATATATTATCATGGAAATTTTTAATTCTTTAAATAATATAATATATTACATATTATTTCTTATAAATACATATTGTAATACAATAATTGTACGCTTGTGCATTAAACTATATTAGAAGCAAAATATTCTGAGCAATCAATTAATCAACAATCATAACATTCTTAAATATATTTGTAAATATATTCTTAAAAATCTATCTACAATAAATAAAAAATGTTTAATTTATAAACCTCATCACCATCAAATCACTTTAATAAGGAAATTATTTATCAAATAATAAGTAAATTCATAAAAAAATTGTATTTGCTTGAGTACATTATATTATCTGTACCAATAAATTTCTACAACACCAACAGTATTGATTTCTAACAAGTGAAATGACAAAATAAAGTTTTTATCATTAATCTATAGATGCAGTATAATAAGCCCACCAGCAGCAAAATTATCTATGTTTAATCATAAAATTTGAAATGAACAATGTCAACAAGGTTTGTCCAGTATCACTTTCACAAGATTTAACAGTCAGAACATTCAAAATGGGAAAGGAACTATAACTCCACAATAACTGCAAAAAATAACATCTAAATATTCTGTTATTCAGATACAAGATGCATTAAATGCATTCAAAAGGTTTGGAAATTTGAAAGGGTTGGATCTTCCTTATGCCACAATGAGCAATCTCCATAAATTCCAAAAAAACTTCTTCAGGAACAATGTCATGTAGCATTTTCACGGGTTTTAAAGATAGGTTGCCAGGCAACGAAACATACACCCACAGCAGCTAAGTTGTCCAGTCAGTCAACAGGGGTTGCCGCATATTTTTTCTTTTGTCAGTTATGAAAACACACGAAATTATCAGTGATTATCAGAAATTGTTAGAATATATTTCAATCGTTTGTCTCACAACCTTAAACAATTTATATTAACTTTAGCCTCAATGTGATCCAGGACCATAACTCTGGCAGCAATTATCAGAAATTGTTGAAAATGAATAGGATTCTTCGTCTTATGACCTTAAACACTGTGTATCAATTTAAAGTCAATCGGATATAAATGTTAGTCTATAGATTGTCCACAAGCAATGTGAGCATATAAAAATCATTGGATTGATCGATTGACCTTCCAACAGAGGCAATGGCACATTTCAATGTGGGCGTATAAAAAATCTGACAACAACTGCAGTGTACTGAATCAAGTTTGACAGACAAAGATGACAACACATTTAAAGTAAGCTTAAAACTTGAAAAGGTATACATGACAAAATCATTTAAACATCATTACCGACCACATATATATATATAAACCCTCTTAATTCTCATCTTCAGAATCAATGTCAGAAATATTCCCCGATGCTTCCAGGAACCTGCGGCGCAAATCATCATCACTGATTTCTTGGACATAGAATGGGATGTTTTTCCACTTTTTGATGGTTGTTTTTTTACCATCAGAATCCTCAATGACAAAACTTTCAATTTTGATTAAAGGGTATTCAGCATTCTGATACAGAGCTTCAATTCCCCAATCATGATTGCAAGATTTACAAAAGATTTTACTTTTCTTTAGAAACCCGTGAAACTCCATGGGAGCTTTATGATCTTTCGTTATATACCTTGTTTTGAAACTTTTATCTACCACAGTATATTGTGAATGTCTAATTGTACGAATATCAGTAGAAATACATGCAAAATCTGTGCATCCAAAACATCGTAAAATAAATTCATCATCTTTTAAAATACGACCATTCCTTATAAGTTTGTCCATATCTCGCACAGATTTTGCTTTTTTCTGATATTCAAGAATGGATTCTTTGAATTCCTTTTCAGGTTTGCCCTCTAGATCTATTAAAGCTTGTTTCATCATCATTTCCCTTGATAAATTCATTTCTTCTTTTCTAGCCGTATTAGCATCATCACTGGCCACAAGTTTAAATTTACTAGCTTCTGCTCTGGCCCGACCTGAAATCAAGTTATTTAAAGTAAAGAATGCAGCACTGTAAGAAATTATATTGTGACATTGGTCAAGGACTGGGATATTCCAATAAACAAACACTATGCAAGGACTAAATCTGCCTATTGCAGGAATTTCTTTAGGCCTGAAATGTTATATAAATTAATAATTAGACATTATTTAATTTATCAAGACCATAACCAACTCTCGATGCGATATAAGTAGATTTTAATATGCTTTGTTGTCTATGTGGTTACTGTAAAAATCAATAATCAAGACTTTGTTTATTATAGTAACAATGGTAGTAATTACAATCGAGGCTAGACTATAACTGTATCGCCGATATCTAGGCTCAGCGTGAAGTAATTGGACTGAAATTTTTAGCATATTCTCTTTCATTATCTACTTTTTGACTGCCGGTATTATTGCGAGAACTGTCAGCTCTTTATCTAATCTTACCTAATGCTGCTTTAAATGTGGAATCTGTCCTAGATATATTTTAATGAATCAAACCGAAAGATTTCCTTGAAACTATTACCATAATTTTGTTCAACTATCTAAATCTGTGTGGAACTTTTTTTGTAGAAATACAAACTTTCAATTCAATATGTGGTTGATAAAAACTACTCAAATTTTACATTATCTGCCTGAGCCATGTCTACAACTTGTCTAAGTTTTATTGAAAGTGATCATCAGGATTTCTCAAGTGCTCAAAAGCAAATTCTTATCACAGTTTTTTCAATTCTCTCTTTTTCCAAAAAAATAATATCAAGGACAAAAAAAAAGATTTGAATAAATGAAATGAAATGGGGTTTAACATCCTAAATTGTTGAGATTTGAAATAACTCTGAAAAGATTTTAACAGTGTTGTCCCATTCGTTTGTTTATTCAAAATTATTTAGTTTGTGACAGTATAAATTTTGTGCCATGAGAAACAATTGCCAAATACGATCATTAATCCTGATTAACCAAAATCAGTGTTCAGAAATATGACACTAAGAGTGAACTAATAATATTAAAGCAGCAATATGAAATAACAAAAATTGTTACATATTAACAAACATAAAGGCTGACAAGACAGGTAATTCAGCCAATTAAAAGATTTTGTAGTAAACTCATAAAATATATATTGAAAAAAAAATATACTAAAACGTTGCTTTTTTCAGAATTATCTGTTGCTTTGAAAAAGATATGATTCATTCAACAACATTCATTCAGCAGATGCAGAATTTTATGCTGAAAATTTTGAGCCATATTCCAATTTCAATGAAATAACAGCAGCAATTTCGACCACAATATGACATTTAGCAAAGTGACCTGGAAGTCCATGAACCAACAATTCAGAGTTCAGACATCAGGCTAACTGAAAATCATGATTGAATCTCTTCATCAAATTGGTAATGATACTCCAAAATCCACGGTCTTTGCACAGACTACATTTGTATATTTTTCTTTTTATAATCTTCTACGGACCCCTCTTTAATATGCTTTTTAGACAGTTACTTTTTACTGTGTACTGTGTAGCCTATGGTCTGAAAATCTATATTACGAATATTGTGCTAATAAATTATTGATGTAACTAGATATATATACCTCTAGATTGAACCATGGCAATTTCATTTGTCACATGATCATATCTGATGACCAAATTACACTTTGTTATGTCCAGACCTTCTTCAGCAACAGATGTGGCTATAATTATCTTTGCATCACCATCTTTAAAATAATCTAATACTTCTACTTGCCTGTTTCTAGTCATACCTATATAAATTAAGATGATAAGTTTATGATAAGTCCTTACTACTCGCAGTGTATCGTTTGATTAGATCAAATCCCACTCAACACTGATGATTTCCTGTCCCAAATTATGACTGGTTAACAGTCAAGTTAACAACCAATCCATTACAGTGTAACACATTAATCTAGATTAACCAGCTGTCTAAATATGTTAATGTAAATGAAAATTGCATCTACATTATGCCACAACCCATAAAATTTCAGTATAAGTGATTAACCAGAGAAAAAGCAGAATATTGGATAAAAACTAATGGTGTGACACAAGATTGTCAAAAATAGCAGCAAGCCTAAACATGGTTTATCATCTGCTAGACCACAAGTATGGCAGATGAATATTATTTCACCATATTTTTATACTTTTTATCAACTGCCTGAAGTTTTAGGACAGACACCAGATCAAAGAGACGGACTGTGATGATAAGTCATGTAATTATTAACTTTGAATCATTCAATTTATTTATTCAATATATATATACAAAAATGGGGTAATCTTAGAATTTGGGGTTAAAATGATGCCATCTTGGATTTTGAATGCCATATTGGATCATTAGTATAACTCATAAACTTGTCAAAACCTACAAATTAAACATACATTATTCAAGAGCTAAATCTGCCAATTGCAGGTCTTTCTTTAGGCCTAAATTTTTAATTAGACATTAATTAACTTATCCAGACCATAATCAACTCTCGATGTCATCGCTAGCCTGCGATATTTACTGGATTATAATGCGACCTGCTGCTCAACACTCATTGATGATTAAATCAAAAAATGGATAATTGAGACTATGTTTTTTATCGTACCGACTTTAGTAATGATGATCGAGGCTAGGCCCAAAATTCAATCGCTTAATTCTTAGTTCGGAATGGATCAATTTCACTGAAATTTTCAGCAAATTCTCTTTATATTATCTAGTTTTTAACTATTATAATGAGAACTGCCAGCTCTTTATCTAATCTCTCATAATGCATCTTTAATGGTTAATCTTTCTGCGAGTCTGTATGTCATAATATTAGGTATAACAGAAATTACACTATAAGCATCGTCTATAACATCTGTATTTTTTTTTACTTTAAGAGCTAAAACTTTCTGCCTATTTCTAGATTATTTTTCTTGGCAAAAGAAACTATATGTCTAGATTGCAAAATCTTTGTTTTAATAAAATATTGCATGAAGAATAATTCGAATTGTGATTTGTGTCACTTAAAATCACTTACCTCCTTTGTCGGCAGAAGCTCTTGCTCCAGTAACAGTTTCTGGTTTTAGATTCAGCCTCTTTAATTCAGGGGTTTCTTCCATCCATAGTTTTAACTTCTGAACCAAAGCTAATGTCTTTGCAAATACAATGGCTCTTGAATCAGGATTTTCCCTAAAACCATCCATTATCATTTTTTTTAGCTTTTCTAATTTTGGATTTACATTTTTAGGGTCATCACATAATCTTTGTAGCTTCTGTTTCTTATCTGTAAAACAGATCAAAATTTACCAGTATAAATTAAAACATATGTACGTAAATGAATGAATACTTACTGTAGATTGCTGTTTTCTATATATCAACATACAAAGAAGCCATGAAGGAGAACTGTAACGGAATTACCGTAGTACAGTATGGAAGTTCCCATTCAATGTCTAGTCTGTTAAGTAACAAAATAGCAACCCTTCTGCTAACAAGTACAATGTCATAAAAAATATTCACCTGTGTAATATTCCATCAATTCTTTTTGTGTATTTTTTGACTGATTCAGTGTTATGGTCTTTGAGAACTCCTCTTCTATATATGTTAAACTATCTATTGAACGGCAGTCATTATTTATAATAAGTGCATTATTATATATCTGAAACAAAAAACAGTTTAACCATGCATCCAAAATCTGATGTAAGTGTACAGCAGCACTGCCTTTAATAAATATATAGCCACCAGTAGCTGTTTAAAGGTCAAGGACACAGATTTGAATTTTATTACGGTTTCTACTTCCTCATTATGACTACTACCAGTAAGACATTATTATACGCTAGTTCTATTGCCAGGGTGGTACGTCACATGGCCTTCGATATAGATCCAGCAGGTTCTTCGGTGTCCGATGATCATTTCAAGATGATCACATTCAAGCGTGCATAAGCAAAACAAAAAAAATAGAAAAAAGTTAAAGAAAATTTGTGCATTCCAGAATTGCCCAATCTCAGGATTTTGTGATACTCTTGACACATGTGATGTGATACAACCGTTTTATTTATTTTGTACGAATGCAAAGTTGTGTTGTTTTGCACAGGTCTTTGCAGTATAAAATGTGTTTATTCAATGACGGAGACCAGGATTGAACTATGTTCCAACAAACCCAACAAGCTTTCTAGCTTGGCAAATAGGTATATCCTATTATTAGGTGCGGTGCATATTTATAGGGCTTGTAATTTAACATATTGTGATCTAGGCTTTAGGTGTTATTAGACTCTAGGCCCGCAATCCTAGTTCCGAAAATTCTTCACATAATTATCTCTTTTAACAATTATTTTAATGTTTTATATTTTGTCTGTACACCGTACTGCTATTTATTTGTTTTACCAAATATTTTATTTTTTTATGATTTTCTATCTATATTTTATCTATACCTGTACCCTGCTATTTTATGTTTTTTAAATCCTATTATCTTGTTTTACCAAATAGTTTAATTTTATTTTTTTATGATTTTCTATCTATATTGTTTTACATTGTGTACTCATATATATAGTCATATATATTTTTGTATAAGTGCCAGAGAGCAGCGTTACAAGCTGGAATTTGGTGCTATACAAGTCCAATAAATTATTATTATAATTATAACCCTACTTGAACCAAAAAACTTATCATCCATGCTTAAATATATTGTTTGTATAAACAGTGGTAAGTTTATTCACATCCTTAAGTACCTTTGTCTAAAAGCGAGATTTCTTCAATTTACCAATTACAAGTGATCTATAGCCAGTAGTACTTGTACATATAGCGATGTGATAAAGCCTCCTTTTATGATATATTAGCTGTGTTTAAATCAAAACTCATTTGTTTGGGACTTACTATATTACTCAAAAATCATTACCATATTATATTTACCTCTAACATTTTATAGCATGTTACATAGAATTTACGAGCATTATGTTCATTAACGGCAGCAATGCCTCTCTTTAACTTAGCTACCCATTGAGTGTAACTATCATGTCCTTTTCTTCCTGGTGGCTTTAAATATTTTTTGAATTCTTCTAATTCTTCATCCTTCTTCAACAGAACTGACAAAGCAAAATAAAAGAAAGAATTATAATTTATTTAAAGCAGTATCTTGTAACAAATCATTAATCTAATACTCTTGTCCAGGGATCTTAAAGTCAGTGGGATCCATGGTGAGTAAGACTTTGGCTCGTTAACTGGGTGGTTTCGTGTTCAATCCCTGCTTTGACCAAGATAGTTCATCAGGGTTTTCCAGCGTGGTTCCCCTCTTGTCAGTGGTGCAGAACAACATATAGTCATGCAAATGGTATGAAAAACAGAGGTCCTGTGTACACATTGGCATGTATGTAAAAGATCCCTTGGCAGTTGGAATTCGATATAAGAGTAGGTTGTAGCGCTACTGTCCGGGCAAAATTTCCTTCATGCACACTGTATGGCGTATGCCCATCTTCATCAGCCCAGTCGGAGCAGAACAGTAGGACGTTACACCCCAATTTCATTTCAACATAGGTTGTTGCATATTTATTCTTTTGTAGGGAGCATTTACAAGACACTGTAAACTGATCAAGAGTAATAACCAATGAAGTAATTATCAGAAATAATTAAAATTTGATTGGCTTCTTGTTCTTCCTAGTTCCGGCAATCAGATGAGTAACAGTGGAAATCATTGAAAATTATTAGACTTATCTCATAACCACAAACACTGTGTTTAAATTTCAAATGAATCAGATCATTGATACTAAACCAACCGCAAGATTTAAAAAAGTAATCAAGGGCAATAACTCTTAAAAGTAATTAAAAGCTTCTGATGCTCATGAACACAAACAAAGTATATCACCTGAAGGACAATCAGATGACAACTTTAGCCTCCAATTGATTCATAAGTTTTTTCTAACTGATCAATAGCCATAGCTCTGACAGCAATGATCAGAAATCATAATGGATCCCTGATTATAATATTACGCAATATTTAATAATAATTGAACAGTTTAAAAGATCAACTGTGCAAAACTTACATTTCGAATTCTGCATGTCAGTTTCTATTTTTTGCATGATTTCTACTATAGTCTGGTGGTAAACATCGTTCTCTCGTTTGTCACAACGTTCAATATCTATAAATAGGAAATGTTTTTCAGTTAAATATCACCATCATAGTTAATCCTAATGCTTTCACTCATACAACAGGTTTCAAATGGTAATCGACATAAAATTGACAGCAATTTATACAACTTTGTTCTTTGTTTCATCCAACTGACATGTCTTTGTTAGCTCAAACAAGACTAACAAGAATGTCCTGGCTTCAATCCCAAAATTGGCCGAGATTTGTCAAACTAGTTTCCCTTTGCAAGTGGTGCATAAAACAGAGTCTGGCAAAACAAAGTGCCTAGTGTTTCATATGGGATAAAAAACAAGGTTCCCCCATTTAGCTGTTGGGATACACAATAAAAGAACCCTTGGCAATTCAAATTCCACTAAGGGTAGGCAGAAACATTCCTGTCCAGACAAAATTGCTCTCGTAGCCCACTTCATGCTCCTCTTCATTAGCCCAATCGTTGAAGAGAATAATACACCCCCACCCCCTCCACCATTTTATTTTTGAAAAATTATGAGTCGCTTGTTCTATTCACACCACGGCAGACTTTAAAATTCAAAGTGCTGAGAAAAGTTACATCTTACTTAAACATACAATATGCAAGAGCTAAATCTGCCTAATGGTTATACGGTCTGTCATTGAGTCAACTGGCAGGGTTTCGATTCCCCTGTTGTACGTGACAAGGAGTAGGGTCGCCTGTCCAACCTCGTGGGTTTTCTCCGGGTCCTCTGGTTTCCTCCCACTGCTAAAGATGCCTACGCGCAAGCGATTTATTGAAATAAAATTCCCGAAATGACCTAGTTTGTGTCGAGTGGACATTAAACCCCATTTCTCTCTCTCTCTCGCCAATTGCAAGTCTTTCTTTAGGCCTGAAATGTTATCTAAATTATTAATTAGACATTAATTAACTTATCCAGACCATTATCAACTCTTGAAGGCATCACTAATCTGCGATGTTTATTGGATTAGGTTCCGGTTTTTTGTTCTACTTCCATTTATAATTTAATCATGAAATGGATAATTGAGACTATATTTTTTATTGTACCGAATTCAGAAATGATGATCGAGGCTAGACCGAAAATTAAATCGCTAAAATCTCGGTTCAGGGCCCTGTTTCACGAAATTTTAACTAAAGATAAAATCCAAATTTTAGTAGATACTTCAATTTTGATTGGCTTAGCACTAAAATCAATCTAATATTATCCAATTAAATTACTAAAATTTGGATTTTATCTTAGTTAAAATTTTGTGAAACAGGCCCCAGAGTGGATCAATTTGACTGAAATTTTAAGCAAATTACCTTTACCATATCTAGTTTTTAGCTAATATAGTGAGAGCTGTCAGCTCTTGATCTAATCTCCCATAATGTATCTTTAATAAATGTATATGACATACCTAAACTAGGGACATTAACAAACTTTCTCATATCATCTTCATAGGCTCTTGCTGTACATATCTTTGCTGTATCTAGATTAGCACATAACGTCAAAATATGTTCTGACGCCTCACTCACTTTCCTTGCCTTCCCTACTCCCACTGATGCTGTCAACCCAATGATCTAAACAAATAAATTATTACAGCCATTACTTCACATAATGTGTATTTTACAGGTTTTTTGTAGGCAATGGGAGGATACTAAAAACTAAAAGCCTTTCTATTGTTAACCATCACAAGGACAAGGGCAATAACTATAGAGAGAGAGAGAGAATAGGGGTTTAACATCCACTCCAGACAAACTAGGTCATTTCAGGACTAACAAATGGTTCAACTTTATTTCAATAATTGGCTTGCGTGTACAGGTCTTTAGCAGTGCTTTGTGGGAGGAAACCGGAGTACACGGGGGAAAACCCACGAGGGTGGACAGGGAACCCTACTCCTTGTCACGTACAACCGGGGAATCGAAATTAGGCCAGTTGACTCAATGACAGGCCTTATTGATACAGTGTGCATGTGCTAACCATTCAGCCATCCAACGTGACAAGGAATAGGGTCGCCTGTCCAAGCTCATGGGTTTCTCTTGGTTCTCCTGTTTCCTCCCACTGCTAAAGACCCCTACATGCATGCGAATTATTGAAATAATATTGAACCGTATGTTAGTCCTGAAATGACTCAGTTTGTGTTGAGTGGACGTTACACCCCATATCCCTCTGTCTCTCAGAATACTGCCTAGTTCTGTAGAGCGTTCTCAATATTTTACAGAAAGTAAACATTGGGGTGTTTAAAAAAGAAACTGATAAAACCCTTTTTTCTTACAGTACCTGTGGCAGAACAGGGGGAGGTAACTCATCCACCTCCATTTCGTTTGTCGCTCCAGGTAGCTGATTTTTTAATTTTATGTCCATATACATATGCATAATCTGGTTATATGGATGTCGAGCCTTGGTGTGATGACATTCATCAAATATAATAAGTGAAAAAGCTGAAACATCCTTGATAACATGTTCTTTTATAGCATCTACCAATATCTGTGCTGTCAACACAATTACTTCATTACTGAAATTAGCAATCAGTCAGTTCAATATAAAGATGTTTAGGGCATAAACTGTGGTTTCAATTTTCAAAATTACAAAGTTTACAGTTCATTTATTTAGTTATTTAGTCTATTAAAGGAATATCAGAGAGAGGGAAGCATGTTATCATACTACTTCTTGTAGGACAGCTGTCAATGTTAAATGGATTGTTAACAAAAATAAAAACATCAACCTAGCAGATTTACATATCCAATGCGATATAAAATACAGCATCCACAAGATCTCTTACAAAATAATTAAATAATTCTTTAACATGAACAATTCGACAAATCCTGTCAAGGTTTTAACATATTTTAATGAACCTCTGTGCTGTATCACAATCACAAGCATTCATGAGTGTGAATGTGAACATTGAGGGTAATTGTACCATATGAATATAAGATGGGAATATTTACCAATCAAGAAGTTCTCCAAGGGGTATTTTATCATTGTTTTGTGTGTCTCCAGTTAATCTTTCAGTTCTACAGTTTAGATATTGTTTACATAGATTAAACTGTTGTTCAGCTAATGCCACTTGATTAACCAAAAATGCTACCTTTTTTATTCCAAATTTCTTACTCAAATGTTCCTGTCAATGAAAACAAATATATTCCAAACAATTATTGATATTGGTAATGTAAATTAACAAATCCACTGTCTTGATGCAAACTGTATTTTTTAATAAATAGATAATACCTCTGTTACAAAGAAGAGAACTATTATTGCTCATTTCACATCATTTTTAATCATTAGAAGTCAAAATCTAAAATAATGAACAGAAAAACAGTTCTATAAATTGTAAAAAGGAAGTTTTTACCATTATACTTTTAACATTTTTCTTTGAATTTTCTTTTTACAATTTTTGGTTTTAGCAACTTTGATGAAATGAAGACATCCATGAAGTTATATTCCATCGGTAGAGTGGTCATATTTCAACGTTTTTTTTATTGCAGGATAGACCCCAGTGCAGAACTTGAAGAAATGCGGCTTAATGAATAAAAAAAACGGACGGCTAGCAAGGTAAATCTTTAAATCTAGCTAATCAAATGTTGTAAATAACTAAAAGACAACTTAAAGACAATGGTGTATTATTACCTTAATGATATTTATTGCGACAATTGTTTTTCCACTACCTGTAGGTGCACATATAATAACATTTTGGCCTTGTAAAGCTTCCTTACACAGATCTTTCTGATAATCTCTTAATTCTATTGTTTTTTTATCCCCATCTTCATCTGCTCTTTTATGTTCTGGCTCATCAATATTCATTTTATCTATAAAATTTATAAAATTAAAACATTCTTGTAAAACATGGATTATTCAGTTTGTGCAGAAAAGATTATGTTTCTTTCTGTTTTTTTCGCCGAATCAAAATCTTTCTCCTAATCTCATGGGTTAAATTTCATTTGAGACAGTTGAATTTACTCTTTTATTTGGAGGCTGTCAGGGGGTGAAATATAGCACAGTTATCTTTTTTTGCTGTGATGTAAATAAAACAATCACCTGTATTGATTTCTTTCAATTCCTTATCATCGTATGATTTTTCTGGCAATGATGATGTGTCCATTAAATTATCACCAATTTTATCTTGTATCTTGGCTTGATCTTCAACACTTCCGAATAAATTAGGTTCGATGTTCTCAGGATTATTACTTGCATAATCACCCGAGCTGTATGCTTCACCACTGTCTGATTCAAGAACATTTAAAGAGCATTAAAATTAAAATTTTGATAAAAATAAAATTAAAAAGATGCTTCTCTCTATCATTGACAGTAAGTAAATATGTATTTTATGGTTGCACACTTACTTTTTTTTTATTGGTTGGACTTATATTTTTCAAGATCAAAATACAAACATAGGTTGCAGCTTTTGCTAACTAGAGATTTCTTAAGATTTACAATCAAAATGTACTAAGCAGAAGATCAATAAGCTGCAACAACCAGTTAACACTTTAGTTAAATATATCTAGTGGTAGGTTACCTATCATTATCAATTGTCTGTGTCTTGTTGTACAGTTAACGTGTATTTTGTATTAGTTAAAATTAAATCATAAAATATAAAACATGACAATCGATTAGAACCTACTGTACGTATTACTTATTGCTTTGTATCAATACATTTATTACAATTTGTACAATTCAAATCTAACCACTGGATCTTATCTAATCTGTGTACTGTCATATTCTAGGGGATTCTCTCTCAATAACAGTGAAGAGTAAATTAGACTATAAGATACCGGTAGGTAATATTTCATAGCTATAAAGTTATTGATAGAATGTTCATAAAAGTTTACTCCTGTCTTCAGATTACTGTCTAATGTATTCTCTCAAAGTTGTAAAATGGTAGACAATTTTAACCTGAATAATATTTAAGCTGAAAATATCCAGATCACACTAGTGTGCCAAAGTCCAATATTTAAGTTCATAATTTAAACCAGTGGTTGCCAGGAAAGATACGCCCACATTTTGCAAGAGATCGGTAGAGAACAAGCTATAAAATAAAAGATAGGTTGCCAGGCAACGAAACATACGCCCACAACATCTAAATCGTCCGGGCAGTCAACAAGAGTTGTTGCATATTTTTACTTTTTTCATTAATGTAACATTTATAATACACTAAAATCTAATTAAGAGTAACAACTCATTAAGTAATTATCAGAAAATCATTTATCTCTAAACCTTAAACTCTGTGTATCAATCTGAAGTCAATCAGATGATAACTTTGAAATCGCTGAAAATCAATAGGTTTCTTTATCTCATGACCTTAAACACTGTGTCTAAATTTAAAGTCAATCGGATATTAACTTTAGCCTCTAGAGCCTCCACAAGATTTTTCAAAGTGATCAAGGGCCATAACTCTGGCAGTAATTATCGGAAATCGCTGAAAATCAATAGGCTTCTTTGTCTCATGACCTTAAACACCGTGTATAAATTTAAAGTCAATCAGATATTAACTTTAGCCTTTTTGTGGACGCCGGCCGGACAGCATACGGAGGCGACGACAATATATGACCACATTTCAATGTGGGTGTATAAAAACGATTTTTCATACAATCAGGAGCCATGATCCAAGAAGTTATGGTCTGAAATGCGCGAATATCGAAAGGGACTGAGATCTTTGGCATATAAAGATATATTTTAAGTTTCATCAAAATCAGACAAAAATTATAACCACTAGAGGGTCCACAACCTGTGTTTTACATACTTGTACACAATATGCATACAATGAGCGGCCATTTTGTCAGTCAGTTTCTTTTCAATTTTCCAGAAATTCAAACTCAACCTTCATTATGATGGAACGGGCATATATTTTAACGGATCTATGAGCTAAAAATGTGATTTTTTGTACAATCAGGGGCCATAATACATGAAGTTAAAAAACCATCTGATACATGCTAATATGGAAAGGAAACAAGATCTTAAGGAGATTATTGTCATCTGTAGCAGGGAGTGTTTGGTAAGCTTGTGGCTTGGCTTAAAGGACAATATTGGTGCCAGTCATAATCCCTCTATATAACTGACTGATGTGACGAGTGATAACAGATACACGGCCGAATTTCTGCTCACTAATAATTCCTTCTAAGACCAAAAGTTGCTATATGGGACTGTAAGAGGATACCTGACAAAGTAATTGAATGTCAATAGATAAGAGAACAAAAGAAAAAATGAAAAAGTCCGTACATTCCCTTGTTTATATTCATTCTATACCTTATAAAAACATGGTAATGCACAGACTTTTTCTGTTTTTCTTTCGTGTTCTCTTATCTAGTACATAGTGGCAGTCAATTCTTTTTATGAATTGTCAGATATCCTCTCACAGTCTCACACAACAACTTTTGGTCTTCGAAGAAATTATTAGTGAGCAGAAATTCGGCCGTGTATCTGTTATCACTCGTCACATCAGTCAGTTATATAGAGGTATGACTCGTGTTTTCCTTTGGCGTTCGTCACTTCCGATTCAGGAAACCTGTATTACTCAGCTATTGTAGCAATGATCTTAGTGTTAAAATTATATTTGGAATGTGTTTAACCAACTCTATCACATAATATGTGATAATGACTGGCACCAATATTGTCCTTTAATGTTACATAACACGTTTGGCAGCTGCAGCTTGAACATCATTTTTCAGCTAAGGAAAGCCATCTTGGGAGCTCTGGTAATGTTGATGATGGCGTCACAAAATATTTCTTTTAATAAGGATAGCATTTGAGCATGGCTCCTAGATTTGTTGTAAAAGTTGCTTTTATCATTATTTATGTAAAACAGATGGAATTCACCCAGTTTGTGCACATGTTCAAAACTTGCTTAACAGGATTTGTTCACATCAAATATTGAACATGCTTGGAAAATTCTTCTGCTGGTGGGCGTGTATCATGAGGTCTGAGAATTCCTCATCTGTTCCTTTATAATATATATGTACAGTAAACATACAAACCTTCAAGTATATTTTCTTGTATGTCATTATCACGGGGATGCCACACATATTTTTTATTAGCTTCCAAATTTTTCTTTTTTTCTGAAAAAAGACAAATTCTTTGCATACATATATTGTAGCCTATTTAATGAAATATATATAGATAATTTCAAACGAATGACATATGGGAGTCATTATGTCGCGAACAATAAACTTACCTAGAAATTTCGGATCCAACAATTCTACCAGTTGCAGTTGCTTGTCTTTGTAAAGACTTTCCAGAAATATTTTATACCAATCTTTACTTTTTCTATAAATATGACTGAAGAGTTCCATGAATGCATCTCTATTACAGTCACACGAGGATATTTTCTCCATATCATCTCTAGTAATGACCTTATTACTGTGCAAATATATAAGAATACCACTGTCTGTTAGTTTAATATGATCAATAATTTGGGCAGAATACAAGCCCAGAAGTTCAATGTCTTCTTCATCATTCTCATTTAAACTACTTAAGTCATTCAAAAGACCATGTAGGGAAACTAATTCTGAAATGAAAAGATAAATAATTAAATTTGTAGGCAATGTTTACTTTTTATTGAGATTTTGAATGTCATATCTTCTAATTACCAGCAACTTTTATTTCATTACACAAATAGCAGTTAATCAGGGGATAAAATATGAAATGAAACCAACTGGGATAATGAAGACGGTCATTCGCGATACAGTGATACAGGGGGATCTTTCTCGGGCGACACCTGGCTGGGTCGAATCCCAGACTCCTGGTTAATGAGCCAGGAGTGTCTTACTTACTGAGACACCATGGCTTCTGGGATAAAACATAAAAAGCTAACCGAAAAATGTCAAAATACTTACACAGTGAATTTTTGTCCACCTACTTAGCAATCAAAATGTGAACAGAAAGATGCCCCAGCAAATCCGATTAATTTTTCAATTGAAGGTGGTTCTCTCTTATGCCAAATGGGGGAGATGGGTTGCCGAATGGTTTAAGGAATGGTTTTATGTGTGCGCTTAGATCTCTGTCATTGAGTCAAACGGGGTGCTCTCTCACTCTCTCTTGTAGATCAGGTTGGGCCACATGAACAATGCTAAATTTCATCGAGAACTTTGTCCTGTATTGTGTGTTCACGGGCTTTAAAGGTTACCACATGACTAGAAATATATGGCAAAAAGCATTAAAAATGCTGGAAGAACCAACAGAAGCAGGTGACAACAACAGACGTCCACATTTAATGCAGGGCCCGGTTCCTAGAAAATTCTTAAAGTAAGCACAAAGTCATGCTTCACTTTTTCTTACGTAAGAAACTTATAAAAATACCGTCCCTAGAAAATTCTCAAGACCATTCTTACGTAAGCACAAGTCAAGTATAAGTCTAAGCACATTGTGACTGGTAAAGTTTACCATAAACTGAGACTAAGATGCTCTTTAACATCATAAAAACAACTTTGGTATGCAAATTACGTCATAAAGTTGTCGTCTGCTTCATTGACGTCATATATAATGGTTGATTTAGATGCATTTGACATGTCCCCTATACACATATAAAATGTGACACAAGATAAAAAAAACGCAGATACATACAAACTAACTGAATAAATGTGAGAGTGCCTGATCTTAAAGTAGCCTGTGTGTTTGTAGCCTATTGTTCATTAATTGCCAAATAAATAAAATAGTTTCAGGGTAGGCCTAGAAGCGCAATTTTCTATAGCATTCTTAATTTCTTCTGGAGAAGGATTTTCTCTGTCTTGTAATTTTCTCTTTGGTATGAAAAGGTGTCGGAAATGCCGTCGAATACCTCTACGGCCAGCCATCTTTTTGAAGCAGAAACAGACTTAAGGTTGGTAAGCAAGCTGTATACCTTGCTTGGGACTTGTGCTTGGATTGACTATGTTTAAGAACGAAGTTGTGCTTAAGTTTTTTCTTGGAACGCATAATAACGTTCTTGTGATTACAATGAAGTCTACTTAAAAGCTAAGCACAAGAACGTTCTTAAGAATTTTCTGGGAACACAAAATTAGGTAAGGTTACTTAAATGCAAAGTCTACTTAAATCTAAGCACAAGAACGTGCTTAAGAATTTTCTAGGAATCGGGCCCAGGTGTATAAAACTATGTAAATAATAAAGATGATGATCTGATTTTCAACTAGTTTCATCCTTACACTGACTGATATGATTAAAATATGCCAATCTCCAATAAATTTATCTATAGCTTTTCTATTTAATGCATTAATAAGACTCTTAACACATTTGCAGGTTTTGAGGCATTTGCAACAACCGCCATAAATAGCCATATACCGGTACATGCACTGATCTTCAATTTAAGCCTTATTACCTGCTTGTTCCAGTGAGCTCATAAAGATTGCCCATTTTCCTTCTACTTTGCAATCAAGGTGAATATAGTTTATAAGTTCTTTAGCCCCTTCTTGGTAATGTCCTTTTCTATCTAACTTTCTTATCTTGGATTGTATATCTCCTGAAATCAAAAGCATATTAATCAGGGCCGGCGGAAGCAATTCTTGATTGGGGGGGGCTTCCAACCTAGGTCCTTATAGGCAAGGGTTCAGGGGCCGCAATAACCTGGAGAAAAGAGTACTTGCGGCCAAATTAATGGGGGGGCTAAAGCCCCCCCTAGCCCACCCACTCCGCCGGCCCTGTTAATGGATGAAATATTAAAAGGATGATACAAAATACATGTGACATACCACTCCTGTTTTGAATAGGATTAATAACCTCAAGTATGAAATCAATAGACTTATATATCGTATAAGAAAGGTAATTAGGCATAACCACTTCAGTATTTAAGTACATTTAGCCTCCACATCCTCCTAGACACTAGATAACTAACCGAGGTCCAGAGTTTGATTTGGGTGTTGGCCAAGAAAGTTCCTCAGGTTCGTTTTCCCTTGTCAATGTGGTGTAGGGTGTGTGGCCTCTGGCCTGACAGAGAATAAAATCTAGTCGTTCAAATAGGGTGAAAAACTGAGGTCACATGTACACGTTTTGATAGCCTTGTTTGTCACGCAATTAGTTTTCGGCAATATTTTGCTATGCACTGGTTAATTGGGCGTGAATCATGACGTAACGTTATGTAAACATTATTTGGTATTTGGTCCAACTTTGAGCTCTGTTTAAAGCTTAATGATACTGTTACGCAGTTAGCTATTGTTGTTAATCGGACTGTTGACCAGTCATAATTTGGAACAGAAATTTGCTTCCATTACAACAGTGTTAAGTGGGATTTGCTCTAATTAAACGAAACACTGGGAGGAGTATGGAAAAGATGGGCTTCTGAAACACAATATTTAAAAATGCTTTTGATACTACAGGTGTATATTGGAATAACCAGATGCCAAAGAATGCTACTCAATTGGAACTCTTCGAGTATTTCGCCAAACATAATTGAATAGAAATTACAGTAAAAACAGGAACGATTGAATGTAAATCGGTTTATATACATTTATATTACATTATTATGTATTGCGACCCATTTGTGTCCATTTCTAGGTGCCAAAGATTAAACATATATTATGCAAGAACTAAATCTGCATATTGCAGATCTTTCTTTATTTTTGAAATTTTATCTAAATTATTAATAGACATTAATAAACTTATCCATGTCATCACTAGCCTGCGATATTTAGCAGATTGAAATACATTTTGTGAATAATAATTAAACGTAAACATGGATAATCAAGACTATTTTTTATCGTACCGACTTTAGTAATGATGATCATGGCTAACTTACAATTCAATAGCAAATATCAAAGTTCAGAGTGGAGCAATTTGTCTGAAATTTTCAGTATTCTATTTACGTTATCTATTTTTTAACCATTATAGCCAGAACTGTCAACTCTTATCTAATCACCCATAATGCCCCTTTAATATTAACTTCTCTATTAAATTGCAAAACATGTAGGCCCTGATCAAACCTGTACAAAAATACAGTAGGGCCTACCATAAATTATGATCTGTAGTCACCTGAAAAAAAAAACCCATACAGAACTCTCTCTCTCACCCACCCCCACACAATCTCTCCTGGATATCTTACTATGGACATAGGCTAAGGTCCATGGTTTTACCATCTCTATGTCGTTACCCGGCTAAAATGAAAGTGAAAGTACATGTAGGCCTACACATAATTAATAAATTGAAAACTTGTTTAATACTAGTAATATACGTACAGGTTGAGATATGAGGAGGGTATCAAACTTATAAAATTGTACAATTTGAATTCAACTATATAGCTTATATGTCTAAAAATGTAACGGTATGTATGTATTATGTATATAGCCCGATACTTTACAAATTGATAAGAAGTGGCCCCACACACCTTTAGGAATAATTGCCGAGAGAAATGGTAATAGTTCAGCGCTGTGAATTGTTTCCAGTACTATTTTCTTAAAAACATCAGTGATGAGAAATTCCCTGCTTTGTTCAAATGTGCCTTTAAGTACTTCAATATTGTCTAAATCTTCATCTTTTTCTATCTGTGTCTCCATGGTCTGTATAATTAATATTCAAGTAGCGGAATGGCAGTATTCCAGGTGGGAACAGAGCACTAAACAGCGAAACTAGTACTACTAAGTATGCCTTAGTGCTCAGTTTTAAAATACTGCCAATTGTTCACCGGCGCTATTGCACTTTCGTACCTCTACCAGTTCCCGTGGTCGTAGGAACTTGAAATTATTAGAGGATGTTAAGGGGGACTAGCAATGACCACACACCAAATTTCAGCCGAATCGATCAATAACTTTTTATTTTACCGACCTTTTAATTTCTAACGAGAGAGAACTTCATCTGTTTGACGCCATTTGCTTTGTTTACTATTTAGACTCGAATAACAAGACACTAAGACGGAAACCGACACACTGCACTAGCTGCCTATCTCTGCATTCATAAAAATTAATATAATTTTCGTATACTTTAATTTTTGCGCGAAGCCACCATGTTCTATAAAATACTATTTGGTGTTGATCAGTGGATAGGCCTTTAGGTGTGAATATTGCCGTGACCTTGATTTTGACCTTGAGTCTTAACTTCCCATCCATATCAGGGCCTTTGCGTTTATGATTGCCGTGGCCTTATTTCTTACTGTATTTTCAAAGTTAATGTTCGAGGTGAAAGCAGAGACAACGTCCTTCAGAAAAGATAATTGGGTCAAAGTCGTAGGTCAAGGTCATGTTACAGAAAACTAAACTCAAACTTTTCAAAGTCATTTTTTGGACATTTGACCTTGACTTACGACCTTGACCCCGTAACCGTTTTCGAAGGCTATCACCTTGGCTTGAATCATGGATGTTTACCTTGGTTCTGTCACACACTGCTCGGTCAGAAAAGGGTCAAACGGAGAGGGGTCCGTGTCCGAAAGGAAGTCAATGGGCGTGGTCAATGTGAAAGGTCGTGGTGACCTCCACTAGTCACCGTTAACCATCCGTGACCTTGACCCTGACCTAGTGTCCGAACTTCCCATCCATCTCGGGCCCTTTTCGTTTATGCGTGCCGTGACCTTATTTCTTACTGTATTATCAAAGTTAATGTTCGAGGTGAAAGCAGAGACGGCGTCATTCAGAAAAGATAATTGGGTCAAAGTCGTAGGTCAAGGTCATGTTACAGAAAACTAAACTCAAACTTTTCAAAGTCATTTTTGGGACAGGGCCAGGGTAAACGTCGATGGTTCAAGCCAAGATGATGGGCTTTGAAAATGGTTACGGGTCAAGCTCGTAAGTCAAGGTCAAATGTCCAAAAACTGACCTTGAAAAGTTTGAGTTCAGTTTTCTATAACATGACCTTGACCTACGACTTTGACCCAATTATCTTTTCTGAGGGACGTTGTCTTTGCTTTCACCTCAAGCATTAACTTTGATAATACAGTAAGAAATAGGGTCACGGCAAGCATAAACGAAAAGGGCCCGAGATTGATGGGAAGTTTGGACTCAAGGTCGAAGTCAAGGTCACGGATGGTTAAAGGTGACTAGTGGAGGTCACCACGAACTTTCACATTGACCACGCCTATTGACTTCCTTTCGGGCACGGGCCCCTCTGCGTTTGACCGTTTTCTGACCGAGCAGTGTGCGACAGGACCAAGGTAAACGCCCATGATTCAAGCCAAGTTGATAGCCTTCGAAAATGGTTACGGGATCAAGGTTGTAAGTCAAGGTCAAATGTCCCAAAACTGACTTTGAAAAGTTTGAGTTTAGTTTTCTGTAACATGACCTTGACCTACGACTTTGACCTTTTTAACTTTTCTGAAGGACGTTGTCTCTGCTTTCACCTCAAGCATTAACTTTGATAATAGAGTAAGAAATAGGGTCACGGCAAGCATAAACGAAAAGGGCCCGAGATGGATGGGAAGTTTGGACTCAAGGTCAAAGTCAAGGTCACGGATGATTAAAGGTGACTAGTGGAGGTCACCACGAACTTTCACATTGACCACGCCCATTGACTTCCTTTCGGACACGGGCCCTTTGCGTTTGACCCTTTTCTGACCGAACAGTGTGCGACAGGACCAAAGTAAACGTCGATGGTTCAAGCCAAGGTGATAGCCTTCGAAAATGGTTACGAGGTCAAGGTCGTAAGTCAAGGTCAAATGTCCCAAAACTGACTTTGAAAAGTCCGAGTTTAGTTTTCTGTAAGATGACCTTGACCTACGACTTTGACCCAATTACCTTTTCTGGAGGACGTCGTCTCTGCTTTCACCTCGAACATTAACTTTGATAATACAGTTAGAAATAAGGCCACGGCAAGCATAAACGCAAAGGGCCCGAGATGGATGGGGCGTTTAGACTCAAGGTTACGGATGGTTAACGGTGACTAGTGGAGGTCACCACGACCTTTCACATTGACCACGCCCATTGACTTCCTTTCGGACACGGACCCTCTGCGTTTGACCGTTTTCTGACCGAGCAGTGTGCGACAGGACCAAGTTAAACGTTCATGATTCAAGCCAATGTGATAGCCTTCGAAAATGGTTACGGGGTCAAGGTCGTAAGTCAAGGTCAAATGTCCCAAAAATGACTTTGAAAAGTTTGAGTTTAGTTTTCTGTAACATGACCTTGACCTACGACTTTGACCCAATGATCTTTTCTGAAGGACGTCATCTCTGCTTTCACCTCGAACATTAACTTTGATAAAACAGTAAGAAATAAGGCCACGGCAAGCATAAACGCAAAGGCCCCGATATGGATGGGAAGTTTGGCCTCAAGGTCAAAATCAAGGTCACGGCAATATTTACACCTAAAGGCCAATCCATATAGAAAATGGTGGCTTCGCGCAAAAATTAAAGTATACGAAAATTATATTAATTTTTATGAATGCAGAGATAGGCAGCTAGTGCAGTGTGTCGGTTTCCGTCTTAGTGTCTTGTTATTCGAGTCTAAATAGTAAACAAAGCAAATGGCGTCAAACAGATGAAGTTCTCTCTCGTTAGAAATTAAAAGGTCGGTAAAAGTTATTGATCGATTCGGCTGAAATTTGGTGTGTGGTCATTGCTAGTCCCCCTTAACATCCTCTAATAATTTCAAGTTCCTACGACCACGGGAACTGGTAGAGGTACGAAAGTGCAATAGCGCCTCACCCCCAACACCAGTGATAGTTGATTCTTTGAATTGTTGGCAAAGTTGGAAAAACCCACACGTCACGTGACTACGGTAACTTTTATGTAAATTTTTAGAAATTCCATTATATGTTCACTATATTATGAATAACAACTTTTAATACAATTCTCCCCAACCCACCCCCTCGGGTTGGTTAGATATTATAATTACTATGTGTCAGTTAGGTTTATTTGTTTATTTATTTCAATGCTGTTTCTTTATTCTACGTGTATTAATAAACAGGGAAGTATTAATTAACGTTCGATAATAACAACGATTGTCTCCCTTATACTACTTTTACATTTATAAAACTTATTAATGACCTGCTGTTATTAAAATAGCTTTGGTGTAGATTTTTTTTATTTTAAAATTCTGAATGATGTTCTGTTATGGGTGGGTCTACTTTTTGTGGGACCTGGTTAAGGGGGTTAAACTCCCGACTCAATATTTTTCATAATATTTGAAAGTAAAAACACGAATTAGAATCCAATATTGGTCCATTTCAATTGATATTAATGTTATCTTGCAGTGAAAATATGGGATCCTAATCAATATACAATGGACATTATATAATCAATGTGTGCTGTTTCGGGTGCCATTTGTAATGAACAAAGAACCAGCGGCTACCAGGCAGGATACGCCCAAACTTTGCAAGAGAACAAGCTATAAAAAAAGCGTGATTATCGTACAATGGGGGCCATAATCCAGTAAGTTAGGGTCTGAAATGCGAAAGGAGCCACGTACGGAGGCTATGGGTAAGACGCTTGCTCGCTAGCCTGGAGGTCGCGTGTTCGATCCCTGCATTGGCCGAGAAAGTTCATCGGGATGTTCCGACGTGGTTCCCCTTGCCAGTGGTGCAGAACGGAGGGCCTGACAAGGACAGCTGTCTAGTCGTTCGGATGGGACGAAAAACCGAGGACCCTTGTATACATTGGCGTGCACGTAAAAGATCCCTTGGCGGTTGGAATTCGATATAAGAATAGGCCCGTCTTCATTAGCCTAGTATAGGAGAAGAACAGTGGGACGTTAAACCCCATTTCATTTCATTTGAAATGCGCGAATATCGAAAGGAACTGGGATCTTTGGGATGTAAACATATATTTTATGTTTCATCCCAATCGGACACAAATTGTGACTTATAGAGGGTTCACAATCTTTTACACTATTTGCGTTAAAGTAGTGGCCATTTTGTCGGACAGTTTCGGTCCGACTTTCCCGAAATTCGAACTCAACCATCATCAGGGTCTAACAGTGATATATTTATATGGTTTTTAAAATTGGATAAAAATTGTGATCTCTTGAGGGTCGACAAGCCAAAAATGTGATTTTTTTGTACAATCAAGGACCATAATCCAAGAGATTATGATCTTTGGGATATAAACAAATATTTTTATTTTCATCAAAATCGGATAAAAATTGTAACCTCTAAAGGGTCCACAACCTTGGTATTACAGACTTGTACATTATCTGCCTTCAAGCATCGGTCATTTTGTCGGAAAGTTGTATCTATGAATTATTTAAATGATTTTTAAAATCGGATAAAAACTGAGACCACAAGCTAAAATCGCGAATTTTTCGTACAATCAGGGGCCATAATCCAGGAAGTTACGGTTCGATATACGCAAATATCGACAGGAACTAAGATTGTTGGGATATAAACACATGTTTTAAGTTTCATCAAAATCGGGTGACAATTGTGACCTCTAGAGGGTCCACAACCTGGGTATTTCATACTTTTTTACACTATTTGCGTACAAGGAGCGGTCATTTTGTCAGGCAGTTTCGGTCCGGTTTTTACGAAATTCGAACTCAACCGTCATTAGGGTGTAACGGTGATACATTTAAAGCGAGAATATCATATTTTCTAAGAAAGTCAAAACATAATTATATCTATGTCTTTTGCCCAATAGGTTGTCAACTCACTATTATACGATAATAGGTATCATTCTCACACTTAGAAATCATTCACCCCCGGAAATAATAACACAATTACCTCCCTTGCTTTTCTACCCCCCCCCCCCCCCATGGATTAGCTATCTTCAAACGTTTGAATTTGAAGTTGAAAATGATATTTTTGCCAATTTCTCAACTGGCAATAGTAAATTATAGAATTAATAGTATTATTCTTAAACAAGATAGGACTGCGTATTGATACCATCTATTTTAAGGCTTTATTTTAATACATTTTAAAAATATAACTTAAAATATGAAATTATCGCTTTAAACGTTATTTAAAATCGGATAAAAATTGTGACCTCTAGAGGGTCGACAAGCTAAAAACCTGATTTTCGTACAATCAGGGGCCATAATCCAGGAAGTTATGTTCGGATCTTCGGAAAATAGCGAAAGGAACCAAGATCTTTCTGATCTAAACATAAATTTAAAAGTTTCATCAAAATCGGGTAACAATTGTGGCCTCTAGAGGGTCCACAAATTTGATATACCATATTTTCACACAATTTGCGTATGAGGGGCGGCCATTTGGTCCAATTTTCACGAAATTCAACCTCAGTCATCATTAGGGTATAACGGTGATATGTTCAAACGTTTTTTTAAATCGGATAAAAAGTGTGACCTCTAGAGGGCCCACGAGCTAAAAACGCGATTTTTCGTACAGTAAAGGGGCATAATTCACAAAGTTACGATCCGATATGCGCGAATATCGAAAAGAACCAAGACCTGTAGGTTATAAACATGTATTTTAGATTTCATCAAAATCGGATCAAAATTGAGAACTCTAGAGGGTCCACAACCTTG
Source organism: Patella vulgata (assembly GCF_932274485.2). NCBI lineage: Eukaryota > Metazoa > Mollusca > Gastropoda > Patellidae > Patella > Patella vulgata. The sequence continues at coordinate 68,907,818 of NC_065881.2, forward strand.
ATATACCATCTTTTTTTTTACAATATTTGCGTACAATCGGCGGTCATTTTGTCCGGCAGTTTTGGTCCGATTATGGTGTAACGGTGATATATGCGAAGGGGTTTTTTTAATTTTTTTTTTAAATCTGACAATTGTGACCTCTAGAGAGACCTCAAGCTAAAAATGCGATTTTTCGTACAATCAAGGGCTACAATCCAGGAAGTTACGATCCGATATGCGCGAATATCAAAAGGAATCAAGATCTTTGGGTTATAAAAATGCATTTCAAGTTTCATCAAAATTAGATCAAAAGTGTGACCCCTGTGCACAAGCTAAAAACGTGATTTTTTGTACAATCAGGGAGCATAATCCACAAAGTTATTTATTGTCCGATACATTCGAATATCGAAAGGGACCGAGTTCTTTGGGAGATAGACCTATATTTCAAGTTTCGTCAAAATCGGATAGAATTTTGACCCCTATAGAGTGTCCACAAATTCTGGGCGGACGGACAGGGGCGACGACAATATAATGAAAATGTGGGCGTATAAAAACATAATTATCCTACATACGACACAATGCAGATTGTTCACGTGTTTTACCGAACATAATTGATTAAAGATTATACATTCATTATGTAGCCTACCGCATTCATATTACATAAATATGTACTTTTAGACTGTTATGTGTTTTACCGAACATAGTTGATTAAAGATTATACATGTACATTCATATGTACCAACTATTCGGCTAATATTATTCGTATGACAATCAAGAATATATTTTGAAATATCAAAATCTTCGTAACAAGCTCTCAATTTCGTAGACAGTAAAAACATTTTTTTTTCAAACATGACAAGTTGACTAGGTTATTTTATGCTCTACCGTTGCTATTTAGTTAGGTGCACGGGTTCACGTAAAGACGTATATTAAAGGGGCCATCCCGATGTTAACAGTCTCAGAAATAACAGTCTGTGTACATATGAAATTTAAGCGCTAATAACGAAAGGTAACTTTCACCTACACGTTATTTTTATAAAATAAAAGTCTGGCCTCCATTTCCAGATGAAGACTGACGGATTTAAGTGGTTTAAAAACGTATCCCGTATATTGAGTTAGTTGCTCAATCCGGAGGTAAGGGCTTTTAAAACAACACTAAGCAGTTTTATCCTCCAAAACATAATCGAGATTCCCTCTCTAAGTATTTGGAATTTTCTCTTCTATTTTTGGCACTGTTTATTCACCTCATTCATTCATTTAGTCTGAGACCGACTGCAGTGAGCACTTATTTTGAGACCGATTATTTTTTCCCCTCAGGGGGAAAACATTTCTTAGACCAACATACTCACAACAGAGAAAGCGAGTAAGCGGGTTAGTTTGTACAGTTTTGTGTGAAGTATGCAAATTAGGTAGCCTAATTAATTAAATTAAAAATATATAATATGTAATATGTATTTTAGATTTTTCCCTCTTAGACCAACATACATCAGAATAAGAGTGAAAAGCATTTTTTCAAACATGATAAGTTGACATGGTTATTTCATTCTATAGTTTTGCGTGCGTAGCGAAACGTGCGCAGTAAAATTTAGTTGCACGGATTCACGCAAATACAGGTATTTGGGATTTTTTTCTTCCATTTTGGCAGTGTTTGTTTACCTCATTAATTCATTTAGTCTGACACCGACTGAAGTGAGCACTTTTTTGAAACCGACTATTTTTCCCCTGGGGGGAAAACATTTCTTAGACCAACATGGCAACATACGCACAACTGAATAAGAGTGAAAAACACTTTTTCAAACGTGACAAGTTTATTTTATACTATAGTTTTGCGTGAGTAGCGTGACGTATACAATTTAGGTTCACGGATTCACGCATTAAATCCTTGTTAAATATTTTCTGCATAAATTCTGCACTTTGATAGGGTGCCCCGTGCAGCGAAAATTATCCCTACAGAATTCGAAACGGCAAATGGGCACGCTTCTGGGCTTGTCTCCATGTGATTTCTGGCTAATCACGCAGTGCGATAACACTCAGCGCTAGAGTCTATGAGTCTATAAATAGCCATCGCACGTGAAATTCTCTACACATCTTTCAACTATTACAACCGTAAAAAAATATATTGTTGACGATTCTGAATAGCAGTAATATTTAGCTTTTTGGTTATTACAGCAGCTTTAGAAATTACGTTCGTTTTATTTTTTAAATCGCTTTATCATTAACTATAACGTTAGAAGCGGCCTTTTTTTTTTTTGTTGGTTTAGTACAAATAATATCTCTGAAACACTCGGGTTAGGCAAGAACATGATACTAGCAGTAGTTTCGTTTTACTTTTACAGGGTTCTTAAAACAATTGTTGAGTTGCCTAACGTGCGTGTTTCTAAATTCGATTTCTTGTTCCAGCTTTCTGTTATGTTTCTTTAAAAAGTAGTTTTGATTATTCCGGCCTGTCAATCAGACGCAGAATGGTCGGTAGATTGGTTAAGCGAGACTAATTTCAAAACAAGGGCACCTAACCTATTTTTTACTCAAAAGTGCCCGGATCTTATGGCCGACACTTGTAACCATTTTTCAGTCTATTATTTATGGATGGTTAAATAGTCATAGCTTATGAAGTACAACATGGCCGTTTATTTAGTGACTATAAATGTCCGAAACTGTTTTAAGGCTTTATATATATATATATAAATATTGTGGTGTAATTGTCGAGATATTTGGAGATATTTATTTATGGTGGGGCACCCTATCTTAGACCCATTTTCATCTATTTTAAGCATAGGCGTACTCAGATCTGAATGTCCCCTTTTCCCTGAGAGAGTATAAAAAAGCTCTGTCATTTAAAGAAGACAGTGCTTCAGGGCCGAACGGTATTAAATATTCCATGCTAAAAAAAAACCCTGCCCGACAATGCTTCCGAAATTGTCCTTGACCTTCTCAACCTCGTGGCGGAAAAGCGAGATACCCAATCTGATTAAAAATACAGATTACAGATCTTTATTTTGTTGTCTGCGATATCACCTCGGTGGAAGCGGACGTAAAATACAATTAACCCATCATCTTTATTTTGTTTCGTTTTTTTTTTATACTTTCGATGGCCGCTAGTCCAGTAAAGACAAGTAATACGAAATTTTGAACTATAATAAACGAAAAAATAGGATATATGTTTTAATCAGGTTGCAAGATACCCTGACTGTGGCGTACGGCTACGGTGGTAGTGACCCCTAAGGTGAGAAAGGATCCTAAGTAAAAGATCCTACTTTTAGTCCAGGAGCTAATGACAAAATAATATGGTCATCGGTTACAAAAGGTTTGACCCCCCCCCCCTCCTCCGCCCAAATTTGTAGTGGGTTTCCATACAAGTAAAAATCAACTGGTCAGATCGGGCACTGCTGGGGCATATAGCCACAGCAGCACCTTAAAGTATCACTCAAGGGGCCAAAAATTATGTCATAAGGTACATGGCTGAAACATTCTAGAAGCAAAGGTATCCATAGCTGGAGTAAATATTTCATAAATCTAACCAACATATCCGGAGCTTTCCCCAAGTCAGACCACACCCAATATCTCCCCACGGGGCTTTCCTCAAGTCAGATCGCTCCAAAGTCTGACCGACCAAGCTCTAAAACTGGGGTTAATAATATGGTCATCAGTTACATGCTGTTACTTACCAGAAACAAAGGTCTATACTTGGAAAATATAATTTTCAAAAATCTAACCAAACGTTTGGGGGCTTTCCCCAAGTCAGATTGCTCTAAAGTCTGTCCGACCACGCCCTAACAATGAGGATTTTTTTAGGTCATTAGTTACATGGCAGAAACTTAACATAAATATGTATCAGTGCATGGATAATGCGATTTTGAAAATCTAACCGTAAATGTTGGGTCTTTCCTAAAGTCAGGGTGACCTTTATAACTTAGCCCCCAGTCCATTCCCTCTATATAAAGCTTATAACAATGTATTATCAATGATACCGTTTTGAACCGAAATGAAATGAAATGAAATAGGGTTTAACGTCCTGCTGTTCTGCTCTTATATCGAATTCCAACTGCCAAGGGATCTTTTACGTGCAAGCCAATATGTACACGGGACCTCGGTTTTTCGTCCCATCCGAACGACTAGACAGCTGCATCACTGACAAGGGGAAACCACGCCGGAAAATCTGGATGATTTTAGAAATAATTTTAGAAAATAAAAAAAAGTATTTGTGATACGTTTCGGTAATCAATACCTTCTACGGTGAATAAATCCCACATACCCACTCAGTCATAAACTTGCATGTTGTAGAGCATTTTCGAAAGTCTATTTTTCAAAATTTTCTTGGCGAGGTCCCAAATGGACTCGCTACTTTGGCGCTCATAAGGGGAATTCGTTGAGGTTCGCAAGTCCGTTCGTTTGACATTTTGTTCTCTAGTCGGATAAACTTGTGATCAGGCGACGAACGGTATCTGGGCAGATCTATTTATCTCGACGATCGGTGCCTGACAGAATACTGTCAGACAGCATTTCTGGCAGTAGGACTCCCTACTTTGACGCTCGTGAGTGGGCTTCGTCGTGATTCGCAAGTCCGTTCGTTTGACACTTTACCTCATCGATCAGTGCCTGAAATACTGCCAGGCTGCATTTCCGGCAACCTGTTTTTCAAAATTTTCTGGGGGAGGCCCCCTACCCCTAGTTGAAGCTCGTGCCTTTGCCCCCTTAACGTTGGACTTTGCCCCTGCTTTGCCCCTCCAATCACCGACGGCTGGCGCCGCCACTGATTCAGAATGTTATTCAACATCTTAAACATGGTATGGTGTAAAACACAAGTTTAAAATTATTTCCCCCCAAAATGATGGAATGCTGTAATATTTGAAGCTTTGATCTATATGTTTGATCTATATGTTTTTTGTTTTTCTGAATCTTTGATAATGAATAACCGCAGTTGACAGTTGAATTATTGAATTTATGAAAACTATTCATTTACATAGTTTTAATACACTATATAATTCAAGCTATACTTCCGTTACATTGCTAAATGTTTGTCCACATAACCCCTAAACTATTCCAACTGGAGATTACGAATTATACTGCTTGTCAAAATAAACCCATTATTTTTTGCCCTTTACTATAAGACATTTTAGATATTATGCCATAGATAATACAAACAAATCCTTCATTAACAGTATTTACACCAGAATAATCGTATTTACTTTTTTTGAAAGAGCAGGCAATGCTTTCCGGACATCAACTGCCTTTTCTATTAATTTTAAAGTACAAACTTCCCATTTCCGCCTAAATGAAGCAGTATGATCAAAGCCAGTGAGTGTGGTATACTGATAAAGACTCTGATAACGTTGCTCCAAGATTCTTGTGTAACTCATTCACATTTATACAACGAAATGTTGGTAGCTATAAATACCCACTTCCAAGAGTAAATCCATCTAACAATAACATCCATATTACCTGTATGATTAACAGTAGACTATCATCTGTGCAGATGGCAACATTACTGGGAGCTATAGGAGGGAATTGGGGTGAAATATTCTTGAATCGGTCTCTTTTTTACATTAATTTGTTCATTTAATAGGAATCCCTTTCCTACCATAGTGGCTTCCTTGGCTGCAGATCCAATGCTGAAAATAAATTAATAGTTTATCGAGCCAAAATCGAATTATTGAATGGGCTGATTCATGTCCTTTGCCTAGTAGCATCTGCGTTGATAGATTGTTCCAAAGTCAAATATACATGCATAATTGAAAAAGGCTTCTCAGGTCACTCCAGGCCAAAATGCCCTTTAAGGAATTGTACAGTGTATTAAAACAATGTAGATGGATAGTTTTCATAAATTCAATAATTCAACTGTCACTAACATTTTTCCATTAGGTTGTTATTTATTATCAAAGATTCAGAAAAGCAAAAACTATAGAAGCAAAGCTCCGTATTACACCATATCAATGAAAATGTTTAAAATATTTATTTGCTTTTTATCGCAATGTTGTAAGATATTGAATAACATTCTGAATGATTGACGAATGGGTGTTGTGATGTGCCACAAAGGGAAAACAGAACGTTTGAAGACATAAATTCATTACTAATCCTAACTATCTAATCATTTAGCTATAATTAGTGCAGTGTGCCGTGAATTGGGCATGGTATGCTATGCTTATTCTTTTTACAACACCTGATACCATTTCTCATTTAAGGTTTTTACACAGCTAACAAACATAATAATATGTTCTACTTTGTGTTTGTATATTGAATCCTGCGGCGGTGTTCAGTAATATACCTTAGACCTTACAGTCTGCCACAATACATTATAAAGTATGCTTAATGGGGAATAACTCCTGTATAAATGTATGTTAGCTGTTAATGAGAGTATTTTCCCTTTTTGGGAATCAAGGGGAGAGAACTCCCGGGACTTCTAAGAAAGAAGCATGTTCTTTATTTATGAATAAATAGATGTATCCGGAAAATAATAAATGTATGTCAGCTATAGAAATGTCTTCATTGTGTACACCCCCTACAACATGGTGGAGATGCTAAATTGGCAACATTAACTTTCAAGAAGGTACTAGTATTTAATGGTCAAATAATTTGTAAAAACAATTGAATATTTCAATTCAAACACTGAAACAGTGATTTTTTTCATACTCATAGACTTAACTTTAACCATACCATGTGTTCAACAAATAATTTAATAGATTTCGAAGAAGACAACACTACTTTCACGACTGATAGCCAGAATATCCATTTGTTCATGGATGTAACTACACCAGATTTAGTGTCTACACTCCAATCGCCGCACAAGTTTTTTGTACCAGCTGCGTTTTCTCAAAACAATGATTTAAAATATGCTGCCGAAGGTTGCCCCAGCCGTTCACCACAGTCACCATCACCGTTCCCTTTGCACACACCCTTGGCAACATGCGGAGTACCACCAGCCCTCCCGACCCATCAGCATGTCCAAGTTTTAATTTGCATAACAATGAACCCAGCAACGACCCTGTATCTATAACGGCCAACTATCAACCATTTGCCACACGATTTAATGGTTTATATTCGAGTGATGTCCATTCATTTTTAGCTGAATTTAACTCGTATACGTCGTTATCTCATGGTATTGATACAGTAGCAAAGAAAAGGGCGGCCTTTCACCTTCAGTTAGATGGTCCTGCAAAAATATGGTATGAACAGTTGACAGCTGGCGATCTACAACAAATGTCCTGGACGCAATTCATTAAATGTTTTAAAAGCCGATTTCATCCATTACATAATCCAGCGCTAATAGCCGAATCCGCGAAGTTTGACTCTCTAAACTTACAACCTCACATGCCAATTGAATTTTTTCATGGAACATTACTACAAATGGGCCACAGACTTAGCAAATCGGATAAGGATATAACAGCCCGTTTTATTGCGGGGTTGCCAGCGCAGTTGGCATTTTATGTTCGAGCTGGAAATGCTTGTGATAGTATGAGTGCTTTGATGGCTGCAAAGATGGGCGAAGCCTATGGGTACAGGACTGACTCTCTTCCATTTGCAAATTTGCCGCCCGTATCACAACCATTACAACATTCAGAACTTGAGGAAATTAAGAATAAAATCTCCACGATATCTTCCCAGTTTCAAGACCTTCAAGAGAAATTTTCAAGTATTTCCAAGTTCCAATCTCATGGACGTTATCTGCAGCCCAATAGACAGAGACAGACAAATCCATCTCAGTGGTATAATCCACGTTACCAGCAGCAATATTACAGACCAAGATATTATCCTAATTGTCCACCCAGATATTTTAATTTGCCTGCACCACCGACTCCATTCAATTATGAGCCATCAAGGCCATCTGATCATCGTTCACCGGGATACCAAAATTATAGAGCGCAATCACCATCATTTAAATCACAACGGGAAACCCGTCCGTCATTCCTTCAAGATCCTCCTCCCGCCACCTCGGAAAGTCATCCGGGAAACTGACAACTGCCAAGGCTGAAGGAGTATGTCCCCTTGGTGGCCCTATGTTACTAAATCATGCTCAGTTGAACAATGACCCGACTTTCAGTGCCAGACATTCGAATAAACATTTTATTTACTTGCCAATCAAGTTTCAAACTGTTAGTGTGTCAGCTTTAATTGATACGGGAAGTGCTATTAATATTTTGTCTTTAAAATTTTATAATAGTTTACCTGATAATGTTAAAACCAAATTGAAACCTGTGGAGGGGAAAGTTATAAAACTTGCTAATGATCTCAAAATTGGTGTAGTAGGCACAATTTTTGTTCAGTTTTCCTCTCCGCGTGGTTCACATTATGTTGAATTTTTTGTTTTAGAAAAATCCTCGCAACCTGTTATATTAGGGGCTCATTTTCTGCATATTACTGGAGCCGTATTAGATTTTTCTCACCAAACACTATATTTTGACCGATTAAAGGTCAAGTGTTTCAAACATGTTGATATTCCCGCCAACTCCGAGGTTTTAATATGGGCCAATGTCCCACAACATTTATCACCTGGCTTACAGGGTATTTGTACCGCTCGTGATAGTGCATATAAGCAAAACTTGATGGTTTCTAAGAGTATATGTGTTGTATCAAGTAGTCATACGTACTGTTCCTCTTAGGGTTTTGAATTTAACCAATAGTGTTGTAAGTTTAGTTAAAGGTAGTATTATAGCAGAATTTAGTGTAATTGATACAAATTATGATGTTATACCTATAGATTTGCCTATTAACCAAATCAGTCACGATAATTCGGAGAAATCACACACTGAGAAAGACAAATTTCTTAATCTAATTAATTTTTCTAATACCTGTGTAACTGGCCATGAACTTGAATCCTTACAGCTAGAGATGTTTATATGATAATCATGATATATTCTTAACCGATGACAATTCCGATTTAGGGTTGACTGATTTAGTCCAACATAAGATACATTTAAAGCCAAACTTTGTGCCCAAACAACAACGACCTTATAGATTACAACCAGATAAACGTATCGTTTTACGCCATCAGTTAGACGAACTTATCCGCCAAGGCGTTATTTGTTCTGTCGATGAAAATGATACACTCCCAATTACCAGTCCCATTGTACTTGTAACGAAGCGCAACAAATCTGGAAAACAGTATGTTCCCGGAACGATGGAAGCTAGTTTATCAATGTATCGATTTTGCTGTGATTTTCGATATCTGAATTCTCAAACACAGGACTTTAATTACAGCATCCCTGACCTCCAGGAATTAACGGAGTCTTTTTCAAACAAACAACCACACTATTTGACATCGATCGACTTGAGCCATGGATTTTTCCAAATGCCTATTGATCCCGAATCATCAAAATTTACAGCTTTTTCCACTTGTTTTGGCACTTACCGTTTCTTACGTTTACCTATGGGTTTAAAGACATCCCCTAATTCCTTCCAATTGCTTATGGATAAACTGTTACATGGATTAACATATAAATCAGTGCTATGCTATTTAGACGACATCCTCATCCACAGCGAAACATTCGATCAACATATTACCGATCTACAAACTATTTTTTCTCGGATTCGTAGTGCTGGTCTTAAACTGAACCCAAAGAAGTGTTTTTCGCACAGGACAAATGTGAATTTCTTGGACACGAAATATCAGCGAAAGGAATTTCTCCACCACCTACACATGTTCAAGTGATTCAGGAATATCCAGCTCCCAGGTCTACAAAGGAATTAAAACGTTTTTTGGGTATGATAAACTGGTTTCGGAAATTCATACCAAATTTCAGCAGTCTTGCTCAACCTTATATGTACCTTTGTACGCTCTACTCAAAAAGGGTGTTTTCTTCCAATGGACTGATATAGAAAGGTTTTCATTTGAAGAATTGAAGCGACAATTATCCGAATCTCGCGTATTAGCTTTCCCCAGGTACGACATTCCGTTTACTCTAAGTGTGGATACTTCAAGTAAAGGCATTGGTTATATGCTTTCCCAGGTTCATCCTGAATCAGAATTTCCGGCAAATACGGACATCCGTGAACGTACTAGAGTAATAAAGTTTGGCTCCAAATCTCTTGCTAAATACCAACATTCATATGGTCCGACCAAATTAGAACTTCTGGGTATGACCACCAGTATATTAGATTGTGCAACATATCTACGTGGCCGACATTTTTATGTTGAGTGTGATCACCAGGCATTGAAACCATTATTTGAAAAGAAATTGAGTGGCGCCATTTATGAGCGATGGATAGCTATACTTCAGCAATTTTCGTTTGAGATAGCATATAAACCAGCAGCACAAATGTGTGTCGCTGATGCGTTGTCCCGGTGTCCACCAGGTTCTTTTCTGACAGTAGTTAGCCCAGCGGAGGATGACCCACATTTTCCTTACATACCTGAGCAAACGGGGAAAATTATCTTACCGAATGGCCTAACTTTTGATAACTATTTTGACTCTGACTCCCCTGTGTGTAATTGTGTGGTTTATCAGGACATTGAGTATGATGGGGATACCGAACACCTACACGTTGCCGAGAATTGTGTTCCCTCGGAGGACATTGTGGTCTTAGCAGCCACTATGGTGCCTGGATCCACTTCCATATCGCCTGGTGATGATCCAGGTCATACCAGTGATCAAACTGAATCTGACAAACAGGTGACTGATTCTACTACTGACAAGAACAATCGTCTTGCTGAGGAAATTCAGAACATAAAACTTATGGATCACTTCGATTTTTCACTACAAGACATCGCAAAACTACAGAATAATGACTTGTTTTCGAAACCAATTATAGACTACTTAATTTCTAATATATTACCGACATCACAGAAACAAGCTCGGCGTTTATTGTTCGAAGCCACAGATTACGCTATAATTGAAGGTGTTTTATTTCATTCAAGAGTAGCTAAATCACAACGTGCTCAAACATTAGACAAATATCAACTAGTGGTTCCGGTCATTTTGATTAAGCAATTATTGGAACTTTATCATGATTCTCCTTTAGGCGGTCATGGCGGTATTCACGACCCTCTTGATCGTCTTAAAGACACATACTACTTTCCAAAAATGAGCTCAATTGTTAATGATTATGTGAAATCGTGTGATGATTGTCAGCGTCGCAAGCTTACCAAAGCCCACACTAAAAGTGGCATTATTGGATATCCTACGCCTCAAGCTCCCTTTCTTGTTTGGGAAATCGACTTGTTTGGACCTTTACCCGTCACACCTAATGGCTACTCTTATATTTTCACTGCCATAGATATGTTTAGTAAATACCTATATGCCGTGCCTATCGCTAGTTCTGATGCCTTGACAGTTAGTACAGCATTATTTCAATTATTTACTACGTTTGGAACCTGTCATACCTTAATTAGTGATAGGGGCTCTGAGTTTATTGCTCAGTGCACAAAGTCTTTGTGTGAACTGCTACAGGTGCCCCAACAATTTTCCCCCAGTTTCGTTCACCACTGTCTTGGAGCCTGTGAGCGGTCCCATCGTACATTAGCTGAACGGTTATCGCCATATATTTCTCATAATCGCACAACATGGCAGGATGTTTTAAGTTCTATTGTGTTTGCTTTTAACAATAGTGTTAATTCTTCAACTGGTTATTCTCCATTTGAGGTTGTTTTTGCCAGACGTCCACATTTTCCCTTGAGTGCCAACACTTCAGTTACTGTAATAGATCGCGCTTCTACCGATATTAAGCCATTTTTAAAGAAACAAGTTCAAAAACTTCAAATTATTCGAGAACAACTTCAGTCTAGTGTTTTGCAAAATCAAGCTAAAATGTGTGAACGTTTTAATTCTAAATCCAATCCCTTGACTTTAGAAAAGGGAGATTACGTCTATTTAAATACTGTTTCTACTGGAACTGGTCAGAAACTACAGCCCCGTTATACGGGACCCTTTGTTGTGAAAGCCCTGCATAGCGATCATATTGTTGATATTATTGACCCCCTTACTAATAAAGTTATCTCAAATGTACATAAGGATAGATTGAAAATGGCCTATGTTCGTATTCCCAATCCTTCCTCGTATTTTCCTAGTACTGTTGTTACTCATGTGCCCAAAATCAACAAACCGTCTCGAATCCCAGTACCGGTACTTAAAAGATTTAATCAAAACGAAACGACACCTCCACATAATTTACGTGTCTCAGAACCACCGTCTCAACAATCATGTAAAGGGTCACATATCCCTGTCCGCCGTTCTCTGCGAACCCATCAGAAACCCTTAAGATATCGTTCTGAAAGTGGTGGTAATGTTGATTGTGGGTTAAATTCCTGTTCCATTGTTAATGAGAGTATTTTCCCTTTTTGGGAATCAAGGGGAGAGAACTCCCGGGACTTCTAAGAAAGAAGCATGTTCTTTATTTATGAATAAATAGATGTATCCGGAAAATAATAAATGTATGTCAGCTATAGAAATGCCTTCATTGTGTACACCCCCTACAACAGCGGTTCAAAAAGGTATCATTGATAATACATTATTATAAGCTTTATACATAAGGGTGATGGGGTGGGGCTAAGTCATAAAGGTCACCCTGACTTGAGGAACGACCAAACATTTATGATTAGATTTTCGAAAATCGCATTATCTATGCATTGATACATATTTATGTTAAATTTGAGCCATGTAACTGATGACCTCACAAAAATCCCCATTTTTAGTGCGTGGGCGGACAGACTTTAGATCAATCTGACTTGGGGAAAGCACCCAAACTTTTGAAAATTATATTTTCCAAGTATAGACCTTCGTTTCTGGAAAGTTTCAGCCATGTAACTGATGACCATAATATTAGCGTCAGTTTTAGGGCGTGGTCGAACAGACTTTGGAGCGATCTGACTTGGGGGAAAGCACCCAAACTATTGGTTAGATTTTTGAAAATTATATTTTCCATGTATGGATCTTTGTTTCTGTTAACTGTCAGCCATGTAACTGATGACCATAATACTAGTCCCATTTTTAGGGCGTGGTCTGGCAGACTTTAGAGCGATCTGACTTGAAGAAAAAAATCAAACTTTTGGTTAGATTTTTGAAAATTATTTTTTCCAAGTATGGATCTTTGTTTCTGTTAAGTTTCAGCCAGGTAACTGATGACCATATTATTAGCCCCGTGTGTAGATATTGGGCGTGATCTGACTTGGGAAAAGACCCGGAAATTTTGGTTAGATTTGTGAAATATTTACTCCAGCTATGGATACCTTTGCTTCTAGAAAATTCAGTCATGTAACTTATGACCTAATTTTTGGCCAGTTGATTTTTACTCGTATGGACACCCACTACAAATTTGGTAACTGATGATCATATTATTTTGTCATTAGCTCCTTGACTATTTCGATCAAATTGCCAGACTTCAGCATGCCATGGCAACAACCGCGATCGTCATTACTAACGTTGATACGATAATAAACAAAGTCTCGATTTTCTTTTTTTACATTAAATTATCCATCACAAAATGTATTCAAATCCACTTAATATTGCAGGCTAACGATGGAACTGAGAGTTGCGAATGGTCTGGATAAGTTAATTAATAATGCATGTTTAACAAATACCATAGTATTAGTATAGCCTACTGCAGACTAATGTAGGAACAAATATTCTATACTATAATTTGGAGATCTTTTATTATTATTATAAATTAGTATATAATTTAGAAAATATAGATATAGATTCCATGAGAATGCTCCTAATTGATCGGTATACTAAATAACAAACTATAATAAGCTTACTATGAATAAATAAAATAGAGTTTGTTCAATGTATATGAATGAAATTGTAATACATGTTTTCGCTTTGAGAAATACTTCACCCGACCCTTCAAAACTAATGTCAGTCTATGTAGAGTTTTAAAGCAAATTAAATCGATGATACATTATTCTTTGAAAAAAAGGCAGAACAAAACAATAAACTGTGGAGGTCATCAAGCCAACCGTGAATAACTGTGAATGAGTCATCCTTTATGGAAGAGAATGGCTGCCAATATGAAATGCTCTGCTAAAATGTCTTTTCCATTGATTACGTGTAAAAAGAACAATGTACTAAGTACTAATACCGGTAATGATAAGGTCAAAATACCTCTAAGGACAAAGATAGATATAAAACGTCAAATTTGATGTGTCAAATGACATGTTTTATTGGAAACTGCTTTTTTAACTCGTTAATAGAAATGAATTAACGCGTTAACATTATGTGACGTCATATAGGGATATTCGGCTTGAAAATAGTTATAGAGCCCAATGAAAGGGTCTAATTCATGACATCATTCAGAGACCTCATTGCCACTGAGACTTGGGTCTGGGGTCAAGGTCGAGGGCACTAAATTCGATTTTTTAAAAAATGAATTAACGCGTTAACATTCTGTGACGCCATAGGGATATTCGGCTGGAAAATAGTTATAGAGACCAGTGAAAGGGCCTAATTCATGACATAATTCAGAGACCACATTGTCACTGTCTCCAGTCTCCCACTCTGAATCAAGGGTCAAGGTCGAAGGCACTAAATTCGATTTTTTAAAAACGTTTCCCCCTCAATAGGCCCCTATGCCACCTTAATCCTAGATCAATAAGATTTTTTTTTTTTACTCTCTGAAATGGGTTAAATACGAAAATGGCCATGATTTTGGAGATTTGGTAATTAACTCATCACCTCGTTAACTTAAAAATTCTAACGCGTTAACCAGTTGAAGGAAATTTTAACTTGCCCTGCACAGAGTCATCCGAGGGTCTAGACTCTAGCTAGTTGATTATGGGCTTGCCGTGTGAATAAAATGTCTAAATATATAACATGTGAAGCTAGAAAAAAGACATGCAATTATAGGCAAGACAATGAGCAGATTTGGCCCTTACAAGATATCCCTTTAAAGTAAGATGTAAATTGTGTGAAAGGCATGCTGGCATTCGTATTTTGTTGCATGCAGTTTAAAAACAGGGCCCTTATTCACGAAAACTTAAACTAAGTTACAACCGCAATTTTAAGAAATACTGCAACTTCATTGGATATATTATGCAAATTGATTTTACTGGTCAGCCAATCGAATTGCAATATTTCTTAAAATTTCGATTGTATCTTAGTTTAAGTTTTCGTGAATAAGGGCCCTGGTTTCGTTTTTCCAGCACACCTTTTTTTTAATTCGTTAAGACGTAACAGTTGTTTAGTTTCTCTCTGTAAAACATCGAATGATTGAACAAGAAAATTTCAATATTTACGTAAGGCTTGTCGTGTAATGTTATCCAATCAATTCTGATTTTATACAGACTTAATAGTTCAAGGCCATTTTATAGTGCTTTCAAGAAAAAAAAATGGTACACATTTTTTTACTGAAGTTGTCTGCGTTAAATATCAGTGACCTCGACATAGTTTTGTCAATATGTGAAACTCCTTGAAAACTGATATATATAAGCAGGCTGCGAATTATTTTTTTTTATTTACAAAACATATATTTCTCTAGGCTATACCATAAATTTGAGGAGCAATTTGGACGTAATTGATTAAAAATAAAGGTTGAAAAAGGGTTGAAGACCATACACAATGAAAAGTACGTGTATTTTAAACTTGGCGCTTTGGTTCAAAAATTATTCAAATCGATTAATTTTATCTTATGGTCATTGTAGGTTTACATTGATTTTACACGTCCCCCTTTTTTCGCTGTAATAGTAATTGTTTTATATTTTTTTTATACAAGCCAGCTCACAATTAATTCATAGGTCTTTTTATACTGAAATATACACTTAATTAAGTATAGTATACTTAAATGTAAAAACTGTTATTAGCCCATTAGTACACATTTTTGACTTTCGAAATATATAAATGGTGAACGATCTGGCTTGTTGGGTCATTAATAGCTTTTGGTACTTTCTATCATTTTCGGTAGTTGTTGCGGTAGTTCGGTATTGAAATCGAAAAAAATAATTTCACAGACCTGGGCCCGATTCCTAGAAAATTCTTAAGCACGTTCTTGTGCTTAGATTTTAAGTAGACTTTGCATTTAAATAAACTTACCTTATTTTGTGTTCCCAGAAAATTCTTAAGAACGTTCTTGTGCTTAGATTTTAAGTAGACTTCATTGTAGGCCTAAGCACAAGAACGTTATTATGCGTTCCAAGAAAAAACTTAAAGTAGCTAAGTCTCTAACTCAATATCATCCAAAATCTTCAACATTGAAAACACAAATTATTTGTCAATTTAAATCAACATTGATGCTGTGATCCTCCCGGGAAAAGATGGGCTTCTGATATCCAATATTTAAGACAAAATAAACATTTTGCCATTGGTACACGAATCGTGTACCGTAATGCATTTCAGCCCCAGTTTTAGCAAGAGACTCGAGGAACGAGGCTAGACATATTGCACCAAACCAAACGGCGTATGTAGACTGGAATAACCAGGCGCTAAAAATTTGCATTCGATTGAGACTGCGGGCTTATTTCGCGGAACATAACTGATTTGAAATTAGAGTGAAAACGGAAACCATTGAATGTATATCAGTTTATATACATTCATATTACAGTATTATATGAGTTGCGACCCACTTGTGTCAATTTCTAGGTCCCAAATGTTAGCGATTTAGCTCCTTTAAGCACAACTTCGTTCTTAAACATAGTCGATCTAAGCACAAGTCCCAAGCAAGGTATAGGCCTACGGCTTGCTTACCAACCTTTAGTCTGTTTCTGCTTGAAAAAGATGGCTGACCGTAGAGTTAATTCGACGGCATTTCCGACACCTTTTGATACCAAAGAGACAATTAGGCCTAGGCCTACAAGACAAAGAAACTCCTTCTCCAGAAGAAATTAAGAATGCTAGGGGGCCTATAGAAAATTTCGCTTCTACCCTGAAACCATTTTATTTATTTGCCAATTAGTAAACAATAGGCTACAAACACACAGGCTACTTTAAGATCAGGCGCTCTCACAATTATTCAGTTAGTTTGTATGTGTCTGCGTTTTTTTTATCTTGTGGCACATTTTATATACGGTGTATCGCGGACATGTCAAATACACCTAAATCAACTATATTATATATTATGACGTCAATGAAGCAGACGACAAATTTATGACGTAATTCGCATACCAAAGTTGTTTTTATGACCTTAAAGAGTATCGTAGTCTCAGTTTATGGTAAACTTTACCAGTCACAATATGCTTAGACTTATACTTGACTTGTGCTTGAGAATTTTCTAGGGACGGTATTTTTATAAGTTTCTTACGTAAGAAAAAGTGAAGCATGACTTTGTGCTTACTTTAAGAATTTTCTAGGAACCGGGCCCTAATAGGATCTCAAAAAGTAAATTAATGGTTCTTTGAATAATAATATGCACTTTGCCACCCATCCTTGACATTTTTAATCTTCAGTTAAAGGGGCATTATGGGAGATTAGATAAAGAGCTGGCAATTGGTTTTCACTATAATAGTTAAAAGCTAGATCATGTAAAGGGAATATGCTGAAAATTTCAATGAAATGCTCCACTCTGAACCGAGATATTAGCGATTGAATTTTAGGCCTAGCCTGGAACATCATTACTGAAGTCAGTACGATAAAAAAAAAACCATGGTCTCGATTATCTATTTTTGCACTTAATCATCAATGAGCGCTGAGCAGCAGATCGGGTTCAAATCCAGTGAAAATCGAACACATATTGTCGGACACAGAGAAATGAAATGAAATGAAATGGGGTTTAACGTCCTACTGTTCTGCTCCTATACTGGGCTAATGAAGACGAGCATACGCCATACAGTGTGCTATGAGGAAAATTTTGCCCGGACAGCGGCACTATCGCCTACTCTTATATCGAATTCCAACTGCCGTCCTAGACATTATGGAAATGATCGCCGATTTAATAAGAAATGTACTTTATTCAAAATCCAGCCAATCCGCGCCATGGGAAGGGTGCACCTTTTCGGGGTACATTAGGGGATGCAACCCTGAGATCGGGCATTTGTCACCGAAAGGTCATTGAATGGTGGCCGAACATTCCCCGAGGATTCAAATATCCTCGAAGGTCCCTTGATATGTCGGCGAGACATCGCCGATGCAGGTTCGTACAGTCCGGTAATTCGTATACTGGTGTGCAGGCCAATCCTTACACAGTTTCCATCGCAAAGTCTAGGGCATTTACAGGTCATCAACTCAAGAACAGTATCCGGTGCTGGTAGTCCTGTCAGCCAGCATATCCCAAGCTCGCCGTCTGTTAGGTTCCTTCTTTGTCCATAAGTTGGACTGTATCTGTGGTGAACTATCTAGATTTCTTCTCCAGGTCGCCGTCTAGTAATTTGCACGATTCGTATGCTGTTGTAGTGCATCTTCATATGGGTGCCCTACAACTACTCACAGAGGTTTTACACGAGTGGTCTACAATGCTCACTGTGATATTGCTAACAGTTCAACTAAAGACATTGGTAGTTGGTCAACATCACCCGACATTCATTAGTTTTGACATGGCTCTTTATAAAAGGGATGTACAGTTGCTAGATGCAAGGCCAAAAAATGAAGTTGTTCCGAGACTTGGGGAGCTACATGCTGTAGTGACGGCACTGCTGGCTCTTGGGACCTTAATAGAAAACTCCTGGATCGATGAAGCATCGGTTGAGACAGATCTGTACGGTCTATCCACAACAAGACAAATTCTCAAGTGCAGCCACTACAAAAGAGCACTCTGTCCACACATCCATGACTCTATTCGAACCTGCTGTGGAACAGTTCTTCAAAGAGATGCCACATCTAAAAGAAGTGTGCTTGAAACCATCAACTAAGTTAGAGGAAGCCTCTGCCAACACAACGTCTGGATCAAATGGTGGAGAAGAACGCATCAATATTGCAAACACTACTCTGCTTCAAGTCCTGAACAATGAAGATATCATTGCACAACTGAAAAAGTGTGAAGACAGGAAGTCAGCTAATGCTATATTCAAACATCTTGTTCTTCATTGAATCATCCAGAAACGCTGATCTTTTTCTCCATCTCTAAGCCGAAGATGCACTCAGCAAACTCTTCTTCGCAATGGATAGAATGGAACACAAACGCCTCTATTTTGCCGACATGCATGACATGAAGACCAAACATCCAGCAACATTGCAAGAACTTAAAGATGGAAACAGTCCGTAACCAAGAGTGTAATTCCGTGTGTATCAATAGGTGCTGAACATGCCCGTGGGCACCTCAACAGCCTGATGGAGATCCTTTTTGGCTCTTATGTGTTTCTAATAATCATAATGTCCGACAGGGATTCTTCTTGGCCTCCCCAGAGATTTCCTGTCTCTCTACTGAGCTTAAACTGCAGCCTGGGCTTCAGTTAAACAAGCCAGAAGTACACCATGTTATACGACACACTGTTGTCAAACAAGAACATGCGGCTGTTGAAAAACTCAAAACAACAATTTTGAACTATATAGGAGTCCATTTGCCGCTGAAGGTGACCAGTTGCACAACTTCATAACACATGCATACGTCCCACAGATTCTGAATGTTGATAACATTGGTCAGAAGCTCTACGAAGAATATGTCACCGAACGTATCAACTGGCAACAGTTTAAAAAAAACCCCAGAACATCGGGGTGTATATCCGGCATCAAAAAGCAAACTGTAAAGATTCGAGACCAGACAAAAAATCTGTATGGTCGGTTGATGGTTTTAACCAGATTAGACAGGGACATTGAATCTTCGAGTTCACACATACCCCAAAGGCCCTGTTTGCATCAGGTGGGTCAATGCTGCTATGCACAGACAAATCCAAACTGATACATAACCTTGGGAAGTTGACAAACCTGGAAGAAGGCCATGAGCAGACAGGGATATCAATACCGGGATGATGATACACCGAAAATAGCTGTTGTTGGCGGAATCTTTCTCGTCCAGACAATGACAGTTACGACTGGTCCACTCAGCACAGTGAAAGATCTAGCCCAATGAGTCAATGACAAGCTTGACATCGGGATTCAGTGAAGTTATTCTGGTCGTTGACACGTACAAATCCGACTCGCTGAAAGAGAAAACTAGAGAGCGGCGACGAAAAGGGAAAGCTCCTATACAGTACCAGATCGCAGATGATACTTACATCAAACACATTCACCTGACATGGTTTCTGTCATATGAATAAAACCACATCAAACCTAACAGAGTACCTTGTAAATGCAACACTCGGCTTCAGCAGGTCGTAGTTTTGGCATCAGGTCAAACCAGAAGCAACAAAGATCTACGCTTTGAAGACAATAACCAGGAAGAAGCCGATTCGCTCATGATCTGCCTGGCAGCTTAGGCATCACAGCGCTGTCCTGGTGCACAAATGGTATTTTGTACTCCTGATACAGTGCCAAGCTCTGCAAAATAACTTCCCTCTCTATAGCATCACATATGGTAGATATATTGAGCCAATGTGGAGAGCTTTGGGATATGTGCTACCCAGACCCTGATTTTCTAAAAGTGTGTTATCGAAATATGGACATGACTGATTATGAAACTTACTGAGCGTGTTATGGACTTCCAGATGTGCAAAGTTTCTCCATTTCAAAGCATTTCGGTTGGTACAATGGACCAAAAAGGGTACCAAAGACTAAACCGGTTGCGACAGGAACTATATTATATGCTCATCACGGGTTGTGATATTTCTTTCAGAACGAATTATCTCAAAATTGTTATAAAACGAACATAATACACATGTATAATTAAATTGATTTGTTAACATTTAATAATAACAACCCATATAATTATATAATTTGGCATGTCAACAAGTAAGATTTGGCCATTTAACCACGATATAGTTCGTTTCTAAATAATACCTCATACATTAAGAAAATAACTCATTAATCAATCAGTAGGCGTAAACAGAATCAGTCTGCGTAAAGTGCGTTGCATTTTGTGTTGCAATTGTGACAGGCATATTGAAGCGATATGTCGATTCCAGCACAAATGTGACCAGAATTTGGACCCAAATCTCTCGCGGCTTTGGAGATGGAATCTGCATCTGCAGGCATAGTTTGGTGTATCCCAGATGAGTGGATCTTTGTAGGTCTACATTAAACATTGAAGCAGTTGATCGTGTTCCAACATGAGTTTTATTATGTCCAAGTGCTTCTTATATAATGCCAGGTATGGTGGGATATTGGTGGTTCGAGCAGTTATCGTCGTATAGGCTACAGTTACACACCATTCTAAAATTTAAAAATATACCATCACATGAGACATGTCGTTGAAATGAAGAAAACCCTACACTAGACCTTTAATAAGGTGGGGGGGGGGGCGAATCTTTTTCGACGTTCCAAAGTAAAAGTTCGGTGCTAAGACCACCCAAATATACATTTTAAATGTTCCTATTATTAATTAGAACACGTTTCGCTATAATTTTTTTTTATATTTTACTCTGATATTTTATTGTTTTTAATCTTCCTAGTGCTTTTGACCTCCGGGGTCACAAAGAACAAAGGTGAATTTAGCAAGTTTACATTTTTATTGAAAGTGTGATTACTTTCGATCATTTTCAGCATATTTTCATGATACAAGAATGAGTGCGCATTCACTTTTAGTGCAAATGAACTCATTTGACCTTTGACCCCGAATATCTCGAAAACGCCCCAACGGCGGACTGGTTACCACCCTGCGTCGTATTCTACGCGAAAGTTGGGTCTGGTTGTGTGCCCCCCGCACTGAGCCTCCAGACTAGTACAATTTGATGGACATTTTTACCAAAATATCACTGTTTTTTGTATATAATATATCATTCAATTCATTAAGTTTTTAATTTGATTCAATAGAAAGTGTGAACCAAATAATTCCTTAAAGATCTAATATGGTCGCAAGGACCATAGTATTACATTCCCCGGTTATACGTGACAAGGAGTAGGTTCGCCTGTCCAACCTCGTGGGTTTCCCCCGGGTCCCCCCCCCCATCCACCTCTGCTAAAGACCCCTACTAAGGAGAAAATTATTGAAATAAAATTGAACAATATTACGTTAGTCCCGAAATGAATTAGTTTGTGTCGAGTGGGCGTTAACCCCCCCCCCCCCCTCTCTCTCTCTCTCGACCTATAAAATGTAAAGAAATGAAATACGGCACATGCCCCATCGAATGGGCGAATGTGCCCCATAAAAATCGTTTCTGTAATTATTTTCTTCAGAATTCTAATCTTTAAAAAGAGACTAAATGGCATTTCATTGTCCATTAGGGCATATTCCTGATGTCAGAAATGTAAATAATATTATGATTATAAGAAAATCAAAGTGATATATTCGAGAAAACTCTAATTCCCCTACATACATAGTCTACTTATAATTACAAAATTAAAGGGAGGTGGGAGAACTTGCCCCGAGGGTTTAAGCCTACTGTACTACTTGCCCTGGGGCCTGTTTCACGAAATTTTAACTAAAGTTAAAATCCAAATTTTAGTAGATACTTCAATTTTGATTGGCTAAGCACTAAAATCAATCTAATATTATCCAATCAAATTACTAAAATTTGGATTTTATCTTAGTTAAAATTTCGTGAAACAAGCCCCAGGGCCCTTATTCACGAAAACTTAAACTAAGTTACAACCGAAATTTTAAGAAATACTGCAACTTCATTGGATATATGCAAATTGATTTTACTGGTCAGCCAATCGAATTGCAGTATTTATTAAAATATCGATTGTATCTTAGTTTAAGTTTTCGCGATTAAGGGTCCAGGGGCCTATTTCACGAAATTTTAACTAAGATAAAATCCGAATTTTAGTAATTTGATTGGATAATATTAGATTGATTTTAGTGCTTACCCAATCAAAATTGAAGTATCTACTAAAATTTGGATTTTATCTTTAGATAAAATTTCGTGAAACAGGGCCCGGGGCCCTTATTCACGAAAACTTAAACTAAGATACAATCGGAATTTTAAGAAATACTGCAATTCGATTGGCTGACCAATATGCAAATTCGATATATGCAAATTGATTTTACTGGTCAGCCAATCGAATTGCAGTATTTCTTAAAATTTCGATTGTATCTTAGTTTAAGTTTTCGTGAATTATAAGGGCCCGGGTCTCCCCAAACAATTTCTCATTATAGGCCTACCCTACCTACACGCTGTCAAACAAAATTTATGTTAAACCCGGTGAACCCGTGTCTGTCCCATACCGACATACTTTCCCGTGCTTCATACTTCATCAATATTTTTACTTTTTAAAACTAAAAGATTAGCGTCCTTAAATAAAGCCTTCCTTGATTCGAAATTTAATTTTAATCATGAATATTAAAGATCTATCTTATTATATCTATAATCTATTTTAATTTTGATATTCTAGCTTCTAGCATCTACATCTTGTTTTGAATGAATCATTATTAAATAATTATAGGCCCGCGCTGAATATGGTTTTTAGATGTGGGAGTCTATCTTTATAAGAAAGGTGGGTCAAAGACATTGCTTTGAACCAGCCTGAGCTATAGTCGGTGGGATCAACAAGGAGACCCAGTTTGTACTACTTACAAGGTGAAGGTTATTTTATACCTATTTAACACGCAAGATGGCAGTCTAGCCTAGTTATTTATTAATCAGTTCTTGCCTTCGGATTTTATGACAGTTCGTCGCGATTTATTCTATTTTCACTGTTGTTTTTCAACCAAGCAATAGAAAGGGATTAAATATTATACTAATTACAACATTTAGGTCACACAGGTCAGTGCTATTTCTATATTACTTGCCGATAATGTGGAGTTGATTCACAACAGTGAATAAATATCAGAAATAGACTACACATAATTGAGAAGATATTGTTACGTTTTAGTACAGTACCGGTAGACTATAATTATAATGAATGTTTTGAGTTTGATATATGTATTTTTTTTATTTTATGAATTATGGTTGACATATTGTTAATTAAGGCAGTTTGGGATTGCATTTCTTGTTTATAAATAAATGTATTTTCTCTATACAGTCTATAGTATATAGGGTGTTACGTAAATTTCGTACGGTACTCGGTAGATCTAGGCGAGTAGCAAAAAAGTATAAAATAAATTACATGCTTGAATGAGCAGACATTGACATTTCACATTTCATCAAATTATTCTTGTATTTTACCCAGATTGACCAATATTTAACCTCGGCTCTCATTTATTTTCATAATATTTCTCAAGTTTAAATAGGCCCAGGTACTTACTACTTAAGTGTAGGTCATTTTCTGATAAGCCTGTAAAACCATATATAGGCAGGTATAGATAACAAATCTTATCTCTCAATCTCAACCCTCCGTGTTTCGAGATAAGAGTTGATGCTATTAACTTCAACGTAGCATATGCGGGAGCGATTCGCACCCGGCATTTGTAAACAAAATTGACAATAGTTTTAATCAAAACGACGATTGATTATTGTTATTTATAATATTTCTGCCACACCCAACAACAATTAAGCATATAATCCTACCTGAAACGGGTATAAATCGTCGTTTTTAAAATCGAGGCGTTAAGCCGTTACTAAGACCACCATCTTTTTAAACGATATGCTGTCATCATGAAGGTGCGGCTAAATATAAAGCACTGTAACTATGAATGGATTTCGATGGCGGTGAATGTCAGACAAAAACAATGCTTCATTAATTTAAACGCGAATACATTGGCCTCTGTAAGTTATTTTAAAGATGTTACGTGTATTAATAAAGAAATTGAGTTTGCCACTTGGAACTAAAGGCATCCAATCGTAGCTAAAAACAAACACATCAGTATATCTCAACGTTTTTAGCTAGAGATAAGTTATATAGTATGGAAGGGTATTGCTGCCAATATTAAATGCTCTGCTAAAATATCTTTTTCATTGATTATGTGTAAAAGGTACAATGTACAAAGTCCTAATACTGGCGGGGCGTTGGATGGCTGAATGGTTAGCATGTGCACGCTGTACCATAGTCTGTCATTGAGTCAACTGCCGTAGTTTCGATTCCCCGGTTGTACGTGACAAGAAGTAGGGTCGCCTGTCCAACCTCAGGGGTTTTCTCCGGGTCCTCGGGTTTACTCCCACTGCTAAAGAACCCTCTACGCGAAAGCGAATTATTGAAATAAAATTAAACCATATTATGTTAGTCCCGAAATAACTTAGTTTATGTCAAGTTGACGTTAAACCCCATTTCTCTCTCCCTCCCTAATACCGGTAATGATAAAGTCAAAATACCTCTAAGGGCAAAGTTAAATGTAAAACGTCAAATGCAATGTTTCAAATGTCAAATGTTTTATTGGAAAATGCTGTTTTTTTGACGTGTCTACATTTTACATTTCCTTCATTAAATTTTACATTTGCGCTCTGTCGCATCACAGTTGTTTGTCACGCTTTCTACATAGCATCTTACGCAGAGCACTAAGTTTTATATGCAAATGTAGCATATCACGTGACTTATTAACATATACGGAAACGAGGCCGAGATCAACCGGGCACAGGTCGGGGTCGATCGGCAACTCTTCCAGTGGTGCGGAACTGTTGTCTGAGGCGAGCAATGGTCGATGGGTGGACGTTAAAGTGTCTGGCGACGGCTACCTGTAAAGCCCCCTGATCCAGTATACCAATAGCTCTGTTCCTGTTTTCTTGTGTAAGGCGTGGCATTTTTCCGAAGTGATGAATGTTGAAATTTTGATCTGTATTTAAAGGGCCAGAGTGCAGAGAATGCACATGCAAAATGTGTGACACAGGACTGCCTAAAATCATGAAAAAAGACAAATGTTGCCTTTGCATGAACCAAGTTCATTATCGAGAACTGATATTGGGTTCAAACCCAGAACTTCACCTATGTGCCATATAATAGGAAAGCCCAAGAAAATGTTTACCAGAAATATTTCACGAATTAGGCATTGTGTTTTTAATGGCTTTTAGTATAGTATAAAATTATCTCTTTTTTAAGATATTACATTACATGCATTAATAAAGAAATTTGCCACTTGGAACTAAAGGCACCCAATCGTAGCTAAAAACAAACACATCAGTATATCTCAACGTTTTTAGCTACATTCTTGTAGCTAAATGGAACCTTGATCTTTGGGATATAAATCAAAATCGGATCAAAATTGTGACCTGTAGAGGGTCTACCACATTGGTATTAAAATGTACCGGTACATACTTTTACACTATTTGAGTAGGCCTATGTGGCGCAGTCATGTTGTCTGGCAGTTTTGCTCCATTTCAACCATTACTATGGTATAAAATTATCTCTTTTTTAAGATATTACATTACATGCATTAATAAAGAAATTTGCCACTTGGAACTAAAGGCACCCAATCGTAGCTAAAAACAAACACATCAGTATATCTCAACGTTTTTAGCTACATTCTTGTAGCTAAATGGAACCTTGATCTTTGGGATATAAATCAAAATCGGATCAAAATTGTGACCTGTAGAGGGTCTACCACATTGGTATTAAAATGTACCGGTACATACTTTTACACTATTTGAGTAGGCCTATGTGGCGCAGTCATGTTGTCTGGCAGTTTTGCTCCATTTCAACCATTACTATGGTTTATAATTAACGATGACATATTTAAACGTTTTTTTCAATTCTGCTACCTCTACTGGCATTAGGGGGTCCAACGGTTTTTTCAAATCTGTTAGCTCTACTGGCTCTTGAGGGTCCAACTCCAAAAGCTAAAAATGTGATTTTTTGTACAATCGGGGGTCATAATCCTGGATGTTACGGTCCAATATGCGCGAATATCGACTGGAACCAAGATCTTTGGGATATAAACATATATTTTAACGTTTTTTATGTTTGGATAAAAATTGTGACCCCTCGCAGTCTAATTTTACAACTTTTCGTCTGTTATCGATCTTACATTGTACCTGCAGTAAGTTATAATTATATAAGGATTACTTGTGTTTTCCTTCTGCTTTCGTCACTTCTGGTTTCTTCAAATCTTCATTACGCATCTACAATGTACCTCAACAATAATCACTGAAGTGTTAATATTATATTTGGAATGTGTTTACCAGTTCTGTCACATGTACTATTGACTGACACAAACATTGTCCTTTAAGATGTGTGACAATTGTGTTATTTATGAATTTGCTTCATGCTCATCATGCTCATACAATATAAATAGATTATTATTATTATTATTATTATTTTGTGTGCTCTGTTGTCATTTAATTCAATAACTGTATGATGCTTCTATTGTTTGATAAGGTCACATGATACCTGGTTAGTAAAGGCTTTAGAAATCGAAAAATTTCAGAGTGAAACCAGTCAAAGCGAAATTCACTAAGATAGTCAAAATGTACCCCCCACCCCCCACCCCAAATGATAATAATAAAAACCATTTCGATGCAATGACTATCATTTATAATGTGTGCACTGTCAATGAAAATATGTCATTGAGTCCAATGGCTTGGTTTTGATCCCACACTTTTAGGTCACAAGGAGTAGGGTCGTCTGACCTCATGGGTCTTCTCTTGGTCATCCGGGTTTCCTCTCACTGCTAAAGACTCACAAGCAAATGGTGTATTATTATTATTTATTATTTCTTGCATCACTTTCAGAATCTTCATATCATTGTTACGGATCAATCATGTAAAGATGCCTATGTTAATATTATATTTTTAATATCTGTTTAAAGGGTGTCTCTATTCTTTGGTACCTTAAAATAGGCGAAAATGGGTCTAAAAGCACATATAAATATAATTGTATATAAATTATGTTCGGTGAAATACTTGAACAGGCCGAATTGAACGACAGTCATTTATGCAAGCTTAGTCCATTCTACATGTTTTTTTATTGTCCCCGCCTTTCAAAGAAAGCAGGGGACTATTAAAATGGGTTTGTCTGTCTGTCTGTCCGTCACACTTTTTGGGACATAATAACTCTCCTAATTGAGCTAGAAGGTTCAAACTTGGCGTAGGTGTTTATTAGGTCAATGCCTTCATGGAGTTCGAAGATGAGCATTTTCTGCTTAGGATAAGCAGAGATAAGCAATTTGATTGGTTCATCCTTCGGGGCACGATAACTTTGGTTATAATTAAGTGAGAGTGATGAAACTCTGAGTATAGATTCATTATATCATTACCTCGATGAAGAGAATTTTCTGCTTAGGCTAAGGAGAGATAAGCAATTTGATTGGTCAAGACTTGGAACATAACAACTCTGCTTTTAATTGAGGTAGAATGTTCAAACTTGATGTAGATGTTCATTAGGTGAATGTCTTGACTTCGATCAATGATTAATATTTTGAGCTAAAGCTAAGCAGAGCTAAGCAATTTCATTGGTCAATGCTTTGGGACAAGATAAGTTTGATTCTATCTGATTGAGAGTGATGAAACTTAGTGTATAGTTGATAATCAGTTTGATTGCCTGATACTTTTGAAAAAAATAAATGTATGATAAATTAAAATGTGTCATCTATTTATTTAGGGTTTCAGTGGGGGACATCAGCCTCACTGTCGGCATGTTTTATATACATGCAGTTAATTATTTAAAATTGTAAAAAAAAACTAATGTTGGCGTATTTGCTAACAAATAAATTATTCCAGGTAGTTTGGATGCTTTCCAATAATTGATAGTTAACCATTATATAGTTTGGATATTGATTGCTGTGGAAATATAATTTTAGCTCTTGAAATGTTTGTTAACTTCACCCTTTAGAATGATTTTTAACAAGTTTCCCTTGTAATCGTGTTAGTGTTACAATATTCCTAATACAAGATTATATAACCTTCTGATTCTGCCAGACCATTACTAATAACTGATAGACTTAATCTAAACTTAAATACATATGTAAGATTTAGATAGAAAGCTGACCATTCTTGCAATACATACTTACAGTTCAAAAATTGATAATGAAAAATGAATATATTGAAAATTGCATTCAAATTACTTTATTCTGGGCAAAGTTATGACTGTTTGGAGATGCAGCATATGTTCGTTTATCATGAGCTTGATTATCCTTTTTTTCATTAAATTTTTGAATGTCACAGTTGTTCAAATCCATTTAAACCCCGGCCATCCGATGCTCTAGAGAGTTGATTGTGTACCCATTTCATTTCACCAAGTAATAATTAGAATTATAAGAACACTTTGTGTCTTCTTTTATGACTTAGTATAAATTATATAAATACATGTACTGCCATTTTTGTCATAAAAGTAATAATGTCAACAACTCAGCCAGTTTATAACCAGGTGTTCTTTTCCAGCCAAACCTGAATCCAGGTTTCTGTGTCAAAAAGGGATATTGACGGTTCAGTCATACACCAGCATGACATTATCTACCAAATTAGCAAGTAAAATTTAAATGCTATTTCAGCATGTCAGTTTATCTCTAGGTTCCTTTTAAAATTGGCACATATTGAACCGCATCTTCCTGGATTACGGCCCCTGATTGTACAAAAAGTCACGTTTTTAGCTTGTGGAACCTCTACTAGTCACAAGTTTTGTCAGATTTTAAAAGCTGTTCAAATATATCAGTATTACACCTTAGTAATGTCTAAGAATGACAAAATGGCGCCTCCCTGTACGCAAATAGTGTAAAAGTATGTAATACAGAGGTTGTTACCCCTCTAAAGGTCACAATTTTTTTCTGATTTTGATGAAACTTAAAATATATTTTTATATCACAAAGATCTGGGTTACTTTTGATGCGTGTGTCTATCGGACCCCAACTTCTTGGATTATGGCCCTTAACCTGATTTTTTTTTAGCTTGTTCTCTGTCCATCTCTTGAAAAATGTGGGCCTATCTTGCATGGCAACATCTTGTTTCTTTGATGAGTACATGGTTTAATTCTGATTAATTCAAAATTAACCTAGCAAGTTTTGTCTGATCTGATGAAAGAAGCCACTAAGAAAAAAAAATTACATATCTTGCACGTCTTGATCATAGTAATTTGACAGGGGGTAGTATTAAGGTACATATTGAAATATTAGTCTGGGCCAGTCCTAACACAGGAGGATGTTACATGTATTTAACTAGACTAGACCTACATATAGTCTTTATTATTAAAATATTTTACTTTTAAGAGTGTATCCGCGAGAAGACCATGCAAAAATCGCAAAAAGTACTAAGATGGGGGGTCGGAAGTTTTTGATCAAACTTATGGTATGACACCCCCTAGATGCAAGAGGTAACATGCTGAAGTGGTTACAGTCTGATGTATCTCTAAAGGACTGTACAGGAATTATTCATTTTATGGGTAAAATTGCGGTTTTCACATGTGTATTTATCACCTTTTTTAAGCACAGACTGCATTCTATGGTGGAATAGCAACCTTCTAATTTTGACCCTGTCTGGTAAAGCGGGTGGTCAACTTCTATCCCAGCACTTATTTGAAAAAAAAAATCAGTACATACTAATTTTGTATGGACTTGTTTTAGGGTACCATATTCACATTGTCCTTATAGTGCAGAAAAAGATACACTGTAACTTTTTCTTTCATGGTCGCAAGTAGAATTTCTTTGGATGGTTTTGAAGTGCTACGCACATAGTATCCATAGGTGTAAAAAAAATGAACGGAATGCAACATACTTAAAATATACAGCTTATTGAAAAGTGCTAAAAAAAAGCTTTTGTGATACATTTTTTGGCGAATTTAATTAGAGAAATAAAATTTTTGACTTTTATACGTTTTCATCATATCCATAGCCATTATTTGTACCATGTTGTACTTTATATAAGTGTGTATTTGTATTTATTGTATATTTGGTATTGTCGTATTGTCCCTTTAACATATTTGTTGTATTGTGTCTTTAAGATTTCATTTTCAAAAACAAGTTACCGAAAATGGCTACAAAATGTTTAATTTCAGAGCATGTTTCCACTATTCATTTTGGGACACATCCACTAATTTCTACAATACAGAAATGTGAAAGCTTAAATATTAACTGCAACGAAGCCTAATTGCGTCGAAGTGGGTGACATTGAACAGTGTAGTATGGTAGCTACAGCTCTCGGGCACCGTCAGCTGCACCTTCAGGGCCGGATTTAGAATAAGAGAGGCCCTAGGCAAACCCCCTGAACAGGGCCCACGACATGGACCTTGGGGCCCTGGGACAAGCAACTCGGTGAGAGAGTGGGTCGGGGGAAGTCATGCGGTTGGTGGTTCGAATCTCACTTTTAGGTGAATTTTTCATTTTCGTTGGATTATTTTATTTAAAATAATGTCTATTTGAGAGTAATAGATATGTTTGTTAAGATTGAGCACGTCGAAACTCCAATGGAAGGTCGTGGACAACTGCAGAAGTCAATTCCCGTTGACGCCAGATGAGCCATGAAAGTATTTTTTTCAAGATCTTTTTATAAAACAGATACTAATGTATTTTAGGGCTGGTAGTAAGCACCATATGAATGAAAAGGAAAATAAATTGTTAGTTTTTTTTTATCTACTACGGTTAATTATCTCCAAAATAGGGAAATTACAGGTTAATTTCATGGGTCATTGTTTCCTTTACCTAGTTTTTGTCAAGTCGATTCCGGTCATTTTTATTTTTTGTATCAAATGTTGGGAGGTTGCTTGTTCACGTGACCATAAATTTTTTAAACCCACCCCATGAAAGAAGTAGCTATAGGGCGTCAAACTTTGGGTGACGAAAAATGGGGAATTTAGACAGGCTTTGATATCCAGTCCGTATACAGATCTCGTTCGCAAGAATCGTCTGAAGTTAATATTGTGGTAACAGCACTGAGTCATCGATAAACTGTGTGAGTTTGGTCTTTCTGCTACGTATAGTAAAGGTGTAAGGACTTGCCAAAGTTGGTATTTGAGAAAAGACAGATTTTGGCAATTTCACCATATGAAAAATGTTTTTTCAATTTTCTCATACAGGAATTGAAAGATTTATCTAATATTGCACATTTATGTGTTTTGGGACTATCCCAACTTATAAACCAAATTTGGTCAAAATCTGTGATTGAAGCCTTAGCACCTTCTGCATGGTTTTCTCGCGGACACGCTCTTAAATTGCTATTTCAAGCTTATATTAGAGTTAAGAGGACTAGCAACATGTGGTATCACTTAAGAACATTGATCCACACTTAAAGGAGCTAAATCGCTAATATTTGGGACATAGAAATTGACACAAATGAGATGCAACACATGTAATAATGTAATATGAATGTATATAAACTGATTTACATTCAATTGTTTCTGTTTTTACTCAAATCAGTTATGTTCGGCGAATTACGTGAGAAGTCTCAATCGAATTGCAATCTCTAGCGTCTGGTTATTACAGTCTACACCGGTAGTATTTATTGCGCATGCTCTACAGATAAGAACATGGAGTCACCATTTGACATGACTTGTGGAAAGTGTTTAGCCTCATTGTTCGAGTTCCTTGTTACAAATGGTGCTGAAACGCATTCTTGTACAGAATTTGTGTACCAATGGTAAAATGTTTATTTTGTCTTAAATATTGGATATCAGAAACCCATGTTTTCTTTTCCCGGTAAGATCACAACACCCATGTTGATTTAGATTGACAAATAATTCGTGTTTTCAAAGTCCAAGTCTGTGGATGATATTGAGTTAAAGACTTCGCTACTTTAAAAAGCAAGGATTATGTGCAAAATGATCCCATAAACCCCAGTCATTGGAATTGGAAGTATTTTCACTATAATGTTTTATGATATTTTGTCAGACTACCATTTAACATTAAAGGAGCTAAATTGCTAATATTTTGGATCTAGAAATTGACACAAATGGGTCGCAACGCATATAATAATGTAATGTGAATGTATATAAACTGATTTACCTTCAATCGTTTCTGTTTTTACTGTAATTTCGAATCAATTTTGTTCGGCGAAATACGGCAGAAGTCTCAATCGAATGGCAATCTCTAGCGTCTGGTTATTCCTCTCTATACCGATAGTATTTATTGCGCATGCTCTCCAGATAAGAATATGTAGTCGCCGTTTGACATGACTTGTTGAATATATCTAGCCTCTTTCTACGAGCTCCTTGTTAAAAATGGCGCTGAAATGCACCATGGTACACGATTCATGTACCAATGTTTACTTTGTCTTAATTATTGGATATCAGAAGCCCATCTTTTCCTCATAAGATCACAACATCAATGTTGATTTAAATTGACAAATAATTTGTGTTTTCAATGTCGAAGATTTTGGATGATATTGAGTTAGAGACTTAGCTACTTTAAAGTTTATATTACATGTATATGAGACATTGAAAAAAACACTTCTTGGCAGATTTA
This sequence comes from Patella vulgata, assembly GCF_932274485.2. Taxonomy (NCBI): domain Eukaryota; kingdom Metazoa; phylum Mollusca; class Gastropoda; family Patellidae; genus Patella; species Patella vulgata. The sequence continues at coordinate 68,940,872 of NC_065881.2, forward strand.
GCTCTTGCATAATCTATGTTTAAGCTGTCATTTGAAGTTATTGATCATATTACCTTCCAGATAATGCAGGCAAATTTTGCAACAATACTATGAAGTACAGATGTTACCTGTACATCATCATGTTACCAAAAGTCGGACGGTCACCATTCAATCCATTTGATTTTAATACGCCACATCATCCTTTCCGCCCGTCAGTCCTTCCATACTTCTTATCAGCGCAATAGAAACTACAGTCTTTATCAGATTTTTCTGAAACTTTCAGGCAACTTGTATTATGACAAGATGAGAATCCCTATTTCTTTTCGTCAAAATTGAATTAATATTTTTAAAATTATGCTCCATTTTCACCGAACTGTCCCCACTTCTTGTCAGCGCAATAGAGGCTACAGTTATTATTACATTTTTCTGAAACCTTCACGAAACTTGTATCATCGGATTAATATTATTAGGGTTATGCCCCTTTTTACCAAAACATGTCTACACTGCTTCTAATGCTTGTCAGATTTTTCTGAAACTTTCAAGAAGTATACATGTAGCTTCTAATAATTGTCATCACGTTAGAGGCAAGTTTTCAACAGATTTTTCTTAAACTTTCATTCAGGTAGCTTGTATTATGATAAGTTGAGGATCTTTGTTTCTTTTTATCAAAATCGGATTTATAGAGTTAATGCCCTTTTTGCCGAAACCTATCCTCACTGCTTGTAATGCTTGTCAGCACCATAAAGGCCAGAGTTTTCATCATTAATATTTGTAAAGATATGCCACTTTTTTTTTGCTGAAACCTGTTCAAACTGCTTGTAGTCTCGGTCACCCAGTACCTCTTAGTCTTCAACGTACTGTTGGGGGGTGGGGAGATCTGGGAACGTTGTCATTATCAGACGAAAAGTTCCATTGCTCATGCATAACCCTGAGTTTGGGTTTTTATTTGGTTGATTATCCAGTATCTTTGGCTAAGTCAAGTAAGAGTTGTGCACTTTTCCGCATTATTATAAACAAACACGAATCGTGATGACGAATTAGGATTAATTAAAAAACATAGATATGACCCATGAAGAGAGAAATTTTACAATAAATAAAAATAAGAGTGTTGGATATTGAACTGACAATGCAATCAAGTGGATTTTCTTAAATGGCATGCTTAAATTAATTTCATGGGCCTCGACAGCTTGTTTTAGGACTAGTTACCTCCCTTAGACTTTATTTATGTTAATGTAAAAGACCGGTTAATCTTGCCAATGACCTATTATTCTCAAATGTTGACAACACATCCAGACACTGCTTGTAATGCTTGTCAGCACTTGTATTATGATAAGACAAGAATCCATATTTCTTTTCATCTAAATCTGATTAATATTTTTATAAGTTATGACCCTTTTTATACGCCAAGATGGAAATATGGACGTACATTGCCATCACGTCCGTTCGTCGTCCACGATTTCTTGTGAACACTCTAACGTCAAAAGTTATGATCTAATTGTCTTAAAATTGATATATGTTGTTTACATTAGTAAGATGAAGAACACTATTGAATTTCAATAATTTCTGTTAATTACTTGGCCCTTGTTTCACTTTCTTGCACCTTGTGAATGTTCTAACATCAAAAGTTATCTGCCGATCTGTATAAAATGTATAAGTGTCATTAGATTAGTAATCCAATTAGATTTCAGCAATTTCCGTTAATTATATCTGGAGTTATGACCCTTGTTTCACTTTGTTCCACTTTCTTAATTCTCCATTGATGAATGTTATCATCCAATATGTATGAAATTTATATGCATCATTTAATTTTGTGAGACGGAGGTCTATTGAATTTCAGCAATTCTGTCAATTACTTCTAGAGATATGGCCCATGATTTACTTTGTGAACCTTGTGAATTTCGAATGACAAAAGTTATCATCCAATCTGTCAAATTCAAAATTTTTCCGTAAATTACTTCTGTAAATTTTCTGTAAAGGCCCTTCTCTCAATTTGTAGAACCTTGTGAACCCTCAAACGACAAATTATAATCTGATCTGTATGATATTGTCTTTGTAAATGCCCTCAATTACCTACAAAAGAATAAATATCCGACAACCCGTCAACCGCTCAGACAATTTAACTGTTGTGGGCATATGTTTTGCTGAAACATGTCCCCCATGCTTGTAATGCTTGTCAGCACGTTATACCGCACACGTTAATGTGGACATATATTCTAAAAATTACCAGTAATGGGTCTTTTTCATGGATGACTTGAGTCATTTGGGTCATGACCTATCAATATTCATAACCCTTTTTTCATGAGTTTTCCCTCTTTGCCAAAAACCTCCTGAATGTGAAAGAGGCTAGGTTTTAACAAATATTTTTTCAAATTTTGTTGGAAATGGGGTCATATAATAGGATGAACTCTAAGAGATAAAATTTTCTTCAAGGATCCTAGATCCTTGTGAAATTTGCCCAACATCCAAGTTTTCCTTTCGGATAAGCTGCAGTTGAGACAAAGCTGCTGTGTGAGCGTATTCCATGCTTTGTGATGCCAGTTCTTGATTTATACATGTAGGTCCACATATCTTGGAGTTAATAGACTGGAATAAAACCAATTAGAGATTGGGTAAATACCTCAACTATATGCAAACCTGATGGATTTGTCATTTACATTAAAGCTTCTTATTTATTAAAACTTTATAGTAATAGTTTACATACAGTTCATCTACATAATATGTTCACGTATATTCAAGGGTAGATACTTGTGTTGACAGATCACTGCAGATTCATGCATTTGATTGTGTTATAAATGAATGAGTTATCATTGCATTATCAAGTTGTTTAGAAGATCAGGTGACAATGACATGTTGAGATGCATTATGTAAGATTTAGATAAAGAGCTGGCCATTCTTGCTATGATATTATAGGTTAGAACTAGATAATGAAAAATTAATATATTGAAAATATCAGTCAAATTATTTTATTCTGTGCGTGGTTATGACTTGATTTAGCTTTATAGTCTTGAATGTCAAGTACCATTGCTATGAAAATAAAAAAAAGTCTTGATTATCCTAGATGCTAATCCTCTTTTAGAAGCATCTTGAATAGAACATCGTGCCCATTTAAAGGTTAAAAATACATGTATTAACTTTCAAACTTTTTGCATGTCAAAAAGTAATTAATCATAAGAATAAATCTAACGGAAGTGTCCTTTTTGTCCCCCGCCTTTCGAAGAAAGAAGGGGACTATTAAAATGGGTCTGTCTGTCTGTCTGTCCGTCCGTCACACTTTTTGGGACACAATAACTCTCCTTCTAATTGACCTAGAATGTTCAAACTTGGTGTAGGTGTTTATTAGGTCAATGCCTTGATGGAGTTTGAAGATGAGCATTTTCGGCTTAGGGTAAGCAGAGATAAGCAATTTGATTGGTTGATGCTTTGGGACACGATAACTTTAGTTCTAATTAAGTGAGAGAGATGAAACTTGGTGTATAGTTTCATTACATCAATACCTTGACTAAGTTCGATAATGAGCATTTTCTGCTCAGGGTAAGCAGAGCGATAAGCAATTTGATTGGCCGAGACTTTGGAATACAATAACCCTCCTTCTAATTGAGCTAGAATGTTCAAACTTGGTGTAGGTGTTTATTAGGTCAATGCCTTGATGGAGTGTGAAGATAAGCATTTTCTGCTTAGGATAAGCAAAGATAAGCAATTTGATTGGTTGATGCTTTGGGACACGATAACTTTAGTTCCAATTAATTGACAGTGATGAAACTTGGTGTATAGTTTCATTTCATCAATACCTTGACTAAGTTCGATGATGAGCATTTTTTGCTCAGGGTAAGCAGAGCGATTAGCAATTTGATTGGCCGAGACTTTGGAACACAATAACCCTCCTTCTAATTGAACTAGAATGTTCAAACTTGGTGTAGGTGTTTATTAGGTCAATGCCTTGATGGAGTGTGACGATAAGCATTTTCTGCTTAGAATAAGCAAAGATAAGCAATTTGATTGGTTGATGCTTTGGGACACGATAACTTTAGTTCCAATTAAGTGAGAGTGATGAAACTTGGTGTATAGTTTCATTACATCAATACCTTGACTAAGTTCGATGATGAGCATTTTCAGCCCAGGGTAAACAGAGCGATAAGCAATTTGATTGGCCGAGACTTTGGAACACAATAATCCTCCTTCTAATTGAGCTAGAATGTTCAAACTTGGTGTAGGGGTTTATGAGGTCAATACCTTGATGGAGTGCGAAGATCAGCATTTTCTGCTTAGGGTAAGCAGAGATAAGCAATTTGATTGGTTGATGCTTTGGAACACGATAACTTTAGTTCTAATTAAGTGAGAGTGATGAAACTTGGTGTATAGTTTCATTACATCAATACCGTGACTAAGTTCGATGATGAGAATTTTCTGCTTAGGCTACTGAGCAATAAACATTTTGATTGGTCAAACTCTTCTTCTAATTGAGGTACAATGTTTAAACTTGATGTAGATGTTCGTCTTGACTGAGTTCATTGATTAACATATCGATGTAAATCTAAGCAGAGATAAGCAATTTCCTGCTTTGGGACAAGATAACTTTGATTCTATCTGATAGAGAGTGATGAAACTTAGTGTATAGTTGATAATCAATTTGATTGCTTGATACTTTGGAAAAAAATAGATGTGCGATTAATTAATATGTGTCATCTATTTATTTGGGGATTTCGGCGGGGGACATCAGCCTCACTGTTGGCTTGTATTTTTAAGTAAAGCTGTTTTATTGAAGGGAATGAATAATGGTTTTTAATGGCAGATTATTACCCTATGGCTATAGGCCATGACCATAGGCATTATTCCAAGGACCCTAATTAAGTATTGGTCAGATTTGAATGATTGTTCGATAAATAATCCAATTTACATTAACAACACAAATGAAGTGAAAGGTTTTAAAAATTAATTGAAGATTATCTTATTCTAATACTTTGCCATATTCTCCAAGTTTTTATTTATCATCCCTATAGTTATGGCTGAACCTGGAAATTGTATACAAAGTTTATTTTATAATTGATTATAGTAGCCGAGGGTGTTCACCCTTGAGCATTTTGAGAACTTCAAGATAACGTCCAAGACGAACGCTATTTAAAATAATCCCTTTTAACTCCCATAGTATTTAGTCTAGGATGCCAAATTTGGTATCTAACCATATGTTTTAGGGGCCAAGGAATACACTGAAATCGCTCATTATGTTGTGGGGTGATTAGACGATAGTAAAATCCAAAATGCAAGCCAATATGGACTTTTAACAAACTATATATTTCTTGACATAGGAGCATGTAAGTGAGAAGATAACACCAGATGCCTACATGTAGCTATCAGGACTTCCAGGGCGACATGGGACGGCCCTGAAAAGGGGGGCACCAGATGTTTTTTCAATATTTAAAATAACAAATTCTACTTGAAAAACAAGCAAATAACCCCCACAAAACTAGGATAAAATTAAGTTTAATCGTATAGTCGTGTTTCTGACTGCAACCTGTAAGAAAGTCTGCAATCCACCTTCGAAATGCATGCTAGCTTCATTATCATGTACTGAACTTTGTACCAGCAATAACAAAATGAACATGGTGGGTGAATTTTCAAGTTAGTAGATCCTCTCATTCAATTTTATTTCTTCCGTTTATTCAAGTTTTACAAGCTCATCAACTTAACTAGAAATCATTTATTATCGTTAATATTATAGTGAGTTTAATCCGAAAACCGTGTGAATGTCTATTTAAGCCGTTTTCTAGAGAAACGTCGCAATTCTTGAAAGCTTGGAGCATGAAAGTCGGATATGCGTGTTTTCAGTAACTAAACTTGGAAATATAATGAAAGCACTTCTGGTGAATTCAGTTGATGATAAAACATAGATTTCAACACTTAGTTTAAGTTTTTTTCATATCAGAAGCTGTAATAGCCAAACCAACATATTTCAGAGGCAGCAAATTTGAATCCAAAATGGCGGCGAAAATGAGGTCAGATTGTGTGTGTTCTGCATTTATTCAAAAGAGAACATCAAAAACTACCCATATGCCAATTTTCATGCTTTTGACAAAAAAGAGAACGATTCTACGAAAATATCGGCCTAAGCAATTGAACTATTTTAAGAGCTGTCATGTTTATTATGACTATAACATGTTTCGTTTATCGAATTGTAATTATTTGTGGTTAAAATACTTCATGGGTATTTAGTGTTGTTGTAAATGCTTCCATTACCTACAAATAAATGAAAATGGATTGCTTGGACGATTTAGCTGTGGGGTATATTTCGTTGCCTAGCAACCTTTCTTTAGATTTTGAAATTATAGTAACCACTGATTTTTAACAGTTGGGTTAAAAATACAGCTCTGTTTACACCAAGAACACAAATGCACAATTTTAGAAAACAAAATAATACCAGGAAATAACTTGGAGAAATCTTTATGCTTGATTTACTTTTGTGTTTTTTATACGCCCACATGGTGTGAACACTACAGACTTCATTTATCATCAGATTGTTTTGAAATTTGTAAATGTTGTTTACATTGGTGAGCTGAACTACTTAAACTGTCTGATAACATGAACCAATACAATAGAATAAGAAATAAATCCTAATTTTCTATATCTACTGCATTGATTAGAATATCTCTTTGTCTGATATAATATCACCATTTTTGGTTTGATCATTGATCATTAGAATCGACATTGTAATCATCTTTGTCCTTCTGAACTTATGTTTTGTAATAAATAGTAACTGTTGCAAGGAATTAGAGAAATGTGCTCTTGACACACGTTCCTCATTGTCATTATTGTGACATTATCATTTGCGTTATTTTGAGTCATGGTTTTGGAGGCGACTGGTAGATTGGTTATAAGGTTTTATATATATACATATGAAAGGATTTGATCCAACACTTGTCTGTGAAGGCCTGCTAAACCTTGTGGACTTTCCCAGGTTCTCAGGTTTCCTCTTAAAAAATAAAATATATCTTGTTTGTCCTGAAATAACCTATTCAATGATGAATGGATGTTAAACTCGATTAACCCCATGTCCTACTTCCGGTTAGCGCTAGCAGAAAATATTGATATTGCTGATAATTGTTGGTAAAGTGTTTTGAGAATAGACAATCGATACAGATTTGAAATATCAATTGTCAGCCCTACTTTCTGGTTGGGGGGGTGGGGGGTGGAGAGCTGAATGGTTAACGTATGTGCATCAGATCAGTGGGTACGTGACAAGGAGTAGGGTCGCCTGTCCAACCTTGTGGGTTTTCTCGGGGGCCTCTGGTTTCCTCCCAGTGCTAAAGACCCCTATTCACAAGCAAATTAATGAAATAAAATTAAATCATATGTTAGTCCTGAAATGACCTAGTTTGTGTTACGTGGAGTTAAACCCCATTTCTCTCTCTCTCTCTCTCTCTTTCTCTTTTCTTTCTGTGTGATTGTATTTGGAGAATAAAAATCAATATTCATATTTGTAGACACTTTATGTTTAAACGGATATTCCCTTTTTACATGTAAAAAGAACACTATGATGGAAAATCATTGTAATTGTTTCTGCTTACATGTACAATGTATAACTCATAAGAATGAGTTGGAACAAGTTTTATTGTATGTAATGTAGATCTTAGGGTTTTATTATTCAGCCATGATCGATATTATAATATTCTAAAAACAACAGAATGTTTGTTTGCAGTAAAATGTTTTCCGATACGGATGTTTTGCAGGATAAATTCATTTTTTTTCACAGAATAGGTTGAAGTGAGGTCTTTTGTTTTGTTCACCAGAATTGTTCTGACATATTTAATGTCGGCCATTAGTTCAAGGTTTTTCAGTGTCGGTGCTAGAATTTGTGTACCTGATATTTTATTGTAAAATTTTTTGAAATGTTTATTAAACATCTTTTCTCAATGTAATATACATTGAAACTATTTTATCTAAAGGAGCTATGAACACAAATGGGTCGGAAGTTTCTCGGAATGTAATATGAATGGACATAAACTGATATACATTCAATCATTTCTGGCATGCTCGGTGAAATACGCGAAGGGTCCGAATTGAATGGCAATCTTAGGCATCTGGTTATTCCAGTCTACACTGGTAGTATTCTCTCAGTGGGATATGTTAGCCTTGTTCATTGAGTTGCTTCATTACAAAGAGCGCTCGAAAGCATTCTGGCATGCGATTCATTTGCCAATTTAAAAATTTTCATTTTGTCTTAAACATTGGATATCACAAGCCCATCTTTTCACCGTAAATAACAACATCAAATTGATTTAAATTGACCAACTTCTGCAATCACGCAAACAGAATTCAGTGTGTTCAAATTTCAAATATTATTTGCCAGCTATACATGTTTATAATTTTATAACAACTGAAGATACGAAACGTCTGCTGTTAACAACCTATATTATATACAGTAGTGGTTGTTTATTTGTAGTAGGCCTATGTTAATTGAATTGTGGTATAGCCATTTACTGATATCTATATTGTTTATTGACAATTGACATGTGGACAATTCTATATATATTAACACATTATTGTCGACATCATCAACTTTTGAAAAGTATATGTCTTCGTTCGTTTCCATTTTGCTTATTTATAAAGTCACATGACACATGTCTCTTATCACATGATGTTATGTCCATGGAAACTAGTTTACACCCATTGTAAAACGCTCATGTCAACAGCAACTAGTTGCCCCTAGTTGAAAAGAGTTGCATGGGTAACTGATTACAACTGACTGGAACTAGTTGTTTTGAATTGTGAGAGGCACTCATGGCAACCTTTTTCAGTTACATTCAGTTGAAGCCAGTTGCTCCCAGTTGCTGAAACACCAGTTGCTCTCAGCTGTAAGGTCGACATTAAAGCCAACCTTAAGTATTTCATTAATATACCGGTAGACAGCTAAGGACTATCTGTTGACAGTTATCAGTGGATTATCCTTCTTGAAAGAGATAAAACTTTGTAATCTCTTATTGACCCAAATAGAGCTTTGTTAAAAAATTTATTCACTTATCGTCATTATTGATGTTTTACTTTTTTTAAGCTAACTAAAAAAACTCATAAATGCCTTGTTGAAACTAATATCAGATAATTACATTAAACTCTTTAAGATCATATATTGTTATAAGTTTAAACTACCGTAACTTAATTTTTGATCATCTGTGATAATTTAAATTCCTTTTAAAACTGTAATATATTTTTGAGGTGATAGAAATGATGAATTAAAAAAAGAGAGGATATGCTGATCCATGGTGTGGGTTAGGCATAATGATTTTAATAATGACCAAGACTGGACAGAGTTAACTACCCTGGTAGTTAAAAAAAATTAACTAGTCAAATTTGTTTTAACTATACTGACGTCCAAAAGAAAGTATACACACTAAAAGTATGACTAAGTTTTGTTTAGATTAAAAACATTTGATAAAGCATTACTGAGTTTGTCTCTTGCGTCCAAACTCAACATTTCTAAGCAAAATAAAAATGTGAAACAAATTGACATTCTACCCTAATACCGTATACCATGGAAAAACGACTTTGGTTGATGCAGCACAAAATGCACAGTGTATACTTTCTTTTGGACGTTAGTATAGTTAAATTAAAGTTAAAGTTTTAACAAGAAATATTATGTACACTTACAGCAATTTACTAATTTAGTTCAATCCATTTATAATCAATTGAGACATATAACACCGTTCGACTTTCAGGGAATGTAGCTCGTCGACGGGTGTTCTTTAAGTATCAGAAATGAATACAGATTCTTGGAATGGATCTTCAACACTTTATTTCAGCAGCAAATAATTAACAGCAACAATTTAACAACTTATAATTTCCTATATATCGGCCCTCCAAATAGTATGTTCCCTAAGCTGGTCTCTCCAACTAATAATCTCATCTAATTCGTTCGTTTCTGGGGTTTTACGTCCACTTCCACCTAAGGTGATATCATAGACAAAATCTCATCTAACATACATTTGTCTATTTACAAATCAGTTACTTAGAAAGTGTTGACATAAACATATAATTATTGAAGGATTAAGACTTAAGGCATTTAAAACAATAGTTAGATGAGACTTAACAGATCAACCACTTTAGTTGCCAGTCTGTCATAATTTGACTGACAGGTTAATTGGTGTATGACTAACCAAGCATTAATGAAAATTAAAATATATACTTGAAATTTAAAACAGAATTGACAAATAAGAAAATAACAAAACAACATATGACCTAGACATCGGTCATACATACATGTATAAAGTCTATATGGATTTTCACTAAAATTGACTTTTCCAATTATCAAAAACACTTTAATCCCCCTTTAAACTCCAGTGACTTATGCATATTAGAATTACCATCTACATAGCTGGGATGTGTACTCATTAATGCCTCACTGATTCCTTAATCCCCTAAGAAAATAAAACAATTAAATTCTCGATGTGCTATATGATTCACTTGCAAACTACAATATTGTGAAAGATGAATCTCTTAACAGGAATATCAGTCCAAAAAGGTTAAATCCTGTTTAGTATTTACCAAAATGTGAGAAATTTGATATTTTAGCGAAAAATGCAAATGACATGCTGTTGCTTTAACTACAAAGTAACTTGTTGTCTCCTGCCTTTCGAAGAAAGTTGGATGATGGACATTTTCTGCTTAAAGGCTAAATAGAGACTTTAATCTTTTTGGTCGAGCCTTTGGAACACAATAACTCTCCTTTAATTAAGGTAGAATTTTCAAACTAGGTGTAGGTGTCTATGTGGTGAATTACTTTTTTGTCTTACATTTTACATGTACATGTATATAGTGCTTGCTTATTTGTAGCCCAGGTAATGATTGGTTCAGTTAGTATGTTTATTGAACTGTCAGTAAACATTAGTGATATCGTATTTTTATCGAATGGTGTGAAATTGTTGTAAAGTGTATAACACTACCTTGAAGTACGTATAATTTTGTTTGGTCATTCTATGTGCTCTTTGAATATAATTATTTTGGGTATATGATTATGTTAATGAGTTGAAATTTTACTGCCGCCCACAAGTGTTTGCCAAATTGACCTTCAAACTGTACAAACAACTAACAATGGTAAATATACTAAAGGAACAAATTGTGATTTGGATGTGATGGTCTGTAAATATGACAGACGAACTTGAGTTTATGTCCATAAACCAAACTCTAATTTTTTCATATTTTTGTCCCCCGCCTTTCGAAGAAAGCAGGGGACTATTAAAATGGATTCGTCCGTCTGTCTGTCCGTCTGTCTGTCTGTCTGTCCGTCTGTCTGTCCGTCACACTTTTTGGGACACAATAACTCTCTTCCTAATTGAGCTAGAATGTTCAAACTTGGTGTATGTGTTTATTAGGTCAATGCCTTGATGGAGTTCGAAGATGAGCATTTTCCACTTAGGGTAAGCAGAGATAAGCAATTTAATTGGTTGATGCTTTGGGACACGATAACTCTCTTCCTAATTGGGCTAGAATGTTCAAACTTGGTGTATGTGTTGATTAGGTCAATGCCTTGATGGAGTTCGAAGATGAGCATTTTCCGCTTAGGGTAAGCAGAGATAAGCAATTTGATTGGTTGATGCTTTGGGACACGATAACTTTTAATTGAGCTAGAATGTTCAAACTTGGTGTATGTGTTTATTAGGTCAATGCCTTGATGGAGTTCGAAGATGAGCATTTTCCGCTTAGGGTAAGCAGAGATAAGCAATTTGATTGGTTGATACCTTGGGGCACGATAACTCTCTTCCTAATTGAGCTAGAATGTTCAAACTTGGTGTATGTGTTGATTAGGTCAATGCCTTGATGGAGTTCGAAGATGAGCATTTTCCGCTTAGGGTAAGCAGAGATAAGCAATTTGATTGGTTGATGCTTTGGGACACGATAACTTTAGTTCTAATTAAGTGAGATTGATGAAACTTGGTGTATAGATTTATTATATGAATACCTTAACTAAGTTCGATAATGAACATTTTTTGCTGAGGGTAAGCAGAGTGATAAGCAATTTGATTGGTAGAAACTTTGGAACACAATAACTCTCCTTCTAATTGAGGTAGAATGTTCAAACTTGGCATAGGTGTCTATTAGGTGAATGTTTAAACTTGATGTATATGTAGATGTTCATTAGGTGAATGTCTTGACTGAGTTCAATAATTAACATTTCGAGCTGAAGCTAAACAGAGCTAATCGATTTCATTTGTCGATGGTTTGGGACAAGATAATCTTGATTCTATCTGATAGAGAGTGATGAAACTTAGTGAAAAAAATAAATGTGCGATTAATTAATATGTGTCATCTATTTATTTTGCAATTTCGGCGGGGGACATCAGCCTCACTGTTGGCTTGTTTTTTATTGCTGTGTATAGCCAAGGTAATAAATGATAATTACCACTCTTATTTATTCTTCAAAAGACAGGGGACTATTGAAATGGGTCTGTCCGTCCGTCCGTCACACTATTTGGGACGCAATAACTCTGCTTCTAATTGAGCTAGAATGTTCAAACTTGATGTATGTGTTTATTAGATAAATGCCTTGATTGAGTTCGAAGATGAGCATAGGGTAAGCATATTAAGCAATTTGATTGGTTGATACTTTGGGGCACGATAACTTCAGGTCAAATTAAGTGAGAGTGATGAAACTTGGTGTATAGTTTCATTACATTAATACCTTGACTAAGTTCGATGATGAGGGGGTGGGGGTGGATAGCCGAATGGTTAGCGCGTGTGCGCTTTATGAAAAGGTCTTTCATTGAGTTAACTGGTGTGGTTTTGATTCCCAACTGTATGTGACAAGCAGGGTCGCCTGTCCAACCTCGTGGGTTTTCTCTGGGTCCTCCTGTTTCCTCCCACTTAAGACCCCTACGTGCAAGCGAATTATTGAAATAAAATTGAACTGTATGTTAATCCCGAAATGACCTAGTTTGTGTCGAGTGGACGTTAAACCCTATTTTCTGCTTAGGCTAAGTAGCGATAAGCAATTTGATTGGTCAAGACTTTGGTGCATAACAACTCTGCATTTAGTCGAGGTAGAATGTTTGAACTTGATGTAGATGTTCATTAGGTGAATTTCTTGACTGCATTCAGTGATTACAATTTTCCACTAAAGATAAGCAGAGCTAAGCAATTTCATTGGTCGATGCTTTGGAACATTATAACTTTGATTCTAACTGATGGAGAGTGATGAAACTTTGTATATAGTTTCACTACCAGTTACTTCAAAACCTGACTGGGTCTGATCGTGAACATTTTATGCTTAGACTAAGTATAAATAATCAGTTTGATTGCTCAATACTTTTGAAAAAGATAAATGTACAATTAATCAATATGTTTTATCTGTTTATTTTGGAATTTCGGTGTGAGACATTTAGCCTCACTGTTGGTTTGTTTATATTGTATTTGGAAAGATTACGAATCCACTACATTACTTTCATGCCTTTTGTATGATATTATGGTCTGCCACATTTTTATTTCTATAGAATTTGTATTAAACATACATTATGCAAGAACTAAATCTGCCTATTCCAGGTCTTTCTTTAGGCCTGAAATGTTATCTAAATTATTAATTAGACATTAATTAACTTATCCAGACCATAATCAACTCTCGGTGTCATCGGTAGCCTGCGATATTTACTGGATTAGGATCCGATTTGCTGCTCAACTTTCATTCATGATTTAATCATGAAATGGATAATCAAGACTATGTTTTTTATCGTACAGACTTTAGTAATGATAAATGATGATCAAGGATAGGATGGAAATTTAATCGCTAAATTCTCGTTTCAGAGTGGATCAATTTGACTGAAAATTTCAGCAAATTCCCTTTACATTATCTAGTGTTTAATTATTATAGTGAGAACTTCCAGCTCTTTATCTAATCTCCAATTAAATGTATCTTTATTAAATCTTCTATGGTCATGTTTAAGTAGTTATTACTAAGCTAAAAACTGCTCAGTTTAAATTAGTGTTTTATTCACATAATTAAATTTGGTATTTATGGTCATCAATAAAATCGGTTATTATTTTTTATGTGACTGTGTTCATCTGTTAGCTATTTGCATGTGCATACTCTGCTGCAGAGTTAAATACATGTCTTGCAACCCACATCAAGTGTAAAGGAAAGCTTAATATTGAGTCAGAATGTTTTTTTAGTTACCTTTTGTTACACTTTTGGGACTTTATGATGACAACACTGATTCAACTGCATATCATACTTTTATTGTTCTTCAAACATATATCAAGTACAAAATATCTTATAGTTGAAGACCCCGTAAATAGCTTGTGTGGAGGGAACCATGGTCCTAGCTTCCAACTAACTTACATGTACATGGCCGTTGTCCGGTCTGAACTCCTAGATGCCCTTACCTTGACTGAATAATCTCCTTTGGATTTCTGCTTATAATCGAAAAGATGATCGAAAAGATGATGCAGCTGGCTATATTGTATCATAACTTGGACCAGGGGTAGTAACTAATGACTCCCCCCCCCCCCCGTAAAAAACTTGTCGACCATAAAAACAATAGACAATAGATATACATTGTCCGTCAATTTTACAGCACCCCTGAGAACACTTCCCGCCCCCCTCAGTGCTCCGTTGCTCCGAGTTAGTTACGGCCCTGTACTTGCTTTTAAAATATAAGTGCCTGACAAATTGACGCTGACAAATCTTTAATTTGTCGGTGACAAGTGGCTTATTTCCCATCTTACTAATAGGGTTATAGTATTATCACTGCAGTCAATGCACTTCAGATTTTGTCTTTATTGCCGAAATAGTTTTAGTATTATAAATTTTAAATTATTTCAAAAAAAAGCTTTTGGAAAAAGTGTATTTGACATAGTTATTAAGGGTGATATAGTTTCATCCCAGGCCCAGGGTTGTGTTCATATCATGGGCGCAGATCCCGGGACGCGTCCCCACCAATATTTTTAGTGGTGGGGACATGATATACTGTGTCCCCACCACTTATTTCCGATGTTTTGCTTACTGTTTATATTTTGAAATTGAAATCATTCCAGAGCTTTTATTGACATTTCAGAAAGTGTAGAGTTGGTCCCAGGCACTTGAGGCCAGGGTGCTTGAAGTTATACAGCTGCACCCGGTGACCGATTTTTATTTAACAGGGAATATGTGATAATTCATATTATAACAGTAAATAATTAAAATATTCCATAGGGATTATAATAATATGTATATGTAGGTGTGCATATCTGATACGCTGGGTATTAAATAACTGAGATTTTGTTTTTATCTGGTATACTGGATGATAAATCACGCAAATTATAAAATTCCAAACGCGAAATTTCTAACATAACATTACCACTGTCACATTCAAAATAGATAATATAATACAACTGGTACTATGTGAATCATTGAAATAGCTCTGGGAACAATATAAACAGCTAGATTTAACTTTTTAAAAAAAGCGAAAAGTTATATTTCAATGTGGTCGCCATTTTTTAATTTTAACGTGGGAAACTTCGCCTTTGCCATCGGATTTTTAATCACCAATGATTTACATTTATTTCAATTGGGATTGAATATTGATATGTTTAGCTGTGTGTGTGGCTTGTTTTAGTTTATATAAATTAAAAGATTTGTAAGCCTGTAAATTTGTGTATCCAATTGAATACACATTTTGCTCAAAGACTTTACGTAGTCTTCGAACACTACTGGGAATGGAGGCGGAGCTGAAATCTCAGTAGTGTAAATATTTCTAGTTCTTGTAGTGTACATGAGAGAATAAATCGTTAACGGTGGCTTGAAGATTTGTCTTTAGATTAGATTTCGTATCATTTGCTGCCTCAGGGATTAGAATTGTTTGCCAGAAAATGATGCTGAAAATACCCACAGAGTGCGTTTTAGAACGTCTAGTTTTCAAAAAATTTCGGGGGAGGAACCCCGAACCCCCCTCTTTACCAATATTCGCCCGCGCATGGACTGTCCCCACCACTAGTTTTTGGCGATCTGCGCCCCTGGTTCATATGGAAAAAAAATTCAGAAATTAGTATTTTAATTTCAAACAAGATTGCACAGATTATTATCCCTTCTCTACACAATTCTGATAAAAAAAAAAGTCTGCTAAATGATAAAAATCGCCAAAGGAAAAGAAAATTTAGCTGCCACAATAAGATGGGATATATATGTACATGTAAGTTATATGGCTGTACAAAGAAGCCAGTAACTACTGTTCAGTCAGACCTTGTTTAGACTGGGTTTTCAGTTATTCTATTTAACTATTTCAAGATTGTCTGAGCATAACTGATCAGGGCTGATCTTGAGTCTTTAGGAAATTTGAAGCTTCATTTTAAATTTAGGGGTAGCCAAAAGCCTGTACAGGACTGACAAGGAAATGGTGTCTAATCATTCAGATAGGATAATAAACATAGGTTCTGTGTACTAATTTCACTACATATACAAAAGAGTTGGTATAGGTCCAGAATGTCTCATAATTTCGCAGCTGAAGCCCAGAAACGATTAACTAGAAAATCACAAAACATTATATTATAAATGTTAACATACTTTATTGGGGAATTCATTGCCTTATTTTATTCGTTAATTACCAACTAAGACTGCATTTAGGAAACAATATTCAGCACCCAAATTACAATAATTTATCATTCTTTCCAGGAGATATGTTAGGAATTGAAAGGTAAAATTAGAAATGGATGGTTCAAGCAACTCATCATGGCTGCCTTTACCATCCAATTCGGAGGCACAAGACACTCAGGTAAGAAAGTATCATCTTCTTTTCAGTCTCACACATGTTCAGGGGATAGTTAATTATAAACTGTCCGAAGTAGAGACATCTTTAATTTGTTGGTGAATTTCAACATAACTTGATTATGGTTCTGACCAATTGCAACAATCCCATTTTTTTTTTGTAGCATTGATTTAGTACCACAATGTTGTCTTGCTTTAAATTTAAAGGGTCATGAACTGTACACTTAATTTCATGTCATTTCAAACTCCAATCATTCCATACCATTCCATACGGTCATTGTTTTTGTTTTAAGAGTTATTTGAACAAACTTTTCAAATGTCTCATAAATGGATCTATATTATAGATACAAACTGATATAAAATCATTTATTTTTAACAATGATTTAAACAATGACATAGTTTTATCCTCTTGTTCCTAGTGAGGTAGATATTGATCATGTCTATTTGAAATTTATTGTTCTGAAAAATATGTCTATTTCAGAATATTACATACTAAGTCTTATGACATTATTTAAAACATCTTTGTAATTCTTTGTGGGAGGCCTTATGCAATTAGAAAACCATTAATTTCTATATTTATATGCCACTTGTAGTATGTACATGTACATAATGTATATATTTAATAGTAGATCATCATAATGTTATTTTGATTCAATTAAGGACGCCTGTAGCGATTTGAAATCATTAACGTTAATTATCCGGTTGTCTCTTGTGAATCTCACCAACATTAGATGTCCCATTACGCGTACTATTGTTTCTATGCATTTAAATCTATTTATTGAGTTTTTAAAAGACTTTATATTGAGTTAAGTACAACATTGCTTCTAAACTAAATAAAATGTTTTATATATACCTCGCCTTATATGACATCTGTCACTACTTCTAGTCACAAAAAATGAACATTATCGTTTTTACAGTTTTGCAGGTAAAATGATAGGCATAGATAATACACAATACAAGAGACTTGATAACAATAAGTAAAAATGAAAATGTCTAATAATAGATAAGAAATACAACACATAATGAACTAATACTATTGATAATAATCAGGTTGTTGGAAAGCTCCCAAATAGCAAAGTGTGTTCTAAAGACAAATGAAAAAAGGAAAAGCAAATCAGTTCCCACTGTTTATTAGCTTGTTTCATTTTTTTTACCCCCACATAGAAATATGGTCATATATTGACATTCCATCTGTTGTCCACAAGTCTAGAGGCTAAAGTTATCATCCAATTGACTTGAAATTTGTTCAAGAGATGAAGAAACCTATTGATTTTCAACAATGTTTGATCAATGTGAACACGGGACCTCAGTCCTTCACCACTGACTGACAAGGGGGAACCAATCTGGAAAATCCTTTTAAACTTTCTCGGCCTACACCGGGTTCGAATACGGAGCCACCAGGTTATCGAGTCAACTGAGCCACCGTTATTCCCTTGACAGCTCAAACAGCTCAAGTTATTATCTTATTACTGGTATGGTGGGTTGGGTTGCCGAATGCTTATCGATTCCTTCACCACTGACAAGGTTTCTGAGTCAGTGAGGTGTATTTGAGACAGTGTCGGTGTTTAACGATCTTTTCCATTCTTACTTTAAGGACATTTTAAGACAATCTGTGTAATTTAATGTAATTTATAAAGTTTCTTTAAGTTATCTTATCTTCTTTGTGTAACGGTAGTGATGTTTGACATTATCAATTTCGTCCACCATCACATCCGTTACACGTAAAATCGGAGATCAAACTGTTATCAATTAAATTTGCGTGATTCTTTGTTCGATCACCCGAATGTGTGGAATGGCTGTTCATTTTGAGCGCAAAGCAGGTGGCTTTGGCATCTGTAATATCCTCTTCTTTTTTTTGCCAAATTCTTGTAATAATATAACGGACGTGATTTTGGCATAACGGACGTGACAACAACAGAAGTTTAAGGATGGAATTTACTTATCGTGTCCCCGCATCGGCCATTCTTAATTACCCGTATGAACAGTGTGTGGAACAAGGGAGCTAATAACCGCAGAAGAGCCATGAACGGGACGGGATATATTTATCATCAATCATCATAAAGGCAAATAACAGACGTGATTTTTTAACAGAATCTCAAGGAGACGATCGAAAATGTGAATAGTTTCTTCTCAAATGTACATCATATCACTCAAGTACATGTATACCTCTTCATTTGTAACATAAACATAAATATAGATACAGGTGATGAGCCACACTTTCAATGCAGTAAAAAAATTGTTTTATTTTTTAAACAGAATTTGTAACGTCCCTTACACACTTGTAAAACAGTTTTTTTATTGAAAAATACTAAGATTGTTGGAATTTGACACTCCTTCAATTTAAGATACAACTTGTAGATTTCAATCCATGTCTTCAGTATCAAAATACTTAACTTTTTTCAAAAGAGAGAGAGAGAAATGGGGTTTAACGTCCACTCGACACAAACTAGGTCATTTCGGGACTAACATGGTTTAATTTTATTTCAATAATTCGCTTGCGCGTAGGGGTCTTTAGCAGTGGGAGGAAACCGGAGGACCCGGAGAAAACCCACGAGGTTGGACAGGCGACCCTACTCCTTGTCACGTACAACCAGGGAATCGAAACCACGCCAGTTGACTCAATGACAGACCGTATGATACAGCGCGCGCGTGCTAACCATTCGGCCATCCAACCCCTTTTTCAAAAGAACAAGGGTATTTTTGTCACAATAAATACTTTATTTGTACTATTTTGATCATTAAGTTGTGATTATTGTACTATTTTGATCATTAAGTTGTGATTATTGTCTCATTATATATATTATTTTGTGTATAGCCATATCAAAAATTACACCGGATTTGTTCCAGTATCGAAGAAAATCAATTCAAGCAAAACCAAGTGTTAGCTCTACACCTTATCGTGGCCTGTGTCATATACTTGTCAAAGATTTACAGCTAGGATTTCCTTTAATCTCATTTAAACCCAATTATAATTCCCACTTGTAATTTCAAGTCGAACCTGTCTATGTCCCTCACATTGAAGACATTATTAAAGTAACCAAGATATCCATGGACTGAAAATCAATATGTTTACCATTTCTACCAATATGAGAGACACAACAGTTTTTAGAAGTTTATAATCCCACATCTGCTGATACAGATATAGAAATCCAAGGCCTCAAGTGGAAATGAATTGAAATGGGGTTTTCTGCACCAACCTAGCTAATGAATACAGTCTTTGACCCCTAGATCATAAAGTCTGTCATGAATGTGGGTGTTGTGATTTTGATCCTGTGCTTGTACATGACATGAGAGTAGGGTTGTTTCCTAACCCGGTATGATACTCTTTTCCCACTGCTAAAAAAGAACCCTGTGTCTAAGTGAATTATTGAAGTATAAACTATACCATATTTTAATTCCAAAATGATCTAGTTGGACGTTAAACTCAATTTTTGTCTCTCTCTGAATTGTAATTTTGCAGTATTTTACCATCTCTGCTTTATGAACTAGTTGTGTGTTCTTTTGGTGCTGGGAGCTGCAGTGGCTCAGGGAGTATGATGTCGGTTTACTGACCTGAAGGCCCTGTGTTCCGCCTTGTCATTTGGTGTAGAACACAGGGGATCTGGCAAAGGACAGTGTATAGTTGTTCAGCTGGGACGAAAAACTGAGGTCTTGTGTACACATAGGTGTGTTCGCAAAAGATTTGAGGTCCCGTGCGCCCACGATATAAGAGTAGGCCGTAGCACACTGTACAGCCCAGTTGGAGCAGAACAGTAGAATGTTAAACCCCATTTTATTTCATTTCCATTTCACTTCTTTTGGTGCAGTTGTAAACTGCCCTCCTGGCTGGATAACCAATCTCATGTCTCTTAATAACCATCTATTGTTGACTAAAATTTATGTGTATTATTGAGAATAGAAAGAACTATATCGGATCGACATGAAATTTATATTACGATTATTGTGACAATACATGTATATATATGTACATTTTATTATTTGAATAATATTTACAGGGTTCTTTATACACTGTAACCAGGGTTTCATTTAATCTTGTATATCTAGCACTAATTTCTTTCACATTCGTTTAATATCAAATCTTTGTTTATAAATTCGTAAATACACAAGATTAAATAATACCCGGATTCCAGTGATAACTGCTGGTCAAATTTGGAGATGAATAATTGTGATCTGGAAACACATATTAAAGACAGATTGTAGACTGCCAGCTGCAGTTAAAGGACAATATTGGTGTCAACCATTGTCACATATGTGATAGAACTGGTTAAACACGTTCCGAATATAAATTTAACACAAAGATCATTGCTACAATAGATGCGTAAGAAGATTTGAAGAAGCGGAAGTCACGAAAGCAAGAGAAAAACACTAGTCACCTTCTATATAACTGACTGTCAGTAGATGAGAGAAAACCAAAATAATAAAAAAAGTCAGTGCATTACCATGGAATGTATGGGCTATTTCTATTTTTCTTGTTTTCTCTTATCTAGTGACATTCAATAATTTTTTGGTCTTCGAAATTCAGCTGTGTATCTGTTATCACTCGTTACTTCAGTCAATTATATAGAAGGATAACTTGTGTTTTCCTTTTGCTTTTGTCACTTTCGTTTCTTCAAATTTTCGTTACGCATTTATCGTAGCAATGATCTCTGTTTTTAAATTATGTTTGCAACGTGTTTATCCAGTTCTATAACATTATGTGATAATGACTGACACCAATATTGTCCTTAAAGCCTAGTTAGATACATTGATAATGGCCTCCTGTCAACCATTCAAAGTTTAAACCTTGCCATTTAAACCTTGCCATGTTGTTTGTTTTCACTTTCCATTATTTTCTTAACAAAGACATCATTATTTGAAGTAATGAATGATAAATAATTAAGTGTCTGTAATCTATACTAATGTCCAAAAGAAAGTATACACTGTGCATTTTGTGCTGCATCAACCAAAGTCGTTTTTCCATGGTATACGGTATTTGGGTAGAATGTCAATTTGTTTCACATTTTTATTTTGCTTAGAAATGTAGAGTTTGGACGCAAGAGACAAACTCAGTAATGCTTTATCAAATGTTTTTAATCCAAACAAAACTTAGTCATACTTTTAGTGTGTATACTTTCTTTTGGACATCAGTATACATATATATACATGTAAAAGAGAAAGTTTGTTTGTTTGTTCGCTATTGGAAACTGAATTTTTGAATTTTTAAATAACTTCATAACTAGCTTTCTACATGAAATTTAACAATGTTGTTGATTTTGTATTTGGTGCTTTGGGAGTTATGGTGGCTTGTTGAGTAAGACGGTGGCCTGGTAACCTGGAGGTCCCGTGTTTGATCTCTGTGTTGGCCAAGAAAGTTCATCAGGATTTTCCGGCGTTGTTCTTCCTTGTCAGTGGTGCAGGACGGGACGACATATAGTTGTTCGGATGGATCGAAAACCTGAGTTCCTGTGTACACATTGGCGTGCACATAAAAGATCCCTTGGCAGTTGGAATTCGATATAAGAGTAGGCCGCAGTGCCGCTCTCCGGGCAAAATTTCCCAGTATGGCGTATGCCCGTCTTCATTAGCCCAGTAGAACAGTAGGATGTTAAACTCCATTTCATTTCATTTCTATTTGGTGCTTTACATGACATTCACAACTAATGATTATTGCATTGTTATGGATGTTATGAGGAGTATTTTAACATCAAAAAAAACATTCTAAAACATAACATACTTTTCTAGATTGGCTCATACATTACATGTACCTACTGGAAGACTCGTTATTTTTCAGAGCAGAACAGTAGAACGTTAAACCCCATTTTATTTCATTTCCATTTCACTTCTTTTGGTGCATTTGTAAACTGCCCTCCTGGAATGTATGGGCTATTTCTATTTTTCTTATTTTCTCTTATCTTGTGACATTCAATATTTTTTTGGTCTTTGAAATTCAGCTGTGTATCTGTTATCACTCGTTACTTCAGTCAATTATATAGAAGGATAACTTGTGTTTTCCTTTTGCTTTTGTCACTTCCGTTTCTTCAAATTTTCGTTACGCATTTATCGTAGCAATGATCTCTGTTTTAAAATTATGTTTGGAACGTGTTTATCCAGTTCTATAACATATGTGATAATGACTGACACCAATATTGTCCTTAAAGCCTAGTGAGATACATTGATAATGGCCTCCTGTCAACCATTCAAAGTTTAAACCTTGCCATTTAAACCTTGCCATGTTGTTTGTTTTCACTTTCCATTATTTTCTTAAGAAAGACATCATTATTTGAAGTAATGAATGATAAATAATTAAGTGTCTGTAATCTACATATATATAAAAGAGAAAGTTTGTTTGTTTGATCGCTATTGGAAACTGAATTTTTGAATTTTTAAATAACTTCATAATTAGCTTTCTACATGAAATTTAACAATGTTGTTGATTTTGTATTTGGTGCTTTGGGAGTTAAGGTGGCTTGTTGAGTAAGACGGTGGCCTGGTAACCTGGAGGTCCCGTGTTTGATCTCTGTGTTGGCCAAGAAAGTTCATCAGGATTTTCCGGCGTTGTTCTTCCTTGTCAATGGTGCAGGACGGGACGACATATAGTTGTTTGGATGGATCGAAAACCTGAGGTCTTGTGTACACATTGGCGTGCACATAAAAGATCCCTTGGTAGTTGGAATTCGATATAAGAGTAGGCCGTAGTGCCGCTCTCCGGGCAAAATTTCCCAGTATGGCATATGCCCGTCTTCATTAGCCCAGTCTGAGTAGAACAGTAGGATGTTAAACTCCATTTCATTTCATTTCTATTTGGTGCTTTACATGACATTCACAACTAATGATTATTGCATTGTTATGGATGTTATGAGGAGTATTTTAACATCAAAAAAAACATTCTAAAACATAACATACTTTTCTAGATTGGCTCATACATTACCTACTGGAAGACTCGTTATTTTTCTGGCAAAATTAAGTCTATATAAGATAATCATCTTGATAACTAGGCTAAATGAAATATAAATCAAATGATTAATCATCAATTTCAGTGTGCATCATTCAATAAAATTGCTGTGAATATCAACACTTTCTAAAGATTTAAAGGAGCTAAATCGCTAATAGTAATATTGACACAAATGGGTTGCAACGCATATCATAATGTAATATGAATGTATATAAACTGATTTACATTCAATTGTTTCTGTTTTTACCATAATTTCTTATCAGTTATGTTGGGTGAAAAATGGCAATCTCTAGCATCTGGTTATTTCAGTCTACACCGATAGTATTTATTGTGCATGCTCTCCAGATAAGAATATGGGGGTCACCGTTTGACATGACTTGTGGAATATGTCTAGCCTTGTTCTTTGAGTCCCTTGTTACAAATGACACTGAAACACATTATGGTACACGTATTATGGTACACGATACGTGTACCAATGATAAAATGCTTATTTTGTCTTAAATTTGGATATCAGAAGCCCATCTTTTCGTGCTAAGATCACAACAATTGATTTAAATTGACAAATAATTTGTGTTTTTAATGTCAATGACATTGAATGATATTGAGCTACTTTAATTTGGCTCAAAAACTTGATTAGTAGATCAAACAGCTTTAGTAACTTACTCTCCTATATGATGTATTTCAAATAGAATAATGCATTCTGACATTATCCTGCAGAAAACCTGAAAAGTACCAGATCAAATACAAAACTTGAATTTGTGCATTAAGGGCTACTTATAGTATTTCTAGGAAGATCTAGTTTGTTCCTAGAAGAATGAAAATTTTTGCTGTCCAATTTTGAAATTAACTTTTGAAAGAAAAACATTTCCGAAGTAGGTTTGTTAAACTGTTAGACCATGCATAGTGAAAAATTCGAACCAATCATGTTGGACATGTTGGACTCCTAGCTTGTTGCTATAATGTTTGGAATCCTGGAACTGTCCAAAACAAACCATATACAGGATGAAAATAACATTAAAGTCTACAGGGAAATAATTAGTAGCTCTATAGCAAAAAGTGAAATTTTTGTAACTTTAATGAGTTTTCGTATCAACCCAAAATTTAAAAGAAAAAACGGTGTGTATAAATCCTCTTATTGTCACAAAAACATCTCTCATTACCTGATCATTCACGATAAAATGTTGTTGTGGTATTGTGAGTTTGTTTGTTTTGGGAGTTATTTAAACTGATTTCCTTAGTATTTTAATCCCGAAAAAACTTCCTTTCACCCAAATATAAGCATTCTGACATTTTCATCTGTAAAATAATTCTGTTCTCACAATTGAAATACAGAAAACTTCTCAAGATTTCTAAGAATAACATTCTTACTGCAATATTAGGTTACATTTATAATAATTTTTTTTTTTTTCTGAAATTTCGTTATAAAGTTTATGTTTAATTTTAAACCATGTTACCATTCCTCAGGATTTGTGTTAACAAAATATTAAACTCCCAATCCTTGATCACATATTTATTCTTGTCTGTGGATTTAACAAGTAGTTTATCCAGTGTAAGTTGTAGTTTCTCTTTTTCGATATTACGCCACTTTGTCAAAATTTCAGCCATCCAAAATTTTGTCAAATTTTTATGAAATTATTTAAATTTTGGCTAGACAATTGATTGTTAGGATATGCATATCTATAACATATCTTTCCAAGTTGGCCACTCTTTGCAATGCTTTGGGCATTATTGCCAAATAATCGCTCCAAACCTTGTATTGGATTAGAAGGATACACATCAGTGTCATTCCCCATGTCTGGTCATCAACCCATTGTCCACAATTGCTTGAGGACACCCTAGTGGCTAAAGTTACCATCCGATTGAATTGAAATTCATACATGGTGGTAGATTAATGTGTTTTTTAATTTCAATAGGTTTTGGATAATTAATGCCAGAAAATCCTGGAAAATCCTAATAGACTCCCTTGAAATCCAATTGGTAAGTCCCTCCATCAAAGTATCATGAAATAGAATGATGACTGTTTATTTTTGGCATGGGCAAAGGTGGTCCGTGCTCATGCAGAGCCTATACATGATCGAGTCTAGGAGAGAGCCTATACATTTAAAAAAGTAGATTTCCTTCAGAAATGGCCTCAGATGCAAGAAATCCCCCCATACCCTCTCAAAGTTCTGAGGTCTGTCACGCCCCCCCCCCACCCCCCCACCCCTCCCGGATCATTTTCTGCATCCACCATTCTGAAAAACAGAAGAAAAAAACAATCAGTTTCCTGAGGGAAAAAGTTTAGTGAATCTATCAGAGGTTTTGCTTTCCTATTATGGTCAAGGCTAGAAATTATACAATTTCAATTGACCATTATATATTACCCATTATGTGAGAATCTGTTATTTACAAATTTATTTTATGACAAAAGTCTATTAAGGTATCTAGTGATTTATGTGTAGTAGTGACGATCCGAAAAAACTTCAATTGTTTGATTGAAGGGGTGACAATGAAGGCATGCGCTGAACAAAAATAGATTACTGAGTGTTTATATCACTGCTTTGAACAATATATTCGAATATGTTGTCCTAGAATTGATTATCAAGATCTGTGACAGTCAGTGTAGATAATCGCAACAATCAATATGTTTGCGCAACTCTGCACTTACATTGTGTTGTATTGGTGTACTGTTTTGTATGTTGCTTGGCAGTTATGATGCATTTTATTGCATGTATATACCTTTAGTAATTGTGATTTGAAGAAATTAACAGAACATAATTATAGATAAGTAAGCTATGAAATTGATATTATTAATAGCTTATAGCTGTGAAATTGATGTTAATAACCTATATTAGCCTACTTATAAATCAAAAGCAATGTACATAGCAAATGCGGATTTAAGGGAGGAGCTGGGTGGGTGGGTTTGACTGCCCCCCCCCCCCCCATGAGACTATCTAAGCTCCCCCCTGGCCCCTAAGGTTCACACAAAAATAAAAAATAAAAATCAATAACAATCAATAATATGACCTTGAATAAAACTGCTTTCCGGTGAAATAACAATCGGCGAACAACTATATGGGCAATATGATCTACCGTTGGCACTCAGTGTTATTTTATTAGGTATTTTGTTGGCATTCATAATGGGGTGGGATTGTGGATGGTGCCCTAGATTTTGAACTGCTCCCCGGTACTTGGTTACTCTTCTTAAAAGCTGATTTTGAAATTAAAATAAACACTTTACATAACTTGAAGTGGCTATTTTTTAACTGTCACTCATGTCATATCATTATTTCTTTTTTTTTACCATTGAGCTGTATTGTTTCCCTTTAAAATATGAAATTTTATTTAGCTTAAATAGTTCTGTTCTCTTTTTTCTCCTTCATTGCTCCTACCACTATTTTTATACGTCCTTAACTATTTTTATACACCCTTATTACAGTACAGCCAAGAACATGTTAGTAGATGTATTTTGCCTGGCAAGTTATCTTATTGTAAGGTTTGCCATGCCATTTCTTGGTATAAACTTAAAGGCTCAATACCACTCTTGTTGTAACTGAATAATATGTCCCAATCTTTATTCTGGTCAACAAATTGTACTATTTTACAATATTCCAATTAATTGATGATACAAATTTCATCTTAACACACCTAATTTAAAAAATTGGAAAAATTCAACTAAATGATTTGAAAAGCCTGACGTAAAGCTTTTCAAATGTGACTTGGATTTAAAAATATTTTTGAACCCTCTGGACAAGTAAAATAGGATTTAATGGATAATTTACACAACAGGTAGGACACTAACACATCTAGTACAAAGAATAAGGCTATTTTTTATTTTCTGGAGCTGTCAAGCCAGCAAGAGTGTTATTGTCCCTTTAACACCTTCATCATTTTAAAGATGCATTCTATATAGCTAAATCTGATTATTTCAGTTTTTAATGTTATAT
Source organism: Patella vulgata (assembly GCF_932274485.2). NCBI lineage: Eukaryota > Metazoa > Mollusca > Gastropoda > Patellidae > Patella > Patella vulgata. The sequence continues at coordinate 68,968,422 of NC_065881.2, forward strand.
AAATTATTATTTAGACCTTTATTAACATCAACTCTCTAGACTATTGAATGGCCGAGATTTAAATGGTTATAAACACCTGCGATATATTAAAATTTAACAATAAAAGTCTCAGTTGTCAAGTACCATTGATAGGTTAATGAATAATCTACACCGTAACTTTGCTTAGAATAAAGTACCAGTAATTTGAATGAAATTTTCAATATATTCATTTTTCATTATCTATTTTTGAACTATTATAGCAAGAACGGCCAGCTGGCTTGTTATCTAAACTTTACATAATGCATCGTTGAATTAGAAAACAGTCTTAAAAGGATTTTGCTTCGGGTGACTGTACAAATAGAAAATCTTCTTATTGTAAGGCTTTATAATCAACAAGATTATCTGTGTTCATGATGACAGTTACTGATATATTTTCTGAATTAGATCTGAAAGCTACCATATTGTATTGATTTATTTATCCCATGAATGAATAAAGGTCTTGTCTATTTTTCAAATCATAGAAAACACTTTATCTTTCCTATAAAATGTAAACAACCACATTTTATGTTGAAGTTTGTCTTTATTCCTATCTTTAAAATTATCAGTTTAGAATACTGCTACATTTTATGATGAACTTATTGCCCATGTCACTCAAACCATGAAAATTTATCATATGAGGAGCTGCTGGAATTGTTAATAAAATTAGTCTTATCACACAAGATGAATTGAAATTTAATGCCCGAATTATAACTATTTTTAGAAGCACTGAATATTTTGAAAAATACTTTAAAGTGCCAAATATATACACTTGTTGAGATTGCATTATCTGAGATCATCTGGATCTATGTAAATGGTTATAATTCGGGCATTAAAACATATGCTTTGATGGTATCTATGAAGAGCAAAGAATGTTGTGAGAAGCCATAACACATCTCAGAAACTATAGTATTTATAATGTTAGATAATGTGACATTCACAGGAGGTGTCGACCGTGTCATAACTCTGTGAAAATTTGGTATGTGACCCAACTGTGTTGTGTCCATACTTTTGTTTAACTGATTTATAATTCCATCTTTTATTTCTAAATTTTCAAAAGTTTTGATGGAAGCAATAACCATCCAATAATACGAGCACAAAATATTTTAGAATATTATTTTGTCATTAGCTCCTGGACTATTACAGAATTTACAGTCATCCATATTTAAGTTAGCAAATGGAGAACTAATAGTTAATAAATGGTTAAAAACTCAAATACCTCAGAGCAATCGGTGCTGTTATATATAGTCACTTATTTATAATTCTTGATGACAGGGTCTATGGAGTAAGACTAGTAATTGTTTCACCTCATATCATAGTAGACAAATGTAGTCCGTCTATTTATAACAATTCTTTCTCCCCCCCCTCCCTCCCTTTTCCCCCTTTTTGGTCAACAATCCAAGAAGAATGTTTGAATTTATATTTTGTGCCGGGTTCTGAGTGTTATTTATGATTTTGAGGCGGACAGAATAAGAAGTAAACAGACATGGAAATCACCTACTAACAACTCACAGCCTATAGACTCCTTTGACCAGGCCAAGAAAAAAATAAGTCTTTATCAGATGATTGTGACATGTTGCGCTTGTTTCAAAAAAAATTTTAGCATTTCAATTACTATGCCCATGTGGTGCTAAATACATATTTGTTTCAGCATTGTGTTGGGTTGCCAACCTTTGCCTGTAAGGGGGTGCTCATTAAACAATATTGGAAATATTTATAAGCAGAATGTAATAGTATAAGATAAAAAACAACTTTTGTGGAAACACCAATAGCAAACGTACTTGGAATATATTTTTTCTGTTTTGTTTTAATCAACAGCTGCCATCAACATCTGCTAAGAAAAAAGAACAAAAGCGTCGTCCAAAACCTAGAGATGGGACTGTGTTGACTTGTGGCGTATGTAATGATCGGGCTTTAGGCTATAATTTTGATGCAATCACTTGTGAATCCTGTAAAGCGTTTTTCCGACGTAACGCCTCCAAGAATAAGGTATGGTACAAGATTTATCCTAAGTTGATAAACATATGTTGGATTTAGGATTTCTGGTATTTCCTTCCTTGATGTCCAATACCAAGGTATTATCTAGCAGCTGATAAGCAATACCCAGTAATTATGACAGAATTAGTCCTGCTGATCACATTTTTACAGACGGGAAGATGGTCTTGATATTCACATATTGGCAGCCATTTGTTGTATTTTTATTATTTGTAGTTTAATGGTCGAGTGCGAGACATTAAGTAATATATTGATATTGTACGAGTGTGATAGCATGAGGGCAATATCTATATATTATGCAATCTCTTGCACAAGATCATTAAACAACTTAAAATACAGACACTATCCAGCATGTGCATTTCAATAAAATATGTCATGCGGGTCCAATATTGCAACTAGTATAAATAATGTACGCTTGGCACATTGCCCGTACCATATGAAATAATGGTACGCCAACATCAAATAATTATGTCACATCTGTATTTTAAATTGTATTAATTCATCCTTCCCACAATTTATCTGTATTCAAAGAACTTAATAATATCCATTTACTTCTTAATTCACTGTCAGATGTCAAATAAACACACATGTCCACTTTGGCTCTTTCATTATTAGTGCATATGGAGTTGGCTAGTGTCACTTGTCCAATCCTGGGGTTTGATGAGAAACATCAGTGGGATTTTCCTGTAAGGTGTCTCCTTGATACTGATTTGTCTTTAAGATGGGATGAAAAACTGTAATTTTACTCTTATCATAAATGTATATACTATTGGCAGCCTGTTTAAGATCCCTTTACAGTTTCACGTCGAAATAAGAGTAGGCTTATGGCGGTCATCATTCGTCCAGTTGGTGAAGAAAAGTAGTGGTTAAAGCCCATTTTATGTCATTATTGATTGTCCAAGTAAAAAATAAAATTTGAATTGCATACTCATTTCTGGACGGAATTAGTGCTTTTAGATTCATAGATTAAATTTTTTCACACCTTGATGAGGTTATCATGTGCTAAGTAACCTATTGTCCAAATTGTCTCCTTAATTTACAGAATATCTTCACACAAATTAAGCCATGGAAATTGGAAGTGACTTAGAAATTTATCTTTATATAGATTTTGTTTCATTATATTGATTTTAGTTCCATTCCTAATGTCAGGTCTCCAGTAATGATCTATACAGATGTTCAAGTGTGGACTTGATTTGAATAGTTGTTTGACTAATAGGCACCATAGTCCCCTTTTAAGAGTAGCACCTCAGGCAACAAGCAACTCAAAAACAATTATCTCTGATCTACATACATTCGGAACTTTAGTTGATCACATCGTATTTATTTAACGTTAATATGTTATATTTTTATTTCATAACTATAATGCATCCCCCCTCCTTTCCACCATCTTCCAAAATCTAGTTTAATATACATAATTGTTCATTCCATTACCTTCTTTTTTTGTAGAGCTTTACATGCAGTTTTGAAGGAAATTGTAAATTGGATGCTCATACGAGAAAATTTTGTTCGGGTTGTAGATTAAAGAAATGTTTCAGTATTGGAATGAAAAAAGATTGGATTTTGAGTAAGTTTTCTCACTATTTCAGTGTAATTTCAAGGATTCAGGTTTTTAAGTAAATAAGTTAATGCTCACAGTGAGGTAAAATAAAACTACAAATGAAATATTGACCTTAAGGAATTTTGAATTTATGTACAGTCACAATAAACTCTGTGTTGTTCTTTATCCATGTTGGCCGACTGTCCACAATTTGTTATGAATAGTCTACAGACTACAGACAAGTTTGACCTTGTGTCAGTTGAATACATTGATTCACAGGCGACCCCAAAATAGAGTTGGACCAGAAATTAAGATATATTTTTTAAAGTATAGTTTTATCATTCAAAATATAAACTAAAAACATGTATTCCTGATACCCAGTTTTAAATTCTGGATAGGGATATTTTGTGTGGGTTTTTTGATTGAAAATATTAATATTGTGTAAGAATATGATGTTCCAGGAGGACATGATACACAGAACATTAATTATGGTGAAAATTTAATGTATGGGTATTTACAATGAGCATTTGAACTCCCGGAAAAACTTGATAAAACAATGTATCTGTACAGGAAAAAAGTGATCTTTTTATACGCCCAGATTTTCATGTGGACGTATATTGTCGTCGCCCCTGTCTGTCCGGACGTACACCAGTCCGTCCACTATTTGTTTGTGGACACTCTACAGGTCACAATCCGATTTTGACGAAACTTGAAATGTAGGTTTATCTCCAAAAGATCTCGGTTCCTTTTGATATTGTCATGTATCTGATCGAAACTTCATGGATTATGGTCCCTGATTGTACGAAAAATCATGTTTTTAGTTTGTGGCCACACTAGAGGTTACAATTTTCATCTGATTTTGATGAAACTTGAAATACATGTTTATAACCCAAAGATCTTGGTTGCTTTCGATATTTGCGCATAACGGATCGTAACTTCCTGATCGTATGAAAAATTGCGTTTTTAGCTTGTGTACCACAATATCATTCGATTTAAAAAAAACGCTTGAATATATCACCATTACACCATAATGTCGGTTGAGTTTGAATTTCGTGAAAATTGGACCAAAACTGCCAGAAAAAATGGTCGCCCCTCGTACGCAAATAGTATAAAAATATGGTATATCAAGTTTGTGGCCCCTCTAGAGGTTAAAATTTTGATGCAACTTGAAATACATGTTTATAACCTAAAGATCTTGGTTCCTTTCGATATTGATTGTACGAAAAATTGCACTTTTAGCTTGCATACTTTCTAGAAGTCACAAATTTTATCCAATGTGAAAAAAAAATGTTCGGATATATCACCGATAAGTTTGATTTTAATGAGAATCAGACCAAGACTGGCCAACAAAATGGCCGCTCCTTGTACGCAAATACTGTAAAAATATGTAATACTAAAGTTGTGGAGCCTCTAGAGGTCACAATTTTTATCGATTTTAATGTGTAGCCTACCCTCTAGACGTCACAATTTTTATCCGATTTTGATGAAACTTAAAATATATTTTTATATCCCAAAGATCTTGGTTCTTTTTGATATTGTCACTTGTTGGACCATAACAACCTGGATTGTGGTACGAAAAATCGCTTTTTTTTTAACTTGTTCTCTGTCAATCTATTGCAAAATTTGGGCATGTCTTGCATGGCAACCGCTTGTTTTTACAACTGTTTGTTTTCGGACCTACTTGGATCGACTCCCTCCTAGACCGTCTGAGTTATAGAAATAGTATACAGTCCTTCAGTAGTTCAGAGCTATTCACATGACTCAGGTGATTTGCGAGCTGAGACTGAGTAGCATAGTAGTTTCAGGCAATCCTAAGTTCTGATGGGTTAACCAATATTAGACAGTGGTTTGTTTTATTAATGGTAAGCTGAATGACTAAGAGTCCCTGTAAATAGGCCCCACCAAAATGGTGACAATTGCTACCAGAATACTGTATACAGTTATCATAACAGAAATTATCATCTTGTTTGATTTGCATTATTTGCCCTTTTGTTATTTAGCCATGATAACCACACATATCACGTTCAATGTTGTTTCCATTTTTAGCACTACCTCCAACCATTTAACCAGATGAAGAACAAGTCGCTTATATGAACGCAATGTTCCCGTTCAGACGTTCAATCACCCAATTGAGCACGCAGTGGCCACACCAAACAACCAAATAATGATGGAAATTTAGAATTTTGAATCTAATATACCAACATACTTTCAATGCTTTCTGCTCGTTTGCCCTATATCTTTTATAATCCATCAGGTTTTTTCATTCCTGAAATTTAATGGAACTAAACTAAATATTTGGTTTTCTCTTTTATTGTTTTTTTGTTTGATTGGTGGTAGGACTGGCTCAATAGGCCTGAGATAAAGATTAAATAGAAATCGGTTCTTTACTGGTTCTAGTTTAAATTCTGGTTTACTGTGTCAAAAATGAAACACAGAATTGATTACTAGTATGGTACCGTATATCTCAATACTGATTTTATGTAATGCCACAAAACAAATCAACTTACTAGGTAACACATAAAATTCAATGAGGTCTAGCAGCATCCTTTCATGACTACTCATATAGGCCAAGCAGACGTCAATTTCAGTGTTAGTGATAAGGGAGATAACTCTATTTGGTTCTATATAGGATTCAGACCACCAAATAAATTCTCTTCTCTCTTTGTCCGCCAAATTTTCATTGGACTGAATGCTCTTCACCACAGCATCTATCTGAACATATCTTGCTTCAAAGCTTGCATGAGGTTATATTGGAATTTTGAGATATACAAATTTGAAGAAGCATATACCTAATCATTATAAACCCCAGAGGTCAACTTGTTATAATCATCTGAAGAGTCTAGGGCCCTGTTTCACAAAAACTTAAATCTCCTTAAAATTGTCTTAAACTAAAATTCCATCCTAACTTAAGATAGATGCGTTTCACAAAACGATTTTAAGCATTTTAGATAAAATCCACTAAAATAATATTGTAAGTTAAAATTCTATCTTAACTTAAAATAGTGGCGTTTCACAAAGCTATTTTAGGGACAATTTTAACTAAAATCAATTTTAACTTAGGACAGCCGTCACCCTCTCCTAACTTAAAATCACGACATTAACAAACATTGATTAGAGCTACGTTGTGGGATCTATTGCGACATATGGATATATTTGGAATGATGATAATATTGCCAATGGCCCGGGTTGTATAATTTAAACATACTATCATTCACAAAAATAATTCTCATTCATTTTTTTTTTATTGCATGGGAAATATAGCTGCGGCCCACTGTAAGGCAATATAAGCAATTAGATGACGCCCCAAATTAAAACCCCAAGAACAAAAAAAACTCTCAAAACTCTTTGTTACTGTTTTATATATTACTATGATTCAAGTATAAATAATATTATTTTCAAATAATTACACCCCCCCCCCCCCAAAAAAAAGTCCTAAAAAAATCTAAACACACTTCATATCTAATGTCTAAAAAAATATTTTTGTAGGCCTACAATTGTTTAGATAGATAGAGAGAGAGAGAGAGAGAGAGAGAGAGAGAAAGGCTTTTCGGGACTAACACATGGTTCAATTTTATTTGAATAATTCACTTGGGCGTAGGGGTCTTTAGTAGTGTGAGGACACCGGAGGTCCCGGAGAAAACCCAAGAGGTTGGACGTACAACCGGGGAATCGAAACCCCGTCAGTCCTATAATACTAGATACGCCATATGCAAAGTAAATGAAATGAAAATGAAATAAAATGGGGTTTAACGTCCTACTGTTCTGCTCCTATACTGGGCTAATGAAGACGGGCATACGCCATACAGTGTGCTATGAGGGAAATTTTACCCTGGCAGCGGCACTATCGCCTACTCTTATATCGAATTCCAACTGCCAGGGGATCTTTTACGTGCATTCCAATATATACACGGGACCTTGGTTTTCCGTATCATCCGAAGGACTAGACAGCTGTCCTTGTCAGGCCCTCCGTCCCGCATCATTGACAAGGGGGAACCACGCCGGAAACCTATGCACAGTATTTATGGCTTTGGGGTTATGATGATTTATAGGAGCCAAGGGTATTTTATATTGGGAATAGATAGGCATTATCCAATAAGGAGTGTGGCACTTTGGGATTTTCAAATTATTATTGAAAGGGTCCATGGGACTGACATTTCAAATCTAGGCATCACCGGAACATTGGTTATTTTGTGTAATAATTTAAAAGTTATTAAATACTTTTAATAATTGACAATAGTTTAGTCTAGATTAATCGTTTGAGTCAGAAATATCACATGTTTGTGACAATTTCTCAGTAGTTTCTGTTATCCAAAATACCATAAAACTACGAAATTCAAGCGATTTAGTTTATCGATAGGCCTACGCATTATTTCCATTGAAGCCTGTGAGTAAATCAAATGCCAAGGTCACGTAAGCGACATGCAAGTTCAAGGCCAACCAACTGATACATTTCAAAACAAAAAACATGCAATAAACGTATTTATTTCATCTCTCTGCGATTGACTGACCATGTTCAGACATTGTTACAACGTATGAAACCCCCCTCATTGGTATTGTAACGGTTAGTTCAACCTGGCAACAGTTTTCAGTTCCGAAGCGTGTACGCTCACACCCTATGTGACCTCACCGGAATTGTGCACTGCGCGAGCGCAAGCAATTTTAACTAAAATCTATTAAAATTGCATTTTAAGTTACAATCGATCTTCGTGAAACGCTTAAAATTTAAAATTTCAATTTGATTTTAGTTAAAATCTGTTTTAATGATTTTAGTTTAAGTTTTTGTGAAACAGGGCTCAGGGGAAGAACGATCTAAGTCACATTTTTGTCTTTTCGCATAAAAGGCAAAACAGACTTTTGGACGAGAATGCTTGACGTGAACAGAACAACGAGTTGGTTTAATTATAACTTCAAAATGATGTTTAATACAATCATTATTACCAGTACAACAACTGACTTCCACTTTTCAGCCAAATTACGGTCAAATAAAGGGTGCGATGAACGTATTTGTCCAGGAGGCCATTTCAGACGGGCCTTGGTTCGATGTGACTCCAATCGTTTTTACCTGAAATTGATTGTTCCACAGAAAGCTTATACAATTTTCTACCAGATGGCGTCATTAACTGGGGTTCATTGAAAAAGTGACTTAGATCGTTCTTCCCCAGGGCTCTTCATCTGATAAATAAATTAAAGAGGGTTGACTTTTGTTGATTTTTTTCTAAGGACTTGATGTCATTTTCATAGCTGATTTCCCTAATGCACATAATTAACTTCCTGATACATCTGCCTCAAAATCTCATAACAGCTGTACATGTCATAGTTCTTCGTGCCTGTTACTGAAATCTTGTAAATGCCCTACAGTGAACTAATGTCTTTGAAGGCCTGCAACTAATATTTTTTTAAACTTTTTCAGATGAAACTCAATTAGCTAAAAGACGACAACGAATAAGGAGTCAAACATCACAGCCATATCCATCTGTGGCCGATTCTCCGAATACTTGTGAAGTTACCACTAACTTTTCTTCTGATGAAGTATCTAGTCCATCCCCCGGTTCCATCTCCACCCTTAAGACTGATACAGATGACGATGAATACCCTAAACCACTAGCATCAGAGATCATGTCAGGTCTTCAACTGATGGAAAAAACATATACCACAGTACTGGATGCTCCTTATGAGGGTTCTTCAGCTGTAAAAGTTTCAGCAAATCCTAAAGACTCCAGTGATCTCTTTAATTTAACTGATATGTTCATTAGGCGTCTTATTAAATTTGGTAAAGTTTTACCTGAATTTAAAATGTTGTCGCAGGAGGATCAAATAAGCATTCTGAAAGTAAGTAGTTACTGAGTAGTGAATAATTACGACAAATGATTTGAGGTTAAGCGAATTTTGTCCGAGTAGTGGTGCATGCATATGAATTTGGTTGATGTATTTTCATTTGAAAATTTATCTTTTAGATCAATTGGTTGTGCTATTGTAAGTGCAGTATTCCTCTATTGTCTGTTATGTCTGGTTTTTTTTAAGAGATATTCATGTTTTTTGTTTTGATCGACCAACTAGTGAAGGAACCACAATGGCCTGATACAGGAGGTTCTGTGTTCGAATCCATGTGTTAACCAAGAAAGTTTCTCAGAATTTTCAAGCCTGGTTCCCCTTGACAGAGGGCCTGGCAAGGAAGTATGTCAAGTCACATGTGTGTGTGCCATTGACAGAACATTAAAGATTCCCTGACAGTTGGAATCCGAATTAAGACCAGGCAGTAGCAAGAGGGCAATTCCCCTCTCTGCAGTCTGCATTGCATATGCCGGACGTCATTAGCCTAGTCAGGGCAGAAAAGTAAGACGTTAAAACTCCATTTCATTTCACCAACTAGAGCATTGGTTCTCAACCTTTTTTGCCAACGCCACACCTTGGAACACATGCTAAAGTAGTGGCACGTCTGGCTAAATATATATGAAAAATATTTGAATTTTGCAAAATAAAAACATGACAAGTCATAGAAAGCATACAACCGTAGACACAGACTAGTCATAGACACATAGTATGACTCAAACTAAATAAAGAAAAAACACAGAAATGAACTTACTTTATTGCAGTGTTTCGAATGTCATCAGTCAAATAGCTGGCTTCTCTAGCGAGAAATTTTCTTAGTATGCCATTCAAAATTTCGCAGCACACTTAGGAAGATTTTGAGGCACACCTGTGTGCCACCGCACACTGGTTGAGAATCACTGAACTAGAGCATTGTGCTGAACTCATAGTTATAGATAACTGTTAATTTCTCAGCAAATTTTTTAATATATTCAATTTTAATAGGGAAAGAAGGAATGTGGAATTACTGTGTACAGTAAATTCAATGAAATTCCACCTGCTGACAGTACAATTAAATTTTGATAGAATATAAGTATTATTGTTTATATTTTATTTAGGGTGGAATAATGGAGATCTTTGTACTGCGTTCAGCTATGGCTTTCGATAAGGAAAAGGAGAAGTGGAAATATAAGGATGAAGGGGGTAAAAAAGAATTAGATCCTAAAATTATAGCATCTGCTCTCAGTTCTGACATGTATTCTTCACATATTCAATTCGTAAGATCTCTACATGAATTAATTAATAGTAACAGACTTATTTTAATGCTGCTCTTTATTATTGAATTATTTTCCCCGGATCGTCCAAACTTAAAAAACAAAGAACATGTTGCAAGAAGTCAAGAAAAATACTCACAGTGGCTAAAGGCATATATGGAATCAGTTTATCCGGTGCAAACAGCTAAAGTTCTGTATCCAAAAGTGCTCATGAAATTAACTGATGTTCGTAATTTAGGAGCAGAAAGTGCTAAACTTGCTGCTCATGTGGACATCTCTAAACTTGCACCCCTTCAAAAGGAAATGTTCGATTTAGACTAATAGTAGAATGTATATAGCCATGTAATCTGCATTGATACCGGTAGTTGTTTTAACCACAATCGTTTAAGTACATCTACAGTACTTGCCCATTTTTATGTGTAACTTCAACACCAAATGGAATTGGGGTTATATTGTTTTCTTCATGTGTTGTTTTTGTTGATCATAACTGTGTGTACTTGGATATTTTGTTACCTGGATATTTTGTTATCATCTGTTTATTGTTGCGGTTTTGTTAGTGGCTTAGTCCCTTGCATTGTGTTGGAAGAGTTGCTGAAAACCTTGGAGTAAAATTCAACCTGTGATTGTGCATACTACTGAATACATCAATACATGCTGTTACATTAGAAAAACATTGATTGTTTCCATTGATTTAGATGCAGATTATAATAATAGGAATATTGCAAAGTAGCCTGTAGAATTATAAGAATAAAATAAACCTGTCTTTAAGGGTCAAATATCTTAATCTCCTATGAATTTATATAAAATATTTTTGCTTTGCATGATAATAATAAAATGATATTTTGTGTAATTGTGACAGGTTAAAATCATCATAGAATTTAAATTAGTATTTACAACAGGGCATGATCTCTGAGATAGCTTTATATAATTTCAAATCACTTAGAAATACACATTAGAGATAATATTAGCAGTATTTTTATACTCCCAGATTTTCATGTGGACATATTATGCTGTCGTCCCTGTCTGTCCAGACGTCTGTCGACAATTTGTTTGTGGACACTCCACAGGTCACAATTTTTATCCGATTTTTATGAAACTTGAAGTATAGATACATCTCCCGAAGATCTCAGTTCCTTTCGATATTGGCATGTATCGGACCATAACTTCATGGGTTATGGCCCCCGATTGTACGATAAATCACGTTTTTAGCTTGTGGACACTCTAGAGGTCACAATTATTATCCGATTTTTACAAAAAAATGTTCGATTTTATAACTGTTACACCATAGTGTCAGTTGAATTCGAATTTCGAGAAAATCGACCAAAAATGGCTGCCCCTAGTACGCAAATAATGGAAACATATGATATATCAAGGTTGTGGACCCTCTAGATGTCACAATTTTGATCCGATTTTGATGAAACTTGAAATACATGTTTACAGCATATTTATAGTGCGGCCTTTCATATAACATGTTCAGGGGCACTTTACAAAGTGACAATGTAATCATAAATAAACAACAAGATTATTCACATGTTAACAATTGTATACAGAGTCAGTTAAAAGCCTGATTAAATAAATGTGTTTTAAGTTGTTTTTTAAAAGAATATAGAGATGTACAACATCTTAAACTAAATGGTGGATCTTGGTTCCAATCGATATTCGCGTACATCGGATCATAACTTCCTGAATTATGGCCCCTGATTGTACAAAAAAAATCACGTTTTAGCTTGTGGTCCCTCTAGAGGTCACAATTTTTATCCGATTTAAAAAACCGTTTGAATATATCACTGTTACAGCAAAATGATGGTTGGGTTAGAATAGGTACACAAATAGAGTAAAAATATGGTATATCAAGGTTGTGGAACCTCTAGAGGCCACAATTTTTATTCGATTTTGATGAAACTTTACATTTAGGTTTATATCACAAAGATCTTTGTTGCTGTCGATAATCGTGCATATCAAAACGTAACTTCCTGAATAATGGCGCCTGATTTTTAAAAAAATCGCATTTTTAGCTCGTGGACCTGCAAGAAGTCAAAATTTATATTCAATTTTAAAAACTGTTTAATTATCACCGTTACACATCAATGAAGATTGAGTTTGAATTTCATAAAAAAATCTGACCGAAACTGCCAGACAAAATTGCGGTGCCTTGTACGCAAATAGTGTAAAAGTATGTCATACCAAGGTTGTGGACCCTCTAGATGTCACAATTGTTATCAGATTTGATGAAACTTAAAATATATCTTTATAGTCCAAAGATCTTAGTCCCTTTTGATATTTGCACATTCCGACCATAACTTTCCGGAATATGGCCTCTGATTGTTTGAAAAAAAGCTTTTGTTTTTAGCTTGCAAAATATGGGCGTATCTTACATGGCAACTGCTGTTTGCCATAGTATCATTCATTAATTACTTGCCTTTAAATCAATTATAACCGTGCCTGTTTCTGTGTGACTGTTTAATTTTGACCTCATCTATTCCCTTGAACTTTCCTTTAGTTAATAATAAATCTCTTATAATTTCACTAACCATTATTGTATTGAGTGATAATCAGATTAGGACCTCTGCATTAACTGATGATGTTACAACATTAGATTTACATGTAAATATAGCATACAACTAAATACACACATTGCCTTAAATTTATTTTTATGTGATTAATCTATACCAAATAATAATATAGTCATAAATTTTAAAGGAGTCTTCCCAGGGTAAACTTTGCAAGTGCTCTTGAATATGAAACTGAAATGAGAAAATGTAAAACCATAGCCAATTTACTTTTCTTTTATGGTAAAAAAAAATATAGAGCCAGAACTGTTTTGCTGACTTAGATAACTGTTTCATTTATGGCTGTATTGGGCATGTCGTATGACAAGTGATTATATTTTACAAACTTGATAAGGCACTCCTGGATAAGATAAAATTTAAAAGTAAAATATAGTCTGGTGGCCCATTCTTCTAAAGTAAGTTTAACATGTTTTCGGAATAAGCAGGTGCCTTGAATAGGAGATTGTCGATTTTCCCTGGAACACCTCGAACAAATTTGTCCTGCGTCTTATACATTGATGCATCCTATACAGTGGAAAATACAGTATTCTGTTTATTAATTTTTTTGATGTGTTTTCAAAATAAAACTTTAAAAAATAATTGAAGTGACAAAAGTGGTTGCCAACCACACCTGAAACATACCCATTTGTATTCCTTTAAATAATTTTCACAAAACATCAAATGTAAGTCATCTTAAAGGTTTGATAAACAGACTGGTGCGTAACATCCTAATTTTGTGTACCACCCATGAAAATGGTAAATCTTAGAACTTTTCACACTAACCTAACCAGTTTTATTCATCAAATCTAGGACATTGGGATGGCTCCTTCAAAATCGGTACCAGTAATGTAACAGTTTTGATAAGATGCGCCAAATGTATATCAGTGGTTTTATGTTTAGGAAGTATCATGTTTTAAATGTTTTATTCACGTAACTATCAGATGTTTATTACATTAACATGTAATTGAAATATATGACAAGTTGTTAAACTGTTTTCTCTATTTAAATGTGTTGATTTAAAGTCATGAATTTAACATTTTTGTGATCTCTGTCTGAATCATTCGGTCATTTCTTTATCATTCCCTGTTGTATGTAAAGTACTGATTAAAATGATGCTATTCTGGTAAACTTTAATTACATTTGACAGGTCAACTGTATATATCTGCACACAAGAATATAAATATTTGTGAATAGAGACATTTTCTATACCAGTGAATCCCATTGATTTTTTTGTCTTAGAGTATTAATAGTATTATATAGCCTTGTTTTGCCTTGTGATAAAATATAGATAAGTAGAATGTAAATGCTTTTACTTATATTTTATATAGTATAGGTCATATACAGAGATACACAAAAAAACATGGTTATTTTTTTTCAGAGGTGGAAACTTGAGTCTGACATAGTCGCGTCACAGCTCGACTCGAAATATTTGTCTCGACTAGACTAGGACTTTGGCAGACGTGAAAGTTTTAAGAACTAAGACGGTTAGGTGAAGAACTCTAAATTGTCTTTTTCGCCATGGCCTTGATGGTCATGACTCATTTGATGAACTGGCGATTTGAACAGGACTTGTTGTTTGTGAAGACTTGGGATTTGACTCAACTCTCCCTGAAAGTCAGTGACTTGGGAAACCACTCTGACTTAAGGAGCAACGACTTGGGATTCGATTCGGACTACAGGTCCCGCAACTTGTTTCCACCCCTGTTTATTTTTCACCCCTGATGCCCACTAACATATAAAGTAAGCGCAGGGGGACAGCACCACACATAATTTACACAAAAACAAAACCACTGACAAGAAACAATACGCAGAAATCACAAACAAACAAACATATCAAAGTAAGTGGATGGATCTGGGGGCTAGCCGTAAGCATCCACTGTGCTGTACAGTCCAGGGCCTGAAGTGATGCACACTTCACTCAAATTTAAAAACAATTAGGAATATAACCCAGAGAAACCATTAAGTAATGCCAGCATGAGTCATGATCTGCTATATGTTACAAGAAATATGAAGTAACCACATAAGTGAAATGTATAAAAAACCAAGTAGTCTAAAACTAAATGTTTTAAGTCAAGTGAGAAACATTTTTAGTATTCAATAGAATCGAAATATATTGAATATAGTCAGGTCATATGTTCCATTTACCACAAAAACAGAGTAAAAAATAAAACAAAACCGAATACAAAGAAGTAAATGAGAAAATGTAAACCGTCTCGAAAGACAGTCGTCTGCTGACTGAATGACGTGACGTAAAAGGCGGTAGGTTGCCAATGATGTCAAGATTTGAAAATGCAATAAAAACCACAATAAAAAGGGTGATAATCCAGATAAGATAATGCCAAAAGGTTGATAAAACATCAATTTAGGAACTAATCGGAATTATTCAGCTATGTAATTGCACAAAATATAATACGTAATACCCCTACAAGAGAACTAGTACCAGTATATGTTATTGTTATTTCAACCCTATGTAAATGCCAGGATATATATTATTCCATTTGTGTCAATAAATATTGAGGAAAATTAGGTACAGAGCAAGGAAGAAAACAAAAACTATCTGTAACTCTTTGAAAGAAAATTTCTTCGTCCTTTGGCTATGACAATAGATATTATTTTCCTCACTTGGATTTGAGGGTGAGGCTAGTGTTGGATGTGAGGAAGGATATTGTCATCAATTTGTAAAAAAAAAAATGTTTCATGTATGAATGAGGAAGATATTTTTCTAATTTGGGGTGAGGAGACATATTTTCTAACTTGAGAGGGGAGAAGTAAAGTGCAGGTCACAGGGACAGGGATGTGAGGAATAACAAAAGGCATATTGAGTAAAAAAAGGTACATTGTGGAATGAGACAAACTCCTGGTTTAACTGATAAATAACGACCTGTATGAATTAGTACGATTTTTTATCCAGTTTGTTTGAGTAACTCCACTTGTGTCACAAATGAAAAGTGTGGGTACAAATGGAGTGTAAGATAGGTTTGCATGGATAATATTTCTGTTTACAGTACAAAACAATTGATTTATATTAAAATAACATGCTATTTCACAGTCAACATAATATTTTTCATTTATCTTTATGTATGGTTTTATCAACTTTTATAGCTAATCCATACATAAATGAATTAGTCAAATTAATTAAAGTGTGTATTAATAACTCTCCAGAGACAAAAATAATTTTGATTTATTACTATGTTTATTTGTTCAAATAGACAAGCCTTCAAATACAATTTTATAAATCCTGCCATTGTATATTCTTTATGTAATAATTATTATTTTATACTAAAATAGTTTCAACCATGTTCAATTCCAAGTACAAATCACCTACAGACATGTTTATAGATTATGGGGAGTAGCTATTATAGCATGAGCTCATGGTTTGTGTTATAATCAGTGAATGAAAATTACCTTTATGGTGTCTTGATTTGTTAACTAAAAGTGGAATGTGGAAAATATAATACTAGTTATAGTGAATAGAATATAAAGAATCTTCAATGTGGACGTTTTATGTCGTCACCCCGGTCCGTCGAAGTGTCCGTTCATTTTAATCCAATTTTGATGAAACTTGAAATATATCTTTATATCCCAAAGATCTCTGTTCCTTTCAATACCGACATGTATCAGACCATAACTTCATAGATTATGGCCCCTGGTCGTATGAAAAATCACATTATTAGCTTGTGAACTCTCTAAAGTTCACAATTTTTATCCGATTTTCATGAAACATCAAACATATGTTTATATCCCAAAGATCTCTGTTCCTTTTGATATTTGCTCATTTTAGACAGTAACATTCTGGATTATGACCCCTGATTGTAAGAAATATTGTTTTTTCAGCTTGTTCTCTGTCCATCACTTGCAAAATTTGGGCGTATATTGCATGACAACCACTTGTTTATTTTAAGTATGAAAATGTTTGTTTATTTGACTGGTGTTACATTAGCATCGGGGGGACAGTTGGTTGTATTGTATTTGAATCAATATCCCAACAAGTATAATTATTAATGCAATTAAATCAACAAACTATGTACTGTGGTTACAACAGATTTCACATCAATCACTATTATCAACCAATCTCAGATGTGATTTAAATGATTACTAAAGATTGCCATGTGATTAACTATCCAACAGTTGTCTAGACACTTCCTGTACAAAATTTAAATGGTTAGTGTTATTGGTTTATATGTTCTACAAATAGCATTTATCTTTTAGAAATGAAAATTGGTTTATTCATATTTCTCTTTGAACAATTTATTTTAAAAACATATTAAGTACATTATAATCCTGCTGGATGAAAACAGAAGAGAGCTGACTTGATATCAAATGTTGACAGATTTAATTAGAACAAGAGTTTGATGACTCTGGTCTGACAACTTATTATCATGTCCACTATGATCCTTTTCTGTCAAATCCAAACATTTTTGCTACAGGAAAATTATAAGAATTCAGACTAGTAATCACAAAATTACTAAAGGATTAGTCCTACAATACAAGTATATATGCCAAATTAACATTGTCTTGTTACTGTTAGTGTACATTTAAAGGTGACAACAACATATATTTTATTCACAGGTCTTCAAATTCCATTAAATTATACAGAAATGATAAAATTTTGCAAATTATCATAAAATTGCCTCGTTATATTACAGGCCGCTGTCTAAAGTTCACGCATCAAAAGCGTTTACTAGAATTAATTTTGTTTGAATGTGAAACCATGTATAGTGTGAAATAACATCTAGGGCCTACATGTTGTATTGTGCCTTTAATAATTAATTTAATTATATACATTGTTTTTCATTGTATGTGAAGTAGGATATTAATCAATTGGACATACATTAATTCAATAATTATGTTCAATATAATTATCATCTAATTACTGATACATGTTTAGTGTAATAAATGTTAGCACAATGAAGAACTAGAAAACAATAAAATTTTAATTTTTACTGATACTGGTAAATACTTCAATGCTTGTTACTCTTGGTCAGTTTTTAGTGTCTTGTGAATGTTCCCATTACCTGCAAATGAATTAATCTGCGACAAGCTTTGTGGACTGCTTGGGCAACTTATTTGCTGCAGGTATAATATGTTTCTTTACATGGCTATTTATAACATTTGAATTTTGTGAGACTATTCATTAGGCATGAAAACAGGGTATTGAATTTTAAATATTTTGTATAAATTGTATCATTATTTTTACATTCACAATTTAACTTTTAAAACTTCACAATAGATTTGTTAATCTTGCTCCAAATGATTTTACTGCTAATGGGCTTATAATAAGGAGGGCTGACTGTGGAAAGGTTACTTTGCGGGGCTTGTTCTTGTTGACAATGATTTTAGAGCTAGTATGCACGAATTGGTTGTTAAAGGGGGGGCTATACTATATACCGGAAAACACCGGAAAACTACCGGAAAACACCATGTTATACTGAATACGGGAAAACACCGGAAAGCACACTAAATACCGGAAAGCACACTAAATACTGGAAACCACCCTAAATAGGTAACCCGGAGAAGGGCTATACTGTAAACCGGAAACTAACCCTAACCCTAACCCAGCCCACAGAGGACCAGGCTCCCGGTTACCTATTTAGGGTGCCAGTCTCCGGGTTACCTATTTAGGGTATTTTCCGGTATTTAGTGTGTTTTCCGGTATTTAATGTTTTTCTAGTGTTTTCCGGTATTCAGTATAAAATGTGTTTTCCGGTATATAGTATTGTGGGGGGGGGGGGGGGCGGCTAGGAAGCTTTCTTTGAAATTGGTTAAGATTGATTTTCTCCCATCGACTGACATTTGGCTCGTATTCTAAAGCTACACAAACTGACATCAATGACTTTACTCTTTATCAAAATTTATTCAGTTTTTTCTAGTCAAACATGATTGTCTTGCAAAGATCCTGATCACATAAGAGGTAAGAGTGATATTTACACTTTGTGTGTGATGCACAAATATTTAAATCTGCCTTGTGTATTTTTCACAAAATACAAGAAAAAAAATTCTCTGGTAAACAGTTCAATCTGTAATGTTTGGTTTGTACTATATCTTTTGAAAACAGTTAAACAGGATTATTGATTTGCTAGTACATGTTTAATACAGTAGGTGTGGCAACAGGACTATATTTGTTTTATGAAGGCATTTTATAAAAGGTTTCGTCAAGAACAACTGGAAACAGAAATTAGAGAACCTATATTTGTGTATTTTTGATGGACATGCCCTTTTCTATTTAAGAATATTTTTATTGTTGAAATAGAGCCCTACTGGTGTTAGTGTAAAAAGGGCAATTTTCTTTCCCCTTATTGATACCATGTATATTGAATAACCATATGTGAAGAACGAACTGTTGATATTTAATTGTTGAAATACATCTTTTAGTGCTAATTTACATGATATATCTTATATATTTATTCATATACTGATATATGTTTTTATCTTATTATTGTGTTTATAATTAGAATCAAAATGGATTTTAAGTTTGATTTGAAGAAAAAATTACAAATGGCATACAATTTCCAAGAGAACTTACAGTAGTATAGATTAGTTCTATGTAGGCCTATCCTTGTTATTATTGTTATTTTTATACACATCAATTGAAATGTGGTTGTCTTTAATTGTTGTTAATTCATCATCCATCCACCCATATGGACGCTCCATGTTATTATTGCATCTTTTTTTAAATTTATATGTATTGTTTATATCCAATTATTACAATTAAAGTTATTGCCTTTGAATGCTATAGAAGCTAACATTAGCATCTGATTGACTTCAAATTTTACTTAGTAGTTACGATTACTAGACAATGACTTGAAATTTGTTGTTAAATTATCTATGTTAATGACATAGATAATGTCCTTGATCCCTTTGTAAATAGAGGCAACAGGGGCGAGGTGATTCATGATTTTGCATGAGGAACCAAAAACAATATTTATATGTGTTTGTGGGTGAGGGGGTGGGGTGGCACTGGTGGCAGTCCATTCCAGTGCCACTGGGTAATATTGGGCCGTGTCGAACATGCTAGAGTCGATTTATAGCATATATATCTGACCTACGGTATATGTTTGACACTGGTTGAGCATTATGATTACGATTATAATGTTGAAAAAGCATTGAAACTACGTGATTTTTTTCCTTTTGCGAGGAGACGCAAAAACTCAAGTGGGCGCAAAAACTCAAAACCATGACGCAAAGCTCGTCATTGCATCCCTCTCACTTAGCCCCTGAGAAGCAAATGGGGCTCATTTTTATGTACTGTATTTTTCGGTGCAATAGGCGCTGGATTTTTTGTGTATGAAAATGAAAAGGCGAATTTAATTTCAACAATTTTTGAAAATTACTTTCTTGTGGCCTATCCAACAGCTAAAGGTATCACCTGATTAACTTGAAAGTTAATATTGTTATATAATTATTAATGGAGAATATGTATTAAAGGCCAGAAGATGTTCTGATGGAACTGAAAGCACTAGACGCATAATATTGTGTTTCTTTCTTCAACATTTTAGTTTTCATATATATATACATAACTGTAAAATCTTTAGACAAAACAAATTCTAAATTGTTTGCATTCATTTTTGCAGGGTTAGATAAGTTATTGTAGGTTGAAGTTTCCTTTTCACATGGGAGTATAAAGTAGATTTATCTTAATTTCTTAATTATCTTTGTCTATTTTAATGAATAAAAAAAACCACATTGCTAATCTGTGTATATTGCCTGGTTTTTTTATTGTTCTATTCTTCATAAATAATTGATGTCTAGTCTGTTACCTTCTATTTTTGATGTTAATATTAGGCTTTGGTTTGTACATGTCACATGTTAAATACAGACACAGACCATAAATATTGAAAAACAAATGACGTTTTGGATTTTTTTGCTAGCTCAGTTTATTCATCCGTTTATTTTATGCACTTTATTGTAGTCTGATATAAATGTATACATATAACATTTCTGCTGTTTAATTTATTGTACATGTAATCTGATCTTTGATATGCATACACATAGCATTTCTGCCATTTACTTAATGGTCTACTGCAGAATATTGATTTGACACATTTTTCTAACTCATATAATTAGTCTTGATAATCAAACCTTCAGCTCTAACCATGATGGTCTGGAACCATTGTATAAATTTTCAAACATACATGTATCTATAGTATATAGCTGATCATATTTTTATCCGCCCACGTGGAAATAGGGTTGTATATTGCTGTTGGCCCTGTTGGGAACATTCTACAGACTACATTTATCATCTGATTGCTTTGAAATTGATATGTTGGTTACATTAGAGAGATGAAGACGCCTATTTATGGCGCTTGTTTCACTTAACTGAATGTTGTGAATGGTCTAATGACAAAAGTAATCATCAGATCTGTATGAAATTTATATGCATCATCCCGTCTTCATTAGCTCGGAGCAGAACAGTAGGATGTAAAACCCCTTTTCATTTCATTTCATTTATATGCACCATTTAAATTAGTAAAATGAAGAAACCGATTGAATTTCAGCTATTTCTGTGAACCCTTAAACAACAAAAATTATAATCTGATCTGTATGAAATTGTCTTGTAAATGCCGCCCTTTAGTGACGAAAGAATAAATATGCGACAACCCTTGTCATCTGCTCAGATGATTTAGCTAATGTGGGCGTATGTTTAGTTGCCTGGCAACCTATCGTTTGCAGTGATTTAGGTAAATAATACAATTTATTTCACATATCTATATTTATTCTCAAATTGTTAATAATAACCATTATAGTTAATGTTTTTGACATTCATTTTTTTCATTGTCTGGTAATTATCTCCCTTATTTGCAAACCCTGTTTTGACATTATGATTATAGTCTACTGTTGCTCAGGAGCCACAATGGCTCAGTGTGTAAGACGTTGTCCCGCTAACCTGGAGGTCCCGTGATAGATCCCTGCCTTGGACGAGAAAGTTCATCAGAATTTTCCAGTGTGGGTACTCCTTGTCAGTGGCATGCATGTTAAAGATCCCTTGGCAGTAGGAATTTGATGTAAAAGTAGGCCATAGTGCCGCTGTTAAGGCAAAATTCCCCTCATAGCACACTGTATGGCGTATGCCCGTCTGCATTAACCCAGTTGGAACAGAACAGTAGGATGTTAAACCCCATGTCATTTTTCATTTCATTTCTAATGTTACTGGTCACTTCTTCAGGATAGCTAGTTTCCCGTATTACATGCATTATAGTTTTAGGTGGGTTTTGGGGGGTTTTTTTAGAAAAAGGATGTGGGCTCCAATGTTGTATTTAATACATTCTTTCCTACTCTGTTATAAAGCATTGACCTATTTCATCTGAATGTCATTGCCTTTTGCATGTTTTTTTATAGTTATGTCATGCTGATGAGACAAAAAAACAAAAAAAAACCTATCTTAAACAGAAAAGAGAATGAAGTATTTTTTTATTTATTTTCTTCATCGTAATTACATTCTGTAGTTTCCATAATCGCCATTTAGAAATAATAAGCTTTACAATTGATTGCATGAGTTAAAATGGCTATCACTGTACATATTACACCCGAATTTCATTTTCCTTGCTCCAATACTCTTCTAGGCCATCAAAACAAATTACTACCTATACAAAGCACTTTTAAGTCGCATTTAGTCTAAGGTATTATTCACATAAAAAATGTTAAAATATTATAAAATCTGGGTTACGTAGTGCACAGGGATGTTTTTTCAGATTGTTTATTTTATTTAAACTGTTCAAAACCAGTTTATAAATATTGACTGATTACTGTTTGTTATATACATGTATATATGCAGAAGCAGTATATGGGGCATTCAACTTGAGCTAGAAATGTGATAGTGGAAAGTATATTCATCATATGACAAATGTAGTTTGCTTCTACTCTGCTGTTGTTTTGACATGTTACTTTAAACCTCAAGTAATTTGCTCTCTCAAGCCCAAATAAAGTACAAATGTATATTAATTCTCTAAGCTAGTATGCAGGTAGTTACTAAAGTAACTAGTATGTTGGTACCTAAACCTTAAAGCTGCAATTTCATATTTTTAAGTTATATTTTTAAAATTTATTAAAATAAAGCCTTAAAATAGATGGTATCTATAAACAGTCCTACCTTGTTAAAGAATAATCCTATTAATCCTATAATTTACTATTGCCAGTTGAGAAATTGGCAAAAATATCATTTTCAACTTTAAATTCAAACGTTTGAAGATAGCTATTCCATGGGGGGGAATAGAAAAACAAGGGAGGTAATTGTGTTATTATTTCCGGGGTCAAAGGATTTTTAAGAGGGATAATAATACCTATAATCGTATAATAGTGAGTTGACAACCTATTGAGCAAAAAACATGGAAATAATTATGTTTTGACTTTCTTAGAAAATATGAAATTATCGCTTTAAGTAATTATTGTTTACTCAAGCGAAAATAAAGTAAAAATATGTATATTAATTCTCTAAGCTAATATGGTACTGATCCATGATGTCATCAAGAAAAAAAAATATACTTATAGGTTACATTAAAGGGGAATCCTAGTCTTACCAGATATATTTTATTTACGATAAAACGACGATCTGTACTTTGGGTTGAGCATGTCTAAAATGCCCACATTGTCGTCACCCCTGTCTGTGTGTCTATAATTTGTTTGTGGACACTTTACAGGTCACAATTTTAATCCAATTTTGACGAAACTTGAAATATAGATTTATCTCCTTAAGATCTTGGTTCCTTTCGATATTGGCATGTATCAGATTCAAACTGTAACTTCATGGATTATGACCCCTGATTGTGCGAAAAATCATTTTTTAGATTTTGGACACTGTAGAGGTCACAATATTTATACGATTTTGATGAAACTTGAAATATATGTTTATAACCAAAAGACCTTGGTTACTGCTGATATTCGTGCATATCAGATTGTAATTTCCAGGATTATGGCCCCTGATTGTACAGAAAAAATCACAGTTTACGGTATCGTCCTTCTAGAGGTTAAAATTTTCATTTGATTTTAAAAAAAAAACATTGTTCTAATATATAACCGTTTACCATAATGACGATGGAGTTTTGATTTTGTGAAAATTGGAGCAAAACTGCTCAACAAAATGGGCGTTCCTTGTACACAAACTGTGTAAAAGTATGGAAATATGAGGGTTGGGAACCCTCTAGAGGTCACAATTTTAATCTGATTTTGATGAAACTTAAAATATATGTTTATTTTCCAAAGATCTTGGTTCCTATCGAACTGTAACTTTCTGAAATTATGGCCCCTGATGGTATGAAATAGTGTTTTTTTTTAGCTTGTGGTTTTGATAAAACTTAAAATATATGTTTACATCCCAAAGATCTGGGTTCCTTTTGATATCCGCACATATCGAACCGTAACTTTGCTTTTTTTTTAGCTTAAAAGTATGTAATACCAAGGTTGTGAAGTGAACCCTCTATAGCTAGATGTCACAATTTTTATATGATTTTGATAAAACTTAAAGATAGGTTCCCGCGTACAAACTGGGTGATTTAATGGTATATATGGACTAAAAACATATTCAAAGTAATTTATTTGTCATAATTTTGCTTCAAATCCTTCTCAAACATTGTAATTGCGAAGGAATGTCCTGCTATTAAAATTTGATCAAACCGGGTCACGTTTACGTCACGTGACTTACCTCTCTTGGAAGTCAGAAGAGAATTCATTACATACACAAGACGATGTTGTCTTTAATCGCTTACTATTTATTACAAATATCGAATCCTAAATAAATTATCAGATTTTCCGTCATTTTTATCTCGGAAAGTGTTGTACGTCTAACTCTTCATAAAGTTTATCAACTTGTACATCAAGCACTCATTGTTTACGTGTGACCCTTGACATCACGCGTGCAGAAATTCCTAATCGTCGGGCTGTTGATTAGGGGAACCCTTACATTTTTGTCCTGTTTACGCTCCATGAGTGTTTTTCGGGGAATCCAGTATTTTTCTAGTAAGATTGGATATCTCTACCTTCCATATATACCAAAATAACCATACTTTTATTGGAAATAACCACCCGATAAATACTTTTCTGGAAACCCATCTTTAACCCATGTTTATATCCGAAAGATCTGGGTTCCTTTCGATAACCGTGCATATCGGACCATAACTTTGCTTCTCTTTTCTTAGCTTGTTCTCTGTCCATCCCTTGCAAATTGTTGGTGTATCTTTAATGGCAAACGCTTGGTAATACTAGATTCTAGTAAGGCTTTCCTTTAAGGCTTTTAAGTTAATTATACAAGTCGAGTGTTTAAGTTTTCATAATAACTGGAGTACAACAGGTGCTTATCACTGAAATTGAATGTGTGCTCTTAAAAGTGTTACAATTAAACATGGACCATAAAAGCTGGGGTATTTGCATAAACAAGGTATAAACATGTGGCTTTTTGAATATGAATAAATAGTAATGTGCATATAGTTACTTGTTGATATTTTGCATTTATTTTAGAGAATATTTTTAATCAATTAGAATGCTGATTAGGGTTGTGTGAAAATGAAATTTTGTTTTGTTTGGATAAAACAGCAATAACTAAAGTTGAACGACTTAAATGTTTAAAAATTCAGTGGTTTTTGATCAAATAGAACATCCATTCTTGACTATATCAATATAAACATTGTAGGAATTTCTTTCTGGTTTAAATAAATACTACAATGGATATTGATATTGCACATTTTATAGTTACTATCAATCTTATCAGTCTTTTTAGTCGTATAATGTATTGGTGTGTTGATAAAAATCACAAGATCTGAATGTATGCAAATTATATAGCCCAAAAAATATTTGTTAACTTAAAGTAGCTAAGTCCGTAACCCAACATCATCCAAAATCTTCGACATTGAAAACACGACTTTTTTTGCAATTTAAATCAGCATTGGTGTGGTGATGTTACCTTGAAAATATGGGCTTCTGATATCCAATATTTCAGACAAAATAAACATTTTACCATTGGTACACGAATCGTGTACCATAATGCGTTTCAGTGCAATTTGTAACAATGTGCTCAAAGAATGAGGCTAGACATATATTCCACATGTCATATCAAACGGTAATGCCATATTCTTATTTGTAGAGCATGCACAATAAATACTATCGATGTTGACTGGAATAACCAGACGCTAGAAACTGACTTTCGGTGGAGACTTCTGGCGTATATCGCCGAACATAACTGATGACAATTCACAGTAAAATAGAAACGATTGAATGTAAAACAGTTTATATAAATTCCTATTATATTATTATATGTGTTGCGACCCATTTGTGCCAATTTCTAGCTCCAAAATATTACCGATTTAGCTCCTTTAAACATGCAATTGGTCCTTTTGGAGTGAGTTTTGAATGTTCTAGTTGGGCACATCTGAAGACACAAAACAAATTCCAGATTTATGAGTGGACAATTGTATAGTCATCGCTGAAGTTAAAGATGCCCACGTATAAACTATGTAATTTCATGATATATTGGACTAAAAAAGTATTCAAACTAATTTATCCATAAAAAGTTGGGTGTTTTTGAGGAATCCAATATTTTTATAGTAAGATTTGGTGTTTCTACTTTCCATATACATTGTATACCAAAATTACCATACTTTTATTTAAAATATTTTCCCAATACATATTTTTGTGGGAATGTATTTTTAAGGCTGTTTATATATTAATTAAGGCAGGTACTTTTATAATGTTCTTGTTTTGTTGATGAGCAATAGATAATTAGATTTTTGCAGTATTACATAAACTGGTGTTTACATATTTTGTATACAGTCAAATAGTTTCAGATGTAAAGTTTTCATTGATTTGCAACATTTTGCTAACACACAATTAGCAAAGTGGAAGTTGGCTTGGCAGGAGCTAGGGAGATTGAGATTTTCTCATCCCCAAATGCTGAAAAGATGAGGTGTGATCGAGTCCCTCTCCATTAAGGATTGCACTTACATATTTAGATTGCTTTAAATAAAAACAAAATATAAAAATCACAATCCAACTGCCCATCCCTCCACCCCCAACACATACACATTCTAGTATAATATCAAGCTCTGTCTAAGAATACTCCAAATAAAGCCAAAATATTAACTACCAAAATTTTGCACAAAAACCAATACCTCAGCACCTGCAGCACTTGGACATGAATGTCTTTCTCCAAACAGAAACAGATGTTCACTATTGCATATTTTTTGTGTAATATTATACATCTCTATGAGATTGCACTAAATGGAGACATCATTTCCAATTTTTTTTGTAACAAATATCCCGAAGCTCCTTGCAGTCTCATACCCACAGTGATTATACACTGGATGGAAGATTAATTTTTTGAATGCTGAATCTATGACAACTTCTCCCTTGAGAATTCATATACATAGCTGACAAATGTTTGTTTTACCACCTAGCAAACTCGCACCATCAGTTCAAATCTGAGCACATTTACCAAATACCTTTCTATATATGTCAATGCATATTTGACAATTTGTTGTTTTTAACAGAAAAAAAAATACCTCAGTTGAATGTATATATACAACATTTCAGTAAATTTATCCTAGTTCTTTTTGTTCCTTGATTTTGTTACTTCAAATGGCATTCTAATTAGTTTTATTGTATATATCCAAAACAATATATTCTGAATAAGAGATGGTAAGGATATATATATTTATATGTGCTCTTATTATACAAATACATTAATAATTTTAAAAGACGCTTTAATTAGTACACAGGGTCCTGATGTATACACTCAAGCTGCTTCTTTTTCTGTGATGCAATACTGGTAGTAACTGAACCAACACCAGTATTTTAGTTAGAAATAAATTCCACTGTGATTCTTGTACACACACAAAGTAAAATATATTTTCTTATAGGTTAAAAAAATATTTTGTTTTGCAGCAAGTACAATTTTATTATTTAATTCCATAGAGAGTAAAATTTTATTAAGTTTGCAACAGTTTTTATTACTGGAGGCTTACAGGCGTAATAATAGGGCTACCAGTGAGTACCAGATATAGTGTTTATCGTTTTCTGACATGTCATTACATTGTTTTTACTTTATTAACAAAAATATCATCAGTTCTAATTCTCATCCATTATACAGCTTATATTGAATGTCATGAAAGGTTTATGTATAGAGGGTTATTTGCTCAAACCACTAATTGCATCCACTATGTTAATAAACCATGTGATTTAACATGTTCACACTTGTCTTTCCATTTAGATATTCTATATTTCTTAATATATTGAATTATATGTATACAAAACTAGATGGGAATCATGTTTAACTTTTTGTTAATAAATTCATTTCTGGGTTTTTTCTGTGGTGAATAAATGATGTTATCAATTCTATTGTTCTTTGTTATTTGTGTACATTGATAAGATAGTGCAGGATGACAGCACACACACACAACAATATAACATACACCAAACTGGACTGGAGAAACAATGTTCAAAATTATATGAAATTAAACAAAGAATACAAGAGCAAAATGCCACTATTTCACTTTGGGAGAATTTGAAAATAACATTGAAAATTTCCAGGAATATTATTTGTGTCCAAGAACTGTCGTTTCAGTTTCAATGACACAGTCTGAAACAATAGAAACCTTCCTATCTGATTGGTTGAACGAGAGGGGGTGGGGTATATCCTATAAGAGGTAACCTAGTCCAGCTCTGAACGTTCAGAGCTGGACTAGAGGTAACCCTGATAATTATTCATTCAATAGCATCTAAAAAATGATGTCACTATATCATTAGAGGGAGTCACAGTGGCTCAGTGAGTAAGACATTGGCTCGCTAACCGGGAGGTCCTGTGTTGGTCAAGAAAGTTCATCAGGATTTTCTGTTTGGTTCCCCCATGGTGCAGGTCGGAGGGCCTGGCAAGGAACAATGTATAGTCATTTGGAGAGAACAAAAAACACTTTGCAGTGCACGTAAAAGAACCCTTTGCAGTTGAAATTCAATAAGAGTAGTCTAGGCATAGCGCGTTGTCAGGGCAAAATTTCACTCATAGCATGATGTATGCCCTCTTCATTAGCCCAGTTGGAGCAGAACAGTTGGAAGCTGTGTAGGCCTACCCCATTTCATTTCATTTTATTTCTATATCATAGAAAATTCCAAGTAGTCGTATGCCATGGCCAATCCTTTTAAAAATTCCTGTATTCATTGAAAAATGGAATAGAATTTGTCTTTTAATGTTATGCAATGCAAAAGTCAATGAATTTTAACAGGATAACAATACAAAGAATAGTTGTCTGAAATTTTGTGACAAGGGGGACAAATCCAATTATCAACCTCATTTTAGAAAAGTTATCTACCTTTGGTTTCATTACTTCGTACCGTTATTTTTTTTTTTTTGTAGACTTTATATGACTGAAATTTGTATTCTAAATTGTGTTTCAAAATCTTTCCAGTTTACTTTCATAATCTGTCTACACACTCTTGTTTCTCTTTTAATAATATTTCTATCGTTTCGTTTAATTTCACCTCTTAAAATCTGACAAAAATCAGTCAAGTTTTCGCCGTCTTCTTAAAAAAAAACCAGAATGTTGTGGAACAGGCCTTTTTATTTTTGATTCCTGATTGATCAAGAATTTGGAAGATGACCTCGACGCTAGATGAATTATTTGATCAAATAATTCATTCGGAACGACGGGCACAGGAGAGGAAGAACCGCCTTCTTGAAGGCAAGGAATCTTTTCATCCGAAGGATATAAAACAGACCTGCCTATGCTACCGTTGGTTGCTTAGTTAATTAGTTAGGCTAGTCGACCTAATAAACAAGGTCGCCTGCGCATTGACTAGACATTACGCCTACGTCGATTTGCAAGAGAATAACTAGGCCTATAATCGTTTTTTTGTTTGTTTGTTTTTTGTTTTTTTTATATATAAAATAAAGTAGGTTTAAAATTAAAATAACCCCAGGTAATTCTCTAGCCTATAGCCCATAGTTATTATTACTAATACTAGGCCCAAGTCAAGCGCATGCGAAGTTGCTTTTGCCTTTTGGAACAGTTTCTGGTCGGACCATTAACTGAGATATATTTTTCACAAACTCCTTTAATTAAACATACACTATGCAAGAGCCAATTCTACCTATTGCAAGTCTTTCTTTAGGCCTGAAATGTTACATAAGCTATTAATTAGACATTTATTAACAAGACCATAATCGACTCTCGATGGCATGGGATGCTCAAGATTTTAACTAGATTAAAAAGGTTCGCCATTTAAAAAATTATTTTTAAATTTAAAAATGGGAAAGCTAGGCAAATTATACAAGTGCCCTGGTTACCACTGTGCACACATCTTGTCAAAACTACAAACAATAATAACTTGGCTGAGAATGAAGTAATTTGAATGAAATTTTCAATATTTTCTTTTTTTGTCATCTATTTTTGAATTATTATAGCAAGAATGGCCAACTCTTTATTAAACTCCTAACTATTGTAGGCCTATCTTTAAATCCACAATTTGCCTGACTCGTAAATTGAAAGTTAAGCTTGTCTCAGAATAGTCTCAAATTTTTTCAAAAGATATTTATCTTAGGCCTATTCACTAGATATGAATGGAAGATAGGGGAACAAGCAAAATGTCTATGTCAGGCTAGCCTCAATCATCATTACTAACGTTGGTACGATAATAAACAAAGTCTGGATAATCCATTTTTACATTAATTTATTCAAATCCACTAAATACTGCAGGCCAACGATGGCATCGAGAGTTGATTATTGTCTTGATAAGTTAATTAATATCTATATTAGTAATTCAGATAACATTTCAGGCCTAAAGAAACTTCAGCAGAACAGTGGGACATTAGACCCCATTTCATTTCTTATTTGATTTAAAGTCCGTGACTCATCAGGAGATTGTTATCTGAAACTCAGTCCTGGTGTAACCTATAGATGGTTTTATTGTAGTGAAAAGAAAAATTCAGAAATGCCAAGAAAAACTACTGGCAACCAAAGAAGAAAGAGAGAGCCAACGTGGTCGACAGGTTTTAAAGGTTTGTGTTTACAGAATAGACAGATAATCTATCAGTTAATAGTTAACGTAGCTAAATCTCTAACTCAATATCATCCAAAGTCTTCGACATTGAAAACAGGAATTATTTGTCAATTTAAATCAACATTGATGTTGTTATCGTATCGTGAAAAGATGGGCTTCTGATATCCAATATTTAAGACAAAATAAACATTTTATCATTGGTACACGAATCGTGCAGCATAATGCGTTTCAGCATCATTTGTAATAAGGGACTCGAAGAACAAGGCTAGGCATATTCCACAAGTCATATCAAACGGCATTTGTAATAAATACTATCAGTGTAGACTGAAATAACCATTCGATTGACACTTCTGGCATATTTTGCCGAACATACCTGATTTGAAATTAGAGTAAAAATGGAAACGATCGAATGTAAATCAGTTTATGTACATTCATATTACATTATTATATGAGTTGCGACCCATTTGTGTCAATTTCTAGGTTCCAAATATTAGTGTTTTAGATCTTTTAAGATTTATAGTAGTCGGCAAGAACATATTTTTGAGATAAAAAAATGCTAAGAAATGGGCGAGCTTATTAACTTATGGTAATCAAGGTACATGTATGGTTTGCAGGTACTTTTTGTTGTTTATTATTTATTAAAGTTTGTTTTATTATTGAGGTACCAGTAAGTTTATCCCTTTAAACTTTGATTAACCTGTATGGTAACTTTCTCATCTTTTGCAGAATGTTAATGTTGCACATAATTAATGGAATGAAGTATTTTTTTTCTAGGTACAACAACTGAACGAAGAAGAATTGAGATTAAAATGGTTGACTAGTCAAGAAATAATTCTAACAGAACAAAAGCAAATTGTTCTTGAAGAAAAGATGGACCTAGAAAAAAAGATGGTCTGTTTTAATATACTCTATAAAGTTAAGATGATTGGGTGGCATAGCGGTATAAAACTGTGTACCACAGTTGTCATGAAGCTGTCATATATGTTGATTGTGACAAGAAGTAGAATGTAGTGATACCTACATGTACATGTACCTGGGGGTGGGGGTATTGACTGGTCTAATGCATGCACTTTAGATTATATCATTGAATCAAGTGGCATGGTTTCAAATTAACACTGCACATAACAAGGAGTAGGGTCGCCTTTCCAACTTTGTAGGTTTTCCCCAGGTCCTCCCATATCCTCACACTGCTAAGTGAATTGTTGAAATAAAATTGAACCATATGATGGTCTCAAAATGACCTAGTTTGTGTCTAGTGGACGTTAAAGCCCATTTCTCTGTCTCTCTTTAGTCTTTACATGTACATGTATGTATATCACCAACGTGTTTCAGGGCTATTCTTCGTTGGAATGCGCACCCAGTACAGGTGATACATATCGATGAGCTATGAATGGGGGTGGGTGTAGGTCATTACTGATGGGCAGTATTCTGGTGAAGGTGGTCACTGTTCATGAATAAGTCCAATTCCAAATCCATTTCATTCAATATTACTATATATACAATTAAACATAGCCTACATTAATATACAAATTATGGTTAAAAAAGGTCTTACTCTTAACTCTAACTCCAATCTCATCTCATCTGTTTCTCTCATGTGATTCTCTTTTCTCTCGGATTGTTGTAGGGGTCTTTTAAAGAAACTAATTTGCAAACAGATAAAAGGACAATCATTTCGACAAATCAAAGATAAAATTAGGGATAGTAAACATTGTTGTAACAAATCAAATTGAAGAAGTTAAATTAATTCATAAATTTCATTGGTTAAAATTTCATAGTAAAATATAATTAATAGAATCAGTTAATAAACTTTAAGTCATAAATACAGTAAACACTTGATTGGCACTGATCTGACTGTATTGTTAATTGCTCAAGATGTCTCTTAATAAGCCTATGGCACCCAAAGATTATAACACAGTCAAGACCATTCTTGCTTTAGAGCTTTAAATCAAAATATTAACATATTAGATTAATGACAGACAGGCCGATAATCTTAATGTCAGCCATATTGTCTGTATATGTGAATGTAGAATTAAGAAATAAATTATGCATTCTTAAAATAAAATTTGAAATTAAAATTAGTATCACTATTTGGTGTACCTACTCCTAGTGGGTTTTATTGGGATGCATCCTACTGCTAAAGAACTTTGCCATGCAGGGTCTTGTTAAATTGGAATATTATACTTTACAACTCTTTTTAACTTATGTTTATTTAACATCATAATGGGCACCTCATCTCCCTCTTTGATAAATTAATGTAGACTAATATGTCGAGCATCTACAAAACGACTTTTTATGTCCATTTTTGAAATCCTAGGGAACTCTCATTTTCTTGATAATCGATCCAGTTTTAGGCCTGATCAATGTTGGCTAACCAGTATTATAAACAAATTTGCTTTATAATTTATGTGCTGTATTTTATGTACCATTACAGGAAACAGCAATTGAACACTCTGATGAAATTTTGAATGAATTTGGAAAAAATGTTAATGAATTTATGAAAGACTTTGATTTGACTGATAAAGATACATCTATCCGTGATGTCACTTTAAAAGATGAATTAGAAGGATTACTGGTAAAAGAAACAGAATTGTCTGCTGGTGTGTAAAAGGACAGTTTTTGTCCTGTTTTTTCTAGGTTGTTGAAAGTTATAAAAACTGAGATATGGCAACCTTAAAGGGGCATTATGTAAGATTTAGATAAAGAGCTGTCCGTTCTTGCTATATTTCAAAAATAGATGATGCAAAAGGAATATATTGAAAATTTCATTCAAATTACTTTATTTTGAGCAAAGTTGTCAATGATTATAATTTTAACAAGATGTGTGCATTGATTGTAACCACCGTACTCGTCATTGGAGTCTTAGCCTCGCTTCTCCAATTTTAAATTAAATCGTTAAATGGCCGAACCATTCTAATCTATTTAAAATCAGAACCATCTGATTTCATCGAGAGTTGATTATGACCTTGTCATGTTAATAAATTTCTAATTAATAATCTATATGACATTTAAGGCCCAAAGAAAGACCTGCAATAGGCAGATTTAGCTCTTACAAAATGCTTGTTTAACTTAAATCTCTTAAAATTGGTTCAAACTTAAAATCAGTTCTTACTTTCAATTCAGTTGATTATCAATATCATGCTAAATGAAATATACAAGTTAGCTTCTAGGAAATCATTTTGATCTCAAGACAAAATAAAACAGAAGTCCCCTATGTAGTATGTAGTCTGTTTGAGTGAGTTATATGACTAGAATGAAACTTGGATCAATTATGAAAATTTAATTATAGATATTGATGTGTCTGGATATTTGATTATAGATATTAATGTATATGAATATTTAATTATAGATATTGATGTATATAAATATTTAATTATAGATATTGATGTATATTTTAAAATATTTTATAACAGATATTGATGAATATGAAGCACACATAAGAGAAATAAATAGATTAACTGATGAGAAGGAGATTATAGAAAACACAGTTTTATCTTTAGTACAGGAACAAACGGGTGGGTCAATGGGATGTTTATGTAAACAAATTTTAGTTCTCTAATTCAAATAAATTTTGGATACTTTCTAAAAAGGGATCTTATCTTGTTACTTTCATTCCAAAAGTTTGTAATCACATCGGCTATTTCACCCAGCAGGAATTTGATGACTGACTTTCTATATCTTTGGCAATGAGTGTGGACTAAAGAAAACTGTTCTTTTTTTTAATTTTTAGAAAAAGATCAGCTGTTATCTGAAGAGAAGGATAGTCTGAGTAATTTAGAAAGAGAAAAGAAATTATTGAGTGATTATCCACATACAAATTCTGAATTTTGTAGGTATGAAATTATTCACATTGCCCTTTATATTATCAGTAGGTGGTGAAGAATTTCTGTGCTTCATTAACCAACGAAAATTTGTTTTATTCTATTAACACATTTTTAGTGTTCTACTGTTAGTTGAGATTGTTCTAAACGGTTTAAATTCTCAATGCATGGATTTGTAGTTTGTACATGACAATCAATACTGTGACAATTCAGGACTTCAAATTGTCGTGAAAATATAAATTGTATGGTTTGAATATGTTGACTGAATTTATTTATTTGTGGCACAAAAAATTCCCTTATATTTAGATTTGGTGAATTAAAAGTAGTAATGAAATATCCTTATATTTAAATTTGGTTAATTAAAAGTAATAAATGTTGAAACCTAGCAAGCTGTAGTGTGTCAAGGGAGGTAACTCTTCCATTACCTCTTGTCTCCCCTTAGACCACAAACATTCAGATAACACATATCAGTTACCGTTAAATGTATGAGATGATTATTTCTGAATCAATTTAAATTATATTTGTAATAAAGAAAAGTTTAATGTGTCTATTTACACCTGTTTAATGGGATCTGATCTAATTGATCAAAATTTTCAGATAACTCTACCCAAGTTTACTCCTTTATGTGAATGTTGATGATAACTATTAGATTATAATGACATGTAATTGTACTTATAAAATCATTTATATTAGCCATGTTGTATGTCTTAAATAGGTTACGGTCAGATTTAAATCATTTAATATCGCACAGTCTGGAAGCAGAATCTCAAAAGTTGCAACAAGAAGTAAACACGTTGCAGCTTATGTTACGTCGTAAACAACTTGAAAGGGGTGAAAAGTCGACGAGTGGAATACTAAAATCAAGAACGTCAATGGTGTCTGCACCTTCTTTTGCTCAAGAAACATCCAATCACACTCAGAATACATGTACCAGTAACAGTGAAACTCATTCAAATAGTGCCCAGTTTGATGTCACGAAAGTTAATTCAGGAAATGAAACTGAATTGAAAAGTGAGGTAAATTTATGAATTGAAGAACTGAAATTGAATTAATTGGGTGTAAAAATTAAATTAATTAGCAAAAGGTTTGAAACTAAATCAGAAAATGTATTACGCAAGTTTGAAACTAGCATTATTGTTATAAAGATTTATTTTTCTTAAAAACTACAGAAATACTTCAGATGCTTTAATTTAAAAAGCCCATTGGAAATCTGATTTAATCAAAATAAATTAAAGATATTTTATACTTTTAGTGGTGGAGATTTTATTTATAGTAAAAATATAAAAACCTACATTTTCTCATTACCCCTTATAGCTTTTGAAATTTCTTCCACTTAAATTCAGAGATAATATTTAAAACTGAGTGACAGAACACCTAGAATGTCATAGGTTTCTGGACTGAGAAGAACAATCAGGAATTTTTGAATCCTTGTCTCTCATGTTTTAAGGGAAGAACATGTTGGGCTGACAAACATAGAGTGATGATATAGCAAGGTGGTACTGTGTACACATTAAATAATTTGAATTTTAGAATCTGTGTATTATATTATATTATAGGGAGGAAGATGTGAAACTAGTAACAGGTTATATATTAGAAGTTATCCTACATTAGATAGACAATCACATACTACACAGGTATTATTTCTCTTTTATACATCATACTCATCAGTGGAACAGGTAGGATTTATGAAATATAATAGGGGGGTTTGGGGGGCTGTGGAGTTGGGTGGGTGGGTGGCAGAATGGTAACGTGTACATGTTAGATGATCAGGGATGTCATTGTGCCGTGGTTTCCATTCCCTACTTGTACTCAACAAGGAATAGAGTCGTCTCTTGAGTTTTCTCCAGGTCTACCATCGGTTTCCTTCCTCAGCTAAAGACCCCTACACACAAGCAAATTATTGAAATAAAATTGAAACATATGTTACTCCTGAATGACATAGTTTATGTCGAGTGGACGTTAAACCCCATCTCTCTCTCTCTAAAATATACCGGTCCACATAATGTTTAAATAAAATATATAAACTGATGTGAAATGGGCTGCAATCTGCTAAATAAATACACCACTGCAACTCAGTATTCTGTATTCTTGGACAGAGGTGTTACCACATTCTCTTATTAAGCCTCAGCCCAAAGGGCTTATGTCTTCACTTCTGTTCGTCCATCCAGTATAAACCATTAGTCATTTTTGAATTATGGATTTCAACACAATTTGGTAGGAATCTTCCTTAGACTTAGATGTTGAAGATAAAAGTTTGTTACAATTAAAGGGCTGTATCCGACTGGGGCCAAGGAGGACAGAGGCATTTTACGGATTGTCATAAATATTGTTATGAATGTTGCTTTAGATTGTGGTTATTCAGTTATTCTTACAGTAACTGATTGTTGAATTTCCACCGAACTTGGTAGCATAATGTTGATTTGACAATACTTTTCCTGATTTGTCCAAATAAAGTTATTTAGCTCCAAGGGGTCAGAGAAGGGGCACCTGGTAAAAACAGT
Source organism: Patella vulgata (assembly GCF_932274485.2). Classification (NCBI taxonomy): domain Eukaryota; kingdom Metazoa; phylum Mollusca; class Gastropoda; family Patellidae; genus Patella; species Patella vulgata. The sequence goes on from NC_065881.2 coordinate 69,005,892, forward strand.
CAGATGTTTTGGATTACTAACTCAATGGATTTACTACCAAACTTGCTGGAGTGGTTCTTATTCTATGTTGCTTGACCCTATAGGGGTGGGAAGACACCTTGATGAGGTAATTCTAAGCACTTTTGACAAACCATTTGATGGATTTCAACCAAATTGCTTGGTTGCTTGTCCATATTTGTTAATTAGTCCCAAACCTGCAGATTTAGATATTTTCAACATTTTTTCTAACTAACTCAATAGATTACAACCCAAATTGATAAATATGCTGCCTGGATTGGGCTTTTGTCCGATTTGTTGAAGCAATGTTGCTTTGGTCCATGGGGGCATAGCAGTCCAACTTTAGGGAGCATATGTTGACATTTTTTAACTATGAAATTATTTTACTTTGAAATTTAAAAAAAAAAAATCGTTCAGAGCATGCCTTTTAATGCTATTTTTGGGTCGGCCACAGGATTTTAACTAGGGACAGGCCAGGTATATTTCTTTTGAATGAATACTATCCCAAGTACCTACATTTCATAACTTAAATGTGTGTGTGAGGGGGTCTGACCTGGCCTTGAAACCACACCCGTATGAATTGTGGGTTCAAGACGCAAGAACCCTGGTCAAAACATCCCTAGAAATAAACATCTAAAGTAACTTATTTTCCATATAATTGTGTCATGTTTTATCCTATAGTGTAGTCAAAAAATAACTCTGTCTATAATCAAATACTACACTATATGATCAATATCAGAAATATGAAAACAACAAAATATGTTGCCAGGTTACATACAGGCCTCCATAGCTCAGTGGCTAGAGCACTGGTCTTGTAAACCAGGGGTCGGGAGTTCAATCCTCCCTGGGGGCTAGGGGTATTTTGATTTGTAAAATTACTAATTCAATTAAAGAATGAATATCTGATCAATCAATATAATAGTTGTTACAATTGTTTGGTTGGCCAGAGTTTTTAGAAAGTCCCATGACCGAGATATATTATGCTATTCCTGATATATTACTGCATATTATTAAATCTCGTATCTTTATAAAGTCGGTTACTCAAAACTTCCTGTTGACTTGAGAGGGTGTGTGGGTGGTTTGTGTCTAATTTGGTTCTGTACACGATTTGGTGTGTTGCTTGCACATCTATTTAAATTTCAGTTTTCTATTTTATCAAAGCTGAAAACTGCTTTATTCCATTTTAATTTTTTTACAATTGTTATATATGTAATTATCTGGTACTCGTAAAGTGCCTTTCAATAAAACCAACTGTTTTAGTCATGACTTTGATTTGGTGCCATATTTAGTACTCAGAGAGTACTGATGATTTCGAAGATAGCTATGCATTGCGTGGAATACGCCCACACAGCAGGAAAAAATGGGGTCATAAGAGAATGAACCCTAGAGATTAGGTTTCTTCAAGGATCCTAGAACCTTATCCAATTTGTGGACGTTAAACCCCATTTCATTTCATTTCATTTATTTATCCAATTTGGTCATCATCCAAGTTTTCCTTACGGATAAGCTGCATTGAGACAAAGCTGCTGTGTGGGTGTATTCCCACGCTTTGTGTGACTATCTTTACTTGCACAAAGCTTCAATGTACCAATTGTATCCAGGACCACATCAATGCTACAATATTGCAACTATAGACCTGGAAAGTCAATTTTATCATATAGACTATAGAGAGCTTGTCCCATTACTAATGGAAATAACACATCAAATTAACTCAAATAAATACTTTATTTTGACATACATTATAGAGGTTTAGCATCTTTAAAAGAGATAGTAATGTATCAATCTTTAATAGCTTTCTGAAATCTAAACCCCTTCAATTGTAACTCTAAATTAAAGATTGTATTTACTTCACGACATCACTTAAAGAACCAGAACAACTAATTGGAGCAGAAACACCATTAACAGTTAATTTCAACAGACAAAATTATCAAATTTGACTGATTTTGTAAGAACATTGTCGTTTTTAAGCATGGGGATTAGCGTTTGAATGAGTAGCTGCCATCATTATCTGTGATGCAGAAAAAAGATGGACTATCTCCTTTAAAAATTTAGCATTAAAAGGTTTAATACTTTTATTTTTTGTTTATCTCTTTTTAGTCAGAATTTAAAGGTTTAGTAGCCAACTCTGCCAACCATGATACAACCTCATCTGATCTCAAAACTAGATCTCGACCAATCATACCTAAAGCCATATTTAAACCAAGTAAGTTTTCTTCAATGTTTATCAAGATTCGTAGTGAAATGGCATCCAAGCTAACAAAAATTATCAGAGCTGTAATTAATGAGAAGGTGATGATGATATTTTTTCACTTTAAAAAAAATTTAAATTGAAACATGTGACATAGCTGAGAGTAAAACTAACACTAACCATGAAGCAAATATATTAGTCAGGATAAAAGAAAATGTGGGTCACCTTTATTTCAGTTCACCTACTCACTTCCCCTTTGCTTTAATTGTCCCCTGCCTTTTGAAGAAAGCAGGGGTCTATTAAAATGGGTTCGTCTGTCTGTCCGTCACTTTTTGGGACACAATAACTCTCCTTCAAATGGAACTAGAATGTTCAAACTTGGTGTAGGTGTTTATTAGGTCAATGCCTTGATGGAGTTCGAAGATGAGCATTTTCTGCTTAGGTAAGCAGAGATAAGCAATTTGATTGGTTGATGCTTTGGGACAGAATAAGTGAGAGTGATGAAACTTAGTGTATAGTTTCATTACATCAATACCTTGACTAAGTTTGATAATGAGCATTTTCTGCTCTGGATAAACAGAGCGATAAGCAATTTGATTGGTCAATACTTTGGAACACAATAACTCTCTTCTAATTGAGGTAGAATGTTCAAACTTGGTGTAGGCGTTCATTAGGTGAATGCCTTGATAGAGTTGGATGATAAACATTGTCTGCTTACGGTAAGCAGAGATGAGCAATCTGATTGGTTGATGCTTTGGGGCACGATAACTTTGGTTTTAATTAAGTGAGTGTGATGAAACTCCAGAGTATAGATTCATTATATCATTACCTTGACTAAGTTCGATGATGAGAATTTTCTGCTTTGGCTAAGGAGCGATAAGCAATTTGATTGGTCAAGACTTTGGAACATAACAACTCTGCTTTTAATTGAGGTAGAATGTTTAAACTTGATGTAGATGTTCATTAGGTGAATGTCTTGACTAAGTTCAATGATTAACATTTCTTCCTAAAGCTAAGCAGAGCTAAGAAATTTCATCGGTTGATGCTTTGGAACAAGATAACTTTGATTTTATCTGATAGAGAGTGATGAAACTTAGTGTATAGTTGATAATCAGTTTGATTGCTTTATACTTTTGAAAAAAATAAGTGTGTGATTAATTATATAATATGTGTCATCTATTTATTTTGGGATTTTGGCGGGGGACATGTTGGCTTGTTTCCTATTTTATTTGCGAGGGTAAAACAAATATCATAAATATCAAGATTACTATAGAGTTCTGCCATTTTAATTTATTTCCTATTTTGTATTACATCATTTATTTTATTGTCATTCATTTCAGAAAGGAAGAAATCTGTATAAGAACAAATCACTCTTATTGTAACATTCTTACTTTTAAATATTATATTCAAGGAAATAACTACTTGAACACTAAGCTGGGGTATTTATTCTACCTAAAAATTATAATCATTCAATTATTGCAAAAGCTGATGAACTCGGAACTAATTTTCTGTCTTACTTTTGGTATGAAAAAGGTATTACAGTCCAAAAAAAAAAACATCATGTGGTCATTAGATATTCGAATATGATTATAGTGAAACATTCATCAGGAATTTTCCAAAATCCGTTATTGGTTCCTTAAAAAAAATATCTAACTGAATGCAAGAATTTATAATAGAAATATGAAAAGGAATAATAAAACAAATAAATTTTTGTAGTTTGTTGGTAATGGTATATAATGACATTGTTGATGGAGTCCTGGTATTTGTGATAAGAATACAATGACAATTTTACTTCCTAGATTGGATGTTCCTGTGTAAACAAGCCTAAGGCCAAATTAGAAAATTTAGAGGTATGCTATATATGTATCGTTGAGAGCATTGATTTCATGACAGGTATAACTGAGTTTAAAGCGTGGCTAATACCAAACCATAAAACACATTCTTTTAAAAAATCTATAGACTTCTATTTTATAAGTGCAACGACCAATAGGCCTACTGTCCAGATAGGGAATGGATCCATATATAACTGCTTAGAAAATGAATTCTTATGGCAGTCAGAGTTTGCAAAAATGGCAAAAGTTTAGTACTGCACTTATTTAAAATGCAATTATTCCGTTATTGAATATTCATATATTGCTAAATAAAATAAGAGAACAAAGGGGATAATATAATAGACGGAAACAAACAAATTTTGTGCGAGTAGCCTTATTGTCATTATATATATATATATATATATATATATATATATATATATATATATATATATATATATATCAATCCAGCAGGATATATACATGTATAACGGTGTGTTCCCACTTAGCCGGCAGACTGTTATCCATTTCACATTTCCTTTTGGTCATAACTTTAGCTGCATTATTTGTATAATGATGAATTGGCAATATTTGTTAATAATGCTGACCCAAAAGAGCACAGAATAGATAGACCTTTAGTATATAGGTTGGACATTTTCTAGCAAGAGATTAAAAACTGCAATGTTGAACCACCAGTTTGAATGAAGTTCTGTCCTGTTTAGAAATGTTATATTAATACAGTACACAGAGAAAAAAATGCATGGTCTGTGGTTAGATATTTTATAAATGATTTTGATATATCACATTTTCAGAAAACTGTTTTTGTATGCCTACAGTTAATGTTGACAAATATTGTTGTCACCTTTGTCCACCCATTTATTAAAGTCTGGATGCGCCATTTTCAGGAATTGGAATCACATGTAAACTACAATATTGTGAAAAATGAATCTCTAATAGGAATATCAGTCCAATAATGGTTCGATTCCATTCATTATTTAAAAAGATATGTGGAATTGAAATTTCATCAATCTATGCTGCCCGCTATGGAATAAGCCCATCATCATTTTGTAGTCTATGGATATTTAATGATAGGCCTGTTTTAAATCCAATTGAATCCAAGTCGGAACATTATCTCGGATATGTATTTTGATTTTGTTTCATTTATTAAATGTTAAATAATTAATTACAAATAATTTCACTCTAAATTAAATAAATATAAAGTATTATATAAAACAAGAACACATGTATTCTAATTTTATTGGGTGCCACGGTGGGTCCATGGGTAAGACACTTGCTCGCTAGCCCGGAGGTGTCAATCCCGGTGTATGCTGAGATATGTGGTGTGCACGTAAAAGACCCCTTGACAGTTGGATTTTGATATAAGAGTAGGCCGTACTACCACTGTCTGGGCAAAATTTCCCTCATAGGACATTGCATGGTGTATGCCCATCTTCATTAGCCCAGTCAGTGCAGAAAAGTAGGACATTAAATCTCATTTCTTTTTTAATTTTATGTAAGCAATACAACAATAAATAGACATTATATATTTATATACACGTAAGTTGTAGGCATATAATTTACAATTGTGATCATCTATTCATTTCAAAAAATATTTTATATATGTAATAATTTCAAAATAATATCAAATATATATGGTATAATTCATTTAAAAATATTTTTAACATACAACAAAAATAATATAGAATTTACTATAAAAATTCAACAATCATAAAAAAAAAATGGAATGAGTTTTTAACATAGAACAATTGGATTAAAACAAATCTGCATTAAAATCAAAGCAGAAATATAACTCATCTATTTCTTTATTTATCAGCTATTCCCAAACTTGATTTACTCTTGGCACATTTCAGAAGAAGTACAAACTATTTTGCCGCATGTTGTACATAAATTTTGAAAAATCTTCATTAAAATGAAATATAGATAATAAAAAATATAAAAAAAAATGTACGTACTTTGAATACTCTAGAACAAAGTTATGAATGAGTAACATGCGCTTGATGGTTTTTGAGAAGGTTGGGAAGTATAATTACATCACTGTGTGGCATATTGTTTGGAAACCACTGATAATGATATAGCAGATAATCAACATGATAGCTTATAAATTTGAGAGGTTTCACAACTTAACAGTTACACTTACATTTACATTTACATAAGTGTAAGTTGAAACTGTACATTATGATGTTTCGCTAAATTCACACTTACAGTTACACTTAGTAGGTGGTGCACAAACTTGATCCACGATCTCGATAGGCATTAGATGTACGTTTTGTCTCAGCCTCTTCTTATTTAGTTTGTGAAAACAACGATTCAGAAAAAAATTATGGATTGGATAATAGAAATTAAACAAGGTTTAGCTAAGTGTTGTTAACTTACAGTTATGGAGGCTGCTATCCGACGGACACACTTTTATGATGTGCGCTTCACGTCATACATCACAAAAACTGATGATCTTTAACCATCTAAATGTAAGTGTAAATGTAAAGTAGCAAAACCTCTCTAATATACATTCTATGAATGGCATTTAGTAATTGAAACATAATATATCAACACAAATAAATAACAAGTGGTTGCCATGCAAGATATGTCCACTTTTATAGCAGATTTGTGAATTAAATCTTGACCCTCCATTAAAGAATATACATGTAGGTTCTGAATAATTTAAATTGTTGTTCACAGAAAATATGTTCTAACAAAACATATACCCACGAGCAACCAAGCTCTATTTATAAAGGGACATGCCAGCAGGAACTAACACATGTGTCGTAAAGCTCAATGTGATGCACTATGGAAGACAAAGCTGATGACTTGTCCTGGCAAGTTATCATTGTATTGTTTAAGTTAATAATATTCTTATAGTACAAACTGTTGATTTAATGATATATTTGGACCTAAACATTTTCAAACTAATTCAAAAGTTTGCATCAAATCCCTCTCAAAACTTTGTATTCGTCGGGAGACACCGCAAGCTATAAATAAACTGTTGTTAGACGCCATGCCTGTCAGCTCAATTCACAAAGGGAGGGGCCATTTATCAGAATGTATTTTTCGTTACTTACTGTCCATTTATCATACATAGTAACATATTGAGACCTAAGTAAATTCTTAATTATTTTCTGTCAACTCCCTTTTCTGCTGTTTAATTGCAGAGTCTTTTGTACCTTGATGCCTCTCAATGTTCCCAAAACCGCCCAAACCATTTGATCAAGAAATAACAACCACTCCCTCAGTCAAGCTAGCACACAATAAGCTGGCAGACAATAGTCGAGTTGCCAGTTTGATACCGTGACATTTTTGCCCAGTGCTTGGCCCATGGGTGTTTTTCGGGTAATCCAGTATTTTTCTAGTAGGATTGAGTGACAATACTTTCCATATATACCAAATTTGCCATACTTTTATTGGTAATAACCACCCAATAGTTACTTTTGGGACAATGTATCTTTAATAGTAAAATTCTAAACCTATCAAGGATTAGATAGAAAATAACTTATATAATTATTAATATTCTGAATTATTAAAATTCCTGACTCCAATAATTGTCATTGTAAAGATGCATAATGTAAGAGCTAAATCGGCCTATTGCAGAGCTTATTTTGGCTTCAAATGTTATATATAGACATTTATTCACATGACAAGCCTATACTCGCTAGACCATTTAATGGTTTAATTTAACCAGCGGCTGCCAGACAGGATACGCCCACATTTTCGAGAGATGGATAGAGAACAAGCTAAAAAGAAAGTGATTTTTCCTACAATTTTTCCTACCTCTATAGGGTCCACAACCTTGATATACCATATTTTTTTGCTATTTGAGAACAAGGGGCGGCCATTTTGTCTGTCAGTTTTGGGACGATTTTCAAGAAATTCGAACGCAGCTGTCCTAAATTTGTTCTAAATCGGATAAAAATTATGACCTCTATAGGGGCCACAAGCTAAAATTGCGATTTTTCCTACAATCAAGGGCCATAATTCAGGAAATTACAATTTGATATGCGCAAATATCGAAAGGAACCAAGATCTTTGGGTTATAAACTTACATTTCAAGTTTCAACAAAATCGGATAAAAATTTTGACCTCTATAGGGTCCACAACCTTGATATACCATATTTTTTGGCTATTTGAAAATGAACGGCGGCCATTTTGTCTGTCAATTTTGGGCCGATTTTCACGAAATTCGAACGCAGCTGTCCTTAGGGTGTAACGGTGATATAATAAAATGTTTTTTTTAAATCGGATAAAAATTATGACCTCTATAGGGTCCACAAGCTAAAAATGTGATTTTTCGTACAATCAGGGGCCATAATTCAGGAAGTTACCGATAGGAACCGAGATCTTTAGGTTATAAACTTACATTTCAAGTTTCAACAAAATCGGATTAAAATTGTGACCTCTATAGGGTCCACAACCTTGATATACCATATTTTTACGCTATTTGAGAACGAACGGCGGCCACTTTGTCTGTCAGTTTTGGGCCCATTTTCACGAAATTCGAACTCAGCCGTCCTTAGGGTGTAACGATGACATAATAATATGATTTTTTAAATCGGATAAAAATTATGACCTCTATAGGGTCCACAAGCTAAAAACGCAATTTTTCGTACAAACAGGGGCCATAATTCAGGAAGTTACATTCCGATATGCTCGAATATCGAAAGGAACCCAGATCTTTGGGTTATAAACTTACATTTCAAGTTTCAACAAAATCAGATAAAAATTGTGACCTCTATATACCATATTTTTACGCTATTTGAGAATGAAGGGCGGCCATTTTGTCTGTCAATTTTGGCAGATTTTCATGAAATTCGAATTCAGTCGTCCTTAGGGTGTAACGGTGATATAATAATACGTTTTTTTAAATCGGATAAAAATTATGACCTCTATAGGGTCCACAAGCTAAAAATGCGATTTTTCGTACAATCAGGGGCCATAATTCAGGAAGTAATGGTTCGATATGCGCTATATCGAAAGAAACAGAGATCTTGGGGTTATAAACTTACATTTCAAGTTTCAACAAAATCGGATAAAAATTGTGACGTCTATAGGGTCCACAACCTTAATATACCATATCTTTACGCTATTTGAGAACGAACGGCGGCCATTTTGTCTGTCAATTTTGGGCCGAGATCTTTAGGCTATATACCTACATTTCAAGTTTCAACAAAATCGGATAAAAATTGTGACCTCTATAGGGTCCACAAGCTAAAAACGTGATTTTTCGTACAAACAGGGGCCATAATCCATGAAGTTTCGATCCGATACATGCCAAGATCCGATACATGCAGCCGAGATCTTTTGGAGATAAACCTATATTTCAAGTTTCGTCAAAATCGGATAAGAATTGTGACCTGTAGAGTGTCCACAAACAAATTGTGGACGGACGGGGGCGACGGCATAATACATCCACATGAAAATGTGGGCGTATAAAAATGGAGAATCAAGGCTAAGTCTTGAATAACAAGTAAAGTTGTTACGATAAAAATATTACATAATTTAAGCCACATCTTGTCAAAACTTCAAACAGTGATAACTTCACTCAGAATAAAGTAATTTGAATGAAATTTTTAATATATTCATTTTTCATTATCTATTTTTGAACTATTATCGCAAGAATGGCCAGCTGTTTATCTAAATCTTACATAATGCATCTTTAAGTACCCAAGCAGATATTACATCCACTATGGTAATCTTCTCTTACATGTATTCACCTTGTCTTCTTTGATTGGCATTTAGTAATTGAACATATTAACACCAGGTACAATTTCATGGATAGACAATTTCTGAGTTTAATACTAAGCGACATTTCGACGAGAATACTCTTGTCTTTATCAAGCAAATGAAGCAGATATGTGAATAGTAGACAAATATATACAGAATATGAATATGCAACAAAAATTAGCAATACAATTAAAACTTAACACCTTTGATTAAGGGGCCATTTACAACTAAACCAAAACAGCAGAAACTCTTACAGGCTTAAATAAAAGAGGGAAATCCTATTATTTATAAAGATCAAAGTATTAACTATAATGGGAAACCAATTAACCTGAGCTGTAGACAACGGGTGTATGTAAGGATGTAAGGGGGCAGTGTGTGTGTGTGGGGGGGGGGGGGTGTATGAGTGAACAAGAGTGATCACTGATGCAAGGGAAACCTTACATATATTAATTCAACAAACTCACTTCATGTTATTCAGCAGGAAGTATGGACAAATGCGATAACAGTTGTCAGTTGTTTGAAAGTACTATAGAAACATTTTACGACAAAGATATTTGCTTCAACATTTAACTACTATATATCGTGAACAAATACATCCTCTCCAATAAAAACAAAACTGATATTGTCAAGCTTTAGATTATATAGTGAATCATATATTTTATATCAACTCTTTTATGTAACAATACATAAATGGACCTGCCATAAATGTAATTTAGATTAGTGCAAGGAAGACTTAATATATTTGAAGGAAGATATTTTGGTGTATTTTTATACGCCCACATTTTCATGAGACAAATATTGTCGTCGCCCCTGTCCATCCTTCCACATTTTGCTTGTGGACACTCTCACAATTTTTTCCGATTTTGACGAAAATTGAAATATAGGTTTATATCCGAAAGATCTCAGTTCCTTTCGATTTTGGCATGTATAGGGCCGTATCTTCATGGATTATGGCCCCTAATTATACTAAAAATCATGTTTTTAGCTTGTGGACACTCTAGATGTCACAATTTTTATCCTATTTTGATGAAATTTGAACTGTATGTTTATAACCCAAAGATCTTGCTTCCTTTCTATATTCACACATTTTTAGCTTTTTCTGTCCATCTCTTGCATGGCAACCCCTAGTTTTACCTTATCACAATTATACCTCCACAAAATAGTTAAGCATATAAAACATATTAAAACAAAGCACAATGTCTTTTATATAGAAACATAATTATTTTGAATATGAAGTCATATGGCTTTAAACAATGTTTCTAAAAAAAAAAAGGGGGGGGGGGGACTCCATTAAATGCTCATAGTTAATGATTATTTTTAAATTCATTTTTTATATAAACAAATAAATAGTTGATAAAGCAATGGACCTTATAATATATAATATATGTATTTTTGGTCCATTATAAAGCCGTTTTCGGCAAACTCTCATAGAAATTTATTAACAATCAATGCCATATTTGGGCATTTGGCACGTCTTTGTGGAAGGGTAACATTTATGGGGTCACGGAAACTACACAAGATCTGTGGAACGTTCAAACGGGAATTGAAACCATGCCACTTGACTCAATGGGAATTGAAACCATGCCACTTGACTCAATGATTTCACCGCATTCAAAGGATGACATATTATACATTAATCTACCGCTGCCCGGGCAAAATTTCCCTCATCATAGCACACTGTATGGCGTATGCCCGTCTTCATTAGCCCAGTTTAGGAGCAGAACAGTAGGACGTTAAACCCCATTTCATTTCATTTCATTAATCTACCATCAACACTATTTTGACCATTATTAACATGCCTACTGTTTTACTCAAACCTGAAATGGGACTTGCACTTTTTATCCCCAAAATCTTTGATTATTTTTTAATAACAATCATGATATTCTTCTTAAACCAAAATCACCACATTAAAAGCATCCTATATAATACTATAATACATAATACATACATGATTGTATTGGCCCAAAAGGCCTACATACCGGTTCATAACTCGAGCTGCATGAGTTATTTTGTATAGTAATATTTAAAATACTTTGTTTAATTTGCATGCAGAACATCAAACAAACATTAGTCTTTATTTATAAATATAATTTTTCAGAAAACTGAAAACAAAGCACCATTTTCTTGTTGCCATTAAATATAAGTATTTGAGTTAAAATTGCATAAATATCGTTAGAAGTCGAGATTACCTTTTTTTATTATTTAAATCACATTTCAAACAGGTTTTACTCAAATTTTTACTCCTTGTAAGCACTCAGTATTAATAAGCAGTTCAAATAGGATCAAGAACAGACTTCAAGGAGAAACCCAGTCCAACATTGATAATTTTGCATAACTATATTTACATCAGGGATATTCAAGTTAGAATGAACTTGAATCTGCCGAAATATTAATTACGGATAGTTGTTTTTAAACAGACAGACAAATAGAAATGGAGGTTTAACGACCACTCGACACAAATTAGGTCATTTTGGGACTAACATATGGTTCAATTTTATTTCAATAATTTGCTTGCGGTAGGGGTCTTTAGCAGTGGGAGGAAACTGGAGGACCCGGAGAAAACCTATGAGATTGGACAGGCGACCCTACTTCTTGTCACGTACAACCGGGGAATCGGATCCACGCCAGTTGACTCAATGACAGACCTTATGATACAGCGTGCACATGCTAACCATTCGGCTATCCATTCGGCCATCCACCCCTCGCCTGTTTTTAAAAAGATCAGTAGCAGCTAGTCCCAAATATCTCAGTAGAACTAATTAGTACACTTTTTTTTTTAACAAGATAAACTTATTTTTCTATATTTGTCTTGTAAAGTCTCATTTTCCTCATTCAAAGTAACAATAAAAGTTAAGGGCCAAAAAGTGATTAAATGAAAAATAATCAGGCTAGACAGTATTGGTTATAATAGTAGGCCTATAAATTACATTAGGGTTGATCAATTTTTAAAAAAAGCTTGTCCAGTCTGCTTTTTGACCAGACTACTTGTGTATATGTATGGACTGAAAGTCTAATTGCCCTTTAGTCGGGAAAATTTCACCTTTTGGTTTGCCGAAAAGGATATTATGAGGCATCATTATAATCATACTTGTGTTTAATGGCAACCAACTTTAATATTTCAAATATCAATTTCAGTTATCTGTGCTTTCTGTTAGATATTCAGTGCCTTCTAAAACTAGAACAGGCTTTTTAAAATCAGACAAAGATTTTACTGAAACCTTAATTGGTGCCTCTTCGTATCCCCCAGAAGCTGAATGAGCATGAAGTACTTTACCTGAACTCATGCCATAAATATTTTCTGTCTCTACTGAAGTTGTTTTATTACTGAAAGTATCATATGTCTCATCTTCATAATCATCTTGAACAGGGTATTGTTTATCATTGTAATTTGCAAACTCAGTTGCAGTCATTTTGATATTAACATAATCTTCAACATGACCATCATCATCTTCTTTTCCACCATATTGTCGCCAAGCATCAGAGCGTTTTCCTTCTGGTTCTGCGTAGGTTACTATTTCCTGTGATTTATCCCCTGCTACATCCTCAGGATTACTGTAAAAATTTCCATTTCCTTCGTTAGCTGGAATCTGGACTTTTCTGTTGGATGCTTCTGCATAGGCCCCAGAGGCTCGTACCCCACCATCATCAATATCCTCATAAAGATTTGGAGTAGCTTTGGCACGTGTAGGTTGTGGGTGTCTGGAAACAGCTAATTCATCCATTTCTTCATATACTGGTGATGGATCATGGGTGTCAGGTTTTGACTTAACTGGAGGTGGTGCTGCCTTATCTTTTCCTTTCTTCTTGTCCTTATCCTTCTTTTTCTCTTCCTTTAACCTTTTCTCTTCTTGTTTTTCACGTTCTTTTTTCTCTTTTTCCTCTCTCTTTTCACGTTCCTTATCTTTCTTAATCACTTTTGTAGTTTTTTTACCTTGTGGATTTGTGGCGGTGGCCTGAAAATCAGTACAATGGGCCTCACCAACAAAATTGTTCTCAATTGATCCTTTATAAACTGGCTTGGTTTCATCTACACTAGGGGATTGTTTGATCAATTTTTCACCAAGTTCATGTTTAAAATCTTCATTCACAGCTGATGATGAATTGCTAGATGACAATATCAAGGCTTTTTTCACCCTATCTTGAGACTTTGTTCCCGTTGTGGCTTCTGAAGGCATCTCTGTTTTAACTGGTTGCTTTATTTGCGGTGGTAAACTGGGAGGTTCACTAGAAGATACTGTCATAGCTGATTTGGGTTGAGTTTTCTTGAAGGCCGCTGCGTCCGTTTGGTAGTCTTGATTTTCATCCATTCCTTGACTACGTTGTGTCTGTGTAAATTTTCGTATATATTCAAAAATGGCATCGCCTTCATCAGTAATTATATTGAATTCTCCAGCTCCAGATGGACATCTTCTTCCAGAAAATATAAGAAAAAGTCCTGCATGTCTTCCAAATCGCCTGATGTATTGGTATGGCCATTGATATAAAATTGTTTTTGATGGATAGTCAAGTAATGCTATATTATATTTATTAACAGCCAGGAAATAGATCTTATCTTTTTGAAGTTGGCATGTTTCTGCTGTTTCGTTCATATCAATCGTCACACGAAACATTGGTGCTAAAAAATAGAACCAGAAAAAATGGTAAAAGTGCATATGCTTATGACTAGCTCTCTTTGATTTGACAGGAAAATAAAAGTGGCGATATATATACTGTCTGAGCTGTGAAAGATTAGATGTCCGAAAAATGCAAATGACAATCAGCAGACTTAACATGATTGCAAACTAAAATACATACACACAATCTATATTTAAGTAAAGTAACCTATAAATTATTGAATTCCGAGAAATTCGCTTTGAAATCTGAACTCACCAGGATGTAATTGAATAAGATTAGGTTTCCAGGCAACAATAAAATGTCCACGGTAGCTAATTCATATGAATGGTCGACAAGGGTTGTCGCATTTCTTTTGTAGGTAATGGGAAGCATTAACAAGACAATTTCATACAAATCAGTTTATAATTGTCGCCGTTTGAGGGTTCACAAGATTCTACTAACTGAAAAATGTGATTTAATTCTAGAAGTAATTAACGAAAATTGCTGAAATTTAACAAGTTTTTTCATTTCACTAATTTAAATGATATAAATTTCATACAGATCGGATGATAATTTATGTCGTTAGAGCGTTCACAAGGTTCAACTAAGTGAAAGATGGGCCATAACTCTAGAAGTTATTACTGGAAATTGCTGAAATTCAATAGGATTCTTCGTTTTACTAATATAAATAATGATATACATTTCATATAGATTGGATGATAAATGTTGTCATTAGAGCGTTCACAAGGTGCAACAAAGTGAAACCAGGGCCATAACTCCAGAACAAATTAACAGAAATTATTGAAATTAAATAGACTTCTTCATCTCACTAAAGTAAACAACATACATTAATTTCAAAACAATCAGATGATAAATGTAGTCTGTAGAGTATTCACTAGAAACTGTGGACCACAGACGGACGGACGTGGGCGTCAGGCGAAGGCATTATAGGACCACATTTCCATGTGGGCGTATAAAAATGTGGATACTTATAAATTACTTACGAGCATCTAAAGATTCATACAACATATTATCATCGAGGATAATAGAGTCGTCATTCCGACTAATCACTGAAGTTCGATCTCCTACTTTTTCAGATGTTTTTAATCTTAGTATTTTGCTTAACGCTTGTATCCATAGATCTTCCTCGTTTGAGTCTTCACACCGGAAGATATGTTTTTCTTTTTTCATGCATACTTCAAAACCTTGCTCAGTTTTCAGTTTTTCTACACTAACTATTTTATCCAAGTCTATTGTTTTTGGACTAGATAACTTTTCTTTGGAGTCGTGTAACTGCAGGTAGCTAGGTATTCCAGTTGTAAATACATGTAAACTACACCATTTTTTAATTGCTTTAGTACCCTGAAAAATATACCAGAAATAATTTGGACATGTATTTAAATGATGCATATAAATTTCATACAGATCAGATAATAACTTTTCTTGTTAAATCATTCACAAGGTTCATCAAAGTGTAACAAGGGCCATAACGCTAGACGTAATTAACGGAAAATGCTGAAATTCAGTAAGCTTCTTCGTTTCACTAATCTAAATGATGCATATAAATTTCATACAGATCAGGTGATAACTTTTGGTGTTCGAGCATTCACAAGGTGAAACAAGGGCCATAACTCTGGACATAATTAATGGAAATGTTGAAATTCAATAGGATTCTTCATTTCACTAATTTAAATGAAGCATATAAATTTCATACAGATCGGATGATAACTTTTGCCGCACGAGAGTTCACAAGGTTCATCAAAGTGAAACAATGGTCATAATCCTTTTGGTTAATGGCCCTGGGAGAGTTGTATAGATATGACCCTGTTTTTTGTCCACTTTTTCAAAACTGGTTTGTGGGATTTTGAGAAAAATCTACCTGTCGCTTTTTTCGAACTTGTCGCTGTAGTAACTCATTACTCATAATTTTCCAAGTCACACACTATTTTTACACGAATGTTCCTTACTTACATATCGTGCATTATATGATAGGCTATACTGTTCAAAAGTCTCATAGATTGCACTTCAGCCTATCTTAACTTCTGTATCATGTACAAAACAATAGACCTATGATGTACAGAATCTGTCCACAAAATATTTCCATAGGCGGATGAGCCAGGGAGGAAGGACGCCAGGAGGGGCAGCTGATCGATGTAAAAATTATAAAATCTAATTTTAAATCTTACAAAATTGTCAAAAACATCCAAACTATGTGATCACAAGCCAACAGTGAGGCTGATCTTCCCCGCCAAAATCCCCAAATAAATAGATGACACATATTAATTAATCGCACATCTATTTTTTTCAAAAGTATCGAGCAATCAAACTGATTATCAACTATACACTAAGTTTCATCACTCTCTATCAGATAGAATCAAAGTTATCTTGTCCCAAAGCATCGACCAAGGAAATTGCTTATCTCTGCTTAGCTTTAGCTCGATATGTTAATTATTGAACTCAGTCAAGACGAACATCTACATCAAGTTTAAACATTCTACCTCAATTAGAAGCAGAGTTGTTATGTTCCAAAGTCTTGACCAGTCAAAATGTTTATTGCTCCTTAGCCTAAGCAGAAATTTCTCATCATCGAACTTAGTCAAGGTATTGATGCAATGAAACTATACACCAAGTTTCATCACTCTCACTTAATTAGAACTAAAGTTATCATGTCCCAAAGCATCAACCAATCAAACTGCTTATCTCTGCTTACCCTAAGCAGAAAATGCTCATCTTCGCACTTCATCAAGGCATTGACATCATAAACACCTACACCAAGTTTGAACATTCTAGCTCAATTAGAAGGAGAGTTATTGTGTTCCAAAGTCTCGGTCAATCAAATTGCTTATCGCTCTGCTTACCCTGAGCAGAAAATGCTCATTATCAAACTTAGTCAAGGTATTGATGTAATGAAACTATACACCAAGTTTCATCACTCTCACTTAATTGGAACTAAAGTTATCGTGTCCCAAAGCATCAACCAATCAAATTATCTCTACTTACCCTAAGCAGAAAATGCTCATCTTCACACTCCATCAAGGCATTGACCTAATAAACACCTACACCAAGTTTGAACATTTTAGATCAATTAGACGGAGAGTTATTGTGTTCCAAAGTCTCGGCCAATCAAATTGCTTATCGCTCTGCTTACCCTGAGCAGAAAATGCTCATTATCGAACTTAGTCAAGGTATTGATGTAATGAAACTATACACCAAGTTTCATCACTCTCCCTTAATTAAAACTAAAGTTACCGTGTCCCAAAGCATCAACAAATCAAATTGCTTATCTCTGCTTACCCTAAGCAGAAAATGCTCATCTTCAAACTCTGTCAAGGCATTGACCTAATAAACATCTACACCAAGTTTGAACATTCTAGGTCAATTAGAAGGAGAGTTATTGTGTCCCAAAAAGTGTGACGGGCGGACAGACAGACGAATCCATTTTAATAGTCCCCTGCTTTCTTCGAAAAGCGGGGGACAACAAACTACAAAGCAGCCAACTAATTCTATACACCATTCATTAGTATATTAAATTGTATTGATAAATGGAGCTTGATAAACAGAAGAGAAATATTGTTTTCGTAAATTGTCATATGGGCAATATACATGTAACATCTTAAGATTACACTTTGTACATTTGTTATATTATGAGGAATAAAAGGTTTACTGTATCTTCCTTTTTCAGCTTCTTTGCACTAAGGCTATAATAAATGCTTTCATTCTTCTTCAGTACAGTACCCTTAGACATTTGTTTTCTTTGTACGAATTCGTATAATATAAATATTGTATTCAATTTGATATTAAAATTTATATGCTGGGCAGACTTTTCTCTTAATATAGTTTAAAATCAATTATGTATTATTTTATTGTTTGTGCAATAAAATTTTGCCCATTCATATTTCCACTAACATTATTTGGATTTGACATATACACTAGTACTAGCTTTCATCGGGCTGCACTATATACCGAAAAAAAAAATCTGAAAAATACCCCCCGAAAATCTGAAAAGTACCCAAAAATAAGACAGAAAAAAAAAATTTGATACTAATTACCAAGAAAAAAAAATAACTAATTAACAAAAACAACCTCGAAATTCTGAAAAATTAGGTTTCCCACACTTGGTTCCTGGGCTCCAAGCCTTCCCAGCTAACCGCTTACACTAACCCAATTGAAACTGACTTGCGGTTGAGACTTCTGGCATATTTCGCCGAACATAACTGGTGACAATTCACAGTAAAACGGACTCGATTGAATGTAAAACAGGTTATATAAATTCATATTACTTTATTATATGTGTTGCGACCCATTTGTGCCAATTTCTAGGTCCAAAATATTAGCGATTTAGCTCCTTTAATTGTTAAAAGTAGAAAGGGTCAACTTGATAAACAAAAATTTCATTGCTTACTTTCATTGCAATGCCCACAATCATCCTACTTACAGAGGGGAGGGGTATTGGCCGAATGGTTAGCACATACGTGCTGTATCGTAAGGTCTGTCATTGAGACAACTGCCGTGGTTTTGATTCCCCGGTTGTACATGACAAGGAGTAGGGTCACCTGTGTCCAACTTCGTGGGTTTTCTCTAAGTCCTCCGGTTTCCTCCCACTGCTAAAGACCCCTAGGCAGAAGCAAATATTGAAATTAAATTGAACCATGTGTTAGTCGCGAAATGACCTAGCTTGTGTCGAGTGGACGTTAAACCTCATTTCGCTCTCTCTGTATCACATAGTTTGCTAAAGCTAGTGTGCGACCACAGCCCTGTGGATATCTGCCCTTCCAATAACCATAGTAAAAATAATTCATGGGAAAAGTAGGCCTATAGACATTTGATATTATAGATGACATATTTGGGTCATTTTGATCTTCAGGAGTCTCCACACATGTGTAGCCTATTATACCTGTCAACTAAACTGAAATTTAGCTGTTTAATAGAATATAATGATAGTGATAGAGAGGTGATTCAACTTGTTGAAGAGAAGGTGAACTGCTGCATTGATCATATCTGATGTAGTGACCAGTAATGATAGCCTAGCCTATAGTACCCGGGGCCCTACATACATAGTACCTACATCAGCACTCAGTTAGCAGACGACTTTTTCAATCAACACTACACAATGTTGCCAAAACTTACCAGAATCCCTTTCTGAATACTAAATAAATAACCACTCTTTAATTCAGTAGAATTAGATTGATCCATATTGATCACAAATCTGAATAAAAATTGGAAGATAAATTTTGAAAGCTCTCATATCATTATCAACGAGGAAGTGTATTCAGTGTAGTCTCTATCCTTCAGACAAATATTCTACGAAGACTAGGAGGTTCTGGGTGACCGAGACTTGTAGTATACGGCTAGATGCCCACACTGAACAATTTAACAGTACAGTGCTGGATATGCGCTAGGGTGCATAGAAATATACGATCTAGTATGCTGAGGATATATATGAGAGGGATTACGTCGATTCCGCTTCATTAATGAGCTCGCGATATTAACTTTTTTCCATCTGCAAATTAAATTCTAAAAAAACACCTTTTTGAAGTACCGGTATATAAGAAAAATAACTCTTTGGAGTATATCTGGCTAAAAAAATATTTCATATTTCATAGTCATTAGTTAGTGTAAATGAGTATACATTAATTAAAAAACACCATTCTTCCCGGACCAGTAAACATTGAACGAGATATTGCCCAATGATTGAATGAATGCATATATGTTCTTTATAAAGGTCAGTCATTTTAAACAGAGGAATAAGAATTAAGGCCTCTTTAATCCTATATATATTATGAAACAGATTGTGTTATATCGTGGATCATTGACAGCAGAAGCTGTCGTATCTTCGTGTACGCGGCAGAAACTTAACGATTTCCTGAAATTTTATATCAAAAATAAAACGAAATAACCTTTTTCAAACCAGATGCACGCTGCAAGGTGGTTATAATTTTTAGTTAGATAGATCATTGTTTTGCGTACCGTATATTTAGGCAGGGGCTAAATACCACGCTTCAAAATACCACGCTCGCCTTACTGCTTCTATAGAAACGAAACGTGGTACGCTGTTTCGGTACCACTTACTATTTAATTATAGGGATTTTACATTATTTATAGCTAATTTTTTAAAATATGTTGATCATTTAATCAATTTTGATGTTTTTATAGGCTATATTTATACTTTATCTTAAAATAAATTAGGATACAGATAGCCGATCGGTCGGTTGATGCATGCGGTTAATAATACGGTGTAACCGTTATTATACCCATTTTAAAAAGCCCCTACGTGGTACATTGGAATATTAGATAGGCGTAGATATGAAACAAAACGTGTCAGGTAAAAATTAACGTGGTATAATAAAATATGGGGACGATAAGAAAGAACCATAAGTTGATATTTAAAAAAAAAATATGATGTAATAGAATACGGGGCTGCGATAGCCGTACCACGCTTACTTGTGCTATAGATACAAACGGAACGTGTTACGCGACTTCGGTACCACGTTTTTTTTATTTATGGGCACTTTAAATTATTTGTAGCAAAATTTGCAAATTGTGTTGATTATGCCAAGGGATCTTTTACGTGCACGCCAATGTATACACGGGACTTCGGTTTTTCGCCCCATCCGAACGACTAGACAGATGTCCTTATCAGGCCCTCCGTCCTACACCACGTCGGAAAATCCGATGAACTTTCTCGGTCAATGCAGGGATCGAACTAGCTACGAGAACGTAGCTAAAAACGTTGCGATATGCTTATGTGCTTGTTTTTTTTAAACACGGAGGGTTGAGAGATAAGGTCAGTTATCTAGGATCGAACAAGCGACTTCCACGCTAGCGAGCCAGCGTCTCAACCACTTAGATATGAAACAAAACGTGGTATATAAAAACATGTTATAATAAAATGCGAGGATGATACGAAATTGTAATGAGTCGATAAGTAAATAAAACGTGGTATAATAAAATCTGAGGCTGAGATAACA
Organism: Patella vulgata; assembly: GCF_932274485.2. NCBI lineage: Eukaryota > Metazoa > Mollusca > Gastropoda > Patellidae > Patella > Patella vulgata. Next base: position 69,027,182 of record NC_065881.2, read on the forward strand.
GTACCACGCTCGCGTTATTGCTTCTATACAAACGAAACGTGGTACGCGACTTTGGCTTATTTTGCAAATTATGTTCATTATTTAATCCATTTTGATGTTTTTATAGGCCATATACTGTACTCCATTTTAAAAGACCCCACGTAGTATATTGGGTTGATATGAAAAAAAAACGTGACAGGTAAAAACGGGGTATAATAAAGTATGTTTATGATACGAGAGTACCATAAGTTGATAGTTAAAAAATAGTGGTACAGTATAATAATAGAATCCGAGATTGAGATAACCGTACCACGCCCGCTTTACTGCTTCTATACAACTGAAACGTGGTATGCTCGCCTTACTGCTCCAATACAAATGAAACGTGGTATGCGGCTTTACTACTTCTATGCAAACGAAACGTGGTACGCGACTTTGGCTTATTTTGCAAATTATGTTGATTATTTAGTCTTTTAGTCTTTACAGGCCACGAGCTGTACCACATTTTAAAAGGTCCTACATGGTATATTGGGTAGATATGAAACAAAACGTGGCAGGTGAAAAGGGGGTATGATAAAATATGTGGATAATACGAGAGTACCATGAGTTAATAGTTGAAAAAAGGTGGTACAATAGAATCCGGGTGAGATAATCGTACCACGCTCGCCTTACTGGTTCTATATAAACGGAACGTGGTACGCGACATCGGTACAAAAATCATAATAATATAGAATTCGATACTGATCGAGATAACCGTACCACACCCGCCTTACTGCTTCTATACACCTGAAACGTGGTATACTCGCGGTTACCACGTTTTTTTTGTACCGAAGTCGCGTACCACGTTCCGTTTGTATAAACCAGTAAGGCGGGCGTCCTACGATTATTTCAGCCCCTGATTGTATTATACCACTTTTTTTTAAATTATCAACTCATGGTAGATTGGGTAAATATGAAACAAAACGTGGCAGGTAAAAACGGGGTGTAAAAATATGTGGATGATACGAGAGTACCATGAGTTGATAGTTTAAAAAAGTGGTATAATAGAACCCGGGGCTGATATAACACTACCACACTCGCCTTACTGCTTGTATACAACGGAAACGTGGTACGCGGCTTTGGTACCACGTTCCTTTTAATTCGAGGCTGTGATAACTGTAGCCTACAATTTGTCAACTTGTGACCTGTAAAACGATTTGATCCTATTATGACCATGACACTTTGACATGAATTTCGACTGAAAAGGGCCTTAAAATTCGGTAGGAAACTGGTTGTTTTGACGAAACTTGAAATATAGGTTTATCCCCAAAAGATCTCGGCTGCTTTCGATATTGGCATGTATCGGATCGAAACTTCATGGATTATGGCCCCTGTTTGTACGAAAAATCACGTTTTTAGCTTGTGGACCCTATAGAGGTCATATCGGATAGTAACTTCATGAATTATGGCCCCTGATTATACGAAAAATCGCCTCTTTTAGCTTGTGGTCCCTCTGAAGGTCACAGTTATTATCTGATTTTAAAAATCGGTTGAATATATCACCGTAACACCATAAGAAAGGTTGAGTTCAAATTTCCTGAAAATCAAACCAAAACTGCTGGACAAAGTGGCCGCCGCTTGTATGCGAAGTAAAAATATGGTATATCAAGGTTGTGGACCCTGTAGAGGTTACAATTTTAATCCGATTTTGATGAAACTTAAAATGCATGTTTATAACCCAAAGATCTTGGTTCCTTTCGATATTTGCGCATATCGAATTGTAACTTCATGAATTATGGCCCTTGATTGTAGGAAAAATCACTTTCTTTTTAGCTTGTTCTCTAATATCTCTCAAAATATGTGGGCGTATCCTGCCTGGCAGCCGCTGGTGTTTTACTTATCCACTCATTGCACTTTCGTATCATCCTCATATTTTATTATACAACGTTTTTACCTGCCACGTTTTGTTTCATCTAGCCAAAAGCCCAATATACCACTTAGAGTCTGTTTAAGTAGGGTATAGTTTACACAGTACCAGTATTATTAACCGTATGATTATTAACCGAACAATCGGCTATCTGTATTGTAATGTATTTGAACATAAAGTGTAAATATGGCCTATAAAACATCAAAATGGATTAAATAATCAACACAATTTGCAAAATCGTCTTCAAATAATGTAAAATCTCTATAATTAAAAGCACGTGGTACCAAAGCCGCGTACCACTTTTCATTTGTATTGGAGCAGTAAGGCGAGTATACCACTTTTCAGTTTATAGAAGCAGTAAGGCAGGCGTGGTACGGTTATCTGGATTAGTATTGAATTCTAGTATACCACGTTTTTTGTACCGAAGTCGCGTACCACGTTCAGTTTGTATAGAACCAGTAAGGCGAGCGTGGTACGGTTATCTGGATTAGTATTGAATTCTAGTATACCACGTTTTTTGTACCGAAGTCGCGTACCACGTTCAGTTTGTATAGAACCAGTAAGGCGAGCGTGGTACGATTATCTCAGTCTCGTATTTTTTTATACCACGTTTTTTGTGCCGAAGTCGCGTACCACGTTCTGTTATAAAACCAGTAAGGCGAGCGTGGTACGGTTATCTCAGCTCTGAATTCTATTATACCAGTAAGGCGGGCATACCACGTTTCCGTTGCATAGAAGTAAGGCGGGCGTGGTACGATTATCTCAGTCTCGTTATCTGGATCAATACATATTGAATTCTAGTATACCACGTTTTTTGTACCTAAGTCGCGTACCACGTTCAGTTTGCATAGAACCAGAAAGGCGAGCGTGGTACGATTATCTCAGTCTCGTATTCTTTTATACCACGTTTTTTGTGCCGAGGTCGCGTGCCACGTTCCGTTTGTATAAAACCAGTAAGGCGAGCGTAGTACGGACGGTTATCTCAGCTCTGAATTCTATTATACCAGTAAGGCGAGCATACCACGTTTTCGTTGCATAGAAGTAAGGCGAGCGTGGTACGATGATCTCGGTCTCGTATTCTATTATACCCCGTTTTTTGTACCGAAGTCGCGTGCCACGTTCCGTTTGTATAAAACCAGTAAGGCGAGCGTAGTACGGTTATCTCAGCTCTGGATTCTATTATACCAGTAAGGCGAGCATACCACGTTTCCGTTGCACAGAAGTAAGGCGGGCGTGTTACGGTTATCTTAATCTCGGATTCTATTATACCACTTTTTTTTTGTACCGAAGTCTGGTACCACGTTCCGTTTGCATAGAACCAGTAAGGCGAGCGTGGTACGGTTATTTCAGCCCCGGGTTCTATTATACCACTTTAGTTTATTAACTATTAACTCACGGTACTCTCGTATCATCCACATATTTTATTATACACCTTTTTTTACCTGCAACGTTTTGTTTCATATCTACCCAATATACCACGTATGGACTTTTTAAAATTGGGTGCAGTATATAGCCTATAAAAACATCAAAATGATTAAATAATCAACATAATTTGCTAAAGTCGCGTACCACGTTTCGTTTGTATAGAAGCAGTAAGCGAACGTGGTACTGTTATCTCAGCCTTGGATTCTACTATACCACGTTTTTTTTTTTTGCTTATCAACTCATTGCACTTTCGTATCATCCTATTTTATTGTACCACGTTTTTATCTGCTACGTTTTGTTTCATATCTACCCAGTAGTCCAATATACCACGTAGGGTCTTTTTAAATGGGTTACAATAAATTTTACACCGTACCTAAATGGCGATTATTTTCTATGTTTTAACCGACCGATGGACAGTCTGAATTAGATTATATTAAACATTAAGTGTAAATATCATCTATAAATAGTATAAAACATCGAAATTCATTAAATAATTAATGTAATTTGCAAAATTTGCTTTTAATAAAGTAAAATCAGCAAAATTATAAAGTTCGTGGTACCAAAATCTCGTACCACGTTACATTTGTATAGAAGTAATACTAGGGACGAGCGTGGTATTTAGCCACTGCCGTATAGGCACCCAATAACAGCATAATTATATTTTGTTTAAAATAACATTTTATTTTTTTTTATTTTTTTTTTTTTTTTAGCTAATATATATATATATATATATATATATATATATATATATATATATATATATATAGCTTATAGTAGAATAATATTCCTTAAACTTTAAAACGTAAATAAATGGAAGATGAAAAAAAGCAGTGCCGGCCGTGCCGTGTCTTTTCTAAAGCATCTTCAATAGAAGGCTTGATCTCATTTTAACTACGTACATCTTATCAAGATGTTGTGAAACTCGCAGTCGTTGCTTCAGGAACATGATACTAAAGGGGCATTATGGGAGATTAGATAAAGAGTTGACAGTTCTCGCTATAATAGTTTAAAAAAAATAGATAACGTAAATAGAATATGATTTCAGTCAAATTTCTCCACTCTGAACCGATATTATGCTGAAAATTTCAGTCAAATTGCTCCACTCTGAACCGAGATATTAGCTTTTGAATTTTAGGCTGGCCTCGATCATTATTACTAAAGTCAGTATACTACGATGAAAAAAACGGGTCGGGTGTTCGATCCCTGCATTGGCCGAGAAAGTTCATCCAGATTTTCCGGCGTGGTTCTCCCTTGTCAGTGATGCAGGACGGAGGGCCTGACAAGGACAGCTGTCTAGTTGTTCGGATGAGACAAAAAACACATTGGCGTGCACGTAAAAGATCCCTTGACAGTTGGAATTCGATATAAGAGTAGGCTGTAGTGCCGCTGTCGCTGTCCGGGCAAAATTTCCCTCATATCACACTTTATGGCGAAGGCCTATGCCCGTCTTCATTAGCCCAGTCCGGAGCAGAACAGTTGGACATTAAACCCCATTTCATTTCATTTCATTTCACGATAAAAAAAAAACCCCAACAAATTCTCGATTATCCACTTTAACGTTTAATTATTTTTAAAAAAAATGTATTCCAATCCGCTAAATATCGCAGGCTAGCGATGGCATCGAGAGTTGATTGTGGTCTGGATAAGTCATGGACCTTATTATAAGGTCCATGGATAACTTAATTAATGTCTAATTAATAATTTAGATAACATTTCAGGCCTAAAATTAAAGAAAGACCTGCAATATAGGTAGATTTAACTCTTACATAATGTACATGTTTAATTAAAGATCAACTATATGTAAGAGCTATAAATCTGCCTATTACATGGGTTTTATTTCTCGCATCAAATGATATAAATTAATATTTAGACAATTATTGACATGACAAGCCTATAATAAACCTTCTACATCATTGGTCGGAAAAAGGTCCGAAATTGACAATATGTCGAACAAAAAATCGCGATTTTTAGCGCCTAATGAATCGAAGACGAAAGTAAAAGTCTCGCTTTCAGTTTCGGTTTTAATAATCGGATACCAGTCAGCCTCCTAGAGCGACCATTGTAACGTTCTATTATAATTATAGGCCCGGATGATAGCCACAAACGGAACAAGGACGGGCCGGGGATCCATGACGCTAAGGCCAGAGCAATTACTTTATACTTTTTAATTTACCAATTTTTATACGGCCACAGTTTTATGCCGTCGCCCCTGTCCGTCCGTCCACAATTTGTTTATGGACACTCTACAGGTCACAATTTTTATCCGATCTCGGTTCCTTTCGATATTGGCATGTATCGGACAATAACTTCATGGATTATGGCCCCTGATTGTACGAAAAATCACGTTTTTAGCTTTGTGGACACTCTAAGAGGTCACAATTTTTATCCGATTTTGATGAAATTTGAAATGTATGTTTATAATCCAAAAGTATTGGTTTATTTCAATATTTGCGTATATCGGACCGTAACTTCCTGGATTATGGCCCTTGATTGTATACGAAAAATCACGTTTTAAGCCCGTGGACCCTCAAGAGTTCGCAATTTTTATTCGATTTAAAAAAAAAACACGTTTAAATGTAGCACCGTTACCTAATGTCAGTTGAGTTCGAATTTCGTGAAAATCAGACCGAAACTGTCTGACAAAATGGCCACCCCTCTTATGCAAATAGTGTAAAAATATGGTATATCAAGGTTGTGGAACCTCTAGAAGTTACAAATTTTTATCAGATTTTGATAAAACTTAAAATATATGTTCATGTCCCAAAGATCTCGGTTCCTTTCGCTATTTGTGCATATCCAAACGTAACTTCCTGGATTATAGTCCCTGCATGATTGTACAAAAAATCCCATTTTTGTTTAGCTTGTTCCCTCTCCATCACTTGAAAAATTTGGGCGTATCTTGCTTAGCAACCGCTGGTTCCCAGAAAAAGTGAACTGACAAAATCCGATTCTAATCTTACCCATGCCACCAGGTACCCACATTCAGAAAAGGTTTCTTTTATTTTCCGATCACGTAACAGTGTATTTTTTATTACTGTATACCAAAATGTGGGCGTATCTTGCCTGGAAACCACTGGTTCCCCAAAAAATGAACTGACAGAATTCGATTCTAATCTTACCCATGCCACCAGGTACCCACATTCAGAAAAGTCACCGTATAGGTTTCTTATATTTTCCGATCACGTAACAGTGTATTTTTTATACCAACATTTTTAAAAAAAACAAAAACATGACTCAGCATACCTCAGTTCGGGTAGTATGGAAAAAGAACCTCTGACAGTTGAAATTCACGGGCCCTGTACACAGACACTGCAAAAAATAAACAAAAAATATCAATTCATGTGAATGGATCCGGGGCTAGCAATAAGCGCGTCCACTGCGCTGCGTCCTCCTGTAATACCGAGAAGCTCCTGCTCCTGTAATAATGCACACTAAAGGTTCCTAGCCCTTAACCCCACAATCCTGGTATCAAAATATTTCGCTCGATTTTGAAGATCTAGTATTGTGCTGTAATAATACAAGCTTCACTCAAAATGATTTTAAGACGTACCGTTGGACTGGGTTAACGGGGCTTCGTTTCCCATCGTATTTTGACGGCTCTGTTGTTATATCGATTCTGTAATATTTTCTATCAAAAAGAAAATGGCAGTATCACTGATCCATTATGGTGGCCATGCAGCAGTCTTGCTCAGCTCTGCTGTTTTATGGATATGGCGCTGTTGTGTTAAAATTGGTAAAGATTGTTATGTTTGGTAGGCCTTCTATCTGTCAGTTCGAAACGGAAAAGTACAACTGCATTAAATAATTTTGATAATATCATTTCCCAGCGTGGTTTCTCTTGTCTGGCAAGATATGGTGTCTAGTCCTTCGGATAGAATATCCTGCGTAAAGGCTCTCATGCATAAACAAAACCTGACAATTGGAATTCAGTTGCTGTCCGGGATTGGGTAAATATTGTATGGCGTATGCCCGAATTCTACAGCCCGGTTGATGCAGAAAAATCGGGACGTTTAACCCCATTTCATATTCTTTCATTCACTATACTTCACGTTATATCTTGCCGCACGCCGGCAACTGATAGTTAATTACATATCTATATGTAGTATCCCGCGTTGGCCGGACTTTCCATCGTGGTTTCCACTTGTCAGTGATGCAGGACGCAGGGCCTGGCAATAAGGAACAGTGTCTAGCTTCGTTCGGATGGAAAAAAAACCCCTGACAGTTGAAATTCAATTGCTGCATGGGCAAAATTTCTCCCCTATCTATAAGCACACTGTATAAAAAGTTGAAGTTGAAGTATGGCGTAAACCCAATTCTACAGCCGCGTGGTGCCCACTTCATTCATTTTTTCATTATCCATTCCATGTACATCTTGTCTGGCAACACCGAGTATGACAGAATGTCGGGTATGATTTTGGCACTATCATGCTTCATTTCGATTAATGTAAATCCTTTTCAAACCAAACTACCCAGAACTAATGATAAAAAAACGTGTACATCATAATCTATTTTATAAGGGTTTATCTTTTTACTATTTCGTTTCGTGTTTATATCGCCGGAGTTGAAAATTTGTAATTATCATGCGACGAAGATATACGGCAATCTCTCGTAGAAACTCAAGATACGTGTACGTACGTTTTTCAAACGAAGTGATCAGAGAGACAAAATTAAATATTATGCAGATGTAATATTATTATTTATTGAATAATGTAAGCCATATTACAGATATTTACCTCTTTTTGTACTAAAAACTACAGAATTTGTAAGGATGTCGCATTCTTATGGAAGAAACAGACTTCAAAACAAGGTAAACATTGTTCTACTTTTCCTTTAGCCTAAAGTTTTAGGTACCATCCGTATAGTCTAGCTACAAATGTCGTACTCGTAGAGCTAATCTTTGTTTAACGCTACAATTGATCCAGTCTAAGACTCCTTGCACACGTACAAATAGGTTCAAACGCACAATTGTCAACACATATAGCATTACAGTTTATATTGAAATAAGTAATTCTATCACAAATAGTGAAGACTTAGTCCAGCTCTGAACGTAGGTCTCTTTACAGTCGACACTACGTCCAGGGAAGCTAGCATTGAATCAATGTCGAACGTAAACGACCGCCCCAGTCAATTTTACTGGGCAACTTTTTACCGCTAAACGGTCGCGTGGCAGTCCCAGTGAATACCTGAACAATGTAAAGGAACATCTTAGTGAGAAAATAAGACCTCGCTTACCTCGCTAGATCCAGTATGAGTGACACAACAGGCTGTTAAAAAATACGTCTCCACCTATCAAGTTGCCTTTTCGCTGCCATGACACTCTAAATAAAGGTCAACGTCCATATTTAGGAATGTCGGCCAAAAACACGACGAAACGAAATTTTGATAAAAATTAGAATCTTTGAAAAAAATTAGAATCTTCAGTCATTTATTGGTGTTGTAATATGTTCCTTTACATTGTTCAGGTATTCACAGGGACTGCCACGCGACCGTTTAGCGGTAAAAAGTTGCCCAGTAAAATTGACTGGGGCGGTGGTTTACGTTCGACATTGATTCAATGCTAGCTTCCCTGGACGTAGTGTCGACTGTAAAGAGACCTACGTTCAGAGCTGGACTAGTGAAGACTGGACCACTAAAATAGTGATCAAACAGTTTTTCTTTGTGGTAAAGTGATAGATTTCTTATGTAAACCACCATGACACCAGCCAGGTGAAATCGCGCCAAATTTCACGCGATATATTTCTTATGTAAACCACCATGACACCAGCCAGGTGAAATCGCGCCAAATTTCACGACACGTTAGCCCTGCTCATTGTTTCCAATATAAGACTGTGTCACTACTCTCGGGAATTACTATCAGAGAATATAGGATCATAACAAATGTTATAGATTTGCCAAATCCAGTTGGCAAGACACCCTTTGTACATCCTACTTCTGAACATGTTCCTGAAGCAACGATCGCGAGTTTTACAACATCTAACCGTTGCTTCAGTACTGGGCAATTCCCGAAATTTTGCGCTCGTTGTGTTTACACGTGATCAATTAGCATTGTCCAATCAGGGGTCGTCGAACATAACACATTGTAAACAAATATGGCGGCCTCCATAGAAACTCTTTGTTGATCAGGTATGATTTCCAGCAACCTTGACATTAATCGAACCTTGAACTTTGCAACTCGATTGTCACATGTAGACATTTTAGCTATAAGCGCGAGACTTGATAATCGTAACGATATTTTTAACGAAGGAATCTGATAGGATCACAAGCTGGGCTTATACCCAGTCAAAAATAGTGCCAAAATATGCGGGGTATTACGTGAAGGGCTTGATAAGATGTACGTAGTTAAGGCGAGATTAAGCCTTCTATTGAAGATGACTTCTGAACAACATGTTACATAGTCAATAATCAACTTTTGTTGATGTTTGAGCAAGAAATTAATACCCATTTTGTAATTTTGTATATGTTTTCCAGATTGTATTATTTCTCCTTTCAGAGACAGAATGAAAGTGATTCCTCTGATGACGAAAACTATGTCCCATATGTTCCAATAAAACAAAGGAAAAAACAACAGGTAATAGCTTTCATGTGTTTGCATGTGGTTCACCACTACTTTATAACCTGCAGGTTTTGGGAGCCACAGTGACTCAGTAAGTTGGACTTTGGCTCGCTCACCTGGAAGTCCCATGTTCAATCCCTGTGTTGGCCGAGAAAGTTCATATGGGATTTTCTGGCGTGGTTCCTCTTTGTCAGTGATGTAGGACAGATGACCTGGCAAGGGACAATGTATAGTCATTTGGATGGAACAAAAAAACGAGGTACTGTGTACCCATTGGCGTGCACGTAAAAGAACCATTGACAGTTAATGGAATTCGAAATAAGAGTAGGCTGTATTGCTGCTGTCCAGTCAAAATTTCCCTCGCTCATAGCAAACAGCATGGTGTATGCTGGTCTTCATGAGCCCAATAGGAGCAGAACAGTAGGACGTTAAACCCCATTTCATTTCATTTTTTGTGTCTCATCTTTTCTCACTTCAGACACTTGTGTTTGAGGCACTTACATTTAAATTTAGAGCTTGGCTCACTGAAGAGAAGAGTCCATTCCATTCCCAACCAGTGCCATACTTTATTACACTAATATTTCTGTCAGTGTTTTAAAAATGTAAGTAAATCGATGATTTTCAATCAAGTGCTTTAGTTTTGTAAAAACTCTAGTTGGTACCATTATTAAAAACATAGACTGGAAGTCAAAACTTATATGGATATACATTAAAATGGATATGATCACTGTGTTACAATGACTTTACCAATAGGGTTTAATAACTGGGTGATACAAAAAGGTGACGTCTTCAAAAATTAGAAGTGAAAAAAGAAATAAACTGGAGTTTCAGTAGAAATTTCATATTTCAGAGCATTAACCAGCCATTTAGCTCAACTTCTTGTGACATGTTTTAAATTATTATCTTTCAAGAAATTAGTCTGTTGTAATTTTTAAAGTTAGCAATAAATAACTGAAGATCATAATTTTTCTCCCTTTTCTAACTAAATTTCCTTTTGTCTTCATCTTGTCAATGTTCCTAAGTTAACGTGATGTTTTCTGCAATGGCACAACCTAAGCTATTTGACAGAAAGATGCCTGTTTTTACCAGGTCTTGTTTTCTCGGTGAAATGTCCTTTTAAATCGTACAGGCGTTCACAGGGGATGACATGCAAACATTTAGCCGTAAAAATGGTTCCCGGTAAAATTTACAGGGACGTTTAAATGAAATGAAATGGGGTTTAACGTCCCACTGTTCTGCTCCGACTAGGCTAATGAAGACAGGCGTACGCTATTATGGGGGTGCAGTGAGGGAAATTTTTGCCCAGACAGCAGCACTATTGTCTGCTCTTATATCGAATTCCAACTGTCAACTGTTCTGTTCGTGCACGCGAATGTGTACACGTCTTTTTGTTCCATCCAAACGACTATATGCTGTCCATTGCCAGGCCCCCTGTTCTGCACCACTGACAAATGAGAATCATGCCGCAAAATCCTGATGAACTTTCTCGGCCAACACAGGGATCGAAACATGGGACAGCCAGGTTAGCAAGCCAACATCTTACTCGCTTGGTCATTAGAATTGTCCCTGAACATATACAGACCGAGTGTAAAATAACATCTGTTCATGAGCTGAACTGCTTCGGTTCTAGTCTCAAAAAGTTACATGGAATACAACTGGTAAGAATCTGGTTATTGTTCTTTTGTAAATATATAAGAGAGAGGGAGAAAGAGAAATGGGGTTTAACGTTCACTCGACACAAACTAGGTCATTTCGGGACTAACACATGGTTCAATTTGGACAGGCGACCCTACTAATTGTCACGTACAACTGGGGAATCGAAACCACGCCAGCTGACCCAATCACAGCCTTATGATACAGTGCACATGTGCTAACATTCGGCCATCCAACCCCCCAAAATATATAAGAAAAGTACACCGTAAATAAACAATTTTTTAACTGTGTGTTTTTGTTTTGTAATTTAACAGATACAGAAGATAGAAAAGAAACTTGGTAGAACAGCACTGATTAAAACTGAGGAAGAGAAAAAGGAAAGTACAAACGATGAAGAAGAAAATGAAGAAGATCCACAAGTTTCTGTTGGACCTAATGCCCATATAAGTCTTTTAGATCAACATAGTGAATTGAAAAAAAAGGCGGAAGGTACTGATAACTTTTGATTTTTTAAGATTTTGGCATTTAAATGCACATTACAAAATTAACACAGTTATATGGGACAAGTGTACATTGTTTCATACAGATAGTGGTTCGTAGCAGGATTGATTTCTGGGGCAAAAAAAACCCCAAGATGGCAGTTCTCGCTATAATAGTTAAAAACTAGGTAGTGTAAAGGTAATTTGCTGAAAATTTCAGTCAAATTGATCCACTATGAGCCGAGAAAGAAGCGGGTGAAATTTTTGCATAGTCTCGGTCATCATTACTAAAATCATTAATATAAACAGCATAGTCTCGATTATCCACATTTATTGATTTAATTATCAATAGCCGTTAGCGGCATATAGGAATCTAATCCAGCCAACATCGAAGGCTAGCCTTGACATCGAGAGTTTATTATGGTCTGGATAAGTTAATTAATGTTTAATTGATAATTTAGATAACATTTCAGGCCTAAAGAAAGACTTGTAATAAGCAGATTTTGCTCTTGCATAATGCATGTTTAATGCAGTCCAGGTTAAAGGTATTTGAATCCAGAATTTAATATAGTTGTTCCAGTTAGGTTAGATTAGATAAAGGGCTGACAGTTCTCGCTATAATAGTTAAAAAAAATAGATAATGAAAACAGAATATGCTAAAAATTTCAATCAAATTGCGTCACTCTGAAGTCTGAACTGAGATATTAGCGATTCAATTTTAGGCTAGCCTCAATCGTCATTATTACTGTTGGTACGATAATAAACAAAGTATTGAGTGTAAATCCATTTTGATTTAAAATGATTCCAATGTTATCCAACAGTGTTACATATCATTTATGTCTCAGTCAGGTTCACTTGTGAAAAGCCCAATTATTTGTATTGTAACACTTCTACTCGCATATCAGCCTTCTAAATGATGTGATTAGCTTTTTATACGTCCAGATGTCCGTCCACAATTTGTTTGTGGACACTCTACAGGTCACAATTCTTATCCGATTTTGACGAAACTTGAAATATAGGTTTATCTCCAAAAGATCTCGGTTCCTTTTGATATTGGCATGTATTGGATCGAAACTTCATGGATTATGGACCCTGTTTGTACGAAAAATCACGTTTTTAGCTTGTGGACACTATAGAGGTCACAATTTTTATCCGATTTTGTTGAAACTTGAAATCTAAGTTGATAATCCAAAGATCTCAGTTCCTTTCGATATTTGCGCATATCGGACCGTAACTTCCTGAATTATGGTCCCTGAGTGTACCAAAAATTGCGTTTTTAGCTTGTGGACCCTATAGAGGTCATAATTTTTATCCGATTTAAAAAAACGTTTTATTATATCACCGTTACAACCTAAGGACGGCTGAGTTTGAATTTCGTGAAAATCGGCCCAAAATTGACAGACCAAATGGCCGCCGTTTGTTCTCAAGTAGCGTAAAAATATGGTATATCAAGGTTGTGGACACTATAGAGGTCACAATTTTTATCCGATTTTGTTGAAACTTGAAATGTAAGTTTATAACCCAAAGATCTCGGTTCCTTTTGATATCCGTGCATGTCGGGCCGTAACTTCCTGAATTATGGCCCCTGATTGTACGAAAAATCAGGTTTTTTGCTTGTGGACCCTATAGAGGTCATAATTTTAATCCAATTTAAAAAACGTATTATTTTATCACTGTTACATCCTAAGGATGGCTGAGTTCGAATTGCGTGAAAATCGGCCCAAAATTGACAGACAAAATGGCCGCCGTTCGTTCTCAAATAGCGTAAAAATATGGTATATCAAGGTTGTGAACCCTATAGAGGTCACAATTTTTATCCGATTTTGTTGAAACTTGAAATGTAAGTTTATAACCCAAAGATCTCGGTTCCTTTCGATATTTGCGCATATCGAATTGTAATTTTCTGAATTATGGCCCTTGATTGTAGGAAAAATCACTTCCTTTTTAGCTTGTTTTCTATCCATCTCTCGAAAATGTGGGCGTATCCTGCCTGGCAGTCGCTGTTTTTTTCTTTTCGGCGAGAGTGTACGGCATGGACTATTTCTGAATAGGATAATAGATGCCATTTCTTTTGGTAGGGTTTATTAAATTCAACAATAGAGGGATCATAATCTGTTATATAATATCATTGAAAACTCTAGTGTTATTACTTCAGATATTTTTCGCAAACCAGCGGAGGAAATACATGACAGATCGTCATATCATATTCCTTATCCCACAATTAGTAACAGGAAACCTGTAGCAATAGAGTTGATCGGTTCCTGAGGTTAGAAACCAGCCCATTTTTCTGCACCAATATACGCGATATATATGGCAAGGTAGTAAAGATAATTAGGTATATCTATTAAGGGAGTCATTATCATAAAACCTGATAGCACAATTGCCAAACAGCAGTTGAATACTAAGCCTGATTATAGACTAAGAATACATGTTTGGACAAGTTCTAAATTATACTATCTAATACTAGAAAAACTTAGTGCATATTACACAATCATTTTAATAACCCAGTCTGGTTATCCAAATAATTCCCTCTTGTTTATATTAGTTTAAATGACACAGTCAAATGAGTTGGGAACCTTAGAGTCTATGCAAATAATCATTTTATAACGGCAATTCTTTAGCCGTCTTCTCTTTGTTCACTAATAACGGAAGCAGTTGCTCCGATGATACAGCACTGCACCGGTCCATCCGAGACCCATTTTGTGCTCCGGTCCCCGATGACTACATAAAGGGAACATCCACACAATCTCACTTAAGCCTGATGAGTTTGAACTGAACGAAACTAGTCGCTTCATGAGAAAAATCTGGGACAGCTACTCGCCACTCATAGATTTCTAATTTTATTCATTTTTACATTAAATCATCATTACATTAAGTATATTTAGTTCCACTAAATATCGCAGGCTAACGATGGGATCAAGAGTTGATTATGATCTTGATAAGTTAATTAATGTCTAATTAATAATTTATATAACATTTAAGGCTCAAAGAAAGACCTACAATAGGCCTATTTAGCTCTTACATAATGCATGTTTAATAAACTGATTTATTTAATTTTTGGCTGTTTTTATGTTCCCCCTGCTGTGTTATATATTGCTACACTATAGTAACGTAAGTAAAAATCACTTTCTTTTTACAGCTAGGAAAGAAACAGCCAGAGAAAAACTATTAAAGGAAGAAGAAAAGATTTTAGAAAGTGTGGCTGAGAAAAAAGGTATAATATAGTACACTGTATTTGGTTCACAAGTGGTTTCACCTTGTGAGACTAACAAACACAGTTTCAATTGAATATTGATTATTTTGGATTATTTTATCTGCTTAGTCAGTGATAGATTTAAACAGAAAGGAGACTGATATATAAATATTTTACATTAAATCTTTATCATTGCGATAACAGTGGTGTATTCTATAGTTTATAAATATCAAGTGAAACCTGCAGTGGGTCATTGACAGAGGTTTCAATCAGAGTTCTTGATCCATTTTGAAATGAACCAGACAAATTTGGGTCACTAGACGTCGTTGTCATTGTCAACTTCAGGTAATAGCTTAAATAAGCTTCTTTGCAAACTGTTGTGGCAAATTCTCACTAAAATAGGACTGTTAAGGATAATCTGACAAGTTGATTAATTTATTAATCAACAAGTAATAATAGTTTCTTTTGTAATTGAGCTGATTTATGATAAGATAGTTGTCAATTACTTTCTTTTATCAATAGGCTTATTCAAACATCAAAGAGAAAATCTGACTGTTATCAGCCAATTAGGACCACTGGTTTTATTTCAAAAGAATCTTTCTAGTAACTGAGAGTTAAAAAAAAACAATGTAACACATTTCAGTCAATTTTGCCAGAACATAAGGGATGTGCAGTGTAGTCATTATAAAGTGATTAAGGAACTGTTATCAATCATGAAATTATTTGTAAATATAATTCTTTTATTCAGTATAAATACATAATATTTCTATAGTACATAAATTGTTTTGTAGCTTTAATGGGTGTGGCTGAATTAGCTAAAGGTATACAGTATGAAGATCCAATTAAAACTGGGTATGTTATTGTACTACATAATTATAAAAACTTACTGCCATTTGTAATAAGACAGGTATCAGGACAAGGCCAGCATTATTCTCAACAATATAATATACCCTTGGCCTAAAGTTTCTGAATTTTACCAAGTCTTTTTGATGGCAAAATGAATGGTTGATAGTCAGTCAATTTTGAAAATAAATAGGGTAGACATGTAAATAACTATCCTAATTGGATTTATTTTGAATCCCAGTAACTGTCCGGTTGGAAATATTACATCCTAATTTGTTTAGATTGTGTGTCCTATGTAAAATGTGTAAAAAATGAATTAGATAGTAATTGCTTTAGAATGAAAGATAAGGTAATAACTTGTACCATGACTATAAATAATTTTTATATGCCCACATGGAAATGTGGTCGTATATTGCCGGCGCCCCCGTCCGTCCTTCTGTCGGTCCGTCCGTCGTCCACAATTTCTTGTAAACACTCTACAGAATACATTTATCATCTGATTGTTTTGAAATTGATATATGTTGTTTGCATTAGTGAGATGAAGAAGCCTATTTAATTTCACGAACTTCCGTTAATTTCTTCTGGAGTTATGGCCCTTGTTTCACTTTTTTGCACCTTTTGAACGCTCTAACAACAAAAGTTATCAACCGATCTATATGAAATTTATATGCATCATTTAAATTAGTAAAAGAAAGAAGCCTATTGAATTTCTGCAATTTTCGTTAATTAAATCTAGAGTTATGGCCCTTGTTTCACTTTGTTGAATCTTGTGAACACGCTAATGACAACAGTTATCATCCGATCTGTTTGAAATTGATATGCATCATTTAAATTAGTGAAACGAAGAATTCTATTGAATTTCAGCAATTTCCGTTAATTACGCTGTGAGTTATGGCCCTTGTTTCACTTTGTTGTATCTTGTGAATGTTCTAACGACAAAAGTTATTATCCGATCTGTATGAAATTTATATGCATCATTTAAATTAGTAAAACAAAGAAGGCTATTGAATTTCAGCAATTTCCATTTATTACATGTAGAGTTATGGCCCTTGTTTCACTTTGTTGAATCTTGTGAACGCTCTAATGCCAACAGTTATCATCCGATCTGTTTGAAATTGATATGCATCATTTAAATTAGTTCAATGACGAATTCAATTGAATTTCAGCAATTTCCGTTAATTACGCTGTGAGTTATGGCCAATGTTTCACTTTGTTGTATCTTGTGAATGCTCTAACGACAAAAGTTATTATCCGATCTGTATGAAATTTATATGTGTCATTTAAATTAGTAAAATGAACAAGCCTTTTGAGTTTCAGCAATTATCCGTTAATTACATCTAGAGTTATGGCCCTTGTTTCACTTTGTTGAATCTTGTGAACGCTTGAACAACAAAAGTTATCACCTAATCTGTATGAAATTCATACATTTAAATTAGTGAAATAAAGAAGCCTATTGAATGTCAGCAATTTCCATCAATTACTTCTAGAGTTATGGCCCTTGTTTTACTTTGTTGAACCTTGTGAACGTTCGAGCGACAAAAGTTATCATCCGATCTGTATGAAATTTATATGCATTATTTGAATTAGTAAAACAAAAAAGCCTGTCGAATTTCAACAATTTCTGTAGATTACTTCCAGAGTTACGACCCTTGTTTTAGTTTTTAGAACCTTGTGAACCCTCAGACGACAAAAATTATAATTTCATCTGTATGAAATTGTCTATTAAATTCCCCTAATTACCTACAAAAGAATAAATATGTGACAACCCTTGTCGACCACTCAGACGATTTAGCTGCTGTGGGCGCATGTTTTGTTGCCTGGCAACCTATCTTATGTTTTGTAGGTGGCGGCCACCAAGGTATATTATGAATATGCCAGAAGCTAAACATGACAAATTACGTAAGAAATGGCATATTTTGGTGGAAGGAGATAATATACCACCTCCTATCAAATCATTTAGAGAGATGAAATTCCCAAAACCAGTATTGGTGGGACTGAAGAAGAAAGGTATTAGTAGACCTACTCCTATTCAAGTACAAGGCATACCAGCTGTGTAAGTTTGTTTATAGATTTATAGCTGAGTTCAATAACACAATTTGAAAACCTCTAGGATAACTTTTAATGGTAAATGGTTTCACTAGTATTGTTTATATCTCTGGTAATATGGAGAATTGCTGGGACAGATCCATCCTTTTTATAAGCCCACATTTTCATGTGGATGTATATTGTTGTTGCCCCTGTCCGTCCCCTAAGAGTGATGTTAGCAACAGTTGGCTAATTCTAACGGCATAGATAACTATCGATAGTGAAATTTTGAAAGTAAAATGTATATTATTATCATGTAGTTTAATGTATGTTATAATTGAATTATTATGTATTTTCAGTTTATCTGGTAGAGATATGATTGGTATAGCTTTTACAGGATCGGGTAAAACTTTAGTCTTTACCCTACCTATTATAATGTTTGCTCTTGAACAAGAGAAAAAACTACCATTTATGAAAGGTGAAGGTCCCTATGGTTTGATTATATGTCCATCTGTAAGTTCTTAATGATTTTTATCCTGATTTATGTATAAAAACAAGCGGCTAATCTTATTATATTTTTCGAAATATAAGCATGCCCATATTTGTTTTAAATTCCAAGCTCTTGGATTCAGTCAGTACTGGAAGATAGTGTTAACTCCATCTTTGTAAACACACCAGATGACGTGGTGGGTGACTTTATTCATTAGAATTACCAGTACTTAAAAAATATATATATTTTCTACGTAACTGATTTAAACATGGGTGATGGTTTAGATTTGCCAGATGTATATCGGGCACCCAGAAAAACGAGTACATTATTTAAAGTAAGATGATTAAACTGAGGGGAATGTGCAAACTGTTTCACAGAGAATTACGAGTCTAGTATAATATCTCTGTCAAAGATGACTGCCTTAACACGTGCCCTCACAGCACGCAGCGTCAATCATTGGCTGAATGGCGCGTGCATTGTTTACATAAGACGTTACTGCTTCGGAGAGAATGCTGCATTTTAGTCATTTTAATACCCATTTACACTAAATAGGAAATAATATTTACCTACAAATACATCAAACGCCTTTATTTATTTTTCCAATACATAAAAAAAATGTTTTAGAATTTAATTTGTCGCAGGAAAAAAGTTAATATTTCTGGCTCATTAAGTCGCATCGATGTCATCCTTATCAGTGATTGTAGCGGCCTAGCAAATATTCACTGCGGATCAGTGTGGGGAATGTGATGTGACTTTTCAGTCTGGCAAAACTCAATTTGATATTCTTTTTTAAAACTATCACTATGTTAACACTTTTTGAGCGTTAGACCTAATATAAATTGAAGGGAAGTTGTCAAACATCCATATTATGCCACATGTAAAATGTGAATGATATTGGGACAATACTGTTGTAATTAGTGCACTTCAAATAGTGTACTCATTTGAATCAACCCTTGATTCATTACAAGTTTCTTATAAATTATTGTAACATGTTTTCTTTTCTTTTTTTTAAAGAGAGAACTTGCAAAACAAACATATGAGATTATCAACTATCATATAAAAAATTTAGAGAATGATGGCTACCCTACTTTACGTACAGCTCTCTGTATTGGCGGTTTAGCTATTAAAGAACAGTTAGATGTTATCAAAAGGTAATCCTATTTTCAAATGTAATCTTTTTGTTAGCATTTTCTTGAATACTATATGATATAGTTTAGGATGGTGAATAAATTAGGGTTGTACGTAATACACTGTTTGATAATATACCTCAGGCTACACAAAATAAATGTCTTGTTTCTCGGGCAACTGACAGCTGAAACTATAGGGGGGGAGGGCGGGTTATTTTTTTTTTTACCTCATTTCTGGCTAGAGGATGGTTCAAAATAAAATTTGGCTATTGTTGAAAATTGTTGGGGCGGGAGGGCGGCCTTGTATTTTTTTTTTTTTTTAATGAGGAAGTCATTACTCGTCTACAGTTTTGCTTTCAGTTATATATTATACATACTTAGAACATAAACCCAAAAATCAAGTCTACTCAAACACTGAACACTGACTGAAAGGAAATAATTTTCCATATTTAATTCACGTAATGTAGCTTACTAATGTAATGGTGACAACCATAATTAAAATTGGTTTAAAATAAAATTCCGTACGACTATTAATAGACGTCCATAATAACGACAATGTTTTAAAGAGTAAGCCTCTGTCAGCATGTGTATCAAAAATAATCATCACGGTAAACGACACTTAGATCTAAATCTAGTATCGCTGGTTTATAATGATTGACCTAATTCCAACCAATGCATGTCACGTGTCATCGGGATTCGGGAAATGACTGTTTCTCAGGATATTCAGTGTTCTATCTGGGGTTTATATCAAATGACTATTTAAATTTAACTAACAACTGGTCAGTAAAACCATCAAATGTGTAATCCAATTATTATTTTCCGGATTATCAAAACTACCGTTAAATGTGCTAATGACCCAGATTCTGACTAAGCTATGGTGACTATCATCGTATCGTATTCGTACTCGTAGCCACAAGTTATAATAATTAACCTGTTCTACGATTCATTGTTTTATAAGTAGGATTTTTTCAAACATGGACCGACTGAAGCCGGCAATAATGAGCCGATTAAGATCGAATGATTGAAATACATTGCATTGTTGTCAATGACTTTCGGTGTTTAACACGAATCAAATTCTAGTTCACAAGGGGAAGTAATTAAAATCACGTGATACAAAAATGGAGGTTCTTTCGATATCAATAAAAAAGACCCGTAAATGAACGTTTGCATCTAAATCAGTTTAATACGTTTGAATGGGTTTGAATGGATATTCACGTATGGGGCATGTAGATACATGCGGCATATTCTTTTTATGACTTGCTTATCGATGTTCGGGCGGGCGTTACATATTTTTTATTTTTCATCAAGACTAATAAATAGGCCGCACGCGCAACCAATTTTGCGTGCGGGCTGTGCCCCAGAAACAACTTATTTTATTTGTGTTGCCTTAGGGTGGTAAAAGTTATAATGATTTATTTATTTATAATGTTAGATGAATGTATCTTTTAGGATTGTACCTATTATAATGTTTTGTATATTTTGAAGGAATATATAGTGTACAGCTTGATATATACTTAGGGTTATACAATTGATAATTATTGCTATATTTTAGGAGAGTACTTATTATATTATAATGTTTGATATATTTTAGAGGTGTACATATTATGGTAGCTACACCAGGTAGATTAATGGATATGTTAGATAAAAAGATGATAAATCTGGATGTATGTAGATATCTGAGTATTGATGAAGCTGACAGAATGATTGATATGGGATTTGAAGAAGATGTGAGAACTATCTTTTCCTATTTTAAGGTACATAACGAAACCTCATAACATATTTCTGTCTTAAAGGAGCTAAATCTCTATTCTTTGGGTTTTCTCCCACTGCTAAAGACCCCTACGTGCAAGCGAATTATTGAAATAAAATTGAACCATATGTTAGTCCTGAAATGACCTAGTTTTTGTCGAGTGGAGTTAAACCCCATCTCTCTCATTCGCATCGACTTGTGGGATATGTTTAGCCTCATTCATTAAGATATATCATTACAAATGGGGCTCGAAAGCATTCTGGCACACAATTTGTGTGCCAATTTTAAACTTTCCATTTTATCTTAAATATTGGATATCAGAAGCCCATCTTTTCATGATAGGAGAACACTTTTGTTGTTTTGTACAATACTGACTATGATCCAACCAGTTAGGTAAAATGCTGTGTAAGCTATATGATCTAATATACTGTTGTAGGTAAAGAATATTGATCAGAAGCATAACAGTTAATTATCATTCCTTTTATTTCATTATTTAAAGATGCCTTTCCACGATATATTTGATGATATATTTTGACTAAAAACATATTCAAAATATTAATCTATTAATAATTTGCTTTAAATCCATCTCAAAACATTTTAATCCGAAGAAAACAGAACTACCCTAAGATGTAAAGTCTAAGTTAAGCATCCTTGTTTTTCATGTGACTGGATTGAAGGGAAGAGTCCATTTTCAGCTTGAACAATTTGTCACACTTTTATTGGAAATAACTACCCTATAAATACTTTTGTGGAAATATCTTAAAGCTGTCATTGAATGAATTAACTTTTCATTTCTATTTGCAGGGTCAGAGACAAACATTACTATTTTCCGCCACTATGCCAAAAAAGATCCAGAATTTTGCTCGTAGTGCTCTAGTAAAACCTGTAACAGTAAATGTAGGTAGGGCGGGAGCAGCTAATCTAGATGTAATACAGGAAGTAGAAAACGTTAAACAAGAAGCTAAAGTTGTTTATTTATTAGAATGTCTACAAAAAACAGCTCCACCTGTAAGTTATCATATGTTATCAGTGTTTGTTCCTTTTATTTGTCTATAATGTAAAAATAATTATTTTTGAAACTACCCGAATTTTAGACGTCTTGTTACAGGTGGTGGTATATCTTTATTGTGGAGCCAATCTGTTTAAAACACAGATCCTATTTCGTTTCTTTTCTAAAAGTTCAAAATATCGTTGTTAGTTGTTAGCTATGGTGAGTGGAACTGTGGGTTGGCATTCTCAGCGATAGAAAAGAAATCAAAGCAAAAGTTGTATTTCCGAAAACCTGCTGAAAGAGTGAGAGAGAGAGAAATGGGGTTTAACGTCCACTCGACACAAACCAGGTCATTTCGGGACCAACACATGGTTCAATTTTATTTCAATAATTCGCTTGCGCGTAGGGGTCTTTAGCTGTGGGAGGAAACCGGAGGACCCGGAGAAAATCCACGAGGTTGGACAGGTGACCCTACTCCTTGTCATGTACAATCGGGGAATCGAAACCCCGCCAGTTGACTCAATGACAGACCGTATGATAGAGCGCGCGCGGTGCTAACCATTCGGCCATCCAACCCCCCGAAAACCTACTGAAAACACTGACGCTGATTGGTTAACCAAAAGACTGATTCATAGGATCAAAAACTGCTTGACACAACATCCCACTACAACCAGTGGAGGTCATCAAAAGTATAAAAACTAAATGTAATATAGATCTGGATGTTAATCTGATTGTTTGTGGGCCTTTTATTTGGCAGATTAGCATGACTATCACACTTTATATTTACATATGAATAGATTGAGTGTTTCATGATAAATAACAATATTAATGAATTTAGAATGTGAATATAGGATTAAAATAACCTCCTTCTTTAGGGTGGGTGAAAAATAAAATTGTCAATTTCATTGGATTTTGTATATTGGAGAGGAAATCTGCTTTCTGTCTTAATCTTACTTCCAAATGAAAATAAATGTTGAGATATAAGCAGTTGTTTGTTGACACAGGAGCCAAAAGTGAAATTAAATTTGGTATATACTGATTTCCCTTTAATCTTTCGAAACTAAATTTTAATTTTCTAGATAACTAGCCCGATACTCGACTTCACCCGGGGCCCAAGATCTGCTTACTCACCCCTTTGTTGCTAGCTTACATCATCCATTACTTTTATTAAGAAATTTACTAACAAACTTGAAACTGTCCTCACTTGAACATCCAGTTAGTATTTGTATATTTTGTTAAATGTGTTTATTTCTAGGTATTGATATTTGCTGAGAAGAAACAAGATGTAGATGCTATTCATGAATATTTATTATTAAAAGGTGTAGAAGCTGTGGCTATACATGGTGGAAAAGGTATGTCATTCAAGTCAATCTATAATTACAAATACAAACATCATGTAGATAGGGGGGTGGATAGCGTGCTGTATCATAAGGCCTGTCATTGAGCCAACTGGCGTGGTTTCGAATCCTCGGTTGTACGTAACAAGGAGTAGGGTTGCCTGTCCAGCCTCTTGGGTTTTCCCCGGGTCCTCTGGTTTCCTTCAACTGCTAAAGACCTCTACGCGCAAGCGAATTATTGAAATAAAATTAAACCATTATGTTAGTCCCGAAATGACCTAGTTTGTGTCGAGTGGAGGTTAAACCCTATTTCTCTCTCTCTCATATAGATATTTTATGCTCAATATCTGACAAACTTAAATTTGAGAAAAAATTTATTTATCTGTCCTATGTATGTATGGTTGTCTTGTAATCTATGTTTCGTTGATGTGTAGATTTGGAATTATTTCCACTTTATGATATTACCTCCTAAATATTGTTGTAGTTGAACTCATTTCTGATTAAATTACAAGAAAGTGGCCTTCTCTAATGAAAGAGAGAGAAAAATGGGGTTTAACTTACACTCAACACAAATTAGGTCATTTCAGGACTAACAGATGGTTCAATTTAAATTTGATTTGGTATATGGGTCTTTTGTATTGGGAGGCATTCTAATGAAATATTTTTTGTTATTTAAATAGATCAAGAAGAAAGAAGTCGATCAGTAGATCAGTTTAGAAAAGGAGAAAAGGATGTTTTAGTAGCTACTGATGTAGCATCTAAAGGTCTTGATTTTCCTAATATACAACATGTTATAAACTATGATATGCCAGAAGACATAGAAAATTATGGTAAATACTTCATGTATATTTTATTATACTTCATTATTTAATGCCCTGTTCATCTTTCTGTTGGTCTGTCCACACTGTAAATATACTTTTTTGTCCAATGTTGAGGGTAGTTACTAGTTGGTATATGGTTTTTTTTTTATCTGTGAGAGTCTTTAATTATTTTCCACCATTAATTGTAGGCCTGTAACAATATACCAGTACTGGTAATCAATACATTTCATTTAAACATTTTATATTGATTTTTGAAAGATAATGTATTGCAACATTTTATTTTAATGAATGATATTTTTTCTCAAAACCTTTCATGCTTTTATTGTCAAAATGTATGTAATTTTTTAGAGCAATTGATTGATTGTTGTTGATTAATAGATCCATTAGAACTATCAAAACAATAATTTATTAACTTCATTTACAGCATTAAATAAAATAAAGCCCAGTTGTTAATTCACAGGTCCTTTGTTCATTTTTGAATATTATTTATTCATATATTTCAATGTATTAAGATGCTGTATTATGTGTAGAAATAGTGCAACACACAGCCTTAATGACTAATCAACGTACATTTGAATAACTTTCAAACACATTTCTATAGTTTTTGTACGCCCTATTGATTTTCAACGATTTCCGATAATTACTTCCAGGACACTTTAGAGGCTCAAGTTGATATCCAATTGACTATATACAGTGTTTAAGGTCATGAGACGAAGAAGTCTATCAATTTTCAACGATTTCCGATGATTATGGAAATTGATATTAAATGTTTTGTATGCTAAATGTTAGAATAGGGCAAACTAGAAACCAAATGGGTTGTTACTTGTAATCATATTTTAGTGTGTTGTATTTGTAAGTGTTTTCATTCCCGACAAAAGAAATAATATGCGAAACCCTTGTTGACTCACCGGACGTATGTTTCATTGCCTGGCAACCTATCTTTTTATTATCTGATTATATATATATATATCCACAACATCTCAGATGAACTTTAATTAAATTGAATCAGGAAACAGGATCATTTTTTCTAATTCTTTTGACTGAACTCATTTTGTATTTTGTATATTACAGTTCATCGTATAGGTCGTACTGGACGATGTGGTAAAACAGGGTTAGCTACCACTTATATCAATAAAAATGTTGGTTAGTAGACTAGTTTATTTCTCTTTTAATAATTGTCACAATTAGGGTGATAGTAGATAGTTGTTTCCAAGGAAACGTGCTGAAAAAGGACCAGCATGGAAAGGGGGCTATTGAAAAGAAATAGCCTCTATTTGCCTGATTTGCTTAAAATTTATATCAATTTTATTTTTTTACAGATGAGTCTGTCTTATTAGATTTGAAACATCTTTTAAAGGAAGCTAAACAGAAGGTGCCACCATTTTTGGCATCATATATATCAGAAAGTGAAAAATACCTGGATTTGGGAGGTAAGGCATTTAATCTTTATCTTTAATTTTCCTTTTGAAATACAAGTTATAGAAAAATAATGATAAAACTTCTTATCTATAATGTAAGGTGCATCAGGGCAGACATATTAACTCTTGTATACTATTCAAAAAAAGTAGGGGATATTTGATTTTGGGGGCATAATACTAAAATATGCAAATGACTACGAAAAAAGTCACTATAGAACCTAACAGAAGAAACATTTCCAGTTACATGTGACGCCCAAACGCACCAATAGCTACCGCATGGAATGCAGGTGATGCTTGGGATCATCATGGGGGTCCAACCCAAGATTTGCACGACTCTGACTTTGAATGTTACAGTCATTGTGGCATTGAATTCCAGGGTGGAAACATCAGTTTAATTGTTTTAGTGACCAGAAAACAAATTTTGATATGCGTCGGCTTACCCAAAATGAAAGGTTACGTGCCCTTGGCATGCTACAGATCGGCACAACACAGGCGGTTGTGGCGCGGACGATGAATGTTTCTCAGTCTGTCATAAGCAGGCTATGGTCCAGATACCGTGATACACAATCTGTACAGGACAGACCACGCTCAGGTCGACCAAGGGTGACAACTCAAGCCCAGGATCGATTTATCCGTACCTTGGCCTTGAGAAATCGTGTCATCACAGCAAATCAGATCAGCGCTCGTCTTCAAACAGACACTGGTGTGAGAGTGAGTGGCCAGACGATTCGGAATCGACTGCATAGGGGTCACCTTCGCGCCCGACGTCCTCGCGTGATCCCTTGTTTGAGAGATCATCACATTCAGGCAAGACGTCGTTGGTGTAGGGATCGTCAACACTGGGATAATCGACGCTGGAGCAATGTGATGTTTTCAGATGAGTCAAGGTTCACTGTTGATTTTTTGGACAGACGTAGGAGGGTGTGGCGTCGTCGAAACGAGCGTTTCCAAGACGTTAGCGTCATCAGACATGATCGATTTGGGGGTGGTTCTGTTATGGTGTGGGGAGGCATCACTGTTGCTGGAAGAACGGCTTTACATGTTGTTGCAGGGCGTGTTACAGGCCAGTACTACCGGGACAACATCTTGGCAGTCCATGTTGTGCCGTTCGCACGACGTCATGGCCGCCGTTTCATCTTCCAGGATGACAACGCAAGATGTCACAGGGCCAGGATCGTTACAGGTTACCTCCAACAACAGAACATCACCACATTACCTTGGCCAGCACTGAGTCCCGACCTCTCCCCCATCGAGCATGTCTGGGACATGCTTGGACAGAGGTTACGTCAACGTCAACAACGTCCTGCCAATGTCCAAGAACTTGCTGCTGCGTTGCAACAGGAATGGGACAATCTGGACCAAAATGACCTTAGACGTCTCATTAGGAGTATGGTCGGATCAATGCTTGTTTGGCAAACAGAGGAGGATTTACCCGTTACTGACTTGGTTGTGATGCTGTGGTAACTTTGCTGTTTGACCCCGGGTATCATTTTACCCTTATAATGGTCAGTCTGTGCCTTACTTAGTCTAACGATCATTTGGAATAAATCGATGAATGTGAACTTCATTTCATTTTGTCATTTGTTTCTTCGTCAGTTTCATTAGGTGACTTTAATAACACTTAAAAATCAAATATCCCCTACTTTTTTTGAATAGTATATATATGAAGGGATGATATTGTTGTGAAAATTAATGACATTTATAATTGTATAACATATTCACATAGATAAAGTCACTGGTCTAGATCAAGATTTTCAGACAATATGTAATTTTGATTATGTAACATTTAATTAAGAAAGCTAAATTTGGATTCAATTGGATTTTAAAAAAATAACTATCAAACAATTTTATCAAATTAGGTATTGTTTGTAGCATCTGCAGAAGATGTCCAATGTTGCAAATTTATCAGTTTATAAAATCATTTTAAATACTGAATGGAATTTAACCAATTTTGGACTAATATTCCTTTTAGAGATTCAACATTCACAGTGTTGTTGTTTGCAAAAGATTTTCAACTGATGATCCTTTTAGAGATTCAACATTCACAGTGTTGTTGTTTACAAGAGATTTTTAAAATCTCTCAAATGATGATCAACAGCTCTAGAACCTTAGAAACATATTAAATTTTACACTAGGTACAGTGTGGCTTTATCAGTAAAGTAACTTGTAACTATATGAAATGTTTCAAACAGTTTTTTGTTTCAATTTACTAACATTATGATATTTGAATCTATCTTCAGGTGAAGTTGGCTGTTCTTATTGTGGTGGTTTAGGTCATCGTATTGCAGATTGCCCAAAATTAGAGGCCATGCAGAACAAACAAGCCCAAAATATTGGCAGAAGAGATTATTTGGCCAATAGTAGTGCAGATTGGTAGAATTCACATGTGATAAAAATTATTGACATTCAAGTACTTACTTTAAATGAAATGAAATGGGGTTTAACCTCCTACTGTTCTGCTCCTATACTGGGCGAATGAAGATGGGCATAAGCCATACAGTGTGCTATGAGGGAAATTTTGCCCGGGCAGCGGCACTAACGCCTACTCTTATATCGAATTCCAACTGCCAGAGGATCTTTTACATGCATTCCAATATATACACGGGACCACGGTTTTTCGTATCATCCGAAGGACTAGACAGCTGTCCTTGTCAGGCCATCTGTTCTACACCACTGACAAGGGGAAACCACGTCAGAAAATCAAGATGCAATTCTCGGGCAATGCTTCAAGTTCGATCGAACACCCGACCTCCAGGCTAGCGAGCCAGCATCTTAACCAACATGTGTTAATGTCTAAATATACATAAACAGGAGGTCACAGGTTTGATCTAGATATTGGTAGGGTGCCCTATGCGGTCAAAATTTGCTCTATTAAAAGTTGAATGTTCACGCTCAAGTGATTACAGGGTAGACATGCAGCAGGTGCATAATCCAGAGTATGTACTGTTAGACTATAAATAGGCATCGCATGTGAAATTTTCTACACATCTATCAACTATTAAAGCTGTAAAAATTCTATTGTTAACGATTCAGAAAAACAGTAATATTTGGATTTTTGGTTATTACTGCAGCTTTAGAAAATTGAGTTCATTTTGTTATTAGTTTGCTTTATTATTAACTGTATGTCAGGAGCGGTATCTTTTGGTTTAGTACAAATAATACACAACAATAGACAACAAGTAGTAATTTACTTTTATAAGTTTCTGAAAACAATTGTTGAGTTGCCTAACTTGCAAGTTACTAA
The DNA here is from genome assembly GCF_932274485.2 of Patella vulgata. Classification (NCBI taxonomy): domain Eukaryota; kingdom Metazoa; phylum Mollusca; class Gastropoda; family Patellidae; genus Patella; species Patella vulgata. The sequence continues at coordinate 69,056,413 of NC_065881.2, forward strand.
ATTAGATTTCTTGATCAAGCTTTCTGTAATGTTTCATAGACATCGTCTGGTATATGCAATGAATTCTCCTCCGTCTTTGCACTCGTTCCTAGGTGCCGCGTCAGCCAAGTCACAGGACACAAACTGGACTTCTTTTAATAGATTTTTATAGCAGGGGTATTCCCTCATGAATACAATAGAAGGAGAGAGAGAAATGGGGTTTAACCTCCACTCGACACAAACTAGGTAATTTCGGGACCAACATATGGTTAAATTTTATTTCAATAATTTGGTTGCGCGTAGGGGTCTTTAGCAGTGGGAGAAAACCCACGAGGTTGGACAGACGATCCTACTCCTTGTCACGTACAACCAGGGAATCAAAACCACGACAGTTGACTCAATGAATGATACAGTGTGTATGCGCTAACCATTCGTCTATCTAATTCCCCGAAGTTGAAGGATTTGAAGCAAAATTTTGATGGATTAATTAGTTTGAATATGTTTTTAGTCCAAATATATTATCAAATCATCCATTTTGTATGCGGGGAAGGTATCTTTAAAATGTAAAGTAATATTATTAACCCTGAAAACAGGTTTTGTATGTTTGTATTGTCCTTTTCTCATTTAAATGTACCATTGAATTGTATACAGTAGTTTATTTCATCAATGTCTTCTATGTATAAATACAATAAAAGTGTAAATGATTAGTTCTATTGAAATTGGTTATAATCTTTGAATATAAGGGACACAAATGAAGATGTTTTTGAAGACTAAAGGGAGGTAACTTCATATTGTTAGGAATGTAGTGCAAGTTAGAGACAACTTTTCCCTTAATTTTTTTCTCCCCTTTTCCTGCATTTTTTGGTCTAGAATTGGAGAAAATGGATATAAAATAGCAGTTTTGTGTAATACTGATTATATTATAGCGGGGGTGTACTGTAATGTGTCTCTATGTAGAGCAATCATTACATTGTATGTGACATTCTGACCCCAGTCAACCCCCTACAAAATTAGGAGGAGCGTGCCAAATGCAAAAAGCTACATCCTGTGATGTTACAGCCATTTAACATTGAAGTCAATTGGCAAATAATTGCTAGTCCAAATCTACTCATTTCCTTGCCTATAAGTACTGTAAAACAAATTTTTAACATTCCGATTATCTTAATCTTTATAACCATTAAGAGCCCAACATGACACAATCATCGGATTGGGGGAAAAAGGATTGCCATAAATAGATGCACTTGTTTAGGACTAGGGCGACACAATTTAAAGTGGAGGTAGACGCCATAAATTTCCAATTTCCCCTATTGACTATTAATGTAAAGTTTGCCAGGGTGCCCCTCACAGCCAACAATTTGCTCCAATGAAAGTTGAACTTCTGTGAATGTTCACCCTTAAATCAATTTCTCTAGTGATTGAGATAAGCACTTTGATTGGTCGAAACTTTGGAACAGATAACTCTCCTAACTGAAGTAGAATGTTCAAACTTGGTGTAGGTGTTTATTAGGCAAATGCCTTAATGGAGTTTGAAGATAAGCATTTTCTGAAATTTGATTGGTTGATACTTTGGGATAATGAGCATTTTCAGCTCAGGGTGAAGGTTTGACACATCCAGTATGTTTTTGATTATCCTTTTTATTGTTCAAATTTGAATATTTTTGCTCGCAGGTTTCAAATCCATTTGAATAGTTTACATGTATATAACAATTTGAAGTCAATCAAAATATAACTTTTAACCACTAGATTTTAAAAATGATCAATGATAATAACTAGGAAATTAATTTTAGACTGCTTTATTACATGAACATAACCGTGGTGTGTAAAAATAAGTCCAGAGGATTTTAAGAGGTCAAAAGGTCATAACTGTCAGTAATTATGGATTCTTGTCTCATGACCTATGATTTTAGTCCCTAAAGCATTCACAAGATTTTCCAAAGTGATCAAGGTCCATAACTCTGGAAGTACTTATTGGAAATCACTGGAAATTGAGCATCCATGGTTGGTGAATAAAGATCATTTAGATTTTAAAAAATTTTGAAACATTAATTGCGGTCTCAATTATCAAATGGACCTTTCTAAATTATCAAAGGTCATATTGCACACCAGAGTTGTAAAATCAGAATGTAAGCAATTTTGTAATTCGTGTGACAGTGAATGTAATTAGTTATTAACTGCAGAGAAGTGTGAATAGGACTGTACACTCATCTTATATGCAAAAACTTCCATTTCTTTCTCGCAATATGGAGAAAGCCTTTGAAATTTGATATAATTCTACATCCCTTTAGTTGATCTGTGTGACAGTCATTTTTTTTTCAATAAGAAACATCTCAATCTTTTAATGGCTAAATGGACTAAAAACTGAATCTAATATCTTGGAGACAAGTAAAAACAAAAACCAACAATTTAACATTTATTTTTTCATAGTTTTACAAAACTGTCAACATGAGATACATGAATGGAACTGAATTTCTAGATATTCAGTTCTAGCACTTTCTGTCTTAATATAGTAATCAGTACCAGCTCTGATTTTATAACATAATATATGTAACTAAACTGCAGTACAAGGGACCATTTATATTACTACAATCAAAATAGTTAACAACACAATGATATAACAGACTTCTGATTCATACAAACAATATACATATAATATTGCAGTTTGCTATTCAGATTATCCTTTTTATCAACAAATTTGATCTAAAATGAAAAAAATTTATGCCTTGTTTATGTATTAACTTCTATCAAATAGCACTTTAATTTGATTATTTCAATATAGTTCGTCTGAGCAAGTCCTCTCTGTGTAGCTATCTGTAGACCATTCCTTTTAAGAACCCATTAGCACATATGGTCTACAAATATGAGAATATTTCCGAGCAAAGAATCTATTTTATCACATCTGCTTTGTTCCTATGAATCTTGAATCATTCACATTTATTAAGTACACCACTACACGTTGTACATCACAAAATACTGTTTACAAATCTCATCGGGAAGTATTCGAGCTGCATCTTGTACAACTAACAGTAAACGGAATGGAACAGGGAAATTTGTATGCTACGCACAACTTGGAACATGGAGCATTTCTATGTCTTGTGACAAAATTGACCAATTTTCCTACACCAAACAATACCAACATTCTGGTATTTGTCATCTTTGAACTTCATACAAATTTCATTTATCTTCACCTATAAAATATTCATTAGCTAGTCCTTACTTTGAAATATATATAAATTATTTGTAGCAGCTATGGCAATTATATTTTCCTGTGGATGCCAAGCTGTATGAAGTATTTTTTTGTTGAAGTCCAAACAATCTACACTAATTTCGTCCTTTTTCCGCCTACCACCTGTGCACACTTTACGTGGTTTCAGAACAGTTCTTGGCTTCATATTATCTCGCGAGGCTTCCAGAGTGTTGTCTCGTTTACCTTCACGATCGAACATTCGGAAGAAATTATTATACGACCCTGTCATAATATTCCTGTAACAGAATTAAAAAAAAAAAGAAGGTAAATTATAAAAAACATATTACACCTTTATTCTTAGGTATTTTTTGTTCAAATTGTGTGAAGAGTACGGGGCCTATCAAGTTAATAAATAACTAATAAGCACGGTAAACTACTTCATTTTACTTTCCCTGTCATTTCCATTATACAGTGACGTACTATCAAAATATAAAAGTGTCTTAGACAGGTTAAACAGTCGTATGAACAACAGTTGATGTAGGTGGATATATTATAAACTGTGTTTATATTGCCGTATTTTGCAACTTAAGTCTCAAACATTGACATCTTGCATTATGTGAAATGTACATGCATTTAGGCTAAAATTGTGCATGGTTTTCATAAGATACAATTTTTAAACCACCACATATAAATCTATACATTATAATGAAGGACTTTATTGAAATCATTAGTTGCTCATCTATTTTACACAAACATTGCAATTGATTTAGATCATAGCTCTAGGGAAATTGTTTTTCAAAACTTCCTTTGACCCTTGATAAATATATAAGGAGGACCCTTACAGATATTATGAGTTGTGCAACATCCTTGTGGACTTCTTGCCCCTTTCAACTTTAAAATGCTACATGTACATAAGACTTGCACCACAATAATGTGACAATACCTCTCTCCAGAAAGCTTCTGCTGGGTTTATGTATTAAATAAGAATTCTGATTGGAGCAATACGACATGCAGTTCAAGTTCTAATGTAACATATACATACCTATCATTTCCACTCCATGAGCATTCAAATTTATCAAATATGCAATCATTTTCATATAAAGAACACAATTTACTACGTAGAAACTCATGAACTTGATAGGTCTCTACAGGCTTACTTTCCATTAACAAGTCCCAAACTTTAACAGATAAATAGTCACGAGTTATCATATAACGACCATTGTGACTAAATTTAACATCTGATATACTAGCAATTATTTCAGAGAAAAAACTTCTATTTGTTGGATCTTCGGGTTCTTCAAAAACTGAAATAAAAGTATAGAGTATAGGTTAGATACATGTATGCTGGAGCGTAGATTATATCACACTTAGTAAAACATCAACTGCTTCCATATCTAACTGGACCTTATTTAATGTCCAATGCAGCCTTGATTTAAATCCTCCAGGCCAATAGTGAAGGTATGTTTGAAACAGATGAATAGGATCTGCTCGATTGGTATTTAAAACCAAACAAATTAAATCTATATTTGATATGACTGCACGATATTTTTTTAAATTAATTCCCTTGAACAGTGTACATATCTATGGTAACAAAATGGCCTCCCTACCCTAGCTTTTTTTTAGCCTATAACCATTAATATGAGTTCATTTGCTCCAAAGAGAATCTTTAACCCATAAACTGGCCTCGGATACATACCTACCAACCCTACCCTAAATTTCCTCAGTTACAGGAAGGAAACAATCCTTTTTTTGGCCTAACAAGGATGTATTTGAAGAGAAAAGGGCCTGTCAGGTTAATAAAATAACTAACAAGTACAGGAAACTTACTCTGTCTTGCTTTTGTTAAATATAATGCGTTCTGAAATTTGTGTGAAGAGTACGGGGCCTATCAAGTCAATAAATAACTAATAAGCACGGTAAACTACTTCATTTTACTTTCCCTGTCATTTCCATTATACAGTGACGTACTATCAAAATATAAAAGTGTCTTAGACAGGTTAAACAGTCGTATGAACAGTTGATGTAGGTGGATATATTATAAACACAGAAATATCTGAATGAGCCTCATTATTTACTAAAGGAAAATGAAAACTTTCTGGACATCTTTCTTTAGAAAAATATTATCACCTACTTTTATCTACCACTCATGGAAACAGGACTAGTAAAGTGGTTTTAATTGACGATAATCATCCTAGAATAATCGTGATCCATAAACACCTCAAAAGTGTTTTGTATAGCACCTTTGAACAGCTATTTATATTGACAATACCCTATTGTTAACATGATCTGGATACTGGATGATCATAGCAGTTATGGCTAAGGTGTAAAAATGATATGTGTGGCGGCATAGGAAAACCCTTCACATGGTGAAAATTTAAAAAAAATTGTTTTGGGTATGTGTATATCAAGCACAAATTGGGGATCAAAATGGTCTATAAATGATCAAAATCGGTTGATAACTTGTGGAGATATTCATAATTTAATACAAGAAAATGACACTTTCGGAAGAAAAATGAAAGGGGAGAAAATGCAGTTTAAACATAAATGTTGATATTTCACAGTTTCGGGACAGTTTATAGCACTCATTTTAACGCAATGTCACATTATTTACATTAAGACAGTATTTATCTTTGTGCTAAGAAATATTTACAATATTTTGGTGTTTTAGTTACTGTGTCTTCGAAACTTGAAGGGGGTTTAAATGTAGAGAAATCCGATTTCCTCGTGGGCGCCGCCATCTTGAACAATTTGTAAACAATGGAATACGACTAGTGTTAACGTATTTCGGTAAATAACTGACTTCTTTTTATTGAAATGGTTATAAAACTCGATCAATATCAATTAAATAGATGTTGTTTTTGTAGAATTGGAGATAGAGAAATGGGGTTTAACGTCCACTCGACACAAACTTGGTCATTTCGGGACTAACATATGGTTTAATTTTATTTCAATAATTCGCTTGCGCGTAGGGGTCTTTAGAAGTGGGAGGAAACCGGAGGACACGGAGAACACCCACGAGGTTGGACAGGCGACCCTACTCCTTGTCACATACAACGGGGGATTCGAAACCACGCCAGTCGACTCAATGACAGACTTTATGATACAGCGCGCGCACACTAACCATTCAGCCATCCAACACCCCTTGTAGAATTTAGTCTTGATTGCACCTTATAGTGAGAAATCTACTCAAAACAGGATGTAAAAGTCGAATAATTGAGACAAGGGAATGGACTTGTTTGTTTGATGCGTGTGGGAACTATTACTTTTGTATTTATGCGCACTATAGCTAGTATTGTACTGCTCATTGCAGGCTTTATAATGATGTGTGATATGTGTGTGTGCAAAAAGGCAACTTTATAAAGACACCGACGAAATAGGTCGACATTGTTATGGCACCGGCACCATTCTGCAAGTCTCAAACGGTTCAGAATTGTTTCAAAATAAATGTATTTAAAATCATTTTTCTGTTTCACAACTTTGTAGTTTCATAGATAAATGTTTAATAAATGTAAATATGTCAGGAACGAAAAATGGCCTATATATTGTTTGCCATTGTATTTTGGCATATATCTCGGATTGAGCCAGCGCGACAACCAACGGGTTTTACTGTGCCGCCACACATTAACAGACCATGCTGGTACCAAGATGTGTAATAATGTATTATGTACTTACTTTTAGCATGAGAATCACACAATGCCTGTTGTCTCATATCACATAGACGTATTGTTCCCTTACTACTACTATAAACAAACATACTACATTCTTTAGGATGAAATTCAGATGCTGTTATAACTTCTGTTAAATCTTCCATATTAGCAGGCTTTATATCTACAATATCTATACAATATGTAAGGATATAAATTCAAGTTTTTTCATTTCTCAAAACATCTGAATATTCATCACGATAAACTTTTCACAGCAATATAATTTTTAAGATTACAAAATTAAATCAAGAAATATCTTTAGAGGACATCATTGTTAAATATTTTTCATATAATCTTAAGTTTGTGTGAAGAGTACGGGGCCTATCAAGTCAATAAATAACTAACAAGCACGGTAAACTACTTCATTTTACTTTCCCTGTCATTTCCATTATACAGTGACGTACTATCAAAATATAAAAGTGTCTTAGACAGGTTACATTGCCATTTGCCATATATCTTTCAAGTGAAAAAGGATGGGTACTTATTTAGTCACACTTTGGAAAGTTATTTTGGAGTAGGAAAAATCAAAAATTGTGTTGAAAGTTAACAAATAATGTTCTTATCAGTAAGATGTTCACAGAATTCAGCAGACATTAACAATCCTAGTCCAGCATATACTTTGGTAGTGTTTATTTATACATTTACTAGCTGAAAAACCCTTGCCAGTTTCTAAAACCTTATAGGGACCCACAGTGGCTAAGTCAGTAAGGCGCTTGCACGCTAGTCTGGAGATTGCAGGTGCTTTCCTGGTGTTGGTCAAGAAAGTTCATCAGGATTTTCCGGCGAGCTTTACCCTCGTCAGTGGTACGGAGGGCCTTACAATGACAGATGCCTAGTCATACAGATGGTGCGTAAAGCCAAGGTCCTGTGAACACCTTGGTGTGCACATAAAAGATCCCTTGCCAGTTGGAATTTGATATAAGAGTAGAAAGTAGCACCGCTGTGCAGGCAAAATTTCCCTCATAGTACACTGTATGGCGTAAGCCCATCTAGATTAGCCCAGTTGGATGTAAACCCCCATTTTGTTTCTTTTCTAAAACCTTATATAAATTCTGACTTCAGACCATTTAAAGCAAGTTTGGAGATAAGGCACTGGTCACATACTTTGTACAAGTAAAAGGCACTGGTCACATACTTTGTACAAGTAAATTATCAATGTATAAATACAAGCCTGAATACAAGGCAACTATATACTTCTAGACACAAATTATCACAAAATGTATTATAATACAAACATTGTATGATTATTAGTGTCAAAACAGTCTGATAGGAGCCTATGTACACGCTTGATTTAAAAGTAGAGATATTGGTGACCAGATTCGAAAATAAATCTCAAATCTCTAAGAGTTGGCAAAAAGCAAGAAAAATAGTCTTTCATAAAAAGGATACTGAAACTTTGGTCTGTAATTTCTAAATTCCATAAATTAATTCTAAGATCATCGGCTGACAGATACGTTTCTAGATCACTATTAACAGATATAGAGTTAATATGATACGTATGTGCATTAGAAAATACACGTTTTGGACTAGCTTCTACCATCAGCTCCATTGGACTAAATGTGGGAACTCGAAGAGTGGTAATTGTATTAGGGTCTCTCATTATACCCCCATCATCTTTTAAATTATAGCCTTCTGGTTTCTTATCTCGTTCAGCTACCTTCCATAACTTAATTGTTTTATCTGGAAATGATGAAAATAATAATTTGTTAAAATAATAGATATGGTATTAATTCTCGTGAAATGATCGGTATGTGACATTATGCATAAAATTAAACATAAAATCCTTTAACAAGTGATAAAATGTGTGAAGAGTACGGGGCCTATCAAGTCAATAAGTAACTAATAAGCACGGTAAACTACTTCATTTTACTTTCCCTGTCATTTCCATTATACAGTGACGTACTATCAAAATATAAAAGTGTCTTAGACAGGTTGCAAGTTTTCTGTATTTGGCGCTTTTACCTATACATTTTATATGATTTTGAAAACACTTTGGCTATAGATTATTTTTTGAAGAACTGGAGAAAGGATTTTCGGAAATTGTCCAGGAATTTGTGCAACTAATGTTATATAATATACCTACCATTAGTAGACAACAAAAAATGGTTCCTATTTGTTCGTTTTAACCATCTTATCTTATTGATCTTTTCCTCAATTTCTAAACTTTTCAGATAATCAAACTCTGGTTCATGACTTTGAAAAGTACTGTAGACATTGTATTCCCCACGACTTGGTACTGCAGCTTTAGCCTGAAATTATAGAATTCATGTGTTAAGTAATAGAATACAATACTAAATTGTATTACGAGACAATCAAGACATTTGTAAGCAGTATATATGTTCATACAGATTTATAACAAACCCACATGTACTTTCCTGCTATATAGTGTACCTGTCTGCAATACACAATGATATAATACCATGGCATAAAAGAGAGACAGGAATTCTGAATTAAAGACAAATTTTAAATTAGTCAACACCAATTTTACAACATATTCTGAATATCAATTTTAGTGCGGACTTCATTCCTGGACAAAAAAAAAGGTGTAGGTAAGAACATTTCTAAAATAGAAACAAATGTGATCCTATTTAAAATTAGGGTAAGTTATTAAACATGCACATTATGTTTAACCAGACTTTGTTTATTATCGTAGTCATGACGTACTTCAGCTAGCCTAAAATTGAATCGCTAATATCTTAGTTTAGAGTGAAGCAATCTGACTAAAATTTTCAGCATATTCTGTTTTCATTATCTATTTTTGAACTATTATAGCGGGAAATCTTCCATAACAAAACTTTAATGTAATGTAAGAATTAACAGTGAATACTTTGAAAGGTGCCATTTGCATTGTTTACGCAGGACTGTTGTACAGTTACTCACAAAGTTATAAGTCAATTCACAACCAATTTTATACCAAAGTATTTCACACATCCTGTATTCATTGGCTCGGATGATGCAGAAAAGTAGGATGTTTTAACCCCATTTCATTTATTCCACACATGTACGCTTGTTTTCATTTGTTTGACACTAGTCTAACAAATTAGACACTTATCCTATGTAGGTGACCTAATTCTACAAATGCTGTAACGGCACCATGGTAATATGGCTTAAATAGAAATTTGACAAAAGAAAACAACTTGTTCAAAAGAATATTTTGCAAGAGATGGAACGAGAACAAGCTAACAAGCTATACTTTGGAGATCAACCTATATTTGAAGTTTCGTCAAAATCGGATAAATATTGTGACCTCCAGCAGAGGGTCCACTATCAAAGCTAGGAGCGACAATATACATCCACATGAAAATGTGGGCGTATAATAAAACTGTTTTATATTACAATATTCATACACTTATCCTGTGCGTCGTAACTTTTTTTGTACCGGTACTTTACTTTTACATTTGATTAATAATGACACTAACCTGCAAGTCGCGCTGGAATATAACAACTCTACCCCCTTTATCACCAGTAGCTAGTAGATCACCGTCTGTGTTAAATTCTACACATGAAATAATATCAGCTGAAATATACAAAATTACTTTTTTTTATTTAAAGTTGCAATTTCATATTTTTAAGCTATATTTTTTAAAATTTATTAAATAAAGCCTTAAAATAGATGGTATCTATAAATAATCCGGCCATGTTAAAGAATAATCCTATAATTCACTATTGCCCGTTGAGAAATTGGCAAAAATATCATTTACAACTTTAAATTCAAACGTTTGAAGATAGCTATTCCATAGGGGGAATAGAAAAACAAGGGAGGTAATTGTGTTATTATTTCCGGGGTCAAAGGATTTTTAAGAGGGAGAATAATACCTATGATCGTATAATAGTGAGTTGACAACCTATTGAGAAAAAGACATAGAAATAATTGTTTTGATTATCTTAGAAAATATGAAATTATCGCTTTAACATTCTTCAGCACTAGATTTAATAACAGTGCACAGGATGCAGTTCCACTGACAGGGTGAATGAAACGCTCCCACATATAGTTAAAAACAACCATATTTCTTGCCAATCTCCTAAACAGAGTTGTCTTCCCTTGCAGTCCACACTAACCTCTGCTAACGGCTCATTTGACTACCTCACAAAAATTCTTGGTATCGATAGACAATAAGCAATACAATGGAAACCAAATAAATGATAATATTTCTATGACTATAAGATACCCGGTATTCAGGGAACTCTTTCACGAAAGATTACAGGGTAGAAGGGTCATCATGCAAAATTTAGAATATATACATATGGATGTGTTTACCTTTATAACAAGCTCGTAAGGCCTAATACATGCTATTTTCATCACAGTTAATCACATGACCAATGACCTATGGGTCAAAGAGTCGAATGCTAGATAGCGAGACTTGTGGTTTCTCGTATTGATAAACATTTCTAGCAGGTTTTTGTAATTCTGCTTTAAATTGTTCAAAATTACATGTGCTGTGAAATTTACAAAACCTATTGCTAATAATATTACTTCTAAAAGGTTTAGTGGTCATCCTGTTAAAAATCAAGATTACATTTATCATTTGGGTCAACGTGTCAACACCATTGTCTTTTAAAGGACAATATTGGTGCCAGTCATTATCACATATGTGATAGAGCTGGTTAAACACATTCCAAATATAATTTTAACACAGATCATTGCTACGACAGCTGAGTAATACAGGTTTCCTGAATCGGAGAGAGAGAGAGAGAGAAATGGGGTTTAACGTCCACTCGACACAAACTAGGTCATTTCGGGATTAACATATGGTTTAATTTTATTTCAATAATTCGCTTGCGCGTAGGGGTCTTTAGCAGTGGGAGGAAACCGGGGGACCCGGAGAAAACCCACGAGGTTGGATCCTGAATCGGAAGTGACGAACGCCAAAGGAAAACACGAGTCATACCTCAATATAACTGGCTGATGTGACGAGTGATAACAGATACAAGGCCGAATTTCTGCTCACTAATAATTCCTTCGAAGACCAAAAGTTGTTATATGGGACTGTAAGAGGATACCTGACAATTCAATAAAGTAATTGAATGTCATTAGATAAGAGAACTCAACACGAGAAAAATAGAAATAGTCTGTACATTCCCTTGTTTATATTTATTCTAAACCTTATAAAAACATGGTAAGGCTGACCTTAAAAATATCTTTGTTTCGCCTAACGCGACAGACTAACTAAAACCACCCCCGACTTAAATTATTTTATTGCACTTTTCCGCGATCTTTTTATTTTATTTTGTGTGTCAACCTGAAATATATCAGAGTTTTTTCCCTTTACTATGGCTATGGTTTGATTCATTATTGAAACTGGTTGATCAAGACAAAAGCGTCATAGGTGTCGCTTCTCAACAAAATGGTTGCAGATGAAAGCACGTCCATTCCCACAAAATGATTCTGCCTCTATGTCTGCGGGGCGTCGTTTTAAACATGACGACGTTATTTTCAATATCCGTTTTTGAGAAAAATGAAGGCACAACCCGCACGATCGTTAAAAAACGTGTTGAGGGAGTTTCAAACGCCAGTTTGTGGCAATTCGTGTGCGAGTCGTTCATCACGAAAAATCCCGATGTTATTGTTGTTTGCCAATAAAAGAAGACAAATGTTTGCACACGGAAAATCATCAAGCTGTCAAATTAGCTCTTAAAAAAAAAATCTGGAAAAAAAACCGACCTACCGACCCTTCTCCTCGATTGTGGGTCGGGTTTGGTGAAACAAAGATATTTTTAAGGTCAGCCTAATGCACAGACTTTTTCTGTTTTTCTTTCGTGTTCTCTTATCTAGTGGCAGTCAATTCTTTTTATGAATTGTCAAGATATCCTCTCAGTCTCACACAACAACTTTTGGTCTTGGAAGGAATTATTAGTGAGCAGAAATTCGCCTATGTACCTGTTATCAATCGTCACTTCAGTCAGTTGTATAAAGGTATGACTCATGTTTTCCTTTGGCGTTCGTCACTTCCGATTCAGGAAACCTGCATTACTCAGCTATTGTAGCAATGATCTGTGTTAAAATTATATTTGGAACGTGTTTAATTAGTTCTATCACATATGTGATAATGACTGACACCAATATTGTCCTTTAAACATTCATAATTACAGTGTATTATTCCTGTGTAACTCTTTTTAGGTTAGTACCAGTACTTTGATTGGCTGTTGTAGGCTGCACTACAATATTGGAATTGTGGTTTTGAAGAAAAAATTGTCAGTTTTGCTTATGAAGACCGATGTGATCAGCATTGGGATTTGCCTAGTGGATCTATAGTACCATCTCTTATCTCGAAACAGGGTTGTAAGATAAGGTTTGTTTTTTTTATCTAGGCTAGATCAACCGATTTTAAAAACAATGGTCCCCGTAACCCCTTCACATTCCGTGTCACTGTTTAATAAAACTATCATTGTTGTAATGGTGTATATTAAACTATATCTTATGAACTGTCATTCACTATAATGTATTCGGCTAGGTCAAAAGTAATGTGATTAAATGACGACAAACGCCTACATAACAAGTCCTCCTTGATGAGTGCTGAGAAATCACGATTGGGTCACCGAGACAAATTTTCCCGGCTCGTCTCTGATTTTGACTATAGAATTGTCAAAGCATTACATTAAAATTGAAACTCACCTTCTGTGACCTCGTCTTCTATCGTACCTTTAACCTGAGAAAAGCACCAATTAATCTCCCCGCCATTTCCTAAAATAAATAAATGTTAGGGATTGACATTTTTTTTTACATCACTCGTGAATGGACACCGCCTCTAAATAATATTCGATATAAATTCTTACCCGCCATAATAACTTTAAATAACACCGCTTACGACTTCTCTATATATCGTACAACTGTCTGGTAGAGTAAAATATAGCTTGCATTAATATAACACACTGATGTCAACAGATTTAAAACGAAGCATCGTTACTTCCGATGCTAAGTAAAAATGGCGCTGAACGGCTGGGAGATCTTCAATGATGACGTCATGCTAAATGCATGCTGGGAGAGTATTGTGAGACTGTGAACTACATAGCCTAACATGCTAACAAGTTAAAGATCGTCTATGCAAGCTATATCTGGAGCAAGGTATAAAACAAAAAGCTGGATCTTTGAAATAATTCAACAAATAATGCTGATAGCTATTGGCTCAACTATAAATAAATTACAGCAATACCACACAAATAAAACTGCATTGGAAAAACCCACGAGCAAATTATTTATTACTCTTTTACTTTTAGACGATTAATATTCCAGATTAGGCCTATAATTAGCCTACCAAAGGCCACAGACTTATAATTTAGCAGCGATGCCGTACGAAAAATAGACCAATAAACATATATATATATATATATATATATATATATATATATATATATATATATAATCCAGTCAGTAGATATATATTTTTCAAGCTTTGCATAACTAACCAACATAAATACAAAGCTGCGTGGTACCAAAAAAAGAAGAAAAATGTTAGCTAGGCTATACGAAATTTGACGCCCCAAAATACCAGACTTTAAATTTTAATTACAGAGTTAATATAGTCCATACCAATCAAGAGTAGCCCACATTAAGAAATGTTTGCCCAAAAGTTATACAAATCAGTCAATTTTTATTAATTAAGTTGTGGTCATTAAAGTAGCCTATACGTTGGTTTCTATGGATTTCACAAAGACATCATTATGTGTTATAGAAAATATAGTAACAATAATCCGGCTATTTATATTTTTAAAATACCTGGGGTGCTTATTAAATATTAACATTAACAGTCTTTATTCTTTTACATTTCAAATAGTACATATTATTTCTGAACTATTTGGTTTGTTGCGCTTTTAAATTTAATTGCACCACATAGACGTGGATTTCTCTTTAAACCTTTAAGCGCGACAATTTTTGGCCCGGGAAACGACATTTAACATAACCTGCAAATTGCAATACCAACCCGTTGTGTGTATGACTATCAGACCAGGGGCCTGTTTCACGAAATTTTAACTAAGATAAAATCCAAATTTTAGTAATTTGATTGGATACTATTAGATTGATTTTAGTGCTTAGCCAATCAAAATTGAAGTATCTACTAAAATTTGGATTTTATCTTTAGTTAAAATTTCGTGAAACAGGGCCCAGGGGCCTTGTAGCATATTTGTCAGCCATTTTTGAGTTCCCTTATTTTGCTATTTTATTAGCCTACTTTTATTTTTCGTCACATCACATTTGCAAGCAAGCCACTGAAATATCGAATGTGACCTTTTATATAAGAGTCGTTATCAGTTGTTTTCGTGCATTGTTTATTTAATTCCCTAGCTGCAAGCTGTAGTCATTAGTTTTATGTAGTTAAACTTTGCTTTGATAAATAAGTGAGAGATAAGAGAATGCTGTGTGGTGCACTTTGCAAATAAATGTCACATACAAGGTTGATTATTCGCTTGGTATTGGCTGTGTGTTTTACAAATGGACAAAAAATATATGCTTGTTCATTTCGAAATCCGGGACATGCAAAATTCGCTCTTTGACATTTTAGTCATTTAATCATTCCTGTAAGTTCCTCGGGATTTTTCAGTCTGGTTTTTCCTTGTTCGGGTGGTCCCCAAAAAAACCCTAAGAATATTCGGCTATAAACATGCCGCGCATCAGAGCAAGGGACAGACAATCTCTCGTATTACTGGTGATTAACAACCAAATACAGATAGTGTACATGTTATAGATCAGACATTCCAATTATAATATTATATATCTGTTTATAGGACATACATTGTGTTTAATTTATCACCGTTTTTAAAGATAAAAAAAGAATTACACACCCAAACTATCAAAAAAAAAATGAAAACAGTTCTAATGATGCAAGCTTGCAACATGGATACATCGTGAATGGTTTCTGAGATGTGCCGTGGAACAATATTATTGAATACCAAGAACTAAGTCAAATGTGTTGCCAACACAACAATTATTTTTAATTGTGTACAAAGTTTCAAAAAGATATATAGAATGGTTTATGAGAAATGCTTTTGAATTCAAATTGTATACCAAAAAAAGACACAAAAAAACCCACAACAAATACTAAATTCGAGAAATTTCTTCTTAGCAAAAGGTACAACTACTATATAGGCTGGTGTGTGTACGAAGTTTCATAAAGATATCTTGACCGCATCACGAGATTTTCTCCGGTAACGAAATCATATTGGAAGGACGGTGGAGCCCATTTCAATATACCTCCGGTGCGGGATATAACAAAAACGAGGTCCACCCGGGGTAGGCTACTCGTTGGTGTGCAAGTAAATGAACCCTTGGCAGTCCATTCAACCTGCCTAAATTTTTTAACGTACAGTTTTGATGCAAAACTCTCCAAAATGTACACAAGACGTGCGTTTATTATGTATCTTAAGGCAAATTACAGTCTATCCATTGGGGATGGTGTCGTTGGGGGATCGTTGTACTAGTAGTACTGACTTTACAAAAATCATGGGGGGTGAGGATACATGCCTCGATGAGTACAGTTTTCAATGGCCGCGTTACGCCCAAGGCATTTGGGATTTAGTAAAAAAAATATAAAGCCGGAAACACCACTGTCCGGACAAATTTGCCCCTAGCAGACTGCATGGATGATGTCAGTCTTCATTCTCCCGGTTGGTGCAGAAAAGTAGGACATTAAACACCATTTCATTTCACTTAATCACTTCTAACCATTCGTGCACGAAACATGCAGATTTAAGTTCATTTTTGTGTTACAAAAGTTACATTGTTGGATATTGGAAGCTTTTTAGAGTTGAAGCACGTCAAAATTCAGAGATTTTCTATCACAAAAACAAAGTTGTCCCCCCTTCTCCATTTGGCGAAGTTAGACAAATTAGGGTATGATAATTTTAGAAGCGATATTAAAATCTGCCGTTATTCAGGTATCACTGTCCTAGCTGTAATTCGACTAGTGTGAGCCCAGCCAAATTTTGGGATCCATAAAGAGAATTATCACTCTGGGGCCAGTAGCTCAAAACTCAGTTATGTTTATTGTGACCGTGCCAAAAGACAATACCACGAAAATAATAACTGAAATCGTTTATTCTTTGTTGAAGAGACTTCATTCCGCCAACCTATACAGGTAACACTTTTCAGCGAAACAGCGATGCTGCTTGCGGCCCTAATCAACTCAACTGACACACCCCCCCCCTCTCTCTCTCTCTCTCTCTCTCTCTCTCTCACGCGCCATCGCTTCCCCGGCGGGATAAATGTTACTATTAATCACAGGGAGGCCAATCTCATTTGGGGGGCTATTTGCCTGAAAATTTTCTTTGCCTAAGTATAATTATATAGTATTCAAAACATAAACTGAGAGCGATTCCATTTTATAATTATACAATTGTATTTCCATGATATATGGTCTCATTCTCTGATGTTTGTGCCAGAAAAACGGAAAATACATTGTCCGAAAAATGGACAGTTCATCGAATCCCAGTTCCTCCCCCTCTCCGGGCTCCTACGCCTGTTAATAGTTACGAGTAAGACAACTTTGTCATTAAAGGGACATTCTATCCACTCACCCATAATGACCCGTTAAACTCTAACGGATCGTTATCTTGCTAACTTATCGTATGTTAATGGTCCGTTAAATTTCTGTTGCTGGAAAGTCAATTTCATTATCCGTTCTAACGGACTGATTAAAGTTAAGTTAATCCAAGAGAAAAATCTTTGGTTATTGGCTGAATTTTAAATTTTTAAATTCAATGTACATGCAAAACAACTTCATAGAAGTTAATATTAACAAGAAACTAACGGAAGAAAGTGGGACAACTGCGCAGTCTGTTCACAAATTGATTAAAGACAAAATGATAACTGTAGAATTTCCATAGACAGCCGACTAATGCCATCGTTAAACAGATAACGGAGCCCAACATCTTCGTTAAATATAACGGAAGTTAACGACATGTTAAAGTTAAGGAGGCTTCCAGCTACAGACTATCTCTCCGTTAAAGATAACGATCCGTTATATTCTTTGAATGGCATTTAGTAATTGGAACATACCTAAATAACACACTATTTATGGATAACAATTACTATGGTTGTATTTTAATAACCATATTCTTTTCATTTTATTTATTTGTGTAAATGCTTGATAACGACTTGTAATTGTTATCTATAAATAGTGTGTCATTTGATAACGATCCGTTAACTCTGCATGCTAACGAGTCTTTATAAGTGAACACCCTTTCCCTGACCAAGAAAATACACGCGATTAACCTTGAAAAACATATTCCAAATAGTTGTATCACCTATTAAAAATCCAGGCACTGATCTAACGTGCGGTGTTATCTTATTCTACTCATAAATGGGTAATAGATGGCATGGCAGATTTAGCTTTAATATGGACATCTCCGAACCATATCATGTCAAATTGCCGAAGACCTCAATAGCACTAATGCTTTTTTATTTAAGGTTATTTTATTACACGTAACATCTCTGTAAAACGACACTAAAGACACCATACAGCGATATAATTATCAGTCAATATAACAAGCTAATTATTAGACCTACATTTTCATCAATATTTATACTCCCTGTCAAGATGTTAAAGACAAATCTATATTACAGGGCGCCGTGACAGGATAATTGAAAGTTTCTGCACTTTGTCATTTTGAGACTAACATAATATTTAATTAAGGGAGATAATTTTGGTCTGAGAGGGCCCTGCACGGTTCACTTACTTTCATCGAAATCTATAATGGGATCATTAATATACTACTGTGTTATATTGTTTTCAGCCTGGGCCTACGATCATAACAAACGTTTTCCACATATGACGATACTCAATTTAATTTAAATATATGCTTACAATTTCTTAGATTTTAGCAATCCCCTTAAAATGTCTAAGGGGTTAACGTCCTAATGTTCTGCTCCGAACTGGGCCCATGATGACGGGCATACGCCATACATGTACAGTGTGCTATGAGGGAAATTTTGCCCGGACAGCGGCCCTATGGTCTACTCTTATTTCGAATTCCAACTGTCAAGGGATCTTTTACGTGCACGCCAATGTGTACATGGGACCTCGCTTTTTCGTCTGCTATAAGATCCATCCCTTCACCCAAAAATCATTTTTATGATACCAATTTATTTCACAGGAGTATAAACATTTTAAAAACATGCTGGTAACGAGAGAGAGAGAGAAATGGGGTTTAACGTCCACTCAACATAAACTAGGTCATTTCGGGACTAACATATGGTTTAATTTTATTTCAATAATTCGCTTGCGCGTAGGGGTCTTCAGCAGTGGGAGGAAACCGGAGGACCCGGAGAAAACCCACGAGGTTGGACAGGCGACCCTACTCCTTGTCACGTACAACCGGGGATTCAAAACCACGTCAATTGACTCAATGACAGACCGTATGATACAGCACGCACGTGCTAACCATTCGGCCATCTAACCCCCCCATGCTGGTAACGGATACAACTTGAGATATTTTTTCATAACTACTATACACGAATACTAATCCAGCAGGGTTTATTGTTGACCTTGTATTAATGTCCCAGGGCTATACGTATTGATGCAGTTGGTTTCATATCTCATTATTAAACCGTAATTATTATCTCCCACCCTGAGCCCTCGGGGGCTTGACAAAATATAACATTGTTATATCCCACTCGTGTACTTGTCTTGTATATGTAATGCAATTATATCGCTGTACAATAAATAGGTTAGGTAAAATGCAATGTAATATGGTGCATAGTAAACAACCACTTATATTTGGCTTTACTTACGTCCGCTACCAAGTAAACGATACCCAGTTTACGTGCCATCTAACGATGGGCATACATTTCTTTTTTTTTAAAAATCGGGGATAGTCCTAACTAACAACGAGAGCAAATAAATTCAAAGAAATGAAATGAAATGGAATGGGGTTTAATGAAGACGGGCATACGCCATGCAGTGTGCTATGAGGGAAATTTTGCCCGAACAGCGGCACTACGGCCTACTCTTATATCGAATTCCAACTGTCAAGGGATCTTTTAAGTGCACGCCAATGTGTACTTGGGACCTTGGGGTTTCGTCCCATCCGAACGACTAGACAGCTGGCTGAACTTTCTCGGCCAATGCAGGGATCGAACACCCGACCTCCAGGCCAGCGAGCCAGCGTCTTACTCACTTAGCCACCGTAATCCCCTAAATTTAAAGACGGCTAGACATTAGAAGCTGGGATTAGAGTACTAGATTAGATTATCACGGTGGCAGTCAGATCCACCATCGACAATGGCGTCGTGATGAATAATTCCTTGGTTTTAGGCGGAAAAATGTATTTATTATTTTCTGAAAGAGAAAGGTGGTATTAAACGTCCCATAGATAATGGAAGTGTTATTTTTATCTTGTTTCATATCGTTTTCACTTGATTTGATATACGTTTTCTATGACTTGTGTAGACTATATATATTGTACGTCTCGTCTGTGGGGTTGTCTTTAAAGGGAGTTTGTTTATGAGTGGCGCGTTCCCATTTTTCTTACTGTTTGAAGCGGTTTCAGACGAGTTACTTGCCCCTGAATTTGATTATCTCTCTTAAGAATATGAATCCAAAAGACTTTGGCCTGAAACTTTAATACCCATTATGTAAGATTTAGATAAATGTAGATATCAGTTGTGTTATAAATTTCATATTCTTTATTTTGTGCATGTAAGAAAGGGTTGGGTGATTAATAAAATCTTCTACTCGTCTTTTTTGATATCACAAAAGACGAGTAGGAGATTCTCTTTATATTGAAAATACCAACGGTACTGGTTAATCGAGACTCGATTCACCATTGTGTCGTGTGAATAAATGTCTAAATAAAAGTTTATATAACATTTGAAGCCAAAATAAAGACCTTCCAAAGGCAGATTTAGCTCTTATATAATGTATCTTTAACCCCCGTTTAATTTTACATTGACCTAAGTTATGTGGTGTGTTGCATATAGTATTGTTGTGGCGATGTTTCTTTTTACGGTTGACGTATCGCCAACGACCGCCGATTATCGTCAAATGAGCACCGATTATCACCATTCCACCATGGCTCGTTGATCATTCTTCGTATCAAATATTATTTTGTTAAAAATTATAATGTTTCTGTGACAACATCGGGCATTAATATGGGGCTCGCTCGATAGTCGTACGGAAGTGTAAAGTTTATGGGCGGGCATGCTAGCTTCCGCGTCAACACAATTCTTCCGTATAGGCTAGGCCCTACATGGTTTATTTCAGTTGAAATTCTAGCTCCGGTTTTATATTCGATGAATTCAATTAAATTTATACCCTTATATATGTCAAGTATTATCCTGGCGCCAAGAGTCTTTTCCCCAGGGAACCTATACATCTCTAGTATCTGGTTCAATAAATTAGAAAGCATTATCAGATGTTACTAGGTTAATGGAGTAGGTCTACGTGGTTTTAAGCAGATCGTTTGGGCGGGCGGGTTGGTGTGTGTGTGTGCGTGTGTGTGTGGGGGGGGGGGGGTCTACTATCGACCATACATATTTATCTCAACGGTTTAAGCCACATTCTCATCTGGTTTTGAGCCATGATATTTTATTACCCTTTTTATGCGTATTTTTTTGTATTTTCAATTTAAACGTTCGTATATTATCCTCAAAGGGCGTTTCGATGCAATAAAACTATATTCTATTCTAATCTATTCTAAATGTCTACAGGAACAACGACAACGAATAACTGATCTATAAAGACCTTCATGGTGCGGTGTCGCTGTTTGACTGGGGACCTTAGTTTTTGTTTCAGTTACAAAAGAGGGTGACCACAGATACATGTCTACCGGAATTAACAATACACAAAATACAATACGAAAATACAACACGAAATCTAAGATCTATAAATAAACAACTGGGTTGCTTCGTGTAGCAAAATTATATATAAGTTACCGACTAATACGAAATTGGTTCCATACTAAATCAGGAAATCAAACAGATACGTAACGGATGCGGTTTCAGCAAAGCCACATGTTTAAGAATCGAACCAAACCTGGTATCGAGTAAAATGGCTCTAATACATTTGTATCTGGGGTCAAATTCTATCTTAAAGTATACAAATATAGACACTAACATACATTAACAATAAAAAGAACTTATGATGTACATTCATGAGAGTACATGTTAATTAACATAAATTATATACACAATCAATATACATTTTAATTAATATAATTTATGACGATCATTATATGTAAAGTGTATCGTAACTGTAAATACGTATACTAGAAATTAATAATAAAAACATAACATAAAGATTTATTACTATGAGTTAATATAAAATCTGTCCCATGATTTACAGTTATGACGTGTCAAATGAAGACGAGATTACTTTCAGTACAGGTAATTATTGCCATTAACCTATAATGATTATTTATCCTGGATTTTTCTTTTTATGTCCAGGATTGTAACCCTGGAGTAGGTCAAGAATCATGGGGATGTTTGAGCCCTGTTACAATTTGCCAGACTGCAAGTAGACAACGACTATTAACCTACTACTACTACTACTACTACGGGAAAGCCAGTACCCATGTACACATTGGGTCAATTCATGTCCGGCTAAGGTGGCGTAGTCTTTAACCTCATTTTTACACCACTAAAACACAACCTTAAGTTTAACTCGGGACTTGAATTCAATTCAATTGGGTCAATTCATGTCCGGTTAAGGTGGCGTAGTCTTTAACCTCATTTTTACACCACTAAAACACAACCTTAAGTTTAACTCGGGACTTGAATTCAGAGTAAAAACGGAAAACCGCGCTAGATTTCTCCCAATGTATGACATTATGCACGTAATTAAAGAAAACAGTTATTAATAAACATGTATCGGTTTCAATAAAACCTTGCTAAATGCATTTCAAAATATTTGTGAAATTGATATCCAAGGAATTATAATTAAAAGTCTAAATACAACACTACTCGTGTCCACATCGAATATTTACACTACCAATATGTAGACCACGAATTTTCGGAACATGTGAATAACACAATTATCAATCGGTTTCCCTCAATTTTATACCGACAGATGTTCGAATATTGTATGGTGTGACATCATTGCCATCTCCACACACGTTGCTCATCAACCAGAAAAATCCTACGTGCGGGTTCGAAACTTATAAAGCTGAGTCAATACCATAAAAATATCTATTATAAAATCTATCAAAGATTGGTAATCAAAGGGGGATTACATTAAAATATCACATATCAAGCAGTGTGTATGTAATAATAGTATATTGTAACGTAGAATACACGCATAATATTCAAAGCTTCACGCCCAAATAAACACAATCAAAAATTGCGTTTCTACTTAACCTATATCTGCATTTTTTACTGATATTTTGGGTGTTTCCATTGTTCTTGTGACAAATGTAAGTCAATCAGATTAATACGCAATTGAAAAAGACATTCAGTTAATATATTTTTATCATATATTTTCTGTTACTATACGACCATGTAAGCTTGTGCCTACATTACTATCAGTCCACACAAATCCTGATAGTCGACTTTAAATTATACTCCACGCAGTTTTTAGTCTGATTAGACCCGAGGGATTTTTCGGAAAAATGACTTCAAATAAGGGCTCATCTTGATAGATAGAATCGACCACGAAGGTATTGACGAATATTTGGAAATCTTTTTTTAAAAAATGGCCAACATATGCGATCAAACCAAATGTGCTTTAACATTTTCCCCATTCTTAACATTATGTCCATGTTTCTGCATAAACGTTTTTACTATTGCTATAATAGTCTCACCTTTGTCCTTGTGTGTGTGGTGTATAGCTGTATGTAGCATGGTTGATATCCGGTTACTAAGTTTATGATGATTTAATACAGTCACCATTTTTATACACCTCTAGGAGACCGCCCCTAAAATATAATCAAAATACATGCATAAAGAGGCTGTCACTATAAAATAATATAAAAAACTCTATAGGCCTACACAGCCAAGATACTGCCACTAAAATGTAATATATAAATAAAAACCAATATTCATCTCGAGAAGACTGCTCCCATCATCTAATATAAAATATACACCCTATAGTATACATCCCGGTCTCTGTAGAAATAAAGGTAATAATATACATATCTCCCAAATATAAATATCAGTTCGCATCTGCCTTCTAAATAAAATTATAATCCACTGCCCCTATAAAAGTAATAACATACACATCTCACAAATATAAATACCAGTTAACATCTGCTTTCTAAATAAAATTAAAATCCACTGCCCCCATACTATTCTTCATGTTCCTATATAAATAAATATATAAATATCAATCAGTAATCATTATCCTCCGCCAAGACTGTCATTATCAAGTAACTACACCTAAAATATAATAAAATATAAGTAATAATCATCATGCTTTACATAGTGTGTTCTACAATCAACAAAAGTCTACATAGTAAATTGTTGTATAAATCAGTGTGTCATGCTCCCAGATATTATTGTGCGCTTCTTTATTTTCAATTTGACCGAATTTAACCACACAGTTAAAAATGTCCTTCATCATTATATATTTGAAACGAAATGAATAATACCTGGATATAACGAATAGAGTGATCAACATATAAATAGAGCAGTCAAACAAATATTGTCATCTAATAGTAGGATGTTGTTAACATTCATTTCATATGAGCTCATTTCTTCCTATACTTTCAGGTCAATTCATTAGTCATAATAATTTCCATCGATCTATGCAAACATTATGTCATTATTATACGTTGCCCCTTGGCAGGCCCTGCGTCTTTTACCACTGGCAAATGAAACCACGCCGGTTACTCCGACGAATTTTCTCCTCCAAAAACGAAATCTCCAGGTTAGCGAGTCAACGTCTCTGTCAGAGCCACCGCGCTTCCGTATATTCTCTGTTGGCCTTCAATTGGATTAAAATATCCACAATATAACGGATTAGATAAATCCCATACTCTTTGTCTCAACTAAAGAACCAGTATATCCATGACAAAGATTATGAAATCCCATCTAAGTACAGAATCTCAATAAGACGATAAAATTTACAACCACATGAATATATAACAAATCGTACCCTTTGTTAAAATTAAGAGCAACGTACTATATATCATAAACACCGACACCTCAATAAAATCCAAAACGAAAGAAATTTGTAAAACACCTGTACAGCCAGTGACAATAAGCCACGAGTCAATACGTCACCTTGTAGTAATGTGTGCTATACAGTGTTGTTTAATACCAGGCTGTAAACATAACCTTGTACCCACTGTGTGAGTCTCTAACTGTGGATATTATTCAAGTCAAGAACCCACATACATGTATACATATAATTATAATGTACAAAGCTTGTCATAGGATTCTTAATCAGGATGTGTAAGATAACGCTATACATCTGATCTTTCATAAGCATGCAAATAATGTTATTTTCTAAATTCATTTTTTAATATTATGATTAATATTCTCGCGACACACAATATCAACATTTTATAACGTAATGTGATATAACGACAAGTTAATAATAACAGTGTGATAAATGTCTTTCTTGTATGGGAGATACACTTTAATTCGACGAGGAAATATTTAATAATATAGGTTAACGTCACACAATTCGGTGAATTAATCAATTATAACTAGTGACCCATAAATACATGTTATAATTAATTAATATTTACTAATAGATACTATCTGGGATTATTGATATGAATAAACAAAATGTATATAACCTTGGTTAGTTTATCTTTATACCGTTTATATGTAATATGTGGATTAGAATAGGCATACCTGTAAGATTTACTTTGCTAAGCGCTATTTGTCATGCAGTTATACAATCATTCTTATATTTTGTATTTTACATTACTGAGATTGGAAGTTTGAATATATACACCCCACCCCCACCCCACCCCGCCCAAATGAATAAAACCCCAAACAAAACCTAGACAACATGAAATGTTTTAGGAAGAAAATGGCCTCTAACCGATTCTTTTATATTATCGTCTCCCGAACAAGGTGTAAACATAATGTTTATTAGATTTTTGTGTGGACTACTACTGCCCCTCCCCCACACTTCCTGGGTTAATGTGGTGTAGTGTTTAACACCAGTTAGATCGGCGCAGTACTGGTGTAACACTGTGCCAACTCAACCTCAAACCCCCTCTGTATTTGAAATCAATCCTAGTTAAGGTCTGTGGTGTTAAAGTTGTGTTAAACATGGATATATTTTCACAACACGAACACTATTGTCGTACCTGTGTTACCCAAATACTAACTTATACCCGAGCCCCTCAGTTTGTCTATATTTTTAATATCAATTTCTCAATTTAAGAAAATAAATTTAAATGAAAATATAATCAAACAAGTAGGTTTGTGCAATATTATTTCTAATTACATAAAAACTTGTTAGATAATAATAGCTTGATAAAAGTAATTATCTTGTTAAAAATAACTCTAACATTAATCCATTTATTAAAACACCGGTGTGAAACAACAGACGACAAAAGGGGATTTTGTAAGGCATTTAGATTTAGTTCTAAGGCTTAATAAAATGATTTTCTACCCATAAATGACCAAACCGTTAGACAAAGAAATGTTGATCGCAGACCAGCTGATTTACAAGAAATTCTAGAAAGGAAATTTCTACTGAATAATTATCAAATAGATGAAAATTTTCTATTGAATATAATTCATAGGGAGACATCAGAAATTCAACATAGATCCCAGTTACATTTAAGTTAAAACATTCCGAAAGCGGTTAGAAATTTTCCTCAATTACCTTTTTTTGTGGTTATTATAGTCAGCCAACCCATGCAAACAAATGAATGCGTTAAAGGGACAATAACACTCTTGCTGGCTTGAAAGCTCCAGAAAATAAATAATATCTCTATCTAAGTACTAGATGTTTAAGTGTCCTACCTGTTGTGTAAATTATCCATTACATCCTATTTTACTTGTCCAGAGGGTTCGAAAATATTTTTAAATCGAAGTTTCATTTGAAAAGGTTTACGTTAGACGTTTCAAACCATTATGTTGAATTTTTCAAAAATTTTAAATAAGGTGTGTTAAGATGAAATTTGTATCATCAATTAATTGAACTATTCTAAAATAGTACAATTTGTTGACCAGAATAAAGATTGGGACATATTATTCAGTTACAACAAGAGTGGTATTGAGCCTTTAAAACAGGAGACAAAAACGAAACGAAAATGTGTTTTCTATTTTCCACTAGTGTTAAAACTGGTATTAAACACCACTACCTTAACACACACGTAACCCAATGCACTGTGGACGTAGATGCTATATTACGCACAACACTGTTATACTGCATGGTATGATGCTTGTCGACGTTATATCACGCTAACTCTGTTATAGGGTATAGCGCTAACCGATGTTATAACAAGTTCAACACCGTTATACACCAAAGTCCTAGTCGATGCTGGTATACTTCATAGTGCTAGTCGGTGCTATATCACGTTGAATACTGTTATATAAATACTTTATAGTGCTATAATCGGTGCTACATCACGCTGAATACTGTTATAATTCATAGTGCTAGTCGGTGCTATATTACGCTGAATACTGTTATATAAATACTTTATAGTGCTAGTCGGTGCTATATCACGCTGAATACTGTTATAATTCATAGTACCAGTCGGTGCTATATTATGTTCAACACTGTTATACTGTATAGAAATAATTGATGTTATATCATGTTTAAACACTTGTATGTTTCATGCGTAATAAATTTTTCGCGTCAATATTGCTGAATGTTCAGAATACCATGAGCAAGTTTAGCATGGTATTTATTTCGTCATAATAAGTTTTACACACTTTGTGTGCATGTATAATCGTGACCACGAAGAATGGGATTGTATTTCGATATCTTAAAATAGTTTGAACGGCGACATAAATCTTATTATTTTTTTGTATATATAAATCATACCGTCTATTAAACTTTGTGAATAACAATCCTATTTCTTTCAGAACTAAACTTGAACTCTAGCTCACTTTATCTTATCTCATAACTCGTCAAGTAGGACATAAATACATGTATCTAATAGCAACAACACTATGCAGGTATCTCATACAATCTTTGTCGTTTTCCGGATACTTCTGTTGGGTTTAGATTTCGTAAAACCCGAAGTTGGCCGAGAACGTTCCACGTGATTTTAGAGCCTGGTTCCCCCTCGTCAGTAGTTCCTGGCAAAGAAAAGTCGTCTAGTATGACGGGGGATTTGAGTCAAAAGTCAGTGCTATGTTGTTAGTGCTATTACATGTCCAATGTTGCAAATGTGTAATGTAATGTGTAAATTGGACTAAGTCAAAAGTAAAAATAAAAAATCCTGTAATACTGACAAATACATCGTGTAAAATGACATCTACTTTTTGTCATTAAACATTTCACAACAAGCCGAAGTCCATCTACCCAGAACTTTAAACACTGAACTCTAACATCTTCTCATTTGACACTCGCCCTATGTATTGTACACTTCGACATATGTCTTGTGTATCGTAACACAGAACAAGTAATGAAATTAGCCAGAATGCAAATTAGTTCACACGGTACCTATTTTTAACCACGCAAGATCTAAGCTGTATGACTGTCTCTTTTTGGTGCTGTCATCTTTTGCATTCTAATGCTATCCTGTTTATAAATTATATAATACCCATCCATGAGCCATTGTTCATTCTTATATACTATTCAAAAAAAGTAGGGGATATTTGATTTTTAAGTGTTATTAAAGTCACCTAATGAAACTGACGAAGAAACAAATGACAAAATGAAATGAAGTTCACATTCATCGATTTATTCCAAATGATCGTTAGACTAAGTAAGGCACAGACTGACCATTATAAGGGTAAAATGATACCCGGGTCAAACAGCAAAGTTACCACAGCATCACAACCAAGTCAGTAACGGGTAAATCCTCCTCTGTTTGCCAAACAAGCATTGATCCGACGTGGCATACTCCTAATGAGACGTCTAAGGTCATTTTGGTCCAGATTGTCCCATTCCTGTTGCAACGCAGCGGCAAGTTCTTGGACATTGGCAGGACGTTGTTGACGTTGACGTAACCTCTGTCCAAGCATGTCCCAGACATGCTCGATGGGGGAGAGGTCGGGACTCAGTGCTGGCCAAGGTAATGTGGTGATGTTCTGTTGTTGGAGGTAACCTGTAACGATCCTGGCCCTGTGACATCTTGCGTTGTCATCCTGGAAGATGAAACGGCGGCCATGACGTCGTGCGAACGGCACAACATGGACTGCCAAGATGTTGTCCCGGTAGTACTGGCCTGTAACACGCCCTGCAACAACATGTAAAGCCGTTCTTCCAGCAACAGTGATGCCTCCCCACACCATAACAGAACCACCCCCAAATCGATCATGTCTGATGACGTTAACGTCTTGGAAGCGCTCGTTTCGACGACGCCACACCCTCCTACGTCTGTCCAAAAAATCAACAGTGAACCTTGACTCATCTGAAAACATCACATTGCTCCAGCGTCGATTATCCCAGTGTTGACGATCCCTACACCAACGACGTCTTGCCTGAATGTGATGATCTCTCAAACAAGGGATCACGCGAGGACGTCGGGCGCGAAGGTGACCCCTATGCAGTCGATTCCGAATCGTCTGGCCACTCACTCTCACACCAGTGTCTGTTTGAAGACGAGCGCTGATCTGATTTGCTGTGATGACACGATTTCTCAAGGCCAAGGTACGGATAAATCGATCCTGGGCTTGAGTTGTCGCCCTTGGTCGACCTGAGCGTGGTCTGTCCTGTACAGATTGTGTATCACGGTATCTGGACCATAGCCTGCTTATGACAGACTGAGAAACATTCATCGTCCGCGCCACAACCGCCTGTGTTGTGCCGATCTGTAGCATGCCAAGGGCACGTAACCTTTCATTTTGGGTAAGCCGACGCATATCAAAATTTGTTTTCTGGTCACTAAAACAATTAAACTGATGTTTCCACCCTGGAATTCAATGCCACAATGACTGTAACATTCAAAGTCAGAGTCGTGCAAATCTTGGGTTGGACCCCCATGATGATCCCAAGCATCACCTGCATTCCATGCGGTAGCTATTGGTGCGTTTGGGCGTCACATGTAACTGGAAATGTTTCTTCTGTTAGGTTCCATAGTGACTTTTTTCGTAGTCATTTGCATATTTTAGTATTATGCCCCCAAAATCAAATATCCCCTACTTTTTTTGAATAGTATATTTTGTATTATGTATACTTCTCATGAAGGGCAGGATGGTTGTTGTGGCAACTTTCTATGTCCATGTCTTCGTAGGAAAGTCTATGAATTCTACGAACAATCTCTTGTGTTATATGTGGAAGCCGAGATATTTTACTTTTCTTTCTTTATGTAGAAAAAAATAAAAAAAAGCCGAGATATTTTACTTTTCTTTCTTTATGTAGAAAAAAATCATGAAATCAACACCCGGTTGCACGTCTCATGCCGGTGGAAATTCCCTGCTTGAAAATTATGTTTTCTTCACGCGAGATGTCACGTGATTAAAAATAGGTACCGTCTGAACTTATTTGCATACTGGCTAATTTCATGTCGTGAGTTCTGTATTACGATGTAAAAGTGAAATGTTGAACGGCACAATACATAGTGCGCGTGTCATTTGAGATGTGAGAGTTCCAGTATTTAAAGATCTGGGTAGATGGAGTTAAGCGTGTTGTGGAAATTGTGAAATGTCTAATGTGAAATGTTTAATGACAAAACGTAGATGTCAATTTACACGATGTATTTGTCAGTATTACAATATTTTGTTAAATTTAACGTCCTCCAATTTACAAATTACATTCAACATTTGCAACATTGTAGATGTAAAAGCACTAACAACATAGCACTGACTTTTGACTCAAATCCCCCGTCATAGTCTATTGGTTCAGATGGGTAACAAAAACGAGGTCGAACCCTGTATTCATTGGCGTGCACGTTGTAATAGGACCCGACAGTCGGAATTCGCCCCATAGCACATACACGATGTAGGTTCATCTTCGTTAACCCGACTAGTGCAGACAGGAAGGACGTTCAATCCCCCATTCATTTTCATTTTTCAATAATTAAAACCTCTTTAACCACCGTGACAGAAATATAGGCCACCCAATCATTCCATGTACGGTTGGCAGAATTGAACAATTAAGGTTATACCACGAGCGGCAAACCAAATTTACAAAAGAGATTATATCATTACAAATTGGGCTTACCGAATCTGGGCTTGAGAAGATAAACGTTACACAGTAAACAGTGAACACGCTTGGAGAAGCTTAGCTCAGTAGCTACTCATGAATATCACATTTTATGTATTACCAGTCATGCAGCGGAAGTAGCATAACTCCGAAACCGAAAGCTGTAGGATTATGTTACTCCCCGGTTCGAGCTACCCCATACGGCTAAATCTATTTGTTAAGGCCATCTCAATTTTTGTCAAGGTCGTAAATAAGGTTAGGGCACGTGATTGTTGGTGAGATTATAGGTTAGGGTTAGGGTAAGATTGCGGCTAGGTCCAGGGTTATGGTTAGGGTTGGGATTAGCGCTAGCCCTGTTTACATCTCGTGGCCTAGCTGACCTTATCATTTATCAATAACCACCCTTATACACCAACGACGGTAACAACTAACATAATATTTCAGTATATATATTATATAATATATGGTTAGAAAAATGGAGAGATTATCTACTTAAACATACATTATGCAAAAGCTAAATCTGCTTATTGCAGGTCTTTCTTTAGGCCTGAAATGTTTTCTAAATTATTAATTAGGCATTCATTAACTAATCCAGGCCATAATCAACTCTCGATGGCATCGGATTTCTCCGATATTAAATAGATTAGAACAGTTCAGCCATATTTTGATTTAAGCTAAAAATGGAGGGCCGAGACTTAGCTTCGAACAACCAATACGGTGGTTGAAATTATTGCACACGTCTTGTCAAATCTTCAAATCTTCGCTCGCAATAGAGTAATTTGAATGAAATTTTCAAATTATTCATTTTTGAACAATTATAGCAAGAAAACCGAGGTCCCGGGTACGCCTTGACGTGCACATGAAATAACCCTCATAACACACTGCATTATCCCGGTTGGAGCAGACAAGTAGGACGTTAAACCCTATTTATTCACATATTAGTTTGCCGTTTGGGAAATAAACTATAAATTGTACATTGTAAGATGATTAATTAGTAAACATCTACGGCATACAGTTTATTTTAGAAACATTATAACTGACCTGACTTTAAAAAAAATAGGTGTAGAAATATATCAATAACAAAAACATTATGTTTCTATTTAAAGAAACACTGTGTGATACATATATTTAAAGAGACAGGGGGAGGGGGGTTGGATGGCCGAATGGTTAGCACGTGCGCGCTGTATCATAAAGCCTATCATTGAGTCAACTGGCGTGATTTCGAATCCCCAGTTGTACGTGACAAGGAGAAGGGTCGCCTGTCAAACCTCGTTTTGTCGAGTGGACGTTAAACCCCATTTCTCTCTCTCTCTCTCTTAAAGAGACATTGTGTTATACAGATATTTAAAGATACATCGTGTGGTATGGATATTTTTTTTATAGATACATTGTGTGATTCTGATATTATTACTGCTTAATTCTTATGTATTTAATCAAAATCTATCTCACACTATTGCTTGTTTCTTTAAAATAGAGTAAACTTAAAAATATTGTGTTTTTATTTTTAGATAATCACGGAAACCTTTAAAGCTTTTATTCATCAGAACATGAAACCCGTCGTTAAAGGTATTGTATAGGAAACTAAAGACGTACTATTTTCAGTCAACATATCCAGAAATATATTATTAAACTAAATCTGATACTGTAAGCCCAATGAGTGTTACCTAAATTAACCAACATCGTAAGTGTATATTATACTCAGATTACTTGAGATATAAACCTTAATACAAATACCGTCTTTCATTAGCCCTGTTCGTGCAGGAAAGTAAGACGACACTATCTTACTTCATTAATACAACTGTTCTATTATATATATTTACGCTAAAATACGATAATTACAAAACGCATCAACAATTTTTAGATCAAATAGATATGACTCTCAATATATATGCAACATGATCCGAATGTCACTGCTCTTTTAGAAATTGAGTGTTCGTTCCGGAACATGTGACCACACTTGCCACTGTACTTATATGAACGGTTCCGAGTGTCTTCCTGTGGTTCGCGTCCCAAGGAGCTTAGAAATGAAATAAAATGAAATGGGGTTTAACGTCCTACTCCTATACTGGGCTAATGAAGACGGGCATACGCCATACAATGTGCTATGAGAGAAATTTTGCCAGGGCAGCGGCACTATCGCCTACTCTTATATCGAATTCCAACTGCCAAGGGATCTTTTACGTGCATTCCAATGTATACACGGGACCTTGGTTTTCTGTCTCATTCGAAGAACTAGACGGCTGTCCTTGTCAGGCCCTCCGTTCTGCACCACTGACAAGGGGGAACCACGCCGGAAAATCTGGATGAAATTTCTCGGCCAATGCAGGGATCGAACACCCGACCTCCAGGCTAGCGAGCCAGCGTCTTAACCACCTAGCCACCGTGGCTCCCCACCCTGGAGCTTTGAAAGTTGGTAGTAGAGTTGATACGTTTCCAATGTTATTTCAAAATAACATTTCCATATGATGATCACAAAATGAAAAAGTGAAATATGGTTCAGGATTTTACTATAATTTAAATCGAATGAATTTGATTTTATTTCCATCTGCCAAATCAGATCTCGTATAATTAAATATATATGTTATCTTTACAATAATCATGGTTAATCTATATACACCAGCTCACATAACCCTCTTAATAATTGTATTAATAAGCTATATTATAGGTTATGGATTACTTATGGTATTTTGTAATTATGATAATAGACCTAGCCCAGATATCTATTCTTTAATTTGTTTATTTGATTTAGTAACGGTGTGTTTTCTTAAGCCTAGGTACTCGGCCTGGTTTTGTTTAGAGCTTAAACCGTTCAACTTTCAAGGGTAATAACAAGCTGAATAACGAAGCACCCATGTTCATATATAGAATCTGCTGTATTAATTAAGTATTGAGTGTAAGTAAAAAACAAAGAGTAAATTTCAACGACAGCGCTATAGAACAATAGTGGGGTCACGGTGGCTCAGAGAGTTCACCGTGTTTTACCTGCGTTGTTTGCCCTTATCAGAGGCGCAGAGTGGAGGGCCTGGCGTCTAGTCTTCGTAAAAACGAGGGTTCCGTGTAAAGGTTGGCGTGTTAATAAAATAATCCCTGTCTGGACAAACTTTTCCCTTCCATTCTCGTGTGCATTAGCCCGGTTGGTACCGTTCCTGAAGCAAGGACCGCGAGTTTTACAACATCTAGACGTTGCTACTGCTAGACTGGTTTGCAATTCCCGAACATATAGCTACGTTATCTCCCTTTAACGCAGACACGTGAACGATAGGGTTCAATCCGAGGTTGTGACACAAACACACTCAAATCAAAGATGGCAACCTTCACCGAAACCTTGATATTGAACGAACCTCGAAATTTGCAACTCGATTATCACAGGTAGACATTTTGGCTGGAAAGTGCGAGACTTGGTATTCGCGATGATCGAGGTCCCCCAGCTGGGTCAGAAGCCAATCGAAATTAGTGCCGAAATAGGGTCATTTCGGGACTAACACATGGTTCAATTTTATTCCTATAATTCACTTGCGCGTAGGGGACTAGCAGTGGGAGGAAACCGGAGGACCCGGAGAAATCCCACGAGGTTGGTCAGGCGACCCTACTCCTTGTCACGTAAAACCGGGGATTCGAAACCACGCCAGTTGACCCAATGACAGACCTTATGATACAGCACGCACGTGCTAACCATTCGGCCATCCAACCCCCGAGAGAGAGAGAGAGAGAGAGAGAGAGAGAGAGAGACTAGGTCATTTCGGGACTAACATATGGTTCAATTTTATTTCAATAATTCGCTTGCGCGTAGTAGTGGGATTTGCCGATATTTCCGAGATATATATATATATATATATATATATATATATATATATATCGAGGAATGCCGATCGATCTTTTATGACCCTTTCCGAAACATTGATTAAAGATTTTGCGCATTCTATCTGACATATAATAATTAATGATATTAAAATATAAGTATTAATAGATTTCATACTAACAGTGACCCAATAGATTCTTCTATATTCCTATATTAAACATCATTCAGCTAAGTGTTAGAAGAAAAGACTTTTCATTTTCAGCATATCAGAAGAAAAGATATCGTCATAATACAATTTACCGTATCTTATACAATTACTTTATGTACATACATAGGTTTTTTATTTCGCATTCGCCACATTACAAAGTCTGCACGCGGTGCACTGTTCATTGTAAATTTTAACACAATGATAAATATAACAATTGTGGGTGGATGACAAATTACGCAGATATATTTAGCTATAAAGTCGTTTAGATATTTTAAAATTAGACTTTCGGGTATCGTCATAACTCTTTGAACAGTGTCAGTACGATCGTACTAAGGACCAGGGCCCTGTTTCACGAAATTTTAACTAAGATAAAATCCAAATTTTAGTAATTTGATTTGGTAATATTAGATTGATTATAGTGCTTAGCCAATCAAAATTGAAGTATCTACTAAAACAGGGCCCTGGATGCCAATTTTCATGTCAATCGGTCTTGAATCGAGGGAGCCTTAGGCTTTTTAGAAGATCGTCACCCCAAGAATAAGAACAAGTTGGACAAGATGAGTAGCGGTTAACGACCAGTTCCTGGTCCAAAAATATGCTATACAAGATGTATCACTAATCAACCTGCCTTCAATTTAAAATATGAGTCTCAACTGATCTCTCGACTGTTATAAAAACCATTGTAAAATATTGATTAAAATGACTTTAAACTCTTCACATACAATATGTATACTAGTAACAATAGATTGTGAGTCGACAGACTTGTCATAGTCTTGTTCATTAACTGCAAATATACACTCGTCTTAAATTTTAATCGATTGCTTACTGCTTTACATGTAGAACCCAATATTATAATACTGAATCGACTGATGACAATAAAGTCCTCGCCTATTACACTAATTGTATAAGCGAAAGATATATATTGTGACCAAGTTAAACTTGCCTACCTGCTTCAAAATCCTTGACACGAATCTCTGCAGTGCACGTCCAAGCGGCTATAAATCCCACAGTAAGTTCAACCTTCAAAACTGGCCCTTGAAACAAATTTGCTGCGTGTCATAAGGTCTGTACTTATTAAATGAAGCCTTACTTACAATGACAGACCTTGACTTGACACGTGACCCTATCAACAAAAACAGTATGAATTCGTGGACAGATTATCATTGCATTAAAGGGACCCTCTCCTCCAGCTAGTCATAACAAAACTTAAATAAGGTAAACAGAATGGCATGTTAGATTATGTTGTGACTTTGTGTTGTTGTTTAGTTGAGATAACGATAGCCAGTTTGTGAAAGGCTGTCATATGTTTATCGACACACATACGTTGCGCTTAAAGTAGCTAAGTCTCTAACTCAATATCATCCAAAATCTTCAACATTGAAAACACGATTTATTTGTCAAATTAAATCAACATTCATGTCGTGATCTTACCGGGAAAAGATGGGCTTTTGATATCCAATATTTAAGACAAAATAAACATTTTAACATTGGTACACGAATCGTGTACCATAATGCGCTTCAGCCCCAGTTGTATCAAGAGACTCGATGGACGAGGCTAGACACATTGGAATAACCAGACGCTAGAAATATGCACTCGCTTGAGACTGTAGGCTTATTTCGCCGAACATAACTGATTTGAAATTGGAGTAAAAACGGAAACCATCGAATGTAAATCAGTTTATATACATTCATATTACAGTATTATATGCGTTGCGACCCACTTTTGTCAATTTCTAGGTCCCAAATGTTAGCGATTTAGCTCCTTTAAGCAATGTCTGAAATAAAATGAGATGGGGTTAACAAAATCTGCTTTTCTTTTCTACAACCGGGATATTAAAGACGGGTACAACACATGCGGTGTGCTATGAGGATATGAGGATAATATCTGCTCGAACAACTGCGTTTCCCCCAACTCTTCATCGAATTCCAACTGTCAAGGGATCTTTTACGTGCACAACAGTGGACATACCATCTAAAATACTAGACCCACGTTCCTTGTCAATACCATTGTCACTGTGCCACCGTGGCTCCATGGACGAATGACCATCTTTAATATATCACATTTCATTGAACAGGAAGAGGTTTTTTTTGTTGCTCAAATGATTCATTTGGACTGACCAACAACCAAAGCTCGATTAAGTGACCGTTTTCCCCCCACAACTATACCCTATTCGAAAATATTTATCCGTCTTGACTTTCAAACCACCTTTATTAATTTTGTTAAGTGGACCGTAGCTTTAAAACTGTAACGAGTGTTAATTTCTCAGCGTATAAAGGTCAATAAAGCAGTCATCTAAACATGCCATATGTTACCCATATATATAATTGTTTATATAGAAAAGCGGTGACTATAAATCATGTGTTCACAGTAAGTAATATAACAATAAAACTAACTTTAAACTACTTATATCTGTATACAAACACGACACTGTCATACTCAGGTATGTCGAGCTGAATCTTTGGATTTAAGGGTAAATAAACATAGGCTGCTTTTCAGAAACGCAGGAAAATTAGGGGGTAAAATTTCGGTAACCCACATTGTCATTATACTTTAAATTGTTTCGCTAACTTGGAGGTCCCGTGTTCGATTCCAGTATTAAAGGAGAAAGATGATCGGGGGGGGGGGGGGGGCTGGTACGGTATAGTCTTTGGGATTGGGCAAAAAAGCGAGGTCCCTTGTACATATTGGCATGTTCGTAAAAGAACCTTCGCCAGTTGGAATTGAAATAAATGTAGGCCGTAGTGTCGCTGTCTGGGCCTAATTTCCCTCATAGAGCATAGCCACTGTATATGCCCTTCTTCATTAGCCAAGCCGTTGCAGAACAATATGACGATAATCTCCCATTGATTTCATTTCTATACCTTTAAATTGTTATGTAATTATAAATAGCATATTGTACATTAACGTACAGTGGATCGAGGTAGAAAGGGAATTTTATTTCTTACAATTACCTTCAGTAAAATCATTTAAATACGGGGGACCACGGTGGTTCAGTGAGTAAGACACTGGCTCACTAAACAAGATGTTCGGGGTTCGATCCAGGTATTGGCCGACAAATAAAATATACCCGAGGTCTTCTAGCGTGATTTGTTAGTGGTGTAGGACGGAGGGCCTGGCAACGGCATCTAGTCATTCGGATTGGACATGAAACCAAAATCCGATGTACACATTGACGTGCACGTAAAAGAACCCTTGGCAATTGGAATTCAAATTAAGAGTAGACTATAGCATAGCAAACTGTATGGCGTATGTCCGCTTTTATTAGACCATCACAACAACTAGACATCCAGGCCATTTGCGATTTTGCCGACGCACACTTTCGCGGACTAGGGAGCAAATCCACCGAGAAAATGTTTCATTTTTCAGCCCATTTTGGTCTAAAAATTGCTTAAATTTTGTTTCCTATTGACAACTCATATTTTGCGAACTCTCCCAAGGCACCAAATATTTATCATTTGCTATTTTGAAACCTTTTTCCATTTAAATTCGGGGTCTATAAAGGGCGAAGCCATCCAGAAAACTTTGCTTTAAAATTGTACTGCAGACTTATTTCATCACAAATAATGGCTGGGGCGCTGGCACTGCTCATTAGGGCTTTCCTTGCTCATCTAAATAGGTTACTATTACATGTATATGAATTATACAAGTCTTATAAAGAACAGTTGGATCAGTTTTCAACACTGCATCGATATGTAATGCTAGGTTCCCACTATTACGATTCACGCTACGAGTGGAATCGTGGTTTTAATCATAGTTTTAATCGTGGTGATCCAATCAGCTCTTATTATATATTGAGGTCAGTCGTAGCAATCGTGTTGATCGTATCGAAACGTATCCGAACTTATCTGCACGTACCAGATCGTGTACCAGTGGGGGCAATCCTATCGTAACGCATCGCACGACAGTGGGAAGCTAGCATTAAATATATATCTTAACTTTCAACATAAGTAATGCAATTAATGTCATCTGTCAATCCTCGTACATTGTAAAGGCGGATCCATAAAATAAATGAAATTAAATAGTTTTTAACAGCTTATTTTTCTAAATAACCGACTTACGTCTTCTCTTTGTCGAAGTGTTCTTTCACGAACAGACAGGTTTCCGCCCAACTCTAGCTTATAGACGCTGTGATAGTGGGGGCCCTCTTTCCTTCTGTTTAACTGACAGAAACTACGCTACAAACGCTACAAACAACTGTTAAATATTTTACGATCTTGCTTAGGAGGATGTATGGACATATCTATCTAACCATTGCTAAATTGTCCAACACTTTTTTTTTTTAAAAAAAACAAATCATACGCTCGGTATTCCTCCATTCCCCGAATCGGATGACTTTATGTCTATCGAAATTGCGAGCCTTAGTGTCTCAGTACACAGAGAAATTAAATTAAATTAAATTTGAATATTTCGCTTACCTAATATATAAAAAAAATCCTTATTACCATGTAAATTTGGTGGTTTTTGTGTTAACATTTGTCTGTTTATATTGTCTGTGTCTATTGAAGCTTCACGTGCAATGATATTCTACAACATTTCAACATCCTCATTAGTATGAATAATACAATAATATGGATGTAGACAACATGAATACATCAAATGCATGTATATAATATTGTAACATGTTACCGGTAGATAACAGACAGAACAGTTCCTGTATCATATCAAATCAGCAATTATATCTCTATTCACAGTAAATATGTGGTAGGTTTTTTACCCACACTAGTTCATATGCAGTGGCAACGTATAATTACAATTATGTAAGAAATATATTTTAAAAAACAGTTTAAAGAGCCCTTCCCGCCTATAAACTGAATTTATAGTTCAGAAGTTTGCTTCAAATTCTTCTGAAAACATTTTAATTGCAAGAAAACTACCCCACGATGCATAAATCTATTTTAAGAAGCCTTGTTTGTCTCGTGACTTGACTAAGGTAGAATCCATTTCCACCTTGTATTTGTCGTTAGTCGCTGTCAGTTGACAACAAATATACAGTTGCTGTGAATTGACAATAAATATCCTAGCCTAAGTAAATTCTTGGTTTATCTTCGGCCGACCCCTATGCCGTTTAATCGCTGTCTGCGTTCTCAAAACCTTTAGTCATTCATTAGATGAGACAGACTGTCAATTAGGGACATGTGGGCGTTTCTCAAGGAATCCAGTGCCCCTTCTTCTCATATGCCATACTTTTATTGGAATTAACTACATACCTTATTAATACTGTTGTGGGAACGTATCTTTAACTAATATTTTATAACTGTCCAATTATACAGGCGTAATTAAACGTACATAAAAAATGCTTAAACACTGCAAAAGTTATTGCCAGAAAAATAATTAAGGAATTCGTCGAAAATATTAAACTCTACAACTATAATAATATGTCTGAATCACGACCCTTTCAATATTATCTGAATAAGGGAAATAAAACTAAAACCGTGGGAACACAGAATTATTACTCTCATTAAGGATAGCAAGAAGACATGGATATTTCGTTGAAGGCACGGGGATGATCAATCTCTGTGTTATTCGTAATGGGAAATGCTAATTGTCCCTGAGCACACCATTTTAATACCCATCGACGTACAGAGCATGTACACGAACATCGATAATACCATAGGAGTTGAAGCAGTTAGGAAAGCATTTCTCAGGAGCCCGCAAGCAGCCAGACCGGACGAAGAAATCCTCAGATTACTCGACATTCCTCAGAGGAGGAATGACTTCGCCTTCAACGACACCTCCAGTCTTCGGGAACTGCGGTGGGAAAACGATTTGCCCCGAGTTATGCAAATCTTTTCATGGCGGAGTGGGAAAAAGAAGATTTGCCACTCTGCCCATTAAAACCAGATTTCTACGGACGTTTTTAGATGACGTTTTCGTAGTCTGGATGTACACACGAGACGAATTCTGGACGTTTTTCAATATTCTGAACAATCATCATCCATCTGTCAAATTAACCGTAAATGTAAGTCATAAAAGCATAGATTTCATTGACACTACCGTTTTTATAAGTAGCAACACCAAAGACACAGTCCAATTGGAAACTAAAGTATTTTTTTAAAAGAAACCGACACACATCAATTATTGTTCAAAAGCTCCTTTCACCCAAAACATACGTTCTCTGGCATCATAAAATCCCAGATTCTCCGTTTTAAAAGGATATGTACTCAGAAGACCGACTTTGAGTCCGTATGTACGCTGGTATCTAGGAAACTAAGAGAAAGGGGATACCCCAAACTCTATCTCCGACGTATAAAAACAACACTGAACTTGCCGCCAAAAAACAAATAATATGCAATCAGCAGTTAAAATCAAAACTTGTGGCCATCCAAGATGTCAAACATGCAAAATCATAAACATATCCGACCATTTCCATAACAAGACATCTGGCACACAATTCCCAATAATAGACCAACTTTCATGCAGTAGTTCAAACATAATTTATCTAATTTCATGTAGACAAAGGACAAACAATAAGTAGGGGAGACCCAAAATGCACTTCGGGAAAGAACTAACGGTCACCGGTCAGACATAGTCACCAAAAAAGACATACAGGTCTCAATTCACTTCAACCAACCATATGACATTTCTGACCTCATGGTCTCACTAAGAGCGACTTTGAAACTACATAAGAAATTAAAACGTTTAGGCTAAAAAGACAAAAATTCTGGATTGATAAATTGAAAACAACAGTCGCCTAGGTTTGAATATTCATACGGCTAGCGCAATAGCCCCTTTTGTAGTCCCATTTCGTGCATCCAAAATCATCAGAAAACACTATACTGATCTGCATGAAAATCACCCGAAAATCTTTACACAGAAACTTATAATTGCATATTCTAAAAATAAAAATCTGAACGACATCCTGGTGCACACTAAATTAAACTAAATAAACCAGTCCTCACCCTAACCCAAAGCAAACAATATATCAAACCCTAGCCCTAACCCTTAGTAAATAAAATCAACTAGTTATAAGAATCCCTAGCCCTAACCCCGGGATAGTAGAAAAAACTCATTTTTAGAAAATTCAATCCTTAGTAGGGAACACACTAATGTGGCTCTAACCCGAGAGCCTCAAATTTATTCTTTTTTCTTCAGAAACCAAAATACCAGAATACCACACGCGACACCGAAGGAAGACCATCAGCGCCACCAACAGCAAAAAACCCCCAGCGAAATCAACTTTGTATATAAATCTAATGTATTGCATGTATTTCTTTGTTTTTATAAAACTAGGAAATATCACCAACCAAATTTTTACCATCCTAGGTCAGTGCTTATGTGGAGACTTAACCTCTCCCCCAAGTTCTTAAACCTAACCCTTTATAGAAGATTGAACTTGGATCCAATTTACATTTTACCCCTCTAAAAAAGGGTTAGGTTTAAGAAATTGAGAGAGGTTATGTCTCCCCATAAACCTGATGAAAATTTAGTTCGTGATATTTCCTAGTTTTATAAAATATTAGTTACAAACTAGATGTATAGCAAATAGTTTTAGGCATGGAGATTGGGGCATCTTCTCAACCTCGTAGGTTTACTCCAGGTACTCCGGTTTCCAACCACAGGAAAGACCACTGCACGTGCTCTAAGATAATAAATATGAAAATAAGACAACTTGTCTGCGATATCACCTTCAGTGGAAGCGCACGTTAACACTATGAAAAAGAAGAAGATGAAACGGTTAAATAAAAACAAATCTTGTCTGGATCGTTTAAGCTTCCTTTATTGGAAATTTGATTAAAAAGATGAATTTTTAGTCAAAGAGAGATTCAATCAGACAGCAAGGACAATCAAATTCCTAAAATACAAATATTAGGCCATTTTAGTTCGGTTCCCATGGAAATATTACTAGAGCGTTAATGTTCCTGAACCAATGTTTCCGGAATCCATCGTAAATCTGCAGTAACAGCTCTAGGCAGTTCTAATAATACTTGGGGAATCACCTGAAAGGACATTTATTGCCGGACGGGTATAAAAAATCAAGTCAAGGAGAGAGCGTTATCCTATAAGGCAAGAAGGATAATCTTCATATAATAATAGCCTTCAGCTCCACTTATTTACTGATTATGTGTCACATGCTTCTGGTAGTCTACCTCTCATTGGTTTTTTTTTATTAAACCCGTGTACAATGTCTTTGAAATTTGTTTAAGCCACCACGCAATGGCTTGAAGATATGGTATGTGTGTGTGGGTGGGTGCATTCACAATCTGAGACAAAATGTTTGTATTCGTTGCTGTAGGGATAGATTTGAAGGGTCTATACTGTCTACATTCCTAGAATATTGAAATCGTCCACACAAAGATGCATGCAAAGACAGTCCAATACGTTGAAACATGTATTGGCAATATGTATAAACCAAAGAAAATAATTCGTACGACCATGGCGTGGTACCTGTATGTAGTACTGTATGTACCTGAAACGAGCATGAAATCATCGCTGTCATCTTGTAGTTGTGACGTCAATCGATGGGCAATTGACCACAGGATAACCAGTCCCCAAGAAGACAACCAACCAATGGGGTAAGGGGGGGGGGGTAGCCTAGTGGTCTAGAGTGTTGCACTTCGACCTCTACCTGGCCGGTGATCCCTGGCTTGCGGTTGTAGTTTCGATTCCTGGCGTTAGCGTATGTGGCCTGGAGACAGGGGCGTCTTCTTACGTCTTAACCTCGTGGGTTTACTCCGGATACTCCGGTTTCCTCCCACAGGAAAGACCCCTGCGCGGACGGTGGAAGCGGACGTTAAAACACTAATAACAACAACATAGGCATTGGATGCGTAACTATTGACTACAAACATACCGTTATTACCTTGATTTCTATATCGCAGATTTTACGGATTAATTATCTAAGTACATGTACGTAGAGAAAATCCACGCCGCTTGACTCAATGGAAAATTTTCTATGATCAAACGCACACGTGTTAACCATTCTTAGTATTGTGGTCCGTTTACTATGTTTTTCTAACAAGATACGAATAAGAAAGTTTCATAAAATAGGTTGAAATAAAACTGACCTTAATATATCAACAAATAATACAACTTCGATAAGATCCTTCTACAAGTACGTCTTAGTGCTTGCTAAACAAACATGTTGTGTTCACAGATCCGATACAGACTGTTGATTAAACTGTACTTATTAAAAATTAAATATCTTGAACAGATGGGATTATATTGATTATTAATCTGCTGATCACACATCACAATTAATCCTTATGCTACATTAATAAACTCGTGAACATATTATATATAATGGATCTAAGATGTACTTAACTTTCTCCTTGGAAGCAGGAGCAACGAGTTTTACAACATCCAGCCGTTGCTAGATTAGTCTGAGATTCCCAAACTTTTAGATACGTTATTTCCCTTTACCACAGACTCGTGATACAAACATATAAAGGAACAGACTCATTTACAGCCGTTGAAAGCTTCTTTTGTTTGTTGAAAAACTCACGGAAAGAAAAAAAAACAACACAATCTTACTAGCATAACGGAAGAATAAAAAAGTAAATTAGAAAGGTTTAGACTAGTTGTGAAGTGGGTCATAGCATAATCATAGCCGAAAAGCGGAAAAGTTGCAGCAACCACCTTGATAAGAAACGCAGCTTGAACTTTGCAACTCGATTATCACAGCTAGACATTTCAGTTGGAAAGCATGAGACTTGGTATTCGCGATGATATTTTCTATCGAGCAGTCTGAGTGATCGGGTACTGGGTCAATGACCAATCGAAATTAGTGACGAAAAATATAAAGTACTACGCGAAGGCCTTGATAAGATGTAGGATCAAGCTTTCTATTGAAAATGTGGTCGACAACCACAACATTATATATTCCATATGTTTTCAGACTAAAAATCAACCCACTTCTGCGCCCAATATTTTTGATCCTACCGACATT
This sequence comes from Patella vulgata, assembly GCF_932274485.2. Taxonomy (NCBI): domain Eukaryota; kingdom Metazoa; phylum Mollusca; class Gastropoda; family Patellidae; genus Patella; species Patella vulgata. The sequence continues at coordinate 69,101,326 of NC_065881.2, forward strand.
GTAAGTCGACCCACTCCAGCAACAAATGAAGATCTAATGGGAAGTCACCTTGACCACACATGACCTGGAGACGTTAAGATATAAAAGCCCATTTGGAATAGTCCCGGGACTGTCGCCAATAATCCAGAGTGTCTAATTTCATAAAAAAAAAAACCCCAACCAAATTCAATCTGATATACAGGTTCGACAGAATAAACAGAAACCAGCCTGAATCGAAATTACAAAATGTCAGTAATATTTGCGGCTCAGAAGATAAATCAAAAGACCGATATCGTAGGACGGTGAACCTGTAACAGATACTGATGAGGTTATCCATGCAAGTGAAACGGGAAAAGAAAGGGGTAACACAATATTTTCCGGAATTAATATTATCTCAAATGTTAACTAACGAGAGATTCCATATGACCAATAAAATATTCGTATCATAATCTAGAAGATAAAAACAATAAGAATGTATTTATCTTAAAATGGCATTTAGTAACTAGTTAGGATAAAAGCAAAAACACATATTAATGTATTTAAGGCTATCGACGTTTCGAAGTGTATTCTCACAACGTCACCAAGCTAATACAGCAATACAATATATGGAGCAAATATGTATCTTGACACCAAGGGTATAAATGTGGCGGCTTTAAAATAGTATATTAAAATGTCCATAACTTTCCACATATTCTAATTAATGACAACTTCATAATTTCACACCACTTTCTATACATTCTAAACATTAGTTTATACTAATGACCACTTATATGATTTAATGACAAAAAATTGTTACCACTAAAAGGCCCAGGTTCATAAGTCAACGGTAGCAGCTTACCAGTGATACACAGCTCGTAGACATAACCATTTTCTGTCAGGTACTTACAAAGAATAGTTTCAGACTTAGATAAAGTCAAATTTAATTCTCTTCAACGGGTCTAGCCAAACACAGCCGGTGTATGCTGTCAAGGGAGGTAAGTAGTCTAGACTTGAATCTAATATTGGAAATAATTAGGACCACGGCGTGTTTGGTAAAACTGCATCCTACCGACTCTGTCTCTAGCTTTGTTTTTAATCTTATTTCTGGTCAGTTTAGCAACCAAGTGTCTGAATCTTTATGATATACAAATAGACAATACAGGTAAAATGATTCCAGCATTGATAAGGAGGTGGTGGTGGGTGTGGTGGTGAGGGGGGGGGGGTGGCCTAGTGGCCTAGAGTGTCGTTCGTGCTGTTAACTGTAGCTGAACGGTCACTGTCGTGGTTTCGATCCCTGGTGTGAGTGTATGTGGGTTTACTACGGGTACTCCGATTTCCTCCCACAGGAAAGACCCTGTACGTACTCTAAGATAATAAAAATGAAAACCAGACTTGTCTGCGGAAGCGGACGTTAAGCACTAATATGGAAGGACATTGTTGTCCCAAAATATTGGGCAGAGTACATCCCCCCCCCCAACACCAACACCATACAAATTGTTTTTCAATGTTAGTTTAAAATCAAACACGTTCGATTACGCCCAGAACACCCCGAAGGTTTTCAGTGAGCTTTATCAGGTTGTGGTGATGAACGTCTTATCTGATTCAGGTCGCAAACGAACTGTCCACGGGAAGAGAAGATGATAGAAAGAATAGAACGCTAGTTAACACCACGAGGTAAAAGGTGCACCTTTAACAGAATGCCAACAAACCAATAGTCTACAATCATTACTACTCTGTGCTTATTTTTTGTTCCATTGTTGAGGCACCCTAAGTTGCGCATGGTTCGAACACTACTAAGAAATATAGAAATAATGTACATAAAGTCTGATATACAAATTACGGCAGATAAAATAGATTTCATGAACAAACAAACACAGAATGTCGATATTTGCTTTGAGAATGTTGAACAAATGACATCCCCCTTTAATTTGCAATCCATGTGCTGCTCATAAATTTCGCTATTAACCTGTTCATACCCTCAACTGTGTAATATAAAAGTTAATTAACTTGATATATATATAACATGATAAATGTTTCATCTGCTATTCATATAAAACATAAATGATTTGTGTGTCCTCTTCTTACACATTAATTATGTTTAGCTTATTTATGATTTGACATATTCCAGAATAAAGATATAGATAAAACGACTAACTTATAATTTTGATGACCTCTATTAAGGCCAAATAGCTATCATATGATTTGATGTATAACAGAATGTAAAAATAAAAGACGTTGTTTTTTTTTTAACTGGACGAATATTAACTTATAAATATGAAACAAAATACGTATTTCTTCCTTAATTCTACCTGAGTATGGTCAATGATGTAGTTATATTGGAGCAGTGGAGCGAGGTAATATGGATTTTTTTTTGTTCACCAGAACGAGGAACAAAAAGTGGTCAAGTTTTTCCACTTGATACGAGATAGCGACGAAACATATACAAATGTGTTCCTATAACACTGACAAACCTGTCAGCTTCTAATAACTATTTAAGGGGTCTTTTTTCTCTCTGGGCCTTTACTGAACCAAGAAAATAATCCTAAACATTTCGTGGTTATACCCCAGACTACATCTGTCAACTAGAAAATAACCAGACATAATCATTTATCACAGGGGTATATAGATTGACCACTTCCTTCAACTTTCTTATGGAAAAAACCTCGCGAATCACATGGAAATAGACTAACGATTTGGTAAATACTAATAAAGGAATAGTTACTTATTTCGGTTGTACCTTTGTGTCATTTTCACCTAAATTTATGAGTTGGGATGGAGCGGGGTGCTGTGTACAAAAGGTGTCGTACTAGGTTTTGCCTTAAGCCTTTCTTTGCTTGGTAATAATTGGTAATTTGCTATGGAAGACCAAACAGCTCTTTATTCAATGTTCTAAATTCCTAGTCCGTAATTCTTATTTCTTCATTTGTTGTCATATTTCAACATTTGTACACTAAAATTAACATTTGTCTCTAGAAATTCTCATATAATGTCTGTCCCTCAACCCGGATGCCTAAGCTGGCTGAAATGGGGACCTAAGATCTCCCCGTCGTTTCGAAATGAGTTCGCCCATCTCTTGAAAAGACTGATCCCCGAGATTCACGAAGCGCGTTTAACTTCATTACTCACTTTTTATTGACCCCGATACAGAAAACAGAACAGCGTATTATATATAGTACTATAACCCTACCCGCGCCCGAATAACGCCTTTGTTTGACCTACAACGACATGTGTTTCTAAATGTAATAACTCCCATATGTGCCTTGCTTTTAGTATAAAATATTTTGTTAATAATTTGATCAATGCTTGGATATAAATATAAAAAATACGAAAATTAAACAGAACTTTATTGAGTTAGACACCAACTGCTTTGTAGCCGTTCGAATGGGAAGAAAAACCGAGGTCTAGTCGTGAATACATTGGCGTGCAAATATAAGAAGCTTTGACAGGTGGAAATCAATGAAGAGTAGGCAAAATTCCCCTACACCTCTCTCCCACGACCGACGTAACCATAGAAATATAAAATGTCTCAAAGTATTGTGTTGACGACACCTTAAATCCCATTCGATTCGGGCTGTTTTGAAGTCGTTTAAAAGACAAGATTGTCATTAGTTTGACAAACCAGAAAACCAGACAGCTAAATCAATGGTATTGATATACTATATAAGATAGACCAGGTAATTATAATTAGTTTAATTCCAAACTAATTTCATTTGACCTCCAACATTATAACCCGTATATCATCTACGTTAACGATGTTCATATTAAAGAGGCGTTAGCACTCTTTGGAGATCAATGGTCACGATGTACAACTTAAAACCCATTATAGTTTAGACTAATGATATACATTTTAAAGCGCCATTATCGCTTTTGAAAATTTTCGCCAGTATCACCCACCCATAATTTTCGATTTGGCGCGATTTGACAATTATGCACATCTGCGATGTTCTCAAGTTAATAATTTTTCAGAGATACGGATATTTTACGTTTCAATTAAATTTAGTGGTTTTGGGTAGAGTTTGAAGAATGCTTATGCAAAATGCCAAGAATAAACCAGAATTCAGATGTTCGATAATTATTACGTTAAGGAAGATATTGAAATGCGCTCCACGTAACCGTACGTCATCTGTCCTTCCGTTGTTTTTTTGCTTCAGGAACAACTCGCGATACCTTTATTATACTTTGTACCTACATCAGTCTGTTATAATAGTTGTGTATTTTGCTGATTAGAAAGGTCTCAGTGGAAACACATTTGACTATCCCTGTATCTAGCGAAACATGTGCAAGGGCGCGGGTTGTTGATAAACGAAGTCATCTGGTTTACATTTATTTTCTTGATTAGAGTATAATGCATCTTGAAGGGGACAAATTTACAAAGCAAATGGCGAGAATATTTCAGAAATTCGTAAGAAAAACGACGAGAATTTTAAAAAATGGAGGTGAACTATCAAATTTTATAAACAAAACAAAACGAGAACCAATAAAGTAACTCGATTCCGAATTTCTACAGTCTTCAAGATTAAACGAATGATTCCACCTAATTACATGAACGGACGGACATGTACGTTTCATGGAAGTATAGGCAGAGGCTCTTTAATATAAAGAGTGTCTTTCTTAATAGAAATGTGATAAAGTAATGATTAGATATCGGATACCTTAAGAAAGATATTATTTACCAAATACAAAGGATCATAGCATGAAATCTATACATCAATTACTACAAAAAATTACAAATAAAATGAAATAGGGTTTAACGTCCCAATTTTCTCCTCTGACTGGGCTATAATGAAGAGGGACATTCGCCATAGAGAGTGTTGAGAGGAAAATTGTGCCCGGGCAGCGGTGCTACAGTCTACTCTTAATTCGGCTTCCAACTCCTATGGGTTCTTTTCCGTGCACGCCAATGTGTACACGGGACCTCGGTTTTTCGTCCCATCCGAACGACTAAAATGTTGTCCGTTGCCAGGTCTTTTGTTTACATCAAATAGATGCCCTGACACACATTAAAGAAAGACAATGCAGTGCAGCACCAACCAATTAAACAACAGTTCATCCAATATGATTTCGATAGCGTGAAGTAAATCTGGATTCTAAATAACCACCAGGGCTCCCGAGATTTTCGACAAGTGACTTTTATTTAGCAAATCGTTTTGTCTATTGAAATTTAGCTAGCAAATCTTTTTGTCTATCCATTTTAGCTAGTATAACGTTTAGACTATCGATTTTTATTTAAAAATTCGTTTTGTCTATCAAATGTTAGTTAGCAAAACGTTTAGACTATCGAGTTTTAGTTAGCAAATCGTTTTGACTATCGAGTTTTAGTTAGCAAATCGTTTTGACTATCGAGTTTTAGTTAGAAAATCTTTTAGACTATCGAATTGTATACAGCAAATAAATTAGACAGTCGGATAATCATTACGATTTCCGGATATGGCATCAATAATGTAAACCTAGCTTAAAGCCCAACTTGCTTTGTGAAATGAAAAGAAATCAAATGGGGTTTAACGTCCTACTGTTCTGCTCCTAGGCTGGGCTAATGAAGACGGGCATACGCCAAACAGTGTGCTATGAGGGAAATTTTGCCTGGGCAGCGGCACTATCGCCTACTCTTATATCGAATTCCAACTGCCAAGGGATCTTTTACGTTCATTCCTATGCATACACGGGACCTCGTTTTTTCGTCTCATCCGAAGGACTAGACAGCTGTCCTTGTCAGGTCCTCCGTCCTGCATCACTGACAAGGGGGGACCACGCCGGAAAATCTGGATGAACTTTCTCGGCCAATGCAGGGATCGAACACCCGACCTCCAGGCTAGCGAGCCAGCGTCTTACCCACTTAGCCACGTGATCCCCAACTGGCTTTGTACGGGAATAATACTACAAAGTAGTCGTTATAGCTGAGTATTGTGAAGATGACCCCATCAGTTTTCGGAAGTATTGATACAAGGAATTTGAGATGTTAATCTAAACCTCGATTGTCTCAAGCAATGCCTATTTTGTTGCATGGCCGTAACTAGCTCAGAGCAACGAGGGGGCGGGGAGTGTTCTCAGGGGCGCACTTTAATTAACCTAAAAGATATACAAATTTTGTGATGATTAGGATAGATTAATATTGACTGTTGTCAGAGCAACCAACGTGCCTCGTGAATCTATGACGTGCCTCGTATTCTAATAGAAACATAATTTAAGAAAAGCGGCAGTATTGAATTTCTGTACATTGTGGGTAATCAAGGTTATTATTTGTAATTGATTTGAAATCAATTATTTTTTATGTAACCGGGTATAAGGAAACCATCATGAGGTATATATTATTCTATATATCTAATGCTCGATTCCCACAATCACGATTCGTGTGTGCTACGATTAAAATCGTAGTTTTAATCGCGGTGATCCTATCAGGTCTTATCATACATTGAGGTCATTCGTAGCACTGGTGTTGATCGTATCGAAACGTATTCGAACGTACATGTACATGTAGGCTATCTGCACGTAACAGATCGTTGACTCAATAGGGACAATCCTATCATAACGCATAGCACGCCACTGAGAATGGGAATGGGAATGGGAATGGGCATATGCCATACAGTGTGCTATAAGGGAAATTTTGTCCGGACAGCGGCGCTACGACCTACTCTTATATCGAATTCCAACTGCCAAGGGATCTTTTGCGAGCACGCCAATGTGTACACGAGACCTCGGTTTTTCGTTTAACCACGCCGGAAAATCCGAATGAACTTTCTCGGCCAACATCGGGAGGAAACCGGCGACCCCCAGGCTAACCCAGGCTAACCTAGCATAAACAAATAATGATGACATTGCGAAATCAGTAGAAACCAATGCAAGTGGCCATAACTTAAACTTCAGATAGAACTGAAGTACTCGAAACAAAAATTGACCAAAATTTTGTAAATAATTTTTCGTTTGATTGTGTATGGTCTTAGTCTTTTTTTTTGTTTAAAAAAACTTTATTCTGGCGAGCTGGGGCTGCTGAGACACTAATGATGATGCATCGAGTTGTTTACCAATATTCTACGAGATTCCATAGGAGTGCTACTTCATTCCTGTGGTCAGATAATAAATGCAGCCATATTTTATTGGATGTTACACGATTAGGTAATAAAACATCCTTTATTTAGACTAAGTTAATTTTTAAAACAAACCACGAAGAAAATCAATATAAACGGAAATTAATTGTGTAGTTTTATGAGAAAGATAAGAAGAGGAATACAATGGAATACAATTAAGCCAAACAACCCAGTCTCAAGTAATCTATATTCATCAAAATAATGTTATCAACTAAAGCTTTATTACTCAAATCAGATGGTTCAAGATAATGTTTTTACATTGTAGATCAAAAAAACGTGTTCAAGCTAGCTGAACTTTTCTATATCCAATCTGTACAACTTTTGAGGATAATTCCCAGATACATGTATATTTTAAGTAAATCTGGGCGTTGAGGCTCTAATAACCCTGAATTCTAGCAGCACGCTATTATATGATACGTCTTCAAAGAAATATCAACGTATGTCTGATTCCTTGTGTTGCATATCCAGGTAACGGTGCCTACAACCCAAGCTGAATTGGCAACTTCCGTATCTATTTTTGTGGAATCTCTCCACAGAAAAATTTTGATAATTACATGGCAGTACATGATTTCGTTGGCCAAATCTTAATTCTACATAAATCGTCTGACATTTTCGATGTGGCACATGGAACCCACATACAAATTCTGCAAGGCCTTCCGGAACTCTTATCACGGTTGCGGGAATCATTTTGGTAAAAATCGAAGATTCTAATTGGACAGTGTTTCTGCAATGGATAAAACAAAAGAAAAATGTCACGGAAAATATCACAGCGGACTCCATGTATACGCGTTTCCTTTGGCGAAAAAGTCGGTCTAATGCTACTCTAATGGGACCGTTTGAATGTAATCGCGTGAAGTGTGCGCATGCGGATGTTTACGTTCTGGGGTACAAACACGGGTTCTTCTCCACTTATTCAATCAAACGCTCTTATTTCTGCAAATTAAGTTTGCATATGGCAGATTTTTGGACATGGTGTATGTTATTATAAAAAAAAACCTAAACGGCGACTTAACGTTAACCATGTCGGGCTCTATGCTGTAAGAAGAAATATTCACTTATGACGTCATGTAATGAATGAATACAAAACCAAAAGCGCCTTAGAAACTGTTCTTCAGTATTAAAGCGCTTTATAAATGACGATATATTATTATTATTTTTACATGGAATCCCCCAAACTTTTCTGTACATGGAAAGTGGGCCTTACATAAATCTTCATAACTGCCTCGGGATAAATATCGTCAAAAAGCAATAATATATGCATCCCAAGGCGAACCCATAGAGGGGCGCATGTATATTTTGAATCGAAAGATTGGAGAAAACTGGGATCCCCACTTTAAATTTTTATGTGGAAATACACAAGAAAAGATAACCAACAACAAATCGTCAAGGGACAAATTGTCAATTATACATTTTTTTGTAAATGATTACAGCTTTGTATTGTTCTCACTTTTATCATTTGATAATCTACCCTATGCTTTATGCTACTTTAAACATGAAAGTATAAAATAGGTGTGACAAGACAATAGACATTTAAATAATTGAAAGTGTGCAGTATTGCATAACGTCCTTTTGTTAAATTGCTTTAGTTCTTGTACACGTTGACCTTTTTCTACAGAGATAGTGCTATTCTCTTTTACATGTACAATCAAAAAACCATGAAACGTGAATTTGGATAGTTTGGTACAGTTTAGTTTCATTTAAATTCTAATAAATTTTATCATGCAGCCGACATTCAATGTCATCTAGTAACTGAACTTTAAAGCGAGAGAGAGAGAGAAATGAGGTTTAACGTTCACTCGACACAAACTAGGTCATTTCGGGACTAACACATGGTTCAATTTTATTTCAATAATTAGCTTGCGTGTAGGGGTCTTTAGCAGTGGTCGGAAACCGGAGGACCCGGAGAAAACCCACGAGGTTGGACAGCCGACCCTACTCTTTGTCACGTACAGCCGGGGAATCGAAACCACGCCAGTTGACTTAATGACAAACAGCGTGCACGTGCTAACCATTCGCCTCCCCCCCCCCCCCCCTAACTGAACTTTTATGGAATGTTGGGTCAGAACAAAAAGTTAGTGCTAGTGTTAGAGTTTGTGTCAGTAAAAGAGGTTACCTGAGCACCTTAATTTGAACTTCAGGTTAGAAGAAAGGTTACACATTGGAAAATATATTATATTTTAAAATTGAAACTTCTATAATTGGTAATGCAACTTTGACAAGCAGTTAAAACTTTAATTTTTACTTAATTTGTTACCTCTTAACTCACTGTTACATTGTTTTGGCTTTTAAATACACAAGTGAAGTGAATCCAACACTCTCGTGTTTCCTTAATCTCAGATCATGGAAGTTTTCCTATTTTTTTTAAACATGGACCCCAATAGGACACTACCTCTATCCCCTAGGGGTTAAAATTTTTTCGAGGTCAAAAGCAAGATTTAAAGTGTTATCTAATTTTTACAAACTATTTAATATTAAAAATCCTTCATTCTTTATACAAAATCTAATATTTGTTGGGGTCAATTCTTTAGAAATAAGCCAAGATATTATCGAAGCAGGATAAGTGGAAGCCATGTTTGAATTTATTTCGGATAACACCAGTGTTGTCTGGAGAGTTTACCTTGTAATTTTATCCACAGCTGAATGAAAATATAGCTGTTATTATCTCCCGTTTTGGCGTAGTACTTTTTTTGAGGTCAAAAGTTAGTGTTACATTACGTCATAACTGTTTACTCCACCACCATATTAGACCTCACCCAATGACTATTTCTTAATACAGAATTCTGATATAATGGATCTGAAAACAAGTCGAAACTTATATATAAATTCATCTCCATAAACTAAGTTATGAACTGCCCAGGTCAAATATTGTACGTCGAATCATTGTACTTGAAGATTTATCGATGTATAACAAATAAATCATTTCACTACAAGACATTTAAAAAAAAAAAAAAAAAATATTTCAATTGACATCCATTAAGATGTAGTGTGATCTATTATTTAGACGTACACTGATTATATTTGGATTAAATGTAATGGAATCATCTGGGGATACGAACAACTCATAATATAACCTAATTGAAATTTTACAAGCAACTCTCATATATAGAAGGTATTCACAAGAGAAAATCAATATATTTCTTTAACTTTCAGACATTGTTGTTGAATATTTCAACCCACGATCTGGTATTTAATAAGTTTTATCTTAAAATAAGTATAACGCATAGTAACCCCTACGTCATCCATTTATTGGATTAACACTGGTTTATTTTCATAACGTATTGGTAATTGCTGAGGGGCGGCGGCACTGGCATCCATTTCCCTAGAATCCAATCACAGTGTGAAACTTTAGAATTTTGAAATTATCACTGTTAAGCCTAGCTCCCAACCCGGTGTACGTGCTACCACGGGCAGTCTACACGGGAAATTTGTTGGTAACCTCGTGCGTGAGACTTACGCGACGCTTACGTGTGTTCGGCACCCTAGAAGATCGCAGACTGGCCGTAGAGACTTTTGGTCTAGCACATACAAAATTTTCACCCGGTTTCTTGCGGTTGGTCTGCGAGCTACCAAACCCTACACGTACGGCGGGCTGTGAGCTAGGTTTTAGCTGCATTTTACAAGCTTAGTTTGAATTAAAAGTATATTTTAACTGATTTACATTTCGTCTAATGTACTGGGCCATCGATTTGATTCTTGGGGGCATACAACCATGGCGTAGTCCCCGTGCATCACCAAACCTCTGTACGTCACTGGACCCGCCCATTGCATTCAGAGTTCCCTCCCCGTTCAATTACAATAGATTATAGATGCCTTCCGGTCAGGATAATGATTAATCGCCGTATAATTCGCTGAGAGTAAAACCACAACCTTGGGTGAATATTTAATAAATCTTAACACTTATTTGTCAGTGGCTTCAATCAGATTATATTCGCTTTGCCAAATATTTTCACAGCAATGAACTTCGTCGTTATTAAAGTAGACTAACGTTAAAGAAATGCCTTTTTTCTTTATAGATGGAATTTAAAGGAGAACTATCACTCTCACGTAGAAACAAAAATGATAATCAAAGCACTGACCCACTTTCTTGTGGGGGCTTTGTTAAGGTCTAGTGGGGTTGGGTGGTCTAGTGCGTTAACGCGTGCACGTAAAATTCGGTCTGTCATTGAATTAAGCGGTGTGGTTTCGATTACCTGCTTGTATGTGACAAGGAGTAGGGCCGCATGTCCAACCTGGTGGGGTTTCTCCGGGTCCCCCGGCTTCCTTCGACTGCTAAAGACCCCTACGCGCAAGCGAATTATTGAAATTAAATTGAATCTTATGTTATTCCCGAAATAACATAGTTTGTATGGTGTGGACCCCCCCCCCCCTCCACCCCCCCCCCCCTCTCTCTTGCTCTTTGTGACAGTCCTCTTTCTCTTTGTGAAATTACTTGAAAACCACGATAAAAATTGTGCAAATCGTAACTTATATCTTAGATTCAATTATTTTAAAGTATGTGGAAAGCCTACTATATGGTCATTTGATGTGTCATTTTTACCATCAGTCATCGTTGTACCCGTTATTGTGTAGGATCCATGTGGTGTACGTAATGGTGGGTCTGCCATATTGCGTGTAGGTACGTGTACGTATATAATATGTTAGAAATCTGCTAGCGGTGATATTTTTTAAAATTCAAATCATACAAAAGTTTGTTGACTCTTTCAGTACTTCATGTCTAGGGCCAGTTATTTACGTGAACCAAGATAAAGCAAAATGAGTTATTTGACAAGGCTTCCCTTTAAGTAGTGAATAACGACGATGATAGAGTGACGTGTGTGACACAATTGTTAACCTCTTAATTGATTATGTATTCTTTTATTTTAACATAACTGGATTTATTCAATCGTATTTAAACATGCATTATGCAAGAGCAAAGTCTGATTATTGCAAGTCTTAATTTAGGCTTCAGATGTTATAGAAATTATAAATTAGATCTTTATTTAAACAACAAGCCCAAAATCAACTCTGTAGACCCACGGATGGCTCGGCTACAGCTCGGATTTAAATAGGATTTCACTTATTAAAGGCTCAATACCACTCTTGTTGTAACTGAATAATATGTCCCAATCTTTATTCTGGTCAACAAATTGTACTATTTTAGAATATTTCAATTAATTGATGATACAAATTTCATCTTAACACACCTTATTTAAAATTTTTGAAAAATTCAACATAATGGTTTGAAACGTCTAACGTAAACCTTTTCAAATGAAACTTCGATTTAAAAATATTTTCGAACCCTCTGGACAAGTAAAATAGGATGTAATGGATAATTTACACAACAGGTAGGACACTTAAACATCTAGTACTTAGATAGAGATATTATTTATTTTCTGGAGCTTTCAAGCCAGCAAGAGTGTTATTGTCCCTTTAATTAATTCAAATATGGCGCATCCTGATCAGAATACGTCAGTTAGATCGAGGCTAAATGATAGAGTGTACTTAGCGAGGCCGCTGTAGAGCGTTTCCGCATGCCATTGAAAACTTTACTTGATAAACGAGATATGTCGGTGGAGTTAACGCCTGTCAATCAAACGATCGGCCTAGGTGAAGGCACATTTCACTACCATTTCTAGTCAAATATTACAACGATGATAACTATGTTCAGAATAAAGTAATTTGACTGAAATTTTCAATATATTCTTCTTTCATCATCTACTTTTGAACTGTTATAGCTAGAATGGCCAATTCTCTATGGTATCTCCCATAATGTATCTTTAATGTAATAAAAGATATAATTTTATCATAAACTGACCTACGTGTATTTCGGCAAATAATGATAAACTTTGTTGTATGATTCTTCATAGTTGAAGGACTAGGAATCAGCCGTGCTGTTTAACTTCAACAGTCATTTATAATTTATAAATATTAATCATTTTCCCACAAAATATTTCCAAAGACATATTTGGTTTCTTGATAAACGATAAGAAAGCAAATTATCCACAGAGGTTGGTGTTGAGGTCAAACATATTGTTTATAAGATAAGTTGGTTCAACCATTATGCCTCTGACGGAAATTAACTTTCTTACGGTACTAATCCACGGTGCGCGTTTTATTCTCCACTATCTACTACAGACCTCTGCGCTCAAATGAATTATTGTGGGTTTACCAGAATAATATTACGACCTTGTTTATGTTGAGTGAACGTTGAACCCAGGTTCTCTCCGAGGTCCTAGGCCACTCTGATTTACCGCATTGATTTGCTTTGTGGTTCCGCGTACCCTTGACAGTTGGAATTTGAAATAAGAGTAGGCCGTAGCGCCTTTGTTCGGTGAAAATTTCCCTCATAGAATACTGTATTGTCTTTGCCCGTCTTCATTGGCCCCGTCTGTACAGAGAAGTAGAGCTTTAAACCCCAATGCATTTGTGGATTGACAGTGCTTCTGTAGATAAAGCGAGTGATCTTTTTAAAAAAAAAGTTAATCGTACAGAGTTTATTCCACGATGAATATGGCGTGGGGGGGGGGGTGCACGTGCAGTGAGGCCGCACGCTGCAAGCGCGGAATGCGTGAAGCGCACGATGGGGAACTCGGGGAACCTCAACCGAAAAATTTCTAAAACTAGAAGACCAGTGATTTGAGAAATGAATCCGGTTCTAATGTGCCCCCCCCACCTTCGGATCCAGCCCCGCATTAGTCCCGCCTTGGAATTTAGTCATATATTTTAACCTGAATCAAAGAGGTTTAGCCCCTCTAAGATTCCCAAACCGATCTTCTAATACTTTAACTTAGCTTTATTTTAGAAATATTCCAGCATAACCTTTTTCTTCTTGCATGGTTACACTTTATCTAAGATGACATTATGCAATAAACCAGAATTAATCGCTTGACTGAGACGACTGGATTCAATATGTTTATCTGCAAGATTGTTGACTTAAAGAAAAAGAACAGGGCCCTGTTTCACGAAATTTTAACAAGAGATAAAATTCAAATTTTAGTAGATACCTCAATTTTGATTTGCTAAGCACTAAAATCAATCTAATATTTTCCAATCAAATTACTAAAATTTGGATTTTATCTTAGTTAAATTTCGTGAAACAGGCCCCAGGACCTTTACCTTCGTGCACTGCAAACACACACGCCATGACATGAAGAATCACAATCCTAGAATTAATTGACCAGGACAATATGGCCATAAAATGAGGTGTTTTCTTGAAAACATTTGTTCGATCTGTCCCGCGTTACCATGCCAACATTAATACGCAACAAATCTTAACGCCAAGATGCGTAACGACTCCATTAAAATTACGTGTATCTTACATGGAATAAAAACAGAATCATTGTAACTTTTCGCGATTAATCCTGGATTATGTCTCACATAAGTTCTTCGCTTTCTGGTTTTATTATCAATTTTATTGACACACAATTACAACGGCTCGCTGATTAATGTTCTTTATTGGTTTACCCTGATGGCCGACTGAATGAATAGCATAATGAAGATGTAATGAGGTTAAAGTGTTCCGCAGTGTATTCCCCTCTGCAATAATAGGCCAAGAAAAAGAGATTGAGTTTATGCACAATCGGTCATAACTTGTGAACGAATCATACAAAATCGACAAACAGTTGGGGGAAAAGGCATTTAGCATGGAAATAAAAAAACATTTAATTCACAGAAATAAGGAAATAGTAATAATTCTAATGGACGGGATCGTCAAATCGGTTAGTGGGTAAGATCTGTAACCACATGGTTGTGTATCCTTGTCCACCATTTATATATTAGCAATAGTAATAACATTACTTAATATAAGATAGAGTGCTAAAAACGGTGAATAGATTCTAGCTGTTATTTGGTTCTAGGAGAGAGAGAGAGAGAGAGAGAGGGGGGGGGGGGCAGGGGCGGATCAGCTACATCAATTTTTTTTTGTAAAACAACCTTTTGTAAAATAACTTTTTTTGTGAGAAAAGTGTCATAATTGTGCTTTATCCTTTATCGTCAGATGGTGCGACAGGATGGGCACTCAAAGCGCGAGATAATGATATATGTGATATCAAAATTAATGCTTTGCATCAATAATTAAATTGAATCACAATGTCATCGTATTAATTCATAATAAAAATTGACGTCAAACAGGGTGTTGGATTTCTGTGTTTAAAAAGCTTAATGTGTATGTATATACGCCAAACTGACAATAGAGACCATTTATTTCTCAAAAAATTTCAAGCCGAGGGGGGGGGGGGAGATA
Source organism: Patella vulgata (assembly GCF_932274485.2). Lineage (NCBI taxonomy): Eukaryota > Metazoa > Mollusca > Gastropoda > Patellidae > Patella > Patella vulgata. The sequence goes on from NC_065881.2 coordinate 69,116,587, forward strand.
CATTTTCGCAGGAACCTGGCAAACCCCCTCCTGCAAAAATTCCTGGATCCGCCCTGGGGGGGGGGGGGGTAACTTTCACTCATCACAAACATGTGCGCGTAAAGATCTTTGGTAGGGGCGGAAGGGGGAGAAACTCTATGAGCTTCACCAGGCAACCCCACCGGACTCAATAACAGTGCACGCGTCAGACTCTTCGGACAGCCAACCCCCCTTCCATGGGTCGGGTACTTGTTGGAAAGTCCAGGTCTATCAAATAACCGCTAAATAAAAGGGAGAATCTCGGACAAAACCTTATATTCTCACGTGACTGTGATTCTAGTTCCTTTTATTATTATACCATCTTATAAAGTAGCTATAATTATTGGTCAATTTAAATCAACATTGATGTTGTTATTTTACCGTAATAACTTGAGCTTCTGATATCCAATATTTAAGACAAAATAAAATTTTACCAGAATCGTGTACCAGAATTCATTTCAGCGCCATTTGTAACAACAGACTAGAACAACGATCTAGACATATTTCACAAGTCATGTCGAAAGGGGGCCCATATTCTTATCTGGAGAGCATGCGCAGTACTACCGGTGTAGACTAGAATAATCAGACGCTAGAGATTGCCATTCGATTGATACTTTTCGCGTACTTCGCCGAGCATAGCTAATTTGAAATTAGAGTAAAAATGGAAATGATTGAATGTAAATCAGTTTATATACATTCATATTACATTATTATATACGTTGAGACCCTTTTTGTGTCAATTTCTAGGTCCCATATATTAGCGATTTAGCTCCTTCAAAGGCCCAATATTCCAGACTAAAAGTCAAAAAGACTTTCCAGACAATTCATAATAAAAAGTGGTCTTCTAAAACTTGTTTAAAATCGCTCAGTCATAATATACATTATTGCCATAAGTACACATTATCGTCTATTAAAGATACATTATGGGAGATTAGATAAAGAGCTGGCAGTTCTCACTATAATAGTTGAAAACTAGATCATGTAAAGGGGATTTGCTGAAAATTTCAGTCAAATTGATTAACCCTTAACCGAGTATTTAGCGATTGAATTTTGGGCCTAGTCTTGATCATCATTACTAAAGTCGGTACGATAAATAACATAGTCGCGATTATCCATTATTTTGATTTAATCAGAAGCAAAAGACCGGGTTCTAATCCAGTAAACATCGCAGGCTAGCAATGCCATCGAGAGTTGATTATGGTAATAATTTAGATGACATTTCAGGCCTAAAGAAAGATCTGCAGTTGGCAGATTTAGCTCTTGGATAATGTAAGTTTATTGTAACGAATCACTAATCGTCTCGACCTCCAAACGTTATAGTCATTTTGTATTTTTCGTCAAAAAATATTATTAAGTCTTTTTATAACCTTCTCTCGCATTGCATCTGTAAGATTTCAACATTGTTTTCTGTTCCAACACTTCTAGTCTCGGCTTTTTCAAATATCTTACTGATATTACGTAATACAATTTGTCAGTCGACTTACAGTGTCATGTTTTATAATATTAACATCAATAATGTCTGATTTTCTTACCGCCTTTATTGATCATATTGGTGGAATTCACTAATTCTATTTGGAAGGGACAAGCTTGTAGGTGTATTTATATGTGTCCTATATATCTGACCTGTAAATGAAACTATAAGAACAACAACTAACTGATATGGAAATCATATTTTTAATTTCGATAATGGAACTCAACCGGTAGTTAAATACAACAAATGTATTTTATAAAGGCATAAAGTCTGTTCCAGTTGGAGTTTAATTACACGGGGGTTCTGTTTAAAGTATTGGTATAATATCTTATGGAAATAAAGGAAATATAATGGGGTTTAACGCCCTACTGTTCTGCTCCGACTGGGCTAATGAAGACAGGCATACGCAATACAATGTGCTCCGAGGGAAGTTTTGCCCGAACAGCGGCGCTACGGACTATTCTTATATAAAATTCCACAGTGCCAATGGATATTTAACGTGCTCGACAATGTGTACACGGGGTCTCGGTTTTTCGTCCCATCCGAACGACTATAAGTTGTCCCTTGCGAGACATTCGCGCCTGCACCACTAACAAGGATGAACTTTCTCGATCAACGCAGCGAAAGCCTAGACACACAAACTTGCAGATTGGTTCTATTTATCGTTTAATCAATAGGTTTCTTCATGACCCCCCCCCCCCCTCCACAGTGTTTAAAATTCAAGACAATCAGATGATAATAACAGCGGCCGTAACGAGATTTTTTTGCGACGGACAAAGTTGTAGAATCCTGCTATAACTGTTCTGCACCGACTGGGCTTATAAAGAAGACCATCCGCCATACAGTGTGCATGGGGGAAATTTAACGGCCTACTCTTATTTCGAATTCTAACTGTCAGTATTCTTTTACGTGCACGCCAATTTGCTCTTGCTATAACAAAGTAGTTCAGATAGTGATCATAGAAATAGGTCATTTCACGACATTATAGCATTTTATTTTGCTCTGCAAGGCTGAATAATCAGTTCTGTAACAGTGCCCTAATTGACAGCACTTAATCCTTAGACATTTCTCTAATTTCAACATAGTGTTAAGTAGCAAACTTGTCTGAATATAACCATAGAATCTTCTCACTAAAAATCTGAAGATGACGTCGATCTTTAAAGGATCAGGTTCAGATACATCCTAGCGAATAAAACCGGTCAATTCGTGGTCTAAGACTATTGTAAACCTATGTCCTATTTCTGTGTAACTGTGGATATGGGATACTCTATCGAAGAAATACAAACTGTCAGTTGCGATGTGAGGTTGGTCATACGTTCCAAATTTACATGCCATGCTGGTAGGCTAAGTGTTGTACATCAGTATCAAGTCACTCATTTTATACAATTCAAGAATGAAATTCCCTAATGAGAAACGTAGCCATGCTAAGCTATTTTGATTTTGTAAGTTAAATTGGTTTATTTACTGTATATTGGGGAATCAGTAAAGATGAAAATCTTTGGATGTTTGGTATTCCAATGAAAGTCGAGCAACATTTATTGATGGGAACACTGGGTTCGATTCCAATGTTGGCAGAAAAGATTTCTCAGGATATTCCAAAAATCCAGTGATAATTGGAAATCAAAATAAAAGTAAGCGATATATAGAGAGAAATGCGGTTTAACGTCCACTCGACACAAAATAGGTCATTTCGGGACTAACATATGGTTCAATTTTATTTCAATAATTCGCTTGCGCGTAGTGGTCTTTAGCAGTGGGAGGAAACCGGAGGACCCGGAGAAAACCCACGAGGTTGGACAGGCGACCCTACTCCTTGTCACGTACAACCGGGGATTCGAAACCACCCCAGTTGACTCAATGACAGGCTTTATGATATAGCGCGCACGTGCTAACCATTCGGCCATCCACCCCCCCTAGTAAGCGGTAGCACCAATGCCGAGGCAAAATGCTCCCATATCACACTGCCTGCTGCATGCCCGTCTTCATGAAATTTTAATGTGTGTGGTATGGAAAGGCAAGACGTCGAATCACATTTCACTTTATTTACTGTAAAATTTGTATCTTTTAGAAATGACATTTCTTCATATATCTTCCAGTGATTAAATTTGTCTACGTGAAAACAAGTTAGGTCATTTTAACCTGTCGGGTTTATATTCTGCATGAAAGAACATATCACACAGTCTGTTCGATATCTAGTATTTCAATCCATCTAATGGGACTTTTGACTCTGCACGGAGAATCTCACCATCTGACTACGAAATTAATAATTCACTTGAAGAAAAAAATCACCTTCTGTTATTAAATACTGAAATTTAAAATTTGATTAATTTTGTTTTATTCCACTGTTTTTCATTAGAAGCTAATTGTATTAAATAGAGGGGACTGGGTGGTCGAATATTCTAACGCGTGCGCTTTAGATTATAAGGTCTTTTCATTGAGTGGCGTGGTTTTCTTTTCGGCAAATTCGCCCGGGATCCACGTTGGCTCAGTGAGTAGGGCGTTGGCTCGCTAACCTGCAGGTCTCGTGTTCGATCCCTGCTTTGGCCAACAGAGTTCATCGGGATTTTCCAGCGTGCCCCCCACCCCCTGTTTGTTAGTGGTGCAGGATGGAAGGCCTGGCAAGGGACAGCGTATAGTCGTTCGGATGGGACGAAAAACCGAGGTCCCGTGTACACATTGGCGTGCACGTAAAAGAACCCTTGATAGTTGGAATTCGCAATAAGAGCGGTTATAGCCCCGCTGTCCGGGCAAAATTTCTCATAACACACAGTAAGACGTTAAACCCCCCATTTCATTTCATTTCTTTAAGCGAATTACTGATTATATGATTTACTTATATTTTACTCAAGTTTCAAGATAGTTTATGCAATTTGAATTAGTAACTTTTAATTACGATCAGCTATTTCGCAGGTCTTTACTCTTGAAATTATTAACGATCTTGGCTACACTTAATTGTGAACGGTTTTACAGTATCTTAACAAATCTCCATTTAGAGCATCGCAATCGATAGCTGATGGGTTAGTAGTAGAGTAGGCTTTATATTTAGGACGGAAAAATACAGACGAATTGTAAGATCGAGACTAGGAAGCAGGCACAGATAGACTAGACACAAACACCTGATATATGTATTCAACATGTATATAATTACATACATAAACCCACCCACCCATCTACAGACATTGATTGCATGACCTGCTTAAAGGGGGAGATAATGAACAAGAATTAAATGGACATAAATCTGAATATAATATATTTGATCACGCAACCAAATGTAGGCTGTATAATCCTATATACTAATTAAATAGGGGATAAAATACTTATCTATGCCATATTACACACTAATGAATGATCGAATTGTATCGTGGAAGCCACTGGCTCATTAACCAGGAGATCTGGGTGTTAGCTGAGGCAGCTTCCCCTTGTCAGTGGTGCAAGAAGCAACCGCGGTTGGTGTGCACGTCTCCGTTCAGGATAGTTTCGCTCATAGCACATGTTATGATATACGCCCCACTACATTAGCCATTTGAATTGTACGATATTCTTGTTACAAAATTTGTTCAGTCATTTTATCTGAATAGATACACATTAAAGTAGACAGATACCTACTTCATATAGCAATTACCTCATCAAACAAAATCAAAGCATCCGTGTAATTTTTTTTATAATTCAATCAAATAATTAATTAACCAAACGAAAGAAAATCAAACTGTTAAAATCTACAATGCTGTTGAATCTCCAAAAAAGGAAATATAATTAAATTTTAGCATGGATTAATTCAGGATGAATTAGATACTGTCCGAAGACCAGTGGCTTTAACTAAAACTAATTACTTGAAGACGTAACTAAAACTAATTACTTGAAGACATAACTAAAACTAATTACTTGAAGACATAACTAAAACTAATTACTTGAAGACATAACTAAAACTAATTACTTGAAGACGTAACTAAAACTAATTACTTGAAGACGTAACTAAAACTAATTACTTGAAGACATATAATCTGATAGATCTAACTTTACATAGGAAATGAAATGAAATGAAATGGGGTTTAACGTCCTACTGTTCTGCTCCTAACCTGGGCTAATGAAGACGTGCATACGCCATACAGTGTGCTATGAGGGAAATTTTGCCCGGACAGCGGCACTACGGCCTACTCTTATATCGAATTCCAACTGCCAAGGGATCTTTTACGTGCACGCCAATGTGTACACGGGACCTCGGTTTTTCGTCCCACCCGAAAGACTAGACAGCTTTCCTTGTCAGCCCCTCCGCCCTGCATCACTGACAAGGGAGAACCACGCCGGAAAATCTGGATGAACTTTCTCGGCCAATGCAGGGATCGAACACCCGACCTCCAGGCTAGCGAGCTAGCGTCTTACCCACTTAGTCACGTGATCCCCCACTTTACATAGGTCACCCAGCGGTTAACACGGGATAGAATAATATCTCTGTAGATCATGTAACTTATATCCGCTGTGACACCATGGTTATCACACAAGTTTAAGTTACAGGTGAGTACAAACTGTGTGATTTGATTATATATTTGGACTAAAAACATATTCAAACTAACTAATCTATCAAAAATTTGCTTCAAATCCCTCTAAAAATATCGTAATTGCGACGAAATCCCAAAGCCCAAGATATAAAAATCTATATTTTTCATATAGATTCAGAATGTATTTGCCATTATTTACTGTCCATTTGCCATACATATTGAAGCCTAAGTAAATTCTTTGATTATCTGCTGCCAACTTCTTTTTAATTGCAGAGTCTTTTGTATGTTTAAAACCCTCTATGTTCCCTAAACCGCCTAACCATTCGATCATAAAATAACAAGCCTCCCTAAGTCAAGCTGGCAGACAAATAAGCCGTCGAGTTGCCAATTAGTGATACCCTGACAATTTTGCCTCTAGGGTATTTTTCGGGGAATCTGTTATTTGCCAATAAGATTGGGCGTCTCTACTTTCCATTTATACCAAATTTGCCATACTTTTATTGGAAATAACTACCCTAAGTTTCTTAGTCTACACAACCTGGAAAGGCAACCACAAGAGGCGTACTAATGATTCAAACATAAATTTTAAAGGGTCAAAAACAAAATCAAATTAAGGATACAAATGAGTAAGATGGTAAACAACAAGATAAAGGCACACAATCTAAACAAAAAACCAACAAAAACAAAACAACCCAACCCAGCACCCATATTAAATAGTAATTGAAAGATCGATCAAGTGGTCTTCATGTATAGTTAATCATGATATCTCGTTTGTTTTGTGTTTTTCAAGGCCATGGGGCTGGCTATATTATAACATACTGGTTAATGTCATAATAGAGCGAGATCGTTTAGTTTAGTCTACTTGATTCAGTTTATTTGAGTTCCACTGGAGCCTGGAACGTGTCAGTTGTTAATGTTTTATGCATACATGCGTATTTTATTGCCAATAAGCCATTATAAAGATTAAATGTAGAGAAAAGATCTAACGCAATCAAAACTACTTTTATTAAACGAAATCTAGGTCCGTCAACTATTTAAATTAATTTCACATTGCCCGGCCATTTCGTGTCTAACTTGGATCATGTATGTTCTTTTTGAATATATTCACTGCAGAGACTTTAGTAGTGTAAAGAAACCGAAACCGGAGAAAACCCACAAGAAAAGACAGGCAACCCAATATTCTGCACACAAAGATCCATCTACTTCATACTTCGAAAAAAATTATCTGCCCTGAAGTGTCGCCATATCCAAAAATTAGTATAATGTTTTGTAATGCCGCAAACCCTACAACAAAGAATTTCGAATTTTCACGCACGAGTATCCCAGCGATTTGACCGCAAGTTCTTCAAAAAGACATTCTAGCAGCATTCCTCGTGTACTTTGTTCCCGTAAAGTTTTGTTGGAATCCATCGAATAAATTTGAAGATATTGTCGCTAAAACATCCGAGAGTTCGATGTAGAGCCATCTATTCTATACTAATATTTGTGACTATCATTTGTCTATTTGTGGTTAGCGCTTACACTATAGGGCTGTTCAGGGAGTGAAATTTGGTGTATAGGGGTAGCTTGAACTGGACTGGCTTGGTTCTTTAACGTCTGCTTCCACTGAAGTGATATCGCGGACAAGAATTAGGAGAGCCGAAGCTTCTTGTGCATTAAAATATGATTTTGCAATCGTACAATTTATGGCCTCAGGCCATGGAGTCGTTTAATGGGTAGCTCGGACCGGGGAGTAACATAGGCCTAGAAGACTAATTAATCTTGTCAACGTATGATGGCCATGGCATCAACGTTGTAGGAGAGGATACATTTGGAACGAGACAGATCGTTTTCACGAAAAGTGCACAATGCGCTAAACAGAGATGTAACAAAAGTTCTTTACAGCAATCAAAATTGCCAGCTGCACAACATGAAAACATAAACTAAAATATGTTAATAATACTGTTAGTTCACTGCCATTCTTAAATTATTTTAGTATACGTGTTCTTGAATACCAAGCAACAGTGTCGGAGATGTACTCCGGACCCACAATAACACACCCACATATTCTGCCTCTCACGTGCAAACCAAGATGCAGAATGAGACATAGCTGACACCGAGCTTGGGATAATAGAGTTAATTTTACAAATTCTTTCGTTTTTTTTATCAACTGGAAGTGAGTAAATATAAGCCCGATTATCCAGCACACATGTATTGTTAGAAGCGACAGGCGAAATAAATGACTAATCTAAATCATTCCCTTTGCGATGACTTTAGAAAGATGTAGTATTTTGTATTTTGAAAATAAATTTATAGCGGAAGGGGATACATTTATTATTGTCATTTTCATTGTATTATAAAGCCTGACATTAAAGTCCCTTTAAGTAATGTACTTATACATTCCAGAGATATCCTATTTGTAATTCATTATTTTCTGTGACTATGCTAGTAAGTTATATCAAGCTAATGTAATATCAATATTTATAGGAAGTTGTGTGGACCTTTTTACTTGACATTGTCTGTGGTTGTTTTTTGCGAGTTGCTCATGTATAAATAGAAGAGTTTGATACAGAATAAACTAAAAAGACACAGCTCACCAAATATTCCTATGAGCTTTTTCTATGTAGTTTGTAAATATTGTATAATTTTTTCACAGAAGTAAGAAAGATTTTTAAATTCTAGCACAAAAGCCCATGGACCTGAGATACACGGCTGTACATAAAGCAGCATGTATACTTAAAGGGGCATCATTTTTGCAGTTATTCTTTAATATTGATTTTCTTTCACCGGCATGTTGCCGGAACACATGGGAATATAGGACACAGCTCACCAAATATTCCTACGCGAAAGTTATTTTTAGTTTTTATCTCCCATTCCCCATTTCCCCTTTTTTGCATTGCGATTTTTGTTGACTTTTTGGTGTAAATCGAATAAAAGGGGTTGAAAATACATTTTCTGTCAGGTTTTGGTGAATATCCATGATTTTGAGGCAGAATGATACGAGTTTAGAGGTTGGTTATCGGTTATCTTGAAATGTAGGGCGGAAAACTGTATGTTTTCTAGTCTTTACTTCCAGTTTGTGTATTTCAAGTATTCCATGATGAACCTCATACGTACTTTTGAGCAAGATGTTGCCACATGTTACTCCATCTATGGTAGAAAGCGTTCTACCCAACGAAAATTTGGGAAAAAGTTAGAGCCGGTCTAAGATACGAGAATTAACATTAAAGTTAATGGGGAAATCATTGGTAATCTATCGCAAAATCAGATCAAGCATCAATTAATAACTATCAACACGAAGCCAACAGTGATTTATATAAACAATTTTAGATTAGATAGTAGTTGTATGATTTTATATATGATAGTATTATGAAACTGATTAACTGCATAATTTTACGCACGAATAAACAATACGAAGGGTCAGACCGCTCCGACCCATGCTTTCCCTGGTTATGCTATCAGGGTTTCAATGTCAACGCTGCCAATCAGTAATTATAGAATATACAGAAGTTGCCTTATTCTTTTCTTGATGTAAATTTGGTAGTCAAATGGTTTAAATATGGAAGGCGACAAGCTCTATTAACTAAATTTATTTTATTTTTTTTATTACATCTAACATATAGAGGTCGGACACTGAACTGTGTTAATTTGACCAATACCTTCAAGCCAGTGGGATGTAAAGGATTTATAGGATTATTCTTTAACAAGGTATCCTACTAGAAAACCCCCCAATAAACATCAACGCTGATTGGTTAATCAAATGTCTGACGTCATAGGGTCTAAAGCTGCTCGTATGGCACCTGACGAGACCTCCCACTACAACTGGTCAGATTTTCATATAGCAGAGGCAATCGAAAGTATAAAAAGACACGAAACGAAATATTGATCTGTATCAAAAGTCTTGCCGAGCTTGACCAAAGTCAATATATTTGGAGCTTTTCTAAGGATTTGTCTAAGAAAAGGCACATGACTAAATTTGCAATATGTTACATATTAAAACAGTTTGTGATAGTCTTATTTCCATGTATCTCATTTTGGCGCAAAGTTATCGGTATGGTATCAGTGGTGTAGCTATCATTTCTGAGCAGTTATTGATAAATACAACAGTGCTCCTTTTTATACAATAAATGATTTGCTGGTTTTATAACATATTATATTATATCAACCGATTAGTTAGAAACTTGCGAATTTTTTTGTGTCTTAAAGTTACAATTTCATATGTTAAGTTATATTTTTAAAATGTATTAAAATAAAGCCCTAAAATAGATAGTATCTATAAACAGCCCTACCTTGTTAAAGAATAATCCTATAAATCCTTTACATCCCACTTCTACCTCGTTGCCTATGGCAACCTTTGATAAAACTGTCCTGTTTATTTCCAATACAGGCATAAGAGTATCCGTGTATCAGAAATGAACAGTACGCTATCCAGAAAGAGTACTGTTCATTTCAGACAAACGACCACTTTTATACAAGCATTGAAAATAAGCAGGATGAAAACAAACGATAAGAAAGTCATAAATTTTATTACAAATAAATTTCAACGGACGAACCATCCGCCGATTCACACTTCACCAGGATTGACCCACGTTGTACAGTGTCCTTTACATTACATTTAATATAATTGCAGTCCTCTACACCAGTGACAAGTTGTTTTGAGGATGTGGTTGGCTCTTTGTTCACAGACAACGTCAAGACACGACTCGATAATAAATACTATTTTTCACATTTCGCTTCACAATACTCGATAGAAATGTGATGTAAGTGAGTTATTGGCACCTTTCCTCGGTGTATCGGTGAAGATCGGGACAGTTTTGGTCGGTGGCCGCCTAGATCGGCTCCGCCTCGGCTATGCCCCTCGACCAAAACTGTCCTGATCTTCACCGATACACCGAGGAAAGTGTGCTAATAACTACTACATAATTCACTATTGCCAGTTGAGAAATTGGCAAAAATATCATTTTCAACTTCAAATTCAAACGTTTGAAGATAGCTATTCCGTGGTGGGGAATAGGAAAACAAGGGCGGTAATTGGGAGGTAATTGTGTTATTTCCGGTGTGAAGATTTTTAAGTGTGAGAAAGATAACCTATGATCGTATAATAGTGAGTTGACAACCTATTGAGCAAAAGACATAGAAATAATTATGTTTTGGCTTTCTTAAAAAAATGAAATTTAAACTTTAACGGTCGAACAAAGCATAACGGTGAGGCGATCGCATTGAAATAGCAATGACAAAGAGTCAAAGACCAGATATCCGAGCTATATAAAACTAGGATGAACTCTGATAATGGTTACTTAGCCCACGGAAATGTTGGTTACTGACCCACTCCAACGTCTTCCTACTGCAGAGAGTTTAAAGGATAATATTGGTATTAGCAATTATCACATATGTGATAGAACTGGTTAAACACGTCCAAATATTATTTGAAAATAAAGATCACTGCTATGATAGATGCGTAACGAAGATTTGAAGAATCGGAAGTGACGAAAGCAAACGGAAAACACCAGTTATTCTTCCACTGACTTCAATGTTAATTCTGGTCTCTTTGTCCGGCTCCAACTTTTCACTAAATTTTCGTTGGGCTGAATGTTTTTCACTACAGACAGAGAAACAAATGGTCATGTCTTTGCACCAAAATTTGTATGAGGTTGACCACCAAATTTTGAGTTACACAACCTTGAAGTAAAATGCTAAAAAGCATGTAACTATTCGCCGTACATATCACCGTTAAGAACCTGTTAACTCTGTTATCCTTCCGCATCTATATCATGAATATTTACTAAAACCTTGTAGAGAGTGTTAATTCAAACCCCATTCTAGACCAAAAAACCCCAACAAAAATGGGCATGCAAAAGGGGAGAAAAGAGACAAAGGGAATTGCTATAAATAAACGAACTACAATTTGTCTCCTATATAACAGAATGAAGTAACGATTAACAGATACACGGGCGAATTTCTGCTCACTGATAATTCGTTCGAAGACCAAAAGTTGTTATATGAGACTGTGAAAAGAAATCTGATAATTCAAAAAATAATTGAATGTCACTAGATAAGATAAAACGAGAAAAATAGAAATAGCCCCTACATTCCTTTTTAATCATTCTGTACTTAATAAAAACATGGTATTGCACGGACGTTTCCTATTTGTTTCGATTTCTTTTATCTATAAACACCTACACCAAATTTAAACATTCTAACTTGATTAGAAGTAGAGTTATTGTTTCCCAGACAGAATGACAGACCCATTTACTAGTCTTCTGCTTTCTTTGAAAGGGGGTGGGTCGGGGTAAAAAGTAAATATATTAGACGAACATAACCCCCCATCTGTTAGCTGCAACCGTTAAATCATTTTACGCCCACATTTAACCATTGCTTGCTTATTTCAAATCCCACTCTGGCAAAATGTAGGGTAAACTCTCTAGGGAGAATACAAAAACCCATTCCCATTTTGAACTTTTCTTTACACAAAACATATATTTCCTCCTTGATTGAATGTTCCTAATAAAATTCAGGACAGACGTCATTTACTGTGCACTTATTCTTCATTCCGTAACACCAACTTCCTGTTACACGCGACCTGTTAGATATTTATGAAGTCTAACACACAAACCAAACTCAATTAATGGATATTGAGATACAGCACACGTAACGTGCGTGGGTTCTTCTTACAGCCGGTCAATTCCAAGTAATTTAAGCTGTAATAATTTCTATGTCAACTTTTAACGAATGTAAATAAAGCAGGGTTGAACATCGTTTGCTAGTTTAAGATCGTCTGATATAAAAGCATGGTGTCTGCCATTAAGAAGAGCGATCAATAAGCTATCAGTTGTCTCGATTATGTATACACGTATAAAAACTTGACATTGATTCTGCTGTTTCCATGTTTTTTCTATTGTTTTGACTTTGGTTATGTATAATTAATATTTCCGGTCTTTTGTTTAAGGTTTCTGATTCATAATATATCAAATTAGCTTTGGATCAATTTTGACATGGAATTGAAAGCAAGCTTGTAAAGAGAACAATGCTGTATTGCTTAATGGATATTAGAAATGATTCTACTTATGAAATCAAAAGAAATATTGATATAATATTAATAAAATGAAATGAGGTTTAATATCCTACTTTTCTCATTCATCCGGCCTAATGGAGACGGGCTTCTGCTATGCAGTGCGCTATAAGGGAAATTATGTAATGATATGAAATGAAATGGGATTTAACGACCTACTGTTCTGCTCCGAACTGGGCGAATGAAGACGGGTAAACGCCATACAGTGTGCTATGAGGGAAATTTTGCCCGGGCAGCGGCACTATCGCCTACTCTTATATCGAATTCCAACTGCCAAAGAATTTTTTACTTACGTGCATTTCAATATATACACGGGACCTAGGTTTTTCGTCTCATCCGAAGGACTAGACAGCTGTCCTTGTCAGGCCCTCCGCCCTGTATCACTGACAAGGGAAAACCACGCCGGAAAATCTGGATGAACATTTTTTCGGGATGCAGGGATCGAACACCCGACCTCCAAGCTAGCGAGCCAGCGGGAAATTATGTCAGGACAACGGCGCTACGACAGACTTAAAAAGAATTCCATCTGTCAAGTGTTCTTTAACGTGTACACGGGACCTCGTTTTTTGTCCCATCCGAACGATTAGACACTATTCTTTACCAGGCCCTCCGTCCAGCACCACTGACAAGTCGGAACCACGCCGGAAAATCCCGAGGTACTCTCTCGGCCAACACCGGGATCGGCTCCCATAACATTAACAAGTGGACATCTATCAAATAGTTATATCCCATTAGACGCTTAGATATATTGTTTATAATGAGATATAGAAAGCAATACATTTTTGATAAATACTACCACCTAATGTACTGTTTAAAACTATTAGAAGCACTTCTCGACATTCGAGTATCAAGCCGCAGGGCTAAAGACAGCAGCTGTAACACCCAGTATTATAATGCCATCATGTACAAAATCCTGAAATCAATACTTTATATATTGTACGTTAACACAAAATTGTATTTATTTTAGCCCCAAATAATGCAGTTTTTATATGCTTGATATGATTTATGGCTATTAGTCTGAAATGTTTCATTTCTATACGAGTAATTCACAAATACAACTCGCCGGCAATATATCAAATAAAAAATTAATATAACACGAACTTCTACATCATGTTTATAAGTCGATATTACATTTTATCACCCAATAATACATTCTACAGTAGATATCGCTTGTGTGATATATTTCATAATCTACTGCGATATCTACTTAGGAGATATCGCTTTACATGAATTTGATTGGTCAGTTGAAAAGGAACTACTTTTTTTTATTTTCAAAGAACAGTTCATTTCTCATTAAAAGTAACTGTTTTTTTAAAAAAAAAAAAAAATGAACTATTGTCATTCAATTGACCTTGATGGAAACACTGGGCCAATATAAAGGACTTTGCAATAGTTGAATTGCTGTCAAAAAATGATGTATCACTACGCCATAATGTTCAGTAAAAGTGAAATCTACAGCAAAGAATTATATTTATCTATTTGTGCATGTAAGAAGAGATTGGGTGATAAATAAAATCTCCTACTCGTCTTTTTTTGATATCAAAAAATATCAACACAAGTTCATAAAGTAACAAAAAACGAGGCTCTGCCGATTTTTTTTTTACTTTATCAACGAGTGGTAGGAGATTCTCTATATGTTACATTTACCACAGTCAGATCACACATCTGTTACTAAAATATACCGTTATTATAAACCTCACCCTACTCCACCCCCGTTAACCCCCTCTGCTAAAGACCCCGACGCGCAAACGAATAAATGAAATAAAATTGAACCATATGGTAGTCCAAAAATGACCCAGTTTGTGTCATGTGGACGTTACCTCATTCCCCCTTTCCATAGGCACCTAGGGTGGTTCGCAGGTACTCACCGATGCATCCACTAACCTACATGGATATTCACCCGATTATGATGATTATCAGCGAAGGTACACCCGAGCTTTCCCTGATGCCCAATAAGTGTCATTTCTCATGGGACTACTCAGTTTGTTTTGGCAAAAATATCGGAATCATTCGGGAGCCATCGGGAGAAAATTTGTTTATTTCCACATCGCCGATGATTTTTACCCAGTGGGACCTAAACATTAGTTACCTCGATTATCCAAGTTCTTCGTAAATTTTGGCGTAGACAATCATTTTTGTGGATTAGATAGTTAGTTAGCGAAAAACAAGTACACACAACTTCAATATCTTTCTAGCAATACCCCTTTAATATTCAAAGATAACGTCTGTAATTATAGAATCTGTCTTATATCTTACTTAAATCAAGATAATTTAATACGACATATTCATTACATATGATGATATAAGATCTCCATTAAAAAATATAATTCTAACAATTATACCAAAGCAACCGTCCTGGGAATTTCAATGTATTTCTTCTTATAGTGAGTGGTGTTCAATATTCCTGAAGGTTGGCTTCTGATACTTGAGCTTTTGAAGTAGTGTGTCTATTCTTCCCATTCAATCAAATATATCCCAAGTACAGCCCTTCCCTTCCCTGGACAGTGATTTAAGGTATTAAAAACGGTGAAAGTATTGTTCGTCTCCAAACAGTATTGTTAAAATTGTATCCGATTGATAGCCTTGTTTGTCACGCAATAAGTTTTTCTGCAATATTCTTCTATGCCTGGTTAATTGGGCATAATAAAAGCCTGAAGTCATGACGTAACGTTATGTAAACATATCTGGTCCAATTTGGAGCTCTGTTTAAATTGTATTGATATTGTTATGCAGTTACCTATTGGTTGTTAATCGGACTATTAACCAGTACTAATTTGGAACAGAAATTTGCTTCCATTACAGCGGTGTTAAGTAGGATTAGGTCTAATCAAACGAAACACAGCGAGGAGTATGGTGGTGTTCTTGATATAGACATAATAGAAGCGTATTCAAAGCAATATCAAGGTGTATATAAATCCTGAAGTAATTTGTCAGAAGGAAGAAAATGTTAGACACGCGCTTTGGGGGCTTTTTGATGACAAAAGCTTGTACACATCAAAACTCAAATACCTTACACATTCCTTATTTTACATTAATACACTGAAATCTATTAAAACTTATTTTTGTAGCTTTTAGGTGAGGTACACAAATAATTGAAAACACTTTTTAAATAAGAATAAAGACTTTTTTTTCAAAATTAGATACACCTGCAGAGAAAATAAATCTATATATTGTTCTTTGTGAAGCTTTGGCATTTTGTTCCGTTCCATCCGTATGTGTTGACATAAAAATATAATTACATAAATGTATTTTTTACAATTACAACCAATGTAAGTATATAATGTCAATTCTATATAAGTACATGTGTCACAAGATTAAATTTTATAGATTCCATTCCCACTCTGTATATAATAAATTGTCTAAATTAGTTTGATTGGAAGATTATCTTGAGCAATGGCAGATGTCGTGTACGGGCAAGGTATGTTTAATCTTTCTAGAACACCCGATACAACTTCTTGACAAGTTGATTCAGGTAACAACATTTTGGTGTGCTTGTGTATGTTATAAATGTTCGAATGAGAAGTAAAACACAGGCACCTTTTACACGATGGCGTGCATGTAAAATAAATACTGACACCGCAACGCGGGCCAAATGTCCTTCATAGCACACTGCATTTTATTCGTTGAAGGAGGGGGGTTGGATGACCGAATGGTTAGCACGTGCGTGCTGTATCATAAGGCCTGTCATTTAGTCAACTGGCGTGGTTTCGAATCCCCGGTTGTACGTGACAAGGTGTAGGGTCGCCGGTCCAACCTCGTGGGTTTTCTCCGGGTCCTCCGGTTTATAAAGACCCCTACGCGCAAGCGAATTATTGAAATAAAATTGAACCATGTGTTAGTCCCGAAATGACCTAGTTTGTGTTGAGTGGACGTTAAACCCCATTTCTCTCTCTCTCTCTCTCCCTCTCGTTGAAGGAAATGACCTGGTTTGTGTTGAGTGGACGTTAAACCCCAGTTCTCTCTCTCTCTCGCTCTCTCTCTCTCTCTCTCTCTCGTTGAAGGAACACAATTGGTAAGCAATATCACAAATTGTAAAATAGAATAACAAATATGACCATTTATGCCACAAATTATCTTTAATAGTTCGGTACAAGATATTATATTATTCTTCAGCACTATGTTCAAGAATGCCGCCCCAAGTCAATACTAAATGAATTCAACTTCTTCAAATACTTCTAATTTATTGTTAATTTAAAGATTACATACGTCTCGGGGACAAACTATAGAATGTTAACTCAATTCGCCACAAGACAATCCCTAAAATTACATAATGATGAAAAAACTAGCAACCACCGACTGAATAAGAAAGTAATTGTTTTTAGTTCCAGCGGTTAAGTCACCCGAGCTCTAATCTTAAAGGGGGGGTTGGGATGGCCTAGTGGTCTAGAGTGCCACGCTTCGACCTCTGGCTGGCCGGTCACCTCTGGCTTGCGGCTGTGGTTTCGAGCCCTGGTGTGAGCGTATGTGGCATGGAGATAGGGGCGCCTTCTCAACCTCGTGGGTTTCCTCCGGGCACTCCGGTTTCCTCCCACTGCTAAAGACCTCTACGCGCAAGCGAATTATTGAAATAAAATTAAACCATATGTTAGTCCCGAAATGACCTAGTTGTGTCGAGTGGACGTTAAACCCCATTTCTCTCTCTCTCTCTAATCTTAAAGATAAAGAAGAAAAGAGACGATTTCTGAACCCGAGTTTACACTGGTGTATCAACTTCTAGTAGAATCTCTTAAGACTATTGAATATTGCCACTAGGGGGAAGAAAGTGTGTGAAGGCAATGTTTGTCGACATAAACACACTGTTTTAGAAAGGATCTACTCTGATCTCACGTGTCTCTGATCTAGTTAAAGCCATTCTACCAAAACGACACGAAACCTAGTTCTCGGTTCCAATTTTTAGAATAATACATGAAAGTGGACAATTCGTTCCCTAATGGAAATGTGTTAATTAAAGAGAACTAAACCGCATCGAAGATTCAGCTTCATCAAGGAAACATTTGAACTATATAATAGATAGTATTCCTAATGACACCAACTATATAACAGATGGTTTTCCTAATGAAACCTTGAGTCAACTGGCGGGGTTTTGATTCCCCGGTTGTACGTGACAAGGAGTAGGGTCGCCTGTCCAACCTCGTGGGTTTTCTCCGGGTCCTCCAGTTTCCCCCCACTGCTAAAGACCCCTACGCGCAAGCGAATTATTGAAATAAAATTGAACCATGTGTTAGTCCCGAAATGACCTAGTTTGTGTGAGTGGACGTTAAACCCCATTTCTCTCTCTCTCTCTCTCTCTCTCTCTCTCTCTCCTAATGAAACCAACTATATAACGGATGCTATTCCTAATGAAAACCAACTACATAACAGATGGTGTTTCTAATGAAAATCAATTATATAATTGGTGGTTTTCCTAATGAAAACCAACTACCCAACAGAGGTTGCTAATTCAAATCGATTAAATAATTGGTGGTTTTCCAAATAAAAACCATCTACCTAACAGATGGTGTTGCAAATGAAAATCGACTATTTAATTGGTGGTTTTCCAAATGAAAATCAACTACATAACAGATGGTGTTGCTAATGAAATCGGTTATAGAACTGGTGGTAAATGAAAACCAAACTATATAATAGATTAATGAAAACCAAATATATGACAGATGGTATACCTAATGTAAACCAAACTATATAATAGATAATATTCCTAATGAAAACCAACTATATAACTTGTGGTATTCCTAATGATATGTGATATGTCGTACAAGCAAGTTGTACTAAAATCTTATCCTGTGACTTTTACAAAACCACCCCTTTAATAACGTACACCACACATTCAGTCCACACTCTCTGGTCACTGCCCCCCCCCCCCACCTGGCACCCACTACCCGGCACTGCTATAAAATCAGTGGTTTTACCAGACTAACAGTAATATATATATGTGTGTGTGTGTGTGGGTGTGTGTGTTGGGGGGGGGGGGGGGTATGGTAATGTGTAGCCGAGCTTGGGTAGTATTGCACATAGTTTGGAACATTATGAGAGGTAAACGTATTTCTTAACCTTGTTAAAATCATCTTCATAATATAATGGGAAGTGGAAAAAAAGTTTACAGACCAGTAAAACGATAACTATCTTCTCTCGAAAATAAAGGTTACTTCAATACCCAACTGATCGGAAAGCAACGGCTATTAGTCTGATCTGTGAGATACAATATGTAACGTTTCGATAAGATGCCAATTCATCTTTCTTCACTCATCAGTAGAAAAAAGTCCCAATCAGAATCTACATCGTTTAATGCTGACGATTGTACCATTATTGACCTTTAATACATCCACCGTTTTAGTGTTCTCTTAATTTTTGGACGTAGAATTACGGGAACAAACCTTTCAGAATGGTCGAAATGCTATTACCCTATCTCTCTAAGAGAGTGAAATGCAAACACGAACTCACTAAACGTTAATGCACCCATCCCCTCCGTTTTCTCTTAATTTTCGAATGAATTATGGGAATGAGCTATTCAGAAGAATGGACACGCCATTACCCCTAATCTCTCGAGGGAGAAAGTCAAATACAAACACAAACTCATTTACATTTTGAATTCCGGTTACGTATGATATTATTTATTTTTGCCCCCCCCCCACCAAACCCCCTTGCACCATCTTCATATCTGTTGATTGTTCTTTTTTCTAATACCTATTTGGTCAGATATCTGCTAATCTCCCCAGATGGAAAACGCAAACAAGAAATGATTATCATTTTGAAACTGGTATTTCGTTGGCGTATATTTTGATCGAATGCTTCTAATAAGTATGACGTTAAACCCCATTTCATTTAATTTCATCTCCTAATAAAATTCAATCTGAACGACAAACTCACCCTACCTGCAGAGAAGTGACTCTGACACAGTGAATAGCCATGATATCCATATGACGTTATCTAAACGTCACAGGTCATGAGGTCACATCAACAAACAAATGTAAATACCATCGTTATGATCATTATCAACATTACAAGACACACTGTTACATTGTAAACAATAGCCGTCTTGCAGCCTTTCGGACTGTATAATCCGTACAGAATGTCTTATCGCTTCTTCCAATGATTTTTCACAACAATAACATCATCTACAACTCTAGATTTGACGTCGGCATATTGGCACTATTTTGTGCTTCGGTCGTGTCTATTTCAGATATACACAGTCAATTCTGTTAATGTTTTTAGGGTGGGGATTGACTAAAAGTTAATTTATTTAAGTTCTCAACAAAAATTTAAAACTTTAACGCAATTTTAAAAAAATAGCCAAATTCTGGCTGGGATTACTGAGCAAAATGGCCACTCACTGTATACGTGCGAAAAAAAAGCCAGCTACCATTTAATTTTCGTACGTTAGTTACGTACGAATAAAATTCTGACAAGTGCTGAGTACTAATTCGTCACTTAATAACACCAGTTTACTGTTACATTAGGCGTGCCGGTGAGCCTATTGACACACCTAAACTTAATTAATGGATATTGGGATATTATACACACAGCGTACGTGGGTTCTTCTAACAGTTGTAAATAAAACAGGGTTGAACATCGTTTGCCAGTTTAAGATCGTCTGATATGAAAGCATGGTGTCTGCCATGAAGAAAAACGATCAATAAGCTATCAGTTGTCTCGATTATGTATACACGTATAAAAACTTGACATTGATTCTGCTGTTTTCATGTTTTTTCTATTGTTTTGGTTATGTATAATTAATATTTACGATCTTTTTTAATGTTTACGAAATAGTTCTGGATCATTTTACAGCGGGATTTATTTGCGAGAACAATGGAGTTTTGTGTTATTGAAATTATACCAGTTATTGCCTCAAATGCACACAATACACATTTAAAACAGGTAGAATATTGCAAAGGTAGCGCAATCAACATTAATATTTTCATTAGAACAAGATTGAAACAATCATTTAAATTAAGATATAAAGATAGGTTGCCAGGACCACGCCAGCTAAGTCGTCCGCAGTCCACAAGACAAAGTCTTTAGACGGTATAATATGAAGTTCAACAGGTGTCGTCTTTTCAGTAATTTAAATAATGCATGCAGATCAGGTGACAACGTTTGCACAATTTGGACAAATTCAGAAGGCATTTTCTTTGATAATGCTTTCTCTGAAAACGGTATTGTTCCAAAAGTTCAGATTCAAGGTCGAATTTATATGTTGTTTATGGAGACATCAAAGACACCATTATTTATTCATTAGATCCTCAGATATGGACCTTTTGACATTGACAGCAGCGAAGCTTTTATTATTTTTTGACATTTTCAACAACAATATTAAAGGAACCGTTCATGCCATTGAACAGAAATTAGAAATTTGCATTCTGAAACATGACCTTCAATTTGAGTAGATACAAAATGACATGACGTGTTAGATAAAATAATAGATTTTTAATGGTATATACATTTATTTCTAAGTAAGAAATAAAATATTGTTACACTCCACACTTTCTTAATAAAAGATAAGAGGTATCGAGTTTTCCAGAAAGAAAAAAAAGCATACCCTGTCTCGCTCAAAATACTTGTCATTACTTTAAACTAATTTTAGCTAACAATTTGATTACACTAAATTAACATCTTTGATACATGTACAGACTTTGGCCAATCTTAGACAAAAACAAATATAAACATGACAGATTTATTACATATATTAATATATAATGTTACTATTAAATATCTAACACAATTAAATGCTGTAAAGTCAACAAAGCATGGTAATTTTCAGTATTTTACTATGCCGAGCGTACACACAAAATAACCGGTTAAAAGTTTGCACAGGTAGTAGATTTACATGTACACCGAAATAGGGTTTAACGTCCAACTCTTCCACACTGACTGGGATAATGAATTCGGTAAATGCACACCAATACAAGCATAATGTTTAGTGGCATAACACACAAGTGTTAATAAACAAATATAACAATTCAGTATGGACGCAAAGATTGGTGCTTACTGCTTAGTGATGTAAATGAAATGAAATGAAATGGAGTTTAACGTCCTACTGTTCTGCTCCTAAACTGGGCTAATGAAGACGGGCATACGCCATACAGTGTGCTATGAGGGAAATTTTGCCCGGGCAGCGGCGCTACGGCCTACTCTTATATCGAATTCCATCTGCCAAGGGATCTTTTACGTGCACGCCAATATGTACACGGGACCTCGGTTTTTTCGTCCCTCCGAACGACTAGACAGCTGTCCTTGTCAGGCCCTCCGTCCTGCATCACTGACAAGGGGAAACCACGCCGGAAAATCTGGATGAACTTTCTCGACCAATGCAGGGATCGAAGCTTAGTGATGTAACATGCCAGTAGCAGTACAACGATTCATGTGTATAACGAATTCATATCAATGCAAAGATCCATGTTTAGCGGAACAACGAATCAGTATCTATGCAAATAATCATACTTAGCTTTATGCCAAATCCATATCAATGCTGAGATATAAGCTAAGTGATATACCAAATAAATATCAATGCTATAACACTATTTTAGTGATATACCAAATCCATGTCAATACTAAGTTACGATTAGTGATATGACAAATCCATTTTAAAGAAAGATATATTTAGTGGTAAATAATCAGTTTTGTGTAAATCTATTTGTTGTTTAGAAGCACATGCGCGTGTGTTTGTTTTATCCATAGTGTAAACATATTTGACAATCGATATTCCTTCAAAATGCCAGGTTATATCATATTCATTTAGTTAGTTGGGAATTGGGCATGGTATAGGATAGGATAGTGACAGGGTATAGGACAAGGCTTTGGTAGGATATTAGATAGGGATAGGAAATAGAATTAGGCATTGGGTATGATAATGCATAGGATAGGAATAGGACATGGGATGGGGTATGGGATAGGTTATCGGATGGGGTATGGGATAGGTTATCGGGTGGGGTATTGGATAGGTTTAGCACCCATGGTGTTATTTTACGTTGTAAGTTTACATCTTTAATCTTATTTGTTGGACCCTGTATTTAAACTAATTGGCTGGTGACTCTAATTGTGGTCATTGATTTGGTATTACGACAATTTGACCCTTAATTCTAACCAGTTAACCGCATTAAGCACCAATTAGCACCCGATTAATATCAGTGGTCTCAACCCCTGTGGCTGAAACGTCGGTTTACCGAAACATCACGCCATTTTAATGATGGTGTGCGTGAAGCTGTGTATGGTGGATACTGGACACCGCTTCTCACGGACAGGGGCGACGATTGTGAAATATGTAACGACAAAACCATCATTATACTGAAATACAGCATCATAAATCATCTGCTTTAAAAGAAGAATCCCAAATTACTGTTTCTCAAAATTGTGATCTTTATAGTTTCATGCATTGATCTACAGGAAGGCGACTTTATGGAACGATGACATTTGTCAAGTTTTGTATTGTATGCGTAGGTATAAGAATTCAATTATGCATGTGTAACTAGATTAAATTTTATAGATTACCTTGCCTCTATAAAAAGAATTAAAGATTGTGTAATTCTTGTTTTCTTGATATTAGATTTAGGAATTGCTCAAAGATCCATTAGACTTTTCAAACACGTTTATTTACTGCCACTTAGTCTTTACCGTTTATATTTATACGAAATTCCAGACCTTAATGTCTTAAGTTTCGCTTTCAGCTATGTAAACGTATGGTTTTGAAATGCCAACCTGTAAGTATTCACTATAGTCTATTCTACTTGATCAAGTTGTTAACTCCACTGAACAGGTTAACTTCAAGTCAAACATAATACGCAGCGCAAAGAAAAGGTTGAAATCTACAACAACAGACTGTAGTCAAGAAAACCATGATCTCTGAAAACAGTGGAGGATTAAGGAAGTTTCTTGGAAACTTGTAAATTTCAACTGTTGTAGCTGTTAAAATTGCTTGTTATATTCGGGTCCTATACATTTGCCGCAAGATCTCCGTTGAAAAAAAGATTTTTCACCCCACCCCCTCCACTCCACCAGATCATACATCCTGCCCCCCCCCCCACTTGCCTCTTCCACCTGACCAAATATCCTGCGCCTTCCACTGTCTGAAATGCAACCACACGTTTTGTACAGGATTTAGTTCCAGCGCAAACCCCGATTTGGAGAAGGATCTGTATTGGTCATAAACATCGAAATTATAGCTCTGTAGAGATCGGTCGCTGTTTAATTATAATTGATCAAAACTAAACTAAAAAAGAATTCACGACTGTTAATGTCAATAATATTCCTGACAGTGTGAAAAAACATATTTGTATATTTCTTCTCAAACATAAATTATTACTCATGTTCAGCAGCTGTGTACCTTGTTGATTAATGAATAACTACCGAATACAGAGCCAAGTCAATGCTAAATGAATTACACTACTTCGAATACCTGTAATGTTCTCTTAATTTAAAGATTAAATATGTCTCGGGGAGAAAACTATACAAATGTTAACTCAATTGACTTGCAGAAAATCACTAAAATTACATAATAACAGAAAATAACTTGCAACCACTGGCTGAACATACAAAAAAAAAAAAATGTTTTTGTGTTCTAAAGGTTAGGTCACCTTAGCTCTGTAGATAAAGAAGAGAAAAAAATGTTTTCTACACCAATGTTTACACTGGTGCGTGAATTTCTAATAGAATCTCTTAAGACTATTGAATATTGCCACTAGGAGAAGAAATGGCGTGTAAAAGCAATGTTTGTCGACATAAACACACAGTTTTAGATAGAATCTCCCCGTGATCTCTGATCTAGTTAAAGCCATTCTATCAGCACTGCACGGAAAGTTGATCACTGGTTCCATTCTGTAGAATAATTCGTGAAAATGGAAACTGGTTCCTTAATACCAGAAATGAAATAATTAACGACGACTGACCCGCATCGAATATTTAGCTTTGTTGGCAAACTCAGAAATAAATTTATTGACAAGGGGAGATGAGGCCGCAGAGAGAGAGAGAGAGAGAGAGAGAGAGATGGGGTTTAACGTCCACTCGAGACACAAACAAGGTCATTTCGGGACTAACACATGGTTCAATTTTATTTCAATAATTCGCTTGCGCGTAGGGGTCTTTAGCAGTGGGAGGAAACCGGGGGGCCGGAGAAAACCCACGAGGTTGGACAGGCCACACAGAGAGAAATACACAAATAAAACATAAATCATTAGTAATGTGAAATTCCCATATGAATGGAAAGTGGTCTAAGGTGTTCAAAAAAGGGTGAAGATACCCTGCATAGTACACAATGATGTTGTTAACAGCTAGTTTATGAAAAGTAGTAACAGGTGGCCAAGAAACATTAAGAACACCCCAAATAAATTTATAAGTATAGTTTTAGAAAAAAGATAACAAAGGTATCATAAGCCCCACAGCAGATCCGCCAACACGAAATATGCCCGAAGGCCGAAAAGCGCAATAATTGTAAGGTCAACTAACAGTAACAATGCTATTGTTTTGTTTGTTATTGATCGGAAATGCTGGAATGTACTGGATGGTCAGTTACCATTGTCTAGAAATGGTAAATGAAGAGGTCAACACCCGATAAAAATACTCAGATATATAAAGAACTAGAATGACTCGCATTTGCTAAAGTGTCTTGAACTCGATCCTACGCATTTGCCTACCCCCTCTCCACCCCACCACTACAAGTTATTAAAATGATACCCCATAAAACCTACACAATGATTTACTCATTCTGGCACTTCGAAAACTTTCATACGCGAATGACAATAGTCACCTAGGAATGTCTTGGGTTTTCGTCCCATTCGAATTTAGAACGGGATTTGCCATATTCTCTCACGTCGGGTGAATTATTGTCTAGCGTTCAGTGGCCTTATTGCCCGATCATCACCTCGTCAATGTACCGGCTACCGTTATATAATAACGTATCTACATATACATTAGTTGGTACACAATACATAAATAATAGCATAGTATTCAAGCTGTCTTTTCATTCTTTATTTGAACCACACTAACTTGATTGTGACATGCACACTTCTGACAGATAAAAAGAAGAATATTATGTTCTTTTGTTTACATCAGTCTCTTAACCTCTTAATTGGACAGTCTGGTTTTAGCTTTACTTGCAGTTTCGTATAGCCAAATTGCCCTGCCAGAACCAAAAGTTACAATAAACTTAGGAAACCAGGGTACCAAAATCGACTATGTTCATATATTTTACTCTGTGTGTGTGTGTGTGTGTGTGTATGTGTGGGATTGTATTTCATTAATTCACTTGCGTGTAGGGGTTGTTAGCAGCAGGGAGGAAACCGGAGAACCCGGAGGAAACCCGCGAGGTTGGACAGGCGACCCTACCCCTTGTCACGTACAAGCGGAGAATCAAAACCACGCTACCTGACTCAATGACGGACTTATGATGCACACACACGCGTTACCCATTCGGCCACCCAATTCCTCCAATCTACCGTGAGATAGTACCTATATGCTATAGTAAATACGAAAAGAATAGGATTTAAAGTCCACTTAACAAAATTTGGCCATCCATTTTAATAATATTTTGGAAATTTGACAGGCACCGCTATGCACTGCAGTGCACAGACGGCGTATTCAATCCACAAATTAATTGGAGACATATCTAATTTCTAAAAGACAAAACCACAACACAAAAGTCAAAACAACTCTACATCCATCCCAAAACAAATACATAACAAAGGAAACAAAAAGTGGAAAACGAGATTAAAAAAACAAACCCTTACCGTTCTGTGTCCCTCGTTTTGATTTAGAACGCATGCTTGAAGAATGACCGGAGATAAATGGATCTGTTGAACGGCCTCTTATGAGTTCATTTAGAGTTTAAACACAGTGTGTCCCTTAATTTACAAAACCATATATTAAGTCGTGTGTAACTACTTATATTAGTTCCGACACCACATCATTACATACCATCATCACCAATCTACTACATCTAGCTCATTCAATAAACCGTTATATCCGAATGGCGACTAACACATAAAGACAGTCGATAAACAAGATAATCAAAATTGTTCACATCTGAATATTTATTGGAATGATCTCGTAGCCTACTTCCAAATATTATAACTTCATTAAAAATGGCTATGCTATTACAAATTTCCAGCGACCTTCAGAAAAGAAACAGATCCCAGTATAACATTTTCAATGAATTCCTGTTCCTGCTTTAAGTGGCACTACAGCTTTTAAAAGAACAATAAAAAATATCTAATTCCTCTTGTTCACAAAGTATAACCCATTGACTTATTCCCACTTTAGATCCAAGTTCCTCAGTAACTCTAGAATCACAGAAACACGGCAGAGCTACTCCATTAAGTGGCGCATCGCAAATATCCAAAATTGACTGTTCCAACCACAAAACTCGATAACAAAATATAGTTTTGTTTTGTATCGGTTAGATAACTCGCCCCGACTCTGTTGCTTCTATCCAATATAAACAAGTAGTAGCGGAGTCGTCTGCGAATCCTCAGCGTCGCAGACGAACTGAAATGATTGATCAATAGAGATATATAGTCGATGGTTGCTGTTGGTGGCATTGCTCATGGCTTGAATTAGTCTAGTTGGTAGTTGCAAGCGACTTAATGAGACACGCTAATTATATTGTATTGTGTGAGGAACAGAACATATAAAGGTAACGAGAGGAGTAACAGAAAGAAAAGGAGAATCTTCAATCACTCTTGACTTGTCTGTTAGATATTGGATTTGAAATAATGAAACCAGCACCATTATACAAGTTAAAGCGATGCTTTCTTCAATACTTTAAAAGTACTAGAATAATTTCATTCTGGTAAAAATAACGGTATTTTGTAACGTTTGTTTGTTATTGTAAAGTGGGTATTTGTTTACATTACCCATTATTGGTACCCAGTTAGAAATAAGCCAAAAATGAAATTAAAAATAGGAAACAGATTTCTGCTTAATATTACAAGACAATACCCATATAAAGCGCGTCCCATTCTAAAACGAAACTGCAGAAAACAAATGTATCTCCATGGGAGCTTTAAAGTAACTGAAAAGTGGTATCGACGTATAGGACGATCAAGCCTAATGTCTTGTGCACAATAAACAGTTCTAACTTCAGTTTACTAAAAACTTAACATGCATTATATTTGTTATCAGGAATCTCATCCAAATCGTAATATACCGATTTTAAAGGAAATGTATTTTCTTAAAATGGATATCCTTCTTGCAATTTTTTTGTGATAGCATCATATGATTTTAGACGAACTTTGCTTTGAAATCGAAGTCCTTACTATGGCAGAAGAGTAAGACATTAAACCCTTTTTTATTGTATTTTATGTAATTATTTACTTTTTTGATTGTCTTTTCTGATCGTCTATATTTTATTTTATAAACGGGGGGTCACGGTGGCTAAGTGGATAAGACGCTGGCTCGATGGCCTGGAGGTCGGGTGTTCGATCCTTGCATTGACCGAGAAAGTTCATCCAGATTTTCCGGCGTGGTTCCCCCTTGTCAGTAATGCAGGACGGAGGGCCTGACAAGGACAGCTGTCTAGAGTTTGGGTGGGACGAAAAACCGAGGTCCCGTGTACACATTGGCGTGCACGTAAAAGATCTCTTGACAGTTGGAATACGATATAAGAAATGAAATGTGGTTTAACGTCCTACTGTTCTGCTCCTATACTGGGCTAATGAAGACGGGCATACGCCATACAGTGTGCTATGAGGGGAATTTTGCCCGGGCAGCGACACTATCGCCTACTCTTATATCGAATTCCAACTGCCAAGGGATCTTTTACGTGCGGAATACGATATAGGAGTAGGCCGTAGTGCCGCTGTCCGGGCAAAAGTTCCCCCATAGCACACTGTATGGCGTATGCCCGTCTTCATTAGCCCAGTTCGGAGCAGAATAGTAGGACGTTAAACCCCATTTCATTTCATTTATTTATAAACAATACTGATAGCATCTGGTCAATGTTCAGAATGAAAGACGGATACCATTCAGTCTGCACTTACAGATATTTTTTGTCAGGCATGTGCTTTAAAACTTTGTCTAGTTAAATTAATGACGTTAAGAAGAATATATGATATTTAACCAGCTCTCCAAGAACACATGAAGGAACTGTTTTTTATTGATTATAGCCAATATACAGGAAATATGATATCGTTAATCTATTCTGGGAATCCTCTGTATGGGGGAACAACATGATGATCGAGTACAATGGTTATATATTTGTCTTTAGAAATGGTATATCATAAAATAAGAATTTGACAAAAATAGATAATGAAAAAGGAATATGCTGAGAATTTGGGTCATATTACTTTATTTTGAGTGGAGTTGTCGCTGGTTTATCTCGTTATAGTTTATATTTTCTCACTGCTTGATAACGACAAAGGAAGTCTAGTTGAAACGTCGCTCATTAAAATGTCAACCTACTTTTAAAAAAAGTGATGGGAATATTGTATAGTAAGCATAACAAAATTGAATGTCGAAACTTTACTTAAGTCAGTTTGAGACTAACATGTGATAATTATTTATGTCCATGTGGATCCCGAATGCGTCATCCACGACATGTGAGAACCAAACTATATAGAAACTCCCGAAAATGTGGCATTTAGTCCTGTGAGAACCAAACTATATAGAAACTCCCGAAAATGTGACTTTTAGTCCTGTGAGAACCAAACTATATAGAAACTCCCGAAAATGTGACATTTAATCCTGTGAGAACCAAACTATATAGAAATTCCCGAAAATGTGACATTTAGTCCTTATAAGTCCAGTATCCCCACCGTAAAATCACGGCATATGTTGTACGTCACCGACATAATTAATTCTAAAGTTAAAGGGCGTAAAACATCTTCGAAATTACAAATATAAATTATTGGTCCATTTCAATCAATAGTTATGTTGTTATCTTACCGTGAAAATTTGGGCACGTATAGTACTATCGGACTTCTTTTCTTGTTGTGTTTGTTTCTTGGTAATTTTAACAAGACTACAGCATCAATGGTTTTACAACTTTACTGCTAAGCTGTAATAGCTTTGAAAGTTCCTCGTTCTCAATAATAATGGCTGCTAGGAATTTTTGAATGAGCTCTGGTCCAACTCGCTCTACCCCCTAATTTCTGCAGGTCTTCGATAAAATTGACGTTAATTTCCATCCCATATATGGAATAAACCTCTTTATTTCACACGACTAAAGGAGGAGACATTACCTTGTTTGGTCTACCAACCATAAGTCAATTGGGCGGCTCGCGTAGAAATTACAATGAAAGTTTTAAAAATTGTATGTATATATAGAATAATGTAAAATTATTATTTGTATTTGACCCATTTTCGCCCATTTTAGGTTAAAAGGACTTTATGACAACTAGGTCGCCTGTTATTCAGTAATATTTAGGTTTTTATCCAGACCATCAGGTATTGCATTGCCCCAGTAGCTGTTTGACCATTCCACCCCTGTATGTATATAGGTTCTAAATGTATCTGAATTACTAGCTTGTGGATGGTTATGGATAATGCAGTCTTACCGACGAAAACAGAAACGTTTTTGTGTACACATGTACGATCGTACTATGGACCAAGAACTGACCCTGGCCCATGTTGTTCAATGGAATTCAAAAATCTCATTCTCCAAATCGATGCGGAATTGTTCATGATGGCTATGTGGAGGTCGGGCGTTCGATCCCTGCATTGGCCGAAAAAGTTCATCCACATTTTCCGGCGTGGTTCCCCTTTTCATTGTTACAGGGCAGAGGGCCTGACAAGGACAGCTGTCTAGTCGTTCGGATGGGACGAAAAACCGAGGTTCCGTTTACACATTGGAAGACATGCAGCGTAGATTGGTTGTTATCGTAGCAACGGTACTTGACAAATGAGACTAAGCCTCAATTATCCATTTTATCTTTGAATTTGTAAAATCTTAGTTTATATAACATTTGAAGCTAAAGTAAGACATGCAATAGGCAGATTTATTTCTTTACAGAACGCATCTACTCAGACTACTAGCAGAAATGTTATAATTCTGTATTTTAAAATAGTATAATAATCGAAAAATTGAAATAGAACATTTGGCTGCTGGTGATCTGGACGAAGCAGAATAATTTTCATGTCTGAATAACACCGTCAAGAATTCTAATTACATTTCTTTTAAGACTTTTTCTCCAAGTGAATTTCTAAGTTGTCAATAATCGAATTGTTAACATTAAAGCCTTAGATTGTACAATTACTTTCAGATAGAAGAGAGAATCTAACGTGCGAGATGTTTAAATAATTAATTATGGCCAATACTAGATTTGATTAATTCTACTTAAATAACCTGGACGCGGTATTAATATTAACTCTTACAAACTCAACAAGAACAGGTGCTTCTGTCATATCTAAATTCGCGTGACCGGAATACACTGTCTGTATGAGTTGGATACAGACCACCCAGAAATTCATCAGTTTTGACGTCCCCCCATTTGCTTGCTGTGAATATAGTTCTTGCTGTATCTTGTCTGTCTATCCCCGACCTTTTTCCCCAAATGTGTATGCCGGATTTTGTTGACTTATTGGTGGACAGTCGAAGAAAAGAGCTAGGATTTACCATGTTTTTTTGTGAATAATCAGGATATTAAGACTGAGATAAGAGTTTGTTTACGTTGAAGTGTATGAAATAACATGGGATGGGATTTAACATACTACCTTTCTGCACCAAACGGGATAGTGAGGACGGAAACACCTCATAGTGTGTGCTATCGGAGGGAGAGAAGGGTTCTTTTAGGTTAACGCGCAACGTGTACACAGGGCCTTGGGTTTTCGTCCCATCCGGACGACTAGACACTGTTCCTAGTCAGGCCCACCGTCATGCAAAGGGCTTTAACGTCCACTCGACACAAACTAGGTCATTTCTGGACTAAAATATGATTCAATTTTATTTCAATGATTCCCTAGCGCATAGGTGTCTATAGCAGTGGGAGGAAACCGGGGGACTCTGAGAAAACCCACGAGGTTGGATAGGCGACCCTACTGCGTGTAGCGTACAAGCGGGGAATCGAAACCACACCACTTGACTCAATGCCAGACCTTTTGATCAAACGCACACGCGTAAACCATTTACCTCTAAAATAGAAGAAGAAAGTATGAATTCATATTTTTTGAATACAGTTATATATACGGCGGATGTTTACAGTATGCTACTTCCAATTTGTTTATCTCAAACATTGCATGGTCAACATAAGACACGCTCTGGGGCAACATATCGCCATCAAAGCGAAAATATGGCGAAAGTATGGACCCGGGCATAGAGACAAGAAAAGACACGGTGATAATATATGGACCAGCTCACCAATTATTCCTGCGCTCATTATTCCTACGAAACATGGGCGAAGGCTATTTTTAGTCTTCCTATAACTTTCCCCTTTCCCCTCTTTTGCATATCGATCCTTGTTGTGTTTTGGTGTAGAATCGAAGAAACGGTTTTGAATAGGTTTTTGTGAATATTCGTGATTTTGAGGGAGTGGGGGGATACGAGAGTTAAGAGGTTGGTTAGGTTGAAATCTGGTGCTGTAAATTGCATGTTTACTGGTCTCTACTTCGAACCCCATACGAACTTTTGGGCAAGAGGTTGTCACATGTTGCTCCATCTGTGGTAGAAAGCGTTCTACCCTACGAAATACGAAAATTTGGGAAAAATAGAGCCGGACTAAGAAACGTGAATTAACATTAAAGTAGCTAAGTCTTTAACTCAGTATGATGCACGATCTTCGACATTACAAACACAGCTTATTGGTCAGTTTAAATCAACATTGATGTTGCTATCTTACCGTGAAAAGATTGGCTTCTGGTATCCAATATTTAAGACACAGCGAAAATTTTAAACTTGGCACACGAGTGCCATTTGTAATGAAGTGACTGGGTGAATGAGGTTAAACATAACCCACAAGGAAAGACTACTGGAGTAGATTTTAATAACCATACGCCAAAGACTGCCATTTAATTTGCACCCTTCTCGTATTTCGCCGAACATTACTGATTAGAAATTACAGCAAAAACATCGTCGCGTATTTTCTGCTGATGTACAATGATTTTACGTCAATATCCAGGCAGTTGCTTGAATGTGGTAATCTTGCATTTAAGCCAACCAGAGTTATTTGCCCTATTATGAACACAGTATTGGCTTTCTTTTCTCATTGCATTTGTACAATAATATGTAAAATTTCTTGCGACAAACCATTGATGATTAGGTTCAAAATATCGTTTACCTTCATTTTGCTGTAAAAAAATAAACTGGGGTTTAACATCCTATTTTTCTGCATCAATCAGGTTTATGACGACGAACATTCGCCGTGCAGTATGCTATGCGGTAACTTTTATCCTAATCTTTTTTGGTTCCTAACGCCAGGGGTTCTTTAGTGTGCGCATCAGTGGTTACTATGGATCTAGGATTTTGGTCTTTCCGAACGACAAGAAATCGTCTTGGCCAACTCCGGGATAGAACAAGCGAAATATTGATTATTCTCTCGTTTCTTAAAGATACATTATGGGAGATAAGATAAAGAGATGGCAGTTCTCGCTATAATAGTTAACTACTAGACAGTGTAAAGGTAATTTGCTGAAAATTTCAGTCAAATTGATCCACTATGAGCCGAGAAAGAAGCCGGTGAAATTTTTGCATAGTCTCGGTTATCATTACTAAAATCATTAATATAAACAGCATAGTCTCGATTATCCACTTTTTTCTGATTTAATTATCTTTGGCCGTTAGCGGCATATAGGAATCTAATCCAGCCTACATCGAAGGCTAGCCTTGACATCGAGAGTTTATTATGGTCTGGATAAGTTAATTAATGTCTAATTGATAATTTAGATAACATTTCAGGCCTAAAGAAGGAAACCGGAGGACCCGGAGAAACCCCACGAGGTTGGACAGGCGACCCTACTCCTTGTCACGTACAACCGGGGATTCGAAACCAGCCAGTTGACTCAATGACAGGCTTTATGATAAAGCGCGCACGTGCTAACCATTCAGCCATCCAACCCCCCTAGTCTATATAGATTCAGTAAGTAAATATGGATAAGTCCTCTGAATAGACGATAGTAGGGTTACAATTTACCCAGTGGCTGTACAGTGCAAAGGAGCTATATAATATACTCCATATATATTCAGTAATTTTAATCAAAGTAAATATTTATAAATCTTCTGAATAGATTATAGTAGGGTCAACTGGCATTGTAAATATATAATTTATTCGTGTTGTAAACATCAGTGAGAAACACGTGAACTAGGTGAAATATAATATATTAATTTACGGCAGTATTCGAGTAGATACTGTGTACCTGGCAAGTTGGTAGAACAAGATGAGGTTCTTCTATCTCATACTCGTATTATACACCGGTCCTGTCAAATCTCTTCAAGATATTGGTACGTTTAAATTCATTTATATACTGGAAACTCTCTTTAAGTTATTGGTGCGTTTAAATACATTTGTATATTGTAAAAACTCTTCAAGATAGTGGTGCGTTTAAATACATTAATATATTGTATACAATCTGTCTATTAACCGGAACTACGTTTCTACAATCATTCTCTTGTCGTGTTAAAACTCCGGTCAAAGGCAGTGATTGCTTTCCTTGGAACTTTTGTAAATGTGTTCAAATGCTAAATGATTTTTAAACAGTATTGATAGGCTATTAACCGAGTGTTACTCCTGGATCTGCATTTGGATAAATCCTATCTTTCTTCGCCAAATCATGTAGCTATAGGTGTTCATAACGGATCTCCCTTATTTTGTGGTATGCGAAATATGTACATATACTTATTTCGCACGAACTAGGACATCACAGTTTGCAAAATTGCATTACTCTAACGAGGACCAATGTTATAAAACTTGGGGTGCATGCTGAGGGGAGGGGGTGACGGTGGTGGTGTCACATTTCCTGCTGAAAGATTTGGCCGTGTAATATTTATGATATTTCATAAAAAAAAACTTACAATGGTTAAATGTTGCAACATCAATCTAACAAATAATCCGTATGCGTAGATGGTGATTAAGTCTTTGTGGCTAACTTAATTAATGTAGGTTGTCGTGCTCGTGACCAATATCAGTTTTAAATATATTTGATGTTTTGTTTAACAGAATCATATAATTATATAAATGAAATAGTAGATAAATATGTTGTATTTTCTTTGACATGGTAGGGCTGATTCATAATATTCCGTAACGGTATAAGCTATTTGAACCATACTACTAAAAGTGTGCATTCTGTATGTTAAAAAAAACTATTGCCCAGTAGCATGTAGGCAATATAAATTACCCTGTAAAGCCATCTGTCGCCTCACTCTAAATTGTTGGATTAACCATAAATCTTATATAACTTTCTCCATATGTAAACTACTGTCAACATTGCATGAGTCAGATGTCTTTATATTGTAATTTATTGCTTTTAATTTTATTTTTTTAAAACTTTACGTAAGTTTTGTGTCATATTTACAGGTTGGTTTTGGCATGCGTCAGATTTTCATTACGACTTTTCGTATTGGTCAGACCAGTTATCGTGTAATGATGAAGTGACGTCACCTGGTATCTATGGAGATTATTGGTGTGATTCACCATGGTTACTGATAAAAGATAGTATTGAGTCGATGAAAGAGATCAGAGCTGACGTGGACTTCCTTCTGTGGACAGGGTAAAACTATGATCACATTAATCAAAGATTCACTGGCCAACTTCAGTTATTTTGCCATCTTGGTTTATTTTCAATGCGAAAATGCGAACCCATAGTAAAAAAAATAAAGGCCTCCACTCGATCCAGGCCAGAAACAAATCCAGTAAGGTACCCCCCCCCCCTCAACAATCAAAAAAGGCGATGCCGTGCTGTAACTATTCAAATAGAGGCCCGGAGTTGGATACCGATATGTTTCCTCGGATTTTCTACCGTGGTTTCTCCTTGTCATTGCGGTAGATCTGTCCTAGGTGCAATGTACATGATGGCGTGCGCGCGTAAAAGAACCCATGGCATATGGAATAAGACGAAGAAAATACCGTGAAATAGAACATCGGATGTACACGTTAAACCCCAGTTTATATGCGGGAATGTTGGTTGCTGATCATATGTGCTAGTCGATGAAAGCCTATAAAAACCGCAGTAAATATTGCGCATGAATAAAATGATTGATTAGATATTCCCAATACAGTAAACGGTAGGGGTATTCGGAACTAAAACGCAATGAAGACAATGCAAATGAAATGAAATGAAATGAAATGAGGTTTAACGTCCTACTGTTCTGGAAGACAATGCAACTTGGGCCCTTGTCTACAGAAGTTGTTAACGATATGCTCGCGTCTCCTTTAAGACAATCTTTCATTTACATTCATAATTTTACCGTACTGTCTAGTACAGCGGTTCCCAACGTTTTGTGTACCATCCCCTACCTCAACATCGCAAATTAATTTGATATGAAAACAAATTGAGTTTTATAAAAGTAGATTATAAAATTAAATTTATCAAATAAGATATTGATTCCTTCCAAATGAAATAAAACTATTAAAATAAAATAATAAAACATCAGAAAATAACAATTTTATAAAGTGATTAGTTTTAAAGTATGTAGGATTGGAGACCGGCGTTTCCGACAGTCATTTGTACAAAAAGTTGCTTTGGCGTAAAAGAAATAATCGAACACGTAAATTACTTCATATTGACATCATTTTCAAATTGCACACCCCCCTCCTTTGTGGGGCGTGCACTTCACGTTGGAAATCTAGTATAATCAAAGAGGTACATTTTTTATTTTGTTTCTTATTTAGTGACAATGTAGCTCATATATCTGATGACTATCTCAGTGTTGATATCAGTATGGGAATACTTCAAAATATTACCGATGAACTGCAGAGGAATTTCCCGGATGTACCCACATATGCTACACTGGGAAACCATGATTATTTCCCCAATAACCAGTTCCCTGCTGAAAATAGTGAGATTTATGACCGAGTAGCGGACATGTGGACAGACTGGATAAGTGATGCAACCGAAATTGCAAGATTCAGAAACGGTAAATATAACCGAATTAGCTTTATAACATGCTTGATATTTTGCATAGTCTGTTCTGTATATGCTCGTGGGTCTATATATGGATATAAATTTAATTTTTATACCAGTTTAATAACTTTGAATTAACTAAATAACAATAAAAACACCAAAATATAAAAAATTGTCTCATGCTAGTTTTTCGTAATCTGTGCCGTTGTGTCATTAAAAATATACGTTACTACATTCTGGACATCACTGCATTGGCATCATTTAACTGTAACCAGTGATTGGCGTCGTGTACGAGGCAATCTGATTAAAGTAGAGATCTATATTTCGTTTCGTTTTTTTATACTTTCGATGGCCTACACCACATGAAGATCTGACCGGTTGTTCTGAAAGGTCGTGTCAGAGGTCGTACGAGCGGCGTTTGACTCTGTGACGTCAGCCATTGATTAATCAATCAATCAGCGTTGACGTTTCTAGTGGTTTCCTACAGTTCCATGCATCGCAGGCCAATAACTGGCCGTAACAGACAGTTTCATTGTCTAATCCCTCACTTAAACGAGAACGCCGGTTATATAACAACTCTTCCAGATCCTAGTGTAGTAAAGACAAGTGAAACTAAATTTTAAACTATAAAAAACGAAACGAAATAGGATCTGTGTTTTAATCAGATTGTGTACGAGGGAGATTTTGCTTACTATATAAACAACAGATTTAAAATACTACTTTATTTGAAAAGTAAGCATAGATGATAAATATTGTTGTACTTCTATATTATCAGGTGCTTCGCCAAAGCTGGAAACATCAATTGGTTAGAGCACGGTTTAGTAGAAATTAGAATATAGTTTATTGGAAAATCAACTTTTGTATTCTTGATACATAGTTCGTGTCGAGTGGACGTTAGCCACCCCCCCCCCCCCATCTCTCTCTTGATTTTTTATTTAATATGCCAGTAAAATGAAAAATGAATTACATAGAACTATTTTGTTTCACACAGGTTCGTACTATTCCGTAAAGTCAAAACATGGTCTTCGAATTCTGGGCTTAAACACTAATATATATTATACATCGGACAAAGTGACCGCTAATATGAGCGATCCGGCTGGACAATTTGAATGGCTAGACCAACAACTTACTGCGGCTAAGACTAACAACGAAAAGGTATTTAGAGAGCTTTCCTAACGTATAATCGTGAAATAAAATCACACGTATGGCAATCCCTGTGTGATAGACAAAGGGTAATAAACCTGTGCGTTTCTTTAAAACAGATTGATGTCTTTAAGATAATCGAATCCCCGGTTGTACGTGGCAAGGAGTAGGGTCGCCTGTCCAACCTCGTGGGTTTCCCCCCACTGCTAAAGACCCCTACGCGCAAGCGAATTATGTAATTAAAATTAAACCATATGTTAGTCCCGAAATGACCTAGTTTGTGTCGAGTGGACGTTAAACCCCATTTCTCTCTCTCTCTCTCTTTAAGATAAACGGGTATTCCTCATCGCTAAGTTAGTATAATTAGACATTAAATCATTTTAGTATTCTGAAAGCGTATTTAAGTTGAAACATTGTTTAGATACCTCAACTATTAGTCACACATATAGTTTAGGGTCTGTTTCCTTCATGCCTTCAAATTATAGCTGTTTACGGAAATGAAATACAATGGGGTTTAACGTCTTAGTTTTCTGCACCATCAGGGATAATGAAGAGAGACATGTGGCATGCAGCGTGCTTTCAGGACAGTACGTCCCGAATAGTAGCGTTTCTTCCTACTTGTCTTCCAATTCCAACTGCCAAGGGTTCTTTTACGTGCCTGCCATTGCGTACACGCTTTTCCTTGTCAGGGCAAACCAGGCTTAAAAATCCCGAGCAACATTCTCGGACAACACCAGGATCGAACATCGGGTTAGTGAGCCAACTTAATACTCACTGGACCGCTGAGGCCCACGTTTAAATCTACTACGCGTATAAGTAAGGTGGTGTGTTAAGGGCCGGGGGTAACGGAAACTGCACGCAGCGATCCATCTACGTCATACGTCATTATGATCACTGCCCTATTTAGCCGCCATTTAAAACGCTCACGTGATCATTTTGGGGCGGGACTTATTGACTGGACTACAGCTTTGTGTACACAACAGAGTAGAAATAAACCGATCAAGCACGTGTTTCATGTCTTTAGCAAAATGTCAACTTCTGCCAATCAGGTAAAAGCGATATATAATATGTGCTAGTGGGTAATATTGCAATACATTCTTTGCCATTGTAAACTGTCTTTAGAGTTCCAATCTGTTTATCTTTCCAAACAAGGTTAGATACTCCTAAATTTGTCTTCGTAAACAAAACAGCCTCTGTGAATAAACATATTTAATTTCATTCAATATGACAATAGAAGAGAAATAAATACTTCTAAAAAATACTAAATGCATACTCAGTGTTTTCGACTAAAATCGTCAATGTAGGAATTAAAATGTCGGTTAATTAGCTTGGGCCTGTTTTCAGGCGGAGCTAGCAGTAGAGAGGCAGCCTAAGTTTGGGATGGGGTTACAGTTGATGTTTTTTAATACCTTACCTTAAAAAAAAACAACATTACAAGGAGTTAGGTGGGGGTTTTATATGAAAAATTATGATATTCTAAATATTTTATTTTGAAGGTTTTGATAACTGCTCATATACCGCCAGGTATTCATACACCAAATACTATTCTATGGTTTTATCCACATTTTAATGATAAATTTATAGAAATAATCAACAAACATGTTGACAATGACGTCATCACAGCAATGTATTATGGACACGATCATTCAGATGGTTTTAAGATATTCTACAAGAAAGACGGTATGTTGTATATTTTTTAAACAATAATCCTTGTCTTCAATGGAGATATGTTATCCAGACATTAACATAGATCACCAGGCACATATAAACACTGACTATATTTATATTCTTTAAAAACAGAGCTTTAGATAGGCACCAGTTTAATGTTTGCTTCCTGCTCGTAAAAATGTATTTAGAGACAGGCGGTATTTTTAATTATACACCGATGTCTTTACTTTCAGGAACCGCAGCTTTTCCTATATTTGTAGTACCGTCTGTTACACCGTGGCGCTTTAAGGCTGGAACAGAAACTGGCTCACCTCATAATCCAGGCGTTCGTCTGATCAGCTATGATAGAGCAACTGGACAACCTATCAACATTCTAATGTATTACATAAATTTACCTGATAGTAATGCTAATAACAGAACAGACTGGAAGTTAGAGTATAACTTCACGCAAGCGTATGGGGTCGATGACGTCACAGCACCATCTCTACATAAATTAAGACTACGAATGGAAGAGGATAAATCGTTAATTGATCTGTATTATAAGTTTAAAGATGTCTCCGTGTCCAATCCCGCATCTTGTAATGATGATTGTAAAACTTCAATTATTTGTGGTTTTTGGAATCATAAGCTAGATGATATAAACACGTGCACTGAAAAGGGAAAGACCACAGATAATCCCGCAGATAATGCTGTTCCGCTACAAGCTAATTTGGCAACAGCTGTTTGTTTGATTTTATTTGTACAACATTTACTACTTTAAATATAATCCTTGGGTTGCATTTAGCAATTGAGCACATTAAAAAACACAACCCAATTTATATGGAAAACAATCACTGGTTTATACACATATAGCACGACGTTTCGACAACTATTCTCTCTTATCGTCATCAATTGTACTTGAAAACGATAAGAGAATAGTTGTCGAAACGTCGTGCTATATGTGTATAAACTAGTGATTATTTTCCATATAAATTGGGTTGTGTTTTCTACTACTTTAAAGTTGTGGTACTTGCATATCATAAGAAATGGATTTTTAGTGATCAACCAATAAATAAGGCTTGTTCCGAAGTAGTGTGTGTTGTTGTTGTTTACAATTTTAACGTCCAATACATTGGTAATAACACTGTGCCAGACTGGTGTTTCATATACCATAGGTAGGATGGTTATATACTTGTCTTAAATAGAGATTGCCTTGTTTACATTTTCACAAAGTATTTTGCATAAATTAATAAGAACCTTAGTAAGAGTCCAGTAAATGGTTGTATGGGTTAGGTTTTCAATATGTTAAAAAGAGAAAACTGTTTATATTATGAAATACCCGTGTTTATGGTTACTCGGTATGAATTCAAATCGTCGACTCTATACTTGGTCTTGGCGTGATTTTCATTAGACGAATCCCAACACTGAAATTTCGGTATTATTTTCAAGAACCTTAATCTAGAAATGCAAAGAAATTGATAATACTAATCCTACGACAATAAAATTAATATTAAATATATTTTTAGAAATAAAAAGATTTTCCGGGGGGCCGATTCTATGTTTTTGTGTCCAAGTAACCTAAACACATGTATTTTTTTTTCATGGCCTAAGATAACGGCTAGCAGTTCTTTTATATACACATTTGCATGGGTACCTAAACATCGACACTATTACTTAAGAAGTGATAATAAAAGGAGCCCAGAAACCATCACCATGTCGCCACAAGAAAATTTATTTGAACAGCTCTGCATAATGACCATCATCTACCAATAGATCGGAATCCATTGGTTACTATTGAAGTCGTTAATTTCTAGATATGCCCTTTCCTTGCCACTTAGGGACAGATCATCTATATGTAAATAAATCTGTATATGCACAAGTCAAACAACATATGTACTAAATTTGATTGAGATAATTTTGGTCTACATTTACTCCTCTTAGGTGCCCCGCCTCACCTCTATGGGGCTGATCAACTACAATGGAACAAATACGCTTACCCATCAGCAAAGAAACTGACGAGACTGTCTAAATTGTCCCTTTAAATTTTCTCTCCCACCTTTGGGTTCAGTGCAAGCGACCATTTGAATCTAAATTAGCACAACAAATCGGGTTGAAGTCCATTGAGGGATTTTGGGAAAACAGTCAAAAAAGTTTTAAAATAAGCCAAAATTTATCCCATTAAGGTACCCCGCCCCAGCTTTGTGAACAAATACGAATAACACACAACAATTAGTTTAGGAGAAGAAGTTGAAAACGTGTGAACATATCCTTATTTGCCCTTTTAGTGAGCCTCATGGTCTTGCGTTATGGACGCCAATTATAGAGGAGAAATAATTCCATACTTTAGAATAATTAATGGTTGACAAGAACAGGTAATAAATGAGAGCCTGTGTTTGGTTTTTATTTTTTACTTTTTTTATCATTTATTTCTTAAAAATAAAGCATCAAGGCATATGTTGTGATTACAATATATGGAAGCATGGCCCCTCTCAATCCTCCGCCGGTAAAGTCAATTCTTTGAGGCATCGTGTTTTTAATAATATTCATAAATGTATGGAGTCATAAAACTGCTTCAGAATTTCCAGATATACCGTTTATTAAGGGATGGTATATCGATGATTCATGAACATATCTCGTAAACTATTCTCGTTTTGTTTAAAAACCTTCGACAAGAAGTATGTAGATATTGTTATATTGCGTGACAATTTGGTATATCTAACCATAAAATGTTAGTACATGTACAAATCTATATTATACCTTAGATTCAAACTATATAATACTTATCTTTTCAATACAAATATACATAAAACAATCGTCATTAATAATATTATGATGGAAATAGTCACAATGAAATCATTACCATCCAGTAATTAAAGAATTGAAATGTTAATATCGGTCTATTGGTACAGATTAACGTACATTTATTACAAAAGCTAACTGTCCTGCTTTGCTTGCATTTTACATTCACGAATATCCGGCCTTAGTTCCTACTTAAAATGTGCACTCTGTGCTGGCATTACCTACCCCCTTAAGGATATTTAAGCTTTGAAGCACAAGACAGCCCCCCCCCACCCCACCACGACCCCCTATAATTTAAGAATCGAAATTTGATGACAAATGCTTTTCTCCGGAATTTACAAGATTCAACTAGTGGTGTTTTCACATTCTCAAATTTCTCCACTGATTTAAGATGTACGATTCGTAGAAAATCTAAGATGTCCATTTTCTGTTTGGATACAATTTAAAATTTTCGCATCAATAATAATGAATAATGAAAAAATGAGATAATGAGAAGCATAATAAACATATATGGATAAAAAAAATGTCAAAAGCGATAAAAACAATAGTAGGCAAAAATGCGAATTTCTAAACACGCAAACAATGTTTAGAAATAAGAGATTAAACATAGATCCATTTTATACGCACTGCTAACGTTTCATTAATGTCCCGACGTGCCATTTGCATTTTCGCTAATATATAAAATTTCTTATACGAGTTAATACACGCTAAATACGTACTCAGATTGATTATTTAACATTTAATTAAGAAAACACAATCAAAATAGATTTCTCTGGCTTCTTGTTATGCTTGAGCAGCATAAATCGGTGAAATTTCAATTCCACATATCTTTGTAAATGGTGAACGAAATTGAGCCATTTTCGAACTTATATTCATATTAGAGATTCACCTTTCATAATAATGTAGTTTGCAATTGATTCCTATTACTTAGAAAGGCGCATCAGGACTTTTAAGCATTAAAATACACGTAAAGCCATGTTTTGAAAGTAGCAGACTATATCATATGCAACAAATACGTTAAACACATGCATGCGGTTACGATTACTGATGCAGGTTTGAGAACCGTGTTTGCACTTCTGGTGTATGAATCCTTGCAAGAATTGAATTCATCCTTCTTGTTTTGGGAAAAGCCACAAAGAATGGAATTTCTACAATTATCATTACAGGTTGGTGGATTGGTAACAGAAACATCTTTATATTTATAGTACATATCTACCAATGATCTGTCTTTTACCATTCGCTCCGTTAATTTATGTAAAGAGGGCGCTGTGACGTCATCAATACCATACGCATCAGTAAAGTTATACTCTAACTTCCAGTCTGTTTTGTTGTTGGCATTGCTCTCAGGTAAATTGATGTAATAAGTTAATATGTTGATGGGTTGTCCAGTTGTTCTATCATAGCTAATAAGACGAATTCCAGGGTTATGGGGTGAACCAGTGGCTGCAGGTATTTTATATCGCCATGGAGTTACTGAAGGTCCATTAAATACAGGAAATGCTGGGGTACCTGTAAAGAGATTTATTGTCGAAATATTATAGGAGTTGGTAACATTGGCTGGTGTCGAGTACGAACATTATGTTTATAGGGTGAGACTGACCATTAAATCTGTCCCTTTAAGCACACTAAATTTAACAAAAGTCATTTTAATATGATTTTAATTCGAAGTGTCTCAAAAACTAGCACATACACACCCATCTTCATAATCGATCTGGAGATATGAATACGAAGAAATCCGAGATTTTGGAATTTGATTATGCCTATAAATTTATTTTTTGAGTGAAATAAAGATTTGAACAAAAACTGGCGTGTATCTTTAAAGTAGATTTTGATATTGCGTTTTCTTTGCTCGCGGTGGCAGTTAATGTGATGGGCGGCCAATGGTTGTTCTAGACTGCGATGTACTGTTTGTATATCGAGTGGGTTCAAACAAAAGCTTGGGTTAGGGTTAGGGTATGCCAACTGAACACCATTAATTAGATAGTTAATGACATTTTAGGTATAACTATTTCAATAAAAAGATATAATACATTAGGCTTACCATCTGATTTATAAAATATTTTAAATCCATCAGCGTGGTTGTGGCCATA
This sequence comes from Patella vulgata, assembly GCF_932274485.2. Lineage (NCBI taxonomy): Eukaryota > Metazoa > Mollusca > Gastropoda > Patellidae > Patella > Patella vulgata. The sequence continues at coordinate 69,161,269 of NC_065881.2, forward strand.
ATAGGCGACTTTAATAGTGTCATCATTAACATGAGTTTTGATGATACTGAGGAATCTGTCGTTAAAATTAGGATAAAACCACAACACATTGCTTGGTGTGTGAATACCTGGTGGTATATGTGCTGTTATTATAACCTGTAAAATAAAATGCAATTGCGTCTGATTTAAAAGATTATATTCAAGAATTGATGTTCCTATAAAATAAGGCGTCTTCAGTATAAGTGATTTGTATTGCTAATATCTCCAGCTTTTCCAACCCAGCGGTTCGTAGGACAAATTACCCCGGAATAAATCAGAACCATAAGGTCGCTGATGTGACTCAGCTTTCACAAAAGGGACATACAGTGCTGATGCAGGTAATGGGCCACCATTAATGTAATTCTCTCCATTTATAGGGTTTCTACTACTTTAGACCAATAGTCCTACTCCCCAGTTTGTTGACACTTTCGTATAGAATCAAAAATGGAAGTTTCAATTTTGTGCCAATTATTGACGCATATTCATGATGTTGAATAAGAAGGATACAGGTGCAATGGTGCGCCGATTATATGCTTTTAGACAAGACGTTGCCACATATCGCTTTATCGGCAGTAAAAAGCGTCCAGCCTAAAGAAAGTTGTACCCCGTCAGAGAGACGTTCACAAATATTAACGTCAAAAGAAGGGAATCTATATACACGGAAAGGGTAATACAATAACATATATACCACTGTCTTATGGTTCAAGGGGGGTGGGTCGCCGAATGGGTTAGCGTATGTGCGTTATATTATAAGGTCTGGCATTGGATCAAGTGGTGTGGTTTCGATTCGCCGCTTTTACGTGACAAGGAGTAGGGTCGTGAGTCCAACCTCGTCCCCCAGTTTCCTCCCACTGCTAAAGATCCCTACGAGCAAGCGAATTATTGAACTATAGTGGTGTTAGTCCCGAAAAAACCTAGTTTGTGTCGAGCGAGTGGACGTTACCCACCCCCCTCTCTCTCTCTTTTTTTTTTTCTCTCTCTCTCCCCCTCTCTCTCTCTCTCAGATATATAAAATAAAGTACCTTTTCGTTGTTGGTCTTAGCCGCAGTAAGTTGTTGGTCCAACCATGCAAACTGATCAGCCGGATCGGTCAAGTCAGTGGTCACTTTGTTCGATGTATAGTAAAGGTTGGTATTGAGCCCCAAAATCCTCAGACCATATTTATTTTTAACAGAATAAAAACCGCCTAAAAAGAAATGACGGCTTATATTTAATACAAACTCCAGATTAAAATACTTATGGAATTTGAAAGTCTCCTACGTAATTTTATATAATCTGAATATAATGTCACATGTATCAGTTTCACGTCATCAGTAGCCGAACAGCCGAACAATAAAGGGAATTTTATTTCAATAATCTGCTTGCGCGTTGGGGTCTTTAGCAGTGGGAGGAAACCGGAGGATACGGTGAAAAGCCACGAGTTTGGGCAGGGGACTCTACTCCTTGTCACGTACAAAAGGGAGAATGGAATCCACGCCAGTTCATTTAATGGCAGACCTTATGATACAACGCACACGCTCTAATCATTCGCCCCCTCCCAGGAACAGCAAGACGTCTAACCCAATTACATTTCATTACAGTTCTATATTTCAATTGATTACTGACTTATCTTCCTTTCACTACGTCGTAAGACTAATTATTTTGTCATTTAATCATTTCTTTGGAACCGATAATTCTGTGTTTCATATATTTTACCTAGATTATTTTTGTCTTTCTAAATAATAAAATAACATAATTTAGTATCATCGAGCTTAAAGGGGTGGAGGTGGTGAAATTGTGGTTCAGTGAAGAGGTCCAGTGATTGTTTAGTCCGCAAGACACCAGCCCACTCGTGTACTCGTTGGTGGGCACGTAAAAGACCCCCTGTAAATTAAAATTGGATAAAGAGTTCAAGTGTCGTATTGTCATCTTCATTATAGCTTAGTTCGTCCAGACACTAGGACGTTAAACACCATTTCATTCATTCATTCCTAAAGGGGCAGTCTGATCCAACATCTATAAAAAATATATAAGACTAGTTAGTATAGTAGTACGTCGAGTTACCTTTTTTAAACTGCTCCACCTGTTGTGTGTCGTTTATCCAGTCTTTCCACATATCTCCAATGCGTTGATAAATATCGCTTGTATTAGGAGAAAATTGGTCGCTTGGGTAATAATCATGGTTTCCTAACGTCGCATACGTTGGTATGTTGGGAAAATTTATTTTCAGTTCATTTGTAATATTTCTAAAGGTTTCCATGTTTTGGTCAATGGATAAATGTTCGTCGTGTATATGGCCAATGTTGTCCCTGAAATAAATTGTTATAGGAAAAATCAGATGAAAAGGTGTACAAAAATGTATGAATATTATTGTTATTAGACTTTTCGTCTCATTTTGGTACATATAATCATTAAAATAATATTTTAAAAGAAAAGATTTACTTTACCAAAATGTGATAAATGTCGGTTAACTTGTTATGAATATAGCACTAGATGCTTCCTTAAAGTTTCCTGTCGAAATAGTGCAGGACTGATTTTATTGCATATCAGTAAAACTAAAATGTAATGGTAGTAGGTACGTTTATTTAGTATGTTTTTAAATAAAATCGCAGTTTCTGTCAAAGTAACCTCTGTATAGATATACGCCAAAATGACGATAGAGACCGTAAGACCGTGTATTTCTCGAAAAAGAATCCCATGGCCGGGGGAGATTCCCCACCCCTTCAAAAAGATACATTGTCTCAGAAACCTGGCAAACGCACAATCCCCACCCGCCCCCCACCTGCAAGAATTCCTGGATCCGCCCCTGAGATACTTTGTTTTGTTTTTTCCACAGAATATTTTGACTACTCTGCATTATGGGTCATGTGTTTCTAATGCTTTTTGTCAATACCATGAAGTGTACTCTATTACTCTAATAAGGGTAATCGTATACTGCCTCGCGTGCGACTACGATAAACTAATTAACTACCAGTAGGACTATCATAAGAAGGGTAATGTAAATATGTTAGTGCAAAATAGGCATTAAAGAGTTTGGACAATTAAAGGATCTATTATTAAAATGGACGATAATGTAATTTTTATTGGAGTTTTTAATGAGCTTTGTTGATTGAAATATGAGATCAGTCCTAATTGATTGGTAGTCGCTCGCGACTGGTTAGTTCAGTCCACATCGAGAGTATGATTTGACAGTTCACGCCCTGACGGCGTAGAAGACGTCGCCGACTGATTTTGAAATTGTTCAATGAATCGTGAATGTTCGATACCGCCAGCAGTCCATATTTTCACAGTAGGATAACAACATCATCATCAATATTGACTGAAATGGACCAATGTGCTTGTAATGTAAAAAGACAGTGGATAATACAGAGTTAGAGTTCTACGCCCTTTAAAAATGTTACCCAGTCCATATAAGGAAGTCGACGTCCGCTCTGATCTCTTTCATCGACTTAATACTATCTTTTATCAGTAACCATGGTGAATCACACCAATAATCTCCATAGATACCAGGTGACGTCACTTCATTATTACACGATAACTGCTCTGTCCAATATGAAAAGTCGTAATGGAAATCAGTCACGTGCCATATCCATCCTAAAAAAAAAATGATATGTTTGAAATTATAGGACATAACTTTATAATTCGGAAAAATGCATCCAAAAGAATAGCAGCCATTAGTCTGTAGAACCGATGAACTAAACATAACTTGTTTATAGTCCACAGATGATACGCGTTACCAGATTCTGGACCTTACTTACGTGTTTTTATCATTTTGAACAACACAACTTCCCATTCCAAGCTATCAAAATCATTAACATTTTTATAAAAGTTAACATATAAAAAGCTGCATCTAATTCTTACCGATATCTTGTAAAGAATTTACTGGAATGGTTGTCATACACAACAAAACAACCATAAACTTCATCCTGTTTTGGTGAACGTAAAACTTCCAACTGAATCTAAAAATCAATTGCTGGTAAAAACGCCTACTGAAATAGAAATATTGTTAAATATACGATAGTTATCAAGGTTGCTTGTTTGATGGAGGATCACCGGTGGTTCAGTACGTTAGACGTTGACTCGATAACCTAGTGTTCACTTAGAAAGTACATTGGGATTTTCTGGCATGGTTCTACCTTGTCCGTGGTGCAGAACAGAGGGCCCTGACAAGCGAAAAGGTATAGTCGTTTGGACAATATGGAAAACCAAGGTCCCGTGTACACATTGGTGTTAACGTAAAAGATCCCTTGGCAGTTGCAATTCGATACAAGAATATGCCCATCTTCATTATCCCAGTTGGTGCAGAACAGTAGGACGTTATACTCTTTTTCATTTTATTTTTCGGTCGATAATTTACATTAAACCGCTTTTTTCCATCGGATATGAATATTTTCAAATCAGTGCATGACATATACGCCTACAAAATAAATGACTGTACAGGTTATCAATAAATAAGATAAACCCACTTCCGTGTACAACATCCTGACTTATTTCTATACAAACTGTTTCAAAGCGGTAATTCAGAAGCCTTATTATAATACCGTACAAGATGGCAGGCCTTTAAGGCCATACCCGGTATAGTTCTACGTGTGGCGTCACATCATTTGACGTCGATAACACGTAGGTTGTTTATACTGGACGTAGTAATGCAAACTGGTCCGGATAGAATTGGCACAATTTACACTTCTTTGTACCACAGTGCCGGAGTGGTGGGCCAAAGGCCCACCTGTCAGGTCATTGACCAACGCCCACACAAGTAAGCGCCGAAGGCGCGCGAGCGTCCATGGGGGGTTTGGGGGTTGGGGGGTTGGGGGGTTGGGGGCGGGTTCTCCCCCCATGAAAATTTTGAAAATTGGCAACGGCAAACCCATTTTCCAAGCATTTCAGACCAAAGCAGAAGAAGGCAAATTTTTGGTTTCCTGATACAATTAGATAACAGAATGACCTAAGAGCACTATCATTAGATGAATTTGAGAATTCTCTTCAGTGTCAAAAACAAAAACCTTTTATTCTCCGCGATGAAAATAAAGCAAATTATAATATAAAAGGTCTACCATGACACTATTTTGCCTGGTCTCCAGGCAGAAATCGAAAGTGAAACTGAAAGTAAAATCCAAACCCGGAAGTGATTAATTTTTCGCAAAAAACTCAAAACTGGAAAGTTTTTGGCGATTATTTCGGCGATAATGACTTATGAAGAACTAAGTAGAGTTTAAAAGATGAATTACACGGTTCTCGGTATAATGAGGGCAAACTCATAAAGTTCTTTCATTGTAGTACATTTCTTTTTTTGTTGTTGTTTGTCAGTCATTTTTTTCCTATCTTATCTTTCTCCTGTCCTTTCCTTCCTTCTTTCTTTTCTTTCCTCCCCCTCTCCTTTTTTCTCTTTTCTTTTTTTCTTTTTTCTTTATAGGCTTAGGCCCACTTTTTTAATGAGCTTAGGCCCACCCGTCACGGACAGATGGACAGGTGGGCCCAGTCCGGCACTGACCAGTTTATGTAAACAGGAAATATCCATATATACTTCAATAACCTTTTCTTTATCTCAACAATTTACAAAATTATTTAAAGGATTTGAATTACAAAAGAAATTAATATTAAGGGCTAATTAACTCGCCCCGATGTTATCCCTCCCAGAGTTGTTGGCGGTCAAGCGAAGATTTATTGCTGATCATTTTGATTATTATGCTTTACCGCAGTTGAATCATTTGTCTTCCTGGCCTTTTTAACGACCTATTTAGGCATACTCGGGAGCGTGTCCATGTGTGTGGCACGAGGAGAGTAGGGAGTGGAAGGAAGGTGGGGGGGGGGGTTTCCAGAAGGACTGGCACAACTCATATTCTTAAAGGACTACTATAATGTGCCGTCACTAAACAAGACCCCGTTGTAAATGCATATCAGATGATGCAGCACATTAATACGTAGAGAAATACCATGTGATTGACTAAAAATACTTGAATCTCTTGTAAGCTACGATAAGTCCGATTAGTTTAAAAATTGTTCAATTTCGTTCCATATTTATACAAAGACGTGATGAATTGAATATTCCGCAACATTCAGCACCCTACAGAAATAGGCGAACTCATTTGATGGATATGTTTTTATTCGCTTTAAATCCAAGGCGGGAGTTTATCTCCCTTTGATAGTACATTTTAACATGGATTAAACCTTGAAAACTTCGATAATAATACTTAATATCACTCCCCCCTAGGCTATATTTGAACGGCTATTTATTTTAAGAATCTAGATTAATACACGATAATTTATATCCTTATTGTCGACTGATATGTCATAGCTGTTATGTTAAATACGATATAAATAACAAATGAAGTTTCATTTTCCTGTTAGATAAAATTTCCTTGATATTGTACTAGAGTTTTCTTTATTTACATGTTTTCAAGTGTATGTGCTATACACCACCGGTTTTTAAATTTACAGTGCAGTACTGCCCGGGGGTTGGGTGGTTGAATGGTTAAGGCGTGCGCGTTTGATCATAAGGTCTGTCAATGAGTCAAGTGACATGGTTTCGATCCCGTCTGTACATGACAAGGAGTGGGGTCGCCTGTCCAACCCCGTGACTTTTCTCTGGGTCCCCGGGTTTCCTCCCACTTCTAAAGACCCCTATGCGCTAGCGAAGTATTGAAATAAAATTGAACCATAAGTTAATCCCCAAATGATCTGTTTTGTATCGAGTTGACGTTACCCTCCCCCCTCCCAACTCTCTCAGTACTGCCCCATTGAAATGGAATAAATTGGTTCATTGCCTTACTATTTTGCACCAACCGGGGACGTTAAAGTGCTGCCATCCGAAAGTCTAGACGCTTTAGCTTGCCAGCTCCTAGTCTCGCACTACTGACACAGAAAATCAGCCAGGATTCTCCTGAGGAACTTTGTGGATCATTACCGGTATAGAACCCAAGAACCATGACAAGATACTACCAAGTCAAGATAAAATTAAAATCAATATATACCTTGCTATTTCTTATTTACACACCGGAAACTACAATATCCTGTTACAATAAACTATAACTATAATAAAAGTCTACACACATCTCATATTTAACTTACAGTTGATAACGTTATCTATGGTGTCACAATATCACGGATTTCTATGCTAACATGACTATACAATTACTGTAGTATGCTGTAGTCTTTCTTAATAAATGTCTATATAATAGCGTTACGGTGAACATGTTTAGGCCTACGCTTTTCAATGATATACATGTAATCTAACAAGTCTTGTAAATGAATTAGCCATGTAAACTTACCATAATGTAAGAACCCCGCTTCCCGACCATACCGAAAACTCGGAAATCTCGGAAAACTCGGAAATTTCGGATTTCTTTTCCGAGTTTTAACAGTTCCGAGATTTAGGTTTTGACTCACGCAACCAAACATACGCCCACAGCAGCTAGGTCATCCGGGCAGTCAACAAGTGTTGTCGCATATTTTTTCTTTTGTCAGTAATGAGAACATTTACAACACATGAAAATCTGATTACAGTAATAACAGATGAAGTAATCAGAAAATATTAGAATTTGTTTCGATTGCTTGTCACATGACTCCAACCCCGTGGGTTTTCTCCCGGTCTTCCGGTTTCCTCCCACTGCTAAAGACCTCTACGCGCAAGCGAATTATTGAAATAAAATTAAACCATATGTTAGTAGCCAAATGACCTAGTTTGTGTCGAGTGGACGTTAAACCCCATTCCTCCCCCCCCCTCTCTCTCTCTTGTCTCATGACCATAAACAATTTATATGAAAGATACATTATGAGAGATTAGATAAAGAGCTGGCAGTTCGCACTATAATAGTTAAAAACTAGATAATATATAGGGAATTTGCTGAAAATTTCAGTCAAATTGATCCACTCTGAACCGAGAATTTAGCGATTGAATTTAAGGCCTAGCCTCGATCATCATTACTAAAGTCGGTACGATAAAAAACATAATCTCGATTATCCATTTTTTGATTTAATCATCAATGAGCGTTGAGTAGTATTCTAATCCAGTAAACATCGTAGACTAGCAATGACATCGAGAAGTTATTTATATCTAATTAATAATTTAGATAACATTTCAGGCCTAAAGAAAGACTTGAAATAGGCAGATCTAGCTCTTGCATAATGTATGTTTAACTTTAGCCCTTATCGTCAATACGATATTTCAAAGAGATCAAGGGCATTAACTCTTGCAGTAACTGTGTATAAAGTCAGTCGGATATTAATTTCAGCCTCTGGAGCGTCCACAAGATTTTCAAAAGTGTTCCAGGGCCAGAACTCTCTTAGTAATTATCGGAAATCGTTGACAATCAATAGGATTCTTCGTCTCATCACCTTAAACACTGTGTATAAATTCAAAGTCAATCGGATATTAACTTTAGCCACTAGAGCCTCCACAAGATTTTTCAAAGTAATCAAGAGCCATAACTAGGACAATAATTATCGGAAATTGATGCAAATCAACAGGATTCTTTGTCTCATGATCTTAAACACTGTATATAAATTTAAAGTCAATCGGATATTAACTTTAGCCTCTAGAGCGTTCACAGGCAATTGTGGACGCCGGACGGACGAAAAAAGATTCCGAGTTTTTGCTACGCCCCCACCCTTCCCCATAGATTTTCCCTGTAACAAGTGACATTAATATTCCCAAAGGAGGGATTGTTTCGTGACCTACCCATCGTACATATTTATTTCAAGAGTTCGGTTGTCACTTACCAGCCGAAACCACATACCTTATACGCTAAATTGCACGCGTTAAACCAATTCAAATAATTGAATAGATGTCCACATATGTACACTTGTGAAACACCAATGTTTAGTTTGCATGTATTCTATTGCATATTATGCAGTTATAGGGATATGCAAGCACGTACGATATTAAACAATTAAACATTAAACGTATAGCGAAGTGTCAAAATGTAGGACAGAAACAACTGAAACACGGTGGTTATTGTCAATAATATTTACAAAGATGACAGAGAAATTTACCTGTTTAGCGGTGCTGATTTTGTTTCTAACTACCGTAGACTGTGATAAGAGTTATACAGGGAAGACCGCGTATTTTACTGATTAAATTTTCATAGTGTTAGGCTTATAGCGTACAACTAATACTTTGGTTTTCGATAACGTTTTCCGAATAGAGAGATACATTTAATAAAAGGTATAAACAAACATAAATTACATATCCACATTAATACACAGCCATCAAGAAGAATGCGTAGAATTAATTATTTGCGGGGTTGAAGTGCTTCGAGTTAAGCTTTGCCTACCGAAAGACGATGCTGCTGATTGGTTAGTTTGTCATAGGAATATCTTACCCTATCCCACTCCTCCACATCGCTTGAAATGGACTGCCCATTAGTATTAATGAAACGTTTGAAAGATTTTGGCCAACTTTAGACTCAAAATTAAAAAATGTGACCGAGTCTTGGGACAATTTCTACTGTTACTTGATAATGAAAGGGTTTAAGTTAATCTGATCCGCAAAGATTAGTTGATATAAATATACTCACCCGTCTAACGAGTTTAAATAATATGAATTGTTGCTGTTGTCGTCGTTGTTATTGTCGTAGTTGTAGTTGTTAAAGCAGTTGGTTCACAGCCCAGTGTGGAGAACATAAATTATCTGCGTTTGATCAGAATGTAAAGAAACCCCAACTTTTTAGCAAATAATTTCCTGATCACATGCCGTATACTGCTCAATGAATGCAATAGCGTAGCGTGACCCCGCTGAATTCATTCATTCATTTCCTATCGCTTCGTCACACAAGATTGGCTAGGGTATTAAAAACAGTCATTTCCTTTTTGCTTAGCTTTCCGCTTGACTTCACTTTTACTTGACGTTTCACACACAGACAGTCTTTGTCCCATTGGATGTAAATATAAATACAAAACTATGAAACACCGGACCCTGTATGTATACCTCTATAGCATCACCACAACGAAACTTCACTATATAAGTTATGGTATAAATACTAAGTTTAGTTTAGTTAATAATCCCAACATGGTTAGCGCAGCATAAAGGCTAGTCTATACTTTCCCCATCAGCGTCGGCGGAAGCAATTCTTGATTGGAGGAGAAGGGTGGGGGGACTACCATTCTAGGACCGTTGGAGAGAGTCCAGGGGCCGCCTAACCCGCGGAAGTTCCTAGTGACCTAGATCACCAGAGACGCTTTCTTGCTAATGAAATTACTCAGCAATGAAGTGAAATTTTATTTCTTTTCTAAATATCTTACCATGCAAACACAGTCGATGGTGGTTTCCTGCGATGCTGAACTTGACAAATATATGCATAATAATACCAAGGTTGTGGACACTCTAGAGGTCACATTTGTGATGACAATGTATGTTTTAAAACGAAAGATCCCGACATTTGATTGTCAAAACCGGAAAATATATCACCGTTACATAATAATTACGGCAGAGTTAAAATTTCGTGAAATCTGACAGAAACTGTCCGACAACATGGTTGCTACCCTTATAAGCATGTAATACCTAGGTTGTGTGCCACCCGGAGGTTCAAAGGGATTATGACCCCTGATTGTACGAAATAACACGATTTAAGCTTGTGGATCCTCTAGAGGTCCCTTTTTTTTAGCTTATTTTCAAAACTGTCAAAAATATCACCGTTACATCATAATTATTGTTGAGTCCGAATTTCGTGAAAATCGAACCGAAACTTTCAGTCAAATGGCCACTCTCCTTTACGCAAATATTATAAAAGCATGTAATGCCAAATGTTGTCGACCATCTAGAGGTCAGAATTTTTATCCGATTTAGAAGAACTTAAAACGCGTATCACTAGCTCTTGGATGAGTTCAATTTTGGTGTGCATTCGTCCCTTGCTTTTTCCGCAAAATGCGAAATATGAATGAAGTTTGTGGACCTTCCTGGGGCTACAATCTTTGTCCGATTCATGGGATGGGACATAAACTATGTGTTAAGGATCAAAAGTTCTTGGATCAGTTCGACTTTGGTACGCAGCAAACCTCAGATTCTTGAGCTATAGTCCCTGCTTTTTACGCAAAATGTGAAATACAAATGTACGTATAAATTTTTAGGCCCACCTGACAGGCTACCATTATTGTCCCATTCTGATGAAACTTAGATATGTTATGGATCAAAAGATCTTGAATGAGAGGATGAGTCCTATTGATTTTACCTCTTCCCCATACATTTCTTGAAAAATATGGGCGTATTTTGCATGACAACCACTTGTTTTAACTGGTCATAACTGATAGCAGTGAATTATTTGATAAATAAGGGACACAGAGAAAAACTCTATCCCGTCATTTTTGTTTAATTACCTAATCTGTAATAGATACAACGGAAGTTTAACTAATCGAGACACTCGTTACTGGGAGTCTCCTTAGCCCAGGGATCAGTATAGAGCATAAAAGGGTTTTCTTCTGAAAGTCTACTGTGTAGAAGTCTCACTTCTATGTTAAAATCAGACCTCGTTGTATCTAACGGCATAATTACTTGGGTGCAATAACCCGGAAAAAAGAGTACTTGCGGCCAAAGTAAAAGCGGGAGGGGGAGGCTATTCCACCGAGCTTGCCCATTCCTAAATATGCCTAAAGAAATCTGAGTCATTCGGAAATCAAATGCCAGATGCTTGTCTAGTGTAGGTTAGAAACAGATCAGTTTGGTTAATGGCACAATCGTGTCTTCTGATATACTTAGCGACCATTCCTCTAAAATCATTACAAAGGTATTGCTTCTGGGTACCAGTTGGATAAAGTAATGCCTAATCTGAAGTAAAAGCGGGCGGGCGGAAGAGGGGGGGTGCTACTCCGCCGGGCCTGCCTAAACAAATCCGAGTCAATCGGAAATCAGATGCCTGATGCTTGTCTAGCGTAGGTTAGAGACAGATAAGTTTAGTTAATGGCGCAATCGTGTCTTCTGATATTCTTAGCGACCATTCCTAAAATCATTACAAAGGCATTGCTTCTGGGTACAAGTTGGATAAGTAATGCCTAATTTGAACCAAACAAGGGATTTAGAGAGGCCCTCGTTCCTTTCATTTATCGAGATTCTATATAGCTCTGATAAACATCGTATAGCATTGCCTAAACCTAAAATGGCAAAGATTGGTTGCTATTCCACGAAATGGTTAAATAGTAATTAAGCTTTGACAAATTTGTAATTACAATTATCTCTTTCAAATTATGACTGATTTGAACATTTCAGCCAACATTTGATTTTCTTTTTATTTTAGGATGGTTTTGGCATGTTACTGATTTTCATTACGATTTCTCTTATTTGTCAGAAAAGTTGACATGTACTCACGACGTGACATCACCCGGTATCTATGGAAACTACTGGTGTGATTCACCATGGTTACTGATTAATGATAGTATCGATGCTATGAAGAATGTTAAGCCAGATCCAGACTTTATTCTTTGGACAGGGTTAGTCATTTGTACTCCTATGACACCCCACAGTATCACATACCAGGAAATGGCGTGACTTAAATGCCCATAGGAACGCACAGGCATCACTATTAGAATGGCGAAGTTGCTGGTCTCATTCAGCAAGCATAGCTGTCTGTTTTTGCAAACAATAAAAGGTCATCGGTTTGCAATATCCGATATTGCTTCCGATACTGAAACACCAAGTGAACGTGATATCAATCCAGGCCAAGACCATATCTGTGTGTTTTTTAAATTAGAGAGCAATACTTTTGTAACAGAAATAAAAATAAAATATGTGATCAAAGAACTAAGATATTAGAAACAAAAGTCGCAATTAAAGAATAAAATGTATTCTTTATATAAAAAAGGCATATTGTTTCAAAATGTCTTCAAATTGATAAATCCTAAATATTTATAGCCATCGTGAGGCCAGCTAAATTTCCATTACTCTCTATTGACAATATCTTTATCCACGAACATCAATTCTGAAATTGCATTTCAGGGATAACGTTGGACACATTACGAAAACCCGTCTAAGCACTGATTTGAATTTAGCAACAATTCAGAACATAACGTCTAAACTCCAGGAATCCTTTCCTGGTACAGTTACTTACGCAACTCTTGGTAACAACGACTACTATCCCAAAGATCAATTTCCAACAACAACCAATAAACTTTATGTAGGGGTTTCTATCATGTGGAGTGACTGGTTAAAAGAGACAGACCAAATCCAATCAATGAAGAGAGGTAACACTAAAATACATTTAATAAAATGGAACTAACTTTATTTCTCTTTGTGACTTAGTAGAAGTAAATTAAAGTGCATTAGAAAAAATGTCTAATTTGTTATTTGATTTTAAAACAGGAACATTGTGATTAGTTTGGCTGTATGCACATAAGGTCTCAATGCTATTGCATTCTTGGAACATAGGCATACATACATGACATAATACGAGATACAGAGCACAGGGTATATAAGGATAATAGCACTGCCAATATGGACCACTAATTAACATGCAATTATACAGCTAGGTACTACTATAACATAAATCCATATGAGCATTGCCTTAACTTACTTTCTTTATTATATTTTTTTAGCGTTTTCCAAAATTCTATCCGGATTATCGCCCTTATTATTGACATTTTCACCCGTGATGGCATCAGGCAGACTGTCTATTATCCACCCAGAGGACGACCACCGCCAAGGCCGGTTATTTTACTTCTTTCTTGTAAATTATTTCTTGTAACGCTTACGACTGCCATGACCTGTGGGTCCATTCATTTGACTTGGTAGTTGTTGTTTATTTTTTGCAATGTCTGTGTAGGTTGTCTTGTCCGCAGATTTGTCTCGCGCGTAGTGCGGTCCCTCCTGCACTTACTAATACACAGGGAACTACCCGTATTGTCGTTTTGATTGCACACTGAGCATTGTTTTGTGTTTACCTGAATCCTCTTTCTTTAATATTGAAGTTGGCTATTATTCCCTGAAGACAAAGCATGGTTTACGAATTTTTGGTCTCAACACTAACCATTTTTATTCTGCAAACAAAATGACGGCTAATCTAACCGATCCTGCTGGACAACTCACCTGGCTTGATCAACAACTAACCGCTGCAAAATCAAACAATGAAAAGGTAAGTTGATCCTTTTTATAGTGATTGTTTGTGAAATCGAGAATTTAAATCTATTATAGAATTATTGGAATAATTCGACTCTTCGTCCGTTTATTCGTTAGTAATTCATTGTATGACCGGGGAAGATAAGAGATGAATTATTGGGAACTGACCAACCGTTGCAGATAGTACCCTAGAGCTCTTTAACGTATTAGCCATATCCTTTATTAAGATTTATGTCCATCTACATTAACATCTAGTGTTTAAAGTCAATGTGCAGATCTTGTGAATTGTTTGATAAACAAACTTAGCTACATTGGTATACAGGGCTGCATATCTTTGTGAAATATGGGATTGATTCTGAGTGGTTTAGGGATTATAACCGTTTGCAATACAATTGTATATTAGAATTTCAGAAATTGCTATTAGGTTTTATCTAAAACATCTGGACTACTTGACAAGACGCCTTTACTTACAAGGCACCACTGACAAGGGGAAGCTAGTCTGGAAAATCCCTAGCCATCTTCTCGGTATTGAATCTTGTCTGTGAACTAATGAAGGGAATTCCCAAATTACATTCCCGTTTCCACCAAGTCTTCATCGGATTCTAACTATCAATGTTCATATTACATACACAGGTGGGCCCCTTTTTTATTCCATGCGAACGACTAGACACTTTTACTTGTCAGACACCCTGACAAAGGGAAAAACGGCTGGAAAATCCCAGGCAACTTTCGGACAGCACCCGGATCGAATCCAGGAACCCTTATTAGTGAGCCAGTTCCACGGTGTCACCATGGCTCCTTAGGACATTGAACAATCAAACAGGATCTAAAATTCAGATTTGTTGAAGTCAACTTAAGACTAACAATCTTGTTTATTTTATAATTTAAGGTTCTGATAACTGGTCACATACCACCAGGTATATATTATCCTCGTGTTAAAGTCTACTTCCATCACCAGTTTAATGACCTGTCTCTATATCATAAATAAACATGTTGATAATGACGTCATAACAGCCATGTATTTCGGGCATACCCATGCAGATACGTTTAAAATATTCTATAAAACTGATGGTAAGAATGAGTTAAATCTTGTTAAAGGAGCATTATGGGACATTAGATAAAGAGTTGACAGTACTCGCTATAATAGTTAAAAATAGATAACGTAAATAGAATATACTGAAAATTCCAGTCAAATTTCTTCAGTCTGAACCGAGATATTAGCTTTTGAATTTTAGGCTGATCCATTTTTGCGTTTAATCATCCTTCATAAACTGTATTCCAATCCGCTAAATATCGCAGGCTACCGATGGCATCGAGAGTTGATTATGGTCTGGATAAGTTGATTAATGTCTAATTAATAACTTAGATAACATTTCAGGCCTAAAGAAAGATCTGCAATAGGCCGATTTAGCTCTTGCATAATGTATGTTTAATGTCGATTTTTAGTGGTTAAAAATAGTCATTTAAAAGGCGTGCGAATTAAATCAACTCTTCGTTTCACTATGACGCAGGGGTGACCGCACAGTTCAACATGACTGAATATTGAAGGTAAATTAAGTGCAGTAAAAACACGTAAACAACTAAGTTTACTGAAAAACAACTTATAATTTGACATATATTGCTAACCGACCAAGTCGGTGCAGAAAAGTAGGACATTAAAAGCCCATTTCATTTCAATTTCACATTGCTTAACCACTGAGCTAGCATTCATTAATCTAAAATAGTATTTTTATATTGAACCTACATTACACATTCAAATCAAAAGATATCCAATAATATGTTTAATAGAAATCTATTTCTACATCAACCTATCCTTAATCGGGCACTAAACTTCGATGTGATAACCGTATTTGAGATAATGGAGAGAGAGAGAGGGTGGGGGTGGGGGTGGGGGTGTGTGCTTGGGCGTAGGAGTCTTTAGCTGTGGAAGGCTAAAACCCAGGGGGTCGGACAGACGACCCTACTCCTTGTCACATACAAGCTGGGAAGCGAAAAATGAGGATCTAACGGGCACACGTTTAAGCATTCGCCCCTCGCACCCGATCCACCACAGGGTTCACCCAATCTCGTGAAGCGTAAGTTATAAATCACTCAACATTTTGTTGTGATTAGGTAACATTTCGGAAATGAAATGAAATGGGGTTTAAGTTAACGTCCTACTGTTCTGCATACGCCATACAGTGTGCTATGAGGGAAATTTTGCCCGGGCAGCGGCGGTACGGCCTATATCGAATCCAACTGCCAAGGGATCTTTTACGTGCACTCCAATATGTACACGGGACCTCGTTTTTTCGTCCCATCTGAACGACTAGACAGCTGTCCTTGTCAGGCCCCCACCCTGCATCACTGACAAGGAGAAACCACGCCGGAAAATCTGGATGAACTTTCTCAGCCAATGCAGGGATCGAACACCCGACCTCCAGGCTAGCGAGCCAGCGTCTTACCCACTTAGCCACGTGATCCCCTATACATTTTGGAATACATTTCTCGATATAAAAGCCATCCTATCTTTGGAAGTAATGGAGAAGATAGCTTTTGGGAGTAGTCAAGGGGTGGGGGAATGGCGGGGGTGATGGCCTAGTGTTCTAGAGTGTCACGCTTCGACCTCTAGCTTGCCAGTCACCTCTGACTTGCGGTTTTGGTTTGGATCCCTGGTGTAAGCGTATGTGGCTTGGGGATAGGGGCGCCTTCTCAACCTCGTGGGTTCCTCCCACAGAAAAGACCCCTGCGCGTGCGATACGATAAAAAAAATGAAAATAAGACAAGCGGACGTTAAACACTAACATAGGAGTAGTGCTTGGCAGGGGCCCCTATTTAATTAAGTGCGCCATGGCCCCCATATGTCTTAATCCGGCACTGTTTGTTTTGTTAAATGTGGATTTGATGTCACAGTGAATTGACAGACTGCCTAGAGGTCTTTCCTGTGGGAGGAAACCAGAGTATACGGAGTCAACCGATGAGATTGAAAAAGCCTCCCTTATCGCCAGCCACACACGTACACTAAGCGCGACACTCTAGCCCACTAGGTCCTCGTTAAGTCTCAGGAAGTCTTCATTCTTTGATACTAGAAAATAATAACGGACAATCGTTTGAATATGACAGAATGATTAAGCGACGTAAAATCCCCATCCACAAAACGTCACAATAATGAAGTTAACTGTGTCTTATTGGTGTCAATTAATTTCTAGAGCGATCTTTTTCGATAACGGAATTATTCATACCTTTTTTCGGGCTTACCATCATCTTTTTAACCGTAGTTTATGATATTTTACAGGCTCCCCAGCGTTTCCTATCTTCACGTCACCGTCTGTCACACCATTTAGACGGTTTAAGCCTGGAGTAGAAACAGGACCACGTCATAACCCAGGCATCAGACTTATCAGCTATGATAGAGCGACTGGACAACCTACCAACATTCTAATGTATTACATCAATTTACCTGATAGTAATGCTAATAACAGAACAGATTGGAAGTTGGAGTATAACTTCACACAAGTCTATAATGTAAATGACATCACGGCTGGATCTCTGCATCATCTGACACAGAAAATGTCCAAGGACAGGACATTGATTGATACATACAATCAATTTCTGTATGTTTCTGTGGAAGATCCAGATCGTGGTAAATGTAATGGCGAGTGTAGTCGGGGTATTTTGTGTGGTTTCACCGAATACACCATGCAGAAGTTCAAGGCTTGTAAAAAGACATATCTGACCTCTGACACCACTAATTTTAAAAAAGCGCCATTTGTATCTTTTTATATTCTTTTAGTAATGTTATATAACATGCACTTTTTATAAACAATATAATTTGTCCACTTAGTACATATTTTATTCTTGAAAAAGCTTAGTTGCGCAGGGTTTGCTGTTTTTTTTTTTAACTTTTTGTGTTCATTAAAATTGAAGATGCATGAGAATGTAGGTTGGACAACATCTTGTCTCTGATTCTTCAATAGGGTAAAAGCAGGGCCGGAATTTTACGTGGGGGTAGGTGTATGGGTATATGTGCATGCATGTCTGTGTGTGTGTGTGTGTGGGGGGGGGGGGCTAATTGGGCTGCAGGCGCCCCAAATTAGTTCTAAAGCAGATCTGTACCATAATCATCTGTGTTTGTGCCAAGTTAATCTATTTAACATATTGCCATACAAGTTTCATTTGTATGACAATGATCAGAATATGCCAACTTTTCACTGTTGATACAAGGGCCTCAATGACATTTTCAGTCAGGGAAACCACCCAAGCTTAGTAACCATATTATTGCGGTGATTTGCAGGTCTCTATTCAGAATCTGCCAAACACATTATGGTATAATTCTAACATTTATGCACTGCGTGGGCAATACAGACATTTTCCATGTATCTTATCCCTTTTATTGACTCAAGGGGAATAACTCACAAAAACAACAGGACTTTCACTGGTATTTAATTTACTTTTGTAATTTATCTATTTGTAGCATGGCGGTACCATAGTCTTTTCAGTGTTTAGGGCCTTTACGGGTCTTAATCTGGCTCTGTATCAAAGCATTGATCAAAAGCATGCATGATTCGTACGGAATCTTAAAACGACCGTAATGTAGTGATGTAGACATGTATTCATTCCAAGTTGAAAAAGAACCCACCGACATTACTGAATAGGCAAATCACGTTGTATGTTTCCAAAGTTCTAAATGCCGAAAAAGGTACATTCTGTGTATATTCTCACGTCGGACATCCATGGGGCTTTCCGTTTACTAACGTTGAGGGGTATGAACAAGAGAACTATCGTAGTTGCGAGCAATCTAACAGAAGATATGGTTGATCACGCCAATATAGGCCGAGATGTTATTCTTTTCTTGTACGCAGATCCAAATCGTATGCCCATGCCAAACATATTTGGCTACATGGAATGTATCCTGACTATGACACTAAGTACGTTAGAAACACTAGGCATGGGACCCTGTTTAATTCGTTCGTACCGGCTGATACCGGCTGACCACAGTTCAACAGTCGAGATCATTAAACAACTTAGAATACAGACACTATCCAGCACGTGCATTTAAAAAAAAAATACGTCGCAAGGGTCCAACATTTCAACTAGTATAAAGAATGTACGCTTGGCACATTGCCTGTACCATTATTTGAAATAATGGTACGCCAACATCAAAGGGTGACGTCCCATCTGTATTAATTTTTAAGCGTACATATTATACTTTTATTTCAATTAATTGAATTGACCATTCGCCCCCAACTGTCACGTTGTGTAAACACATTGTTAACAAAGTCTATATACTGTCATATATACAATTGAAGAATAACAGTCATAAAATGAGTTTCTAAACACCATTGAGTAAATCTTTAGCTCAATCTGGGATTACCATTACCCTGTTAACAAAAACTTACAGTGTGGAACAGTGTGGTCGTTCAATGGGCTCAACTCAAACGAATGTTCAATCACAGGGCGAGATTTCCACACCTCCCAGTATTCTACTCAGATTTGGATACGGATTTGAACGTAATCCACTTTGCTGTTCTAGTGATAGGTTCCGAAAAGGGGGTTGTTAGATTTGATACAGCAGTTCCTGTAGGTGATTTATCTAGAGAAATTAAGTTACCCTTAAGTCTATATACTGTTAAACCTTAACGCACAGACGATATCCAGGATATCCAGAACATTTACAGAACGCGTATTGTTACACAGTAACAAGGGGTCATTCTCCTTTTGGAGTTTTTAATTCGAACATGTTAATTTGATTATATATCAAATGTATAAATAATAATATAACAGGCGTTTCCTGTCTGTTCGTTAAATTAGTATATATTTGGCACTATAATGAATGAATATACTTACAGAGATATTATTAGATTTATTATAAAAAGTTTAATTGCGGATAATGATTCATATTTAGTACATCTTGTTAATGAATTTTAAATACTAACCAGGTTGTTGATAACACATTTAACATTATTATCTGTATTTGAGAGGAAGTGGCAAAGAGGAGACTTTGTACTGGTTATTAGAATTATGGATGTATAACTTATTATTTTCAATTCATGTATTTTTATAATAAAGAATAAAATA
The DNA here is from genome assembly GCF_932274485.2 of Patella vulgata. Classification (NCBI taxonomy): domain Eukaryota; kingdom Metazoa; phylum Mollusca; class Gastropoda; family Patellidae; genus Patella; species Patella vulgata. The sequence goes on from NC_065881.2 coordinate 69,181,361, forward strand.
CACAGTAGTATTTGATCAGTTAAAGTAATAATTGCATAATGTTTAAACTATGTTAAATTAAGGCCTTAATATACATGACTTCTATAGACAGTCCTTCCTTGTTACAAGAATAGCCGTGGTTACCCCTTGTCAGTGATGCAGGATGGGGGCCTGACAAGGACAGCTGTCTAGTCGTGCGGATGTATAAATAATAATATAACAGACGTTTCCTGTCTGTTCGTTAAATTAGTATATATTTGGCACTATAATGAATGAATATACTTACAGAGATATTATTAGATTTATTATAAAAAGTTTAATTGCGGATAATGATTCATATTTAGTACATCTTGTTAATGAATTTTAAATACTAACCAGGTTGTTGATAACACATTTAACATTATTATCTGTATTTGAGAGGAAGTGGCAAAGAGGAGACTTTGTACTGGTTATTAGAATTATAGATGTATAACTTATTATTTTCAATCCATGTATTTTTATAATAAAGAATTAAATACACAGTAGTATTTGATCAGTTAAAGTGATAATTGCATAATGTTTAAACTATGTTAAATTAAGGCCTTAATATACATGACTTCTATAGACAGTACTTCCTATTTACAAGAATAGCCGTAATTACCCCTTTTTCATTGACGCAGGATGGGGGCCTGACAAGGACAGCTGTCTAGTCATGCGGATGGGACAAAAAACCAAGGTCCCGTGTACACATTGGCGTGCACGTAAAAGATCCCTTGGTAGTTGGAATACGATATAAGAGTAGGCCGCAGTGCCGATGCCCGGGCAAAGGTTCCCTCATTGTACACTGTATGGCGTATGCCCGTCTTCATTAGCCCAGTTTAGGAGCAGAACAGTAGGAAGTTAAACCCCATTTCATTTCATTTCATTACAAGAATAGCCCTATTAATCCTGTAATTCACTACACTGTTAAAAACTATAAGCAGTGCTAATAAAGTGTAAACTTTACACTACAGTTTTCAAAATGTAACAATTTTGCAAGAGTAACCAACCATAACAGCTACACCCATCAAGTGTAACCGATATCCTCGACTAATGAACACCTGAATAGGTGTAATTGTGTTTTTATTTTGATAATCTACAGCTATACCAATGGTATACTGCATTTACACCAAAGGGTGTAATAAGTATTATTGGGGAATATATTCTAGAACAGTGTTAATTTTACAGCGTTTATTGAGTTGCAAAAGTGTAATCGATATTCATGAGTATTGAACACCAGGAGAGGTGTAATTGTAGCCGCTAAGGGGTGCTTGGGTGAGCTACACCTCTACACGTATTTTATTGCATTTACACCAACACTTATTATTAGGGAAACATTCCCCTGAATAAGGTGTCAATTTTACACCGTATTTTGCGTTATGTTACATTTTTAGTTCTTTGAATCCATCCCGGTCCCCATTCCAACCAACATACAAGGCTTTTAACCCAAGGCGCCCATATTATAGTCTTCCCTCTGAATAATCCACGCGCAAGCGAATTATTGAAATAAAATTAAACCGTGTCTTAGTCCCGAAATGACCTAGTTTGTGTCGAGTGGATGTTAAACCCTCTCTCTCTCTCTTGATATACCAACTATAACACAATTATACGTAACCCCTGAAGAGCACGATCACGTCTTATATGATTTTTTCGTGCACGATTCAACTCGAATATAATTATTTCGTTTAAATGAAATATTAAACATATTATTATGCAAGAGCTAAATCTGCCTATTGCAGGTCTTTCTTTAAGCCTGAAACATTATCTAAATTATTAATTAGGCCATAATCAACTCACCACTAGCCTGCGATTTATACTGGATTAGAACCCGATCTGCTGCTCAACGCTCATTGATGATTAAATCAAAAACTGGATAATCGAGGCTATGTTTTTTTATCGTACCGACTTTAGCATTAATGATCGAGGCTAGGCGGAAAATTCAATCGCTAAATTCTCGGTTCAGAGTGGATTAATTTGACTTTTGCCACTAGAGCAACGCTACCTTATCAAAATATACCATGATCATGTATGATGCATACCACCCCACAGTTTTCAATACCATCCAATATTCCAGATGGTATGTCCTGCGTAGAAGATTTTATGTACTATATAGTAGACATACAAGTACTGCTAAGATATACCAAATATCAAGTCCTACGAATGTAACAATAATATAATTTTTTTTTAACTTTTATACCTTCAGTAAAAGAGTGGGCTGTTGATGTCATCAACTCACTAGAACTTTCAATATGGCGTCCCCCAGCTTAAAATAGTGTTTATTTTGTGAATGGAAATAAATTGTTAATAAGCGGATGTTTGCCCACTGAACAAACGAAAAGTTGTAATTGTTGATGACAAAGGGTGCTTTGGATAAACTCATTTTTGGGAGTTTATACAGTATTTCCACTAAAACGTGTGTCGCGATACATTCCAAAAATAGTGTCAAAAGCGCCTGTATCTATGATGATTTTAGAAAATAGCACTTGCTATTATTGTTGTGTCTGTCAGGCGTTGAACTTGTTAATTTACAATTTTCCACGCGTAAATCGGACTAAAAATATGCTTAAGCTGATAATAAGACTAAAAACAGACAGTGCTGAGGTTATTGGGACATCTGGTGATAAATGACAAGCAATAATAATCCAAAATCTTCGACATTGAAAACACGATTTATTTGTCGGTTTAAATCAGCATTGATGTTGTGATCTTACCGGGAAAAGATGGCCTTCTGATATCCAATATTTAAGACAAAATAAACATTTTACAATTGGTACACAATGCGTTTCAGCGCTATTTGTAATAAGGGATTCTAAAAACGAGACTAGGCATATTCCACAAGTCATGTCAAACGGTGACGCTATATTCTTATCTGGAGAGCAAGCCCAATAAATAATATCGGCGTAGACTGGAATAACCAGACGCTACAGATTGAAATTCCATTGAGAATACTGGCGTATTTCGCCGAACCTAACTGATTAAAAATTACAGTAAAAACAGAAACGTTTGAATGTAAATCAATTTATATACATTCATATTACATTAGTGTATGCGTTGCGACCTATTTGTGTCAAGTATTAGCGACTCAGCTTCTTTAAGTGGTTGTTTATTGCGGTATTAACCTCAGACTGCACAAATCGAGCGTATGGCGTTAGCGGTTTTTATCGGTGCATTTACTACCCAGTTGAGAAATTCACGGGGTACCATTTCCACCGTGGCGTCTTGCAGTACACCTGCAGAAGCGTAAACAGTGAGGTTTATTTCCCAGTCACACATAAACATATCCCCCCCCCCAAAAAAAAAAAAAATAAAAAAATAAAATAAAATAAAAAAAAATATCATAGTTGAACACTCATCGTGAACTAGGAACTCATCGTGAACTAGGACAGCATGTTTCGAAAACGACAAAAAAAAAACCGCAAAAAAACTAAGTACGAGTGGACCAGTAACCGCATATGACATCAATGCAGCCATATTAGAAATATGACGTTATGTCTAGTTTCAAAGTCCGTCAATATGCCAAGGACCAAGTCCACCGAGTTTTATGAAATGAAAATGAAATGTGGTTTAATTTCCTACTATTCTGCTGCTACTATTTTATGTCGATAATACTGGAATTGGCGGAACTTTAGACTTTGATTCCATTCTCTCAATGTAGAATATGTTTATTTATTCAGTCAAAATTTCTTTTTAAGATTTGGTATATTTGATTCACAGTTTATCTTAGCTCTTTAATTGTTTTAAAACTATTAAATTTCACATTTTTACAGATCATGGGTGAAAATTTAAAATGCGATCTTTAGCTCAAGGTATTGTTACATTAATTTACAAAGATGTTGTGCGTTCTGGTTTGATCCAACAATCACATATTTTAATCAGTGACGATTGATTAGTTGCAATGACATACATAACCTACTTTGAAATGCAAATAGAAAACATCGAGTGTTTAAGAATCAAATGAATATGGTTAAAATGAATATAAAGAACACAGTTCTTATGTTTGTTAAACTGAGCAAATTAAAGATATGATGAGATTGGGCGGTCAGTGTTTTCTGACATCTAGATTTGAAATCAAGGCCAGTGATATCAAGATACCGGACAGGTAGCGTGATGCCAATATACGGCCATATTAAACTATGGGCATTTAAAAACAGAATCTGACAAAAGTAACTCACATAGTTACTCCAGAAAGAACTAACGAATGAGAGGAACACTAAGGAATGTAGACAGGGGTATTGATTCCGCTCATCCTGCACACTTTCATGAACTTCAAATTGAACAATTTAGAAGACAATCAAAATTCTTAAGATAAGTTTCTTCTGAAAGTCAATTATTACATAAGGGTTTTCAATTTGTTGCTAGGCGAAATTAAAACAAATGATGGAAAATATCAATTAAACACTCATCTTCTTCTTGTTTCAAAATTTAAAGTTTATAGAACAGTCGTTGAAAGAAAATTCGCAAGATGAAGACGAATATTTATATCATATTTGCTTACGTAAGTTTCTGTGTTACCATATTTTTATTTAACCGTATATGAATATATGAATTTTTTTTATATAATATAGGAAAATTTGGGAGTATTATATGCATACGATGTAGAGTAGTTGTATGTCTTGTATTAAAATGCATTTTATGAACCTCATCAATATGTAGCACTATGGGTCTTTTGTCAAACATGGAGAGCGGATGACATGCTAAAACCGGTCCCCACCTCCGGCTATGACCCAAGCATCTGTTCTTACTACATATCTTAGTAGCCGTTTGATCGTCTGGTATTTTCACTTGTCGTTTCTGCCCCCCCCCCCTTCACGTTGTGTATCTACTTCTTTCTGTTTCTCAGTTAGTTAAGACGTTTGTCTTCTCAGTAGCTATAACCATGCAACAGTTCGTTTTTACATTTTATATATCAAGCTGCTTACATATGAAACAATGCGTAATAGAATAAAGTCATTCTCTCAATCCCAATCCAGCCAGACTCGGCGGGGCGAGTCTGCTGATAGAAATTGCTACATCTTTTCCCTTCTAGAATCAAGCTGCTGTAAGACGAATTCTCACAAATATGTTAGTTTTGTAGCTTTGGGGTTTGACGTACAATTATCTAATTGGTCCAATATGCTGTAAATAATTAGAGAGATTGGTCAATTATCCTTATGACGTCGAAACCCACCCTTATTTGGACAGCGGGAACTTACCGGAGACATTTCCCACAAGATATCTGATATCAACCTAGAATTGAATGTTTACCACAATCTGTCACTCATTAACTCATTTTGATTTAAGTGCATATTAGACAATATGTTTGAATCTCACAACTTGCCAAAGACATTAATTAATAGAATATAATGTCATCATTTTCTTTATTCATTGTCTATAAATTTGAAAACAATGTCGCAACGACAATATTTCTAAACAATGCGATTATAAGTGGTATGTTATAAATTGTCTTTCTTTAAGTAAACACAAAAAAGTTAGAATAATAGCTATATTTTAATACAAATTTCCACTAGATTGTGAATAGCCCCGGTGTACTTATTTCGTCTACAGCTAATTTTACTTATATAACAGTTTACTTTGCAGCTTTTAGATAAATTACCTACAGATGAAAATAGTGTTATTTTAGAGGTGTAAATTCTCTCTTCGGATATAACAGACTTCGAATGATTCTTCAATTCTTTAATATACCGGAACATAAATATACATATATCGTCATTACGTACTGGCAGGCCAGTTACTGCACTAGTGACTGTCTTCAGTGTACAGATTTTGTAATATTCAAGGAAAATCAGAAAATAGGATAAAGGTAAATGTTGTAATTAAAACTGGCATGTCGATAGATGAACAATGCATAAAAGATTAAACAATATAATATATCAACAAAAACAATAGATGGGATTAACGTCGTTACCCAATGACGGCTTGAAAAGTGGTGACAGGTTAACGACTTACTAGGTAGTTGACCTTAAAATAGTTAATTTAAGAAGCATTAATTATATTAGCGATAACAGATTATCACACCATTATATTATTCGTGTATATAGACCCGTGTCATTCTCGGCATGGTATCAGGCCGCGATAAATTTCAAGAAATTTTGAACTCTTCACAGAAAAGTTAATATCAGTCTCTATGCAAATTACCCAGATGAAAATCATTATAGCAGTTAATTTAGTTTTGGAAGCCATTTTGACAGAACTAATGACAGAACTGCCAGAGGTGGCGGGAAGAAAGGTCAAGATTCATTTGGCGCATGCGCAATAATCCGTACTAAGAACGAATAGCGTTTACACTACGAAAATTTAACCGTGCTGTGTCTGGCACCGTGCGGAGAACACCTCACTTCAATGGGCCAAATTGGCACGACACGCTTATGCTTAACCCGTTTACACTACCAAAACATTATCCGTGCCGTGACTGGTAAATTTTGTATGTAAACGGGGTTTATGACAAAATAATTATAGATAAATATAAGCTTTCAATTTTAATAAAAAAAGAAATGAAATGAAAAAACTAACAAAACCCCAATACTCACCGATTTTAAAATTTCAGTTACTTTACCGTGTAAATTGGCAGATTGGGAAGAGATTTGTTTCTGTATGATTCAAGGATAATTGTGACCCAGGGGTTGTCACCATGGTTTAGTAACTCGGGGAGTAAATGTTGGTCTGGATTTTAGAAAATTACCAGTGGTTTGAATGTGTGTTCTATTTCTATAATTAGTAATACGTTTTTTTTATTCTAGGCCTTGGCCATTGCGTTTTCTAATGGTAAGTAATTCTAAATCGACAATAATCCATATCTTCAGCACGCCATTAATCTGTTCCTGTAATTTGTTTTTGGTAGATATCCTTTAACTGTCTTTTGTATCATTTAATCACGACAAAATGTATTGCTGACACCATACGTTGATAATTGGCGTTTATATGTGTGTTTGAGAAAACATTGATAAAAAAAGTACTTAAATTCATTAAACAATGCTTTATTATGTATTAAAATATTTGAACAGGTGTGGAAATCAGTCATTGGGGAACACATTTTGTGATGTCGTTTCTCGTCAATTTTGAATCAGACCAAGGGTTGAAAGTTGCAATTATTACAACAAGGGAGGCAACCGATGTAAGAGTATCTGTGCATGGTTATACCAAAACCTTTTCTCTGCCCGCTAACCATTCCCATAGAGAGGAAATAGACAAGGACACCACAGCCTATCCCTATGGTATGGTGTTAAGAAAGAAAGCCATACTGATAGAGTCATCAGCTGAGATTTCGGTTTATGGAATGAATATTAACCAATACACTACTGAGGGTTTCTTGACACTTCCTGTTCCATCTCTTGGAACGGAATACATAGTAGTTAATTATGAAAACAAGCGTGGGAATGATTTTGAAGGCGGTGAGTATACATCTGTAATCATTATTAATGATGATGCTATTTAAGGTTATTGCGTTGAAATAAATTGGGTCGGGCTTTTAGAGAGAGGTGGGGTTTTACGTCCACTCGACACATAGAGGGTCATTTCCATACTAACACATGGCGAAATTTATGTTAATAATTTGATTGGGCGAAGGAGTCTTTAGCAGTGGGAGGACACCGGAGGACCCCGAAAAACACACGAGATTCTACTCTTTGTCAAGTACAAGCTGGGAACCACGAAATAACGCCACGTGACTAAATTACAGGCCTTATGATGTATAGCGCACGCCTTAGACCATTCGACCACACCACCCTCCATAATAAAATCGATTACAAACCAGTTCGCATTCACATCTTGAATAAATATACGATTATCAATTATTTAAATTACAATTTGAAAGTAAAGTTTGTGATGTTTTGCAAGTATACCGGTAAATACACACCCTTCTCCCACAAATATAAAACCGTTTTTCCCATTTGTAATATTGCTAGCACTTGGTAACATAATAGAGTTACGGTTTTGAGTTTCCATAAATCGAGTCACACACCAATTTTAAATATATTCCCACATAGATATGCAAGGGTGCATTTCCACAGCACAGTCCAGCAGTGCTGTTTGGCCTTCTATCATTGAGGTTTTCGACAACCCTTTTACACCTCATGAATTGACTTCGCCTATAAAAGCTAACCGAATACCAAATCGTTATATTACAGGACAAATTGCCATCATATCAATTGAAGACGGGACATTGGTTACCTTGGAAATTAGTAAAACTGCCTGTTATACTGAATTTAACGATACCAACGTGGAATATACCTTCTTAATGGACACTTATGACGTTGTCAATTTTTATTGCAAAGAAAGTACCACTGGAGCGCTTATTACATCTAATAAACCCGTAGCGCTTTTGTCTGGAAACAAATGCTCTTTTATACAGAGTTCCTCCTGTGATCATATCGTAGAGATGCTTCCACCGACATCAGAATTTGGAAAACACCATGTACTAGCATTACCCGGTGGTTACCGATTTCCCAATGAATTGAAGGTTCTGGCATTGGAGGATTTTACAGATGTAACTGTTAATGGTTCGGCAGTATTTACACTGAACATTCGTGAATACAAAACTCTGGATTGGATTACCGCTGAAGACGAAATGTGTATTGATAGCAACAAACCAGTGTTGGCTGTTCTTTTTATGTCCAGCGGGAAAGCGCAATTCCAAGGTGACCCCTTAATGATGCTTATCCCACCAGTAAATAAATATACCAATGATTACGTATTGGATGCGGATGTCAGTTCCTTCTACATTGAGACCGTTTTGATAATGTCTTCTGCTACACGGGATTCGCTGATTTCCCATGACCCAAATTTTAAAAATACTTGTAACAATCAGTATGTGTACACCACTGGTGTATTAAATGAAACGACAAAGTTTTCCTCAGCCGAGCCATTGTTGGTGATAGTCTTTGGTTCCAAGACATTTGAAGGATTTGGGTATCCTGGTGGAATGCAGTTAACTGATTATTCCGGTAAATGGTGGTGTTGTATATGTGCTTTTTTGACCCCCACCCCACGATTATAATTCCTTATCTGCTCTTTCAGAGAGAGAAATAAAATGAAATGGGGTTTAACGCCCCACTGGTCATAATGGGGACGGACAGGTACTCTACGGATTTCTCTTATTTAGTGTTCCAACTATCAAGGGATATTTTACATGCTTGCCAATGTGTACACGCATGGGTTTTCCTGCTTGCCAGGCCCCCGTGCTGCACCACGATGGAAAATCCCGGCCGGTTAGTGAGCCACGTCTTACTCATTGCCTCAACGCGTCTTACTGGTATCTAAAACATTCGAGATAGGGCAGAGAGAGGTCATTTCGCGACTACACATTGTACAAATTTTTGCGAGTGCAGGTGGTCTGGAGCGGTGGGGATGGGGGTGGAAGGAGTAATTAGACAGAGTCCAACATCTTTTATATCAGCTGTAAGCAAGATTTAAAAAGCTTCTTTATCGTTTCTTTTTCTTCCATCTTCAATAGGAAATGAGGAATGTGCCACAAGACCTTGTCAGAATTATGGTTGGTGTTTAGAAGTAGGAATGTCATATAGATGTCGCTGTCTGCCAGAATATCTAGGTGTTAACTGCGAGATAGGTAGGTCTTGTGTCTTTGTGGTGACAGATCCGTCTTATTTTAAACGAGGCATTATATCACTTTCACTGACCTTCAAATGTTATTGTGATCAATATGATATTTAAAATAACTGATTCGTATAATTATTATATAAGTATGAAAACCTAAGCACTGATCGACCTAGTGTAAGGAATGTTGTAGGACTAGGACCCTTGTTAATTGTTTGTCTAAAGCTTTACATACAATCCATTTGGAACAACCCCAATCGACCCCCTAAATGCCAGGAATATAGATTTTTCCCATTAAAAGCCACGGCCAATATCTTTTAACACAGTATTTTATCGGTTTCATCTACTTTGGCGTTTTGGAGGCAAACAGAAATCACCGAGGAAAGTTAAATGGTTTTGATTAGTAATCACCCAATAATATATTCCATTATCCCGGTTGGTGCAGAAGTGTAGGACGTTAAAACCCTATTTCCTGCATTGATTATATTGCAATGTTTCCTTTGATGAACATTTTAATAGGTACTTGTATGGCATAAAACACACTCTTTCTTTCCACATCTTGTAGTGGACATAATGGGTATAGCATTAATACTTATTTGTGACGCAATATATATTTATGATTAAATAAGTGATTCCATGGTTTTCGAGTGACAAATGAAAGGATGTAGTCATTTAATTATTTATTTTATTTTCAGAAATAAATTTAACAAGAACAGGAGCCCCATCTACAACAACCAATGATTTAACCGAAGCCAGTTCATTGTATCAAACCGTTATAAATACCCAGATCGTGACAACAAAACGGATGTTTTCAGCGAACACAGACGTACCTGATTTAATATCAACCCAAACAATATTAAACCATACCGATAAGTCAACTGTTGCGCTAATTACGAACATCCCATCGACCTTCCGTCCCCTAGGTTACACAAAACCTATGTATAGGCCTAACCTTTTATGTTATTGCCCATGTAGTGTTCGGATTAAAACTTTTTCAGATTTAATTGAGCAAACTGTTAATCAACAGAACAAAGATAAACTTGAAAAGCGAAAGTTGTCCCAGGCAGTCAGAAGCAAACAAAGTGCCGAAAATATGCAATCATCGGAAATTCATTTGGGTTATTCGTCTAGTTTGCTTCTGATGACAGCCATACTATGCGTCATTTTGTTTGACATCTCTAGGGTAATCCAGTGGTGTTTGAAAACATTTAAAGGGAATAAATACCCAGTACATCCGTTTCAACAAGAGCTTCTCAAAACACGCATTTAGTGATTCTTTATATGGTACCCCCTCCAGCAGACTATGTTCTATATTTAGACCTCTATAAGAGGTAATTTCTATTGTATATACTCTCAAATGAGAATAAAATTTTAGCAACAGTCAGCCTTTCGTAAATATTTATCTTTCGAAATCTATTTCCTGGGTAACAAAACCTTTTTGCTTAACTCAACTTCTAAGGTTTAACATAAAAATCAAAATGGTATCAATGTTTCTTCTTACATGTTATTTTAAATGTAAAAAGTATTTACACTAGTGTATTAAAGTCATGCGATACGTTACAAATTTTGAACCAACCCCCTCCCCTGGCGCACATCAAAAAGATAGACTGTGACATTCATTGCCGTACGTGATTTGCCCAATTCATGTTTGTGTACTTCCTGATTCTTCCAAAGCCAGGCAGCAAATGTAGATTCAAACACTCTTTCTTCGATTCTAGACCAAATCCAAAAAGTCGTCAAATACATAACACACAATTTTTAAGTTTCGCGGCTGCAGTCAACTTGTTGGTATTAAAAATGGTCTTTGGGTCAAACCTGGGAAGAATAAAAAGAAAGTGTCACTGGCCCTACTCACTGGCTCCGACTGGGCTAATGAAGACGGACATTCGCCATACAGTGTGCTATGAGGGAAATTTTGCTCGGGCAGTGGCACTATGACCTACTCTTATATCGAATTCCAACTTCCACGGGATCTTACCTGCACGCCAATGTATGCACGGGACCTCCGTTTATCGCCCCATCCGAACGATTAGACAGCTGTACGTGTCAAGACCTCCGTCCTGCATCACTAACAAAGGAAATCCATGCCGGAAAATGCCTATGAACTTTCTCGGCTAACACCCGCGACCTCCAGACCATCGAGCCAGCGTCTTACTTACTTAGCCACCGCCCTCGCTCCCTCCCTCCCTACTCAAAGGCGAGCAACTTCATTTGCATAAATGGGAATAAACATAACAAAAGTAGCATTTCTGCTGAGAGATTTAGGAGAAAGGGTAGACATTTCTAAATCAGCTTTGCATCTCTTAGGCGTAAAACCTGCTTTTGAACAAATCTTAATAGTCACATCTAGCTAATTCCGTGCAAAGCCATCAATCTGTTTCGTGACGATGTAGATGACTTCCCGATCAATCTTTGCGGAGGAGATGCAAAAGACTTCGAGATTAGCGTCTAAAAGCTTCAGAATCGTGATAATGTTATATTTAAGACAACATTTGTTTGAGGTTATGATAATTCTGTTGCGGTTTCTTAAGATAGGCGCTCGCGATCATATCAGCTCACATTATCGTCTGCTGCAGTAAAATATAGTATGGTCTATTGAATTCAAGAATAACTTGATTATCACTTTCACCGACGTAAGTTCCAAATATATAGTTACGATCACTTTCATGTGACCGTATCACGTTGGACCTGACATTCAATTTGATAGGCACTTTCTGGCAGGGGTTTTCGGAAACATGCGGCTGCTATATAAACATTAGTGGAGGCGGTCAGTAGTAAAAATAGTGCGACTTAATTATGGGCTTTGATACACGATAGAACCAACCGTTTTGTTTTTACTAATGTTAACGTGGTGCAGTTAATAGCAAAAAATCAATTTGGTATTGACGAATGATACGCGAGTTGCTCTCCATGCGTCTACTTATCAGTAGTGTTATTGTTAATAGATTGCCAGGAGAGTGTCTTTGATTCTACTGCTATATTATTGTTTACATGGACACATCATTCCATACTGGAATACAGGTATAGTACTAGAATTTTTAACAATACTATTTATTTCAAAATACTATTTATATCTCATACAATTTTTTTTGTCAATCTGAAGAATTTCTGTAAGCTAATAATCTTTGCATTTTTAACTATAAAATGTATTTTTAAGCGATTCATTCTTAATATTACATTGGTGTTTTAAAATACTTTTCTGAAATTTGTACAGGTATCGAATAGCCTTGTAGTCGATGTTTGTCGGGGTTATTTTTGTTTTAGGGTGCATGTAAAAGTTTCCTAGACAGTCAGATTAACTGGTTCTATGTCCACTTTTCACTAAAAGTGAGATATTGGCATAAACACTATCTGTGAATCAATAGGTGTTATGCCGTGAGCATAATTTAATGCAGAAGCGCCCTCTAGGTTAAATTGCTAAAAAAAACCCACCTAGACCAATTTTTAAATTTAAGTTCATTCCCCCTCACAAAGTATTGTGTCCACTTTCACCAATATAATTGCTAAATCTGGTGCCATGTGGTCGTGTGACAAAATTGCCGAAAGAGACACCAACATTGCTGTATTTCCAGAGCAGAAAACTCGCCGTAAGGCCCTCGGAATATTGAACCAGAATGAAATTCTTGATCTATTAGAAAGGCATTGATTGTTAAGCAATTTAAGACAGCTTAATGTTTTGTTGAAACAGTATTTTTAATTTGTTTTAAAGGATCGTTTGAGATAGTACTAGTTAATTCGTTATGCATTGTCTGTTTTTAATTATAATGTACATTCATAGGAAATGGAAAGAAATGAGATTTAACGTCCTACTGTTCTGCTCCGACTGGGCGAATGAAGACTGCCCGCTAATTTATCTTAGTTGGGGGCCATGGCATTTTGGGCGTGTCTGTTAGGGGTAACCCACCGCACGAACTGTCTGGCAGTGGTCATTCATGATTTCTGTGGTGTTACTGAACAATGTTTTACACAAATGGAAAAATGGAAGGATTCTGAACCCATGACAATGAAATCCCTGGGCTAGAATTTTCCCAGTTTTGTAAGGGGGGGGGGGATTGCCGAATGCTTAGCACGTGCGCGCTGTATCATATGGTCTGTCATTTAGTCAACTGGCGTGGTTTCGATTCCCCGGTTGTACGTGACAATGAGTAGCGTCGCCTGTCCAACCTCGTGGGTTTTCTGCGGATCCTCCGGTTTTCTGCCACTGCTAAAGACCCCTACGCTCAAGCGAATTGTTGAAATAAAATTGAACCATATGTTAGTCCCGAAATGACCTAGTTTGTGTCGAGTGGACGTTAAACCCCCATCTCTCTCTCTCTCGCTTCCGTCTACAAGATTAATTCCATTGGCTGTGTATAGTAATTACTTATATTTATTTAATTATCAAATGTAACTCATTAATTAAATCCTCCGGTTTCCTCCCACTGCTAAAGACGCCTACGCCTATGTAGAATTCATATATCCTGATGACCTGACATTCAATTTGATAGGCACTTTCTGGCAGGGGTTTTCGGAAACATGCGGCTGCTATATAAACATTAGTGGAGGCGGTCAGTAGTAAAAATAGTGCGACTTAATTATGGGCTTTGATACACGATAGAACCAACCGTTTTGTTTTTACTAATGTTAACGTGGTGCAGTTAATAGCAAAAAATCAATTTGGTATTGACGAATGATACGCGAGTTGCTCTCCATGCGTCTACTTATCAGTAGTGTTATTGTTAATAGATTGCCAGGAGAGTGTCTTTGATTCTACTGCTATATTATTGTTTACATGGACACATCATTCCATACTGGAATACAGGTATAGTACTAGAATTTTTAACAATACTATTTATTTCAAAATACTATTTATATCTCATACAATTTTTTTTGTCAATCTGAAGAATTTCTGTAAGCTAATAATCTTTGCATTTTTAACTATAAAATGTATTTTTAAGCGATTCATTCTTAATATTACATTGGTGTTTTAAAATACTTTTCTGAAATTTGTACAGGTATCGAATAGCCTTGTAGTCGATGTTTGTCGGGATTATTTTTGTTTTAGGGTGCATTTAAAAGTTTCCTAGACAGCCAGATTAACTGGTTCTATGTCCACTTTTCACTAAAAGTGAGATATTGGCATAAACACTATCTGTGAATCAATAGGTGTTATGCCGTGAGCATAATTTAATGCAGAAGCGCCCTCTAGGTTAAATTGCTAAAAAAAACCCACCTAGACCAATTTTTAAATTTAAGTTCATTCCCCCTCACAAAGTATCGTGTCCACTTTCACCAATATAATTGCTAAATCTGGTGCCATGTGGTCGTGTGACAAAATTGCCGAAAGAGACACCAACATTGCTGTATTTCCAGAGCAGAAAACTCGCCGTAAGGCCCTCGGAATATTGAACCAGAATGAAATTCTTGATCTATTAGAAAGGCATTGATTGTTAAGCAATTTAAGACAGCTTAATGTTTTGTTGAAACAGTATTTTTAATTTGTTTTAAAGGATCGTTTGAGATAGTACTAGTTAATTCGTTATGCATTGTCTGTTTTTAATTATAATGTACATTCATAGGAAATGGAAAGAAATGAGATTTAACGTCCTACGGTTCTGCTCCGACTGGGCGAATGAAGACTGCCCGCTAATCTATCTTAGTTGGGGGCCATGGCATTTTGGGCGTGTCTGTTAGGGGTAACCCACCGCACGAACTGTCTGGCAGTGGTCATTCATGATTTCTGTGGTGTTACTGAACAATTTCAACAAAGTTTTAGGTGGTACAGATTTCAGCTAATCTAAACAAGCTGTGGTCTGGAAATTAGATACCTTTGTCAGGGATACTCCACCACTACAAATGTCTGGCAATTATATAGCTCTGTCAGGGGTGCCTTACCACTAGAAATGTCTGTCAGGGTGTTTTTGTAATACCTGAAGATGTACGGTACACTGCTGTGCGATTTTCATTTGGTACACTTTTGAGCTAATCTAGCCTAGTTGGGGGACATGGCATTTTGGGCGTGGAATACGACAATACCAGATATACATGCATTGATACCATATAGGAGAAAATTGGTACATTTTTCAGCTAGGTTGCAGTTGACATATTGGACTCCCGCGCTATAAATTGACACTGATTGATCTTCGTCAGGATTGTCTGCGATATCACCTCGGTGGAAGCGGACGTAAAATACAACTAACTCATCATCATCTTCGTCAGGCGAAGATGTAGCATGGATTTCAATAGCAATTTTTATGAATTCAACCCATTTTGTTCTCCTGTAAACCAGAGTAACTTTAGTCCTAAGGGGTAAGGGGTTACTTTGTCATAGGCTAAAATATGTTTTACACAAATGGAAAAATGGAAGGATTCTGAACCCATGACAATGAAATCCCTGGGCTAGAATTTTCCCAGTTTTGTAAGGGGGGGGGGGGATTGCCGAATGGTTAGCACGTGCGCGCTGTATCATATGGTCTGTCATTTAGTCAACTGCGTGGTTTCGATTCCCCGGTTGTACGTGACAATGAGTAGCGTCGCCTGTCCAACCTCGTGGGTTTTCTGCGGATCCTCCGGTTTTCTGCCACTCCTTAAGACCCCTACGCTCAAGCGAATTGTTGAAATAAAATTGAACCATATGTTAGTCCCGAAATGACCTAGTTTGTGTCGAGTGGACGTTAAACCACCATCTCTCTCTCTCTCGCTTCCGTCTACAAGATTAATTCCATTGGCTGTGTATAGTAATTACTTATATTTATTTAATTATCAAATGTAACTCATTAATTAGATCCTCCGGTTTCCTCCCACTGCTAAAGACGCCTACGCCTATGTAGAATTCATATATCCTGATGAGGTCGAAATTAAAAACACTACTCACAGTGACAATTACGCTTCCTACTTGGATCTGCGTGTTTGACAACTGCCATAAACTTAGTGTTAAATTGTACGATAAACGTGATGACTTTGACCTCCGATTGTTAACTTTCCATTTATTAGTAGTAACATGGAGTGGTTGTGTCTCAGCTAATTCGTTACGCGAGAGCTTGTTCATTTTATTCTGATTTTTGACATCTAAGCTTTAACTACAGGGATACTTGCGAACTAAACTTATTAAAACCTTTAAAAAGTTTTAAGGCCGTCATATTGACTTGATTGGTAAATATAATATGTCTCTCTCGGCTATTATTCTAGATATATTTAATTGACGCGTATACCATCTCCCTCATAATGTCTGTCTACTACATCGTTAACACTGTTTCTCACTCAATAATACATTCTACAGTAGATATCGCTTGTGTGATATATTTCATAATCTACTGCGATATCTCCTTAGGAGATATCGCTTTACATGAATTTGATTGGTCAGTTGGAAAGGAACTACTTTTTTTATTTTCAAAGAACAGTTCATTTCTTATTAAAAGTACCTTTTGTTTTATTAAAAATGAACTATTGTTATTCAATTGATCTTGATGGAAACACTGGGTCAATATAAAGGACTTTGCAATGGTTGAATTGCTGTCAAAAAATGATGTATCACTACGCCGTAATGTTCAGTAAAAGTGAAATCTACAGCAAAAAAATATATTTATCTATTTGTGCATGTAAGAAGGGATTGGGCGATAAATAAAATCTCCTACTCGTCTTTTTTGATATCAAAAAATACCAACACTCGTTGATAAAGTAAAAAAAAAACTCGGCAGAACCTCGTTTTTTGTTACTTTATCAACTTGTGATGATATTTTTTGATATCAAAAAAGACTGGTAGGAGATTCTCTATTTATCACGTGCATTTTGCATACCGATAGTCCATTGGCCAATCACCCTTTTTTACCGAGATTTCGCCTAATAGTTTGGATGCATCTATGGCGGGTTTGGCGCCAGGCAGGATAAGCTTACTCTTCTGGACACCTGTTACCACTGTTTGTCGTGTATTTTGTACACGGTGAACAGTCCATATGCTGATTATACACTATTTTGCCTATACCGTTTTTTTAGGACTCCGAATTTTGTCTAATGGTTTGGATTGTTCGTACTTGGTTTTATTTTATTGTGTATAATGTAATTTAACCACGGGCATGTCGTGTACGGGGTAGGGTGCACTTTATACCACTGCGGATTTAACATGACTAGGTAACATGAACTGTTTTTTCACGACGTTCCACGTTGGCGGACACGTAAAGGAACCATTGCAATTTAAATAAACAGTAGGCAAGGCACCGCTGTTCCGAAATAAAAAATATTTCATTACTTTACGGCAGGTCTTTCCAGATGTCCTAATATCACTTTTTGTTTAAAGTTTTAGGTTTTTGTTTCATAAATGGGTAAGGTAAATGATATATTACTATTGGTTCGCAAACAGCAATCCCTGTTTAATACCGCGGTCTTTAATGTAAATCTTTGACATTATTAGTATTTAGTTTCCAAATCAAAGTATAGGAGAATTCACAGCTCACAGTTTTGACAAGTTTCATAAATCTTTCCATGTTTCTACTCCGTTGGGACTTGATTCTGAGTTATCGTGATTCTTATTTGTGATACGAGGGATTGGGCTAAGCCAAATGGTCACGGATAAAGATAATATCAATAACAAACATTCAAACTAGTATAATAAATCAGTGAATTTACAAACCATGCTTATACCATTCTACGTGGCAAGGAACAACGTATAGTCGTTCGAATGGGACGAAAAAACACCGAGATCCCGAGTACACTTTGGCGTGTACTGAACAAAAAACCTTGACCGTTGGAATTCAATATTCCAGTCTTTATTAGACTTGTCTGAGCAGAACAGTAAATTGTTAAACGCCATTTCATTTATTCATATCCCATTCTGGGTAATAGCTTATGGAAAATACCGCATTATCATTGAGTAAATCGTGATATGTAAAAGCTATTTATTATTTGTTGACAAAAATAATCAATGTCTGGATTACGATCACCTTAACCCTTCATCAAGGGTATATTGCGCACTAAAATCACACCTGCTCTTAATCGATATGTTATTACAGATTACTTACATATAGACTGAAGAGTACTGATTTAGGAATTTCACTGTATTTAAACTGTGAATGTAAGCGGGAGTAAATGGATCATCAGTCTACCAATCAAAATCCTAAAAAAATAGGTTAACAGGTGTGATAGTGATTCTACAAACCTAAGACCATACCGATTTCACAGTAAAGATGTATAGAATAAGGTTTCATCAGTTGAAATCAACTTTCTTGAACTGTCTTGGCCCTATCATGGATGAGGTATGTCTGAAAGAAGGACTATGAGTAATATCTAACGTTTGATAGAATCGATTCGAGTTCGCGGATTCCCACCAATAATGTTAATCCGGTTATTATTTATACAGCGATACGACTGCATTATAACCAGTTCACTCTCCTGTGTTTAAAGTCTAATTTAAGCCACCGTGTCTGTTATTTAAGTCGTTTGTCCTTCACAAGGCATGTCGACAATAACCAGATGGAAATGAAATAAAACGGGGTTTAACGTCGTACATTGTGCTATGGGAGAAATTTTGCCCGGACAATGGCACCACGGCCGACTGTTATATCGAATTCCAACTTGTCAAGGGTTCTTTTACGTGCACGTCCATTTGTACACAGGACCTGGGGTTTTCTTCCCATCCAAACGACGATACTTCGTTTTTAGCCAGGCCCTCCGTCCTGCACCACTGACAAGGTTGAACCGCTCTGGAAAATCACGATGGTCTTTCTCGGTCAACCTCGGGATCGCACACACAACCTCAGGGTTAGCGAACCGAAGCCTTACGCATTCAGCCACTGGTTCCTTGACCAGGTGGGAACCCTGATCTGGTCAATTGAATGGAAATCCAGGAGATTATTTAAGACAATAGTTCAGTGTTAATCTGTATATCATGAAATAGACAATATAAATAGCGTTTAACGTCCTCTCGAAACAACCTTGGTCATTTCGGAACTAACATATGTTTCCATTTTGTTTCAATAATTTGTTTGCACGTAGGGGTCTTATCAGTGGGATAAAACCAGAGGACCTGGAGAGCTCCCCCGAGGTTGGACAGGTAACCCTACTCCTTGTCATGTACATATAACAGACAATATAACTGGAAGTACGGTCTAGAATATTACGTAACTGAACAATTACCTACACTGTATGTATCATGTTGCTAAATTTTTAACACCCCATTTCATTCCTAAATTAAACCAATCATTTTCAAATTAACTACCTAATGTGCATATTACCTTCTACATCTTCATAATTTCTGAAACTGGATTGGATTTTCTAAAAGACAATTTTTATTGTGAAATAGGTCGAAAATATATCCAATTCCAGACATATAGACAGATTTTACTGAATATGAATAATACAATATCATTTTGAATATTTTAAATTAACTGTTTTTTATTTAAACTATTGGGTATATAAATTTGCTCTTGACTTTGGGGTCCGAGATTCAAGCTATCTCTCCATGTAACGATAATGACTCGTGTCATGCGCCTTGCTGTTTCTAGAGCACCCGACCCCACCTCTCATTTAGAGAGTTAACAAAGCTAACAGTATATTGTACTTATTCAAATAAAAGCGTATAGAGAAATATTGTACAAAAAGCAACACCACCCAAACCATAAAGGTTTTGATCATTACTACTGGCCACAAGACCTGTTCAGTAGAAGAGCGAAATACGTTTAACATTTCCATTCCATTATTTATAAATTATTAGACGTAGCAAAAATAATCATTTTCCATTACAGGTTTAATGTAAATCGTTTGTATATAAATCATCTGTATCTTAGCGTGTAGACAGCATTAAATTGAATAAAAATAGTTTATACAGACAATATGAATAATGTGCATTTAAAACTGATTCACAGTGAACATGGTCGTTGTAATGTCAAAACTCAAATGTTTTCAGAATGTCTAGCCTGTTTATCTCACAGTTGGGGGGTTTCGTATCGACGGGGCCCGACTCGGGCTTAATTACCAACCCCCAAGATGGCCACCAAAACATTTTACCACAATCATTTATTCTTCATTCCGTATAACTAAATCCATGATGGATACCAGTCTATAACGGGCCCCGTGATTTACTATTATATTATAATTTTACAGTAACAAGCCAAAAACATATTAACATCAGCAGCAGTAGCAATATGTGATCAATCAGTGATCCAAGATGTTCGCCATTTATTTAAGATGGATACCAGTCTATAACGGGCCCCGTGATTTACTATTATATTATAATTGTACAGTAACAAGCCAAAACACAATAACATCAGCGGCAGTAGCAATTTGTGATCAATCAGTGATCCAAGATAGTCGCCATTTGTTTAAGATGGTGATTTAAGCCATTGACCCTTTACCCCTGAGATTAAATGGTCAATGCAGTTAATTGACGGTACTCGGTTTTTCTGCCAGTACAAGAAGAAAGAAATATATTTTCTTTACTGCCGATCAAGAAAAAAGTATTTCCAGCTCAATCATGAAATGCCATTGAAACAATCTGATTAGTGGAGTGAATTCAAGGTTATGTGTTTAATGCCCAAAAGTACGGTATCCTGTCAAACGATAATAATGTGAACGAGAAATCAGTATACATAAATACAGAGCTGATTTTACCATGCCGATACACTTAGTTTCAAGTAAAGGCTGACATTTATTTGAAAAGATCAAGTACTGTGTGCTAACTTATATAGCGTATTGTATAATTGTTAGACTAAAACGACAGGTTGAGTTTTTATGTCAATGTTTCATTCGCCTACGTAAGTCATACTTTGATATCTCAAATGACATTTTCAAATGAAAGTTTATGGCATACTTATAACTGTTTTTGTTCGCACCATAAATAATATGATTGATGTTTTGTAAGCTAAAAATCACCGAGAAAAAAACCTGGGATTCTTCAAGCTCCGATCAAACTTCCCGGGGCTTGACTAGTTGAACAGAAGTTTTGGTGGAGGGAGGGAGGTGCGATCAACCAAATAAAGTAAATAACCATGTTAGTATCAAACTTTTCGTCCATTCTTCTAATTGTGTTGGATACCAGTGGCTCGGCGAGTAAGGCACTGGTTCACTAACCAGGAGGTCCGGGGGTTCAATGTCGTTGTTGTCACGTACAGGGGAGGGAGTGGGGGCAGACGGGTGGCATTGAGTCAGCTGGCGTGGTTTTGACTCCCCGATTGTACGTGACAAGGGGTAGAGTCGCCTGTCTAACCTCGTGGGTTTTCTCCAGATCCTGCCGTTTCCTCCCACTGCTAAAGACCCATACGCGCAAGCGAATTGTTGAAATAAAATTGAACCATATGTTAGTCCCGAAATAACCTAGTTTGTGTCGAGTGGACATTAAACCCCATCTCTCTTTCTCTCGCTTCCGTCTACTAGATTAATTCTATTGGCTGTGTATAGTAATTACTTCCGATCTGATTTCTATATAAATAAGATATTTCTGGCTTGTTGATATCCGACTGTGATTGAAATGGGTGCCCTTTTTCAAGCCCATAAACAGACAGTAATCAACACTATCTATAACACAATGACGAATCTCAGATGTCCTAATACAAAATAACGGAAATAGTGTTGGTGTACACCATTAGCCAAAAGTACCACCTAGTATTTAAGGTGTCCTCGTAGTGTGACAAAGTACTCTTGAACTTATTGACCCCAGTTAGTTTTTGATAATTTATGATATTGACTTTTTAACTCTATATACTTCTATTTAGTCACGTTCTAATTAAACAAGCAATTAATCCCATATGTCATTTACAAACTACATATGATCTGTGTTCAAGCTCCTCGTGACTTCAAAGGAATACGCACTGCTCAGTAATCATACCATTACGTGATAAGAAGACAATTCCATATATGATCATGAGTTTTATCTATTGTCGGACGCTATATAACCAGGAGTTTACTGACAGTAAATGAGACGAGCGGGAACGAGGAGAGAGACGGAAGGAAGGGAGGAGTCGAGACAGGCGAATGGGTTCATCCGTGTTCAGCCGCTGCCGAGGCAGAAGGACGGAATGGTTGTCAGAATGTACCATGTTAATGTTATCATTTATATTCCCGATGTAGTTTAGTTCCTGTTGTATTTATGTAGCTGTTTGATATTCTGTTCTGGTGTAAATAAACCCTATGTGTACGAAACTGATCTACTAGATCACTAAAATAACGTTACAGAAGTTTGTGTTTATATGGCAATTAATGGGTTGTGAGCAGTCATAACTTTCATCCCCCTTTTTCCTGGATTTCGTGTTGACATTTACACATAACAGCCCAGAAACAGGTCTGCCTTGATTTGCTGGACGACTGGTCAAACGCAATTAAACGCAAATCCCTTAAAAAATGTCGCTAGACTCTAGCGTAGCATGAATATTAACAACATACATGTACAAAAATAAAGCACAGCCTACACTAAGATGTTAGATTAACAATTATTGACTGGTCTTCGCAGATTAAAAAAATGAGGGGCTAAAGTTTGTTTTAGTTGCACGGATCGCCATATCCACCAAAATATGAGGAAAATATGTAATGTAGTGCATTCACAAAAAACAATTTATTTTATATCATTTTTTTGATAGACCACATTTTACTAAATTCACAGCTGGTGACATCCGTGAGTGAGGGGATGGGGCAAAGTTTGTAAGATCAATTTTATATCTCATTCTTGGAACCTATGATGTTTTCAAAATATTCACTGACATTTGAAATGAATTGTTCAGGCGTCAATGCTTCGGAGAATAAGAATTGCCATAAGTTTGAGCGACCAGTTTCGAAATACATTTTCTAAGATAAAGCTGTTTCTCTATCTGATTAACAACCCTAGGGGTAATGAAAACATCATTACAGACAGCCTTTCTTAGTTGTATTATTGATTATTTCTTCCCTATAATATTTACATCCATTCATATTGTCAATAGTGATATTAATTGTTACCGTCTGTTCTTACAGACATTGGTGACTGACTATTGTTATCCTCTAATTGTAAAAGCCATTAAAAGCCATGAACCCTAATGGTTCACTGATTTCCAGTCTTCTGTTTATTTTCATTCTGATTTAATCCGGATTCCAGTCCAGATTTCAAACGGCCTTGGTTGTTCATTTAATGCTGTTTGTTTAATGAGATGATGACCGATATTACTTTTAATGCTGCCAGACGAACTCCCGTTTCCAGAGCTGTTAACGCGAGACAAATATCATCGTCCCAACTCGCTACTCTAGGACCATTTCGTAACAAAACAACACATTCTACGAACAACAACAAAGTACCAACGTGTTCCTTATATTTTTTCGACTTTTCAATTTTGTCAGTTTTTATGAAAAAAATTAGGCTTAGCCTAAACTGCGGATGGGTTTTAGGAGCAGATACACATAATAATTCAGTATTTTTTGTGAAAATTTCTACACACAACAATCTAGCGATGACGTGGTTCTATATATAAAGTGAAATTTACACGATAGTGAAATTTACTCGAATTGACTTAACTGAGTGCCATGGAAAACGCATCACTTTTTTTCCCAAATATTTTATTGCTAGGTGGTTTTGTATGTATAATATTATGCAATACTAAGAACTATTGTTTCATACAATGCCCCCAAACGCAAAAAATATCGGCCCGTGTGCACAAAAAAAAAAAAAAAAAAAAAAAATTGCACGAGACGCACATGAAAAACCCAATATTCACGTGCAGCATTGTGTGTGAGCCCTTTAAAAGCATGTTTTCAACTTAATGTGCAGTACATGAACTGTGAAACGTCAATCTGTCGTAATTTGTTGTTGGACGTGTGAAGGAATCGAGCTAGAGATGCCGAGACTTACTGAACATCAACGGAATAAAGCCATGGGAATGTCCAATGTCCAATTGCCAGACACTTCAATTGTCATCAGTCCACTATTGTAAGGTTGGTGGAATGTGTTCGAGTTACTGGATCAACACGTGACCGTCAACGCCCTGGTCCACAACGCGTTACAACCCAGGCTCAAGACCGCTACATCCGGGTCACTCATCTGCGTGACAGATTCCGCCCAGCGACTCAGAACAGGTGCAGCAGTCGTCGGAAGACAAGGACCAGTAAGACGTCGTCTAAGAGAAGTAGGACTCCGTGCACGACGACCTTATGTTGGCGCTATCCTTAGGGATCATCACCGTCAGCGGCGTTTGATATGGGCTCAAGGACACCAGACATGGAGAAGAGTAGACTGGCAAAGTGTGATCTTCAGTGATGAGAGTCGCTTTCATCTTTATCACGCTGATGGCCGTCAACGTGTGTGGAGACGTCTTGCAGACTGTTGCGTCTTCGAAACGAATCGATGGGGTGGGGGAAGTGTAATGGTGTGGGGAGGCTTCACATTTCATCACCGGACCGCCCTACACATTTGCAGGGGTCGCGTTAATGCTGTAGCCTACCGTGATGATGTCTTGCAACCAATTGTTGTTCCGATGTTTCGAACGCACCCACAACTTTAGCACTTCCAACAGGATAATGCACGTCCGCATACCGCACATTTTAGTATGGAATACCTGGCTGCTAACAACATCAATGTCTTGGACTGGCCAGCCATGTCTCCGGACATGGCACCGATAGAACATGTCTGGGATGAGATTGGACGCCGTCTGTATCGGAGACCACAGATGCACACCATTGCTGCTTTAGAAGCTGCTCGTGTCCAAGAATGGAACAATTTGCCCCAGGCCTTCTTTCAAACATTGGTAAATTCCATGCGAGCTGCACAGCGTGCGTAAGAGCCCGTGGAGGACACACGCGCTACTGACATCTGTGTCGTACTTTGGTTTTGACCCCTCTGACTTTGTACCGTTGATTACAAATTAAACATCCATAAGTGTACAAATGTGTTGTTATTAATGTGTTCCCATTTGAATATTGTTCACAATAAGAAGCAAAATAAATAAGATATGTTTACAGGATCATTATGTTATACGAAAAACTATGTGATGTGATGCGTTTTCCATGGCGCTCAGTATATATACATTACAGCTTAGCCTAAACTGCGGGTCGTTTTTAGGAGCAGATACACATAATAATTCAGTATTTTTTGTGAAAATTTCTACACACAACAATCTAGCGATGACGTGGTTCTATATATAAAGTGAAATTTACACGATAGTGAAATTTACTCTAATTGACTTATATACATTACATATAGTGTGCTTCACTTAAAGATGATTAAGAATTCCCAATCTTAAAGTCTTTTAGGGGTGTCTAAACATGTACGAACCTTTTCAAAAATGTGATGAAATAACATGAATTAATTAGCAGGGGTGGGGGGGGGGCAGATATATTGTTTTCATATGTGCAAAAATGTTCTAACGTACATTCACAATACTGTATGTATTATTAAATTTGCTTTAAGTATTATTCAATTAGTTTAAATTCCTAATATTGAAATATTCATTTTCATTTAGTTATTGTGCACGCAAAATATGTGTTTAACACTTATGTAACCCAGATTTTACCCAAGCTAAGGAATAAATTATAACACCAGTTAAATAACACCATGACCCAACCTCAACCCTGGACTTTAATTGAGCCATAGTGTCCTAACAGCTGGTAACGATCGACTGGATAAAACCGGACAACTAAATAGTCATTATCTGTATTGAAGTCCATGGTCTGTAATAAAGAAAATAAAAACCGGTGAACAGCAGTCATCTCTGATTTCTTGGGAGCAATGCCACTCTAAACAGCGGGTACTTTTTAATAACGATTGTCTTTTAGTCAGCGCGTCTTTAACAATGGGCGCCTGGGTATGTCATATCAACCTTCGGCGATTCGCAAAATATTGTTTTATTCTGTGATCGAGTCTCCGAGGTAAACATTGGTCTTATCAGTGCTAGATTACAATCGTGTCGCTAAGAAAGATGATAAGATGATCATCGAAATACATGTTAATTATTAAGTGCGATAATCTAATGATTCCTTATTAATAAGACAATACATTTTCATCATCCAGCCTCAAAATAAAAATTCACTAGTAAACTTATGGTCAAAAACAAATCAAGGAAAACAAGTAATCCCGATCGACATCACTGTTAAATCCATTGCATTGCTTAGCCTACAATTTTGTTTAAACCATTTCCATGATAACCACAAAGAGCCCATTGTCACAACCATCTGATAAGAATATTACGAATGGGACAGTTAACTATCTCGGAATGTCCCTGCACCCGGTTACAGGATTCTATCGACTTTGACATCATGTTTTTACGTGTATAACACCTATTCATCAATATTCATTAGCGCATGTGACAAAGTGCTTCATAATATCATAGGATATCATAATTTATAACGTTGATCAGACTTAGATTATATATTATAATACAGTATAGTAAGATTTATTAGATGCTGTAGTGTTTCGTTCGTGATCGTAAATATAACTACAGGTTAGTTCGTTTCTACAACTCTATTAAAACTGCTGGGCTTCGATGTTCCTCGTTCTCAATAAAGCATAGATGTTGACTGCTCGGAAAGTGTGGTTGAGCTCTGATAAAATTTCGCTCAACACTCTTTTATAGCCCCCTAATTTCTTTACGTCATAGACTGACTTTAGCGTTACCTTCCTGCCCATATATGGAATAAACATCCCCCCAACCTCACAACCCGAGAGGAGAACATTACCTTATTTGGCCCACCAAACACATGTCAACGATGTCATCAATAGTATTTGATGGATATTTTAACAATGGTAACCCAATACTTAAACAACTGACCACTACAAATATTGTTTAGTTGTGCTTAATTACAGACAAGTCCTAAGTCTGAAAAGGATAGATCAATTGGATTAAAACAAACATTTGTCACCAACAAGTACAATCATTAAATTGCATTAATAATAGATATAAAAACTGCAAATGTAGTATTATTGTCTTCGTACAAGACCATCTTGTGAACCTACCCATTGAAAATACAATAAATGGACAAAACTAGCTATAAGGTAGTTATCAAGTAACTGCAACTGGAAGAACTAACCCCAACATAGATACATGCCGCCATGGTCTCCAGTTTAGGGGGTGATGCCCCTTAATTTTCCACTGTGAAGATGTGGGCTGCGGAATTTAAGCGTGGCTGAGAGACCATTGACGAAAATATTACCCGGGTGCATGCCATGATGATGGCTGATCGGCGATTGGCCACTCAACATATTGCCAGTGTTGTGGACATCTCGTGAGAGGGATGAGCACGTTATCGCCAACGAGTTAGAAATGACAAACGTTTTTGCAAGATGGGTGCCGGCGGATCAAAAACGTATCAAGGTTCCTGACGTCCCGTGACAATCTAGGCCGTTTAGAAGCAGATACTGATATAATATTTTGGCCAGATGTGTAACTATGGACGACTCTTGTTTCCAGAAATGAAAAAGGAACTAGTCTGTCGTCATTTTCCTAGTACTGATGAGGTCATGTCAGCTGTGAACTGAACAAAATTTCTTCCTGGCCGTCATCCAGACTTTGCACCATCGTTAGCAAAATTTGTACACTTCTCAGCCAGCCCACGTAACTCCCACACACCATATATAACGATGACACGTAATCTAGTGTGTTTACAGCTCTTTATTAGATGTTGGCATCCAGTTTCTCGCCTGTTGGAAGCTAATGTTTACAAGTTTCCTGACAATTGGAATAGGGTTCCTTCCAACCTATTCCTATTTCATGGTTGTAATAAAGTTCATATCATTTATTATGCCGATGTTCTGTTACGAAGCAGAAAATATGAGTTCAAACGTTCTTTGATTCTAGACCACGCAGAGGGTGTTAAGAAGGGGGTGCTATAAGGTAAGATTTGATTTTATTGTATCATCACATCTATACAAACTACATTCGCGAAATAGGGAGAAGCAATTACTATATTAGTGCAGGTATGTTCAGAATTATTTTTTGACTTATCTGCTGAACATAGCAAAGAGGACGACACCTTTGTTGTAACTGACCACATGTATAATTAAACTTCCTTAAATATGTTTGTTGAATATTCATATACTTATATTTAGAAATTTGTGTATAGAGTCTGGATATGGGGGTTTAAATATTCAGAATAATTGATTTTGTTTCGCTTTATATTCCAGTATTTATTTGATCGCCATGATCAGATGTATGCGTAGAAATTACTCTCGGACATGCGTAGAATACGATGCCGAGTGATAATCAGTAAAATCGGGATAGTCCCTTTAACATATATTTTACGAAACTCATTTGTACTTAACATTTGATAACTTTTATCATGGTGTCGGCTACTAAAAACGATGTTGTTTAAATGACGTCTAGATTTCGTCCTTCAAACACCCCGAAGTCTCATGAAGAACCATGTTAATAAATTAGAAGTGACGGCTGTCGGAAATCAACATGGAAGTTTGCTGACCATTAAAGCCCGTTAGGCAACTGTCATGATAATTAGATAATTATGTAGAGCTAATATGTAATTTGTGATAACACTAATAATAATTATTAAAATAAGAGTATATAATCCAATATATTAGAAAGTGGCCATCTTTAAGATAACCCCTAGTCTTACGTACGTGTAAGCCAATTATTATGTTGCGATGAAGAAAGGGGAAAAGCTGTACTTAAACCCCCCAGTTCATTCCGTTGGTCACCCGATTAAAATTTACGAAAAAGGAGCCAATGTGGCTCAATGAGTAAGACCATGGCTCATTAACCCGGGGATCCCGGATTCGATCTCGGTGTTGTCCTAGAGAATTCCTTGGGATTTTCAAATGTATTTTCCCATTGTTTGTCTCTGGTGCTGGACGGAAATGAAATGGGGTTTAACGTCCTACTGTTCTGCTCCTATACTGGGCTAATGAAGACGGGCATACGCCATACAGTGTGCTATGAGGGAAATTTTGCCCGGGAAGCGGCACTATCGCCTACTCTTATATCGAATTCCAACTGCCAAGGGATCTTTTCCATGCATTCCAATGTATACACGGGACCTCGGTTTTTCGTCTCATCCGAAGGACTAGACAGCTGTCCTTGTCAGGCCATCCGTCCTGCATCACTGACAAGGGGGAATCACGCCTGAAAATCTGGATGAACTTTCTCGGCCAATGCAGGGATCGAACACCCAACCTCCAGGCTAGCGAGCGGAGGGCCTGGTATTTTTATTATCCTTTATGTTGCGGAAAGGTAGACGTTAACCCCCTGGGTCTGTGTTGGCAGTAAAATAGCACCTTTGACCTTGGTAAGACAGACAATCAAACGTGTGGGAATGAAAGTTTTTTCAAATATTTCGCGGAATTTTTTGGGTTTTGAATGATAGGTTAGTCTAGAAT
The DNA here is from genome assembly GCF_932274485.2 of Patella vulgata. Classification (NCBI taxonomy): domain Eukaryota; kingdom Metazoa; phylum Mollusca; class Gastropoda; family Patellidae; genus Patella; species Patella vulgata. The sequence continues at coordinate 69,211,155 of NC_065881.2, forward strand.
CAATCAATCATAACCTGCAAACAACTAAAGACACGTTACACGTTATAAGCAGATGAAGTCGAGTATATAATGTACAATGTTGCTATTGTTTTAATGATATTTAAAATTATTAACGGTGTTGCTAACGAGAAACTCTAGTGTAGCAGTGGAGTACTTCACACAGAACACATAACGTTTAATTAATAATGTTTGAGGCTTTAAGTTCTTGTTGTTTCCTGTGACAATGTGTATCATATGTGCTGAATTATTTTATAGTTTGTTCTGTTTTGCGGGTTGAAATCTCTAGGCAACTGTCTCAACATACATGACATCTATACACAGTCCTACTTGTTAAATAATTATATAATAATGCAATATTTCACAAATGGCAGTTGAAAAATTGGAAAATATATCATTGTCTTGTTGAAACCAAGTGGTTAAGTTTTGGAAATGTCAGATGGGCAGGTAGACCCCCCCCCCCCCTTCAAACAAGGGCGGGAACTTAGCCTCGGTTAACTACGCACCATTGTCCTTATCATGGTCGGTCGTGTATCGACCACCTTCACGTACAGAAAGAACTACCTTATAAAAACTAGAGAAACTGAATTATTCATTTATTCATGTTTGTCACTCGTTTCGATATTTAGATGTATTGGTTGGATTTTCTCTGGCCGATAACTTATTAGTATTTGTAGTATATTTTGCTCACATATGACGCCATACCGGTAAGTGCGTTTAAATACTGAAAATGTGAGGAATTAGCAAATTGATTTACTTTGAAATTTCATTGCTTTCTGTCGACCTTTATTGGTCCTAAATGAAATAAGTGAAATAGCATTAGCATCTCCTTCTACAAACCTATACATAGATACGTCAATGTGTAGACTTGGACCCGGGTGTCCGTCCAGTCCAATCGGTCGGCACACTTTCCAATCGATGCCTTGCAGGTTTCGAGCCGGTACAATCTTTGTTCACTGATGTAAGATTTTTGACTTTGTGATTTCATTACCGAACAAGTACAGATAACATAATATGTTATACAGAAATAACACAGCGATCATAATGTAGGCATTATAGCTACCAGATACTATAAACGGAATGGTTTATCGACTAAGCCCATCTAAATTGTTGGCTCAAAAGCCTACTGAATAAAGTGAAGGGACATTTCAAAATATTCAAATATCGCAAGATCTGTTAGTAAAATAGCTAACGGGGACACACAGTGGGTACTATATAACGGTTTCTCATGCGTATGTAAAAGATATTCGTTACTATACTTTTTAATATTAGGCTCACTTGTAATATTCTCACTTCAAGATAAATGATGATCATATATTTTCAAATTGCAATTCTGATTTACCTTCGATCTGAATACCATCCGATAATAAATTTTAGGATCCATCCTCAGCAGTAATATATCAAAAGTAAAAGTTTATTTTATTTTTACGTTACTTCAATCTGAATATCAAGGGTTGGGTTAGATCGGAAACAACTACAATACTAAAGAGGCACTTTAGTAAGAATTATATTTTTCGATTTGACATTTAGATCGTGTGCAAAACGTGGGACAAAATTGTAAGAACGTTTTTAGTTTTATATTTTTATTATTAAAAAATTAATATGTAATGATTTTCCAATGGTCCATATTGTTCATTGGTATATGTAAGCCCAGTCCTTGGATTTTCCAAAATTAAACTGTAAATGTCATTACAGCTAATGTCTTAGTAAACGTGGTATTGTCCCTTTAAATGTTGCGGGGATGAGACGAATTGACTGAGCATCTCGAAAGAGGAGGTTATTAACTTCAGGATTATTTTAAATGTCAAAACGCTACTTTGTCGTAGACGATATGAATCTTTATGTAAATAATGTATCGTGCTTTTCAGACAGGGCCGTTTCTTATAAAGGTGTATTTCGTTCAGCACATAGGCGACGGAATAATAATAAGACATAATACACAGTTTCATTTGTTTAATGCGACACTGTCAGAAATATTTTTGATTTTTAGAAGAAATGAAATGAAATGAAATGGGGTTTAACGTCCTACTGTTCTGCTCCTAAACTGGGCTAATGAAGACGGGCATGCGCCATACAGTGTGCTATGAGGGAAATTTTGCCCGCGCAGCGGCACTAGGGCCTACTCTTATATCGAATTCCACCTGCCAAGGGATCTTTTACGTGCACGCCAATATGTACACGGGACCTCGGTTTTTGGTCCCATCCGAACAACTAGAGAGCTGTCCTTGTCAGGCCCTCCGTCCTGCATCACTGACAAGGGGAAATCACGCCGGAAAATCTGTATGAAATTTCTCGAACCTAAATGATTCCTTCTGTAACCTTAAATTGAAAACAAATGATAAATATCATGATTAATACAATTATCGGTCTGGATATTATGCTTTCATTTTGAATGATTTTAAATGTATAACATAATAATAAGGCACATATGCGTATCGAAGGGCTTGAAAATAATTAACCTTGACTCGAGAGTTATATTCAAATGTAATAATACACTTTAACTAATAGATCTTTGTACATTATAACCTGCCAACCAGTGGCATGGACAGAGATAAACAACATAAAACCTCAGCACGCCACTGCCGCCAGATGAGTTGAATTAAGGTGTATATCACAAAAGTTCCTGAAAAAAGTCTATTTCATCCAATTAAATATCAGGTTATGCCTAAACTCAAGCGTAGCAAGTCCGCGTAGTTGTCAGATTTGGTGTTTTTGAACCGGAGGTAGTTCCATACACTTGACGATATTGGAGTGGCTTGAGAAAACTTGCGCATCGAGACGGACTGAGCTCCGATAAGACGACATAACCAGAATGGCTGCGGTGGCATCATGGGCCATAATGCCTATTCTCTGGTTCTTATTAAAGTAGTGGCGCAGAACGAAGGACCTTGTAAGGGACAATGTATAGGGGAGAGCGGGGCTAGTTCGTACTAGGGGCAAGTCCGCACCCCATTCATATCTCGCGCCTAGAGCATGACGACGCAACCGCCGCCAAATTGATTGAATAAATCGTTGAATAAATAAATAACTGAATAAATAAATGTCTTTTTATTTCACCCGGCGAACTTGCCCCAACCGGAGGACGAACTTGCTTTCGGGGCAAGTTCGCCCATTCGGACATGGTGACATTGAGATGAAATTACTTGTATACGCTTGGCAATAAAACTCTTTAATGTATGCTGTAAATTAGCCAACTCCACCGTCTTTAATCTAGTATAGTCTACGAAAACGTAGCTTCAACAGTTAGCGAGATATGCTGGTTTTATTAAAAATGGTGCGAACTAGTCCCACTCTCCCCTAGTCGTTCGGATGAGGCGAAAAACCGAGGCCTCGTGTACATATTGCGTGCACGTAAAAAACCCCTTGACAGTTGGAATTCGATATAAGAGTAGGCCGTAGTGCCGCGGTTTGCAAAATTGTCCTCATAGTGCACTGTGTGGCGTATACCCGTCTTCATTCGCTCAATCGGAGCAGAACATTATATTTCTATTAACGTAGGAACATAAAAAGGGCCAGCTATATTGTAAAATTATATGCAATATATTTTAAAACTATATTTAAAACATCAGAAGATATCTGACATGAAACAAATTCCAGTGTTTAGATCATTGAGTCAAACGGGTTAATTCTATGTGAAGACTATTAACCTTGATTCTAATTATGTACAAACTTTCAATTTCCATGTGTTGACGATAAGTCCGCGATTTCCACGATATTCCCAAGTACTTTCTTATCTACGCTATGGTGGCAGGTGGTTGTCACTACTAACAATAAACATGCTTAATGACGTGAGTACTTTCCTTAAATGGACAGTAGGAATATTCCTATCATAAATATTCTAGACAATATAATTTATCTTTGGCCTTAAACCCCATGCCCTGTTATTCAAATAAACTCATACCATAGCTAATATAATATTTTGACAATGGGTAAGACAGATAAAACATATTGATCAAGTTATAACAGATTTCCGTCGTTTCGCGTGCTGTTTTGCTTATCTATAAATCTGTTAGAATAATTAGTCAAGGCCATATCATTATTGTACAGGTATGTTCTTTTGCACAAATCTCACCATCCATATACAGCGGATTTTCTTAAGCTTAAGGAAACCAAGTGATCACAGATTAATATTTTGAGATGAAGATGTAAAACAAACTACTTTGCTATTTCTTCACATTTTATAGCATTTAATTTGTATACTTAAACCCACTTTTATCAACAATTGGTACCCTATGACATCTTTGTTGCTTCTTTCTATTTAAACCAGAAGAATTGACAGCTGTTCAATTATCTGACACAAAACAGCGAATTTGATATATACCTTTAATTCATAACGAGATAAATCCCATCCTCTAAAGAATACTCTTTAAATTCGACCTTCAGGAGATGATGGTGTTGTGTATGGAGACATTACACAGCCATAACATATACTTTAGTGTCATTACTGATCATTAGCTTGGGATAATTACTCCAGTCATGACGAACACGAAACAAACATACTTACTTACTTATTCCAAATTTTATATCATAAATCCAGACAGGTTAACAAAACATGGCAGCCTTATTTCCATATCGCAATGTCTTGTCTCTGGTCTCTTCGTGAGCTGTGAAAAATATGATACATGTAATAAAACGTAGTATTGTATAGATATTTGGATTTTGAGTATTTAATTGTATTGCATTAATTATTTAAAACCTGATTCCAGTAAAATATAATCCATGATGCAATTAAATATTCCAATATTATCTCTTTAGAAAAAAAATCCTGCTTACTTTTATTTTCACCTGCGTTCAACAAAATTGACAATCGAGCATGGTAGATCTTCGGGAGTGTATTTTAATCTTGCTTTCTTTCTTTTGTATTAAATATATCCGTATAATAAACGTCGATTAATGTGTCCCAAGGTGCCAGTTTCGTAGGTTTATACCAAACCCACCCAAAAGCGCACTCCAAATTTTCAAGAAAAAAACATTTTATTTTCGTTGGAATATTTAATCGTATAATGGATTTTATTTCAAGCGTGTCTAGAAACATGAATACATAGTGTATTAATACGGGAAAAAAGCTCAATAAATTTTATGTGTATGTGTATTGATGTCGTTGATTGGAACTAAACGATCAGTAATGCTGGATAAATCAGATCGAAACTTCTTGATTTACCGATTCAATGTTCCGATATTGTATTTTCTATCGGACCAGGGTTGGGCGAGTTGTTGAAATGAGTGCAGATAGAAACACATGATCAGAAAAATAGTGGTCTGCTGCAAAATCAGTTATCGAGAAATCGCTATTTTCACGGATCAATATTAAGTCAAGCGTGTTACCAAAAATATGGGTTGGGTCGCACACAAAGTGGTTTAGTTAAAATGTATCTAATAGCACACTGATTTTCTCTGTATTAACATGGGATGCTTTATTAACACGTATGTTGAAATCCCCACAAAATAAGCATCTGTTAGAATTCAACACTTGCATATTGCTCAAATTCAGAAAGAAATGTAGTAAAAGATACTGGATGTTGTTCGGGGGGGGGGGGGTCTATGTATGTCCACTACGGTAATAGTGAATGCCAATATCCTTGCTTCATTTTGCACGTATTCGAAAGACGTTGTTTCTCCGGATGAGAGGATTTTGACACCTTGACGGTGTCATTGAAGAAAACTCCAATTCCACCACCAACCATATTATTTCTTTCAATATGTTTAAAGTCATTGCTATGTTGTTTCAATTCTGCTATAGTAACCTGATCGTGATCCTTTAACCACATTATACGAAAGTCAACAGACTCAATCTGAATGTGATGTAGGAATCGATCGACTTTTCAGTTCTTCAGTATCTTTAAGACTTGACCCCGTTTCCCTCTGTACCTTTTGTTTAAACCCAAATGATGTCAACTTTTAACTACAGCGACCGGTATTCTGTTTGATTTCAGTTCAGATTATATTGTACTCAGTTCTTAAGCACCTTCGTAAGCCATTCATTAAAATGTCACCATTTTCATACATTGAAATGCAATTTTCATCAAAGACGATAATCAAAAAGATCTTTATAAAGAGTATTGTTACCGAAAAGGTATTGGGTAGTTCATACACAATCCTGCAGAATTATTGACGTAGATCATACACTATAACACAGATAATATATGTACACGACGAAAACCAAGCAGCCACACACTCTAGGCGATCACATGATTCCGACAGTAAGTCTTGATTATAAGCCGATTAATTTAATTTGATGCACTCCCGTATGCGTACAAAACATGACTTAGATACGATCAACCTTAAACATAAAGTCTATAATAGGAATATCAGTACCAAAATGGTTCAGGTTTGGTTAGTATCTTCAAAAACATGTGGAATTAAAATGTCACCAATATATATGGTGCTTCACTATGTAATAAAGCCGCCGCCATTTTGTTTGCCAAAAGAATTTATTGGTAGGCCTGTTTTAAACCCGATTGAATCCAAGCCAGTACATTATCTAGCGTTAGTATTTTGATTTTATTTTCATAATCAATCTGGGTACATTTAACATACATTATGCAAGAGCTCAGGGCGGATTGGGGCCGGGAACCGGGCCGGGGTCCTGTGTCGGAGCGGTCCCTTTTACTGACCGCGGAGTCCGGACGGCTGGTTCGGGGGCTCTCCCCCAGGAAAATGTTGAAAAATGAACCCCGAAGATGCGATTTGGTGGCATATCTGATTATAATCTCTGTCAAATAATATATCTCATAAATCGATTAATTTAGGCCAAAACCCCGATCTGCAAGTAATTTACAACCATCAAGCTGTGAAATTATCATATCGTCATATTATTAATGGGGGTGAAATTTTCGGATGAAATTCGGAATCCCCATTGCAGGATTCCGAATTCCGGCCCACACCCAGCACACCCGGCCCAGAAAGTCTATTATACCAGCCCATTCCAGACTCCAGTGATAGCGTGGCGGCCCGTTAAAGCCACCGGCCAGATACAACATGATCATCATCGCTCCATGGCCGGTAATATACCCCCCCCCCCCTCCCATATAATGTTCAGCAGAAAGTTTTTTTTAGACGAATTGGACAAAATTATTTTTTTCTTTTTTTTGTCTGACCGGCCCTTCGGGCGATCGCCCGATGGCCCAATCCGCCCCTGCAAGAGCTAAATCTGCCTATTACAGATTTTTCTTTAGGCCTGACATGTTATATAACTATTATTTAGACATTTATTAACAAAACAAGACCATAATCAACTCTCGATGGCATCGGATACTCGAGATTTTAACTAGATTAGAACGGTTCTCCATTTAAAAATTTAATTTAAAAATGGGAAAGCGAGGCTAAGTCTCGAATATACCATTGCTCTGGTTACCACAATGCACACATCTTATCAAAACTACAAACAGTGATAACTTCGGTCAGAATAAAGTAATTTAAATTAAAGTTTTAAGATTTTCCTTTTGCATTATCTATATTCGAACTATTATAGTAAGAATGGTCAGCTCTTTATCTAAATCTTAAATAATGTATCTTAAAGACATGAGAAATAGGATATGCGAATAGCGCATCGTTAATATAATAAATAAGTCTAAATTAGTTCATTACATGGATACCATGGATAATAGGTGTGCAAAACAATTTCACTTCCGGTTTGATGTTTTCCGGTAAAAAGAAGGCTAAATTCAAACCGGAACATTCTGGTGTTAAAATTATCGGCAATGGAATGAAAAAAAAAATGGGGTTTAACGTCTTACCTTTCTGTACAGACATATGCCATACAGTGTGGTATAAGCGCAGTTTTGCCCGGACAGTAGCGCTACTGCCTACTCTTATTTCGAATCCAAACTGTCATGGCTTCTTTAACATGCACGTCAATGTGTACACAAGACTTCGGTGTTTCGCCCCACCCTAAAGCCTAGACACTGTCCTTGCCAAGCCCACTGTCCTGCAACACGGACAAGAGGAAAACGCATCGGAGAATCCTGAGGAACTTTCTGGGCCAACACAAAGAACTAACCCAAAACTTCCTGGTAAGCGAAACAGTGTCTGATACACCGCAGCTCGTGTTACAGTTACAACAATGAGACAGTGGAGGAAAGTGTTTGGTGTGTTTATTTGTTTTGTGAAATAGGTATCTGTCTACGTTTAAAATGTGAAGGTAAAGAGGGGGGGGGGGTGTTATAACGATAAGTTTCAGTCCAATATTCATATAAATCGAACTCTACTAGGATTGTTCTGTAATGAACGCATTAATTTAACGGTGATACTCATTAATGAAGGACAATTTCCGAACGCTGGAATAATATTACAAGTGTTTGATTGGGTTTAAGTCATGATATATGTATCTCCCATGTTGACCGTATTGTTTTCTTTTCCCAGACACAAAATAGGTCGTTTCGGGACTAGCAAATGGTTCAATTTTATTTCATTAATTAGCTTGCGTGTAGGGGTCAATAGCAGTGGAGGAAACCGTGAATGAGGTTGGACAGGTGATCATGTCGGATAGGACATGTATTCTAAAGCAAGAGTTCATTATTGGTTTTTATGTCATTTACATTCAATAGTCAAGACTACAAACATCCGCTTTGTGTCGCCAATGGCTGAATATATGGCAGCTTTAGCACGCTGAATCTTAATAATAACTATAAGCGGTATTAATGCTCCAACAGAACAAAAGACTGGATTAATTGGAGATTTCTGTGAACTGAGGCTGGATATTTAAGTCACAAATATACGCTCGCGAAAATGGGTTTTATCAACACCATCCATAATCGTTGATGTTTTCTGGAACCAGAATAAGAAGTCTATATCTATTAGAGTTGTGCGACTGTTGGTACTGTAACGGAATTAGTTACACAAAAACTTTATTTGAACATTGCAAAAAAGTACTTGGAATACTTTAAAAAGTACTTATTTTACTGCGTTGTGTTCTGGTCGGTATCTGCAGCTTCTGAAATCCAGGTCCGAACTATAATTGATTGGCGAGTGTCATACACGAGAAGGTATGCTTACTCTTTTTTATTTTACCCATGAGTGCAGGATACTTATATTAAACCCTATCATGCTGCTGATTGACTATGGACGATTTACTAATTGAAGTAAATACAACCCCAGGCTAATTATGTGTACCTTGTATGCCATTTCGTTCGTGTGTGTTTACATAAAGGATCAAAGCCAAAATTAAAAACATCTATACACACACCTACTGTGCCTAGATATAATAGTTTGGTTTCGTTATTATCAGTTATTGTAAAATATGAAAATGCGTAGATGCATGGTGATGACTCTTTAATGATATCCTTCTTTGACGTTCGACCTTCTCTTTACAGGACATCGTTTACAGACATTATCCAAAGTACAGGGAATATTTTATACTTAATGTAAGAAGCTAAAGCTTTGTTACTTGGGTCAGATAAAAATGTTGAATTTGCGTTGATTTCCCGAGTTATTTCAGTTACTGATGCGACAAAAACCTCTACCATTAATTTTTGTTCGGAAATATTTAACAGTAATGGGTTTGGCTACTAATTTTAGTTTCGTTGTGCAAGATAAAATCAGTTACATGATCAGCATTGGCTAAATGTTTTCATGTAGACAGATTTTACAAGCCAAATGCAGATATAAACCTTACTTAATCGAAACCCATTTTTTGTGGAAGATAAAATGGCAAGCTATTTAAAGTCTAATGTATTTAAAGTTTTATTGTCTCCCGGCTTTCTAACCGGTGACTATTAAAATGGGTTCGTCCGTCAGCCTGTCTGTCCGTCACACTTTTTGGGACACAATAACCCTCCTTCTAATTGAGCTAGAATGTTCAAAATGGGTGTAGATGTTTATTAGGTCGATGCCTTGGTGGAGTTTGAAGAGATAAGCAATATGACTGGTTGATGCTTTGGGACACAATAACTTCTGTTCTAATTAAGTGAAAGTGATGAAAATCACATTATTACCTTGACTAAGTTCGTTAATGAACATTTTCTGCTGCGGGTAAGCACAGCGATAAGCAATTTGATTAGTCGAGACTTTGAAACACAATAACTCTCCTAATTGAGGTAGAATGTTCAAACTTGGTGTAGGCATTTATTAGGTGAATGCCTTGGTGGAGTTTGAAGAGATAAGCAATATGACTGGTTGATGCTTTGGGACACAATAACTTTTGTTCTAATTAAGTGAAAGTGATGAAAATCACATCATTACCTTGACTAAGTTCGTTAATGAACATTTTCTGCTGAGGGTAAGCACAGCGATAAGCAATTTGATTAGTCGAGACTTTGAAACACAATAACTCTCCTAATTGAGGTAGAATGTTCAAACTTGGTGTAGGCATTTATTAGGCGAATGCCTTGGCGGAGTTTGATTTTGATGATGAACATTGCCTGCTTAAGGTAAGCAGAGATAAGCAATTTGATTGGTTGATGCTTATGGCACGATAACTTTGGTTATAATTATGACTGATGAGAATTTTCTGCTTATGCCAAGGAGCGATAAGCAATTAGATTGGTTAAGACTTTGGAACATAACACCTCTGCTTTGAATTGAGGTAGAATGTTTAAATTTGATGTTGATTTTCATTAGGTGAATGTCTTGAATGTAGTTCAATGATTAACATTTCCCGCTAAAGCTAAGCAATTTCTTTGACTTTGATTCTGCCTGATAGAGAGTGATGAAACTTAGTGTATAGTTAATAATTAGTTTGATTGCTCGATACTATTTTGAAAAAGATAAACGTACAATTAATTAATAGGTGTCATCTATTTATTTCGGGATTTCGGCGGGGGACATCAGCCTTACTGTTGGCTTGTTTTACTCTGTTTTTCAGATTGTCAGTACAATTATCTATTAACATTGCCGGATTCATATTGTTTACACATCACTTGCTTATATTTTTCAGAAAGATGACGGCAATGCCATATTTATCGAATGATATGAATATAACAGATATCTTGTCAAAAATTCACGAACTGCGACCAGAAGAAAGGATCCAATTATTCGAATTGATCGGAATTACCAATGAAGATGATTTACGACAGTACCTTGTTGGTGGATATTTATCCCCACGCGATGAGCAAGCGTTTCTTAATTATCAGGAATATAGAATTCATAAAACACTTTTAATTTACATTCCACCCATATTACTTATCCTTGGGACTTTTGGGAACATATTTGCATTCCTTGTACTTCGACACAAAGCTATGTCTCGCCTCTCAACATATCTTTTTCTTGCAGTTCTGTCCGTGGCAGACTCACTGGTTCTTGGGATAGGATTATTACGATTGTGGGTAGGAGAGTTATCTAATTTTGATATAAGGGACCAAGCAGACTGGCTTTGTAAATGTATAATCACGCTTGGTTACGTATGGAGTGATTTCTCAGTGTGGCTGATAGTTGCAGTTACCCTAGAGAGGTATATCGTAGTTGCCTATCCTTTAAAAGCTCAAAGATTGTGCAGTGTTCAAAAAGCGAAAAAAACTATATTTGCATTGTTGATCACGTTTGTTGCGATAAACATGCATTTCTTTTGGACGGTGGGTTTACATCAGTCAGTAAACGGTGGGGAAATGAAATGCGATAGTTCTCCAGATCATGCATATCTTGTGAACGTTGTTTGGCCATGGATAGATGCCTTACTGTACAGTTTTGTGCCTTTCGTTTTGATCCTGATTTTCAACATTTTAATAATTTTCAGGATATTTAGAGCGACTACTGGTAGAGAATATTTACAGAACCGCGGGAAGAACATACGTCGTTTTAATTTGGAAGGAAATTCGCGATTAACTATAATGTTGCTAACTGTTTCGTTCACGTTTCTGGTAACAACTCTACCCATGAATATCGGGATCATTGGCTCTTTTTTCTGGAATAAACGGTCGCACAACGTTGCGGAAATGTCAAAGTTACGACTCTTTGTAACAGTAGCAGAACTTCTTATGTATCTTAACCATTCTATCAACTTTTTTCTATATTGTGCAACAGGACAAAAATTCAGAAACGAGATCGTCAAAATGGTATGCGTACGGTTTGGTCACATTCCTACGCCCGATCATAGTCAACACCTATATTGCTCGCGTGGCTGCTCAGTTAGTGGTAATAATAATATCATACGAAAGAGTGTTGCCGAGACGGAGGTATGAACATGTTACATAAATCTTGCTATAGAAATGGGTTTTAACGTCCTACTGTTCTGCCCTGACTGGGCAAATGAAGACGGACATACGACATACGGTGTGCTATGAGGGAATTTTTGCACGGATATCGTCACCACGGCCTACTCTTATATCGAATTACAACTGCCATGGGTTCCTTACGTACACTCCGATGTGTACATGGGACCTCGTTTTTTTTGTCATATCGGAACGACTATAGTTTAACCCTTGTCGGGCCCTCTGTCCTGCACCACTGACAAGGGGGAAACCACGCCGGAAAATCCAGATGAACTTTCTCGGCCAACGCCAACATCTTACTTGCTGTAGACTTTGAACTGTAATTCTCAGTGCAAAAATTTCCGTATTATTATGTATTTGTGGCTTCGTCCATTATGATTGAATAAATAAATAAATGAGTGAAAAACGTTTTTTACGTTCTTGCGTTTCTGACCAACTAATCTCACAAAATAAACAAGAGCATCGCAACTGCTGCAATATACGTCCACATTCCTGCTTTGGTTGATAAGGTACTTTTTAAAATGAAGAGCATGAAATATGAAATGGCTGCAATGACTGTAATATGGCAAAGAAGGCTATGCGTTGAGGTTTGTTTTGCCCAATTTATTGACTAAATATTAACAAAAAAGTGGGTGTGACACCACCCCAGGGGGTCGGGGTATGCCCCAAAATAGAGAGAAATAGGGTTTAACGTCTACTCGACGCAAATTAGTTCGTTTTGGGACCAACATATGGTTAAATTTTATTTCATTAATTCTCTTGCTATGAATTTGTCAGGCACAAAGTTCTATCTAGGAGAGAGAGCGTTGTGTCTCAAGAAGGTCCGAATCACACACTTCTATATCCAGTAGACGTGGTACAAGGGTTTATCAGCGAACTGGATGTATGAGATGTGTTGTTGACGTTTGGGAAAGTAGGACGAGGGGAAATGTGTAGGGAGTGAAGTGCTGTAAAGGGATAGTTAGATGTATTATGAATGGTTAGAGTGGCTGTGGTGTTACGGTGAAATACTATGCCGCCACCGTAACACCACAGCTTTATGATTTGTTAGACAGGAGTGATGTAATGGGTGTCAACAACTGGGTATGCTGGTACCGTCGCAACGTAGCCGTGAAATATATATTGTGGGGGGGAAGGGCGGAAACGGAAAAATATACAATGTTGACAGTATGTGCCAGGCATGAGGCTGCGCAGACCGAGCGGCAGCTCGATAGGGAGTGTGTGGGAGGGTCACCCTCATAAAAAATTTTTTTTTTAAATTTCAGTTTTCTGTAAGCAGTGAAAACATTATTTTGGCATTGTTTGCGGGGTTAAACCTAAAAATCACATTAATACACCTATTGCACGATATTGTGAAACTAGCTGACGACGACAGCTCGGGTGGCGATTGTTCGACTCGGGGCTGCTCTGTCAGTATCTAACAAACGCATTTAGTTCGCGTACAACTTTTAAAAACCGAATGTCAGTATGGTATTTCTCACATAATTGGTTAACGCAAAAACAGAGTAAACTGAAAGCGAGTAATCTCGACTCAAACCTATAGTCTACTTACAGTACTACACTCGTCACTAGGCTTCCTATATTATTGTTTGTGGACGGTTTACTACTCAGTGATAAGCCTGCGCCGCAAAAAGAGGTCTCGCCTTTTATTATTAGTATAATGACTTCCTCATGTGCGGCAGGTTAGTTTGCTTCTAAAAACACTGTTTTCCGTTCCAAAAAATACAAAAGTAATTTTCTACCAGATGACCATGGTTCTTTTCACCGAGACTAGATAATTTCTCTCGGTGTAAGGATATAGCTATGGATAAGTTCATACAAGGTCAATAAATCCGCGGTCACTTCGGGTCACACTGTTGAGAAAATAAACCGATGGGTTTGTTTAGTAGCAAATCGAGCGTGAATCAACTGAGTTTGTACTGAAAATTTTTTGAGTGATATGTATGAACTGTCTTCACACATTCGGTTTATAATTAGCGATATACAGGTACAGTGGCAAGTGTTGTACTTCACAGACTGTTTACCTCCGAACTACCTCCGCACGAAATCCCCGATTTGGGTACTTGTTAAAAGAAAAAGAAATAGTTCCTGTGCGCATGCCAGTAAAAAAAACCCTAAGAGTTCGCGCATAAAAATGCCCGAACGTACCAGGCGCCAGGTCATCCAGCCTCAGTGTTTTAAAGAGAGAGAGTGAGAAATGGGGTTTAATGTCCACTCGACACAAACTAGGTCATTTCGGGACTAACGCATGGTTCAGTTTTATTTCAATAATTCGCTTGCGCGTAGGCGTCTTTAGCAGTGGGAGGAAACCGGGGGATCTAATTAATGAGAGAGAGAGGGATGGGGTTTAACGTCCACTCGACACAAACTAGGTCATTTCGGGTCTAACATATGGTTCAATTTTATTTCAACAATTCGCTTGAGCGTTGGGTTTTTAGCAGTTCGGGGAAACCGGAAGACTTAGAGAAAACCCACGAGGTTGGACAGGCAACCCTACTACTTGTCACGTAAAACCGGGGAATTGAAACCAAACCAGTTGACTCAATGACTGACCTTATGATACAACGTGCACGCCCTAACCCATTCAATCCCCCGCACCAAAATAAACATCTGCTGTCTTTGGGGTAGAAGGAATAAATATGCAAAGTTTCAAGATTATCCATTCAGAATTGCGGCCAGTATACGATTAACGCAAAACATGGGCGTGACTCTTCCCCTGGGAGTCGGGGCATGCACCAAAATCAATAGTTGTCGTCCTTAGACAATAAGGAATACATATACCAAGTTCCAAGACGATTCATTAAAATTGTGGCCCGTAGGCAACACACAGGTACACCAAGAAGAAATGGGTCTGGCTCAGTTCCTGCGGTCGGGCATTCACCAAAAACAATAGAGATCGTCCTTAGGGTATAATTATGGTCTATAGCCGCCACAAAGACACACACAATTGGACGTGGCTCTTTCCTAAGGATCGGTCATGCACAAAAAATAATATAGGTCATCCTTAGGGTATAAGGAATAAGTATACAAAGTTTTCAAGGCAATGCATTAAGCATTGTGGCATGCATACGACGCACAAAGAGAAAATAGGTGTGGTTCTGTCCCGGGGGGTTCGGCATGCACCAAAAACAATTGGTGATCCTTAGGGTATAATGAATAAGTATGCAAAGTTTCAAGATGATCCATCAATAATTGTGGCCTGTAGGTGACAAGTACACAAAATGGATGTGGCTCTAACCCTGTGGGTCGGGCATGCACCAAAAACAATAGGATCATCCTTATAGTATAAGAAATCGGTATGCAAAGTTTCAAGATAATCCATAAAGAATTGCGCCCTGTAGGCGACCCACAGGCTCATACACACACCGGCTGGGTGTGGGGTTGGGTGGCCGAGTGGTTTGCGCGTGCGCACTGTATTATAAGGTCTGTCATTGAGTCAACTAGCGTGGTTTCGATTCCCCGGTTGTACGTGACAAGGAGTAGGGTTACCTGTCCACCTGGGTTTTCTCCGGGTACTCCCACGCATGCTAAAGACCCCTACGCGCAAGCGAATTATTGAAATAACATTGAACCATTATGTTAGTCCCGAAATGACCTGGTTTGTGTCGAGTGGACGTTAAACGCCACTTCTCTCTCTCTCACAGACAGGGGCGACGGCATAGTACGGCCGTATAAAAAGAAGAAAGAAATGAAATTCATCTTCTAATTGAACTGTGGTTAACAACATGTTCCATGTGTTTGAATTTAAACAGCAATAGCAAAAGTGACAATTTATCTCCACAAGGGAACCTGTTATAATTGTTAAGTTTAGTGGAGGTCTACCTAACGGCCACACCAAATTATTAGGTAAAAAACTTTCGCAAACTTCAGTGATAATCGATTTTTTTAATCTGCGTAAACGAACAATCTTTAAAGGTTAGAAAGCACCATATTAAACAATGTATATTTTGATCAACGTTATCGTATTTCCAAAGCATTGATAATTGCAATTGCCTATGCAGGATATTTTCTCAGTTAGAAGCAAAGGTATTGGTTAAATAACAAGTGCGATGGGCAGACAGAAAACCCCATTTTAATAGTCCCTTTTTACCTTCTTTAAAATGCAGGGGACAAAAAAATCTCCATTATTTTGCCCAAGCGTAGATTCAGTGTCGCTAACGACGCACTGGTCATAATAAACAATTGGTGTCCACCAATATTAGGGGGGGGGGGGGGTGCTTATGTCGACCTTACAACCAATCGGATTAAAGCATAGATCCTATTTATATAGTTCAAAATTTCGTTTTATTTTTCTGTACTACACTCGAGGATCTGGAAGAGTTGTTATATAACAGGCGTTCTGGATGGCGTGAGGGATTAGCCAATGAAACCATCTGTTACGGCGATTTTTTAGCGTGCCATGCACGGAACTATGGGTAAACCACCAGAAACGTCAACGCTGATTGATTAATCAATGTCTGACGTCATAGGCTCAAAAGCTGCTCGTCAGTACAACTGGTCAGATCTTCATGTAGTGTAGACCATCGAAAGTATAAAAAAAACGACAAGAAATACAGATCTGTGTTTTAATCAGACTGACTTACAACTGAGAGAAACTGGCTTCAACTGAACACAACTTAGAAATATCCACTTGAGCTTTTACAACTCAAGCCAATGGCCTATGTTTCACTTTCAACTAGTTGCAGTCGACATGGGCGATCTTACAACTGGCGTCAACTCGTTTCCATGGAAATAACGTCATCTGATAATAGACATGTCATGTGACCGTGCAAACTGCAAGCGAACGACATTTAAAACGTCGATGATGTCGACAATACCATAATAGAATTATGACAAAGCGGGCGATGCCTGTGGGATACATCGTCGAAACGTCGCTGAAATAAACTCTTCAATTAACTTGTATTCCATATAATTGTGTCATGTGTTATCTCATCCAGTTACTAAATGCCACTTAAACAATTTAGTCTGTAATACATTAGAAATGGATTTACTTTAATCACTCTGAAATTTTCCAAACGTATTATGTACCCTCTTTGTGAAGATTGTCGCTAATGAAAATCAAATTCGCACAGTGGTCTGAAAGTTTCATTTTTTGTAAGTTATAGAACTACACGCCAATTTACTACGGCCTACATTTCTGTGTTTTCAATTAAGTTAATAAAAAAAAAAAATTCATTCCAAACACAGTTTGCTCCCCCTTCGGGTAGTGCTAGAAAGCATCATACTGCCTACCAAAAATGGCTAATAGGTAAATAAGACTTTCTCAGGTCTGGCCTTAAGAGTAAAGGAGAGACTATCAGATCTCTGTAATTAAGTAAGTAGACATGAACACATATGAAAAAGGAAACACCCCCAATCAATCGTGTCATGTACAGTTAACTGTTAGACATCATACATGTATGAATGGGGGCAAAAAGGCAGAATACATATACAATGAATCAGGTCATTTATTGTTGTAAGTAAATACACGAGGAGAAAGGTGTGACAACCTGTACTTTGATAAATCGAAAAAAGTACCACATAGAGTTAACTATAATAGTAATTGCTAAAGTACCACATTACATGCAAACAAAACCAATAAGACAAACCTGCGGACAAAGCATACTACAGGACATTGCAAGAAATAAACAACAATTAATATCAAGTCAAGTCAATGAATCACTATAACTATATCATAGATTTTTGCCATCGGGACTTAAAATAAGGTTAAATTGTCGTAACACGGATTCTGTGTCTTCTTCACTTTCACTTTGGTCCGTTATTATAATATCTACAGTCTGAGTTTAACAGGCCAAGAACTCAGACCTAACGGCTGAAACACTACATTGTCTCTATCTCAGCCTCGAACCAGAGAGTCCGAATGATGTCGGTATCCCGGCCTCTAAGCCGAGGAGGCTGTGGGCATGATGTTCCCCTAGGAACTCCGAATGATGTCGGTATTCCGGCGGCTAGTCTTACGACTAGGAACGCCGGATGATGTCTGAAGGTCAATTTAACCTCGGTCTTACTTATATAGAAAGTATAGATACGTGAGCTATCAAGGCGGGGCCATTACCATTTTTGGGTAAGTGTTTCGTATCGGTACCGTTTTACGTCAACATTATTCTATTTAATTGAAATAATCTGTGTACGAGATGACTGGACGATAGTACCCTATTTTCAGCAATTGATGGTGGCAGTAAATCGTGGGTTGTATAACACAAAATGGCACCAAATATAACAACAATGTTTTTCATCACGGCCGCTAATCCTGATTCACGTTTTGTTTCGAAATGGACTTAAAAATTTTAACTCTACTACGGACTCGGAAATACAAAGCTCAAGAAATACACTATTCATCGAAGATATGTTTTAATAAGCAGGATACAAATTTTACAACAGCTATACTAATTCAAATATAAGCACAAGCATAAAAGATAGAGAGGAATGGGGTTTAACGACCACTCGACACAAACTAGGTCATTTCGGGACCAACATACATATGGTTCAACGTTATTTCAATAATTCGCTTGCGCGTAGGGGTCTTTAGAAGTGTGTGGGGGGGGGGGGGCAGAGAAAACTCACGAGATAGAAAAGGCGCCCCCTTTTCCTTGTCATGTAAGTCAAGCTTTATAAGAATAGATGAAACTCAGAAATAAAATGTCTTTCTGGCTAACCTCTGAAAACGCTACACACAGACCCTCTGATTAGACGCTTGTTCGTTCGTAGGGTTTTGCGTCCGCTTCCACTTTAGGTGATATCGCAGACAAGTATTCGCATAGAGACTTGCCAGAGAAGGCACGTAAGGGACTTAGTCCAGCTAAACTTTGTTGCAGGCAGATCTTTTTTTTTGATTTTCAACGATTTGCAAGCTATATCTTTTCCTTAAGAAACATTTTTTTCAAACTGGTAAAATGAAACTTTCAGCAACGTCTGATTACAATATTATTTCCTCGGTTGAATTGTACTCTGTATTAAAACAGTCAACACAACTTCTGGCGGGCAAATGCTTTGCTCCCAGGCAACCTATCATTTAATCCTAATTATCTTTCTTAACCCTACTAGGAAGCCACGGTGGCTCAGTGAGTAGGACGCTGGCTCGCTAACAAGGAGATCTCCGGTTAGTTCCGTGTTTTGGCCGAGTGATTATCGGGATTTTCCTGCGTGGTTTCCCCTTGTTAGTGGTGTGGGACGGAGGGCCTGGGACGAAAACAGGAGGCCCCGTGTACATATCGGCGTGCACGATAATGAATCCTTGACATTTGAAATTTGAAATAACAGTAGGTCGCAGCGCCGCTGTCAGGGCAAAAGTTACCTGATAACATACTGCATAGCGTACGCTGGTCTTCATTAGACCAGTCAGTGCAGAAAATCGGGAGGTTCAACCCCCATTACATTTCATTTAACACTCTAGCCGATATTCGTAACATATACTGATATACGATATGGCATGCTAGATGCAGTAAGTCCAGGGAATCGTTGGTAATAATACGCTAAAAGTGACGAAAGATTTGTGGGACATGAAATTAAAGAAATGGAAACCGTGTTATATCGGTTATTTACGTTTAATGTCGCCTTTTAAAGGGGCTAAATCGTCAATATTTAGGACCTAGAAATTGTCCCTAATGGGTCGCAACGCATATAATAATGTAATCTGATTGTATATAAACTGATTTACATTGAATTGTCTCCGTTTTGACTCTAATTTCAAATCAGTTATGTCCAGCGAAATACGGCATGAGTCCCAACAATTTCTAGCGTCTGGTTATTCCAGTCTAAGATATGGCGTCACCGTTTGACAGGAGTTGTGAAATATGTCTAGCCTCGTTTTTTCTGGTCACTTGTTACAAATGACGCTGAATGGTACACGATTCGTAAAATGTTTATTTTGTCTTAACTATTGGATATCAGAAGCCTACCTGTTCCCGGTAAGATCACAACATCAGTGTGGATTTGAATTGACAAATAATTCGAGTTTTCAACGTGTAAGACTTTGATTGATATTGAGTATGAGACTTAGCTACTTTAAATTGTACAAAGCTATAAAACATATGTGTTAGTTTCACATTGGATTACCGATTTTTATCATTAAACGAAAACATAATGCAAAATAGAAACCCTTCCTTGCACTATAAAGTAGGAATATCACTAATTCCTGTGATATTAGGCAAACAATCCAACAATAAAGTCATTTATTCTTTTTGACTGATCATGGTCGACATGTTTTGTTTGGTCCATTATTTAGTAAAAACAATAACTTTCAACCGATGTGTTTCGATGGAATGGTGGGTTGATATCTACAAACCAAACACTAAAAGGCTTATTTAACTTGTTTTAGCTTATAATATCGATTGCTAGAATAGATTAAAGGTTGTTGTGCAGTTTCATTTCGTACAAGAAATCGCCGAAGCAACTAAAATAACCGATAAATCAAGAATGTCTAAATATCTGGTCCATTAGTACAAGATGTTAAACTAAAATTTGAAAAGAAAATGCAATTTGTAATTGCTGTTACGTTCCGGACATATGAAGAACCGGTGTGACAGTTTGAGATGGTTCCTGGTGTGTGTTTGCTCCTGGGCACTTGCGCATGTCCGAGACTGTTGTTTATTTTAACAACGCAGCTATATCTACTTCCGCCATTGTGAAATGGTTCCTGATCATTGATCAGTGTTTTGGAACGTATTTAGTTAGAGTTTGGTCATTAATAAACATGCTTGTTATCGTGATTAGCTGTTGTTTTAGTAATCAGTAGTTACACGATCAACGGATCTAAGTTGATTGGCTTGAAATTGATAGTTATATCGTTCGTGATTTGTTGCCGTAGTTTTTTTTAGTGATTAGTCGTTACCCACACGTACAATCAGTGGAAACCATACATCACTTTTTTGATGTTTTAACAATGTTATAATAATTAACTGTTTTGCAGATTGATTGGAATATATGATTGGGATTTCTCTGTATCATTATTTTAATTTTGTACTTATTAAAAATTTAGCCTATGTGTTTTATTACTCAAATACAAATCGTTTATCATGCAAACCATGGGATCAACATCTGAAACTAAATCTGAAAACACTCACTTCTTGAACATGAATATATATTTATCACCCCATTCCATATAAAGAAAAGAAAGTGGTAATAAATACTCCTTGTAAATTTGGGTTCAAACATGCATGCAAATTGCACAATGCATTGCATACTCTGCATTTATACAAGGGACAATTATTTTCTATATAATTTTAGCATTGTTGACGGGAATATTCAATATTTATACCGAATAATAATAAAGATCATCAATTTGTGTTTCTACTTTTTATTGAAATAACCATTAGAAACTCGATACCCTCTCCTGCGAGTAGTAATACTGTAAATATTGGTAGATGATAGTCTAAGTAGAAACAGATTTGACCATAAGAAAATCTTAGGGGTAATCCTATCACGGGGAGTAAACACACACTGTGTCCATAACGGTGTGAGTTGAGTCCTACAACTGCGCATGCGCTAAACGGTAATCACACACCAGGAACCATCTCAAACTGTCACACCGGGCTGACAAAATCCTCTGAAGGTTCTGGGCCTCCACCGAGATCCCAAACAGCTTTATCAACGGAACTCAATGAACCAGCTGTGTTAAATAATAATCGGGGACCGTATCATTAAAAGGCTAATCATTAACAAAGCAGAGTGACTGATAAGATTCTTAGGCAAATCCACGTAGAAAACAGTATGTGGGGTCTTCAACTGTCACCATACAGCATGGTGATTCCCCACAAACGACGCAGGGGGAAATGACCTGTACTAGTATATAAAGACGGGAACCTCATCGATCTGACAATGGTATCAACTACAGTTCCCCCAATGTGGTCTCTATCATTCTGAAATATATTCTACGAATATTAGTCGGGATGCGTTGTCAACATTTGAGAATAATAGGTCATCGGCTACATTTTCCGATCTTTTACATTTATCATACACAAAGTCTAAGGGAGGTAACTAGTCCTAAAACAAGATGTTGACGTCCATGAAATTAATTTAAGAATGCCATTTCAAAAAATCCATTTGATTGCATTGCCATTGCCAACACGCTTATTTTTTTTATTGTAAAATTTCTTTCTTCATGAGCTATATAAATGTTTTTAAAATTAATCTTAATTCGTCGTCACGATTCATGTTTGTTTATATGGACTAAGACTAGTAATTATTTAACCTTATTTCATGATGGACGAATGTCGTGCGAGTTATAAATAGACAATTTTTCCCTTATTTTTTTTCTCCCCTCTTCCTGCATTTTTTGGTTGACTTTTTGGTCTAGAATTGGAGAAAAGGGATCAAATTTGCAATTTCATAGCAGTTTTGGGTAATACTGATGATATTACAGCGGAGGGATAGGGGGTGTAAAGTGTCTTTCTGCAGAGCAATGATTGTGTCGGAAGTGAGATTTTCACCCCAGTCAAATTCAAATCCGCGTAGCAAAAAATCTAACTGGTCAACCCCCTACAAAATTATGATGAGGAGATTGCCATGTGTTGTCCCCATTGTGCCTATAAAGATTGGAACCAACGGAATGTTGAGCAAAAAGCTACAGCCTGTGATGTTACAGTCATTTAACATTGAAGTCAATGGGCAAATAATTGCTAGTCTGAGTCCTGATGATATAATGAAGAATGGCCGACTTGGGATGTTGATATTTTTTCAATGGCTTATTTCCTGAAGTTTTGAATGGAAAGTGTCAGAAATGGTAAGAATACTGCTTTTTTATTGCCCAGCAGTAAGTTTTTTTGACTATTTGGTATCAAAATAGCCATGATTGGGGGTATCCGTTGGCCGAGTGTGAATTTGATAAAGGATACCACTCCGAAATGTGCATCGAGATATAATCGAGGAACGACCTATCTATATTATATGTAAGATTTTTTTTCTCTCTTTATATTTTTATGTATTTTTATTTTTATATGTGTTAATAGTTTTAAATTGAACAATTGACATTACACAATATACTATACTGTGTAATTAATAAACCTCAAAGTTCAGACGATTTCCCTTTTGTTTCATACGTGTTATATTTCTAGTTGCATTCCGTCACGTTACCAGTCTTATTTTGAAATCAGTACACGCTTGAGCACGAGGTCTTCCATCAATCTAATCACATACGTCGAATATCTAACCTTGTCTCTCTGCTAATTTACTTTTTGTCTCACATTTTCCATTTCATACAACAAATACCACATTGAACAAATACTGCACAACAGTCTAAATATATATATATATATATATAGATATACATTGTATCCCCCCCCCCTCTGCTCTTCAATCTCTACTGTATCTCGTCTTTACAGCTTTCTTATCTTGTCCCATTTGCACAACGTCCATACAAGCAGTTTTTCCCCACCCCACCACTTCTGGAACATGGATAGGCCCCGCACCAGACGCCCACTCCTTCCCACGCTCACTCAACTACCAATGGAATGGCCACGAAGCAGACTCCAACCACCACCAGGCTTCGACCAACCTCCACCACCAGGATTCCACCAACCACCACCTGGATTCCGCTACCAGCACCAACCAAGTCGACAACCAAACCAACACCAACCAAGTCGACAACCAAACCAGCGCCAACCAAAACGACAACCAAACCAGCGCCAACCACCCCAAGTTTCACTTGGAAGATACAAGACCTGAATAAGTTCGTGAAGCCGACCATGAAGACGCCTACCATAGCCACTACCATTGAGACATTGAACTTGAAATGGGCCAAGGACGTCGCCTCATCCCTGTCGACACACTACCGAGCCATGCTAGCGGAGAAACTGGAGTACTTGGAAGTCACGTCACTTTACCAAAGATGCTGTACAAGAGTACTCTAGCCACGCCCTAGCATGGACCTAGAAGTCCTACGGCAAGCGACTTCAGAATAGTGTGAAGACAGAGTTCCATCACTTTCCACGGTCTCTAAAACTGTCACGCCCCATCACCCATGCACATTACACAAACCTTCTCCGGGACACACCAAAACGATACACACCCAACAAGAGAAAATTATCCCCTGGAGAAGGTACTTGCATTAACACTCCGTCGAAGCGTGCAGCTAGATCAACCAGTTTGCCCCGGGTTGTGTCTGGCTCACCTACTTCCTCGGGATCTATATCGCCACTAAACGCGATTGTCGACTGTCTGTCCCCTAGATCGCCCATCATTCCTAACCCTAGAATCGCCACCAGATCTTCCACCAGATGTAGGCGATCACTCAACCTATCCCTAAAGAGACCCCACAGCTACACAGGTAAAGACGAGAAGGATTTATGGTACCTACCACCCGTCATGGCAAAGACCCTGGTTATTGGATCCTCTAACCTGGCTAGGATTGCACCTTTCCTCGGGGACTGGGAGATCCATAGCTATTCTGGAGCCAAGATCAGCCACATCAAACAGATCCTCCAGAACTACATGGGTCCTGCACTAGAGGAATTAGTGATACACGTCAGACTCAACAACAGGGAGGAAAGTGGACCAAGGATACACGAGCAGATGCTAGATCTACTCAAGGTGACCAGGGCAGCTTTCCCAACAACCAAGCTCTTCGCCACACAAATCCCCACTTCTTCCCGACTCCGACAAGAAAATCCGATCGCCTACCAAATCATCACCAGCTACAACCAACTGATCTCCACTGCACCTTCACCAAACGCCACCACATTACCAACCTTCAAGGGCAAAATAGAACTGAAAGGTAACGACGCCACCCACTGGAGCCCAGACACGGCCAGAGAGATCATCAACTGCTGGATGAGGAATTTAAACTAGGATTAGGGAAAAGGAATGAGAAGCCGTCTTTAAGACAGACGGTTGTCAATTTGAGCGACAGACTTCTCAACCCCCTAGAAATGAACTTTCTTGATAAAGGCCTTAAATTCATCCCAACCCCCACAATAACATCCATAGACCTCATCACCCAGGCAATTGATCGCTTCCAAAGAACAATTTCGTTGGCTTAGTTTTTTGGGAACAAACCCGGTAGAGGTAAAAAATTATTCACAGCAAAATCCACATGGAAACCACCTAAAAAGTCATTATCACCAGCCATCCTAAAAACTTTCGACGAAATGAATGTAGAAATATCATCCCTTCAACCACAATCACAAAAAAACAAATCTCAACAGAGCAACTAAAACAGCATTAAACACCCTTAAAAAGGACAAGAACATAATAATTAAGAAAAGCGACAAAGGCTCGTGTTGTGTCATAATGAATCGCGCAGACTATATCTCAGAGGCAGAAAAACAATTAAGTAATCCTATACATTACACTAAATTAGACCAACCCATCTTTAAAGGGACTATCCCGATTTGAAAATAAAAGTTCGAGTACGTATGAAATTTAAACGCCCAAATATAGAGAAATGGTGAATTTACCTTGTCTCAAAATTTCAGCTAAAAATATTGAGTCGTTTGGACGTGAAAGTCAAAAATGCTTATCCGGACACGTAACCCTTTTAAGATTTCGGGTCAATTTTTTCGTTGGGCGACCTGATAATCGATTCCCGTTTCTTTAGAGGTCTATTCAGTGAATGACCCGTGTGCTGGACTTCATAACGAAGGGTAAATTTCACCTACACATTATTTTTATAAAATAAAAGTCTGGTTTTATTCAGACACCGTATAATACAGTTTGGACACTGGTCTCCATTTCCAGATGAAGACTGGTGGGTTTAAGTTGTTTGAAAATGTATGACAAATATTGAGTTAGTTGCTCGGCTCTTAGGTAGATGATTTTAAGGGATTGTAACACAAAATTAAGCAGTTTTATTCTCCAAAATATTATCGGGATTGGCCCTTTAAGTACACCGCAACTTTAATAAACAACATCTTACATGAATTGCAGGATAAGGAATACATAACAGCAAAACAACATGATTATCTATCTGCTAAATCTGATTGCCGACAAAGACATCTCTATACACTACCAAAAATACATAAAAATCCAGAAACAGAATGGTTTATACCTAATAAATTACCCAAGGGACGCCCAATAATATCAGACTGTGGCAGCGAATCATACAGCGTATCACAATATATAGACCATTTCTTATTACCCCTAGCATGCCAACACCCATCCTACCTTAAAGACACTAACGATTTCATTCACAAAATCAAACAGTTAAGAGTCCCCGAACACACCATTTTAATATCCATCGACGTACAGAGCATGTACACGAACATTGATAATAACACAGGTATTGAAGCAGTTAGGAAAGCATTTCTTAGGAACCCGCAAGCATCCAGGCCGGACGAAGAAATCCTCAAACTACTCGACATTTGTCGGAGGAGGAATGACTTCGCTTTCAACGACCAAGTATACCTCCAGTCTTCCGGAACTGCGATGGGAAAACGATTTGCCCCAAGTTATGCAAACCTCTTCATGGCAGAGTGGGAAAGGAAAGTTCTGCCACTCTGTCCATTAAAACCAGATTTCTATAGACGCTTTCTAGATGACGTTTTCATAGTCTGGACGTACACACTAGACGAATTTTGGACGTTTTTCAACATTTTGAACAATCATCATTCATCTGTCAAATTAACCGCAAATTTAAGTCATAACAGCATAGATTTTCTTGACACCACCGTCTTTAAAAGTAGCAACACCAAAAACTCTGGCCAACTAGAAACTAAAGTATTTTTCAAAGAAACTGATACACATCAACTATTGTTCAAGAGCTCCTTTCACCCCAAACATACCTTCTCTGGCATCATAAAATCTCAGATTCTCCGTTTTCATAGGATATGTACTCAGAAGACCGACTTTGAGTCAGAATGTACGCTGGTATTTAGCAAACTAAGAGAAAGGGGATACTCCAAACGCTATCTACGACGTATAAAAAAAAACACTCTAGCTGAGCTTGCCGCCAAAGAAACAAATAAAATGCAATCAGCAGTTAAAACCAAAACTTGTGGCCATCCAAGATGTCAAACATGCAAAATCTTAATCATATCCGACCATTTCCATAACAAAACATCTGGCACGCAATTCCCAATATTAGACCAACTTTCATGCAATAGTTCAAACATAATTTATCTAATTACAATGTGACAAGCAATACGTGGGGGAGACTCAAAATGAACTTAGGGAAAGAATTAACGGTCACCGATCAGACATAGTCACCAAAAAAGACAAACCAAATCATATTTCCGATCTCATTGTCACGCCAATAGAAAAGACCAAGAGCAACTTTGAAACTACAGAAGAAATTAAAACGTTTAGGCTAACAAGAGAAAAATTCTGGATTGACAAATTGAAAACAACAGCCCACCCTAGGTTTGAATATTCATACGGCTAGCGCAATAGTCCCTTTTGTAGTTCCATTTAGCGCAACAGCAGCAAGTGCATCCAAAATCATCAGAAAACACTATACTTATCTCCAAGAAAATCACCCGAAAATATTCACACAGAAACTTATAATTGCATATTCTAAAAATAAAAATCTGAACGACATCCTAGTGCACAGTAAATTAGATTAAATAAAACCAGTCTCCCCCCCCCCCCCAACCCAAAACAAGTCATATATCAAATCCTATCCCTAACCGTTAGTAAATAAAAATCAACTAGATATAAGAATCCCTAGCCCTAACCCGGTGATGTGGAACAAACACGATTTTTTTAGAAAATCCAATCCGTAGTAGGAAACACACTGATGTGGCTCTCTCCCGAGAGCCTCAAATTTATTTTCTTTTTTCTTCAGAAACAATAATACCAGAAGCGCCATCAGCACCACCAACATCAAAAAACAGTGAAATCGCCTTTGTATATAAATCTAATGTATTGTATATGTATTTTTAATAAAACTAGGAAATATCACGAACTAACTTTTCATCATCCTAGGTCAGTGCTTATGTGGAGACTTAACCTCTCCCCCAAATTCTTAAACCTAACCCACAATCTTGTCAAAAAGCATGTAGCCTAAGCCAAGACCTAGTCCTGACCCTAGCCCAAACCCACAATTGTGTCAAAAATTCATGTGCCCTTACCCTATTTACATGTTGTGACCTTGAACCAAGTCTGCAGTGAGCCTTAATATTTAGACCTAACATGTTTTGACATCATACAATGAAATGTTAACATGTACACTCCAAAATTCACACCTGTGTTACTTTTGACCAAACATGCAGTTGGCCTTAATATTTACACCGAACCTCGAAACATGGGATCTACCTTTGAGATTGGCTTAGACTTATGTGACACTCAAGGTTTACTTTTTTACTGACTGTTGACTGGTTTCCTTTTGGACGGCCAGTTCGCTAGAAATAAAGCGGTTTATTTCTATTTCCAGTTGAAACCATTTTTTTTTTATTGTTTTCTCACTGTTTTTTATTGCATATTTATCCCCAGCCTCCTATCATTTCAGGTGCCAGGGTAATGTTTCATAGAGTGGAATGATTGACCTCAACACAAGTATTAAAAAAAAGAAGCAAAACAGGTGAGATAAATGTGCATTTCATACACTTTAAGAAGTACATCCAACCTGATCCCCACTTCTGCTCACTAATAGTAATGGGCTGGAAAATTGGTACTGCACAGGCCTGTCTTCTCCCCTTGACAGAATTCCACATTTTGACCATTTTCTGGATGTCAATGACCATTTCCCTGGATAGTATTCGCCCCAGAATTCTCATTCTCATCCAAATTTAACATTTCAGGTATACATCTCAAAACCTGATGTCTTCCTGGACTGGCTTTAGTAGAACGATGATGCATATCAATTTCATCCCTGATCTCTATGACACCTGTGGTGGAAGTGGAGGGCAAATCGTAATCAGTTTGGGTTCCAGCCCCGAGGACCTCTGTAAACTTTGCTTTTTGGTGATGACTTCATTTCCGAGCTTGAAAAGGACGCCCTTGTGTTTATCATGGCCTCTCATATTGGAAGATAACATAAATGGCTTGTGTGTTGATCGACGGTTGTGCATATCTCTTGGTCAGGAAAGTTGTAGGCACCATCGCCATTGTAAATCATTTGACAGGCCAGAGTGAACAGGGAGACCTATGATTGGTCAGCAATGTATCAGATTCCATACTGGGGGGTGGGGATGAAAAAAAGTGTTGTAGTGTTACATAATCAGATTATTTCAACTTACTTATCCTGTGGAAATACAGCTATATAGGAGATATTTTGAAATTCATAGGCACTGCATGTTTCAACATTTTAGGTTTGACCACAATTTGGCACTTGAAACTATGTTAACAGAGAAAAATTGTGTGGTTTTTCGATGAAAGTGTTAAAAGTCTAATATTGCATCATGATTACTGTTTTAAAGTATTTTCGTGTTTGATTTATATTGAATTCATCTCATCTTTTTGAAGAATGCATTTATGTTCAAAAATAAAAATGTTCTGTGGAATTCAAAATTCATGTGCTTTTAAATTATCAGATTCCAAACTGGGGGGTGGGGATGAAAAAGCTGTTGTAGTGTTACATAATCAGATTATTTCAACTTACTTATCCTATGGAAATACAGCTATATAGGAGATATTTTAAAATTGATAGGCACTGCATGTTTCAACATTTTAGATTTGACCACAATTTGGCACTTGAAACTACGTTAACAGAGAAAAACTGTGTGGTTTTCGATGAAAGTGTTTAAAAGTCTAATATTGCATCATGATTACTGTTTTAAAGTATTTTCGTGTTTGATTTATATTGAATTTATCTCATCTTTTTACAGAATGCATTATGTTCAAAAAAATAATGTTCTGTTTAATTCAAAATTCATGTGCGTTTAAATTTCTGTCTGATATTCCGCAGTTTTCTGATGTATTATAGTGTTTGCAGAATGCCGCACAGCTCTCATCTGAAAATGCATAGATTTTCATATTCTTTGGCCAGGGAATTGCACATATGTTTGTTTATTCGATAACAACAGATTTGTTTAAACTGCAGAAACATGTGGGGTATATAGGACTAAGACTAGTAATTATTTCCCCTTATTTCATGATGGACGAATGTAGTACGAGTTATAAATAGACAATTTTTCCCTTAATTTTTTTCTCCACTCTTCCTGCATTTTTTGGTTGACATTTTGGTCTAGAATTGGAGGAAAGGGATCAAATTTGCAATTTCATAGCAGTTTTGGGTAATACTGATGATATTACAGCGGAGGGATAGGGGGTGTAAAGTGTCTTTCTGCAGAGCAATGATTGTGTCGGAAGTGAGATTTTCACCCCAGTCAACTTTAAATCCGCGTAGCAAAAAATCTAACTGGTCAACCCCCTACAAAATTATGATGAGGAGATTGCCAAGTATTGTCCCCATTGTGCCTATAAAGATTGGAACCAACGGAATGTTGAGCAAAAAGCTACAGCCTGTGATGTTACAGTCATTTAACATTGAAGTCAATGGGCAAATAATTGCTAGTCTGAGTCCTGATGATACAATGAAGAATGGCCGACTTGGGATGTTGATATTTTTTCAACGGCTTATTTCCTGAAGTTTTGAATGGAAAGTGTCAGAAATGGTAAGAATACTGCTTTTTTATTGCCCAGCAGTAAGTTTTTTGACTATTTGGTATCAAAATAGCCATGATTGGGGGTATCCGTTGGCCGAGTGTGAATTTGATAAAGGATACCACTCCGAAATGTTTTAAATTGAACAATTGACATTACACAATATACTATACTGTGTAATTAATAAACCTCAAAGTTCAGACGATTTCCCTTTTGTTTCATACGTGTTATATTTCTAGTTGCATTCCGCCACGTTACCAGTCTTATTTTGAAATCAGTACACTCTTGAGCACGAGCTCTTCCATCAATCTAATGACATACGTCGAATATCTAACCTTGTCCATATTAATGCAAGAATTATGGGATTTATTGCGCGAAGGGGCGCAACTCTTACTTGAATTGGCAAAGATACTGGATAATCAACCAAATAAAAACCGAAACTACCGGTTACGCATGGGCAATAGACTTTTCGTCAAGTTTTGGCAACGGTCCCGGGCCCTCCGTACGTTGAAGACTAAAGGGTTCTGGGTGGCTGAGACTACCCACAATGCAATTGGCGAATAGGGGATGATACACTAGGTAGCAATCACTCGATCAGTCCTCAATACCACTCAAGCTTGCAACGCCGACAATGGGAACTGTATAAAAAACGAAGTGGATATTTGACCGTGTCACGGTTTCATTTTATTTTCGCTTTTTAGTCGGAAATTCCGTTTGACACGCGCAGTTCATGACTTAGTGCATGTATCACTTGCTGTATGTTCATGCAAATTACTAGATAGCTGTTGGATATGCACTTTAGGACTTCTTCAACCCTGAATAACGTGTAATGTAGATGTACCAGCACGTGTCTTGAATTTTTTAATCATATTTTGTCATATTTTAACGATATATTTTACGTATTATTATTTCGTCTTAAGTCAAAACAAGCAATTTTAAATCCATGACTGTCACCAAGGTTCCTAATGACTGCTGGCAACATAGAAAATATAGGTACACTTTTTTATTTCATGTGGTTTTTTTTGCGTGTAATTGTACATGCTTGCATGGATTTCTCAATACATATAGATTGTTAGTCAAAAAGTGCAATGTAAATTAATTTTTCATGATCATCACCATGGTTCCTGATACTGCTGACAACGTGGTAAAAATAGGTACACCTTTTTTATTTCTTGTCATTCTTTTGTGTATATTTATATGATTGTAGATTCTGTTCTTCAATAGATTTGTTTGTCAAAGTACAATGTGGATAAATGTACTATGAAGATGCAATGTGGATAAATTTTCTATGAAAGTGTGGTGTTTGGGGATAAATTTTCTATGACCTTTGTAATGATATCGGATAATAATAATGTTGCTGCTGAAGTGTGTATGCTTGTCAGTCGGCAAATTCCCTTAGTACACCCAACATTTCCTTAGTCTAAATTTTAGCGGCTGCTGTGGGACTGGGACTTCCAATTATGATCACTGAGGCATAATTGTAAGGAAATTAGTTTAGTTCCATCAGGCATCTGTGAAATTTCAACTTGCTTTACCGCATCTTTTTGTGGTAAGACACTGACTATGTAGTGTTTATGACAATAAACTCGATAAGTTAAAGTAGAAAAAATTGGGTTAAACATTCGTTATGCAAGAGGTAAATCTGCCTATTGCATGTCTTTCTTTGGGCCTGAAATGTTATATAAATTATTAATTAGACATTTATTAACATGAAAAGACCATAACCAGCTCTCAATGCCATCGTTAGCCTGCAATATTTACTGGATTTGAATCCGATAAACTTGTGGTCACTCTAGAGGTAACACTTTTTATCCGATTTAAAAAAAAAAACGTGTGAATATATCACAGTTATACACTAATGATGGCTGAGTTCGAATTTCGTGAAAATCGGACTAAAACTGTCGGACATAATGGCCGCCCCTTGTACGCAAATAGCGTAAAAATATGTTATATAAGGTTGTGGGTCCTCTAGAGGCCACAGTTTTTTTTTATCCAATTTGGATGAAACTTTAAATAAATGTTTTTATCATAAAGTTCTAGGTTCCTTTGATAATCACACATATCCGAAAGTAACTTCTTGGATTGTGGCCCCTGATTGGTCGAAAAATCGCATTTTTAGCTTGTGGATTCTCTAGAGGTCCCAAAGGATCAACCAATCAAATTGCGTATCTCTGCTTACACTTCGAACTCCATCAAGGCATGGACCTAATAAACACCTATAGCAAGTTAGTACATTCTAGCTCAATTAGAGGATTATTGTGTTCCAAAGTCTTGACCATTCAAATTGCTTATCGCTCTGCTTACCCTGAGCAGAAAATGCCCATTATCGAACTTTGTCAAGGTATTGATGTAATGAAACTATACACCAAGTTTCATCACTCTCACTTAATTAGAACTAAATCTAGGGCAATAATCAGCTCAAGAGGACAACCAATCCCTCAAACAAAAGAATCAATCCGGAAATCTCCCGGATTGTGTACCCTTTTGTTTTTGAGGGAATAAATCAATGAAAATCAATCATTAGAGATGGGATTCCAACATAAAAAAAATGTGAATAAAATCTGTGAATAGATAGTACAGTTTTCCTTAAGCCCATATATCAAATGGATGATAATTAAGGAAATTGAAGTTATAATATAAATAAAGAGGACTCAAATCAAGAACCTATCTTTCATTTAATAAAACTACATTCCCTTCCTCAAGTACTGTGTATAAGTACTATAACCTATTAACAGGTTGTGTCTGTATATATTTACAGTAAGAATTGAACTTGACCAAAACATATGTCCACTTTCACAATCTATTAAGACACAATTACCACTTTTGATTGAATATTCATATATTGAAACAGACCTTGAAATTCTTATATGGCAAGCCATCTGAAACAATTCAGTGCCGGCAATACTTTGCAGAAAGTTTTCACCATCTTCTACAAAAAAACTTTTCTGACTGAAATAAGTTGCCCACTGAATAATAGGCCCGAAGAAGCTGATGTTCTTGAGATAAAGTCTTGGTTTCATGATTGAAGTTCTTTGAACTTTTAATATATCTCTTAAAATAAGTGTGCTTTGATTCAAATCTCATAGTCTAAACCCCTTAGTAAGAGCCCAAATTGGGAAATTAAATGTGGGTAGTGATGGACATAATTATCTTTTTAGTCGTAGCTTTACATCCGGGAATAAGATCTGCCTCGTTTCAATATAGTCATCTAACAACTGATGTACAATATTTGATAAACTGATGTTTTAGGTGAACTTACAGATTCAACAATTAAATGCAATAGTAAAATACACTTCCAAATATCATCTTCAAAACAATTTACGTGCTCATAAATAATTATTGGCAACAGTCTCAAAAGAGTCCAAGGTTGAACAGCATGTCCAATCTACCTATTGCGGGTCTTCGTTCAGGCTTCAAATGTTATATAAATTATTCTTTAGACATGTTTTCACATGACAACCCATAATCAATTCTCTAGAACATCAGGTGGCTAAGACACTGAGTTGATTAATCAGTGTCCTTTTTATCTTTAATAAACGTTAATATGGAGACCATCGACTGAAAATCCCAACTTTATTTATTTTCGTGGCAAACATTCTTATCTTTGTTCAAAATTAAGTAATTTGACTGAAATCTTCAATATATCCATTTTTATGTTGACGTATATTAACGTCATCCCGGTCTGTGTGCCACCTACATGCCACAATTCTTAAGTGGTCATCTTGAAACTTTACATCCGCATTCCTTATAGCCTAAGGATGATCCCTATTGTGTTTGGTGCATGCCCGACCCCAGGGGCAGAGCCACGCCCATTCCTTGTATTTGTTTGTTTGTCGACTACCGGCCGCATTTCTTAACGTAAACCCTAACTCACCACCTTTACCACAGTTTCGTGTCGCTGATGATTTTGCATTCAGTCATATCGGAGTTGACTACGCTAGTCCTTTGTATGTAAAGTATATCTATTTGAAATCAAATGACATGCATAAAGCTTATATTGCACTGTATACTTGCGCGAGTAGTCGAGCTATTTATCTCGATCTTGTTCCTGATTCAAGTACGCCATCTTTCGTTCGTAGTTTCAACCGATTTATTGGACGTCGAGGAGTTCCACGCTTTGTTATATCTTGACAATATAACATTCAAGGGTGCAGATTCGAAGGCTTTCACAGCATCAAAGAATATAGAGTGGAAGTATAACGTCGAACGGTCACCCTGGTGGGATGGATTCTTCGAGCGGATGGTTCGCGAAACTTTTAACGTTAATCATTCAGATCGAAGGAGTTTTGAACTCCAGACCTTTAACGTATATGTGTGCTGATGGGGGTAATTGGAAGAAGATGATTGTCAGAGCCGAGAACCGTTACGATTTTGGATGATAAACTTGACCCGTTAGAACGACGGAAGTATCCCTCAAATGTTCTTAATCATTTTCATAACCGATGGAAACATGAATATCTTACAGATTTACGCGAACATCATGAACCTCGTGAGACGAAAGGCCAGTCTGTTGAATTTGGCGATGTTGTAATTATGTATGACGACAAGATTTCGCGATTGAATTGGAATATGGGGCGTGTGGAGAAAACGCTTATCGGTCGTAATGGGAACATTCGATCAGCCATAATACGAACTCTGAATAACTCTGGTAAACCTGTTTCAATGAACAGACCTGTACAGAAGTTATATCCGGTTGAACTAAAAACAAACTAACAATTGAGTTCTGAATTTTAATTGTTTGCATTTGTGTTAGTGTAGTATTTAGGACAATATTTATCACGAGACATGTATCCAGATTACACGAACGATTATTTTGTTATTAACTTGCCGTCAATAAGGGGGGGGGGGTGTACAAGGTTATAGGGTTAATGACATTCATTCTCAGTTAAAGGGAGATAACTCCTGTTTTAAAAATGCTTTATTTTAGAGATTATGTTGACATCTGTCTAGAAAGTTCCAATCCGCCATTTGCTTGTCACCCATATGTAAATCTTTACTGTCTAGTATCAATAAAACCCGATTCAAATTCAACATGATCGACTTCACACGCTGGTTTCTACGGTCGAATGCACGCCTGCCCTTGTTCTCCTATTTTTTTCTATTCTTATTGACAGTGTAATGTTAAAGGCCCTGGGTTGCAATTAAGTTTTTTTTTTACAAACTATTGTATTTTCTCCATATATAAAACCTAAATTCTGTTTCGATCTTTCGAACGGAAGTATAACCGAACAATGTACTAAAACTGTTTTGATATTTGTAAAATACTATAACATATAAAATATATATTGCACGTAGCGCAGCTGCTCGAAAGTGATATTAAAGCGGGTTTGTGGAATATTGAAATTGGCTCCGTTCTTCCAGATTTTGTTTCCGGAGCAAATCATTCCGGTTTAAATACCGTTTGTTTCCATAGTTACTAGGCCAAGTGACTCCTGTTTCCCAAGAAATTTCTCGGTGGAATAACAATTTTCGAACATATGTGCAATGTTTGAACTATGAACTTCCAATGGATAGAGTGTTGATTGATATTCACTCATTTTATCAATAGAGTAAATATAATGGGCACCGGGACAATGCAAACAATGCTTATTTCAAGTATATTTTAAAACAAACTGTGTTATCAAATTTAACCCATAGTTATTTTTAAAGCTGTTATATGTAAGCCAGATTAATTTGTCGTCATAAATCTGCTTTTAATTATACTACTTTTTCACATAACCTTTTTGTGTGGACATACAATTACGAACTACAATGTATTCAAGTTTTTGCATTACAAAACATCTTTGATTCTATCGATAAGACATAAAGAGTTGTCTTCCTTTTTATAAATTTCGCTCTGGTTGAAACCAAACACAGACGGCACAAGTCTGAGCTACACTTAGGTTTTATTCCCGAAGCTATGTTTACCACCCAGACTGGCCCTTATATCAAAGGTGAACGTCTTGGTTACGCTTGGTTAGAAAAGCGTTGGTATACACACATATATAGCCTCATGATTAATAGCTTGCTATGTATGCTTCTTGATCGACTTACTATTGCACAATCTTAATATACCATTAGTTTATCAGACTTCTTTGTAGACCTTAGACGTATAGACATCTCCCTGTTTCAAAAATAAGGCTCAAATCTAGGCTGCGTGCCTGGTTGGACTTATGTTGTACTGACGGAGGCCAGAAAAGATTTCTGAGTTCAGACATCCAATCTCTATTTTCAGTTTCACAAAAGTTCGTAACTTTAATAGGAAGTCGACGGCACGAATCATTTTTGCCGGTTTTACAAAGGCTGTAAGTTTTTTCTAAGCTATTTATCGTTTCTTTTTCATACGCCCATATTTTCATTTCATGTGGGCGTATTATGTCCTCGCCCAAGTCCGTTCACATGATCTCGTATGGGTTCGAATTTCGTTAAAAATGTGACCGGAACCTTCCATCCAAATGGCCTTCCCTTTTACTCAAATAATGAAAATGCATGCATTTATACCAATGGTGTGGGCCCTAAAGAGGATCCGATTTAGATGACACTTAAAACATCGTGAATGAAATCGATTTTGGTGTACATCAATCCTTCCGTTCTGGAGTTATGCCCCCTACCTTTTATACAAATTTAAAATATTTACAGTTTGTTGACCATATAAAGGCCACAAATTTTAACTGATTTAAATGAAACTTACACTTGAAATTCGGCACACATTGGTGACTCCAGTACCCTACATCTAACCTCGGCTATATGACAATTCCGCCATATTGGAACTACTTTCAAGTTACCCCTAAGTCCAGTCAAATAGACCAGTCGATGGCGAATTAAAAATTTGGAATAGTTTGTAATAATGCAATAATAGTTTTTAATATGTAAATAACCCACGGGTCAGCCATGTGGTTTTTATTGCGAGCACTTCGCTTTTCATTCTATCCGCACTAATGACGGCAAACAGTCAGCTGGACCTCCTGTTTTAACTTGTTTTATTATGACAAAGAGAGTGATTTTATAAGTGTGTTTTAAGGTGACTTTAGATTTAATTTAATTAAATCAACATGTCCATAATATCATATTTATTGTATTGGACGTTAAATCTGTAATAAACAACAACTGTCATTATATACTCCTAACCATTAATCCAAGTGGCGATTATTTGATGATTCGTCTTAAAAAAAAATAAATGTAAATAATCAAAATGACTGACATTTCTTTTCGAAGAGAATTAAAATATTTTGATAGTTGAATTCTGTTTACTGTGGCTTCATAAGGCATGTAAAATATACAAGCAGGCCTAATCGGATATTATTATTTCAAATTATATTATCACTATTGCAAGAACGAGTCGAATAGCGACGATTCTCGAGTGACAAAAAGGTTCGCTATTTGCTTCATATTACCGCCACCAAAATGCTCTAAAGTGAACAAGTATAATTGTAAGCATCTTTTACAAATAAAATTGAAATTTATATTATTCTGTCAGGGATTCAGATTCTGCTACCATTACGGTATCTGAAAATATCAATAGACCTATTGTACACACAAAGCATAAATATATAGAAAAGTAGCTTTCCTTGGATGAGATTTAACGTTTATATAAATACTGAAAATATATTGTGCAGTACGGTGTGCAGATAGAATAAAGTCACCAAAAACAAATCTGATCTTAAATCAAAACTTGGCTAATGTATTATGTGAAGACAGATTTTTTTTATTTTTATGTTGTTGTATATTGTATTGTATATATCGGTAAATTCATTTATAATAGGCCTACCTGGGACATAAAATTGTTACCCTACATGTTGTCTTTATTATCACACATTTTTGGCAGATAAAATATTCCAGATGACGGAGAAAATAACAAAAAAACAAACAAAAACCATTGTTATATATAAAAATTATCATCCATTTTGTCGGAAAAAATTTAGAAGCCAGTGTGAGTCCCGGTCTGCATCATTTTCTTATTCGCAACTGGATTTATTAGTATAGAAATTTATTATTGGGAGTAGTGATTTATGGTTAATTTTACATTTTGAGAATTTTTCGTCTCATTTTATGATAATTTTGAGTAGTGAAATATTTTTTTTTTTTTATATTTTTTCCATTTTATGAGAAAGACGAAATTTTCTGAAAATATAACTGTTTTATATTGCACGGTCAGTGGTACTGGAGTCAACCTAGGTGAAATTTTATATTTTTTTTATATTTTTTCCATTTTATGAGAAAGACGAAATTTTCTGAAAATATAACTGTTTTATATTGCACGGTCAGTGGTACTGGAGTCAACCGAGGTGTGTCGAATGTCTTCGAACGACGCCATTTTGAGAACTTCTTTCTAAAAGCGGCAAGTCTTCCTAATAGTAAACCGGCAGCCGCATCACCATTGTATGGGTGTAGCACCATATCACTTACCGTCACACAGTTGAGTCTAGATGTAGGATACCGGAGTCTGCCTAGGTTTGCCGAATGATTATTCCGCCTGCTTTTTACGCAAAATGGGAAATATGTACAAAGTTTGTGAACCCTACACAATTGTTTTACGATTTAGATGAAACTTGAAGTTCTTGGGATATGGCCTCTGCATTTTACACAAACTGAAATTAATAAAAAGTTTGTGGACCCTCAAGATCCCACAGTGTTTGTCCAATTTAGATGAGACTTTTTCATTATCAACTATCATGGCTTCAAATAACCTTAAAGTGCTAAAAGAAGATCCCCTAATTTCGAGATCCGGTTAATGTCTTGATGTTGAGCCTTACCACAAGTTAAGAAGCACGTGAACCCGGCTTTAGCCTTATGGAATTCATCAAATCATATGTTCACAACCACTAATTGGCTCGAGGTTAAGCGATATAATTACTATAAAATTTTATTCGGACTGAATCATAGTCAAAGTATGAAAACACTGAAAACAATTGTATGAATGATGAAAGTTTAAAACAAAATTTCATAATAATATTTTGGATGGTTACTGATATGTTGACAATAGGTGGATTTGTGTACAAAGATGCATAACAATATCTAACACGGTTTTTAAGGAGCTCACGTTACTCAACAGAGAATTCAGCAAATGTCATAGGAATTATAATAGATGTATGATATAACCTCGGGAAACCAAATTGTATATTCTGCCAAAATGTGGGGCAAAATGGAAACACAAAAATGATTAAATCCGAGAAGTTTTTAATTAGCAAAAGGCGCAACTGCAATAATAGGTTGATGTGTGCACAAAATGTCAGTATGCCTACCAAACATGGATCGGAGATGGATAAAACAATTCAAACATGAATTTATTGGGAATATATAGGCAAGACATTTGTTAAAGCATTAATTGCGACTGCGTCAGTCTCAATAATACCTTTCATCTCGCGTATTTGAATCCCACAATACTCTCACATTGTATGGAATATCCTGTCACAAGGCACGGCGTCACAAATCGTTGAAAACAACATATTGATCCCATCAGGATAGCTCTTTAAAACCGAAACCAAAATCGAGTAGTAAATGCAGTTTAAGTTTTTTGATATTTCAGCCGCGCATGATACATGTGTTTATTTACTCATGACACATGTAAAACATTTTCCATGTGAGAGGAATCATGTCTACTTTTAATTAAAGTAGAAGAAGGTGTTTATTATCATAGTAATAGAGTATAAGATGGGAGAAAGCCGTCTATTTATTTTACTAATCTAGTGATTAAAGAACCCAACCCTGATGGAACAGCACCTGTATGGAACTTACTTGTTACATCTGTTTCTATTCCCGATTATATGTACAACGTCTTACATGATCACAATTAGAGCCAGAAATGTCGAACCTACAAAACAACTGTTTAAAAATCCCTCCACACCTGCTAATATGATTTTATAACGGTGGGTCTCTCACATATGTGTACCCGTTTACCCATGTGCTCTGTAAACTTAACATTTGGACTAATGCTGATTCCATGTAAGAACATTTGTTATCGATGCTAAGGAACCTTACAAAATCAGCCATGTCATAATTCAAGGGCGGATTCGGGCAAAGGAAGGTATCTCTGTATTGAGAATATTGATCAGCCTGATCATCGAAGCATTGGTGCAAGGGAGATAATATGGTTATTGCCAATACAGATGAGCACTGAAGATGTATGAATCCCTGACTAGACCTCAGTGATCTCGAAGCTGGTTTACATGAAAATATAGCTTTTCTGACCATACTGATTGTCCACTTATGGAGGCAACATTAGTCCTCTCGGCCAGGATCTAATTTATTCGCTTGTTACAGTGGGCTTAAGGGATAGTAGGGCCCCATTTGAACACTAGAATGAACAGGAAGCTGTCATCCTTGTGCAGTTTTATCAAGTTAAGCTCTTATCGGGAAGACGAAATCTATCAACTAACTATAAAAATATTTGACCTTTTAGCAGAAAATTAGGTTAGGAACTTTTCGTGTCAACGTCATACTCCTTGATAATTTGATGAGTGCTACTATTGGGCATTGAAAATCTTAATTTGCTTTAAGTTAGTATACCATCCCACTTACAAGGAGTTGGAACCCATGGGGTTTCTCATACGTCCTTCGTTCAGTCGAGAATCATTGGCGCAAGTAATATCAATGATTACTATTTAAGCTATTTGTGAAGGATTTGTTTATTGTTATTTCGATCCTATTTTGTTTCGTATTTTATAGTCCAGATTTCGCTTTTTTATTTGTCTGTACTACACTAGGATCTGGAAGAGTTGTTATATAACCTGCGTTCTGGATGGCGTGAGGGATTAGCCAATGAAACCATCTGTTACGTCGATTTCGTGGCGTGCGATGTACGGTACTGTGGGTAACCCACTAGAAACGTCAACGCTGATTGATCGTACGACCCCTGACGCGACCTCCCAGTACAAATGGTCAGACCTTCAAAAGTATAAAAAACGAAACGAAATATAGACCTCATTTTAATCAGATTGTTGTTATTTATATTTTGAGTAAAGGGTCTATTTATGCTACCCAATGTCCATCAATACAAAGAGACAAATTAGTGCATTTAGGGTAAATAGAAGGATTTATTGAAGTCTTGCACTCTTTAAACCTCTTGGACTGGGTGAGGTGGTATGTTTACAGTTACAGGCAGGGATATTGTTAAAACAAATCTTTATACAATTTGTAAAATAATAATCCATTTCGTAGAATAAGCAGCATGTGGAACTTATTAGTCAAATTATGTGTATGTTGGACATATTGCACACGTGTGTGTAATGCTAGAGATAAATGTCAAATCTTGTGTTTGAAATGATAGTAAAAACGTGTTGTGTTTCCTTCCTACCTGTACAAGACATCTGCACATCGTGGTCTTTTAATTTAATACAAGACATGTAAACGTGGAATTCATCAAGGACTTGGTTCTGAAATGAAAAATGTGAAGAATTGTTGAACTATTTTGAAAAGTGGTTGCATATTCTTCTCTAAATTTTAGAAAGAATAAAAATACTTATGTGTTTTTATACCGAACACTAACCCTTGCTGGCTGTGGCTTGTAATAAAGATATTAGATATTAGATTCGGCTGTCTACTAAGATACGCTTATCTTATCACGCCAATCAATTCAACAATAAAGTTATAGGTATTATATTTGAAATAAATGGAACATTTTAACGTGCCACAGGTGCGTATGCGCAGTAAGTATCATAGGTCATAGTGTTAAAAATGTAACTGAAGGAGACATGGACTTGTATTTATATCGAAGCTGGACTTTTTTTTTGGAAATATATGAATGGACTTTTTTTTTAAATATATGAATGTCATCGAGTGCAATTCGTTTTCTATTTCATTATGAAAGGGTTATTGTAAGGAGTTTTATTCAAGAGAAGTCTCTTCATATTGACGTATATTGAAGTTCTTATTCATTCTCACGATCTTCATTTTTAATTCTGTGTGGTCTTTTAGCAAGAGTTATCCCCCTTCTACCATGTTTACCATAAGTGACGTTTCCCGCCATCTGCAGATATCAGTGTAAAATAAACAAACGTAGCGCCACCTGTTGGTCATTGATACTGTCACGTGATCCGAAAAAAGCAAATAGTGATTGGTGGCAGGTGACAGGAGATGGGTACTGGAGGGTCACTTAGGATAATATTTCCCTAACATTAATATTATGAATCGGGGGGAAAATAAAAATTATTGCCCTATATATTGTATTATATACAATCCGTGGCTGATTTATATGTGTATATAATGGAAAATTGCTTGAAATATTGTTATCTGTATATCATATTTAAGTATCTTTCAATAATTAGCCCTAGCCATATATTCAGCTCTTTAAATATCCAAATATAGCGAATAATAAATATCAGTTACTGACAATTTCAATATCATAAATTTAGGAGCCTATATTGAAGCAAAGTTGTAACAAATTTTGCCTTAGATAATCGAAAGAATTTATTTATTCAATCGCTGTGAATCACCTCAACAGAACCCCCGACAGCTGAGAGATCGGATGTAAGGCAATAGAAAGGTAACCAGCTAAAATGAGAAGGTTAATTGTAGTCTTGTGAAACTTCGTGGTTAAATAATCATAAACACAGGCTAAAACAAGGTGTTTTACATATGCCACAGTCGATAGAACAGACTAGCTTTAGTTCATACATGTATAAACAAGGAAGCGTCTATATGTCTAATGGTGAATTTGCTTCTTATTCCAACCCCGGTCATATTTGCAAGACCAAATCACTGTCACATGCCACATGCCAATATAGCAAAAGGGTTTTGCCAAATCGGCTTTAAAGGTACTTACAAGACATTTGATACAGGTGTGAAAGCCCTTTGCCCTCCAAGGCCGTCTTCCTGAGTCAATGGCGTGGACTGGTGAAGTTCTTAGAAAAGGGACAGGGATTGGATAATCTCTGAAAGACGCAATGGACAGTTT
Source organism: Patella vulgata (assembly GCF_932274485.2). Lineage (NCBI taxonomy): Eukaryota > Metazoa > Mollusca > Gastropoda > Patellidae > Patella > Patella vulgata. Next base: position 69,254,640 of record NC_065881.2, read on the forward strand.
ACACCCAAATAAATACACATAACACCAGACGGAGAGGCCCGAAATATGTAACGTCTCGATCCTTGCCGTTTGGGTTTACGAGATGGTAGGGCGGGTGTTTTATAAAAGACAACCGAACACCCATATATCAAGTATAACCGAAGTCGCTTAGGTTTAATTACATAAATGTTTTTTCGTAATAATTTCACTATTCATATCGACATAATCTTAAAATCACAGTATTATCTTCCGCGTCAGGCTTCAGAAGCGATATTATGAAATTTAACTAAATTTTCTTAAATCAGAAAAATGATCAGATGATTTCTTTAAATGTGTGAAAATGGTGAAAGAAAAATAAACAGTAGCGAAGAAGATCAATCCCAGTCTATTAGTGCTTGACACATTCCCAGCTATCACGCGGTTGACATTTACAAGGAAAATACAAAAATAAACCAGGTTTGACATAAGTCTTGTTTCCTATAAAGCTTGTTAATTTAAGAAGAACTAGCCACCATATGACATAATACTCTATATATATCAAGTACAAGCAGGGCACTATTCAATTCTAGCTGTTATTTTCAAAGCGCAATATCATAACTACCAGTTCTATGCACTTTAAAGATCATAACCATGTTGAAAATATACATCACGAATAAACAAAGTTCAAAATCATTCTCTACATATAGTCAGGAGGTACCTTGACAAGAAAGGTCCTCTGGCTCTCCCAGTGTGGATTCCACTTGGCAGTGATATGGAAAAAAGTGTCGTGTACATGTAAGAGAACCCTTGGCAGTTGCAATTCCACGAAAGGTAGACGGAGACGCCACTGTCCAGGCAAAATATCCCTGGTATGACAGTACATTGTGTTAAAACACCATTTCCTTTCATTTATTTTTTTTAAAATCATGACAGATAAAATTGATAGACCCTATAGAGAATGCCAGTTTTCATATTGATTCACTTATTAGGAAGTTTATGAAAATTGATCTTCAAAGTAATGTACAAAATAATACACGAATTAAATTTTAAGGGGTAACCAAATTCAAGAATCCATTAAACCGTGACAATATATTGTGGACTTCCTGAAAAAAAATGGGGGTAGAGTGTGGTATAAAAATATAAGTAGTGTCAGGTGTATACTCTACCGTGAGTCATTTCATATTCATGTATATTATATTTTGAGAACTTTTACAAACCCGCGAATAACGCATTTCCATAAAGCGTGACAATACACCGAAGATTTATTCTATTTGCTTGGGTTCAAACCATAACTGAAAGAACATTTGGTGATATGTTAGACTGTTGTTAGGACAGTGTTGGGATCTGAGAAACGAACTCTTCTCTTGTTATTTTACTAAAGACCGAACACGGCGACAATCTGTTTAGCAAATTGTTGTCCCTTTATCTGATTACTTGACCCTCTTAACTACCATAGCAGACTGTTAAAACATGGTACCCACGAGGTTGAAATGGTAACGTTATAAATTAACTTGACTAGAATAGTATAATTGGCTTTTTTCTGAAATTCCATAAAATGTTTGCCATTTTTGCTAGGAAGATAAAAGAAACCCATCTTTACTAATCGTTACACTTTGATTTACAATAGGTTGGACCTTAAAAAGCAATGTTTAGCAACATTACTTACATATCTTTCCACCTTTGATTGAAAGAACAACACTGAAATGACCGCAAGTCAGATCGTGTTTAGGTTTATTAGCGGGGCACAATTTTTTGTAACGATATTCCAATCATTAAAACTGTGCCTCAGCCGCAAAAATGAAATGAAATGAAATGGGGTTTAACGTCCTACTGTTCTGCTCCGAATGGGCTAATAAAGACGGGCATACGCAATAAGGGGAATCGTGCCCGAACAGCGACGCTACGGCCTACTCTTATATCGAATTCCAACTGCCAACTGATCTTTTACGTGCTCGGAACCTTGGTTTATCGTACCATGAGAACGACTAGACAGCTGTTCTTGCCAGGCCCCCGTACTGCCCCAAATCCCAATGAACTTTCTCAGACAACACCGAGATCGAACCCGCGTAATCCAGGCCAGCGAGCCAGCGCCTTACTCACTTAGCCACCGTCCCCCCCCCCCCCCGCTAAAATGAGTAATTTTAAAGTAGATAGAAATACATTGTGGATGTTCGAAAATGTATATACAATCAAATATATTAATATGGATGATTTAAATCATTAGTAAAGTGGGGCTTCAAAATAGAAAGATCACAATAAGATAGATATGCAAGGTCTGAATACACCAATGTAGCCCATTTTGAGTTTTATTTATTGTACCTTAAGATAAATGGTAACTTATTGCTAATTAGATAATATGTTTGAATAAATTTATTTATTATAATTTTAGATGAATAGTAGTTTATTGCTAATTATATAATATGTTGATTAAATTTATTTATTTTTAACTTGAAAAAAAATGTAGTTTATTGCTAATTAGATAACATTTCTTTTTGATCAAAACATGTACAAGATGAGTATAGAAGATACCGATATTCATGAGAAAACGACGCCCCTAATTTTATGGCCATTGCCTGTTAAAACTGGTGTGTTGAATCAATTATACACTTGGTAACATATCAGTTACGATTTGCCAACTTTGTTTAAGTTTTAGGGGTAATTAAATGTGGAATTGTCAAAACTTTCTCCAGAGATTTTTTAAGCTAAAGCGAATTGAGTTAAGAAACATGGATTGATTAGATTCCCACGTAAACGGCTTTGCTAATTTATGTAAACTAAAATAAGCAGTTATTTTATGACATGAGGCGACAAACCGACACCATTAAACAGGCTTTTAACAAAGTGGTTAATTTGTTCATGCACATGTATATAGACCTTAAAGAAACGGAACTTGAGAAAACCTGTTAGTTCTGTTCTCATGTACTAAGCATTTCTATTTATTTCTGACATTGAATGGCACCGACTATTGACTTAATTCGTAATTGTTAGGAACATGTAATAAATAGTTGGTTAATCAGCAAGAGTAAATAGTTAAATTAGTCAAGAAAATGGACTGTTTATTGCTTGCAATGCCTATGTGGTTTGTATGTCTTTTCCGCGCGTTTGCCTTGTGAGTTTTATTTGCGTGTTGTACGAAACCCTCATAAGGTTAAAAGGGCAAAACTTCGTTCTCTAAGGTTCAATCGTAAGGGCCGAATACAGCACCGCCGCGCTTTAAGCCACTCCCCTACCTTACCCTGCAGCATTTAATCATACCATTCTATATGAAATATATTTTTATAGGGTATATAAATTGGTACCTCTATCGCTATTCAAATATGTTAATTCAATATACGTTACATAAATATCCAAAAATTCGTAAAATTTGTGTTTATGCCATAATGCTAATTTGTATCAAAGACTAATAAATAATACGCATATTCTCTTGGGCGTGTGGGGAGAGAAAGAGAGAGAGAGAGAGAGAGAGAGACGGTGGCTCAGTGAATAAGGGGCCGGTTCACTAACCAGGGCCCCGGGTTCGATCCCAATGTTTTCAAACGTGGTTTCCATTTGACTGGGGTCCCATGTACACGTTGGCGTGCACGTAACAGAACCCTGGATAATTGGAATTCGATGAATAGGACGTTAAAACCTAATTCTTTGAATTTCGGGGATCACGGTAGCTACATGTTTAAGGCGCTGGCTCGCTAGCCTGGAGGTCGGGTGTTCAATCCCGGCATTGGCCGAGAAAGTTCATCCAGATTTTCCGGCGTGGTTCCCCCTTGTCAGTGATGCAGGACGGACCGTCTGACAAGGACAGCTGTCTAATCGTTCGGATGGGACGAAAAACCGAGATCCCGTGTACACATTAGCGTGCACGTAAAAGATCCCTTGACAGTTGGAATTCGATATAAAAGTGCTGCTGTCCGGGCAATATTTCCCTCATAGCACACTGTATGGTATATGCCCGTCTTCATTAGCCCAGTTCGGAGCAGAACAGTAGAACGTTAAACGGAATGAATATGTCAGAAACGGCGCTTTCCGGCAAAATATCTCTAATATTACATTGCTCGTCTTCATTAACCCGGTTGGGGCAGCAATGAGACTTTTTGGTCTTGGAGAGATGACGGGTCGATTTATTTCCATACCCCGTCTTCATTCGCCCAGTTGGAACAGAACAGTAGGACGTTAAACCCCATTTCATTTTATTTCCATACCCATTATATTCACTTGTTAGTCTCAAAATGTCTTCTTTACTGGAGAGATTGGATACATGCAATGGTAAAAGTTTCTGTATTTGACAGTGAAGTGTAATGTTAACTATGTGAAAGAATGTTCTATGCTCATTTAGAATGTAAATAAAAATTTTCTGTTAGATTTTTCAACACTTCATTTCTATATAACAATTTCATTTGTTTGCATTTATATGACATGGGAAATTATTCTCGTAATTGTCCATTATGTGTGTTTATATTAGGGAAAGCCATTTAATCTCAGATGAATGTATGTAGCAATCATTTAACATGGTCGCCATGCCATTAATTCTTAGTTAAACATGTAATTCTTTCTAAACAGATTGATACTTTATTCAGAACTTCCCACGCTTCGCAAGATGGTGTCAATCTGTAGAAGTGTCCTATTTCAACCCTCATGGTCAAAGTCAAAAGAATATAAGAAAGGAAAGTTCTGATAAAAATGGCTATGTTTTGAAACATAATTGCCCATATCGGTGCTGGAAACCAAAGCATTTTTCCTCAAAATTCAACAAGATTATCAGAGAGGATAACTCTAGGGGTATCAATGAGAAACCTAATTCCTTTTTTATAAAAAATCACTTAAAGCTGCATTTCGTTTGAAAAATACATGGTTTATTCAATTTTTTTCTAAAGAGGGTGGAATCTAATTGGCTTATACTGAATTTGTTAAATTGTTTTTATTTATTTATAGACGTAAAAGCAATAGAAACTAATGACTAATATTTAAGTCAATATTTTTTTTGTCCACAGTAAGAGTAGGTTTGGCGTTGGGTCTTAATTTGTTACTTTGCGTCTACCCGAGTACAAGAAAACCAACGAATGTACTGACTTAAACTGACTTACATGGAATTATGTTCCGAATTATTACTATTTTTATGAATCCAATTAGAATTGATCAAATTGAATAGAGTGCATGTTGATTATTTTTTGTTGTAAATTATTATTTTTGTGCAATTAATAAATGTATCAAACACATCATTAGTTTTGAATACTACTCTGGAAACATGTTTATTAAAGCAAATACATATTCTTTTTTTGAAATCTAAAAGGTTGATCACTGAACATGAGGACAGTACCGTTATTTTATCAAGTTGTCTAACCATAAGTGTGTATTGATTCGAATCTTAGCAATTCATCTAGTTTATTATTTTCTGATAACAAGATTATTCTGACAAACTTCCTAACTAGAAAACAGGATTTTATAACTGTTAAAGCTGCCATGCTGTAAAAATAACACACATTTCCAAAAATAATTTACTTTCGCCGCAACATGGTTTCCATTTGACAAGTTAGAAATTTTGATAAAAATCGTAAAATGTGTGATATTTTTTCATCATTCACCTGTTCAGTTGATCTATGTTTAATGAAGAATATTTAGTCTGTCAACAAAAGTTAGAAGGCAGCAGTGATGTGCCAAGGTTTTGCTTAGAATACCCGCCGTTAATCACAACATATATAATAGCGATTTAAAAACAAGAATAGGAGGGGGGAACCTATATCATCTGGACACGTGTAGCACAGATGAAGTACAGGATTTTTTTTTTATCATAATCACAGATTAATATAACTTGTGCACTTTTGTAAAAAAAAAATTAGCAAACCCTCTACCCGTGAACTACAAAATCAGGGCATATTTTATCTGTCCCGCGCAAATCTAAAGAGAAGACCCTAATTGTTGTTGAATGCGCATTCGCATTGATCCCCTCTCCCCATGAATCCGACCTACTTTAGTCTTCTAAAGGGTTTTAATCAGTATACCTTTAATTTTTGTTACAGAGAAATAGATTTTAGTTGAATTTTTATGTCCCTGTAATTATTTCTACCAGTTATCAAGTGTCCTGCATAGCAACATAAGATAAGTCGCGTATATGGGACCTAAATTTGATGAAATGACTCCATATAAGAATATACATAGCTGAAGCTGAAACATATTTGTTGCAATTTTCGCCATAACAACTCTTTTATTTACTTAATGATTTTAGTGCAGAACTTTCTTTTAATTGTTGAAAGTCTCCAGTGATGTATAGCTGTATATCATATCAATGTGATTCCCCTATAATAATACCACATGTATTCACGTGTCTTGGTTTGCACAAAAAGAGAGAAGGCGTATGTTGTTTGGTTGCTGATAAACATTGGGCGGACATGCGATCTACATTATAATTAGTCAAATATGCCAATAGAATATTTTTCTTTTGGTTAGTAATATTTCTAAAAATAGTTCTGCAAGTTTGATGGATTACTTAATCATGCAGGGGTCAAAAAAGTTTCAACCCAAGACAACAAAGCTTAACCGAAGGGAGCCCCGGGGTGCCAGAACCGTAAAAGGACTGAACAGGGTAACGATCGTAATTTATTAACGAATTTTGAGACATTTAATATAATGAGGGGGCTGAAAGAAGGAGCGATCAATATTATTGACTCAATAAGAATAAACTCAAAACACACATATCACTGGGGGAAGGGGAAGCGCGGATGGGGTATATCTTATTGTTTACAATTAGTAATAAAATACGCAATAAGAGGAAATACTTTTTTCTATTATTTGTTCAAATAATTAGCAATATTGATGTCATTGTAAATTGAAGAGACAGCCACGTCTTATTTTACAAATTATTTTAAATTACATAATTAAAGTTTTCATTGATGATTGTTATCGGTGTTCTTATCGCCACATTTTATATATCGCCATTTTGTTCCAGACCGATCAGATTTTGATCCAAACCGGAAGCGTGTCAGCGACACCTGTTAACATAAAATGTGTTCACTTCAGTTTTTGTGTGATATAGCAATTTGCTGGGTGCCAATGTAAGTATAGTTCAGACACATGTATTATCTATATAAGCCACAAGTTACTTTGAAGAAACGACACTCAGATTTAAAAGTGAATTAATAGAGCAGTTATATCTTTAGATTTTTTGATTGGCTCATTAAAATCCCGGAAGGGGGCGTTAATTGCTGGCAGCGAATGTGTAAACTTGGTTTCTTTCGTTTTATCATGTAGCGAAGTTGCAAAGGAAGTGTTGAATTTCTTAAAACCTTAATTGACACTAAAAAGAGATTCCAACTTCGATAATAAAGCATGATAATGTTTTTTCTTTTCCAAATTTAATACGGTTAGAACGTTGCTCTATAAAGTAAAACTTAGATTTTGAAAATCTAGTGATATTGTTTCTGACAAGAGCCCATCATGGATACAATCTCTGGATTATCAGAGTTGGAATCTATTCAAATCCTAATTTGTTTTATCTTGGTAGGCCCCATGTGTGTTTGTATGTCGTTTTTTTTAAAATAATGCCTATTATCTCAGGATTATCAAAATCGAAGTAAAATCTTAATTTAATGGTTTTATATTGGGGATGCCGGATGTAAAAGTTTTAGTATTAAAGGAGCTAAATCGCTAATATTTGGGACCTAGGAATTGACACAAATGGTTCTCGACTCATATAATAATGTACCGGCAATATGAATGTATATTATATGAACTGATTTACATTCAATCGTTTCTCTAGCCTCTAGTTATTCCAGTCTACACCGATAGTATTTATTGCGTATACACTCCAGATAAGAATATGGCGTTGCCGTTTGACATGACTTGTGGAATATGTCTAGCCTCGTTCTTCAAGTCCGTTGTTACAAATGGCACTGAATCGCATTATGGTACACGATTCGTGTACCAATGGTAAAATGATTATTTTTTTTTTCAGATAATGGTTATCAGAAGCCCATCTTTTCCCGGTAAGATCACAACACCAATGTTAATTTAAATTGACAAATAATTCGTGTTTTCAATGTTGAAGACTTTGGATAATATTGAAAAATAAGTATTTGTATCGTGTTTCTATATAAATCGAGTTGACAAATATATGATACACCTTTATAAAGTACTACAAAAGGAAAACTTTCCCAACTTCTCTATCAAACTACAACGTTTCAAAATGACATTTAATGCTGAAATTCCCGAACAGATGAGGGTTTTATCTTGTGTGCTAGAAAGAGTAACAATATTCAGCCCAGTGTACAACACCCGCCGCCAGTTAATTATGAATAACCTGGAATTCATAAGCCGTTGTTATTTGATAGAAGGCAAACATAAGCAATGGGACACCAATAGACTTATTTGAATGCAGTTGTTATGTATAAATAAATGAAATGAAATGTGGTTTAACGTCCTACTGTTCTGTTCCGAACTGGGCTAATGAAGACGGGCGTACGCCATACAGTGTGCTATGGAGGTAAGTTTTGCCCGGACAGCGGCACTACAGCCTACTCTTATATCGAATTCCAACTGTCAAGGGGTCTTTTACGTGTTCGCCAATATGTACAAGGGACCTCGTTATTCCGTCCCATCCGAAGGACTAGACAACTGTTCTTATCAGGCTCTCCGTCCTGCATCACTGACTAGGGGGGTGCAGGACAGATGATCTGACAAGAAAAATCAGGTGTTCTAAAAACATTCCCTGCTTTGGACATGACAGCTATCAACATCTAATGTATATTCAAAAAATGTCCAGCGCCGGCAGCGCGAAATTAATACATAGTAGTCAGAATCCCAATTTCATTTCAATCGATTGTGTGTATAGGAAATGAAAAGGAATGGGATTTAACGTCCTAGATTATTTGGCACCAACCGAGATAATAAAGCCGTGCAGTATGCTACTAGGAACATTGGCGTTTCCGCCTACTCTTCATCGAATTCCAACTGTCAATGGGTCTTACACGTGCAGGTGAACGTGTACACGGGTGGGCACCACATTTTTGTCCAATCCGAACGACTAGATGCACTTTCGTTGCCAAGGGATCCGTTCTGCACCACTGACAAGGAGAAACCAAGTTTGAAAATCTCGATGACCTTCTCGGCCAACATCAGGATCGAACCTTCTACCCCCTGGTTAGTAAGCTATACTCATTCAAATGTAGGAAATAATGTGAGGGATTATTCATATTGACTTTATGGTATTTAATCAGAGTTCCAAAAAGTAAGCAAGTGTCAAAATGTTACAAGAACCTTTCTGCAAACAAAAACGTCCAAAATGAGTGACAACCTTTGTTTCCTTTTCATCAAAACATTGAACTGGGTGGCATTTTTCTCTTTAAGACGCATACATCAACTAATTTTAACAGTGCCATTATGAAACTAAGCTCCGATTATAAAGCGGAATACGAAATACAACTGGCAGGGAGATGATTAATCGCCTATCGAGAAGTGATTAGAGGCTAAAATTGATCCATTGGCCCAACATTACAGCTTCGTGTTCCTAAAGAAAATAGGCTTTCACAAAAAACAGGATTGACATGGGTATAAAATGAAAAAGAATCGTTGTCGCATTTTCCTCGGACAATAAGCTGTGTGTAAACACTAAAAGGACTAATGTTGTTTGCTCACATTAAGATTTCAATGCCATATTTATCCAATTTAAATTATCCACCAAATTGAGCACCAAATGGAGTGGAAAAACGAACAGAATATTAAAATGTTGAGATTGGAATTTGCATAAGAAACGGTTTCATGACGTTCGCAGCAGATGGGAAGATGTCGCTCACTAAAACCTTGGACAAGAAACATGTCAGACCAACTTTCAAATATTGCACACCAAATGGCGCCACATTTATTTGGTCTGGGTTATTAATTGTAACAGTTTAGTTGTCCAACACACGAAATGATGTCAGCTTTTCAAGTGGAGAGTTTATTAAAATTCTAGTGACAGCTTTCCGTTAAAGAAAATTAAAGATTTTAATAAAATGTTTTGTAGTTCCCTAGAATTACCAAATAAATTTACTTATCTTCTAAATATTTAGAATTTGTAATTATTATAGGCAATCAAAATTAACTTACAGCTGTAACTTTATATCTAACCCCCTTGAAAATATTAATATACGAATTCAAGAACTTACAGCTAAATTCTTAAAAAATAACTCACTAGAAAATATTTTAATGTAACGTTTTTGTTTATTAATTTCTTAAAAGCTATTATTAAAATGCATAAACATCCCTATTGTTCTTTAATAGGGATACGCGTTGTATCATAAGGTCTGTCATTGAGTCAATTGGCGTGGTTTCGATTCTCTGGTTGTACGTGACAAGGAGTAAGGTCGCCTGTGCAACCTCGTGGGTTTTCTCCGGGTCCTCTGGTTTCCTTTCACTACTAAAGACCCCTACGCGCAAGCGAATTGTTGAAATAAAACTGAACCATGTCAGTTCCAAAATGACCCAGTTTGTGTTGAGTGGACGTTAAACCCCATTTCTCTCTCTCTCTCTCTCTCTCTCTCTCTCTCTCCTCTCTTTGGTGCCCCGTTATCTCGGTCAAATTATTCGCCCTTCAAGTTTAGTGTAATTCGAAACCTATTTAGTTTAAAAAATATATTTTTATCCCATTTTATTTCAGCGTAATTAATGCTTCAGATATTCAAACACAACGTATAAACAGTTGTTAAATATTTCCTGTTGAATAAGTAAACTATTACTGATTATCGTGTAACGGATGATATATTTGTGTAAATATTAATGAAGTAGAATTCTTGCCTGTTTTTGTGGGAAAATTTTATAGATTTTATTTGAGAGTGGTGCCAAAGCGTGAACCTGTTCCTTTTATTTTGACGTTGTTTGAAAACACACCTGGTTCGAACAAGGTACAGTGCAAATTTTATACTTGTTCATTTCATCCAACAGACTCTCGAACATATCTCTTGTACGTCTTCCATGTCAAATTGGGCCGATTCAGACGTTCTACAACACAAAATGCGTGCAAAGACTCGTTAATACACGCTTGCACCTGTTTTCCCGCGTTACCAGCAGACGTCAGTCAAGGCAGATGAATATTTCTTATGACAGATTTCACCAGAGGGGCCTATCAACAATCACGTGATCGTTTAAAGAACGGAAGTGTCGATACAGTTTTTACCAAATGAAGTGATCCGATGCTATCGTTATAGTCTCGATCAAATGACATTTGGTTATAATAACGCGTGTATATTTAACGACTGGATATTCTCGGTTATTATCTTTTAAAGTGATGGGTGCTTGGTTTTGAAATGACGGGAATACAAGTGGGTATTGATCACGTGATAAACTAACAGCAAGAATTCAACGAACCGAGAAATAAATAAATTACAAATCTCACTCCCACGAGACTATATAATCACGAGATGATAAGTGGAAAATGGAGGGTAAATGAGATAAAAGTTATCATCATCATCTTCAGTAAACAAGCCTTCAATTGGCGTCATTTTTCTTCGTTTAAGTAACGATAGCCAATTTATCAGCGCTACATGCATGGCGCGCGCGCTTTCGTGATGAGCAGACGACAGGCGTGCCTGGATTTCGGGGTTTTAATGGAGGATGAATAATGAAAGGTGAAGTTTGATACAAGAAGCAGAGGAAGACACGAGGGTCTAGTGATAAACAGACAGACAAATGTGTTAGGAAGATGAATGAATCATATTCTTAACACAAGTCGATAAGATTGTTTACTCTGAAGCGTTCAAAGTAGAATTCGGAAGCAAGATTTATAGTATTTTTAAACTGGCCCGTTTCATGTTCATGTTTTATCAAAATAAGCAAATTTTATTTACAGTACATGTTTATATATATTTAAAATTTCCTCCAATATAACACTATTCAAATAAATACAGGGAAACTGTACAACGCACTGGACATATATAAAAATGTACTTGAAATATAAAAAAATGCGATGACTGAGGTTTTTGGTGCATTCATACGAAGGGTTATTGCGGACTTTAAAAAAAAAGAAATTTAAATGAACATTGATGGTATAAATACGTTTTGACATCCAATTTCCAAGTCATACGTATTTAAAGAATTCAAATAACGTTTTTGAAAAAAGAAAAATAACGTATTTTAAATAGATCTGTGCTTGATTTTTTGGTAATTGGGTAAACTGAAAGTTATTTTAAATATACATAGTATTCAAAATCAATTACTTTTTTTTCGCGGGGAAAGTAATAAAGCCGCTTTAAATATATTTTTATAATTATACAGATTTGGTAGTAAATATCAGATGATTTTGTACATTATTAAAACCCCAGCTGTAGGTATAACTCTTAAAATATCAAACACATAAAACACACCTAATTTGTAGAATTAACCCTAAGCATATCTCATGAAAGGTTTATCTGAAAATCTACGACCATAAAACTCAATCTCAGATAATCATCACGGTATCAACGATGCAGCTTAATATGCTATAGAATAACATCATTTCGCACCCGATGTGGCCATTTTGGGTCAGAGGTCAGCTTAGGGTCATTAGGGTTAAAGTGATAGCGCGACCTGGAGGCAGACTAGTGTATGATGAGCAGTTCAATTGAGACATCTTGAAGAAGAGAATGATAAAATCAGGAATTAAGAGGGGTTTTATTTATCAGTAGCGTTGCAGTTCGTTAATTACACATTAAGACAGATTGAAGATGAAATGTAAAATAATTTTGACATTTTAATGAGCTGAGATTACATTCGCCAAAATGGAGGAGAAAATGACAACTTATATTCAAAGAGGACAAAGTTTGACAACGTCACTTTATTTCTAATGGATAATAATAGTTCAAAAAGAAAAGTCTTCTTATCTCATAATATTATTTATTTTGTCCATTTTGGAAAATAAGGAATTTAATTTGCAATGTGAAATATTCCGATTTTTTTATGCACATAAATAATGATACTCCGATCAGTAATACCTCTTTTTATTATGCTGATAATATTCCTTTAGTGGCTGATTATATTCAATATAAAAGCACCGAAAAGATATGCAGATAGAAATCTTTATTTACATTTGGATAACATATTATGAATTTAATTTAAATACCCACACGAAGACATGTTTTAGCTAAGTCCCACTTACTTTATTTAGAAATGCAAATGGAAAATCGTTGAAACAGTGCAGCAAGTCCGATATTAAGGTGCAATCTAGATTTCAGCTGTACCGTACACGACGTATACCCATGTTCTCCGGTTTCGTTAGAAAATTATCTAATCCATGTCCCCTTGGGTTTCAAGGGGCTTCATGTTTGTTATCATCTTGAAATGTCGGTCAGACGTCGTCTGAGCAACGGGAATTGATAATTTAATCAGCGTATTAAACTTTATTCTATGTAATTTGTGTTTGTTTTGTGTTCTAGCGGTTGTCTGGGGGTTGTTCACGCTGTCCTGCTTGCCCTATTACAAGTTGAAATATAATAGGTTGTACAAATCCACGTCAAGTATTGGTATTCGGCCATGTAACCCAACAATCGGGAGACAGTCAAGCGCTTTTTACATGTCACCTTATGTACGACCATATAAGTTAATATATTTAATCTGAACGGTAGACGTTTTACTCTTAAATACATGTCAACGTGCAGACATATTACGTCGAACATGGTATGTGATCTCATTGACATTATTAATAAAGTTATGTCCACAGAAATTTGATGCTACTTTTATTATGAAATAATCTGTATAAAACCAGCCTTTAAACATAATACACATTGGATTGACGAAGGATAATAGCACAATAAATCCGATTCGATCTGTTTTGTATTCAACCACAAAGTTTTTTTTACAAAGAATATCAACGACTGAATCACGACTGAGTTTAAACCCTTTTGGTCGATGGAGTTCTAGATAAACTGTATCTTACTACCTCTCACACCCTCGCCCTTCCCCAAGTCTGCTACAAATCAGGGCGTCTGGAATGCTATATGTGTGAATTGGAATCATAAATTCCAGAAATATTTTTAATACTCGCCTCGCACGTCGATTGAGATTCCAATAACCAATAATGAAAATATTGGATCAACCAGTTGTAGAAATGAAATGAAATGAAATGGGGTTTAGCGTCCTACTGCAACCAGTAGTAGAACACATGAGATTATTATATGGAATATAACTACTGTTTATAACTAGTTTTTATTAAGGTGTCATAAATATAACCAGTGGTTGCCAGGCAAGATACGTCCACGTTTTGCAAGAGATGGATAGAGAACAAGCTAAAAAACAGAAGCAACTGTTCGTACTATCAGGGGCCATAATCCAGGAATTTATAGTCTGAATGCGCGAATATCGAAATGGGCTGAGTTATTTGGGACATAAAGATATATTTTAAGTTTCATCAAAATCAGATAATAATTGTGACTTCTAGAGAGTCCACAACCTTGGTATTACATACTTTTACACTATTTGCGTACAAGTGGCGGCCATTTTGTTCGAAATTCGAACTCAACCTTCATTAGGGTGTAACGGCGATGTATTCAAACGTTTTTTTAACCGGATAAAAATTGTTACCTGTAGAGGGACCACAAGCTAAAAACGCGATTTTTCGTACAATCAAGGGTCATAACTCAGGAAGTGACGATCCGATATGCGCAAATATCGAAAGGGACCAAGATCTTTGGGTTATAAACACGCGTTTCAAATTTCATCAAAATCAGATGAAAATTGTGAACTCTAGAGTGTCCACAAGCTAAAAACGCGGTTTTTAGTACAATTAGGGGCAATAATTTATGAAGTTTCGATCCGATACATGCCAATATCGACAGTAACCGAGATCTTTTAAAGATAAAACTATATTTCAAGTTTCGTCAAAATCGGATAATAATTGTGACCTGTAGGGAGTCCTCAAAACAAATTGTGGACGACCAGACAGGGTCGACGACAATATACGTACACATGAAAATGTTGGCGTATAAAAAACATGATGGGGCCTTCTGTATCTAAAATAATACTTAGTTAATGATGGCCAATCCCGGACTTGCCACTAATCGCCTTGAAATGTACCTAACTTAATTGAAGATTTGATGAGCAGGCCTGTATCCTTTTGTTTTACATGTTCCATCAAAGATTTCAGCGAAGGTTATGGGTAGCGCTTGCTTGTTTTGACCATATTATGCAGTTTATATCGTCGCAGGTGATGCCGAATGATGACAAATATCTATGTAAATATTGAACCGAAATATGCCATTTCTAGATTGGTATTCCTCTATAAGAATCAGCTTTCGCAATCCATCAAATGACGGGGCCCAATTCGCAGAGCCCAAATTCGCCCAGGGTTCCAATTTGATGGCCTAAAACATTTGCGGGAACATGCTACCACATGTGTGGGGTAGAGCGCGTCGACGAAGCGTTATTCACCGGGACCCAGGTCCAATTCGCCCGGGGCCTAATTTCGATGGCCCAAAACATTCACGGGGTGATGGTGGTTAATTTGATACCACATACTATGTGGAGATGGAACGCGTGATGGGCGAGAATACACAAATACATCTTTGATTTTATTTATATAGATTGTGTTTTGTATCGCACTAAAGGTGAAAAATATATATCGCAAATGATGTTCTAATGTGGAGTCACAGTAGTTCGGGGAGCACCGCACTAGCATACTAACAAGGCGGTTCCGAGTTCGATGTCGATAAATCTCCTCGGATTTTTTACAGTCTGGTTTCCCAGTGTCAGTGATGCAAGTAAATGACAGAGTTTATTGTTACAGTTATTATAACATTATGCCAGTAGTCATAGGACACCATAAATACGGGCTTGTTACATTACCCCCCCCCCCCCAACTAAAACACAGCGTCTCTAACTACGCATATATGTCTTGTGTGGATCGAATTCGGACCACACAGGCTTCTGATTCAACCCGTTTGAATCTGTATAAAAAAAGAAAATGTATAGACTCAAGAGATTCTATATCAAAACAAAGGCCATTAATAAATCTCTAAACATTTTTTTATATTCAAATATTTTTCAAAATACATTTGTTCTGACAAGTTGTAAAGACAATGACAAACACCTTTTTACCCTCTAAAGATAATTACAGCTGCTTCCAACACAAATTTGTCACAACAATGTCTCTTGATAATAGATTTTATGCTTCACTTTAGTTAAAAGAAATCTGTGAATAAATTTGTTCTGACAATTCGCAATGACAATGATATGAAGCTAGTCATAATTTTTGCAATTGTAGATACGATGTGAACACGATTCTCCGATCTTTTTATTTCACAAATCAGATGAAGAACAGATTTTTCCGTTTTTTTGTATAAGGGACAACCATAGCAATTCATCTCTCTTGTCTTTCCATTACAAAAAGTCGAGAAAATTGTGAAATATTTCTAATTTTTATGGTCTTTTAAATGCTCTATAATGTGAAATGTCTTATTGTATAATTTTGTCCTTTGATCTATAAAAAAAAGTTGCCAGTAATTAACGTGATAATTTGTTTAAGAGTTTGACATGCGTGAAATAGAAATTTAAAAGTATATCATTATTCTTGACAAATGTTTTCATTTCCTAGAGTAAATAATTATTTTTAACTTCAAAGGTTATGACTCCGGGTCTTCTGTTAGAACTTGTCAGTGTATATCAAGACAATTTCTAAAATATGAAGGAGCAGTTAGACGGAGATGTATTGGCCTTTATCAGCAAGAAAATATGAGAAAATTTGTATAATCCATTTTAAAAGATTGTATGCCATGCATATTGTATTTACTTGTATTTAAAATATCTGCGCGATTAAGAAAAGCAAACTTCGTTTTAAAAGTCCAATATAAACTCAATTTCACGTACAAATAGCTTCCTACTCTCCTATAAGTTTAAACGAAATTCAAGTTTAAATCTCCTTTAAACCTTCAATAATTGGGATGTTAGCGGGGTCACAGAACCCACTAGCCTGTTCTATATATTTAATTGTATCGCCATCTAATTGGGGGTTTAAAGGGTCACATAACACACTAGTTTGTTCTTTATTATTATTGTATCGCCCCAAATCAACTCTTCAATAATTAGGGTTTTAAAGGTCCTCAGAACCGACTAGTTTGTTCTATATTTTAATTGTATCGCCCCAAACCAATCCTTCAATAATTGTGGTTTAAAGGGTACCAGAACCTACTAGTTTCTTCTACATTTTAATTGTACTGCCCCAAATCAACCCTTCAATAATTGGATTTTTTTAAGTAAGGGATCCCAGAACCCACTAGTTAATTTTATTGCCCCCAAATCCATTCAGACAAATTTGGTGCCTTAATCGATACAAAAAAAATACGGTCGCCATTTTGGAAGCTCACAAAACATCTCAGATCTGACAATGTCCTCATATGCTTTGAAGGTCTGTTATCTGTGTGTGCCAAGTGTTCCGCCACAAACATGTACCCGCGACACGTGAACATCTGAGATTTGATAATATTGTCAGATAACCATTATCATTTTTGCATTTATATATAAAAATTAAGAAGACTGATTAAATTTTTGTAACGAGAGTAGAATATTTGTGATTCTCTTTGATATTGGTATTTGTTTCCCACTTGTGATTCAGTTCGTCTCGCATTGTTTTTTGAAACGAGTTGGGGGTAATGTCTGAAATTTGATTTTATATATTTCGAAAGGTTTACCGCTATTCTCTTTATTTTCTCGTTTAAAACAAGGTGGTCAAATTACCAATTTAACTGAACGACAACTATAAAAGAAATTTAATATCAACCGGATAAGAATAAATGATAAAATCAAAATAAAGACTGTTTCTCTAGATTGTATCATTATTATAATCATCAGCAACTGTTTGATGTTTAACCGAGAATATATCATCTTCTAATCATAAAAAGACTAACAATTTTCACCGGAGCGTAAAAATGGCAACTTCCGCTATATTAACAGTTATTACTCATTTCAGGCTGTTGAAAGCAAATTGGATAATTATATAGGTTGCTATATTTGACTTTTTTCGCATTTACCCAATGTTACATAAATATGATTTTTATTTGGGAAATTAATTGAAATACTATATCGATAACAATTCAAGTAAAAGCATGTGTGTTTTCGAGCAGGACGCGCTTGAAGTATCGCGTTTCGCCGGGTTGTAGTTTATTTTTTTGTTGTTCGGTTCGTTATTGACAGAATCAAACGAGGCATATTAAAGAGGAAATCCCAATAGAGTAACTGTTAGAATATAATAACAAGAACCGGGTGATTTTGTCTATTACTTCGTTTCATAATGAACACTAATGGGACTTTTCACGCAATCTGAATCCCTTCGGCCCATATTTCCATACAGGACTGGAATCGCGGACAGCAAAATCACGTGGTTGACAACAAAATTCTGTGTTCCAATCAAAGACAACACGGCATACAGTCCCCAGGTATCGCTAGCGCTAAATTAAAAGACTGCCTCACATCGAGAATGATTTCCAGTTCTTGTTTTCTAAAGAGAAACCATTATTTTGTGGTTCATGTCTTGTTCAGATTTCTCCCACTTTTTGCAATTTTTCAATTTAGTCTCATTTTCTGTCTTAATTGAATTTAAAAATTGAAGTCTTACACGAGAACTGTGTGGGTCTAATCCCCCACGGCCAAGAATACCAATTCTGCGAATTACGATTTTATTACGTATTCGAATTAAAACGCGTGATTGTCCTTTTGTTTTTGGGAAAGCCAAAGTGATTGGTTTTGTCGCGTCACTTGACTGCAGCTGAGTTATGACAGAACCGCTTCCTGTCAATGATGTTTTAAGTATGAGCTTAAACGAAATATATCTATCAGTTACGGAACCATGGGTTTGCAAGGTGTATTTTGGGTATTAAAGGGTCCATTTATATTTCGCTGAGGTCCCTCTCAGTTTTCATGAAAACATAAACTTTCTATGAGTGATCCAAGCATTATACCTGCCATTTCATGTTTAACAATAAAACTTTCCCAAATTTCCCTCTTCATATATTATCTTCAAGGATACTTACTGGTTGTAATCTTTGGATTTGAAACATTACATTTTCAGGAAATAGTGGTAGATAAATGTTTTTACGTGCGCTCTATAAGGTTAAAAGTATATATTCTACAATGCTCACCCGACCGTGGACAAGTTTATAGTGGAACTGCACACAACCTCCATTGGGTTAATCTTTACATCATACTTTGCACTATAGAATGTTTTCGGCGATTGTTATCGGAGTTATTAACAACGACCGTTTTTCAAAAACCAAGTCAAGATGGCGGGCGAAGTCTTATAACCAATTTGTCCAAAATTTGTATCTTCCCAATTTTACCAGAGTTAATCAAAGTTTCTGTAACTTTCCTTACACGAGCGTATAGTACAGATATGACATGTAGAATATGTGATAGCGTAATTATTCACAGACTTGTGAAGCTGATTTAAAAAATCTTGTGATTAAGATGGAGGGGGGGGGGGATTTTCTAACGAATTATATGGCCATTATCATAAAAGACGTATTATTATTGTTAAAAAATAGTCACTGGTAATACTTTATTTCATAAACATTAACGGATGGGAGCATTGTTACGGCGACTATCAGGACTCAAAAGAAATATACATCTGAAAATGCAACGTGTAAATCGAAATTTAACTCACGGTAACAACATGTAAACTATACATCACAATATATACATCTTATAGCCGCAACTAATTTTTATTATTATTTATATATCACACGAAAAGATGGCCATACCCTTGGGAATTCTTACTTCAGATAGCTTTAATTGCTTTACAATCTGTGCCATAATTTTTGCTCTGGGTTTCGGGATACGGATTCCAGGGCTAGTGGCACCATATGTTTTCTCAATAACGGTATGTAAAGTCATGTGTTATTTCAGACATCATAACATGAAATAAATCAGACCCCAAAATGAAAACATCGCCACTTGTTGAAGACAAACACTCTCGTTCTTTTAGGGTGATACAGCTACAAGTATCTATGAGCTACACTTAAGTTACATCACATCGTGTCTGCGTCGGTCATTACAGATTTTAAGCCCACGGGAAAAAGTCCGAATTCATCAATAATCTTAACGCGGATTGGTTGCTGTGTAACATTACGCGTGAGAAGGGTCAAGGGAAGTAAACATTCCCCGTAGAATAATCTGAATGTTCAAGATTTTTAAAGTACGTTCTTAACTGACTTTTCGAAGTGGTCTAATTAGACCGATTTTCACCGAATCCAATGTCTCATAAGCTGGTATTCACTCCTAAATGGCCCTAACTATACATTTTCCATGAACTGAATGCTACATTAAGCACGGCGTATACGTTATGTTTACATCAGCGCTCTGAGAAAATACAAATCCCAGGAATGATCTGTAAACAATTGGCGTAACAATACAACAATTCGCGAAAATATTTCCAGAAACCTTATAATAATAAACGTATATGATAATAGCAATAATATTGATGATAAAACCACGTTTTACAAACTGGAAGAATCCATGTTGAATACATCAACTACAGGAATAACATTTTAAATTTATAAACAAACTATTTAATAACTAACATATAAAAACTTTATGTTTTCATGTAATATTTTTTCTTGTTTTTAAGTAGTTTCCCAATTCTAAGTGATTGAACCTTTTCGACTTACTGGTCCCCGGGGGCTTGAGAGAATGGCCTCCCTTGTTCCACTTTACAACTTCCATGTCATTCCATGAAGAGTTTGAAGCAAGTTTTTGTCATCAGCAACTTGAAGGATGTGGATGTCTTCCCCAGCTGCCAGAAGACTCTTTTGCTCCAGAATAAATAAAGCTAAATTACCCATCCCTACAAACAACAACAAAACTCTCTACACCTGCAACCTTACTAACTTGGGAAATTTTGGATTTGTCATGTTTGATGTTAGCCTGAGAAACTTTGTCTTTAAATATATTTATGTATTAGTGGGCTATCATAATAACTTCATTGAAGTGGGCGGTATTGATATATACATGTACATTTAAACGTACAATACAACTTATTGTCTATGTGAACTACCCAAAATATTAATTATATATATAATATACTGAAGTCCAAAAGAAAGTATACACACTAAAAATATGACTAAGTTTTGTTAAATCAAAAAAATGTGATAAAACTACACTGAACACGTCTCGTGCGTCGAAACTCTATATTTCTAAGCAAATAAACGGCAAAACAAATGGACATTGTACCCAAATACCGCATACAATGGAAAAACGACTTTGTTTGAAACAGGACGAAATGAACAGTGTATACTTTCTTTTGGACTTCAGTATATATATATACAAAAACTGCAATGAGTGTTCTTTTTCATCCAGAAACTAATCTACATTTATCTGTTACCGGTATCGATATTTCGTCTGTCATTTCTCGCCAGTTTCACTTAATTTGTCGTAGTTATCTACATTATAAACATTTTAGTTGACTGTGACATCTTCTTCCACTTTCTTCAATGAAAACCAGTCAAAAGCAAGATCCTGTCTAAAATTGCGTTAACCATTCAGTGGCTGTCCTTATTGACCTTTTATGCAATAAAAAAAATATATATTTCAATTACTACTTTATAAATAAATAAGTATTGACAAGATGACGCACCGTTTGGCTCTAACAGTTCAATACTCGGATAATATCTGTAACGTATTGGTTACACCTAATTAATGAGGTGAACTCGAGCCTCTTCCAAGCGACAAATTGATAAGCAAGTGTTTATTACTGGGTTTAGTAGAATGTAGCATGCGATGCCTTCATTACTAGGTGGGCAATCTAGATGTGATCAGATGAGATATGTGTCTCTAGACGTAAGATAGGGGGATTAAGTAGTTGAATCAGGGTTAGTAACAATATTAAAAATTTACATAAACTGATGTGTAGATAAAAGCGATTTGTTTTGTTCTCAGTGATACCGTGTTCCGTGGCGATTAAGGTGATGTTTGGGGAAATCAACGAAGACGAACCTCGGTGCCGAGAAAGACAAATTACATACTCTAAGGATGTGTTCAGATAGGTTTGGATCATAATTACATTGATCGAATTGAAATCTGGGAGAAAACGATATCCTAGATACAATATACTAATACTGAAAATTTACTGGAATCTTCGGACCAGAATCGTATGGACCAAATGTATCGGCGTTAACTTGCAGTATGAACATAGCCTTTGTCAAAATGAATAAATATGTTTTTTGATATTGATGAATTTTACGAACCTTTATGAACGATGGTTTTATGTTTTATGTATTGTTTATTTACATAAGGTATTTAATATATACAAAGGCGTTACACAACATTATCTCAAAATCTAACTTAAGGGCCATGTAACCCTATATACTCCTATTAATTCCGAAGTTTACTCTTTGGTGGCCATTTTAGATGCAGTAGTCGGTGGTAGCCTATTCAGGCTTCAGCTATGTTATTCAGTAGGATGCGCTTATTTTAACATTTTATTGCAGGTCTTTCTTTAGGCCTTAAATGTTATTAATTAGACATTTATTAACATGACAAGCCCATAATCAACTCTCGGTGCCATCGGATGTTGGAGTTTAGCCATTTAATGATTTAATTTAAAAATGGAGAAGCGAGGCCAAGATTCGAATATACCAGCACTGTGGTTACGATAATAAGCAAAGGATGCACATATTTTGTCAAAACTACGGTGATAACTTGGCTCAGAATAAAGTAATTTGAATCTTAAATCTTACATAATGTATCTTTAACTATAAATTATTTCAAAGAAATCTCAAAATAGAAATTCTGAATAATTCATCTAATGAGATCAAGTTGTAAACAAGTAACATCTACAAACTTGTGGGCTAAAGGGTCAGTAACCGACGATAGAAAGTCGTGAGAACGACTAGAAATTCGTACTATTAATATGCGTCAAGGGAGCAGTTATTGTGTGGGTAGTATGATAGAAGAAATAAAACTGGTAATTAGTACCGTGGTGTTTAAAGTTTAACAAGAAAATTTGTCACAACACCTTGTTACTATAATTGATGACTTATAAATATTCATGAATATTCATGTTTTCGCGCTTGTCTCAGACAGAAAGGTGGTAGAACGATTTCTTCTGTATAAATTGACACCATTGCCCTATCATGACGTTTTTTTTGTTTTGATCATATTTGTTTTTGTATTTTGATAAAGTTGCTTTTTGTATTAACATGACAAATAAGATCTTTACGAAATTATCACATTCAGCAAGAAGAATGGAAGAACAAATTCACATTATCACACACATTTCGTCTTTAATGTAATGACCAATTATTGCTATAATCAAGATTATGGTTTTTGGATGTTGTGAATTAGGTTTGATATCTTGAATAAAAGTATGTAAAGAAATCATTGTCTGTCTATCTGATTTGTGGACAAATAATAATATAACTTTAATTATGAAAGAATTGGTAACTATTTGTTTTCGAAGCAGTGCTTGTGGGCCTGCAAATGCTATTAAATTTGCACCGGCTTCGAATTCTCGCTTTTACAAAGCATGTTCGTATTTCTGTGCTGTAGCGTATACATGTGTCTAGTCTGGTTGGGTATTTACACATTCCAAATACACATTTGCAGTAATGTGCACCATATAATGTGGAATTCGAAATACAACTGATGGAAACACTACAGTATACGTAAATCTACCCCTCTTCGTACTGCTCGCGTGCGCATATAAACATGTTTAGGGGTTTCGTCCGATTAAAATACAGATCTGAATTTTGCAGCTCTGACTTCAGTGGCCATATTACACCCAATAGAATTGAACGTTTTGTGATGAAAGCGGTGAAATTAAATTGGATGGTATAAAATAGGAATGGTGAAATAGTATGTGTAAATAAATAATTTAATGGAATAAACTTAGAGTGCCTGGAATTGTTGATGTTTGGGGGAGTTGAAAGAAAACACGGGCCGAATGTCAGCACGACAGAATTTTGATTCGTTCTTTAATTGAACTCAATGGGCGGGTGTCGGTCATCAAAGTTTTCTTCTTATCTCAACTAATTGGCATTAATAGACAACATCAATAAAACAGGGGGAAAGAATCAACTTGTAGCACACCTCATCAAGGGGTTCAAACAAGGCTCTTTTCTGGTATTAATAGCTTTGCGTTGTAAAGCTATTTAATACGCATGTATAAAAATTTGATTACAGATAATTGTACATTTATTAATGACTATACATAAATGTTAATCAATGATTATGAAAATAAAAAACTAACATTTTTATTGCAAATGCAAAACTATTTAAAATACATACGTTATATAAGAGCTACATGATAATTAAAAATACAGAAGGTACATGTATATGGTCATTAACATAGTACGAACTGCACATATATAGTTTATTATTTTCATATTATAAATGATTTTATCTTTCATTTTAATTTAAACGTTTAAAACAAGGGCATTAGAAAATGTAACGTATTTGTCGATAGCAAATCAATAACGGGTTTATTTTCAGTTCCGTGGTTAACAACCAATAATGCGATATCCGTATGGATGCTGAATTTATTACCATGAAATTGCAACTGTAGCTTCTTTCTGTTTCACCTTATCTGAACCCCCCGAAGCTGTATCACCGGATGTTGTAAGTAAGTATTCACTTCACCTGTACCCACAAATTTTGAATATGTCTGACAATTAGTCACGTGACGCTAGTCTCGTGGCGGGCGTTTAAAGAAAGTGATTAATTCTCGTTGCTTCTCGTTGTCAGTTGCTGGTTAAAATAACTGTTTTTATTACCGACAAATGTTCGTTGATTAAAGAACACATGCCGGGGCTTCTATCGCCTTTTTTTACAACTTGCTTAGCAGTAATTCCTCAGTAATTTCTTCGACTAGTTTGGAAACGATTCAAGGTAAAAAAGCGACACGCGGTATGTAAACCCGATAAACTTCAATACAAAAAGCTTAGTTCGCCAAATAAAAGACGTTGGAATTGCGTCTTATCGTAATTCGAGTAGATTTGTGGCATTATTTACTATCATTTAAACTATCAGGTTTTTATTTCTTCTTTTAACGTAAGGTAAAGTATTTAGAAGTTATTTCACGCCATAACATCAAAGGGAATATAGATAAACGTAACAATTAATTCTATCACATATTGAATAATAACGCATAGCAAACGATTGATTGTATGCTGCGGGAAAGGGAAATGAAAATAAGATTATAGGAAATGTACCTCATTTGCTTTTCGGTTATGCCAAGGTCGATTTCCAGCTCGTACAACGTGACAATGAGTTGGATTGCCTGTCAAACCTTGTTGGTTTTCTACGTGTCCTCCGGTTTCCACCTACTGCTATTTAATTGAATCATATGCTGGGTTCCGAAGTGACTAATGAGTGGTCATTAAATCCCAATCCCCCCCTCTCTCTCTCTCTCCAATAATTTTACCGTGTGGTTGTATTTTGTTTCTATAGTTCATCCAAAGTTATCAAGATAGCAAAATACTTGAAGGACATGGACCAGCATTGTCATATTATAAGAGCTATTTCAAAACATTTAACAGTATTTTCTATAGTTATACATTAACTGAGCGCTAACCCTTGTTCACTGACCATGGACGGGTGTTGGTATCTCGTCATCTTCTATTTTATTTATTGCACTTCGTATTACCACCCCTTATAAATAAACGGGTCCAATTTGAGATCTTTGAAGATAACACCCTCTTTCACAAGATGTATAAGGTCAAAATTTAAAGTCCTGATACCCTAATAATTTAAGCAATAGGAATCACTTGTGATAGATGGATGTATTCTGTTGATAATGTTTTTATAATTTTGTTTCGTGCATCTGAAAATAAAGGACATATCAGCAGAAAGTGATAAGGATCTTCAAAATTGTGTCCACATCGGCAGGATGGAGAGACGGTTATCTGTCCTAAAATTACATGTCCATTTAGATCACGGTAGGATAAACGAAGCCTTGAATGGATGATCTGAACTTTTCTTTTACCGATATTGTAATAAGAAGGTACCAAGTCGCGTAGTTGAAGGAAAGAAAGAATTATAAAATAGATTAGTTTTACAAAAATAGTATGGAAGGTTTTTATCGTTTCTTAATGAATATTTAATTTGTTTTTTGTTTAAATTATCATAAAGTAATCAGGGGTTAAATGGTTTATTATTTTAAATAGAAATATCAACTTGTGTCTTTCACACTTATGAGTGAAAAGCGAATTATTGAAATAACATTTAACATGTTAGTCCCACAATTTTGCATTGAGTGGACTTTAAACCTGCGTTTGTTATTTAACATAATAAAATGGCTTCATTTCAAACAACGTAATACATCGAATATGGTGGAACTAGTCAACTATTCATGTCCTGATCACTATGAATATCACCCGGGTTCCTTTTTTCTAATTGTCTCCGTTGCACTAACATTCCGTTCCTTCTGACATTAAAACAGAAATTGAGAATTCCGGTAATCAGTCTGAGACCGCTTGGCTTTGATTAAATGCGTAAAACTAATTCGTAATGTTTCCTCGCAATTCTGTTTTCCGGACAGCGAGCGTTCATGGACAATATACTGAAAACATGTCTAGAAACGTGTTATATTTTTTAGATTACAAGGAGAAACAGTTCAATAGAAACGCTGGATAAAACACTAGCAGAAATGATCTTATTTAGCAAAATGCCAACTAAAATTTAGATAACCTAGGTTCGTCTTCAGTTAGGACTTAAATGTCTTAAGAGTTGGTAATATTAATATGGTCGACAAGTTTGACCGCAATCTAAATAAAACAGAAAATTTAATCAAAATAGGATCAACGAGTTTAACGCCTGGATAATCAAAACCAATTGACAGACGTGATCTAATAGCTCATTTATCTCTTTGACTTCCTTTGGTAGCAATTTGTTACTGATTTCACATTGTGGACAAATAAGGTAATCCCATGGGATCACGTGATCATTTGACTAGCCATGTATTATCGGTTCGAACAGATTACTATTGGACCAATCCTCGTAAAACTTCTAATTTAGAGTTATCCTGTCTGAGTCGGTGTTATCCAGGTAATTGCACCAGTATGTATTTCACGTAAAAGACGACTGGATTAATCTTGATTACAACTTGATAAAAATGGCTGATTAGACAGGGGTAGATTTGTTGAATTCATTGGGGAAAATGTCCAGGGAAAATTGAAAATTAGTCAAACCGTGATGCCAAATGAAATAACACACCGTCATACATTTTAACATTCTGTAAACCATTCTTCTGACAAATTATCAGATTTATCTGCCCTTGGTAAAGGTTACACGTATCAACACGTCTGGCGCGGTTAATCACCTTCTTCCAAGGGACCGGATACATCACAAATTTTTTATTATGATGCAAGTCAAAACATTCATTTCTTTCTTCAAATAAGAGAAAAAATGATGCAACTATTTTACAATTATTTCTTAAAACGTTTCTAATAGCTCAATCTCTTGGGAACTAAATATACGACTTGACCGTATTCTTTTAAAATCTTAACTTATTTATATTCCTTGTAGATAGGTAATAGCTGCGTTGGTTGTGCTATAATAATACTTGTAAGTGATCTACTGCTCCCTACACGATACCTTTACTACTTTTAGCTGCTTGTAAATGGCTCAATATTTTGGACGTGGATTTCAGAATTCGGGGTTAACTGGGTAGAATATAAGCTAAAGTCAAGAAAAGCAGGTAAATGAAAATGGAGGTCTATATCTCCGCAAAGAAAATAATAAAAAAAAACACACACACTGTATTGAGGCTGATTTGTTTTTCTTTGGTTAATAGAATTCATTATGAAAACGAGAATTATTAACGAACGGTTAAAAGTTACTAATGAAGTATGGAAATTGGTATTTAAAAAACCCTATATAACCGCCTTTCCTCAAACGCAGAAACCCACAAATGGAAAATATCACGAAAGCTGTCCACAACAAAGTGTTGAAATTAGCCCTTTAGCCAGCTAATCATACTGATCAAATTCATTTTTCATATTTTCTTTCTAAATCAGACACAGTATCAAACCTAATGACGTGCTTTCTCTGTACTTTGTTGATAAACACGACATAAATGAGATCTATTCTTTGTTAGTTTTTGCTGTTGTAAAGCCGCTAACAAGACCTGTCGTGAATTGAGGGGATGGCAACACGCTTTGCTACCCACAGCGACACGTCAAACTTTCGTATCGACGGTTGGGGCGCAGCAGGGGTCTGACAACACGTCATTCACGTTCAGTTTCTTAAATAAAATAAACGACACAAATTACAATCATATTCACAAATGAAACAGACGGTGAAGTAATCTGATCATATTATCAAAAATAAATGATTGTCATCTCACTATCATTTGGTCTTGTACACGATAAAGAGTAGAAACGCGATTTATAGTACACTTGTGTGCTAGATTTGGTTTATTGAAATGTGTACGTATATACACAAAATGTTTAAGCATGTCTCTTTAGAAATGTCATTATACGGTATACTCCACAGATTTTCAAAAACATTTCCTGGAAGTTACTTTACATTTAAATATCAGAAATAACATTTTAGCAGCCATATCTGTCCATGTATTAATTGGCAACGATCCGAGCCAAACCGGATATCAAGCAAAACCGGGACACCGGCTACCATTCTGTATTGGCGGTACCTTTGTCCGTACATGGGTTGTCTTGTAAACTCCATACAGGTCAGAATTATTGATGTTCTTGACCGGGCCATCTGGAATTTCTCGACTGACTTTGAGAATGAACCCTATCCAGAATCCAAGCCATGGGTGCATTTAGTTTCCCCGGATACATTGTCTTGTATCGGAAACCGACCAGTTTTCTAATTCTCTTTACATGTATTCTCTTTTGAGTTACATGATATGATATACTATACTATGACGTTTTGTCTTCCCTTCACAAAGCTTTTGTAGATCTATAATAGTTGCCTGGCAAGACTATGTTGTAATTTAAAGTACCGAGAACACAAAGGCTTTTACTGTACATAAGGATTTTCCTTCCATCGGTATGACATAGGTACTTAGCAATAATTCCAATATGCTCGCATTCTTAAACATTCTTAATCTACCCTGACCGTGCTAAATCAGTAATAATATTTTTGATGTTCACAATTCGAATGATCTATATTCAAGTTGATTATCATTACTATTAAAATATCAACATATTTTCCAGACATATTCTCCTCAAACTGCAGATATTAATGAACATATATTAGTGATACGCATCGCATCATACGCTCTCCATTATTTTTCCTAATTATTGCTATTGTATTGTCAGATTCAAGGGCAATCCCGCCATGATGAAATCGATTTATATCTTTATAATTGATATCTAATAGTGTCATTATTAATCAGTTATTCTTTATTATCAGTTATAAACATGTTGTGCTACATGTTTGTTTTATAAGTTAGAAATGATACGAAACAATGTCTGCTATTAATAGTCAGAAATATCGAAATATGATACGAAACAATGCCTTAAATGACAGACGTCTATTTATCTCATTTGAACATGCTGCTGATATTAACTACGAAAACAATGTTTGGTCATTAGTTATTGTTTAATATCATATTCAATAACGTCACAAAAACAACGCAATTTGTAACTGTAGCCGATAACATATCTGTCGCTTATTCGAGAGACACGAAGACAAAGACTAAACATGGAGTAGTTCGTATTCTGTGTTACGCAGGACATTTTTGAATAGTAATTCTCTGTTCTTATGAACTCTGTAAAAACGGCACGGCGATTGTTTTCAGCGACAGCCAGACACAATGCAAAAACAGCTATAAAGGAAATTCATTACTTGTTATTATTCCATTATTTTTGAATGGGGGATAATGACGGAATGATTGTATTCCAAGTTGTTATTATTACAAATTATGTGTAAAAAGTAATTTTCGATTTTGAACCTGGTCTCCTAACGGCGGGACAATCAAAAACACAATCAACAAATGCTAAAGGCGTATATGAATTCATACCTTTTTACAATACCCACCCAATTGCTTTAATAAATAATTGAAAACCCATTTGAATTTTACCCACCAATTAATACATCAGCCAAACCGTAATCATTTTTTTTATTAGAACCCTTTTTTAAAAAAAAATCCTAAATTGCAAATTTTAATAATTGAAAAAACAATAAAAAAAAACATTGAAAAAAGACCAATATTCTCTGTTGATACTTTAGAAAAATCATAATACACTACAATAACACTGGATATATGTAAAGGCATCTTCAATAGAAGGCTTGATCTCGCTTTAATTACGTACATCTTATCAAGGCCTTAACGTAATACCCTGCATATTTCGGCACTAATTTCGATTAGGTACAAGCCCAGCTTGTGGGCCTATCAGATTCCTCGATCTTCACGAATACCAAGTCTGTCGCTTTCAAGCTAAAATGTCTACCTGTGATAATCGAGTTGCAAAGCTCAAGGTTCGTTCAAAGTCAAGGTTTCCGTGGAAGTCGCTATGTCACAACCTCTGATTGGACGCAACTGTTTACGTGTCTGTAGATAACGTAGCTATAAGCTCTAATCTAGCAACGTCCGGATGTTGTAAAACTGGCAGTAGTTGCTTCAGGAACATGACGTAAAGGTTAACCTTGATGCAAACCAGGTTCGGAGAGGGTGAGTTGTTATGAACAACAATATGTACATGTACATGCATCAGTTGGGGACGTCCGGGTGTAGTGATTAGAAAAGCGTTTCGGAAGAAGTGACAGAAACCAGTGAACTAATATAGTTTTAAAATCTCAAAGGTCCAATAAGACATAAGTCGAATTGAAGTTTCGTCATCGATTAGGAATCAGTGTTTATGCTACATGTATTTAAAGGGACGTTGTCTATTTAAAAATGTTACACTACTGACTCCATGGTAAAGAGTACAGAACAAAATAACACTTGGTCGTATATCTCGTAATGTTTTCAAATGTAAAAACACACAGATAAGGGCGATTAAACCTTTGAAAATCGACATTGAAAGTATCCTCAACAGCATATTCACCGACGGTGTTGGCCGAGAAAGTTCATCTTGATTTTCCGGCGATTTTCCCCGTTATCAGTGGTTCAGGACGGAAGGCCAGGGATAACGTATAGTCGTTCTGGTGGGATGAAAAAAACAAGGTCCCGTGTACACCTTGACCTGCACATGCAAGCGCCCTTGACAGTTGGATTTCGGAATAAGAGTAGGCCGCAGTGCCGCTGTCCAAGCAAACGTTCCCTCATAGCGGAATGTCTGGCGTATGCCTTGCCTTATTAACCCAGTCGGAGCAGAACAGTAGGACGTTAAACCCCATTTCATTTCATGACCAGAATTATTTCTAGAACCTTTGATACGCCTCTTTTATTGAGAGTTCACATAGCTAATAATTTGTATATCGTCATAAGTTTTTTTTTTGCTTTGTTTTATGCTTTGAAGAGTTTGTGACAAGCCACAACAAATTGTAACGGCTCAACAAGTGCCCCTTATTACCATAAACACGATGTTGTAAACTAACTTGTCCAAACGTATTCATAGTACATCTTCCGCGAGGACATTGGTATGTATTTTATGGTGTCTAGAAGAATTTTACATTGTTTTATACATTTTAATAACAATTTACATGTCTCTTTTGTTATTTATCCTGGCTAATACAGTGACATTTTGAAAATTTAACCAAGAAAACATGTTTTATGTGAATAAACTTGTGTGTGATTCAGATGTACATTCATGATAGTTTTTGTTCCGTTTTTTTTTCTGAGAGAGCGGGGGGGGGGGGGCGGGGTAACGTCCACTCGACACAAACTAGGTCATTTCGGGACTAACATATGGTTCAATTTTGTTTCAATAATCCGCTTGCGCGTAGAGTTCTTTTGCAGTAGGATGAAACCGGAGGTCCCGGAGACAACCCACGAGGTTGGACAGGCGATCCTACTCCTTGTTACGTACAACCGGGGAACCAAAACCACGCCAGTTGACTCAATGACAGACCTTATGATACAACTCGCACGCGCTTACTATTCGGCCATCCAACACCCCCGCCTCCTTTATGTAGAACTCTAATCTTCCCTTACAACGAAGTGATGCACAATAATTACTTGGCTACTCCCAATATTTATCTTGTTGGAATAGAACAGTATATTAAACAATTAATATAACTATTTAAGGAGGACAATAACCTGACATAAATGGGTGGGGTCACGTCGGAAATATTACATCAACCACATTTTACAGTGAGCAGGAGGACGAAATGGTGATTCTCACACCTTTATTCTAGTTGCATATTGTGGAATTTACACTTAGTTCAATTTCAATTGTCTGCATCACCGACGACTTATCAAATATATGGGTAAAAATATCCAGACAGAGATTGTAAGTGACACATTCCGCAATGTGCACTGTCATAAAAGTATGTTTAGTCCTAGGTCTATGGGATACCAATAGGTTCCTAAAATGAAAATCATGATGAAAAAGGCATTTACATGTATTATGATGTGAGATTTCTTTGTAACGTTTACAAGAAAATAAGATTCAGCGACCGATATTACTTATCTTTTATGGTAGATTTTGTGATTTATTTACAATAGACAATGGCTCATATGTTTTGCGGGGGAGTGGATGGCCGAATGGTTAGCATGTGCGCGCTGTATCATAAGGTCTGTCATTGAGTCAACTGACGTGGTTTCGATTCCTAGTACGTAATAAGGAGTAGGATCGCTTGTCCAGCCTCGTGGGCTTTCTGCGGGTCCCCCGGTTTCCTCCCACTGCTAAAGACCCATACGCGCAAGCGAATTATTGAAATAAAATTGAACTATGTGTTAGTCCCGAAATGACCTGATTTGTATCGAGTGGACGTTAGCCCCCCCCCCCTCTCTCTCTCTGATATGTTTTGCTGAAAACAATCGACATTAGACATAACATTAATATTAAGGGAACAAGAAAGGTGTGCATACTGTTTGGTCAATAAACACATACTCTTTTCTTGTACAACTAACAAACTCTGTGATTAATTTTGGTCAAATATACCCAAATCCTTAATTCAAAGGTCTAACATAATAAATCAATCTAAGATCAATAAAATAGGATTTAGCAACAACAGACGACAGTGGTCAGTGTTTCCTCATGGGACGCAACTCGTGTTGTCCTTCTAAATGTGCGGTTATTAATGGGATTAGCTACGATGTCCATCTGCACGCGACACAACGTTCTCCGCCCTGGGGGAATTTAAACTCTTGAGCCAAACGACACAACGAAGGAAATGCAAAAAGATCTGATTTCAGATCTGATGAAAATAATACATGTAGCTTGAATTCCAAACCGTTCATTTTAATTAAGGCTTGGGGTATATCAGTTTTTCTTGAAACCAATCAGTACATGTATTATCGATTGTGTTGCTTGTATACAGTATTTTACAAGTAATCAATTTTAATGAAGTTTATATTCAGAATAGTTAAACCTCTGTATGTTAAAGGAGATCGCCAGGAAATCCCGGATGTTGTCCTGAAGATTATCCAGTGTGGTTACCCCTTATCAGTGTTGCAGAGTGAGTGGGATGGTAAGGAAACAGCGTCTAGTCGTTCGGATTTTACAAAAAATCGGGGTCCTCTCGTGTACTCGTTCACGTAAAAGTACTCTTGATAGTTGGAGGATTAGGTGGAAACGCCACTGTCCGGATAAATGTTCCTCGTACCACCCTGCGTCACGTATGCATCGTCTTCATTAACCCGGCTGGTATATAAACGTGTGACTTTATGCCCCATTTCATTTAACGGAGATGGGTCAGTGAAGTAGCTCGAATCGCCTTAACAAACAATTCTAGGAACCACTCACCGAGTTTTCTCAATAAATAGTTCCGAAACCGGAAAACGCTAGATCGAAGACGGTCTATCGCAAATGACGTCATATGTGGAGTGTGGGTTAGGGTTAGGGTTAGCGCTAGTCCTGTATACATCTAGGGGCCTTGACGAAATATGCAGCCCGAACCCTTTCCCTAACCCACATATCTGCTGGACTATCTTCGATCTAGCGTTCTCCTCCGAAACCACTCACAGTGAAAATTACACATAAAACTATAAAAGTAAGGGGTTGACACATCTTAGAAGTCTGCGATACCACTTTAGTGGAAGCAGACGTTAAAGAACCAACTTCATCATCAACCATCTTAAAATGAATAAATCTGACCAGTTCTTTCATTACAACGCCTGTTATAATCTTAAGTTATTTCCTGTTATTGGAGGGGTTCCTAGAAGTAATTGGTTTGGTTGAAAAAGACCATTTCTATTCTATTGTACGTACATTAAAGATAAATCTAGGATAACAACACATTTTTTAATGTATGTATTTTAATATTGTACCCAACCTAACTAAGTTACTACAACTAGTTTTTGACTATAGAAGAAACTTTATTCCATAAAATAAACTTACAAGGTTATTGCATATATGAATACAAATCCATACATGAAACAAACAAACATACTGTACATACATAATTATACATACGCAGGGATATAAACTTACAATGACTCCAATGATTGGTATACAAAAGCTCCTAAGCAATTTGATATTTCTACATTTTTATTCTGCATCAGTATTTTAAATGTTGGGAGCCGTTCATTTTATTGAAGGTTTGTATTGGTTTGGGGGGTTTTTCTTCATAAAAGCAAAGTTTGTGCTGTTTGCGCACTAATTCCTGAAAGTTGGGTCTAACTCAATGTCCAAATCTGGAAACCGTAAACTTTAAAAGACATCTGACAAATTTATACCCTTAGAAGACTTTCAATCTGATAATATTTACTTATCATCGCCATCATTTTACTGATTTGGTCACGTGCTACTCTGTAATACGTCACAATTTATTACAAGTGAGGCTCGCGTCACGTGCGCCTCGTCTTGGGAACCCGTGAGTGACAGGAACAGATGACGTTATTTGTCAGAGTGTATATAAACGGAAGTGTGTAATTTGAATTACGTATGGTGTTTTACTCCAAATTAACTGTATAGATTAGAAAATAACTTTTGTTGAATTATGCTTTTTTGGAATGCGAACACGTGTTTTGTTTCCTGTAGGCTGTAGTGAAATTATAGTTATATTAATTCTAACGCTCACACTGTCACGGAATGGAAAAAAGAAATCCCCCTTTTCAAAAACTGTGACACCAGTGTGAGAAAATTGTAGGACTTTTTGTTTTGAATTGTTTCTGGCCAGTTAAGAGAATGTTTGACATATCTAACTGATAACTGTTAAAAATTCGGTGCTTGGTGGGAAAAGGAGGGGGACTATGTACTGTACATAAATGGCGATATAGTGTACTGTTTCATTGTACATATTAACTAGTCCGTCATTATTACAATTTCAACACGTTTTATGTAGCTTCAAAGACCGATCGAATGTAGGGTTTATCCAAGGGTCACTCGGAGACGGTCAAACGGGCATGCATATTTGTTTGTACTACAACAATGCTTCTTTATTATCATTATCGCACTGTCTTCACGGGGTAATTCGATTGATTATTCATAAGCCAAACATGATGCTGCACAAAACTGCTAGTCTCTAGGCTAAAATATGTTACAAATGCGGTTTTAGTGTTTTTAAATATGCGAGTAAAGTAAATCTTTATAATAAACAATCAAGTTTGCTTTTTTTTTCGAAATTAATATATAAACTGAACTCAGTGATCATAGAAATAAAAGGATATAAAATCGCCATTCTCTGTTTTATGTATTTTTGTCGACTTTTCTTTCCGCCGTGATATTTTATAGAGCCTCGTGAACTGTTAAATTAGCGGGATTAAATTAAGATAGAGCGATAACGCCTCTTCACGCTTCGTTAATTTTAATAGATAGCTCATTAATACTTCAATTACCTCCCCTTAGATGGTTCTTCAAAGCAGAAATGAAAAACTGCAAGAGATTGGAGATAAATGATGTGCGACTTAAGTGTGATAAATCAGATTTAGTTAAGAATAACTAAAAATATAGGTTTTATCTTAAATAGATACAAATTGTGTACGTTTTCCGAAAGTCGGTAAATTATTTGATACGAAACCACCATATTAGAAAAAAACACGTGGATTGTATCTCCGCTGTAATTCAGTGTACTTCAAACGTAGATTATTCATATTTCCCTCAAGCCTCGTTATTATTATTAAAGATTTATTCAAATAACTCTGCCCCCAGACTGGGTTTAAGACCCGAAACAGAATTGATCAAATTTTATGAAGAATAAGTCTGTCTCGTGCCTATAAATAAGGATATAAATACTTTAATACTGTCTGCATATACTATATATATCTTGATTATGCTGTATATAAAATAATAAAGGATTTATAGATCTTTGGTCATAACTCATGAAAGTTGAATATGATTCCTTTGAATTTACCTGACTTTTTTTCAAAAATACAAAAAAAGATTAATATATAAAACCCCATAAAAGACTATAATTTCAAAAATCTCAATGTTTAGATTAATCATGTAATTTTCTGTACGATCTTATGAAATTACGAATATTGTTATTCGGGTTTGGAAGCTGCATATGTAGACATATTGACTTTTTCAAATCACAATTTTAAAATATGTTTTGTTGAGATAAACTGTTAAGATGCGTCGCCCCTGGTGTGTCGGTTATTACCGTTATACATAGAACACAACAACATATTAGTTATGTAAGCTATGCGATTTCCCCAAATAAACTAGAAGCGGTAAAGACTGCTCTATAAACCAGCATAACCAGCCTCGCACATGACACACGTCACTACAAGACGGTAAAACGAGAGAGTTTGAGCTTAGGTTTTATAAACTGAAGCTACTTGCTAGAATGTACTATATGAGAAATAACCATATTGAATGCAAGAGTACCATATGAAACCCACAAATGAAAAGTGCTTTCAAGCTAAAAGTACAACGACAATGCTTATAAATTTCTAAATACAGTGACATGGCGTTTAACGTTCTATTTTTCTGCACCGACTGGGCTAATGAAGTCGAAAATTTCCAAAAGCCACGAGGAAGTGGTATTATAGGTAAGTATTAATATTCTTATAGTAATATACAGCAATGTATATTGGTCATTGTTTTCTATTAACTCGTCAGGTTTAGATACATATACATACAATATATCGCACTAAATATAGATATGTAAAAATATATGTTCCCATTATAGATACGGAATATTTACAAATTTGTTACTGTAGTAATACTCAGTCTAACTTATATATTTTCTAATCTTATAACCGAAGAGAAAAGCAAGTTCCACATTTTTCAATAGTTGCATCTTAACTTGTTCAAACAGCTATCCGTTGTTTGAGTAACGTAGATAACTCAACGGCCAAAATAAAACTGTCAAAATTCGTGTGTTTTTTCCACCGTTAAGAAGAAAATAAACAAAAGAGTATCGAGGCAGCTTCTATTTTCACAGTAGCATTCAAACGAGAAATCATTCTAAATAAACACAAAATTATGTTGAACACGCTTCTATGGACATTTTTCGAATGATTTGCCGAGGTTTGTTAACATAATGGACGACAAGACAAGCTAACTTTATCGAGTGACAGTTTAGGAAAAATTACGTGATTTTTCTCTCTTTATTCCAGTATTTTATATTCTCTCACACGCCGCTGTTGACAAAAGTCTAATTTAAACCCCAACTCAACAATACCGTGTGTACAAATCGTCCGCAGACAATACATTATTGTCTTAAAGGGGCGGCGTCGATAGTTGACGAATCTGTCGAAACACGTCTCAAAAGATGTTGTTATTTATTCTGTAACTTTCTAAAATAACCACAAAAATATTGATAATTTATTCCAGAAAAATAATCATAAAAAGATCTCTAACTTTTAAGCCGAAAAAGAAACATACTGCTTCTGTTTTTTTTAAAGTGCATTTATCTTACAAATTGTGCTATTTTCTCTGTTTATTTTTAAACTGAATAAAAGTCAAACCCATTGTGCAGTTCATCATAAGAGTCAATTGTCCGCTTTTCCGTTTTCACTTGAAAATAAAGTGAACAAAAAGACCATGATAGCGTATAAATAACGACACCGCGCCTCCGTTCTCTGTGATACTCGATTTATTAAAGTGAAGAAAAGGGGCGGAGCTAGAATCAGAGCTCGCGCAGTGGGCGGTACATGATATCACGTGTGAGATAAAGACTGCGTGTTAAACAAGGCCTGATACAGCGGCTCCATGATCTTTGGTCGTTAGCGATTGGTTTAAAACACTTGCTAATAAATCCACAAATGATGGAATTGTAATGAGAAGCAACGAGGAACAAGTGAATTTTGTTGTTTGTTGAGCGATTTCTTGTAGTAAACTGTGTGTATTTAGCGAAGTGGTGTTTCCCATGTTTTAGTTCAACTATAAGATCGAGGTGTGTGATGTGTGTATTAACTTTTACAGCTAGTTCCTAACGGTGTTTACTATTGTGATGCTTATCTATTGTTGATAATAATATACTATACCTTATATACCTATATGTATATATACCTCTAACCAGTGGACTAATACTATTCCCTCTAAGAACATTGATCGTTCTCTCCGGACATTGGACACTACCAGGACATGTCCACTACGGCTTTTACAGCATATAGCCTAGCCTCTTCTACTCCTACGTCTCTGCCAACAGCACCAGTAAGTCGATTTGATATTCTTGATTTTTATATTAATAATGACAGTTATACAAATTCAGTTATAACGTTTTATACATATCAGTTTTCTTTTGATTATCATTTTTTAAAAATAAATATTGAATAATGTTATAAAATCATTTCTATATCAGATATAATATGTTATACCATATCATCAATTTATTATTGAATATATATAACTATCACAATATTGTTTTCTTTATTATAATTCGCAATTGACTGATATTGAAATAAATATGTTTTACAAAAATAACCAAATTGACCACATTGATCAATAATACAACATACATATATACACACAAATATATATTCAATAACAAATGCACAGTCTTTGATAAGATATCTTAATAATGCCCTCGTTATTCTAGATAACTAGGACAAGGGCTAATTAACATTAACCAAGACTAATCAATCAGTAATCGAATCATCTAAATTTGTTTACACAATGTCATAAAGCACGATAAACGATGGGGCGCTATTGAATATAACGGTCGGGAAATTCGAGAAGTTAAACGTTAAGGCTATTATCGCAGATATTTAGAGAGAGAGGAGAAAAGCTTATCAGGGACTGTCAAACTATTAAGATATAGATTTCGAGTGACACATAACAGAGATAATCAGGGCGATAACGGGCTTTTTGGTATTCTGTATATAAATATTACATACAGTTATTTATACTGACGAGAAAGGGGACAATCGGTGTAAAACGTATTAAATATTCCAAGTATCGGCAGTTCAAATCCAGATGAATTCCACAAACCAGTGTTGTATGACCATAATATATAATATATTTAGGCTTAACTATTGGATATATTTCAACTAAAGGATGTCCCCTCGTCTTTTAAATTTCTACAGGAACACAATTATTCCATGTAATTGACGTCTCACTAGCTTAATCAAAATAAGTTAAGAAAAGAAAATAATAATAAAGGATAAACGATCAGGGTGAATATTTTATATAACATAATTTATGGAGTTTTCAATAATAATCCAGTATTATATATGTACACCTTGTGAGGGAATATACAAGTTTCTTGTATTAGATGTTTTTACTATAATAATGTATGTAATAAATGAAATGGGGTTTAACATCCTACTATTCTGCACCAATCGGGTTAATGCAGGGGGTATGTAATAAATGAAATGGAGTTTAACGTCCGACTATTCTGCATCAACCAACCGGGTTAATGAAGGGGGAGGGGGGGGGGCTGAATAAGTTATGTGGTATTATATATTTCACTGCATCGAAGACAATTTTATTCGTCAAATTCCGCTTTCAGTAGTTCGGTTGTTGCAGAAATGTATGACGTTAAACACCATTTCGTTTTTCAAAAAACACACTGAATTATGTGATAAGTTTATGCGTGGTATATTTTAACAATCCATTTGAATCAATAAAATCCATGGCATGCAGTGCTTGCTTAAGAACTATGAACATGCACATAAGAGAATTTAAAACTTCCAT
Source organism: Patella vulgata (assembly GCF_932274485.2). Classification (NCBI taxonomy): domain Eukaryota; kingdom Metazoa; phylum Mollusca; class Gastropoda; family Patellidae; genus Patella; species Patella vulgata. The sequence goes on from NC_065881.2 coordinate 69,294,611, forward strand.
AAAAATCGCTAATAAAAATTATTCACACCACCCAGAAATCCTTTGTAGCAATTTAAAAAAACAACAATATTTCTTTTTTAGTGGATTTTTATATTGAAATAAAATAGATTTGAAAATAATATAAAACTAAAAAAAATTGCTAATCCGAAGAAAAATATTTTTCATGCACTTAAAGCAACCAGTGCTGTTTCAGTTGTTATCAGAAAAACTTTACGAGCCGTTTATATCAATCTAAAACAAAACTACAGGGTGTTAAGTTTATTTCTTTTACCACCCATATTATTTGAAATAAGTACACAGGGGGGTGAATAAATCCACAAAAGGATACTTTTTACATCAATAACATTTTATTTCATTAATATAAACCAGTTTTCATATCGAATGGTGTGTGACGAGTGAAGCTTTTTTGTATTTTGAAAGTTGCAGCTTGCCTCTGTTATTTCACATGCTAGACTATACGCGAAATCTTTAAGCATTCCTCCAGATGCATTGTGTCGACTTAATGTATCTTTCCTGGCTAAAGAGTTACAGGAAATGTATGTCTAAACATTTCAGTATATTCAATAGTCGGCTCTGCGTCTATTATGCTTTACATTGTGAAGCTTTCTATAGCATACATCTGAAACATGACTGCCACCTTTTCAAACGATATACATAAATCGTTTTGACCACGATAAAAAGAGCGTCTTATTTGCCCAAGAAAAATGTCATCCATAAAACCATAAATCACAAAGCATTAATTTAACAGCGTTTAGTATACAAACGCCATCTAAACATAAATTATAACAAAACGTGGAAAAATGAAATCTATGTTGAGAAACATGTACCGGTACTTACTGCATGTGTTGCTATATAACACCAATGCTTTAATTTTATAGCAAATTAATTAAAAACAAATAACTATCTATCAAAGTTATGGTTCAGTAAAACAATATGAATTAGATATTAACGTCCGACTGTTCTGCACCATACGGGCCCATGAAAACTCTCGGTAAAAAACTAAGCCTTTAACAAGCGTTATCTAAAATACATATTCACCTGGAGTATGTTATATGTATTGAGTGAATTAGAATGCTAGTATTTTGAATTTAACATAATGTGAACAAAATAATGTACAATAGTTCAAGTAAAACATAGTAATATTATAGTGTTAAATTCTAGTAAAACATAACATAAAAACAATATAGATTTTCAAATAAAACAAGTAATACCTGTATGTATATTTGTAACCTAATGTAATATAGCCACATTCAAATACATCCACTTTAAGCAAATAAAGATACTATTTAAAATGCAAAAACACCCATATATTAAAAGTTATAGCATAATATTTCACTGTGTACACGATATACGCACATTTATATACGCACAAATGAATACAATTCACATTCTAGCCACGTTCTACAACTAATTACATATCATACCTAAATTAGACGGCGTGTCAAATCATCTTGTTCAACGTGATTCTATGATTATAAAAGTCATCATTTCAACCGAACTTGTATATAAAACATCACCATTTTACACGAGTTTTACTACCATAATTTCATGTAAGAATATTATCATAAATAATACCTACACCATCGAAAAAATCTTATGTATAGTTTGAAAAAATAAGGAGATGCTTTTGACGTTTAGAACTGAGATTGTTATGTTTCATATGGGTCCTAGTTAAATAGTAAATAATATAACCCAGAGATACAATCAATCGAACTCGGGTGGCTAGAAATATCATTTAAATTTATATTTCCGTGAAATTAAAGCTCAAATAAACGAAATACGAAATGTCTGCGCGCTTACATGTACAGACGAAATATATTATGGCCAATCAAATTTAAAATACTGAAACTTGCGCATATTCGACATAGATTTAACAACAAACTGACAAATCACAAATCTACCTAAACAAAGTATTAGAATTGAAATAAGTCAAGAATTTAGAGATTACATGTAGATCTTGGTATATATTTATCCCAAAAATAACAGTAATTATATAATCTCTTTAAATATACAATATGCTCATTGTATACGTTCATTTATCAGTAAATAGAATTAGGTATCGTAATTCTAAATACACTTTTTGGTCAAAGAAAATATTCAAAGAATTCCATTTTTTATCCCGTGATTTAGAATACTGCAACACTGAAATCTGCTAAAGTCATTATTTCTAGAATTTTAAGTCGCTCTAAGATCACATTTCTTGTTTTTCAAAGTGGTTTTTACACACATACATACAAATTACAATTTGAAGAAACATGGACGAAATATACAAAATACGTATACTAGGAATTTATAGTCATAGGTGCCCTGAAAGCGGATGTATATTGGTAGTTTACACCTGGCTCTTTTATATCCAATCACTTTAGGAATTGTGAGGAAAATTGAAGATACTTTTAATCATGAAAATACAATGTTTTCTAAACTATTACACCAATTTTGATAAATATGGCCAATTCATTGTTGCAAAATATATTTTAAAATAATTATTTTAGAAAAGTTTTTTTTTTTGGTATGAAGTAGTTAGTTACAAGCTTGTATGACTCACGTACACAAACATGAAATTGAATGATTGATTCTGTATGATTTAAGTACAGTTTTGACATTTGAAATAATTACATTGTCATCTCGCATTGATCATAAACCAATTGATAAATAAGCAGTATATAAATCATGTTTCAGGTATGTATATTATCACAGTTTCGAATTTTGATTGTATGTATTTAAAAAATCAAATTATTTTTCATTATTTTCACAGATGACGTCGGCGCCATCAGCAACCCCCGGTGGTCGAGCATGTTGTGAAAACGGACGTCCCATATTAACCGATCCGCACACAGGGCAGACGATATGTTCCTGTCAGTATGGTGCCGCCCTTTTAAATTACCCCAGAGTTCCTGGTCTTGCTGAAAGTGTGTACAGTGCTTCTGCGGCTTATGCTGCAGCGGCATCTCAAGGTTACGTTTCCCTCGGCGCAGAAGGATCTGCGTTTTATTCTCCTTTGGTGAGTATTACCGTGTTTGGAATAAAATCACTTTTTTCAACACACAATTTGTGATATTTACAAATGTAGAGAAATGGTTATTGAATAAAAAAAATCAACAAAAAAACAACCGGAGACTCATTATAAATCCATTTCTCAAAATATTGAAATTTCAAAGAAAATTGATGACATTGTGACTAGCTAATACTTTAAATGCATTGCCATACTTAAATTTTTTTGAGGGCCCTCTATTATATTAATTCAAGAAGAAAATAGAAATCCAATTTTTAATTGTCTTCGATTCCTGGAATGTTTATTACGGTTTAATTATTTATGAGGAACACTGTGTTTATTTGCCATCTTGAACGATCCATTGTGAAAGTAAACAAAGATTATGATCTAAATGATCAAGCTTTTCATTACCAACGTAGTTTAATCAACCTTAAGTATTCCGCCATGTTTCCTATTTCAAGTGAAAGTCACGGGGAGGGATCCCCTTATTTATTTACTCAAGAAGAAGCGGTGACGTCTTAATTTCACACCCCTGCTAATAAAGCCCTATCAGTTTACTAGAAGTACTTGTGATCACTCGGCACCGCAGTGGGCAGTAAATCACACATGGGCCACGTTTAAACAGGTTCAATTTTATGATCTGTTTGATTACTTCATTATGGACGTCAATATAATTCTTTGTCCATACTGCAGCTCTCCAAATTGAAATATTATAATTTGACGCTTGTCGCTATCTTTCAAATTATCCACTATTCGAATGATGTAATACGCACCCTTTTTTAAAATTTTTAGTGTGAGCCATTCATCAAATCACGCACACTCCGATACTTCATTCAATTAAATTTCGATTTACAAAACTATTTTAGAACATGCTGATATTTAGTCATACAATACTGAATGGTCGTATACTAATTTATTCAAGATTTAGGATACAAAACCGCTTACATATTCACGCTTACATATTCATAGATAATTCCATGCACATTTTGTATTAAAAACATTATATTTTGTATTGAATATTTTCGTGTTTATTCATTCAGGCTGGTGGGCCGTATGAGTTGAAGGACAGTCCCGAAGCTTGGAGGGCGCTTACTCAACCAGGGTTTCCCTATGACCCTACAATGATTTATCCATACGGCGCTGGGTGAGTGTTCTTTCTTTTCTTAACAAAAACAGTGTACTGAGACACCCTGTGGTTTCATTCTGTTTTAATGAGCCAAAAAACGCTGAAACATGTACAGTAACGTACACTAGATCATGGTTCTTTCATAATCTGTCAATTCGTTAAAAGACATTCGCATAATGACAGCTTTTCATAAAATTATTATTTAATATGTTGTTTGGTTATGTGAATGGTTGGTATTTTCATGGTTCACGAAGTGTGATACAACCGCGTCTTTAGTAGCTAAATAGGTTTTAAAGCCCCTCGCACAATATCTATAATCCGCCTTTCTACCGTTTGATGTACATTTAATAAATCAGTCAATGAGGATGTTTAAGCGATCTCTAAAGTGTCAAAAATCATAAAGTGGGTTTAGCTTATACAAGATTCAAATCGTAAATTCACATTTCGCTGAGCGATTATTATTTTCTTTTTGTAAGAAAAAAAACCCCTCAAACATTTCTTATCAATTTAAAATAAGCATGGAAAGATTGACAAAAACTCAGATGCTTTGTCACGGTGTATAAATAAAAATATATTTAAAATATACATATATACCAATGCCACACAAGTCGTGGAGAAAGGAGGGACGAAATAAATGTTGTCGTTACTGTGTTTTTATATGGAAGAAAAGTCAACGAAAATCTTCAACACATAAAAGGCGCTATTGATCCGGGTGAAACTTTACAAATATTATGAAAGGATAGCGAGAATAATGGCTTGTTTGGGCGAAATGAGAAAGAGGGAAGAAAGGAGAAAGCGAGATAATGTTTTCAATTTTCTCTGTCCATTATGTACGGTCTATTTCCACTGACAGTTTTTCTAACAGAATTTAAAGAGTCTAATTTACTAAATGGCATGACTACATTTAATTCGTTCTTCAATCACAGACAATTCACTACCGCCATATTGTCTTTCTTCTGTTGTGACACTAGTTTGTTCTCCCGCGGGTTTCTATATTTTATTTGAACGATTCATTATTTTTGTTTTTCCCTTTATGTTTATTGTAATGATTAAGGGACATAGTAATGCAATAGATATCTTCTACGGTCAATTTTCTTGTCCATTTTACCGTTTGTCCGGAACGAAAGTTTAATTCTAAAATATACACTACAGTACTGATAAATATAATGTTAAAAGAGCCAATGTTGAGATTTAAGTGATTCCGTGTTTAACTGTCGACAGTTCAGATATAATGGACTCTGTGTTCTGATGTCGGCTGTTTAAGCCTAAAACGAAATGAAAGCTATTAAGGAAACAGGCTTCCGTTTAATATCTCCAAACGAAATACAGAGCTTGCCCCATTATTAATCGAAATAAAAAATCAATTCAATATTTTATTTCGACCTAAATGAAACAGGTTTAACTCCTTTAAACTAAATATGTTTTCAGGCAGTACATGTCATCAAACATCATTTCTACCTGTTGAAACGGGTTTTCCATATTTTTTTCATTTATCTTTATCTTTTTTTTCCGCCCAGGTATGGCGGTCTTGATTTAAATTCTAGACGTAAAAATGCCACCCGAGAAAACACAACTACATTAAAAGCCTGGCTTTATGAACACAGAAAAAATCCTTATCCTACGAAAGGGGAGAAAATAATGTTAGCCATCATCACAAAAATGACCTTAACCCAAGTTTCTACCTGGTTCGCCAACGCTAGAAGACGATTGAAGAAAGAAAATAAGATGACCTGGTCACCGAGAAACAGATCGGAGGACGGAAGTGATGGATTGGATAACGGGGACGTAGATTCCGACGGCGGAAAGGAGGAAGGAAAAGACGGACGGTCAACTCCAGGTCTTGGAGATTTGGGTTCCGGTAGATCAACACCAACTGGAGGTAAATTGAATTCTTTATTTGCTATTAAGTATATATCATAGAATGTCATGTTCAATAATACATGTATCTTGTGTTCTGCTGTATTTGTTAAAATCATGAATAATGTCGCTGCAAGGGCTAAATACCACATTTACAAAGAAAAATACACACAATGAATTGAATGTAAATCTGCCAAGTATTCGACATTTATATATGAAACACTAACACAAATATTGATTCTACAGTGTACATTTATTTCAATCAAGATTTTCTTATACCACTTGGGCAATTGACGTATTTAAAGACACACATTAACACAATTATTCTTGATCATACCTCTCCATCATGCGTGTTCAAATTAGATTGTAAACAAAACCAGAGAACCATCGATGATATGTAAATTCCAGTCTACGGGTCGTACAAATATTTTAATGGAGTTTACGAACGCTGTCGCAAAATTCTTTACTCTAAATAAGTCGTTTTTCTGTAATTTGGAGAGTCAATGGCTATTGCAATTTTTTCTTAGTGAGAGTGGTAATTCCCCTTTAAACATGAATTTCTGTTCTTGGTGAGAGTGGTAATGCCCCTTTAAACAGGCTGACAAATTCTACCGGCCACTTCGTCTAGGTACACCCGACCCTGCCCCCCACCCACGTAACAATCTTCCAAGTAGACAGCTTTTGAATTTCAGGCATATAACCACACGGTCCTTTTTGTTAGAACTGATTGCAGTACACCAGGCATGATATACTTCCTCATCGTAGAACACCCGCTTTCACTTCTTATTTATGTGGAAAGTTGGCATAGCTAACAAATAAAATTGTTGTTTTATTTAAATTCAAAATTACACAAGCCTTTTTACACCTGCTACAGAAAGCGAAAGTCAGTGACCTTCAATTCTCTTAACATATTCACACGACTTTTTTTGAAAAAGTACATATGTAGTAAGTTGATATTTATTTGGTCAAGATTTGTTCTTTATGGCATCATCTGTCATATTGAGTTTATTTTTGTCGTGAAAATTATTTCATTATTATTTATATTATTTGTATTTTACGAGGGGAGCCCCGAGCGAAACATGGTCACAACATTGAGTAATTTATCACAGACAAATGGCAGACAAACACAATTTGATAGGGGGATGTTTTACAATATTATACTCACTAGTTAATTCGCTATTATGATGAATTGTTTTTGTTACAAATCTGATTTATTTCTCATGTAAATCCTAATTTCTTTGTTGTAATTCAGTTAATTCTTTTAGAGGTGCAATAAAATTCAAATTTTGTCTAGTAAATATAGATGAATATTCCCCGCAGTTATTTGAAAGCGTATATTTTCGTCTTCATTTGACAGGTCTGTGTGCTCGGTTTCATACATCAATCTTCTACGTATTTAACCCGATTAATATTTTGTATGAAAATCATAAAAACGCATTTTAACCTAGTAGGCTATAATTTGCCATTTCCAGTCGTTGAAAATCGACATTTGATGAGAAAGAGTGTTCAGGGAGACATTTAATAATGCAGCCATTAGGCCAGAGCGAGGAAAGAGCAGTAACTGAAATATTAAGGGGTTCAATAATGAAATTAAATCGCTACTTGCCAAACAATGAAGCCCCATTGAATGTTTTCAGTTGGAGGTCGGTTCGATTTCCATTAGGCTAGAATAGTTTGCGTATTCGTTTGTTGATCTCTGTCACGCTAAATGATTTCAAGTTCATCGATGTTTCCATTTGTAGTTGTTCATGTTCTAGTTCCACCAAGTAAATAGTGGGATGTTGTTTTTTTTGCCGGTTCATTTAGAAACAACTGTAATTAGCGTTTTTATTTTCCTCCACACAAATTTGTAAAGCCAGATCGAGGACAAACATCCCAGAGAGGATGATTGAAAATAAAAAGAGTAAAAAATGAATTAGTTTGTATTATTATAAATGCATCATATTTATATCAGCGCATTAAGATACAAGGGAGCATTATGACTGAACACCTAATACCATTTCTCATTTTTGAGCAGATCCCATAACTGTTGTCTCTTTCCTCTGTATTATAATAATAAGAAAGCATCCAGTTAGTTACGAGTGTCGTAAAGGGGACAGGATATGCGTATTCTTCCCAAAACATCCGATAATATTTCTCACCAGATGGAAATTTCACATAGCTGCACTTTTGTAAATTTCAAATATCAAATAACTGGTATATCTTCGCACTCTTTCACCGAGTGTTGATATTTTCCAAATACCAAGATAAAACCCCGCTAAAATATGATTTATCTTATGGTGGCCTAAGTCGTAAATTCGTATAAATTGACTGCAGTCGCTCACAATGAGTTTATTCAGGCTCTGATATCGCTAATTCCCCCAGGCAAAGCGCCACACGACTTTTATTTGTTAAAATAAATACAAACCCAATATCATTCTATTACAATAAGGTTAGATTTCAGATTAAGCGTTTCATTTCACTCTAATGCTGGATAAATTTGGCAATTACTCGCTTATTTGGAAGAATAAATCGTAGCTTTGTTTGAATATGTAACTGGGAGGACAATTGGGGTTGTTACTTTATCTAAAACCATGTTTAAAATAAAGATAATTTTTCTAATAAGCTGTGCTATAGGCCCTGTGCTTTTAGCTTATAGTCTGTCTTGGCGATTTAGTTTCAAAATGACCTAGATCAAATTTGGACCAGACGTTAACCCCCAGTTCATTCCTACTGTGTCTTTGTGCTTGATTTTGAAAGGCGTAAATGATTACCATTTCGTAAGCCAGTCAGTTAAACAACTTAATGGTGTCAGAGCTGTAATGGAAGATATGTACATTTATAAAGGGTCTATCATTCATCAATATACACACGGTGTCAAATTATCGTTTCTTCATAACCACCAATTCCTAACCGGAGCCATTTCTGTTTTAACGTTGGTGGACAAATACTGATAATATATTCATGATCATGTTTCTGGCTGCCCTTCATTTAAACAAATCTAAACAAATGTTTGAAAAAAAGACGAACAGTATTAAACAAATATAGTTTTATTGGTGATAACCTGGATTGGATAACATCACGTGACTAGCCCTCTCACCTGTGTGATAAAGATGCAGAGTGTTTGATGTTGCCGCCCCACCTGCCCCCTCAGGTGTTATCGGTTCTACAAGATTTAGCTAATCTTTCCAGATAAAAATCTCCACTCCTAACTTTTAATACAACCCACCTGTCAATCATTGCGTTTCGTTTCCTCGTTCCTGGTGCCGAATTTTTGTAATCAGCCAACATGGCGACTGTTGTACTATGTTTGTATTACAAGAATTTTATCTGTTGTGTCAACTTGAAACCCTTGTTACTGATAAAAATATAGATGAACTATTGATAAACTAAAAAATCTTGAACTTAATGGGTAGTGGAGGTTTTACGGATACGCCCTGGCATGCCAATGTACTAATGTACCGACCGATGCCATTTTAATTGCTGGAACTATTTGTGGTATTTTAGAAAACTGATACTTGTGTTAGGTGGTCTTAGTACTACATCAGTTTTATTTCAAGAAAACATGACAATTAAGTCGACAGATTTATAGTACGACATCGTGTTATTAAGTTGAAACCAAGATTCTTCAACGGTTTGCCCTATGTAACAGTAAATGTTCTATCACGAGTTCTTCCTTTCCCCTATTCCCGCATTATCTGACTATTTAGGAAATTGCTCAAGTTTTGCTAAACATTGTTCTATTCGATGTCTCTGATGCATGATACAGGATATGCTTTCTCTTTCTTGAACACATGATGCCACTTCAAATTTTAGAGGTTTACACAAGTAACACATTTGTACTTTGTGTATGGTGATTTAATCATTCATCCATTGAGTTTTATAATATACAACAATGAAAACTTCATATCCACAATCCCTCCCATTTTGGAGAAAAAAAAGATAAATAAATCGATAACAACTGAAGTTTTAAATACATAATATTTTGATCTGTATGAGTAATGTGGAAAAGAAAACGACCTCTGACTCAGATAATAAAGTCAGCGCTGACTCCCAGAAGTTTGTCAGAAAAAAAAGGTAACAATAAACATGTGAAATAGATTAGGTAATGTCGTGGTTCTTGTTCGCCATGTAGAATTCCTAGTAGAATCACGCTCAACATAATGCTACCGTATATTTTACATTGTTGTATTTGGATGTCATTAAGAGTTGGAATCAAAGCCTGATACAGACGTGATTAGATGCTTATTACTTAACCCCCTCTTTACTACTTCAACTATATAATTTTCATCTCAACCTCTAAACTAACAAACAATAAGCCTGTAATTATTTTCAGTTTTCCGATTAAATTGCGATCGTTTACTGAACAAACCTTCAGAGTGGTACAAGCTGCTCGAGGGAGAGAAATTTGTTACCCAACTGCATACACATGTTGCCCGATTACATCCGCAAATGTTTCAATTCTCCACATGTGAAAATACAGACAACGAAACCCGACATGTATCAATTTCTGTGATATTTTTCAGAACTCGATTTGGGGATAAAATTAGCTGCAAAACAAGATCAGTCGCGTTTACATCTAGTTTAGGGTTTGTTTTCGCTTCGCTTTACTAAAGTTCCTGTCATTTTTTACACTTAGTTAAGAATGTTACTGCTGCCGTGATTTTCTATAATCATGACCACGGTGTTGATAGTTGAATCTCACTTTAAAAATAACATATTTAAGGATGTTTGAAACAATGTGGTTTATTAGGTTTCATTTTAAACGGTGATACCTTTAGATTATGAACTACAAAAAAAGTACGAAACAACACTTCATTGGGATTTCGATAGCTGGACTTGTTGATAGTTCTTGTAGACAACGATATCTTGAGATTACGCAAATGATTGAAATAATACGAAACTAACTAATGGCAGCTGTAGATAAAGAAGAACAAAGAACCATCACAATATGTGTATTGCTTTCAGAAAGTCATTAATTTACGAGCTTAGAACCATCCATCATTTTCTTGAACCTAACACTATTTACGACATAAGAATTTATTAAATACAAACAAATGACTATCTTAGATATTGTCTATTATTTCAATGGGTGGATATTGGAATGTATTCCTTTTATTACAATAATCTTAAAAAGAAACAAACACTAAAAAGTTGTGAAAATTCTTATCACGATTTCATAAAAATATACGACTAAATGTTGACGTTTTGGAGAAAAAAATAATAAAAAGAGATGTTAAAAATTCTTTCTATATTTCACTTTAGCAAAATACCACAATATTTTTACTGATGGACAAAATAAATAAATGTCTTTGAAATATTTCAACATTGGTATATTATTATTGTTCATATAATCGTGTATGAATTTTAAAGAGAAAATAGAACGAGAAAAACCCCACTATCAAACTTAAAAGACTTTTTTTCTGCATGCAATTATACATATAAGTAAGGGTTTTCTGTCTGAAATCCAACTTTAATAGGAAGTGGTACCTGTTGTTCACGAATGCATATTTTCCAATTTTCCACATGTCTTCTCTCAATTCATAGTTTTTATCATGTTTTAAATCTATTTTTATTATTTTGTATTTTCTAGGTGATGATTTAGATATGTTAGATAGTAAAGATGCTTTTATTAATGTTGATGATGAAGATAGTGATGATCACAGTCTACACGATGATAGTTTAGATCCAGATGATGAAGTGTTACGTAGAATGAAAGCTGGCATTGAAAAAGCTGACTCAGACAAAGTGTGTGACTCAACGGAAAGTGTGTCCGAAAATAGTTCTAAAAATAAAAGCGAAAGTAGTGACTCAAGTGTACGTAATGAAGGACATGCTACGGGTACATCGTCCTCGTCTCAGTCAAATAGAGACACCGAACAATCATCTCGTCCTAAAATCTGGTCCATATCTGAATTTTTACACAAAACCTCATCTTCAAGCAGTTCATCATCCTCAAGACCGGCTGCTATATCCACACATGCGCGACCTCCTCATACTTCCGGTTTATTTTACCTGCCAGGAAATCCCAGTGCATGGAGTAGTGGGCGTTATCATGGGGTTCATCCTTACCCCATGTCTCTCAGCCACTCAACCATCTCCTATCCTTACAGTATCACATCTCATGCGGCGGGTAAATCACCGCTTACATCTCCAGCCAATATTCGGGCATTAGACTCTTTCAAAGATGGCGAGAAATTAATGCGCCCAAATGTACTATTTTCACCTGCACGAGATTTGGATGGATTACGACCCAGTGGTAAGTGTATTTAAATATTTATTTCATAATTTATGTGTTCACAATGTTGTTGTCTGTTTGAAAGTCCATTATTATATCATTTACTATCTTTCTAAGACCTAAAAACCGAATAAAAAGATAAAAACCACAGCTTTGAAACCGTAAACCTTAAATCTGGGAGCTTTAAGAGTTGATATGGGGTTGTTATTATATGATATTTATCGCAATTATAATAATACCATTTATTGAAACAGAAATCCGATGTTAGTCTATAATCGTAATGTGTTGAATGACTTCAAAACTGCTTTACGTGCTAAGTCTGTGAGTTGTATGTCGCCAGCTAGTTCAGACTTAAACCAAATAACGTGATTTTAACACTTTGGGATGGTCTTAAACACTGGCGTACAATTTTCTTTTTAAACGTGCATGAAATAATAGAAGAGAGCTAACTTGGTTATTTTCTATTGTATAAACTCGAGTTGGTGTTGAAAACTTTCTTTACTGATGTTATTGTGTTGGGTGTGGGGTCGAACAACCTAAGAACAGATCAGAAGCTGCAACTCTTTGTAACCGAGCACCCAAAAACACCATGATTGTGTAAAATGATCCCCGATACGAGTGTTCGTTGGTTTTCTTCATTTACAAGTTAGTAAATGTCAGGCGTATACAATGTCTTTCGATTCGTCTATAATGTTCTAATGTTGAATAATTGTTACAAAGGTTTAGGCCGGATATGCAAATCTGGCAAGCTAAACTGCATCCTGCTGTATCCCCATTTCTCCGAGTGTCAATCGGTTGTGGTTAAGTCATCAATATTTCATATATGCCCGTTAGTTTGTTTTAGCGGTTGATGAACTGTTGATCGTTTGCTAAAAAAGGTAACACGAACTTTTAGAGAGAGAGAGAGAGAAATGGGGTTTAACGTCCACTCGACACAAACTAGGTCACTTCGGGACTAACACGTGGTTCAATTTTATTTCAATAATTCGCTTGCGCGTAGGGGTCTTTAGCAGTGGGAGGTAACCGGAGGACCCGGAGAAAAGACAACACGAACTTTTAGCATAAAAGTTACCTTGATACTTTATATAGTAAGCCTTATTCTGAAATCATACCAAGGACACCCGACATGTTCCTTTATCCAGGATTCATCATTATTTTTTTCTTATTGATTTGAATCCCACTCACCGCTACCTAATTCTCTTCTTTAAAACCCATGATGTGGAATTTCTACGACTGCTACAAAGATTCTTTCATTTGCCCTAATATTATAATGGTCGTTTATATGGAATTTAGCTATACAATTTCCTGTATTTCACGACCTTGTTTAACTCAGAGACTACATTTAGATGAACGGTTTTGATTCAAGATTTCTCAGTAATCACAGAAATTATCGTGGAATGGTTGGATGAGTTACAGACTGGTTTCGAGCGGCTGTCAACCTCACCTCATTCTAATTACAAGCCATTTAACCTAAACATGTCATCCAGTTTATTGTGAACGCAGGTTCAAGTTGTGCCACTTAACTTCCGTTTCTTGTCCGGCTCCATTCCTGATTTTAGACGCCACTGATCACTAACGCCACTGTTCATTTCCGGTATAGTCGGTTTCTGTAATCCAGCTTGATCTAGGAGTGTGATTGTGCATCTTGCTAACAATGGCTTTAACAACTTCCAAACTGACAACGACTGTTTCAACCAATCAAAATAATCCAGTACCGGAAGCTGAGACGGGACAATCTTGCTCAAAGAAATTGAACGTATTTAGGAAGTCTAATTCGTATTCATGTCGGACTTTTAACGATTAAAATCGAGGTTCCTCGTCTATTCTCTCTGTCAGGCGTTGATGAGTGGTAATCCACGGGAATTGACAAAATGTCAGAAGAAGAAATTAATAAAGAGATGTCCGAAAAGAAATCTTCTTCAAGCTGAATAGAAAAAAGATGGAAGTGCGCATAACTGTTAAAAGATCGTAGAGAATACAATTAAAAACTAAAAGCAAAATCAAATAAACCCGATGTTTTAAGATTGGTGTTAAAGCAGTAATTAATCTCGACGAAGTAAGATTGATATCAAAATTTAATAACGAGGACTGTGACATTGTAAATTTCACAGATGAATCAATCTGACAATATATGGCCGCTGTTGTGGCTTTGATTTATGGACTTGAAACATTAAGGGATGGGGGACGCCAAAATCAGAATGTTTAAATGTTTTTTTTCATAAGATAGGCTATTATTTATTTTTAAAAAAAATGTAAATTGCTTTAATGTTTGTTTAATACGATAGACTTATTATTTATTTATTTTTAAAAAGTAAAATGTTTATAATGTTTAATAAGGTAGGCTTGTTATTTTTAAGTAAACGGTTTTAATGGTTGGTTAATAAGTCCCCCCCCCCCCCCCCCCAACACTGCTTAAAACCCCGATGCGCAAACGAATTATTGGAATAAAATTGAACCATGTTAGTCCCCACTGGATGTTAAACCCCAATTATCTCTCTTTGTTTAATAAGATGGGCATATATTATTTATTTTAAGTAAACTGTTTACATTATTGTTTAAAAGTAAACTGTTTTTGTTAGCAATATAGGCTTATTATGTTTTACATATATATTAATCAGATGGACCCGTTATTGTTTTATTTTCCCAATAAGCTGTTCTTCCTTTTACTAGGGGATTCTGCAATAAAAAATCTATAAGCGTATTACAAAATAAAGGTACTTGAACAAAGTATAGGTAATTTTTTAAAATGGTAATCAGTAAGAATTTATTTTGAGTGTTATAGAATTAACACAAAACTGTGAAAATTAAAAGTTCTTCTGGCTTTAGAATAAAACAAAGAAGGGAGTTCGGTATACAATACGTGGTCTAGATAAATTAAGTCAGAAATCATTTACGATGTTTAACTATGGTCTGTAAGTTGTCCGACATTGAAGTAGTAACCATGTTAATTGGATGTTTTGGGATGTTTTCTGATTTGATTTACATGCTCCCGTTGAAATTTACCAGGTAGTTTAGCCTCGTTAGAAAGATATTAAGCCGCCATCTTGTTTATGTTGGCCAAATGAAAACAGACAGAAGTAGCCCAGAGACAGGCCAATAAAAACTTGCCAAAGAGATCGAAATTCCTGCTTCATTTCTCAGTTTAGAAAGATTTTAATTCAATAGAGTGGACGGAATCATAAAATGAGTATTGATTTTATTCAGTGTATATACATTACTAATATTAAAGTTAAAAATCTGGGTCAAGTGGAAATTACGATATGGACATTTGGGTTACAAAACTAGGTAAATCGAAAGTAGTTGGTTGTTGTGAAACTTGGAATTGTCAGTTGTTCGTTTGTGTTGGTCCATTTCAATGATAAACTTTGTATTTGTGTATTCTAAATTATGCATCCCAAATCAATATTATCCATTGATCATGTCTGCGAATCTATTTCTAAAAATACACCTCAATTCCAATATTATGAGATCAGATATTTCCCTAATATTACACCCTGAAAGACTAATTCATCTGCGATTATCCTTAAAGGTATTGATTATCGAAAGAGTATCATAAAACCTGGCCGCCACCCACGTAGCAATCCTTTAGAGTTTATCCTTTCGATTTTCATTTTTCATAGAATATGTTTTACAATCAATCGACACACCTATATCTTTTGTTCCGTTCTGAAACCCAATAAGAACAGTTCATATACATTATTTTTTTATATATTTATAAAAATCTCAATGATTTTATCAGACAGAATTATTTCAGATGGGATTATTTGGATACAGATGTTTCTTGTTGGTTAGTTTAAGACTTGTCAACTAAGGCATTTTAAATAAATAATACACGAACAGGAAACGCGCGATAATTTAAGTTAAGAGTGACGAAACGTTTACATAATAAAATCAACACCTTTAATCTTTTACTGCACTAAATTAAGGCTTGGTTCCTGAGTTTTACAGCTAACATTTTTCTTGCTCGTTTTTCGTTGATAACCTCTAACCCCGACAGCTACTTGGGTCAAGGGTTGAAGTAAAAAGACAAGGGGTCAGGGGTGATGAAAAAATTAATGGTCCGAATTGTCTTTGAGAAAAGTGGAAGAGATAAGATTTTTAAATCAGTAGGTTTCGGTCAAAGGCAACGTAGACATTCATTTATCTTAAAGTTAAGTCGTTGATTTACAAGAAAATCTATTAATACAACTCACAGCTTAATGCGGTTGGATATTGGAAATGTATAGGGAAAAGGGAAAATTCAAAAATCTTAATTACCACTCAAGTCAAATTTTTATGATTAGCACAAAATTTGATTCAATCGACTTGCGTTCAAAAGAACTTGCAACTTTGTACTGTTTCATGTTATAAGACACACTTCATGACAATGCTGTTTAAAATACGATATGTGTTGAAAATGTATAGGGAAAAGGGAAAATTCAAACATCTTGATTACCAATCTAATCAAATTTTATAATTCGAACAAGATTTGGTTCAATCAACCCAAATTTAAAATACGATATGATGGATATTGAAAATGTATAGGAAAGGGGGAGAATTTAAAGATCTTGATTATCACTCTAATCATATTATGATTCGAACAAAATTTGGTTCATTCAACCTACATTTGAACTTTCTATTGAAGAAATTTATTATGAGAGAGAGAGAGAAATGGGGTTTAACGTCCACTCGACACAAACTAGGTCATTTTGGGACTAACATATGGTTTAATTTTATTTCAATAATTCGCTTGCGCGTAGGGGTCTTTAGCAGTGGGAGGAAACCGGAAAATTTATTATGGAAGTTCAGTAGTCTGATATGGAATTAACAGAAAATCATACATGTCCAATAGGTTTTGTAAACTTTTTCATTGCATCTTCTATTCAATATATAGTCCCCTTAAACATGCACATGTATCCGGAAAAGCTAGAAAGATATTAGAAGCTTTATTTTTATCGTCTTTCTTAAAAACATTTCACTTAATCCTATGAAGCGCACACGGGGTTTTATCTATTTATTTTATGTTTATCTTAGATAAGTAAAAACATTTTTACAACCTTTTCAAAGAGTTAACGATTTAAGATACCATAATATAGTGTCCTGTAAAATTACTTATATCTTGTTAAAGTCTACTCTCTGTGAAATCTATCCGTGGTTTATCATATCTTTAAATTCTCCCCCATCATGGTGGTAAAATGTTATCTTCACACCACAAAGTCCTGATTAGTAAGTCTTTTTTCTGGATCAGAAGATTAGTTCAAATATTACTAAATTCCTCTTAAAGGGACATCAAAATTACAAGAAATATACTTTTGCGAATGTCATATTAAAAGTATAAAGGAACAGCTATTTCTTATTAATTAATGCGCTGTATCCCGGATTTCACGTTCTTCGATGCAAACAATGGTGAGATAAAGGTGATAGAAAATTATCAAATTTGCTAAATTGGAATGTCTTAAACTTAATTTGAAGGAGATCTTCGTGTAATAGGTATAGCAACATCTATTCAAATTGTTTGTCGAGAAAACGATTCTCTACATCAACTGTCCACATTTAATACCAGAATATCTTTATCTATATTTATCATTTTTAGATAAACCTTTTCTCGTTTTTTTATGCGGAATCGCTAGCTACAATAATTTTGAAAAAAAAAACCTCTCCTAATTATTTAAAAAAAAACGTTAAGAAAAAAAGTATAAAAGTATTGGTTATCTCATTATTTTTTTTATTCACCTGACAACTGGTAAACCGAGACCTCCTCCCAGCATGCATTTGACTGGAAGTGATTAGCGAGATTTGTTATAGCGAGAAATGAACAACCTATTTAGATAATTTTATCATCAAATAGCGGCTAACAAAACTTGTTACTGACAAGAAAACAAGAGGTATTTTATCTGTGTGATAAACTTTCTTGGTACAGTGTCTAGAATTATTTTATTTTAGGCGAGCACGTGTCCCTATTTTTATTATTTATCTCTTTAACCCCATCTTTGTTTACAATAACTTATTTCAGATAATATATAAAAGACACAATTTATTTTCAAGAAAGAATAGAGACGCGTTTTATTTCATTTTCACACGAATTTAAGACATCTCTGTAAATATAATTACACCAATATAGACATAAATGATAAATCAACTCGCAATCTTTTTATTTTTTATTGTATACAATTTTTTTTTATTTTAAAATAATAAGCCATAATTAAATATATGAGATAACAGTATGTTATTCATTCATTGGGAAGGTTACTTTAGTAAATGACGTCATGGTAGGCTAAAATAGAAAAAAAAATCTATATTATGTTAATCCTTTATACCTTAATACAAATTAAAATTGTTACCAATATGAATTAACTAAGTAAATGATTGCCATTATCTTATGTCAATGAAGGTAGAATAGAAAATATTCATGGAGTTTTTATGTTTTGAAACAATATGCTGTACTCGAAAATTTTCAAATAAATAGATAGGCAAAGAAAGTCCCCTTTTCTTTTCCACTGTGTGTAATGACAACTGTGTTTAATATTCCCAATAATTGTTCTATTTGATGAAGTAAAGACAAACTCTAAACCTCTTAATTCATCGATATTAATTTTGGCATTGACCTATTAGGTCATCTAGCAATCAAGGCGCAAGGTTTTCCGTATGGCAGTGTTAAGACGTGTGACATGTCGTAACCCAGGCGATACGAGGCGTCAGAATTGATGGAGTTTGGTTTCACTGATCAAACATTTTAATAAGAGCTTGCCGACAGAATATCGAGAGCTTAATACTCCTGATACCGGCTAATTATCTGATTAAGCAAAGAGATTTAACATGACTCGATTCACTGGCGTATTGATTTGGGGCTATTTATGGAAACAATCATTGTTGAAACTTTAATAAAGCGAGACTTTAGGGTGAGGACCACTTATTATTATTATACAAATAAGCAAGTTTTTCAAACAGAGGAAGTTTATTAATCTGCTATATGAATTAATTCGACTTGAAAAGTCACTATGCTGTCTTTGATTGTGTTCAAATTGCATTGCGAATGTTAATCTTTAATACCTTCTTTGAAGTTGCGGTCACCTTCTGTGTGACGTTTGCTCAGCCTTTTGTTCTTGAAGTACCTTTTATTACCGTATGTCAGGAATTAACATGGGTTTGTTCAAGTGGTAACTTTGATGTTCGGAACTCAACATGGAAAATATAGACGAAACACAGATGGTTTTTAGATATCAATCTAATCCGTTCAAAATGTATCGATATTCGTTGAATAACAGTCGTCTTAATATCATTTCATAAGCAACAACTCAATGGCCATGATTGATCTTTGAGACGATTATGCTGGAAGCTTATATTCTTATAAGTGCAAGGAACTAGGAAAAATAGTTAAACCCCTTCAATCATATTAGTACATCTATATGAATTTTCAATCAATTTTATTTAGAAGGATTTATGTTATATCCTTGTTGCAGAATTACGTGTTTAGTAAATTTAAGCAAAAATAATTTTTATCGCAAATAGTAAACATGTGCACGAATGTTTCCCATGTATTTGTTTCGCCGTTGAAAACTCAAAAATCTTGATAACTCTGGGTTACTCACGTCTAAACATTTGGCAGCGTCTTTTAAATGATATCCGCTCCCTTTAGAGGATCATATTAACACATTTATAAGGGTCATCATGGATGATATCCTTCATTGTTTCAACCTTTTTCCGAAAAGGGGTAATTCTTTGGGGAGTACCTCGTCTAGCCAATTATAATCTAGACCAGCTTCGAGTCCCGTATTCAATTTCTACAATTCCCAGCAGACTTTCTGTCAATTAGTCTTTTGAGTGTCTTTCCGAGCCCTTGTCTGACATGAATACTAAATGAATATTTTTAATTTCGCTTCTTTTTATAAACCAATATTAAATTTTAATCCCTGCTAACCAGACATTATTAAAGTTCATGTTTCAAACTGTCATGTTAGTTAATTAGGTAGAAAATTCAAAAATTAGCTTTACAAATGCAGCGAAACGAAACTGTTTTTATTTGTTCGGTACTTGTCACTTTGATGTTCTTTATAAGGATTGTGTCTGAATTGTCTTTTTTTACTAATTAAACAGAAACAGGCAGCAACATTGCTAACACCATTCAAACATAATATAAATATTTAATATATGAAAAGAAATTATGTGACAGACATAATTTTTTTAAAAATTTATCGATTTTTTTTATGTTTCTTTCAGCTGTTCCGGCAAATCGACTAGTAGAATCTAATATTTAGAATTATCTGCCCCTGTCTCCTGTTTGTTTTGATGTTTTAATTATTTATAGATTGGTTCAGTATTAGTTATGGAATAAAATTACAAGACCGGATCAAAACACACGTTAACAAAGGTATTATTTTATTGCAATTTTATACTTACAAGTTTGATACACACATACTAAATGGTTATACCTTTAACCACGTGTTTTAGCTAAATCAGCCTTTTGGCGTTCCTAATTTTTAACAAAAAAATATATTGCGAATTGTACATATAAAGTTAGTCCAGAATTGAAGAAGACATATCATGTAAGATGGGGGTGTTTCGCCAGCCATTAGACTACTTTGCCGTTGAATTTAATCACCCCTTGTTATCTGTTTAAGATAGTTTACATATAAAATAGAAATTTGTTAATTCCGCTGATAAGCATTTTTATTTTTTTTCGCTTAAAAAATGAATTGTCCTTTGTGTGTGAGTGTGATACATCAGAATGAAATTTGGTAGCTTTAATTAAAACGCGCCTCGCTGAATAAAAAATAAAACATTTTGAAAAAGGGTCCATAAAGAAGTGTCAGGGTGGTTTTTAAGAGAAAGCTACCAGCTTGAAATGTTTTAAATAAATCTTCGTTTTTTCAAAATGTTTTGTAAAATTGTATCTTTGTTTATGAAGATCGTCTTTTGTTTATGTTTAAACAATGCGATGGATTGTGGTGGGGATGTCTTATCAAATTTATTACTTAACTAAACAATTAGACACAGATGTTCTGTAAGAAGTTCTCCATTACGTGAAATAGTAACCGACACTGTTTGGAACCAATCTAAACTAGACCTTCAATTGTTCGCGAAACCACTTAGATATTTCATCACAAAATACACAAGAGCCCCCGGGGTAGTTTATCTTCATTTTGAAACCGTGAAATATACAACTGTGTGCGATTACACTTCAACTTTTCAACATTTCATTTGGCACGGTATCTGTTTAAAATACCGTAAATGTACCGTTATAAGCTATTTACTTTTATACACATATAGACAATAGTAACCATTGTGTACATTTCAAAATACAGGTTTTGAAAATCGGTTAAGAAAAATCAAAATCTACTTTTTGTTAAATGATTTCATTCGTGATTTTCAAAATCCATGCAATGGCCAACACTTAGCCGTTTTAAACAGTTAACAACGAGGTGTAAAATAGAAATAAACTTTTTATTATCTCGGGAGATATATTCTGCTTATGAGATTGTCGAAATCGAGGGGGAAAATCACTATTTTTTATGATTTCATTAATGAATTCAAAAAATCAGTATAAGACAGTTTATTCTGATGTCGGGGTTGATGACATAAATTTATATTGTCTTGGGAGGTGTTCTCAATTTGACTTCGATTTATCTTCACGTTTTTATACTTTTCGTATAAAAAAGAGAGTCTATACATTTTGTTTTTATTTTTAGTTGTTGATTGACGTAAATTTACATAAGATCTATTTGGGAGTTTGATTTTTGTAACCTTTATTTATTTGTCTATTTGCAGACTTGTGAGTTAGAACGGTAGACGGCGATCTTCTTGTAGAAAAATCAACAAAGATTGATGTCTAATCACCGTTTGTCGACAAGTTGAAAAACAAAACAACAAGTGAAGGCGACAGAAGTGAGCCGTAAGGTGGACACAAATCGTGAAGGAATACAAATGTTCAACTCTACCTGCTTCTTCGAGATTCTTAGACACGAAAACCCACTCAGTGTGTGCTCCTCGGTCACGATGGCGTCATGACAGACTGTGGAATTTGCATAATTCAACGTTTTAGCTTAATGGTGGCCATTAGAGGTATTGTTTTATCACGCACGCGAACACCTCGCGCTAATGTAGACTTAAAGAATTAAGAGAGAAAAGAAGCGCGTGCAGTTAGCGTCTTCATCATGGGGTGTGACAAACCAGACATTTTTTCTTACCTCCAGTGCTAAAGATTTAAATTTTTAAAGTGACACGCCATATTAGTGAAATTGTTGAGAATGTTTTAAGGCATTAGACAGTGCTTTGGTTGTTCGTGAAACACGAAACTCGCCGACGATAATTTGAATAAATAAATAAATAAATGAATGCATAAATAAACTGTTTTGATAACAATACTGAATATATTGGTGCAATTACAGAATTATTATTATTATTATATTATATATCTAATGTTTGTTTATTATTTGTAAATATAAATACGTATACAATGTTGTGCTATAAACAGAGAGATATAATCTGTTAGAACGGACACTTTTTGCCAACCAAAGACTGTTAATTGGTTTTGACATAAACATTTTAATATGAATGTGTTTGTGTGAAAAGCCTCTAAGAGAAATCCATTCATGTTTAATGTTTTGGAAATCTTACGAAAAGTAGAATTAAAATATTTAAAATTCATGTGTTCTTTTTTTATTATTTTATTTTACATTGTACTTTATAGAAAAGTGGGTATTATTATTTTATTATACGTTATAGAAAAGTGCATTATATGTTATAGGAAAGTGGGTATGCTTATTATATTATAACTTATAGAATAGTGAGCGGGGTTATTACATTATACCTTATAGAAAGGTGGGAATAATTATTGGGTATGGTTATTACATTATATGTTATAGAAAAGTGGGTATGGTTGATACATTATAGAAAAGTGGGTATGATTATTACGTTATACGCTATGCGTATGGTTATTGCATTATACGTTATAGAAAAAAGTGGGTATGATAACTACATTTTACGTTATAGAAAAGTAGGTATGGTAACTACATTATACGTTATAGAAAAGTCCACTGCATATTCATTTATCTCGTTGCAGTACATAGAATTGCCACATTAATATAAACTCATTTACTAGAAAATGTATGTCAAAAAGACAGGAAAACAAGCATAACACTTTTCGTATTTAAGGCAATGTTATAGTAAATCTGTCTGCGATATCACCTCGGTGGAAGCGGACGTAAAATACAACAAACTACTACTAAATCTACAAGAGGCACAAATCCAGATTGACCATATACTCGCTGTTAGTATATAGCTAGTGAAATCAACCCAGACTCTTAAATATCGACCTTTTGACTCACTAAATGACTTTCTACAACACCTTTGACCAAGCAAATAGAACGTACCCGATTTACCCTTTGCTGATGTCCCACACGCCCAACACTTGGTCCAACTTCTTTACAAAAATTCACACACTCCACTAATTACTCATTGTACCGTATATCGACGGTATTTATCACTTTAATATACTCAACTAATGCAGCTAATCTTGTCGTTTACCTTAACACGTTTATAAAATACACAACATTCCCTCAGCATCCCCTTATCACCTTGGTTGACTGGAATTCTAGACCCATTAATTGGTTGATGATAATCGGATAAGATTTGGGCGACAGGTGAAATGTTTGCTCTAGCACGGTGGAGTAGGATTAGATGGTAGCCCAATGGCTCTTCATTAATTACCTACTTTCGTTCAAGTGGTTATTTGAGGGATTTTGTTATCAAGTATTGAACTGACATGTTTGACAGAGTTTGACAGTAACGTGCTAGGTGGCTACCATTTTGATAAAATGTCCAATATGATTACAAATCCCATTTCCTGATTACATTGCAGTCAACATCCGGAGTATTAATGTAAATGTATATATCAGTTGATGGTGGGTGGGAATATCGTTTTATTTTCTAAATTTAGCGACTCTACAAAATAAAATCAGTATTTAGTCATAACGTTATGTTCTAAATAATCGGTGGGCTAATACATCAGCAGTATAACTTCTTGCTTCATGAGTAAGGTTTGGATGCCAATTGACCCGAGGGAGTTAGAGAGAAAAGGGATTTAACCTCGACTAGATACAAACTAGGTCATTTCGGGACTGACATATGGTTCAAATTTATTCAATTATTCGGTTGGGCGTAAGAGTCTTTAGCAGTGGGAGGAAACCGGAGGACCCGAAGAAAACCCACGAGGTTGGGCAGGCGACCATATTCCCTGTCACGTACATGCGGGAAATCAACACCATGCCAGACTGTCTGATCCAACGCGCATGCGTTAACTATTCTCTCCACGACTTACTAGACAATTTAAATCTACATTGATGTCGTTATCAATATTTGATATCCAATATTTAAGACAAAAGGAAAAATTTAAAATTGGCACACGAATTGCGTGTCAGAATGCTTTTTAGCGCCATTTATGATGAAGTGACTCGATGAACGAGGCTAAACATATCCCACAGGAGAATACTACCAATGTAGACTGGAATAACCAGACACCAAAGACGGCCATTCAATTGGACTCTTCGCGTATTTCGACGAACATAACTGATTAGAAATTACAGTACAAACAGAAACGATTGAATTAATGTAAATCAGTTTATATACATTCATATTACATTATTATATGCGTTGTGACCCATTTGTGTCCATTTCTAGGTGCCAGAGAATAGAGATTTAGCTCCTTTAATGTGGGTACTTATCTTTATGCTCCAAATCGTCGCCTTAATTAGCTGTAAGTAGTGAAGGGTGTTGTGTGTATTGCAGAATATTTTTTACAGTTTGTAGAACCTCTGATACCACATCGCTTCCGATTTATCGAAAAAATGTACACATCTATGAATTTCGTGTTTATACACCTTAGAATATTTCCAAAATCTAATACAATAACATGCATATATATAAGAAAAACAAATAAAAACCTGTTTTAAAATGATTATAGGTATATTTAAATAAATCTAGAAGCATTGTCTAAAACTTTAAGTTAATTGATATTACAGATGGAAAAAGTTTACGACTATTAAAAACACATCCACTTTACCCAAAAAGATAAAGGCCAGTTATGGACACTGTCTGAACTATTACCATTATGATAATGATGCCAATTTAAACCACGGTGTTTTACGACATATTTCTGGAAAATGCCCCAACAATTGATGGTTACAGAAAATGCCCCAAAAATTGATGGTTACAGGTCCCAAGAAAAATCACCTGACAAAATCATGTAGGATCTTACCACGGAATAAACGTTTAAAAGAAATATAGATTCCCCTTTATACACGAAAGAAAACGATTTTTAGTTCAGACTGGTATAAATGATGCCGGAATAAAAATCTTTTACTCACGACAGTAAAGTAAAAAAGCTGGCAGATAATAATAACAGTATTGTTAGTGAATAAAAAACAAAACACTGAAAAACAATCAATCTTAATAATTCTCTCCGTCTTTAAAAACATCCATCATCCGTAAAACTGAAAAGGACACGAAATATTCTGTTTTACCTAGGCCAGCAATAAAGGATTGTATTGTTCCATAATCGCTGAGTTTATTGTCTTTTAGCAATGAAGACAAAAGATTATTATATTTTCTCCAGAGAGATTAAGGAATAAATCAGGATGTAACTGTAAAATACACGTGTAAAGATATTAATTGACATGAATCTGTCATTGATTTTGTGTACACGATATGGAATAAATGTCGATGTTAACAGATTAATTTCTCAAAGCAAATCAAGACTTCAATTGGATATCTCAACCTTTGTTTAGAAATAGCACAATCTGAATTGTTAGCTGTCTGAACTTCTGTTGTTCTGAATATAATACGTAGTTTGAAATATTCACACAATTTGAATATCAAGTAAACCTAAATTAAAAGTGAATTCTAAAAATAACAATTTGCATACGTTATTAAATCTTTGAAAATACATAGTATATTAATATAAGCAATTATCAAAGTAAAAACCAAATGATCCGTAAATATTTCAATAATCAAATAATATACCCTTTTTTACTTTTTAAAATAACACAAAACAGACCGCATAAATGAAAATGGCTATATAATTATTATTACTTTTATCAACTCAAAGCGATGAAAATGGCGGATAAAATCAACAGAAATTAATGGGCATAACTTTAGACAGAAATGATCGATTCAACGACTCAAATGACAGAAGACTTTCTGTGTTAATATGAGTATTTGCCATGGACTTTTATGGAGTTTGAATTAAAATTACCAATACGCACAAACTTTCAACCTCGAAAAGTAGACATACACTTGAGGAAATATGAATCGTGGCTGACTGTTTTTATGACAAGAAACAACTATCGATATGGGTGGCTTCATCTCAAATCACGATGTTCACACAAATTATAGAATTAGTTCAAAACTTGTTTTACAATTCAATAAAAAGATTGGGTTTGATGTGATTTACAGTAGCTCCATCTAGCGATGAGGTATGGGCGGTAAAATAAACCGTCCTTTGATCTTCAGCTCTTCATTTATCCTCGAGTGTTTTCAATATTTGGAGAAGGCATCAGAAATTCACCCCGGGTCGCAAGAAGGAGGGCCTCGGTGTCGTCTGTTTTAATCTTCAATTGTTGTTTGGTTGACTGGTTAGCAGACGTGAACTGAGAAGAATTTCCCGCGGTTCAAGAGGGGGAATTGAAGAGTGTTAGACCTGCTAGAAATGCCTCTTATAATAATCATTGAAGTTTGGAGATGTTTTGCTACACTTCAGGGAACTTATTTTTGTTCTTGAATTAGCCAAAGCGGACACTTTTTTTGCAATTGACACACGATGGAAATAAAGAAACAAAGGAGATAATTTGTCGAAAATCCATTGGTTAAGTTTGAAAAGTTAATGATATAAATATGAATTGTTATCTTTGTCCACCTATTATTCAATGAAGGAATTTAAAGAGCGCATCACCAGAATATCTAATGCATGATTAATTAAAGACGAATGTATCTAAGCAGTTTGTATGATTAAAAGGAAACAGAAGAAAAGCGAATCAAGTAGGGTGAAACCTCGAAAAGTTTTCAGTTTACTTCACATTGTTCGTCGTTTGTTTGTAGAGAATTAAAATTGTTTTGACTTGTCCTTTACACGTCTTTGATGTTGAGGTTTCGTTCTATCGCTCCTTTTAACTCGTGTCCGCATTCCGTCATTTTTTAACTGACAAGTGCGTGCTCACCACAATATGGCCGCAGTCTGCAACATTTCACACCCCTAGTAAACACACATACATCACTGGAACTAGTCAATCACACCAGTAAATTGAGTAAATCATTTGGGTGAAATGTGTTGAATGTTATTGCCCATATCAACAATGATAAACTACAGCAACTATAAGCATTCTAAGCATAATCTTTTAACTTAAAGAGGATCATTTGTCTTTACAAAATCCAAATGAAATGCAGGAATACATTCCATTAGCAGCAGTGCATTAAAGGTAATTATGTTCTATGGAGAAATATATTTGGGTCAGATATGCGCCCCTATATGGAAGTATAATAGGTGTAATGACAAGGAAGAATCTATTTATAGACTCAAATTAACTAATAGATCACAATAAATTAAACAAACTCGTTATTACAGAACGACAGTGATTGATCCTGGCGTTCATAATATCTTAGCTGGTTGTCTTTCCCTGAAGTATATCTAAAGAAATAATGCTTTTTGAAAAAGATATGTTTTCCTGGTATTTTGGATATGTTTCCAATTGATGGTTATATATTTTGGATCACATCTTTCGGGGAAATATATTATCCCGGCAAATAAACAATTTAAAGAAAATCTTTCAAATACATTTTCCTGATATTTAAAATATAAATCTTTTATGCATAAATTTCTGTAAATGCAATGCTAATACTATGTTTACACTGGACTATTAACCACTTTAAAATTTGAAATAAAATCATAATAAATATTTATAAAATTGAAAGAGAATTTCTTATATTAAAGATTTGAATTCATAAAAATAGATAACTCCCAAATGAATTAAGAGTTATCATTATATCAATATAGCCCATTTACTGACGCATTAAGATTTACGATTATGGCTACTAAAGAGTTAATTGTCATCTTCGCATATCATAAACATTATTTCATAGCTTAATTATACTGTTTATAGTAATAACAATATTCCTAATAAATTTATTTACTTCATTTGTTTAGAATTTATTGATTATAGCGATAACAATATAATACTACTGATAAAAGGGATAAATTTTCACTGTGATTGCGTCGCAGCTTTTTTCAATCCGGGGCTGCGGGGTTTTTGTTTGCTTTGTAAAATGCAAATAATTCATATTTCTCACAGAAACGAAATCTAGAAACGTGACCTAAACATCATAAAAGAACAGCTAAAATAAACTATTTTCTCTCGTGCAAATCCACACGTGCACAATGGCCGTGCATGAACGTATGCACTCACTGTACACAATAGCAGTTAAAGGCATTTGGTGTGCCTGGTGTGACCAAGGTTTCAGAAAGAAATGATACGTTTTGACAGGCTAATAATTCATTTACACGTGCTTTTTCGACAACTGATGGCTTATATACAATAAATCTAGACTCGACAGATTAAAACTTCAAAAGAGTGTTTGTAGTTTGCAAGGTGTTACAAGGTAGCCGAGACACAAATTCGAAAATGTTCCTGTCAATGGCAATACGCTTATAAACCCCAAACAACTGTTTTACAAATGAAACGCTCTTAGCGATCATATTGAAAGTCGACATTTCAAAATATAAATTCTTGATAGTCAAGTATGCTTAGTCCTCTGTTCTAAAGTTGAATAATGAAACTGGGGGAGGGGGTGACTATTTTCGTTATATTTAATTCTATAGTTATTCAATAACTAAACATCAATTAATTTCTATTCGAGTGGTTTATGATGAATATAGTTTTAACTATATACAGTATTTTAAACTATTATAGTTTAACAAGCACATAATTCGATTCCTTCTGTGGCAATATTTTTTGTTTTTACTTTTAGCAAAATAATTCTCTCATTTAAAGGTACAATTTCATATTTTTAAGTTATATTTTTAAAATTTATTAAAATAAAGCCTTAAAATAGATGGTATCTATAAACAGTCCTACCTTGTTAAAGAATAGTCCTATGAATCCTATAATTCACTATTGCCAGTTGAGAAATTGGCAAAAATATCATTTTCAACTTCAAATTCAAACGTTTGAAGATAGCTATTCCATAGGGGGAATAGGAAAACCAGGGAGGTAATTGTGTTATTATTTCCTGTGTCAATGATTTTTAAGTGTGGGAATAATGCCTATGATCGGATAATAGTGAGTTGATAACCTATTGCGCAAAAGACATAGAAATAATTATGTTTTGACTTTCTTAGAAAATATGAAATTCACGCTTTAAAAAAAACCAAAAAAAACCAACAAACAAATTGATGGCCCTTTTTATTCATCCTAATCTGTGCTATTGCACGAATTATCTAAACATCTATGTTCGCCATCTTTGTTGACGTTTTGCTCATTTATATATATCGTTTGTTATCTCCCATACACCAATAGCTATATGTACAAGTGGTAGGTGTTGTTCACGAAACAGAGTATGATACAACTCATAATGTCCTGTGGTACGATATTTTGATTTCCTAGCCCCCCACCCTCTTCTTACGAGAAAATAAATGAAATGAAATTTGGGTTTAACGCCCTACTTTTCCGACGAAAAATAACCACAGCGGTTACTTAACTTATATTTGCTGTTATTAGCAAAAGTTGACCTTTTCAGTTTTTATTTTTATTATACAATAGATTAGTACACCATATGTAAATATTAAACATTTTCTATGTATCCCTTTATTAGGGGAATATTTTAAAATACATTAATCACTGTGACATTTGCTAGCAATACGTTATAAATAACAATGCCAATGAATAGAGATTTAGTTAACAAAATATCAATAAGGTTTGGTATGGAATTTCTGGAAATTTGATACTAAAAAAACCTCATATTTTTTGAGGGAGTGTATTAATATATTTATATATTTTATTGGAGAATTGATATTCATTATTCATGTTAATACAATTGCAACATGTGTAGTTGTCATATATAGTTTGATTGTGTTAAATGTGCTATAGAATATGCGTGTAGTATTTTATTACCCGAATGTTACCCACCGTGTTTACATTCATCGTTAACTCCTAGACTTGGCCTGATACAAAATCAATCTAAGCCGAACCCATATGTATACAAACATCAGTGCCGTATTTATTTTTCAAATATAGCTTCAATTCCAGTTTCATTGATTAGCTCATATGTATTGTAAATGTGGTGTCAAACCATGAAATGATAAATGTAAATAGCTTAAATAATATTCGATTTTAATACACCACTTATATGATGTATCATTGTATGGTTGGAGGTTTATAATCGTTACTAATTATTATTTTATAAATCGATGCCGTTTCGATAGAATGGCACATTGGTGAAAATAAATACAAAATATATAGAAGCCACAGGTTAAATAAGTTGCAAAATGTTTCGATAATTAAAAACAAAAAAAATCAGAATAAAATGTAATCATATAGTCATGTTTTAATATCATTAGTAACGTTTATTCAAATAAGCCTATTTGCTGAAAACCCCAAAAACCCTTGTTCAAGAGAAAGTTTGAAAATACAAATATCTTTTTGTTGGGATAGTGTACACACAACAATACCTTCAGTGGACCAGAAAATGGCTTGCTTAAGATATACCCTTTATGAGATCGATAAATAACAGTGACGAATTGCTGTGAAGTTTACTAAGTTATTAATCCATAACTTGCTTTCTAATATTTAGACGCGATTTAAAAGACTTCGTGGAGTGTCATCAAATAATAGATAGAGTGTCTGGAAAACCGTGAATAGCAGATTACCCACAATACTACTTTCCGTTGATGTTGACTGTTGTTAGCCTCGTTTCCTGTCGTGAATAGAAATAACGACATCGAGTGAACAATGGATGAGTTATTCCGTTGAAGATTATTAAGATTCAAGGCATGTTAGCCCCGGTTAATAATGCTTCATAAACCTGTCACACTCCATTCTCACCTTTTTAAAAATATTACATTAGAAAATTTATCATCGGGGTGTACGAAGAAAGAAGATATGAGCTTACATACATTACAATTTATGACATTTTACATCTGTCCACAGACTAATGTCTTTTTCTTGATTTATTTGTCACTTAATTGGTAAAATTATTAATCAACGTGATATTTACCACCTATTTGATCTTGGTAATACTTTCTGTATTATAATTCTTTGTTTACACGAATCTACGAACAATGGCGGTGTCGGTAAATGTATCATTATAACGCTAAATTAACCTTTCGGTATTTTTGATGCGCATCTAGTTATTAAAGGCTATGAGTAATGGACGGGAAAGAAACAAACAAGCTTCTTCGTCTTGTCAACACAATATGTTGGTATTTTGGGAATATTGCTTAATTAAGTTCACAAGCTACGCGTTAATTCATTAATTTTCTTGGTTTTTTTTGTTGTAAAATGGCGTTGTTTCACTTTTCAAGGTATTAAAATTTTATTGGAAAAATTGCAAAGAACATCTCTTCTTTTTCAAAAAGAAAAAAAAAACTGACAACGCTTGAATTTCAAGCTGATTAAAATCATGGTAAGAGTGAGTGCAATCGAGTGGAATTAATTATCGAAGGTTTAACACGTAAATTTACACAGATAAAATTATATTTAATATTTTATGCCGAAAACTTGACTCTGGAAACACCAAAAAAATCTTTTCATGCATGCCTGATGATATTGGGTGATCATGTCACGCGCATATCATCACGTGATAATCGGCACCTCGTTCTTTATATCCGAGATGAAAACATTCCTAATTAACTAAACCTTGACTACATATAATCAATTTATAAAATATAAATGTATTTTTATTCTTTAGTTCAACTTTAACACGAGAGTAAAACATTGACTTGAGCAGCATTTATCAATTGATTTTTAGCATGCGTAATTAGATATATTCATCTTAAATCCCCTGGGAGATAATTCATTTGTATCTTCCAAATATCAAAAGGAAAAGAAGCAAATTTGACCCTAATTACTGCAAGATTTACAAATTACATTTTTAAATAGAAATCTGCCTGCTGACAATGCCATCAGTAGACAGGACACATAGCACTATACAGAAGACTAAAATGAATGCAAGAACAAAAATATTTTAAAAACAAACCCAAAAGAACACGGTAAGCAAACATAATCATTCCACAGTTTTCCGTTATTATACAGACGGAAGGGTAATTACACTGCATAACCATACGCGTTATGGGTTTTACTTCGATGGACAACTTTGTACATCCAATTAAAGTAACGAACGAAGATCATATTATGCATTAAGTATATTCCGATTTATATTTACATACTAGTTATTTTCTTCCAACATGGCGGATCGCTTACTTTCATAGAAATACGAGGGCTGGCTGAAAAGTTCTAAGCCTATCTGTGGAAATGGTTTCCATTTATTTTTTTAACATAGTCGCTTTTGAGGTGTACAAACGTTTGCAAGGCCTGGGTGCCTGTCAGGAAGAAATTTTCTTCAGCCACCCTAAAAAAAGTCGATTGCAGCTGACATGACGTCATCACTTCTAGGAAAATGACGACCGACTAGTTCCTTTTTAATTTTTGTAAACAGGTCTCATCCATGGTTACAAATCTGGCCAAAACTTTGTCATGATCTGCTTCCAAACGGCGCAGATTAACAGGAATCTGACATGTTTCTAATCCGCAGTCAAGAGCTTTGGCACTCATCTTGCAGAAACTTTTGTCATCTCTAACTCGTTGGCGATAATGTGCTCAACCCTCTCATGGGAGATGTCCACAACACTGGCAAGATGTCGAGTGGTCAATCATCGATCAGCCATCACCCGGGTAATATTTTCTCGAATGGTTGCTATTGATGGCCTTCCAGGACGCGGGTCATCGTCAAGGCTCGCTCGGCCACGCTTAAATTCCACAGCCCACTTTTTTTTTACTGTGGAATAGCAAGGGGCACGTTCCTCTAAAGTGGACAAAAAGTCGGCATGTATCTGTGTTGGTGTTAGTCCTTCCAGTTGCAGCTACTTGATGACTGCCCTATAGCCAGTTTTGTCCATTTCTGGTGATTTCAATGGGTAGGTTCACAAGATGGTCTGATACGAAGACAATAATAACACTACGTTGTAGTTCGTACGTCTGTGATTCATTTAAAGATTGTATTTGTTGGTGGCAAAAGTTTGCTTCAACCTTATATTATCTAATTGATCTATCCCTTTCAGTCTTAGAACGTTTCCGCCAGCCCTCGTATATGCTTTAGGCATGACCTAATGCAAATATACAAGAGGCGGTTACTCTAATGTCTCTGCCCGCTTAAATCGTAGGTTAGTTTGGTAAAGTATGGACCTAGGCTCTACACGTAAGTGAGAATCAAAACAGATTGTAATTTCCCCCGTAAATACCTTTGATAGTTTAGTGATTCTAATCACATAACTGTGATGGAATCTATTTGCACAATACATAATAAAGATTGCCCTAGTTTAAAGATACATTCCCGCGTACAAACTTGTTAGACGCAATGTCTGTCAACTTAGCTTCATTGTGGGAGGGTCCATTTTTCAGAATGTATTTATCATTACTTACTGTACAGTTAGCATACATATTGAGGCCTAAGTAAATTCTTAGTTATTTCTGTCAACTTCTTTTTCCGCCGTTTATTTGCAGGGTCTTTTGTACATTGACACCCCTCAGTGTTCCCAAAACCGCCTAACCATTTGATCAAGAAATAACCACCGCTTCCTCACTTAAGCTGGCACATAATAAGTTGGCAGATAACAGTCGGGTTGCCAGTTAGTGACACCCTGACAATTTTGCCCAGTGCTTGCCCCATGGGCGTTTTTCAGGTAATCCAGTATTTTTCTAGTAAGATTAGGTGTCTATACTTTCCATATATACCAAATTTGACATACTTTTATTGGAAAGAACCACGAGATAAATACTTTTCTGGGAAAGTATCCTCAACTCGGGGAAACCCGGCTGGCCACATCTGATGGGAATGCATATTAAAATTGTTATATTTGTACCACAACGTTTGATATATGATTTAAAAAGTTATAATTACTTAGACATTATACGGGGTTAGAAGAAAAATGAATATCATTGAAAATTAAGTCAAATTACTTTATTCTGGGTGAAGTTATAAATAACTACTTTTATCGGGATTCAGACAGACGATGCAATCACATTTATATTACTTTTAATCCAAATAACCCATTATATATTTTAACCTATTTTTTCCTGAATTATTGTTAACTTTTACCATTTTAGCGTTCGTATGAATGTATCCGGATTATCGCCCTTTTAACGTTCTAATTTATGACGTAAATTTATTGGCCCGCCAAGAAACGCCAATCAGCAGACGAACTCCGTCAAGACCAACGCATCATTTCGATTGCGCCTTTCTTGTATTCTGCGCTGGGATATTTTTTTCTGTTTTAATGTTAGTACAGGGCGGCAATGGATTCTTGCAGCTTGTCCCAGAATTCATTCACTTGATTTCATATTTGTTGTTTATTTCTGGCAATGTGTGTATATTAAAAAACCTTATATGGATATACTACTTCTGAATTTATTAACATGCTACGTTTCGATACACATACAGATATCGTTATCCAGCAAATAATGATATATAACAAAAATGTGGTGCAATATATAGTTAACAATTGGAAACCATAAATAAATTCAGAAGTAGTATAACCATATAAGTGTTTTTAATTTGTAAAATCTACCTCTATATATGTCTTATAAGGATAATGTCTGTATAGTTTGTCTTGTCTGCAGGTTTGTCTTATTGGGATAATTTTTGCGTGTAGTGCCGTCCTCCTGCACTTACTATTGACGTAATTATGTTTGCCATAAAAGGGTGTTTGTCAACCTTGGTAAATATGAATGATTTTAGTTGCTACCATTGTAATTCATTTAATTATTCTGTATTTGAAATGAAA
The DNA here is from genome assembly GCF_932274485.2 of Patella vulgata. NCBI lineage: Eukaryota > Metazoa > Mollusca > Gastropoda > Patellidae > Patella > Patella vulgata. The sequence continues at coordinate 69,329,823 of NC_065881.2, forward strand.
CGAACATGCTAATTTTACCTATTTTATATACGGATTAAACACAATTACTCATAACACTACCTTAATTTCTGTGTCTTGGTCATGATTTACTGCGACTGTTATTTACAATACATTGGCAACATCTTGTGACATTAGATCCTTCTTAAAATCAAATTATTGAATATTAATTACAATTGTATTGAAAGGTAAAGGGTTGTTTGACTTAATGTGTTTTGAAGAGTAATTACTGACTAGAGAAGACATTCAAAACCATTGAATTATTCGATGTTGAATGCAACCTTCAGTCAATAAGTCACATTAAAATCGACATAAAATTAGCAACAACAACATCCAAAATAGAAAGTAACCGTTCCACCATATTGCTTCTGATTGATGTTAATATGGCTCATTTACAATATAAACTGAATGAGAATAAGAAAATATAGATTTTGTAATTATCGGTAAAGTATTAAAGAAGCTCGTAAATTAACTCCCTTTGATTCTTGTTGTATCAGAAAATGACACCACAAAGACAACATAGAGCATAGTTAGTATACATATGTTAAAGACCAAGAACAAAATAAATTAAATGTTGCAGGTGTCGCTATTTTATGATTTCAATAACAAATCAATTTCTTTGTATATAACCAACTTTCCAGATTGTCATATTTTGTATTCGTAATAAAATATGGGATATGTACAGGGACTAGGGTGACTATAGTTTTCCTATACACAAGATTAGATATTAATGTACATATAATTGCTTATGTTTACAGCCATTTTGTAGGCTGGTTGTTTACCCACTTTGGACTTAAACTGCCGATAATTTGATTCTTGCTTATACGAAAATGTATGTACTTGCTTGATTCCTTTATACTGTCGTTTTATCTGCCGTTGTTTTTTTTTCTTGGAGTAACAAATGATACCCACGCAAAGACTGAATATTATTAGATTGTCTTAACATATGTAATTAGGGAAATATCAACTCTTTGTCTTATATCACGATCATATAAGCCAAGAAACGCATTTAATATGAGTGATTGAATTAATATTAAACACACAAATACAACAACAAAATGTCCCCAATATCAATTATCGCTTTCTATGTAAATCCACATTTTTATTATATTATATACTTATGCTATTATTTGGCCACATTCTGATAATTAGTTTAAATTAACTTTTAGTTGTATCTTGCATGACTACTAATATTGACCCGAGTAAACTAAGTATATTATGCCCTTTGATGTCCAGAAGCACACAATACCAAAACAGCAACGAAGTATTCTCAAATTTGTACCTGAAACACGAAGCACAACACGAAAGGTTGCCCGTATACCTCCAGGCCTGACGTTAAACAAAAAGTTTGCCACTTTGTAAATAATTAAATAATCGTTAATAGGCTGCACGCGCATCGGTGGCTCACGAGCGCGTGATTGGACTTGTAGTACAAAGAAAAAACTAGATATATTTCGTGATAACTACCTCTTTTGGCTAGAAAACATCGTGATGGTTGTACAAGTATGGAAGAAGCCTTAAAAGTTTTATAAATTTGACTAATTTGGTTGGATTTATCAGCGATTTATTTGACGTTATTAGCCGTAAATTTCCCTGGGGTCGACACAGTTATTAATTATTTACCGGTATCAAGCGAAGGGTGTTCAAGCTGACCCGCTCATTTCGTTTCAATCAGATTTACCGGTCCTAATTTTGTAGTAGCACACCTTTACGTCTTCAATCACGTCTAAATGCACTTATTATCACTGATAATCTGCACGTCGTATATAAAACTTGATAAAAAACATTGTTATTAGATATAGATGTGAGCACGCCATGTCTTTTTGTTTTTCCCAGTTATCAGATCAAACGGTAGAAAACTGGTTCCCAGTCTATAGATATCGGTTTTTGACTGGACTGAAAAAGCAAAATTCAAATCTTATTTTGATAGTGATAGATTAAAATGAAAGGAAATGGGATTTAACGTCCTACTTTTCAGCACCGATATGCCTAATGAAGACGGGCATACGCCATACAGTGTCCTATGAAAGCAAATTTACCAAGACAGCGGCGCTACGGCCTACTTTCATTCCGAATTGCAACTGTCAAGGGTTCTTTTACGTGCACGCCAATATGACCACGAGACCTCGTTTTTCGTACCATCCGAACGACTAGACTGTCCCTTGCCAGGCCCTCCATCCTGCACCACTGACAAGGGGAAACCACGCCCGAAAATCTCGAGGAACTTTATCGGCCAGCACCGAGAGCGAACCCGAGACCCCCCGGTCAGTGAGCCAGCTTCTACTCACTGAACCACTGCGGCATTCGAGAAGCATATTGCTTGTAGCGTGATTGATGTGCAATAGATATGATTAATTATATACCTATATTACAGAATATGATTATATCCATTACGTGATACAAATCATAGCAGTTAACCAATATTCATAATCATCTATCTGGTAATATCAGCCACAAATGTTTCACTCGAGATTTCATTAAGTTTGCGGCTTGTGGAAAGAGACTATATTCTCGATTAGACTTGAAATCAACGAACGGCATATTTTTCGGCAAATCTTACTGCTGCGTAATAAAGTTTAAAAAACGAAGTAGAGTATGGCTATTCCTTAGAATATGTTCACAACTCATGTCAACCGTTTTGCATGTGTAGTGAATAAGGAATAGAGTTCAGATAAGCTTAAGATCTAATCAGAAATTCTGAAATGATATCATGTTTTTCAGAATAAATAAGCATACTATGTCCCATGCATGCCTGTCGCCATTGTGATTAAAAATGATAATGTTCTTCTGTTGAACAACCATAATAATTTCACAGTACACTGTATTTTGTCAAATCTTCAAACGCTCATAACTTAGCTCAGAATAAAGTAATTTGACTGAAATTTTCAATATACATGTATATCTAAATCTTACATAATGCATCTTTAATATTTTAAACTGCGAATAATTTTGTTGGGCAATCGAGCTATATCAGACCCTCCATGTCGAACGTTTACAACATTTTTACCAATTAAATTAACTCTAGGGTCCAACCTTATACTAATCCAAAACTTAATATACTACCACGCATGTGATGTTAGGATTATTGCGACAACATTAAATCCTTTGAAAAATTGCAGGATTTTCTAAAAAAGACGACACGTCGGAAGTGTTGGGAAGTAATGGATTTTGGGATACCCCCGAGTGAGTGGACATTAAAGCTAATCTAAGAACAAGACTAATAACATGACATTTCGTAGACGTGACGATTTAGGTCTAAATTGACAAATGACCAGATACACTTATGATTAGTATCGATGGCAACACATAACTTGCTAAATCGCTATTTTCTGTAATCTGGTCATTTATACTAGAGTTCAAATTCCTTTCATCCCACACCATTTTCCTTCCAAGTCGATGGCGATATCCGGTTCGACGGCCATTTAGCAGAACACAGGGAAACGAGCAGACGATATCAGGAAGTCATAATCCCGCCAAAAGTTGCTAGCAAACGAACAGGGGTTATTTCTTTGTCAGTATGGTAATATTAGGCCTTACTCATTAAAAACTGATATAAGCCGATCGAGTCCGTGTTAGACAATATTCAATTATTACTGTTCTTGTCTTCCAAACACCAAAAACTCCGCTTAACATTAATTCCTGACACACACAAACTGATTTTTATTTGTTTTGACGTCTGCGATGGTGTCTTTGAGATGCGGAAAAAATGTCAGACTCGAGTGATATCGAAAAGAATATTGATAATGAAAATGGGGGAAGATAATTCAATGATCATCAAAAGATCTGGCGTTGTTAAAAGAAATACGGTTCTCAAGACATAGCTCTTGAGACATTCATATTAATGTAAATTTGATAATAGTGAAGAAACAAAATGGAACTCATTGATCAACGATTGAACTGGAAGCAAGCAATTGTTGCGGTTCATAAAATATTACTCTAGGAGACTTTAGGAGAACTGCTAAAGAAAAAAAAAACCAAAACAAAAAAACAAAACCCTCCAAAAACAGAAAAAAGGTATATATTATTGCACAACGCAATTAGATAAACATTTTACAAGTAAAACGAGTTAATGTCAGTACAGCGCCTGTCCGGATGTACAGACATTTCCATGAATCTAAAGGTTCCTTGTATTTCCATTTAGAACTAATGAACGACAAAATATTACACACAATTATAAAACAATCAAACAAAAACCAGATTGTGATCCGGAAATGACCCTAACGTTGGCGTATATACCCTATATCAATGTTTTAACCAATGAAAACAAGACCTAGAAAAGTCATTTACTTTACTGGAAGACAAAATGTTTATGATAGGACAGCTGAGGACTGGGTTATATATACATGTTTATACAACTTACTTAAAACTTTACAACATTATGACTTAATTTATTTCCTGTAGTGTATTTAAAAGTTATTTTTCAACAAAACATCTGTCTCAACAAATCATCACCCCGTATCATTAAAACAGGTCTACAAGTAAACTAGCTGCCTGTCATTTAAAACGGAAATAGAATTACTGTTAATGATTTATACAAGTTTCTAACAAACATTTAGAATATATCGTAAATTATCAGTATGTATTTTTAACAATGTGAGGCCACAGACTACTTTGAGACTCTTTATCCAGGATCTGGGCTAGTTCCAATAGTCAATATTGACCAAAATAGTTTGACGTAAAATACCTAAGAAACGTTACCTAAGACATGGTTTCCCCACAAAGTTTACCGAACACATTACGAATCTTATACTGTAATCAACACATCTCAGAAATCCGTTTAAGACCCCGCACCCTTCTACCATGCTGATTAGCCCTATGGTATTTACATGTATTAAAACTGATAATGGTGACCCGGTAAGGCTTAATCAACATGCTCTAAACTATCCTAATTGCAAGTTTTTCGTACGAAAATAAACTATATCGTATTTCTAAATCGTTGTCGGCATATTCAATTCGATGGACAGACATTGGTGATTTCTTGAGTGCACTTCCTTATTAATATAATCAGTATTAAGAAAATCAAAAGGTCGAAAATAATGCATATTTGAATTACAAAATTACAACAATATTTGTTAGCGACTTGTCTTCAGGAAATAAATTAGAAGTGGTATAGGATGTTATAAAACGTCATTTTTACTTCGTTCACGTCACTCATTACAACATCCATTTAAAATAGAATGGCTGTTCTATAGAATAGAATGGAATATTCTCAAACACTGTTTATAATTCAATAAACACCAATAGATTTGGATACCAATGAGAATCACTATATATATTACACTTTTAGTCTGATAGTGTTTATATTTAGGATTGGTTTATTCCCCATCAAACTTCCCGATGTTGGATTTTAAATGTTACATTCTACATTAAAGGAGATAAGCCTATTTGATTTAGGTCAAAACAATATTTAAATGAGCTAATTCGATTAGCCATTAAAATTGTTTTTCGAAAGACTAAACGGAAGTCAGGGTTTTTTTTTTAACTAATTGTACTATAATTTTAAGGGCTTCCGGTGTCGGCAGTGGAAAACAAAATCCATTAAATCCCAATCCTAGCTTTATCTATAGATACAATATTTCCAAGGAAGACAGAGTGTCACTGCACAACACATCAAATTATTAAATTAAATTAAACTAGCGATTTTATTTTTGAACCAAATCAAAGAGATCTGGACAATCTAAAAAATTAATATACATGTACATACGTAACAAAGATGTTTAAAGCTCCCCTAAGTGGCGTAAAGCATAACGCAGATAGTGATAATTAAATCATTTATTGAAACGAAGTAAAAAATTAACAATAAAATCTCTTTGAAAACTTGAGAAAATCGGTTGCGATTAATTAAAAATATTTTCTTTATTATTTGTGCTGTTCCACGACTGTGTTAATTGCTTTTGATATAAAAAAGGGCAAGCGGGACTAATTACTGTTCATGGTTGATTAAGAGTCGTTCTTCTTCGTCTTTCTTTCAATCTTATTTTTGGTCCATTTCTGTCTCTTGCTTAAATATTGTTAAATGACCATCCAACAAGAATTGAGCTTCTCGGATCACGAGTATTAGTTACTTGATAACACAAGTAGGGGCATTGTTCTTCCTGTCACTAGTTATCGCCCTTTTTAGAACTCTTTCTGGTTGTTAATTAGATCAAAGCGACAAGAGTATTGATGGCTTGGCATTATTGCACGGTATTCCTCACTCAATGTGTCCGTCAATCCCGGCTGTTTATTTTCTAAATTAGTTTTGTAAATCCCCGAGACTTTGCTACAAGTCGCGAGATGTGATAGCAGTCTAGTCCCCGACATATTACCTCGCACCTCACAAGAACATAATTTATTAAGAGATAACTTTAATTAAATTATTCGCCGGATTTAATACTTGTGTTGATTGTCAGTTAAGAGTCGGTCCTTCTTGCGGCAGGGTATTCGCAAATCAAACTAATCTCGCGAGACCTCTTATTCAATCAGTTTACTCAGTCACTGTCACGGTTATCAAGACCTACAAAATCACTATATGTTCAACTTAAAAGAAGTGGGGATCTAGTTTTCTTGCCACAGAAAAAAATATGTTGAAATAAAGTAGATTGTCTGTCATGTTAATTATATCATGGAATATAGAAGAATATAGACTTATTAACTTAAGTTTGATGAATATCTGTTGAAAAACGTGTATATCCTATAATCTTTTTATACATTTGAATGTCGTTATTTTGCTTTGTTGCTTCATGAATTATTTCTTTACACGCTTTAAAATGATCCCGGTACCGTCAACTTCATAACACCAAAAGAAAGACAGCTTTTATCGAACCGTTTGGGTGATCCGCGAAATGTTTTGTTTGAATAATTTTCAGATTCTTTTGACTGAAATATTGATAGAGTCTGGTTAATGCGGACTATCGTAACGCTCTTGAGGCAATTGATTGGCGACTTCTTATCAATTTGCCCGTGATATATCTCTCTCTAGCAGGCTGGCTATTCTTGTCAACCGCTAATGTACTTTGTTGTATAAAATGGCCTTTAATGACGAGCGAGATGAGTCGACCGATAAAGACAACACAAACGCTGATTGATGACTCCATTCGGAACCAAATCGTCCCCTGATAAAAACCAAGACAATAAACTCGACTTGTCCGCCATCATTTCTTATCTGTAAGAAGCCAGACGAGAATTACTCGCTCCCCATTTCCTGGTGAAAACATCCCCCCTTCTTCTCTTCATTAACGCTGGAACAAGAAACAAACTCGCCAGACACACTTTATTGAAAAACGGAGGAAATCGATGAAATTGACAACATTGTCGCTGGTAGCAGAAGATAAGAAAGATTTGCAGACGTGTAAAATTAACTTGTAGTACATGGCACGTCTTTTCTGTGATTAGTCTCTAACAATCCGTCTATATATCCTATCACTGTTTCCGGCGGGGACATTAAACATGCCATCTTTTCAGGCGATTGGAAGTGACTTGATTGGATTTCGTTCACCATGTTGTTTGTTTAAGCGGCAATTTGAAATCACAAGAAGTATGGCTGTCTGCTGATAGCAGCTATTAATTTAACTGAAGGAATTTAGCTTCAACGACTTTAACGTGATTTTCATCTTTGATACGTTTCTTTCATGTCTGAGTAAATTGACCATATTTGCCTGGTGTCCAACAATAACTATCAGCACATTAACCTCGTACCAGCCTGAACTCTTATTTTATAAGCCTTAATTCAATGCATAATCTATTTGGGGACTTTAGATTCAAAACAGATACTCCATGTATTGATTATATATTATTATAAGTTTAATATTTTATATCCGTAGCCAAAATAGACCAAACAGTTATAAGCGTTATATTGACCATCGAACTTTGATAAGCTAATGCGTTCGACTTTTTCAAATAGGGACAATATTGACCATCGAATTTTGATAACCTAATGTATTCGACGTTTTCAAATAGGAACAATATAATATGGCCCAATCAAAGAATTTTATTCTCAACCTATTCCTTTTCTTTGAGAATAAAGAAGTCATATAATTATTTAAGAAAATAGAAAAGTCCCATGAGAACGCACCGTAAAAAGATTTCCCGCCACGAGAGGTCAGTGGTAGGCTTCCGCCGCTTAAAGCAAATGGCCGATAAAAGCAGACCCTAGGATCTCGTCTCTTCCACCCAATGTCACAAAGTCAAGGAAAACAGAGTATCTCATTCTATTAACAGAATGTTACAAGGCAATTAGTTAAACAGCCTGTAAAAAGACGGGATTTTAAACAGCGACCCTTTTACGCCTTGCAGGATTCATGTTGTTTCACGTTATCGGCAGTTCTTCCCCGCAGATGGAACAGACAGTTGGTTTCGTCAGCACGTTTCCAATAAAAAGCCTTTCATTTATTACCAAAATCAAAGATATTAAACAAGCTTGATGTGTGTCTTGCTAGTCGGATTCGTAACGCGTGTCTTTTTGCTTGAAACATTGGACATATTGCGTGCGGTAGATTAGGAAGTTCAATAGTATTCAGATGGTGCATGAGTAGGCGTCCGCTCCTTGAATTAACGAAGACTAATGTTGGTATAAGCAGGATTTGTGTCTACGGCCGGCTAAACACGTGTTCCAAGAATCGGCATACACACACTGAAATCGGAAAATTAAAGAAAGGCATGAGATTCGTGATGTCAATGATTGTATGACAATAACAGAGAAAGTCTGCAGTTACGTTACGTTTGGAGAATTGTGGATAAAACTGATCAAGCCCGAGCCGAGTGAGTTAATCACGTCCTAGTAGTCTTTAGCGATTCCCAACTCGCTCACCAAGCGGCAATTTCATTAACTTTAATTACAGTAGGTCCAGAGAGAAGGCAACTTTGACAGATGTAAATGCCAGTGTCAGTAAGCGACAGAACCAACATTAGCTCACTTTGATTACAACACACAGACAATAGAGAAATGCGTATGATTAGAACAAAACATGGGGCCACCCCAGGTTCTGATTTTTAATACAACCAGTGACTCGGGTTACAATATTAGCTATTCATCTATAATAATATAGCATGGCCTTTGGTAGCCTTTTAGCAAGTCGGCTATCAGCCAAAAACGAGCGGTTGTAGTTATTCTAAACATCAATTGATAATAATGGTTTTTGATGGCAATTAAAGAAAATGACCGAAGGCACACGACCTCATATCGTAGACAGAAACACATATTGTATTAAGAGGAAGCTAGCAAAACACCGTGTATTGCTGTTCTCCTAAAACCCCCCAATTGGCCACCATTAAAATTTTAAATTACGTCTCGCTGTTCAGCTAATGTAGAAACTCGTTTCTATGTTTACAATAATTGCTACTATCAATTTCTACCGCTTACAACCTAGCAATTAGATTGCCGTTTTACTTCAGCTGATAGCTGCCTTTATTTAATAGCATCATGCGGCAGAAGCACAGGGTTTATTTAGTGGTTTCGTGATCCAACATAGTTTTAACGTTGCTAAAACACCATAAACAACAGACAAGATACATAAAATAATTTTATTCTATCAAACCACGAACAGAAAATAAAAACGTTTTTACAACAGTAGATAATTTGATTAAAAGACCCCATTACCAAAAAGGTTGAAAAGAAAACTGATAAAAGGCGAATTAAATGACTTCTTGGAGAAACAATTATTAAATGTTTAGTCATAAATTGAAGGAAAAGAAAAAAAAAATGGAATGTTTTTCTAATTCTTTTCTAAAATGTGGTTTGAATCCATCTATTAATTTTTTTCCCACCTCTACAATAATCATCTGTTAATCTCAAAAGCAAGGTGTTTAAAAAAAAAAAAAAAAATCCACCAGGCCCAGCAGTTTTTGAATATTTCAAAAAAGGCACAACAGTCTGAGTCGTTGAAATATATCTCAAATGTAAAATGTTGATGTTATTATGTTATAAAGCAGGGAGCCACATTGGCTAAGGAAGTAAGACGCTGGCTCGCTAGCAGGGAGATCGCGGGTTTATCGGGATTTTCTCTTGTCAATGGTGCCAGGACTGAGGGCCTGACAAGGACAACTGTCTAGTCGTTCGGATGGGACGAATAACCAAGGTCCCTTGGCAGTTGGAATTTAATATAAGAGTAGGCCGTAGCGCCCCTTTCAGGGCAAAATATCCCCTTTAGCACACTGTGTGACGTTAAACCCCATTTCGTTTCATTTCATTTTGTAATGAAGCAGACCATAAAAACTTCATGAAAAATAGACTGTCTAGGCCAGTGTGCTATCAATAAAGACCAATGTACACTTAAAATAGCCATTATAATAACGTTTGGATAATAATGGTACCTCTGATTGCGTAAGGTATTAGATATTTAACTAGTATTCTGGACTTTTGGGGCTTTCATAAATTGAATTTGGTTTTTAACGTGATAGGATACAATCATGTAAATAATTTAACTTTATATCATCGGGAATACCATAAAAAGCTCTGAAAAGTATTAATATAGTTTCGAGATATTTTTGTAAACTACACAATCTACCACCCCAACATGGTATTTAGAATATATATTTCACTAATAACTTATATTGGATTAAATATACTTATTGTGCGATGAAATGTTACTTATATATTAAAGTCACGGTGTGCGTATCGGTGATTGAGAGGAAGCCGGTCTTTAAATATAAATTAATCAAGAACAATAAATCAAATAAGTCATATTATGAACAACCATCAAATGAATTGTAGCGTAAAATACGATGTGTAAGAAATGCGATCTGACACTAAGAAATTAGAAATATTATCAGAGATTTAGAATAAAGCAGACTCGATCATCAATACTCAGATAATATCATAATAATACAAGAAGCAGCGTGAAGAAGGTCGATTTACAGGGCTTATCTGACGGTGGAAAAACTCACCAGATATCACACGCCAACTTAATAACTCTATCATACCCACCATATTGTAACTTCACTTGGAAAGATAACTCGACGACCTTATCAACAGGGGTGGCTCACTTTAAATCAAAATCAAGAAATAACAAGTGTGTAGGAATTATCATTAAACGAGAAACCAAATCTGTTGATGTCATTTTTTCGATTCGTTTTATTTCCTGTGGTGACTTTTTATGTTAATTTCGTATACAGCATTTCCTGTGGGTATTCTAAATTGGTGTCACACTTTTATTTTATATAATCTTAGTTTAACATATATCGTCATGTTAAAACCATTAAATGCCCGGGCGGCGCCATGTTCAGTTCTTTTTTTTTAAATTCATATCGTTGATCACCGGTTTATAAAATTTATGAATTGCTCTTTTCCTGCTTTTATGCAAGTCGTCGATCAAAAGGTCTGACATCGATTTGAGCATCGTGGATTCGACCCCACGCTTGTTTATGACAATGAATTTGATTACCTGTTTCGTGGGTTTTCTCTGAGTTCTCCAGGTTTCTCAGACTGCTTATAATTGAAATAAAATATGCCATAGCATATGTCTAAGTAAGCCTAGTTGGATGGGCGTCCCCACCCATTTCTATGAGAGAGACACGATGACTAAGTGAGTAAGGCGTTGGCTCGCTATACTGTTCGATCCCTGCACTGACCCAGACTTTTCATCGGGATTTTTTGACGTCGTTCCCGCTTGTCAGTGGTGCAGGACTGGGCAGAAGACCTGGCAAAGGACAATGTATAGTCGTTTGGATGGGACGACAAACCGAAGACCCACGTACAAATTAGCGTGTACGTAAATGATCCCCTGACAGTTGGAATTCGATATAAGAGTAAGCCGTAGCTCCGCTGTCCGGGCAAAATTTTACTCATAGCACACTGTATGGCGTATGCCCGTCTTCATTAGCCCTATTGGAGCTGAAACGTAAGACGTTAAACCCCATTTCACTTCATTTCCATTTATTATGCAGCTAGGTAAACTCGAGAACATAAAAAAACATTTAAGAATGCATGGGGGTGGCATTTACAAAAAGAAAGCATAATTGTTATTACTTAATTTGGCCAAGATGTTTGTGTGAAACCAATGTCAACTTTAAATTGCCATAAAGTTTCAATCGATCAATTTGTAAATTGTTTGAATTATTGAAATAAAATTATAGCATATGTTATTCCCAAAACAACATATAGTTTGAGTCTAGTTAATGAAAAACGCATATATTGAAAAATTTATTCAAATTACTTTTTTCTGTGTGTTTGGGTGTTTTGAGAAAATGTAGCGTAGCTTATTTATTATTGTAGCAACATTACTTGACAATCGAGACTAGGACTCGATTATCTCTTTTATAAAATAGGTTCGGTGTTCTAATCTACTTAAAATCGGAACCATCCGATAGCCCAGGGAGTTGATTTGGGGCTTGTCATGTTAATAAATATTTAGATAATAATTTATATCACATTTGATGCAAGAAAAGGGACCTGTAATAGGCAGATTAAGCTCTTACACAATTCATCTTTAATGTTTACATAGAAAAAAAAAATAAGACTGATTTGCTTTTCGCTCACCGTGAATTTTTAGTAATATCGCTTTAATTACATACAAAAAAAAATAATTTGCCTACTTTATAGAACTTTGAATATTAGCTTTACAAGCCATGACATTTGATACGCCATTTTGATCACCCTATTTCCATTATTGTGTCGAAAGCTTTTATTGTTAAGAAATTTATCAAATTAATCCCTTAAAGAAAAATTAATAAAAATCTTGATATGATGGAGTGTTTATCAGAAAACAAACAGTGACATGAAACAATCATTGACAGGGATATCAGAATTTGATTGTTAGAAATAAAATATGAAAATTGAACTTGGAGTTTCTATCGAGGATATTAATGTCGCCTCATTGCTTTACCATAATTATTGTGGCATCTGTCTTCATTATTCCCGGAACCAACGGAACGGAAAACGAAACATATTAACGACCTGACTAGAATTTGCCATTTTGCGCGGCTGAAGAGTTTCATTTTCAAGCAATTCAATATTCCATTTACAGTTCATGTCAGCGCCATGTTGGTTGACGGTTAAAAGACATCTCGGAAACCAGATCTGAAACGAAACACATTAACTGCTTGACTTAATTTAGCATTAGGCTCTTAATGAAATGGTTCATAAGCAATCTTGGTCATTACAGGCCCGTCAAAGCATTCACATGTCAAGCAAGGGCACGGTTACGTACAAAAAGACAACTCACAAAACGAATCGAAAAATGACTCATTTCATGCTTGTGTATTTCCTGAGCAAGTTTGAAAATAAAGCAATCAGATAAATGGTGGAATAATCTGTGAGAATGTCAGCAAGACTAGTGCCGTCCAACCCCTGGGAATACAAGAAAAGGAATATTAACGTTATTTAATACTGTACAGGTTATAATACAAAAACTATTATTCTAAACTTGCTTTTCTATCACCGCATTTTGACAGCTCCTCTCGTCATCTCTTCGCCGCAAGAATTGATTTTTACAACAAAAAATTACTAAATTTTGTAATAAATATAAAGGGAGATTGAATTTCAATGTCTCGTCCCGATGTGGAATTGTTTTAATCAAATAAATACGTGTTAGCTTTCAGCTGGGAATGTTCATATTTTATTGTTTTTAAAAAGAATTTGATGTATAAGGAATTAAATATATATGAACAACGTGGACGTTAATCAGATCGAAACATTGTTTCTTAGTGATTTAATGTGGTTAACAGTTTTCTAATTTATAGAAAAAAATCTCAAAAAGGCAACTGAATAATTTTTTATACTTCTTATTTCATTAACATAAATTTAGACATTCATAGTAAATTCCGGGTAACTTAATAAATAATTGACACAATGAAATTTGACCATAATTTGAATTAATCAAATATATTGTTTTCTATGTATTTATACTATTTTAATTGCTTTGTTTAAGTAATGTAGCGCATAAAATAAAGAAAGATGAATTATTTTCAGGTAATACGATATTATGTGTTCATCTTTTCTTATTCTTGAATAATATATTTGCCATTCCGTTGCTTGCTCAATGTTGGGTTTGTAAATTTGTTAGTTATAGCAAAAACTCTTTTAATCTCACAATTTATATCACAATATTTGACAAGATGACACTGAAGAATGGCGGATAACTTCTATACTATCATAGATATATGGCAATGCGAATCAAACTTTCACATAAAACTTTTAACTCTTAACTTCGGCAAGCCAAATCTATTTGAATAAAACAACTAGGAATCCTTATTGGATATTGTTCATTGCCATTTAATTTGTATTTTATTTGACAGAAAGGTTATTTAAATAACTAACCGTGGATCGTTCAAGATTTCGTTATAGAGTTATCGCCCTTTGATGTGAACTTTGTGATAGTATTTCCAATGTTTATGGTTGCAGTGAAAACTATCAAATTGATACGTATGCACAAACGACATTATATAATTATATAAAAGATAAGAAAACATTTATTCTCCTTCTTTTTCATATGTATTATCTATAACACCAGACAGGCTGTTACGTTTTTTTGTCGTGATGTATGCTCTTAACGGAGGAAGTTGTTGTTTTAATTTAGTTTTGGGTGTAAATATTTAAATAGAGACTGGAGAAGAATAAGCCGTATATTTAATTGATGTGTTTAGACACGTGCGTTATAAACAACTTTATAGGTTTATATACAAATGCAACACCTTTAGGATATACATATAAAATGTTTTATCTTCTACTTTTGAATTTTAGGTTAATTGAGATTGATGGTGTTCCGAGAGAGAGAGAGCGAGGGAGAGAGCGAAAGAGAGAGAGAGTTTAATGTCCCCTCGATCGACACTAATTAGGTCAATTCGGGACTAACATATGGTTCAATTGTTTTTCAATAATTCGCTTGCGTGTAGGGATCTTTAGCAGATAATTTATACGCAGCAAATTATATATGTAACACTATTTGGTGTCACAGTAGAACTTCGCGTTGTTGCGTTGTATATAAAATCTTTTGTAAACTCAATCTTTATATGGTACAATAATATTTTCTACAACAACAATAAAACAACTATCTTATAGGTATTTAAATTTTAAACACGTTCAAAACCTATGATGTCTACCCTGGCTATGTCGCCCAACCGTCTCTTGAGGAAAACACGCTGGTCTAATTTATATAAAACATTTAGCTACGTCAGCTATTAGGGCGAGTCATTACCATATTTGGTAAGTGTTTCATTAGGGCAACCTTACTTTATAACATCGGGCTAGTCTGTACTATACCAGATGGCCGGAGACCTCTGACCTGATGTTCTTGATAAAAGTTAGCCTCTGAGTATAGGCTACAAGAAGAGCTTCCAGCCTGGTTGTTAAAATACAATATTATTGGTTATACTTAATTAGTTAATTAATTATCAGATCTTTTCATTGGTTAATTTGTGAATTCTAGCCTAATATAATTGTTACCTTCAAAGGAAAGTTTAAGTCTGTTTCTCTTCTGTTGCATTTTTGTTGCGTTCAGATACATGTACAGTGATCATTGAACCATTGTATATTTAGAGCGTTCACAGTGGTTTTGATTGTGGGAGACTCCGGTGTTTCAGACACTATTTTCAAATTCTGAGCCAAAGCGGAAGACGCTGTCTTAGACGCTGTCTTATTCTCTATCTCGTTGCCCACAAAATAACCTTTATGAAAAAACATTTCACATTACATGTAGAACATGCCATTATATCTTTATTTCGGGTTAAACATAAATACACTTTTAATCATATATACATAAATACTTAAGATAAGATTTGAAGCCATAATGTAAAATTCTATTTCAAGATGGCTGACCCTGGGCAACTGTACTGGAAGACAGATTCGGATCTTAAATATATAATTATAGCTTGTAAAATGTAAAAGATAGACTGATAAGAAGAGTTTAAATCCTGATTTTACGGTAGTTTCATTCATCATTGCTCAACAAGCAGTACCTTTGTTACATGTTGATTTATCTTCAAGTTCCCACCATGTTAAATTTGATGGAATCCAGACCAAACATTAAACATATTGTAAGCCATTATTTAAACATTCATCGTCAGTCTCCGGTTCATGGCATTTAATTTCAAAATATTATCTTTTGTTATTTTTTGGTCTGATATTCACATTGGTTGGAAATAATTGTTAGGTTGTTTAAACTTTAAATTGAATTTCTTATATCAGTGTCATTGTTTATACTCATTTATATTCCCTCATCTATCATGTATGTATTATATAATAACGTTTATCTTTCTTAGACAAAATATCGTCTATACTGTATGATAATGGTTTAGGGTGTCATTCTGATGTCTTTCAACTTAACAACAATTTGAGCATTATCATACCTTGATTAATGATAGGAGTGGGGTGGGTGACTTCGTGGTCCGATACTTAACTGATTTTAAATTGTAAAATCAGTAGCCTATTAATATTTGCACAAACAAAACACAGAAAAACCACCAAATGATATGAGCAAAACGATGTTGATACACATTACCGGAGAAACAGAATAACTACTTAACTACGAATGAGTGTTGTCACCGTTTTCGAAGTTTATTGCTTGTCACATACTCTCAGCAAGAAAATAAATTCAAAATAACCATGCACTCTGCTAATGCCCGAAAATCCAAGTATTTACCTATTACAGTAAAGATATTTTGCATCAATTTTCGATAAACCCTCTGGAAAACAATATATCTGGCTTACTATCTAATTTGAACATGCATGGTGTGAAGGGGAGGCCTCCAAAACCGGTGCCTCTTTAAGATATAAGTAAAGTTAAAGCGCAATGGTGACTCCAGTAAGTTCTAAGTAATTTTCATTGTCATGACATTTGTCTTTGCTTGATTGTCTGGAGACGAACGGAACGTAGCGTAGATTGATTTCAATGAAATACACGGACAAAATATTTCACGCAATTTGTTTAAGTTTGTGTATCTTTGCCCATTCATAACGTGAATAATTCTAACATATGCTCCTACAAAATGTATCCAACACTTTTCAATAATTGTTTAAGTAAATAAAATTTTACTACAAAGATTTACCTGATTAAACGACTTTTCCTTTTCTAGAGATCGAATGTGGAATTTAATGACCAAACACCACACATACTGCTGACCAAGTCATCAAAACCCCATTAATTGTAGAGGTTAATTTTACTTTAATTGCTCGATAATTAGTCATAAATTATGTTGTTATATATGTGTTAGCCCCAAGGGCGATCAAACCTTTTATCTCCATATCAATGAATGATTCTATAAACCATGACACTGTTAAGCTGCTTTCTAAAGCCCAGTTTATTTCTTCTTATCACAATATTAAAATAATTATAGGAATCAAGGCAAGGCAATAGCTCACTGTCGTCCCCAAGGGATCTCTTGCGGGTGCTTATTTGTATAAAGGCATGTGACTAGTTATCTATACAAAACAGCAATGATCTTGGTTGGTCAAACTATTTAGATAGAATTCATTTTCTGAATCAATCGTACTTCTGATATGCATATTTTGTTAAATTAAAAAAAAACAAAAAACTGTAACACTTTTATCACAGTTGGTGACTTTTTTTGCATAATTATATGATATTATATAAAACTAGTTGACAAAACTCTATGAATTTATTACTCGAATATGTTTGCATGAGTGAACGTCTCTATGGGTTGACTAAATCCATCTTTACAATCCCCCATACATTTACTTGACTAACTTCTCTAACATATGATACTTAATATCAAAATCATTAATATATGATATGCTAACAATGTCTGACGAATTGACTTGAACAGCTTATTATTATCATTATTAAAACAGCAATATTGTTTCGGCGGTTGACAGGTACCCGTTTAATGTTTCAATATGTTACCCTTACAGCTGTTGTACACGCTAAACAAATACATAGTCAATACTAGTTGAATACCTTCTCGTGATGTATAACACCATTAAATAATTTGTTGAAATCTTGCTTTTAATATCAGAAGCACATGAAAGGACATTGTTAAATAGCATAAAACATCCAAATCGCTTGATAAAATTAAATTCAAATGTCATTCAATATGCTCTAATACAATTTTAACAATAATGGGAATTGGATGTTTCCCTCATTCGACAGTAATATATTTGCATGCTTTAAAGGGAAACAGTTCCTATTGATCAACGAGCAGAATTTTTTATAATTCCAGCTAATGTTGCCATGTAAAATCTTCACCGTAAAATTACTTTTTTATAGCTTCTCGTTAAATGCAATATAATACGTTTTCGCTATAAGGATCTAAAAAGGGCCATAACTCCATGTAACATATGGTATTTTTACATAAACAAAAGAAATAAACGCCAAATGACTTCAGTATTCCGTCTAAGATGAATAACAACTTACACACTTCACCATAAACTTATAGTATAACTACACCTTGTTGTTGAATGATTAAAAGGCATAGGTGTTCGCCGGGTATCTAGACAAATATATCCCAATGCAATGCTAAATGTCACCGAAAGTTAAATATAATCCAATGCAATGCTAAATGTAACTTAAAGACAAATATAATCCAATGCAATGCTAGATGTAACATAAAGCTGTCAAAGCTTCTTGACTTAGTTTTAAAAAATTAATAAGGTGTTGAATTGGCTTTCTGTGTACTAATGGAAAATGACCAAAACGACTAGATCGTCTTTCTATATATTACGCGGAAGTAGATTTGTTTACTAATTTTGGTTTCGTTTTTGGCGTATACTGTCACAAAATAAATTATAGTTCAACGTTCAACTCACATCCGTGGACCTAAACTAGTAACTATAATCCGATACCCATGTCTCAAAACAAATGACAAGTTTAAGATGAATTAAATCAACACTTATTGTTTTTTTTTATGAAAATGTCATTCGTGTCGAAGTCCATCATTTTAAAGGCAATGTCAATATAGAGAAAAATAATCATATCATGTGTTATTTGCACGTAAACGGGGTGTGGGGGTGGGTTGGATGGCCGAATGGTTAGCACAAGCGCGCTGTATCATACGGTCTGTCATTGAGTAAACTGGCGGGGTTTCGATTACCCGGTTGTACGCGACAAGGAGTAGGGTCGCCTGTTCAACCTCGTGGGTTTTCTCCGGGTCCTCCGGTTTTCCCCCACTGCTCAAGACCCCTACGCACAAGCGAATGATTGAAATAAAATTGAACCATGTGTTAGTCCCGAAATGACCTAGTTTGTGTCGAGTGGACGTTAAACCTCATTTCTCCCTCTCTCTTTGCACGTAAACTCCTGTCACTTTACTCAAGGTAATTTATTACCATCATAAATATACCAAAATATAAATTACGATACTATTATAATACACTGTATTCCCACGTGTTCAATTATGGCTGATCAATTCTTCAAAGATTCATCCTGATATTTACTTTCAAACTTATTAAACATTAACTGAAGATGATTTGTCCAACTGATGAAATCACCCACCGCTAATGGTATTTTAATTATGCTAGACGGTTATGAATTTTATTAATTAATTAATTGTTACCTAACAATCAGTGTAATACATCCTGCTTTTGGTGTCCTGTCCGCTATATAACGTGAAGCTGGCCACTACATTGACACTTTCATTTGAAGTCACGAGAAGTACATTCACTTATCCCACCATGGCTTTTTGTATAACCATTTTCTCTGCAGTGGCCTGCTTCTTTAGCCAACAGGTGTCGGCGCAGATGTTTGGTGGTCGGCCAGGACTTGGTTTAGCAGGTGCAGGAGTTAGACCAGGAGTACCGAGAATGGGAATGATGACTGGACAGTCTTTTTGGGGTGCACAGCCGCAAGCTACTTACAGAACATGCATCGGACAAACAGGTGCTGGTGACGAACTAAGAGTTACTTTCAGTGAACGTCCTCAAGTATCAACTAATTGGTGGGATAACTCTAACAGCCTGCAAGTTACCGCCGATATTACCTCTGGTTCTATCTCGGGTATGTTCCAGTTGGTCACCACTGAATATGGTCGTATTGATGGTATGTGTGAAAGCGCCAGTTTAGGAGAAATTATTTCGGAACAACCCCAGGCCAATACCGGCATGTTAGGATTAGGATGGTGGAATCAAGGTCCAGCCAACAATATCGGAGTTATTGGAACCACTTTTGACTTAAGCCCAGGTAAAACTGTCAGCTTGACCGATAATATCAACACTGGACTAACTTTAGCTCGTATTACTGGTGGAGGTATGGCTCTGTGTCCCGCCCGACAGGTCGTCGGAAACAGATGTCTCGATATGATGTCTTTATGCTGTTCCATTGCCCGAGACAGCAGACCAGCAATTCAACCAGTTGCAGGAGGAGCCCAAGCTGCTATGGTGGGCGGTATGAACGGTGGCATGGGACCAATGGGAGGTATGGTTGGTGGAATGAACGGTGGCATGGGCGGTATGGTTGGTGGAATGAACGGTATGCAGCAGGGGATGAATGGTAACATGAACGGTGGTATGTCTGGCAACATGGGCTCTCCTGTTGGACAAGGCATGCAAGGTGGTGCATTCCAAGGGCGGCGATAAGTCACCTTAAATTTTTCAGAAGGAATTCTCTTATCAATGTAATCAAAATAAAGTAAAACTTTGACAAGCTGTAACCAGTTTTAATTATTTTGTTCTCAAATTGTCTGCTCTTTAGAATGACAAATGTAGGTTTATTCTATGTACTTTAGATTTCTTACGAAAATCGTGGGTTGGTATTTTGGACTGTACAAGGAATAATTATATAAACGGTTAGAAGGGATCTATAATGTACTTTAGATTACTTACGAAAATCGTGGGTTGGTATTTTAGACTGTACAACGAATAATCATATAAGCGGTTAGAAGGGATCTATGTACTTTAGATTACTTACGAAAATCGTGGGTTGGTATTCCCTCAAATTATGGATTTCACTTATATGGTCCCTCAGGATATTATTACTGCTTTACTGACAAACTGCAAATATAGGACCTGGTGTCTTTACATTACAACCTGCCCAATAGTCCTACAATTATAGTTCTTCCAGTTAAAATCGTGGCACTCTTGGTGCGTCTTGTATATATCCATCCTACCCATGGCTCGCTAAAATGGGGGTCCTGTGTTTCATCCCGGTGTTCATATGGATTTTTTTTTCGGCATGGTTTCCCTTATCAGTGGTACAGGACAGAGGGCCTGGCAAGGGGAAACGTTTAGTCGTTCGGATGGGACAAAAATCCGACGTCCCGTATACACATAGGCGTGCACGTATAAAAGAACCCTTGGCAGTTGGAATTCGATATAAGAGTAGGTCGTATTGCCGCTGTCCGGGCAAAATGTCCCTCATAGCACGTCGTATGGCGTATGCCCGTCTTCACTAGCCCAGTCGGAGCAGAACAGTAGGACGTTATAGACTACCATATCATTTCCATCCAGTAGGCACTGTTTACAAATTCTAACGCCTACTAACAACTGATCACTGGAACACTGATAATCTATGGATAACAACATTCAAATATTTATCTTCCTTCTATAATTACAAAATACGCACCGAAATTAGTTTACATACAAACATCCTTGCTACGATAATAAACAATCTCGATTATCCGTTTTAATGATAAATGATTATATGGCATGGTTGTGCGAATCCAATCAATATCCTTTGCATTTGACGGTCTAGAGAGTTCATGAAAGGGCTTGCCATGTTAAATAAATGTCTAAATAATAATTTATATACCAATGAAAGCCAGATAAAAAGACCTACAATGGGCAGATTTAGCTTTTGTATAATTCATCTTTAATAAATCGATCTATTCAACATTTTTATAAGATTGCCGTGATATATATTTAGATTTTTGACAACATATTTGCTCCCGTAAAAAGGCAAAACCTAGTAACTCACTTTTTTCTTATTTTAAGAAAACGAAGGAAAACGTAATGAATGAATATTAAACCCCAGTTTATTCATAGATATCTAATTACTGCATGACAGATACACACTACATTGCACAATTCTCACCTCTAATAGAAATTATGAATTTCCGTTAGATTTTGGCGGGAAAATGAGTTACTAGGTTTTTCTGTAGCAAATTCAGATGGATGTCACAAAGTTTACCACGGCAAACTCTAGTATGAAAAATAACATGAGTTGGTCGGTTTTGCTGAAGCAAATTTAGATGAATGTCACAAATTTTACCAAGACAAAACCTAGTATGAAATCTAAAAATTTATTTTCAACAACAATTCATTAATAATAAACAAACCTAGTATAAAATCTAAAATTTTTTTCAACAATTCATTAATACTAAACAAAATTTAAGAGGCAAATTGTGATAAGGCATAATAAAACTTGACCCTTCTGTAAATTCATACTTTAGCAAGAATCAAAAGTTTCTGGGTCACTTACATCATTTACAGGAATTTTCGACCAAAAGAGCCGTTTCGCTGGGGGGGATGCCACGTAGTTCAGCCGTTCTTGGAGGGAACTGCCCTGTCACATCAAACTTTCCCCTTTAGGAAGTCTACTTCTGCATAGGGGTCACCAAAATTCTCTATGTACTACATGGTGCGCTTAACCTTTGAGAATTTGACTTCGCATACTTTCCTCAACAGTGGCATCTGTGTTCTTTTTCCATTACGTGCACGCTGTTGGCATCTAAATTGGAAGAACTCGTTGGTTCTCTAAAACCACTGGTATGATGGTTTTTGATGATTTTTTACAAATATCCACAAAATCATCAAATGAATAGATGTTTTCGTTTTTCTTCATTTTTTTCCCAATAGACCCAAGGATGGAATACGCCCGCATATAGGTGTGCCCCTTTTCAAGATATTTTATTACCACCTCATCTGTCTTTCTTTGTAAATTACACGAGTAGTATACTGATTATGAAATGTCTTATGATAACAGACTAAATATTGATTGAAGTGGACCAACATTCAATTATAATTCGTGTTTTTAATTTTGAATATTATGGATAATATTGAGTTAGAGGGTTAGCTCCTTTAACAATCCGGAAAATGACATATGTTCGGCCAAATTTACAGAGAATGCCGAGAAGTTTTAAACTCATTATATCTAGTTTTAAATTCATCATATCTTTGCCATTACAATCCACATGTTAGTCCCATGATACACATACTTGCACTCCTTCAAAATTTAGTCGAAATTGTAAAGGAAATTCATATTTCTGTGAACTGGAAACCCGTCAGGTCTACTTGGGAGAACGGGGAGGTCCCGAGTTTCATCCCGGTGATGACTGAGAAAGTTTCTCGGGATTTTCTGGCGTTTTTTCCGCTTATCAGGACGGAGGGCCTGACACGGAACAGCATCTAGTCGTTCGAATGGGACGAAACATCGAGGTCCCGTGTATAACATTTGACAGTTGGAATTCGATATAGCGCTACTGTCCGAGCAAAATTTACTTCATTGCACTATTACGGCGTATGCCCGTCTTCATTAAAGCCTAGATGGCTCGGACAAGTAGGACGTTAAACTCCATTTCATTTCATGTGTTTTGATATAAAAGGAAATTATGGCAGGCTTAACGGGCGTCCATAAATTGAGTATATCTAGTTTATTCATGATGATTATTCACTGTTCTACCCATTGAAAAATTGAAAATGGGTTTCTAATTTACCGCGCCTCTCCACTTTTCAGCTTTGGCTTTTATATGGCCCAAAGAATTAATCGGTTTACTTTTTGATCTGAAAATGACTCAGCTTACTATTATTCTAACCCTTAAAACCCCTTAGAGTAGCATCTTTTAATATATGCTTACGCAGATACATGAGACATATATCAGAATCTTGATCAAGTTTACCTTACTAGGCGGATTTCTCCTCGGAAGATATCATAATTACCACCCAAAAGCGGGGTTGAATGGCCGAGTGAACTGACGTGGTTTCGAATCCCCGGTTGTACGTGACAAGGAGTAGGGTCGCCTGTTCAACCTCGTTGGTTTTCTCTGGGTCCCCCGGTTTCCTCCCACTGCTAAAGACCCCTATGCGCAAGCGAATTATTGAAACAAAATTAAACAATATGTTAGTCCCGAAATGACCTAGTTTGTGTCGAGTGGACGTTAACCCCCCCCCTCTCTCTCTCTCACGACCCCAAAGAAACTGGGCTAGATACATTTATCTTTCAGTAGTGGGGTGTTTAAAGGGTTAGGCTAGAATCACATTATCAATGACGATTACTGGAAAGCACTGTGATATGAGTACATGTATAACACAATTTTTGTGTGCTTTTAATACAATTCATATAGTATTTATCTATGGCTACTGGAACTAATTAAGCTGACACAAGAACTTTTTTTATATGTTTTATTTTACACACGTTAAAATACAAGTACCAAAATAATAATGTACACAAACATGACAGATTTCATTATACATGGATTGGATAACAGAGTATTGAAACTGTGACAGTTAATTTTGCCTGTTATAATGTACAAATATATGCGACGTTTACTTTCACGTTATTGGGCCTTTTCAGTACATATACACCAGAGGGCCACACATTGTTATATTTGGATTTGCACTTGATACACAGCTGTAACTATTGATAATATCCATATACAACTAAATCAATAATAAATTAAATAAAATATCCTCAAAGTTCTAATTAGAATTGTAGTCTTCCTACCCCAGCATTCATATTTCCAATAGAACCCATTTGCATATTTCCAGCATTACCATTTCCAAGAGATCCCATTTGCGTATTTCCGAAACCTCCCATGGCATTATTAATTCCGCCAGCCATACCTGCTTGGGCTCCACTTGTAACTTGTTGACTTGCTGGTCTGCTGTCCTTGGCAATGGAACAACATAAAGACACCATATCGATACATCTGTTTCCGACGATCTGTCGGATAGGACAAAGAGCCATACCTCCACCAGTAATACGAGCTAAAGTTAGTCCAGTGTTGATGTTATCGGTTAAGCTGACAGTTTTACCTGGGCTTAAGTCAAAAGTGGTTCCAATAACTCCGATATTGTTGGCTGGACCTTGATTCCGCCACCCTAATCCCAACATGCCGGTATTGGCCTGGGGTCGATCCGCAATAATTTCTCCCAAACTGGCGCTTTCACACATACCGTCAATACGACCATATTCAGTGGTGACCAACTTGAAAATACCAGTCATGGAACCGGACGTAATATCGGCGGTAACTTGTAAACCATTAGAATCCCACCAATTAGTTGATACCTGAGGACGTTCACTGAAAGTAACCCGTAGTTCATCACCAGCAGCTGTTTGACCAATGCAGGTCCTGTAAGTAGTTTGCGCTTGTGCACCCCAGACGGACTGTCCGGTCACCATTCCCGCTACTCCTGGTCTACTACCTAGGCCAGGTAAACCAAGTCCTGGTAGACCACGAAACATCTGAGCCGACACCTCTTGGCTGAGGAGGGCAGCAAAGATAGAGACGATAGTTATACTAAAAGCCATTTTGTTAAGAGACGTTTTGTTGGTAAATGAACCTTCCCAAGACTGTGACATTTCTAAAACAGCCATGGTTTATATAGGAGAAATTTTGATACAGGGAAGTTTCTAAAGATATTACTTAATACTGTATAACCTGCATCTTCTGTTCAATCCCAATTAACATTTGTACCCGAGTTAATTAAATGTAATCAGTATACGAATCAAAAGACGCGTATGATGTTATAACTGCACCTAGGGCATACTAGCTAATTAGAAACTTAGACTTAATATAATATGCAATGTTTCCTACCACAGATGAGTTTTATTGGGAGTATTCAGAATATATACTATTTTCTCTCTTTTGTTACAATCAATTACTTTGATATTTTGTGGGAATTTTAAAAACCCCATAAATACGTTTCAAAAGACGTTTAGCAACATATTTAATCTACAATTTGTTACCCTTTTAAACGTCGCAAGAAAACGGGAAGTGGAATGAGATTATCAGATAGTAAGCATACTTTTTTCTAATACGATACCCACATGTTAAGGCAAAGTAAAAAATGGATGCCTGTCCATCTAACATTATTGTTCGGCCAATATATAGTGAATTGAATGGCTAGATGGTACGACATTTTAATCATCTGTATTTTTCTATGTTTATTTTTGAAGGACATCTGTTGACCAATAAGTCACTCCTTGTTATTAACATCTTAACATATTTGAAAATAATTTCAACCCAAGTTCCGGAAGTTTGAACTAAACACATTTCCAAACACTTCTCAGCGTTTACAACCCACACCCATTACACAACTAGTCTCAAACCTCCTGTGAATAACCTCAGAAGACAATTTTTCTTCATTTTTCTACATTAAATACACAGTAGTTTACTCAATTTACTACATCAAGGGCCTTACCAGGGGAATGCATCAGATAATGTAACCAATTGGTTTGTAACAATCTGACTAAAATACAGATTTATATTTCGTTTCGTTTTTTTTTATACACAACAAGAAGACCTGACCTGTTGTAGTAAAGGTTGCGTCAGGGGTCATACGAGTGGCTTTTGACCCTATGACGTATTTAGTAGTTTACCCACAGGTTCTATGCACCACACGCCAAGAACTCGCCGTAACAAACTCTTTTATTGGCTAATCGCTCACATCAACCAGATGCAGGTTATATAACAACTCTTCCAGATCCTAGTGTTGTGAACACAAGTAAAACGAAATTTTGAACTACAAAAAACGAAACAAAATAGGATCTGTGTTTTAATCAGATTGTGTTTGTAAATATCACATTAAAAACTATTTTATTACTTGAAAATGTGGCTTCTTAATTGCGGGACTGGGCTAAATGTTATGCTATTGCCACGTTAATCTATAATTGACATAGCAGGTTATGATTTAATGGCGTCTCATACGAAACAAGTGTTTTAGTAATGTATGATTGACAACATAACCAGATATAGATACTCACAGTAATTTTAAACATCTGTAACTCATCCATTAACACTTTCCTAATTTCATAGTTAAATAAAAACCCATAACTTTGCGTTAGAGTGCATTTATATACATAGTTAACAAGAATATAAGATTTGTCTGGGTTATAGAGTGTTTTGTCTTAACTAGAATGCTTTATTTGTTTATTAAAATCATATATTCAAGAAAACGGGATTTGTGTCAGATCATTGGTTTCCATAACAGTTGGTTGGTAGTATTGCAAAGCATATGTTATAGATACTAACCAATAGTGTGTGATATTTTGTTGAAGGAAGATATAAGTTGCGCCTAGGGCGTGCATTTGTCGCATTAGAAATATACATTATTATTATAAATGGTGGCGACTCATTTCCACCAAAGTGATGTAAGAAATTAGAGTAACAGAGGCCGAATCGAGCAATGTTATTGAAACATATTTCTTTCTATCTTGAGAAATCTACGTCTTCTCTGTGATCAGTTGCTTTTACAGACTGTAACAATTTAAAGACCATCAGCAAAATCGACAAAGCTGGTATCTGTTAACCAAATTGTCTAGATTGACTGTTGGCATCTAAATTGAAAGAACTCGTTGGTTCTCTAAAACCACTGGTATGATGGTTTTTGATGATTTTTTTACAAATATCCACAAAATCATCAAATGAATAGATGTTTTCGTTTTTCTTCATTTTTTTCCCAATAGACCCAAGGATGGAATCCGCCCGCATATAGGTGTGCCCCTTTTCAAGATATTTTATTACCACCTCATCTGTCTTTCTTTGTAAATTACACGAGTAGTATACTGATTATGAAATGTCTTATGATAACAGACTAAATATTGATTGAAGTGGACCAACATTCAATTATAATTCGTGTTTTTAATTTTGAATATTATGGATAATATTGAGTTAGAGGGTTAGCTCCTTTAACAATCCGGAAAATGACATATGTTCGGCCAAATTTACAGAGAATGCCGAGAAGTTTTAAACTCATTATATCTAGTTTTAAATTCATCATATCTTTGCCATTACAATCCACATGTTAGTCCCATGATACACATACTTGCACTCCTTCAAAATTTAGTCGAAATTGTAAAGGAAATTTCATATTTCTGTGAACTGGAAACCCGTCAGGTCTACTTGGGAGAACGGGGAGGTCCCGAGTTTCATCCCGGTGATGACTGATAAAGTTTCTCGGGATTTTCTGGCGTTTTTTCCGCTTATCAGGACGGAGGGCCTGACACGGAACAGCATCTAGTCGTTCGAATGGGACGAAACATCGAGGTCCCGTGTATAACATTTGACAGTTGGAATTCGATATAGCGCTACTGTCCGAGCAAAATTTACTTCATTGCACTATTATGGCGTATGCCCGTCTTCATTAAAGCCTAGATGGCTCGGACAAGTAGGACGTTAAACTCCATTTCATTTCATGTGTTTTGATATAAAAGGAAATTATGGCAGGCTTAACGGGCGTCCATAAATTGAGTATATCTAGTTTATTCATGATGATTATTCACTGTTCTACCCATTGAAAAAATGAAAATGGGTTTCTAATTTACCGCAGTCAGTAGCTTGAAGCGTATATATGGTATTAGTGTCAGTGGCCTGTGGCACGAAGTAACAGTATATTGTCGCATACATAATATATTATGTCAACGCTTGGGCGATATAATATATTATGTCAACGCTTGGAACTAGGATGGAGGTGACTAGGCATGAACTTGCAACGATAGATTTAATTGGCGCTTTGATAACCAATGAATGCTTTGGAGACATATTTTGGCGGTATTTTCCATCATGGAATCGGTAAGTTTCGATTGTTTTTTTCTTTTCTGTTTTTTCTCTCTTTTCTGTGTCCTAACCCTAACCCTAACCCTAATCCGAAAGAAAAGGGCCCTTTTTTGAAATTCTGACATCACAGGTGCCCTTTTTCTGATAAGGATGCCCTCTTTTATTTACAGGGACACTTTCTATTGTTAAGGGGGTGGACCGGTCCCCATGGTCCAACCCCTGGATCCGCTCTGATGACGCGTACATTCCACTGAGTCTACAGGTCTAATATGCTAACACGCTTGGAGCGTCAACACAATATATTATGTCGCCCAAGCGTTGACATAATATATTATGTATGCGACAATATACTGTTACTTCGTGCCACAAGCCACTGACACTAATACCATATATACGCTTCAAGCTACTGACTTGAAACGTGCAGGGTGTTTACCGCGCCTCTCCACTGATGATGATGGTTAGTTGTATTGAATTAATCGGTTTACTTTTTGATCTGAAAATGACTCAGCTTACTATTATTCTAACCCTTAAAACCCCTTAGAGTAGCATCTTTTAATATATGCTTACGCAGGTACATGAGACATATATCAGAATCTTGATCAAGTTTACCTTACTAGGCGGATTTCTCCTCGGAAGATATCATAATTACCATCCAAAAGCGAGGTTGAATGGCCGAGCGAACTGACGTGGTTTCGAATCCCCGGTTGTACGTGACAAGGAGTGTTCAACCTCGTTGGTTTTCTCTGGGTCCCCCGGTTTCCTCCCACTGCTAAAGACCCCTATGCGCAAGCGAATTATTGAAACAAAATTAAACCATATGTTAGTCCCGAAATGACCTAGTTTGTGTCGAGTGGACGTTAAACCCCACCCCCCTCTCTCTCTCTCACCACCCCAAAGAAACTGGGCTAGATACATTTATCTTTCAGTAGTGGGGTGTTTAAAGGGTTAAGCTAGAATCACATTATCAATGACGATTACTGGAAAGCACTGTGATATGAGTACATGTATAACACAATTTTTGTGTGCTTTTAATACAATTCATATAGTATGCATCTATGGCTACTGGAGCTAATTAAGCTGACACAAGAACTTTTTTTATATGTTTTATTTTACACACGTTAAAACACAAGTACCAAAATAATAATGTACACAAACATGACAGATTTCATTATACATGGATTGGATAACAGAGTATTGAAACTGTGACAGTTAATTTTGCCTGTTATAATGTACAAATATATGCGACGTCTACTTTCACGTTATTGGGCCTTTTCAGTACATATACACCAGAGGGCCACACATTGTTATATTTGGATCTGCACTTGATACACAGCTGTAACTATTGATAATATCCATATACAACTAAATCAATAATAAATTAAATAAAATATCCTAAAAGTTCTAATTAGAATTGTAGTCCTCCTACCCCAGCATTCATATTTCCAATAGAACCCATTTGCATATTTCCAGCATTACCATTTCCAAGAGATCCCATTTGCGTATTTCCGAAACCTCCCATGGCATTATTAATTCCGCCAGCCATACCTGCTTGGGCTCCACTTGTAACTTGTTGACTTGCTGGTCTGCTGTCCTTGGCAATGGAACAACATAAAGCCACCATATCGATACATCTGTTTCCGACGATCTGTCGGATAGGACAAAGAGCCATACCTCCACCAGTAATACGAGCTAAACTTAGTCCAGTGTTGATGTTATCGGTTAAGCTGACAGTTTTACCTGGGCTTAAGTCAAAAGTGGTTCCAATAACTCCGATATTGTTGGCTGGACCTTGATTCCGCCACCCTAATCCCAACATGCCGGTATTGGCCTGGGGTCGATCCGCAATAATTTCTCCCAAACTGGCGCTTTCACACATACCGTCAATACGACCATATTCAGTGGTGACCAACTTGAACATACCAGTCATGGAACCGGAAGTAATATCGGCGGTAACTTGTAAACCATTAGAATCCCACCAATTAGTTGATACCTGAGGACGTTCACTGAAAGTAACCCGTAGTTCATCACCAGCAGCTGTTTGACCAATGCAGGTCCTGTAAGTAGTTTGCGCTTGTGCACCCCAGACGGACTGTCCGGTCACCATTCCCGCTACTCCTGGTCTACTACCTAGGCCAGGTAAACGAAGTCCTGGTAGACCACGAAACATCTGAGCTGACACCTCTTGGCTGAGGAGGGCAGCAAAGATAGAGACGATAGTTATACTAAAAGCCATTTTGTTAAGAGACGTTTTGTTGGTAAATGAACCTTCCCAAGACTGTGACATTTCTAAAACAGCCATGGTTTATATAGGAGAAATTTTGATACAGGGAAGTTTCTAAAGATATTACTTAATACTGTATAACCTGCATCTTCTGTTCAATCCCAATTAACATTTGTACCCGAGTTAATTAAATGTAATCAGTATACGAATCAAAAGACGCGTATGATGTTATAACTGCACCTAGGGCATACTAGCTAATTAGAAACTTAGACTTAATATAATATGCAATGTTTCCTACCACAGATGAGTTTTATTGGGAGTATTCAGAATATATACTATTTTCTCTCTTTTGTTACAATCAATTACTTTGATATTTTGTGGGAATTTTAAAAACCGCATAAATACGTTTCAAAAGACGTTTAGCAACAGATTTAATCTACAATTTGTTACCCTTTTAAACGTCGCAAGAAAACGGGAAGTGGAATGAGATTATCAGATAGTAAGCATACTTTGTTCTAATACGATACCCACATGTTAAGGCAAAGTAAAAAATGGATGCCTGTCCATCTAACATTATTGTTCGGTCAATATATAGTGAATTGAATAGCTTGACGGTACGACATTTTAATCATCTGTATTTTTCTATGTTTATTTTTGAAGGACATCTGTTGACCAATAAGTCACTCCTTGTTATTAACATCTTAACATATTTGAAAATAATTTCAACCCAAGTTCCGGAAGTTTGAATTAAACACATTTCCAAACACTTGTCAGCGTTTATAACCCACACCCATTACACCACTAGTCTCAAACCTCCTGTGAATAACCTCAGAAGACAATTTTTCTTCATTTTTCTACATTAAATACACAGTAGTTTACTCAATTTACTACATCAAGGGCCTTACCAGGGGAATGCATCAGATAATGTAACCAATTGGTTTGTAACAATATGACTAAAATACAGGGCCCTTATTCACGAAAACTTAAACTAAGATAAAATCGAAATTTTAAGAAATACTGCAACTTCATTGGATATATGCAAATTGATTTTACTGGTCAGCCAATCGAATTGCAGTATTTCTTAAAATTTCGATTTTATCTTAGTTTAAGTTTTCGTGAATAAGGGCCTTGATCTATATTTCGTTTCGTTTTTTTTTATACTTTATGCTATGCACTACACAACAAGAAGATCTGACCGGTTGTAGTAAAGGTCGCGTCAGGGGTCATACGAGCGGCTTTTGACCCCATGACGTCAGACATTGATTAATCAATCAGTGTTGACGTTTCTAATAGTTTGCCCACAGTTCCGTGCACTGCACGCCAATAACTCACCGTAACAAACCATTTCATTGGTTAATCGCTCACATCAATGCAGGTTATATAACAACTTTTCCAGATCCTAGTGTTGTGAAGACAAGTAAAACGAAATTTTGAACTACAAAAAACGAAACAAAATAGGATCTGTGTTTTAATCAGATTGTGTTTGTAAATATCACATTAAAAACTATTTTATTACTTGAAAATGTGGCTTCTTAATTGCGGGACTGGGCTAAATGTTATGCTATTGCCACGTTAATCTATAATTGACATAGCAGGTTATGATTTAATGGCGTCTCACACGAAACAAGTGTTTTAGTAATGTATGATTGACAACATAACCAGATATAGATACTCACAGTAATTTTAAACATCTGTAACTCATCCATTAACACTTTCCTAATTTCATAGTTAAATAAAAACCCATAACTTTGCGTTAGAGTGCATTTATATACATAGTTAACAAGAATATAAGATTTGTCTGGGTTATAGAGTGTTTTGTCTTAACTAGAATGCTTTATTAGTTTATTAAAATCATATATTCAAGAAAACGGGATTTGTGTCAGATCATTGGTTTCCATAACAGTTGGTTGGTAGTATTGCAAAGCATATGTTATAGATACTAACCAATAGTGTGTGATATTTTGTTAAAGGAAGATATAAGTTGCGCCTAGGGCGTGCATTTGTCGCATTAGAAATATACATTATTATTATAAATGGTGGCGACCCATTTCCACCAAAGTGATGTAAGAAATTAGAGTAACAGAGGCTGAATCGAGCAATGTTATTGAAACATATTTCTTTCTATCTTGAGAAATCTACGTCTTCTCTGTGATCAGTTGCTTTTACAGACTGTAACAATTTAAAGACCATCAGCAAAATCGACAAAGCTGGTATCTGTTAACCAAATTGTCTAGATTGACTTTAACAAGGCCAGTTAACGAGCCAAAGTATCTCTCTTTCCTATCCAACTAACCCTTTGTTATTGAAATAAACATGGCATAGGTCTACTTAGAGGGGCATAATATGATAACCAGGCAAGGAATCAATACTCCAAGTGAGATGGAAGGGATGAAGGAATGTTTATCAGCGGTAATTAGTCATTCTGGTGATTAGTTTTACAGGTAAAAACTAGTCGAAATGTTGTAAAATAAACAAAATTACCACCAAGGCCTGTAGCTACAAGTGTATTTTGCTAAGCTGATTCTCTATCCGGCTGTCGGAAAAAGAAAAAAATGACGAGAAATGACTGATAGGGGAACAACGTGTTTACACGAATTCTTGGCATCCTTCAGGCAACCTTCAACATTTTCACGACAATTTTTCTCACATTCATCAGCTGATGATTTTTTTTTCAACACGTGTTTAAAAACGCTTGAATGTTGTGTAAGTCGAACTGTGATGGATAGAGACATGTTTCAAGCACACGGTTCTCAGGAGTTGCTGAGTTAAACCAACATCGTCCATCTTTTTAACACTTTGAACTGATCAGTTAGGCTGAAAGAAAGACAAGGAATTGACATGTGAATTGTTTTCTTTTTTTAAAACAAGTTTTGGAAGATATTCTATTCAACAAATATATCGCATGACTCTTAAAGAACTCAGCAATGATAATGCACTTACCAAGAAATTCTTTACTCTGCGAGAGACATTTAAAGATAATGATGAATAGCGTCTAGTTGCTCGGATGGGACAAAATACCGTTGGCGTGCATGTAAAAGAATCTTTAACTGTTGGAATTCGATATACGAGTAGGGCGTGGCGCCCCTTTAAGGGCACAATTTCACTCATTGGACATTGCATGGCGTATTCCCGTCATCATTATCCCGGATGGAGCAGAAACGCTAAACCCCATTTTATTTCATTTAAAGATTAAGATAAATAAATTTTAGCAAGTTTATTTGAAAATAACGATACAGAATTGAGTAAATAGAAACGGAAACGGTATTTACTACATGTTAAAATGATTAAGAAAAAAAGCTAGAAATTAACAGAGATAACACGCGTTTCTTTTTCAGCTATTAATTTACAGTTGTTTTTCGGGCCCAGCATGCCTTGTATAAACTTCCGCGGCGCATGTCGTTTCTCCCAGGTTAATGACTCAAACGTGCCGCGTAATTCACTTAAAATTTATTTTCCAGAAAAACACGTGGAAATTAAACCTCTCCATCGGTCGGAGGTAAAAATTTCAATCTGGTAAATCAAAAACTATCAAGGCGAAAAAAAACGACACGATATCCCATAATTCCACTCTTTGATAAATGAGACGAAAAACACGTGTAAAAAATGTGTATGGTTTCTGTAAAAAAGTTTAAGATTTGATGTTATGCACGTGTGAATGGGTGATTTGATGTATGTTCTCCACTTGTTCTGATGTGACGTTCAGTACCCTTGAGATTCTGAAATGAGTCCCGCACATATTTATGTCATCAAAAGGAATAGATGCATGCACATGGAGGCCATTAGCACGTGGGTGGTTTTTGTCACGTCAAGTTCTGTTTATGATGAAATGATTTCTCCCTCAGCAGGAAGGGGTTGATAACTCTAACAATAAGGTGTTCAACTCAGAGGGGGAGAGATTTACAAGACGTAGCACGTGCATTAGGTCGTCTACTTACATGAGTTAGCCTACCGCAGACTAACATCACACAAAGCAAATGAGGAAATCAGACGAAGAAATACTAAAAGTAGTTTGCAAGGTGCATCAGAACGTCACACCGAGAAAATTCAGAATAAGAGCAAATTTATGGTTTGTGCTTGTGAAATAGATTAAACCAAAAGTCTGTGTTATTTCCGTGTTTAATGAAATTGACAGCAGTAAGCAGTAATCACAGGATGTCGACATAAAATCAACAGTGTTAACAATTAGCACAAAAAATCTAAATTTATGACAGCAAGAATTTGATTAATCGCTAAATCTTATTTTATTTCTAGCAATATAAACTTGGCTTAATTTTATGTTCCTTTTAATGACTCGAGATCTTAAGCTCGTTAAAATCTAGAACATAAATTTAAATGTAATAAAATTCCGTTTATTTAATCTCACGGTTAGAAATATGTGCATGCAATTGTGCCAAAACGTATGGTAATACAATGATGTTTACTCTTGAATTTCAAGTAGCAAAAACTGCGATATCGTTTTCTTATTGTATCTGATTTGTGGGGTTCTTTATTATAGAAAAGAAGCTGGGATGATTTATACCTGTTGTGTTATGAAAGGTAATAAAATTTTAGGGTACCATATGTTTTACCAATTCTTTACATCTCCGCATAATATAATAACTTGGGTTGATTAACCTTGTGTACTTGGTGTTCGATATTATCGGCCAGCCATTCATATAATCGCTTATTTGCTGCTTAATAGGTGTAATAAAAAGACCAAGAACAACTCTTTGGTCATGGTTAACAAAACTTATGCATTATGTCTTATTATTCTGGTATTAATTTAATATTTCTATCTATGGAAGACCTAAAGTGAAATATCCTGCTTCTTGAAAGAAGCTTATTGTTGCTGTTTCTTGTATTGTCCCTTTTGCCCACAGATCTAAAAGGTTTTTCATATTAGATATTACCATTATTCTATAGTTGGAAGGAGACGACAATAATGGTAATGTCATTGGTATTTATAGTCATAGGACGCAAGAGAAAAGCAATATGCTAAATAGTTGACATCAATAAAACTGGGAGCATGTTTATGGTCATTAAGCCATTTATTAATCAATTTATAGGTTTTACTGAATTCGTTGAATATTCTGCCATAATTCTAAATAATATTTGAAAAATTATATCGACTGTAATAGTTGGTATGACTTTATTGTACTTAGGTTTCAAGCAAATGTGCGCGTTTGACGAATTTTTGCTACTTTGTTCCCAACGATTTCGTTTGTTATATTGCTGTCTTAAGGTTTACTAAACTCAGGAGTCAATGGTTTTTAGAATTGTATTTGAAAACGACAACAGCATAATTTGTACTAAAATGCCTTTGTTTATATAGCATTGTACGAACATCCAAAGATAGATCGTTAACATATCATATCGAACTCATTGTACAAATTACGACATACAGAATACAGACAACATTTAAAAACAAATAACTTAGCCGAAGGTTGAAACATTAAAATGACTTCGATCTAGACCTCTTTGCTTTGGTTAATAAAAAAAACAATGGCCGATTTCATTGTATTTTATGTTGTTTAGGTTTGTGGAAGTCAATTCTGTGATTGGGATATAAGTATAATTGATTTTGTGTACCACTGTCGATACTATATGCCCAAAAACGAAGCTAAAATTACTAAACAAGTCGACTTTCATTTAAAGTTTCGAAACAAAAATGTAATCGTATTGAGCTTGCCCCATCACGATTCTAAATAATACATCATAAGCTATGCATACTATAAGGACTATTGTAATTATAAGATTGTATCTATTAAAATTGTAATGGTTTAGTATTATTGCATCATGGAAATGTGGTTTAATGCATACAAAAGATGTCTGGTTTACATAAAATTTCAAATAAAATGATCTAGGTTCGTTAAGAATAATAAATTAATCTAGAAAACTGAAAGTAATTTATTGCTTTAAAATAACAAGTCAGTAATAATTGAAAGCCAGACGTTATTTCTTTAAGACTCGCCAATTTCCCTAATTTGGGCCATGAAATTAATTTAAGCTACATTAATCAAAAGTTATCAATTAATATTCCCCACAGAATATCACTTATATTAGCCAATATATCAGGTTATAGCCTGTCATTATGCCGGAAGTTCTTTGTAATGACTGCCCATATCATACCTGCGATCTTGTATCTATTTTCTACAGTTTGTATAGATCAAGATGATAAAAGTAATGACGATGGTCGTAAAATTACCGTAAATTATTATACAGAGAAGAGGATTGAAGAATGATATCAATATTATCAAGATACAAGTGATTCAATAATGTTAATCGGCGACTACCTATAAAAATATTGAGTAAATTATATACACAATCTTAATTGGTAGTGGATGTCACGCAATATGAACTACACTCATAAATGAAATGAAATAATGGGATTTAACGTCCTACTGTTCTGTTCATACTTATCTAATGAAGACGGACATACGTCGTGCAGGGGGCTATGAGGGCTATGCTGTCCTAACAGCGGCGCTAAGGCCTACTATTATTTCGAATTCCAACTGTCAAGGGTTCTTTTACGTGCACACCGATGTTACATCGGATTTCGTCCCACCCGAACGATTATATGTTGTCCCCTTACCAGGACCTCCGTCCTAAACCACTGACAAGGGGGAATCACGTAGGAAAAGTCCGGTGAACTTTCTCGATCAATGCAGGGTTCGAACACAAGACCTACAGGTTAGAGAGCCTACAGTCTATTCACAGAGCCACCGTGGCTCCGAGTACACTAATATTTGCGAAATAACGGAACGTCATTTTGGTAGATTGCCCTGATCAAGTTTACATTATATTTACTTATTTGGACTTTGCATTTATGGAATTATCTTAAAGGAGCTAAATTGTTAATATTTAGGACCTAGAAATTGACACAAATGGGTCGCAGCCCATATAATAATGTAATATGAATGTACATAAACTGATTTACATCCAATCGTTTCCGTTTTTACTCTAATTTCAAATCAGTTATGTTCGGCGAAATACGCCAGAAGTCTCAATCGAATGGCAATCTCTAGCGTCTGGTTATTCCAGTCTACATAGTATTTATTGCGCATGCTCTCCAAACAAGAATATACCGTCACCGTTTGACATGACTTGTGGAATATGTCTAGCCTCGTGTGTCCCTTGTTAGAAATGGGACTGAAACGCATTATGGTACACGATTCGTGTACCAATGGTAAAATGGTTTTTTTGTCTTAACTATTGGACATCAGAAGACCATCTTTTCCTGATAAGACCACAACATCAATGTTGATTTAAACTGACAAATAATTCGTGTTTTCAGTGTCGAAGACTTTGGATGATATTGAGTTAGAGACTTTGCTACTTTAATGACGGTCCAGGCGTTAAACCCTAGTGTATTTCATTTCTTAATGAATGATGGAATTACGTTTATTTAAATATGCACTAATCAAGTCTCACTAGTTTTTTATATCAGATTATTTGTCATTTGTAGTATATAATTATTAAATGTCAGGGATATTTTATCTTATTGTTTTCCAGAAAATACGTTGACGACCATATCAAACCAACCTTGTGCTGCGCAAGCGTTAATCAGTAGTGAAACCAAAATGTTATCAAAATGAATGTGAAAATGATTTAGTGATTCTAAAAGAGACATGACGGCCTTAATCATATTTCTCTAGTTCTCGATAACCCCTCCCTGGGGAATTCCCCCAATTTGGGTTTTACGCTCATAGTCATATATTACCAAAGACTGTTTTAAACAACAATATCTTGGTAGAAATTAATTGTTTGGAAACTCAACATGCGCTAAATGAATTGAGTATTATTTTTGACATCCTTGGGGATCTTTGCGACTTCTGTGCGTATGGAGGGCTTACTTAATGGGGGCGTCAAATTGAAAACATTATTTTAATCAACGGCGTTACTAACAAAGCCTAAACAAGAGCCATTTAATCAGAACACATTGGTCATTACAGGTTCACCAACTGTCACAAGCTCTTGACAAGACAAACTACCAAATTAATTCTCAGCAAAAAAAGCTTCGGAAGAAATAGTAAATTAACAAAAACTAAACTGTTGAAAATTAACAAAAAAGAAATTGAATTGTACATAAGGATTACAAATGGGATGAAAGATGACGAAGTTTGATATTTTAAAATCTAATTGATGACATATAGCCCATTGAATATAATAAGATTTAATGAACAAAAAATAGAAGAAAAAAATCCTTTCTTATAAACCAAACTCTCATCTCAAATGAAAATATATATCGTGCGAATAAACAAAAGATTTCACAAATTATTAATGTCTGCATTAACTAAACTATCTAAAACCATGTCTACAATGTTTAATTCATATACTTTTAGTGAGAAAAAGACATTAGTATAATCTATGACTTGAGATTTGGAGATCGATATGTGAGTATTGATGCCAGTATTTACCTTGTCAAACTGATGTTTCTTAAAGTCGTTTTACCGTAAATATATGAATTTTATGACAATACACCAATGTTTGGTCAATACTATTAAAGTGCATGTGTTACCTGTTCTATTCATCAAGAATGGACCCCATATTGTAATTCCTTTTTATCATTCTTAATTTTATTTGAACACTATTAGATACAATCGTTTTGATTCTTACATTGGAGTTTACTCCACTTTTTAATGCTGGGCGCAGGCCGCATCTTTATGCATACTGTAAAGCTAGTAATTCGTATTGACTTTTAGGAAAAAAGCCACAAAATAAAATTTTATACAACCGATTATCGACAACATATGTTATTCCCTCTTCCCGTAGTGCATATAGTGCACGAACCTTTAAAATGAAACCGAACGCGACTCAATATTATTTTTAGTCGATATAGTTATTCTATATTTGAAAGTAATATGCATACGTCGACACGGATGCACTTCGTTATCAATAGAAGACTTCCAGTTAGATGCAGTTAGTCACCATATCAACTCTTAAAATACCTAACTTTATAATACAAGAAGTTGCAAGTTAACCGTATATCATACAAGAACCAAATCAAATCCCACTTACAAAATATCAAGGATCTCCGTGCGATTGATATACGGTTTTTGAATCAGGAATGGGGCCCTAAGCTCTACTTATCCCGTTGTTCTTGTTCTTCTTATAGGGACAACGCTCTTGGATATAAAGGCTAAGGCTTCCCGCCAATTCAAGTACAATCGACATGAAACTTGGTCCGCCTGTTCCTTGTCGGAGTTCGGTTTCAATCTGATTAAAATACAGATCTATATTTCTTTTCGGTTTTTTTATACTTTCTATGGCCTACACTACATGAAGATCTGACAAGTTATAGTGGGAGTTCACGTCATCGGTCAAACGAGCGGCTGTTGACCCTATGACGTCAGACATTGATTAATCAATCAGCGTTGACGTTGCTAGTGGTTTACCCACAGTTCCGTGCATTAAAGGCCGAGAACTCGCCGTAATAGACCGTTTCATTGGCTAATCCCTCACATCATCCAGAACACGTCAATGATAACTCTTCCAGATCCTAATGTAGTAAGACAAGTAAAACGAAATTTTGAACTATAAAAAACGAAACGAAATAGGATTTTTGATGGCGATGGCGTGATGCTCCATCCCTGGTTAGTGGTTAATATATAGAAGAATGGTGGCATCAAGCTAAGATAGTAAATAATAAAAATCAAGCACAATCGACACTAACTAGTGGTCAAATACAAAGTTCAGTGGACGAATGCGGCAACATCAAGTAACAATAGTAATTGGACTTGCAAAATGAGTAACCACCTTATAATGGAAACTTGTACCAGGTGTTAATGAAAGGGGTTAGCATAAATTGATGTAGGACTGGAACGAGAGAATTGTGATGACGAATTATAAACTATAGAATACCACAAGTGATATAGGTTGCATATGCCAATCTTATTTCTACTATTTGCATTTTAACAAAGTTTATCAATACTAGAATGTGAGAATACATTAAATGTACTCTGTTCAATAAATAACTCGATACAAACTATCGAATAAGATAATTAAAGTACATCCAAACCCCGATATTTTGGAGAGGTACCCGATATATGAAT
The DNA here is from genome assembly GCF_932274485.2 of Patella vulgata. NCBI lineage: Eukaryota > Metazoa > Mollusca > Gastropoda > Patellidae > Patella > Patella vulgata. The sequence goes on from NC_065881.2 coordinate 69,370,647, forward strand.
CATTTAATAAGTGTTATAACACCCCCGGTGATCAATACACTACAGAAAAACAATAATCATACTACACGTAATTTATATATTCATTACCATTAGTACAAAGTATCAATAAGAGTCCAACTATAATAGATCCCTGTCCTATCCCTATTCAAAATACCCAAATCTTGTTTCAGTCATCAAAATACGGCTTACTGACTATCATTAAATGGTTTTGCCTGAATTTAACCATCAAGGCAGTTGATTAACACTTATCACTTTCAAGTGTTCCGTTGCCCTGGGGTGGGAGATGGTCATTTAAGTTTCTTTGACAAATCAACCATACAATAAAGCATTGTTATGGTCATAAGCAGGTAAAAGAGGCGTAGCTGACAGTCATTCAGAAACGTGAGGATATTCATACGAAAAACACCGATTCAGTTCTTGATACGAAACTAAAATCTCATCAGAGACTTATGATCAAGTAAAGTTACGCCTCTTCCTGTTTCAAACAATGAATTACTACATCGTTTAAACATATTTTATTGCAGTAGAGTGCAAAAGGATTGAATACAAGATTTGATAACTTTGAAATATCAATATTGACAGACTCTGTGGTTTGTTTATATTAAATCCGAAGAAGTATTAAATAAATAAATCCTGAGCTCTGTTTTTAAAATATTATGATAGGACCAAACATCCTGATTATTTACGTAAATTGTTATTTGTTTTAATTCTATTTTACAGCGTCATAATAATCATCTAGTTACCTCACTTCCGTATCGTGCGACGTAAGAATCCAATTAAAATGTGGTAAACGTGTAAATAAATCTACATCACTTACATAATATAATTTACAACGGACAGGAATTTGAGTCGTAGTAGTAAAACAGAGTCGACGTCAATGGACCTTTAATTGCTTATATCAGTGTACACCCATACATAAATTAATATAAAACCGGTTAACAACAAAAGTTACAGATCTTGTTAATCTCTTAGCTAAGCTTAATATAAAGCTAAAATTAATATTACATAATATTAATATACATAATAATTTAATTTAATACTAAAATTTAAATCAGAATTAATTTTACAAGCAAAAAATCTTAATTTTATCAAACAAATACTATAAGTAAAATGTGATAGTAGAAGCTTTTACTGAAAATCTAGTTTACTGTTTATTAATAATGTTTCGGGTTTTTTTTCATTTCAAATATTAGACTAAAAATTTTTGGTACATGTAATTATAGTTTCATGTGTTTACCCAAATAAAATCTGAACATAATAATACGGCAATACGCGGTTTAAAAATTATTCAGGGTATATCTAGTTTCAGTAGCATACATTTAAAAAAAATTAATACACATAATAATGGATAAAAGAAATCCAGAGTATGTGTTTTCTACAAATAAGTTCTAAAAATATACACATTCCTAAAAGATAATCATTATAGCCCCAATAATTAAATCTAAATATTTAAATGTAATGTTTATGTCTGTTGTGTAACAGTGACAAGTGTTTATTTTTGTGTCGATAGCCTATTTCACCCACTAAGGTTTATCATCTGGTCAAAGCTTCAAATACAAGAACATCGTTTGTACATTTTTAACATTTAAGGGTATAAATTGCACCAAAGTACCCCCTCACGATTCATCTGCAGTTCCGCCATTAAAATATCATTTCTATGAATAATAGTAAAATTTGTATTCGCTTAATCTAAATACCATTTTAACAGCCCCAATAATTTTCTATGCATATACACAACTATAATGTAATTTACTACGAGAAAAAATATCCTTTCTTTCGTAGCTAAAGCCTAAAAAATGAAAATCATTTACGAGAAAAAAAATATATCCCTTTCGCTTCAATTATACGGTTGTTGACAACTTTCACTCGTTTCGCTTTTCCTCTTGATTTCAAACACCTTGACAACTGAACAGGGGCTTGAAGTTGTCACCTGCATGTTTTTGCCATTTCCCCTGTAAGCTACCTTGTCTAACGTACATTAAAATGCATTAAAACCGTTCTACCCGTTTTGTATTCACTCCTAGTTTCTTCTTTCATTCAAAATGAAAATAGTTTATAGAAATTCGCTTGAGAAAACTACTTGCTTGTTTCTATAGGAAAACACTGGGTGGATACAGTTTGTCGAATTGACATACATTATATTCCCATTTATTATCTTTTCTACAGCGTGGTTTTAGGGAGAAAACAGAAGTCTACTTCAACCGTCGTGTCACGAAAGACATTAAAAAATAGCGACTTGTGTTCGAATTGTTAATAGTTTCAATTCTCTATGACCTTTGTAATTGTAAGATCGTTGGCCATTTTAAAACGCGTGTATCATTCATTGGCCTCTAGATGGTTATGTGAGGTTTTCGGGTTGTCTTGGAAACCGCTGCACGCGGCTGCTACTGCGAGCTAGATATATAAGGAGGGATAAATAAGTAGAAATTAAACGATTGTCCTCTTTTGAAATCAATCGAACTGTCTTACACCAAAAGGGAACGGTTGAACATTTTGTCGGATTTAAATACTCAACCCTTTTTATATAAAACTAAAAAAAAACGGAAATGTGTCCTTGGTTAGTAACATATGACGTAGTCGAATGTTACTCTGAAATAACCTTACATAATTTACTAAATTAAGATTGCGCAAAGGGATCCTCCATATTAGCAGGGTTTTGTTTAATTGTAGACAAAATACGCGGAATTATGAGAAACAGACTATGTGATGAATAATGTTTAGTAGTAAATGATTTGTATTTATCGGTTGATAATAAGTTTATAACAGGAGAAGATATAATACAAGTATTGGTGATATAAATCTAATTTTTGATTAAATATTTTTAACTGAGCAGCAAATTGCGGTGGATTAATGTATTATTTCTTTAACCCAGTTCGGTTTGACGATACAATTACATCTGACATTTTCAAATTAGACGGTATTTAAAATTTGAGGAGAAAACTCGACCACACCATTGCTGATATATACACGTTTTAGTTTCGTACTAAATTTTGGGGAGAGTTTAACAACCATACCAAAGGTAGATCGGGTAACTCAGTTCAATATCATAATATTCAAAATTAATTACATTTATTTTTTGTTTTGGTGCAATAGATGGTGTATCTTTAAGATTGTTGTCTGTTAGTATTGCTGTCCGTGATGCATTTTGAAAAATCAGAACCCTAAAAACGCTAACCAGTAATGTCATTGTTAATATTATGCCATCGAATAATATGTAACAATCGTCAATGGTATCTGCCGTAATCTTTATATCAGATAAAAGGAGTTGTCCCCCTTTAGCTGTATTCAGTAATTATAATTCAACTAAAAAGTTTGAAGTAAACGCGTATTCATCCTATCGTGCTTAGCGTTTTATGAAACCTTTCATACAATAATTAATATTATGGTTTTATTATAATAAAAACATTTCAAAATGTTGTTTGGTTATCTGACGGTAAATTGATACCATCTTAGAACATGCTGACAATACAACGTTTATTTATGATTTTATTTAGATGAAAAGCAAAATACAGTGATAATGTATAAGATGACATGATAAAAAAAATATTATCATTTCAAAATAATAAACATAAGATAAGTGGCGAAGTCGGCATCATCTTTTCATTTAAAATGGACAACATATTGTGTAAAGTCTTTTTAAATACGTGTATAGAGAATAAAAATGAATTTCGGAAGTTTCTTTTCTAGCTGAATCCTGGTAATATTTCTCATTTTTAAAGCCGTTAAGAACAACTAATAAAACACTTGCATGATAGATATGAGAGAGAGAGAGAGAGAGGGAGAGAGAGAGAGAGAGATGGTGGGGTATAACGTCCACCCAATACTAAATATGCCATTTCCTGACAAACATATATTAAATCTGTATGTACCCCCACCTCCTCTCTCCACACACACAATCACAATATCCGTTATAAATCCAATAAGCCTGCTGATTAATATCCCTCCAACAAAAGCAACAGTGTGGTTGGACAGTCATGTTGTTTTATTTCATTGTCTTGTAGGCAAATAATCTGAACGACATTTATCCTCATGATGAACAAGTGGGGACATTAAAACAGTTTACTGTCACCACAGGGCTGGAGATTTGAGCAATTGATATAAATGTGATGTGAAAGATGACAAAGTGACAGATACCCTGGCGTAATTATATCAACTAATGTCGGCCATGTTGACAAGATGGCGGCTAAGACGAGGATAGATGGCAGAACAATGATCATTAGCTGTTCAATATAAACAACAAAACTTTATCAAGTGATATGTTTGCTTGGCTCTACGACTCAAATTCTCTGTTTGACATCTAAAAGATGGGATGTCAACACATTAGGTGCTGGCATTAAGATTACAGCGGATTGATCACGGATTGCGGATGCTTTGGGTTGGATTTTGTTGTCCAGCTTGTCGGAGATTTGTCATAAAGATGATTATAATTGTTTTACTAACAGATTTAAGGTTGAAAGAGGAAGATTAGTACAATTGATGTCATTTTGATGATTGTCACCAGACGCCTCTTGTTATAATCGAAAGAAAAAATTTGTTATAATTGTATTTCATAGAAATGCCTTAGAAGAGACGTTTAAGGGTCTTCAGAATCTCATAGATGTCCGCGTGTAGCTTTATTAAACCGCAATCGACAAAACACGAAAGAAAGTATCCTGGTCATTCGACTTATTTTTTCAACAAGTCAGTCGAACTCTCATTTGTTAAAAGTCTATATACGTCAGTTTAGCACTATAGGAAACACTTGCAGACTACAATATTGTGAAAGATGAATCTCTAATAGAAATATTAGTCCTAAAATGGTTCAATTTCGTTCCGTTTTTACAAAACATGTGGATTTAAAATTTCATCGATTTATGCTGCTCGCTATGTAATAAGCGAGCCGCCATAGTGCTGTCCGCGAATTTATTGGTAGGCCTGGCTTAAATCCGATTGAATCTAATCCGGGATATTATCTAGCCTTGGTATTTAGATTTGTTTATTTCTTAAACATACATTATGCAAGAGCTAAATCTGCCTATTGCAGGTCTTTCTATAGGCCTGAAATGTTATCTAAATTATCAATTAGACATTAATCAACTTATCCATCCCATAATCAACTCTCGATGTCATCGCTAACCTGCGATGTTTATTGGATTAGGTTCCTATTATCATGAAATCGATAACCGAGACTATGTTTTTTTATCGTGATGATGATCGAGGCAATGCCGAAAATTCAATCGCTAAAATCTCGGTTCAGAGTGGATCAATTTGACTGAAATTTCAGTAAATTCCCTTTACATTATCTTGTTTTTAACTATTATAAGTGAGAACTGCCAGCTCTTTATCTAATCTCCCATAATATATCTTTAATTAAATGTTAAATAATCATTTTGGGTACCTATTAGCATGGATTAAGTCATGAGAAAATTGATATTTTTTCGATAATGCGAATGACGCATCGTTACTTTAAATGAAAAAAGAATAAACAGACCTACTAATTCTACTAATACAACTTTGTAGCAATTATTTGAAAAGAACCGTGGACTGGTTCTTGATACTGAGACATACCTAATGTTTTATCATTTCCAAGATGGCAGATATGGATACTTGTTGGTGTAAAACACCAATAGGCCATCAACAACCACCAATGTTTCTGATAAAAGAAATATACAAATCGAAATGTCAGAATTATAATCAGGAAAGTTCTATAGTATCTAAACGAAGACTAATGGTTGTTGTCACGAGAGGCACCAGCAGGATTAATAATATCATATGCTACCCATGTTTTCAGTGATATCAGCGACTTAACATAGTTTGCAGGTAGTTGAGGAAAGATAGGGCATTCCCCGCCAAAGTTTATTTTCCATGTATTTCTTAAGATAGGGAAGGTGTGATAAGAAGAATAGATAGACTGTCTATAAGATTCTTTATCTTAGAGATGGACATTGCTTTCATCAGGTGAAGAAACGCATCAAATACATATACATAGATAAATGAAAGAAAATGAATTAAAGGCCTCGTCAACAAACTGGTTTGGTCATTTTAAGACTGACATACGGTTAATTGTGCTTCTATAGTCGCTTGTTCAAAGCTAGGAAGGATAGTTTCGCACGGACAGCGATCTTTCCACTTACACCTCATCGAATTCCATCTGCCAATGGTTCTAGTAGCCTACATACGCATCAATGTATTCACCAGTGGATCTCCAGAATTCGTCCTACCCGAACGACTAGATCACATCTTTCGTATCAGCACCGCGGGCTTTACCTCTGATAAAGGGGGGCCATGTATAAATGCAAAGATAAACATAAGTAATGTGCTTTTACCGCTAATATAAATATATCTACACAAAGATATGTTCATTATATTATAAAACATGAACTACATGAACACATTTCTCTTTCTACATTTGAAGGAGATGGAACAATTGTTGCCTTACAGAGCAGACATGCTAAAAAAAACTCATCTCTGTTCATATCACAAATACATATCACAAATGCGCATAAATAAAACACTAGACAGGTTGAAAAGTGCATCGTAACTTTCTAAATTTTTAGTTGAATTTTTTCTTACATAATTGGAGCTGTCTGGACAAAATTTCCCTCATAGCACACTGTATGGCGTATGTCCGTCTTCATTAGCCCAGTTCGGAGCAAAACAGTAGGATGTTAAACCCCATTTCATTTTCATTTCATTTACATACCTGGACGATTACTATATATAAATATTATATAACCTTATATAAACTTATTCAAATAATGCAAAAGTGTATATTTAATATGACCTGTTATTCTTTTATTCAACTTTCAAAAGTGCCGCAAAATATAACTAAGTCATGTCTTAGTTGGTAAATACATTTATATCGATGTTTCAAACCCATCGTGTCATTTTAATGACGAGCCTTTATCTAAACACAAATCTGTCTTTTTAATTCAGAATTCATGTTCTAAAGTTCATTGGTCACCTGACTCCAAATTGCATGTGTCTAATGACGTCACGTATGTCACAACATGTCAAACGGATGAGTTCAAATTAACGACCTGGTTCCTTCAAGATAAATGGAGGCGCTAGTTGGAAACTTGATGAGCATATCAGAAACTCTAATTATCAATTCATCAACATCTTAACAAGGCCAAAATCGGAAGCAGACGTGTTAACTATGGGTCATTGGTTGTATAGTAAACAAATGTTCGTTTGTCGACAGATCTGATCTTTTAGTTCTGTATACTTGATTAATCATTGATTTTGACTAGCAAACGGTGTCCTATTATTCTCCGTAGAGGCATGTTCTGAATGGTATAATATATATTAATAATCCATTTGATAATCGCTAGATATTAAAATTTATTTTAGCTTTTTGTTTCTTGAAGCAGCATATAGAGGTGGGTTCTGAATGGTATAATTTAATGCAACAATCCATTTGATAATAGCTTTATTTCAATGGCAAAACTAGATATTAAAATTTATTTCCGTTTTTTGTTTCTAGAAGCGATGACCGATATCAAGAAACTACATATTTAAAACTTTTTAAAAAAATTAACTAATAATTACCGATATCAAGAAACTATATATTCAAAACTTGAATAATACATTTACTGATACTGACAGTTAATCTGGCTGTTTTATAAATATATATTATCTTGTTTACAGTAGAAATATTATAGGTTTTATGTTGTCTACTTTTGCTTCTTGTTGTCTGTGTGTCCATCACCACCTTATATCACTAAAAGATAGAATCCGCTGTACTGAAATATTCTGTTCAAAGAAATAACAATATTATTTTAAACATATAAGCTAAGGTTTTCTAAAGAAGCGAACTTTAGACACATGATGATGGAGGTGTACTGCAAGGACCTTTAATCTCTCCTTATTTATTTGTACAGAGAACAGATGAAATCTCATTACATTTACTCAACGTCTATCACACTAACACACTCAATGTCAAGTTTTGAGAAAGGATGGAATGCACAGGTTTTCTCTCTGTTATTAACATAAATGTTGTAAGAATTTATATGTATGAAAACATAGAAGATGAGATTAAGACAAGGATAACATATAGTGGTAAATATATCAATGTATGTTACATTTTTATGCACATATTTCTCATTTTTTAAACAGTTCTGCATGCGATTGATAAGGAGCAATTTTTATAACATAGAGCTCTAGCCTTTACAAATACTTTCGTGGAAAAGTGTTTCCTTGAAATCAAAAATGGTATTTGTTATCAGCTGCAATTGTCTAATTTTAATATAAAATCAACAACAATAGCTCTTTTTAGCAAGGTACAGAAACAAATATAGTTGAAATAGAAAAGCAGCCAGAAAGAGCACAGAATTTATTACCTTTCCAGTCAAGTATTTTGATTCAAGCAGAATAATTATCTCAATAACCAGTCTGCTTATACATGCAAAATCAAGGTCCTGTGGATACCATTGGCAGCACAATAAAGATTCACTCTGACGGCTGAAAATTAAATACGCGTATGCCTGTTTTCATTAGCCAGGTAGGAGCCACGATGGCTCAGTGAGTAAGACGTTGGCTCGCTAACCCAGAGGTTTCGTGTTCGATCCCTGCATTGGCCGAGAAAGTCCATTGGGATTTACCGGCGTGGTTCCCCCCTGTCAATGGTGTAGGACGAAGGGCTTGACAAGGGACAACGTATAACCGTTCGGATGGAACGAAGCCTCGAGGTTCCGTGTACACACTGGCGTGCGCGTAAAAGAATCCTTGACAGTTAGAATTGGAAATAAGAGTAGGCCGTATAGCTCACTGTATGGCGTATGCCCGTCTTCATTAGCCCAGTAGGAGCAGAACAGTAGGACTATAAACCCCATTTTATTTCATTAGCCAGTTTGGTGGAGAAAAAGAAGAGTTAAACCCAGTCTAGCATTTTTCTTCTAAATTATTGTTTTATTATTCATCAGAAGATGTTTTATAAAGCCTATATTGCATTCAGTGTTGTATATAATTTAACACTCGGTCCACCGAAGAACTCCGAATGCATATCAACGTCATAATGTCTAACCAGTGACGCCATGTGGTGGACTGTTTAACCGAACATGTCGTGATAGATTATAAAGTCGCTCATGAAATTCCTTATATGAGTTTGTCATCCCGTTAAGCAAATTTGGCGACCATTTTTCAAGATTGGCAACAGCTCAGTATTTTGAATGAAACTGAAGTAATGGTACTGTTCCTTTACAAATAAATGTCTAGGAACCATTGCATTCTAAGAAAAATTAATTCCATTGTGAAGTGCGGACATAAACATTCTCCTTTGATGCAAAGTTTTAATCTCCAGAAATATTCTTCAGACAATTCTACAGCCCATTCATTAATAAAGGTGGCGCTGCCATGCCCGTTATTGTTCGGTCAGATGGTCATAGTTATTAATGTTGCACTGACCACCACTAAATTGTGTTTTCCGTTACGCCTGTCAGTCACCGTTTTTGTATTAGCCACTCTATAATTGGTTTAAATGAAGAGTTAATTAAGTTTGAATTGGCTAATCATATAAACGGCGGGAATTGATATCAACTCAATGACACGTGATTGACAGTTTGGCTAGTCACGGTTAACAAGACATTAGTTGAAACACGATCCGCGAACAGTATTTTCACAAGGAAGAGATTAACAAAATATTCATGGCAAATCTTTCAGCAAACCTATTAGGAGTACTGAAAAGTATTCAACACCACCACCAACAACAAAAAATTTATAAATAAATAAATTATTTTGAATTCAGTTGTGTTAATCTCTCAGTATAAATTTATGATATCTATGCACATGTATACCTGTCATGGATGACATTATTTAAGAAATTTAGGATCCATTAAATCTCAAGTTAAAGTATAAATTATCACACTTTTAGTTGTAAACTAAATAGACCCTGGGATACCTTTGGGATTTAAATTTATTTTAACAACGTCAGTTTGTAGTTTAGTCAAATTATGGGAATACGTTGGTCTCAATACAACAATATTTGATTCACCTGGTTTTTTTTTATTGTTTTTATTTTATGGGGGCGGGGGGGATTCCGATGCGGGGGGGGGGGGGTAATTAAAATAGACAATGCAATAATTATTTCTCCTATCTCTCCCAATGCCTCCTACCACACCGTATTGATTCCTGGCTACTGGTGGACTAAAGTAGTTCAAGCTAGTCATTACAACAATACACCCAATTTAACAGGGTAATGTGTCTTCTGGTAAAGGGAAAATTATCCCTGAAAGAAAATGACTAAACACAAAACAGAGTTATCTCCCATAGAACGTGGCTCATAGAAACACTTTCTATTAGTTCTTTCTTTGTGACCAAAATCGATGCTGCTTAGTTACTATTACCAAAGGACTTAAATTATGCCAAACCCAACATGCCAGTTGGTGCAGAACACTCCGTAGCTATACTGGAATTAATAGTTTTTTCATGATAAAAATAACCTATAGTAGATACTTTAGATAAAATCAATGCAAAAACAATAGAAACTTTTGACTTTTCTACTTTGTATACTATGCTACAACACCCAGATCTTAAAGATAATTTGGATTGGTTTGTAGATAAAGCTTTTGATGGAGCTTTCGTAAAAGGCAGAAACCTGATGGCCATTTACTCAGAAGATGCTAAATAGATTATAAAACGTCGCAATGCCGACACTGTAGTTTTTGATAAAGATAAGTTTCAAAATGTCATACATTTTCTCATTGACCATGCCATATTTGAGGTTGGGGATCAGATAATAAAGCAAACTATTGGTTTACCAATGGGAACTGACCCCACCCCATTTATGGCAAATGCACATTTATATAAATATGAATTCTGCTTTCAGGATCATAAACGAAAAATATATTACAAAATAGCAAAAAGTCTATACTATACCTTTCGATACATTGATGACATAAAACCCATCAATGACAACGGAAATTTCAACAAATATAAAAGTGAAATATATCCTCTAGAACTAATATTAAATAAAGAAAATTTCGGCACTATAAATGCATCTGTTCTTGACCTGGACATTAACATAATTAACTATAAATTTAATGTCGGTATTTTCGATAAAACGGACAAATGTGGTTTTGCAGTAGTAAAAACCCGTCAATTTATAGTAACATACCAGATACCACGCTGTATAGTGTTTTCTATTCACAGGCATTACGATTTTTAACAATATGTAACGATAAAGAACTATTTCTTTCCCGAATAAAATCTCTTTATTTTAAGTGCACTGCCAAAGGCGGTACACAATTACGCATTTTAAAAGAAATTTCGAAACTTCCATTTCTTCAACATACCAAGTTTGACATTTCTTATAAGTATATACATGTAACCGACTACATATTGGATAATGATCCAATTTAATATTTATTTTAAATTTTCTGTAGTTACCTAATCCTATCTTGATTAACGGCCTTATTTTATGCCTTTATAAATACACTTACATAGTACGATTTCTTCAGCATACCTGTTTTGCATTTCTTGTGTGGGGTATTACGTATTATATTTTGTGCAATTACATAACTTAATAATTCCGATTAGTTGATAGTTTATTAACCGTTTGGCGTTATTTATCTCGATTATCGCCCTTTTTTTATTGTGGATGTTTTGTCGCCTTTATTTTGACGTCACTGGCAACATACCGCCTTTTTTTTACGACACATCATTCAGTCAGCAGTTGGCTATCTTTCGAGATGGTCTACATTTTCTCCTTTGTATTCAGTATTTGTTTGTTTTTTGCTCTGTTTTTGTGATGGGTGGAACATGTGCCCTAACTGTATTCCATATGCCTCGATTCTATTGAATACTAAAACGTTTCTTAATTGACTTAGAGCATTTAGTTTTAGACTACCTGTTTTTTTTATACATTTCACCGATGTGGTTACTTGTATAGCTAAATTTTACTTCAATATGCCTACATTCATATTTCTTGTGACATATACCAGATCATGACTCATGCTGGCATTTGTACAATGGTTTCTCTGGGTTATATTCCTGATTGTTTTCAAATTTGAGTAAAGTCTGTGTCACTATACGCCCGGAACTGTACATCGCAGTTGAGGCTTCCGGCTAGTCCCCAGATCCATTCACTTTATTTGAATTGTTCGTTTGTTTGTGATTTCTGCGTATTACGTCTTGTCAATATATTTTGTGTGGTGCAGCCCCCCCCCCCTGTACTTACTAATTAATACAAAGCTATCAGCTGTTTGGAGATACATTTGGATCCCCTGTGAAGTGGTACCATTTGTTCAAGAAAGAGTAATGTCTAAATTATTTATACACAAATTCACGTAATATTCTATTAATAAAATATATAAATGTATATTATGTTACCAGGGAAAACGTATTACACCATTGTTGAAGAGACAAATCGAACCCCATGTTATATGTCTATTTTACTTAAGCTTCGCATCTGAAATCCAATTCGAAGCTATAGCGGGGTGGATGACCGAATGGTTAGCGCGTGCGCCTTGTATCATCAGGTCTGTCATTGAGTCAACTGGCGTGGTTTCGATTCCCCGGTTGTACGTGACAAGAAGTGGGGTCGCCTGTCCAACCTCGTGGTAAAGACCCCAACGCGTAAGCCAATTCTTGAATTAAAATTGAACAATATGTGAGTAACGAAATGACCTGGTTTCTCTCTCTCTCTCTAATGAGCGTATATATGCGAAGGCAGAGTATGCTTGATATTTCTACAACTTTTCAAGTATTTGAGAAATTCACATAGCTAACAAAATGTGCTGTTCGTGTGTAATCCAAATTTTCCAAAGATTTCACCCAAGAAGTGATGTAAATGATATATGAGGACTGGAGAGGATTGTCAAGTGCAAGGATATTAAAGATGATCTGTGATAGTTTAGTACGCCCCATCTAAGATGAAGTGAAGATTTCGAGAAATTAGACAGATAAGCTGCAGATAGTTCGTGTTTTATCTGAGTTTACATTAAATATCAGTGTTAAACACAAAACAGAACACAGTAAATAGATAAACACCGCTTTAACATATCCACTTTTACTCTCTTTTTTTTTTTAACTTGGATTTATTTTTAAGTGTTGAAAAGCAGACTTGATGGGACACAAATCTCAGCTATGTTAACATGACGAATAGTTGGTTGAATATGAAATAAAATACAACCAGAACCCTTTATTTCGAACTCGGTAAACGTTAACATGGTTTATCTCGAAAATGTACTAAAGTCCCACTGGATCACTGTACAACTAAATTAAAGTAATGGGGATCAGAAAGATGTACACACAATTTTCATAAAAGGAAATGAACATTTCTGTTAAAATACTACACTTTACCCGGGCTGTCCTTACCATCATATCGCGTGCATTACTGTGCGCTACGCCAGCGCTTGATCATGTATAATTCATTGAAGATTGTCAAAACTTTTAAATCTCGAAAAGTTTTCCAGGTAGTTTTAATGTTTCCCAATCGACGTTTGTTGTAATTAGCGTGCACGTAAAAGATCTCTCTCTCTCTCTCTGAATCGCTATGACCTACTGACAAATCCAAGGGTGACCTATAAGCAAACAAAGATTTGAAGGTTATTCTACACATAGCATATTCGATTACGAGAATAACAAATAAAAGAAATATTGTAGGGGTAGAAGATGGCTATAACATTATAAGGTCATTTTGTAACCCTTTTGAACAATGGTTCATGCTTCTTCAACAGCATCTTCTGTTCATGAAACAGGCTGTATCCCATTAATCACCATAACAACACATCTCCATGACAACCTGTCCAGATAAGATGGCGGACACTCAAAATAGTTTTTATATTTTATATCAATTTCCTAGATTATCCAGTTTTTTGTTTTTTTCATTGTGTAAATGGTAGTAAATTTCCAGAATGATCGCGTCTAATATTCATATCAGCCCTCTTGCGGTTTAACAAGACATTTTGACACCAGAAAATATAAGATGGAGCTTGTATTTCTTGTTACTGATATACAATCAGACAAGCTACAACTGTTAAATGAATTAGAAGGGAAAAACAGGGTATTAACTGTCTGATTGGTGATAAGACTTATGTTCTGGGTAACTTAGTTCATACATTTATTACAAAAAAGAAATAAAAACATCTTCGGAGATCACTAGTCGAAATAAATACACCTATAGGTCTACTTTGAAGTTGTGGCCTGCAGAATCTTTAGAACTCTAGCTCCTATTCTTGCCAGACAACCCAATGCATCACCTACAGACAGAGCCCATTAAATATCATTTTATAAACAAGCAGGTTTTGGATAAATGTCAGAGTTCATGTAATTAGTAAAGTTAGCAAATATTATAATCATTTGAATTTATGACACCAGTAATACGCCTTTTTAGATAAATGGTAATTATTTTCTATGTGATATGTAATTTTAAAACTGAATACAATCAATAATTTGTATACTTCCAGTAAAACCAGTAACATAAAAGCTGCAGTCTGATTATTCAGGAGACGACTTCTATTGTCAGTGAGACTGATATAACAGATTGCAAGAATATATTTTAATTTTAAAGTATAATGAAAAGATTTCCTTTTTATTGCAGGTTACAGATAAGCCATTTCCGGTACGCTCTCTCCATTAATACTACGTGCCAGTATGCCGATTTAATCGTCGGATGACACTATCTCATTTGGATGTGAACTTGCTTTAATTGTTACGAATTTGATACCATATGTGCTTTCATTCCATGCTGACAAATTTAACCGATAATAATCGCTTGTAAATCGTAAATGTGGTCAATTAAATGTATCGATACGAATTGTTTCAGTTTACTGCACATATATTCTTTAATTGTAGATTCCACGTCAAATCGTTGACATCCCGGGTCCTTTAACAGTATTTTATAACGAATGAAGATTTCAAACTATAAGTATACTGTTAAAATAAGTAGGGGATATTGAAATGCAAATACCTATGCAGGTTGTGATATGATAAATAGTCATGGACACTTGACATGCTTTGAGAGTATGTTCACAGATGAAGAACTTATCGCCCCAACAGAACCACTGAGCTGCACATACGACACGCAATAGCACCATACACGTGGGAGGGGTTCGTTGTCAAATTTGACACTTCAAGGATGGGTTGATGAAAACTGCCGCGTGCTGGTTTATCTATCCATGTTAGAATTCCTACCGGTTCTTGCATAAGATTTACTATTTAGCATATCTTTGCTTTAGTGTGTTCCGTTTAATTTGATCGGGGGACGTGTTCGTCGACGTCAACGTCAACCGACAATACTTCAAGAATTGACCGTGGCACTACAAGGGGAGTGGGTCAGATTGCCCCAAATCATGATTGGACGGTTGATTAAGAGCATGCCACGACGAATTACTGAATGTCTGAGGATTGGTGGAGCAATTACTCATTATTAAGACAAAAATCAAAAACTTCCATTTTCACTTTCGACGGTGTATCTCTTTGCGAGTGAAATAGGGCCGTTAGATAAGCCGCCCATATGAACTGTTCATGTTCATGTGTAGGCAATTGGCCTGTTATTTACATACACTGGTTACCTCTAATAAAAACAGCAGTGGCGGGAGGGGGGGGGGTCTAGTGGTCTAGACGTAACGGGAGCCTGCGAGAAAGACGTTGGCTCGCTAACTTGAAGGTCCCCTTATTGTCTGATAAAGTGGTGCAGGACAGAAGGTCTGGCAAGGACAACGCATAGTCATTTGGATGGGACAAAAACAGAGGTCCCACGTACACATGGGCGTGCACATAGGCAGTTGGAATTCGATATGCGAATAAGCCGTAGCGCCGCTGTCCGGGCATTGTCCCCTACAGCACACTGTATATGCCCGTCTTCATTAGACCAATCATAGCAGAACAGTAAGACGTTTAACCCCATTTCATTTTATTTCTAGTGTTTACGGTTGGTCATTGGTGTGATTTTTTTCTGGGAACTCAGGTTTCCTTCCACTTCTAAAAGCCCTATACACAAGCGTAATATTGAGATAACATGTACCATATGTTAGTCCCAATATGACATAGTATGTCTCGAGTGGACGTTAAACCCAATTTCTCTCTCCTTCCATTGTCAGCGTGTTGTGCAGTTTCTCTCATCTGTAATGCATTTAGGATCATTAACAATATCCAATGTCCAAAATGAATTATCATTACGGTGATTTGTTAACTATTCTAGTGGTGACTTACTGTATGTATAACACAATTCATTTCATGAGTTTAAAGATATGTAATTTATGGATTTGCTACGTAGTTACACGCATAAACTGTTATAATCCATGCACTCTATTGGTACAAACTCATGTATAAATGTTTTGGCACCTTTTAACTCGCGTAGACATCGTTTACCGATGTAACTGTTCATAAATTATTAAGATAACCATTTTTCAAAAGATAAAAAGTAATTTTTCTCATTGATATTAAAGACGGGGGTCAACAAGGTGCCATGTTCTCTTCTCGTTTTTCCAGTTAACTAATTAAAGAGATAGCAATTGAAAACTGACGCCTAGATTTATCAATTGATTAAGGTTTTATATCATGCCATATTGCTACCCACTGTGTTGGTAGGAGTTCCACGGGGTTTGTAATTAATATGCGGTTTAACTTTTTATACATTTAACATAAACACATAGTTTGTCGATTACATGTTCACACTTAAACAAACGTTTAAATGAGTCTTATTAGTGAGTTCAACAACAGATAATAAGTAGCGTGGAGAACAACTCGTTTATCCGACATTTTCTTGAATAAGTTTTTTTGCTTCAGCTTACTAGGTCATTCAGGTCTTCGACATAGAACTACGGCCAGTGTGGGTGTTTTGTATATTATCACATTAGCTGAATCGCTTTGATATCGTTCATAAAAGTATGTATGGGATAATAATCTTTAACACATACTTATGAAAGAACAATTTCTGATTGATTTGGGCGACGTTTCGATGATATTAGTAATTGTTCTTCCATAAGCACGTGTTATAGTGTATTGCTCTATCCCGTAACTGAATGCCTCTAAAGGATTATGTATGGGACAAGGTGGGGTGGGGTAGAGAGTTGTGTTATTGTGGAAAATAAAATCCTCCAGGAGTATTATGTTCTTGTAAACACAGCCGCCACCAGGATTCGCCGAAACAAGTAGATATTTTATTCTATTTTGTCTTTTGGTACCAGCTAACATTTTT
The DNA here is from genome assembly GCF_932274485.2 of Patella vulgata. Classification (NCBI taxonomy): domain Eukaryota; kingdom Metazoa; phylum Mollusca; class Gastropoda; family Patellidae; genus Patella; species Patella vulgata. The sequence continues at coordinate 69,387,766 of NC_065881.2, forward strand.
TAATGCCTCCTTTTTTCTGATTTATTTGCTGCCTGTCTGTTAGAACTACATTCTTTGATATACAATATACGATAGCGTGGAATTTAGTGTATTGGAGACAAAGTTCCGGAATCGGTGGAACTGTGAATGAACCTGTAATTTTCGATCCAATCGAAACCTTTCGGTGGTAGCCCAAGTTCAAGTTGTATCACACATTTGGTCAAATTTCTCTTTTACGATCTAAAACAAGATACATGTACAGAAGTTTGTGTGAAATCATGATAGACACTGTGTGCTGTACTGGTTCACCTTGTAGTAGGAGATAGGAGGCAAGAAAATAAAGACAGTGTGATGACTGGTGGTAGTCTAATCATGTCAATCAGACATCTACATAATATCAACATATGTTCGAGAACTGTTTTCATGACAGATCCGCAGATAATCACAACACATAAATAAATCATACTCAAAACATTTGCAACTGATAAAACGAAATGAAATTTCAAAATTTAGGACAAAAACTAGTGTGATTTCTTGTTGATTTATGACTACTGTGTAAGTAGTTATATATTTTTTTCTATTAAGAAAGCTCTTCAGCTACTTAGGTTAATAAATATTTAGTCATTAATCATATTGTTAACAGACGTAAAAACTCTTGACATGAACGTCGTCATCTGACTATTTTCAGAATTGTTGTTTGTTTTTGTATTCCATACAAATACATGAACGATCAAAAGGGTGTTGTTTTTGTTCCGTCTATACGTGGACGCATTTATTTTACCAATGTTGAATATTTAAGTGATTTTATTTTACATTTTAATATATCAATATACACAATGATTTTATATCCTCGGAGCACTTCGACAGAAAGTTTATATAGAATTGTCTCCCTTTAATTAGACTACTATTTCGTGATGTGTTTCACAGCTTATCACATAAACCTGATGATTAAGATGGATTTTGACTTTTATGGAGTGAATGAAGGCATAAAATATTATATTAAAATTACTTTAAACTTTAAAGACGCATCATGATCATTATCTTTTTAGATTTGAAAGGTCGCTTTAGTGTAATAATTAGGTTTTATACATGATACATATTGTGTCATGGCGGACGTAGGAACAGGGCATTTCAGTTATAATATATTTATTATAGGATTTTATTGCTAATTTCAGTCTGAATCCCGCTTCACACAAGAGCATACGATCCTTTGTTGTTAATATTTTGCGCGTTTCTTTGCCTTGTTTATTTTCTCGCACACATTTCTTAAAAGATTTCTTGTATTTCTTCTTTACATGTTAAGGGTATTCCCTTTGTTTCAGCGACATCCTTCAGATAGTAATAGCAACCGGGATAACAATATTGCTCTAACCAATTCGCTATGATAGTTTTTAAAAAAGGTTATGAACAAGAACAAGGCATATATTTAAAATTCAGTCCTTTGGACTGTTTGAAGAATAACGTAGTCTCTAGTTTTATTGCTACCATTGTTACGATAACACAAACTTTTGATTATCTATTTTTGAATAAAATTATTACACTATGATCATCTTTCAATCAGTTCAAAATCACAACCACCCGATGTTCTAGAAATTATGGACTTGTCATGTGAATAAATGTCTAATTAATAATTGAGGCCAAATGAAAGATCAACAATATTTAGCCCTTGCGTAATGCATCTTTACAAATAAATAAGAATAAGACATACAACATAACAAAACTATTTAGTATTTCTGAATATAATATAATCATAAAGCTACAAAAACAATAGAAATGCAAATAGAGCTCAGATGTACAAAATGGTCTGTTTTCAATTACGTCCATTTTGTGTAGTTCTGACTTCCTACTATCAATGATAACCAATGTAATTAGACATTCAGTTCTGTTCCTTACAACAACAAACACATTCCTGGAGGAAAATACATCTAACTTGAGAACCCGTTTCTTCACCGATTCTTTCATCTAGACATAGAAAAATGACAACCGGAAACATCCAGTAGAAGTACAAAAAAGAAAATATACGTCAGAACAAGATTGTGTCTTCTTATCAAGTCTTTTATACAGTTTCTTGGTAATTATCCAATTACATAAGCTTGATAATCAAGACTCTCGGCCATATTTGACAATCTATCTTACATGTTTGATGTGTGTTTCTGCACGCGCCTACTGAAAGTCACGAGGCACGTGTTTCTCACAAGAGGATGTGTATTCTAAAAGAACGATGTAACTACGTGGAATAAATCGTGACAAACAGAAGTAAAACATGGCAATGTTTGATAGAAACAAAATGTAGAAATTAAATTTCTTGTTACTACAACTATGGAGCTGGGAAGAAGTTGGCACGTTCTGATTTAACAAGTTGTTAGCTTGTCAATAGACATAAAGCGTCTTGTGTCTTCGTTCATCACAGAATTAAACACCCCATTAACTTGTTAAATCTCGGTAAAATAGAATAAAGTACCTTAATTTAACATCGACACGTTTTTAAGAAGAATTACATTTTTATTCTGTCTAATCAGTATACAGTAAATATAACACAATTGTGAGAAGTGTTTGGTATTCAAGAATTTGTAAACCCTGATATAAAGCGTTCTAATGCCAATGCCCATGTACAATTATATAGGGATATTTGTTTTGGGGTTGGATGTTTTTTATGAAGTCAACTTTGGTGCTTGGGAATTAAGAATTTGTAAAACACGCTACGACGCGTTCTAGATGTACAGTTATTATACAGATGTTTGTTTTGAGTGTTAGATGGGTTTTTGTGGAGTGGGTTGGGGTGTTTGGGAATTAAGAATTTGAAAAGCACGATGTGGTGCGTTCTAAAACCAGTGCCCATGTACGATTATATAGGGATATTAGTTTAAAGTCTTGACTTCGGATGGAAGTAGAGGTGGCATAAAGCATGAACATGTTGCTTTCTGCCATACAACAAATTATATTATACACTTCCTTGAATAGCATACCGTTACCTATAAGTCTCATCTAAATGGTTCTTACAGTGTTGTATATCTATACAGATGTTTGTGGTCAGTTAATACAATTAATCATATATCATGCGTCCTGTCATTCGAGAACATGATATATAAAGGGCAATCCAGTACATGAAAGGAGGATACTCTCCTTTTTTAAATTCCCTAAATTAATGTGTTTGTAGTTGTTTTTGTCATTCATGTTAATTGAAGTCCTGGGCGTGAAAGTAAGTGCGATCTCTAATTGGATTTAGTATTCTCTACCTTTGCGATCAATAATTTGATTTATTTACAATTTAAAATCAAACCATTCCCACCAGAGCAAGAGATTTTGATCATGTTAGAAGTCTGTCATATAATAAAGACGTTCGTTCTCCATCACTTGTACTCACCTACTGTGCATATATTAACGTGAAGAATGCCTTTGGGTTTGTGATGATCCGGGCGAAAGGGAAATTAATAAATACACAGAAAATATATCCAAAGTCTGACTTATAGATGTAATACCCTTTTTAATATATTTCACATAAAAATATATGAATGTTATATATTGAATGTGTTAAATTTCTTTGTTACCCAATATTTTGTAGTGAGATGAAATCGCCTAGCCGGGCAGTGGATCGACTCCAGTAATAGGTTCGTGAAGGACAGACCACCCAATACACAATACAGTTACTGAACTTAAAAGAAGTATATCATCTTTTAAAAGTAAAGGGCGGGGGTGGGGTTAATTCTGTTGGTGTATGGGTTGGTGGGGCTAGTAGTCTTTGTTATGACCCAGTACACCATGTTTCCAACAGGGGGCCTGTGTCCCATTTCACAAATCACACGACGGATTCCTAGATCCAACATTTGTATTATAAACTCTACTGACCATAACTAACTATACGCACACTGTGTGAAACAGGTTATGTTCTGTTTTAAATGTTTGAAACAACCATGAATTTGCGAGATCGAAAATTTGATTTTTAATTGGCAGTTCTTAATGACACTAATATTTTCAAGAATTCTGTCTCAATTTTGTTCACTTTCAGACGATTTTAAAAGCCATATACTGAAAGTCAAAATGAAATTAATAGAATGATAATATAATACACCCAGTGTTGGCCGAGAAAGTTCATCGGAATTTCCGGTTTTCCTTTATCAGTGGTACAGAATGGAATGTCTGGCAAGAGACCACGTATACTCGTTCGGATAGGACAACTGGCGTGCACGTACAAGAACCCTCGGCATTTGGAATTGGATTAAAGAGTAGGTCGTAGTGCCGCTGTCCGGGCAAAATTTTCGTAATAGGGCACTTTATAGCGTATGCCAGTCGGAGCAGAACAGCATTGACATATTTTGGAACCTTCATATACCGTGCCTTGTATTATTTCCAGTTCATGATAGTATGTTCTTAACTTCTGCTAAGGTTCGACATTGTTACGGCTTTGTACTCCACATCCGTGAGAAATGTTAGACAGTTTATGAAGAAAAAAAAAGAGTAGTGCATATCGTGTAAAATTATAGCATGTATAAATGTGTTTTATACTTAGTTTTACACATGCTTAAATTTGTATTATAAGTTAATATGACAAGTTGTACAGTGATGTAAAGATATGCACTAACAAACCAACACAAAGAGACGAGATGAAAAAAACGAACAGAAGAAGGATCGTTTTTTTAAATGTAATTATAACCATGTTTACGTCTAACGGTAAATTCACCCAACACTTGTAATAAACGTCTACAGACTCGTATATCTAATACTGACGCGAAACGTGTTCAAGTGGAAGTAATAAATATATTTTGTCCATCTTCATCATCATATTTCAACAAACCTCCCGCCTCCATGCTACCAACATGTCAAGACGCCATCGTAAAGATGATGTCACGTGACCACATATTAAGAAAAACAGTCAGAATCAGTTAAGATATTCCGGAAAATGATAGATACAAATGAGAGGATTTACTTACATTAATCATTTTATGTTCTTAAGTATTGCTAACTACTAACATATAATCACACCACGTGAAAATAATTAAAATCTTTTTAAATACATGACGTACCGTGACACACACGCGTCGAGCTTTATCGCCATTAAATCACAAGTCTTTTTTAGAAAATGGCCCAATACTTATGGTGCTTTGAAATTTGAAATACTATATGTATATCTCAGATTAATATTCTCTTATACGACTAGTTATGCAAGTTTCCAAGAAAGTTAAGAAGTCGTGCAGAAGTGCAACATTTCTTTCTTAAATCATACAATTACTTCTAATAAGTTTAAATTTGAGAAATATATGTTTCTGTAAAATGGTGTCGATCGTCTCTCGATTAGGCCAAGAAACATACTTAAAACATGCACGCACATATTAATTTTATCGATCGCAGTCGATCCGCTGGCTCCATTTAAGGTAGGAATTCTACAGTTTACATAATAATTTCAAGCCTGGTTTTTTGATGATGTAGCGCTTACTGAAATTAATATTTCGTGGAGTTATCTCCCATTTGGATTCAGACATTTAAAGCTTATGAAGAAACGGAGTTTTTATTGTTAACAATTTAAAAAAAAGATGTTTCAGTTTAAATATTACATATAACCCGCGTTATTATAATCCGTCAAACACGAAATATTAGTTGTGACATGTTGTATAACTTAGATTGATACGTCATGTTAATTAGTGTAACACCTATCTTACTATTTACCTTACCTGACACTTGACCTTTTACCTGCTGTCATTAATTAATCAATCACTTTCCATTTACCTGTCCTATGTCACTTCATATTAAAAGTGACATACAAGAACATTTTTGCATGCAAATTTTTTAAAACTCATTTTTAAATTTTGTTATGGCTATGCTGACAGTCTGTCTTTATGGTCAATTATTGAGTTAACCTTTTTCACGGTGGAGTCAGTGTATATTTTAATGACTTTCCCAAACACTCCACTACTGGAGCGTTGGGTTTCTTTTAGTCTTTCTTTGTTTTGTATTATCTTTTTTCTATTATGAAGTAGTTTTACAAAACCATATTTAAATACGGTTCATACCATCCCATCGGTTGCCACATCTTTGTGAACAGCAGTTCACGAAAAACAATTGGTCAACCAAGTTTGATCATTTGTGTTTCTCAGAAGATGACCTGTTCCAGATAAATTCGGGCCATATTTCGAATTTTTGATATTTGTGATGTATAGTTTTGGATGAAATATCATGTGTGTTTTATTCTATAATTTAATTAATATAATATATGTGTGTTTGTCCTTCGGATTTCTAGTTAATTGTTTTGTGTGATGCGGTCCTCCTGTGTGAGCCGTTGTATGTAGGATTATATAAGATACATTGTGCACAGTTTAAAATATAGATGTTGTTGCCTTGTATACCTATGAAATGAAATTGAGTACACTTGTTCTACAAAATCTCAAACCGCATATCAAACACCACCTATTTAAACTTGTCCCACCTTCTCACCTGAACTTAATTATATCAGACCCAACACATACCATGACCAGATGCTTTAACAGAAACCAGAATAGCAACAATAAAGACAGCAAACAACAACAAAACACAACATCACGTGAGCATTACAAATAATACTTGAACTTTTTATTATAATTCTCCACGTATATTTGATAATCTCAAAGATCAAAAGAATCTAACAAATGCCGCTCCAGTTTAATATTAAAAATCATGCCTCATATTTCTATAATCGCACCGAATGAACTCCTTATAATGAGCGATACATCAATAGACAAACTCTAATACAAACCCTGTCCACGTGAACATGTTATGTCCTGACTAGCACCTTAACCCCCCTTTACACAACTCTTCTGAAAGGGAGGTACGCATTGTTCTTTAAGTTATGCAAATAATAACCAATCATATTTCCTGTAACATGGCTGGTTAAATCAGTCGGTTTGATTATACTTTATGAATAAGATGAAATCAATAATGTTTGAAAATTATTAGATATTTTCTTTAAATATCAAACTAATATTATTTATAGTAATTATTGGCAAGAAATTTCGTAAAGCCGATATGAAACCTTCAGGTGTTCAATCCTATTGTTGCCTGATTTTTGTTATTAAATAAAAAACGACAAAAAATAACACGCCCGATTTAACAATAATTTTGTTTGCATTAAAGCTTATCCGATCATATGGTTAACTCGTTTGATTTCGTGTAGGTTATGCAGAGAGAAGCTTATAAATAATTAATAACATTTCGTATTGGATATATTAAAGACACCAATCCTCTTTTGGGTATTCCTTGGGGCGTTATTTCCTCCCCATTTCTAAGCCTACAAGACTATCCCCAGATTAACGTATCTCTATCGTCGACCAAAATATTCGTATTTTTTGAATGCCCAACAGTTTTTAATGTAAATTTAAATTTATACAAATTTAAATATCTGAGACGTCGAACTTCACCCACAGTAGATTGTGTGTGGTCACCACAGACGTACACTATATATACACGTCGTAGCTATATAAAATACATGTATATGAAAGAGGTATCATGGGTTCTAGAAATTGTCGGCATACTCTGTTTATCACACGATGCCCGTCACTTCTCGCAATAAATTTATCATACAATAGATAATATCTGACTATTCTATAATAATAATAATAATGTACATTTATATAGCGCTTAATCCATCCATGAGCATGCTCTAAGCGCTGTAAGTTAATGGCTTCTGTGGATAATACATCGTGAACATATGCGTCTTAAGTCTAGATCGAAATTGAGCAACTGTTTCTGAACACTTTATTTTGTCAGGTAAGTCATTCCATAGTCGTGGACCATATACACTGAAGGCTTTATCACCAAAAGATTTTAATTTAGTTGAAGGTACAACAAGTGATAGATTATTCTGTAAACGGAGTGGTCGGTTTGGTACATAAGGCTGCATAAGATCTGTGATATAGGATGGAGCTGAATCATGCTGAGACTTGTAGACCAGTGTTAAGATTTTAAAGTTTATACGAGCCTCTATTGGTAACCAGTGAAGCGATTTAAGGACAGATGTTATATGTTGACGTTTTGCTGTTCTTGTGATGATTCTGGCACAGTTGTTCTGAATTATTTGAAGTCGCTTTAATAAATGTTGAGATATTCCAGCCAAGGCACTATTACAATAGTCCAATCTTGAAAGAATTAGAGACCGCACCAAAAGATGACAAGCAGCAGTAGTCAATAGATGACGAATGTTTCCTATACTACGGAGATGAAAATTACAAACACGGCATAACTGATCAACCTGTTTTTCCATGATAAATATGCATGATATTCGTTCTTATTTATATTTCGGCCAAAAAAAATAGTTTAGACTTAGATTTCAGAAGGTGAAGGCAACCTCGAGACAACTGAGTACTACTGATTAAATACAAACATACAACATAAATTGATAGGTACGTAATCTTATAATAAAAGATGAATCAGTACACTACTCTGCTTTTTGTATGATATCCATACGAGTTAAGGCAATCGTAAGGACATCCCAAACAATGCTCTAATTTTGGCAGTAAAATTTGAATTATAATAAGTTCATGTTTGTGTCTTAAAATATCAGGATAAAGAATTACAATATTGAACATGAGAATAAGATTTTCCCTCTTCAAATAACATTTAATGATCAACGGATATCAATCAGTTCCTGCACAAACATCTGCTGAACAGATACTTTATTCTTAATAATAAAATAAACAGTTGTTATTGGACATGGCCTACTAATGATTACAAAAGCACGTAAACACTTTAAATTATTTTTATCATTTATCACCCATCCACTTTACCATCTAAATCAAACAACTAGATGCAAAACTGAGAATGAATATCAAACATTAGGAACGGCAACTCGTCAAGTGCGCAGTTTCGTGACAGGTGGCGCTCTTAGTTTAAACACGCACATAGTCTTGCCTGGAGTCCCATAAAGCATCCGGAAAACATGACATTCGTTGCCTGTAAACGTTTGTAGACTAATAGGTGATAAGGGACAAACTGATCCGTCTGTATGTCATGTCCCTTGTGTCACAAAAAGACGCAATATGTCTGATGATAATCCACATGTATGTGTTACATACTTCAAATCATCGCTATTGGAATTCAAGACAGACTTTCCTATAACTTTTAAATATCCAGGTGTTCATGCAGTCTACAGTCTATAGACTTCTAGAAATTCTCATTTATTACCTTTATTTCATGATAAATAAATTATATTATGCGTTCTAAAGTCTGAGCTCATGCCAAGGGCAATGCGTTGTCAGGTAAGTTGTTAACATGTCTTACAAATGCACGTGTTTCAACTCGCAATTGATCCTGGCATTTTGTCATTTAATCTAATTCTCTAAAACATTAAGTATACATAATCTAATTTAGACAAAGAATGATGCAAACATAATTATTTCGTTAATTACGTACTTCACTTCAAATAGAGCACTGTACTTTATGAAATTAACTTAGTAAGCATAAAAACATTTAACCGTTTACGATGTAGCCTTATACACCGCAAAACTTGTTAGAACAGTATAAACTTGGTCCTCAAGCACAACTTATCTTGGTGTTGTTCTTGGGGGGGGGGGGGGCGACGCTTTTCAAAACAAAAAGCCCAATGCTCCCCCAGTTCAAATACAATGTCACAATTCCAAGATGGTGACAACGACGACATGTTAGGTTCCTGGTCATTTTACTACTAATCCACCCCGATAACATACTCGCATTAGATCTCATTTGTCTTATGTATCATGCACCCAGCCTGTGGATTATGGTTGTAAGATGGAAACCATGATAAGCGTTATAAAAAAATACTACTTAGGAAGACTATAAGAATGTGTATGTTTGCCATTAGTTTTTCAAATATAATGGCGTTTACCGTCAACATTACCAGAAGTAAAGGGTTTCCTCATTTCTCTTGAAAAGAGTGATGTATTCTAAAACTGATCATTTGTATTATTAAAGCAGGCCTAAGGGCTGAGGCATGATACAACGTTCTTATTACTTTGCGTTAAGAATAAAATGAAATGATAAATATTTCATATCTTTCAAGAACTATGTAGGTAATTATAAATGCAAATACCATAGATCTGTGGTAAATACTTCGACAATAGTACCATATGGCCTGGGGTATCCCTAAACAATTTTTGAAATGGTGTCTTTTTCTGCGAAATATGTGCAAATAAAAATGCAAAATTGAAGTCATAATTCAAGAAAGGTGTAAGTAATCTGTATAACTAGTACATATAAATATAGTTTATTATACAAGGAATTATTGTAAATATTTTCGAGTCTGATCTTCTTTTATCAATATTTCAATGGTGATCTTTCATCTAAGGAACGACAAATATATCGCATTCCTAAGTATAATGCATCTTATATCATTTATGATATTTCTTCAGTTTCTTCTCAATGTTTCAGCATTTCCAAATTCTATGCAAATATATTGACTCACCCCTTGATGTAGGGTTACCAGACTTTATAAAAAATATTGCTTTATCAGATTGTACATCCGGGTTATCTGACACACTACACGATAAGAACAGTAGATAATTACGAAGACAAACGTAATATTGCATAAAATAATCAAATTGACCGACATTAAGCATGACGAGGCGTCGGCTACTTTATGAAGATTTATAAAACTAAATCTACCTATATTTGTAATCTATATTTGTTGTCTATAGCTTTATCTGAGATCTGGGAATGTTAGTACGAATGTGGGCTAAATTTAAAACCACCGAAACATTTCCGGTTACAGATCCGTTCACATGGCATATATGTAGGCTATTCATGCTAATAGAGAAGTTGTTTTACCTAAAGGGTTCCCTTTTTGCTACAAAAATGTACGTATTATTCACAGTGTAAGTGATGGTTGTCGTCCACGAGAGTATGCTTGCATTTTTGGAAACTTGTCAATGGAACGTGGAGCTTGACAAGTTCAAGTTGTAAAGTCCACATACTATTACACACATTTTATCATTTTATCAAAAGGCAAATAGTTTGAAATGTTGATCAATTGAAGATCTGTATTACAGCTGTTCTATAAATACATGTATTTCGAATACTCGAATTCGATATTTATCAGCTATCCTCCTCAAGCGACCTTTGTATTGGCCGAATGACGGACTCTAGACCAAAGACGGCGATTTCTGTCACGTATTTGAAAGTGATAACAAGTTTTGCCAGGAGGCGATAACTCGCCTACTTAATGGTTAGTTCGTAATTAAGATTTATCTATAGTATCTTATGCCACGTGGCTGTATTTATCTGGTCAAAGACAATGATAATGAGAGCAAAGACAATGGGCGTGGTTGAATTACTATATTAACCGTTTGTACCGTTATACACTACGACTAAAGGAGAGTATTATCTGTTTAACTATGTATGTACCGTTACTTCTAGATTAAAAACAGACAAGCCTCTTCTATAGATAATCACACAAAGGAAACATAATACCATAAACCTAATGGTATCTTTATTGTGTTTTATTTTTGCAATAGAACTCCCAATCTTGAAGATGTACTTGGTCAATTTGAAAGGCTACCTTCGTTTTTATTTGGTTACAGAAATGACTAGACGTATGGGGGGTATCGTATTACTGAATGATATAGAAAATAAATTCAGAGAAACATTGGTTATTGTAGCACCAGATTTAACGTTCTGATGATATCTTTAGTTTCAAAATGAAGAAGCGCTTCAATAATTTGGATAATGGGACAATGACGCCACGCTATTTTGCAAAATAACTGGGTGGAATTTGAAAGATGGACTATAAATTAATAGGACCTTGTTGCGGCGACATAAATACTTAAAATATATTCTGATGCTCTTATCTCTTTGGCATTAATGGGAGGTATTTAATTAAATCTGTAGATAAAGGATTTTAATTACTCACGTGGGATGAGCTGGGAAATAAAATATGGCGGGCGTGTGTCAGATGGTATTTCCTGTTAACATGGTTGATCATCCTCTTCAACAATAAATATTCACTAAACAAGATGGCTGTCATCGGCTACTTGTAATTGTCACTCAATATTTAACTAATAATATAAGATAAGACGATGAATTTATTATGTACAGTAAATCCGGATAATTTTGGATGCTTTTAAAATGCGAAGTAGCAGCGAACTTCTTTGGACGCTCGAATATGGATTTTTTTGGTTTCTTGTTTTCCTGAAAGATCTCAACGAGTATCTTTGTGATACCAAAAGACAAAGTATCCCTTTCCGACACCCCCTCCCCCACAATTTCGTGGTCATATGACTATAATACAACAGTTGTCATAGTTATACTACTAAATCAATAAAACTGACATGCACATTTTTGGAACTGTTCACCTTTCTGTTTTTATTTGTTTGATGTTGGTTTTCCAGAAAGATGCCAACGAAAAAATATAGAAATCCCCCCCCCCCACCAGCCCTCACCCCGTCACGAAGTTTGTGTTTAATGACTATAAGATAATACAACAGTCATTATATTTATACTGATAAATCAATAAAACTGAAGTCATTTTTGTTTTTGTAAATTCAACCTACAATACCAAGCGCATCCATATATATTTATAGGTATATAAATCAATCCCATATGACAGACAGAGAATTCAATAACTACATTTATGATACAATAGTATAAGTCAAATTTGTTAGCTATGCGAACCAATCATTCGCAGATGACATCGACTCTTCCAGAAAGATTTTGTATCTGTTTCCCCTATACTTCCGTTCTCTATAATTTATTATAGTGCATGTAATAATATCAGCTTTTAATTAAATATATTCAGATCATAGATTACATGGTTGTATTTGTGTGAAGTTACTTTATGTTATTTAGGAAACAAAATGTCACGAAAAATGTGTTTTGTTAAAATGAAAATCCGGCCTTTCGCCCAGCCTTTTCCTCTTTCGTGTAGTGAACTGTGGGCTAAGAATATCGTCTGAAATGGTGCTCGTAGGAATTTAACGAATTGCCCGTTTCTTATGTTATAAAAACAAACTCTTAGTGATATGAACATTTTGCCAGAGCAGACCTATAGCCTACAAATGCGGAACACAGGACAAATATAATTATTTAAAACAAGGATCCATTTTCTATGCAGATTGTTGTAGAATTCACATTGATTTGATTTGAAAACATGTTAGGTTAGCTTAACACATTCTTCTATAGCCTAGATATACCGATTATTTGAAGAAACAAAACCCCACTTCATATAGCAGAAAGACCATCATTAATTTCCCCATTGACTTTGATATTAATTCTGGTCTCTTCCGCGGGCTTCGGCCTTTTCCCTGATTTTCGATGGACTGCATGCTATCCAACACCTACGGGGTAAGATCTGGCCATGACAAAAGCGGTTGCCTATTGAAATTTGATGTTCAAAAATTTGAAGTAGCATACTATCCGCCGTACACATCACCGTAACCAATAATTTTGTTCTGTTTTACTTTCGATTCTAAACCATGAATATCCACCAAAACGTTGCAGAAAATATCAAATTCAAACCACAAATTGGCTATGCAAGGGAGAGAGAGAGAGAGAGAGAGAGACATGGTGGGTAAACAGAAGAATTATATTCGTGGGTACCGGGTAAAGAGACGCTTGACGTTAATGATGGTATCATACCTTATGGACATTTCGCTGAGCTGATTAACTGGGTTAGGATTAATGTAGCCAAATGGGTTACCTTTGGTATATAATTATACATTGATATATACTGAACTGTTTTTCATTAGACTTATCCAAGTTTGCTTTTCAATAGCAGGACTTTCTGAACAAGGTCTACATATATGAAAACATACAATAACATCAGCGATGCAGGTTAAAAGCACACATTAATGCATTTGAAAGGAGCTGTGTTTCATCTTCAATTTTCTTTGATCGAGTTCTTAATCCACTCTTTGAAATTTTCTTTATTATTGTAATTAATCTTAAAAATAGATTCATGTGATTCACTTAAATCCCTTTCCATTCCGCCATCTTTATTTTGTCTTACCGGATTTACATTCCGACATATTGATTCATATCTAGATTACCGGATATTGTCTCGTAAAATATCGTCTTATCTGAGACTTGATCAGTAATTGAAATTAATCAATCAAGCATCTAGAATGATGAACTGTTTCTCCTTTGTTATCATTCGCAACGCATCAATTTTTCACTTCCCATCAAAGAGTTGCATTTCTTCTTTTAAATTGGGAAAATTGATTAAGTTTGACTAAATAACTCGAAAGAAAAAAAAATCATTGGCACGGAGAAAAGAGACTGTCTTTAAAGATACTTTACCTTGAAGATAATTAGATCCTCTAATTCAACTTCAAAATTTATGTTAAATTGAAAATAATATTATGGACTGAAACTGGTTAATAGGCCCCCAATATGAATATTGGGAACAAGGACCTCTCCATAGTTCAAAATAACTGGTATGAAAATTGCTTCCTTTTCGCTCTCTAGTGTTATATGTCACATACATTGGGGTAGGGTAGAAAACAAAGACCCTGCAATTATTGGTATAATAATAAAACCAAACATTTTAGTGTAAGGATATGTGAATAAGGCCACAGGGTTTAACGTCCATTAAAACAGTTAGGTCACGTGTATTTTAAATTTAAATAATTCAATCTTTACTAGTGATATAGGGAATTGGATGACATACACGGTTTAGGTTGTCAACTCTTAGCCACGTTCAGTCATGGATTTACCCAAAGTCAGTAGACAAGAGAAAAAATAGAAAAGGTCCTTGCATTACCATGTTTAGAATGAATAAAATGAAGGAAACGTGCGGGCTATTTCTATTTTGTTTTCGTTTTCTCTTATCTAGTGCCAGTCAATTATGTTTTTTGAATTGTCAGATATCCTCTCACAGTCTCATATATAACAACTTTTGATCTTCGAAGTAATCATTAGTGAGCAGAAATTCGCCCGTGTATCTGTTATCGCTCGTTACTTCTGTCAGTTATATAGAAGGATAACTCATGTTTTCCTTTGGCTTTCGTCACTTCCTTTTCTTGAAATCTTCGTAGCAATGATCCCTGTGTTAAATTTATATTTGGAACGTGTTTAAACAGTTCTATCACATATGTGATAATGGCTGACATCTAGTCAGCATTTGAAAGGAGACCCCTTGGACTCTCTTAACAATTGATTTTCATACACATTTTCGTATTTGCAATAGTTAAAAAATATACTTGAAATATATATTGAAATGGTATTTAACCCCGTCCAAGCCTAGGTGTCTCATGTTTTGGATGAACCCCTTTGAAATTTGGTGTTTTTTTCTTCTTAGGGCGATATCTTAGACAAGATTTGAGGGTGTTATTTGTTATTACTTATACCCGTTTTTCGTATACTGCTTAGTATTATTAAACCTACAGAGTACTGTATTATACCGACAAATGACATCTTTATTAAAGTGCCTAAACTTCCAAAGTTCTAAAATGTCACTAAGTATTTGAAGCATCAATAAGTGGGATGTTGATTTCATGTCAGCTTAAAAATGGCCAACGTAGACTTTAGATAAGTGGCCACTCAAATGGACAAGATGATGTATAAGTATTGAAAGGATAACAATAGTTTCAGGACACAGTTCAGTAGTTTTACATGCAAGCTACACGATCCATCGATGTATCTGACTTTGAGATTGAAAGTTTTAACCATGTTCTGACATACAAGTCATTCATCATGAATTAAATCTAAATTAATCCCTACGTAGGTTACAGATTGTTCGACATGCTGGAAACATGTGTTTGTGTTCATGTTTCTTCTAAAGGAAGGACAAGAATTGTAGAATATACCTGTTTACATACTTACTTATTTGTTTTATCTCTGCTAAGTTAATAAATGTTTATCATGTGTCGTTAATAGCGAGATTACTTTGATATATTGTAATTACAATGTATTTTAATGATAAGAAAAATAGTCTTTTTTATGGACGTACCACCAAAGACTGCCAGCTAACGATATTTAGTTCTATCCCAACTAATGCATATATTTATCTATTTTGGTTAAATTATAATGGGTGTTCATAATTTGTATGCATTAAACATTTGATCACTAGAACATTGTAAAAGTTGTACGTGTGTAACTTCTATCTGCAACGTCGTAATGGAGTGCTATGTAGAACATCGTAACTGTGTTAAATCTGCAGGCACATCGTAGCAATGTTTTGGGTAGAACATTGAAAAGGTTGTAACATAGCTCTATCTGGAACCTCATAATCGGCATTGCAATGGTAGAGAGTTGTACCTTGAACATTGTAATGCTGTTTTATGTAGAACATTATAATGGTTGTAACAGGGTACTGTCTGGAAGATCGTAAATGCTGTTTTATGTAGAGCATTTTAAAAAATTGTAATGAAGTTCTATCTAGAAAATCGTATGTTTTATGTAGAACATTGTAATGGTTGTAATGGTGTTTTATAATGGTTAAAATAGTGTTATATCTGGTAGTTTTCTGTACAATATTGTAATTAACTGATGTTCTATGTAGAACATTTTAATGGTGTTCTATCTGAAACATCTTAAGGATGTTTTATGTAGAACATTATTATGGTTAAAATAGTTTTATATCTAGAAGTTTTATGTAGAACATTGTAATGAAATGATGTCTGTAAATAATTAAATCCGAATCTAAATTTAGTAAAGTTCATCCTCACTGAACGTGTTCTAATGAGATGAAAAAATCTCAAACAAAACAATAATTTACAGATAACTGATGCAGGGCACTTGATTGTAATAAGTTCACCTTAATGACTAGTCAAACAATTCTTGTAAATTTAATAAGAAACATCAAAACACTAATCTCAGATGTCAAGGGCAATATCCGTCTTTAACTGAGGCATGATTCGTAATTCCGAAAGGGTTCAAAAAGCGTATGCTGGTTCATTTCAAGTTGAAGTAGGTTGTGTAAGTTTAAAACAAAATCTAAAAACGACAAGGGCCAAAAATCTCTGTGGACAATCCGGTTCTTTTCTAGCTGAAGTAGTTCAATAAGTTTTAAAACAAAATCTCAGAAACCTGGACCCGAAACTCAGAAGTGGGACGCACTGACGAGAATAATAGGCGCATAAAAAATTATATTAAGACACTTTTTAATATATATTTCCTTCATATTCGATAACATAAGGAGCCACGGTGGTTAAGTGAGTAAGACGTTGGCTCGCTAACCTTGAAGTCCCGTGTTCGATTTCTGCATTGGCCGAGAAAGTTCATCGGGATTTTCTGACGTTGTTCCCCCTTGTCAGTGGTGCAGGATAGAGGGCCTGGCAAGTAACAGCGTATAGTCGTTCGGATGGGACCAAAACCGAGATCCCGAGCCCACGAAAATGATCCCTTGGCAGTTGGAATTCGATATAAGAGTAGGCCGTGCATGGCACCGCTGTTCGGGCAAAATTTCCATCATAGCACACTGTATGGCGTATGCCAGTCGTCATTAGCAAAGTTAGATCAGAAAAGTAGGACGTTAAACCCCATTTCATTTCGGTGTCATAAATTAGGTTTAATACATAACCATTGATTTGTATTCATCTGGAATAAGTATTGTCGGCCGAACAAATATATATTCTGTTCCATCCGGGCTAATAATGGACATACGTCATGCAGTGTACTATGCGGTGGGTTGGGGGGATTTTTCCCGGACAGCAATTGAATCCCAAATGTTTAGGATTCTTTTACGACCCATACGATCTATTAGACCGTTGTTCCTTGTTCAGACCCTCCGTCCTACAGGGGTAACCACGCCAACGCGGCTCTTTATTTAGAGTAAAGAAGCTTGATGTTAGTATGTGTAGCGTACGGTAAATTGAATTAACACAAAGAGGAAATGATCTCGTGTGTTTATTAAGGTATTGTTAAAGGCGACATCAGTCAATCGATGGTTCCTGCTAGTCTATGTGAATAGCTGATGGAACTGTGTTTACTTTGGAATCATCCTGGTAACTCCTTATCCATCATTCTGTCAGCCCTTGATTTGAGTTGGCTTTAATTCAATCCCAGAGAATCGCCCTAGATCGTTTTTAAAGTTTGTTTGTAGTGGTGCTATTAATCATGACGATCACATGTATTTTTAACCCTTAATATAACTAACTGTCTGCTGACACTGTGTAATAGAGTTTGCATTTATTTGAAGCACTGATTTTGCAGATTGTGGGCCTTCTAAAAGATATATTTGTCTTTTGAGTTAAATGATAATTGTATTACTAAATTACGTCAAATGAGACAAAATTGTAAGCCTTCTTTGGAAAATGGCACAATAAGGATCTAAGCATGCAATACATCTATCATATCCTTGAATATAAAGACGTTTATAATCTTTAAAGACCTCCTATTCATTTATAAGAGGGTCAGTTAGGTCATGCTTTGAATTGCAATCTTGAATTTAAACAACTGGACGAGTGACCCCACAGGGTGGTAGTGACTGGTACAGAGCACTAGGCAGGATATCAGTGTTCTTTCTGATACAACCTATTCCACACTGCCAACGTGTGGGGAAAATAGACTCGTATATTTCAATTACTTATACGCTTTAGTCAAATCAAAATTTGATTAAAAACATATTATGTTTTGGTTGTATCTGCATCAACGCATTTGTTCAGTTTGTTATCACATGAAGTCGTTAACGGTATATGTTTTTATAAATGACCATGGTAGTGTGGGTGCAGGCAAATCTGTGGTAGATGGATGAGAAATTACGACATATTACTTCAGGTAGAAGTTATTGTAATGCATACATTCTCCCACGGCGATTAAAATATGGCGTAAACTTGTTGAGAACTGTCATCTCTTGTCGAGGGCTTGTTATAGGGGTAGGGTAAAAGTTAATAACATCCGGTTCTACCTTGGTGAATTGACCATGTTCTCTCTGACAGCTGTCAATCTCCAGATCTCGTCATTTGACAGACTGATGAAGAAACCGACGGATTTTCACGTGTCATAAACGATTTCCATACTGCAAATCTACTTTGAGAAAATCGGAAGAGACGGCTTTAAGACAAATATGAAACGTTTCATAACAATAACTATTACTAAAGAAGTCATTTTATCTGATTACTATATTAAACTGATCTATCATGTAAATGACAAACGTTAACTCTTGTCATCTTTATTTAGATTATTAGATCAATAACATAAACCTATATTATATACCTATATTACCATACAATGATACAAAGAGAGAGAGAAAGAGAGAGAGAGGGGGAGAGAGAGACGTCTACTTGACACAAACCATAGCACACAGTACCATTTTATTTCAATAATTCTTTTACTAGTAGGAATCTTTAACAGTGGTAAAAAGCCGGAGGACCCGGAGAAAGCCCATGAGGTTGGCCAGGCGACGCTACGCCTTATTACTTACAAGATTATGATAGCAACCTCACCACCTGACCCAATGAAAGACCTTGTAATCTAAAGCGCACACGTTAAACCACTAGACACCTCACCCTCCCTTTAATAAGGGAGAACAAACGCGCATTAATACAATTAATGCATTGGAAAACATTATCATTTGACTTTTCCATCAGTAACGCCATGAGAAATGCTCGTACCAAAGTTAAAAACATCATAACTAGATTAAAAACAACTATTTTTAATACCAGTATCTCTTTAGTTCCCACATTAATTTTAATCTTTATAAATAGTCTTGTGTCCTAGGTTATTTATTTCCTAGACCTGTTTGACATGTTATAAAATATATATGTTTGTTGCAAGTAAGGCAAGTATAATTACGTTTTTAAAACTGTAGATTCTGAAAATATATTTTTCGAATGAATTCACTGCTTGTTCATTTGAGACGTCAGAAATAAATTTGACAATAAGTGCGCATTTAAAGGTAAATAACGTTTCTGAAAATCAAAAAATGCATACTTCGTTTTAAATAAATGTAGAAATATTATGTTATTTTTATTTTGTACCTTAAATGAAACATATATTATATAGATTTGAACTCAAATATTTATTATCATATATACGTAATACGAGTATTGATTTTGTACTGAAAATATGTATTTTCATGTCTGTGTCTGTGTATGACATATACATACATCAAATTTTTTGGTTTTGCTATGTTGTGTTGGGTTTTTTGTCCTTCATTTTCAATAAATTTAAATTATTGTTAAATAAACTTCCAATGAAAAACGTGTACTATAAAATGTGTTATAAAGTGCACGATAAACATAGGAGCATGTATGACAATACTTCTGTTTTGGGAAAATGATATTAAATTTGTGTAAAGTGTTTGTAGAAATTTTCTTACAAATTATATTTAGTTTTACAAAGAAATTTAGTCGGAAAGTGATTCGAATTTATGTTTTGAACTAAAAGCAAATACATTGAACATCGCAAATAAGAACTACTTAGCCGTCGAAAACTGTTAACGTTATGTAAAACATGGTGTTTTCCTGTTAAGAGTGAAATTATTTCGATAAAAATCAACACTTTTCTTCTTGGTTCCAACTGTTAATTGCCCGTGAAAATTGACTGTTTTGTCTCTGCTTGGTTCTAGAGCCCAAGTCAACAATGAATCCATCGTGTTATTTGATTGGATGGCGTGCTAGCGGACAGTATGGCAAAGCTAACCTCATTATTTTCGATACCTAAATAATGGTCGTAATGAGCCAGAACAATTTCAATGTTTGCTTTTTTATAACCAGCAATATTATTTTAATATTTTGTTATTCCCTCCATCTAGATAAAACTACCATGGCTATTGTGAATCACGAAACGGAGGATGACAGAAACATAACTACAAACCGTTTTTCTTATCAATTTTAGCATCTTTTTCGAATTTAAATATTGGTACATGCACGCATCGGATCTATAGTCGATGATTTCAGTGCTATAAACAACATAAAAGCCCTTGTTTTAAAATTAAAAAAAAAGAAAAAAAGAATATGTTCATTGGCCATAAAATCTTTACCCTCCAAGCTTTGTTGTGTGAATTCATTATTGAATTTTAGATCATATTAATTATAGCACAAAATAAATGTCACAAACACCCACATGCACAGACAAAACAATGTCTCACACACACACAAAATTAAAGGAACAAGAGTTATTTCCAAATACGATATTGTTAATTGTTTTGTATTCTTACTGGGAATGTCTAATCTAAAATGGGATATTTTAGAGTGCAACATAATTAATTATATAAATGCGCATCGTTTTCTTCCTACTATCTATTTATTATAACTATTGTTTTTACAATTTTGCTGGGAGTATTGAATGAGATCAAATAGCAGAAAATTCACACTTGCATTAACGATGCTGCATTTCAGCAGGCTGTATTTCAGCATCTACATTTACGAAATATACGATACGCATAGGTACGAATTTAACCTTTTTACCTTTTATTCATATTTAAAAAAAAACATATCAGCATAGATATCATGTTTTCGGACTTTTTTTGTAAGTATTAAGTCACACTTAACAATATTGTATTTCAGCAGCTACTCTAACTTTAATAGTTCGTTCATCTATCAGGGAAAGGTAAGTGAGATAGAACGAGAAAAACTCTTATTGATCGTCGGCTCATCACAGTGTGAATATTGAATTTCAATTAAAAATAAAACGTATCACACAATGAATGAAAATTTAGTGAAATATAAAAAGATATCGATGTGATGGGAGTTTTTGATTTTAATGTTTTGTAAGAGGAAAAGCTCAACATGTATATGTAATTATAAATTAAGTTTGTTTTAATTGCTATGACGTGCTTTTATTATGAGATTGTATTAATTGCTGTGTAATAAAAGACATTATCGGAAATGTTTTAAGTGGTTTGGGGTCACGGTACCCGACAATGTTAACTATAAATAATTAGGAGGATTGTCGGTAAGGGAGATCGATAATCGATTCTTTTAACAAAATGATCGATTTTCTAAGAATATTCAGAGGTAATCAATTATCAAATACCACCGGAAGTACATCTCTAACACATTATTCATCACCTCGGTGCAAACAATGCGTCCATAGAAAGGTAAACATTTTACCAAATTAATATTTTGTTTGACTGGAATTTTTTTATATTGATATAGAAACATAATAACATAGTATTATACATTTTAAAAGTGAAATTGTGTTTAGCATCGCTGAAGAAAGACACCATGTAGATTAAGATAAAATAAACAATTTACTTTGTCATGGTCTGAATTTTATAGAGGTATCGGATGTATATTTTCAAATAAATTGCAATCGATAATAATTAAATGTAATCATTATATTTTTGTGTGACAATGGTAATCACTGCATATCATAATAATTGTAACCATGCATTTAATATACTAATTATAGTATAATTCAGATCTTAGCAGAAAAACCATAATCTTAACGGTATTTGCCATCAATACATTGTAATAATAAAATATTTTACATTATAGCATAACACTTGTAATCACAACATTTCTTAGCAAAATGTGTAACCCTTACATTCGATAATGTAGTTGTAATACATTTCACGCCATAGCATAAATTGTAACCACAGCTATTCTTAATATTTATAATCATTACATTTCAGTGTAAGCGTAATCACAACATTTATCCAAGTGTACTACGTATTTGACACCACAATGGGTGTAATCGTTTCATTTCACCAATTTATCCATCATATTTCCCACTATAAAAATGTGTGAACAGTATTTCACTCAATACGTAAAATGATTACATTTCACTCTGCAGTAAATGTAATCATTATATTTCAAGTTGCAGCAAATGCCATCATTATATTTTACACCGCAATGCATGTAATCATCACATTTTACAAATTTACATTATTACGATTATTGAGTTGCTAATTTCATCATGGCGATTATTGTATTGCTAATTTAAATCATTACGATTATTGTGTTGCTAATTTAATCATGGCGATTATTCTATTGTTAATTCCAGTCATTAGGATTATAGAGTTGCTAATTTCAATCATTACGATTACTGAATTGTTAATTTCAATCATTACGATTATTGTATTGCTAATGGCAATCGTTACGATTACTGGCGTATACTGAAAAGATAAAATTGGACGATTCAACATGAATATAACCTAGAAAATGTTGATAAGGACCGGAAAATGTGTTGGGTGAACATAATAAATATCGTATTTAATTAGAGCAACTTATCTTCCTTCTTTCTGTTAATTACACGGCGTGGAACCGGACGTTTAGCCTATTGAGTCTTCCTTTCCAGGTTCCAGATTGGTTCATATGTTGAAACGGACACTTGATTGACACGTTTTATTTTGCTGTTTACATTTAAATCATTAGTTTTAACTTCAGTCAAAATTATCCACGTTCAATTTTAAACATTAATAGTCTTGCATTCGGATATGTAACAACAATGCGGTAATCGTTATTTCTGTGGTATAAAATTAAACATCTGAATAGTGAAAGGGTTTATCAAGTTCTATTTGTGCCTTATTTGCATCCAATGTCCATGGTTCCAATTCCGAGCGGACAGTTCGGTGACTTTTCAAGACCGGTAATCAGTATCTTGGAAGGTTATCCTGGAAAATGAGTGTGTTTAATCTTTCGTGTGGGGGGGATAGAAATCTAGATTAGGTAGAGCACGTAAATATCCATATGTAGTTGAATTTGGAAGATCTCGCGGACACTCCTTTGTAGGGTCAAAATCCTCCCCATCGCATTGCAAACGTAGCCACTGAAAACATATAGCGTGTTCATCTCAAAATTATTTCAGTTAAACCGCATTATATTATTTATTTCAGGTATTTAGAAAACTATATGGTCTTTGTGGTTATTTCACGTGGTGCTTAGCATGGTACGATTTCTAAATGATAAAAAATAGCAATAAAAAAGAAGAAATAATTGTGGAAGAGAATAGCTTTGTTAATTACAATCATTTCATTTTAACTCAAATTTCTGTTTTTATATTATAATATTTCTCTGCTAGTTTTCAATAGTTCTCTATCTCCTGCTGGTGTACTACATGATTTCACTATAGTTCTATTGAAACAGTAAAATCACATGAAATACCTGACGATTCCCTCAGGTGTAATTAATCAACACGCGTCATTTACACGTTTATTGACGTAAAGATACTCTAGTGTATAAAATGAAGTAGGGTTTGATGAAGGGTCATTTTAAATCTAATACAATTATGCAAGGTTTTTTTTTACTTGCTCTCTGCAACATGTTGATATTGGGTTGTTGGAGAAGAGACCAATTTCAACTACGCCGAAGTCCTTTGTATTGCAGGCTTTAACTAAATAGTCCCGACGAATGAGTCAAACTTGAGGAGTAAATTGTTTTTATGGAATATATTTTACTAGATTTTCTACCTCCCTGATATTAATAGCCTATACACATTTTTAAAGCAATTGCATTAGGACACTCGGGTTTTAAAGATTAATATCTTAGGGAGATATTATTCTCCTTACATACATACGTGTTATTCAATGTCCAGGAATAATGTCGCAGTGGGAATTGCTAAGCTGTTCTTTTATGCATTTTATATTTTGAATACAAAGAATGGATTACTGCCTCCCTGTTACCAACAACCTGGTAAACATTCTAATGAAGATTTTATGAAAAACAATTTCATTCAAGAGAGCATTCAACTTTTGAATTAAAAATTATATTTCTGCCTACATTAACCACAGTTGAATGCCTAAAATGTTTGGTTTATGCGCCTTGAAAGACAATCGGGATGGGAATTTGAAATATGTTCTATAATTCAAATAGTCGAGCAGATTTCGCTTCTGAGAAAGTTTAAAATATATAAAGTAACTTTCTCTCATTTCCTGCGTATAAAAATTCCCTTTTGTATGGACACTTAAAATGTATTTGAAAACAACACAAGAGCGATTTTAACAGCTTTGGTATTCTCGATAATAAGATCTCAAGACCCCTTATAAATTGAAAGAAATCAGAATGGGGAATAAATAATAAAATGCAGAAGAATAACACAAAGAAACAAGAATACTTGGAGTATTCTTTTTAGATAATACTACTGTTTCCAATTCATTGAATAGTAAAGAAAGTAAAATGCAATGAGAAAATATGTTTTATATGGACCTGTAAAACATTAAATTATGGTGAGGGTCTATGAAAGAAATATTATTGCCATCTTACTTTATTAATTGGTTGTTAAAACTCGGCGATTAAGTTTAAGTTGGAAGGAGCGTATGTGAAACTAGTCAGATTTTCCGAGTTAATAAAAAAAAACTAGTTCGATAACTAAGTTCATTAAATCTCTTTTCTACTAATAAAACAACTAAATAGATATTCAGTAAAAAAATCCCTCTATATCAAATTAATGAAATGAAATGGTCATGCAAAACCGAGCACTTAGGGCATCTGTCATTCAAGGAGAAAAGAGGCGGAGTTACTGGTTAAAGCTCGTCAGTTTCACTTGACGGTTTCTAGCCACGTTCTATAGTTAAAGACGGAGTGTGTGTACACATTCTACCCTTCCACCATTCTCAACACGGTTTACCTCTAAACACCGGTTATTTCTTTAATCCTTACAGTCCGAACATTGAATTGAGTGAAATTTTAAAAAGAGGGATTATGAAATGATTGTCTCGGTCGTGCGTGAATTGAAACGTTATCATCTGAAGTAGGCTAGTTGTCTAATATAAAGTGGACATTCGGACCTAAGACCTAAATTCAAGTGACCATCTAGATAAGGAGTTATTGTTGATGAATTTTGGACTAACCTGATTAAGTGAAACAGACGAAGAGAGAGAAATTACCTGGCTCGGATGGGCTTACGGTTGAATTTTACTAATTATCGTGGGATCAGACCATAGAATGAAGAATTGAACGAATGAACAATAGAAAGAAAAGATGTCCCTGTATAATTATTCGTCAACACCATCACCTATCCCTCAACCACAGGTAATTTACCTTTAATTAACGTATTATAGTGTCACCTAGTTATCTTTATGTCCGTTTATACAGGTATAATGTTAATGTATTTATAGTTAATATGATATAGAATTGGTAAATAATAGATAGAATTGTTTCCTATTAATTAACATAATTATAATTATGCGAAACGAATTATGTCTCTGATACAATGCGAATTGTATAATGATGTTGAGAGTGGACAATTGTGTGTGTAATTTGCATTCACATATTTCTTTACAATGTAATGCATTGCGTAGGTTTATGACCTATATGATTCTGTATTTAGGCCTAACTTAAAATATACAAACACGAGTAAGCGCATCCGAAAATTTATGCATTAATACATTGATAATACAAAGACTATCTGAGACATTAATATGTACTACAACATGAAGAGGTTATATTAAATTTGAATTATGCCGTATATTATAAATGTATATACATTCTAATTTTAAATGTTAATGTTCATAAAATATGAAATATATTCAGGGTAAGGGCTACACAAATAAAGTGCATAATATATGATATGAGTTTAAGAGTATGAATAACATTCATAGACTTGTTATCATAATGTATAATCGAATACCCAACACACCCCAATCACCACCAGTTGACTATCAGTTCAGATTTATTTATTTATGTCAGATTTAAATTGATTTGATAAAAACACGTGTTCTACTATTAGATATGAACAATATTCAAATTCATAACACCTCCCTAGTTTTAACACGTGTATGTATATTATTCAAATTATGAATTATAATCTAACTCATTAAAAACAAAATAACGTTGAATGGTTGTGTGTTAATAGGGGCGATTGCACCTTTGTTATTGTCTTATTAATATGCGTAGAAAGCGATTATCACATATTAATGTGAAAATGTTATTTAAAAAAATAATATGTTAAAATGTGGTATGACGTCATCGCCAAATTATAATTAAATTATGCAAATTAAATAAAAACACTATCTACAAAGCGGTAACTCTTCAGGACATTGGGAAGAACCGATATTAATGTGTCTCACAAAAAAATATCAAAATAGTTTGTTACCGGATAGATTTAAATGTATATGAACAATAGAAAGATTAATGACCTCTGCTGATCAATACGAATAACATTTTTAATATAATCCCACTGATGCTTAAAAATATCGGCATTACAGGCAATATACCACGAAGAGAACAAACCGGGAGCAATGATATCATTTTGAAAAATCATATTAATGTTCAACAATGTAATTCAGTCTGTATTCAGAATCTACATGTACACGTGCAAGTAGAATTATCAATTAATAACAAAATATAGCAGTGGCATCAGAATTAAAAATTCATCATGTTAGGTTACGGGGTGTTGGATGAGGGGGGGGGGGGGGGGTTGCAGGTGTTATGTATAGACACTGAAACAAGTTTATATTTATATCTTACATAGCATACAAAAAAAATGGTTCTGCGAATCAGAAAAATTATACATTAAATCATGCTTCAATTCTCGATTTGTGGTAATATGAATAAATCTATCGTGAAATGCTCATTAGTTTCCAATTAGTGTTACGTAATGGATTGTGTATTGACAATGGTTGAACGGTTTCCTTTTGCATAAAATAGTTAAGAAACGACCCAGGAAGTAATATTAATCAACAATACCACTAATCATCCATACAGTTAATGTATATTCCAAGAAACCATCCATTGAAAAGATGTTATTGAACACATGAATACCCAATAGAAATTTAAAGTATCAATACTGTTATTAACCATTCACTTTCATTCGTTGTATGGAGTTTAAGCATATTATATTATGGTAAGTTACAAGCTTACTGATTTTTTCCAAAATTCCGCATTTCTCAAATACAATAATTCATAAATTGGTAGGCTACCTAAAGAACGTCTGGATAAAGTAAGTGAAGTGGTAGAGAGATAAGTGCTAGGCTTTATTCAAGAATATTGCATGTATCGGAGTTTAAATAGTTAGAATGTAAATTAATATACAATTAGTATTACTTTAATCGGCAAATTATTCTGACTTGCATAGACTCATTGCCGCTTTAAGGACTACACCCCGTTTTAAAATTGGTATGGGAGACCCTAAGACAAAATTCATCCCTTTTACTGCAATTAAATGATGCTAATTTATAAATATATTTTTAATGGCTTCTCATATTTCTTTAAGAAAACAGATTACTTTATATCTATCACTTATCTGAGCTACAGGAACTTATAAATATTTAGATTTAGTTATCAAAATAAAGTTTGCTTTAATTATTGTTTCTTTGGTATTAAATTACGTTAATTTGGGGAGCATTATCAAAGTTGAAAATCTTGTCAGAATATTGAGTTTATTATGATTCAGTTGAGCATTTAATTGACTTCTTTTACCTTAAAACTTTTTATTCTCCCTTAAATAAATAAATTGATGTTGCTATGACATGTGACTTTAATAACATTTAATGATACAGATGAAAATATTATGCTTAATGAATGAGATACTCTGATGTTGAAAGGCGTTTTGATTCCAAATGTTGTACCTGAAAATTCTTTGATAAAATTCTTAAATGTAAATCTGATAAATATAGATTAAGACCAGTTTATTGTGATAACACAGATTAAGAACAGTTTATTTGAGTTCACGTGGTACATTTTCATGCAAAAGTTACACATGCAATAAGTGACGGATCATAAATTGCCGAGCTTTCTATAAGCAATAATTCTACTAAGAAAGATGCTGGTCGATATTCCTGAGATGCTTGAATAAGAATCAAGATGATAATGAAGGACATTTGCAAAGTGCATTCATAGTGTTATTCATGTTCAAGTGAATGTCAATAAAATCATTTTTTCCTAGAATATTGTATAGTACTGGAATCATTTTTGACTATTAAAGCCCCACCCCACCCCACACACCCCTATGCCGCACCCTCCCCTACGCCACACCCTCCCCACCCACACCCTTATCTACCCATTGTACAAGTAACCATAATTAAAGTATTGTGTTCAAAAGACATTACACTATATCCCACCCCAAGTCTCTACTAACCCCAAAAATAATCGCCGTTTCTAAATACTGCCATGTACAATTTCTGCCAACAACGACGTAAAACGTCAGAACTAGTTTTATGATTTGTTGTTAATGTTCTATGAATATAATGAAATTCGAGAATGCAGTTATTGTCTGAAACAATTTTTACATCGCTAAACAAAAAACAGCATTGTTCGTCCAGACAAAAGATATTGGTATTAAAAAAAAGCCAACGCAAAAAAGGATATAAATTTCATACAACTATATGCTTTAAAATCATACAAAAATACATCAAAGCAAATTTTCTAGCAGAAAAAAAAATCAGGGGAGTTTGAAGTATTTAATTTAATTAAGACTAAGCGACATAGTGACACACGTTTTATGTTTCAGATTTATTAGAGTTATGAGTAGAAATCAATAGGAATATTCAGGATTAACTGGTTTTTACGGTAAAATATTGACGTTAATATTGATCTCTACTGTAAACTGACAACACTCCAATTACACATAATAAAAACTACTAGCTTTTAATACAATTGGGTGTTAGACATAGCTATATAGTCATATATTCCCGTTGTTGGCAAAGTTATGGGCATTAGAAGTTGTTAGTAGTGGTATAATCTGGTTTGGTATAATCTGCCGTTAACTGATCTTCAGGGGATCATTGAAACCTTATCCTTTTTTGGGGGAAATTGTTCAATAGTTTATAATAATAACTTATATGCATATGTATTCTATCTGTAGAGAAACCGATGTGCAGCTTTGTGTTTATTAAACAGAACACATCTTTATTACTTTGATTTCTCAGTATTATGAATTTTACACTGGTATGTCTGCAATGCTATGTTATATACCAATATATTAGTTGCGAAATCGATCTGAAAAGGGCAATGTATTAAATCGTTACTAACGACCAAAACCTATTAGCCCAGACGGTGGTGTTTGTTAGAGAACTTTGTATACTTAATTGGTAGCATAATTTACACCCTCAGAAACCGGTTGTTTATGCGAGGCACTTGTATAGCACTGAAAATAAGGAAGTTCAAGATAAAGCATCATGATCTATATTAGATTGCATAATTTACGGATGGTTTATGAGAAATCCTTATAGACAAAAAGCAAAGAAAATTTAAAGACAATTTTTCATCGCGATTTCAAAAGACCCTTTAAATAAGTAAGGGGGTGGGGACAGGGGTGAATGGCTGAATGGTTAGCGCGTGCGCGTTGTATCATAAGGGGTGTCATTGAGTCAACTGGCGTGGTTTCGATTCCCCGGGTGTACGTGACAAGGAGTAGAATCGCCTGTCCATCCTCGTGGGTTTCTCCGGGTCCTCCCACAGAACCATGTTAGTCCCGAAATGACATAGTTTGTGTCGAGTAGACGTACCCCCCCCTCTCTCTCTCTTTACTTTAAATCAATAAATGAAATTAAAAAAATAAAATCTTTCAGTGTTTCCAAATACTGGTTCTATTACATTCAGAATTTTACAATGGAAAGATCACATAACTGTTGTTAAATTTGGGCATGCATAATGTTAATAATGTGTGTAGTTCATAATGAATTCGGTTTATTGCAAAATCAATACCTTCAATATTAAAATATTCGCATCTCAGTATGTGAAAACAGTTCACAATTTTTTTATACAGGTATTTTAATTAAATGTTGAAACTCGAAAAATCCTGTTGTAACCCAACTTATTTATATACTTACCTCTCTCAAGTACAGTAAAATCACAAACGTTTATTTTTAAAAATTCATTAACGTTAAACTCTTGGTTTTTGGAGTTGTATGAACCACGTGATTTTGGGTTGTATTATTAATATTAAATTGTAAGGTTTTGGGCTTATACATCTATTGAGTTTTGAGGTAATCAAAGTTCTAAAACATTTCAAAGCCATTAAATTATATTTTCACTATTTTTAATATTTATTGTTCTCAAATCATTGAAGTTTTATTATAACATCATTGAAGTTCTTTATAAATATGTTCTTTGAAATGTCCAGGCCTCAACACGGAGATCAAAAGGTAACAATTTATGAACGGTACTTCTGTTGCTCCCTTTCTATAAAGAATAATGGTAAGGTTACTGGGTTATTGGACTATGCATAAATTAAGAATGAACGTTTATTGACAAAAAATATTAAGTAGTATTTATTTGTATATATTAAATAATTGCAACAATTCTTACATGGTTTTCAAAGAAAACATATGGTGTTTATGTTGTACAAACATGAAAAAACATTCGTGTGTAATATAATTTTATCTTGTAAGCCTTTATGTATATTTGAACGATCAATGTGTCTTTGTTGTTTTATGCGCATCATGGAGAATAGAATCGACAACATATTGACTCAAAAACAAGTAAAATTCCAAAATAATCTCATTCATATAAAACGTAATGTTGTTATTTTTTTATGTTTTCCCAGCATAAATGTTATTAAAATCTGACAAGAGGTAACAGCGTGAATTTCAAATGATGACAATGGTTTTGGTCTTAACTCTTTATATAATAAAACTCAATTTTAAACAAATATAATGGTTAATAAAATAATAAAACAAAAGTTTGCTAGCTATGTAAAACCATAGTGCCAACATGACCTGATCTGTGTAAAAACATAGTGTCGAAATGACCTGGTTTGTGTAAAACCATAAAAGATATAATTTTGATCAAACACATCTGGAAACCTTTAATTAAAATCACAGCTAAACTTTCCATTCTATATTTCCATAATTCAAAGATATAATTTTGATCAAACACATTGGAAACCTTTAATTAAAATGACGGTTAAACTTTCCAATCTATTTTTCCATAATTATCAAGCGTACATATATAAGTAAAAGCTTAATTCCAACGAACTGATATTTAGACTTGCTTACCAAAGCAAACAAAACCTAAAAAGTCACCTTTTAAAGATAATTAGCTGTATTTCAAATATTTAGACTTAACAGGTTCTGCTTTGTGGCTGTTGGATATCTGATAGATGCATGGCAGGTAGCGGACAAATCCTAGTACCGTATGTCGAGCAATTGTTTTGTATTACTTTTCCATGGCCAAAATCTAGTGCCTTCCCCCATCATCTGTTGGTAGATCCTAGTCATCGAGAAATACTTCCACAAAATATTGATAGAACCCACTATGTCAGTGAACTATCAATTATTTAATTTCAAATCTAAAAGTGAAAAACGCATAACGAAAAATAAAGAAAACAAATAGCTATAACCCATGTAGCAATTCTAAGTACACTATGTTTATCGTTTGCTAAATTTGTCTCAGAAATAACACGGGGGGGGGGGGGGGTTGCTATAAGACGGTAAAAATAAATGTTCACTGTCAATATTAATGGGTGCACGTTTTATGAGAATGTTCTTTTATAAGGGTATAACTAAGAACCACGCCAATGAGTCAGTGATAATCCGATCGTCAGCTTGTGGTATACACATTTCTTGCATAAAGCCACGCTAGAGCGTGCACGTTTTATGAGAATGTTCTTCTAGAGGGGTATAACTAACAACCAGACCAATGAATCAGCGATATTTAACATCTACACTGGAAGATTTATTCAAAATAGTCCAAAATCGCCATGAAGGAATTGTTGATAAGTATAGGATGGTCTTCTTTTCTGCACACAGTACATGCATGCCATTGGAATAAAATAAATGTTGCTTTTGCATAAAAAATGTTAATTGTTAACAGAATATACAACGCTAAACTTCAGTGTGTGTGCTTGTCTCTGTGATTCCTTTTATTATGTATGAATGTGGTCAATGGTTTGGCATAAAATATCTCATTTGTAAAGATACAAAACATAGTTACACCCATTCTGAATATAGATGCAAAGAGAGGAAAACGGAGATGGAAATGTCAGAAGGTTTATAAGGGTGGGAGGATTTATCAGTTGAGGTTTTATATTTCTCCCTGTATGGTAAATGAACATAATTCTAAAACCCTTCCCGGCAGACAATTACAGATCAGATCAGACTTTTAGTACAACTGGCGGATAACCCGGTGCTGGCAGGGATGTGCAAGTAACTCCGGAAGCTGTAGACCAACACCACCTAGACTATGCTACTCCCCGGTCCGAGCTACCCCGATGCACCAAATTTCAACCCCAGGACAGCCCTAGTGTAGCCGCCAACCCTAAACAGACAAATGACAGTCACAAATATAAGTATATATAGATTACTGAAATGGTGACTGACGACACAGAGAGAGACATCATTATTCCATTTCTTAAAATATAATATAAAACTAAAAAAAAAACCTGAACATTTAAATACTTTCAGGACAAACATCAATGAATTTGGGAATACCCATTCTAAATGAGTGATATGCCGTTCCTATTGTTCAATTTCTCAGACATATGTTATAGATATCAAGTGTAATTGAAGTAGAATTTGGTCAGTTTATCTCACATCTTAAGGTTATCTTAAAGTTATCTGTTTTAAATTGATAACGATATAGTGAACATATGGATATTGAACATGTTTTATCTAGGAAGCAGGTTCAAGTCCGTTAGCAGATTTCAAATCAAGTACACCGAACCAGAACAAACGCAACACAGATGATATGAACATATTGTCCTACTCATCTTGTAAAATAAATCCTATTAATCAGTCGGTGTAACACTTAAAATTCTAGTTGGTTCCATGCCATTGTCTGAGACTCGGGACTAGGTCTGATAATCTTCGACCAAAAGAACCACTGACCATTTGTATAGCATTAACTGGGAATCGGATCTAAGTCTGGCAATGTCCACACATTAAGGCGTATCTACACAATGTACCGGAAATGGCATAGATCTATAATTATATTGGTTGAATAATTATGATTTCAAAGATCGAACACGTGATAAAAGGTGTTGTT
The DNA here is from genome assembly GCF_932274485.2 of Patella vulgata. Classification (NCBI taxonomy): domain Eukaryota; kingdom Metazoa; phylum Mollusca; class Gastropoda; family Patellidae; genus Patella; species Patella vulgata. The sequence continues at coordinate 69,421,425 of NC_065881.2, forward strand.
TTGTTTTCTGCATGACAAGAGAGGTAAATACAGAACGATTATACCTAGTTATAATGATCGTGTTGTTAAGGAGTGCGATAGAGTTAACTAGCATTTGTGAAATACTAAAGAGAAAGTAAAGAAAATTAAAAAAAAGGAATTGAAAGTAAAATAAAACATAAAACAATCAAAAACAAAACGTTGAAGCAGGTTTTAAAATGAAAGTAGGAGGTCTGAAATAGGTTGCTTGAAAAAGCCAAAATATGGAAAGGTTTAAATGAGCCCTTTTACATAAGCTTTAAAAACACCAGAAAATGAAACATTGCAGGTTAAAAATTGTGTACACGCGTGGTCGTTTAGTTCAATTTGATTTTTTGCGTTCGCGAATAATGCACAAAATCTTTTATGGGGTTTTCTTTCTTAGGAACTTATAAGGTCCATTATTCGCGCAGCCAATGAGAACATCGTTTACTGTTGCGTATCATTAGTTCTTTCAGAAACTTCATCCATATAATAAAACCAATGATGTTACGTGTTATAACAGAAGAAACCTAATACGAGTGCTTGAGTATATATAAACGACTTTGCTTTTCGTTGACGAAAATCTCGTAGAAAAAAAAGAAATTAATTTAGAGATACCATGGTAATGTTGAAGAATAATCAGATGAAAAGGGTGTTTAGATGTTTATTTAGTTTCAGTTAATTTTGTTAAATTTATTTATATTCATTGCCTTTCTCCTTGATTTTCAGTTGATGCCTAACAACACATCAACAACCATGTCCAATACATGTTGTGAGAATGGCCGGACGATCGGGACTAATCCGCATACTGGACAATCTGTATGTTCTTGCCAATATACACCTAGTTTACTGTCCTACCCGCGGGTACCTGGACTAGGGGATTCAGTTTACCCCACATCTGCGTATGCTAGTCAAGGCTACATGCCACTTGGAGCAGATCCATCAGCCTTTTACCCACCCTTGGTAAGTTATATACAATCTTCTAAATACGTTTTTATGAGTGTTAAAAAGTCGTTGGTGTATATTTGAAATAAGAGTTCCAAACCACAAACTTATGTATTACAGAAATAATTTGTTTGATTCTATTTTAAACCATACCATGACATTACTTTTAAAAAAATAAATAAATATACGACTCATACTGGTAACTGATATGCAATCGAGCTGTGGTTGCGTAGCTGTTACTGACTGGGTTTGAATTTTTATGTGATCTAGTTATTCTTTGAACTATGGCCAAAGTAAACTTCCTAATATATCTTTCGTCAAGTCTCTTAGAACATCTAATTAGTATGTTCTTACTTAGGATTTTACGGCGTGGTTTCCATCGTGTAGGCGTAGGGTCTGGCAAGGAACAGCGTCTAGTCGTTAGGATGGGACAAACAAACGATACCCAATGTACGCATCTGCTCGCACGTAAAATAGTCAATGATAGTAGGAACTCCCTTTCTAGCAAACTGCATGACATATTCTCGTCTTGGAACTCTAAATAAGTGTAGACGTTAGCGCCACAGTCCGCGCAAAATCTCCCTTTCTAGCACATTCTCGTCTTATTAAACTGGATGGGGCAGAACCGTCGGATGTTGAACCCCCATTTCATTTTCTAACTATATTAATCAGAAATCCTATTAATGTCGTTTAAATAAGAGGCTAAATATCCACCTTAACACGTGATAGTCGGCATAGCACCACTTTTTATTTTTTTAATAACCACCTTTGTTTACTTACTTGCATTTTGATTGAGTGACATTAATACCGCGTTATCTCTATGTCGTTTACATCTGTATTTAAAGGGACAAACAGTCGAAATATTCTAGCTCAATGATGACACATTATCAAAAATGTTGCCCACTCTTTCCCTCGGAATGCGCACCGGTGTGCAAATTCTAATTTCTAATTTTAATTAGAACATCCATTCCTTTTAAAAGAAATGTTATTTCATAGACATTATTTAAGAAATTTAAACTTTGTATATATTGATAACACGATCATACATACTAGTTATTTAAAATAAGTTTTAGGTAACTATCTTTAATATTCTTCGCAAGGATTTATGTTAATTTAATTTAGTATGATCTTGTAAGTAAAGGGAAGTGAAAATAGTCCGTGGTCGATTTTTCCCTGATTTTTCGCTGACCAAATAACCCCAAGGTAAACTTATTCACAATCAAGTGTGTGCGTTCTGTCACCCTCAATCACAAGTCGGTGAAGTAGGTAAATAAGTCTGGATGACAGTGATTGATGTAGACACTTTAACAGGTGTTTTGATATGACACTACACGGTGTTTAATCTAAGCGCATATTAGAGTCATATTGTTAATTATATAACGAATATCCCCACCCGTTGCTTTTTATAAAATTAACTCATTGTACCCGAGTAATTATGTGATTTTGGGATTCAGTGATTAATATAGATCAACAGAAAGGAAACTGCTACCTCGTGCATGATAACTCACGAAGCTGCATTAAAACAATGAAGAGTCGATTTGCAGTGCGAAATTTCTTCTAGATCAACTTGTCACATTTGCTCGAAATTTCTTCAGGATCCATAATACTGACATTTTAGTATTTATATGCGTTTCACACGTACATCATTAGATATAAGATATTATGATCTTTCTATAAACGCTATAAGTGGTACCACATGCTCTAATTGACTTTATGTATGATTATAGCACGAAAGACATTTATAGTTATGCTATGATTATTTTAGGAACAGCAAATGTATTTTGAACAAGAGCCTTCTTATACATATATAAATTTGGATAATCAGCAGGTTTATATTTTTTGTTATGTAAACATTATTTGGAATTGGGAAATTTCTTTTATTTTTTTTTCAAAAATATTTTCGTTTCGTTTTGGTGCATGCAGATATCATATAAATATGGAAAAAATGTTGTTTGTTCTATTGAAGTTTGTTGTATTTACCTAACCTCTATACCAACCTCCGTCTTCATTAGCTAAGGTCGGAGCAGAACAGTAGGACGTTAAACCCCATTTCATTTCATTTCTATACCAACCCCTTTCATTTTGGGCATATAGCACAGGAGTATACATTGGAGGGCCATGAAATTGTTCTATACTAGGAACTAAGTTTAGATGTTTAATATTGTTTTATCTAGTAAAACTGTATAAAGCATGTATCTTAGTTTCCATATCTATAGAAATTTTAAAATTATCTGACATTGTTGATATCGTTCCTGGCTTCCACTTAGGCATTTCTAATACCCCAATTATTCTAACGAATTGCTTACTATTTTTGATTTTAAGGCTTAGTGTTTGACTGCTTTAAGACTTGCTATCATACATATTTCAATTATTGGATTTATGTATATTTCGAACAGCCTTTACTGTTATAATTTGTTGATTTGCAATTTCACCCATTTCTAATATTTTCTCTCAGAAGCAATGTTCTTCAGCAAAAGAGAAAAAAAAACCCACGTTCTTGGTTCCACTTGTCATGCCTTTCTCGTTGTCCTCCTTTTCTTTGATTTCGTTCCTCTCCAACCTTTGGCATTTCTCTGTATCTTTCTTTGTTTATTTCTATAAAAACCTAAACGCTTAGTAGCAATACTACCAGGAATTAGAAAGGTTGTGTGGTGGTTTATATGGAAACTAGGTTACGACACTCATCAACTTTCATGATTCCTTTAAGTTAAGAAATATTGAGTTTGAGAATTTTCCAAAGTCCGACACTCTATATACACTATAAGCGACCCTTTATTAAAAGAATTAATCAAAAATTTGATGGCATATAATTTATTTTGAATATGATAAACGCCTATCTGTTATTTAATATTTTAAAATTGATATCCTATACACATACTTTCCTCTTGGCTTACAATGTTTGTGTCTTGTCAGTTTGTAGTTATAGTTGCCCTGTTCCGACTGTATTATTTAAGAGAGTTATAATAAATATTACGGTTATAATTTCAGAATGGTCATTATGATCTTAAAGAAGCCGGTGAAACATGGCGAGGGATAAATCAATCAGCCCCCTGCTACCCCTACGATACACCCATGTCAACATTTCCATACACAAATGCGTGAGTATTCTTTCTTTCATTTTCGAAAATAATTTGTAAAAAATAATTCATCCGACGATTTCTTGAAATGTTATTTATACCACAAAATAATCACAACGGTTCTATGGAAGACAATTACTGAATTCATTCGGAGCAATGTTTCCAACAATGAGTCTCTTGGCGTTTTCAAGATAATCATGGCTACATGTAGCTTCGATTACAAAAAGTCAGCCCCTGTCTTCCAGAACTGTTGTGAGTATTGTTGTGCGGTCAATTAAGTAATGTTGTTTATTTATGTCCCTCTTATTTTTGTTTATTTATAAATCCACAATATTTACTAGTTGTATCAAAATAAAGGTACGGTCATATAATACTATTGTCTGTCAACGTCTATCCTGGGCAGATTTAATTATTTGATTCAATGAACAAAATATTAAATTTTGAAAAAAAATGACTAGATTATGCTATTGCTATAGCCGTATTAAATTTTACAATTTGAATATGAAACCCACACTAAATTAAACAAAACGCCAACCAACGAGTCAGCTGTAGATATCTAGGTACGTTGGTATTTGTAGATTGTCAGAAAAGCTGCCTTGTCCTTGAATGTATCGCGTAAGATTTTTGGTGATAAATATATTTTCCTTGGTGATATGTGTTTTCAATCGATGGTATGTATTATATATGATTGTGGATATAAAGACATTACGGTAAATCTTTAAATAAATAAAAAAGCAATCCAAGAACATATCTACACTAGCTGACAATTTAAACATTATGACATTAATTATTTAAAAATATAGTCATGTTATCTGTTAATTTGTACATAGATTTACATGTCATTTTACATAATAAAAAATATATGTTTTATATTAAAGTTCCGACATTGATGATTATTGACAGTTTAAATCTCATTGTTAGTTGACTAAAGATAGGGGTATTTATAAAATAAATAAACTATTGGTAGTTTAAGTGTTTAAAGCCTCTCTATATTGACTACTAGGGTTTCATACGTGATAAATTCCACTCCTAACAAGCTCTAGACCCGTTAGAAAGCTTCACTAAAATTACTAGATAAATAAAGCTTAGCAGCTTAGTGTTGACTGTTTAAATGGCCCTTCCTCTACTTTACCTTGGCAGCAACTTATTGATAATACAAAGCAATTAAGATAATATTAATCGCATACTTAATTTTATCCAAACTTCTGATTTACAAAATCGTGAAACTAAATAATTTTCACATGAAAAGTAAGATATTCAAGTCGCTTGCAATAACAGATTACAATTGTTTGAAGAAATCACCTGAGTTCTAATTTAAAAGCTTTAAAATAAAAGAAAACCACTATGCCTACATAGTTAAGCATTACGTATACTAAGAACAGTAATTTGACATTATTTATGTCCATTTAGATTCATTAACTTAAATAAATATATAACGATTTTCACCTTAATGAACAAGTCTCAAGTGTCAATTATATATCTGTATTTCAAATAGCCGAACAGAGGAGAAAAAAAACCAAAACGTTTTTTTAATTTTAAAGAATTTTTAAATTTTCTATTTTATTTAGATATGGTACTGTAGATTTAAACAGTGCGTCTAGACGTAAAAATGCCACCCGAGAAAACACGACCACATTAAAAGCCTGGCTTTATGAACACAAGAAAAATCCTTATCCTACGAAAGGGGAGAAAATAATGTTAGCCATTATCACAAAAATGACTTTAACACAAGTTTCTACCTGGTTCGCCAACGCAAGAAGACGATTGAAGAAAGAAAATAAGATGACCTGGTCACCCAGAAACAGATCAGGTGAAGATAATGATGATGACGATGATGATGGAGAAAAGAGTAAAGCGGATAGTGATGATGATGATAGAGAAAAAGAGGAAAGCATAAAGGAAGAATGCAAATCACCAGTGGGTAAGCGATTATGTATTAATACAAACCTAAGTGTTCGTGTTTTTTTCTAAAATGCAAGAAAACAGCTTATTATCAAATACAATATTTTACAATCCACTGACTTCGTCTCTAGTGCATTGGTATACTCTAGATATATTAATATTTCATGCATTGTGATTTTATAGTTACAAGGAAGTTTGTAAATCCTATTATTATGCAAATTGAAAATGAATTGGTATAATTGTTTTTTTTTCTTTAAAACAAAACAATGTGTAGTATCGTATAGATACCTTTTAAATTTAAAATAAATGTTTAAAAATGAACTCATTCATGAATATAAAATGATAAGGTTATGTTGTAAATAACTTTAGCTTTCAAATGTTTGCAAATTGATAAGTTGGACATTAATTTGACGAGACAATAAGTAAATGGACGGAAGTTTGTAATAATGGTCAGCTAAGATGTTTCATGTATCATATAAAAATTGACACCTTGGCCGGTCTTGTATGAAGTTAGGTAATTTCACCTGAAACTCCTACTCGAATTTGTCAAATATTTGGCTCGTTTGTCCAAATTAGGATAGAAATGTTGACTGGTTGACAATTATCCCTTGATGCTCAATCAAACTGTCACCCCTCATAGTTTACCTGTTATTAATTAGCTGTCACGAGCACAGCGCGAGATATACCCCAACAGGTACGCCAAGGCATATATGAGGTAAAACATATGAACCTTAACTAAGTGTGAAGGAAAGTACTTGATAAGATTATCATTATATAAATATGTCTAACATGCTTAATGAAATGTAGAAATATCATGATTTGGGAATTTGATTCAATTTTAGAGAAAATTTGATTGATGTTTAGACATAATTATAAATGAAAAGGGACTTAACGTCCTACTGTTATGAACCGAGATAGCTAATGAAGACGGGACATAGTTAAAACTTGAATAGAAATAAGACAAAGTTTGAGGAAAAATAGATTGAAATTCAATTCAGAGAAAATTTGTTTGATATGAAAAAAGTAACAGAATTTGTGCTAAAATACAAGATGATAATTTCATCCAATAAGTTAAAACATTAAATATTCTGTATTAAGCATAAAATATGATGCATATTAAGAACATAAATATGATAAAATTGTCAAAAATAAATTTTGAATAACGAAAATTGAAAGTCAGGAAAACTAAAATTATTTACATATGAGAGAGAAAGAAATGGGGTTTAACGTCCACTCGACACAAAATAGGTCATTTCGGGACTAACATATGGTTTTAATTTTATTTCAATAATTTGCTTGCGCGTAGGGGTCTTTAGCAGTGGGAGGAAACCGGAGGGCCCGGAGAAAACCCACGAGGTTGGACAGGTGACCCTACTCCTATTTACATATGAAATTTAATGTAATATATAAAATGATATATGCGATGTGTAGTTTGTTTTTTCAATCCTGCTAAACAAGATTTCAGATATCAAAGAGTTGAGGAAACATCTAAATCGTTAAGAGTTAAGAACTCCGTTCATGGTTTAATGAACACTTTAAACTTAGTGCATTAAACTCAAGTCATTGAAAAGAATTGAGACAGAATTAAACAGGATACTTTTTATCGCTAGCAACACACGGATTACTGAAACTTGTATTGAAACTATCTTAAACACGGGAGTTAAATTATGTCTGATCACAGTTAGAGCTTAAGTCTGGAATAAATTGCAGGATTTCACTGTCTGATAATCAATAAAGATTCCAAACTGGATTCAATTCTCTTGCGATTCCTGCTAAGCGAAATTCTATGTTGTTTAACTGATTACGTTAGTGGTGTATAATGAAGTTAAAGGGTACTTTGGCGTCTTTATTAATTCCAAACCATTTATTAGCACCATTTAAAGACATGAGGAAACGAACTCTGTAACCTTCCTTTATCTCCAAATTATCAGCTTGAATAATTGTCAGTGGACATAAAAACATGGCACTAATACTAGGAACTACACTACATGATCTTTAGTGGCGGGAATCAAAGTATCGCCATAACAGTGTATCCAAAGTATAGTAATAAAACCCCATGACGTCCAGTATAGGTTATGTTCTAAACTTATATATAGATCAAATTATTATATGTTTACTAATTGATTTATAATTTAACTTGGTGAAAGAGCCTTGCCTTCCCCACATAGCCTATACTAATATTTGTGAATGTCGTTTGTCTGTCTGTCTGTCTGTCTGTTCGGGGTTGGCGGCTACACTAGGTCTGCCCCGAGTCTGAAATGTGGGGTATAGGGGTAGCTCGGACCGGGGAGTAACATAGGCCAGGTGGCGTTAGTCTACCACTTCCGGTTTCGGGCTTATGACCCCCGAGCGAAGCCGGGCATTCTTCTAGTGATTAATAATTCAGCTTTGCGGTTTTAAAATGTAATTTAATCAGTATTTAGAACTGGTTTATGATTTTCTCTCTTTGGCCAAATACAAGACAATGTTAGATGATCATTAATATAATCTGATAAATTTATTTTACTATCAATTGTATCTATAAGACACCTCGCCTTAAAATACTAGAACATTGTGTTATTAATTTAATCTTTCGATTTCTTTTTTAAAAATCATAAAAAAAATAGCTGATTGTGGTAATTTTAGAAGTTCTACAATAAATAATTTAGACTCGCTCCCCACTACGTATGGCCAATGTTTTGCCTGCTCAGGTCTTCGTAATATATTAAGACGAGTTACGTTGGTAATGGCTCTTAAAATGTTGAACATCAATTTTCAATTGCCAACACGTAAGTTGATCCGGCCTCTAACATTGGGAGATATATAGGTAATAATGCTTAGTATGTAACATACATCACCACTTATAGTAAGCCAAATACTATTTAGTACCAATAGTCATGTCTGAACTTTGACATCTTGGGACCGTGAGCCTAACCTTAATGATAAAAGCGCCATCTAGTCTGACGTTAGCTACCGTTGAAGTGTATTTTATGAGACAGATAAGCCACAATTATTTCTTACCGGTGAAAGAATAGAATTTATTGTCTATTTTTGCGACATTCCTTTACATAATAAACAACAACAATAACACATTGGACATGCTACGGGATTTTAACTATTTTCAAACATTTATAGATCTGTGGAGTTTTAATTGACCTTTATGACGTCATCTCGTCAAAAACTTTAAGTAACGATTAACCAGTGTAATATTAATTTTGTGATAAATCTCTTTGGAAAGTACTAGATTATCATCATGTAAAGTTTAACGAATATTTTATTGCTCATATGATTATGTGGTTCAGTTTATAGGAGTTTTACTGCTACTTATTTGTTTTGGTTTAGGTATTTTGTTAATATAGTGTAATGATTTTTTGCAGGTACACCTAGTTACACTGTGACCCCTCCTGACCCTGTCCATCATGCATCACTCTTCCAGGAAGACCCTATAAAACATGTTAATGACGGTTTATCATGTAATGTAGGCCCACACAACACAGCCTCGTCTTCGGGAATAGGGGGGACAACTCTCGTTGCGTCACCGTCGGGAGGACTAAGAAATCATCGAGTTGTTCCTTCACCCTTGGATTCAAAACGACCAGATTCATTATGTTCGAACAGCAACGATTCCGGACTCAGTGATGTAAACTGTAATTTTAATGATGTCAACAATTTAGAAAATGGACTACGCCCAAAAATATGGTCCTTGGCGCACGTGGCCACGTCTAAAGCCGGATTTATGCCTCCAATGGGTCGTGCAATGCCTCCCAACGAGTCGGTTGATATGAAACCGCTAAGTAATCAATTATGGAGTGACATGGGTGCCACGAATAGTAGAAATGCATATTCAGGAATGTCAAGTTGTTCGTTAAATAATGGTGGTATGATGAGATCAGATTCCTCCGCATTTACTCCAAATATCAATCCGCTAACGTCCCCAAATGTTAACCCCTTATCCAACAATATCAACCCGTACACGCAGCTGTATTGTCCTCCCCGAGTTTCACTTGATTGATATTAGGATCAATATAATCTTATCCAGTTTTTGTTATCACAAAGAGATTGATGTTAAGTTGTTCTACCTTCACAGACCCCCGTGAGCCACTTCTTTGACCTCTGCACGTTAATTGCAATAACTGATTAATTGCCCGGGTCGAGGCATTATTAAGGTGGAGTTAGTATGATGAACGACATGTTAGTTACGGCTGTGTGTGTGTTAATCCTGCACAACACCTAATGTGAAGTGGACTTTATAATATTAGGTTTGAATCCTTTTGTGCGCCTTTTATTGACAAATGGCCGTATTAGTGGACTTGAATGTGCTGATTTTATCGTGTGAGTATCAATGCCGGTATTAATAAGCTTAAAGCTATCTTAAGGTGACGATTTGATTGAACGTTTAACACGAGACCTGCTAATCGAAATGAGAGGATGTGACTATATGATAGAATGAACTGTCTGGGACTCAGTAATCCGGACTCCGAAATGGCGCCAAATCCAGAAAATAATTAAAGAACTATGTCATACAAAAAATAAAAGAAAGAATGGCAGTAGAACCACTAAAATAGACTTCATTACAAATGGCGAACTCGTTATGTAGTCTCATCACTATATTCAGAGAAAATAGACAATTTCTTTTTTTTTTCCTTTTTTTTTAATAAAAAATAATAAAATAGTTATGAAACAGGGTAAATATAAATTTAATATATATAACAGTTTGTTTCAGAATACAACATGGTTGTTATTCTGTATTAAGTGTTACTTTTCATCCATTAAATTGCATAATAATGTAAATGGGGGATATTAAAGATACATAATCCGTGTATTCTATGCGAAAGGGGTAAACTAATATGTGTATTATTTTGTAAAATACACATAGATAAGTATTTTGAAATATTTTTGTCATTGTTATTGTATATAATATTTTATCTCCTATATTTATCTTTGCCGCCATATTTCTAGTCACCGTTTTTACTTTAAAAAAATGATCACGTGCACCAGCCTCGTTTTGATTTGTTACATACTTGTTATTCCGACTTGTTGTCATGGTTAATAGGCTAGATGAATGATAGATGGGCATTTGAATGGTATAAGTAACTAAATTGTTTTTTTTATTCTCTATCATTATTAAGTGCTTTAGTCAATTGAATACTTTTATTTCCGAGACGAATATACCGCGCTAAATTAAGCCCCAAAACTGATAAATATTATATTTCACGGTAAGCAATGGAAGAACATTAAAAGCAAAACATTAAAGTATTTATAAAGCAAAAAATTCCAAATGCTATTCATGACATAATAAGCTACTTTACATGTTGTATCCTATAATACACACTTTGATGAATATATAGGTCGATGTTAATGAATATACATGTAGAACATGTGACTCAAAAGTCTACATTGCAGGAATTAGCACCTAATATGACGTCATTTCTGGAATTTAACACATACCAGGTCTGCTCTAATTATCTTTTTGTTGCAAATTTATGAGAATATTGTGAATTTTGTTTGTGAAATTAAACCAGTAATGGTCCTTTAACTGGAATATATATTTTATATTTCATTTTGTAAAGATGCTATCAGTGCATTGAAAGACATGTTTTGGAATTTAAAATAAATTACAAGAGAAATAATATCACATATTTAAAAGTACACGTTGATTGTTTTTAAGATGTGACTAGCATAACGGGGAATTTATATTCTTAGGACTCAATAATTTACACATGAACAAGAAAATAATAAATTAATGGATATAAATAAAAATGGGCAAGATATGGTGCAGTCAACGGTTTATTTGTATGTATGTTTGTATATATGGATGTCATATGTTATATCTATATATCATTATTAAATATTTACACGTGTGGTTGCGCGTTTCCAGTTGTTTTGAAAGTATATTATGTTTTAAATGGATAATAAATCATTTATGATAAATGGTGTCTTTTGTTTTAACTTGATATGTTTATACACATGTATAATGATACAAAGGTTTATTCTGGGTTTCTTGTTCGACGTATGGCTATCTTCAGTCTACTTAATGCAACCAAAATATACTCCAGGTGTATAATGGGGTTTCCAGGTACATCTTGAAATTGACAAAAAATTAATATATTGGTATCATAAACAAAACACAAACCCTTGTGTTTCAACAAAACCGAAATTGCCTATAGTTTCCAATGATGTTTTTTTGTTGGTTTTTTTTTTGTTTTTGTTTTTTTGTTTGGCTGGCTGACCCTATATAACCTATATGAGTTTTAAATACAGAAAAACAATCCATTTTAACATTGTATTCGTTCGTTTTCTTTAATGCTTCATGTATGAAATTAGGAGTATTGCTACTACCCCCCCCCCTCCAGTTTCTACATGAGAATACATTTTGGTCCTGATCCATCAGACGGCGGTAATTGAACTTTTTCAAAACTGGAACTTTCAGGAACATTGCATCATTGCCACTTGATCAGAGAACATGCACATTTTACACGCCCGTCTTTACCGATATAAGAGAGGCATAGGATGTTGTAAAACTCTCATTTGTTTCCACAGACTTTTGGACTTATCTTAATTAGAAAGCAAATTGATGACATACTCTTTATAAAGCCCCCCCCCCCCCCTCAACCGGCAAGATCTTCCGTCATATACTGACAAAAAAAATCAACACTTTGTCACACTTAGTGTGGCATAAAAATTCTGCGTGCAAGATGTCTTTAATATATTCTTCTTTTGTGTGTCCATTGCATAATTATATTCATTGTAGCATGTTTTCTCAGTCTACCATATGATGTGGTAAAAGGGAAGACATGTAAACAGATAAAAAATCAAGCAACAAAATGTATTTTTAGAAATTCATAATTTCATATTAAAAAGTCAAATATTCATAAACAATACATTGAGTCTGATAATATCGATTTTGAAACGATTTTATTCAATGATTAGAATCGAGGATTTGATTAAAATCGATTAGAACATGCCCCTTTTGCCATAACATCGATCAACAAAGATCTTCAAAACGAAAAATAGAACATTGATCTCAGCGGTAAAAATGTATGCCTCACTTCATTTACCTGACAGAGAGAGGCAGAGAGAGAGAGAGAAAGTTTTTTTTAACATCCACTCGACACAGACTAGGTCAATTCGTCACTAACATGATACAGTTTTTATTTCAAGGATTCGCTCATACGTTTGAGTCTTTAGCCATTTGAGAAACCTGATAAAAGCCACGATGTTGAACAGGCTACTCTTTGTCCAGTACAAATGTGAGATTGAAACCTCGCCACTTGACTCAATGACAGTATTAGACCATTCGCACCCCACCCCACCCATCCACTATTTACAAAAGAATCCCGCCACTAAGATTTCCAACATAAACTGATCTGGAAATGAGATTACAGAGCAACCACCGAGAAGATCATTTCCAGCGTATTTCATGGACATCGTATCCCTTTCTTAGATTTAGAAGGCTGAGATATCTTTGATCTCGGACAAAACTGAAAGAATGTATTTGATGTCCTGATAAATTTTACGGAATTGATAAACATTTGCGTCTACAGATGGGGCCAATTTTGTATTTAACATTGGGCAGTTACCAGAAACTAAATCTACCGAGAGGGAAAATTCCCTAGTGGAGAGGGGCACAGGTGAGTACTTTACAACTGCATTTGCGTCTACAGATGGAACCAATTTTGTATTTTACATTGTGCAGTTACCAGAAACTAAATCTACCGAGATGAAAATTCCCTAGTGGAGAGGGGCACAGGTGAGTACTTTACAACTGCATTTCATAGAAGAAAATCGTGATAGAAAAGTCTTAAATTTAACTGTCTTTATTGACGTTTGAGATATGTGTTACAGTTTCTAACTTGTGGAAAAGGCTACTTATATTATAATAAAATATATTGTTGGTTAAAAAGGCGAAATTGTGTCTTGAATAAATTGTTTAAATGAAATTCTTAATAGCCTTGGTTCATATTCCAAATATTTGAACCTTGTTTTGAAATATTATAGATTTTCTGGGCAATAATAAAGTCGTGACTTGTGTGCAAATCTTATTCCTGCGAGATACCAGAAATAAGTGTTTGAAAGAATAACCGTGTCTAAAGTCTAGATCAATTTAATTCTGTGATATTACTGAGGAATAACATCTGTTAACGTGTGATAGAATTTCTTCAATAAGCTTCTTACTGGCTTTAAAACCTGGCTAATTGACTCAATGCGATAATATGATACAATGACACTTGTTTTATCGTTCGACGTGGAAAAAACAGCGACACGCAAATCAGGGGGAAAAAAACCTCTCTTAATCTGTTACTTCATTAGAAGGTCGTCTCCCGTCTAATTCCCCTACTTCATTATGGGACTTAGAAAAAGCAGCAAAAGTAGAAATCATTACACCATGAATATCAACCATCAAATTAAACAATAGGGGTCGCTTCAATCACAATAGAGGTCGCTTTAGTCTCAGTAGTCAGAACCCGGATTATGTTTAATCGATACGCTGCCTATAGAATATGGCAGAATGGGACGTGAGAGAAAAGGAAAATTGAGTCTTTGTATAAAAAGCGAATTGAATCGCTTGTAGAATTAAGACAAGCCACATCGTGAGAATAGGGCACGATATAATTGTTGTGTGACTGGTGTACATCAATAAGACTATTGTTTACATTATTTGATTATCAAAACGCTTTTATTTTTCTGTCACTTGTCAACAATCGGTAAAGAGCGGTTTGAAGAGGACTTCTCTTTCGCTAACAAGTTAATTAGAAGTTCTAATTGTTTGTAGTTTTTATCATTATATTAAGCACCAGTGCGAGACTACAATACACTTTAATTCTACCTTCTGTGTACAACTGTTTTCACCTAAATTAAAACACGATCATTCGCTGGTTGACTTTCTATAGTTCTTCTCATTTGCAAATACACAAAGATGGTGTTACCGCACTTGTAGACAAACTGAACGACTAAAAGGCGGGTAATGTTTTACATCAAGAATTAAAGAAGTACCATATTTGACGTGTCTATCTTTTTCTTACAAATGTATTTCCTTCTTCATCAAATTAAACTTTTAATGTCAATATTAAAGCAGTAGTTTCATACTATTTTTAAAAGCTAAAATCCGATCTAAAGATTCCACCATATTTGGTGATCATTTTGTAGGTAATATGTCTTAGTTTATATTCCTACATTTACTGCATACCTCCTTCTTATTTCTAGTGTCTTGCACGAGACAGAGTGTCCTGAACATCTGAAACCGCTCTTTATTAGAGAAGGTCACATAGCTAACAAATTTCTATTGTAGCTTTGTAATTTGACATATTTTCCTTTATGAACGTGATCCCCAGTAACAATCTAATTGAAGAAAATACATATCTAATTGGGTTCTTTTACTTGTTAAATCTACTCATAAAATGTTACCTTTAATTTTCAAACATCTATTTTATATCCATCTTTCGGTTCCTGCGAGTCTTTTATATAATGACATAATGTATGTCTTCTTGTTATCGTTCAAGTATGAATTAGCTAGAAAAAACGTTGAGAGAGAAAATTTGGCCACCTCCCAGCGCAAAATGCATAAATCACATGGAAACTATGAGAGCTTATCTGCATTAGCACTCTATAAACTTTAATTCTATCCATGATATAATATATTATGTCAGTCGCGAGGATCCGTGACTAGGGTTTCCTCATCTATAAGCCATTCATGATAATAGCAACTACCACAACCCTAATTCCCCTCCAGATAACTTCCACAACCTCTGTCATTTTCTGACGGTTAATAAAAGTCAGTTTTTATCTTCCCGAGAACAGACAAAAGAAAGCGAAGTGGTAGTTTTTGTGAAACTAGATACCAGTTTAGTTATGTTGCTGAAGATGTTAGTCAAGAAAAGAAAACAGCTATCTAAATAGCCCCAAAGTCTTTTTTTTTCTCTGCCGCCATTCGTTGAAACTGACTTTTGACGGAAGGTATAGGTTTACCAAACAATCTTTGATGTGGTAACGACTTCTTTAACAGCATTTTTGGCCAGGTGAAACCTGATTCCATACCTGTCGTGTAATCTGTCTCTTTATACCTTTAGTTCCTTATTTTACTTTCACCTGTAATCCAATCAGTGCAGACCAATAAATCACCTAATCGCAAGAACAAAAAGCTTTTGTCGCCAAAAAGCATTTGCTACCGACAATATCAGATTTTGTCTGTAATGTCCATTTGAAAAAATTTACTGATTCGAAAAACGGAAGAAATTAATAGTGTATTTGAATTATAGATGGCTTAATATCTTTTATTTTCAACGCTTAATTTTTATCACTATTTTTTTATTCACAGTAGCGAACTGCCATAATGGTATTAATCATGACAATACATGTTGTGGTTGTTAGGAAAAACAATGCATCCGGTAAAACGTGTTAGATAAAACATATTCGCAACAATACTATGATGGGGGAAAAACAGATTGAATATGCAACTGACACTTCGAATAACTCTTTTTTTGAACATATCCTTTCATGTAAATAGCTTAATATCTTTCATTATATTTTCAAAGCTTAATTAAAGATACATGTAGTAGCAAATAAAATTGAGTCAGTAAAGCGCGTGAGATAAAATTTTATAAATACACTGATATAATAGAGAAAACAACCAAGATTGCATTTGGAAATGCAACCGACACTTCGAATAACTGCTTGTTTGTGGCATTTTGAGATCGGCATGCTTTTACCAACATGATAATATATAATCAGGTACAAAGTGAAACTCCGCCCAGGTGAAGGAGAAAGGCTATGTAGGTAATTAGCAATGATCATTTTTGTTTAAGCATAATTAATTTTACACTGATTACCATAATTAGGTCAAATATTTAAGTGTAGATGAATAATTTTTAGTAGCAAGATAGTTCAGAGGGTTACTTAGTGCTTGAAAGCTGTTGGCCGAGTTACAGCTTTTAGACCTTGGTAGTTTAGCATGATGTGTCAAGTAAAGAAAAAAAGAAGATACGGTCTGACATGTACAGTACATGCATATACATACTTCTAGCTACCGCTAACAAGTTTACATTACAAGCTGAAATATACATTATGCTACTATTTACAACCTCACTGGATATACTGTTTTTCTGCCCCAATGATTAAAGGGTGGCACATGAAATGTGCGTCAACTGCCATGTTATATTTTAGAATACAAGATAGGTCAACCATGTCCAGCCAGAAAATGCTATTGTCTACGGTTTCATGATACACTGATAATAGACAATTCAAAATTGTGTCATATTTTCGGAAGCATTATGTCAATTCTGCATACAGAAATATTGCCGTACGAGGCTTTAATTGTTGGTAGTGGTGGGTGGGGTGATCTAGTGGTTTAACTCATGCACGTGAAACCATAAGGCCCGCTTTTATGTGACAAGGGGTAGGGTCGTCTGTCCAACCTCCTGGGTTTTCTCCGGTTTCCTCATACTGCTAAAGACCCCCACGCGCAAGCGAATTATTGAAGTAAATTGGAACTATGTTAGTCCCACATAGTTTGGGTCAAGTGGATGTTAAACTTTCTCTCTATAAAATATTGTGTATGTTTACTGATCTCGTAAGTTGTCAATGTTAAGACTAGATCATCCTGAACAAGTTATCTCTGTTATAAGGAACGGATTCTAAATGATTTGATGAACATTTTTAAAAAAAAAAATAAAATCTATATATGCGACAATAGACTATGTGCTAAACATTTACATTTTGTTTCACAATTAAATTGTTTCGAAATATCAACTATTTGTGCAATGTAAGCATGCTTTGGTATTATGTTGAGAATTTAATTTAAAGAGGAGTTAATTATAAAAATCGCGATTTAGATTCCTTTAACTTACTTTTAAAAATATAACAAAGTACAGGATATATTTTTAAGTCAATGTAAGTTTAATTACATAAAGTATATGTTCGACATATATACGAATACTATAAGGTCCAATGCATTACAAATAAATGGCATAATATAGACCAAAATGAAATGAAATGAAATGTGGTTTAACGTGAGATAGACCAAAATGCAAATCTACCAATATGACATAGAATATAATCTTATATTATTTCAAATGTTAAGACATCAATGATGTATATTGATTTCTCTCGCTAGACGATTTTTAATGAATTAATATGTCTTTCATATTTGTGGTAAATGTCTTTATGTGAACAAATGTCTTGTTCATGTTCTGTTTTATCTACCGTCACTTAAATTTACATAGATTTCCGGTTAAATCTGATATGTTTTATGCCTACGCGTCGATTGTCCCCCTTGAATAACGAATAAAACGTGTTACATGATATTAAGTCACGTTCTGTTCAGCTGCTAAATGGATTATTGGTGTTAAGAGTTCTGTGGAATTGGATGAAATTGGCGTTAATATATGTCACTCTGTAATCAATTACCTACAATAAGCACTTCGGCCTATAGCAGTTAGCTAATTAAACATATCAAATTTACTTTATAAAATAATTATGTTGGCCATTGGAACTGAATACAGAGTGCTGTAAAGAACGGAAGGATATTTAAATATAGATGATACGAGTGGTCTGGAGGGCGGAAGAATATTTCATTGAGAGGTTTAACTCGTCTGGAGGTAATGTCAGGCAGTAAAGGTTAAGATTTTGTTGACTGTTTCTATTATTATGATCTATCTGTTCTACAGATTCTAGGAGAATTGTGGACATGGAAACTACATTACTAACACCGTGTAAGAGAATAATGAATTATTACTGGGTTATAACATTCAACACGCTTTATTTAAAAGGCCAACAGAATCCATTAAAATCAACCCCTCTAATTGCCAGTCTCGTTAGACCGTTTTTGTCGACGCCCGCCATCTTTGATTTAATCTAATTTGTTTGGTCGATTCAGTCACCAGTTAGTTTAAATCGATCTGTAATCTTCGATTATCAGGGCCCAGAAATTAATCAGGAAATTCATTGAAGACCGGATGACCGTGTCTCTTCCTGGTGATAATTCGCGCCAATAAATATGAAACCTGAAACCAACCACAAATAAATGGCGCGAAACAGGAACTTGGTGCAGTCGGAAAAGAATGGACGATAATGGCGGGTAAAACGTTTAATGGAGGTAAATTATTCCGTTCAGTTGTTAAAACTAGTGGAGAAATAATCCATACATTATTGTCAGCACACGGCTTTTATTGCCATGGCAACAGAACTTTGCATAGAATATAAATGCACGATTATATATTCTTTTGCAAATAAAGTACATGCATTTTAAAGTACGAAAATGTTTGCTATTAATGGATAGAAATTAATTGGTATTGAGCGTCAACTTGAAAAATGATTTCTTGGGTGCCTGAATCTATTCTGAGATGAATTAGACTGCGAACATGCAGTCACAATCACAATGTCACCTTCGATTCGCAGTAGCCAATCTTGAAATTTTTCCATTGATTTTATAGATGATACATGAATTATCCTGATATACAAAAATAGTACAATGTACATGGATTTGAGCAAGTGAAAAGACATTGCTGATTATCCATCTTTGAATACAACGTATATGTCATAACCTCCTTTAACACCTTAGTTTGTGTGACAAGACAAATCTCATTTTCTACACTAAAATATGGTATAATCATGCCGAGAACAAAGGTATACGTGAGCAACTGGACAATTCCTTACTAGCTCGTGGATACATGTGGGTGGGTTCATCCCTGATAAAATCAATAGAAAAGGATGTATCGTCCAGACCATCGCCACAGCTAAATATATCTAATTAGATAAAGTAGACATGATTATATGTGTGGTGTATAGCCACAAACATGAAGATTCCATTAACCCCCCGTCAATACATCCACCTTGGACATTGACTCAAACAATAACGACATATACTAAGATGTTTACGACATTTAGTATCACCGAATCGACACATGTAGCTACCTATTTACGGTATAACTTGTGAGGTTAAGGACCAATTACAAATATTACTGAATATACAAATATTGCTGAATACTAACTATACTAGTAACAAATCAGACTTGTTTAGAATGGTCATATCTTAATATTAGTTATTTGTACAATAAAAGGCGAGTGTGTTTTATAAAAGGAAACACAAGCCAAGTCAGACCCTTTAGACTTTACTTGACTTTATAAATTGAATCAATGTCCATTACGACTTGCAGGAAAAGCTTCTAGTCGTTCAGGTGGGATAAAAAAAAAAACGAGGCCCCGTATACATGTTGGCGTACATGAC
Organism: Patella vulgata; assembly: GCF_932274485.2. NCBI lineage: Eukaryota > Metazoa > Mollusca > Gastropoda > Patellidae > Patella > Patella vulgata. The sequence continues at coordinate 69,441,549 of NC_065881.2, forward strand.
AATTTGAACTCAATTGCTGTCCGGGCGAAATTTGCCTTATATCACACTGTATAGCGTATGCAGGTCTTCATTCGCCCGGTTGGTACACAAAAGTAAGACGTTAAACCCCATTTTATTACATAACGACTTATAGCAATTAAGATCCAATGATTAAGTTCCAAAAAGGGTTAAACTAAGCTAATAAATACACGTAATATTACTTAACATTGATAACATTTTTATATATCATTAACGCTTTTACCTCTTTTAAATCCATTTCATTTAGCTCTTTTAATCGCGCGAGTCTTTTTTTAATATGGAAAATCAAAGGCAATTCAAGGAAGTTGGGTCAAAAGGTCCAGACTGTTATTCCGGAAGTCCAGAATTCGAAACATTTGTCAAATAAGACTAGCTTTATGACCCCGATCCCTGGCGCGCTAATAAAAGTTAAGTGACATATTTGTGACGCCTTCATCAGTTCTTGAATATTCCAGCTGTTAGCTAATCATCAGTGGGTCAAAGCCACACGCCCGTCAAATTTTACTTAATTAAAAAGAAACCATATTTTGAATGAAGCTATATGTTGCCAATTTCTTGGCTCGTGCTCGACTCATTTGGAGCCCGTTAATATGGAAGAATGAGCTGATGCACTTAACGTGCCGTTACTCCTGCAAATAAAACACTTGACAAAATGTCTAGGCTCAAGTGCACGTGCTTTTATTCTAAATGAACTATTAGTAATAAAGATGTCGGCATCTTAGTAAACATTGACGACCTCTGGTGGCACACCATGTCACGAAAGGCAAAATTAGTTGCTCAGATTTTCTCCCTGAATTAACCTCAGATCAAACAAACTGCCAGAACGTCACTTCTGACGAATGTGGTTGGCGTTTGGTCCTAAATAAATGACATCCTTTCAGGATGATTTTGCTTTTTCGAGCTTTATGAGTGATGGTATTGTCAATAAAGAGCTTAAAAGATATCTTATAAAAAGTAAAGATAATTTCCATTGACTTTATCGTAGAGTAAAACTGATTGTATTAATAACTGTTCTCTTAGAAGTGTTTTAAAGCATTAGCTTCTGTGTTATCTTTCTGTAAAGATGCATATCACACGTCTTACTGGATATATTTCTATTCTGTATTGTTTTAGTCTGCCGTATTGTCCCTTGAATTCCCAAACCATAAAACAGATATTGAAAGGTGGATAGGCATTAGGTGTATCTAGAAAAAGAAAGGACCACCACTCCTCGCTTCAACACACATACATGTATAAATGAATACGCACCAATCCCTCACTTTGGAAAAGCAAATTTTGCTGCATAATTATATTGCATAGATTTTTCACAGTTGTACAGTATAATGATTTTGTATCTAATCACCAGTGTCAAGATTTCAGAACAACCCATTTTCTACATAAAGGGGGTGGAGGGGTTTCTAATGCGCTGATTATCATACGTTTCAGAACGGGTCCGTTTGTGACTAGGAGTAGGATCACCCAAGTGTTTTCCTCCCTCCAGATAGTTCTTATAAAATGCTACCACACTCTCTGCTTCACTCTCTCTCTCATTGCAAACCGTTTGTAGAGGTCCAATATTAATAGCGATCGACATTTTTAGATTACCGATATAACATGAATAATTATTGTCATAACAAGTTGTCATTACAAGGACCATTAATCAAAAACTACTAGCGTGATAACTACAGCTTCTGGTACAACTAAATACATTTACCTCACATTGGAATAAAGCCACGTGTCATTAATAACATATAATTGGCAAGGGATGGAATTCTGATAAAGACAGGGTTACATAGATTTCCAGATAAATATGGCGACCATTTTTTATACTTTCAGACGTATTTACATTAAAACCTTTTGTCAACTGCTGCATTCTGTTCGTAATGGTACCTCTTGGCGCCGCCAGATCAATTTACGTAATTTCCGTTCCAGTTATATAGCCCCGCACTAAATTACAGATCACGTGTTCTGGTATATACGCCATAGCTGTTAGAAGATAATTTCGAATTTTGTCGGCACATTTTCTCAATTATGTGATAATTATTGAGTAGAGAGAGGGAAATTATTTAGATTTGAAGAATACTTAGCTTCAACATGGAATTAAGTATTGGCAGCAGCATGTTAATCAGATACATTGCATGTTAATAGCTGTTAAATATATGAGTAGACACGCGACAGATAAGAGCGTAGAGATAACAGACTGGACCGGATGATGTAAAATGAAAAACAGAAAGTTATTGCTAGTTTTTAATAACTATGTAAAGAGGGTCTATGTAATAAGTAAAATATACATGGGTTAAATGAAAGCAAAACTCGTGTAGCAATTAAAAACGACATCAATATATGTAGTTTCAGCATATGGTTACCGGTGTAATTTTCTAATGTATGTTAATTGGTTTTAAATTAAATCATTACCAATTTAGAGTCTTTAAGCGAGCATATGTAATAAAATTACCACCCAAAACACTTAAAAACCGTTTACGGTGAAATAGATTCTATGGATGTATCACTTCTTAGCCAAAAGTAATGTACATGCCACTGAAGTGAAAATTATCAAAAGTGTTTGTAGACATCCTCCGAGTTTGCGATGTATATCTCGAGGTTTCCTGTCCAGTATTTGGAGACGATAAACAATATTTATGCCAAGACTCCCTGCACAAAAAACAACCCAGCTACCATAAAAATGAAAATAACAGAAAAAGAAAGAAAACGGAAGAAAAATACTAAATTCCGAATGATACAAACTTATCATTATCAGCAAAATATATATTTCTTAAGTTAAAATTGTGTTTAGACAATTTATACTAATGTATAGTCTGTTCTTATTATGTAGTTAAGCACACCCGAGAATAAAAATAAGTCTTTTATAACGACCTGGTTGTCTTGTAGGAAACAAACAGCACAATTTTTATTATCTTATTTATTTAAGAAATGAGATGAAATGGGGTTTAACGTCCTAATTGTTTGCTCCATGTTTATTTAAAATAGATAATGATGGCGGTGTAAAATCAATAGAAGCCACTGTGAAAGGTCTTATTTTATTTAATAAAATTACTTTCGATTGTGTATGGTCTTGAACTATATAAACTATTTTGGCATGCTGCTGGAGCTTTAAGCCGATACTTTTTGAGAGCATCGACTTCATTAACAATGAAGCTGAAGTGCATTTACCGGGGATTCCACTTTCTCCACAGGTAGACAGTGTCTAGTGCCAACATCAAATCGATGTAATGGAGTACTTTTTCATTTGGCGCCCTCTTGAGGCGAGGATTGTCAAGCATTTCTCTTAATATAACATAATAAAATCTGAGTGGCAGCCCATCACACACACGTGTAGTCCACATCACGTGATCAATAAATCATAATTATGTAAAATATGAAATAATATTCGTTCAGTCGTACGTCTTTGTCAACTTTGTCAGTAGGTAGAAATCGTAAACCTTATATTAAATTAGTTTAGAACATGCCGGAAGTGACGTACTGCGCACAACATTAATGCCACGTGTCATTAATGGAATGATAAAATACTTCACAGAGAATTAACAGTTTTACTTGTACAATGACAACAACTTTGAAAGCTTAAAGCCTGTCGGTTTTAGTGGATATCTGGAAATCCTCATCTCTACATGTTATGGCGTGTGACATAATTTATTGGTGACATTTTTAAATATCTATGTTTTTAATTTAGATATACAGACACATGTCTGGACTCAAGAAAATTTACTGTATATCAGTATCACCTACAATGATATTTAGTTGAAAATACTTGTCGTTCCGAGATATGGTGGCTCGGGGACTATGGCGTTGACTTTGTATCCTTTTTTTAGGTCGAGAAAGTTAATCGGCGTATTCTAGTCTTTCGTCAGTGTTGCAAGAATGGGAAGGAGGGGTGTGGTTAGCAAGGAAACGTATCTATAGTTGTTCATTTCGGGCGAACAAACAAGGTCCCGTGTAGACCATTGGTGGCATGTTAAAGATCCCCTGTCGGAGGGCATATGTCGCGGTTAAATTTCATTATTTCGTTGGCACGGTTGGTAGGGTAAAGTAAAAAGTTCATTTCACTATAATTCCTGGAAATGCTTCTCAATGAAATAATTGTAGAACATGTTTTATTATAGTTATTGAGCTTGTATGACATTTATTTTTGTAGGGTTTTTAATGTTTGGACATTTTACTAAACGAACTTTCAGATACAGAACACTGAAAATTTGCGATAAGCCATACAATAAAATATAGTCATAAATGTAATACATTAATGGGTTGATGTTCGACATAAAATACCATTGATCTAGTAGCGTTTTACAGGCAACTGTGATTTATAGTAATACTCAAAATAAATAAATGTGTATCAGCATCAACATAAAAGAGTGATATTCGATTAAATTCGACACTTCAAATCAAACAGAACATATATGAATGTTTATGTCGTATTCTTTCTAGTCCATATATTGAGTTATAGCCTTCTGTCCGTATTGATTGAGATGTGGTTGTCTACCCGTTTCGTATGCCAGGGGTTGCAGTGCTTTATAAACATACCATTTTCAATACCCAACAGTAATATATATGAAATGAAATGGGGTTTAACGACCTGCTGTTCTGCCCCGAAGGCTCAGTGTGATGTGAGGACAAATTTTATTTCGAACCCCAACTGTCAATTGATCTTATATGTGTCCGCCAATGTGTACACGGAACCTCGGGTTTTCGTCCCATACGTTGTAAATTACCAGGCTCACCGTCCTCAAGCCTAGGGGGCAAATGACTTTATTCTGTCAAACTCAAATTGGGTAAGGATCGAACTGGCCTAACACTCACTTTTCATTTCCAGTTGCAGGACAGCTGAAATATCTAATATCTGGTAGACACATATTACTGGTACCTTATCCCATTCCTACCATCTGAAATTTTGATTCGCCATTGAATTTCCAGGCACTTTCACAATCGAGTCCATTTAAAAACAAAATTTCAAGCGCTGATTTTGATAAATTTTAACTGGCCATTCAAAGCGTTAAGCTCACTAACAGCTTTCAACATTTGCAATCGAAACGTTAATAAATACATGATTTGTAAGAAACTCGGAAGTTGCCGAACCTCTGTGTGAGCACAGTTCACAACAGCTATTCAGTGCCATTTCCATCTCTATAATTTGAGACGACACAGCGAATACATTTAGGATGGTTGATTAGGCAGGCAAGTGGTGTGTTATTTAATCGTCATATTAGTTTGGTCAACACATGGGTTAATAAAGAGAACAGGGCCGATCTTTTAAGGCGTTCTCGGGTCAATATCTCCTCGTCAACTATGGTTCTGATGTTTACACCCCGAGGAAATTAAACCCTAACCACTCTATAGCCAGATATTGAACTGCTTCTAATGAATAGGAAATTCTTGAAATCAAAATTCTGATGAGTCAACTGAAGCGACCTGAAATCCAAATTGGCAATCGGTAGTGTATACAGAGAGCAGTGACATCAGCCTAAATAGTTTGGGAGACAAATATCCTAAGTTGGATAAAACCTTTGATTTACCAAAGAGGGGTTTTCGTTTTTTTGTTTTGAATTGTGTTTTAAGAAAGGTCGATTAAAACAGTAGCGTATTTTATTAAATTACGGCAAACAATGGATTATAAAACTTTTTATACACTATTAACTGTGGAATAATCTAAAGCTAAAGTAATCTTTATTTCTTACATGATTTGTGCTACGAACGCTATGTGAATTATACTGAAGCTATGGTCAGCCTCCCAATAAAAGTTAATAAAATTTGCTTCCCGTGAAGAGATGTGAAATGCAACACTTTGCATAACGATAATACGACAGTGACAATCGATAGTACATATCCCGAACCAAAGTTAGCAATATCGCATTATCCATCATTCGGTGTCTTAAATGTTATGTGCTGTATAGATCTGTTTAGAGATGATTTTTTTCAAACAATTGTTCACAGAATCATTTAAAATGTTTCTTTCTGCTCTGCTCAAGGAACCAGTCCGTGTGGTATTAAACTGTTTGAAAAGAGATTTATAATTTCAAAGAGAAATATTATTTTTCTGCCAACAGAGTTAAAAGCTTGTGAAATGGTTTGCCACAAGAAACTTAAGAAGGAAACCGGGACACAGATTCGAGAAACGAGATGATTAACTGGGAATGAAAATAAAATTGAGATGAAATTAGTTGAGAATAAAACTTGTTTCCTCTCTTCGCGACATGACACCTTATATTAGGGCACTTGTAAACTGGTATTAAACTCTAGACTCTTAATAAACTGGCGATTCCTGCAGGTCTTATATTAATTCCCTAGCTCTTCAAGTTCCAAACAAACATCTTGACAATCTGAAGGGTATTTATTTCAATCCTGGGTCGACTTTGATTGAAAACTGATTAAATGGTTGAAGTTTGAAATTAATTCTCGTTCAGAACCCGGCTCGCAATATTCCTGCTCCTTGCTTATGGAATTGATTTGACACTATAGAAAAGAAAATGTAATAAATATGAAAGTTGTGTGACTTAGATGTCAATTGTCGATATCTGTGGATGTATTTTTATTTTAGCTTTTTTTTTTAAAAAAAAAAAACGTACGTATACCACTGCACTTTGAGTACCGTATCAAATAAATAAAATAATAGTCCACGTAGATCCGACTCTTTTCAAACAGAAAGGAAGCATTAATATTTATAGAAGTATTTAAAACATGGATTTGGTATTCACTAAAACCGGAATTATTTTTATTCATTTATATAATATCTTTCATAAAATATAACCTTTTACACGATGTAAGGTTTCTTCATAATGTTGAATATTTTGGAAGATAATTATTAATTGATAGAAGCATTTTCAAGTAGCTTTTGAGTACCTGATAAAGGCAGGAAGCGTTTTTATTTAAGAAAATAAACCTGACCGTACACCTAAATTAGTTTTTATTTCAACATTGAATCGCTGGCCTTAAACAAATAAGCTTTTACTGGGGTCAATTAAGTGTTTCATATTCAAAGAACAAAATACCCTCCTTTTCACATTTCAGATCAAAGATTCCGACCTTGTGCACCTTCCATCAGCACGTGACACGTGGGTCATCCTAATGGATGCCATGCAAATATGTCACGTGTAAACCGGAAATGCTAGACGAAAATGGCCGTTGGCGGGAATCGTTTAATAAAGGATTTAGTTTCGTAGGATTTAAGATAAGTGGCTTAAACGTTCTAAAATAAATTATATATCATTAAATTATGAGAGTGGCGTCTGGTTGATTCCAATCATGGCAGTTATATTTTTAACGTCTTTTTTTAAGCGATGACATTAATAAACTACTTTATCTTTGGTCGAGCTATATTAGACAATGGGTCGTTATTCGTTAAATAGTGGATAGTTAAGCATTTAATTTTACCGTTTTTTATATACATGTGGGGATTGTGCTTGTAAAGAGCGAAATTTCTCTTTCGGAGCATGCCTTGACAAACATTAATACAACATTGGTTGTCTGCGATATCACCTCGATGGAAGCGGACGTTAAATAAAGCTATTTCAGACACACGCATTTAATTTTACCGTTTTTTGTGTACATGCGGGGGTTGAGCTTGTAAAAGCGAAATTTCACTTTCGGAGCATGTCTTGACAACATTAATACAACATTGCTTTTGGTTGGCAAATCCCCAGAATAAATGTCACTGGGTGCAAAAGTCACATTAATTCAAAAACACAAATAAGCGTATATAAACAAGATAGTTAGATATGTTCTTCTTTCTTTTTATCTGTGTAAACAAATATTGGTCTAATTTATTTTTATTACTTATCTTCTTATCACAAACCGTTATTTCAATTGTTGAATATGTCCCCAAGTTGTATACATTCTGTTATTGTGCTCCTCAAATTTGTATTAACATTACTTCTTCATAAGTCACGGGATTATTGGATCGCGATCTACTCGCCCTGAAATAATTCAACAAACTTTTTTTTCATTGAAAGCGGATTTACAAGTTAGAAAGAAGAAAACATTTCTTTACAATGTTTGTTTTTTCACAGGTGTGGAAAATGATAGAAAATCAAATTTCTAAGCTTGCACCTGGGGGTCGTGTATATAAAATTTATCCACTGACTTTTGACAAAAAGCAAAAAAATAAATATTAATTTAACAATCTTTGTATGTATACAAAAACCAGTTATTGGGAAAATTTGAGTAATCTAATAAAACTGGTTTGAATCCCAAAAGTAGTCTTTTCTACTTTTGAAAATAAAAACGTTTGAATGCGATCTAAATTAACGTCATCAAATATGTTTAATTCAGCTGTTATATGTAAATGCAGAAATGAAAAAGTTTAACCAGTTTATTACAAGAGATTTATCTCTAGTAAAAACGATTCTTCAACCAAATCAGCTGTGAAAATGTTTTGAGATTGCTTTGTAAAATTAATGGGAAAAAATAGGCAAGGATAGGACACCAGTCAATCACAACAGTTGCTAAGGATAAACTTTCAGAAATAAAATACTTTAAGAAAATACTGACGACTTTGATAGTTTGTTTAATCTTATTTAGACAAAAAAAGCAAAACAAGCAAGAAGCAGTTACTTTTGATCGAATAAAAATAATGATTGTAACAAAATGTATCACTAAATTGTGATGTCTATTTCTAAAACAAAGAATTGTACTTTGTGATTCTTTCTAAATTAGATCACATTCTTTTTTTCAAAGAATATTTCTTAGAAACCTTTTATTGAAATATTAATAGTGAAGTATAACATCTCAACAGAATGATTCTACAAATGTGAGACTAACATTAATTTTAAATGCCCGCATTACATTGCCGTCACCCCTCTCTGTCCGTCCATTCATCTGTCCCTTCAAATTTCTACAATAATCTTAATCTGTGGTTTAACGTCCACTCGACACAAACTAGGCCCATATCGGGACAAAGACATGGTTCAATTTAATTTCAATAATTCGCTTGCGCGTAGGAGTCTTTAGCAGTGGGAGGAAATCGGAGTACCCGGGGAAAACCCACGAGGTTGAACAGGCGTTATTTTCAACATTTTTCATTAATACTTTCCAGAGTTATTCCCCATTGTTATGCAAGCCTATCCGCATGGTAGACACTATTGACTCAACAGATAAGTGTCCTTTAAGAAGGTGTTAATAAGCTATTTTGATTATGTGTGGTACCATTTGCAATATAGAAAGACTAAACATCAGCGAACTATACCGATTGTAAATTACCGATTAAATACTATATTAGTTTTAACTTGTGAAATAACTAGAAAAAATATTATCTGCGGAAAGTTATTGAAATAGATATAGATTGCCAGTGATCCATAACTAAATCACATGACAATGTTAGCGATAATCCATAGGAATGATGGCCACGTGTTCATATTATTAAAAAAAATAATAATCGTAGAAAATATACTGTCAATCATAGGTGAAATTATGTCTTTGATCTCACCGTACAATGGCTACAAAAGAATCGAACGTCAGCTAGTTCATATTCTTTAAGATATGGATTTCAAGTGAGTGCCCTCTGCCTTTTAATTTATGAATCAATACGTGCGAATTCTAGTTAATAATCATATTGATATAGTTAATATACTATAATCAAAGCACCTGTTCACTGGGCTTAACAAATAATAATTAACCCCCTTTATTAAGATTAACACGTTTGATATACTTATTATAATGATACGCTACTTATATTATAATGGGATTAAGGGGGTGAAGTTTATCACCTATTGTACTGCATTAAATGTATTTACTTTAAATGATCTACTTGTATTGTATTGTAATAAATGTTAGAAGTATACATTTATTTACCTATATTTATATGCTATTATATTGCATTATTAAGTCAATTTATTGATAAACAGCTTTTATCTATGCACTCTAACGTCTATTGTCACATAAACTTTATAAAAACTCCCCTCTTTTATTATACAGGGTAATGCTAGATAGGGGGAACAATAGAAATAATGCGTTTGTAATGTTTTCTTTTTATTCGGAGAGATATATTCCCACAGTCCTTATACCAAACAAGGATTAAATAACATTTTAAGTTCCCATGAGCTTTAATACACATGCACTTAACGTATGCAATTGAGGAATATATTATTCAATAAAACTAACTCATATACCTTCATACAGTACGTATACAGGCCATACATATGGTGGCTGTTAGTGGCCATTCTACATTCTCGACTTCACAACCCGACAAGACGACAAAATACTTCACAACCCGACAAGTCGAGAATGTAAAATGTCCGCTAACAGCCACCATACATATATACGAATATCGTAACAGTGCTTCTTTTCTAAAAAGACAATGCATAATATATTAATTTAATCGAAATACAAAAAAGTACCAGATTTTCCTGCCTCGTAAACTACTTCTAACATTCCTTATTGCTAAATGATGCGATAGTTGGAATTTGATTTAGAACTTACAATCTGCATTCGATTTTAACTATTACATGGATATTATGTCAACGTATAAACTTGGTACATGCATCACAAGAATCGCATGGCGATCAGTATATGATTTGATGCCCATACCATATACCTTTGTATCGCCAAAATTAAGTTGTTAGAATAGGCGATATTAGAAATGAAATGGGGTTCAACGTCTTACTTTTCTGCACCCACTGGGCTAATAAAGACGGGGGCGATATTAGGGCACCCAATGTCGGTTATTATTTAACAAATGACATTACTAAAGATGCCCATTGTTTTCTATATAGTATTTAGAATAAATTCAAATCTGGCGTTATGTCCATGAGTTCCATGTTGAAATTTCCAAAAACGTAATTCTATTAAGACTATTCCAGGTCTTCGGATTCTACCACATCCTTAAAAGGCAGTTTATATTGGATAAGTCCAATCTCACAATCTTTGTATGACTCTGGGCTAGATTATGTTACTTAAACTTAATAGAAAATAGGGAGTAATCATTGAATTTGTTGTTCAAGTGTCAGATTGACAGGCGCTATGTTAAAATAAAACTGATCAGTTTTCACCGTTATTGTCCACCTACAAAATACTAACTTGTCCCAATAATGTCTTATTTTTACTCCAAGTGATCAGTTTTGGTCAAGATGTCATTTTTTCACCAAGCTTATGACGGGCGACATGGCAGTCCTAATGACAGTTAAATAAATGAGATGGTTTTTATTGTTAAGACACCGTGAGAATACGCTGTCAACTAAAAACTTGTTATGTACATTGGTCCTAAGACGGGAAAGACCTTAATAAATCCTTGAACGAAATAAGATAAACATATCAGATATATGTTTAGTATACAATTCTTTATTTGGAATGTACTCGTCCTAATTCATGGTGTGTGTTGTTATCACTATTTACATTTAAACAGCTGGGCCTGTGCTAGGGGCGTGGTGGCCCATGATTTGGAATGAGAGAGAGAGAGAGAGAGAGAGAGAGAGATGGGGTTTAAGGCCCACTCGACACAAACTAGGTCATTTCGGGACTAACACATGGTTCAATTTTATTTCAATCATTCGCTTGCGCGTAGGGGTCTTTAGCAGTGGGAGGAAACCGGAAGACCCAGAGAAAACCCACGAGGTTAGACAGGCGACCCTACTCCTTGTCACGTACAACCGGGGAATCGAAACCCTGCCAGTTGACTCAATGACAGACCGTATGATACAGCGCGCGCGTGCCATCCAACCCTCCTCCCCCCCCCCCCCCATGATTTGGCATGAGGAACAAGATCCCATCCGGGCTCCCAAAAAACCGATATTTATATGTGTGTGCGGGGGTAATATTGAGCAGTGTGGAACATGCTAGAGTCGATTTGTAGCATATTTGACCCACGGTATATGTATGACACTGGTTAAGCATTATGATTATAATGTTGAAACCCGCATTGAAACCGCATCATTTTTTGCAATTCAATTTGCGAGGGGGCACAAAAACTCCAGGGGCGCAAAAACTAAAAACCATGACCATATAGCCGAGAGATTATTGTCACATTTATTTTGTTAATCCTAATGTTTCGTGAATTAAAGAAAAAACAAACAATTGTGCTTGATAACGATATGAAAAATGGTGATTGTATTCCATATAAATTGTTTTGTGTGTTTATTGTGCCCGCCCAATCTTTAAATGCTACCCAAAATTTATATTCGTGATTGTCGTGCGTCAAGCACGGACTGCTTACCCCTACACACTTTTAAATGGCGAATGTGTTCCATTTGTTAAGAGATCTCTTACCAATTCCCATGTTCTATTGAAATATTTTCCCCTGACATTTTAAATGTACCGTAGTTTATATGCATCTAAAATAGATTAGCAATAGGTTGCCAGGCAACGTCACATATGACTACCATCAGCTACAACATCAAAGCCAGATGAATTTTTTAATTTTTTCAATAAGCTAATAAAAAGCTATTGAAATTTAAAAGAACAAAATGAAAGTTTTGTGACCTAGATGGTTAACAAGGTTTTGTTAATCAACAGGCGTAACTCCAGGTGTATAAGAAATCAATGTGTCTTCATTTCATCCAGGTTAACAATCTATTAAACTTTAAAAATGATCCGATGATTACTGCAACCATCAGAATGTTAACAAGGTTCAAATTCAATAGGAGTATTGTTTTTACTTCGGTGAGCTTAACAACCGATAAAAAATCCAACATGTCCATAGAATGTGTGAATATACGAATGGCGTATGTGGGTGTATAAAAAAAACCCAAAACATTTACATGTATTGTCTAGAATTCAGTTTATATAGTACCCACAATGCCAATACATATTTTAATCTACGAATGTGATTATACGGCAAAGGTAGATCATTTCTGGACATGCTGTCGCCTTTTTACTTGTTCATGTTTCTTTAAATAAAACTGACTCCCATCTTTAATAGAACACAATTGTCTCTAATATCTTTTAATCACGTGTTATTTAGTTCTATGAAGAAACAGGCATGAAAATATTACAAATAAAATATTTGGAGACAAACTATTGATTGTGTCTCATGAATCTTTTTGTTTTTTTCAGAATTTTTTTTCAGATTGGAGAAATCGGTCTATAGAACATGTGTAAAACATGGCATCCTATAGTTATAATTAGAACACCATGATAGGACATCAAAGGCACGCGTCTTAATTGACAATAATTGGTTTTGATTAATAACTTAAAGAGAAGAAGAAAAGGGCTGGAAATACAATATGCTATTAACGTGGTGGGTTTCTGATTTACGTCGTCGCCACCTGCGGGACAAAACTTGTCAAAAAATCTAGTTCTACATCAATACAAACCCTAACCCAGGTAACGATTTCAGGTAATTCAAACCGGTTTACGTTATTGACCCGTCCATGATGTCATTATTATCTCTTGTTAAATTATCGAATAGAAAAGCGTAAATCATCACCGAATTATTAATTTGTGAAACACGAGACGATTGATTTCATTGGTTAAGCAGAGCGTATAATTGCCACAGTGTGCTCCAATCAAATGCTATTATTATCGGAGTTAACGACAGGTAAATACAGAGACAAAGAACAATTTATCATGTTTATTAATGTATTTCTATCACAAAATATATGTTGTTAATTTGTAGACTATCGATGGAGCCTACTAAATTTCTACAGGGGCATATTAATATCGTTCGTTTGGTGTTAAAGATATTTTTTGCAGTTTCATTCCATTCATATTTTTTAAAATACTAGACAGGTTTTTGGCTTCAACCCACATAAAGCTATATGTATTGTATACAGGACAAAGTACTTTTGTTGTTGAGATGAGCGGCACCAGTTCAGTGTAAAACAAGAAATTTATAATGCTTGCGTTGATTTATGAATGCCTAATGTGGAAATGAACTAATGACTCATTAATAAAAAGGGGACAGTCTTTAAAAATTGGTCTATGCTTAGTCGCATTAATTTCTTGCCACTTTCAATACACACTAACACATGTACAATTATTTCATATCGTAAAGTCAACTATAACCGTAAAGTCAAAATGCCAATATCTTAGAAAAAACCTCCTATATACACAATTCTAAGCTCGAACAACTTCCGATAGTAAAAGAATGTCATTTAGTGAACGCTGCCCTGTCCCAAATCACGATAAAAAAAAGTCAGTCACCTGTTGTTACATGTAACCAAATAACATTTTCCCACCTTGGGCGACAACCTTTCCGAATGGACACCTGTACAACTGGCCATATACGTAATTTATACATAGCCATCTATACTAGTAAGTAATTGTTAATATAGGTTAATTAATAAAAGCTAAAGAGTATTCTTAAGTTCACGGTACCAGTTGTTGATTAGTGCAATTTACTGTTGGGCGACAAATTATATTGGCGCCTTGTGACTTTTAGTGATGGATGCATTATTGTCAATATATATCTACCGGCACGAGACTGATATATATTATGATTAACTATGATATATTTATGATTTATGACATTTTAAATATTCAGTGATTGATTTGACACGTGATTGATGGATTGGTGTTCGATCTCGGTGGCAGGACCATAACAACTGAAACATTTCGCCGACGTCCCTAGGTTTTAAAACGCGTCGTTCAGAATTACCTGATGTTTCTTAATGGCACATGTATAGATTTACCTACTTTTATTCGAAAATCAGTTTGTTACACTATTAACGTGTAATTTGAACATGGATAAATACAAATGTTTTGGTGCTAAGTATGGTGCAATGTCCAGATGTTTTCAATATAACGCAATGCTTGTTCCAAACTACATTTTACTTTCTGGTTTAACATAATGTTATAACTAGAAACCAAGATATTGAAATACATAATCGGTTATTAAAAGATGGCATGTCAAAATTGTCAAGTAAAGCCTGTCCTTCTGGCCGATAAAATGAAACCAAATTACGTTTCAATCATAATTATTGAAAAACACGCACTCTCCATTAATTATCGCAAATAGATATAACAAAAGTTTATGCCAAGCATTTTGGACTTTACCAAGAAACGAAGAAAATAATTCTATGGTCATGTGGTAACTACAGCATGTGAGAGCCGATATTGACTAGATGATTGTATCAGTTTATTTGTGTAATTTTCTCCTGTTAACATTCTGTTAAACATTTTATTTCAGTGTCACGTAAATCCTACCTTACAATTATTACTCCCTTGCACGCGCTAGGTGCTAAATAACTTTTTTTTCTCTATGGAAACTCGGTGAGGTAACTTTGTGTGTATTGCTTCATCATGGAGTACAACTCTTTCTTTACACTAAACAAATGTCATACATTTTCAGAATTTAAAAAAAGCCTAATTTTAGAGAAACGTATACCCTTTATTTTAAATAAATACTATTTAGTAAATTATATCTAAAATATGATGTGTTATATATCTATTTCTATACAATCATCTTCGGCCGCTATCTCATTACAGTTATTAATGAGATTGGGTAAATATTTAAATTTCAGAATTTGACAACGGAATTCGCTGAGTTACATACCGCTGCTTGTGAACACGATGCAGGACCGTCTTTGGTGGAATTTTGAATATTTGGTTCAATATCAAACAGACTACTCCATGGAATAATTAAAGACTGGCAGGTCATGAAATGAAACGCACCTTTAGATGTTCAAAAATGTATTAATATCATTACCTCATCTATATATATATTTGTGACTGTCGTTTGTCTGTCTGTCTGTCTGTTCGGGGTTGGCGGCTACACTAGGTCTGCCCCGAGTCTGAAATTTGGGGTATAGGGGTAGCTCGGACCGGGGAGTAACATAGGCCGGGTGGCGTTAGTCTACCACTTCCGGTTTCAGATTTATGACCCCCGAGCGAAGCCGGTCTGTTCGGGGTTGGCGGCTACACTAGGTCTGCCCCGAGTTTGAAATTTGGGGTATAGGGGTAGCTCGGACCGAAGAGTAACATAGGCCAGGTGGCGTTAGTCTACCACTTCCGGTTTCGGAGTTATGACCCCCGAGCGAAGCCGGGTATCTGTCTGTCTGTTCGGGGTTGGCGGCTACACTAGGTCTGCCCCGAGTCTGAAATTTGGGGTATAGGGGAAGCTCGGACCGGGGAGTAACATAGGCCAGGTGGCGTTAGTCTACCACTTTCGGTTTCGGAGTTATGACCCCCCAGCGAACCCGTTCTGTTCGGAGTTGGCGGCTACACTAGGTCTGCCCCGAGTCTGAAATTTGAGGTATAGGGGTAGCTCGGACCGGGGAGTAACATAGGCCAGGTGGTGTTAGTCTACCACTTCCGGTTTCAGAGTTATGACCCCCGAGCGAAGCCGGGTATCCTGCTAGTCTTTTTATAAATAAGATCTGGTTTAATACAGAAAGTCAGTGTCCGTCATTTGGGTCTTAGAAGCAACGCCTTTTACAAATACATATACATTTACTAAGGTAAATTGTTAACTATGTTAAATTACAAAAAACATTGAGAAGTGGTATCAGGTGCTGGAGCAAAGATAACTATAATAGCCTGCCTTACGCACGACACCACTCGATTCCTACGGCCCAATTGATTGATAGTTTCAATATCAATTGTAGAAGCTGACACTATATTATGTGGGAGCATTTTTTAATAGATTGAAACTTTGGCATCGTGTGCTTTATGCGACTTCATTTACAATGTCCGAGATTCTGCCATTAATGAGGTTCCATAGTTGTGATTTGCGATAACGTCGTCTATTTTCATTTAACCATTGATAATTACTGTTTACCTTCCCTCTCATATAGTAAGGGCCATTTAACGGTCGGGCGAGCATCTTCGCGTGCATTTGCTAACTAATATCAAATTGTATTGACACGAACCGTAATGTTAACGTTTTGTCTGATACTGGCGATATTCGTCACCGAAAATAAACAGCCTTTGTTAAAACATAACATTATTATAAAAGGGTTAAAGTATGCCATGAAAATTATCTGCCATCGATCACTGATAGTTTTTGCAGGTGATTCGATAAAATCAACTATCTAACCCATCAAGATCTTATCTTAACGCTTCATTTTACACAAATAATACAGCGTTTAATTGTTGTTTTGTGCAACATTTATCACAAACTAATAAAAATTAATAATGGATGACATTCTATTGTAATTGATATTAAAATAGGAAACGATATGTAATATAACACTTGTTAAACGTACGACATTCATTACAACTTTTAATTAATTACTAATGTCGTACTTGTTAGAAAATTTTAAAAATGTAAAGAACAATGTTAGAAGGAGATGCGTAGGAGATATAAATTACACAATGGTTGATTGAGAAATGTTTCTTTATCGATTATTAAAAAAACTAAAACAACAACTATGGATTAATCATAAGGGTGGGTCGCATCCTTAATGGTGCAAAAAATATTTCCCATTTTTGTTACTAATGTCTTAAATGTGGGAAGATTTAAATTCTAATCACTGAAATTGATATTTCTCTTATTTGCCCGTTTATTTTGCAATGTTAATAGCATGTGGCAAGCATTATGTCTTTGTCAATTTATTACTGAGGTTATAACGTCACGTGATACTCCCCTAGCGACCTCTAGTGGCTTCTCGGCGCATATGTTAAGGGTTTTGTTGTTGGGTTAAGTTCTTAGACTTAGACAATTTGACTTCTGTTTTCACACATTTTAATTCTGTCGAGATGTATCGAGTTTAATCAGGGAATCCGATCTTGTTAGAATAACTGTAACCATTTAAAATCACATTAGGAGAGAGTCTCTTTGGGAAACCGGTCAAAGTAGTTCTTCCATTTGTGCGTCAGATTCAAGATGGCCCCCATGTTACAGACGATCATATTGCACCTCTAAAACATCAATTCATTACTGGTGCAAAACAAATTAGCATAAATATGGCACAAGAAACGGGCACTTGTCAAAGTTCAATAGTCTTGATTTATTTATGACCATTAGCAGTGCAGTTTACGTTGCCATTGTAGGGGACTATAATCATAATAATGACCAATAATGCACCAATCTACGCACATTCGCAGAAACATTTGCGCACTTTTCTCCTTGTGCAATTGCGCATAATATTATAGATTCGTTTCCAATGTTAACGGTAAAAGTGTATTGTTTAAATATTACTCAATAACTGGTAGCCGATTTAATTAATTCTTATTTTTTACAAGAGAAAGTGATTCATTTCTACTACACACCTGAGTTAATTAATACAACCAGATTTCAACCAAATATTGATGGAATGAACTCGAGTAGCGGAGAGCTGCAGGCTAATGCTTCTATCAACATGAGTAGCCGCTACCACCGTATACCTACAATAAATCACTTTACTTGAAAGACTCCTCAACTCAACAAGCAGGTAAAACTATTCTAAAAATCCCATCTTGATTGAAGAGTCGACAAGTCGAGCTCTGAGACGCTGAAATCTTAGTCTTTAATTAAGAGAGATGTTTTTATAAGTATGGAAGCCTGTTTAGGCCAAAAGAAATTCCAATAATTTATCATTATTCGACCTATTATTAATGATGGGAGGTTTGTTTTGAAAAAAGGGTAATTATAAGCTATAATCATTTTCAGGAATTCAAAATAATGGACTTTTGTTCTTAATTTAATCGTATATTGAACTACTTGTCAATGTTTGAAAATAATTTATTGATTTTGTGCTCCAGCTGTCAAAATTAGCTCTGGTATGGCAATGGGTGTACATTATTGAACGCTCATTGATCTGACGCTTATTATTTATTAGCTAAAAATAAATAAGTATAGATGTCTACGTAAATATTCTTCTTAAAGATCGAGGTGTAAAAACGTTAGACGCGTTTGGCCTACGCTATAAAAATAATACAGATCTACGTTAACCCCACCCCACCCACCAAAACCATGCAATACACCACTAACGTTTACCCGGATTAACACCCCACGCCATTTCAGACGGACTAATCAGAGGACCCTACGCTAATTTATTACCAGAAAGGTATGATATGTTGGGATGTTACTGACGATGTCAACTACATCATACAGTGAAAGACATAATCAGATTGTTGCTACCAAAATATATTATTTTCGCCAAACCATATATATAATTTGATAACGTAAGGGTGGCTATTTAACAGTCGAAAAGTACTACTTCACCAATTCTGTCTTGAACGTCTGAAATCGAGTGCCATAAGACTTGTCAATCGTTTTCGTAACATCCTTGTTATGTATATCAATGTTACTATTGAGAAACGGCCCTGGGTTTATTAACCCCTGTTTTGGATGTGTAACATTTTAGTTTCGGTAGACAGAAATACAGAGATTAGGTGAACTATTCAAAGCCACAAGAGCTCGCCAATAAGTATGCACTTCGAATACGTGACCTTTTTGTTACAAGATGACTCCTTCTAATAACCATTTTACCCAATTTGTAACGGTGGGGTGGTTGTACAAGCTACTATCAAGTTTTATATGTTATACGAACCAGAAGATGAAACTAAGCATAATCATAATGTGAGAGGGTGAAGAAGAAATGTTCTCGGTCGCCCTTTAATACTATCTTAATTGAAAATTATTACATTTATGTAAGGCGGCCTCCCGTTTGTGTTGAAGCATATAGGTATTATTATAGAAAACTTTATTGCCAAAAGTTATGCCCTGTCTGGGTTTCCATAAGTATCTATTATATCTTAAATCGATGGCAGGTAAACAAGTACTTGTCAGACCTCTTCTACTTTTAACAAATCAGCTTTATACACTTCGAAAGACGGATATTTAATTTACTTCAAGTTGTGTGTCTTTTACCGATAAAAGGTGAGGCGAAGAATGGGCGCGAAACAATGAAATTACTCTTAGAACCGAGAACTCGAACTGCAACCGGAAAGAACCTTGATAATGCTTTTAAGTGTCGGGAAACCCGATTATAGAGGAATCAAAGACCTGAGCTGGAAAATCAATTCCAGGTAAGGTGGTAAAAGATAGGACAAAAATAGAAGTACTATTACAAGCTGAACTGGTAATTAACCAAACAATACCCAATTCTATTAAGGCGCTCTTCTCTGAAACACTTCACCTCCCTCCAAACATGGCAGACATGTCTAGTCACGTGTCGCCTAAGGAAGGTATGTTTTAACAACAGCGTTCAATTTAGTCGAGTTTTATGCGAAGCTATTCAATAATAATGCATTGCATACATGAATTATATCGATTATAAAATTATTATTTTTGATTCAGATTAGCCCAGTATGCAAACCTTTGTGTTTACAATTGGTTGAAACAGGTAACCTTGTGCGCTTCCCTATTGCACTAGTTAAATTGAAATGAATACAATCTGTCTAATTGAAACTTTGTTATTTTACCTGAGCCACACGTGTCTATGTCCGTAATTCTCATTCGGTAATAACGATGCCAATAAAACATTTGAAATCTATTGTTTTGTTTAATTATGTTCTAGCGAGACAAGCGATTGCACGTGAACTATCAAAACAATAACTTTTAATGTGTCACATTGACTTAACTAATGGAAAAACAGAAACGGTTTTAATTTCTGGAGAAAATAAAAACAGAAAGGTATTCAAAGACTAAAATATTATATCACTGTTATTTAAAGTTTCATTAATATTCTGCCGTTATTATAAAAAATCAATATATGTTTACTTCATAAGATCGCCATAATCGATTTAATTATCAATATGTAATATCATAAATCGATTAGCTAAAGGAACAGTAACTGAACGGTAGACAATTTGTCTAATAACTTTTTAAAGAGTCTGTTAAATATTTTCATAAAGATTTTGAGATAATTAAAGCAAAGGAAAATAATGCAATAGTTCACCAAACAGTTGCTAATTAAAGAAAAATGGTATCAGTTCATGGACATCCGCCACTACTTTATAGAAAACTTTGGTGATAGCTAGGGCTTGTATTCCAGAAGTACCGTAGAAGGTTGTTGTTGTTAAGATAACCTAGGATCAGAAGGAATGCGTAAATCCGGTATCGTGTACGATACCCCTCACTGTATATAGCTAACAGAGGCGATGGTTTGGGGCTGGAAGAAAGTTAGCTAGCCTCGGGACCAAAGGACACCAGCGGATTCACCAACCCGGTGGTTTAAATGCTAAAATGGTCGTTAGCTACGTGAACACCTCAAACGATAAGTGATATTGGGTGATACAAATTCAGCCACAGGCTAATAAAAGACAAAATATAAACCTACGTTTTTAAATTATTTATTTAACCAATTATAATTCAAATGAAACTCATCACGTCTAGCCAACTCATTGTTCGAGTCTAAGATGTATGAGTTTTGAGCACTTAGTCAAATTAAAGTCTACTCGTGTCCGGTCAATCCGGGCTATTGGTTCAATGGTGGCCATTTTGATTTGAACATGGTATCTCTTTTACCGGCAGCCAGCAATAATGAAGTAAACACATGTCGCCCCTTTGGTCTATTTAATGTCGAAAATGTCAACATGCTGTCAGAATGACTAGAGAACATCGTACGGAAATGAAAAGTGTGCTTAGGGAAATGCTCCTAGCTCCTATTCTTTGATAAAACTCGCCCTTTCACCAATCTCTTAACTTTTCGCGCCCTTTTTCCTTTCATTAGGACCATATCGTCTGCGCAATGTGTACGCTCCCAGACGATTCCGCCAGAATCCAATTTCTAAGATTGACAAGCCGGGACGGGGATTGATGAAAATGGTGTTGATTATGATTTCTTAGAAAGCGAGAAAATAGATTTAATTTGATTTCGGCACGTGATATCAAATCTTTTGTAAAAACTTGACTTTCATCTTCCTGATAGTAAACATGACGATCATAGAACAAGAAACTGTAGGCCAACACCAGAGGTTACCGGATGATCAGTATCAACCATTATTCTCCATTTCTTGAAGCTAAATTTCCCGATTAATTAGACTAATTAATGAAATGAAACAACAAATTTACTCTGCCAGTAACCATTGATTATCTTAAAGACTTCTGTAACCTGAAACCTTTGTAATAAACACGTAGTTGAGGATGTGATAAAAACAGTCTGGTTCAAAGATAACGATTTTTTTATTTAAAGCATAATCACCGCATTTCAGTTACCTGCTTCCCTGCTTATACTTGTAGACTTCAAGTTAATTGCGTTTCTTCTGGAAATAAATACTCTAGTAGATTTGTAGTGTGTCCATATCAGTTGTCTTTATATATATATATATATATATATATATATATATATATCCAGGGAAAGTGTGATTTGAAGTAATTGTATATTTATTACAGTGGGGCACGATTTGAATTTGTTCTCAACTGTTCGAATATGTTAATCATTTCATCAAAGTTTGTTTATTATTAGAACGTTAACTTGCGGCTAACAAAGTTTGTTTAGTACTTTTGTACATAGTGATACCACGTGATAGGACTTCCGTTTTCGAAACATTGGACATACAGGGTATACAAACAGAAAATCCTACATGATCTCGACTAATATGAGATACAGGCAACATATGTTCCCGGATAAGACAAAGATTAGAAATCTCGCGATTCACGTTAATTGCGCGTTGTTCAGTCCTCTTCTTTGATTAGAAATAATAAGATTGGACAGGAGACTCTTTATTGTTCTTTTGACGACCATATTGCCACAAGTGGCCAATCATAATCAATTAACGGTTTACCTTATCACGTGATTAATGACCGCAGGCATCAACAATTAACCAGTCTATTGGCAGTAAGAGAAGATTATGTTTCTCCTTTTTCCTGACAATCAAGACTATAGTCGGTCAGTAAATATGAAAGTTATCAGTACTCTGTTTGAGTGATGGGTAGATTGAAGTTCGACTTTGATAATTTCTCTAAAACTGGTTTCATGTTTCGTGAAAACTGATGAAATTAAACGTCTTTTTCCTTTCACGCACCGTTCCCAGGAGTCCGCCATGTCTAAATTGAATATTATTTTTATTAACCTTTGATAAAACTAATCTTCTTAAGACATTTTCCTCAATTATCGTTTATTTTAAGGGTCAAATGCTTCATATTCAAGATAAACTATTAATAAAAGATAGAATTTTAGATTAGATTTGTTTTTAAGGAATCAAATCATGTAGAGTTCTCAAATTAGGCGCAGTGAAGAAATATTATATTGAAAAATGTGAAAAAAAGATCTGGCACAACTTTATACTTTATGACGAACTTATACAGTATTCATATCAGATTAATCCAAAATATTTTAAAATGACAGATTTCAAAAAAATATTGTATTAAAATATATGTGATAAGATAATACTAAGGTGATTATACAATTCAATGTTTCTATTTTAACGGCGTTTAGAAGCTGGGAGTATACTAAAAAAGTGTTCGTAGTTTTGGATTGAAACGCGACGTAAAACTATAAAATTACTAACTTTCCCTCCTTTTTGTAGCCCTCATCGCACACTGTATGGCGTATGCCCGTCTTCATTAGCCCAGTCGGAGCAGAACAATAGGATGTTAAACCCTATTTCATTTCATTTTCCTTCTTTCAGCCATGGAGCAGAACAGTAGGACGTTAAACCCCATTTCATTTAACCATGGACATTTAGGACGATATTTGCGGATATTACCATATTGCTTAAAGAGCTACAAGCATAATTTCACGTTTATGGAAATATGTTATAAATCTGTAGAAATACAGTATTTTGATTACGACATTTCAGTATAATTGGATTTCATGATTATTAATTTCGACGATCCTGAATTATAATTTTCATAATAAATCTTTCATTGAGGTTGTATTAACTTTCTCCACGCGTGTTATAATCTGTTTTCATACCGTTATTTTGATAATGATCCCGCCTCCTATAACCCGGTTGGTGAAGAAAAGTCGGGCGTTATTATTATCTCATTTCATTTCACTTCCTATAATGACATTCACATGTATGTAATTGTTCACACGTTTTAAACTATTTTTACATACACGAGTACATATTCAATTGACTTCTCACTGCTTATTTCGTATATGTAAAATTATACATACAGAACTTTACCGTTCATTTTACATTAGTGTTCATATACTCAACATTGAAAAGCTGAGACAGGTGAATATTGATCCTTGTTTACCTGACCAACGGACTAGATAGAGTTACCTCCCATAAGTAACCATATACAGGTAAAGTTGATCTACCTGTACGATCTTATGTTCACTTACTAGCTGTGGTTCAATCTCTTGGGAGTTTGTATTTCTTTTACCAAGATTTGATTAAACAGGCACAGTATAATAAAAACTATACAGCTCGTTTCATTCTATTGAGGGCTTTGTTAAGATTTAATTTAAAAGGCACAGTAAGATAGAGACTATAATTTTCATTTATAAATGTAATCCACCGAGGCTAACTAACTCAAAGAGTTGAATTATATTATCAGATGTATGTTTTAAAATTAAACTTGACACGTGGGATACTGTTGATCAAATTTAAACTGACGCCGTTTAAGTTTTATAAAAATAAAAACAGCCACAAAGGACAACTGATAGGTCTTTGTAAAATGTTTTATTCAAAATTGGTAAATCATTTATTTTCATGCATCACCAAAGAATTAATTCCTTGTTTGGTTCTACAAAAACATAATAAACCTCTTTGCAATTATTGCTGCAAAAAAGGACAAGATTTTATAAACAATATTCAACTTAATAAACTATTTCAATGGCAATATAGCCACAGAATTATATAAAATGTTTTTGTACTTGATTCACCGATATTCTATAAATAAAATGTACAAAAAAATATCTGAAATGGAGTTCGGTATAAATAAATAGAATAATTTGAATTTCATTTATTTTGTCACAATGCACAGAGAATCTTGTAAATGGCTTCATTACAGATATGAAACATTTCTGTATTGTTAAACCGAGACAATTTTGATATTGTTTTGTTAATATGCGTTTTGCAGAAGAGATTGAAAAAGCCATTAAATGGCACCATAATGATATGGTAAACTAAGTGCCAATGTCTAAATAGTAATTTACTTACGAATTTGAAGAGAAAAATGTTTAATTCTAATTACACGTCGATTCAACAGAGAAAACAACTGTAATTGTCAGCTATTTTCGTGTCAACGTTTTGCCAACGCTAGATTTGTACAAATTCGAGCTACACAAAACATGAACTGTAAATTAGGCGAAACGAATATTTACACCACGGAAACAAATTCAACAAACGTAATGATAGTCTGTCAAAATTAAAATCGTTTTCATTAACCTTGTAGAACCTTGCACGCGACTTGATTCTTTCCATTGACAATGTCGTCTGCACGATTGTTTGATTCACGTCAGTCATTTAGCGTCTCGTTGCTAGGACAACACTTAATGCTCCCTTTAAACAATCATCGTTTATTTTAACTATTAGTGCTAACTGTATCTAATTTTTACTACCTGCGACCCTTAATTCGACATTTTTGATGGTAAATTGAACAGATGGAGATTAGAGAGGAAATTAAACCTGGGACACGTGGCTAGTGCGCACGCGCAAGACAATGCCCAAACGCATGAGAGCTGACATGACGTCAATATCTAATAAAGATTGTGGATTAATTTCATTTCGTTACGATGAGAATAGCTTTAATAGAAACAATAAAAAATGTTATTGATGGTTCAATCTTTTAGGATTTGTTT
Organism: Patella vulgata; assembly: GCF_932274485.2. Taxonomy (NCBI): domain Eukaryota; kingdom Metazoa; phylum Mollusca; class Gastropoda; family Patellidae; genus Patella; species Patella vulgata. The sequence continues at coordinate 69,467,042 of NC_065881.2, forward strand.
ACATTTGATTAATCTAAGTTATTTTTAACAATGGTTGTAATTAATTCATTTTTTAGAGCGACAGAAAAGGATTAATGATGTTTGAGTTTTAGTTACAATATAAATGACAAACAAGCTTTGTTATTTTATAAGCTTTATTTTAGCGCGACACTCGGTTAACGGTAATCAAAATATACGAATATTATCAGATAAAAATAACTGTATTTACTACCCAATATTCCATCGTTGGAATATGTCTTTAAACCGTTATAAAACATTGAGATATACTTGCTGTTGCTAGATCATTTCCTGCGACGATTTTCCATTTTGACAACCATGACCAGGGTCATTTTTTCTAGATCTTTTAAAGTCGAACATGTAATACCAACATTTTATTATTTCTGTACTTTAAGCGTTGTATTTAAAAATACTTGCATATATCGTCATTCATCAAATGTAACTTAATATCTCTTATATTCATCAGATGAGATGTAATATCTCCATTCATTAGATGTATATTCCTTACTGATTAGATGTAATATCTCCATTCATCATATGTAATATCTATATTCATCAGATGTAATATCTTCATTCATCAGATGTACTATCTCCATTCATCATCTTTAATATCTTCGTTTATCAGATGTAATATCTATATTCATATGTAATATATTCATTCATGAGATGTAATATCTCCATTCATCAGATGTAATATCTTTAGTCATTAGATGTAATATCTCCAGGCATCAGATGTTATATCTATATTCATCAGATAGTTAAACAAATACTAACAAATACAAAATAATAAAAAATTATTAGACAGAAGAGGCAACATTCATTGTTTCAAGTCTTTTAACTGCCAAGAAAAAAAAATCTTGTTTGAACCCAGAGGTAAATAAGGTTATGTTACTAGAGTTATTAATTCAACATATCACATGTAAATTTATTCTAATCTCTTAATTCGACTGTTGACAAATTTACACAAAACATCTTACAATTGTTAGACATATTCAAAAGAAGTATATGCTATTGTTATTTAAAATCTAGTGAGATGTAGGTGACCGCCAAGTGACAACATCATGTACGAAAACATCAAAGGTAATGTTTGACCGAGAGGCAAAGTGGAAGACCTTAGTAAGAAAGGTAAAAAACAAAATATAAACAATCTTGCTACCTTTGAGTTTATTTTTGCAACTAAATTCACAAATCGGCAATTAACTTTGTATTTATGCATTCAAAACGAAACACTGCAAATATTGAAACTTTGGCAAATATATTGACACAGCAAGATCAAAGAGATTTGTAGAAAGGTGTTTCTTGCCACAGGTGTAGTGAAAGTAGCTTTTATATTTTCCTCTCTCGAGTTAATGATTGATAAAGTGTACACGCATTGCTTCTGCCGATACATAACATAGTAAAGCTGGGAGAAAGTAATCACTGTGTTAGCTTATTATAAGTTCTCCACACGCTATATTCCACTTTCCCTTTTCTCAGGTATTCTCTTTTGATGAATGTCTTCAAAACTTTGACAAGCGTCTTAATTGCTTGCTCGTATTTGTTGGATTGGCTAGCCGCGTGTCGAACGGGTGTCCGGAATATCAAATAGATTTAGCCAAATCTCAAGTGAATAATGTTATCAAGTTTAATAAGATATGAACATATTGTGACATGATTGTTTAGAAGGGGATAATCACCTGAAAGATCTGAAACCAATATAAGAAGAACATAGCCGTCAAACCAGACACCTGCCGATCCACAGAACAATGTATTATATTATAAAAACAATAGTTAATGTCGCATAGTGTAATATTCAATATTCCGTTATGAGTGATCAATTATCTGGGCTGTGATTTCTACGGTTGGGGGATTATTGGTAATCCCAGGGGAGAAGGGGGAACGTGTCGTTTACAGATTAATCTAACTTGTTCAAGACAAAATCTCGTTCGGATTTTGCTTTAGGATTCGCTGATTACATTGTTATGTATTAAAACTGGTTGTTTTTATCGGTTTCGTGTTAATACCCTGCTCGTTAAACCTATGTAATTAAGACCCGAAACACAAGCTAACGTGTCAACCGTCATTAACGCACACAAAAAAGATGGATGACAATCATAATACAACCTTATTAACTTTCCTACCATATTTGTTTATTACCGATTCGCTGTTTTTTTGTGTTTTATTCTTTTTCTTTCGTCCCTTGTCACGCTAATTTACAATCCTGCCCTAGGTGTTGTTTTCTAGTTAGAACTTGAGTTTGTCGTGTCGGCTACAAAGTAAAAACAAGCCCAGCAACACAGGGAGTTCTGTATTTTAACTCGCTTCATTAACTCTTACTCATACACTAAAACCAGTTGAACTAGAGTCCTACACGTAGTTTATATACATTCAGGGACTGTTTGATATGACATAAAATACATGAGATTTTAGTCGAATGACACAACTTCCCATTTTGTATATATTACCGCGTATTCACTTTATGATTCGCGAATAGCACGCGTAGCGATATACATAAAATCGTCAAATTTTGAAACTGTTTTAACTATGAACTATGAAAGATTTCCCTGTGAAACAATACCTACGTATTTAATATTCAACATTTGATAATCGGGTCTATCAATAAATGAGACGAATGAATCGACTCAGTCAGTCGGTTATGCGCATAGAATTGCCGTGATAAACATGCATTGTAAGTGGCAGCGCCACGCTTTTCTATAAGGGCCGGGGATATTCGCCTGGAAAATTTTCGTATAGTATCGACGACATACGCGATTTGGAACATGTGGGGAGACTAGCTAACCTAGTCTGAATATTACATTGATAGCTTCGAATAAAAAGTACGTAAATTAACTTTGATTTTTTTTATGGGCTGGACATAGATTTCAGTAAACAGAGGCCATTCGTAGAGCTACCAACCCAATAGTTTAAATACAAATATAAAGGAGACCACACAGGCAACACTTACATCATCAATGACAATCCTTTACTTTATGATAAATACAGACAAATAGCAACCTTTAATTAATTAGGGTGTGTGTACTATTTTCTCACCAATTTTCAAATCATATTAATGGATTCAAGTGCATTTTGACAATCCCTCGGACCTATTTCACATTTTAATTGCTATCCGGTTAAGTAAATTTATTTTAAAATTCTTAATTGCTAAATGTTGCATTACAAGATTGTAAAATAATTTCCTCATTTACAAATTAAAAACCTAAAATCTCATATTGCGTTTAGAAAGTTCTTTTTTTTATTGATGGCAATGATTGTCTTGATGAATTGTTCCTGTTTCTCATCAAGAAGTTTCGGGTTGTTTATTGCTTTGTTTTATAGAAATTACCTAATCTTTTCACCTTTTGTCAAATATAAACATACCTTTTTTCTCAAACAGGTGCGACTTCTAAGGGGCGACAATCTGACACCATGTTCCCATGTAATACGAACTTTCCTGACACAAAAAGATCACAAAAAGTATTATGTGTATATACACAGATGAAGCGACATGGTATATGTTTGATTCGAGTCGATTTAAACAATTTCAGCTAATTAAATAACGGTTGCCTAGCTGGCAATTCCACATTCCAAACTCATTAACAGAGCGACAACGGAAATCAAGTCTCGCTTTGTCACACGTGGTTTCATTTACCGCGCAAATTAAGAGGTGGCGCGAACGGTTATATTGCAGTTATGTATCCTATTTATTTTAAGTGGCTTTTAATAAACTTGGTACATCATGTTGATGTAATTCATCAGCTAATTTCAAACTTGGATAAACATCTTCAAAAACATTCAGGTTTTCTTTGAAGGTTTGTAGAAAATATTTGAGTGAAGTTTGAAGCATGTTCTAGTAGTCGGCAAATCACCTGTAGTTTCAAGTACCTTAAGTTAAAACCCATGTTTCTAAATGTTGAAATACTATTTTACGACTTTTAAAAAGTTTTTCAATTTGATGTTGAAATTAACATTTAATTAACCAACGCAACGTCATTACGTGTAAGTCTTTTTCTGAATTGTCATAAACACATTTATAAAAATGTTGAACAAATGAATACATTTTAAACCTATTCCTAAAATTCATTCAAGACACAATTTCAGACTTCAGTATCTACTGTGAACTTAAATCTGAAACTAGTGTGGTTCATTAGTTATAAAACAAACTAAGATGAATAAAGCACAATGGATTAACTAAAAGAATCTGTTTATATTTAAAGCTGGACTTATCTGGTAATTAAAACTTAAGCTATGCATAAACCATTGTATAGTAAATATATTTAATCGTATGGGTAGGTTTCTATCCCCAATTGTATGTGACAAGGAGTAGGGTCGCCTATCCAACCTCGTGGGTTTCCTTCGGGTTCTCCGGTTTCCTCCAACTGCTAAAGACCCCTATTATTGAAATAAAATTGAATCACATGTTAGTCCCGAAATGACCTAGTTTGTGTCGAGTGGACGTTAAGTCCCAATGTAGGGTAGGGGTAAAATGTCACCTCAAATAGTCTAAAATAGCCACAAACACTGTTTAGCCATGATTTCTGTTAATTACAATTATGGGTCTACTCTTCGAAACGTTGTCCCAATTTTGTAATCCTGTATGCTTATACCTTAACTATAGCGTTTGTTTGCATTTAACGGTGTTTTCGAGGGACTAACGGGGGGGGGGGGTATTTAAGAGACTATATCTAACGGAACTAAAACTGCTAGATAATTTCTAAGTTAACATGAATATTTAAAACTTAGCATGATTAAAGAGTGATTAAAGGTATTAAAGTATTCCGACTAGTATCAGCTTATTGTGGGTTTAAAGACATTGTGTGTCCGATTAGATGTTTCAGGGAAAATACATTTGCAAAGTTGGAATAAAAATAAAACATAGGCGTGATTGCGGGGTACGTGGTACTGTGTGGGCTAATTACATGAAAATTGGAAACAGTATGTATACCCTGTCTCGTACACAACCCATTTTACTACAGACAGGTACGACGGGTGGGATCTGGATTTCAGACGCCAAAGATTTTAGGTTTAAGATAATCCCGATAATAGAAATGGTACACATATCTCTTTTTACCACAGACAGGTTACTAAAACGACGGTTGGGTCTGGATTTCAGAAGCCGCGGGCGAAGGTTACTGGATATAAAATAACCTCTAGATTAGAGAAGGTGCACATATCCTACCTCGTGCACGACATCCGTCACTAAATGTGGTGGTTTAGGGGCCTAGATTGCAGAAGCCGAAGCTACCCGCAAGAAGATAACCTGGTGGCCAAATGCCTCGAGCCTTCTGCGATAAATACAAAAGTACTACAACATTTGTTAAATTAAGATAACCTAAATGTATTTATTTCAGTTCACATGAATCAAAAGTTATGATACTACATGGAGATTGTTTGGACTAAACAACCTTTTGTTGGTAGGAATGATTAATTTACGTAGTGAAGTTATCACCATGTAAAACGATGGAAGATGTCATTGCACTGTGACACATGATCCATCATATAAATAAAACACATTTTCAAAAAATACAACCGAGACCCGACAGTATATTGAAGGGAGTGAGGGCGCTTTTATATTACTGCTAATTATGTCCTCTTCCTTGGAATCTCTATTGTGGCCCCACCTCACATTTACCCATTTATATTTACAAATTTCATTGATATAAATAATATTAATCGGTAAATAGGGGTAATTAAATCAGTGCCTACACTCCTTCGCTTATACATGTAAAACATAGACCGCCTTTGTTTACTTTACTATCCTGACATAAACGGCAGGAGCATTCGAAAGCCCGGATGGTGTTGTTATGAGAACAATTTTCAAATTTGAAATGGTATCAGTCAAAGCAGTTCGATAGTTTGAGCCTGGATTTGAGAATGCAGTGCCATTTGGATGATTGGGTAGACGATAGCCGCGGGACCAAATACAACCAGCTGAGTTACCAACCCAGTGGTTTATGAACCGAACACTTATTACCGAATGAGAAGTGGTATGGGATGTTATAGAAAGAGAACGCGTGCACTATGCTATGTAAAGCATCCGCCTCTACTTATGGTCAAAGTACTGCATGAAAAGTTAATCATGTTGTCAAAAGCCATCAGCGGAGTCAGCAGTCAAGTGATCTGATTCCAAAATTACATGTAAATCTAATCTTGAAATATTAAGTGTACCCCGAGTCATACAAGATACCTCTTTACCCCCACTTCTAAATCAAACCAAAAACACTGTATTAAGTTTTTCTGAAGTAGCTGAAGAATAAGCAGAAGGTGGGGTAATAGTTTAATAGACCACAGAATTTATCAAAAAAGCCGTCAGTGTCGATCTAAAGCGCAGACTGGTAGAAATTTGCTCCATGACACATTGACAACATAATACATATGTTTATTATTACAAAAGGAACGTGACCTGTGTATAACGAATAAAGTAATATTTCGCATAATGCACCTTCATACAATGAACCATAAAAACATTTTAAAAGGTAACTCAGATGAGAGAGAGAGAGGGGATAGAGAGAGGGGGGGGGGGGTAAACGTCCACTCGACATAAACTAGGTCATTTCGGGGCTAAAATATATGGTTCAGTTTTATTTCAGTAAATCGCATGCACGTAGAGGTTTTTAGCAGGGGGAAGAAACCGGAGGACTCGGTGGCCGGTGAAAACCCACGAGATTGGACAGGCAACTCCGCTCCTTGTCACCCACAATCGGGGAATATAAAAAACGCCAGTTGACTCAATGAAATGTATAACCTGTGTCGTACGCAAGGTAGAAAGTGACCAACAAACAACACAAGCAACACGTTTAGAGGCATAACCGTAACAAACATAATGCCTGTAACAAACGAAACTAATGTGTGTGAAATAGCTTTATTTAACGTCCGCTTCCGCCGAGCCGATATCGCAGACAATAAAAACGAAACTAAAATGTCTACCACAGTATATACTTTACATCCAAGTTATCAGTGCGTTATTTGTTCTAAGTGTATCTTCACTAGTTTAAACTTATTTTATTATACAAACGTTATAACAACATACAAATGTTTTCTCCGTACAAAAACTAATTGACAACAATTCTTTAAATAATCAAGTTATGATTATTATTTATTAAGTTCATTGTTAAAAGTATTGAGGTCTATTATTTATTACCATTAATATGTAACTAGAATTAGTCCACAAGAAAATGGGAATATTACAAGTAAATTGAGAATAGTACAAGTAAAACGAGAATAGTACAAGTAAAATGAGAATACAAGGAATTTGGAATATTACATATAAAATGGGAATAGTACAAGCAAAATGGGACTAACACAAGTAAAACAGGACTAACGCAAGTAAAAGAGAAATAACACAAGTAAAGTGGGAATAATACAAGTAAAGTAAAATGGAAATAACACACGGAAATTGAAATTACACACGGAAATTGAAATGATACAAGTAAATGAGAATATTGCGAGTAAAATCGGACTAACAGAAGTAAAATAGGATTGACACAAATAAATTAGAATAATATAAGTACTATGAGATTAATACGAATAAATTGGGAATAATACAGGCAAAATGGGAATAATACAGGCACAATGAGAAAAATACAGGCACAATGAGAAAAATACAAGAAAATTGAGATTAATACAAATAAAATAAGAATACGACAAGTAAAATAAAATGAAAAACATTAAAATATGAATAAGTAAAATAAGAATAACACAAGTAAAATGGGAATAATACAAGCAAAATGAGAATAATATGGGGAAAATATCAAAAACAGAAATATGAATAATACAAGTGAAATTTGAATAATACAATGCAAATGTGTAGTAATGTGAGATTAATACTAGTAAAATGGGACTAATACAAGCATGGTGGGATTAATACAGAAACAATGGGAATAATATATGCAAAATGTTAGAATATCAACTAAACACATTTAAATCTTAGAAAAAAAAAATAAATACCAAGAACACAATGTGTGTAAATATAAGCCGAATATGAGATTGACATTCTGGAAAATCCTGAAAGTGGAACTCCCAAAAGTCCAAACCAACCAACCAACGCTTTATTAAACTATAATCAGTGAGGGGTGGTCCTGCAAAAGATAAGATGTGCTCTACTTCTGACCTGTCTGAATATTTTCGCACATTTGTATCAGAACGTCACTTTAATATGCTTTTTTATTTTAATCACGTTTCATTTTCCAGACCTCATTTATCTAACTTTTTTTTCGCTTTATGGCTGCTCCGTGATAATATTGCAAGGGATTAAAGACTATAAATTACACAAATAAATGTTAAAATATTACAATCAACACACGCACACACACACAAAGGCAAAGGCAATTCTTTGTTTATTATAAGTCGTCATAGATATTTACTTACTTCTTTCAGAACACCAGATAAATGAAAACTGGCGCCCCCCCCCCAACACACACACATACACCCGAAGTCCCGACGGCACGGTGTGATTTGGGTTTCGGAAAACGAACTGAGATTGAATATACGTGTATGATATTATATTAAACAAGAAATCCTTTGACTGTTTTAATCTCTTTTTAATTGAACTATGATATTTAAACAATTGGAAATATACCAAATATTCGAAAAGGTATCATATCACTCTGAATCCCAAGAATATTTCAGAATGTTTAGATTATTTGAAATATAAGATAAGATATGTAATGGGGGGTTAAGGGAAAATCTGGCACAAAAATATCTTTAAAATATGTAGTAGAGTGTATCTTATGACTGTGTAATTCAGGTGTGTCAATGCCAAATATGTTCCACAAGTCATATAACTATGTATATTCATGTACAACATCGGTCCTTTGTAACTGTACAACTGTTTTGTAGTCATAGCAGAGTTGTTTTCGATTCTCTCTTATCGTCACAAAACAGGACCTGCCGTCATACATTATTTATAAAACCAAGATCTATTTACCTGCGAATATTCTCCTCTATCTAAAAACATTAGACTTTTGTGGGGGAAGGGAGGGGAGAGGGGATCCACGCCGCCTTGGTATGGCATAATATCAGTCATTTGTTAAGACTTAATCTTTCTTATTCTCAAACTGTGACATCCATACTACTAATTCAACTACATGTCGCTCCTGGCTTGCGAAGATGCTAATCATTTGTTACAACAATTGTCTCCTGGTTACGTGCAGCACCTTTTAATTAACCTCTTTCAACTTATCAATTAACTAGGTATTAAATTAGCTATACACCTCTCTAAACATTTGTTCTGCCGATTTAATGTCTGAGAATCGATTTTCCAAGCCAAGTTGACGATGCAATAAACATATGTAAAGAGCTCCATACAAATTATCTTTCATTTAGTTTCGATCTATGAAATCTGTTTTAAACTGGGCAGAATAATAGCTCTCTTATTTAGCCTTGCATGTTGTGAAAAGGGCGGATAGTGCGAACTCAAGTAAACGGACATACGAAAGGAGTCATTAATATAAAGAGCGCTTGTTAAATTGAATTCGCCAGCCTTATAATAAGTATTCCTTTACAGTTGAGAGTTATTGTTCTTAGAAAAGCACTTAGATCACTTCCGGTCTGGATAAAAAGGTGAATTAATAAAGGCACATTGATACACAATACCCTTGTAGTCTTTATCAATCCAGTTGCTTTATCTTTAACTGAATATCCTTGTAGAAATTCTGTATCATGTTTACCTGTTAAATTCTTTTATTTATTTCAAAATTGATATTTACACTGTAATTATGAAATGTATTGATCAAATTAGAGATAAACCCATACAGTATATTAACTTTGAATAAATTAACAAAAACGTCAATGTTAAATTACATTTTAATCAAAGACCACTATATGCCTAAAACTGGCATTGTTCATTAAAAAGATTTCTTTTTAAGAACTTTCTTAAAATAAAGTAACAAACGTACTAACTCGCCCAATAACCAGCAGTCTGGATAACCAAGGATTAGGCTAATTGAGAAGTGAAATAGAATACATTAGTCTGGCATGTAATGAAGCGAATATCGATGCGAAGTTATTCAAGTGAAATATTGGCCTAAAAGACACTTCTATAAAAAGTACGGTTGATAGTGGAGCACTTCCGGCACGTGATTGGCGGATAACAAACATTCAATCGTCTTTCATAAGTTAAGGTGGAAATCACGCTTTAATAGCGAGAAATAACGAGACTTACCTTTAGCGTGTTTACAACTTGTCGACAAAACAATAGGCTAATCAATGGCTGATAATACTAATAGATAATCTATATTAAGCTTGTCTCAACCCGCCATTTTATGGTTTGTATCGCACTTGGACTGAAGAGTGCTTAGACCGACTTGAAGTAGCCAACCATTAATTAAAAAGAGCGAATTGATTTCAGATTTTAAACAGTAGTAGAAAGGACTCTAATGGAACTATTCAATTAATCACTGAGTTATATTTTGTTGTTAAACACTCGGTATTTTGTCGATATGCTAAAAGAGTTCAGTATTGATGCAACGAGAAACTTAAATTAAACTTGATTCTATCACAATACAGTTCATTGAATTTTTTAATAGGGTATGAAACTTGAATTTACACAGACGGAAAACAAAAAAACTGTTAATATAGCTTTTATGATTGGACCTCAAGAGTCCTTAGAAATATTTCCTTGTACAGATTTAATTGAAGGTATTATGTTTTAGACATTTTATGTGTGACATTTCGTACACTAGAGATGTTACTACAACAAATACATTTATGGGCGTTAAACCGTTACGTTATAACGGATTGGATCTAGTTCCATAGCATGCGTTAGTGTTAATATACTTTCCTCTTAAACACGATATAATGAATCGTTATGGACAACAGATACTGTGCTGCTGCTATATATTCACCATTTTAACTTCCCAGATTAAAGAATAGTGGTATCGGGTATACTATAAAGAGTAAGTATACCATGTCCCCTGAACAACATACAAAATTAAGTGGGCCAGCAAGTCTATAATGTCTTGTGGTATGGCCAAAGAATATTACGGAATTTCAGATCTGGGATATTTTTGGACAGATTAATATTCAGGGATTTATAAATGTTTCATTTCTAAATTATCGGACACTATATCATCTCCCAAACAGTAAAATTGCCCGAATCCAATATTAAGACCCCTGTTTGGTGGTTATATACATTTCATCTAACGTATCTATTTATGGTCATTATAAAGAGGCCTGTCGACATTCTACAAAATTGTTATATTCATTCCTGTTCGATCTCTGCATTGGCCGAGAAAGTTCATCGGGATTTTCCGACGTGGTTCCCCCTTGTCAGTGGTGCAGAACGGAGGGCCTGACAAGGACAGTTGTCTAGTCGTTCAGATGGAACGAAAAACCGAGGTCCCGTGTATACAATGGCGTGCACTTAAAAGATCCCTTGGCAGTTGGAATTCGATATAGCAGTAGGCCATAGTGCCGCTGCCCGGGCAAAATTTCCCTCATAGCACACTGTATGACGTATGACGTATGCCCGTTAAACCCCATTTCATTTCATTTTATATATTCATTCTTGAGAAAATAACCAACAGCCACAGTCTTAATTTCAATATATTTCTATAGCACGAACATCTTGAAATTAACGTTTATCTTGTGGTATAATATAACTGTGTTGTATACCGCCCGTATTAATTTAATGTTTATTTTCTAAATCGCTTATTAAACACTACATTGGCTCATGAATCAATTAGTTTCTTAGCCCTATTCCCCTTTCCAATGCTGCATTTCTGCAGGAAGAAGCGCCTGTTTAATGAAAGCGATTGGCCTTGTTGATGCAGAAAAAATTAAATCCCATTTCATTTAATTTCATTTATTATTTCTCGACCGGGAAATGCCGATTTCAAACATCATTGCCGCACTGAATGCGCTTTTCATAAAAAAAACTGTCAGGCATTAGGTGAAACATTATTACAGTGGTATGTGACCGTGTATTAAACTACATTCCGTCATCTGATTAACATGCATAATGGCGCTATCTTTGACCATGCCAATGTCATTTTTATGACCAAAATACAGGTAGATAGGTACAGAATACCATTATAATGTCATGTTCATTTTCTACATGTGTTAAAATTAATGATGTGACACCTTGAGTATGACAGAGTGACAAGATGACATCATGACATGTCCTCGGGCTAGTTGACCATTCAGTGACCATATACGATTTTAGCATACCTGTAAAATACCTGCATTTGTATGTTATTAATATTATTACATATATTAATATTAAACAGGTGATGATAATAAAGATGATTATTATTACTTACCTATTTATATATATAATTTATACAGCTGATATACATGTGCATGTACTTGTATTAAGCGAATGATAATAATACTACTACTTACTTTACCTATAATTACAAATTACATAAATGCAGTTTATAATATTGACGCAGACTGATATTTTATACTAACTAATCTTTATTTACTCCAAAGACACGTTATTCGCCCCAAGAACAAAATGTTATACACGATGTTAAAACTTGGGCTCAAAGAATATGAAAATCCATACCGTGGTTTATTCGGTTGTATTCGATTCTTTATTTACTCCAAAGGCACCATTTCGGCCCCAAGAACAAAATGTTATACACGAATATGAAAAAAAAATTCACACCGCAGTTTATTCGGTTCTATTCGATTCTTGGTCCTGTATTAAAGAATTAAAATCATGATAATATATAGCCAAAATGCTATTGAATTTTAGATATGATAAGCCGAAGAACAGCTAGATTTACAACCAGTTCAGATTTGAATTCTTTCCACTATAGCACTCCGTATCAACTTAGAAAAACTTGATTATGCTTTTAGTTTGGGGGATTCTTATTAAACATATGAACCTATGTAATACCGTTCCAAGATTATACAGTCAATTATAATGTTGTGAAAATTAAAAAGGTAAGACACTTTGAAAAGTTTAGTTTCTCGTTGCATTGTTCTCATACAGAGTGACTTCCGGTTATTACGAAGTACAAATATATGATTTTAAAGCTATATTGTAGTATTTAAAAAAAAGTCACAGTATAGTAAAATATTTGGGAATTGAGGGTCGGGGAGAGAGAGAGAGAGAGAGAGAGAGAGGGAGATAGAGTTTAGTGTCATTTCGGTACTAACGCATGGCTCAATTTTATTCAAATATATGTAATCCTTTCGTGCGTAGGAGTCTTTCCCAGTGGAAGAAAATCCACAAGGTTAGATAGCGATCCTACTTCTCAACATGTACAAGTGATGAATCGAACCATACCATTTTACTCAATGACAGACCTTACGCGGCCACGATCACATCTCATTTAGGTTTATACTGGTGACTCTGATAGTAGAGACTCTGCCGGAAATAACTTCTACCCAGCAGATTTCACGATCAAACATTTCGCTCTTTCTAGAAAACCGAAGATCACTGTTCATTTTGTGTAAGAGCCCAGGTGGTTATTATATTTGAATACTTTTTTGTTATTAAACATTATGACTAATGGTATTCATGGTTACGGTAAGGGCCGAAAGATGAACAAAGAAACCCGTCTTGTTAAACATGGAACGCCTTTCTGAGCTTGTAAACAATTAGTCATATGGATTATTATTAATATTAACTAGGTGTATATATCATCACATACTCTCAGATGTCCACTCCTGTCTTTCCTTAACAAATGGACAGTGGTCAAGCAATGAATTACATTCTCTTAACACCTGGGTTTGGTCTTTGTCCGCTCGTCACCATTTATCTAATGGGTCATTTAAATCATTTTATCGCCTATACTGTCGTTGAGATGATATATCTGGCATGTTGATGGAGTTTGGGAATCAAAATAGGGATAGGTTAGGTGCAGAAAGAAAAAAAAAGATTTTCACATAAATTTAACCCGGACGCTTGACGAAGCGTGCTACTGGTCGTTACTTTTTAAGTGGAAGTCAGCTAGTCTTCGTCTACGAGAATACGTCAATATGCCTTTCTCATGTTTATGCTTTTGATAGTAAAAGTGCCAAACTGCATGAACATTAGCATTTGTATTCGCAGATATTTTATCACAGTCGCCGTCTATACTGCAGTTTAGGTATCTAAAATTAGCTTTCCTGTTGTCGTATACGGGACAGCATATGCTGGCTGTTTCCATCATACATGCTAAATGCATATTTTTATTGTTTTGTATTGTGGTAGGGGATATTATGATGCTTCAAGCGTTGGTTCTGCTTCTGCTTTATCTAAAACGCCCTTTGTCACATTTCATCTTCATTTTAAGTTCCAATAGCTATGCTGGACATTTCAAAGAGACATTATAAAAAATTCTGTGTATATAAAGTATCCATGTCCCTGTACGTCCAGAAACCAAACAAATACATAATCAGCCATATAAAAGTTTATTTTATAAAAATAATGCAAGAAAATTAGAGTAATAGTTTTATTCAAGTAGGCGGGGTGGGGGTGGCCTAGTGTGTGTCGAGTGGACATTTACTCCCCCCCCCCTCTCTCTCTCTCTCTCTGCTAAAGACCCCTACGCGCAAGCGAATTACTGAAATAAAAATCAACCATATATGTTAGCCCCGAAATGACCTTGTTTGTGTCGAGTGGACGTTTACCCCCGCTCCCTCTCCCCCCTCTCTGTCTCTCTCTGTCTCTGTCTCTGTCTCTCTCTCTCACTGGTACATTAAAACACTGGTATATTAATAAAATAAGAACAGAGAAAACCGATTTTGATTCTACCATCGTCATTAGTCATCCAAACTGAATAAATACATGATATATATGCCATATATATTCATTTGTTAGGGGTGGTGAATCATTTCCGAGTAATCCATATTTAACAAAACAATTTAGAAAAACTACAAAATACGGTAGAGAATATGAAGATGTGATGGATGAGGTGTGGTTTATCTTGTCAAGTAAAACTAAAAAATACAAAAATGTATATCTTTTACACACCGTGGGAACAAGGTAAAGTCTAATATACATATTGTAAGATTTTTGGGTTTGTTTTTTTTTTTACAAGATTTCTAACATATTACTAAAGTTGTTATATTTCAGTCTTAAAAAAAATATATTTATTTAATACTAATTTGTATAAAATAATTTTAAAAATTTGTATCTGATAGAAATTGTAATAATGAATTTGGAGTTTTTAAAGAAGTAGTTATTTCCTTATCGTTCAAGTTTCTATAGATTAGGAATGCTGTATTATCAACAAAGGTGGCGATCCAAAAATATTACTCAATACCGCAAGGTGTAAATAAATTAATCAAATACTTTATTTATGGGGCGCTTTTCATTTCTGCTCTAATTTGTTCTTATGAAAACATGCAAATATAGAAAGAGTAATTATTTAATATAAGACTGTTAGTCCACGATATCTCTTTAATGATTGAACTCCGTTAAAAAAACTACTTCGTGTTTTACTTAGTTTATTTCTATGTAATCAGTGTGTTTCAATTCCTACAAATTTGCTTCAAAACTGCACTGAACAAAAAACAAGTCATACACTGCATTCTTCAAACACGCCAACTTTAACCTTTTTTCAACAATAGCACACCTACTTGAGCACGTGTGATTTCCACCCAATCTGCCCTCTCATGCCCCGGGGGTCACGAACACCCTGCCCTGTGACATTCACTACTATTCTGCGCCACCCCACCGTGTGTAATAAGACAGTGCAACAAAAGATGATTAGCGAGCAGAGAAACAACCCAAATGTTTCAAAAAGCATTTATACTTTCACTATAGTCGGTCTACCCACCTGCGTACTTGAATAGGTGCAAACCGGCTCGTAATACTCACTCGCTCACCCAAGTTTAGTTTTAAAGATTTAACATGGCGTGAAAACCTACTAAAAAGTCAGAAATGGGTGAACCAAGGATGACGGAACGAAAATAAACAAAAGAAGTCAATATATGCCGGTGGATATTTATTAAAATGTTCGCTATCGCTTGACTTTGTGGTTTTTGTTTGCCTATGTGTAAGAATGAAAGGATTATGGGTTTGAGCGTTATGTTTGATGTATTATAGCGAAAAGATAAATCCCTTATTATTTGCTTGTATAGTCAACCGATTCGGAACACAGGCCGGTCGACTTAAAACTGATAAAGTCTCCGATATTAGTCAATTAAGAGGCGATTAACTAATATGAGAAGGGGGTTGTATATCGGTTGGGTTTTGTGGTCGGATTATTTTATTGATATAAGTAACGCATCTGGTTGCGGAAGTCTTTGATCCGATTTCGTACTCTCTCTGGTCATCTACAAGTAAGAGCGAAATTAAAAAATGTATCAGTCGGTTTATTCACCGAAACGAAACATCGGTTCCTTTAACCGGATTTATTTTTGCGAAACGAAGTATCGGTTTCTTTACAAGGCTTTATTTTGTCGTGAATTGTTGGAGCGAGAATTATTATTAAGCATAGAATTTGTTTTGATATTGTAGTATTGGTCTTTATGTATGTCCGACAAATATTAAAAGTTTGTTGATAAAAATCATCTTAAGCTTCTTTTCCAGTGAATGACTTCTTATATACACGTGTATATTTAGATTATAGTTGACTTGAAAAAGAAACACGCCAGTCGAAACAGTTGATGAATACACCTATGTGTGGCGGGGTGATTTTTTTGGGTTAGGGTATGGGTGGTTGTTTATTAAAAATTTAAAAAAATATTATTCTTATTCCTGTTATTTTAATTTCTATTTTTGCCATGAAATAAGATGGGGTTATTTTTATTATTATTATTAATCCATGGTCAAGTAGAAGATTATTAATATCTCCACATATTGATTGATTTTGGCCTTATTCTAACACGTATAGTTTATCATGATTTGTACCTTTTATTATCGTGTACTTATGTTTTTGCATTAATATTAAACTAGCTATATTTTTTCAATATTGTTATTAATGTATTTTCTCTGCCATTGAGCTCTGAAGTTGGTGTAATTTATTCCGAAATGATAACTAAAATCAAGACATTTTTACGGTTAAACATTAATAGTTCAAAATATATTTAATAAAACTAACGTTTGAATCTATACCAAAGTACATTTATTTTTGTCAGAATTAAACGATCTATGAAATCTTAACTCATATTTCGTTTCGTCATACGTCGATATAAGACCATTCCATAAACTGTGATACCCAGACGACATAATGTACCATCAGCCATGCACAGAGAACTCTTAACGACAAACGAGTTCAATAAGTACAAGTAATAGTGAGTAAAGTAGAAGCACTAACGATGACATCTAGATTCATCATATTGATAAAACATAAAGAGCAACAGTACAGCTAAACGTGATCTTAATGCTAATAAGTAAACATGATCCCACGATATTAGCTGCTCATCCCTTGAAACCTTAGTTGCAATTTCACATGGGCATCGATTTCTGAAATCCGGGTACAGAACTGATTGATGTTAGAAACAGGCAGAGATATTTGGGAATGAGTATGCAGTTTTGAGCTAACATCAATTTGTGTTATTGACGAAAGATGGATTCAACAGAGTGGGTGTTTTTTTATCATCTAGGAGGGTTTTTGTCTTGGTCGATAACCCAGAAAGGAAAACTCTTAAAATGGGATTGTGTTTGAAAGTGAATGATATTTAACCTGCAAAAAAGCAGGATTTTGTTATATATATTTATATTTATCTCTGCACTTTAATGTAAATGAATTAAAGACGAAATAAATAAAAGATATTCGTTTATTCTTTCAGATTATTTAAGCCTTTGGTCAAGTCGTAGACAGTTCATGGACCATTTTCATTCGTAGTAACGTCTCCACACTATTATTAAAGGAACAAATATGTAACTTGTAGGTACTCTGGCGTCTGTTTCAGGAAATTTTAACTAAGATAAAATCCAATCTTTATTAATTTGATTGGATAATATTAGTTTGATTTTAGTGCTTAGTATCTACTAAAATTTGGATTTTTATCTTAAGTTAAGATTTCGAGAAACAGGACCCAGTTTTCTAATTAGTCGGTAAGAACATTCTTCATTACAATTTTGGGCAGACCTTTTTCAAAAATCCTATGATGTCCTACGAATTTTATGGATTTTCAATAACTGTAATATTTCTATCAGTGATAATATTATATTTAGTAATAAATTATACTATGGACAGTTTAAGACATTAGAGAAAATGGTGCTGTCTTTAAATATATCAAATCACAATTTTCTACAATAGTTCAACTGACGTGTTGAATGTTGTAAATCAAACAAGAATATTGTTTGTTGGGACATTTTATAAAATAAACTTGATAACAGCTGTTTATATTCTATATTGATTGGCTTTACAGGTTGTACGTGGTTGTATTCATTGTGTATAAACAATATTAGCTTGGATATTGTAGTAATGTTCTCAAAATGGTTGGCTTTTTTTACAAGGCACTAGTTTACCCAAATGTATAGGTATTTTGAATTTATTATTACGACGAGATATGTGAATATATCATTGAATAGTATGGTGAAGATATTTCTTTTGTCCATTTTATGCCTGAATGGTGGGCTGTATATCAAAGATGTGAACTAGGTCTTGGTAGTGAGGATTCAATGCGACTGCCTGGTCGAGACATACCAGAAAATACTGCCTGCTTTCTTACAAATTACATATTGTTTATTAAAGTAGTCTATCTGCACAGAATCCAGACATTTTATTTCAAACGTTTTTTTTTTCAAATTGAGAAAGTAAGCAGACACAAATTTCAACAATTTATTTATAAAATAATTATACATATACACAAACGATACAAATAAAGACAATGGATTTCCTTCCTAACATTCAACTCTGTCATTAATATTAATTAATTAATTAACCAATTAGCACTATAATAATTAATTACTGTTTCTACTCTCCTTCACGCAGTATGTTAAAATCTCTAGGAGCATTGAATCCATTCGGAGGTCCTGGCCTCGTTGTGGAGTAGGGGTTGAATCGTGAAACTGGTGATCTTGACATCAATTTGCTTACGCCAGAGGTAGAGAGTGAATAGGGATACGAGTGGGATGAGTAAGCCATCGATGACGGATATGACGTAAACAAACCGTTAAGTCCCGCAGATGAAGATACCGGTGTAAATGATGACGTCATCCCACTACCTATTTTAGGTACACTATGGTTGTCTATTAGCAAAGAATCGGGTTTCCCCAATTTTTGTGGGGACGTGTGTAAGAAGTCACTCACTGACCAAATTTTTGGTTTTTGCTGATCATTTTCACAGTCTGAGGGATTTAACCCTTCACTATAACTAGAATCAGAATCACGTGATGCAGGGGGGGATAATCTGCTTCTAGAATCTTCACCGACACTGGGAACAGGAGAAACACAATCATCTGAAAACAGGTTATCTGCCACCTTCTTTTTGGGTTTGTGGTCATTGTGTTCAGATTCGACATCAATTTCCTCATCTTTACCGTCTAAGCCTGAAAAAATAATTGAATTTTAAGCAAATCGTAAAAGAAATATTCACAAAAATATGACATAAGTTTCTATTTCTAATTCACTCTACTAGTCTAATGATTAAATTCAGTAGACAGGGTTGGCATGTTACGGTTTATCAATGCAATATGTGAAATCTATTAGACAGGAATGATGTACAAGTCATATTTTAATTAGTTTAAATCCCCATTGGTATACAGCATAGACTTCAATAACTTTGCCATACACCATTACAACCCCTCGAGACGAGAAGGTTACATAAGTTAACCTATCTACCACACCGAAACCATCAATACCCCATTACTGTCAATCACTTCACAGCGTCATAAAATACTACCCACAATCACCCAACCGGAACTTCCCCGATTGAATTGCACGCGCCAATACCCCCAGGCATATAATGCGATAAAGAATGATTGTAATTCTAAACAGCTAATCTGCACTTTATTTCGAATTGATGCCTCGGATAATGATGCTTTTTGAACGGTAATAATACCCTAGCCTATTAAATGCCCCCGAGTCAAACCTTAACCCATCAACAAAAAGAACATCGGTTTAAAGAGTAAATAGTCTCGTTGTGATATAATGAAATGATTATCGTTTAATCCCGCGAGATTGGGCAGTAGTTTTCTGGATGCTTTGATTTGTAAATTAACTTATCAAGATAGATGTAACTGATATTAACGCGAATAAAGGAAGAAAAACACGCTGGAATACGATTGAATATTGAATGTTAACAAATTTGATAGGAAATAAATAATTTAGATTTCATGATTGAATTAGATAAAAGAATTACCATTTAATTTCTTTTCTGTTTTTTCTTTCAATTTCTCATCAGCCTCGTTTTCTTTTTCATCATCAGAATCATCGTCTTCGCCTCGATTTCGTGGTGACCATGTCATTCTATTTTCTTTTTTCAGTCGACGCCTGGCATTAGCAAACCACGTTGAAACCTTTAAATAAAGGTACAATAATAATAGAGAAGTCTATCGAATATTTTAATACACAAATGTATCTTTATAAAGTGTTTATATCATTGTTTTTATATCCTTAATATATTAGTTTCCTAAAAAAAAAAGGCAATGTAGTCTATTAAATACTTTAATATACATGAGTGTGTTTTTTTAGACATCCTTAACATTTAGATTCCTTAAAATAGCTATAGAGACATATTAAATACATTTATATGTGTATTTGTATAAAGTGTTTATATAATTTAGACACCTTTAATATATTAGATTCCTTAAAATGACAGTAGAGATCTATTGGATACTTTGATAAATATGTATATATGTAGTTTTATAAAGTGTTTATATAATTGTCCTTATTGTATTAGATGCCTTAACATAATTCAAAATGAATAATTACCTGGGTTAAAGTCATTTTTGTGATGATGGCTAACATTATTTTCTCCCCTTTTGTTGGGTAAGGATTTTTAATGTGTTCATTTAACCATGCCTTCAGGGTGGTAGTGCTTTCTCTTGTAGCGTTCTTTCTTCTGGCATTCAGATCTAATCCGCCATATCTAAAATAATTCGAAATTAACATAATTAAAAATTGAATTTAAATATTATTTAATAATTGTAAAGTTATTTCCTTATCATAAATCCATAAAAGGCATCGGAATATTTCTTTTGTTCTGTAAACGGTTTCTTGTATTTCCGTCCGTTAATGGGGGTGTTTTTGACTGAAGAAATAAAAGGTTATTGAAAAAGAAGTGACTTTGAAATATGATATGAGACAGGAAAAAGAAAGTTTGTTTTTATCAATGTCGATAAAGATTTAAGATAATAGGTACGATGAAAGGTCGCCGGGTTATTAAACCGAAACATTTCGACAACATGTCGAACAATCTCTTCAGTTAAATGTTACAAACGTGCTCTTCACAACGCTAACAATTATCGAATAAATAACAAACTGGGTTTAAAATCAGGAAATTGGAAAATAACAACACCTCGTGAACAATGTAAACAAGAAAATAATTCATCGTTTAACTCGGAATACCCTGTATATCTCCGGAATAACACGGACTTAAAAACAGGATTTACCACTCCGAACACGGATAAACATTAACTGCTGAATGAGTAACAGAGTACAACATAAAAGAACCTTTTAAATTTTCAAAGTTCAAGATCCGACAGGGTATTTTTTGAAACAAAATATCGAAAATAAAAGAAAAATGCCAAGGAATTTATTTCAATGACATTGGGTTTATGAAATTCTTTTTCAAAATAGAATGATAGACATCAATGCAAATAATAAATATAAAATGATAATTGTTTGTAACCTAAAAATGGAAATATATTCTCTTAGCTAATCGAATACCCCCCACCCACACCGCCTCAGACCCCCAACCAAAAAAAACAAAACAAAAAACAAACAACCATACCTAACCTCATTGCGAAAATCAGACGTTTTAAGTAAACAAATTGAATAGTGTGAGAAAGGGAGCTTACCCAGGTCCGTAAGGATATAAACCCATTGAAGGATCATAAGAAAAAGCTGGCTGTGTCAGAGATCTCCACGCTTCCTGACTTTGTCCTCCAGTACTTCCCGTCTACAATACAAAATACATTGATTTATACTTACATGTATATATAAAAATACTTACATTGTATATACTATATGTATATTGATTTACACGTCAATAAATTCATGTTCAGATTAATTTTTATCCTTATTTATTTGTTGGCATGTTATTAAGTTTGAAAACAAACAGCGCTGAATGCCAATATTGATCACGGAATATATTTGAAATAATTTTCTCCATAGAAAACAGGAGCTCGATTCTTTGATATGAATAAATATACTTAATTAAATGCCTTGGCGTACCTCTTCCCAAAGATTTGGAAAAATTTTGAATCGAACTTTTTTACGAATTGCTTTTATTGACCTTCTTTTTTCTTTTCACATCCCTAGCTACAGTTCCCATTCATTCAAAGTTTTGTATTTCGTTTCTTGTGTTTTTGTGAGCTTGTTTTCACTGTTTTACAAAATTAACAAAGACTAAAATTACACGAATTACGGCTAAATCAAATAAAAACGACAGTTTGTGGGTTTTGTTTGGGTTATTTAAGCTATGTTGGTGTTGGGATGAAAACTTTGACAAGTGCGTGTTTGTGTGTTTTACTTCGCTCAATTGAAATAAAAAGATAACATTACACCCGGTTTTATATCTGTGTCAATATTGTTTTAGTCACTTTCGATTGGTTGCCCAAATATAACACGAATCTTTTAGCAAGATTTTAATGCCATCTAATCCGACAGTTGTGACTAGAAAATCGAAGGAAAATTTAAACACGGTAACAAGAGGCCTTGGTTTGCTGGTTTTAGAATTTCTGTGGTCAAAAGTGGAATTAAAACGCAATGAGAAACAGAGCCGAGTTCGCAAGCAGCGTACAGAGTTACTGGTGCTGGATGGGTCTTCGACGTGTGAGGTGAGAATAATACCGTCACTTTCCGAGTGTTGTAAATAAGACGAACACCAGGCGGTCGAGTTGAACTGGCTCAAGAACACAGATTGTTAGATTAAGCCTTCTGATAAACAACCAAACCAGGAAGGGTTTTCTTTCTCGTTCTCACCCACCCGCCTAATCAACAACATTATCACAATATTTTCATTTATTTCTAAAGACCTCAGGCATAAGTCCCGCGCAGACCTCCGGTGACCCTGTAATATGGAGCTTTATTCGTCGCGAGTAAAATAACCATAAAGTTTTGTTGTTCTATCCAACAGTGCGGATCGATTATTGTTATGAATATGCAAATGAGCATCCCTGGTAGACGAGATAGATGTAAAAGTTGTCGAGACCTTCAGGCTGTAAACATCCTGCTGATTATAGGCAAGTCTCGCGACGTGATTTAGAGTCTATCTAAAATTAATCGGACCCCCAAATGTTTTTCTTCCCGATTTCTGGCGACCCTTATAACCTTAGATCAAGTCTTTTAATTCGAAATTTTGGGTTGATATATTTAAATACTACATTCGATACAGTACACAGGATTGCGTATTTCTATACCATGCACTGACACTGTATCGTGTAATATTTACACTCTGAATTAAGTACAGTGCAGTACCTGTACACAGCTACATTGTTCAACAATGAATGAAAAATCTTTCCACATTGTAAACCACAAGTTCAAGATTGACACATTTGTAATTTTCCTGCTTTTATTGGAAAACGGCTTTTAAAGAATCTATCTGAATCAATTTGACGAATTGGATTTATAACAGGTTGGCAAGTAAATCAATCTAAGTTATTTGTAAATACATGTTTTGTATCAAAGTTACACATCCTACATTTTTAGATTACATCTCATTTTAAGCTAACGTTTGCGTGCTTAACGCTGATTCTCTCAGTACAAACGAATTGCTTGCAGCGATTTCGGTTTGAAGCCAACAATTTGGAATAGTAATCTTATTTGTTGAGTCTGTTTCATTGAATGTTTTTATCGATTTAAAAATAGTTTTTATCTCATTTTTTGCGATTTCTGAATTCAATTAACCGTCTAGGTTAAAGATATCATACTGAAGAAAGACAGTACACTTACACTTTTGTTTCGAAAACGAAAGTACAAACAAATTCGCTATTTATGTGAACTCACCAGAGTCGTATCAAGTGTTCTAGAGAGATTAAGCATATCATAGCCAATGTTTAGAAACACATTGTATCCCAAATATCTGTCTTTCCTAAAATATATTTTAATATTTGGCCAATGGCGAGCTAATTATCGATTGTCAAGAACTGTTCTTTGCGATAGTATATCTAGTACAGAAATAAATCTAATCGTCTGAATAACATAAAATTATTTAGGGTATCTATGTACAATTTAAATAAAAAAGCTTTATTGGGATTCGTGAGCTGAGTATAAATTTAGAGAAGGCTTATTTTAGTACATCTTGGTACACAATAAGTAGATTTGTTACCTTAGCGTGCGGTATAACTACTGAATTGAAATCATGTCTTCTTAACACAAGATATTTTTATTGTATGTTAGTCAGTGTAAAACTTCCCGAGGAATTTAATCTCATTTTTTAAAACAAGCTATCTACAAACTTTACCTATCTTTGACTTCTTTATTGCCATCAAGTTTTGGGACTACCAGAGGAGATAGCTGCTATAATTGGGACCGCGATGTAGTATAATTAATATGGCAGCCATGGTTTACTATCATATTATTTCAGTTCTTATCAATAATATATTAATTCAAACTCGTGGTACCTCAGTTCCCTGCAACTTAATGTAATTTTCTCATATCTACAGCCTTTTTCATGCACTTGACTTTTGCCACTTGCTTCATTTATTTGCATTTGAAACTAGAAAATAATTTCTATCTTTGTCAAACGTTTCGTGATAAGCTCAATTTTAAATATGAGTTTCTGTTTAACTAGCTGATATATTTATTTTGGGGTTATCGGGTTTAATTCCGTTTAATTTTTGTGTTTGACACTTCCACCAGCTTTCTTATTGGTTTTAATAAAGTGTAATTCTCTTAAATTTAAGTGTTAATTTCGTAAAGTGTGGTATGTGAAACATTTTCTAAAATGCTAATTTAGATGTATTTTCAAATTTTCATACTTACCAAAGGTGCATAGAAGGCGGACCCTTCGGCTCCCAAACCTACGTAGCCTTGGCTTGTTGCTGTGCCGTAAGCAGAGGAACCAAACAGGCTGGATGTGAGTCCAGATAGTCTCGGATAATTGAGTAAAGCTGATCCATATTGACAGGAACAAATGGTTTGTCCAGTGGTAGGATCGGTCATTACCGGACGCCCATTTTCACAGCATGCTCTGGGTGGAGGGGCTGAAGTTGGACTGGTCACCTGCAAATGGAATAAATTGATTATTGATTTAAAATTATATTAAATATTTTAATACTTATAAAATGCTATAAAAACAATTCTATATTTGGACAGTATTTTTTTTTTATTTTATGTATACATTGTTTGTGTTGATTTGTTTTGGTTTATTTATTTAAGTTAGATTTAAAGATTTCAAATCATCTTTTTTGCTTTGCTTATGTTTAAGAAAATGAAAATGTGGAATCAAACGAAATATCAACTTTCAAAAACAAAATATTTATTTTCTCAACTTACTCTTAATATGCAATGATATCTATTTTGAAATGTTTACATTAAAAAAACGTACATAAATGTAACTGATTTAAGATTTAAATTTGCGATATTTTAAAATAGATATATAGCTTTAATAAAAATAAACAGAAGACAAGTTACACTACATATCAAGTGTCATCTAAATGTCCTTCAAATCTTCTGTGAGAAAAACTAAAACAGTTTCGAATGAGTTGAATCGGTGCTTGTTTTAAAACTGGAGAGGTCAGATAAGTTTTAAACATATAGCGTGTGTCGAGTAATGGTTTCTTAATGATTATCCCCTTTTACTGCTGTTTACAAACATTTAAAATTTAAATAATAAAACATTTTAATTTTTAGTTAATGATTTAATGATTTAATATTTCGTAACTTTGCAAATAACAGGACATAAGAAATAAATAGTTCTCGAAATAGAAAATAAAATTTGGATTTAAAGAATGGATAGGTTTCAGATTGTTTAAGGATATCTAAATTAAAACTGTACTTGGGTTAATATAAGTATTACTTAAGTATACAATAGCATGTCAATTATAGGAGATGTATATAATGAGATATATATTTTATAATGTATGTAAGTAATTATTTAATAATAATAATATTTCCTATACTGTCTGGTTTTCATTAGGGTTATTCATTTCTGATTTCATTTGTCTGTAAAGATATTACGTTCTTTAAACATCTGATTTCATTTTCCTGTAAAGATATTAAGTTCTTTAAAAATAGTTTCGTAATGCTTATATGAGTATCTATTATGGATTTCTTCTTAGTACTACTTTAGATACTATTTTGTTTTATTGCAAATTTCAATATTTATACATGTACTTATGCTGAAGTATCTGTAAAATATGTGCACACAGACAATTTGGGAAGGAAAACACCAAAAACCACCTTCATATAGCATTCAAATTCCCGAATGCACAGTAAAAGGGTTCAGATTTTTGAGGATGCATATGTGAATTTTTAATTTCTGTTTAGGCTAATAAATAAGTATATTGTATGAATAACGGTATACAGTGAGGGTATCTGTAATATCTAGGATTGTTGAGACGATTGAAACCATATGGTGTAGAGACATGAAACATTTATGTTTAATCTTGTTCTTTATTGTATATCTTCTGGGGAGATTCCATCTTTTATCTCGAATACCGTTATAAATAAGCTGTATATTGATATTTTATTAAAAATTGATAGTGTATCTTTGTTCTAAAAGTATCGAAGTAGATGTGATTTTAAAACTTATGTACGGTTTATCGATTTGATAAGAAAGGAAATAATATAGTATTTAATTTTAATATATTTGCATAATAGAAATGTATAATTTTAAAGGTAAATGTATTAATTAACGCATCGATATAAAGGCCATTTTATATCAGCGAATCGATGGATATATCTGCTAATATCTAATAATCAGAAACATAGCGCCAGAATTAGAAAATAACTTCGTTTGCCTGTTATCAATCAAAATATAACCAATTTGAATGTTTATTTCCGTTCACTAAACCATCATACCATTACTAACACACAGTGATATAGGCACTGTGAATAAATCAATTTTACACAATGTAAAACACATAATGTTACACAGAACACGAGTAAATAATATGTTCAACAACTTTGACAGGTGACACCAAATCTTGATTAATCGATTATTGATATCATAACTTTTAAATAAAAACAGAAAAATTGTGAATATATCGAGATATATTTACATATATGACAACTTTTCATTTCGATATTTGTGATATTGACATGTGAATTGAAGGCAAAATATATTGTGTATCTTAACATTAATCTTATTGTTCATTTACAGTGTGACTTCGTGTATATCCATAATGTACATATTATTGACAAATATGACGTCTTGTATAGTTAATAATACAAATAAAAGTTACATATCATAAAATATACATATATTTGACTTAGAGTGTCAAGTTCATAAAATAATACAACAATTTATACATGTATCGTATTCTCTCTGTATACACCAAACACCTTGAACTTTTTGTGCTATATGTACAAAACGTATATTTGCGTGATACAAATATTCAATGAATTTCAAAACGTGTTATTGAATGATAAGCGTCCATGTTTGGTTTGATTTATTGTAGCTGACTTGATTGGAATGAGTTAAGATATTACTGCCGCTTATGTCAATGATAGATTTCATTTCATTTCATAATATCAAATTCTTAAGTAAGGATAACATACGTCATGGATAGATTGGATGTTTTATCTGAAGATCAAATTCAAATCACATAGAGATATATAATTTGTGTTTATGGTTAAATAAGTGTCACTTAAAAATATATATAAAATTGCAATGTGTATTTCCCATGTAATAATCTTTACGCATTAATCAACCACAATATTATAATACATATTGTACGGTTATGTTATTTTTGCTAGCATGATAAATTTATCACTTAATCTATTCTAAACTTCTCAGCGGAGTTTAAGTAGCAAAGAACACAAAATGTTAAGAATTTGTCGAATTATTTCAACATATTTATGTCTTGATGTTTTAAGCGGAGTTAGACCGACTGAATAGAGAGCTCAAGTTGCTTTGCTACTTGTTAAGGAATGTTACAGTTATTTCTCGAACATCCAAAATATTTACACAAGTATCGGGGGTTGATTTATTTCGGGTGTTAAACAGAAGTGCAATATATAAAGGTGTTACGTACAAAAATGTAAATACCAAAACGATGCAAGGTGTGTTGATCCAATATATTTTTAAGTTTAATTATGATAAATGTATATATAAGTAGATCTAAATTGCAATAGAAATGTAGGTGACATATACCATAGTGCAGATAAGAAATACGTATATAAGATGCTATAATATATCAAAGACTTTTCAACAATCCAGAGAAGTTTTCCAATTACCCGAAGCGAAAAGTGGGATTATAAGATACACATGAGGTCGGGGTTAATACACTAGAGATGCCACAATATATCAAAAGAAAAGAAAAGAAATAAAATAAATTAAGTTAAATTAAAATGAATAGCTTGGCTTACCTGTTGTGACGTCAACTGCGAATTATTTGCTGGAAATGTAAGATTATACGACATGATACCCTGACAATCCGTAACGAAGTAAGAGTCACACAAAACAGTCAAGCAATGGTTCACACATTCATAAAACGAGTGGATAAATGTTTAAAGTTGTTAAAAATATCAAGCACGGTCTTTTCGCGCGTCACAGCATCAACTGTCTGCTGTGTCAGTGTGGCACAAGTTATCATTCAGCTATTCATGCCTCTTACAACCGTATTAGCCATTTAGCAGCTAACATGGGTAAACATTTCAATCATCTTTCATCTTGCTATTTACACAATAAACTCCACCCACTCTCCGCTGTCTTCTTGCAGCCAATATGTACAAGCACCTGCCAGATACGTCACGCCAACCAGCTAAACCACAACCCAATACGTTTGATTGACACCTACGGCGTTAGCTCCGCCCCCTCTAACCAAATTCTCTACGGCTGTGTGTAAAAGTTGGATTTGCTGATCGCGTGGCTAATAGTGGAACGAAATCTATGGTGATTTGATTTTACCGATAAGTGGAAACGACTTGGAGCGAATTAGATGAAATTAAAATGGCGAATTGTTGAAAAGGGCCACTATTCCTGGTTGATTTCCGCCCGCTACATTTTGTGATTAAGAATGACAATGCCGTGATGTGTGTCATACTATTAAATGAAACCATCAAAGGCAGAAATAGCAACTGGGTTAATCAAGGGAATTACGTGTAAGGTTAAGATATTATAATTGCACCTAACTATCAAACAAAATCAATTTATAGATAACAATACAAGCTACCAGAACATAGATGACATTTGTTAGAAAATGTAAAACGTTGTTGTCAACACTCTTTTTATTTTATTTTATCGATTTGTGTCTATCTCTAACCCCCTTTCTGTTCCGTTTCTTTTGTTTCTAAAGATTATTTAGTCGTGTTTCTAGAAAAGGTTTGTCGTAAACTAAAATAATTTTTTAAACCGAAACATTAGAAACAGTGAACTTGCATTTCGAAACCTCTGTGTTAATGAAATTTCAATTATCTATAACACGTATTTCCTTGTAAGGCAAATGTCTAAACTTTAACATCAATGAAATATTACCTCCAAGTATGAACTTACATAAGATTAAATGTCAATTTTTGCACTGCCCACATTGCACTTGCTTTTAAACCATTTATATAATCTAACCGTTTTCTCCACCAAACCTATGGATTATTTTACTATTAAATGGTCCATGATATGTTTGCTGTCATTTAGAGCTAAGAACGACACATTTCAAGATTGATTTCGATATTAAATGTGCGATTGCCTAGCGCCATGATATGATTGGTGTTATTTAGAGCTAAAAACTACATATTTCAAAATTTCGGTATTAAATGTCCGATTGCATAGCTCTAAATAATACAACTATATCATCTCCATTTTAACATGTTTTATATATAAGTATCTGTTAATAATTTTCTTATAATACCCAAATTTAAAAATGTGTACTTTCCTAGTAATGTTAGTGAGTAGTGCTTATGTATATTTCAGTAATGTAGTGCAAAGATGTTTTTTTTCTCTAAATATGGATAATTGCTTTTTCATAATTTGTTTTTAAAGAAACCACATAAACAGGAGGATTCTTTAATGGAAGTTTTGGAAATTAATAAATATAAATTACAAAATGAGTATAAGGTTATACAGTATTTATTTAGCATCACTCATATATATACCTACGTTTCTATCACATTGTGTTATTATTCAATTGTATCTTATTTATGGCGAGCCGTCCAGCTTTATGTTCATATTTGTACCGACATTTTATTAGTTTAGTTAACGCAAAATGTTCGAAAGAACTGCAGATGATCATAGTTTTAGTCATTTTGTTTAGAATGGAAACTAAAGTCACCAACAAGATAATGTTCTTACAAGAATCATTTCGTCGACTCACACAACTTTCATCTGAAAGCATCTTTGTATTAATCAGGGAAAACATTTATAAACTTACTTTGCACAATAATCCCCTCATCGAATAGACAATTCAATCATAGCAGAGCGTCAACTATTATGCCAGCCGTTGCTATCTCAACACGCCCATTACTCGCACCTAGCCAGCTAACGATAACGTAAGCGCATTCACTGTTTTGCCAGTTTAGGTTAACATTTGTGGATTATAAACTGAGCTTGTTTTATTTCGTAAGGTATAATGATTCTGGTAAAAAAAAATGTTTTCTGATAATTTGAATACATGTATATTTTGCAATCGATTGCTTTGTACATTTAGGATCGTGACTCTCGCTGTAATATATCGTAAACAATATTCCCTGGAATAATTTCAGATTTGATGGCATAAAGATGCACGATAGTTCTTTCACATGTCACTGTTTTACCTCGAAGTTTGTATGACGTTTTATAACGTAATTTGAGACTAAAATTTAATCAACACGGTGTTAAAGCATAACTTATTCTTTAATGCTATTCGGCGTATATAGAAAATGCTACATCATAATATATTTTATTGTTTGGTAATACACGATTTTTAAGCTCTAACATACCAGAATAGATGTTAAAAGTCTCTAACTCCAATGTCTTCGACATTAAAAAAAAAAACGAATTATTTGTCAATTTAAATCAACATTGATGTTGTGATCTCACCGGGAAAAATGGGCTTTTGATATCCAATATTTAGGACACAAAAAAACATTTTACCATTGGTACACGAATCGTGTACCATAATGCGTTTCAGCGCCATTTGTAACAAAGGACTCGAAGAACGAGGCTAGACATATTCCACAAGTCAAGTCAAACGGTGACCCCATATTATGTGCAATAAATACTATCGTTGTAAACTGGAATAACCAGACGCTATAGATTGCCTGACGTATTTCGCCGAATATAGCTGATTTGAAATTAAATTAAAAACAGAAACGACTGAATGTAATCAGTTTATATAGGTCCCAAATATTAGCGATTTAGCTCCTTTAAGACGAAACCAAATCAATTGTTCTTTAATTTAAAAATAATTTGATCAATTCAATCTATTTATACTGGTCTCTATTGAGTTCACATCCATATCCATACACTTGGTATTCTTATTCTTGGTGTTCAGGAGCCACGGTGGCTAAATGTGTAAGACGCTGGTTCGCTAGCCTGGAGGTCGCGGATTCGATACCGGTGTTGGCCGAGAAAGTTCATGAGGATTTTTAAGTGTGGTGTCCCCTTGTCAGTGGTGCATGACGGTGGGCCTGACAATGGCAGTTGTCTAGTTTGAATTCGATATAAGAGTAGGCGGTAGCGTCGATATAAGAGTAGGCGGTAGCGCCGCGTATGCCCGTCTTCATTAGCCCAGAACAGAACAGTAGGACGTAAAACCCCAATAACATTTTATTTCTTAAACAACTAAGACTTCACCAAATCGAGTACGATCGACATGGAACTTGGTAGACTTGTTCTTGGGACCATTGTGCATCGATTGGCGGATTTTAAATGTAACTTCACAATTCGAAGATGGTGTCTAAGAGATTCGTGGTTCATATGGCAGTGAACACGAAGGGATTAATGAGTAAGCATAATAACTCGAGTGGTGGATCTTGTATGCATGTGTTATATGCATCCAGTAAAAATAAGGCTTCTTCGGCTACAGCTTATTCCGTATAGACAAGCTAACAGTTCAAAGAGAGAGAGAGAGAGAAATGGGGCTTAACGTCCACTCGATACAAACTAGGTCATTTCGGGACTAACATATGGTTCAATTTTATTTCCATAATTCGCATGCGCGTAGGAGTCTTTAGCAATGGGAGGAAACCAGAGGACCCGGAGAAAACTCACGAGGTTGGACAGGCGACCCTACTCCTTGTCACGTACAACCGGGGAATCGTAACCTCGCCAGTTGACTCAATGACAGACTTTATGATACAGCGCGCACGTGAACTGTTGGGAGCCATTTCAAATTCTCTCCACCAAATTCTACTGATCCACGCCTTTGCATGAGACTACTGTGTCTTTAGAGAAGCTATGCTTCTTTGATTTGTGTCAAAATTTAAAATTGAATTGGACTGGTTTGAAATGTTATTTCCATTAGTGTTGGGGTGAAGCTCTATAGTCTACACGATAAAGTTTTTTTTTGAAAGATTGGCTGAAGGTCGGTTTGTATGCTAATGCCAGTTTAAATTTTGGCTTATTGGATCGAGACCATATTAAAACTCTCGGACTTTCATCCTGGCCAGTAAGGCATACGTAACTAGCGCAAGTCAAGAATTTAATGGTGGTAAAAATCCAAAATACTATTTCAAATATCAACGTTTCAGTAGCATTATTCATACTATATATTTTGTCAGTTTTATACAGGGGCGGAAACCCGTGTCCGCCATTGATTTCATAATTTATGAAAGTGAATATGAAGTCTTAATACTGCAAATAGCTTTAACGATATGTAAGAAACATAGTGGAACTATTTTTAAAAATGAACGAGTTTTACTCCTTCATAACTCCTTCTTGTTTTTAAAATTAATCTCATGAATCGTGCTTTTGAATCATGTACATAAAAAGCACGTTACATGAACAGTTAAAGGGTAATTGGCGTAATGCGAAGTCCTAAGGGCATTGCCATAAATGAAAGCTTTGGTTGCATTATGATATTCCTGCAACATAATGCTACATCTTTGCATGCGCTATTCCATAAACAAGTTACTAATAAAAAGTGGTATGTTCTAGTCTTTGATAATTTGTTCACAATAGGATCTACTGATTATGTGTTGATTATCATAAAAAAAACACAACTAAGTGCTAATCGTTACTGTGAACGACGGAAGTAAATAACCAGTTTATGATATTTGGAAAGTCACAGGTGCATTTACAAAGAGCTTATATGTGCAATATTAATAAATGTTTGTTATCAATGTTGCCATATTATTACGAACAAAATTGCCCGAAAATGTAACATCTTCGATAAATAATGTGAAATTGGGTTTAACATCCTACTGAAACAAGTTTGTAAACTCTACCAAGAACAATTATATTCAAAGTCACCTTTTAAACTATTTATAATATTCTTTTCAGTTAAAGAGTTTATTGACTTTATAAAACCTGGGATAGTTGATCTTAGTTATATCCGTTGAAGAAGAATAAAAGGATAAAGTTAAATATTTCTTTTTTTGTATGAAGTGTATATAGTGTAAGGTTTAATAAATAATGTAAATATAATATATATATTAATATCGGTAAGATAACGCCTTGGTTTGTAAAATAGATATAACATCATTCAATAGATGGATTATATTTTTTTATTGATCTGTCCTTTAAATTTACCACCACTAATCCGCCAAAGTCTCTCTTTTAACCAGGTGTGATCTCTTGGACTAGAAGATTAAATTACATATTAATAGGGAATAGTTCAAAAAGGTTAAGCTATTTTACGGTTATTTATAATAAAACCCCCTTTATCCATTTTTCTTTTAGAAATTGCCCTTTTCATTGCATTTAATTGTGCGTTTTGCCTAAATACCACCTCACAGCAACCACACGGTTGTCGAAGACTTGTGTCCTTTATCCCTTCTGTTTGGGTCTACTTGTACTGTGATACTAATAGAATAGTACATATGTGGCAAACGATGTTAGATGTTACAGATATATCACTGCTCAGGGAAGAATGGTATGGGGTTTAACGTTTCAATACAATATTGCAGTCATTTTGAGACTAACCTGTTGTCATTGTTGGTTGTCATTGTTTCCAATACTAGGCGTAAATCGCTAGAGCCGAGTCTTTTACGCCTACTCATGACCGAAGCCAACTAAGTGCACCACCCTATGCGCACTGAACCTCGATTTTTTCTTGTGCCACCACAACAATCTGACATACCTTCCTGGTTACATCTCGGTTTGAACCTGGGAGATATCTTTCACAATCCTAGAGCCAAGGCACGAAAATAGCTGTCACCAATTCCGCGTGGTTTCGATTCCTTGATTACACCTGACAAATAGGTTCAATCTCGTCTGCGTGGTTTTTGTTTTTTTTTAACTTGGTTCCCCTGTTCCCCACAATGCTAAGAGCACTGAATAATGCATAACCCAACTATTTAAATAAGAACTGAACTATGTTAGTCACGAATTGGCCTATTTATGTTGAGTGGAAGTTAAACCATATTTCATTTATTTCTTTTATAATCATTTAAAACCTGGTTGAATTTAAATAATGATCGTCAATTTGCTAGCTTTAAATATAGTTCATTGTTGATGCTAAGTTACAGTTTTCACTATCATATCTTATAATGCTGTAAAAAAAAGAAAGATACAAATTTAGAAACACATTAACATCACCATCTTATATCATTATTAATCAGTCGACGGCCATGTATATGTGATAAACATTTCATTGTTCAAAGCCATGTTTTACTTTGTAACAGATTGTTTTCCGAGAATCAAAACAGAAATTTTCACGCACTGTTTATTTCTCGTGTAAATAAAAGGAATTGGTAAACACTTTCGTCGACACGCCAATTTAAGTCCCGATAACATCACACAATACCGCATATAACAATAGAACTCGTTGCACGCATCGCATATACGCGTGGCATCTCGCGACACTCGCCAGAAGGCGATAGGTCAGTTTCGATTAATCAGTGATTGAATGAATTATCGCCCTTTGTGACGACTACTAACTAATAAGGTAACTAGTGTCATCATGAGAAACGACGGTTACCTTTCACGCTTGGTGATTTTGGATTAGAATATTTACTGTGCTTCTATTTTCTCTTAGCTGAATCAATAATCCACACCGGTCTCTTCACAACGTGAACCTACGGCTTTACATCAATTATTATTCCCTTTAATATTAACATCGATTAATTCCACATCGGTTAATAGAATGAAGTGGGCGATATGTCGCAGATTAATTTAATGTTTGTTTGTTTCGTTAAAACTTCAATGATGACACTGATTTAGGGCCATATTGGTTATTATTTAACAATGAAAGTCTCCAAATTTCCACCCCAATTCTATTCCGAGAGGTTATTATCCACCATCACATATTAACTTGATATTGTAGTATTGTTTACTTTAATATCTTAACTTAAACATCCATTTTATTAGCACAGACAACTCCCGTCATAGTACGCAAGAGAGAGAGAGAGAGAGAGAGAGAGAGAGAGAGAGATGGGGTTTAACGTCCACTCGAAACAAACTAGGTCATTTTGGGACTAACATGTGGTTTAATTTTTTTTCAATAACGGTCTGTAGCAGTGGGAGGAAACCGGAGGACCCGGAGAAAACCCACGAGGTTGGACAGGCGACCATACTCCTTGTCACGTACAACCGGGGATTCGAAACCACGCCAGTATGATACAGCACGCACGTGCTAACCATTCGGCCATCCAACCCCCCTGTCATAGTACGCACCGTCCGTGGATTTTCAATTCGATAATGTGGAGACTTAGAGATTTAATAAACCCAAAAGAACCTCAAGAAAACCTTGAATAATTTAATTATTGTCCTACACTGTTAAAGATAAACATGTCTAAAATTAACAGAATGGTTACTAAACTTTTGTTTTGGAGAAGTCATTGTCTTTTTCTGGTAATGGTGTAAAAGGCTGCTTGGACAATAATTCGCCTTCACCATCGTCCCCGTAGAAATAGTGTCGGATCAGTGTTTTGAACTGATGGGCTTTATTAATATATAAAACTAAACAATAGTACAAACAGAATTTGCGTTTACGTTTTCGTGGGAACTATAGTTGGCTTTAAAATATTCTTCTGTGCCAAAGAAAGGACCAAGATGTCCGTTCAGATAAGAATAGAAATCTCGTATACATGATCTGCTGCGGTTTCAGACTAATTTTGGTGCCGATTGTTTCTGTTCTGGTGGGAACTATAGTTGGCTTTAAAATATTCTTCTGTGCCAAAGAAAGGACCAAGATGTCCGTTCAGATAAGAATAGAAATCTCGTATACATGATCTGCTGCGGTTTCAGACTAATTTTGGTGCCGATTGTTTCTGTTCTGGTAGTATCTTGAAATAATGTGTTGTAGTTAATCTGTATCGTCAGCTGTCCAATGATACAATCACAAAACAAGAAGTACACATACTCAAATCAAAAGACCAAGCACGTGCTTTCACATTTTAAACCTCTTTTACACTTTCTAAACATTTGCTTTTCTTTCTAGATAAACAATAAGTCGAGTAATTTAAAAGATAAAAAAAGAAAGCGAGCGGATCTTCTTACACAAACTGTCTTAATTACGGAGTTAAACACGCCTCATTACTCGCCTCAAAATATCCTTCCGCTAGTTAATAAAGTGCTATAGTCCCTAGAGTGAACCTTTCAACTAATTAGTAATAATTAAACTTTTGGGATTTAGAATAAGATAACATTTCATCCCTCAATAGTTGTTATTTAAAAAGATTAGCTTAAATTCACGTGACGGGCGCGAGCGCGTCTTTTAGTTTTGGAACAGGTGTAAGGTCTTGTCATTTTCTGCCGAAATGTTTAATTGAATCGACCTATTTCCGGTATTCTACTTCATACTTGGAATAGAGCAATATTCTCATGATTACAATTTAATTTCACAAGCTTCTCGTCGGGTGAAATTTCTCTATTTTTTTATAACATAATCAAATTTTAACCGCCCACACACTTGCTTTTTCATTTTTTTATGAGTTACTTGCGATATTTTTATTAGCAATTTCTAATTAACACCCAACCTTTTTATTAGCATTTGATTGAGGGGGGAAATAGACTCCATTAACCAGTCATTCATCCTTCACCATATGTACTGTATACATGTAGATCTATCAGTGACATACGCATGCACCATAAATATTATATTCATTTCAGTTTTAATTATTTCAACAAACCTTCCTTGTCATGGGAAACAACATTCATAGTTAAGATGTCAAAATTGTGCGAGGGGATTTTTTTCCTAAACAATTCACGGGAGACTGCTTAAAGTTATGGTAAATTGTTTTCCTAATTTTCTTTATTAAATAAAACTAAGTTTTTAAAGAGCAGAAGTGCATTACAGGGTGGTTAAGATAAATGGCGCGAATACTTGTGATAGCAGCTACAATAATTTACGACCATTTTGAGCAGAAATTTGCTACATTGACCATTTGTTTAACATGGTCTAATGCCAATGGTAATATGACCGTGCAGAAACACATGTGGTCATCATTTAACTATGATTTGATTTTTTCAAGTGATACGTTTATTCTTTGGATTCTCTGCACATTAAAACCATTTTTCGTTTATAAATTATGAACATTATTGAAATGTTGTTTATCCATGTAAAGAATTCTGTTGTAAATGTGTTTAACATGAATCGTGCTTCAGATCTTTCAACAAGGCAGAAGCCCCTTTAAGTTAATTCAAATAGTTTGAAGTGGCTGTTTCTAATCAACCCAATGGGTCCGATATCTGTTCACTGGGGGCGGTACTGTTAGTATACTGGAAATGGTGATATACTTAGTGCCTGTAAATAAGCGGGATGACGTTGGGCCTGTATAGGGGACATTTGGTTTTCAGTCGAGTTCCCCATTTAGTTTGCATACAGTAATAAAACCTTTTGTAAGCGCAACGAAACTTTGAACCCCTCATTGATGTGATATCAGATATACTAGAAAAAGCAGGCATAACCAGCCGCGTTCACGATACCGGTTACTAATGATGGTTGTAACAGTGCTTCAGTGTCATACAAAACCAGCTGTAAATTAGGTTCAGTGTATGCAATAAACTAAGATAAAGACATGAAAAACTAAATGTTCAGCAAGAGTAATGTTTTATTTCTATTTCTTTGACAAAAGTGCGTAGCCATTTGCCGAATGTTGCCAAATGATTTTAATCTACAGTGCAATGGGAGTGTAACAGTTTCATGTTCGGTTTTAAGTTTGATTTATTAGTTTAATGTGACTATCTCTATAGGAGCACTGGACAATATTTAAAACCCTTCCTAGTAAGCTGAATTCATCAGACAAATATTGTAGGCTTACAAAGACAAACCCCATTCTACCACAGTAAAATGTTATTAAGGAGCATGGACTTGAATCTTCCTTTAATTTAATATAGACTATTTTTTTATGTGTGGTACTTTTGGAGATGAATCAGAAGGGTCGGCGACTTCCACCAAGCGTGGTCAAATTCTACCAAATCCGAACTAAGCTCCACACAAATATTGCCCGAGAATGTTTCTTCTATTTTTCTCAAAGGATGTTAATGATTGAAAGCGCTATCTGAAACACGATTTTCTTATGAAAAAAAACTTTTTTACAAACAGTTAAATAAATATTTTTGGATCAGATGAATGTGTTTGGCTTCTTTTTGTCATTTCCTCATTTCGTCACCTGTCCCGGATATGTTAAAATAATTAAACATGCTGAAATACGTTTCGTGTAGACAGACACGTCATAGTATTTTGAAATATTGTTTTCTTAAATAATATTCAAAGTGATAAATTGGAATAATACAGCGTATGTAGAATTATCATGAATAACACTGTCATGTGTCATAATATAATTCCTTTGGAATCTTTTCAAACAGTTTAGGCAATCCTACAAAACCATTTCTTAAATTAGTTTAAAGTACGCTAATTAATTTGCAGTTTTAATTCATATATAGCTTAACAGTACGTTTACGGCCAGCCCTTGCAAGCGTCTAGACGTAAGGGCGGAACGGAAAACCATTGTCCCGTGTACACATTGGCATGTACGTCAAAGAATCTTTGGGAATTCAAATAAGAGAATACCGCTGCAATGCTGTGCGGGCAAATTTTCCATCATAACATACTGTTTGGTGTAGCCCAGTTGGTGTAGGAAAATAGGGGCCATTCACTTCATAGATATAGATCTAGCACACGTACCTTCTTAATATTTTCCGTCCATTATGCTCTAAGGCCTACTGCAAATAGGTACACTATTTTTGTATTTTACTGCTGCGAAAACAGTATGTTTTTAGTTTTTAAGAACTCTTGCGTTTGTAAATTATTTACTCTGACAACATGATGGTATGGGAAAGCAATCGGGACAAGAGGTAAACGCGAAATTCTACACGATACAGGTATGGAAACACGCTTCTAACTTGTCTGTAAATATGCTACCAGTGCGTAAAACAAAGGATATTCTTCTTGGCAACACATGTAGCAAGTTTCATCAACGTTCTGACATCTTTGTTAACACAGATACAACACTACAGAAAGAAATAATAGCTTTTTAAAAACTGTTTATGTTGTGTTTTCGCCACCTTTAGTTCTCATCAGAGATATATCGTGCGTGTTACCCAAAACAAAAACCCGATCTCTTTAGAAAGGCTTTCTAATTTACCAGAACACCCAAACGATTCGTTTGTATTTTTTACGTTCTTTGTTGACAAGATTTGTCTGTTAAATTGACTCAATTGTCGGGTGTAGATCAGTAAAAAGCCACCTAATAGGTAAACATATACTTTCTTCGTGCACCCCGTCTGTTAATGTTTCGTTTTTCGCTTCTTTTCTAATCTTTAATGTATCGTTTACTTTCAATTATATGAAACGTATAATTTTCAATCACCCGTGGAAACGAGACGAAATAGCGTCTTAATGTACGTTGGAGTTATTTATGACCAACAAGTGCTGCTTCTGTTTAATAACGCGGAACCACAGCAAAAAGTTACAAGTCAAAGTATATTTGACGCTAATTTTCCAGCCTGTGTACATTAGCGTCTTTGATCTAGCAAATCTTCGCCACTTCCAAACCAATGTCGGGGGGATCAAATTAGATTTTAATCGACATCACAACTGATTTTGCGTGTCACTTCTTTTTCCCGGCCATGATTTGCCTCTCACGTAATCATACACGCAATTTCCTCTCCTGTTATTTCTAGGTAATTTCCTAGATTGCGCGAAACCGAAACGAAATAAAATAATGATATAAATCACAGAAAGCATTTAACTGGTTTTATGACTCGTTAAATTAGGAAGTCGTGAAATTAGCCTAATATTGTCGACAACAAAACTTGTATTCTAGCAGAATGGGCTAATTTAACAATCAGTATAATTGTTGGACTTCTTGATTTCGTTTTTCCATTTATTTATGGTAGGATGACAAGAAAATGTCAGGTGCCATTTACCAAGTTTACGTTGTCGGTTGTAATTAATGTTTTATCTAAACCAACACAATATTAAACGTCAGTGTGCAGTTAAGAATATGCAATGCTATATGATTCTTTTTTTTTGTGGAATATAAGAAGCTACTTATCACTTATCATACATTTGGAAAGTTCATTCAGTAAATAGTCTTGCTTCATGATTGCTAACGTATAGCTACACGAATTTATAGACGCATGCAGCACGAACTTTTATAGTCATGCATATACCGACTATCTCGGTTGAGGTTTTATCGTTCTGATTATTATTGTACTGTTATTAATGACATGATTATATTAATATATCATTCTAACAAATTATGGTAATGCTACGTTTTATATCGTTCTGATAATTATTGTACTGCTAATGCTGACATATTCTTATACAGTTCTGATAATTATTGTACTGCTACTACTGACATATTCTTATATCGTTCTGGTGATTATTGTTCTGTTATTAATGACATAATTTTATTTGTATATCATTTTGATAATTATTGTACTGTTATATAACCAACAAAATATGAACAGAAGCTCATTTTTCCCTGCTTCAAAAGCATTTGATTGAACCGTTAGCGTTAAACGTACCGATTCTCGTCCATCCCATATAAATGTAACAACATCCAATTCCAAAGTATCATTTAACTGTCAAATTTAAACATCGTCAAAACAAAAATAACCTCAAAGTGTCTTCATCGACTTTGAGAAAACACCAAAGTCTTTAAATATGTCACAACTAATTTCAGATCGAGGTTAGATGGCTACCGTCTGAATGTATTAGATTCCAAATGTTGTCAAAGCAACGCGATTTTGAAATAGTATAGCAATGTCTAATTATGTAGCTGATCTAAAAACCCGTCAAAAACTGTAAAAATATTGAGGAATCATTATTTTAAATTAAAACACTACATGATGTTTCTTATAGTACCTCGACACTATACTCTCCCACGTTTTTCAATGGGCACGATTTTAATTAGATGTTTATTTTTACGACATTGATTCTTAAAAAAGGCAATAATTCTATGTAAGGCAAAGAAATCTTTCGCCGTTTATCAGCGTTTAATTATACTAAGTGTTGAATATAGAATTCTAACAGTACGGGAGCTTTTCCCGTACTTGCAATATTCTGGAGTAATGGTCGTTGTTTATCCCTTTAAAATATCTTTTTCGTAAACAAACGTTATTTTGGTAACCAACCAATTTTTAAAATTAAAACTTTTCTCAGGTTGTATTTGAGAAATGTTTCTAAAATTCAAAATAATTAGATGGCTAGAATATAGTATGTTTAACGCCATGCAAAGACTGGGCGTGGTTGCTTTTCAAAACATTGACAGTGTTGCTACTTTAACAATAAATAGCCACCAAATTCAAAGGTATCATACGTAGACCTTTAGCCCAGCATAGCACAGGGAAGATCAAATAATGGTAAATGCAGCATCCTATTTTTGCTATTGAAAACATTTATGAATCATATTGTGACATTGAGAAAAATATCATATTACTGCTGATAGCCAAACGAATTTTTTTCACACGTTGTAATAATCTTACTTAAATGCTTGTTGTTGGTAATCCGGGGTAAGTAAGTTTAATAAATAAACCGTGTATTAAGTCGGCTCAGCTTGTCATAACAAGTCTACGGTAATTATATACAAATAAATAACAGAAGTTATATCTCTAGTGCACATCATTTGTATTTTTACAGAACGATATAAACCAAATTTAAAACATGACCATTTGAATTGCACCATTTAAAAAGATTTGTACTCT
The DNA here is from genome assembly GCF_932274485.2 of Patella vulgata. Lineage (NCBI taxonomy): Eukaryota > Metazoa > Mollusca > Gastropoda > Patellidae > Patella > Patella vulgata. Next base: position 69,509,405 of record NC_065881.2, read on the forward strand.
AAATAAACTTTATAGAATTTTATGTAAAAGTGGGGATCAAAGATATTAATTGAGATAACGAATCATACTCTTTATAATTTTTTAAGTTTGTAAGGAATTTTCCTTGTAAAAATTATAGTTTATTAAAAACAAATTTTTAAAGTTTGCATCTGGTCCAAAGATATGTTTTTGTTTATAGTCGTTAAGGTTTAAGTATTTTGGTGCTAAATTATGTTTCTTTTAGGTAACAAGTATCGCGTGAATCTGGGAGGAGTGGAGGAATTTTTTAATATATATTTTTAAAAGACGGGGTTTGATATTTTCCTTACTAAGTAAATCAAAACAGATGTGTGAGATTAAATATGTGGTTAGCCTCGAGTTAATTAGATGTAATAATTCCCCAAACAAAAACAAACACGGTAATTGACTAATGCCGAATACTTGTACACGGCCTACAACTATGTCAATGACAGCCAAAATCTTAATATGTTACATATATGTTTGAAACTACACGAATATGGGTTACTCAAAATATTATAAAACTGTAGCTTCCTTGTGAAACCAGAGTAAATATATCATTAAAATGTTTGTTTCTCTTTCAATCTGTCATGATTAGATAATTAAATAATATCTTAATGTTTTAAAAGCCAGAGAAGTATTAGATAACTGTGACGAAATGTTGGTATTTGCTCATAGAATAGAGCGTATTGAAGGATTTGGGCATGTGTACCATGAACGTCCCTCCAGCAAGATGAAGATAATATGTACATCGGGTTGCGTTTGTGTCAAGAGATCTGTCTCGTGTTGTAGAAAGGGACAGTGTCTTGGTAAGGGCGAAAATTGCTCACTAAGCAGGGGGTCCAGGGTTCGATTCCGGTGTTGTGCCAAAAGCTCATCTTAATATTACAGACTAGCTTGCCTTTGGCGATTGTGTAGAACGGAAAGCATGAACTGGAAACCAACCTTCTAGTCGTTATAATGGGATTAAAAACCACGACCCTGTGCATACCCATGGTAGCACTCTGGAGATCCCCTAGCGCCGTTGCCCGGTCAAAATTCCCATCATGGTATGTCCATCTTCACCTGCCCGTTTGGGCCAGGCGTTAACCCATATTCCGTTGTGTAGAATTAATTTTGACCCCGGATGTAGATTACAAGTCATTGTAATCTATTTTCAGCATAAGCATATGGATAGTAATTGCAAGAGATATGTGTGACTATAATTGTTGGAGGAGTGTAGTCACCAAATCGTCTCAAAAGGCCAACTGTCACCTCATTTCAACTTTGTGTCCTATTAGATATAAAGAAATGTCAATAAACATGTTTAATATAGTAGGATAGATTGTTTCAACTGTTAAACAAATGGTATCTAAAAATCACCCTTTATCTTTTTTGTCTTTAATCTTGTAAACAAGACAGTGACTCTTGCTTTTGTTGACCATGAAATACGAAACCAAATTTTTAGATTGTTATCCAGCTTTTGACCTACTACAACTACGAAACCAAGTTTTTAGATTGTTATCCAGCTTTTGACCTACTACAACTACGCCCAATCATTTTGCTTGACCATAGTTGTCATGTATTTAGCTGGATACGTGCGTTGTTTCAATAAATAACTGCGTCTTTAAAACCCTGTTTGATTTTTTGCAATGTGAGAGTTATTAATAACCTTAGGATGCTAAGTTTTGAACATTTATATATTTTTAGTGTCTTATATTTTGTTTTAGTCTATATGACCCCTTATGAACAGATTCACTACATATTATGAGGTGACGGGAAACAAATAAAGTCAGATAACGAAAATCCCTTTTTAAAACAAAGAAAGTGCTACATAATAAGAAAATCAAAAATGTATCAGATAAGAGAACCACCTATATATTTAAACGACTGGTGACATCAAGTATTCAGTACTATTTTAAAGACTTATTTGTTGTAGCCAGATTATCTGTACCAAATAAAGGCGATTCAGATGATTCGTGATAAAACATGTATTGTGTGGTATATAGTGTCCTATACCCAATGGTCAGTTTGACTTCTGTGAGGTACAAGCAGATGAACTTCTGTTGGAATTGTCAGCTTGACTCCGTGTATCTCTGTTCCTGAACCACGGGCAAATAATCACAAAGTGTTGATGTCAAAACAAGTGTCTGTATGAAATCAAATACTAGATTAAAAGATAGTAGTTTATATGACGAATAAATTTATCCGCTACCGTGGGAAGACCGGCTTTCACTCGACGGGATAGCATCTTTGCATCACTTTTACTCAATCACCCTGAATTCCTTGACAATTATTGCAAGGTGGTTGAGTTTGAAAAGAAATTAAAACGGTTACTTAAAATTTATATTTCCGTTACGAAAATAAGTCCTCATTACATATTAATTTCTCGAATAATCAGTCTACTGCTACATTATCACTGTGAAATTAGAGCTTTTTCAGAAATTATATTTTGCCATCGAGGCTTTTAGTCGTAAACTATTAATCAAAAGGAAACAATTTTAGCTACAATGAGTATAATTATATATATTTGTATTTCATATATAAGAAGTATTCAGCTAAACCCCCTACAAAATGTCAACAAAATCATGACGTATATCACTCCATCAGAGTTGGAAACGGATTAAGAATTTTAAATACTCATGGGACTTGTCGTTATCAACGCCATTTTCTACCAACTGGTCCATGAAGTAGGGGTACCACAGGTGGCATCTCTTTCTTCTATCCCATTAATGAATTTTGCAAATTTGGCGCGAAACTTTAGGCGGGTTTATTTAACCGACAGGAACACTTTATCTCTATATCTGAAAATGTTTTGGCTAATTTAACACCGGGATTGCATGGAGAAATAGAAGAAACGTTTCAAAGTAAAGCAGACCAAAGTTTTAGATGTTGAAGATAAACGGAGATCATTTTTATTTATCTTGATAACAAAATAGCCATTTAGCGTTGCACGGCTGCATGGAAACATTATAACTATTTCAATATTTGTCTCAGCTAACAAAAGTTCGGATTTTCATAGGCAATAACAATATTTTGTGAGCCTAATGGATGAATTGTCACTTTTTGATAGCTAGTTTAAATTCTTAACAGACACGAGGATCTCTGATAAACGACATGGACGTGTATATAAACTGATATCCTATAACATGCTATACATATTTCCCAACATACATGTGTATCTTATTTGTGATTAAAATTAAGAGAAGAATTTTCTTGTCGGTGCTGCTGTCATTTTCAGGCACCTGTTATTCGACGGGAAATGGACGGAAGTGGCGTATAATCAGCAAATTTACACCCCAATTGCCGGTCGCAATAAAAATGTTTTTATAAATACGACGGTTTGGGCATAAATTTAATTTATTATGAATATTAGACATAAACTTTCACCCAAAGAGATGTCACGAATTATATAACTGTTTCCCTATGTTCAGTGAAAGGGCAATATCAAGAATTCGTGCCATTACAATCTGAGTGACAATGAGTTAACATCCGCTCACACATTTTGCATAATATTATGCGTAATTATTTTAAAACATTAGAAGCAAAATTAAAAATGATTACAAATGATTTCACAAAGTATCACTAATCTGACAAAGACATTCATCTCCGATATACTCGACGAATTCCTATTTTATTTTAAAACTTTTCTCCCCTATATGCAATTCCGCGTCGCGTAAGCTAAGATCTCAGAACTGGACTGGGCTTTAACGTCCTACTGTTCTGCTCCGACTAGGCTAATGAAAACGGGCATACGCCATACAGTGCGCAGAGGGACATATTGCCCGGACAGTGGCTCTACGGCCTAGTCTTAAATCGAATTCCAACTTCCATGAGATACTTTACGTGCACGGCACTGTGTACACGGGACCTCGGTTTTCCGTCCCATCCGAACGTTGTCCCTTACCAGACCCTCTATCTTGCACCGCTAACAAGGGGGAACCACGCCGGAAAATCTTGATGAACTTTCTCGGCCAATGAAGGGATCGAACACGGGACCTCCAGCGAGCTAACGTCTTAATCAACAAAATTATTCTCATTAATTAAGAATTTAATTTGTGGTCTCTATTGAAATGAATTTACACCGCGGCTATATTTTCAAGTCCGATTTTTTAAAAAAATAAACAATTCCAAAGGCAAATATTTCAAGATGGTTATTGAGGCAAGGCTGAATTATTAACAGTGACCAATCAAGTTAACTTTTGTGAACTCTAAACTTGAATTACTAAGTGGAAATTAGATTTATTAATTCCTTGGAAAATCAACACGTGTGCATTCCCACCTGATCAGAACAGCAATCACATAATGCAATTTACTAATAAAATTACTAAAGAAAATTCCAAAAATTTCGTTAAAGTGTTTTTGATGTAAACAAAGTAAAAATTCAATTAAACTGATCCCCTTCATGTTTTTAATTACTAATTGAATAACTACCACTATAGATCGTCCTGGAGGGATCAAGTTCACAAGTGTTAGGATTTAGTCTGTCTAGTTGCCGGAACCAGGCGCACCTGCTAAATTATCAATCATTAGGAGGAAATCAAAATCAGGTTGAAACATCTTCGTTCATTGAAGCATGGAAAATACTCGGTTTTTCCCACCTGTAACAATACATATGTTTTAAATTGTTGTTTTATATGCCAAACATTTGGATGATTTCACGTTTGCGAAATGTTCCTCCTCGATCATTACTGTTTCAAGTTTGATTGAAACAAGTTGTAATTTTTGGCATTATATCTATTGACGAAAGGTTTTAAATCTTTACCAGTGTAAGGGATTATGTGATATTTATGTAACTCCATGTAATTTGTGGTATTATAATTTTAGATTTAGTAAGTTTATTTGTCTGACAGGCTATAATATTATATATCTCTCAAATTCCATGAAAATATATATTTGTATAATTAGCTAAATTTTAATCCTATAAACATTGAATATGGAAATGATAATATATTGTGTTAATATCTATTTATTTATGTACATACATATTAACTGTTTGGCGTGCTTTTGTAATTGCAAGAAACACTTAATATAAGGGGGAATTGCGATTAAAAAGAAAATAAAGCAAGACAACATTTGAACTCAAAATTTATCATTAAATCTTCCGGCCCAAAACTTAGTGTGAAAAGTGGTTATGTAGGAGTTGCATAATTGTCTTTTTCGAATGGTCAAGTAAGTTATACTTCTGATTTCTTGATGGAATTTTCAGACGTATAAACAGGACATCTATTATAATGAGTGCGTTTCCCAGATGATGATAGATTGGATTGTGTAATAAGTACATGGCCGGGTTGTATTTCGTCGGTGGACTCAGAAATTAAATGGTTTTCTAATAACTGACGTTAAATTGTGTAACCTACAAGATATCTCACAGATTTCTTACCAGCTTGTTCACCCAGGATTTTATTTGGTTACATATGCTGCACGTTATGCTCTATGAAGAGTGTTTACTTTCCACATGCTTTAAGATTAGCGTAACGTTAATACACTTACAGAATACTGAAGCTTTAAGTGATGCACCTTGGTTAACACCTGACATAACATTTGAAATGGACATATAACCTTCTCGAAAACCACAGATTAGTAAGATGACAAATATGTTTCCTTGTTCACGTTTCTTGCTTTGATAATGTAGTAGTAGCCTACGATACGTACTAATACCCAACATAAATTGTCATTTGATGACAATCAATAAGTAAACCATACTTGAAACTGTACAAGACGCAATGTTATACTAAACCCTGTCAAGGAAAACGGACGGGGTTAATCCGGGATAATACATCCGTATATACTACTTCATTTAACTTTATAAAATAAGGAACCAACATAATTTAATTGTTTCTATAAAATAAATTATTAGACTATGGCCAATCTACTACACACATAGTACTATCGTTAGAAAACTACAAGTCGTGATTTCTGAAAATGAAATACTGAAAGTCAAACTAATGACTCTACCAACTTATGTCGGCCATCAAGCGGTTCGACCCCCTGTTGAAACCTTACACAATTTTACTCAATTGTAGGATCATTTTAACGACGGGAGATAGCAGGTTATTTCCTGATACTTCACTTAGTTCACATACTAGTTACTAACTTATTGATGTACCATCACGTATCCTACAATGTGGAACGGAATAAATCACAAACGCTACAATGTTACGCCTTGTTTCCCTTAAGTCATAGAATTTAATTAAACGATATTATTGGATTTTCATATTTAATACTACATATTATGTTATTAGATGTTTATTTGAAAATTGAAAAAAATAAACTAAACCTAATTTAACTGCATTGATTTGGATATATGACAACAGTTTGTGATGCTTAATTTCATTGAGGTTTCGTCATATCACAGTCTTCGTTAGCCCAGACGAAGCTGAATAGTCGGACGATAAACCTCATTTGATTTCTCATCATATTATATATCTTTAAATAGAAATCTATGTTCGTTTATTGTAGTGTTTTGAACAATAAGATCAACTGTATTTTTTGTTTCTAAAAAAAAGATTAACACTACCCTGCGTAGGTAGTCTAGAACCACAAATACACTTCATATTGCATAATCAGGACTGAATGGATTAACGTTCCCTTTAACATAGAGATATTCATCTTGAACTCCATTTGTACATTTATAATCAGGAAACATGAAAATATGCTTCAAAGTCATTCTCGTAATGGTGATTGGCAATGCATTATGCTGTGGTGTAAATAAAGAGGTGATATTTAAGATATCAATAGCCACCTGACAGTCATCACTGGATAAAAGGAAGTCATCAAGGTATGTTAAATTAGTTGTGATTGGCTGAAACAATTTCTGTATAAACAGGTTTCAGTTTACTGTCTAATTACCCCCTAGGCTGATATTTGCCGGGTTTTTCTCTTCAATCTCTCGGGGGCACCGTTCAAAGAATCATTAATCTTTGACCCAACAAATAGACAAATTGTTTTCTTTTTAATTCATAGTTTTCTCCGTTTAGTTTCCGGATGATGATTAGATTGGACGATTTAAATGAACTTTTCTCAGATTCATCAAAAGGATTACATCTAACAAATTTCAGCGCAAACGAATCGTTTGAAGTTTTAATTTGAAATGACGATCGTTAATCGATATTAAAATTGTAATTATGACGGTCCTAGATAAGCCAGCGTTTAATTGAATTAGAACAGAGCTTCATTAGTTAACACAGATTATAAAACACAGGTTATTTTTAAGAATAACAAAAAGTTGACTATTGTTACAATTATTTTCTTCTCTATAATCGTGACATTTAGTATTGTGTATGTACTATGATTAGTTTAGGTGTAGTACTACGCCCGTAAAATAAATTAACTAAACGTAAATCCACAACACGTTCTTTTAAGGTAAAAAAAAAACAAAGTAAACAAATTTATGGTAATACAGTTGTTGGTCTAAACAATCTGTCCTTCCATAATCAATTTCAGTCCAAAGACAAATTTTGTTAATTTACATTTTCTTTACAATGTTTGTCATGCTAGAGTGTTTTTTTTTTGTGGGTAATCCTAATAAAGATTTGCTTGTGGGTAGGGTTAGGGTAATCCTATACCAGCAATACTCGATCCACCAAGTAGTGAGTTATGGTTAGTATTCATAATTACAGTATTTACAAAGTAATCCTTATTCGTAAACGTTGGGCGTGGTTCCCCTTTATCAGTGATGCAGGACGGAGGGCCTGACAAGGACAACTGTCTAGTCCTTCGGATGAGACGAAAAACCGAGGTCCCGTGTATATATTGGAATGCACGTAAAAGATCCCCTCGCAGTTGGAATTCGATATAAGAGTAGGCGATAGTACCGCTGCCTGGGCAAAATTTCCCTCATAGCACACTGTATGGCGTATGCCCGTCTTCATTAGCCCAGTTTAGGAGCAGAACAGTAGGACGTTAAACCCCATTTCATTTCATTTCATTTATTCGTAAACGAGAAATAAAATAAAATAGGTTTTAACGTTCTACTGTGGTTACGAAAAGCGCTGTTTTTGGTTGGTTTTTTTTAAATCAGTACGTGTACTACCAGACATAATTCTCTACATTGGACTGTTTAACCGCTTAGTATCCTTTGTCACTCTCTGATATAAAGTTAACTGCATTAATTCTTAGGTTTCAAAACAAATTTAATGAACCGTGAGCAAATCTTATCAACACCAGAGAAGGGGGGAGATCGGTAGTTGCGGGGGGCTGATATACTCTAGTTGATTAAACACCGGCTAATTACGTCGCCACCTTTGATCTCTGTGACAAGCGTTGTACAATGTTGTACCTCCGGGCCAACTGGTTACGTTATGCCCATCTAATGCCAGTCACCGGAACGATTGTGGATGCAATCAGACAATTGAGAAACAACGGGCATACCTATAGGTACATTAGAATATCATGAGGCGATTAACTTGTTCTGTTAGTAAATTAATGAAGCGTTTTATTCGCAGGACGGCGAAAGTTTGATGTACAGATAAATCAAAGAAAACTACGATGAGGCATCATCTTGTAAAACAAAGATTAAGTTTCTTAATATCTCTTGCTTAATGTTTCATTTTAAGGGAACAAAGATATTTTAATGTCGATTAACTTGTTAAAGTTGTGAGAGAAAAAAGATTCAATCATTATTGTTTGCCTTGGTAATGATGCTTTATCAAAAACCTTTGTTTCCTCTCTCTCTTTCGTATTTGGTAAAGAAAATGGAATGTTTGATGTTTGTTAAGGAAATAGCACTAAACCAGAATATAACAGGCCTTAAAGGCACAGCAAATCAGATCATTTACATATAATATCTCAGAAGTCAAATATATGTAGTGTACCATTTTAAGATACAGATTAGTATGAAAACAAGAGGTCGGGTGTTCGATCCCTGCATTGGCCGAGAAAGTTCATCCAGATTTTCCGGCGTGGTTCCCCCTTGTCAGTGATGCACGACGGAGGGCCTGACAAGGATAGTTTTCTAGTCATTCGGATGGGACGAAAACCCGAGGCCTCGTGTACACATTGGCGTGCACGTAAAATATCTCTTGACAGTTGGAATTCGATATAAGAGTAGGCCGTAGTGCCTCTGTCCGGGCAAAATTGCCTTCATAGCACACTGTATGGCGTATGTCCGTCTTCATTAGCCCAGTTGGGAGCAGAACAGTTAAACCCCATTTCATTTCATTTCAGTATGAAAACAACCCTTCACGAAGAATGAGGAGGTTTCCTGGAAAAAGTTTACATAATTATTACTACTTCATAGATCTAACACACGGTCCGAAATTAAGGTTTGAACTTTAAATGACCCTAAATTTTAGTAGTTTTTGGAAACTAATGTTTTTAATACCAAAACTTAACCGATATTCTGGCATGTTCGGGCTCATGGTAATTTAGTTTCAAATATTCGAAGAAATAAACTATAAGTGTTATTGGCCGTGAGGTGCAACACCTACACTCGAGTCTCAAGCAAAATAGTTTAAAATTCCATGGCGGCCATTTGGACATGTTTTCAAAACAATTCAACACAGCTATAATTTATGGTAGATGATTGCTGACAAGTATTTTGTCTGTTCTGACACGAAATTAGAACCTACGTCTTTAAATGTCAGATTTATAGCCTGTCCTCACGTCGTGTGCTTGCAACAGTGTTTCCAATCGTTCACTGAAGTTTTATTGGGGGGTCATTTTATTTCGTTTAAAGTGTTATTCGTTTTCTGATACTATTCTTTTTAAAGGTTGTCGAGATTGGAATTGATCGAAGGGTGGACAGAGAAAGAATATAACTCCTATTTAATGACACCCTCTCACGTTCAACTAATCCTAGTGTAAGAATATGGAACTAATTGGTGTTTTATAGAAAAGTGACATTATCAGGTGTTACCTTAGCGCGAGACGACAGGTATTGTGTATGACGTCATCGAAAATGTGGTCAGGTGATTAATGATGACACTTTATCACGTGATAAGTGGGCGTTATCGGGGAGGTCAACAAGTCAGTCATCTTGTGGCGTTAATTAAGTGTCTTTTTACTTAATTTAGATTGATAACTCTGTCACTTATATACATGAAAATGCCTTCTCATTTCTCACTGCCTTCTCTGGATGCCCACTGTATTTTCTTTATAACATGCTTATGTTCAATTTGTATTTTTAATCTCATCAATTACCGATTCTGTCTTCTCCTGTCACTTTCACCTGTAAAAAATGACCAAGTAAAAAGGAAGTAACCGTTCTTAATACAATATTTCTTCAATGAATTGTAGACGTATTTCCGGTTCAAAACAAATCATTAAATATTTTCTTTTAAAAAATCTTCATAAACCTGTAATACAGAAGTGCAACACCTAAAATACGAAATTTCGAATACAGACGACAAAACTATTGTTGAATCGTGTAAGTATCTTTTACCGTATGTGACTATCGGCACCGTAAAATGGTTTCAGAAAAAGGGTACATGTCGGCACATCAAGCAGGGATAGAGGAACTGTCGTGTCCTAAAACTGGGCCCGTTTTCGTCAATGACAGAGGCCATAATGTTTCTCACCTAGTACCATGTGCGAAATAGATATGATAGTGTGTATTTATAATGCGCACATCTCAATTGTGTATTCTTAATACGCACTTGTGAGTTCGCCACATTTACATGTGATTGGAAAAAGTTAATACGTATTTTGTTCATCGTCAATTCTAATTTGGGATCTGCGAAAATTCCCAGCTAAGCTGAAACAGATTTCATGATCTCCTTGAACCCCCAAGCTTTGATCGTTTCTTTAACAGGGAATACAATTAGTAAAAACGGACGAATCAGTCACCCAAGAAATCTACACACATAAATAATTACTAAAAATGTTAAAATGTGTTGTTAAACTCTATCAACCCTTGTTAACCAACATGTCAAACAGGTGAAACAAGAATTCATTTTTAATGTTTTCTCAAAAATATGCGAACTGCAACTGTAGAAGGTCTTGGTTGGAGGTTAAAGTTAGGTATTGTTAACAAGATCTGAAGCGAACAGACAACACCACAACAAACAACTGGTCAAACTAGCAAACATTGTTTGCGATGAGGTCCTAAAATTTACACCTGTAGCTGTGGAAGATAAATGAGACTTTAAAAGTTTTCTTAATCATTGGGATGAAAAGGACAGTGACTGCTAGTGACACGACTTGTAAGGGGTGTAATAGCTGATGTTTCTACAAGAGTCGGGTCACACGGATAGCTTTTACATCCATCAACATGATAATTTGACGTTAATCAGTCATTTTCCCTGTTTACCTGATTCGATTACCTGGATCCATCAGGTGTTTTGGTTTAAAGGGACAATACCCCAGTCTGTTGCATACAACAACAAACAATGCCCTATTTCGTTTCGTTCTTGTACCCGTCACTCATTTACATCTGATATCCGGCTTCGTTTTTTCCTTTCCACTCTCAATTTTAGGTAATTAACTCTTCAATGGTGGAGATACAAAAAGACAATACCACGTGGGCTCAGGTGTCAGTGTATCACGCCCCTACTTGAAACAACTGATGGAAATCTAGACTTGAGATGATGGCCGGATGAAATTTGAATAGAATTAAAATTTAAACGTCAAGTTTAAGATGATGGTAGGAAGAAAAAGACTGAGAAAGGGGGGCAATGTTACACCCCTCCATGACGTCTAACACATGTCCACCCACTTTTTCTCGTCTTTTGTCCGGAAACCTGTGGATACAAAAGTATCCATGTGAACCCCTAGTATTTATCTTTGTATTTCTGTGTTTATATACTTGTACGTACCTCTATTTGTAATTCGAGAATGTTTCAATATACAAGTAACAGTTTATGAAATAATTACGACTTTTGCGAAATGGATATTATAGGTAGATAATTCGTTAATAAGCAAACGGATGTGTATACGCCATATACCTCTTATTGGATTTAACTCTTAGATCCCAAATATAAATTGAAAAGGGTCATATTCGAAAACTTTAATGTTTTTTCACAAATAAGTTATTATTTCTTTTCTGTGATTCTGTAACAATTTTGATATTAATACATTTTAAAATCAATTATCATTTTGATTTCTTCAACATCCAGATAATAAAGTTGTTACATGGCTTTTGATATACAATTCATTTATCTTGTAAAATGCGAGATTCCTTAAAGTATATTCTTCAAAATTGCAATTTATGACTCAGAACAAGCGTCGAAAAGTCAACGTTGATTATGATGTTATGTTGATTTCTATACATGACTGGATGCCGGCTCTGGTTAATGATGTTTATATTGGTCTTAATTAATATCTGACGAACCGATGCAGAATCGTGTTATAGACGACATTAACCAGACAGCTGAACGTATCCACCAAAATACCGTAACCGGTTTGACACATTAGTCGATGAACCAAAACCAGTTACCATCACCTGTTATCCGGTTGTTAATTATTTGGATTTATTAAATTTATTATATCATGAAAATAACTTCTATATTTACATACTTGCATCGTAACTATAAATATTCTTAGTGTTTCTTGGTGTTAAAAAATTTTTAAAAAAAATTAGCTTAATTGATACGGCTATATTCTGTTACTTTCATGGAGTTTGCGTGCGCCTTAGATATGTAGGTCTGTCAGTTTAATGCTGTGGTTTCGATTCCAGGCTTGTACATGACAAGGAGTAAGTCACATACCTTACCCCGTGGGCATTATCCAGTTCCTCTCACTGTTAAAGACTCAATGCGTAACCGAATAATTCAAATAAACGTATACCATATACTAGTCCAAATATAACCCTTTCCCTCCACCTTTCACAAAAATACATTAAAACAAAAAGCAGCTTTTCCATATCCTAAGATTTAAATTTTATTGTGAATGATATACAAACATGATTATTATGAAGATTTGCAGGAATGAAATTTTGAAATGTCGAGTCTTTATCTACTTGTTTTTAGAATGTGTGGTGCCAAAGAAATATATTCATTTACATCGATAATCTCACATGTTATACTCATTTAATGAATATTTTCGACCAATCAGAATCCACAGATTTTACGATACAGAAACGTCTAAGACCCAGAAATGTCTTCGTTTTGTCGGTTTATATTGCAAAAATTCTGTAAAAGCGGATTCATTTTTTAAAATAGAATTATTTGATATATTTTATAGATTTCATTATATATGATGGATTGTTGATTAGGATATGGACGGGTAACAGCATCAACTCTCCCTGTCTATTACTGCTCCTACATTAGTTGGTCAGATTATAAAATAGAGACCATTTCGATATGAGATTATTTCCGGTCAGCAAGACACCAAGATCCTACTGAGATATCTATCACATCATTACACAGGCCAGACTGACAGGCCACGTTTATCTAATAAACCAAATTATACCAACAATGGCAGCTGAAGAGATGGACAATGCTTGACCATCATATGATACATTGTTTAAAATGTCCAGCAATGACCAGCGTTGTCCTCAATCTTGAGGTAGTTATATTGTGTCGAGTGGTCAGCGTTGTCCACTTATTGGCTGTTATTTATCGTATTTCAGAAACAATGGCTAGACAGATGAAGCGATTCTTAGAACTGGCCATTATGCTTTGTTGGAAAAATCGAATGCTATATTTTTTATATATATTATATGTGTTATATGCCATATCTAACAATAATCTCCAATCGAATGAAATATCTGCACAATGGGTGCATGCCGCCGGATCAAAATGGAATGGAGTTTTACTTTTCTAACTCAACCAGGCTCAGCAGTGTGCTAAGCAGGACATTGTGTCCAGCCAGAGACGCTACGGCTTATTTTGATTTACTAATATGCTGCTAGTGATTTACACGGGGTGTAGAGTTTTGGTCCAATCATAAGGACTACATGTTTGTTTTGCCAGTATAATGAATGAATAAATGAATTGGGGTTTAACGTCCTACTGTTTTGCTCCTAAAGTAGGCTAATGAAGACGGGCATACGCCATACAGTGTGATATGAAGGAAATTTTGCCCGGGCAGCGGCGCTATGGCCTACTCTTATATCGAATTCCAACTGCCAAGGGATCTTTTACGTGCACGCCAATTTGTACACGGGACCTCGGTTTTTCGTCCCATCCGAACAACCAGTATATCAATGGTTACTGGATAACAGGCTGGACAATACTGAGCAGCTTTCTTGGCTAAAACCAGGTGTGAATCCTGGACCACCGTAGATCTCCCGCTAAATCTAACACCAATTTACCGTTGTAATGTTAGATCGAACGAAAGTCTTTCTATCCAATGAGCTTAATTCAATCACCCTATATATTAATCAACCCAATTACGCATTTGTGTTCGTTGCTATGGCGGGTGTGGCCTCATGCAGGGTAAGCTTACTCTTCCGGACACCTTACACTATTTTGCCTATACCGTTATTTAGGACTTCGAATTTTGTATAATGGTCTGGATTGTTCGTACTTGGTTTTATTTTATTTGCATAATCGTATCAAACAATGTTTTGATTATACCCATTAGAATACAATACGCCAAATGTGACACCAGTTGTTATTTAAAGAGAAACATTTTGTATCTGAACTTCTCTAAAATATTAATATAATTATTTCTATTATGCATAGGCTGAGGGTCATCTATACCTAAAATACAATAGTGGGTTAGATAAAGTAAGGGAATACTCTCAGAATAAAGCCAAATACAAGTTGCTTATTTTTACTCAGTGCTGTCATGGTTATATTTATTAATGCATTGATCAAGTAAAATCCTTAATTTACGATGACCGTTACACGTGGTCAAGCTTGATCCCGCTTTCAGACAACTGACCATAACGACGAACGGAGAGAACCATGGACGAGCTAATGGCCGCGTGTTGATTATTTTTACTGTCACAGTCCGATTAGTGACCAATGGTCAATAAGTTAGCACCAATTAACATTCAGCGACAACTGTCAAGAATTATTAAATTATACCAGTGACCTTTAACCGTGAGGTCATAGTTCAGTGACGACACTTATTTGACACTTCAACTGTTGTTTCAGTTTTGAGTGGTGCTTTCGTTCCTTAATTCAAATCACGTTTTTATGTTTGTATTATACCATAGGACTTCGAATAACTGTCATAGAATGGTACCCACTTACTGTATCATTTAAATATGCATTAGGCAAGAGCTAATTTTCTGTCTTGTTATGCTATATAAGTTATTATGTAGACATTTATTCGCATGACAAGCCCATAATCAATTCTTTAGACCATCGGATGGCTGAGATATTGCATGGATTAGATCATTCCTGCCACATAATTGTTTAACGTAAATAAAAGGACTAGAAATCGAGACTTCGTTTATTAGCATTTACAGTGTTACTTGAAATTCGGCTATTTCTTGCCAAAACTTCTAATACTGACAACATCGCTTTAGAATAAAGTAATTTGACTGAAATTTTCACTATAATCGTTATCTATTTTCGATCTAATATAGCAACCACGGTCAGCTATGTGTCTAAATCTTACATAATGCATCTTTACTACGTTATACCCGATTCTTATATAATAATGGAAGCGGAACTGGCCAAGTGTTCAGCCATTTTGTGATGACCAATATTCCCTCTTATTTTTAGGGTCAGTGTGCGCTAGTGTGCGAAAAAATCTTATGGTATGCCAATTCTATCTCTGTGACAATAGTATGTGCCCATGGCATGAAATTTTCAGGGTAATTTTGGCACAGTCTATCTGTCATGCCGAAAATCTGTGTGCACAAGCTATGATGACCAGGATGTGTTTGTAATAAAAGATTCCTTGGTAGTTAAAGTCTCATTACGTCAATTTAGCGCAATATGAATCTACAATATTGTGAAATAGGAATATCGATCCAAAAACAGGTTTTCGAGAAGAATCGGGAGAAAGCATCCTTGTCACGTACATGGCACTCGACACTATTTTGAGAAAATTGGGACGATTATCAACGAAGGGATGTACAAACACCACGCTATGGCAGAATCTCTCTAATTGCAAAGCATACGTGGATGTAGAAACACAAAATTAAGTTTCACAGGGATCGAACTAAATGTGTACATGATTCGCTAAACCCATTCCCAGCGTTTTCCCGCCTGCATCAATTTAATTATAGATTGTTTCACTAAGCGTCCATGGTCCCATTTCTCTGACATTAAAACACCGGTTACATAAAGAGAGATTGGCATCAGGAAATGTGACTTATTTTTTGTGCACGTTGATAATTTTTATATTCGTGGGGTGTTTTTACATCTAATTTTATGTTATATTGATATAACGTTTCCGTTTCCTCGTGACTCCCGCCATTTTTTCCCTCAAAACTCGTTAATTCAAAGCAGGCGTCAATTAGAGAGTTAAATAGTAACGCTAAGTTTCCCGCCAAAATCATTATAAAGTTTTTGATTAGATATTTGATAAACAGCACAAATTGTTGGACATTATAACCACGCGTTGCCCGTGACAGACATGTCAATATACCACTGCTCCTGTCAATCATGCGTCACGCAGCGCGAGCAAAGTGTTTTGGTCTTCCAGAGCTTCTAAAAAGTTAACCAACTGATTCGCGGATGGAAACTAGTAGTCTAAGACAACCAAGACTTCCACAACTGTTTTTGATATTGAAAATATCGTATGGAACTCGAGCCAGGGGTTTAAATGCCATAATAACGGTTAATGGCTCTAAATAGTCTTAAGGGACATTGGTAAACAATTTAAAATGTTAATCTAGAATACAGAAGAGGGTTAAGTTTGTTTTTAGGAACTTCATACATACACTTTTACTGTTATTCTAACAAAGTAATCAAAATCAGCACGTGCTTCTGAACATGCATTCATTAGAAAAGACAAGATTTTGCTTTTGATGGCGATGATAATAAAGGCAGCTGAAGCTACAAACTTCAACAGGATTTTTTTTATTTATATAAAGATGTTCAAACTTTGAAAGATGTCATAAATTCCAAATTCTTTCTAAGTTTCTTTTATCCTCTCGCTTTTCTTTTTCTGTTCTTTTTTTTGCCGTTTCCTAAACTATAGATAACGACTGTCTGGAATTATTTGTCAAGCAATGAAATGTATAGTCTTATTCACTCAATGACCGTCCTCGCTCAAGCTCACAGACTATTCCAAAAACTGTAGCAAAGTTGTATATTTTGTACAATGTAAGACAGCTGGAATTGTCAGAAATGTTCAGTGTGCGTGATGCTTTGCTGTAAGAGGAGGTTTTTTTTGAGCTAGCCATGTGGACAGTGTCAACTGCCAAGATTAACCGTTAAATGATTCTATTAATATTCATAGACGTTATATATCGTGGCAGTGACATGGCAGATGTATCGCTACATTCTGCTGACTTAAATCTCAAAATGAGCCAGTAAACTATTCCTCAACCATAACCCAAAATTATAGTCTCTGTTTTGATCAATAGGTTCAAATATATATGTATTGTTTATGGTGACAGAAAGCTTTCTTTATATGTAACTGGATATCTTTTGGTCACCATGGTCATTTTAGCTAGATACCAGAATTATCCATAACCCGCGTTATCTTTACTGTTCATGAAGAAGGTTTAGCAATTACTCTTGTTAGAAAAAACGTGAAGTCGTAATTTTAAGAAGATTAGGACAAATCGAATAACCAGTATCTTATATTGCGTATTGCAGATTGTTGGAATACAAAAAATCCTATTACCATTAACCCGAATTTGTCAGTTTAATGCTGCCAAAATCACAGACCTGAATATCATATATGTTAACAGACAAGAGACAATATTATGTCAACAGCAACTTTGATTTCTGGGCCAACTGGGCTAACGAAGATGACATACGCCATACCGTATCCTATGAGTGGAATTCCGCTCTGGACAGGTTCGGCCTACCCATATTTCTACGTCCAACTGCCCGGGATTTTCAACATTTGTTTCTTCCCATCCGAATGACTAGATGTCTATTCCTTACCAGACCCCACGCCCTGCAACACTGACAAAGAGAAAATCTTCATTGTGGCTTCTGGCACAGGTAAAAAGGATTCGGGTTAGGCTTGCCATTATTACCTAGATTCGTACACATTGATATAGTGAAATAATCAGGACTCAATGTATTGTTTCGTTACCTGTTTTTGACCAGATTAGCATGTTGGCGGTATACAATGTGATGAAATTCTACTGATCGTAAACATGCACACGGAATTGAGCTGCAGTTACATGTGCATACTGGTGACCAGTTACGCTTGATTATGGTATAAAATTTGAAGTAATCATTTGTCCTGATTGTAGATAGCCGAGGAACTAGAACACGACATTTACCTCCCGTTGCATGTCTACAAGGTTAACTATATCCTCTTATGCTTACTACAGACGTGACTCACAAGTCAAACATTATAAACATAATGATAATGTTAGTTGACAAGCTCGTATTGTTTAACAAAAGAAATTTAATACTTTTAATTAAGTGAACCCAAACCTTGCAGCAATTATTTCATCAAATTATTTGATGTTAAAAGGTGTAATTATGGTCTATTATCGCCCTTTAACGTTCAGTTTGACAGCTTAATTATGGTATTGAATTAAATCCGTTAGACTTTAATTTATCAGTAACAATTTAATTCGTTAAATGCAGAAAATATTAATCAGAATAATAATTAAGTGTTGGGATGGAGAGAACAGCAGTAATATTTTGTGCTTTTTGTGATGTTTAGTAACAAACAACTCAGGAAATGATGGCAATGGAGCAACAGGTAAACTACATTAAAGAAAACAAACAATACTCGGTGCTGATTCGCTAACCTATAGGACAAGAAAGTTGTTTCGTATTTTCCGGCATGCAAGGAACGTCCAGTGAACATGTTGGAGTGCATTTAACAGAACCGATGGCAGTTGGAATCCCAAATAAGAGTAGATCGTAGCGCCGATTTCCGGACAAAATTATGCCCTTCTTCATTAGCCTGGATGCGGCAAACAAAGTAGGCCATTAAATCCCATTTCATGTCATTTCACAATTAAATTTCGATTCTAAAAAAAGGGTAATGTGAAATTAAATGCTAAGGTAAATCCAAAATTTGTTTATTTGTACGATTGATCGAAAACATTGTCTCTGAGACTTTTTACGAATGTTTTGTTACATAGAGGTAATAGTGTAATGTTAATTTTCTAATGCTTTATAAATAGAAAACAATCAGCTAGCTTTTTCAATTTTGAAACGAACAAAAAATCAGTGAACTGAAACGCAAAAATTGTATCAAAATATCGACTTACAGCTAAAGGGGCGTAACTCTACTTTAAAACCTTTCAATTAATTAATCAGTGGCGTTACTTGCAGTTTGGCCGCGGGTAGAAATAATAGCTGTATCCGAGCATAGCAAAACCTAAAATCATCATGGCATTTACAAAAATGTTTTCGTTTTATAAACTAATGAATATTAAAAAAAACGGACGAAATAGTAATGTGTTCTATTGCATATAATTAACAGTAGTTTAAAGCAAGACACGAACGGAAAGATCGGGCCTTAAACAGACATGGATAAAGAAAATCACCAACGAAAATAACGTCACAGCCAATAGACTCCTTTGACCTAGTCTAGATCAATATCGCGATAATCTACTTTCGTAATTACATTTTATTAGATGATTCTGACATGGGCAAGTTCAGCTCTTTGTGGTTAAAGGGGTCATTACTTTGGAATTACTAGTCTGAAACCAGATTTTTAAAAGAGAGTTATGTCCCTTCAATTAAATCATGTTCCTGCATTGGCGGAGAAATTTCATCCCGATTTTCCGGCGTGGTTCCCCTTTGTCAGTGATGCAGGACGGAGGCTCTGACAGCTGTCTAGTCGTTCGGGTGGGACGAAAAACCGAAGTCCACGTACACATTGGCCTTCACGTAAAAGATCCCTTGACAGTTGGGATTCGATATAAGAGTAGGCCGTAGTGCAAATTTCCCCCATAGCATACATCAAGGCGTATGCCCGTCTTCATTAGTCCAGTTCGGAGCAGAACAGTAGGACGTTAAACTCCATTTCATTTCATTTTCATTTCGTCTTCATTAGCCCAGTTCGGAGCAGAACAGTAGGACGTTAAACCCCCATTTCATTTCATTTCATTTCATAGATCATATGTATATAAGTGAGATAATCACATTCAAAGGCAAGTAACTCGTCCGAAACATATTTCTCAATCGGTAAATAATTACCCAATGAAGGAAACAACCCTTCTATAGCATGCCAATTTCTGTTTAATTTTCTCCAAATATCAACTCTGTTCGGGCAACACGTTTTTAATTGTCTGTTCTCCAAAATGTAACATAAAATACGACGTCGTGATGAAATAATTCCTTGATCTTAGCCCATTAAACAACCCAAGTTTACTTCTCATTTTACATGCGCGCTGCATCATATGGTCTGTCAACTGAGTCAAATGGCGTGGTTTCGATTCCCCGATTGTACGTGACAGGTTTCCTCCCACTACTAAAGACCCCTACGCGTAAGCGAATTATTGAAATGAGATTGATCCATATGTTAGTCCCGAAATGGCATAGTTTGTGTCGACTGGGCGTTAAACTCCATTTCTCTCTCTCTCTGTCGACATTAGCAGAAGCTTCTGAGACAGTTAATTTTATTAAAATTAATTAAATCATAGCTATATTTTTACACGATAGAGATTATAAAAGAATATGATTGTGAACAGTGCCGGACTGGTAGGCCAAAGGCCCACACAAGTACGCGGCGAAGGCGCGTTAGAGTCCGAGGGGGGTGGGGTGTTTCTCCCCCCCCCCCTTGACAATTTTGAAAATTGACAACCGCAAACCCATTTTCCAAGCATGTCAGACCAAAGAAGAAGAAGGCAAATTTTTGATTTCCTGATACATTTAGATAACAGGTGACCTAAGAGCACTATCATTAGATGAATTTGAGAATTCTCTTCAGTGTCAAAATGAAATACACGGTTCTCGGTATAATGAGGTCAAACTCATAAAGTTCTTTCCTTGTAGTACACTTCTTTTTTGTGTTGTTTGTCGGTCATTTTTTTCCTATCTTTTCTTTCTCCTGTCCTGTGTCCTGTCCTCTCCTCCCTTCTTTCATCCCCCTCTCCATCCCCCCGGCACTGATTGTGAACATAAATAAAACAACTGGTATGACATTTACGACCCCTACAGACGCAAACATACTTTATTTAAAACTTCTGGCGACAACCAGATTTATACAGGTATTTCAATTTGCATTAGACGAAGACACAATCTTAGTAAAGTAGATACAATTTATATTGGTAAATCGCTTTGTTTTACCTGAAAGTTAGAAAGACGTCTAATTAAATGAAATGAAATGAAATGAAATGGGGTTTAACGTCCTACTGTTTTGCTCCGAACTGGGCTAATGAAGACGGGCATACGCCATACAGTGTGCTATGAGGGAAATTTTGCCCGAACAGCGGCACTACGGCCTACTCTTATATCGAATTCCAACTGTCAAGGGATCTTTTACGTGCACGCCAATGTGTACACGGGGCATCGGTTTTTCGTCTCATCCGAATGACTAGACAGCTGTCCTTGTCAGGCCCTCCGTCCTGCATCACTGACAAGGGAGAACCACGCCGGAAAATCGAGATGAACTTTCTCGGCCAATGCAGGGATCGAACACACGACATCCAGGCTAGCGAGCCAGCACCTTACCCACTTAGCCACCGTGATCCCCCGTCTAATTAAAACAGTTACCGTTAAGTCTATGTACATCAGATAAAAGGGTAATTTTATGTCCATTTCTAGAGATTGTTAGTATCTATCTATATCAATGACAGTAATTGTAGCCTGGACAGCAAACTTGTTACCATCCACAAATCTACACTTTAAATCATTCCAATCTATGAATCTGTCAGAGCCCAAACAACCATAATAAGGAACAAAAGTATGTTTTACTTCTTTTATCACCGAATGCCCGCTGTTTGTTGGGTGTATTAGTTTTAGTTTAACCTTGCCTGAACACGTTTTAACTGTTTTATCAACCCCTGGAAACAGAGATAGATAAACACCTAAAGTGGATTTATCAATATAATGCCGAAAACCTAAACACCAAGGTAGATAACGTATATTATAAAACTGACCACGACGAGCGTGATCAGTAGGGATATCCTCTAA
This sequence comes from Patella vulgata, assembly GCF_932274485.2. Classification (NCBI taxonomy): domain Eukaryota; kingdom Metazoa; phylum Mollusca; class Gastropoda; family Patellidae; genus Patella; species Patella vulgata. The sequence goes on from NC_065881.2 coordinate 69,531,451, forward strand.
ATCAACTGTTTCTGTAAAAGTTTCACTGTTCACTTCAACCGTTGCCTCTATAGTAAATTGATCGTTCACCTGGAAACCATTCTGGGCTTCTATTAATTTATTCCAGTCAAAGATATCATGCCAACCGCACCCGACACCTCCTGGTATAAATATATCGATATTCCGTTTTTCTACAGACTTAGTAGAATCAGCAGTATGAACTAGTTTAAGAGTATATATGGCCGTACAAAATGTAACATTTATTTTACTTTCAGCAAGTTTTAGATAAACTCCCAATGTTGACGTATCTTGGTGGTGCTTCACTCCTACCCTCCAATATAAATCTTCAAGTTGAACTAGGTGGTTGTCCGTGTAGCACATGTCTGTATCTGCCCTGATCAGATCACACTTTGAAACAAAACAAACTTTACGTATTTCAACTGTTGCTTGTACTCTAAAATCGTTGTTATTGTCCAGGAAACCATTTCGTGGGTGTATAAAGTGGTTCCAATCTCCAGATTCCAACCATCCGTATCCACTACCTCCAAATGTAAATAAATCTACGCATTGGTGTACAGGCGATTTACTATCATGTATCCTACTCACCAGTTTAAGACTATATTGAGCTATACATGATTTAACATTGCCACCATGAATGTTCTTCAGATTTAGATGTATGCTTAATACAGATTTATCTGTGTTGTAAATAACTCCAACATGCCAGGGTAGACCTTGTATGATATAATAATCTGGACTCCAATAAGTTTTATCTGCCTTTATCTTATCAATATTGAAACATGTTGTAAATGTTGGGTTGTCCATGGTTTGTAGATCACCAAAAATATGCTTAAGAGAATCGGTATCTACCTTCGATTTCGGAAAACCAAAATACTTAACTACAGGATTACAGAAACGTAGTGGACTGTGGTCTTCTGCTAGAGTTTTAATACTTGGTAAAATGTTTATAATTCCTATTGTTGATTTATCTTTCAGGACATCAACTGAACATTTATCACTGGTCTGAAGACGAGTTTTATCTTTGTTGATTGCAACTTTGTGCCGTTTTATATTCCATTTTTCTTTGTCTCTTAAGATATCAAGATTACCATGTAATAGATGGCCCAACATTTGAGTTTCCTGGCACATTTTCTCAATCCTATCACTTACATTTTTGTGGGATGTTATGGCAAAAACATCAATTTTTGATAAACATTCATTTAAAAAATCTGAATGATTTTCCAGTTTTTCAATTTGATTTCTTAGTTCTAGTTGGTATGTTTTTAAAGTTTGTCTTAGTTCTGGATCAACAGTTTTAAGTTCAGCTCGTTTATGATCAGCATGATCAATATGCAGACATTCAAAACAAATGGCCACAGAACAAGTACGACAATACAATGTTAGTTCCATTCTATGTTTAGGACAAGCATTCTGACCACATCTCTCTTCAATATAGAAATTGTTGGTAAAACTTGCAGCTCCATTTGCTGGTACAATAATTTCAGTCGTACACATCGGACATTTAAACTTTCCCAAATGAGCGCTTGACTTTATGTAATCGTCCAGACACTTTTCACAGAAAGTGTGAAAGCACGATAATATTTTAGGTCTTTTGAAATCGTCCAAACAGATGCCACATTCATAATTTGAAGCCATCTTTATGAAACACCATAATCAAAAATTTGAATGAAATATATCTGTATACTTATTTCTCAGTGATATACCCTGCGTATGATATCATAAAGAAAAAATCCCGACATTGTTTAATGGTTAGTCATGCTGATTAACATCCCTTACTGTATAGAATCTATTTTTCTTTGAAGGTCTATATTTGCAATACAATTTATTTACTTTATAACTTTTTCTGACGTGTCTTCATCTCGTCATGTATATTGTTTTTTGCATAAACTCTGGCAAGTTTTGGCTGACTAACAGCTAGACTGTGATTGATATTTTGTCTCGTGTTATATCGGTCGTGTTGTTTCCGGGAGTGTCTATTACTTTATAAGATCATAATCACGTTTACTTGATTCATCACGAATGATCAACGAAATGAGAAAACCCCATGGACAAGTCTAATTTTATTATGTTAGCTATGATAAGTAACCCCCAGTATATACTTCTACACAGTGTGTTGCCTAACAGGGGGAGATCATCTGAACACCCAGTTATGGATTATTATTTCACTCCCCCATTGACTTCAATCATAATCGAGTTTATTTTAACATAACGATGATCTTATTCTTTAAAACAACAAAGAGCCCAATATGTTACAATCATCTGGTCTATAGACAATGACGCAATTCTAGAAAGCGGTCATCCTTCCTAATTCATGTCTGTTTACTTCCCAATAGTTCCGCCCCATAATAATAAATATTCACCAAAAGCTGGCAGAGAAAGAGATAATTTCTATAGAGGTACTACATGAGATCAGTGGAAGCAATTACTAGTCTTAGTCATATGCTTTGTCCAAACTGGAGTGCTGCTTTGTCTTGTATGTCTGTTGACTTTCTACATTTTCTCCTAAACCACCATTACTGGTAGGTACGCTGCTTGGGTGCTGTTAAAATGAATTTGTTAAAACATATTCTTTTGCAAATAATTTACAACAGGATTAGAATTTATAAAAATCGTGAACCTTCTCCACTCAATATACTATACGTTGATGGCAAAACAAACATTTAACATACACCGGATACAGCTGTATTAAGTATATTATACGCATCTATCATATATTTATTGTATTTATATAAGCATATTAATAAGTCATTGTTGTTTAAATCAATTTATGTATTTATTATCAATTATACAATATTACCCATCTGATAATTTTGACCATCTAGTTTGGAAATATATAGCTGATCTTGGTGTGTAAATTGGGCATCCTGGGAAATTCGCGCTGCTTTAAGTTGATACTAAGAAGTCGTACCTCTGAAAAATCAATATTTTAGGAGCAACAACAAAACGTTTATAACTTGTCTCAAGTAAACTATTTGTGGCATGTGCACTATAAATGCGATATGCTGCTATGCAGTATGAAAGTTATACATGCATCTCTATGTAATTCGATTTCAACTGGACTTAGACAATTTGGAATTTATATTTGGACATTTGCCTGGAGATACGAGGTTTCAAGAACTCGCCGTAACAGACCGTTTCATTGGCTAATTCCTCACACCAACTAGAACGCCTGTTATATAACAACTCTTCCAGATCCTAGTGTTGTTAAGACAAGTAAAACCAAATTTTGAACTATAAAAAACGAAACAGGTTTTGTGTTTTAATCTGATTGATGTCTTGACTGCGCTGTGAAATTGACGAATGAAAACAATTATCATAAAAACCGTGATAATGTTCGGGAATTGCAGATCTAAGATCTCGAAGATGGCGATATTTGGATGTATTGATGGGTATGGGTTCTGGCTACAAATGAGGGGCAGTGTTTTCATCTGAAGACACAAAAGGTGTAGACCCTTATCTTTTGGGTAAATCTCCAAATTCGTTATTGTAATTTAACTAAAACGTTCCATCGGGCGAAAATTTCAAGACCCAGATATATGTTACAACTGGATCACTAGATACTCTACCAGAACGTATAGATGTAATTTTCTTGAGACTTAAAAATTTTAATTAAAAACTCTTTAAAAAAATTGTATGCGATAAGTAATTTCAATGACACTATGTGGAGAATTAAATCCCATTTGTGCATGGCCCTTTTCTAGGATATTTTGTTTAAAGGTTATATTAACCCAACCCTATGCTCTTAAAAGTTGCATGTGAGCCAGCACTACAATACGATTTTAGTAAGTCCATCCATCACTTTAAATAACAAGCCATCAGTGGGGCTCATGTCCCCCGCCACACATATTAATAAATTGCACATTTAGTCAAGGTTTTGAAGTACCTGGTAGTGAAACTATACACTAAGTTTCATCACTCTCCATTAGATAGAATAAAAATTATCTTGTCCCAAAGCTTTAACCAATGTTGATCATTCAATACAGTTAAGTCATTCACCTAATGAACATCTACATCAAGTTTAAACATTCTACCTCAATTAAAAGTAAAGTTGTCATGTTGACCAATCAAATTCTTATCGCTATTTAGCCCAAGCAGAAAATTCTCATCATAGAACTTAGTCGCGGTTTTGATATAATAATGAATCACACTCACTCGAATTGAAACTAAAGTTATCGTGTTCCAAAGTCTCAAGCAATCAAATTGCTTATCGTTAGTGGAAGATTCGCATACTCGAACAGTGTCAGGGCATTCACCTAATAGAGATCTACCCAAAGTGTGAAAATTCTACCTCACTTAGAACGAGGGTTATTGTGTCACAAAACTGACCAGAGAAAGTAAGCACAACAAACATCACTACGTTTTGCTCATGGCTCCGAACTGGACTTCAGAAGTTAAGCTTTTTACTTCAACTGTTGCCTCTATAGTAAATTGATCGTTCACCTGGAAACCATTTCCGGCGTCCATTAGTTTATTCCAATCAAAGACATCATGCCAACCGCACTCGGTACCGTCTGGTATAAATGTATCGATATTCCGTTTTTCTACAGATTTAGTAGAATCAGCAGTATGCACTAATTTAAGAGAAAAGATAGCCGTACAAAATGTAACATTACTTTCTTCATTTTTGGTAAGTTGGAGATAAACTCCCAATGTTGATGTATCTTGGTGGTGCTTCACTCCTACCCTCCAATATAAATCTTCAAGTTGAACTAGTTGGTTGTCCCAGTAGCACATGGCTGTATCTTCCCTTATCAGATCAAACCTTGAAACAAAACAAACATGACGTATTTCAATTGTTGCTTGTACTCTAAAATCGTTGTTACTGTCAAGGAAACCATTTCGTGGGTGTCTAAACTTGTACCAATCCCTGCATACCGACCAACAATCTCCGCTGTTTCCTGGTGTAAATATGTTTATGCATTGGTATACAGGCGACATACTATCATGTATCCTACTCACCAGTTTAAGACTATATTGAGCTTTACACGATTTAACATTGCCACCATGAATGTTCTTCAGATTTAGATGTATACTTAATACAGATTTGTCTGTGTTGTAAATAACTCCAACATGCCAGGGTAGACCTTGTATGATATAATAATCTGGACTCCAATAAGTTTGATCTGTCTTCACCTGATCAATATTGAAACATGTTGTAAATGTGGAGTTATCCATGGTTTGTAGATCACCAAAAATATGCTTAAGAGAATCGGTATCTACCTTCGACTTCGGAAAACCAAAATACTTAACTACAGGATTACAGAAACGTAGTGGACAGTGGTCTTCTGCTAGAGTTTTAATACTTGGTAAAATGTTTATAATTCCTATTGTTGATTGATCTTTCAAAATATCAACCGAAGATTGCACATTGGTCTGAAGACGATTTTTATCTTTGTTAATTTCAACTTTGAGTCCCCTGAGGTTCTTTCGTTCTTTGTCTCTTAACGTATCAAGCTGACGGTGTACTTCGTGTCCATGCTGTCGGATTTCGTTGCATATTTTCACAGTCCTGTCATTAATGTTTTTGTGGGATGTTGTAGCACAAACATCAATTTGTGATAAACATTCGTTCAAAAACTCTGAATGATTTTCCAGTTTTTCAATTTTATTTCTTAGTTCTAGTTGGTATGTTCTTAATGTTTGTCTTAGTTCCGGATCAACAGTTTTTAGTTCAGCTCGTTTATGATCAGCATGATCAATATTCAGACATTCAAAACAAATAGCCACAGAACAAGTACAGCAATAAACCTTTAATTCCATTCTATGTTTAGGACAATCATTCTGACCACTTCTCTTTTCAATATAGAAATTGTTGGTAAAACTGGCAGCTCCATTTGCTGGTACATTAATTTCAGTCGTACAAATCGGACATTTGAACTTTCCCAAATGCGAACTTGACTTCATGTAATCGTCCAGACACTTTTCACAGAAAGTGTGAAAGCACGATAGTATTTTAGGTCTTTTGAAATCGTCCGAACAGATATTGCATTGGTTAATTGAAGCCATCGTTAAGAGCAGGCAACACTTTGTATCACCTCAATTTCTAACTTATAATATTGTATGTAACCAACGGCTACTTCATTGTCACTTATGTGAGAATCCTAACAGAAGGATATATCTATTCGGTTAATCGTGATGAGTAATATCCTGTCTTGTCTTATATATTCGTTGATTTTCTCCTTTAAAGTGAGGGCATAGACAGCTTACTGTGCCAATTTCTGATTAGGGGATTACGAGAAGCATTCGCCTTTCTTCCCTCTGGCGGTGTTTGTGGACGCATGCGCAATAATATATAACTTTAGGACATTTTTGTTAGCTTCGCATCAGAATCTAACTTCTACATTAAAGATATTTCATGTTAGGGTGCTGGTATTTGTCATTTATGGGTTAGGGAATTATTATATAATGTTTCTCTATGGTAGCATGGGGGTTCGGATTTCAAATTGATCGAAAAACCGGAATACATAAGATCCACATTGGTTTATATCTAACACGCCTGACACAACAATCGGCATAATCGTCATTAGAATACACCTTTTATCATTTCAACCGCAAATAAACAGTGTGGTTCTACTCATACTCCGGCTTTAAATGGTTATTTCTGCACAATTGTGTTACTGTGCATTCCAGATTGGCGCATATCAACTCTGACTTTTATTTCTGTAAATATCACATGCTACTGGGCGCATCAAAGACGTATTAATGCTTTGTTTCATTTCGTACTATTCTTAGTTTATCATATTTTGACTTTTAAGCAGGGGCGGGCTTTACCGGCACTGGTTGCCAATGGTATTTTTTTAGATATGTACGTCAAGCCACCTTCAGTCCAGTCTTCGGATACAAGACATAACGACAATAATCAAATAAGTACATAATCATGGTACCGAGTGGAAAGATGTCTTGGTATGGGTTCAAGTAGCTAACATCTCTACTCATATTTTGGGCCCTATAGTTGGTCTATTCTTGTGATTTTATATCTGTGGTAAGTTGGGTAGTTTTTCTGAAGTGTCAATTAAATTTATAGTCATGTGTACTTGTCGCATTACAAATGATCAACGTCACGAGAACAAGTCATGGACAATGTTAATTTCACTTTGTTAATCATAATGAGTAACATTCGTAATACTTACAAAAGATCACAAGTATATTACCCAAACCCAAGTGAAATTGAGTCAGTATTAAACAAATACATGTAACTCATATACAATATATATCTTCAAAGAATATCAAAAACAATTATGTTATTAAAATCCTTAAATCCTTGGTCGGGTTTCACTTTGTACAAGAAAACCACCGGAACACTTTCAACAAATACATGGTGTGTGGAAAATCTAGTTATTTTACATTCGTTACTATGTGTGGGTTGTTGAAGTCATAGCCCATACTTGGCAGGTGTCAAAATGCTGAACTATTACTCGGTCCGAAAGTTATGTACTGTATTCAAAATAATCACATTTTATAATCAGAAAATAAACTAACATTCTATCGTTCAAAACAACATGTCTTAGACAATTTTATTAACACATCCATTAAATTAAAATAATAGGTCTCTTTCTTAATAAATTTGTCAATTTCTGAAATTAGTTCTTAACAGTTTATCGGTAAACCCTTATTCAGGAAAAAAAAAATCATAGTATTTTAACTATTGTCATTTTACCATTTTGTGAACCTGTCTTGCATGATCTGATCTTCCACTAATTGGCACATTGGAAATAAACTAGTGTACATCGTATAATTATTGCTGATTATGTGTTCATACTTCTTTTTCATCATTTCTGTTTTTGTCATGAATGTTTCCCGTTGCTTAGAATAAAAAATAAGTTCGAAATCAATGTTAGCCAGTAATAATTGGTTAGCGTCAGCAAAAACTGACCAGGGAGACAGAAGAGAGAGAGAGAGGCCAAAAGATAAATGCTACCTATCCCTACAAAATAATATGGTTTGGTGTTACTACAGCTGTCCTGGGACTTTAAATTTGAAAACAAATCCACCATACTACGCCATTTTAATATTTTATATTGCCCATACCAACTCTTGAATGTAATGAAATGTGGTTTAACGTCCTACTCCGACTGGGCTAATGAAGGCGGGCAAGCACCATACAGGGGGCTATGAGGGAAATTGTACCCGGGCAGCGGCACTACGGTCTACTCTTATATCGAATTCCAATTGCCAAGAGATCTTTTACGTGCATACGTATGTATACACGGGACCTTGGTTTTTCGTCCAATCCAAACGACTAGACGGCTGTCTTTGTTAGAGCCTCCGTCCTGTACTACTGAAGGGGAAGCCAAGTCGGAAAATCACGATGAACTTTCTCGGCCAGTGCAGGGATCGAACACCCGACCTCCAGGCTAGCGAATCAGCGTCTTACCCACTTAGCCACCGTGGCTCCCAACTCTTGAATGTAAATAATTTAAAGGGCCCAGAGTCGTAAATCAACCTACCAAATACACTGTAATGTCATACATTTGTGTATTGCACGTGTGTATACACATATAGCAAGTTAAATCAAACATGAATAATACTCGCAAACTCTTATTTTCGTTTTGTTAAAACAGCTAAATGCCGTAAGTGCGTTTTTTTTTTTATCGAGAATTAAGGCTTCATTATAAATTAGAATTGTTTGCCCCGATTTACTGCAAAGAAATAAAATGTATTATATCTACTTATTGAAACAAATATTATCATAACACAATTATATAATTTAACCTGTATATAATTGTGTCAGATGTTACTCTCATCCAGTTACAATAAACTTATTACCATCATTATCCCCTTGCACCACAGCCAAGTTTAAAAAAACAAACCTGCAATAATATGGTTGTCTCCCTTTTAATGTTAGTGAAATAGTGCATTAACCAGAATTTTTACGAATGCTTGCGCAACTGAATTATTGTATTTTTCTTGAATCATGAGAAACTCTTGTAACACAAACATTGATATTTTGTGGATAATAGATTATTAGACTTTGGATACAATATACCACCCTTGCGGCATTTTTCTATCATTAATATTCATAGGACGCCTCCTACCGTCATACTAGCTGAACGTGAGGAGCTTAGCTCGAGCCGTTCCTCTGATCCTCCCAGATGGCACAACGTTATGATGGCGACCAAAGAAAACACTCGTCACTCGGAACACCCGAGAATAAACATGACATTCAAAACACAGAAACCAGAAACTAAACGACGAAGAGTCTTTGAAAATAGAGCTACAAACACTGGGCAAGACACGAAGTTTTATTTGTCGTATCATCGGCCTTTAATCTCCTATGTTCCGAATTGGGTGGTCCGTCTTTTCAGGTTATTGTTCTGACATGCACGACAAGTTAGTTGTTCTTTTTTTTTACCTTGTTACTCGATCAATAGAAGATTGTGTTTAGGTTGTGAAACCGTCTACAAGGGACAAAAAGATAAGCGGATGATGAGTGTACTCCAGAAGACAATGTAATGGTAGATCAGTGTAGAGTGGGCTACATCTATTGTCGGACCATCACCTTTCTTCTCGACAAAGCTAACACTAAGGGGCTCTTGGAATATTTTCATAGTTTTCAACAGACCAATAATCATAAATAATAATAGTACATAAGATGGTTTTGAGAATATCAGAATATTATGAATAACGATTTGTACATTGATTAACAGGTTTACCCATATAGAGAGGACCGATTAAAATACCAATCCTAAAAACCTAGAGGAATAAATGGAGTAATAGTAGCTCAGCGAAAGTCTTCGACGATCTTCATATAGGTAGAACATAGATTATAATGCCGTGGAAGCTTGGACAAACCAAATCGTCAACTTCTAAAAAAACATTCCCCATTACTGCCTTTTCTCCCATGCACATACATGATGTATTAGTTATTAATAGTATTACATAAGTAGTGTTTGTTATCTTATTTTTTTATTTGTTTCATTGAAACCGGGTGTGATAAATACAACAATAACTACTGGATGGCATTATTCAATTTAACATAATTTTTTTTTATTATTATCATTATTATTTTCTTTCTTTTTTTAATTTTATTTCTATCCGTTGCAGAACTAATTAATTTACTTGAGTGAAGTGCATCTGGAAGAGAATGGTACCATATGACTAGAATGGTAATACACTTGTAAAGGCATGTAGTAAATCATCTGGTATAGCTCATACAACAATTTAACGACTTGATGTAAAAATTCGTCAATTGATTTAGGGTGTTTTGTTAGATCTATCCATCCAAAACCTAAACATACATTATGCAAGCGGTAAATTTGCCTATTGCAGGTCTTTCTTTAGGCCTGAAATGTTTTTCTAAATTATTAATTAGACATTAATTAACTTATCCTGGCCATAATCAACTCTCGATGGCATCAGATTTCTCCGATATTAAATAGATTAGAACAGTTCAGCCATATTTTGATTTAAGCTAAAAAGTGGAGAAGCGAGACTTAGCTCCGAACAACCAGTACGGTGGTTGAAATTATTGCACACGTCTTGTCAAGCCTTCAAAGGCTAATTAATATCTTCGCTCGCAATAGAGTAATTTGAATGTAATTTTCAAATTATTCACGTTACATTATCTATTTTCGAACTATTATAGTAATAATGGCTAGCTCTTTATCTAAATCTTACATAATGTATCTTTAATATTAGTATTCTCCCCTCATTGAATTTCTTGGGTTTTTTTAAGACAAGAGCAATTATGTTTCCCAAATTCGAACCATCTTGTCCAACCAGAATGAGTAAAAACTATGTCAGAAAAACGCCTGGATATTCTTTTCGGGTCCGCAAAGGCGCAATGGGGTGCAAATTTTATTACACAGAAAACAAAGATTATGCGATTGATATCCACGATTTATAACCCATAATGATATCAAAACACCACATATGTCATGATCTAACAATTGGACAAAATAACAAAAAAATGGTCGTAAAAGAGAATCCTAGAATTATAATTATGATCTGGGTAATCTAAAATACAAACAAAGCAAATTAGTGGCGGTGGAAATTCCCTGGATAATCGTTGATATATTCCAGTGATCTAATGAGGAAGTAGGACTGGGGTGTACGAGATGCATTAATGGAAGCCCCGTAGTGATGACGAACAACGCAATAAACAAAATGGAAGGCTTAAATAGCTTTTAGTTTTATTAAGGGTGTTGTGAGGGGGTAGTCTGGCAAACATCAACTAGTCAAACTGTATGTTAACATTAATACAACTGAATATGAGTATTAATATGACAAGATTGCAGAAATCAATTAAAGTGACATATCACCGAAGACAATACTGAATTTACAAATAGCAGTTTCTCTTAACATTGCGATGGAATATAAATCCGGACTTGGTAAAACAAATATAGACAACCACTTAATTGTATATGTGTGAGACAAACAGCGGATAGGTGAAAGGATCGGTGTTCAGGAAATAAAATGAACAGGGCCAATTATTGATTACATCAGTGCAGTACCTCTTTAAAACAGAGAGCCATAAGATACATAATTTTAGATATGATAAAACTGCTGGTTCATCTAACAGTCAAATATAACATGTTTTATAACTCAATTAATCACAAAATATCATTTTCAGGAATAAAATGGAATAAATTCAATTTCACTAAAAGCTTAAGCTAATCCAATTATGAAAAGAAATAATCATTTTTATCACTGAAACCACCATTATAAGCCATGTTTAGATGTTATTCCTCGCTAAATACGCAACTATCTTGTACAAAAACGGCCACTACTGGCCACAGTTGAGGTATTATGCCTATTATACATGTCATATCGTGTTTGCCTTGTAATTATTTGGGTGTAAAAATTGCTCCCATGGCGGTAATTAATATAATTGGATCTAGACAATGGAAATATGATTTTAATAATCCAATTACTGACAAAATATGTCCAATGCAGTTAGAATCAAGTAAAATAATACTTATTGCGAGTTATTAAGCATTAGTGTTTCATTTTTTTTTAGCGATTTTATAAACGTTTTCAGGCGTTGGTCACAAGAATCCTATTCCGATTGACTAGAGCAGCGGGATATTGTGAGAATACTTAATTACTGGGAATTATGCCGGTACAGCGACACTAATTTGGATATTCCTTGAGCGTCATTGTTTTAGATGTCTAAAGAAGTGGACCGTTTATTTAACTATATATTATACCTCGCTGTTAAATATAATTAATTTACTATCCTACACAATCAGTAATTTTTTTTTATTTCTTGAAAACCGGGTGTCAGTGGGCAGTATAGCTTCAATTCAGAATTATCCATACCATTCTACGTTAAATGCACGAACTATGAAAATTGGTTCATTTCAATCAATATTAATTTCTTACCCTGAAAATATGGACTCCGTTAAGACATAATGAACATTTAAAAATCAGTTCCCGCCGTCGGGTACTCTATTGTCTCGAGCGCCATTTGTAATGAGAAGATCTGATGAACAAATTAAAACTTATAGTCCTTGAGTGGCATTTAGTGATTGAGCACATTAAAAAACACAACACAATTTATATGGAATACAATCACTGGTTTATACACATATAGCATGACGTTTTGATAAGTATTCTCTTACCGTTTTCAAGTACAAAAGATAACGATAAGAGAATACTTATCGAAACGTCATGCTATATGTGTATAAACCAGTCATTGTATTCCATATAAATTGTGTTGTGTAAATTAAAACTTATACCAAGAGTCAGTACGAAAGTAATTATGATCCAAAAAATGAAAAAGACTGGACTAAATATATTAATCATTAAGATATGCTTTTCGGTCCATTTTATTCTATTTTAAGGTTTATCCTTTAAGAATTATCCAGTTACGATTTTTTGTTATCTTTGCTACTGGAAAATGTGAAGAAGATAAACTGCTCATTAAAACAAGCCATGGGACATATGGTCGCGAGCAGAACATTTCGAAATGTTTTTCCAGGAATACAAATTGCCATTATTTATTAGATGGGGATGAATCTACAAAACAATTTGACCTGCGTGGAGGAAGTGTTCGTCCAGTCTAAATATTCCTTGATTCGCGCTTTCAGTAATGCACATTGCCACATAATATTTATGTCCAGTAAATATGATATCCATTATGTTCATCTCAAAATGACTTACTAAGTCGAGGGGACTCTAAACCCCATATATTTCTCATTTTTCTTTCAAGCCATTCGGGGGGTTAGTTGTACAAATGGTTAACGCGTGTGCTTTGCATCATAAGGTGTGTCATTGAGTCAAGTGGCGTGGTTTAGATTCGCCTGTCGAACCTTGTGGGTTTTCTCCGGGTCCTCCGGTTTCCTCCCACTGCTAAACACCCCTACGCGCAAGCGAATTAGTGAAATAAAGTTGAACCATATGTTAGTCCCGAATGACCTAGTTTGTGTCGAGTAGACGTTAAACCCCATTTCTCTATCAGGCCATTCATGATTTTATTTAAATGAAAGCATAATAGAAAATAGAAAATGGTTCATATTACTGAATAACCGCTATTAAAGAAATAACGAAGATAAACGGCGAACAATGGAGGTTGTGAGAACTCTCACATGTAAAGTTTTACTTATATACTGTGTTATTTGGTAGGTATACACACACAGTATTAGTAAAATGACACGCTGGAAATAAAAAAGACCTTCAGTTAATTTGAACGGTTGATTTCTTTATGTGAAAAAGGAACAATAAAAGGAGTTTAAAAGATAAACGAAAGGTGTTGAACGAACGAGAAACACGTCCCTCGACCCTGTCCTTCGTTTTTTTACCCAGTCTGTGTGTTTATTTTACGTTGTTGGAGAAAGAAACGTTTAACTCGTTTTCACATTCGATTCTTTACTCTAAATATGGCGCTACAACGCCACCACATGTTTGTCTACCGTTAAGCGTTATCCTAGAAAAGATCAAAGGAAGCGGTGCCTTTTATCTTGCTCTTGCCCCTCCCTCGTGGACAGGTAAGGGGCGCGAGAAGAACATTTCAGATTAAAGTGATGTGTGTAACAATAAAAGAAAATTTCCGAAACAAGGAATCGAACATTAGAAATCCATTAGAATTATAACACATAAGACACACACCATCGTCATACCTTAAGATGAATGAGTTTATTCAAATAAGGGAAATTAATTTGTCAAATCGTTTAAATGGAAAGATTAACCATGATTATTTGACTATTTTGTTTCTTTAAGAGCAATTGAAATGCCATATACTTTGGATACCAAGTTCTGAGGTATCAATGCCCAAATCATTCAGTGATAAGTCTCAACTTCACAAAAACATATACTTGTTTTTACCACATCACTGTTAAATGAACTCAAGTGTCCGGCATAATTGTAGGTAATAATTTAAACAATCCAAGTAGTTAACACCTAAAAAAACGAAAGTAACTCATCATCACGTTTTACTTTATCCGAAGGCTCCGGTTGTCGAAAGAAACGAACTTTACATTATTCTTGAAATAACTTGACATGAAAGTGTAAAATAAGGTCTTCAAACCGTTCAATTACCGATTGGCACTTCTTGACCTCTGAAGTTTCAAACGGTAGATAGTGAGAGTGAGCCGAGTGCAAGTCTACAATGGGCAACAAACCTTTAATATTCATAACATAAAATAAATAAGGTAGACAAACACGGTGTCTTTGTGCCATAGTTTAAACGTACCATGATGATTTCATGTAGTGTATTTAGAATAACCATTTTTGAAATCTATCTAAATAATGTTTGATCGTTTGTGGTTGTTAATCGGCGAATAATAAGGGAAATAAAGTGGGTAATATGTGATACATATATACTGAGTTTTTATTGCTTACCTTAACAAAAAGAGAACTATCAAGGGTATTGACCTTAAAAGACTGAAAAAGTAGCCTTTACCGTATGATTTCTTTAATGTTGGTTAAAATGAGAATTTCTATTGAAATACTGTAGTTTACATCACAGATTGCAAATCGCTAAATTCACCCGTACTCTAAACTTATTTATCGGTGTGTTAAGTATGTATGAAATTTATAGATAAATACAGCATGTTAGCTGTGTGAACTTCGTGTAGATAAATACAGTATGTTAGCTGTGTGAACATTATAGATAAATGCAATATGACAGACGTGTGAACTTTAGATATAAATAAGGTATGTTAGCTGTGTGAACTTATTGATAAATACAGTATGTTAGCTATGGGAACTAGATAAATTACAATATACGTCTCATTTATAGATACAATATGTTAGCTATGTGAAGGTTTTATAGGTAAATAAAATACGATAGCTGTATGAACTCTATATATAAATGTAGATACAGCATGTTAGATAGACGCAGTATGTTAGCTATGTGGATTTTATAGATAAATACAACATGATAATTGTGGAACTTCATAGATAAATGCAATATGTTAGTTGTGTGAACGTTATATCTGAATAAGGTATAGTACTTTATAGATAAAGTAGCTATGTGAAGGTTACACAATTAATACAGTGTATTAGCTGTGCGGATTTTATAGATAAATAGATCATGCTAGAGGCGCGAACTTTATAGATAAATACAGTATGTTAGCTGTGTGAACGTTATGCGTTAGCTGTGTGAACGCTATAGGTTAAAAAAATGCGTTAGCTGTGTAAACGTTATAGGTTAATAAATTATTGGTATCGGTAGCAAGTAACCCAGAACGACTTATAGCTAATTATCGAAGCTACATGATAGATGATAACCTCAGGGCAACATAAGTAACATAATCACTTGGTCATGTTTATATTATTAGCAAACTGAACAAATAATTAATCTGAGAACAGAATAATATTGCTATGAAATCCCTCTGGTACTCCTTTGGTCCCAGAACTTAAGTTTTAAATATAAGTAGTCATCTATGTTTAGCGACCTTTCAACCGAGATGATGAGTTTGGATTCCTTGTAACTTGCCTTTGTAACGTTAAGACACCGCTAAATTTATAGATGTTAGAAGCGTCACACCTTTTTAAAGAATACCCAACTGCTCGTAGTGTTTTCCTATCACTGCCACCGATATGACCAATAATCATAAAATTCTTTTTTTTCCGAATATAAGACAACTTTTCGAAAGGCATTAAATATGACTTTATTTCTCAGTTCATCCAAAGTTTAGTCAAGAACTAAAACCATTAGGAATTTGTTTCAAAAGTGATGATACAGCGTCGTCTATATCGCCATATTGTCTTCATTAGACATTAAAAAAAGAACAAAAATAACATTTGGCGTAACAGCTCCACAAGGATTTGACGTTCCATAAAACTCCATTTAATATATTTCGTCATTCGTCATAGCTTCATTTGCATGTTAACCCCTGAACTGTAACAGACGTATTTGTCACGTGTCGCGTGCCTTTAGATGCACAAACACGTGTTCTTTAAGTGTCACGTCGCATTAACCATATTTGGTGTTTACACATGAACACAAACCCGTCCATTTCCATCACAGTAACCATTTGTAAAATGATCGTTTATTTGAAATATGACGGGGAAACGACGTGTCTATCATTTCAGACGCCATATGAACAAACAACATATTAATCTTTAGATATTCAAGTTTAGAAGAATAGGACATGGGCAGTGAAAGATTTATGTCAATAGCAGTGTTTAGGAATAATAGAAATAAAAACAATATTGGTCATTAAAAAAATTGAATAAAGAAAGGCTCCCAATTTTGTATAAAACATAATATGTCATACGAGCGTTATAAAGAAATTCGGCTGACGTAAAATCGTATGAGAATAAAACCATTAATGAACTCTATTAAAATTTAAGTTAATGGCTTGCGATAGCTTAATACACATAAATATACTTTATATGTTGCAGACTGGATAGTTCCGCAAGATTATGAAATTCTAGTACAAACCGATACTCCGTTTAGTCAAGTAGTGCTGGAGTCGTGAAAGAGGAAATGTATTTTTTAACTCTTTAGTTCATGTCACTTCCCATTTAATTGTTGAGGGCCTACCCCTATTAAATATCACAGCCAAATATAGAACATGTTACCTTGATGGAAGTGAAATAAACCCAATTGTTAATTTTAAACGTCCTTTTCATACTTTAATGTCTACGTAATTATATATTTTTTTAAGATTAGATTTAAGATTCTTATATTATAATTATGAAAGATTTAAATGCAATAATATAATATCCTCGTGTAGCGAACTGGTTTAATTTATAATCAAAATTGATACATTCACCTATGTCGAAAATTAAATGATAAATATTCGTATGTGAATAATTTAATCGTAATCAACAAAGTTACTCGCAAAGTTAATATCAATTTAAATTTATTATTATTTAATGAATACGATTTCAGAAGATGTCAATTTTTTTCTTTGAATATGTTGTTGATGCACACTTTCATATTCTCTAAAAGAGTAATTTCAAAGATATTGTGCGATTATCTCTCACATCATTTGAACAAGGCCAATAAAGCCGTTTATCTCATTTATATTTGATAATCATCCTAACATTTTATATTGAGTGTACATATATTTCAACATCTGTTACTGCTGCTATTTTTTTCTAAGGTCGTCGCCTGAAACGTACACGCGAATAATACTTCGATTGAAATTCGTACTTTCACTTCATATCATGTAGATCTAAATTGTTCTGCATCATTTCTTTGCGTTAAATGGGTTATAGGCAATGTGACAGCTGGAATATTTGTTCTGATCAACAAGAAAATAATCCCAAGCCATGGAATTCATTTAGATATTGTCTTTTGCGTTTGGTCTTTTTGTCATCATAATGCTGCCATAGAATACAATAATGTTAGCATCATACCATGTGCTATACCTGCCTCGCATCTACACTTAATAATTAATTAGTACAAAAGTTCAATTTGTTAAAAATATATTAAGTGATTATTATCCATTTTAATGGGGTTTTCATCAAATAAAAGGCACCTTAATGTCATTTATTTTATTTTTTGTGTTCTTCTCGAATGAGGCCTGTCGACGTGCTATGAAAGTTCTTTCTTTCTCAACATCAGCATTAGGCACTATTGAGATAAATGAGCAAATTTGGCATTCTCCTTCTTAAGCCGCTTTACATTGTGTTTACAATTTGTCTGAACAACTTCTTCAAAATTAAAGTTCCAGGCATTATGGTCATACAATGTATATGTTTTTAACCAAATATATTCTAATACAATCTCAGAGGCGTTAACTCATGGCACAAAATGGTTTAGACAGATGCCAGAACTTGAGATCCAATTTCTCAAAATGATGAGTATTGGAATGCACTGAGGGAAGGTCTTGCATTATGCTATTCCCAACATTGAATTATTGTTTGGGTTTTAAATCTGGACCAAAACAAGGGGCTAATAGTCATAGAAAATTTGAAAAATCAAACCCACTTTGTGTATAATATTTTTCCTTTGTTTTAATTAGTTTTGGTTAAAAATGGCGAGAAATACAGACAACGTCCCACTTTCCTGTTAAAAATAATATAAATATTTAGTTACTCGAGGAATGTATTTTAAGAGACAAAATTGTTATGAAATGATTTCAAGTATGTATATATACCTAAATCAGTCTACTAAAACTATTTTTATTTAATTCTAAGCTGTTTCCAGTGACCCCAAAATATAAGTAAATCAAATAAATATATATTTGGATTACCTAAACGGAGCAAATGCAGTGTTCATTACTGAGGAGACTGGGTGGCCGAATGGTTAGCGCGTGCGCGTTGCATCATACGGTCTGTCATTGAGTCAACTGGTGTGTTCTCGATTCCCTGGTTGTTCGTGACAAGAAGTACCAACCTCGTGGGTTTTCTCCGGGTCCTCCGGTTTCTCCCCATCGCTAAAGACCCCTACGCGCAAGCGAATTATAGAAATAAAATTGAAACATATGTTAGTCCCGCAATGACCTACATGTAGTTTGTGTCGAGTGGACGTTAAATCTCTCTCTCTCTCTCTCTTTCTCTCTGAGAAGGAACACATAATGGTGCTCAGAAGTTCCGTTTTGGTAGTGCTATTTGGGCTTTTGAACTAGCTAGGCCTAAGTTGGGCCAGTCCAAATGCGCCTCCCACTCCCTTCTGCTGTGCCTGCTAGTTATTCTTTTTAACAAGGTAGCGATATTGCCTACCGCCCCTCTCCGCCACCTTCTTGATGTCATCTTCCTGTTGAGCCGTTTACCTTTACGCTTGGTTCTTCACCGCATGTCCCAGGTGTGTGCTGGTCCTTAATTTGCGTCTAACTGATCATTTTCTTCGGCACTTGTCTGAAATATCTCCCAAGGTGGAGATGGGCGGAAATCCCAAAGATATCTACATAATATGATATTACTTGCAGATATACAGATTATGTTTATCACCGGTTAGGTAATGGTTAATCATGATCACGACCGTAGACAACTAAAGTAGACGGTGAGTGTTTTAGTGGGGGTGTTTAATGCTCTCGAGATGCTTAAAATAGGATCCACAACAAACTATTTTGGCTTAAGACATCCTCCCTGGTCACCCCCCAGTGTCTACAGGCCTTTTATACCCAATACCGATTACATGGACGAGGAATTCTTGTTTCTGGGGACCAATTTGAATATAAGCATAGCGAGAAGCAGTCATTTGTTTCAGTGTGCGTACATGTATATATGATGGATGTGCTTATACAACAACAATGTGTTCCAATAACAATGTAACAATGTAATATACAGTTGACTGAATTTAATATATAGCTTACAGTCTTGAATATATTTGACACTCTTCATTAACCAACCAAACTTATTTACGACCATTCTATATAGTATATAATGTGTTTTAATACAATACCCCCTACGTCGATATTAAAGAGGTATTAACCACGACATTTCTTGACTTAAATTACGATGTATTACAAGTCATAAAACCATAGGCGTACTACAATGCCTAGTATATAAACATAGATTTAATATTGGTAACAGTTGTCAAATTTCTTGTTTATGACTCAAATTACTTGTAGGAATTGAGAAAATGTAAATATTATACTAAGCATGAATACTTAGACCGGCGTCCTTTAAGATTATATTTATTCTAAATCGGAGTCATGTATCCATTATGATTTCTTTAAAAAGCAATTAACCGTACTCTACAATCCTTTACATATTTTAGACCGAAATACAAGATCGTAACAAAGCTTAAAGATATTTGATATTTTATTATATATTTCGTGGCTTAACAATTGTCGTATTTCACTCCAATTATTCAGATCAGAAATTTACCATTAATCTATAGATATGTTCTAAATTACACAATAAGAGCAATACCTATACAAGCAATGGGCAACATTTTGTTAACATAGACGTGATTTGCAGCCAATTCAAATTCTTTACCTCAAGTGTCGACATCCAATCAATGGCATAAAAATTAGATTCGTTTATGATTTTTTTTTATTTTTACACTAAATTGTACTTTAACCTCACTTCTTAAAGAACCAGATTCGGCCAGGGACAGTTCTATGTATATCAATCAGTCATACTTTAAGCCAAGAAAACACACCAGATTCACTCTTAAACAGTTGGGAATTTTCCGGCATCTTAATGCAACACAATACGGAGACCTGCATACCAATACAGACAATATGACTGGTCATTAAGTTCAAAGGAACCGGACACCGTCCTCAATGAAAGTATGTCAGATGTCAATATAGTAGAAAATAAAAAATAAAACGAAACGCAATCGACTGGAGTTATTTTCGGTTGTACGTTGAATCAATGACTGTTGTTAAAGGACAACATTGGTGTCAGTCATTATCACATATGTGATAGAACTGCTTCAACACGTTCCAAATATAATTTTAACAGAGAGATCATTGCTACGATAGATGCGTAATCAAGTTTTCTACAACAGGAAGTGACGAACACAAACGGAAAACACGAGTTATCCTTCTATATAACTGACTGAAGTGACGAGTGATAACAGATCACGAGAGAATTTCTGCTCACTAACAATTCCTTCGAAGACCAAAAGTTGTTATGTGAGACTGTGAGAGGATATCTGACAATTCAAAAAAGTAATTGAATGTCACTAGATAAGAGAACACGAGCAAAATAGAAATAGTCCGTACATTCACTTGTTTTTATTCATACTATACTTAATAAAAGCATGGTAATGCACGGGCTTTTTCTATATTTTTTTCTTTTTTTCTTTTCTAATGACAGTCAATTTCTGTTTTGAATTGTCAGATATTCTCTCACAGTCTCATATAGCAACTCGTGATTTCCTTTTGCGTTCGTCGCTTCCGTTTTTTGAGACCTGGATTACGCATCTATCGTAGCAATGATCTCTGTGTTAAAATTATATTTGGAACGTATTTAACCAGTTCTATCACATATGTGATAATGACTGACACCAATATTGTCCTTTAACGGTACTAGTAACATATCTGAAATGAAATGAAATAGGGTTTAACGTCCTACCGTTCTGCACCGACTGGGCTAATGAAGACGGGAGTAATATATCTAAAATATCAACAACAAAAAAATATGTTCATAACTACCAATTCAATAGCTGACGGGCAACGTCGTATTCAAATAGCGTGCAGACACTACGTTACATGTTTACGCTTGCTGTACAGAAATATTCCACTAATATACATCTTAGCATTCTCATTCTATGTCGTTAAAAAGTTCATACTTTCAGGTGTTGGTGGAATGCAGGGTCGGATTAAAGGGTTGGGCTGCAGACTGGGTCACCAATATTAAAGATGCCCCCAAATTAGTTTCTAGAATATTTTGTACCATAGAAAATGTCATTTAATTGATTATATTGTATATGTTTTTGCCAAATAAATAAATCTATCTACCATACTGACATGTATAAATTCCATTTGTTTGAGTGTGACTGATCAGAATATGCCCTGTTTTCACTGTTGATGCAAGGGTCCTAGTGACATTGTCACCCAGGGGCCCAAATGCAACCATAATCCGGCCTTGGTCGAATGAGTCACTTAATAATCTCATTCTCAAGCCAACATATCTTTAAATGTATAATACTTGACTCGGAATAATAAGTTATTATGCTTCCCAGGAGAATTAAAAATATTTCATGGCAAACTGGAGAATGTTTAGCAGTCAATCTAATAAAATCGTTCGTTTTGATCAAATCATTTTGTTAGCTGAACAGAACATCAATTGTTAAGTATTGGCATCCCTTTCATAACCTGTCAATTAACGCGATCACTCTTTTTGAATGATTCCAGCACGCACCACTTGCGTGTCCTTCGCGCGCTAAATATAGCGTGTTATAAGGAAATTAGTTTAATCAACGACAAGGGAGGTCAATCTGATTGTGATTGAATTCAGATTAAAGATAAATAATTTCGACAGACACTTTGCCATGCAAAACAAATCATTCAATTAATACTTATCACTTACTTTACCATGTGATGAGGTCATCAGCATTCTTTAAGGTAGATAAGTGTGAGCTTTTGCTCGGTTTCTTGTAAATGTGACTCGAGTCGAGCCACAGCAGTTAAGTGTCTTTTAGTTTCCCCGTGATCGTCAAAATTGTAGAATAAAACAAAAATGTTACAACAATTATTTTTTTTTTCACCTAAACGTATTTATTATCTATAAGTGTAAAATTGAGAGACACTGATTCTAAGGGTTGTGTTTTTGATGAACGATAAGATCGAAATAAACAGTCCAAACTCCTTTATTTTTATGCGAAACAAAATCAAATCTTGTCACAAATAAATGGCGATTATTCACTGACATGTCCCTCTTTCCTAGATATATATTGAGGAGTTTACTTTCTTCAAAACAATAAATATTCATTAGTTGTCGAATATAATTACCATTAGCGTATAGAATGGTTATCATTTCGACCGGCCAGTAGAGTTATCAGATGCTGTTAGGAATGGGAATAAATTCAGTTATACCTAGAATACAAGTCTCAACAATAGAAAATTAGGAATCACTTTAACACCACACTCACTAAAGATGATGTTATAAGAACGTTGATCTTCTTAATACAAAATGTCTAGGTTAAATTTAGGGGACAAAGTTTCAATCCAATTTTAGATATTGTTATGGGTGTCAGATGTGCTCCCCGCAATGCCCATTTTGTTCTTATATGTAAGCATAAAGTGATGACTGCGAGACTGTAGTTGCGGAAAGCCCCGTGGCCACGAATTACAATATGGAACCTGTCAATATCTCGTTGGCCAATCATTGCGAAAGAGATATGAAATGAAATGAAATAGGGTTTAACGTCCTACTCCGACTGGGCTAATGAAGACGGACATTGCGAAAAACAAACTGGGTGAGAAACGCAACTATGTTTATACAATACGGTTTCCGACGAGGCTTATGGTTGATTGGAAATTAACATAACCATGTCCACATTCTTGATATGGCAGTAGTAAAACATCGAGGGAAGCTGGACAATTTTTTTTTTTTTTACATTTTACGCCGAGCGCAGTTGAACAAAATAGTTAATATTTCAACGCTGAACGTAGTTAGAAAAAAAACTATTTTACATTTCTGCTGTGTTGGAAATATGTTGTTTATTGCAATCAGACTCAAGTAATTCGTGACATTTTTGAAGAGCTCCCACTGCGCAACAGTTTTCAGAAAAGTACGATTTCCGGCCATGCACTTCTTCCTGTTTTCATGTTGCCAGTTAATACTAGCTTTAGCTGTCAATAATGGGAAAACTATTCTTGTGGGCGACAACACTGACATAACAGACTGCTCCTGACCTGTATTGAGTTTATATTTTATTTTTTCCAAGCGAAACGAGGTCCATTTCGCGGACAGTACTATTTTCGGGGTGTGCTAAATGTCAGAAATGGTAAAAGCGGCCGTACTATCATGAAGTCGATATCTCATGACCTTTGGGTTTTGGTGAGATAGGATTTTCACTATAATAATTATAATGATTTGTTAAGTTGGTTACAAGACGTACCACAAAATAAGTTGGAACTGAAAAAAAAATATCTGAATATATAGCTGATACACTTTCAATTTCCTTGATCATACGACTTAATTATTCCACCCCTTAAAAATACCGCTTTTTTAGTCTGGAGCTAAATGGAGTGGGTGTCAACACAAATACGATAAGAACCAATAAAAAACCCTAATCCCTTCAAGGTTCATTTCCCCTTCATATTGACAGATATTTAGTGAATATTTTCTTTCGTAGAGGTTCCCTTTTTACCATGTTGATCAGAAAGGGCATTTGAATAAGCAGACACGTACATCCAGGGTAATATATATATATTTTAATGTTTAGATTTAGATTGTGTACCAGTTTAAAACTGATGAATATTCATAATACTATGGGTGATATTAAAGATAACTCTTGACAAAATGATCATATAGCGACAATATACTATTATCAACGTCGTTGTGTTTCATGCCAAATATTTGGAATTGAAAATAACATGAACATATGTGTTTAGTGAAGATTCGTGAGATGATCTAATCAATGTCGATGAAATTCCCGCATATGGTACGGGAGAGGGGTGGGGCTGAATATTTGACAATATTAAGCAATATTATGCCGTCAGTGAATGAAATAGATTTGCATATATGAAAGGGCATATGGCTCTATTTTTTGGAACCATGAAATAGACAAAAATGGTTCTAAAAGCACATAAAATTAATGTAATATGAATGTATGTAAGTGATTTATATTCAATTTTTGAAAAAAAATAATATTGTAATTGCTAATCAATTATGTTCGATGAAATACATGAACAGTTCAAGCTGAACGGTAGTCGTTTACGACTGCTTAGTGCATTCTACACGTTTTTTAAATTATATTTTTGTCGTTTTTTAATCAGCCTTTACTAATTACTTCCACATTGTGTTCCAGGATGTGATTTTATTTGTTCATTACAAAACGGCACCTGAAGCCATAGGGTACACGACTGGTGTACTGGTTATAAAATGTTAGTTGTGTCTTAAACATTGGATATTAATTAGGTTCCTATAGTTTCACGGCAAGATAGAAACATCAATATTGATTGAATTTGATCAAAATTGAATTCCAATTCGTGTTTTTAATTTCAATTATTGTGGAAAATGTTGAGTTAAAGACTTAGTTCCTATTTAGCTCCTAAAAAGTGAATTGATGGATGTTATTTTTAATTCCATACTTCAAGTGGAGCACCAGCAACGAGAGAATGCAATTTGAATACAGCATGAGTTGAAAAAAACCTCTATGGACGTAAGCCCCAGATAAGGTTGTTGAGTACTTTTGATTTCAATCAACTATCAGATACAAACTAAAACGTAATAAAATAGCCTTTTCATAAAGGTATCTATTTTTTTAACATTAAAATGTTTAAACGTGGAAAACATTCAATATGACTTGTGATGCCAAGCTTGCATAATCACATTCATATCTTAATCATTAGCCTATAATAGACTGAAAATGCTTATGGGCAGCTGGTGTAGGTTTTCATCTGGCCTTTCAATAAAATTATTGCCAAAGACTTGTATACTTTCAATGTCCACATTCTCTGCAGTTTTATGGGTGGTTTACTTTTTTATGCATGTGTGCATCCTTGATGACATCTTGAAACGCCTTGCACACATATAAATTTTCTCAGGCAGTTAAAAGTGGCTTCAGTAAGCACACAAAACGATTCTATGTCATAAACTATGATGCATTTGTGAAGAAATAAATCATGCACTTTATTATTACCGTCAATTAATTCTAATTAATATAATGATTAACGTAGCGAGTACTTAACGGTCTTTAAATTTATTATATGATATCAAAAACATTTGGAAAATTGTAAAACTAAGAACATATTACCGAAACGAATACAGCTCTAAAAGATCCTGTTGTTCTTTATATTCAATTGAGACAAAAATAGTGAAAATACTTTTTTAAAAGAACGCACGTGTCTTGGCGAAGTTTTTATTCTCTCTTTTTTGAAGTTTGTTGAATCATCATGGCAAAAGAAAGGGTATTTTGAAATACTTCATTAACTTTTTACACAGACATGTGGATGCGAAGAAAAAGTACAAAGGAACAATCATTAAGGTTATAGCGTAGTGTCAGAGTTATCGGCCACAGTGTAAGTAATTCTTCAAAGACTATACGTAATCCTTAGCGTTTAAGAGGAGAGAGTTAGTTTTAGATCAACCCTCTTCGCACACCTAGTAAAATAAACTCCACATTTCTTACAAAAACTCTTTCTACTCGTGGGAAACAATGTAACCATTTTCAGTCACCTGTTTGTGATATGTAGTGGTTGTCATTATGTGGCTATACCTACAGTCTATATACACATATACCAAACCGATTCTCTTTCTCCTGTGGGGTTTTTGTGTATCTATGAGGTAGGTAAGGCCGTCTCTTAATCAAGTTTACCCCATCTCTTTTTACTTGTATTTAGCGGGATTATCGTCTCTACTATTTGTTGTTGGTTTCTTTATTTGTAGCAACTTGTGAAATAGAAATGGAGATCTGGTCCATTCTAAAGTCAACATGATGCACCATTAATAACACCATGTTAAATAAATACTAGGATTCTTTCAACACGGACCTTGTTTTCATCTCGTCACGATTCACACTTATGTCACAAGCCACACCATTGGTTGGAATACACTGTATTGACCTATCGACAAGCACGTCACATGTTGAAGTCAGTGACACCTTTCAGGCAAAACGTAGGTAGTATTAGTAAATTATGATTTGTAATTTGTTCAAATGTATCCAATATATACCACACATTAAAAGAAACCCAACAACAATAGACATATGCAAAATAAATTGTAAGTATGTGAAAGTCTTTTTTTGAGAGTAAGCATACCCTGCCCTGCCTGGAATACAACACAGGTCAGAATGTATCTTTAGATTGGGCTTAGTTAGATGCCGGGGGATATGGATCTATAGATTTCTCAAATAATTAAACTCTCTCTCAACTGCAGTCTGGTAAAATTAAAGCTTAATTTAATATCATTTCCAAAGTCGTTTTCCACCCGTTTGTAATTTGACCACAAAATAACCAGTGATATTCGGATATTGCAAATACTTGTATCAATTGTATCATTTAATTTAGATGTAGAATCTCAAAACAACTTGTATCTTTTGGGATTTAGATCCTGGTTTTAAAACTTTTTTTGAGGATAACATCTTTTATAATTCGTCTGGTATCCGGCCTGTGACAAGTAATATAAGTTGTTGTTTTTTTCAGGTGGCGAGATTTGCAAGATTTTCTACAGGTCCTATTTCTCTAAGGTTTATGTTACCTGATTCAAATGAATACGATTTTAAATTAAAATTTGATTCTCCTCTTGATATCAACAAAGAACAAAGTTTGCCGCTAAAGAGGAGATCGTGACTAAGGCTAGCTACATCTGATTTCAAGGTCTTGGGGCAACCCCTTCAAATCCATCTATTTCTAAATTAGCCTCGACTAGACGTACAATCCCAGTTATCATCTGCCGGGTGTCAGGTGCCCGTTTTGTAACGATCTCCAATTATCTCCCTTTAATCCGGGTCATTAGCCTTAGGCACATCGGGTCACGTGACCAAGGGCAGCTTTCAGTTTTCGGTGTGGTCTTTTTTCCCCGACCATAAAAGGAAAAAAAAAATGTGTCAACATGTACGTTGTCTACGATATCACCTTAGGTGGAAGTGGACGTAAAGCTCTAGAAACGAACGAACGAACGTCAACTTGTATGACATGACCAATTAGATTAAAGGCTCAATACCACTCTTGTTGTAACTGAACAATATGTCCCAATCTTTATTCTGGTCAACAAATTGTACTATTTTAGAATATTTCAATTAATTGATGATACAAATTTCATCTTAACACACCTTATTTAAAAAATTTGAAAAATTGAACATAATGGTTTGAAACGTCTAACGTAAACCTTTTCAAATGAAACTTCGATTTAAAAATATTTTCGAACCCTCTGGACAAGTAAAATAGGATGTAATGGATAATTTACACAACAGGTAGGACACTTAAACATCCAGTACTTAGATAGAGATATTATTTATTTTCTGGAGCTTTCAAGCCAGCAAGAGTGTTATTGTCCCTTTAATAATAAAGCAATAATACCCAAAGAAATTATTAATTTTAGTATGTAAAAAAATGGGTTCAAAGATATGTAAAAACGTTTTATCTAAATTATTTTAAAAAACACTAGTGCATACTTTGTCTTTTGCATTTTCTATACGATATTATGAACAAGCACGAAGGCCTTGAAAAAACGGGAATCTATTTCAGAAAATTATGAAAGTTTCCACTGATTTTAGAATTGGAAATGAAGTCCAGACCCAGATTTTTGTGATTTCATAAATGGAGGAGGAAATAGAAATGTGAAAATGGACCATTTAAATTTTCTACAACTTAGCAATTATTGCCTAGACACAATAGATGACTGAAAAAAATGGTAACAGTATACACTTTGTACAAGAAAAATTGTAATATGTACATGTGTACTAAAAAAAACTTAACAACACAAATGATAATACACCTGACCTTTGTCCTAGTCGTCATCAACATGGTGTAGAGATGTATGTATAGGTGTTACATTTTACAAGAAGACAAGAAGAACAAGGTAGATTACAAAACAGATGATGTAGATGGCAATATGAGATGCTTGTCGTCTAGTCTTGTCCCCATCACCGGCGACACTACACGGTTACAGTCGTAAATCAAATTGAAACAACCTGGGTTGTAGCCTCTGAGTATCAGGGCTGATTTTGTTAATATTTTAAATTTCAATAAGATCACCTTTTATAGCGCGTGTAGCGTGTACTTATTAAAATACAGATTTCATTTTCTGTGGTTATCAACTGTCAAACGGACACAGGGTGGGTCTAGGACCAGTCTCCATGTGTTCAGTATTTGTCTCAAACGTGTGTTTTTTTATAATAAAAATTCTCAGTTTTAAATTCAATTTTCATTATTTTCACCTTGATCTTGTTAAATTTAATTTTTAATTCTAAATAATTATTATTTTTTTTAAATTTATCTGAAATAAGGAACAAAGGAAATAAATTCTGAGAACTAATTTCAAGATGAAGCATCTTGTTCAGACTACAAAACTATTAAAATAAATTAGGATAACATAATTAGGAGAAAGGAGGCGGGGTAGATACTATTTCATTTTCAGCAATTTAATTTTATTTTTCATTTTTTTGAAGAAATAATACTATTATTACCCCCTTCTATAGGTGTAAAAAGAAGAAAACTTATCTTGTCCCCCATACAGTAACGTAACACCCCTTACAGTGATGTCTCCGCATAAGAACTTTCATAATGATTTTCATTTCGCAACAAACTTTCGGTGAACAAAGAGATGTATAATAGAACTGCAGATTTAAGGAAAATGCGGAAAACAATAAGTAAAGAATATTAGTTTCAGCAAATCGAATACTTTAATCCACCCGAATCTATGAAATTAGTGCCTTGAAATTTAAATATGTGTTGAGGATATTTATGCGTTTTTTAAATCCTTTATTGGTATCCCGGGAATTTTATCGAGTAATTGAATATCCAAAGGTTGAAAATGAAGGTCAACGAAGCTTAAGAATCGTCTATGGGATTCAAATTCTTTACGAGGGCTTTTGTCCACACCGCTTTTATGGTGTCACTATTGGATCGTATTTATATAAATCTGCTGTAATTCTTCAATTTAATATTTTATTTAAACCTTCCATGATCACCGTTGCAATTAAAATATTTCATTTCAGCTACCATGACTTCAGACTTGAACCAAAAACTGATTATAATCGTGTTGTGCGATAATCCAACAATTTCTAAACGGGGTGTGACAATTTGATTGTTTCTAAGTAGGATAGCAGTATTCCAGCAGTAATTTGGATATAAGTCCCCAAAGCTCCTGGAATATATGCAGAGTTCCATAAGCTTGAATTAATCATTATATATACAAAATTAGAGCCTGGGAGGGGATTGAACAAATTAGGGACTAAAATTCAAGGAATTTGCCAGATTCGACACAGTAATAACGCTAATATTCGATGGAACTTAATTCAGGTATATTTCAGATGCCCGTGAAAGAATATACGATCGGGATTAGTTTAGTCTTGGTTTCTTTTATCGGATTTTAAATAATATTATACTTTACTTAGTATGCACTTTACTCATAATCCACTAATTTGGCAAGTACTAGGGACGGGGAGGGTTGCTTTTGTATTTCTCAATCACTGTATTACCTAACTTTCAAAACAAATCTGTGGATCTTCTGTATACAAAATATTGAAGGGGAGACCAACTGTTGACAACATGCTGTGAATCCATGGTAATGGGGTGTAGAATATACCCAATAATCCCTAGTACCTGTATTGTATATCTAGAAACCTCATATCTGTAATTATCAGCTACCCCACCGAGACGAGACGTGTAGGGGAGACGGAAGGGGCGGACAGCTTCTACCACACGACAAATCATAATCATCTGTAGCATATCTTCAAACTAAAACCAGAGGTCGTAACAATATGGTGCGAAAACTGAACATTATTTCCCAAATGAATGTTTAATTGATTTTTTTTTTAGATTGATGCATGCATTCCAGATTACTAACTTTAGTATTTTGACTGATTTCTTATTCTTTTTGCGTAAATATATGTTTGTAAAAAAAATCAAATACTCTATTCTCGTGCGAATAAAAAAATTAAGATACAAATAAAAATTCTTCAAAATCACTTGACTAAACTTGTTACCTGTATAATGATCTTAGTCAATTATTATTATATTCCTTAATCCTAATCGGTATCTCAGTGCAAGGTCCGTAAAATCTTGAATTAAATGTTATGCCTTTCTCAGTGAGTGCGAGGTCACCGATATACGAAGAAAAGGTAAAAAGTATATCCAATATCTTCCTTGAAGAATCTATGATAGATTAAGGGCTAATTGTTATTCTAATGACCCATGTGAGACACCATAATCAAAATATTAAGTTTGTATTGAATCTCTCTTTCTCCTTTAAACTTCGCATTGCGCCGCAGTATCTTTTTTCTTAAAAGTTGTCATTCTGCCAGGTAGCTGTCCCATCCTGACCTTCTCTTGTAAATTTAGATGAATTGTGTTTTGGATTTGACCGATGGTCAACTGGTCTTTAAAGAGAGTATAAAGATAACATCCTGGCTTTTTTTCTGATGGAGATAATAAAATACTGTAGAAGGTATAGATTAGCATGGGGTTGATAAATCTGTTTTAAAACAGTCCATATCTGATCTACATCAAGTTTTATCAGAATCTTGGAGTTTACAGGTAATTGCCAATAAGGCCACAAAACAGATACAGTTTCAACTTCTTTAAAAAAATATATGAATGATATGTCCTGTATTCACATGTCGCTGTATGATGGACAATTTTCCGGCTCTCTATTCCTAGAAAATAAAACTTACCATATAAAGAAAACCTTATACATATATTAATTAGTTACTCGTTACATTTTGGTAGAAAAATAAATACATTAACCACAGTCAATTTTTCATGTGTGAATGATTGGCATTTGACTTTCAAAACTGTTAAATTGTACGCAAGACAGTATTTTTTGGATTTTAGATAACCTAAAGGTAATTCTGGCAATGGAATTTGATGTATGAATAATTTTGATTGTGTGACTGATATAGATAATTGTAGATGTTCAAGGAATGTGTGTATACGCCTAAAATTTGTAAAGATGATATCCGATTTCATAACACGGCATGCATTTTATCACCTTTTTAATATGCATTTCAAAATATATCTGCACTCCATTAAATTTTTACTAATTATTAGTTTAATATTTTATGACATACAGTGAAGATTTACAACTTATTTTTTTTATGTAAAAAAGTCACCTGCCTGCTTACTGTCATGGGCGAGTTATCTGTTCTTCATCTCGTTAACATTTGATTGAGAAACAATGAAATGACCAAAAACACAGCGAAATATGATATATGTAGCTATCAAACCAATCTACCGGCAGTAAGATTCGAATGATACCACTCAGAAAGGGGTTCGTACTTTAATAGCCCGAAAAAAACTACAAGCTAAACAGCTGACGCATGGTATAAACATTTTATATTCTAATTTATGTACACGTTTTTTAGCTGTAAGCTGAATAGTTCTAAGCTGAAACATTATTAGAAGAAAATGTATCTTGTCGAAATCAGTATATAAAAATTTGAGTCATGGTGATAAACAGATAACATTGTTGTCCGGGACAAAAAAAAAGCCGAGTTGCGTTGTGGACCTTGTTCTCTTCAGGCACATAGGCAGAAGCTACCTAATGAAGGATATATAAGAGATTTGCTTAATATTTCTTACCCTCAAGAACAATCGATCCTGAGATCATTTATACATAATCCAGTTTAATAGCAGGGAGCTTTCGGTGATCATTTAGATATTATAGGAGATGTGGAAGCTTTTAAACATTGTTCTTGGTATTTCTCAATTTTAGCTTTTTATTTGTTATTACATTCAATGCATTATACAGCGAAATGTGAACAAATCCCCTCTACTGGCGTAGTATGTAACTTGATATTATGTATAATAACGCAAGGTCATTAAGTAAATTTATATTCTTATGTCTAAAAAAAAAAATAATCATAAAAATCGAAAGCATTTTTTACTGTGATAGTAATTTTTTTTTCGATATTTTCTTAAGTATAAATTCCACAATGTTTAAGTAAATACTACAATTTCTCACAAACAGTTAAGCAAAATGTCAAGTAAAATGTTTTTTTAAAGTGTTTACAAGGTACGAATACATGTTTTACTTTGAAAAAATGCAAAAAGACTGGGTGGCATATGGAAAACTACAGATATACTCGAATAAAGAAATGATCATAAAGATAGCATTTCTTATTGAAAATCTACAGTGATGCAGTGATGTGAAATTGATGGCTACAGCGTTCTATTCTTATCGTTATTTATGCACTGATATTATACAAACAACACCTCTTATTATTCGTTTCGGGTAATTTCTTGTGAGTTATTCAATCTGATCTTAAAATGGTTTAATACAATAAAGCTCAGCGTATAAATTATACGTTACATGTCATAGTGATAATGTTGATAAGACTCAATCATCAAGGCGTGGCCCGTTCATAATTAGACTTGTAAATACATAGACTAGACCAACACGATGTTTAAAGAAGTCACGGTGCTAATAGTCGTTATTACCTTTACTAACTAGTCTTCATATGGCTATTATAAGTAAACATAAATAAGTCTCGCATGATCGCGTTTAAAATTATGGATAGCGAGACTAGAGCGCGTGAATTGCGACACAGACGGCCCCTTCTGTCATAAACTAGTGTTGTATCTGACACGGACATCTTGTAAACTTCAACTGTAAACAAAAGCTTTATACAAGCGACTAGTATTTTGTAATCGATAACATTATAAAACAGGGGAAATGTGATCTCGCTTCTTTACAACGACTGTCGCGATCTAACAGATAACGGCATACAGTTGTCGTAAAATGATATCTAACGAAACAGTACAAAAAGGATTGTAACATGTCTGACATGCGCAGTTCTGTCATTTAAAGTCTCGGGGGTGTCTTTAGCTGGCGACGAGATTCAGCAATATATCACTATTTTCCCATTCATCTGATTTAAATAGCTTAACCCACGTTAAACTACATATTTTACGATCTATGTTGATCTAGGGGGCGACCACAAGATTTCTTCACGAGATATATGATACTTTAGAAAACACTATGATGAATATTTTCTTTTTTATACATTATTGTTTGATACGAATGGTTGTGTTATTGTCTGACAATATCCGATGTGATATACACAGATAAGATTTAGACGGTTTAGTACGAAAGTAAGAAAGGTTGTAATTTTTTTTCAGTTTTACAAATTTGAAAACTATTATATGTATACGGTAGCAAATCTGCCTTGAAGACTTATGAAAGCAAGAATTTTTTAAAGATATAATTGTTCCATTAAGATTTGAAACAGTTTTTTTAAAAACTCATCAGGATGCTAGAACGAAAAGCAAACATGAAACTCGATCATACAGTGCTGTCTACGCCTCGTTCGATATTTTCCTGTGGATTAAGTCTAGTCCTCCATCAAGATCTGAAACAATATTCTTTGTTTAAACTCGTCTCATCGGGATGCTAACATTTAAACGCCTCTCGTTCGATATTATTCCTGTGGAATAAGTGTCTTAACCTACATTATTGGATACCAAAGTTAAGCACAACTTAATCAAAACAGCAATATATTATAGCTATTTCATGTTGGAAGATATAACTATCGTAAAACTAGCTTTTAAACACATCTTTCGCAGTGGCAACAGTCATATGTGGATAAATGTAAAGGTTTGATGAAAGTTCACAGTTACTTTCATTTTCTAATGACCCCCATTACAACTTTGACTTGCAAAGACAATTGTTCATAGTTCTGTAAATAACTATACTGTGGTAATAATTTACCAAACTATCTATTATTACTCTTGCTACAAAGCAAGATTACTGTAGTAAGGATGCTGCAATCTGTTCATTGAATTTTCGTTCAGCTTAAGCGGACAGGTCTTTTCGCTATGCTGTTAGTAGTTGGTATTTTATAATTGAAATCATATGTAGTAAATTACAATTTTATACTACAATATTGAGGTCATAAGTTGGAGGATCAGTTCTATATAATTTCTTACTAAACATACGTATGCGTCAGAATTGATTCACACAATAATAACTGTGGGTGGCGTACAACAAGGTTCGGTACTAGACCCAAAGCTTTATGTTTGCTTATTAAATTACCAAGATTTTGAATGTAGAAACCGAAATAACAGTGTGTGATTCGTATTAAGAATAAGCTTGTAAATATATAATTAGGATAAATAAAATAATAAATACACGTTTCAAAACAATATTACTAGCTGTAGTGAAGGGCATTTTTATTTAAATTGTCAAATGTCCCGATAGTAATATTGAACACAAATCGTACGGTAATTTTACTCTGTTCAGGCATTTAAAGGAGGGAACTAATATTTATTTTTAACTTTTAGTTATGAATAAATTAAAACAATTACTTTACCTTTTCCAAATTTTCCTTGTATCGCCCGTAAATTAAACATCATTTACGCTACAGTCATTGCCATGCTGATACTGATCTATTTGCTGATGCCAGTACCCTTCATTTCTTTAGTAATCATTTAGCTAATAGAGACAACCTTTCAAGGGCATTTACTAAATTTTCTACATTGGTGTAATGATAACAGTATAGCGATAAATGGGAAAGAGGCAAAGGCTATGGCAATTGCTTTAAAAAAAACAACCATGGAAGCTACGGTGGCTCAATGTGTCGGACACTGGCTCACTAACCAGAAGACTCCTTGTCCGATTCCGGTGTTAGCCGGGAAAGTAGCCAGGGAGTTCCTAGCGTGGTTTCCCCTTGTCAGGGGTGCAAGACAGAAGGCCTGGCGCGGAGTGATGTCCAGTACTTCGAATAGGACGAAAACAAGGGGCCCCGTGTACGTAACATAACCCCTGGCAGTTTCAGTTCGAAATAGGAGTAGGCCGTAACGAAGCTGCCCAGTCCTGGGCTAATACCCCTCATATCCTATGCCCGTCTTCATCATCCCGATTGGTGCCGAAAAGTAGCAATTTAACCCTTACCATTAAAAAGTCATGAGAATCCTCAGGTAATGTATCTAAAGCCGTGCTAACATTTAGACTGGAATCTCAAAATAAATAAAATTATTAAAATTATATCTTCTAAATTTTACCTTTTTAAAGTTAAATCCTTATTTACTACACCGTCTTGGAATTTTGTTTTATCAACAGCTATAGGCCCTTATTTGACCCTATTCACCGTTGCACATTTTGGTGTTATGAGAATAAAAGTAAACTAAAGGCCTTGTATAAACTTAAAAACCAGTTTCACATTCAGTACTTTTAAATTGGCATTCTGCACACAGAGAACTACCTACTTCGATAATAGATCTCTAGCCCGATTGCCCGCCATATCCAACAATTAGTATACAGTTTTGTACTACGGTTCTACTCAGTTTCACACAGGTTATACACACTATATAAATCATTTCCCATTTTTAAATGAGCGCGGAATAAAATACGTCTCTAAACTTTCAAAGTATATTTAGGACTTAAGTTTAGTGTATCTTATTTGACTCGCAATCTTCCAGAGAATTTAATATAATCAGGAAATACTAGCTTTCAAAATTCTAAGAGACAAATTACCATCACATGTATATGATATCTGCAGCAAAAAACTTTACATTTAA
The DNA here is from genome assembly GCF_932274485.2 of Patella vulgata. Lineage (NCBI taxonomy): Eukaryota > Metazoa > Mollusca > Gastropoda > Patellidae > Patella > Patella vulgata. The sequence continues at coordinate 69,567,591 of NC_065881.2, forward strand.
TGTCTGCGATATCACCATCGGTGGAAGCGGACGTTAAATACTATTAGAAGAAGAAGAACTTTAAATTGACTGAAACTACTGTGACATTGAGGTCAAAAAGTCAATTAATATTATAAATTCCCCAAAATATAAGAAAATGGCAATAACAAGAAAATTTCAAGATATCGCTAATTTTGGAATTCACTAACTCAAACGTATTTTTTCAGAAAGGAGTTAGTGAAGCATGAGAAATCCTCTGTTCTTTGTTAATAGTGTTCTGTGTATGTTATAATAATATTATTTATTGCATGTTTTTTCGATACATACATGCACTTTGTTTACTGTATAGTTGCTAGTTTTTCATTTTGAAAATTAGAATTCAATAGGGATTATGTATATTAGTTTTCGCGTAACACAGTTTAATTCCATTAAGCTGTTTAATCTTCGAAACATTTAGCCACATATTAACCAAGGATATGATAGTTGTGTGTCGAGTGTCATTAAACGGCTGACAACATAGAATACTTGACTATATTTCAATATATTGCAGATATATTAACGACTCGATGCGTCATTTAGCGCTCTAGTATTCCCTTACAAACTACAATAGTGCGAAAGTTTAATCTGTAATAGGAATGTCAATCCAAAAGTGGTTCAATTCAGTTCAGTTTTTACAAAGTTATGATAAAATGATATTTCATCGATCTATACTGCTCACTAGAATCGAAGCCGGTATATTATCTAGCACTGGTATTTTGATTTCGTTGTCTTTATTTAATGTTAAATAATCCATGTAGAGTCTTATTTAGCGTGGATTAAGTCGTGAGAAATTTTATATATATGAGCAAAAATGCAAATGAAGCATCGAACCTGTAAGTTTTTCGGATTATCTTTAAGAACCAATCCCAGTCCTTCGTGTGTGGTTATTTCAAATCAAGATGCATAAAATTCTTGTCATAAAGATAATATACGGATAAACTTTCTCATAATACCCTTCAGATTTTAATCACTTGCTTTTGATTATGAGAAGTGTGATGATCCGCCGATAATAAATGTGACGCGCCCTACGCAAAAGGCTACTGGTATGCAATCTGATTGTGCTTCGTAGTCTTTCAAACTGTACATGGGCGTCACACATGGGGGGGGGGGGGTCTGAATATACTTGGACCCCCCCCCCCCCCAAAAAGAAAATAAATAAAATAAAATAAAAATATTACATAGTAGGCAGGCCCAAACTCCTATTTATTTACAACAATTATTAGGATTAGTTAAGATTCTATCTGTATAAAACCTGTACATATCCCAATATGGTTTACATTGCAAAAATAAAACACAGAGAGAATCATCCTGGAAACATGTGTGAAGTGAAAAGTAACTGTGTTCCATAAAATTGTGTCTAGTTAGCCTGTCAGTAATATTTTGTTAATTTTTTTCTGCCACTTATCAGAGTGAATCGCATGAAGGTACCCAAAAACATTATCGCCTAAACTAAATATTTTTCGCCCGCACAGCCACCCACGTAACAATAATACTTTGTACGCGGTGTTTGGGCCAATGAGCAAACGAGTTGTGTAGATAGCATGGCCACATGGTGTTTGTTTATATTTTTAGGGGTTTTAAAAAAGGGTTAGGGTTAGGGTTGCGCCCCCCCCCCCAATATATATTTCACGGCTACGCCTCTGAAACTGTATGGTATATAAACAGAAAGATGGTGTAACGCATATGTAATGTATACTTATCATAGATATTATATGACTTACGACTTATGTAGGCATGTTATGTTTTGAAATAAACCTTATCATACAATATATCTTTTACTAACATATCCATATATTATAAGTTTTTTCTAGGGTGTCTAATTACATCTACGATATATATCTAAACATCTAGATATATCAGATATGTAAATTAGTATTTTAGTTATCTTTTTGATCTATAATGTAAATGAGTTCGTTACATGTCTACACTTCAGAATTCTATTAATGTATTTGTATCTACATATTATATACATGACTGCATGCTCATATGATGTTTCCTGTAATTGGTTTTAAAATGGGATATAAATATATTTGCATATAAAAAGTGACATGAATAACTGAATATCAATACATGTATGTTTATTATCAACTATTTTGTTGCTACCTAACAAATCTTCTATGAATTGATATTTTAATTTTAAATGAACTAGAAGACCATTGATGGCTGGACAAACTGTTTAAATGTCATATATGAAATGTGCTGAACCTAAGACGTTCAAATGGGTTATGCCGTTAGACAACCCTCCAAACAACGAAATAGCGTACAATATCTAATCCACAATTTTTATTTGTTTCGCCAATATACCTCCCCAAAATGTATAATCGTTCTTAATTATCAGTAATCATATTTTTTTTAAAAAAAATATATGAATTCTACAATTCGTCCGAAATAATACTTTTCCATATACACGAACTTACTTTGGTGTTGAGATTGTGACGGTGGCTAAGTGAGTAAGACGCTGGCTCGCCAGCCTGGAGGTCGGGTGTTCGATACCAGAATTGGTCGATTAAGTTCATTCTGATTTTCCGGCTTGGTTCCCCCTTGTCAGTAATGCAGGACGGAGGGCCTGTCTACTCGTTCGGGTGGGACGAAAAAACGATTTCCAGTGTACACATTGGTGTGCACGTAAAAGATTCCTTGGAATTCGATATAAGAGTAGACCCTAGTGCCGCTGTTCGAGCAAAATTCCTATCATAGCACACTGTATGGCGTATGCCCGTCTTCATTATCCCAGTTCGGAGCTGAACAGTAGGACGTTAAACCCCATTTAATTTCATTTCAGTTTTAATGCCCAACGAGGACATTTTGGTGTCCCTGTAACAGAATGGCTCGTATAGACAGCTGTCACCAGAAAGAAAACCAAGGGTGATGTGGGTAATGAAACGGGGCTAACTATATAATCACCGACTAAAAACTATGGCAATTGACATTTAGACAAAACGGGTTTACTGAGAACCGACAAGACTGTTTTTGTCTATTCCACTTACCCATAAATTTGTTATTGAAATATATGCATATTTATAAAATGTCATTTCTTTTCGGTCACTTTGGACGTTATTGACCAAGTAAGAAACGCACTTGTCGGCGATTAGTAGGACCTACCAGAACGGAAGAGATCGGATAAGTATTGTGTATGTTACAGGGCTGGCTGAAAAGTTCTAAGCCTATCTGTGAAAAAGACCTGAACAATGTTGATGGTTTTCCTTTATTTTTCTGCATAGTTCCATTCGGGGTAGAAACACTTTTGCCAACGATGTTGCAAGCCCTAGATGCCGGTCAGGAAGACATTTTCTTCAGTCACCCTAAAAAAAGTCCTTCACAGCTGAAATGACGTCATCATTACTAGGACAATGACAACCGGCTAGTTCCTTTTTCTAATTTGGAAACATCCATGGTTACAAATCTGGCCGAAAAAGTATCAGGATCTGCTTCAAATCGGCGCAGATTGTCACGGGGCGTCAGAAATCTGACACTTTTCTGATCCGTATTCAAGAATTTTGGCACTATCGTGCAGACAATTTTGTCATTCCGAACTCGTTGGCGATAATGTGCTCAACCCTCTCATGAGAGATGCCCACAACACTGGCAATATGTCGATAGGTCAATTGTCGATCAGCCATCACACCCTGGTAATGTTGTCTTGAATGGTTGCTATTAATGGCCTTCCAGAACGCGGGTCATCGCCAAGGCTTTCTCTGCACAGCCGGCTCTTTTACTGGGGAAAAGAAAGGGCATCCCGTAAATTATAGAGCGGCATGTTGGCATATATCTGTTGGGGTCCTTGTTGATTGTCATTTGTCTATTTCTGGTGATTTCAATGGGTAGGTACACAAGATGATCTGGTACGAAGACAATAATAACACTACAGTTACAGTTCGTATGTCGATTATTCATTCAATGATTGTACTTGTTATTGGCAAAAAGTTTGTCAACCCGATTAACCTATCCTTTCAGGCTTAGAATTTTTAGCCAACCCACGTGTATTACAGTTCACTTTCTTTTTCACTACTAATTTACAGGAAAAGTAGAAATACCCCGGTTAATGTTTTATGAACACATCACATGAATATATGATATATTTCAATCAGTAAATTCAGATTTTAGTTTAATTTTCAAAAATCAAAATGGAAACAGGAAATAGCATCGACAAGCCATTACGTCACCGTGTCTATAACCTACGCCACTTCCTGTTTATACATTTGAATTATTTTAAATAAAATATAAATTTAAAGATGGTATTTGACTAAAGATCACTTATCAGCCTTATTTATGTTAAATTTAATGATAACTAGCGTTTTTAATTTTAAGTTGTTGTATAATTTCCTACTTACTCTTTTCGAAATAAATATATTTTCGAAACGAATATATTTTAACGCGGTGATTTCATTATATGATATCTTGTTGAATTTGTTTCTATCTCTTTTTCAGATTTTGCAAGGATAATCGGAAAGTAAAATATTACACATGGGTGGCAAATGGGACAATGTGCCTGTTTTCAGTCTTTATCTCTCCATCAATTAAAAAATGAAGATGACTCCAGCATCAAATTCGTTGAAAAGTTAAAATTTGGTTGATTATCATTTATTGGTCGAGAAAATATTCTTCTAGATGTGCAATAACAACATGTGTTCTGCTTGCTTTATATTTAAGTTTTTGTTTTCATTTTATAACTTCTTGCTTCCATGGCGATAAACAAAATAACCTGGTTACTAATGAAATTTATTCAAGGAACCAAACCGTCCGTAACCTTAATTTGTATTCAGGGAATCTTTTATATGATTGGGTAACGCCCTTGTCAAATGACTCCTAATTGAACCAATTTACAATATTCAAAATAATCTTACACTCATCTGTTTAGGAATAACTCTAAAGTTAGAAACATAAAAAGACATAACAACTATTTTTATAAATATATTAATGATATTTTAACAATTACATGTAAAGACAATGTCTGAAAATAACTTAAATGATAAATTAATTGTTAATTCATTTTTTCTGATATAAGTTTGAAAATCATATATCCGAATAACCATGTACCAACATTCTTACAATTCCAACATGCTCCATACATAGCACTAATTTCAACGCCCGATTGAGCAAGCTTTGATTTCATGTTTCTTAGCAATGTAAAAAATTGTTTAATATAAATCACATTTCAAATAAAATATATTTTTTTATTGACGCAATGTAATGAGTTACCTGAGATGGCACTTTAAATTAATGTCTACTAAATCAGAGTGATGTTAATTTCTCATGGATACATACACACATCGTGTATCCTATAACAATATTATTTGCATTTCTTTTGTTATTTTTAAGCGAGGTGTCATGTAACTAAGACTAGAATAGATTGTTAACATATCTTATTCACAAAGAACATTACCCCCGAAAACAAAAGAAACAAAGCAGGCATGAATAACATGAATTGACATAGAACTGATACCATCCCGTTCTCGGATAGCAACAAAATTATTTTTTCACAAAAAATGTAGCATTTTATAAGATCTAGTAACTCATTACCCCTTTTGGCTTATTATACATTATGTTAATTTTTTGTATCATGTTATAATTTAATGGCAATATGTTAAACAATAAAATTTTGAAAAAAAAGAGTCCTATGAAATATTTGGTTGGTAAAGTTCAGAATATCTTGACCCAACATTTACATTTCATATTATGATTTAGAGGGCTGACAATTAACAAAAGCATACTTATTTCGAATCTTCCTTAAATTATGTTTAGTTTGAAATGATAAATACATACAGTTTTAAAATCAGAAAGGCAAATATATACACGTACCTACACACATAATGCTAATACAGTCACAGATACTGCTTGTTCAGATGCTACCATGTACAACCTACTATCTCCTCATATCTGTACATATTAGCATATTTTAACAATATCCAGTAGATATAATTACACCTCATTAATAAACACCAAGTTATTTGGTGCACGGTTATGCCCCTTGGAGTTCTTTACGAATATAAGAAGAATGGCGTCACTGCGATATTACAGATAGGTGAAAAGTATGATCAATGACCGTAAGCAATCTATTTATGTACATCTACTAAAACTGTCAAATGGATGCAGATGTATGTGAATATGTGAATCTATTACTACGGTACATTGTCATCTTTTAAATGGAATCAGACATCTGTAAATGGAATCAGGTAACCTCTTTAGGTGATCGTAACTGTTCATACGAACAGTACATACATACTAAATGTGTAAACCCGAAATCACAAAAATCTTATCGTCATCATAATTAAGCATAGGTGATCGGGTAACAAACCCATTCTCCCCCCAGCAGCTGTATAATGTCAACAAATTGTCGCGGTAAATTATTTGAAACTTTTAAAAATAAAAAGTGGAAAACCTTATATACTTTCTAAAAGATCCATCATAATTTCATGATGCTTTCTTTTTATTATAAAGTTGACCAGAAGATCTGCTCCATTGTGCTAACAAGCAAACTTCTTAGAGTTTATGTCAGAAATAATTGTGAGTCAATAAGCGTTTTATCTTACCATACCATACAGAATATAGCTCAGAAAGATCCGTTGATAATTGTATTATTGCGTGTCAACTGGGAGCGAAACGTGGGAATTTTCGTCGGAAATTGTTGGAAATCAGTAGGGAATATGGATTTTTATTTATCCAAGCTTGATTCATTAAAATTTCATAAAAACCCCATAACTGTTGATCAAGCTTTAGTAACCAAAGGAAATAACTCTAGGAGTTATATTCGGAATGGGGTCTTCTATTACTAAGCTAAAACATCGTAAGCATAAAGAATTGAGGATTTCATTGCATATAAGAAACTAAAGAATCAACCAACCTAATACAATTTTTTTTGTATTTCGCTGTCATTTATTGTATGGATGACTCTTTTGAATTCTGAGAATAGGGGAAATGGTAAGTTTGAATTTTGTATGGACGCGTTCCTTTCGCTGTATTCTCTAGTATATTGTATATTCTCTAGTATATTCACACGATCTAAGAAAGTTTAGTTATTTATCCAGTTCATTCTGATTTCTTTATGACAGTGATTGACCAGATTAGTATTACGTGACTCCCCATATGTACAAATTACCCTGATATTAAAAAATGGGGGAAAAAGCAAGATAACATGTAGATCGTCATGAATCTTTAGTTAATTGATCAAAGACATATCTCAAATAACTGTATCGAACAAAACCCACACTGAGAGAACTACTCCAAATTGTCTTGGATAATATTTGAACTAATGGAATCTTCCGCTATGTGATCATGTTTTTGCTTGACTGCGGTACATGAAAGACATAAATATTTCTTCTTATCCCCAAGTTTGTCACACACTAAAAGATTATCGCAACATGACGTTATCGCAATCAGACAGTCCGTTACAATAAATATAAACATGTCAATCAGATCAACTGACATAAAGATTATGGACAGCAAATCGGTATTGAATACAGCACAAATTGGATTAATTGTCCTAATCGACACATATCACATATATTTGTGACTATGTGTTGTCAATAATTCAACAGTAGAATGTGAAAGATTCGTATCTATATTGATACCGTTTTAGAAACGATTATATTATATTATATTATATTATATTATATTATATTATATTATAATATAATATAATATAATATAATATAATATAATACAATATAATAAACAGCAACACTAATACTGTGTTAGTGTGATTACATGCATGAAGATTAATTGTTTGAGTGTTAACTATATATATACCATTATGATGATGGTTCTTGGTGATGATGATGATGACTACGACGACGAAATTGACACAAAAGTAAAGATGATTACTGTGATGGCTAAAGTGGGGGTGGGCATATACTGTCGGGCGAACCACTTTTATGAGCCAATCGAAGACATGATTGACATCAATGATCTCAAAATGTGCCTCCACTGCCGAAGCGTGGAATCGTAACTCCTGTACCACAAGTTTCGATTTGTCCAACGAGCCCTTTTTATAGCAAATAAATAGTAAGCTACAACAGTAATCTTACGATTTCGGCGATTCGCCATTTAGAACAAGTCACATGATCGACGTAATTTACTCGCAAAATGGCATACACTCTAGAGATGATCGCTACGTGTGCCCGTTCGTGATCGGCCCTAAACAGTCGCTGGCGAATTCAAATCGGCGTGATCTGTCGAAAAAATACGCTCGTCTACCCTTAGCATATGATATTGATAATGGTGACGATATTGGAAATGACGATGACATTGGTGACGCCGACGTTGGCAGAGATGACTAGAAAGCTGGTAATTGTAATAATGACGTCGGTAAAACCTGTGATGATTGCGATTATTTTGACCGTAGGCTGCTGATTGGGTGGCTTAAGAAGTCATGTTTCTTTTTGACTTTGATGTTCTTTTTATTGACGATGACCTGAGTGGAAATAGTGGATGACAGCTAGGGTAACGATGATTACACTGAATTGCGTTGATTGTGGTTGGGATGATGACTAAAATGATAGTAAGTAGCAAATCCACCAAGACGAAGGCCAGCATAAACATAGTGGTGATAATGAAGATGTAAGTATACATGAGGAATCCGTTAATAATATTTTTCAAGTGGGAAAAAGTCTTTACCACTTCCCTTGATTATTTGAATTTGGCATTGGCATAATTATCCTTTACGATCTAAATTTATCCCTTGGAGAACGGGGCCTCAGTAGCTCGGTGAGTAAGACGTTCGTTCGCTAACCTGAAAGTCCCGGTATTGACCGAGAAAGTGCAACGAGATTTTCCGGCGGGATTCCCCCTTGTCAGTCCAAAGCACGACGTATAATCGTTCGGGTGATACGGAAAACCGAGAACCTGTGTACACAAATGTGCGTTTTTGCTTTCTCGCGTTATTAATTTGCTCACTTCAGAGCACTCTGTTATATTATAAATTCATATATGGTTTCTTTCAAAAACAAACAATAAAAAACGAAGTCGCAACTCTTTGTAGCAAATAATGCATGACGTGTTTTATCGACGTGTGTGGGATGAATTGTTTGGTCTAAGTGTGTGTCTAGTAACGGCGCAAGAGGTCTAGGGGGTAGAGGCAAACGTTATCCTCTGGAACAAACCCTTGGATCAAGCACGTCAATTTATAGACGCGAGTTATAAACTAAACACTTGTAACAGAGACTCGTTAAGCTGGTTGAATTATTCTTCGATAATATAATAAACTAATGTTACAACTAAATGATAAGATAATAACACTGTTTATGTTCTACCCAACACGAACTCGTTCTGTTTTACACCGCGGGGCTTCAAGCTGACACTTGATGTAGTTTAAACACACTATCAATAACTGATAAATTAGTTTGTTTTCAGTATGAGTCTTGCATGAAGTATGTTATGTTACGTGCAAAGCAAAAAATCAAATATAAAAGAAAATGTTTAATTGATATTAAGTGGAAATCAAATGTAATTTTCTATGACACATTGGTGATACAGTGAAAGAGCCCGGGGATTATCATATTAACGAACTTCGTCAGTGCAGTACTGCACACCTTCCCTCGTGCATATAAATCACTGTAATTTAGCTGATAACATTTTAATTGTAGTAAGGTCCAATATCTAATGATTTTGCATCTGATGCTTATCAGCCTGAAATTAAATAAACTGAATTGGTTTATGCTCTTCAGCATCAAACATATGATGATCTTTACGAGACAAACATAGCAACGCACTATAAGATAACTTTAATATAAGGAAGAAATTCGCACGGCACAAGTAATTTTCCGAGCCCAGCGTCGTTACCCAATCCATTGACAAAAACTTACTTAAATCCCATCATATGACTCTTTGGTGGAGACCACCCTCTCCCTCCACATATACCTAAAGGTGCATTATGCAAGCCTGAAATTAAATAAACTGAATTGGTTTATGCTCTTCAGCATCAAACATATGATGATCTTTACGAGACAAACATAGCAACGCACTATAAGATAACTTTAATATAAGGAAGAAATTCGCACGGCACAAGTAATTTTCCGAGCCCAGCGTCGTTACCCAATCCATTTACAAAAACTTACTTAAATCCCATCATATGACTCTTTGGTGGAGACCACCCTCTCCCTCCACATATACCTAAAGGTGCATTATGCAAGCTTTAGATAAACTGCAGGCCGTTCTCTCTATAATATTTCAAAATGAGATAATGCAAAATAAATATATTGAAAATTTCATTCAAATTACTTTATTTTTAGCGACGTTATCAATGGTTGTAGTTTTTGATAAGATGTGTACATTGATCGTAACCATCGTACTGGTCATTCGATTCTTAGCCTTGCTTCTCCATTTGAAAAATTTGATCATTAAATGGTCGAACCGTTCTAATTTACTTAAAATCGGAGCCATCCGATGGCATCGAGGGCTGATTATGGTCTTGTCATGTTAATAAATGTCTAATTAATAATTTAAGGCAATAGGCAGATTTAGCTCTTACATAATGCATGTTTAAGAAGCTTTCTGTAGTTAACAATTGAAGAAGATGGGTTATCTGATCCACACCTGCAGTTGATGTGTGTTTGTTCACAGAGATGCTTCCTCAGATCCATAGATGCCCGAAACAGATGCTATATGATTGCTGGAATACAAATATGGTTAAGATGATTGCTTGAGTTCACAGATAGCGATCTATGGTCGAAACTCTTTAAAATTTAATCGCTGTACACGGCAAAAAGATGATATTCCAAAATGACTTTACAATCATTTGATGCATAAAGCTTGAGGTGAGGAATGCTGAAGCTGATCACTTTAATCCACAACAGTTCGGATCAAGGTTATTCTGATTCACAAATGGTGAAGTTACTATTTTGTTTATAATCTTTTAGAGGCATTTAGTAACTGAATAGAGCAATACACAATACTGAACCATCTTGTTGTTGTCCTGTATCGTTTCATGAAATGTTGTTATAGTTGTTCTGTATATATTGATCTCACAATTGCTGTAATAATAAAATAAAACCAAGTACGGACAATCCAAACCATAAGACAGAATACGAAGTCCTAAAAAACGTTATAGGCAAAATAGTGTATTCAAGCAAAATAGTGTATTCAAGCAAAATAGTGTAATCAGAAAATGGAATAATGTATGAGCTTGATAACGTTAAGAGAATACTCTTCGAAACGTCGCCCAAATAAATAAGTAGCTGTTTCTCCATAGGTATATGTTTTTGTGTATTTTGTTTATGTTTACCAAGTGTGGTGCCTTAAAATTCTACTTTTCGCAGTGTTGTGCTGAAGATGCTTGCTTAATTTATACAGATTGGACATCACAACGATTAAATCTTATGTCTAATTATGAAGCACAAGTTGATTTGCTTTCTAATTTAGATTCGTATTTTGGTGCATTGGTTCTGTGGACCTAAACTTTGAATCTATACAGAAACTTCACTAATTAAATCGACTCCTAGAGTTAAAATGAAACAGGCCATGTCCTATTACGATGGTTGGGTTTGGTGCAGATGGTCATCGTGATCAACAGGTACTGAGATGAGTTCTGGTCAGAGATTCTTCTATACTGAAGATGAATTGTTGTCTGCCATCATGATACATATCAGTTCCTGATACTGTCCAGTTCGCGGTTATTGCTTCACTGCTCAGATGGTAATGATATTTACCAATGTAGAAGTTGTCAATGTTTCCTTGCTAAACGCTAATAATCTAAAAAAAAATTGCTTGTGAACAGAAATATTACGACCTATGAAGATGATCATTTTCTAAAAGTATTAAATTATTATTTTAATCCCTATATATATATATATATATATATATACATATTGTTTCGGTGTCTCAATTTTAATTGTTTGGGTTTATAGTTTATTTATAAAAACACGGCCAAAGCAATATGTAAGAGATATAGGCAATAACATATCAGTATTTTAACAGCAAGTTTATATACATTAATTCTTTTCACGTCTGTGGTTTAAGGGGCAATATGCGGCATCACTTGTGGAGGATATCAACAAGTTAGTGGTAACATTGATCACCGTTTAATATGAGTATAAATGAAATTCTATCGGCGTGAAGTAACTGAATTGATATAATAATTATTAGATTAAGAATGATATCTCTAAAATCAAAATATGCTTACTTAATTATCATATCGAATGATGACACTGAAAACATAAATGGAATATTTGTTACGATAATGAGATAGGATTGTTAGATAATTTCTTTTTAGATAAGGTTATAAATTATTCTAGGGTAGATATTAGGTAGATTATTGTTATTATAGAGTCTTGATATATACATTTATGTCATCGTTTGACAGGTGCACTGTGAGAATATGTGCTAAGACAGATAGAAATATGATAATGCTCTATACAAAATTTGACATGATCAACCGATAACTAGGCATAATAACTTAGTCTGAAAACCTACCTCTTCATGGCGTCGTATATTTTTTATATTTTTTTCTTTTCTTTTGATTATCTTTATATACATTGTATACAATAAAAGTCAAATATATGGCGCACATAATATTAAAACCGTAGAGCAATCGATCTTAGTAAAAGATATTATTGAATCGATCATAAAACATAATTATAATACCGAATTCTATGTAAAATGATTATGTAAATGTCAATGATTATTTCGATTGGTGTAATAATTAATGAGACTATAAATAATAACTTAATGATGATTTATATCAACAATATCAAATTTTATTATTGAATGACATGGTTTTAATTTTGCAGTTTAGAGTTACGTTCCTTATTAAGGGCGATTATGTTATTGTGGCAACCGCATATATATTAATAACAATTTGCTGAAAATTAAAAAGAAAAGGGCTGTTCTGAAATACATTATTCTTAATTGAGTTGATGTGTTTCAATAAATGGACTTATCACTGATTTCCTGTATCGGAGGGGATTTCCCCAGAAGTTAAAACTAGCAAGGGAGATAACAGTTTCATTTGACATTTTTCTGTTCTCTGTTGAGAAATCAAAGGGTTGTCATAACGATCTTTATTGATAAAAGACTTATAAATATCTGACGATAGCTTGTTTTCTTTCCGTGGAAAGTGGGTGTGTTTCGTGACGTTATTTACCAGCAATTAAAGCACGATGATGCCACTTGTCTGTGAGCCGTGCTGCCTGATAAAACACTTCATATAATAGCCATTGTTTCGTATCGATAATTATACTATATACTTTTGATATCATAACATTGAATCCATGTCCTTATGGATTATTCAATCATATTCCGACATGAAGTGGTATTTGTAAACAAATTTCGACAAGAGAGAATAAATAATGTTACAATGTGACAATAATAACAAATAAAGAATAAATAAACAAGTAAAACTCCAGAAACAACACTGTTTCGTCAATTTATTGACGTAAAAACACGCAAAGCTCGTTTTTAAATGTTGTCTTTTATCTATAATGACCTTCAAAGGCTACGAAAATATCAAGCACACAAAATTACTTTCATTTTGGAAAACCTAAACTTGACATATTTACCAAGCGTTATCAACCAATAAATATATCAATAAGAACAACAGATAGAACAGCACAACTACGGCCGATCTATCATCTTAACCTTCCCCTTCGCCCTTTTAAACTAATATTGTGGTTGTGAAATAATGCAATAACACGCCATGGTTATTGGACGAGTTATGTTCTAGGTATTCAATTATCAACTAATCAGGTATTCAATTATCAACTAATCAAACAGAAATTATTGATCAGACAAATTTAATGAGTGATGTTAACAAAGGCATGACGACAGATGAATATTTCAGATGTTACAACTTTTCATAGAATAGATATAAAACAAGTGCATTATATTCACACCAAAAATCGATATATTTTCTGTGTATAATCTTAAAAAATTACCTTCTTTGTTTTTGACTATGTGTTTCAGTGGGTGCGATATCTAAATACCGTGTCTGTTTCATGACGCAATATGGTTTTTTTTTTTTAAATAAAAGTAACTTCCGCCAGTCATAAGAAGCCATCACAATGATGGATGTATTGGCAAATACAATATAAACCTTACATAACCGGATATCTCTGTTAATCTTATCATCTCTGGTTGAAAACCCTAATATCTTATACACTTAAAAAAGTAAACAATTAACGTTATGACAAATATTTTCTTAACATTTATTAGTTCTGTTGACGAAACCCACCACCTCTTTTAATAAAGACTAAAAATACAAATGAAATTATCCTAACCTATTGGAAACATAATACGGTGATCTAATATATAGTAAGTGTAGGAAAACCGCACTAGACGAAAAACAAATATGATCAGACCAACCTGCGGACAAGACAGCTCATACAGAAAAACAGCTTAGAAAATTATTCTGTAACATAATAAGATATCACTGTTAAGGTGAGGTGTCACTGTGCACATAACTAGGAAATTAGTAAAAAAAAAATCCGATATTCCGTTATTTCTGGTTTGTTTTAATGGATTTAGAATTTGGAAAAGTGGTAAGAAACGATTGAATTTTTTTATTTGGTTTTGTTTTATTTTAAAGAAATCGGTTGCCTAGGGTCGGGCAATCATTTGGTAAGTAAGACAGTTTTCACCAGTAATGTCTTGACAAAACCTTTTGTTACCGGAAGTGACCGATGTTCTGCACGGGGCATAGTACGCAAACTCTCTGTAGGCCTTCCGATACAACTATTGAATCAAATGGTGAAATTTTATTGTTGGCTTTGTTTGTGACCATTAGAAATGCAGATTCAGTGGCTGAATTTATTATTTAGTAGCGATAACATACATCTTCTCTGGAACTTCCCGTTTTATAAGTTCAGACACGCTTTTTTCTAAGTTTTGATATGTACAAAAATTATTTTTTAACGGCTTGATTAATTCAAATGTTGTCGTGTCAAATATAGTTAGATATTATGTCACTATGTAAATTTATGTTTTCATGTTGAATGGGTCGGCGTCGACTTTATGCAGAGACGTATTTTATCATATATCCTCGTATTTGAACATATTATCCCCCTTGTGAAGGGTTTGTATGAAAGATAAAAGCCCTATGTATGAGATAATAACCATCATGTCGGCTATTTAATACTCTATCACCCTGAACTGATATGATAAATCGTAGCATCTCTTTGGGGGAGGCCATATCATAATATGCAAATAGGTTGCCTTGTGTGTGACACTGGCATAACACATTACAATATTACTGCTTACAATGAAGCATATGCCACGAGAGATCACTACAGATATCACCTTTCGCTCCATAGTTCTTTTTTACTGGGTCGGTCGGCGGCTTCACACGCTTGGCTACCACCGGACGATTTAACCCGATGTTATCAGTCATGTAGGTAATATTTTGGACAGCCTGTGTAACAAATTGTACTACCAATATCTAACACTCGGTAAACAGAGCAGGATGTCGTGTTGACGGTTATCGCTCGTGTTCTGATAACATCTGTACATTCCGGACAACAAAGACAGTGGGACGAGTGTTGTAAGCGTTTTTGGTCTGTAATATTCGGATTGAGAAAGAAAGGGATCACAGAATACGTATACGAGAATGGCACACACTCAAAAATTAATTACTAATTGGCTGTATATAAGTATTTAGTAACTTTATATTCAAATATGTTGTAATTGGGTTTTGTGATTTTAATGACAAAAAGGTGTTTTCAAACAGAAGTGATGAATTAATAAGGGTTAGTATGTATAATCCTTGTGCCACTTCAGCATTGATCCGTGTAAGGAGTTTACATATATTGCAATAGCCCATAGTTCAAATTAAAAGGTTACGTTAGAGATAGAAGAGCCTCCAGGCAATACTAATGGATTATGGACATCCTATACTATATTTCAGTTTTTTAGATATAATACCCTTTTTGTAATTTCATTACAGCTGGTCTGGTGGTTTTGTGTTGTTGCTGTTTATTTTACTAAATTAAGAGAAATACAAATTCGGTCAAACGTTCTTCTAGATGTAGATTTGCTGACTTAATACTTTGAAATAAAGAGAGAGTGAGAAATGGAGTTTAACGTCCACTCGATACAAACTAGGCCATTTCGGGACTAATACTTTGAAAAAGCAAGTGGTCCATAGTTAAGACATCATAGTTTGAATATGTGGATATCGGTAAATGATTCCCTGCGACTTACAAAATGGAGCTAGATTGGTATTGAATCGGTTTCGTACTGAATCTTATTCTAAAGTTTACAAATATGTTCCATTGTCACCTTGGCCGTTTCCAAATTAATTTCCATGGTTGGATTTAACTTTCAGTTTTTACTAGCAAATTCTGAAAATTTCATATTCTCTTATTATATAAAACAGAATGTGTATTCAATAATTTTTATTGCAAAATATTACTTATAAACAATATATACATCCATAACACATTTTCCTGTATATAATTGTAAATTACATTTGTATTTATATAATATTAAGGAATGGTAAAATCCATTGTAACAACAAAAACAATACAAACAAGGATGCTATAAACTCCTTCTATATTTGGCAGTTTCGACCCATGGCCTCGATGCTGCAAACAACGGAATGTTGAATTACATAGTTCATTAATTCAAAACCAGTTGCTTTAAATAAATGAGACAGACATAGTTACGACAATGTGCGTGTGTATACGTTTTAACTGAACACATCAATTAATTTAAATAAATTATGCTAAATTCACGGTTTTCACACAGAACTATAATCTGTACATGTTTATTATGCCAGAAATTTATATAGTCATTCATGGTTATCCTTTAAATTTCAGGACACGGTTTCAAAATTTTGAAAACGGGGTATCTATTCCTTTGGTAACAACAGCACGTCGAATAAATTCAAATTTTGTAGGTAACCGGCTCTGGTCTTGTGACTGGTTTGCCCTGTCCTGATTGGACGGATCTTTTAATGGCGACAGGACGCCTAGGAGTATCACAGATAAAACTTGACTTTAGATGCCACTTTTTCAACTTTCGTCACTATCAGAATCTGAAATTACAAAAATAAAACTTATAAGTACATGTATAAGTACTTGTATAACTTTAATTTGTATAAAGAGGTATACGAATTGCTATGCGAATTCCCAGTAGTGACAAAGAGAAGATGTTTCATAATTTCACATGCTGTCTTTGCCAGAACAATTTTAACTTCTTTTGGCCAAATTGGGCTATCTTAATTCCTAATTATAATGTGAGCAGTGAGCATAAGTAATAAGGGGGTATCATATACGAAGAGAGTGTGCTTTCTCCGATTCAATTTCTCATCTTATTTTGTAACAATGAATTTATAGAGCGTTGATGTTCCGCTCATGTTGTATTACATGTATCAAATAAGAAACACACGTCATACGTAACAAACAAACAAAGGCGTATTCCATATTCTTAGTAAATTATTAAGGACTTTAATATACACGTATTTCTATTGTATTTGTGTATACTATTTACCTGATTTACTCTGTGTCTCTATTTTCTCTGTTTTAAGATTTAAGACCTCATTTTCTTGATATTCGTATATTTTGATTGGTGACGTCTGCTGTTTGAAAGTACTGGAAAATGGTGGGGTATCTGGCGGTGTATCTAATGTCGGTCTGTGTACTTTATTATCCATGTTGTAAGGAACCATGGGTCTTTGAAGACGGCTATGGCATTTTCCATAATTTTCAGGTAAAGTTGGAACAACTGGAAAACGGGAACCGGTTTGATGAAATGCATGGTAAGGTGAAAAAACAGGTTGTTGAGGTGTCACTGGTTTCGAAGAGTCTTTGTCTATTATTTGAGAAATTGACCAGATTTTAGGTTTTGAAACATTTCGATTTTCTACATTATTTGAGTCTGTTCTCTGATTTGGCGAAGATGTATTCACTGGTTTATTCACTAGAACATTTTCTGGTCCTCTGGATTTTGAAGATGGTTCGTGTCTGTTGTGTAGATTGTATTTAGAATGATCGGTTGGCTCGTTTTCCGTGTCAGAAATATCGGATAAATCTAAAGGCGCTTCGCTATCTTCATCACCGCTTAGTCGTCTCTCGAGGCCTTCAACATCTAGATATAGAAAAATGGATAACAAAATAAACAATATGTACCCTTAATAATTAATTACACGAGACATAACAAGTTACAAACAATTGCACAATTATTGTCATTTGCATCAATTTTCTATGATACATTCTTAGTTATACAGACACGGAATCAATTAAGCCCGCGTCGCATCCATGCACAGAACAATTACTTCACTTAGATTATTAAACTTAACAAATATGGCGTGTTAATTTTACTAATCATCTTAGAAAAATATTGGCATGTGTTAGAAATTAGAGCTTGGATTATTTCCTATTAAGTCATCGGGTTACACGCCAGCGAAAACCTGCCGTGGTCAAATCTCGTGAGACCGAACAATTGAAATCATTCGAACCAATCGCATCTGATGTTTTTTAGTATTTGGTTTCATTTTGGTCTTTTTTGAAATTCAGGACCATCTCCAGTTACTCCCCTCAAAAAAATCAAGTTAATGATAAATGTCGACATCTGTACATTCTGTGAGTGAACTTGTACGAAACTGTCGAGAGTGCAACTAAATTAAACTTTGACGATCTATTATTCGTCAACTGGCTAACGTTATTTTGATCTCTTTCCAGCCCTTTATAAAGGGATAATGCGTTTCAACGGAAATACCCAGATTATGTAAACTTGTTGAGTCTGATAAAAGAAGGTTTAAAGAACTTTTGAATTCTACTTTCATTCTTGACTGAGTTTTGAAATATTTTATCTGGCTAATGATCCGAAACGTCCACTTAAAATAACTCCATTAATCGCATGAGCGATTCAGAAAAAAATGGCGTCGATAATCGATTAAAAAGTGAAAGAATGAAAGGTAAATGTCGGTTTTATTACCTAGGTTTTATCGTCAACGCCTTGTGAAAAGAGCTTAAAAAACGTAATATTGTAGAATTGTTATATTGAAAATTTTAAGACTGGTAACTAAAATGTTGATTATGACATGTGAAACGTCACAAAAATAAGTACAGGTTAACTTACCAATTTCACGTTCGCTATCTAATCCACTGTGCATATCATCATCGCTAATTTTGGCATCATCGTCGTCATCATCTTCTTTATCATCTGCAGAGTCCCAGCAAAGTTTATTTTCTTTCTTCAACCGTCTTCTAGCGTTGGCGAACCAGGTAGAAACTTGGGTTAAAGTCATTTTTGTGATGATGGCTAACATAATTTTCTCAGCTTTGGTTGGGTAAGGATTTTTCCTGTGTTCGCTGAGCCAGGCTTTCAATGGGCTGGTAGTCTCTCTGGTGGCTGCCTTTCGGCGAGCAGCGCTGTTCAGGTCCAATCCGGCGTAACTAAAGAAAGTATAATTAATAAAATTATTTCCTCTTTTCATCATACGCTTCATTAATCGCCCTTTTGATGTGGACAATGACAAATAAAAGCAATGACAACAAATAGACGACTTAGACAGAAAGGCGTTGAGGCATATGATGTCATTTTATTGGCTTCTTCGCTTTCAAAAATCATCGTCGATACAATAAAAATTAGCATCATGATTTTGTTTTCAAGTGGAATGTTAAGTTTGATGAGTATTGTATGTGGTTTTCGACAATGGTAGCAGCATAGTCGTTAAGGATATAGGCACACGATGTGACGTTGACAATACGTCAACCAAAATACGGGCAAACAACTCCGTGTACCGTCTGACCTGACCATATGAATAACGCTAACTTGTAGTTAATGTTAAAAGGTTCTAATATCTTTAATAAACCACATTAATAACTCACTCATATAGAAATAGTGATTGACAGCTCAAAGACGAGATTAGAATAACATTAATACCGATTCATAGATAGATCTCTTTTAATTGTAGTTTCTTATACGAACCTCGTATCCCTTTACTAACTTTTACATTTTATGAAATTTAATAGAACTTTGAAAAAAAGGCGAAGTTAATCTTAATCCAAATCTGTTTTATCGAAGTGAATAATAATATCTAGTGGAAATTGATTTGGGATTAAAGGTGTCAATAAAGGTAGATATCTTTGTGTACATATGAGAGGTCAGATATTAAGTAATAATGCCACAGGTAAGTTTTACTAAACAGTATATTCTGTACATACGCGGAGGTGTTTGGGTCAAAATAACTTTCGAATCATACAATAAAAGTTTAGAGATAAAAGTAAATTGTATTTGTCTTTTGATCGTCTTCGTATGTTAAATCTATACATTTTCTTGTTTCTAACAAAGGCTTGAGAATACATATTGATATTAACGCTATTCAGAGTTTCACAAATTGATTCAAAGTGTTTACTTCAAAGATAGTTCAGCTATTACGGTCGTGTGGTTCAAGTTATTATTAAAATTTACACACAGCTCAAACATACGCTTGTAGGCTTTTTGATACCTAATTTAATAAAAGTAATCGAACAAATTAGGCTAATTTTTTATTTATCAAATTAATGAGTTCATCCCACCTACCCTTTCCCGGGTGAAACTAAGTCGCACTACTACATCACTAAAGAAACGATGACAATGGTGGATTAATCATTTTTAAAAGTTTTAAAAAATTACAGAATTGATAATGTACTTACAATGCATTATAAGGATGAAACGCCAATGCTGGGTCATAAGGGTGTGTCGCTAAGGTTGATGGCAAAGCTTTCCAGGTTTCAGGACGATCTGGTCGAATTCCACATGTCTAAAACAAAACAAAAAAACAAACAACATATTTAAAACAATGCAATTAGATATTTGTTGAAAAATTAATGTCAAATTGAATGAATACTAATTATTTAATTGGACTTTTGAACTTAAACAATGGAATATTTTTTTTTAAAAAACTCGACATTATTCAAGCATTTCCTGACGAATGGCTGATAACCAACTGTATTAAAATTACCGGTCTTTGTCTAGCACGAAATTTAATTTCAATTTTGAATTCTTTGTCTTGTAGTTGTTTTTTTTACACAAGACACATATAGCTTGATAGAGCACACTTCAAACTTGTTAGTGTAGATTTTACACCTATTTGCATTTCTATACGACCAAATATTTTATATTTCACTGATTTTGAATTATATGTTTAGTCCTAAATAAGTAGGTAGTATGACTTTTATAGTGTTTTTATTATTAGATGCGGTTTCATCTTAATATTTTACAACTTGTACATAAGGCTCATCATTATATTTAATTAACATTTGTTCAGCTTGATGAAATATCATTATACATTTAATATTTCTAATTTTATTTCAAGTAAAAAAAACATGATTCAAGCGGCGTTCTTCTATTGTCAAATACTCTGTTCCATGGCGGTTTTAATAGTCCGTGTTATATCTATTATCTTTTATCGAATGAGATCCGTTTTTATTAAAGCATTTTTTCTCTCATTTTAAAGTACATGTAATTGAAATCTCTATGGGATCACAATTGTCTGGGTCATAACATTTTATGTTTCAATAATCAAAACAGCATTTTAAAGTAATTGTAAAATTGTCTTAGAATCTTTGCTGTAAGAAACAAAAATGTGACTCCTTGCCTCCGATTGAAAATTATTATAAGTAAAATCATAAAAAGTTATTATTCACTTGTAAAATTATGTATCTCTATATCCCTAATTTACCTTTGTTTTACCAGTAACATAATTTTTTTTTTAGAAAAATTAAAAATTTATTAATAAACATATAAAAATGAATTGAAACTTGTAGTATCTTTGTATTGAATTGTGCAGTTTATTGTGATGGAATCGATGCAGTTTATTGTTTGTAAAACTCCGAACTAAATTTGCACTTTTGTGTTGTCAGTGATACTTGTTGTTTATGTATTACTGATTTAATAGAGTAATGAAAAGCTACAATGACAGGTATTCAAATATCAATTAAATCAGTTTACCTGTGGGTTTGATCATGTAATTAACGTCGCAGTGATTGACAATATATCAAATATTATTATACCACAGTCTTAATAACATTATTATCCATTATTTATTCAATATAAACACCATATAATTATTCTTAATATAATAAGCAGTATTTTATTAGAATGTAATATTCACGATATCAATTATTGTACACATGATTAGTATTTATTGTATTCATTCCCATAGTCAATATTCAATTCTTAATCGTCTCGTTCAATTTCTAGATTACAATTATTTTTATATGACAGCTTTATTAATATTTGATTTGAACATATCTGTATATTTACATACACCGTGTAGTTCCCGAATACCAGTTCGATCCATTACATTATAAGAATTCCACTTCATGAATTATTTTTAATTAAATTATCAAACAATAATTGTTGCATTAAATTATGCTTAATCAATTGGCATTATTGATAAAGGTTATTATGTACGCACACCAAATTTCATTTGTTTTTTTAAATCTCTTTTCGCGTTTATATTGTCAATATTTTTTTTCTGATTTGTGTTGTTTTATTGTTCTCTGTGCAAATTGTATTAAGTATTAATTAAACATAATGTATTTATTAAATCTATGTAAATGATATTGATTCCTTGTACGTAAGCGACATATGAGTGAGTATTGTTTTAAATATTTCAATTTCAGAGTTAGCTAGGGAGGGGGGGGGGGCAAATACGCTCAAGAAATATCTACATGTATTTATGTCTGAAAATTTAAAATATATACATACCAAAGGTGATTTGAACGCCGAAGGTTCTGTACCCATGGGTAATCCTGAAGGATGATGCAGATTTCTAACACCTTCGGACATTATCGGGTGAGGTACTGGCTCTCCGCCTACCTGACATAAACAAATGGCTTGCCCCGTACAGGGATCTGTGACGTAGGGTCGGCCATTTTCACACAAGGGGCTGGTGGGTAGTCTTACTGCTGCATTCTGAAATAAATAAAACAAACATATAAAATAAAATATTCACTGGGATGTCTTTGATGTCTTATCTCGTCGATTACAATGTCAATCACCTTCACGTGATACATTGTTTGGAGGATTAAGATATTATTCCGATAGATAAAAACAAATACACGAATTTAAAATAAGAATATAAGTTCCAGATAGTAATTATCACCTGTGTGAAGAAATAAATGGTTTACAAGGATGAGAAAATATTTTTAAATGAAACAAAATAATATCATTGGTGACTTTCCCTCTTTTCTTTCTCTTAAACCATGCACACCTGTAAAATGGGTGCGATGCTTTTCTTTCACAATGAAAATAATTCAATTTTTGTAATGGTACAAATTGAATAACTGCAGTTTAAATGAACAATTATTTATAATTATAAGATAATTCAATTCGTGCTAATTATTGCCCAGGTGTGAGAGCTGCGTGTGTGATATATAATTTTCTCGTCAAGAAAAATGCAAATTTCCAACCTATCTTGAATCTCACACAGTTTATAAACCCCTGCTTATAAATATAACAAAAGGAGTACATATCACGCTTACCGGTTTTTAAATGTAATAACAAAATTCTAATCAGCCAACCGTGGAATATATGTATAAAAGATACACACATAAGTACTTTATATTATGATTAAACCATTATTTAACATGATTTTACACGAAAAGTCACAGAAGAATAACTTAAATTTGTTTATAAGGTAAACGAACCACACAAGATGCGTCGCATGACATCTTTGGTCCATCTTAAATACGTATTATGAGCAAAACGTAGACTTAAGATCGTTTTAATTATATCTAAGAGACTCTATTTAACTACATGTTATGCGTCATTTCTTGATAATAAATAAAACAAAATTGTCTAACTTCTTTCGCAATTATAACTGTATAATGCCTTTAAGGAATCGTTATGCTACGTTTGTCATGCAGAAGACATACATTAAAACTGGCGGAGTAATAGTATTCATCAATATTTCAAATAAATGTAACAACACATTCTAAGATTGCGCGATAAATTGGGCTGATATGATTATTAATACCGTTGACACCTGCTATGTATGTATTTCATTTACATATTATAAATTTCAATCAGGGCATTGCTTTCTATTCACAAAATGTTAAAAAGCAGAAATTAAATACTCCATTACTGCTAATGAAATAAACACTCCACCCAAGCTTAATTGTTCAAAGTACCTTTCTTCAAATCATATTCATAAATTATGAATGAAAGCATAAATAACGTCAAGTACTTTACCTGTGCTAAAACTGATACACCATCTGTGGTGAGGCCTGTCCCATAACTCCCAAGGCCAAACGGGGCACGAAACATTTTTGAAATATGAATGTCAAAATGCTTCACACAAAAAATCCAAACGGTTTTCAAAGTTCACAGATGTATTGAATTATCCACAAATACACAAAATGGCGATCATTTAACTTCTGATAAGTGACATTGGTTGATTTAAAAAAAACCTTGTAAGAATATTTATCCCGCCACAAGAGATGCTTTCTGTTTGAAATGTTAGTCAGCTAACTGATGACAATCGTGAGTTGTCGGCTGCTAAAATACCTACTTCACTGACACAGTCTGTAAACAGCGAAACGGACTACCGCGTCATTTGATTGGCTTAATGGGGACAATGGATGTGTTGACTGGAGGCAAGTAATAAGGCTAATGATTGGCTAGTATGGAGTGTGATAACACCCATATACCACACTCACTGATCGAATCAACCACTAATAGACTCACTTGCCCTTTGTTCTGTAGTTATTGTCATTTACCAAACAAAATGTTATTTTTTCGTTTTAAATTTTTGTCACCTTAATCGAAATTCGTGTTTTGGCTCCCATGATCGCATTTTAGGAGGAGTGAAATTTAGATTTGGGGTTTTGGTATGTCACTTGATGTCATGACCCCTACATTATGAATAATTTGTGAAAGAAAACAAACTTGGGTCATTATTAGAAATAAAGGAAAATAGTTTGTTAGCAATCTAAATATAACCGTGTCATAATTAATACATACATAATTGTCTTGTTCGAACTAATTGACTTTATGTCTGATAAAAAAAAAGTTCTATGGGAAAAAAGTATGCTTTTTTTTATTTTCCGACTAACCATCGAGTTAAAAATAACATCTTATCGTAATGAAAAAATAATAAAGCAATTTGAATCTTAAGATACTAAAATGGATTTTAATTCCAATTTTTGGGTTGTTTTTTTTTTGTGTTTTTTTTTTCTTTACACTTTAAGATCTTTGGTCAGGTGTTTAAAAAATGTATCTGTAGAATAAGACGCTATAGTAATTAAATAAAAATGACTTTAATTTTGTTTTCATCTTCCTAATAATCAACAATTAAAATATTCTTTCACAATTAGTTTTTGTAAATATCAGAATACCAACGTAAAATCTTAAACAAAGAAAAGGTGAGTGAAAAAATGCAAGTGGAGAAAGCGAACCGAGAAATCAGATGATTAGTTACTGATTAGAAAGGTGAACTTAATATTGACAATCGATAAGGAACCGAAATTGTTGAATAGTTAAATTAATATGATTTATGATGCATTCAATAAAGAAAACGGGAGAACATTAAAAACTTATTTAAAGCAAAAGATGAAAGCAAGAAAATAAAAACTTAAAGAGCGGAAAAACTACTTTGAACATAAAAGTGATGAAGTCATTACGATCGATGACGTAACACGCGTGAAATGATACGTCAGTTAACCTGGTTAGTCATAAAAGTTCTTTTTGCTGGCACACGTTGATAATGATAATAGGAAAGGGGTTATAAGGGTCTCTGACACGCCTGACCCCTTGGGCAACTCGGTGATACCCCCAGGGAAATTATCGAGAAGCGAAGAATGTCGTGAAATACATGTTTCGTTTCGGTTTGGAGAGAGAATTAACGCAGCTAATTCCGGTCACGAAATGACAAGAAATGACGGCGCGGTAACCAAGATAAAGCTGTAGTTTGAAATGTAGAAATCTTTCGTTGAATTTTATTTAACACTCACATGTGGTGGACATCCATTATAGAATGAAAATTACTTGTTAACAGTTAGCTGTTTAATTCTTTACTCTTCCGTGAAACGATAAAATATTTTATACATGTAGGCTAAGCCTTATTTTTAAATCATGTTTTATTTATCTAATTAAATAAGATATAGAAATGAGCCCATATACCAAAGTTACGAACAAAGCAAGTGTTTGTTGGCATCTGAGGCTACGATTACAACGATTACACAAACATTCTATGATTTTATATTTATAACGATATTTAATGTCCGGAATAGGTGGATATTATTTTTTAAATATTAGATTTAAAATTTTGTAATGCAATCATATTTATAAAATATATTTAAATTAACTTCTTTGAGTGACATTTAGTACCACACTAAAAACTATTTATGGAACAACAATAACTGGTTTATTAACATTCAAAGCTTCGACGATGATATTGTTTGCTAGATAAAGAATCGAGTATCATTGTCGAAACGTTGTATTTTAATAAACCAGTAAATGTTATTCCATACATAGTTTTTAGTGTATTTAAATTTAGTTTGATTTAAGACATATTGCTAAATAGTCCAAGTTTTTAGATCAAACCTCAAGCATTTAAAACGTCATCATCTGCATAAATTTAACAATAAAATGTCTCAAGTGTGTTACTTATATATGTAATATTCACACAGAATTTGTGTCAAATATGTAATTCTGCCCTCAAGAAATATTACAATAACTAATATGACAATCTTATTGTGTTTGACACCTTGTGTATGGGTGTGATGATTTCGATATTATCAGCTTTTGACACGAATAGTGCGGGGTCTCAAGTGGGCCCTTGACTGACCCCTAAAAAAGTCACTGTTAGGCTAAAAACAGAAATTGAAATAAACCGCCATAATAGGGTTTTCACTTAAATACATTTATAACCCTTCTAAATGTCTCGTACAAGTTTTGACACTGACAAATTTCGTGTTGAAACAAATTACCAAATTATATTTAATTATAATATGAAAAGAAGGAACACATAGGCTTTCTTTACAAAACAATTTTCGAGTAGAAGTGTTATGAATAATTTGTCAATAACTTTGAAGTAACAAAACAAACGTTTTCGAATCAATGAAAAGAGTTTAATTCGGAGGTAGAAATTAGGAAAGGAAATTACATTTTGCTGTAAACATAAGGGACGCATTTGACACTCGCTATGCAAGTCCCAGCTATAATAACGATATGGACCATTTGTGTGTATTATTTATTGGTTTCATAATTTGTGTATATATTTAAAAATTCAGGCTTTGTCGGAATATAATGACCCTCTTGTTCTGTTTTTTACACATATGGTTCCCCTAATGTGGTACATTATCATTAAGTTTGTAATATTTATAACTAGTGTATTGATAATACCAATATTGAGAACTTGTTTTAAATTGTTTAATATTACAGATATGTAATCAAATGTAATTAATCAAGTGTGTTTTGACACCTCCTAAATTTAAGCCAGCTTTATTACAAGGGTGCCTTGATGTCTTTATAACATACAATTTGAAAATGTAAAAAAAAATTGTTTACAAAAACTATATTCGATATTGCGCTCAAATAACTGCTTTATAGTGCATTCATAACTGTCTCTAGCGGTATTCATTATTCTGCTATTCTATGTCAAAATGATTTCAATAAACTAAAAAAATTGCCCTAAGGTAACATGTGTTCAAGTTAGAATAACTAAAAATATAAATACTTACAAATTTTGAATGTTAATATTGAAGTTCAATATAGTGACAAATCAAGTATTTCACGGAAATGGGTTGACTATTGATGGCCGTAGAAGAGTAACATTTGTGAATGTGATTTTCAGATTTATATTGTATGCGCAATGTATTGTATTGTATTCAAATATTTATTAAATAAACGTTAAATAAAGCTGTTTCACACACACACACACACACACACGCAAAAACTTGGAACAAGCAGTGTATAAACAAGCAGTTCCAAGTGTATTACCAGCGTTTATACACTGGTTGTTCCATGTGTAATACCAGCGTTTATACACTATGACAAGTGTAGTGTGATACCAGCGTTTATATACTGTTTGTTCAAAGTGTAATACCAGCGTTTACAGACTGTACCAGCGTTGTAACCCAGTTTGTGCCAAGAGTAATATCAGCGTTTATAGACTGATGTTCCAAGAGAAATGCCAGTGTTTATAAACTGCTTGTTCCATGTGTAATACCAGCGTTTAAAGGTAATGTCAGCGTTTATAGGTTGCTTGTTCCAAGTGCAATACCAGCGTTTGGTTTACTCCCTGCTATATCCTGTAGGACTAATTAACCCCCCCCCCCCCCCACTATTTAAACTTGTATAACTATTCATTGATTTTCATAAGTTTGTGGATGTTTTTAGATTCCCGCACTTTAGTCGCAATATCAGAAAAATATGGATTAATGTAAAAAAAACAAAAAACAATTGGCGCTATAGACAGAATTTAAGAGAGGAATTACGTGTATTAAGCCAAGTATTTCTGTTTTTATCATTCACTAATTTATCGAGGGAGTCTATTTCATATCTGTCAAGAGAGTTGAAGTGTATTTGGCGGTGCCATACTGTCCTGTAATTTTTTCTAAGTAACATGAAATAGGTAAAACGTCTAAGATAAAACACACACTTATATAATAAATCAATAAAGACGAATGTTATAATGTATATGAAATCTACACGAATGTTATGCACGCTCTGTGTTCTTTTGTTTGATAACACGGTAGACCTATTTGTATTCAACTGCTTTTGTTATACATGTAAAAGCCTTTTCTATTTTATAAAAAATATGGATGTATGAGCCTTGAAGGAGACATTTTTATTCTTACTGACTTGACTTGATTACTTATGGAATTAGTTTTGTTTTATTTTTAGTTGGCTTCAATTTTTAAGAATATTTTAAATTTTGTTTTAAATATTTGATCAAATAGAATGTATTTAAAATTAGCGAATGAGTCATGTTTCAAACAAACATGCGCGCCTCTTCTAGAGCACTAATGACACTTATTATAGTCCAAGTAGCTAAATAAATGCTGTTTTCAATTCATGATCATCTTTCATGGTGTCCACTTGTCAGTGCTACGGGCAGGTGGGGGCTGTACAGCATCTTTTGGATGGCACATAAAAAATCGTGCACGTAAAAGAACCCTTGACAGTTTTCCAGACAAGATTTACCCGATAGCACGTTAAACCACATGTCATTCATTTATTCACTATTTTTTTCTCTTTATATATTATTAAAATTTACAAATATTAATCACATAGATTTGAAATTAATCTACAACGGCACTGCAAAGCTAGGAATTCCACCATGTAAAAAAAAGGTAATCCAAAACTCGAGTGGAATAATAGAATATGCTTATTATCAATCGATAATGCCACTTTATTAACTTTATAAATGTCGATAAATAGATTAAATTAATAATATTATCATTTGATAATAATAATATTCTATGTCAACGTTTAGTGTGGTGTTCAATCTCCTTCAAGTGGTTTGTTATTCGTTCCCTAATGTTCTAATTAACCGACCATCAGATAAAACATCGTGTCAATTATTATCGCGAGATATCTCGAGACTTAGTAGCCTCGTATTGAACCAAGTGGCATGTTTGTTGAAGAGCAATAAATTCTCGTTAAGATAACGCGCCTGTTCGGAATTAAGAAGCGAGTTTGACAGAAAACGACTGATATTAATCAGAATTATAATCATATAATCGGCCTCGAGATGATATCGTCCTCGTGAGACACGTCACGGGGAATTAGAGTTAATATCGATGCGCTTTTCTCCACAGATCAATGGCTTCTGGCCTTTTTCTACTCTATTATATTGACGTAATAGTAAGCTTTATGATATGTAAGTTTGTTTGACATATCCATAAACACTGATACTAAGATCAAATCTGTAATAAGTTTACATTTAATACTATTTGTAACCAAAATAAGTGGGCTACTAAAACTTTGTCGAGGCAGTCATATAAATGCGGGAAATCATTGAATTTCGATCGATTTCAGTTAGTGGGCGACTGAAAATTCAGGCAAAGCTGTCACAAAATTTCGGGCACTCATCAAACTTCTACTGATTCCACGGAACACGCTTTGGACATTAAGAAGCCAATTAAAACCAGAATCTGCACGACTGATATTGCAATCTATAGTACCAAGAATTCCATTATAGTCAGTTCCAAGCCCCGCCCCACTCCGCCAGAAAAAGAAAGAAATAATCAATATATGACCATGGCCAACTGATTGGAAAGCGATCAGTATTCTCCATTTTTTTCATTTGCATATAGGGATGTTATATTTAAGACGAATAATATTCCGATTGCATCCAACGAATCTATTTTGCATGTAAAGACTTTCTTCATTTGAATATGAACTGTGTTCCCAACGCTATATGGGTTTGCTCTAGTGCTTGCTATTCACGATGGCAATGAAAGTAATTCAATTTAATTATCTGAATTTTAAAGTACTTTAATTTTATGCGCTGAATAATGAAGAAATAACCGTAGTGTTAACATATTTATGACTTACTTAATTCAACTTTTAAAATTCAAGTCGGTCAGTTTAGCATAAAATTCGCGTGTCATTGACTACTTTACGACAACCGTTACGAAATCTTTTTGTTGTCGTAACTTTATGCTTGTGCGGTTTAAAATAGACATTTAACGGTCTGGGCTTTCCACAAATACATAAAACTAGTGGAGATTTGTTTGAAGTTTAAAATTTTATATCTTTATACCGTGTTTACCCGGCTTAAATCTTGTCGCTTCTTCAGTGAAACTAATAACGATTCGATCTCCCGTTAAGTTGCGCTCCACCCCCTGTCGCTCGCTAATATACTCATGTAAGGTAATATACCGTCCTCCCCGCGGACATGGGCTTGCACCCCGTTAAACTATATATTCAACCCATAGGCATAACTGATTACTTTTACTGTATTTTTATACGACTTGCCCAGGGTGATTGTGTTTCATTATTCGCCGATAATATATATAGTTTAAACCCTACCCGTGGAGAAAGCGATTATGTTGCCGCCATGTTTTGAGTGTATTCGTCTGTGTTTGCCGCGAGCAAGTATAATAGGTCCATTTTGAAGTAATATACCTGGCCCCCCTGGCCGACATCTAAACACTCAACCAAAAGCCATTCACTCAACGATAAGACACCAAAACACAAGAACAATAATATTGTCGCGAGGCTCAAGACCCCCCTCTTGCGAGCGTCTACGCTGTTTAGTTTTATTCCTAAACCTTTCCAGAAAAAAAAGACCAATCTTTTTTAAAGAGACTTTGGATCGATGTAATAAAGGGTTGATAATCTCCTTTTATCTCGTTGAGTTGTTCAGAAATAAATTTATTTCGTATTTAAAAGGTGTTAAGACCGTTATACGTGACATTCAAATCAATGAATTATAAAAGTTACTGTGTTGCTTGAGGCGAAGATATCCTGTAACACGGCAAAATAAATCTCTATTTAAAACCATTCCATTTGATTTAAAACCATTCCATCTTAACTGATACCCATTCATTTTGGCACAGCGCACACTAAGGTCGGAAACATTTTAAAATATGTCTATTTAATGCAACTAAAAATGAATTGTCTTATATTTATTAAGTAAGTTAATGGACAGTAAATTAGTTTACCCTGGCCTGAAACACGACACTAGACCAAACATACCATGGTACTAACGGTACTATGACCTCAGAACGAGTAATGCATTAACGAGAAACCACATTAGCAATCATGAATGAACGAACGAACGTATTGAAAAAGAATACACTAAAGGTGTCATTTAAGAAGAAACAACGGAAGAAACAATACATTAGGAGCATCATTACAGGCCCGGGACTGTGCAGAGCATTGGACTCTTACGTCTGACGCCCCCTCCCCCCTTATCCATTCACTTGATTTAATATTGATATTTTATTTCTTGCAATGTCTATGTGGTTTGGCTGTCCGCAAGTTTGTCTTTTTGGTTTTGTTTTACGTGTAGTGCGGTCCTCCTGCACTTACTATTAGAAAGGACTGGGCTGTACACTAATGGTATCATAACCAAATTTCAGAAAGGTATATAGATAAATGTTTAATAGACAATGTATTATATTGATTAACCGATTTTCTACACGATAAACAAGTCACCACCATTAATTTAAAATCCATTTATTATTAAATATTTTAATTCCAAATAAGGAAATAATAACTATTGATACAAAATTATTAATTAAATGTGTTATAGTTTGTAGTATTGATATAATCCAGATTTCGGAAGTAGGACACCAATTAGGGTTTCAAAAGTAATACACAATAGCATTTTAAAAGCACACTATAATCAAAAAGTGGTCACAAGAGTCATGTGCGAGACAGGGTATGATTCCCCTGTCTAGAACCACTTCTAATGCTAAAATAAACAATGTTTCTTAAATGTTTACTGAATTACAAAACGGATACAATTTGGTGGACACCACATGCCATTTTGAATAAAATATCGGCAAATGAATAAGAGAGTCTAAAAAAGCCTAAATAACGCAATACACATTCATCCGTACTGCTATTTTTAATATTTTTATTTTAAATTATACATCAATTCTAGAATAAGTTATGCACATTTAACGTTTACATTTCATTCTATTAGACGGGAGGGGGCTGTGGCTCAGTGAGTAAGACGTTGGTACGCTAACCTGTTCGATCTCTGTGTTCGCCGAGAGGGACAGTGTTTATTCGTTTGCATGGGAAGAAACCCCGAGGTCCCGTGTACACATTGGCGTGCTCGTAAAATTTTCCTTGGCAGTTGGAATTAGATATAAGAGTAGGCAGTAGCGCCGCTTTCCGTGCAAAATGGGGGGGGGGGGGTGGATGGCTGAATGGTTAGCGTGCGCGCGCTGTATCATAAAGTCTGTCATTGAGTCGACTGGCGTGTTTTCGAATCCCCGGTTGTACGTGACAAGGAGTAGGGTAGCCTGTCCAACCTCGTGGGTTTTCTCCGGGTCATCCGGTTTCCTCCCACTGCTAAAGACCCCTACGCGCAAGCGAATTATTGAAATAAAATTGGACCATATGTGAGTCCTGAAGTGACCTAGTTTGTGTCGAGTGGACGTTAAACCCCATTTCTCTCTCTCCCCCGTGCAAAATGTCCCTCGTGGCACACTGTATGGCGTATGCTAGTCTTCATTAGGCCAGTCGGAGTGGAACAGTAGGACGTTAAACCCCATTTCATTTCAGTGTTCTATTAAACAAATAAAATGATAAATAAGGGATACAGTCGTTGCATTAAAATGGTAGCTGATATTTATTTTACATATGAATAATCTAGCACAATGTAAAGCACCTAGGTAACTGTGTCAAGAATAATTGACATTCGAGTCTCTTAATTGTTTTGTGTGTTCTAGGTTGTTAAAATAAAATGTTATCATGCGGTTTCGTTTCATATATTACATCTTTACTAGCGTTGTGCGTAACCATTCGTGAAATTCTTCTTTTCACGTATTCACTGCAACGTTTACAATTCTATAATAAAATTATTTAATGTTTTCGAAGTCATGGGGTTAGTTTAATTTGTTTTAAATCCCCGGGGAATGTTTCAGTTCATTTAATATTTTTTAATATCTCAATTTAAAGAGAATAAGCTTAAAAGAAATAAAACGTGAGTTAATTTTAAATTGATGTATATTTTATGTTAATTTAATGTATATTTTAATTGCTCTGGGTACAGCCATCAATAAAACCAACTGTCAGACTTGGTTACTGCTTACCAACGTTAGAATTAAACAGAAAAAAGTCAAATCGAATTGAATGGAAGCAAAATATCACAACCTCTGAAAAATAAATGTTTAAAGACAATGTTATGGCCTTTTCGGTTTCGTATATAATTGTCATGTTTTTCATTTTGTAGGTTACTTTATTTATTCATGAACGGTGTGTTGGTTTTTTCCAGTAGCAATTGGTCCTTGAGCCAGGAATGGAGGACAATTGAAAGTTACATATATATAATCATTTAAGCGATACTAGAAAGAATTAAGATACTTTTGTCTCTGAATAATTATTGCGATTGATGAATTAAGATGTTTTGGGAATAGAAAAACATACATTGTTACCTCCATTTTTTGATAATGACAAAGAGTTAGTGTCACAGTTTATTACCGAAAAGATTGTTCTATACCTGTAATAAATAAATTGACTATAACTAATTTACTACGAAACTAATGACAATCTCTAGCTTAAATAGACTGTCAGATATTGTACTAATAAAAAGATCACTGAATTTGGTGATCAACTTTACTCTAAACAATTGAGACTATAAAACCAGACGATAACTATAGAACCTCACGCCATTTTGATAATTACCCAATCACAGGGATTATAACAAATAAATGTCAGATCAGATACTTCGCGCCAAAAGTTAACAACCAAACAACGACATGATGTTGACGTAGAATCTTTATGAAAATACAGACGTGATTGTTTGAACTCCATTATTATATTATGGATTCCATTAATCCAGGCCGTACGTACAGTAGTATTTTTAATACTCGTTTTGGCTGTACAAGAACCCCACTGGAAAACCGACGTTTCTGTGGATCTTCTGGTCTCAATATCAATATTCTATCATTATCACTTAATAATTCCGATTTATCTTACCTATTTTGTTGAATTATGAACATTTTTAGAAAAGTGATCCCGTTATGGGTTCTCTTTGCCCCCACCCCCGGGGGCCCGAACCCAAAGTCAAAGTGGTTGGCCCAATTCTGGGCGCAATCTGTTATTGCTGGTAGCATTGGAACGAACTTTCTTATTCCACAGATACAGTCTATGACCCGGACAGAAATACAGACTTAAAACTAATGTATGAATGATTTAAGCAGGAAAAGCCGTTGTTAATAGCGATAATCTAATCTAACACTAATATGACTAAACTGCAGAATATCAGGACATTTGATCTTTTTCTATGGTAGTAATATTGCCCAGTTAATAATATTATTAATTTTTCAATATTATTTAATATTAAATGTATCAGATTTTTAATGTAACTATTTTCAGATTCTGTAACTGAATAGCGCCTTAAGAACCTGGGCCATATAACGTTACATAAAAATGTCATGTCATTAGAAAAAATATTTTAAAATATAATGGCGACGTTGATTTTGTTTACAGGTAAAATAATTAGCAAGGTCTGTTAATCACTCTGGGGTTAATTACAAATATAAACAATATCTTTACAAGGTATACATTATATCTCGGTTGTCATGCATGACGATGTTCGTGTACAGAAGCTCTGCTGGATGTTCAGATCTTATCGTAAACGTATCACGTTGTATCCCAATAAGGTGGCTGTTAATCTTTTCAATTAACCAGTTAAACAGATTAAAACAAGCAACTGGCTGTAATTAACCAATCACGAGGATTATAACATAAAAATGCCAGTTTGTTTATGTCTCGCTAGAAGTTAGAAAAGTAGCGAGTTTATCAATAAGGATCAATATGGCACGATGTTGTTAAATAAGCTACTGGTAATTAACCATGACACACTAACGTCCAAACCTCCTTGTTTTGATTTGCCAGTCTACGATTTCAGAATCTTGAACAAGATTATTACTAAATACAGAATTTCAACACCATCATGGTCCCTCGAAACGAGAGAGAGAAAACGAATTAAATCGCCACATCGCTTTTATTAGGACTGAATTGAATTATCGATGGAATGATAATCCGTCTTCGTTGATCAACTTTACGCTTATAAGCGCAGTGTTGAGATGTAATCGATCTTGTGTTCAGATGTCAACACAGTAAGCTAAGATTTAAAATAAAGTTAGTAAACCTCGACTTCCCTTGTTTTTTTTTTTTGTTTTTTTTTTGGGGGGGGGGGGTTCTTTTCGAAACAAAATTTGAATCATACGAAGCCTTGCCTCATCGAAAGGACGCATCACATCAACCTAATTCGACTAAATCTAAGAAGTATAGCCCCATGAAGCTAATTCTGAAACAATACACTCGATAATGATGAAGAAGGGACATTATCATTTTGATAACTGATAATGTGAAAATTTCTTGAAATTATCACATCATGTGAGATATGTGAATTGAGTTTTCGAGGTAGCATACACATGAACTATTAGCCGATCGTTCATAATTACTACAGTGTTCCTTTCAGGAGCCACTATATGAATGGGATTGATTAATCCTCATTATGTATAAAGTAATATCCGGTTAATACGTAACCAACATAAAGTGATGACGTCAACGCCTGTTAGTTAATCTAACTTAGTTTACCAATCAGCGTTTGTATGTACTTATTAACGTCAGTGAAAGTGTTGTGTTCTCGAAGAACCTTACATATTTTACAAACCACTAGACGGACTGAGGCGTCGTTTAGTCCACAGAATATAGAAAGCACTTAACGTGCCATCTTTTCCGAAAATTCATAAAATTAAAATAAGATGAACAATGGGAGAATACGTCAACAATGAAATGTTTGCTTTTTTTTATCACTTTTAAACATCGGTTGTTGTCTGTAAGGCTATACTTTTGAAGAAATTGATATTTAGAGGACGCTGCACATCGACCACAACATAATAATATTTGTACGACAAAGAGTTCCAAATATACTGCCCCTCTATGTATTAAATATTAATTAGTGTCTTGCATGAAACATGGCCAGCTTACTGTTCTAAAACACACGATAATCCTTATTATACAATATTTGTATTACAGTTATCTTTGAACTAGTATATACTTTTGTATATTCTGATTTTTAACAATTTGAATTTTTCAACGAGTAAAAGTTAGACATTGGCATTGTTCTTATTTGGCATCCGCGAATTTATATGTAAATGGACTATTTATTAAAAACGTTAACTTTGGATGTTTATTTATTTCCGCATTATCAGTTATAACTCTACAAATTGGATCGATGTCAAACATAAAATGGCGAACTTTTATGAAACATTTTATTGACGGCTGTATGGGGGCATTTTATCCTAAGTTATTATTTTAACTGGCAGTTTAGACAACTTAGAGGGTTTAGGGGTTTGTTACTTTTAACAAATTTATTGTCGAGAGAGATGTTAATCTTATTCATTTTAATCCCGATTGACATGTGCTGCTCGAAAAAAAACGACAAAATTGCCAGTTAGGTTGGCAGATCGTTATCTGCGACTATTCACAAAACAGATTTTGCTGAAATTCAAACCCGAAAAAATATTTCATACCCCTTCACTTAAACGCATGCCAACATTGTAACGGATTAGCGCTGGATTAGTAGTCAACATCATTAGGTCGTCCTCCATATTGAAATTACTCCCGATTCCCGTCGACATTGAATGGCGGGATTAACAGAGCAGACGTCGAAGGTCAAAGGTTAGAAGCTATTGGGTTGTATATTGCTGGTTTTTCCCTGCGTTTAGATTAACACGACACTATTAAATGTATCAATATTTCGTTTTATCAGGGTGTGAAATCAATGCTTTTGGTTTTATGATCCTTACTCGTCATTAAAACTAGTCACATTTTTCTTTTTTAGCAAAGGCGAGTTAATTCTGACACCAGTACTAGAAAACTTGAACAAAAACCTGACACGGTACAAAACTAAATGATAAAAGAGAACTAATGAGGTATGGATAGCAACTTGTGCAGTTAGCAGGAAAATGGCAACTTTGAAAAGAAAGACAGATTGATAGTGATTGATTGATATCAGCACCTATCATCTCGTAAATATATATTATTAAGTTTTGTCAGTAAAGGTATGCATGTAGTTTACATGTATAGTACGAAACTCTTGCTAAAACTATAATTGTTAGTTTCCCGCCAAGTTTCGTTGTCGCGGCGGGAAAACTGGAGACGGTGATTAAGAAGATGTCTAAGGAATAAGATATATCTCCAAACGACATATCATTGTCCGTAGTTTGTTAAATGAACGTGTCTCTATTTAAGGGATCTCCTAAAATTAATCCAAAAGTTAGGACGACAAAATAGGTGTCTTATGATATTCAATGATCATAGAGTGTTCATATGAAACTGACTAGGTTCGGTTGAATATAGGAAAAATTTGCTGTCAATTTCACGACAGACCAGAAATCATGTTCTTATAATAAATTTTGAAAAATGAATGTAATTCTGATAATATTGTTCCCTTAACAGTAACACGAATAGATGGCGTAACATCTATATTTTTAATATAATTGTTCAGCTTTTTGTGCTAGGTATTACTAAAAAAAACCCTGAAGAATTTTAATTATTGCGCAATTTTTAATATTAGGTATTCATAAAAACACGAATAATTTTACTGAGATATAACTGCGTGCATAATATATTGTTATTTTTTTTTATCAACAGTAATCGTTAACATGCCCATAATCTTGTTGTTTATGTGTGATTTACATTGTCACTTTGTAATAATGCCTGCTGAGGTGTCAAACATTATAAAGCCGTACATGGTACGTATAGTATTAATATGCAGATACTGCCTTGTGCTTGATACCCGTCATGTCATAGCTAAATGTTGCAATATTTGGTCTTAGGCGTCCGAAACCGACGATGCTTGGCAGAAGATGATCACCACCAGCCCAAATGATTAATATACTTGTGCAACAAAAATAATATTTGATTATAATATTGTCGCTTAAGTTACATTGCCGTACATTATTTTGTAGCTAAAATGAAAGATACAAAAATAACTAATTAATGTGATGGTCAATAGCAAATAACACAACAGACAGGAAATAAAGAAGACACTCATTTTGTCGCGATAGGAACATGGTAAGCTATTGAAAATATAGTGCATGTTTCGGTTAGACGAATAATCAATCAATAACAAAATCTTATCCTTGCAATTGAACGTTTCGGTCAAAGCCCTTTCTTTAAGAACAGTAGTTCTCACTTTGTTTTCATAATTTCCGTATTATAAACAGTAGTTCTCACTTTGTTTTCATAATTTCCGTATTATGAACAGTAGCTCTCACTTTGTTTTTTATAATTTCCGTATACAGTGTTTTTAAAGTATGTTCCCAACTTTGTGTAATGATACTACATGTATTTGTGTAATGATATTACATGTATCAAATATATGATGACACAGTGTTCCCGTTCGCTTTGCTTTACCCACTAACCATGGGCGTCACACAGGGGGGGGGGGGGTCCGACCCCCCCCAATTGTTTTTCGGGGGGGGGGGGGGGGTCTGAATATACTTGGACCCCCCCCCCCAAAAAAAAAAAAAATAATTTACATAGTAAACCCTAACTCCTATTTATTTACAACATTTATTAGGATTAGTTAAGATTCTATCTGTATAAAACCTGTACATATCCCAATATGGTTTACATTGCAAAAATAAAACACAGAGAGAATCATCCTTGAAACATGTGTGAATGAAAAGTAACTGTGTTCCGTAAAATTGTGTCTAGTTAATTTTTTTCTGCCACTTATCAGAGTGAATTGCATGTAGGTACCCAAAAACATTATCGCCTAAACCAAATATTTATCGCCCGCTCAGCCAGCCACGTAACCATAATAATACTTTGCACGCGGTGTCTTGGTAGACAGCAAACAAGTTGTGTAGACAGCATGGCCACATGGTGTTTGTTTATATTTTTTAGGGGTTTTAAAATAGGGTTAGGGTTAGGGGTTAGGGTTGCGGACCCCCCCCCCCCAATATATATTTCACGGTTACGTCTCTGCCACCAACATTTTAAAAGAATATTTGTTAATTTATACTTATGTTCGCGTAAATCCTACCGTTTGTAGGTACATTTTGTGATATTTGAATGATACTGTATAATCCCGTTAAGGTTTTGTTAAAGATTCGATTAAATCAGGGCTATACAAATATCTTATCACGGAGATTAGCAGATGTACAAAAATCCGAGGAATGGAGCGCTCTTGTTATCTTATTATTGTCATTCATTAGACGTTCTATATTCTCTCGTGTCATCACCGCCAATCTAAACCTCCTTGACATTCTTATAAAACAGGAATAATTAAATTCATCTTAGAGACTTCATACAAAGGTATAAAGTTAATCGCTTCCAACATAATCCATTGTAGTCTCGCTGCACCAGATAAAGCCACTCCTAGAAAGACAATGGCGACACAATAACAATCAATTACTGGATGATCAAATACAATGACGCCATTTTTCAGATGGCTGCGCATGAGTAATGTCATTCTCCAACCGGAAGAGGGACACAATGCTGGTCATCCATAACACTTGAAGACGATTTTCGAGAAAAACAAACAGAAGAAGACATTCAAATTTGTTCTAAACATGGCGAAGTATTTTTAACATACTGGAATGCACGAAATTCAAAGAACGACAACCTCGGTGTCAATTCAGTTGACATGTTTTAACATAGGAGTCAACTCTTACGGTGGCATGTTTCCATAATACCAGAATGACGTAATCATTAAAGTTTCGTTAATTCATTTTGGGAATCATCACATAGGGTTTGAATTAGGGCCCAATTTTAATTAAATATCTTATATATGACAATGGAATTTTTAAAATTCAGTTTCGAAAATATGGATCGGACAACGACTGATCTAGTCTACATCTTATTTCTGGTAGATTTCGAAGAAAACTTTATAAATGGTTGCACCTAGTGAAAATGATAAGGTAGGGGGTATACGTAACCACAGTATTTAGGGTATGGGGTAGGGAACATGTCATTGGGACACTCTGTATAATAAACAAGTAGCTGTATGGTAGCTGCAATCATCGGGGGGGGGGGGCGAATGGCCTAACGCGTGCGTTTTTGATCATACGGTCGGTCTCATTGAGTCAGGTGGCGTGGTTTCGATTCCCCGCTTGTGCTTGACAAAGAGTAGGGTTGCTCATCATGCACAAGAGAATTATTGAAATAAAATTGAACTATTAATCCTATCTCTCTCCTTCTCTAAATCAGGTAGGGTTGGGAATATAGTTAGGCCATCAGTGCTTCTAAAGTATTTATGAGGTAATCATAATTCATAGATATAGGTAATCTTTATTCGTACAGCCCGTGGTTACGAATAACCCCTTTTAAATGATAAATCACAGTGAGACGGGGTACAATTTCAATTTTTAAAATTTTATCAATTTGGTTATAAAGCTAACCCCAAAGGTTTCACCCATGTAGCATTGAAATCTAGTTAAGAACCCTACGACAATACAAATTACAGAAAAATAAACATTAAATATGCATGCATGCACATATCAGTATCAATTAATCGTCGAATCAATAAAACCTGTGCAATTGTAATTAATCTAATTTGGATTAGAGCTAAATAATGAGATTAACAGCACGTGGTCTCCATCTAATAATTAGATTAAATTACAGTTTAGGATAATAGTTTGGTCTAAATATTGAATAAGGACTGTCCCTAGAGGTGATCTGTAAAATGAAGAAACGTGTTATAAATAGAATGAAAGAAGCGTAAATCTGTTAATATTGATATTTCGGCGAGTAGTTTAAATACAGAAATATTGAAACTGACTTTGCTGTTAAAGGATTTCTGCCCGCCACACCACTCTTTGAAAGAGATCACAACTTCCAAATTATAGAAAGGTATACATGTATATGCAAAACATGGACGTTATAATACGTAGGTATAAATCTCAGGTACCAATAACACTTCATGTCTACGAGATGCTTATTTCATTGTTTTCAACTCTGACCAAATATATTTCACAATGAAATCGAATAAAATCTGCATCGGTGAAAATGCTCGTTTAAAATAAAAAATCCAATGCATCTAATCTTACAACTGACAATTGTGAGTATATGGAATGAGCGGTATTTTCGTTTTGATATATACACAAAGAAATTATACTTTATACGAGTTATGTAAGCATCACAATTGTGGGATTTAGTTTTACGGATAAACCGCGTTAATTCTCTACTTCGAAGGGTATACATTTACATATCTGAAAAAAGCAGTTTGTGATTCTGCCTTCTTTACGCATAACATAAATTCTGTTCGACCTTTGACCTACGAATTAAGATCTTTTCTAAGAAGATCTGGCATTGACGCTAGCACGACCAGATTATAAATCTCTCTCGTAAAAATGGCGTAATGTAGAGAAGAATTCGATGTTTATGGTAATGTACAATGGTCGAATTTGTTGAGTGTGAGAGGGGAACTTTACAATGAAATAAAGGCAGATGTTAAGGTGTGATATATTGCAGTAAATGGTTTAACGTCTTTTGATTGGTTTATTTATTTTAGAGATTTATACTCAACGATGAGTGATTAAGAATCGTTTTATCAAGCTAGCATTATCCGGTAAATCCAAAACCAACACCAACATAGCCTGTTCACAAATAAAACGGAGCGAAACTTAGGTCGGTAACTTTTAACACGTGTCCCGTGGGAGGGCTACCTTTATCCAAGCACCCCATACAACCACCCAGGGACCAACGAGAGATGCATAGATTAAATATGGAAACAATAGGGGTTTTAATATGTTGACTCAACGTGCTACTGTGATAGGATAAACCATTGTTGTTAATCACTTCGCATCCACTCTAGAACCATAAATGTTGTCTTGAAGTGTTTGAAGATTTCATTACAGTAGAATAAAAAGAATGTATTTCCAAACATAATACCAAAGAAAGATAATATTAGCATTTAAAGATAAAAATGTTGATATTACAAATCAAACCGATTGGATGTAGAAGTTTAAGATCAAACAAAACTTCTCTTTTTAGTTCAATGACCTTATTTATTGTTGTGGCGATTTTTAAGAGCCACCAACAAAGTTGAGGCCCGGATTATTTGTGAATAGTTGACGCTGCTAGAAGGATCATCGATCTTTCTTTTTCAAACAAGAATGAAGATTATATTATGGATTAGTGTTGTAATAGAGCTTAGAGAGTTCTCATTTTTTTTCGGTTTCGAAGTTAAATTCTGGTGAACCATAATGTAGGAGCTGCTCAATTCAATTCATTTAAAAAGTAGACATTTCCTTGGCACCTAGTGGAGTTAAGTGAAACGAAATGAAATGGGGTTTAACGACTCACTGTTCTGCTCCGACTGGGCTAATGGGGACGGATTAAGTGAAACTTTTCTGCCTTGCTGGATTAAACCCCCTTCCTCGCATTGTCAAACTCTTAGTAAATATTTTGTTATTTTCTTATTTAGATATTTTTATTTTTAATATGGGTGGTTAATGAAAGCCACTTGAATATTTATAGGCGGGGCACATCCTTTTACTACTCAAATGTAAAGGCATATAGGGGTGAAATAAAATGTAAATATCTAGATATGTGGTGTTAGGTCTATATTTGTGCACAACTTTGTATGGGTAAGTTGATGATAGGTTGGTGATGATCCTTTGAAAGTATACGGCATTAGATATTGTTTGTCAGTATCGCCAAATCTGGATGAAACTTCTCTAAAACCTACCGTCATTGAAAAAAAATGTCAAAACAAGGGCCCTAATTTTCGAACATTTCATGGACATCAAGCGCTGGAGAAAGGGCCAGACACTAGAATCCGAAGCGCACAAGACAACGATGAAGACAATTCCCATGAAGCAAATATGCGAAACACCCTTCCTTCCCTACTGAAATCCTACGGACTTGTTATGTAATATTTCTATAAATTGTAGATGGTCAGGACTTGCATTCTATACACTTCATTTTATTTCAGTATAGATCAGTATTTACCGAAGTCGCGCGTAAATTATACTTATCTTTCCGGAATCCACTGGTATTTGTTCAAGTGGCGAGCCAAATTGTTGTTGCTACCTTTGGCGAATTCCGCTAATGATCGATTACTGATGACTTTTATATTAGGAATCCAGAGGACTAATCTAACTATATGTTTCACTGGTATTAATCGGGCCATCACCAGCGTCTGGTGGATTCTATAACCAGGATATAACATAGACAGATTGTTCATTGTAATAAGTCTGAAACTCTCAGATTATGTCCCGAAATTCGACATAGAAGGGTCCCCAGATAGAAAACACAATGCCTTAACGAAGGCTGATTAGGCAACGGCCAGTGATAAACTAAGGAACAAGAGACCCATGTAATAGGTGTATTAATATATTTCCTACATAATATATCACAATTCCAAATTCCAAATTATCTGTTAGTGATTTAGATATCAAAGCTCTTGACAGAAAATATACGACACGGCATACTTGACAAACCGTTACAGCAATATTGTAGTGAATATAAAGATACCCCATGGTATATAAGCAGGAAATTAGCATTCATTATCCGATTTAATAATAATCTGTTCAAATGGATACAGTTTAGCTACCTTAATACTACCAGTTACCTTAATCTCGCGTTTGGGCACCAATTTGGAGTAAATAAGCAAACTTAAATTCAGCTACGTCCGAAGTAGCGTAAGATGATAAGCACGCTTAACCTAACCGTCAATACCGAGTTGGCTTAACGGTTATTAATTTGGCCGATGCGTCTGGTGTTGTTGATTAGTTGTTTTAATTAATCACAAATGCATTTATTGTATTGAAC
The DNA here is from genome assembly GCF_932274485.2 of Patella vulgata. NCBI lineage: Eukaryota > Metazoa > Mollusca > Gastropoda > Patellidae > Patella > Patella vulgata. The sequence goes on from NC_065881.2 coordinate 69,611,955, forward strand.
AACTGACTATTATTTACCCAAGAAGGTGATGAAAAGCACCCAGTAATGTTAAGCCAACTTCTTTAAACGGTAATGTTAAGCTAGCCGAGAAAAGTAGGACGTTAAACCCCATTTCATTTCATTTCGTTAAGCTAGCCAAGTTTTTCAAAACTACCTCCTGAGCCGGTGGATACAAGCCTGCGTATTTGCTCAGTTTTGCGATGTGATTAAGCCATGAGTTTAAAATCGTCAGCAATTTTAAATTAACTCATCTTTTGCAGCCTGAACAGCATATTATACCGGCAGTTTTGATGGTAAATTCGCAACTTTCAGGGAAAGTAAATCAAAACTAAAGATAAATTCCCAGGAGAAGATCGAACTTGAAGTGCAACGCCATTGCCATCTTGTTAATCACATTTATATCATACTCAGCCATATTGCAGAATAAAAGAATACCACAAAACTGCATGGATTCTTTCATAGAAATTACATGAGGAGGTGATGCACAATGAATGAAAACAACACAATTATATTTAAGTAGTTAACAAACATCTTCATAAATACTTAAACCTCTCTTATACAGCTATTAAACTTTCTCAAGTGCTCACAAAAGCTCTATTTCAAATGTTTATATAAAAATCAAAATGATTTATTATAAACTCTTTAAAGCATCTTTTTGCTGGTTCTTGTTGGATTTCTATGTCGACAAGCTGGCTTTATTTTTCTTCTATTATTGCTGAAGATGTTTTGCGTCTTTTAAGTGGATGGGCGAGTCTGAGTTTTTAAAATGCGTAGAGTATTTTGTACCGAATGAAATCTGAAATTGTAACTGGACGTGTTAGGTCATTTTAGAAATTGATAGTTGTTAAATTTTGTACGTGAATGGTGGGTAAATAGAAAAACATGTTGTACAGAAGAGTATAGAAATACTTGGGGGTGTTTTTTCTTTGATGATGAAGGATGCAACACCTGTGTGGACTTCTAGGGAAAAAGAAAGTAAATTGCATATTTATATACAACTATATTCTTTGAAAATGACCTTCACCCGAACGTAGCAAAGATATGGCTATACGTACGACATAAGGACATTCTTTCCGCTGAAAAACGATAAAGATTATAATTTTGGAATCTTCTTCTTTGGTACTTATGACAAAACAAACATAACCATTACAATTATTGCTTATTATAGGGGGACGCTTCTTCAATTTGTTTTTAGATGGTAAATTGTCTCCTACAGTCATAACACCATCCTATTTTTTTAAATGAAATGATACTGGATTTAACGTCTTACTTTTTCCGGACAGCAGCGCTACGAAGCAACAAACAGGTGGTCTTAAACGTGCGGCCAGTGGTATACACCGAACCTCGGATTCTCATCTCATCCTAACCACTAGACGTTATTCCTTGCCAAGATCCCCGCTCTACACCACTGACCAGAGGGACATAGACTGGAAAACACGATGGACTTTCTTAGCCAGCATTGGGATCCAAAGCAGGACTTTCTGCTTAGAGAGCTAGTGTCATCGATACTCCAGCTCTTTTAATACCAGGTTAGATTATTAAGCCCGTTGGTGAGGGTAATTCTTGATGCCATACACTCTTTAAGATATCTGTAAGCATTAAAAACAGAAGCTTATATCTTTATGTCGAGATACGCACAATCCGTAGTTTTATAAGGATTATAACTAAACCGAAAAGAAAATGTATAATTCATTCGAATTCTAGTTATATTTCATTAATTTCATTGGGTTTTTTTTATCTTCAACAGGTGTCTAAACACAGGTTAAGATTCTCCCACAAATTATTTACTCACTATCTATAACATGTTACCGAACAACACGTGACAGCTCGACATTTTCTCTCATAACATTGTATACAATATAGACTCTAACCCTTTTCTAACCCACCTATAGTTCCAAATTCTTTAATAATAAATCCTGTGTTGATCTACCTTGTACAGGCAAAATGAGACATTTTCCCTAAATATACAATCCCTTTACCTAGTATTCACCCTCTATAGGTATACATCTCCACACCTGTAGACAAGGAGCAAAGATCAAAGCTCGAGATCAAAGAAATATACCGCCCAGAACGTTTTTACCTTGTAAACTTATACGGGATATATATCCGACTTAAATTGGTTTTTAATCAGTTCATTTATTAAGAGGAATTATTTGTTGATATGTAAAACTGTCAAGTGTATAATTACAAGCTGTCAAATATATTCATCAACATCAATACAATCATTAAACGCTAGCTTCCTGTATTGATGAGGGGGTGGGGTCCAGTGGGCGTGGTGGATTCCATTACATACTAATGATATCTAAGATGTAATTATACCCGACTCTGTGTCGGTCCTCTAATGTCCTAAGAATGATGTGATGGTATTGTCTTCGACAGATTGTCAAACACACAAAACCCATCGTTAATAGGATATTATCATCAATTGCCCCTTTACTATCTCTTCAGTTCTCCACATTTTTCAATCACTTTCCATCAACCACAAAACGGATTCTTGATAACATGCACTTATATGTTTGTTTTCTTCAAGAAAATGTGGGTGAGGGCATGGACCTTATAAGGTCCATTGTGAGGATAAAGAAAAGTGTAGAAATATGTTATTTAATGTAAAATGTCCAAAATTTTATTACAGCTTTATGAGAAATGCACATAGATTACCCGAAACTATACAAGACATATTAAAATTGAACAAGTGTTTGGTATGAACTTTAATTAATTTTTTTATTCCACAAAATTGATCAAATCAATATACAGTTCACAATTCTATTCAATGCAATTACTGCTTATTACTGAGTGACTTTCGACTAGATAAAGACTAAGAGAAGCCTAGTAGAATTGTGACCTGTATATTCCAGTTCAATTACTAAATGCGATTAAAACAATTGATCAAATTAAATACATAAAAAATAAATTGTTGTGATATTCTGATTTCCATGTAAACAAAAATAAAATACAAACAAATGTTAACTTAAATCGATAATAAAAACATTTTACGAACAAACATTTACAATACAATCAAATGTATAAATCATTTGAATGTGTGAATCGTGTGTCAAATTTATGACAGTTATAACATCATGTAGATAAATTACTCTATTAGGATAATCTATGTAGGTATAAATATTATTGATAGATCATTGTACAGCATCAAAGATTTTATTCTTTGGATTTTCCCGAACTTTAACCATAACAGTTCATCATATCCTAATTAAAACATTGACGGGTTTATGAGGGAAAAGTGATTCGGGTTAAATATGTAGGTGACAATCCTTGTCCGTAATGAGATGCAAGCATTGTATACAAGTCTATAACAAAGATTTAAAGAAAATTTATAAGTATTCACCCAGATTTAATATTTTACTATTATCAAGGTGAAATTGGAACAAGTACCCACTGAATGTCTTTTAAAGATGAAGTACCCAATTATTTAATTTTAATCTCAATTCACACAATTACAATAACTTTTACGTTTTTTGGGGGTTTTCTTTTTTTTGGGGGGGGGGGGGGTCGTGATAATAATTTTCTTTTAAAAAAGCTGTGATCTCTTTATATCAAGCCCGTCTTCATTAGTCCAGTTGGAGCAGAACAGTAGGACGTTAAACCACATTTCATTTCATTTCATTTTTTGTATATCAACCACAAAGCATAGGTTATATCAACGAAATTTGTAACTTATGACTTGGTCTAGTCCGCAAGCCTAATAATTGATTTTTAGATACAAATGGGGAACGAGACAATATCGTTTTATACCTGTTGCTTATCCTTGGGCCACGCGAACAGACAGCCGCCTGTACAATCCCTAATTACTGGAGGCTATAGCAAATGATCAACATTTATATGATGAATAATATCCAAAACGGTAAAATCTTAGCAAAAAATATCTTTATATTTATATGTGTTACGTGTCGGATGTCTGAAGGCAACTTATATATTAGACAATGCAGGGTAACTCCCCAACACAACACGACGAAGCAGGCCACAACAAGCCATACATTAATAAAACATAGAGATCACGTACATGAACTATTACATATTCCAGGGAATATGCCAACTTTAGATTTAAGAAACCGTTTTATTTCATGTCTACTCCTTTGAAAATATATGTTTATCTTTCTGGGAACATGTGAATCTGCAAGCTCCAATATATGGTAAAGTAAACTAACAATGTAAATCAAGTTGACCAATAAAGGGTGATTATACCTTGACATGGAAGAATTCAGAACCACGAATCTCTCGAATCTGAAAAGGTTTAGATTGAACATGAAGGGTTGGAACTTATTTTAAATCCTTCATCAATAAGGAATTGTAACAGATTGTATCGTACAATGGAATGTCGATGCAATAAAACAAGTTCAAACTAACTAAGGAATTGGCCAAAAAGCGTCAACGATTTGCTAAAACTGTTGTTACACTTGTATAATTTTGCCCGAACCTTCCTGTAAATAAATTGTTGTAATGCGCTAAAGTTTGTTTCTCCCAAATCAATTTCTATTAATGTTATGAATAGGATAAAACGTCGCCTTCCTTGCAAACCCCCTTGGGATAGGGTATAAGGAGGCGAACCATTATAGCGCACCAATTTACATTGCCCGGCGGATAGAGTCATACTGTGAAGGCAACACTTCTTAACAGATTGTAAACTGTCAATAAAGTTATTAAAACAATAAAACTGTCAATATGTAATAAATGTATTGCACCTTCATTTTCGTTTATCTCTTTCATCTCTCCGTTAAACAATGATTTATAATTGAGTGATATAATTTAATCCATCTTTCATAATTAGAAGGAAGTGCGCCATTAATATGTATGGCTGTTTTGATCATTAATTCATTTTAATTAGACTGGGCGAACTCTAGTCTTATATTCAACTATGTTATTAAGCAATCCAAAAGGCATAATGGGGATTAATGCCCTACCTTTCTGCACCAACTGAGCTTATAAAGATGGCGGGCGTACTTTGTACAGTGTGCCATGACAGAGACGTTGCCCAGGCAGGGGCGCTACGGAATATTATTTTGAAATTCAACTACCAGGGAATCATGAACGTTATGCCAATGGTATACACGGGGCCTTTTCTTCCGCCTTATCCGAATGACTAGATGCGCATTTCTTTGCCAGATGCTAAGTTCTGTACCACTAAATATATATCACTATATAGGTTAATATGATATGTACTGTATCAGTAATCCAAATGCAGTGTAAGATTCAAACTAAATATTTTCAAAGGTTATATAGTTAATAAACTAGAATATACATTTAACTAAAGGTTGTTGATTTCTATTGGGTCATACTTTGCCGATGTCTAACAAATCTAACATTTGTATGGTCTACATTCCTTGGTATAAAGGAGGTACAAAATGGCGAGCGAAAATCAAATTTGGCCCTCAAAGATAATTAGAACTAGATGTCAAACTTAACGCCTTTTTGCGGTTTAAATTCTATTTTGTATAGTAAAATCAATAAAGAATTTGAAACAACTATGTCCAACACTGTAGTTTGTTTGTGTGTGGTTTTCATCCTATATTAATCCCAGTTTACCAAGGTATTTTTTAATCCTATATTAATGTTTCTTTAATAGCTTGATCTACACCTCGAATTCTAAACATTTCCAGTGATGCGAAACCAACGCCATCAATACATATTTCAAAGATATTTTCAACACAAATTGAAACTTGCTGCTGCAGCAATTTAATCCGTTTAAAATCATAAAGCTAGTGTTTCCCAATTAAGCCGGAAATGGATTTTCCATTAAAAGTGTCGGTTCGTACATCATGCATGAAGAAATCTTAATCTGAAGAGATCGAGCTTTAATTATATCGATTATAAGGTTGATCGGTTCAAACCAATATCGATTAATACGGAGACTACGACGTCACTGTGACCTCTGGTATAAAGGTGAATAACGTAGCACCTGGTATACTACAATCGGTGGTATGTTTCTATATTAATTTAATACAATACATTTACACAAAAATATTATCAAATAAATTAAGATCTGTATTTTTAAACTCTGGTGGCCTTTGCTTGTTATAGTGTTCCATATTGTCCCTCTGTTCTTAAAACAGGCCTTTGATCTACAGCGCTCGGCTTAAATCTTTGCTAATAAGTCGAGTTCGTTCTTTCAAAAACTCCTTTCTTAAAGATCTTCAAAACTTGTCTTTTAGAATATGTCAGCCCACCTCAAGGTGGTGCTTTTAATTCATGTCACCTTTTAAAAAGGAAAGTTGATGTCATCTAGTGCACGCGGGGAAAGGGTTTTGACGCATCACGTGGGAAATGAACAAGCTTAGTATAATGTACATTATATATACATTTCAGCCTATCAAACATCAATAGACTGTGATTGCTAGTATCTTGTTCGACTAAATACACGGCTAAACATAATCGGATTGAAAAAAAAATTGTATTTTTGGACCTGGTGGCTTTTTCGCTCTTTAAGTCCATTCTAAAGGATACCATTCACGAGGTATTGAGGGTCTGTTAGGCGTATAAACGAAAGAACAAGGCCCTAAGAGGATTAATAACGACGGTATTCACGCCAAACTGATGTTTATAGAAAAGATGGCTTTTATCAATTTAATATAATCTAATGCGTGCCATTTTTGACAGTGATTTATATAGTTTTGAGGTGGTAACAGGAACGACAATGTATTATTAAATCTAGCGAATAGCCAATATAAAAATCTGCCATGTTCCTAATGTTCTGGAGGCCGATACAATTTTACTTTAGATCAATTCCCGAGCTTATATCAATAGTTACTTCCGGTTGCCACAGAACTGCCATTTTCCCTTATTTTAAGTCTTTCTCACGCATTTGATTTCAACAGATTCCTTAGAGTGCTTTGACATTCAGCTCAGTCTATCCTATTCATATTTAATATCAATCACGGAAGCACCAAACCCTATTTTGGATTTATAAGGAAGTGTTGTTCCCGGAAAACTTATTTAGCCAACTAATTCGACATTGTATTCCCAGATTATATATAATACATCACCAAGTCTGTCCCCAAAGCTTTGGAGGTATGTCAACTTATCGACGTATCAGCAAAGATGCTACTTCCTGAAGAGGCGTGACATGATGTGAAATATATTCATTGAACCATTAAAAGTTTCTTACAACCAATAGAAGCACGTGTGTAAGTGAATCCTGACGTTTTAAAACCCGTACTTGGAGCTATTTTCTCCACCTGAAGTCCGACGGTTCATTACCTCTGAATGGAGTCTGTAATCTGTTTCGGACACTTGAAGGTTCGTGGTTTTCACCCAAAACTTTAAGGTTCATAATCTGTACCTAAACCTTGAAAGTTCATATATTCTTTCCCTGCAACTAGAAGGTTCATAATCTGTACCAGAAACTCGTAAGTTTGAAGGTTCATAGTCTCGGCCAGAGCTTGGTGGTTCATAGTCTGTACCTAACATCCGAAGTTCGTATGCTGTTCCTGATACTTGAAGGTTCATAATCTGTTCCGGAAACTTTGCTTTCATAGTCTGTACCTGAAGTCCGAAGGTTGTGGGCTGTTCCTGATACTTTAAATTTCATAATCTGTTCCCAAAACTTTGGGTGCATAGTCTGTACCTTAATTCCGAAGGTTCGTAACCTGTACCTAAAACTTGAAGGTTCATTATCTGTTCCCGAAACTTTGGGTCCATAGTCTGTACCCGAATTCCGAAGGTTCATAACCTGTACCTAAAGCTTGAAGGTTCATTATCTGTATTTTTCGAATATTGTATTTACGTGTGCAACGACAGGGAGATAAGGATTTAAGGATCAGTTTAGGCCTTTCCCCTTAAAAGCTCGGGAAATTCCGATGGTTCTTCTTGGCCCATACTGGGAATCCAATGAAGTCTTCCAAATTACAAAAACCATCATAGTTAAGATGGAGCAATTTTTAACTTGCGGAGTTGCATGACTTTCGAAATTCCGTGATTCCGTTCTCTGTGTAAAAGACGATTGGCTAACCAACATTTTAATAACCACTCAGTTACCGCGCAACAAATCAAAGCGAGATTTAAAAGGACCATATAAATATTTATATAAAAATGTATGCCATCCGCGACTAGATATGCCAACGCGTTTGATTAAACAGAAACTGGTGAAAACCCGTATGAGACAAACAGTTTGGTTGGCCAATGACTTTAGGCGTATTAGTAGTAGGATACAAAATATGTGTCTTGGATGCAGCAGTGTAGTAAGGCCAACGAAATATTGCTAGGCGTAGAATCATCTGGTCAATTACCAGTAAGAATCACTCTTTGTAAAACAAGCGAATACCTACTATCATTCTGACGACGAAATATTTTGCTTTGGCCTTCAATAATTTTTATCGGCCCGTAGTCATTGATATTCTGTAAAAAAAAAAGCTACATTGCACACAGAAAGTCACCGACACTTCTTATAGAATCGCCCTTTCTTAAAATGAATACACCTGTCAAGTCAAATTAATGTGCGATAAGAGCGCCTTATTCTAAATCTTTAGCGAGGTGCGAATAACAAAACATAGTAAGGGGTCACCGAGAACAAGATGAAATTATGTTTGTCGTTTTGGCTGCCGGATAAGAGGTGTACCGACCACTTGTAATATGTTTTACTACCATTGTATATTAAATTCAATACAATGTAGCGAATATAAACAGCATTGTATATTCAATATACAAAATTATAATATACACAGGGTCGTTCTATTGTCCGATCTTTATTAATAACCTATCTATAATTATTGTAGCAATCGCAGAAACGGCGTGTTTGCGTTTTTGAAATGTTGAGTGCCAAGAACAATAACTCTGTCAGTTCATCTCGTCCACCCTTTTATCCATGATAGGTACAAAATGATCGACTTACTGTAAATAAAAGGTTCATAACACGAACATGTATAAAACATTATTATTAATCTATTATAATCTACTATATATTCATTGTAATATTGACATGTTTAGCGACTTGTTCGACTTCTATTTATCTACTTTACTTGGTGTATCTAATCAAAATAATAAGCTTAAATACCATTCAATCTGAAGCATAATGAGAAATCTCTTTTAGATGTGATTTTTAAATAATTTTCTCACGAATATGGGTATTTGAATGTACCTTTTGCAAATTATTTGGATAATATAGGATATTTTTTTCAAGTACAGGTGTTCAAAATGCTATTTGAAATATTTATAAATAAATAAACTAAATTCATAATAAAATAAATAAAATTTTGCCCATATGAATAATTTTTTTTGCTAATATATATTTAAATACACTAAATAATCATTTATAAAGCATTAGTGTATAACTGAAATAGAAAGGGGTTTTGTGTTACATTATTTCGCTTGACGGTAATTGTAAACAAACGATAATGACATTATAACATCAATAGAAAACGGGCGTCAACCCCGCTTGTATCATTTGTGTTTTAGCATTGAATTGATAAAACTAGTTTAGAAAATAAATGGCATTGTTCTTACTCCCTTGCATATTCAGGATAACCCGTTTAACTTGTCAAATTGAAAAATGAGAAACAGCTTTACGAAGTTGCCAATATTAATAAAGTTTAAATTATGATAGCCTAAATGTATAAATCTATATAATTCCCCATAATATACTATAGCTTGTAATATTTTCAATAAATACTACACAGTAAACTAAACCTAAAGACACCCTAAAAAATGTATTGATATACACAATACTAATTCAGAGATATGCGAATCAGAGAGTAAAAAATGAGGGGGGCCTAGACGAGACCCTTGTGGTAAACCTTTGTCAATTACTAACGAACGCCGTGGTTCCCTGTAATAAAATTGACCTTTTAAAATGCTTTTAAAAACTACGAATTGGATATCTGAGTAAGTACAGAATGCTAAAATATTATATCCTTAACATCCTCCCTGGCTATACCAAGGGTCTGGATAAACATGACAAATATCTTGATAAACATCTAAACACTTGTAATATGATTGGAGTTTTATTGCCTTAAAGTGTTTGTACTCTCGAATTATATCCCTCAAAATATCATATTTATCGAAATTATTCATCGGTGCAGAATATGTTAATTCTTCAATAAAGATATTACAATGTTTGAAAGGGTATATCTTGTCTCGCTAATCTTTATTATCATGTCAGTATATAGCTCGAAGCAGTACATCATAGAAAGATTTAGATGGCTATACATTTAGTACAGGAATTATACTTCACAAGAGTATAATTTAAGCAATATTATAGTTTATTATAACAACTTATCTTTAAATTATACCATTTGTGATGATTTTAAAATTTTTATCAGAACATGTTTAATCTAAAAATACGTATTCAAGTTAAATTTTCGTTTAGGTCAAAGTGCTTGAAATGGATTTCAGGTAACGATAGAAATTGTAACAAAATTTGTCAAATATTAAAAATAAATACGATCGTGCTATGAACCATGCAGGAACTGGCTCTGGTCCATGTTGTTGGATGAAATTCAAAAAACTAATGCACCGAATCGATACAGAATTGTTCAAAGAAGCATGCCAATTTCCAATAAATAAACATTTTACTTTCAAAACAGAAAATAAACATTTGTTATCTTTTCTATATATTTATATTGCTTTCGTCACCACACTACAAATAAGTAATTACACGTCATTCTAGTAATAAATAACCAAAATATTTGATTATGAGTCAGGTCTACCACAGTCAATTAAAATAACTGAGTCATTAACAAGGATACTTAGCACCCAAAAATGCAAATATTCATGTCGTAACCCCGAGGTTTCCGCTCTCTTCTGTTATAAAAAGAGGTTAAATGTCGGAATACTGTCGCCTATGGTAATTATCACTAGCTAGAGGAAATGTATATGTTTCTGTTTAGAAATATGTATATTAATTATGTCTTTAGGAAACAATAATTTTTAACTTCGAGCCTAGACATGAGTTCATCAAAAATTATTAACTGACATACGACATAGATATCTTTATCTGATATCGGAGCGTTTTAAATATACTTTTTACGTATGTGTTTGAAGATTTTATATTATTTTTTTTTATATTTCATATTTCGGCTTATTTGTCTTGTTAATTTCTAATTTTAAGAGTATGTGTTTTAACGACATAATGACGTGAAGTGACTATTACTACCTTTTGTACATTCATCCACGTGGACGGACAGAGAATCGGAATTAAAAAAGAATTAATCGTATGATAAAGTTTTAAAAGATCAAAGAGAAAACTATTTTATAATTGTCTCATTTTGTTTTTAATCTTATTATGTTTCATTATCTCATTATTAGAAAACATTCCCGCAATCTCCAAAATCGACATATGTCCGCTTTAATTTAAATATTCTCTATTGAATCTGAAGGCAACTGAACATGAATTGGTTTTGTTGCGTATAATCCGCCATTATTTCCAATGCTTTGACCAATTTTCGACAGATCTGATTTAAGAAGAGATCAAATAAATCTTAATGCTTCACCAATTTGATCTGAGTTATCTCAGGATTGACGCTTTAGACTTTTTTAATATTTGTTTGATTTCAAACGGCGTTGAAGCGATAGACAACATTTGACATTAATGGTCGCTTTTTGACTTTTGCCCAGATTTTCTGGATCGATAAGTGTTCAATGATTCGATGAAAGAAGCTCATTTAACGCCAGGGCCATTTCTTCGCGGTAATGTCTGATTATATCGTCAAGAAGATATCACAATTCTTTATAAACATAATTAAAAATAAGCTTCATATATATATTGACTTACAGTATCGAAACAAGGTATGCCTACTATTTTCGAATCTTCCCAAAAATTTTTTGTTAAACCATCAAATAAAAATCCTTTAAGAATTATTTCTACTATTTATATTTTGGGAATAGATAACGAATATTCGATATAAAAAATAGAACGACCTTGTACAGAGCTGGGCGCTGAGTCAATCATTTATAGGTGAATTCTTAAAATTGTTTAAACCGTATTGAGAGCAGAATGGAATTTGTATCGATTGTAATGACAAAGTGGCGATTTTCACGATAATTATATTCTTAAACATTAACAAAACTAATGTTAGATCAATATACGAATAATAAAAAGACGCTGCCAATGTCAAAAAACAGCTGTCGTCTGCTTTAGTGACACTGTCAATCACCTTGTCAAACTTATGTTTGGAAAACAACATGGCCGTATTGAACACACCTGATGTCGTCTAAGGGACAGTACACTTCTATTTATCCAGTGTTCAACAAAGAATCTATTTTCTTAATCCTCATTTATAACTAATAGAAGTTACTTTAACAAACAATCGCCATTTTACATCCGACACCGTCAACAAATAATGAGATGCAAAATCACGTGCCCGTGTCTTTAATAGTTTTAATGTCCATCTGCAAAACTGACTTGGCGATCGCCCTTTGCCATTATTAATGAATGTTTCGCACCCCACCCACGATGAATTCAAAAAGTTAAAAATATTCGACCTTTACTATAAATATTGAAAGTAACCCCGACCTTTTGTAAGGCTGACACACGGCCATGATTGATTCTTTTCAAGACCAACACGGGCACAGCACCGGAAATGGTCATATCGTCTGCTCACCTGTTCTCTGAGATGACGTCATTAATATTAATGATGGTGTATGCGATCCATTTCTCTTTACTTTTTAATTTAAGTTACCCTTTGGTGTATTTATGTCGAGACAATTTGCAAATCAGGTATTTGTAAAGCATTTCTTTTATCTACCTAATTTAATAAAGCTGCTCTTTTGACAGTTTGGGATGAAAAGACAGTTTCACTACTAAGCCTATAGAGGCTTCCTCGTGTTTCGTTTTCGGTTTTTATTCACAACATGACGAATAGAAACACGAGTAGTTTGCACGGCATGTTTTGTGTTTTTAATTACTTATTAAGGGGAAGAGCTTGTCGTTTCATACATCCCTTGATAAGTGTCTCACAATAAAAGATGACGATATTTGCTGCGGAGCAATAACTGAGTTTTGAGTGTTTTGAATGTGTAATTCGTGAAAAATAAAAGAAGAAATCAACACAGGTGTTATAATGAGGAATTAATCACATATTTACTCGAGTGAATGTCATAAACTACTTGACACCCACATGAAAAGAAATCATCACAAACCAACAGTAGCAAGGAATGTTCGTCTTTTTGTACTTGGGCTGTGAAACACAGATCTGTGTGAAGCTCGGGTGGGAAAGGTTACAGGGGCCATTGTACAACATACTATAATTAATTCACCGGCATAAAAACTTGTATACTTTCTTGATATAGGCAGAACGATCGATTTTCGAAAAGATGAGTACGTTAAAATGAAAAAAAATCTGATATGACTCTATATATTTGGAAGCCAAATAATTATATGGGTATTGAGTGATTAAGACCGGCTAATTTATATAGTAATGTTTGTTTAGATTTTGGTTCAACGGATGACCTTCAAAGTAATTTTTAATGAGTACAGATCGAAACCAGATGTGTTTCTCTTTTTGGAACAACTGAAAACCAATTTTAAATAATTTGGGAATGGTATATGTACGTTGGTACTGTATTTATCTCTGATTACAAATAAAGGAAGAATTTAGATGGGACAAATTTGCGCGGGCATAATGTTAGTTCTAGTCAGAGCAATGATAGAGTTTCGGGTAGCGATGCTCAGATTTCAGATTGAGCTAGAGCTCCTGTTAACCTGGCATGCAATGGCACATTATCCACGTGTTTGGTTTGCAAAAATATTAATTATTCCATTAGAAACTTTGCTAAACCTAATCACCCATTTTTATACAAAGAGCAGATTTTCTGGTATATATTATTTGGATTCTGTGCCTTCCGCGATGAATGGGTCTCAGATTCTAATGTAAACAATTTATTAAATTTTCAAAATTCTCCATTTTGGTGGCTTGATTCGATCCCCATTTTGGCTCGGTGACTTTTTTAAATTAAAATTACCGACAAGTTGACAGTTTTACTAGGAGAATGGCGGGTAGACATACATAATATACATCACAGTACCTGGAGTACCTAATCAGATCTAATAACAAGAATCCCCAAATCTGAAAGAAACACACCATAATCTGTCAGGTTGTCAAAAGTCTCCCTAGTAAAGTTGTTTAATATGGACCAGGAACGCACTATGACGTCATCGCAGCCATCTTCGAATGCCATGTTTCATGTCGATCGTACATGAATTATCGCAGTTTTTGATATTAATCTGAGTCCTCTTCAAGAACAATAAAATGGTTAAATTTCGGCCTTGTTAAAATGGGGTCCAATTGGAAACAGGGAATCAAAGATGCGTGTCCACCCGAGTCCCATGCACCAGGTCACGTTATGGCTTTGACCATCCTTTCCAAATTCCAAGCAAAATAGTTTATGTCAAAACAGAACAAACAGCGGGTGGAAACAGAAAAGAGGGAGCAAACGATTCTGTTGCCGAACGAAGCGAGTCAAACAAAATCTGGACCTTATACCATTTTTATCTAGAATAAACCCACGGCAAATGAACTGAACAGAGCAATTTAAACAGTTTGTGAATTCGTATTTCCGACATCCCCGACAAAGTGATATAACTAAAGAAACCGGAGCGTTCCCAGCCAAATAAATTCATTCTAGCTCTTTGAATCTTGATATATACAAAGATACTTCTACGTGTTTATATATATAAAAAAAGGAAATGTTGATTGTGCATTTTGAGATTTTATAACATTTTATGTGATATAATATTGACGAATCAGTATTACGTTTTTGAATCGTACTTAAAATCACTCAAACACGAATGTGTCATTGTAAGTTTTTAGAGAATTATCGATAACATCATAAAGTTGGTAAAAATGTTTCGATAACAGGGGCAATAACGAACTGGGCAAAAAGTCTGTGAAAAAATTGATGTGTGGCACTTACACAGATAAAATGTTTTAAAAATCGTAACAAAAACAAAATCGAGTTAGGAATGGTCTGTAAATGAAGTTGGGTTTAACGTCTGCACCAACGGGATAACGAAGGGCAAACACAATCGAAATTCCAACTTCCATGTTTTGGTTGTTTTTTTTGTACGTTGTTCCTTGTCAGGGCTTACGTCCTGAGCCATCTCCTTAATCAATGAGAGACTGTGGCTCAAATAGTAGGGGAGGGGTATGTTTTATTCTGTACACGATGGGAGTTCAGATGATGAGAAACATTTGAAACAACTTGACAAAATTACACAGCAACTATATACACAACATACACAATAACACTAACAATAGTAAATAACAAAACTAACGCGCTACCATACAAGGGAGGTAATTTACAACCAAATGGCTCTCGTCCAAGCAAATTATGTTTTCTCCGTCTCCGAGTTTAGTCAGCAAACACGAATATAAAGCGATTAATTCGACAGCACGATCAGCCTATTTTCATATAATTATGGTCCGTTTATGCTACCTCTGATCTATGTATACCAAGCACAGTGGCTGTATCGCCGTGTGCGGTTTGAGACAACACACACATACATGTTTGCTGAAATGAATATTAGACGATGAGATCAAAGGGATAGAATATAGTGCCGATGCGCGCGAGGACTTGTAATTGTTTACAGTAAACAACTAAAGGTGATACAAGGTCCTACTAGTTATTAATTCATTCTTTATAATTATTCCAGCCCACGTGAGCGTGTTTATTCTCAAACGTTCGTTAGCTCCTTCAACTTATTTGACGAGATAGTAAATATTTTTCATCATCTTGCGTCTCGAAATAGAACACACATTTTTCTAGTTTTCTTTTGGGAAATTACACATGAACTGACAATAATGAGACGGCTACGACAGTGTAATGATAAACGGAAACTTCTTGACGCGATGTTGTTATTAATACCCGTCTTTTTAATACACGATGTAATCGAGTTAAAGACACCTATTCAGTCTGTAATCAACATCGATATGACTAGCCTCATTTACATCACAACGCCGTCGACTCTTAGTCAAAAAACTTAAAAGCGCCGGAACCAACATTCTCGCTGTCTGATTAATTTCTGGCAGCGATTTATTTTCCCAATTACTCCAGTTTTCAGCCGATATTTTCTCAACAAATTAGAACCCAATGGAATTGAATAAGGATCAAAACCAATTTCGCGGCAAGCGAGAAATTTAATTATCAAACGGATCTGGAATATCAAACGTATACATCAATTCCAAAATCTGTTTAAATCAAGAATATATTGTTGAAGCTAATTGACTCTTACATTTTCTTTTTCCATGATTTAATTTACCCCATTTGTTTGCTTATTAAATCCGTTGTTTTTGGAAAATGTGGTTGAATATGAGAAATAAACAGATTATACACGGTTTTAAAAACTTATTATTTATTAATATTTTTAATAGACTAATTCGTATTCATTTCCTTATAAACTTATAAACTAATCCTATCAATTTCCCTGTTCATTTTCTAAACTTGGCATGACGCATTAATATATCTCTAGGTACCTTTGTTGATGTTCTTAGTGTTTCACGTCCGCTTCCACCGAAGGTAATATCGCAGATAAGTTCTCTCTTTTTTTTATCTTAGCGCACGCGCAGGGGTCTTTCCTGTGAGAGGAAACCGGAGTACCCGGAGTAAACCCAGGAGATTGAGAAGGCGCCCCTGTCTCCAAGCCACCCACATACGCTCACATCAGGGATCGAAACCACAACCGCAAGCCAGAGGTGACCGGCCAGCTAGAGGTCGAAACGTGACACTCTAGACCACTAGGCCATCCCAACTATCGAAGCTATTTTATAGTCAAATACATCTAGAGCAATGACAGGAACGAGGCAAGGATCCGCTAATAGTGTGTTTAAACTAACCTTTGGGTTAGGGCTCGTAAATGAAAATATCTTACAAATAGCATATTAAGAACAATTAAAGCTTCAACTGGAATAAGAAGGCGGTTATTAAGGTGGACTCGGGCACTCTCAGAAAATTATTCCATTTGTAAACGTAAGCATAATAAAGTTAAATATTGGGAAACTTGCACAACTCTTTCGAAATAAAAAGAATATATCTTCTTATTTGAAAACTGTTCAATCTTCCAGTGTTTTTCTCGGTTATTCACTAATGGGGGGGGGGGGGGGAGATCGACACAGTTCATAGAAGTGTTATTTATTTCATTAAGAAAATTAATGTAATTAATATCATATTTAAATTAAACATACATTATGCAAGAGCTAAATCTGCCTATTGAAGGTCTTTCTATTATTAGGCCTGAAATGTTTTCTAAATTATTAATTAGACATTAA
This sequence comes from Patella vulgata, assembly GCF_932274485.2. Lineage (NCBI taxonomy): Eukaryota > Metazoa > Mollusca > Gastropoda > Patellidae > Patella > Patella vulgata. The sequence continues at coordinate 69,629,162 of NC_065881.2, forward strand.
TTAACTGATCCAGGCCATAATCAACTCTCGATGGCATCTGATTTCTCCGATATTAAATAGATTAGAACGGTTCAACCATAGTTTGATTTAATTTAAAAATGGAGGAGCGAGACTTAGCTTCGAACAACCAGTATGGCTAATATCTTCGCTCGCAATAGAGTAATTTGAATGAAATTTTCAAATTTTTCATTTTACATTATCTATTTTCAAACTATTATAGCAAAAATGGCTAGCTATTTATCTAAATCTTCCATAATGTATCTTTAACCTAACTATCGAAAATCAAAGCGCTGATCCACTTAAAGCACAATTTTGGTGTCAGCCATGTTACATAATATTATGTGATAGAACTGGTTAAACACTTTCCAAATATAATTTTAACACAGAAATCATTGCTACGGTAGAAATGTAACGACGATTTAAAGAAAAGTTGTTATATATGAGACTGCGAGAGGATATCTGACAATTCATAAACAAGAATTGACTGTCACTAGATAAGAGAAAGCGAGAAAAATAGAAAAAGTCCGTGTATTTCCTTCTTTTTATTCATTCTCTAACATACAACTTTTCGCCTTCTAAGAAATTATCAGTGGGCTGAAAATCGACCGTGCATCTTTTATCGCTCCTAATATACTTCAGTCAGTTATATATAAGGATAACGCATGTTTTCCACTTTTTTGCGTCACTTCCCGTTTCATCTACCGTAGCAATGATTTCTGTATTAAAATTATATTTGGAATGTGTTTAACCAGTTCTATCGCATATTTAATAATGGCCGACCAGAACATTGTCCTTTAAGAGTCGTATTTATTTTTTATTGTGTTTGTTTATCTTAGCAAGAATATATGCATTATTTTTTTATATCCTACTAGAAGAATGCCCGGCTTCGCTCGGGGGTCATAAGCCCGAAACCGGAAGTGGTAGAGTAACGCCACCTGGCCTATGTTACTCCCCGGTCCGAGCTACCCCTATGCCCCAAATTTCAGACTCGGGACAGACCTAGTGTAGCCGCCAACCCCGAACAGACAAACAGACAGACAAACAGACAGACTAACGACAGTCACAAATATTAGTATAGATATACAATATTATTTGAATAATACCCAATTCCACGATATAGTCAAATTTACAGATACTATACGAATCTGTGTTTTAAAAACTGTCTTAAAATAATAATGCATTTCGCCTGTTATGTCTCTGCCCTGGCCAAACTATTCGTATATCTCCAAGTATTTTAAGTATATAAAATAGCATTCCCGTGTTAGTAATGAAATGAACGATGGGCTAACGAAATAATGCATTCGCTTATTTCTCATTATTGGTCATGTAGTTTCTAACATCAAGTTGATCCGCCTTCTGTTGTAAAATGTAAGATTTAGGATTAATTATACAGACGAATGGGAGGCAACTCCATTAAAGTCAGAAAATTAATCGTGGTATCACATGTACAGCTTGAAATAATATGATTGTTAGCACGCATTGAGAATGTGAAATGAAATGAAATGGGGTTTAACGTCCTAATGTTCTGCTCCTAAACTGGGCTAATGGTTTGTGTCGAGTGGATGTAAAGCCCCATTTCTTTATATATATTAATTAATTTAATTTAAATGCAATGAGATCTGGTTTAACGCCCTACTGTTATGCTCCGACTGGGCTAATGAAGACGGGCATACGCCATACAGTGTGTTATGAGGGAAATTTTGCCCGGGTAGCGGCACTACGGCCTACTCCTATATCGAATTCCAACTGCCAAGGGATCTTTTACGTGCAAGCCAATATGTACACGGGGCCTCGGTTTTTCGTCCCATCCGAACGACTAGACAGCTGTCCTTGTCAGGCCCTCCGCCCTGCATCACTGACAAGGGGGAAACCACGCCGGAAAATCTGGATGAACTTTCTCGACCAATGCAGGGATCGAACACCCGACCTCCAGGCTAGTGAGCCAGCGTCTTACCCACTTAGCCACGTGATCCCCCCATTGAGAATGTTACAAAACCGCTCCGTATACGCTCTCTAGGCCATTACCGGCATCAGTTTCAGAGCATGCACATGAAATTCTAGCCCGGTGCGCACCCAATATGCCACACGTGGGCCTATGATCCACAAACATATTGTTTTACAGTACATGTACTTAATTAACATAAACTGATTTAACAAACACACGATAAACATAAACAAACAAAAAAATCTAATTTAAAAAGGCCAAAACAAGCAATCGTTTCATGATGTAGATTAACTAAATTTTGAAAAAATAATTATAAAAGTACCGGTAGAACAAAAACCTGTGAACCTCCAAAACAAAATGTGGTATCAAGGGCTCTAAAATGCTACCCATGTACGACACGTACGCAACTACAATTACAAAGTGAATTGGAGCAATGGTTTAGACTTGGATTTCAGAAGTTTGCGCTACTGGATATTCGTAGCCTGACCGCAGGCACAAGCTCAGTGGAATAAATACAAACGTACATCAAAATGTGTTGGCTATGGTGTACTTCATTAAAATTTGTAATAAAGTGTTCTCGAAAAAGTGCGCAATCTCGGTCTCGTTAATGCCAGGTTCCCACTGTCCTGGATTGTCCCTGTTCGGATACGTTTCGATACGGTCAGACACGGTTGCTACGACTGACCTCAATATGTGATAAGACCTAATATGATCACCACGATTACTCCACGATTTAAACCACGATTTCAATCCTAGCACGAATCGTGATAGTGGGAACATAGCATAACGTAATGAAATGAAATAATTGGAGGGGCATACGCCATAAGTTATAGTGTGTAATGAGGGTAATTTTGCCCGGACGGCCGCGCTGCAGCCTACTCAAAAGTGTTATAGAAAGGCAGAGTAAGGCTGCACGTTCTGCCCTTGTGCGCAAGACCGGGTTATGGGATATTGAGTGGATTCTGAATTATTTTCTTTTTCAGCTATAGTTTATCATGTCAACTACTGATTGAACTATAAGTTTTCAATGCGCAGAAAAGAAATACTCCCAATTAACTGCCAATTGGAATACGATGTGGTCTTAAACCTATTTGTACGGCTAGAGTTATCTGCACGTAAAATGGCGTATGCGCATGTCTAAATTCTCAAAACAAAATCTTTAGAAATTTTTATTTTCTACATTTTTGGCAAAATTACAGTTAAAATGGGAAGTTGAAATTTAAAGGCATGGTTATGTAAGGTGAGACCGTCTTAATCGACAATAGCCATCGTGTAAAATATCGTAAACTATGGAGTTTTGTAGTGTTTTAGTTCATAGTTTACCTTAGTTTCCAGTGACCTGGTGTAGATTGATTGATTATGTACGGTATTCGGATTGATAAAACTTCACCCGGGCAAAGAATTTTGCAAACACAAACAGACGTTTAGAATGATTTCATTGACACAGTAGACATCTTTGATTTAGTTACCATACTTTCTTTATGTATGACCCATTTTTGCAGAGTAAAAACTGGCTTGATATTCTTTTATTTACATTTATTTCAAATAGAATTCTTGTTTGAACTTGTTTTGACAGTTTATTTGGTATGGAATACCAGTCCCACATGACTCATTTCAACCCTTCTACTAGTTCTACATCCTCGTTTGCCTTAAATATGAATTCTCTGATGATAAATTCTTATATGTAATAACTGCATGGGTTATGTAATGTAAGCTTATTATTACACAAATGCATCAACCACATAAATAAATATAGGTTACAAATTGCAATTTCATTTAGGCCTATATAATATCTAACCTCAGAAACTACCAGTATATATTACAGTCCTTTTATACCTTTTCCTCAGTCTACCATTAAGCCTTGATGCCTTGTTGACAACATTAATTCGTGAAATGGTTTGCTCCTGATGCTCCATTTGCTTTTTCCTTTGTAATCTTTGTGGCAAAAACTGTAAGCTTATTGTGTATCATCTTTTGAGTTAGACCTTACATTACGAAATGCCTTTCTGTTTGGGCCTATCTGTGTATTGAGAAAAAGAATGTGGATAATGTTATAAGTTTACAGGAGAAAATGAACCTTAGGTAGGTCATTTACAGACTTAATTCAATCTGTATTTTCAAATCGATAAGATAATATTTATTTTCTCTAGGTGACATATGGTAGATATTTCATAAGAAAATATAAACAAGAAAGACAGATCAAGTTGTGATGATGGCAGATCATGATATGATTCCCGTTCGTGATCTGAACAGAGATCCAGGTAACTTCTATAATTTATTCACTTTGGCCAACAGGTTACATTTGATATATATTAATTACAATATTTATTGTCGATTTGTAGAGTCAACTTATAACTTCTAAAAAGATTCAAAAATAGCTTTAACATTTTCCATTAATTAAATCTACAAAAGTAAAGGAAAGGAAAAAAGCTTAATGGTTTGAAATCTTTAGTGCTACAGATATTTCTGAGTTGGCTACTTACTCATAACAAAACTAGATGAGGCAGGTCTAGAGTATTGGTTTTATAGCTAATGACAGTCTGTTTATTCATTCATTCTTGCCTCTATATTTCATTTGTAGTGCACTTTGACAAGTTATGTATCCCAAGCATTTTCATTTAAAAAATGTTTGTGTAACACTTTTGGAAGATAATATAATTTACAATTTTTTTCTGTGAAATGTACTAAATTTACATTACCATTAAAAAAATACCTAAAGATGTGTTCATTTTACAAAATGATTTTTTTTTTTTAAGCTGGTCAGATGCGTCGAATGGTTAATAAATGGCAGCGTGATGAATTAGAAGATAAATATTTACGTAACTACGAGGAAAATATCATCCTGAAAAAACATGCCAGAAAACAAGAAGAAAAGATTAAAAAGTTAGTCCTAAAATGACGTAGTTTGTGTTGAGTGGATGTTAAACCCCATTTCTTTCTCTAATTTAGTCATGGGTTTGCATATATTTTATGCCCCCGTCAGACCGCAGAGCCTTGGTGTTTGTTTTGAACATGCTTAAAACAAACGCTGTGACTAGGCAAACATTCACGACCATGGAGACCACAGCACGATATCTGGTGTTTCAACCACGCTTCTACCGCGCTTATGGCGATCTTGACACACTCTGCGGCCAATTTCTGTCGCAGTAAAGACGCCACGCCAGTTTGACGGTGGTATTACATTTTTTTGTTATTTTACTGTATTGTGCCCATTACATTTGTAAAATATTTAGGTTACCATTATATTTTTGTAGGATGGCAACTAAACTGTTGAGACTTGTTAATGATAGAAAGAAGTTGGGCGGAGATGCTAGTAAGTACCAACATGATGTACCTTATTTAAGGATTTAGCACAATTGCTTCTCAGCCATTTACTGTTTTGGCATTTAACTAAGATTCTGTTGTCTTGCTTCCATAAATACACATATCAAGTGATCTATTTTAATTGTGCTTTATGCTCTATAGTACATTATAACTCACTGTAATTTTATCTTCAATTATTTATCAGGTAAATTAATTGGTGATGATAAAATTATGAATGACGATGTTATTGATAAGATGAAAGAATTAGAGAAACAGAATCACCTATTAAAAGACAAGGTTTGTTTTATTTTCATTTTTAGGATTAAAGCCTGCTTCATGTACAAGTATTTTTTTAACTTTTGGATCCAGATTTTGATTGCTGACAAAACTAAAAGAATTAATATGAAATTGATAGTCCATCATAAGATATATAAACTAAGTTGATTTAAATTCTTAAAAATTCTCGAATTTTTTCTAGTTTGTGTTAATAAAATGAGAAATATTTTTTGGTTTGTTTCAAGGTGAGGGTGGTGGCCGAATGGTTAATGTCTGCACGTTGGATCAGTCATTGAGTCAAGTTTTATGGTTTCGATTCCCCGGTTGTACGTGACAAGGAGTAGGGTCACCTGTCCGACCTGGTCGGTTTTCTCCGGGTCCATCAGTTTTCTCCCACTGCTAAAGACCCCTACTCGCAAGCGAATTATTGAAATAAAATTGAAACATATGTTAGTCCTGAAATGACCTAGTTTGTGTCGACTGGACGTTAAACCCCATTTCTCTCTCTCTCTCTCTTGTTTCAATGTATATTCTATTACAATTTGACCTATTGTGTATTTTCAGTTGATAGTAGCTAAACAACAGATTGCTACATTAAATCAAAGAGTTACTGGATATGAATATGTACAGGCTAGAATTGATACTGTAAGTATTTGTTATTTTTGATAGTATATTATGAAATAGTGTCAGACTTAAGCGCTTGACATGCCTGTACACTGTATATTTCTGCAATTGAATTTAGTAAGATTTTACACTTTGTATTTTTAGGGAATACCTCACAGACCAAGCAGTCCAACAACAAATATAAAAATATCTCGGAACATTAGAGTAGCAGGTCCTTCCCAAAGCCTTACACAGAAAAGGTATATAATCTTCAAAACATTTTTCCCCAAATGACTTTTATGTCTAAACTGAAGTAAAGGCACGTTGGCAAGTACTACATAACCTGCAATTCATTTTGTTGCAATAAGTGTGAATTTCTCATATTCTTTAAGAAAATAGACATTGTCTTTGATCAAACCCTCCAGAGCAAATGAAGAGCTTAGGGGAAGAACGATCTAAGTCACATTTTTGTCTTTTCACAAAACAGAGAATATTTGATGTGAACAAAACAACGAGTGGGTTTAATTACATCTTCAAAATGATGTTTAATACGAACCATACCAGTACAACTAACTTCAACTTTTCAGGCAAATTAAATTTTTTTAAATAAAGGGTACGATGGTCTTGTATCTGTCCAGGAGGCCATTTCAGAAGGGCCTTTGTTCGATGTGATGTGACTCCGATTGTTTTTACCTGAAATAGATTGTTCCACAGAAAGCCCATACAATTTGCTACCAGATGGTGCCATTTACTGGCCTTCGTTGAAATGTGACTTAGGTCGTTCTTCCCCGGGGCTCTTAAAATGTTTTCCCTATGAATTATTATTTCCATTTAGAGTCACAAAGAAATCTTGCATTTCTGATTGTGCTAACATGATTTTAACCTTTTGTTTAGAGCTTTTGATGGACATAAATACAACAAAATTCCATTTTTTCAGAAGATCTCATAGTCCCACCATGCATTATCAACAAACTAGTTTTGAAGACATTCAAATGAAAAAAAGAATGTAAGTAGGTTTAAGGTGATACATATGTCCATTATAAAAACACAGAGAGTAGACATAAAAGTTAGTTGAACTGTAATTATAATTTTACAAACAATGAGATGTTTGTATATTGTATATATTAATGAAGGGAGGTTGGGTGGGTGTCCAATTGGTCTAATGTGTGCACTTTAGATCATAAGGTCTGTCATTGAGTCAAGTTGCATGGTTCAATCTCATACATGTTCGTGACAATAAATAGAGTTGTCTGCCTAACCTTGTGGGTTTTCCCAGCATGCAAATTATTGAAACAAAATTGAACCATATATTAGTCCCGAAAAGACTTGGTTTGTGTCGAGTGGATGTAAAGCCCCATTTCTTTATATATATTAATTAATTTAATTTAAATGAAATGAGATGGGGTTTAACGCCCTACTGTTATGCTCCGACTGGGCTAATGAAGACGGGCATACGCCATACAGTGTGCTATTAGGGAAAGTTTGAACGGGCAGCAGCACTTTGGCCTACTCTAAAATATCAAATTCCAACTACCAAGAGATCTTTTACGTGCATGCCAATGCATATACAAGACCTTAGTTTTTGGTCCCATCCAAATGACTAGACAGCCGCCTCTTCAGGCCCTCTCTCTTGCTCCACTGACAAAGGGAAACCATGTCATGAAATCCTGATGAACTTTCTTGGCCAATTCAGTGAGCGAAAACGTGACCTCCAGGCTAGCAAACCAGCGTTTTACCGTTGGTCCGAATTCAATTTAGCCTAGACAAATATTTGGTTATGACTAGTAATACGAATTTTGCTGTTTAAAATTAAATATTTGAATATTTTGTTACTTTAAGCTTGTATATTATATATTTTAGGGAACAAGAAGTGGGTAATCAAAGAGAACAGATTGACATTTATAAAAGAGAGATACAGAATCTTCATGAACAGGTATGTTGGAACTCTACACAATTTTTGATTTGTGTTTAATATCTGCTCCTATCAATCAGCATTCCTTATTTCATATATATATCTGGTGTATTTGAACTTATTCTCTTGATGGATTAACCCAGAGAGTAGGAGATGTTATTTCCCATAAAAATTTAGGAATCATTGAGCATTTGGGTTCACTCTAAGATAAATCACTAAATACTCTATGAAATTGCGATGGTTCGATGATTTGTTGTATATTTTCTTTGCTACCGTGAGGTTTGCTTGAAATAAGTCAGATATCGTCCATTTATTGATTGAAAACAAACACTATATACCATAAAATTCTGGAGGCTCAGTGTAGGGGGGGGGGGTAAATTTCACCTTTTGACCGCTAGGGTCACTAAGACTAAAGGTGAATTTAGCAAGTTTACATTTTTATTGAAAGTGTGATTACTTTCGATCATTTTCAGCTTCTTTTCGTAATACAAGAATGACTGCGCATTCACTTTCAGTGCATATGAACTCATTTGACCTTTGACCTCGAATATCTCAAAAAAAAAACAAAGGCAGACTGATTACCACTCGGCATTGTATTCTGGTTTTGTGCCCATTTGATGGACACCCCCCCTCGCGCTGAGCCTCAGGTCTATAAGCATTTATTGGTCACAGCTTTATTACATTCCTTTTATTACATTCCTTATCTTGTTGAAAGTGTTAATGTCTCTTTAAATGAAGATTATGACAACTATATTCAGATAGTTATGTCATTAAATCACTTCAGATGGGAATTTCGATGGCTAAGTGAGAAAGACACTGACTCACTAACCAGGAGTTCTTGGGTTCACTCCTGGATTTGGCCGAGAAAGTTGCTCAGGATTTTCCAACGTGGTCCCCCCTTTGTCAGTGATACTGTTTTGGACGGAGGGCCTGGCAAAGATAGTGTCTAGTCGTTCAGATAGGACAAAAAACTGAGGGTCTGTGCACGTAAAAGAACCCTTGACAGTTGGAATTCGAAAAAAGAGTAGGCTGTAGTGCCAATGTCCAGGCAGAATTCCTTCATAGGTCATTGAGCCACTGTTCGGGCAAAATTTCCCTCATAGCACACTGTATCTTGTGTGCCTGTCTTCATTAGCCCAGTCAGTGCAGAAAATTAGGATGTTAAGCCCCATTTCATTTCATTCTTCAGATAAGAAAAAGAGAGAGTGAATTTCAACAAGATATGTCTAAAGTACAACATCAGATGACAGCTGATCACAAGTAAGTGTATTAAAATATATATGGTGATTTACATTCATAGAAACTAACAAAATAATGAAGTGAATGTGTTACAATTTAAAAGGCAATTAATATTATTATTATTGATTGATTAATTATTATTATTATTGATTGATAAAAATGGTGGAGTTAAGTGGCTGATTAGTGTAACACTTATGATCAGTAGATCATGGATCAACTCTCAGGAGAGGATCACATTCATAGAAAGCTTTTTCACTGACAAAAACAAAACACAAAGAAATGCTTCTTTTAGAATTATGTCAATTTTACTTATGTCTGTCAATGTTTCTGTCGATGAGGCCAAACTAGTTTAAATTTTAGGTCTTCGGGTATTGGTCAATAAATAAACCACTCAATTCTTGTGTCCAATATTTAAAACTTAAATATTTGGAACAAAAAGCTTTTGAAAAGAGCAACTAAGAACTTTGTTTTCATGTGGTGTAGGGCCTACAATAATTAATAGAATACAATATCAAAAAGCCATTGTTTCATTAGTAAAAATGCTAACTTCTTCAGGGATAGAACTAAAATACAAAATGACTGGAAGTCAATTATGACATCATAGTAAGTTATGACATCATAGTAATGATGATATCATGGACTTAGATACATATCATGAAATGTTAGCTTATAATGATAATAAAGGTAATATTTTACAAGTAAGGAAAATTATGCATGATTATGAATGATTTTGAAAACCCCTGGATTTAATTCATTTAAACCATTAGTCCAAACTGATGGTTTTTTGATATTGTATTCTATTAATTGTTGTATATAAATTATTTGAATATCAAATGCATCATTTTACTTTGTCAAAATTGAACCCATCAAACCGTCTATAATTGGTTTGTGTTGATTGAATGTTTCTCACATTTTCATGTGGATGTGGATGTGTCCGCCCTGGTTTGTGGACACTCTACAGGCCACAATTTTATCTGAATTTGACAAAACTTGAAATATAGGTTTATCTTCCAAATATCTCAGTTTTTTTCAAATTTCTTATGTATCAGACCGTAATTCCGTGGATTATGGACCCAGATTGTATGAAAAATCAAGTATTTAGCTTGTGGACATAGATCTCGGTTCCTTTCGTTATTCCTGGATTATGGCCCCCTGATTGTTCGAAAAACTGTGTTATTAGCCTGTGCTCCCTCTAGAGGTCGAATATATCACTGTTACACCATAACTTCCTGGACTATGGTTGCTGATTGTACAAAAAATCGCATTTTTATTTTTATTTTAACATGTTCTCTGTCCATCTCTTGCCAAATGTGGGTATAACTGGCATGGCAATTGGTTAAAATAGTTTTTTCCCTGATGAAATCAGAGGCAGAATTTTTGATAGGTGTTCCTGAAGAACAGAAATTCAAATTAGTGTGGCTTAATCTACAGATGATCATACACAAAACATGGGACATGTAGAATGTGGCTGTACTGTATGTTAGTCCCAAAATTACATAGTTTATACTGAGTGCACTTTTCTGCTGAGTTGGAGTGATGCACAATCCAATATAAGCCTTCTTGATTTGTTCAACTCAACTTATTTCATCTAAGAGTGTTTCATACTTTCACCACGGTGGCCCAGTAATGAAATTTTCAAATGTTATATGTTAATGAATATTTCAGGGTTAATCTAAAAGAAAATGTTGATTTAATTAAACTACAGCGAGAAATCTCAAGCAAGTCTTCTAAAATAATGGATTTAGAATCCAAATATGCAAGAATGGAAGAAGTGAGTTACAAATAAAATTGTGGGTTTTCACCATACTCCCCTGTTTCCTCACACTGTGAAATACCCCTACGAACAAGCAAATCATTGAAATAAAATTAAATCATATATATGTTAGTTCCAGAATGTGGATGTTAAACCCCATTTCTCTCTTGTATTCAGTTAACTCCTTAAATAACTTTGTTTGATAGATCTTACATGTGGTTAATTTCTTTTTAATTTTTTCACAAAAATATCCATATTGTAAAATCTGAGGAATACTGCAAGGTGTTGATTAAATTTAACCAAGATATATTTGTGTTATAGAATGTGCATATAGGGAAATTTAACCAAGATATAGAATATGCATATAACCAAGATATATATCTGTTTTATAGAAAAATTAAAATAAAATTGTTAATTTTAACCAAGCTACATATTTGTGTTATACATTTGGTGAAATTTAACCAAGATATAATTGTGTTTAGCCAAGAAAAAAATATCTGTGTTTATGGTTATTTGGCCTAAAAAAAAAGGGTGGGGGGGGCGGCTGTTTATATTATCCATAGGCGTTTTTGTGAACCGATTAGATTGGACCGATTAGCTATTATACGCATTTGTGAAGCAAGTTGATTATGCTAATCGTTACATTTGTGAGACGATTTAACTCAACTGATTAGGCAAATCGACCTAATCGTCCCAGGAGGTGTTTAGGCGATTAGATTTGACGTTTTCAAATGGCGGAATGTTCGACATCGCAAGTAATTTTTAATGCTTATTGTTGTTTTTCTCCATAAAAAATGTTTTTTTAAAACGCATTTGATGTGTTTAAAGTAGCTAAGTCTCTAACTCAATATCATCCAAAATCTTCAACATTGAAAACACGATTTATTTGTCAAATTATATCAACATTCATGTTGTAATCTTAACGGGAAAAGATGGGCTTTTGATATCCAATATTTAAGACAAAATAAACATTTTACCATTGGTACACGAATCGTGTACCATAATGCGCTTCAGCCCTAGTTGTATCAAGAGACTCGAGGGACGAGGCTAGACACATTGCACCAAATCAAACGGCGTATGTAAACTGGAATAACCAGACGTGACGCTAGAAATTTGCACTCGCTTGAGACTGCTGGCTTATTTCGCCGAACATAACGGATTTGAAATTGGAGTAAAAACGGAAACCATTGAATGTAAATCAGTTTATATACATTCATATTACAGTATTATATCCATTGCGACCCACTTTTGTCAATTTCTAGGTCCCAAATGTTAGCGATTAAGCTCCTTTAATGTTAACTGTATAGTCCACAAGAATGTTATATTACCTCTGGCTCTAAGCAATTTTAGGCCCTCTGGGTGCCAGCAGTGTCACTGTAATCTGTAGGTAACTTGGACTACACGTGAAACACACGCCCCCCTCGTCATGTTAGCAGAGACAATTTTTTTTCTGATCGGTGTCCCTGATGGCAGCCATCTTACCAAATCGTAATTATCAAATTTCACATTTGTGGACCATAGCTAATCAAATCGAAATCATACCAAATCGTACTAGCAAATCAAAACCTAATCAAATCGACTCACAAAAACGCCTCATGACTTTTAGCTAAATTACTCAGAAAAGTCCTTGAAAATAATACCGAAATGTCAGGAAAAAAAAGTTTGGAATCGGCGATTTCGGCTTTAAAAAAATGTCAGTCGGGTATTTGTAAACACAGATATTATGTATTTCACATATTGTGAAATTTAACCAAGATATATATTTATGTTATAGAATATGCATATTGTGAAATCTAACCGAGATGAGATGTTAATGGAAATGGAAAGATTAAACTATAATTTAAAAGAAGAACAGAATAAAGTGCTCACTCTTCAAAATGAAATTAGAAATTTTAGTGCTAAAGAGAGAAAATTATATGAAGTAAGTAGACATTTTTTTTTTTTTCACATTATTTCAATTTGTCTCATTTTGAAAGTTTATTGGTGATTATTTGTAGGTTTAAGAATGTGGGCACACTGTATGTATCTTCGTAATATTTATTAAAATATTAATCATAACATTTATTCTAGATTGAAGAAAAAGCAAATGCTTTAGAAAGGGACAATGACATTTTAAAAGAAGCCAATGAAAAACTTGTTTCAAGGTAAGAAAAACTGAGAATAATGTTTGTTATGGGTTCAAAAAGACCCCATGCTAAAAAAAAATTAAAAAAATAAGTAATGATTTGTAAACATTTTTAGGTTCACTTCACCAAATCACGTAAAAGTTTAGATAAAGTTTGCTGTATTTTTCAGTGCATTTGATTTAGAAAGAGAAAGAGAATGGAGACAGAGAGAGAATCAACTAAAAGTACAGATAGCTCAATTAGAGGCTACTATGAAAGCTGATCTGGGTGAAAAGGGCAGTATAATAGATCGTTATAGTAATGAAAGAGGTACGTTTAATGGATAGAATAATGCCTTTGATAATAATTAAATAGCTTTTTAAAAAGTTCAAATCTATTAGATAAGGTTTCTCTGGGATTAGAAAAAATTTTGCAGAGATATTGAATTTTTTTTAAGATATGTAGTAGATTTCAAGTAGTTGAACAGTCAGTCGAAAGATAGCTTTACTCTGACTTAGTGGGCAATTGCTTGGATTTTCCATAATTATTTGTGTATTTATATGATTTTACACAAAATTATTGTCATTTATTTTGTACGGGCGGAAGTAATAATGCCTCTATAAAAATGTAATCAATTGTTATATATATAGGGGTCCATTCGTAAGATAAACATCTTGTTTTATGCATGTGGGAGGTAAAAGTTGGGGCCTTTTTCACTGTTTTTAGAGTACTGATATAGAAAATGTTGTGACTACATGCTACAGGATATTAACCTATATTGATATGTATATTATGTTATAGAGAGTAATGAGAAATTACAGAGTGAATTACGAGAAGTACAGATAAATTATTATCAAATAAAAGAACAGTATGATGATTTACAAGAAAAGATGAAATTCTTTACCAGAGTAAGTATATCTGAAATTATACAAATAAGTTAATAATTAATATGCTTAAAAAAATTACTTAAAAAAGAAATTGAAAAGATTAATATATAGCTTCTGGTTAGTTGACATACCATGTTTTAAAACAGGAATTAATGTAGGTAAGCTAGAATAATTATTTGTTCCTATCAACCATTAATTATAGTAATATTGAAAATTCTTATTAGTTTAGAAAATCTAAGAGTTAAAGCTCTGTTACTAGGGAATTTCTTCTGCAATATATGGTAATAAATAATAAAAGAAAAAAGCCTTTCACCAAGGCTTACAAGGCACTTATAAACAGTACATTTAAATTTGTTTTACAGGAAAGTGGTGTAGATTTCACAGAGATAGAAGAAGCTTTAGTTTTAATTAAACAGAAGAGACAACGGGAAATTAAGAAACCTGAGTTCTTACAGCAAGTTGATGAGGAAAAAGACAAAGGTTAGCTTATATTTCAGCTAATAAATCAATTCAGCTGGTGCATCACCACTCACCAATGGCTGAATCAATGTTCAGCCATCCTGTGAATTCTCGTTTTTATCTTTTATTCTGAGGATTTTTGACCAGGCAAAACCTTTAATCCTTTTCCTCATTAAAATAAATTTGTACATTGACAGATTATAAGAAGGGTTTATTAGAGTTACAAGCAGAGTATGCTGAAACAGTACACGAACTTGAGAAAACACGTAATATGTTGGTGGTACAACATAAGATAAATAAAGACTATCAACTAGAAGTAGATTCATCTAATCAACGAATGGATGAAGTAAAGAAAGAATATGAGATGAAACTAGAAGAATATGCTAGATTGTTAGATATCAGAGCTGCAAGAATCAAGGTCATTTATAACATTCTAGTTTTAATTTGTCTGTTATGACAGTCTGGGCAATAGAACCGTCAAAACTAGGATATTCCAGATTCTGTTTATAGTGTGAGCTTCTGTTCATGTAGCCATGATATAAAATATTATAAAAATATAAAATATAAATATATAAAAATATATAAAATATTATAAATATTAAAATATAAAAATATAAATATATAAATATTATAAAATGTTATAAGAATATAAAATGTTATAAGAATATAAAATATTATAAGAATATAAAATATTAATATTATAAATATATAAAATATTATAAAAATATTATAAAAATATAAAATATTATAAAAATATTATAAAAATATAAAATATTATAAAAATATAGAATAAAAAATATAGAATAAAAAAGTATAAAATATAGTAAAAATATAAAATATTACAAAAATGGTTTTAAAATGATTCATTTGATATGCATTCTAAGAAACACAAACAGCTGAAGTCAGTTACAACAATCATTGCTTTCTATACTAATAATATACAGGATATAAAACCTAATGTCTGATTATGTTTGGGAGAGATTGCAAAGAGTGGGATATTTAATAAATATAATTGTTTTGATCATTCCAGAAATTAGAACATCAAATGAAGGATGTAGCTTATGGTACAAGACAATATAAGATACCAGTTGCTGATTCAGATGTAAGTAATGTTACACAGTTTCAATAACTCATATAATTGAGATATAGCTATCATGGTCATTATTTATTTTGATTATAGGACTATAATCATCAATTATCGTATTATTAAATGTGAATTACCTGATAAATAAAATTATGTCATATTTCAGATGGAATCAACAATGGATCTGGAGGAATCTATATCTCTAGAACGTGGACAGAACCTGTTTGAAATACATATACATAAAGTAAGTAGATATAACAGCATGTAATTTAATTTTATATGAAAAGAATGAAAATAACTTCATCTGAATATATTTATAGTGAATCTGAAGAGTTTATTGCTATAAATAAATAAAGTACATGTGGATTTAATCAATATATAAAGGAAATAGTTATCTTGTCTTGCTATTTATTTTATAGTTAAATCTATCACCTGATGCCTTACGTTTGATAGGAGATGAAGAACCATCCTTATTCTGTACTTGGGAATTCTTTGAATTTGAAATTCAGTCAACACCAGTTGTCAGAGGACCACGGTTAGTATGTGTGTATTCTTATATTAAGGAAACCAGGGATATGTGTTTTTGGAATTGTTATCTTTTTCATAATGAGTGAACATGTGTTTATATGACTTTAACTATTGATTTAACCATATATTAACAAAATTTCTTTTTTTAGACCAGTGTTTGATTTTACATCCCAGTATGTGGTTAAAGTTGATGATTTCTTCCTACATTACCTACAAAAGGTTGGTTGGAAATTATGTTTTAAAGATCTGATAAAGTTTTCATTCATAATAAAAAAAAAGATCAAGTCTATTTCATTTTGAAATACCAGTACCAGTCGACTACTTTTTAGAAGTGACCTTTTTTATTTTATTTTTTTATTTTTTATTTATTTCTTATTATATGCATTACATCATAAAAAACAATCTCAATGCGTAGTAGAGGGAATCCTTAAAAAAAGGTATCTTCAAACTATGAACCAAAATAAAGTACCAGATTATAGCCTATTCCCCAATCTAAGATATTTGTGATCTCTCACGCCTAAACCCGGCATAAGTCGCACTAATTGATTTTGCGCTATGGCACGTTAAACCTATTATTTGTTGAAAATGCATTGAGATGTCAATTTTTTTTTTTTTGTCTAATTAGCAAGATTAAACACTAATTTACCGAATAAATCATCTGAAATGTTGGAAATGTATTCTTAAAAGCTCTTAAATTATGTTTTTGTAAAGGGTACGCCTTTAAAACAAAGGAAAATTGACTTATAGCAATGCAAAATTCGCTTGAATTCACCGACATTTACCACGCTGTTGGTATATCCTAACCCCCTTATATGGGTGTAAACAGTAAGCTACGTCATTCTCCTTGTCTATTTCGAGTTGGGATTCCCAGATAGCATCCTTTTTGACCAATAAAAGATGGTTTTAGTCACCACATTCAATATAAACAAACACAGCTTGTTGCTAGACAACGGGCCAAAAAGACCGCCGCTGATTGGCCGAAAGGCCGGTGCGGTGTATTGTGGGAAGATGGCGGCGCCCATGAAAAACCAATGTGATCGGATTTTTCGTCCTTTTTCTACTTCACGTAAATACCTGGTCAAACTAATTAATAAGTTGGATTTAAGACACTTCAGAACGAGAGACCGGTGCGGTGTATTGTCTGAAGATGGCGGCGCCCATGAAAAACCAATTGTTGTCGGATATTTCGTCTTTTTCTACAAAATACGTCACGCTTTGTTTACTTCCGGATAACTGTTTAGCGCGAAATTCGTTCTCGTTTAGCAGACGCAATCCGAGAAGATTTTTTAACGAAATTTTGGATGAGCGATGTTGACAATTTCCACACCATTCTATACAGAAAAAAAGGTAAACAATTTTATATTAATAAATTGTATATTAATATTAATCCTCCCGAATCACCACGAGTGCTATTTATAGAAGGTGCGCATGGTAGAAGTCGGTCAGTGGGTCACAAATGTCAAAATCATTCACTTGGCTATCCTTGTTTGTAGGCTAGCCAACACAATTTAAACAATTGTTTAAATATCGATAAAAACCCACTAACATCATCCAACCTTCGATTCAGGGTGATTACTACTATACTACCTATATAGGCTACTAGTACTAGCAGGTGCCCGTGGGTAAAAAAAATAGTTGGTTAGTGGGTCACAACTGTCAAATTCATTCCCGATTTAGTTATTCTAGGCCTAGCCATGCGATCTTTTATTTTTTACAAAAATTCATTATGCATTTGTATTGGTCACAATAAATTTGTTACCTGTGTGTTGGCTTTCCTTTATTAAAATACTGAGTAGGCCTATGTACAGCTACTGTCTGATACATTGACATAATCACAATAATAGGCCTATGTTAACTTGGCTATGTACTGCAGGACCTAGCAGTAGCAGTCCAGTCGCAATATGCATGGTACAACAATATCATTTCATATTATTAAAATATATATAGTACTATACTATTTATATTATATCATTCTGTTTCTGCAATCTGAAATGAATGGGTTTTTTTTTTATTAGATACACCCCTACATTTAGTGAAAGTATTACGTAAATAGTTATAATAAGCTGTACACCTCATTTAAAATGAAATACAATGAAGCAAGATTTAGATTACTGAATTTCATGAATAATCATTGATATTTGTTTTTACTGATATTTTAACTAGTTTATAGTAATAATGTAAATATGACAATTAATTTCTTTTTCAGATGTGTTCAGTTTGGGCCTAAATTTCAAATACAATAACTATAACATGTATGATTGGCCTTATTAATAATAAAACTACCTTTATGTGATGGTAGGGTAAGTTTAAGAATTATATTTTTCTGCAGCTATCCAAAATAATTTTTTTTTAAAAAAAATATTAACAATATCATTTAATATTATTAAAATATCTTGTACTATTATTATATCCTATAATGAAGTGAAAGCATCACAATAATTCATTATGCAGTTGTATCGGCCACAGTATAAATTGGTTACCCGTATTTTGTCTTTCTTTTAAAATACTCAGTTGGCCTACTGGTACATTGACAATTAATTTCTTTTTCAGATGTGTTCAGTTTGGGCCTAAATTTCAAATACGATAACTATAACATGTATGCGATTGACCTTATTAATAATCAAACTACCTTTATGTGATTGTATGGTAAGTTCAAGAATTATATTTTTCCTTCCTTTTCTGCTGCTATTGAAAATAAATTATATTTTTCTGCAGCTATCCAAAATAATTTTTTTTTAAAAAAAATATAAACAATATCATTTAATATTATTAAAATATCTTGTACTATTATTATATCCTATAATGAAGTGAAAGCATCACAATAATTCATTATGCAGTTGTATCGGCCACAATATAAATTGGTTACCCGTATTTTGTCTTTCTTTTAAAATACTCAATTGGCCTACTGGTACATTGACAATTAATTTCTTTTTCAGATGTGTTCAGTTTGGGCCTAAATTTCAAATACGATAACTATAACATGTATGCGATTGACCTTATTAATAATCAAACTACCTTTATGTGATTGTATGGTAAGTTCAAGAATTATATTTTTCCTTCCTTTTCTGCTGCTATTGAAAATAAATGTTGTTTTTTTAAAAATATAAACAATATTATTAAAATATCCTGTATTAATATTATATATTCTTCTTTCTGCGGTCTGAAATAAATGGGTTTTTTTTTTGTATTAAATACAACCCTACATATGATGTAGTGAAAGCATTACAAAAATTCATTATGCAGTTGGCCACAATAAATTTGTTACCTGTATTTTGGCTTTCTTTTAAAGCAAGAATTTCATATTTTCTAAGAAAGTAAAAACATAATTATTACTATTTCTTTTGCTCAATAGGTTGTCAACGCCCATAGATAGTTAACGATGCCTAGAATTTGTGGGACTGATATTCATGCAGCAAATGCCCTGAATGACTTGCGCCATTCGAACATTGTTAACAATGTTCATGAAAATGCATTGTATGAACTTGTCAGTGAATATTTCGCAGATTCTGTTGATGACATGAATGGTGAGGATTTTGATATTGATCATGAGACTGGTTATGATGAGCCTGATGAAATCATTAGTGTCTTGGACAGTGCAGAGGACCCGTCTTTGGCTGACGATTTTGATGTACCAGTGGTCCTTGGTGCAGTTGACAGGCATTATATGGACAATGTCCATGAAGATGATGATATTCAATCTGTTGATGAGGATAATGAAGGTGATGTTATCCGAGAAAATGATGCGCAGACTATCATGGGAATGGTAGGAGAGTTGATTTGCGACACAGATAAAGAATGTGAACTTCGTAAGATTCAAGATTACCAGTGTTCATGTGCTGCATTTAAGAAAAATGGAAAATGTCTGAAGCAGCTCAGCGTGGAACTCATTTATGAAATGCGTTTGAATATGTCAGCCATGACTGACTTTGAGAAGGACTTAGTTATCCTTGGTAAATTGAGTACCACCATGAATAGGTCAGAGATGACAACCTGTACTAAACGTTCAAAACAGCAAAAGCGTCAACGTCAACGAACCAGCTACTTTGTTGAGGGACACCAGATCTGTCGTTCAGCGTTTGAATTCATTCACACGTGAGTTGATTTTTATTCAAAAATATGTCAGCATGTTTTTACATTTGTCTGCTTTCATTCTACTAGTAAAAAATTTCTATATCTAGGGGGAGCCATCTCAATATTTTTCAATAAAATAGCAATTACCTATCAATTTTGTGTAATAAAAGCCTGGTAGAATAATAATGTCCCGGCCATCTAGACTTCAAATCGTTGCAAAAACTGACCTACTAATGTCATGCAAAATCTGACCAAGATACTTGACAAGACATTTTCCATTGGTCAAAATACCGGAAGCCATCAATTTTACTCAAATTAAATCACATTTGACACTCATTTCATCTTTGCAATGCCTGTGGTCTTTACGAAAAGTGTTAAAATTTTTGTATAACTTTTGACGATTTTTTCTTTGGACTATATTATGTCCAGGTCCTGTAGTAATTACGCTGGCTGCATCTTACTGGTCAAAAGTGTAGGACCGTTTCGTTTTTTCTGTTACCTTACGTAAACAGCAATAGGAATGTCAATGTAAAGAAATTTCAGTCTGCAAAATATACCTACGTCAACGGCAACAGGAATTTCAATATAAAGAAATTTCAGTCTTTAAAATATGTCATACCCAATTAGGCTATACATGTACATGATTGTTTTCATGTATGTGTACCTGATTTTTGTTTGACTTGACTTTGTCCGTGTGACTGGGTAATTGCATACTTAATTTTGTATCAGAGATTGTGTATTTTGATTCAGTTTGAGTAAAAAAAGTGCCAAAAATACTATATAATATTGATTTGATTTTATCTATGATTCATAAATATAACTTTGAATCCATTTGGTAAAAACGTGTATCGTGATGCAGCCGGGTTATTGGGCTAGTACATGATACTGTATCATATTGTGGCACAGTGTATCATTTCCACACTATTTTGTGGTGCAGTTCCCACTTATCAGTGGTGCAGGACGGCAGACAAGAACAGCTGTCTAGTCGTTCAGATGGTACAAAAAAATGAGGTGATGTGTACATATTGGCCAACACTTAAAATATTCCTTGGAAGTTGAAATTCAATATAAGATGTTAAGCCCCATTTCATTTCATTTCAGCATATCTGGTGACAAGCTTGACAGTTGCATCAAACATTACAAGGAGCACGGCCTCACACCACGAGTAAAGAAATCTGGTGGAAGACGAGCTGAACGTCGATATTTGACCTATGATGATATCAAGCGTGTTGTGTCGTACATCACCTCCTTCACAGAAACTCATGGAATCATCTTACCAGGAAGGATTCCAGGGTTTAAAGATTTCACAATGAAACTGCTTCCATCATCAGAAACTAAGGCCTCTGTCTTCCGTAGTTATGATACCGCTATGGATGAGTTAGGTAAGATTAAATTGACATTCTGTAAGATTAATACATAAAGGGCTGACAGTTCTGCCTATAATAGTTAAAAAATAGACAATAGACATTTTCTTCCATAATTTATTTACATGTTCCAGAGACCAAAGACTCAAGCATTTTAAACTTAAATTTATCTTCACTTGGATTCGACCACTAATTCGGCACACCTCGGTAAAACGGCAGTTCGTTATCAAGTTACGTCACAACTTTGTCTGACGTCAAAATTGATTTTTTTAATTTTTACATCATTCAAACCGATTTACTGTTTTGCGAATTTTGAAGTTTACACAATAAAATAGGTTCTGTTAAAATCCTGATAAAGAACATGTTACAGTGTCGATAAACACCTGTTTCGCATTTAGATCTCAAGACCCAAGACGCCTTGGCATCGCAGGTTCTAATGTAAAATCTCAGGACAGGTCTTTTGGACAATAACGGGCCCTCTAAATGCGAAACAGGAGGTGTTTATCTCCTAATTGAAATTTATGCTAGCCTCGGTCGTCAAAATAACGTTACTTACGATAATTAACTTTACCTACGAATTTCCCTTTTCAGGAGAACGTGCAGTAAAGATATCAAGTTTTCGGCAACTCTGGAATACACTACTTCCATTCATAGTGTTTTGTAAACCCCAAACTGACCTTTGTTGGACCTGCCAACAAAATAACTATCAAGTTTATAGGAGCCACAATCTCCCTGATGAAGTAAAGAATGCCAAATTACGTAAGCAGCTTGGTCATCTTCAGCTGGTGGAGGCAGAACGGAATGAATACAGACGAATGGTGGCTGATGGGAAAGGTGTTGCTGCAGAAATTGAACAACCGTTGAAGCTGGGTCCTCATCTACCCATGTCGGGTGATTTTCACATGCATTATTCTTTCGATTTCGCGCAGCAAGTCCACATCCCAAGTGATCCCCTACAGCCAGGACCTATGTACTTCCTGGTTCCTAGGAAATGTGGGCTGTTTGGTATGAACTGTGAGGCATTGCCTCAGCAAGTAAATTACTTAATTGATGAGTCAGCATCGTCTTCAAAGGGTTCAAGTGCTGTAATTAGTTACTTGCACCACTTCTTTGAGACATATGGACTTGGGGAAAAGGATCTAGATATGCATTGTGACAATTGTTCTGGCCAGAACAAGAATCGCTATATGCTTTGGTATTTGGCATGGAGGGTGATGCATGGATTGCATCGGACCGTAACTCTCAATTTTTTGATAACAGGACACACAAAATTTGCTCCTGATTGGTGTTTTGGACTCATAAAACAAAAATTTCGGAAGACCCGTGTATGTTCATTGGATGAAATGTCAGAAGTGGTCAGCAATAGTACCACAACTGGAGTGAACATTCCACAACAGGTGGTGAATAATGATGGCCAAGTACTAGTTAGGCACTATGACTGGCAAGAGATGGAATCTGATTTTAAAGTACTTCCTGGAATTAAGTCCTACCAGCATTTCAGGTAAATTTTACTTTCAACCAGTAGACTCGTGAATCAGATTTCCTTTCAGCATTCTGATCTTGAAGCAGATTAAACATACATTATGCAAGAGCAAAATCTGCCTATTGTTAGTCTTTCTTTAGGCCTCAAATGTTATAAAAACTATTAACTAGACATTAATTAACTTATCCAGACCATAATCAACTCTCGATACCAAGGCGCGCCTGTGATATTTGCTGAATTGTAGTTCAATTTGCAGCAAAATTTTACTTTGATCGACCGACTTTAGTAATGATGACCGAGGCTAAGCGAAACTTTCATTCGCTTAGTAATTGGTACATAGGGGAATAATTTTACTGAAATTATCAGCAAACTGCTTTTACATTAGCTACATTTTAACTATTATAGTGAGAACTGCCTAATATCCCATAATGTACCTTTAATAATAAAAGTTAAATTCAACTGGTGAAATGTGAAAGGAGCTCTACAGTGGTGACAGTAAGTTAGATTTCCAACCAACAGAAATGCCAATCACATCAGTAGCATAAGTGCATGAATAATCATGCATGATTTTTCTGCCTATGATTAATGCTGTTATGTTACCTTCTCCTTATGACTTCCATTATCTTTCAGGTTCACAGATAAACAGCCTGGTACAGTCTACTGCAAGGAGTCTGTTGATTCAGAAGAACAAGAATTTCATCTACTGAAATCTAAGGATGCTGTTCCACAGTTTAGAATGCCGTCCATTATTCCACCACCTGGTCTTCCACCAAAACGTCAGTGGTACCTTTACGACCAGATAAGGGACTTTTGTAGTGAAGAGACAAGAGACATTACATGCCCAAGACCTACCGTTGAGAACGATCCAGCTCAGCCACCAGTACAGAGGCCTACTGCAGAAAAAGGCCGTAGCCGTGGAGTGAAAAGAGGACATGGTGGAAATCAAGGGCAGAAATTGAGAGCGCGAGAGGCTTGAAAGTCTTAGGTTATGAGTGATTGACACATAGTTTGATAAAGATAGGTTGCCAGATAATGAAACTTACGCCCACAGCAGCTAAATCATCCTGGCAGTCAACAAGTGTTGTTGTGTATTTTCTTTTTTTCAGAAATGGTACATTTATAATAAACTTAAATCTAATTAAGAGTAACGACTCATTAAGTAATCAGAAAATCATTAGAATTTGTTTGGTTTTTTATTAAGTTCTGCCACATGCTAACGTTTAGTATAAAAAAAACTATTTAATATCATGGATTTAGCTGTTCAGTTATCAAAATTCATTGAAAATCAATATACTTGTTCGTTAAGTTTGGTGCCTAGAGCGTCACAAGATTTTTCAAAGTAATTAAGGGAGATAACTTTGGCAGTAATTATTAGAAATGACCAAGAATCAATAGGATATTAATTTTGACCTCCAGAGAATAAATAATAATTTTTGAAGAGATCAAGGGTCATAACTCTGGCAATAAGATTCTTCCTAACTTTGACCTATAGAGCATCCAAAAGATTTTTTGAAGTGATCAAGGGCCATAACTCTGGCATTACTTATCGGAATTCGCTGAAAATCAACAGGCTTCTTTGTTTCATGACCTTAAACACTGTGTATACATTTAAAGTCAATCGGATATTAACCTTGGCCTATAGAGCGTCACATGATTTTTCAAAGTAATCAAGGGAGATAACTTTGGCAGTAATTATTAGAAATGGCTGAGAATCAATAGGATATTAACTTTGACCTCCAGAGCATAAATAATACTTTTTGAAGAGATCAAGGGCCATAACTCTGGCAATAGGATTCTTCCTCTCATGACCTTAAATACTGTGTATAAATTTAAAGTTAATCGGATATTAACTTTGGCCTCTAGAGCATCCAAAAGATTTTTTGAAGTGATCAAGGGCCATAACTCTGGCAGTAATTATTGGAATTTGCTGAAAATCAATAGGCTTCTTTGTTTCATGACCTTTAACACTGTGTATAAATTTAAAGTCAATCGGATATTAACTTTGGCCTCTAGAGCGTCCACAAGCAATTGTGGACACCGGACGGACGGACGGACAGACAGGGCGACGACAATATACGACCACATTTCAATGTGGGCGTATAAAAATTGACTTTTATTCTTATTCTTATTCCTGCATCCTGTTTTTGGTTTTGGTTGCAAACACAAATCCACCAAAAAAGGAATTAGCGAATTTAACTAAAATTGAATGGGTTTTTTCAGGGGCGAGGCAGATTTCGGGGGTCAAAAGGGCACAGGTGGCGCCCTCTACAGGGGTGTGGTGTACTGCCACTCCAACACAGCCTTGATATAAAATTGGTGCTAAATTACAATACAAATGGAATGGTCCGTACCCCTTTAACATTCCAAAGTATAAGTACGTATAGGGCACCCCTACCCTAGAATTGATTATGCGTTTGGAGTCAAAAGCCCCAAAACCTATAACTTGGTTTCGACCTTATTTTGCGTGGGAAATATTATAAAAATGCATGGAAGTTGAAATGTCTTTGAAGTCCATATCCTAGGCCAGCTCTGAGCCAAATTTAACATCAATTGGATAACGTTTAATGTATATTTTATATGGATTTTTGCTTTAAAGCGAATGACGACTTTTGGGGCCTTTTTTCTCTGCTTTAGAACTCAGAACATCTGGTTTGATCGCCGAACTTCAAAAGGTCATAAAAACCTTATTTTTTAAGATAATTTGATGAAATAAAAAGCATTTGAAATATTATTTCATACAGATTATGAATCAGTAAATAACTCAATTTTGAAGTTTGGGTCATTATGCCTGGTTATGCCGTGATAGGTCACATTTGTCAAAAAAAATGATTGTTTATATATATACAACAATATTTAATATCCAACTTTCACATTTAATATCTAATTTCCATATTTAACACCCTAATTCAAACAACCATCTGATTTGTATGTATATGTATTGATTGCATTATTTCTTGTTAAAGTCATTATTTATTTATTATTTAGGAGGCCTGTACCCTTGAACTGCATCAATCATTTGGTCAAGATTTCCGTACCATCTCTGCTTGTCGTCTTATCTTCAGAGATATATTTGATAAACAACATGGCCGAATACATGGTGTCGCCTCTCTCACCGGTAACTACTCTACTACTTCTCTTTTTTAAATAATTTTATCTTTTACATTTGGTTGCAATGGTAAAATGATGATTTAATTGAATTGTATGTGTTGAATTTTTATTTAAAATAGATACCTTGTAACGTTAAAAAATGTCTTTACCATAATTCAAGTCAATGTTGTTAGATAGCGACTTTTAACAGTTGACAGTTTGAAGTAAAGAATTGAATGCTACCAAATAATGTATCAAAATTACTCAATTCAACACCCTTGTTAGGCATAAATCGAAGAGGGCCTTCAAAATTTACAGTTCAAATGCAATTACCCCGGTAATGGTATAATTATTGTAATTTTCTGTAGGTGTTGGAGATGAAGAGCCTGGTATAGGATATGGTACTGTAGAATACTGGATAAGACTTCGAGTTCCCATGGAACAAGCTCTACGATTATATAAGGTATTGAATCAATTTCATATTGCAACATTGTGAAGTTTTTACAAGAAAATGGTAATGCCTGGTTTCATGAAGTTCTGTGAGATGACACCTTCAAAATTTCTCTTGTCTATTTCATTTTTTCCTAATTATTCTTTTAAGATGACATAATTCATTTTAACATCAGTAACTGTAATCATTGAAAGGTTATCTAAGTATCCTGTGTAAAATAGGAATCTTATCTTTAAAATTTTGCTAGCAGAGAAGCAGGACATTTTGGAAATTCTACAATTATGACATTATGTGTAAAGTTTTCACTAGAAATGTTGCTGTTTCTTTCATTTATTTCTTGCTTGTAGTAAATAAAGTAGGATATAAATGGCATTGTATCATTTGAGGTGGGTTGGATGGGCGAATGTTTATGTATCATATGTATCATATGGTCTGTCATTGAGTCAACTGCGGGGTTTCGATTCCCCGGTTGTACGTGAAGAGGAGAAGGGTCATCTGCCCAACTTTGTGGGTTTCTCCGGGTCCTCCGATTTCCTCCCACTGCTAAAGACCCCTACATGTAATTAAATGTGTATGTAATTCCCATCCAAGCCCTTGTATAAAGGGCATTTCTATAGAGTTATTTTCACTTATAAATTCTAAGATATATTTTTATTTATGTAGGAAAGAACGAAAGCTCTGGGTTATATGACACACAATGATCAAACTGTTAAAGAGAATCTAAAAGCTTTAGATGATGCAGCTAATACCAGACCTATGGATAATGTTAATAAACTGGATATCAAGATAAAACAATGTTCTAGACTTAAATCACGTAGAGAAAGTAAGTTCATTATTGTCTTCTACAATATCTGATTTCAAAGTTATATACACAGTTTGACTAAAAAAAAATATGATTTAAATATGATTAAAATTCTATGTGTTAGCCTAAGTTATGGCCATTTCTTTCTATTGATTTCACGCCGCTTTCTTTGTCATATTGGACATGTTGTTCAATGGCGAAATTTAGTTAATTTCTATTCATGAACCTTAATGTTAAAATGCTATCTAAACTAGACTTTTTATTTTGATTTTGTAATTTACTGTCTAAATTTCAAACTCTTATATCTGTGCTTACTTTTTCTATCACATAGAATAACACAACGTAATTTATATACAAACGAAATGAAATGAAATGATATGGGGTTTAAAGTAGTGCTCCTACGGTTAGGACTTTTTGTTATTCGAATAGCCGTAACTATTAACCGGTTAGTAACCGTTAACCGTATGGTATCAATTTTAAACATAAAACAGAGCTTGTCAGGAGCTACGAGTCATTACTCGTGCGCACGCTATACTCGCGTTATAAAAGGCATTTCACGCGCAAAAATGTCAGGAATTTTTTCAGACATGTACAAATCTTTAATGAAAATTTAAACTATCTAAGGCCGTAGCTATTTATTTACCTGGTTAACTTGGTTCATTTGAAACATTTTTTAATTCAATATAACGATAATATACAAAACAATACTCAATTTCCCTTCGTACGTGACAGACGGCGATAATATTACGATTACACAATGTTACTAAGAATAGAATAAAGTAAATTAGAAGGCGTCTATTGATTGGACAATAAAGAAATAATTCCTCGCTTGCAAGTAGAATTTTTATGATTGGTTAATTTAACTGAAAACCAAAGTAGAATTCATTCGAGAAATTACGAGATATGAAACGTGTTCAATGCCGTAACGAATCTAGTATAATGTCATTTTCTAGCCTTTATGATTATATTTTGAATGGTGGTTACGTTTTGAAGTAAATAATAAACAAGGTAGAATATAGTTAGAAATGCCGAGAAGTATTTAGATTGGATTAACAATAGCAAAAGTCGAACAAGGTCCGTTGACTTTGCCGTATGACTACGACGAGTGCTATTAATAGTATCATTGTTTAGCAGTCGACATCGTTGGACGACTGTTACATTCTAAAATTTTCAAACATCAAATACAAAATTACAACGGGCAAGTTTTGTTATAAAGAGGAATATAATCAGACACAACTCTATGTAATGGGGGACATCTCCGAATAACCGTACCGTTGAATTCAAACCGTTTAACCGTCCAGTTCTAACCGTTTACGGCTATCCGACTAGTCGTAGGAGCACTAGTTTAAAGTCCTAATGTTCTGCTCCGACTGGGCTAATGAAGATGGGCCTACGCCATACAGTGTGCTATGAGGGAAATTTGCCCGGGCAGCTGCTTTATGGCCTATTCTTATATCAAATTCCAACCGCCAATGGATCTTTTACGTGCACGCCAATGTATACACAGGTCTCTTCAGTCTTTCATACCATCTGAATGACTAGACAGCTGTTCTTGTCAGGGCCTCCGTTCTGCACCACTGACAAAGGGAAACCACGACGGAAAATCCTGATGAACTTTCTTGGCCAAATCAGGGATCAAACACGCGACCTCCAGGCTAGCGAGCCAGCGTCTTACCCACAATTTATAAACGGGTCCAATTAACATTTGTCAGTAGGGTATATTGTGTATTTTGATTTTTTTGTTGTATCACAATATACAAAGGAAATGAAGTGGTTTAATTAAATTTTAGGTTAATACACTGCCCAGAAGGTTGTTTATGATATGAAGCGTTTTATTTTGCAGATGTACAACCATCACCATACTGTGTTTATCGTTTCTTTGATTTCGGTGATCATGATACAGCTATTATACCTAACTCTAATCAACCTGTATTTAACGATCATAGATCTTATCCTGTATCAATGACATCAGAATTAGATCAATATCTGAGACAAGAGGTAAATAACAATTACTAGCATAAAATATATGTCAGATAGTTTGATTACTTTACATGTTTTTGGGCCCAACAAGTCACAGTTTCTGGCACTTCTTATAGAAACTTGCAGAAATTTTTCAAATGACATAAGTTAGAATCAGATATGAAAAATAAACATTATTAACTGCCCCGTTGACTAAGATGCTGTTGGGGGAATATTTCTTTGTCTTCCATGTAATGAAAAATGAAAAATATCAAATCATATTTGAAAAACAAATGTTATTAACTGCCCAGATGACTAAGATGCTGGTGGGGGAATGTTTCTTTGTCTGGTAGACTATTTTTACTTCCATGTAATGAAAAATGAGAAATATTTATTATGCACTGTCATCAATCTGATTAAAATACAGATCTATATTTCATTTCGTTTTTTTATACTTCCGATGGTCTACACTACATGAAGATCTGACAAGTTATAGTATGATTTCTCGTCAGATGTCAAACAAGCGGTTGTTGACCCTATGACGGTGTTGACGTTGCTAGTGGTTTACCCACAGTTCCATGCATAAAAAGGCCAAGAACTCGCTGTAACAGACCGTTTCATTGGGTAATTCCTCACATCAAGTAGAACGCCTGTCACATAACAACTCTTCCAGATCCTAGTGTAGTAAAGACAAGTAAAACGAAATTTTGAACCATAAAAACGAAACGAAATAGGATCTGTGTTTTAATCAGATTACACTGTCACGGCCTTCTTAAAAATAATGTATATAATTCTTACTGAAATCAATATTATCTATTTACAGCATTTGCAGATATTTGTTTTTGATGATACAGATCCAGAAGATAGTAATTATATTGGTATGGTAGATGTACCATTGTTATCTCTAGCTAATAATAAAACATTAGATGGACCATTTGATCTTAAAGCACCTGATGGTACCAATAGTGGTCTAATAGAATTAGAACTCAGTTGGCAGTATTCTTATATGTCTACTAGATCTGGAACAAGACATCAGGTATATTTTGATTTTAATTAAAGATGCATTATGTTGTCTACAAGCCTACCCATTTTGCAGGGAAATTTTTTTTATACTCAGAAGTTGTGTTTAGTTAATTACATAATAACACCAGCCTTTACATTAGAATAGAGTGCAGGGTTGGGGGCTGAATGGTCAATGTGTGTGCGTTGGATCGTAAGGTCTGTCATTGTGCGAGTACATGTCAAGGAGTAGAGTCACCTATCCAACCACATTGGTTTTCTCCGGGTCATCCGGTTCACTACCACTGCTAAAAAAAAAAATATTGCGCAAGTTAATTATAGAAATAAAATTGAACCATATGTTAGTCCCAAAATGACCTAGTATGTGTTAAGTGGACGATAAACTCCATTTCTCTTTCTCTCCTAAAATATATATGACTTGTGTGTTGTCGTTAAGCAGAAAACTTGGATGTACAAAAATAAATATCAGTATTATTTCAAACAAGAAATCTGATTTATGATATTAATAACTTATAGCCTATGGAAGTGACTTTCGAAAAAGAAGAATCAGCAAAGGCTGCCCAAGAAACTCCACATGCTAAATCTCGACTAGCTGCCAGATTTACTAATGAGAAAGGTCCCAGTGCTACATCTACTCCGTTCCCTAAAGCAGTGAAGCCTGTCGTAGCTGAAACACCTATAAAAGATGTGGAGATTTCAGCCGTACAACCTGTAAGTCTTTTTTTATTAACCCTTTCAACCATGATTTCTCAATCTACCAGACCCCTCATGTGAAGTTTCCTGGGTTAATTTGGTGGCTGAACTCTAATGAATATCGTTTTTATTGATAAACCAGTCTAGTTAAATCTATTGTGAAGCCATTGTGGTGAGGGGAGGCTGTGGAATGTGGTTGAATAGTCTAACATATAAGGTTTTTTATCTATTCAAGTTTAAAGTTGGTTCTCACATTTGTATGTCACAAAGAGAAGAGGTGCTTGCCTAACCTTTGGGTTTTTCACTTGGTTTTCCATATGCATTAAAGATACATTATGGGAGATTAGATAAAGAGCTGGCTATAATAGTTAAAAAATAGATAATGTTAAGGGAATGTGCTGAAAATTTCAGTCAAATTGATACTCTCTGAACCGAGAATTTAGCAATTGAATTTTAGGCCTAGCCTCGATTATCATTACTAAAGTGGTACAATAAAAAATATAGTCTTGATTATCCATTTTTTAATTTAATCATCAATGAGCATTGAGCAGCAGATCGGATTCCAACATTTCAGGCCTAAGGAAATACCTGCAATAGGCATGTTTAATGTACAGTATGGAGTTACACACCATTTGTTTCTCTCTTGAAGGAAGCACATCCATTGTTTTTGTTAATTGTAGTTTTATTGTCTATTCTATAGCTACCAGCGCCGAAACCTGTAGCTAGAAAAAAATTAATTGATGATAAAAGTGAATCTAAAATGGTGGATGAAACTGTGACAGATGTTGTTGTTGGTTTTATGCCTGATGTTACTGATTCCATGTCAACAACAACAAAACAATATACAGGTACATTAAAGATGTCTTAATCGTTGCATTCCTAAATACATAACATATAGGAAAATATATCTAGTGATACTTCAAAAGAAAGTCGGTTTACAATATAAAAAATTTAAAACAGCGTACACTTGAAAGACAATAATGGAGGAGCACTGGGTGTAATGGGCAATAAATAGCAATGGCTTTGATTTTATTTTTCCTGGTCATTACAAATGTCATTACGTGTATTTCAGATAGAAATAACTTTTGTGGCTTGAACATTTGACATTTTTCTTTTTAAACCTGTCCTATTCAACAGGCAATACAGTAGAGTGAAAAAAAAATATTCAAGTTTATCCAGTACTATTAACACAGTGTTCATGACATTAGTTTATTTTATTGGCTGTTTTCTTGTTGCCCTTTTCATAATTGAGTCAGATTGAATTTCTGTTTTGTAAATACTTTTTAGCTTTTATTTAGATTCAACATTTATTTGAAATTATTATTTGTAGAAACTATTACCTCAGAAACCACAATTTCAAGATCCATATTAAAAACATCCGGGCCAGAAAGACCAGGTAAATTTAGATTTAGAAACTGTTGAGTTTGTTACATTAAAAAAGATTTGGAAGACTAACACCTTATTTACTAAAAACATCAATTACTTAAAATCATTTGTAACTGAAAATCAATGCTAGGTTGTGCTGCGATTCTTAAACATACATTATGCAAGAGCTAAATTTGCCTATTGCAGGTCTTTATTTAGGCCTGAAATGTTTTCTAAATTATTAATTAGACATTAATTAACTTATCCAAGCCAAAATCAACTCTCGATGGCATCAGATTTCACCGAAATAGTTTAGAACAGTTCAGGCATATTTTGATTTAAGCTAAAAAATGGAGGAGCGAGACTTAGCTTCTAACAACCAGTACGTTGGTTGAAATTATTGCACACTTCTTGTCAAACCTTCAAAGGCTAATATCTTCGCTTGCAATAGAGTAATTTGAATGAAATTTTCAAATTATTTATTTTACATTCTTTTTTTAGAACTATTATAGCAAGAATGGCTAGCTCTTTATCTAAATCTTACATAATGTATCTTTAAGATAATGATTAAATTTAATATTGATATTTAACCACACATTATTTTGCATTGAGTGAGGAAATCACCACAAAAGTGATGAGAATTCCAAAAGCATTACCAAAAGTCCCATCTGATTTACCATGTTACGTAATAGTAAGAGTAGTTTATGGTTGTATGTTTATATTGGGTGTCAAAATTAAGACACAGGGATAATAATAGTAAAATTATTTTTAAAATGGTGATAATTGTAGAAACTGATGAAGACGAAGAAATAGAGGATGAAATTGAGGAGGTTGTGGAGGAGGAGATAA
This sequence comes from Patella vulgata, assembly GCF_932274485.2. Classification (NCBI taxonomy): domain Eukaryota; kingdom Metazoa; phylum Mollusca; class Gastropoda; family Patellidae; genus Patella; species Patella vulgata. The sequence continues at coordinate 69,662,400 of NC_065881.2, forward strand.
TTGAGGATGAAGACGAGGGGATAGAGGAGGAGACTCCTGTGCCGTCTCCCACCCCTACTCCCCCTTCCAGATCCTCTCCGCTTATTAAACAAAGGGGTATAGAGTTATCTCCTCTTTGCTGTGTAAACTTCACTTCTGCACTGTTATTTTCTCAATGAAGTTCTGCTTAATTTTCTTGATTTGTTATTGATTCAATTATAACAGTTAAAACTTAGTTGTGAAATTCATTTCTAAACAATTAGTTGCAGAATTCAACAGATTATGGAATTCACCATTAAGTACTGTCAAAGTCATCCATTTATGTTTTTATTATGCTCAAAAATTGCTAGAATTATATATTTAGAAAGGATTATCATTTCTTTGCTTCAAATCCTTTCGTAAGCTTATAAGCTAGTTTCATTTTCAGTTGAAGTATTCCAAGTTCTCTTCCCACTCTGTCACTTTGCTTTATTTAATGGAGTTGTTTTTTCATTTATAACCTATTTAACCTATATTGATGTACACCTTTATACTGTTTGATTTAAAGTGACATTATGTCTACAACTCATCATTTCTAACCCAAGACAAATCGTCTTAGATGGAAATATCACTCCACAAATAGAATAGAAATGAAATGGAAAAAGTATTTCACCAGTTTCATGCATCAAATTTTTTGTTTATAGATATTGACATGATATTTTGAATAATCATCCAGTTCATACTTTATGGACTGCTTGGACGACTTGGCAGCTGTGGGTATAATGCATCGTTGACTGGCAATCATCAAGTTCATATTCATAATGTCACTTTAACCATAGGAGATAAATTATTAGAATAAAAATCATATAAATTATTAATCCTTTTATTTCACCCTTTTTTTGTCAACTAGAGAGAAAAAATTTAAAGAAGCCAAAACCCAAGATGCGTTCATTAAAATTTAACGGTATGATGTTAGTAAATGTTGGCTGATTTGGTGAATGGCATGCTTATACAATAATACTATATATAATCTAATGTCCAAGTAAAGTTTTGTTATCTGGCGTTGAAAAAATTATTTGTTGACGTTATGTTTGTCCTACAGAAACATGGCGTTTATTCCTGTTTCTTTTGTTGTCCTGGTTATCAAGTTGTTTACATGTCCTATTTAACCATAGTAACATGTCTTTATTTAATAGATTGTTCATGTTTGCATCAAGATTTTTTTTGTATTGTTCCCCGTGTTATAATCATACTCTAGAATACATTCTTTATATAATCGTAGTTCTAATAGTGTAACTTAACATCTAGTAATAGTAGTAATTCAACTCCCTTATATTGTCTATTTTAAAGTTATAACAAAAATAAAAATGCTTGGAGTGCCCAAGTTTAGATTTGTTATTGATTCCATAAAGTAGTAAGGTTTTAAAACGTTAAATACTGTGTATTTCAACATGGTGCCCGAGGGGTTTAATGTATTTAGGTACCAAATAGTTTAATGATATAAGAGTCAAGGTTGGGACTAAAATGCCTTGGAAATCGGAAGTGGGAGGCGACTAGTATGTGTCTCTCTTTTGTGGACCATGGTGAGATTGTCTGTTGTATTAACTGGACGGGTAGGCCTGTCATCCTTCGGTTTTCCTCTTTTAAAGAACTTACTTAAGTTGAACCTCAGGATATGTGATTCTTTAAAGTCACATGTAAATTAACTAAAATTTGTCATGCCTCACTAACAATTTATAAGATTTGCACAAATGTATGTTGAAGTCAACTATATTTATGAAATACTTGTATTTGCATGTATCTTTATAAAAGTATATAAGAGGTTGTTTTATATTTACATGTAATTGATATCTACTAAATTTATCTACTTTAGCTGTAATTATATACATGTATAAGACTTTATAAAACAGTTATCTTAGTATATATTCTAATGTTTACTCTATTTAGAATTTATTTAAAACATATAATAGGTAATACCATGTAGATGGATACTCATAGTCTTATAACCTAGTATTCCCTTATTTGATCTTAAAATCTCTACTTCATCTTTTTTTCAATCACAATTAATGTTGGTTGTTTTGGGTTTTTTTTTTTCAGAATCACTGAAGCCGAGAAGCCCCAAACCAAGCCCGAAACCAAGCCCCAAAGATAGCCCAAGAGTAAGTGAGAGATTCCATTATACAATATTTGTTTCTCTCTTAGTCTGGGAATATGGGAAATCCAGATGGAGACTATCAAAATAATATTCTGTAATGAAGTTTCTTCTGCTCGACACAAATAACTTAATGTAATATGATGCTAATGATTCTTTTGTTTACCTTCCCTTTACACTGAGAATGGTTAATTGTATTTACTAGAATAGAATTGAATTAGGTCTACACGATATTGTTGTTTAGTGTAATTATCTCCCAACCAGTTTGCTTTAGAACAACAATACTAAACTTAAATTCAGGTCATCAAGTTAAAAAATCAAGGGATTCTGAATATCTTGCAAAATAAAAGTTGAGTCAGGAAAAAGAGGCTATCAATTTATTAATGGTTCAATTCAATTCAGTATTTACAATGATGCGATAAAATGAAAATTTTGCCACATTCTGCATCCTCTACAGACAACATGAAGCCAACGCCACCTAATAACTCGTTTGATGATCCTTATTTAGGCCAATTGAATCCAAGCCTTGAGGTTATAAGTTGTCGGTAATTTGGTTTTGTTTCATTCATTAAATTTAAGATAATCAATTTGAGTGCATCTTAGATTGAATTAAGCCGTGAAAAAGTAGATGACAATCAGCTGCTTTAAATGTTGAGTTGAACTAGGGAGCCACGGTGGCTAAGTGAGTAAGCCGCAGGCTCGCTAGTCTGGAGGTCGCAGGTTCACATCTGGTGCTGGACGAGAAAGTTCATCGAGATTCTCTGGCATGGTTTCCCCCTTGTCAGTGGTGCAGGATGGAGGGCAAGACAAGGTCAGCTGTCTACTCATTTTGATTGGATGAAAAACCAAGGTCATGTGTCCACATTGGCATGCATGTGAAAGATCCATTGGCAGTTGGAATTGGATGTAAGAGTAGGCTGTAGCGCAGCTGTCTGGGCAAAATGTCTTCATTAGCCCAGTCGATTTCATTTCATTTTATTTATTTTGAAGTAATTATGGTAAATATATGTGGACATGTTTTTCAGTCGGTATCAAGTTTACAGAGTAAAAATGGTGAAGAAGAAATGGAACAAGGTACAATTTTATCAAATCTTTTAATGACATTTTATAAGTATAAGAATTCCAGAGATTAGCTTTCAAATTGTTGTATGAATTTGAGAATATTGATAACTGAAGCAATATTTTTTTAAGATAGTGTCTCTGTTATGTGTTTAGGATATGAAGTTAAAATATCTGAATCGGAATCCGAACCTCCAAAAATAGAAACTGATAGTGAAGGTGTTGTTATTCGTGGTAAAGTTGCCGATCGTAAGAGAATTAAGGACATCAAAAGGGTAAATTATTTTTCATTATTCAAATACATACACCTGTTAAAAGTTTGGTTACAAGAAGTATGCCTTTCACAGTTATTAATCTCAATTGTACCATCTGTAATGACTGTCAAAGGCCTTATTTATCCTTAAAGATACATTGTCCCAAAAGTATTTATCGGGTGGTTATTTCCAGTAAAAGTATGGCAAATTTGGTATATGGAAAAGTATAGACACCAAATCTTAGAAGAAAAATACTGGATTACCCGAAAAACACCCATGGGGCAAGCACTGAACAAAAATGTCAGGGTATCACTAACTGGCAACCCGTTGGCTTATTGTCTGTCAGCTTATTGTGTGCTAGCTTGACTTAGGGAGCAGTTGTTATTTCTTGATCAAATGGTTAGGCAGTTTTGGGAAAATTGAGGGGTGTCAATGTACAAAAGACTCCGCAATTAAATGGCGGAAAAAGTAGTTGATAGAAAATAATCAAGAATTTACTTAGGCCTCAATATGTATGATAAATAGACAGTAAGTAACGTAAAATACATTCTGAAAAATTGAGCCTCTGTCAATGAATTAGTGGTATCTCCCGACCAATACAAAGTTTTTGAGAGGGATTTGAAGCAAATATTTGATAGATTAATTGGTTTAAATATTTTTTAGTCCAAATATATCATCAAATCACACAGTTTGTACGCAGGGAAAGTATCTTTAAGATTTGAAATCTATTATTTTAAGCCCTCTTGGAAGAGTAAAAACTTTTCTTAATTTAACGGAAACAGATTTATCTGGATCAATGTCAATTCAATAGGAAATGCATATAATCAAAGGACAGGTATTGAACTACTATCAGAGCAGAAAAATTGTTTAAAGTAAAACACACTATTCCAGCAAACGTAGATTTTCAGTCCATATACATTAAAAAGAAATTTTATTAAAATACATATTAGTCAAAAATCTATGAAAATCAATCAATCCTAATGTAAAACTATGACTATCGAACGATTCCATGTCTATTGACATCCCTGTTTTTGATCTGAGAATATCAGTAATCTGCTATAAAATGACTTGTTACTGTCCATAAATATTTTCAAGATTACAGTCTGAAGGAAACATTTCAGTCCTTATATTAGTTAAATGTAACAAAGATAATTGTCTATTATTAGCATTCTTGGACATTCAGGCTTTAATGTTTAGCTGTCAGAAGACATGTGATGTTTATTATCTGTACATGATGTAGAAAATACAAGGGTGTATGTATCAATATTTGATTTTTATTTTAAGGGAAATACTGTGATCATAGTTGTGTCTAATCTATCATTAGAAGAAGATTCTAATGCTGCCCAGAATGATAATATAAACAGATTATATGTAGGATATAGGTTTTTAGGTCTACCAGCTGATGAAACAGAAACACCGTATTCTTTACCTAAACCAAGAAATGGAAAACATATCCAATTCAATTTTAGCAAAAGTGAGTTCTTTATTTGTATTCAATCTCCTGAAGCTTTTTTGGGGGATGGGGGGTGAAGGTGGATAGAAAAATGTACTTTGTTTTTTTTATAAACAGACATGCATTGAATCATAAATCACAGATGCACAGAATGTATCTTATAGGACTAAGGTTTGTATAAGAGTAGGCCATAGTGCCGCTGTCCAGGCAAAATGTCCCTCATAGCACACTTGTATGGCATATGCTCGTCCTCATTAGCTCAGTAGGATGTTAAAATCATTTCATTTCATTTCTTTATGGTGTATATGCTGCTGTTCAGTTTTTTTATTTTTTATTTTATGTCATCCATAAAGCTTAGATATGTTTTGCCTTAAATTGTTGTCAGTGAAGATACTGATGAAGAGGAGGAGTAGTGGGGGCTAAACAATGCCTAAGATTCTTGTTGACCTTCAGTGTCACCACATCACGCAAACTTGAAAAAAAAGGGATACTGGTATACAATCTGAAGTCATATTTATTTTTATACATAATACAAAAACATTTTATTGTTATGAATGCTCATTTCTGAAATATAGCTCATTAGAACAATAGGATTAATTTTTTTTTTTGTAATTTCAGCAATCCAAGTTGACTTGGAAAGAAATTATGACAGACGACAAAAATTGGCAGCCATGTTGTTACCTAGTGACCCAGATAAAGGAAGGTATGTTCTGTTTATTTTGACTCTTTTCATATTTTTGCTCTTTTTTAAACGGGGATGCTGTTATTACAATTTAATCAAAATCCTTATTTGAAAAGTTTTAATTAAAAATAATTTCTTTCACTTGGATAATACTGTGGATAATAATAATAATGACATGATGACATGTCTGGCACATAATTTATCATTAAAGCGGTAGACACACTAGCCGAATCAATCGGCGCCGATATTTGTCTAGTGTGTCCTCTTTCATTCGGCGGAACGATTCTCCCGAATCAAACATGTTTGATATATTTGTCTAGTGTGTCCGCTGCGCGGAAACATTCGCCTGATTATAGAATTCTTTAGCCAATCGCCACTCATCATCCACTCATAACGAGAATTCACGTGATTGTTTTAAGATATGGTCACCGCCATGATTAATCACATTACGTGAAATAAAGGTGATGTAAGCGACTGGTGAATGGGCGAAGAATTCCTCTAGTGTGTCCACTCATTCAGCCAAACGATTCAGCTAGTGTGTCCACCGGTTTAGGAAGTTAACTATCAAATTGTGGTTGTATGTGTGCATTCATCCTTCTGTCTATCTATATTTACTAGATTAAGATTTGAAGTAATAAGTGAACCACCACCTACTGATAAGGATGGTGAATGTGAAGATGTGGGTGTAGCATTTGTCAGTATACCAGATATTCTACGTTCTAAACAAAATATTAAAGATGAAGATCTAGATAGTAAGTTATGTTTCTAGAAATTACAAATTGTCTGGAATATTTCTAGGACTGTTTCTTGGGTCGAGAAGAACATGATTTTTCAAGAAAAGTTATTATTGTCAGCAAATTTGACTGCATGGCTGAGTAACTTTTCCAACTTTTGAGTAGGACTGGCTAAACGCAATTTCATTCAATTGTTAGATGTTGGGTGACCAGGTGGTCTAATGCATGCACAGTAGAATGTAAGGTTGTGGCCTTGTGGCTATATATATGTCCCAAAATTATCCAATTGCACAAAAATTTTTTTACAAGAAATTAATCATATTAACAAGAAATCTTGTTAACAAGACGACTTGACCATGAACATTCTGCGTGCTTGCTCAAGAACTAAATCAAATTTTGTTTCCATGGAAACATGTTATACATATATACATGGTGAGATATCACATTGTAAATAATCTCACTATGTATATAAAATATGTATAACATGTAATTGTCTGTGTTATCACCTCATTGGAAGCGGACGTTAAATAAAGCTATTTCACACACACAGAGTTTAGTATAGATATCTTGAGTACTGCTGGAGATATGCTGCAACAACCAAACCGAACAGAAAAACAGGGCCCATTTCAGCACGGGATAATAACCCAAAAATATATAGAGGACAAATGTTCTATTTATTTTATGATTTTACAATCATTTTAGGTAAAAACAACATGGACTACTGCTAGCCAGTGGAATAACACTTTTATTTCACTGATAAAACGCGGTATTCCACTACTGATCATAAAATAAAGTTTTTATATTTCCATTTATAATGTGACATTACACCATTTAATTTTTCAGTAGTATTAATAACAAGTAAATTTGTCAAATTATTAAAAAAGACACTGGTCAGAATAAATAAATTTTATTTGATTTTCAACTTTCAGTTTATGATTTCAATGATGAGAAGACAGTAATTGGTAATATGAAGGTTACTGTTGAATGTTTGGCAGCTTTAGAAGCTATTGATAAAGAATTAGTAGAAGGAACATTTTAATTAAATTTTTTACTCAATACATATTTTAAAGTTATTTACCCAGTACATATTTAGTTTTTAAATTATTTTATTAACTACAAAATTTTTTTAGTCCCTGTACATGATTAGGTGATACAAATTAAAGCTAATAATATAATTTAAACTTGTAGTATCATTTGATTAGCCAAGCTTAGATTTATCCTTATTTTTATTATGTAATATTATTGTACAAAGTAAATTAGAATACTTGTATGTTCTAATTATATAGTTTTATTCAGGTCTATCGCTAAGAGTTTAATATTCTGTTTTATTCACATATCATAGTCTCTAATGAAGAATGTATCATTTATTTTGTTTCATTTATTTTCCTCACATTAATTATTCAGTGTTTTTAATTATATTCACAAAGCAATAGTTATGACTATGAGCATTGTCAGTTCATTGTCACACTTACTCGATAAGGTGCTGTTTGAGTAAGTTATCTTCCCCTTTAAGGTAACATGAAAACAAACTTTTTCTCGGTACCTGACCGGTTTAGGCTGTTAGATTTGATTTAATTAAAGAACTACATGTGTCCAAAAAATTAATCAAAGGCTGTTGGAGTGATGCATAGTTATAAGTTTGATAGAAGTAATGGTACATATGAAATCAGCAGAGGTTGTGTTGACTATTTTGATTAGTCTGTCAGCAACTTAATAGACCAATGAAAAAATCTCTCATAATTGCTTAATGCAATCCAGTGTGAATAATGGTCTTTACAATGGGTTCAGCCTTCAGGAATATGTTTTTACTCTGCATGTATTTTATTTGATATTTAAGTTCACCATGTGCTTTGTGGACATATTTTTTGTTGAGGATTATTATATATATTAAATGTTCGAACTACTGTCTGTGATATTCCAAAAATAATTTGATGTATTTAACCGTCCATGTATTTTTGTCCTCATTAATTTATTTTATTTTGTAAAACACTATTAGTATAATAATGAAATACATGTAGACTGTTTATATTATAAGAACAGACAAATTGTATATGTAGTAGCATCTTTTAATAAATACTAGATGACAAAATATCTATAAATTTGTTTTAGAAAATGATAGGTAACTGGTTATGAATATAATAGCTTTACTGTGAAGTCCCCACTCAAGAGACGTAACTCTTACAGTAATTGAAGAAAATCATTAGCTTTCTACCACAGATTTGCATAACAATTCTATAAAGATCAAATGATTGTATAAACCAACAATCCTATTTGTCAAGTTTCCTCCACCAGCGTCATTCAAGACTTCATGATAGATTTTCTATTTATGCTCAGGGAAAGACATCTATGGGAGGGAAAGGAATGGGTTTTGTCGTTTTGAGACTAAAATATATGGTGTGCAATGTATTGAAAGAGAAGTTTGCTCAGACAGCAGCTTTGAAGCCTGGAAAATCAAGTGAATGACAATGGACAGAACAAGCCGAGAACATGTTTTTTTTACAACTGCTCACATGTGATGTGATAATAAAAATAAATATTCAACCAGAAAAACTAATGATGATGACATTTTATTTAATAAGTTCTAATATCTTCATACATACTATTCATTCATACTCAAATATATACTTGTTTTTATTATAATTTTTTTAAATATTAAAATATTTAGAGAATTACACCTCCTCCAGACCACTCCATCCTCTGGAAGAAAAAAAATACATACAAGACTTAAATGGAAAGTTATATTTATCCAATAAAGATTTCAGCAGAGATTACACCAATACATATTACAATTTTAAAAGACAAGACGAACATACCAGTAGATAGAGAAGAAACATCCCTATTTCCATCTACTGTAAATATAGAGAATTTAATGACAATATTAATTACCTCTTGAGGTTGAACAAAGGCTAACCAATCAGATGTATGTGTTGGTAGTAAACCCATCACATGACATTTATAAACAGCCATCGCTAAACAAAACACATTACCCAGTATAAAAACTAGCTTCTGAAATGGTGCTTGTTCACCTTCAATATCTTTAAAAGCTAAAATGAAATGTTAAATCAATTATTATAGAAAACAGTTTTCACCTTGCTTCATTACTAGTTTACTTTCAATAGCAATATCATTAAAACAAAGTTCATAGACCTTATGCTGTGTATCATTACTAACCACTGCCCAAAATGACTAAAATAGCATTACGGTCTGGATAATTGTACTAACTGCAAGACTACATGTCCTCTGATGTCTGGATTGTTAAGAATCAGGGGCCAATTTACTTTTGATACACCTATCGACACAGGATCACGTGGCTAAGTGGGTAAGATGCTGGCTCGCTAGCCTGGAGGTCGGGTGTTCGATCCCGACATTGGCCGAGAAAAATCATCCAGATTTTCCGGCGTGGTTTCCCCTTGTCAGTGATGCAGGACACGGGGCCTGACAAGGACAGCTGTCTAGTCGTTCGGATGGGACGAAAAACTGAGGTCCTGTGTACACATTAGCATGCACGTAAAAGATCCCTTGGCAGTTGGAATTCGATATAAGAGTAGGCCGTGGTGCCGCTGCCCGGGCAAAATTTCCCTCATAGCACACTGTATGGCGTATGCCCGTCTTCATTCGCCCAGGTTAGGAGCAGAACAGTGTAGGACGTTAAACCCAATTTCATTTCATTTCACCTATCGACACTATATACTGGTTTTAGTAATGAAAGGCTGTGCACCATGGGTAAGCCAAGATTTGTGCTTGCCAATTTTAACTGAATTTACATCTCACATTATTTCAAATATAAACCAAGCAATATGAATATTGGGTTCATTTGAAATGAATATAGTTAGAATAGATTTAAATATGTTCCAGTACTTACTTTTTTGTAAAGCCAGTATGGCGTAGATTGGTCGTATAAACATCATACCAACCATCATTATAGGAAATATAGATATAGAATTACCAGCCATCCACATAATAAACATATTCATAGGAACTTGTTTTACTGGTGCTAGAGCTATATCCCATGATCGCTATAAACATAACATACATATTCATCATTAATAAAAAAAATACTAGGATTGATCATCAATACTATAAAACAATAATTAACGTGACCAAGAAATTATCGCCAAACATACCTCTTAATACAATCAAATAATCGACAGTGGTTATTCAATATTATTGATAACACAACCATTGTATTTATCTGATGAGTAGTGTTAAAGAGTAACGTAAAATAACGCTGGTGGTCACATTCATTTTTAAGTACACAATATATCGACCCCCTTCAGATTACATTAAGGATACATTATGGGAGATTCGATAACGATTTGGCAATTCTCACTTTAATAATTAAAAACTAGATAACTACAGGCAATTTGCTGAAAATTTCATTCAAATTGATCCACTATGAACCGAGAACTAAGCGAATCAAATTTCTGCGTAGCCTCGGTCATCATTACTAAAGTCAGTACGATAAACAGCATAGTCTCGATTATCCATTTAATCGTTTAATGGAGAAGGAAAGTTATGCAGTAAATCGGCTCAAAATCCACTTAAGATCGCAAGCTAGCGTTGCCATCTAGAGTTGATTATGGCCTGGATAGGTTAATTAATGTCTAATTATTAATTTAGATAACATTTCAGGCCTAAAGAAAGACCTGCAATAGACAGATTTAGCTCTTGCATAATGCTTGTTTAATTTAATGATACATTTATACAAATATACACATCATTATCAATTTACACTGAATTAATATCAGGGGCATTAGTTCATCATCTTACAGAATATTTCAAATATCATGGTTTTTCTAACTTTTTAAGACAGATTTTAGCTCATTTTTAAGATGTGGTAATGTGTTTGAATACTACTAGATTAGTGAGGTATGTATATTTTATTGTAGTTTAGTTTTTATTATTAAATTAATGTACCTTAACAATAAGGTTGGGATCAACATCTTTTGTTCTATCAGAAACCACAGAACCTTCCATAAAGCCAACCGGTGAAACAATATCACTTGATGCTACAACAGATCGTAATCTGAAATAAAACAATAACAAAACAACCATCAGTAATCTGATATGATATGATTAAAGGATGTACCATCAGGTGAGACAGACAGAAGCTAGTTAACTCATCCACGGGATAACTCGAGCGCCGAAAGATTGTTTGCCTTCTTGCATCATGCATGCTGTCAGCCAATAGTTACTATAAATTGTTTTGTTGGCTTTGCAGAGAACTATATAGACAAGTATTTTAATCAAAGACTATCGTGTCTTGCCTGTCTATATTTACCACTTGTCATAGGCGTACAGGGAAATTTTTGACTGGGGGGGGGGGTGGGGGTGATGGTTGGTGCCCAAAAAATTTAGTTAGGTTCTTAGTATGTTACATAATAATAATAAATTTGCTCTTAAATTGAACACATTCAAGAAAACAATTTTTTTTTTATACAATTTTTACAAAGTACAATTGTGTGCCTAAATTTTCCTAGCATTCAGTGCCCAAAATGGGGGGGGGGATGGACGCCCCCCCCCCCCCAGCTCGTACGCCTATGCCAGTTGTCGCAACTTTATCTATATACGCCTTTGGACGCATCATAGAAACAGTTCTTTGAGATGCGTAATCTTGCTTTGACAATATGTGGTCAGTTGGCGTGTACATGGGTTACATGTAGACAGGCAAGACACGATGGTGAAGCCAGAAATTTCATATGACGTCATGAAAATATGACGTCAAGGTCGTCAAGTGTACAAAGATGCCGTCTTGGGTCCCAAGTACCTACGCACTATCTATTTATATGCCCTATTATATTGTTGTCTCAAAGTTGGCTTCATCCACATACAGTTTGAGGATAGATATGTCATAGATTTCCCCGAAAAAGAGTCTATAGGAGATAAAACAAAAAATTTTTTAATGAAAAGTATAGCTGAACATACTATTATTATCATTATTATACATTAAAAAGCGCACATTATTGTTATATAGCCTAATTCATAAGAAAAGAAAATAAAAGTTGCACCAGATAAAAGTACTATTAAAGATATTTAACTTAACTTAAATACGCTTTTAAAAATCAGATTCATCTGAACAAATCTGAATAGGCTAAATGGAACAATAGAGCAAGTTCACCTTGATGTTGACAAATACATAAGACTATATGAAATAAGATACTTTTATGATATGATTCAACCGATAGGTTCTATATATGCAACAATGAGGGATTAATATCTACATTCAAGTTTTTAAGGTTTTTTTAATGTTATATTACCAAATTTTTTTGATTGATCTTTGTCAAATTTGACAGGCTGATGTCCCCCGCCGAAATCCCTAAATAAATAGATGACACATATTAATTAATCACACATTTATATTTTTCAAAAGTATCAAGCAATCAAACTATAAACTAAGTTTCATCACTCTCTACCAGATAGAATCAAGATTATCTTGTCCCAAAGCATCGACCAATGAAATTGATTAGCTCTGCTTAGCTTCAGCTCGAAATGTTAATCATTGAACTCAGTCAAGACATTCACCTAATGAACATCTACATCAAGTTTAAACATTCTACCTAGCCTAAGCAGAAAATTCTCACCATTAAACTTAGTCAAGGTAATGATATAATGAATCTATATTCAGAGTTTCATCGCTCTCACTTCATTATAACCAAAGTTATCGTGCCCCAAAGCATCAACCAATCAGATTGCTTACATGTACATCTCTGCTCACCATAAGCAGACAATGTTCATCATCGAACTCCATCAAGGCATTCACCTAATGAATGCCTACACCAAGGAGAGTTATTGTGTTCAAATTGCTTATCACTCTGCTTACCCTCAGCAGAAAATGTTCATTATCGAACTTAGTCAAGGTATTGATGTAATGAAAGTATACACCAAGTTTCATCACTCTTGCTTAATTAGAATTAAAGTTATCGTGTCCCAAAGCATCAACAAATGTAATATTAATATGGTGGCTCTTGGTCCATATATTTAAATCTAGGTTAGTAACTGTTGACCATTCATGTGAAACAGTAGCCTTGGTTATCAAGGTAATATCAATGATCAATGACTAACATATTGACTGAGTTAGATATGGCAAGTATGTTTAGACCATTCATGTGATACAGTAACCGTGGTTATCAAGGAAATGTCGCTGATTAATGACTAACCTATTAACTGAGTTAGATAGGGTCCCATTAACTTAATTAGAGTGATTATGACTAATAGAGGTTGATTGCATTGGAATGTCTCTGTTCCCTTTATAAGAGCAGAGGTTGTATCATAGTACCAATACCGGACTGCCAACCAAAGTATTCTCACCTGCAGACAATTTAAATTTCGGTGTACGATTGATGTATAACTTTGTATACAATAAAAAGCTGTATCTCTAAGTATCAGAAGAACCTGTTGTTGTTGTTTAAGCCTCTGTGTTACACAAATCAAATTGCTCATCTCTACTTACCCTAAGCAGAAAATGCTCATCTTCATACTCCACCAAGGCAATGGCCTAATAAACACATACACCAAGTTTGAACATTCTAACTCAATTAGAAGGAGAGTTATTATGTTCCAAAGTCTCAGCCAATCAAATTGCTCAAATTGCTTACCCTAAGCAGAAAATGCTCATCTTCGAACATTATCAAGGCATTTACATGTACCTAATAAACTCCTACACCAAGTTTGAACATTCTAGCTCAATAGAAGGAGAGTTATTATGTTCCAAAGTCTCAGCCAATCAAATTGCTTATCGCTCTGCTTACCCTGTGCAGAAAATGCTCATTATCGAACTTAGTCAAGGTATTGATGTAATGAAACTATACATGTACATCAAGTTTCATCACTCCCACTTAATTAGAACTACAGTTATTGTGTCCCAAAGCATCAACCAATCAAATTGCTTATCTCTGCTTATCCTAAGCAGAAAATGCTCATCTTCTGAACTTCATCAAGGCATTGACCTAATAAACACCTACACCATGTTTGAACATTCTAGCTCAATTAGAAAGAGAGTTATAGTGTCCCAAAAAGTGTGACGGATGGACGGACGGACGGACAGGCAGACGAACCCATTTTAATAGTCCCCACTACTGAAAGACACTGATTACGGGATATCACTCTCTGAAAATTCCTGAAGAACTCTGCATTGAATTATGTTAATTACATCCTTTTTTCTGTGGCCGAATTCAGACGATTTTGTGTATGATATTGTCTGACATGCTTAGGATAAATTGTAGCCCGTAAAACGTTACACCAAGAAAAAAATAAACGTAAGTAAAGTTATATGACGCCATGACGTCATAGATTTTATGGCGTCATAGATGGGACCCACAAAATGGCACCTGTAAATGACTTGTCGTAACTTTCCCTATACAGAGTCTTGGATGTGTCTAATCCAATGACGTCACAAATTTTTGACGTCAAAGAAAGTATTTCTCACAATTTCTTGTTCTTTTTTGGAAACGAAATTAATCATACACTTTAACCTAGATCTAAATTAGAATCAATTTCGACTGGTGAAACGAAATTATTTAACATTTTTTGTATAACTTTAGAAACTTTATTATGAAAGTTTTATATCTGACAACAATCATATCCGCTTCGCTCTACTCAGGCAATGCCTGTACTACTACTGTTAGTATAGTACTACTAATAATAAATATGGTCGAGCTGGAGTGGACCCCATTTTATAATGGTAAATATAAGAAAAACATACAAGATTATTGTTTAAAATAACTAGTACGTTGTAACTGGTTTGAAGTAGTATCTAAATAATCTGCTAAATCCTGAAATTGAAGGAACAAACCTGCCAGAACCAGCAAAATCAATAGACCACTTGTGTTTCTTACTTCGGGCAGCCATTTTGGATGTAGATTGAAGACTCGGTTATCAACCTTAAAATATCATGAGACATACCATGACTTTTTAATCGAGACAAACATTATAACAGCAAACGCAACTTCCAAATTGAAAAGTTCTTAAAAATAATTATCTCCCTTAATAATCAGCTATCTATTGGGATTAGGGAATGCTTCCACGGGGAAAAATAAATTTTATTGTGACTGGAAAATTTAATAATTAGATTAGAATCCACAGCTTAGTATTTTCCAAACAGTATGACACACTGATCCGCAGTGAATATTCGCTTGGCCGCTATGTCGCATTAGGTCTGTAAAACAGATTGACAGTATGAGTGGACTATTTTCACACTGATCAGCAGTGAATATATCACTGAGAGGGATGACATCGATGAGGGTTAATGAGCTCATAATATTTATTAACTTATTTCCGTCTGCAAATTAAATTCTAGAACATTTTTTGTATTTTTTTTTTTTTTTTTTTGAATTAATAGAAAGATAAATAAAGGTGTTTGAAGTATACCTGGAAAAAAAGATATTTCCTGTTTAGTGTAAATGAGTATATAAAATGATTAAAAGGCACCATTCTGCATTTGCCGGTATATATAGAAATATTGCACGCGCCATGTGATGTGACGTCACACGTAGAATGCATTATGTATTTTATATAGGTCATTCATCTTTCACAGAGCTATAAGAAGAGGGCCTTCGCACTGCCTCTAGGAAACAGATTGGACATCATGGACCTTAATTAATTATAATACATGTACTAAACTTAGGCTGTCTGCCTACAGTTAGCTCCGCTTGAGAACAGAAACTAAGTTGACCGACATACTGTACTTCGAGAATTTTGTTAAGTATTTATTCTGCTTCCATTTAATACAATTGAAAAAAATATTTAGTCTTTGTCACTTTGTGTGTATCACAGTTGTGAAGCTGGGTAGAACCGCATTACAAATCAGTATACTAATTTAGGGATATGGCGGTCATTTAGGACAGAGATCTATTCTCGAAGTATGAAGTAGATGAATCTCTGTGTGTCGAAGTGCAGAATAACACATATATGTGAGTCTTTAATTTTATACACACCTTTCAATAATTCATAGAAAGGATGTTGATTGAATAAGCCGTTAAACAAAATTGAATGAAATGGGGTTTAACTTCCTATTTTTCTGCTCCAACCGGGATAATGAAGACGGGTATACATCAAGCAGTGTTTTATGAGGTGAATTTTTGCCCGGGCATCAAAGGATGCATGGGATTTTTGTACAATCCGAATGACTATACATCGTTTCTTGCCAGGCCGTCCAACCTGCACCACGGATAAATCGTTAAACAATGTATAATGTAGAGTATGTCAGGGACGAAATCTCCGTGAACTTTCGTAAAACCCACTTCCATCAACCCTGCTATCAAATTTGGTGGTTGTAATTCTAGAATGCGGAGCACGTTTGTTGAATCATTTGCTATGCAAGTCGTTCTAGTAAGACATTATTTTCCTAGTCTTGAAGTGAGCCTCGGTGGCTCAGTGAGTAAGATGTTGACTCGCTAACCTGTAGGTCCCGTGTTCAATCCCGGTGTTGGCCAAGAAAGTTTATGGGGATTTTCCAGCGTGCCCCCCCCCCCTCTTGTCTGTGATGAAGGACAGAAGATCTGGCAAGGGACAACGCATAGCCGTTGGGATGGGACGAAAAACCAAGATCTCGTGGACACATTGGTGTGCACGTAAAAGAATGCTTGATAGTTGGAATTCGAAATCAGAATGGCCATAGTGCCGCTGTCCGGGCAAAATTCCCTTATAGCACACCGTATGACGCATGTTCAGTCGGCGCAGAACAGCAGGACGTAAGGTTGCACTTAATTTCATTTATTTTTGAATTCTAAAATAATGTGATAAATTTCGATAAATAGGCGGTAAAGTGCCACTGCCCTGACAAAATTCATCTATCATTATACTATATAGTCACCAAAGAATATAAAAAATACCCCGCGCTAGTCTAAAAAAAAAACCCAACAACCCAAAACACAGTAATTGACGTATAATGATGATAAGACATGAAGGTTTTTCACTCCACTCCCCAACAGGCTTGTGTTGTACTTAATAATTTGATTTTCGTGTGATATGTATGCAACCATAGATTAATATTCTTTCTTTATAAAAACCCACAAAAGACTAAAATACTGTTTTTATTGTAGGATGAAAAATTTGTACAATTGTTTTTATTAAATAAAATTAGTTTATCTATTGTGTATATTTATGAACTTACTTTCATACGGACATTGACCTTTACAGTGATACGTAATTATCTACATATATACATGTAACTTAACATATGTGTTATCATTTCTATTGCGTGTCTATTTCATTTCACCCCCGAGCAACTGAAAGTGTATTCGACAACAGAATTGCGTTCTTGACTGTTAAATAACTATATAGATACAAAATTAGACTTTATTTTACGATTAATCATTCCTTTTTATTGATCCATACTCTGCGAAAACTCGCGAAGCGCACGCTCTGTGGTAACAGATGTTAGCGCGTGGCACGGTGGATATTGAAGGATAGACATAAAATAGCCGATATTGAAAACTCCACAAGGACTTTGTAGAACTTTGGAAGTAATTTACAACATAAAAATTAGTTTTAGCTGTCGACAATTTAAAAAAAAAAAAAACAAGAGGTAAGAAATCATTAATTTGAATAATTTTGAAGAATGGAAATGTATGCGTATATTTGCCAAGTCATGTTGTAGCAAGCCGATACCATATGTATGCCTTGGTTGATGGGTACATATACACATATATCCATTTTAATTACTTTATTGTGTGCTATCTGTTTATGAATTATACATATATGCATGTATGTCACATAATATATAAAAGAACTAAATATAATATAAAATAAATTGTCTACGCAGTTTTCAACCAAAATCGATATCTAGGAATCAATTTAACAAATACACATGTATGTATAAAATTTCACTAAGAATGTTATTATATGACACATATACTATAATCTAACACCTTCAGAAAAATCAATAGTTCAAGAATGTCAAATCTTAGACTAGTCTGGTTCACCGGTTTACATAAATATTCCATAAGCTGTATTTATGCTTTAACGGGAGAATAAATATGAAGATTTAAAATACCTAATAACATGTGAGGTTATTGTCATGTTAAATCCTTTAAAACGAATCTGCATTAACAATAAGTGATAACTGTAATTCTGAGTAGATCACATCGAGTATGGTTTTAGTGGGTCTATCATTTATTTGGTGGGAGAGAGAGAGAAATGGGGTTTAACGTCCACTCGACACAAACTAGGTCATTTCGGGACTAACACATGGTTCAATTTTATTTCAATAATTCGCTTGCGCGTAGGGGTCTTTAGCAGTGGGAGGAAACTGGAGGACCCGGAGAAAACCCACGAGGTTGGACAGGCGACCCTACTCCTTGTCACGTACAACCGTGGATTCGAAACCCCGCCAGTTAACTCAATGACAGACCGTATGATACAGCGCAGCGCGCACGTGCTAACCATTCGGCCATCCAACCCCCCTTATTTGGTGGGAATTAATATAGAAGCTTTTATATTTGGTTACTAGATTGGGCTGTATACTTACAGAGAGAAAACTAGCAACCATGTAATAGGGTATTGTACTGTAAATATACATTGCTGGGATAGAAATATTTATTCATGTTTTAGCTGAAGGGGATGTGATCATAACGTATTATTAATAGTTTGTTTAATGTCGAATGAAATGTATTTGTGCTAGGTCAAACATGAATAATGTCAATTATTGCTAAACTGACTGTGGCGAAGCATCGAGTTGTTGGCATATATTTACACTGAATTAACTTCATTAAAAGCTTTTTACAATAAAGTAGACAATCATATTATGTGTGTCTAATAGATGAAATAGATATAAAACTTGAGTCAAGAGCTACTATCATAAACAATTGAAATCAATTTATACACGGTGGATCCGAACTATTCTATTAAATAGTGGAGGCTCCCGTATTCTAAGAATGGTGACATTGTATACAAAAAAGTGTCGGCGTATGACACGCACTCTATATCTAATCCACTAAAGATCAAATGAATTGGGGTCCAAGTGCTAATAAGGACAGGTATATGGTATATATTGTGCTATTGGGTAAACGTCTGCTTCAATTTTCAACTATCAGGACATCATGGGTAAGGCGCTGGCTCGCTAGCCTGGAGGTCGGGTCTTCGATCCCTGCATTGGCCGGGAAAGTTCATCTCGATTTTCCGGCGTGGTTTCCCCTTGTCAGTGATGCAGAACGGAGGGCCTGACAAGGACAGCTGCCTAGTCGTTCGGATGGGACGAAAAACCGAGGTCCCGTGTACACATTGGCGTGCACGTAAAAGATCTCTTGGCAGTTGGAATTCGATATAAGAGTAGGCCGTAGCGCCGCTGCCCAGGCAAAATTTCCCTCATAGCACACTGTATGGCGTATGCCCGTCTTCATTAGCCCAGGTTAGGAGCAGAACAGTAGGACGTTAAACCCCATTTCATTTCATATCAGGACATCATTAATGTTCTGTTTGTGGTACACATCTAGTTGTTCGCTTTTTTACCCGATCCGAACTACTATACGCTATTCCTTGCCACCACCCCCACCCCCCTTCTACACCAAGTGACCTTCATGTGAGCGAGCAAGCAGCTTATTCACCGAGCCACCGCGGTTCCTAAAATTGTATGTAACGTCCCTCCACTATACGTCTATGGTCTTTATAGCTATATACATTTAATTCAATTTGTATATTACCACACACCACGATCATTTACAGACTTTAATTAAAGGAGCTAAATCGCTAATTTTTTGGACCTAGAAATTGACACAAGTGGGTCGCAACGCATATAATGATGTAATATGGATGTATATAAACTGATTTACATTCAATCGTTTCCGTTTATACTCTAATTTCAAATCAGTTATGTTCCGCGAAATACACCAGAAGTCTCGATCGAATGGCAATGTCTAGGGTCTGGTTATTCCAATGTACACCGATAGTATTTATTGCGCATGCTCTCCAGATAAGAATCTGATATGGTGTCACCATTTGACATGACTTGTGGGATATGTCTAGCCTCGTTCTTCAAGTCCATTGTTACAAATGGCGCTGAAACGCATTGTGGTACACGATTCGTGTACCAATGGCAAAATGTTTATTTTGTCTTAAATATTGGATATCAGGTGCCCATCTTTCACCGGTATGATCACAACATTAATGTTGATTTAAATTGACAAATAATTTGTGCTTTCAATGTCAAAGATTTTGGATGATACTGAGTTTGTATGTATATTATTATGATCATTAGATCAACTGACTATGGTATTGTATGTATATTCATCACTAAGCTGGGTGGGCGCGACTGTGGCTCAGTAGGTAGTAGGTACAATGTTGGCTGGCTTACCTGCACTTCCCGTGTTCGATCCCTCTATAACTGTGAAAGTTCATCGGGGTTTTACGGCATGGTGCAGGACATAAGGGGCTGGTGAGGAACGAAAAGGGGGTTCCATGTACACATTGGTGTGCACGTAAAAGAGCATCTGGCAATTGGAATTCGATGGAAGAGTAGGCCGTAGCGCCTGTATGGCGTTTGCCCGCCTTCATTGACACAGTCGGAGCAGAACAGATGGACGTTAAACCCAATTCCACTTCTTTTCGATTTCACTTTGCTGGGTCGGTATCTTTAGTAACTAAATATTATTTATTATATTAATTTATATTATTTTCATAAAATTGGTAATGGGTCTCTGAACAAATAATGTCAGAGATGCGGGCGCCAAAAGTATATTTGTCCCCGTGCTACCATCAGAAGCTCTACGATAAATGATGGAATTATTAATCTGGGGAAAGCAGACAGGCCACAGTTTCCAAGCTGACAATGTATAGTGAGTGTCTGGATAACCATATCATATACATGTAGATTATTATCTGCACCAACTGGGCTAATGAAAACGGATCAACACCATTTCTAACCGTCGGGGGAACTATAGCCTTCTGCTAATGGTATATACACGAAGCCTCTTTTTTCGCCCCATCCAAAGAGATTGTCCTTGCTCCCAGTCCAGCACGACGGATAAGGAGAACCCGTGCTGGAATATCCCGATGAATTTTTTCGGCCAACTTCGGGATCTGGTTAGTGAGCCAGCGCCTTACCCACCGAACCACCATGGCTCCGATATAATTGCTACTTCGCCCACTTTAAACATACATTATGCAAGAGCTAAATCTGCCATTTGCAGGTCTTTCTTTAGGCCTGAAATGTTATATAAACCATTAATTAGACATTTATTAACAAAACAAGACCATAATCAACTCTCGATGGCATCGAATACTCGAGATTTTAACTCGATTAGAACGGTTCGCCATTTAAAAATTTAATTTAAAAATGGGAAAGCGAGGCTAAGTATCGAATATACCATTCCCTGGTTACCACTATGCTCATTGCACACATCTTGTAAAAACTATAAACAGTGATAACTTGGCTCAGAATGAAGTAATTTGAATGAAATTTTCAATATTTTCGTTTTACATTATCTTTTTTTGAGCTATTATAGCAAGAATGATTAGCTCTTTATCTAAATCTTACATAATGTATCTTTAAATACATCCGCTCCATGGGGTCCACAGACAATAGAACCGAATAAAACTCTTACATTATATTGTCTAGTATACTACAGTAGATTTTTATTTTCCATTTATTGTCTTTACACTTATACACTGATTCACATACCTTTGTTCTATTTCAGTGATTGTCCAGTTTTTTAACAGTCTAATTATACATTACACATATCTTAGTTTTCAGTACTTGTCCAGTTGTTTACAGTCTGATTTTACATTTTACATTTCCCACGTTCAGCTTTATAGTCTAATAATAGGTTTTATCCTTCATGATTTACAGCTTAATGAATTAATATCGGTTTCCCCTGTCCAGTTTCATAATCTAATAATAGTATTAAACTCAGTAATTGTGTATCCATAAAGTATTGAATACATAATAGGGCTGGACTGTCGTGCCATCGTATTGTTTACTTACATAATATTACAACAGCTTTTCGATGCGATATCATATGCTCGTTGGTAAACTATTTCAGCATTGGGACGATCTCGCCATTGACCCTGGACCATGTCATAAACCAGATCTTGGAAAGCTGTTTTGTCACATGGAATCTGTATATATCTCCTGACATAAGCCCGCTTCTCGTCTTCTGTGGCATCAGATATTTGTTTCTTGGCCGTGACTGCAGAGCCGATGTATGGCGCCAAAAGCTGCTTTCCCCCAATCCAGTTAATAGTGGTCCCAGCAAACAGTGCCATTATCAGACATCCCAGGCTAAAAATATCACTCTTCATTGTGACATTATCGTGATATACCTCTGGTGCTGTGTAGAAAGGCGGCCCTTTAGGACTATACTGGAAGTCGTAGTAGGGTGATTGGTAATTGAAAGCTTCCCATACTCTTGACAACCCAAAATCTGCTATTTTGATAACAAATGTATTAAAAATAATCCCATTATTGTGTATCATTATATTATCTGGCTTTATATCACGGTGCACGATTTTGTTGGCATGAAGATATCTCACGCCTTTAGCCAACTGGTTGGCGAAATCCAACCTAGTTGAAGGGAATGTGGATGGATATCGCAATATATAACTATTCAAATCGCCGCTATTACAAAACTCTAGTACTATGAAAACACAATCGTTCGCATCGAAGCTGTCGATAAATCGAACTACATTGTCGTTTCGTAGATGCTTCAGTGACGCCACTTCCTTCTCTATTTTGTCACGTTCTTCTCTTAATCCAATTGGTATCTTTTTGATAGCGTAGGTGGTGCCATTTTTTCGTCCCTTGTAAACTTCACCAAATGCACCTGCGCCAAGTCTTTCTCTTAATTCGTAACCACGAACACTGAATAAAAATAGTCAAACAATATTTCTTCAGTATAAAATCGACGCCAAATGGTTACGTGTAAGACATTGCGTAATATATAGATATAGCATTCAGTGTTTCAATAATATCTTTGCCCGACATGCGTGAAAACTAATAATATCTTACCTTTGTTCCCCTCTGCCCATTATTATATCAATCTTTGTTATAAAAGCTCGGCACGTCTTGTACCGCTATAGTCTGGGTAAAATAAAAATAATGTCAATTTGGGCTGAATTATATTTCCACGAATGACGAAACAGAATTTCCATTCTCCTAAAATCGGTTTTCCCCAAAAATGTGTGACTGGCTGCACTCCACTATAAATAGACTGTCGGTATGCAATTGTACGAAAAACATATGTAAGTGGATGAGTTATTGTGCTATAAATAACGAGACGAATCGGCCTAATTTTCATGAAATATGGAATAAGACATTCCATTTTATTGTACATTATGTAATACTTGCTGTAATTTAATATTTATTTTGTGTCTAATTGACGGGCAACATATTTTATTTTTACATTAAACAAAGTGATATTTATTCGATCAGTGTTTCAATAATATCTTTGCCCGACATACATGTAAACTAATAATGTCTTACCTTTGTTCACCGCTTCCCATTTTATATCAATCTTTGTTATAAAAGCTCCGCAAGTCTTGTACCGCTAAAGTCTGGGTAAAATAAAAATAATGTCAATTTGGGCTGAATTATATTTCCACGAAACGGAATTTCCCTTCTCCTAAAATCGGTTTTCCCCAAAAAATGTCTGACTGGCTGCACTCCACTATAAATAGACTGTCGGTATGCAATTGTACGAAAAACATATGTTATTTATATTTCTATACTTTTACTAGAATAATAAAGAGTTGGACATTTTTTTTCATAGTAAAATATTGACTCGATTCAGCTCTGTGTAATACTAATAATAGTTAGTAATTTCAGTGGCCTGTAGCCTAAAAATAATAAACCAGTTATTTACAACAAAAAAAGAATTCCAATGCTTTAAAGCTTAGGCTCTAAAATAGTGCATTCTACGTTTCATAAAAATGGCTTAATTGGAAATTTTAGTGTTCACATTTTTATTTATATATATATATATATATATATATATAGAGAGAGAGAGAGAGAGAGAGAGAGAGAGAGGGAGGGAGAAATGGGGTTTTACGTCCACACGACACAAACTAGGTCATTTCGGGACTAACATATGGTTTTAATCTTATTTCAATTATTCGCTTGCGCGTAGGGGTCTTTAGCAGTTGAGGATACCGGAGAACCCGGAGTAAACCCATGAGGTTGGGCAGGCGACCCTACTCCTTGCCACGTACAACAGGGGATTCGAAACCACACCAGTTGACTCAAAGACAGGTCGTATGATACAGCACGCACGTGCTAACCATTCGGCCATCCAACCCCCCCTTTTATATAAAGGGCTTAAAGACAGATTTTCTTTTTAAAAAAAAAACAAATCCAAAAAACTACTTTTAAGTTATGAACATATTTTATTTGTGTGTGTGGGTCGGGGGGGGGGGGGCGGTCTTTAAACCCAATAGTTGCATTAGCATTAAAAGTATTTCAAAAGAAAAAAAGTTGTGATATTAGGATTATATCAGAGGTTTGATTGCATGAGCCGAAGCGAGAGCAGGTAAAATCGAGTCTTCAAAAGGCATTGCATTCCTGTTCTTTTTTATTATATATTGTCTGGTACGAAATGGTGTATGCATATATATATACGGACAGAAGGTCAGATTCCTGTGATTATATACACATTTGTCATTCTTTTGCCTTTTATAAACCAAATTGATTCATTAAAATCATTTTAAAAAACCCCAACAAAACTCTCAATATTTATTAAACATTGGACAGAATTATCCATTCCTAATACCTCATTCAATGTTTTGATATCTGTTGATCGTATTGGTTCATTCTATATGTTGATAAGCATCAAATATAATTTTATACAAATAATGAATAACATTGTTTTAAAGATGCGTTAGTCCCAAAATGACCTAGTTTGTGTCGAGTGGATCTTAAACCCATCTCTCTCTCTCTCTTTCTCTCTCTCTCTCATTAGTGAAGATGTGGTAATAATAGTACTAGAAATGAAAACAAACCGAGGTCCCGTGTACACATTAGCGTGCACGTAAAAGATCCCTTGGCAGTTGGAATTCGATATAAGAGTAGGTCGCACACTGTATGGCGTATGCCTGTCTTCATTAGCCCAGTTTAGGAGCAGAACAGTGGGACGTTCTACTTTTTTATGTATTTTGTATAATATAGATGTATAAAAATCCCCGCTTCATAACATTTCGGGTGATACAAAAATTATCCGTCTATATATAATGCACTAAATTCATTATAATTACTTGAAAAATAACTCATATTTATGTTATCCAAAAATTAAATAATTTATTATGTTAACATTATCCTTCCATTTATTATGAACTAATTTCTCTATAATCCCTTGGAATATCCATAAATTAAATAATTTATTATGTTAAAATTATTAGTCCTTAAACACTAAATTCTTTTTAATTAGGTGAAAATTCACTCTTATTTTTATATCCAAAAGTTTATTATGTTAAAACGATCCGTCCATATATTATACACTAAATTCTTTTTAATTGTTTGAAAAATCACTCATAGTTATATATTTTTATCCAAAAATTAAATAATTTATTATGTTAAAATTATTCCAGAAATCATAAACTAAATTATTTTTAATTGGTTGAAAAATCACTTTCATATTTATATCCAAAAATTAATTTATTATTAGGCTTATGTTAAAATTATCAATCTTTTCATTATTCATTAATTTTTTTATAATTTTCAAGATTTTATTTTAGTCTTCAGACGTGAAAGGTTGCCCATTTCGGTCTTTCATTACTTTATTATGAATCCATATTTAGCCATCTACAATTGTATCATTTGTTAAATAAACTGAAGATTCAAGAACCGTACATATTCATTCTTGATTAAAATTTCCTATTGCGAATTTAAACCAAGTCTAATTAGGTCTTATTATCGAGAGCGTTCCCATGTGTTGACATTAGAAACCAGTTGACCTACTTACTTTGACCCACTGCCGGAAGTCAACACTGATTGGCCATGGCGTCTTGCATCATTCAGTGGGAGCGCGCGGTCTAATTAGTATAGACGTCATTGCTGCGCTCCACTATAAATAGACTGTCGGTACGAAAGCGTATTAATGCCATTACGAAAAACAAATATGTAGACAATAATAATATGTGTTATTTTGCTATAACGCGACGAATCGGCTTATTCCATTTTATTGTACATTATGTAATACTTGCTGTAATTTAATTTTTATTTTGTGACTAATTGACGGCAACATATTTTATTTTTACATTGAACAAAGTGATATTTAGAAGATTAAAACGCAAGTTACGGGATATATAAAACCATATCATCAAATATAATTTAACTTCCTTAAATATCTTGCGAGTTTCTATATTATCTGGACCTTCCAAGTTTGCCTTGGAGTCTCTCGAAGATACATTGTTTTGGTAATAAATATATATATTTTTTTTTACAGTTTTCGTTCTTGATAATGTCACGCTAAATATTTTTTATTTTATTTTGTGCCCCTAACCGGATCATTTCCAGACTTAAAATTCACTAAATGTAAATCAATAATACATGGATGAGTATTTTTTGATTGTCGTCCCCCGAGAATGTTATTCCTAACATTAATTCACCTACATATTATATAAAGGATCCGGCGTATTGTCCCTTTAAATTTTACAGTATCTAAAGCGGAGCTTATGTCTACTTTGCAACTCAAAGCAACTAGTTGCAGCCAGTTGCAAGTGTGTTTATGTCGATCTCTGTCTAATAATCAGTCTCTATACTATACGGGGCTGGAACTAAAAGTAGGAACAACTGGTAAGGCTCTAATAAGTTTATCTCATTAAATATAAGCAAAATATTAAAAAATATATAATACATCAAATATAAATGAAAATGAAATAATAATTGAAATAATAATTATACGTTTGCAATATGAAATATAGAAACTATTTACGTTTGAACTATGAAATAAAAAACTATTTACCGGAGTTATCAAAAAAGTAGAAACTGCAACCTGTAATGAAATACTAAATATAAAACATTATATACAGTATAATATACACATACCTAAAAGTAGGAACAGCTGGTAAGGCTCTAATAAGTTTATGGCTAGTATACAAGTTTCTTGGATTTATATATCCCACGTTGCCAAGTTAAAACTATACGTACATGTATACTCTATTCCTCAAAGTGGTTAATCCTATTAATTAAACAATTCATATTAACTCTATTGTTGATAGGATTAACACCATATCGGTATATACGAGTCGAACATCTGACTACATGTATGTATATATACATAAAAATATCGTTTTGGATGAATAAGTTGTATTTACAACTGCGACCTTCCCAGAATGAAATATTGATAGGTGTTTTAATGAAAAAAATTGCGTTATTTAACTTATTTGCAATAGAGATACCCTGGATTGAAATATTCAGTTGAGGATGAATAAGTTATATTTACAAAAAGTGAACAATATAACAATATCAGTAACTGCGGACAACTGAGAGCAACTTAATTCCGGGGTGGGGGGGGGGGGGTCACGTGGCTAAGTGGGTAAGACGCTGGCTCACTAGCCTGGACGTCGGGTGTTCGATCCCGGCATTGGCCGAGAAAGTTCATCCAGATTTTCCGGCGTGGTTTCCCCTGACGAGGACAGCTGCCTAGTCGTTCGGATGGGACGAAAAACCGAGGTCCCGTGTACATATTGGCGTGCACATAAAAGACCCCTTGGAAGTTGGAATTCGATATAAGAGTGTTCCGTAGCGCCGCTGCCCGGGCAAAATTTCCCTCATAGCACACTGTATGGCGTACGCCCGTCTTCATTAGTCCGGTTTAGGAGCAAAACAGTAGGACGTTAAACCACATTTCATTTCATTTCATTTCGGAATTCGGGGCTCTTATGTCGACTCGGAACTGAAAGCGATTACACTTAACACGTGACATAAGCCCCCCCTTAAAGTAGAATCATACCATAATCAAATGACATTGCAACGATTACAAATTTTTAATATTGTATAGGCATTCATATTCTTATAACAGTTAAAGGTACATGTACTCTTATGTTTGTTTGAATATTATTATTATCATTAGATCCACAGACTACGGTATTGTATACTTATCATTTTGCTGGGCGGGAGCCACGGCGGTTCAGTAGGTCAGACGTTGGCTCGCTAACCTGCAGGTCTCGTGTTCGATTCATGTGTTAACAGAGAAAGTTCATAGGGATTTCACGGCGTGGCACAGGACGTAAGGGACAGACAAGCGACAATGTATATTCGTTAGAATGGGACGAAAAACTGAGGGCCTGTGTATACATTGGCATGTACGTAAAAGAACCCCTGGCAGATGGAATTCGATATTCGATATAAGAGTAGACCGTATTGCCGCTGTCCGAGAAAAACTTGTCCCTCATACTACACTACATGGTGTATGTCCGTCTTCATGATCCCAGTTGGAGGAGAACAGTAGGGCGTTGGTTTTTTTGTGGGTTTTTTTTTTACTTCCTGGGTTATCTTTAGTAACTAGACAAAACCAAACCTCAACACTATTTATTATAAGAATTTATGTTATTGTCATAAAATTGGTAATGGTTCTCCAAACAAATAATGTCAGAGTTTGAGGCGCTAAAGGTATCTTGGCAATGGTATACGCTTGTTGGCAATGGTATACGCGGTACCTCTTTTTTCGTCCCATCTAAAAAGGTTGTCCTTGCTCCCAGTCCCGCACCACCGATAAGTAGAAACCGTGCTGAAAAATCCTGAGGAATTTTTTCGGCCAACATCGGGATCTGGTTAGTGAGACAGCGCCTTATCCACCGAACCACTGTGACACCGTTATAATTGCTACTCTACCTACTTTTAGCAAAGTACACCCGCCCTTACAATCTACAGACACTGGAACGGATTACAATTTCTTAAATTATTTTATAAAATGTTTTATTTTAATCCTTTTAGGTGTCTGTGATGGAATGATTCGGGGACAGACCCCTTAAATAAATTAAATTATGATAAATCATTATCGAAAATATTTATATTTTGATACTATTTAGTACTGAATATGTGTAGGATTAATCCCAGTATATATCATCCGGGCCACCGGATTGTTCATTTCACTAAATATTATATCACGACCCTCAACCTATGATTTTATTTGCTCGTTGGTAAGCTTTATCAGCATCAGGTCGATCTCGCCAATTCTTCTCGACCATGTCATAAACCAGATCTTGGAAAGCTTTTTGGTCACCTTGAAATTGTATAAATCTCCCTACATAAGCCCGCTTCTCGTCTTCTGTGGCATCTGAAATTGTTTTCTTGGTAGTGCCTCTCTCAATGTATGGTACCAAAAGCTGCTTTTCTCGTGCACCCCAGTCATCAGTGGTCCCAGCAAACAGTGCCATTATCAGACATCCCATGCTAAATATATCACTCTTCATGGTGGCACGCCCGTCGAGGACCTCTGGTGCTGAATAGTATTTTGGCCCTTTGGTAGAATGAAGTTGGTAGTAGGCCGACATGTTAAGCTGTTCCAATACAATAGCCAAACCAAAATCAGCTATTTTAATAACAAGATTACCATTGTTGTGTATCATAACATTATCTGGCTTTATATCACGGTGCACGATGTTGTTAGCATGAAGATATCTCACACCGTTAGCCAATTGGTTAATGAAACCTAACCTAACTGAAGGGAATGTCGATCGATTTTTCAGAATATACCTATTCAAATCGCCGACATTACAAAACTCCATGACTATGAAAACAGCATCGTTTTCATCCAAACTATCGATCAAACGAACGACATTTGGGTTTTTTAGATTCTTCATTGCCGCCACTTCCTTCGCTATTTTGGCACGGTCTTTACTAGAATCAGCAGATATCTTTTTGATAGCGAAGATGTCGCCATTTTTTCGCCCCTTGAAAACTTCACCAAATACACCTTCGCCAAGTTTCTCTTCTATATGATAATCACCAACACTGAAAAAATACCCCGAACATTTTCTTCAGTAAAATAGACACCAAACGAAAACTCATTTTAAAGTCAGCTGCCCATTTGAGTCGGGCAAAACAATTTTTTTGGCGATCATCAAATTTTTTCGGGCACTGGCTAAATGATGAAAAAAATAAAATTATGGTGGATATAAAAGGGAAAATGTGAAAATTATTCCATTCAGCAAAATGAAGTGTCCAAAATCCGGGACTTTAACTGACGATTGTGTGGGGTCAGGGCCTGTTTTAAGGTTTTATTGACGAAGCATGGTTTTCCCCCCTTTGGTTTCCGACAAAATTTCCAAAACATGACTCACGATTTTCCACACAGAACTTGCTAGCTCAATTTAGCTTCTTCCATCACCGTTATTAGCTATAATGTGTTGGAATAAACCTTCTGAAATCGTGACCAAATTAGTTGTGACTAAAACAAAGGCTCACCAGAAGTGAAATAAAAACTTCCTGAATTATCACCACGCTTACACTTTTAAAACAAAACAAGCGGTTGGCATACACGATAGGCCCTGTGTGGGGTGATGCAATTCAAATTACCGTTCAAGAAAATAGGCTCCGCTAGGCGCTACGTACTTGTCCTTATTTTTCGAGATTTTACCAGGGTTATTTTATAATAAAGTTATGTATGTTCATTTTTGGGGCACTGTCACGGTATACTGAAAGTGGTAGTGCAACGTCACTAGACCTGGCCTATCTTATACCCTAGCGCTACCCTTATACCCAAAACTGTATTAAACTTCATTCGCATTTAAATAAGGCTGGCAATATGTCTGAACTCGTAATAACCTTAAATCGATACAAATCGAAAACAGCATATATACCTTGTGTTTTGTTTAGTTCTACCCATATATCCAAATTACGGTAAATAAAAGACTCGATCACAATATACATAAAGACAAGATAAATCTCTCATTAAAAATTTAGTTTTACTGATCGGCGACCACCAACATAAGCAACATTAGTCTCTCCAATTGGCGGAATGTGGCCATGAATAATTGTTCTACACACTCAAATCGTTTACATTTAATCATTCCGTTTTTCAAGAATATATTTGTCCGAAATTCATGTAAACTAATAATACCCTACCTGTCCATTTTATATTATAAAATTAGCACACGGCTTGTACAGCTAACATCTTGGTTAATAATTGGGAATGTATTATATTTCCTAGAAACAAGGAAACAAATAAAAGTATGGAAGCCGATATGTAAGCCTATACATTCGCTCTCCTTGCCTTCGCGTTAACGTAATAGAGAGAGAGAAAGAAATGGGGTTTAACATCCACTCGACACAGACTAGGTCATTTCTGGACTAACACATGGTTCAATTTTATTTCAATAATTCACTTGCGCGCAGGGTCTTTAGCAGTGGGGGGGGGGGGAAACCGGAGGACCCGGAGAAAACCCACGAGGTTGGATAGGCAACCCTACTCCTTGTCACGTACAACCGAGGATTCGAAACCACGCCAGTTGACTCAATGACAGGCCTCATGATAGAGCGCGCACGTGCTAACCATTCGGCCATCCAACCCCCCTTACGTAAGAGGTCGAACATGATTATCGTTGCGAAGTCACGCGATACCATATTGGTTTATGCAGGCGCGGATCCAGGGGGGGGGGGGCAGTGAGACTGGTCATCACTGTTCAGACCAGCACCTGCAGCCTGCAATGGGATTCCCTAGAGTTCAGACCATTACGAGCATGCATGCGGCACTCTGATGATTACCCTTTGCTCCACTGTATGACCCCCCCTCCCCCCTCGACAAAATCCTGGATCCGGGCCTGATTATGTCACCGCTATACCTACAATGAAAGCGGCCTGATATTTAGTAAATATTTTGGTTTGGATAGCCTACAACGTCTGTTCTTTCAAGCAATGATGAATAAGTTGTATTTCGCATATAATTCTGCAGCACTCTGATCTCCCTGACATAAATCAAGACCAAAAATATACTCTCTCGTCCAGGTTCTGGGATGCCCCTAGTCCCCTTCCCATAAGTGTTTTATAATCTAATATGGGTGACCGAACAGCATCCACGTTGAGTGGAAAACGAAAGTAACACCGGTCATAACTGTCTTGGGATTGTCCGTTTCAGCCTATGTTATAGACCTTAAAACGAAAGTTACATCTAAACAGAAGTCGTGAAGGTATTTACAGGGCGTGGGAAGTAAACTACGGCACCCGGTAAGGGACACAAAATATAATTATCTAGCACGGCATAGCTAATTCAGAGGGTAAACTGCCGGGTAAAAATATATTTATTGCCAAACTCATTATTATTATCTTAACATACATCAAAGGAAGAATGATAAGTGCACACTGTCATAATTTGCAAGATATTTAGTTTTCAGCAGCAAATATGGGTTACGCTGTACTTTGGACATTGTCCCTATAGATGGTTCAGAAAGTATGAGTTGGAACGTCAAAGGAATTCATCTTTAAAAGAACTTAAATTCTGTCTGAGTCCATGTCATTATCTATCTTAAAACCTGCGTTTTAATCTGCTAAATGTCACTTGTGTATAATGCAAATAATATGTTGCTGTCATTATTCCACAAAATAAAGATTTAAATGACAAGTTACATACTGGTCAATAAAATGAATACTGAAGTGAAATGAAGTGAAATGGGGTTTAACGCCCTACTTTTCTGCCCCGACTGGACTAATGATAACGAGCGTACGTCATACAGTGTAGTCTGAGGGAAATTTTGCCCGGACAGCGGCAGTAGGGCTTCCCTCTATATCGGATTTCAACTGTCAAGGGATATTTTAAGTGCACGCCAATCCGAACGATACTGTCCTTCCCGGGAAAATCGATAGGAACCTTCTCGGCCAACACAGGGAGCAAACCCGAGACCTCCTTGTTAACGAGCGAGCGAGCGTCTTACTCACTGAGTCAGAAAATGGCTACATAGAAACAACAATACCACATTTCGTTTCTGCATTTTATATTAAGCACTGCTACACATAGGTTACAAAGTTACAAGCATAATAAAGTCATTCTCTCTAATACATTCTCTCTAACCCGCTCTCGTACGAGAACTACATGGCTGTCTACCCTGGAGCGCACATTTATTAATTATATATTCTCAGATTCACACCCATTAATTATTCTGTTGGCTAATTATGATGTAATTAATCATGTGATTTGTCACTCCATGCCAAATATGAAATGGTAACTTTCCTGTCACATGCTTTTAGAATTTATCCTCGAAAAATGCAAATGACCAACATGATTACTAAACTCTAACTGCGTTAACGTATCTAAACAACCAGCATACTTTCTCTACTTTATGAACTTAGAATCAATAATTTGTAAAGATAATGATATTGTTTCGGCCGTCGTATTTCTCTATCCTTTGTCTTTTAGACCTCATGTCTTGTTATTGTCACAATATTCAGAAACACTTATAATTTGCGTTTCAGAATTACCTTATACCATAGCTAATATTTTGGCAATGGAGAATAATTAATCAAAACCCTAATATTATTTTACATAGATGTTTCAAAGCACAAATTCTTTCCCTTCATATTACTACAGCAGTTTCGGAGAAGAATGAAGCACAAGGACGTGACACATGGTCATTGTGTCGCTCAATGGCTGCTTCGCCCCGCCGTTGGACAGTCCAAAATTAAACAATCAAACATTTCAGAGGTCAGTGAGCTAAGCTCTCTGCCCCCCGCACTACTGACAAGTAAAATATACTAGAATGCCCTAAGGAACTTTCTCTGGCAGCACCAGGATCTAACCCGTAACGCCCTGGTTAGTGTGCCAGCACCATACCCACCTAACCACAGTGGCTTCTTTTTAACCAAACTTGGTCACTGTACACCCACAACATAGAAACGGATACTGTTACTTTAAGCCTTAAATCAATTAAATCAAAATCAAATTACGTTAAATCAATATAGAAAATTGCACTTTTATTTTAAACCGCATTGTTTATGTCCATTTTCCATTTAGTGTGTCTATACAATAATTATAATTTGATAATATTTAGAACTGAATACATGTAGGCCCAATATATTTTTGGTCTATATTGCCGGATAGCGTTTCACCGGATCGTTCTCTTACATTATACTACACCACGACTCTCCAGCAACGATATCATATGCCCGTTGGTAAGCTTTATCAGCATTAGGTCGATCTCGCCAATTCTTCTGGACCATGTCATAAACCAGATCTTGGAAAGCTTTTTGGTTAGCTTGAATCTGTATATATCTCCTGACATTAGCCAGCTTTTCGTCTTCTGTGGCTTCTGATATTTGTTTCTTGGCCGAGGCTGCTGACCCGATGTATGGCGCCAAAAGCTGCTTTCCCCCAATCCAGGTAATAGTGGTACCAGCAAACAGTGCCATTATCACACACCCCATGCTAAAAATATCACTCTTCATTGTGACGTTATCGTGATATACCTCCGGTGCTGTGTAGTAAGGTGGTCCTTTAGGACTATACTGGAAGTTGTAGTAGGGCGATTGGTAATTGAAAGCTTCCCATACTCTTGACAAACCAAAATCAGCTATTTTGATAACAAGATTATCAAAGATAATCCCATTGTTATTTATCATTATGTTATCTGGCTTTATATCACGATGCACGATTTTGTTGGCATGAAGATATTTCACACCTTTAGCCAACTGGTTGACGAAACCTAACCTATCTGCAGTGGATGTCGAGCGATTTCGCAGAATATAACTATTCAAATCGCCGCCATTACAAAACTCTAGGACTATGAAGACAGAATCGTTCGCATCGAAACTGTCGATAAATCGAACGACATTTTCGTCTTGCAGATGCTTCAATGACGTCACTTCCTTCTCTATTTTGGCACGTTCTTCTCTAAATCCAATTGGTATCTTTTTGATAGCGTAGGTGTTGCCATTTTTTCGTCCCTTGTAAACTTCACCAAATGCCCCCGCGCCAAGTTTTTCTTTTAATTCATAACCACGAATACTGTAAAAATAGACAAACATTATTTATTCAGTGAAATGGTGGGTTGGATGGCCGAATGGTTAGCACGTGCGCGCTGTATCATAAGGCCTGTCATTGAGTCAACTGGCGTGGTTTCGAATCCCCGGTTGCACGTGACAAGGAGTAGGGTCGCCTGTCCAACCTCGTGGGTTTTCTCCGGGTCCTCCGGTTTTCTCCCACTGCTAAAAGACCCCCACGCGCAAGAGAATTATTGAAATAGAATTAAACCATATGTTAGTCCCGAAATTACCTAGTTTGTGTCGAGTGTACGTTAAACCCCATTTCCCTCTCTCTCTCTTCAGTGAAATTTTCTAATAATTAAATGAAACACAGTTTAAAATCCCACAACAATTTTGATACTGTCGGAAATGCCATTTTCAGTGATCTGAGACAAGAATCTGGGTCTAAAGTGCGCCCCCTGGTTTTAGATAGTGCGCACGCCCCCACTAGATCTACCCTTGACCGAATCCGCCAGATATTTGTTCAAAGCTGGTGCGAATCATTGGGGGTTCCGAAGTTTCGAATTTTAAATTTCATGTAACACAGCTGTAACATCTGACAATATCGCACCTAGTCTAAAACACGTAATTACCGTTAACACGATACGGATCGAGCGCGGTGAAATAATAGACTCGATCATGATGTTTACATAGTATATTGTAAAGACAAGTTAAACCATTAACCATTAAAGATACATTCCCACAGATGTATTTATAGGGCAGTTATTTACAATAAATATATGGCATATGGGAAGTAGAGACACCCAATCTTATTACCAAAATACCGGATTCCCTGAAAACACCCATGTGTAATAGTAATAATGCTTCACCGTGCTTCCTGATTCTTGAGTGGTCAGGCCTTATTTATCATAGCGTGCCTAGAACGGACTTCATTAACCTTGTGCGGTCGGTGACCTGCTTTTGTTTCAACTGGTAACCCGTCCCGATCAGTGGACGGGTGTTCAGTGGATTGTTAGACTGGTATCCTATCATCTGCCAATTACTTTCGCTTTCTAAATCAATGTTTTTCAACGCAATTGTTTGACAAAAATCGTCTAATTTTGATCTCGTACTGCACTGCAATCGACTGAAAGACTACCACTGAGAACGGGATGTGGCGCTCGCGGGCTTTCTTTTTAACACAGGAACACACCCCTGCATGGGAAGCCTACAGGGTAAAAATGTAAAGTGTCACAAACTTTTGATAGACACAGGTTTGAATATGTATTTTTATATCATAAAATTACACATTTTGTACTAGGAAGTCATCTTTATAAGCAATTACCGTTCCTTTTCAACAACATAATTCTCTCCAAATGGGACTGTGTGGCCGTGAATGATTCTTCTACACATTCATAGCGTTTAGATTTAATCATTCCATGTTTCAGTTGCCCGACATGCATGTAAACTAACTAATAATATCTTACCTTTGTTCGCCTCTGTCCATTTTATATCAATCTTTGTTATAAAAGCTCCACACGTCTTGTACAGCTAACGTCTAGGTTAACAAATGTCAATTAGAGCTGAATTATATTTCCTCGAAACAAAGAATTTCCATTCTCCAGAAATCAATTCTCTCCGAAAATGCCTTTGAAACTAACTGCACCTATTTTCTACTATAAAAAGACTGGCATTTCCTATTCTACGGAAACTCATTAATGCCATTACCAAAAACCGCTAAATAGTGAATCAGCTAAATTTACATCCATCAAAGATGGAATAAGGCATTGACTCAGTGGCAATTTTTTTTACCAGTATTTACTACTTGCTGCAAGTTAATATTTTGTGACTTATTGACAGTAACATATTTCAATTTTACATTAAAGAAAAGACATATTTATCAGATTTAAACTTAAGTTGAAGAACACATAAAGTCATGACCATGACCTCAAACCTAATTTAAGTTCCTATAAAGATACATTTCTTTGACGACGATATACACTATACAGGGTACACCAGTTGCTGAAAAACCAAATATGTTGAGAGTTCTGATTGTGTAGATATACCAAGTTTCTCTCTGAGTCTTTGGTAAGATACATTGGTTTGATAATAAATATAATATTTTTCCCACAGCTTTCACTCTTGATAATCTCCATGTATATTTTTATTTTATTTTGTGTCCCTAACGGGCGCCGTAGTTTCGTCAAATGGCTTGTGATTATCGTCATAACAATCTCCTTTGGACTCTTGACCACAGGACGCAGAATTCGTAGGTGTGACTGTGCCAAAAAGTATATATATATAGAATCATGAATTATATATATAAAAAAAACTACTACGTTTGTTATTATCTTTTGAGGTAATATATGTGCATCTATTTTTAGAATGCTTTCATTCGTTGTAATGTGTCTTCCCAGATAATGGCTGGCTGTAAAGTTAAATAGACCATCTAGTCTTATCAGCTGTTTGAATTACAAACACGTCAGTTGTTATCTGTTAATTTTAAAGGGACACTACATCTATATTGTTAAACACTGGTTTTCGATGCCCTCGAACAAGCGAAATTTAAAGTCACAAAACGCGCTAGTTCCTACAATCTTGGGGTCTGTTTCACGAAATTTTAACTAAGATAAAATCCAAATTTTAGTAATTTGATTGGATAATATTAGATTGATTTTAGTGCTTAGCCAATCAAAATTGAAGTATTTACTAAAATTGGATTGTATCTTTTGTTAAACAGGACCCAGGACTTTATATTAAAGCAGATATAATGCTGATGGTTTATTAAGCATAATAAAACTGGATTAAC
Organism: Patella vulgata; assembly: GCF_932274485.2. Lineage (NCBI taxonomy): Eukaryota > Metazoa > Mollusca > Gastropoda > Patellidae > Patella > Patella vulgata. The sequence continues at coordinate 69,700,317 of NC_065881.2, forward strand.
TAACATTTTTTTGACAGTATTAAATAAACCTATTTCCCAATTTCTATATCAAAGTAGAATATGCAATATCACGGTCCATTCGAAAATGGCAAGCCTAATTTAAGAACCCAAACTTATTAAATATGACTCACTTTACTTAGTCTGCATCCCACACAAAATAAAAATTGATCCCAACAAAATATTTAGTTTACAATAGTATTAGGGGTGGGCAAATGACATCAACATTTATCGATATCCCACGTGACGAGTGTTTTCTAAGGCCATTTTGGCTGCTGAATCTGAATCCTATGATATTTTTGGTATGTGACGTCATTTTAGGTTGGTTCAGTGGCCATTTTCAAAATGGCCGCCAAAAATGGAACTTTTTCATCGTAAAAGTAAGGAAATATTGAAACTAGTCCTCTAATATGTTCAAATGTATGTTTTTAAAGGTCGGGGATACCAAATAAGACGAACTTAGATACAAAGGAATAATGGTTATACAGCAATCGTGCTTTTTGTCCTTTGTTTTCAGAAAAGTCTGCATTTTTGTTCAGATAATTGTCCATAATTTGTTCATATCTGTGATGTCGGGTTATTCTATTTCAGATTTCTTTGTACTGATACTGAACTGGGATCTTCCCAGACCATAAATAGTTCAATGAAGGTTCTATAATCTCTCCTAGTAGAATCTGTGTTGGTCTCGGGTGCGAGAGTCGCCGTTTCGTAAATACCAGAGACTGTCATCAACAATAAGCTTGAAATGGGACGACTTTATGGATTCTGGAAGATCGTTGATGAAGGCTATGGACCAATACAAGCACAGTGCACCGTGGAACTCTGGTGTAACCTGAGCCATGTCAGATGTTGCTCTGCCGAGTAGGACCTGTTGGTGTCTTTTGCTGAAGAAGGATCTGGTCCACTTTAGTGAGTTGCCTCTTACTCCGTAATGTTCACGGTTATGAAGGAGCTTTCCATGGGGCACTTGTCAAACGCTTTGGCGAGGTAAGGAGTATGACGTGCAATTGTTTTCCCTTGGCTACGGGTGAGCCTATTTACTGTATGGTAGAGATCAGTTGTGTCTTACAGGAGCGACGCTTCCTGAAACCATACTGACTATCACACAAGATGCTGTTCTTGTCGAAGTGCTGCATTATACTGTTATGCAATATATGCTCCAGTATCTTGCAGGTGATGTGGGCAAGCGACACTGGCGTTTAGTTCCCTGGCTGATGTATGTCTCCCTTCTTGAATATTGGCTTTTTTCCAATCCTTGGGGACTATGTCTGAGTCGATTGACATCTGGAAGAGTTGTATATGGGCAGGTGCTAATTTGGTGACTACGGCTTTGATGATAAAGGAGGGAACTGTGTTTGGTCCAGTTGCATAATAGTGTATGTACACCTTTCCAATCAAGTTTGATGGATGCCATGGTGGGAACACTGCAGTGAAAGCTGATTCAAACTGTGGATTCAGTATGTTAGTTTTTTACTGGACGTCACTTTTGTTTTTGAGTGGTGCTACTCAAGTGGCTTTTCGGCCTTTACTCTTAATGTAAGTCCAAAATTTCTTGGAGTCTTCCTTAAAGTCGCTGCTGATCGTGGGTTCAAGGTAATTCTGTAGCTTCTTGTAAAGGTCCTTGTCTTGATTCTTCTAAGTAAGACGGACCGTCTTGTAAACCCTCTGTTACCGTCTGATGGCTCTATTAATACCTGTGTTTATCCAGAGATTTGTGTAACGAGAAGACGTCATCTTGAAGGGGACTCTTTTGGCGATGGTCTGCCCTTTGGGGTTCTCACATGTTATGTCAACGTTTTCCGTGACTATAACTGAATCGGTAAGGTCAGTGAGATCCTCTTTGATTCTTTGTATGTCTGCTCGTTTCCAGAGGTATAGCTTTCTGCGAATGGGTTTTAGTCACTTAATTAGCCGTAGAGTACATGTCTAGAAGGACTATGTCATGGTCAATGTTGCCATAAGATGGAATAGGTTGGTTAATATCCAGGGTGTTGCCTTTCCCTGTTGGGAAGTTGGCGAGCTGTTCTAAGTTGGTATGGTATCTGAGATAGAATAACCTGACATCACAGATATGAACAAATCTGCAAAAATGCAGATTTTTCTGAAAACAAATTACAAAAAGTATCATTGTAGTATAACCATTATTCCTTTGTATCTAAGTTCGTCTCATTCTGTATCCCCGACCTATAAAAACATACATTAGCACATATTAGACGACTAGTTTTTGGCGGCCATTTGGAAATGGCCACTGAACCAACCTAAAATTACGTCACATATCAAAAAATCTAATCGGATTTGGATTCAGCAGCCGAAATGGCCTTAGAAAACACTCGTCACCTAAATTGGACCTCCATTTGCCCACCCCTAATAGTATCGACTTTAATATGTGTGTTTATTAGTGAATAAGATTATATATGTACGTCAAGTTTTGTAAAAAGGTTATACATAGATTTATCATAATTCATTGAAGGTCTTGTGGGTCAACATGTTAGCCATAAGATTCATTATATAAAGATCTGGACCCTGTTTCTCGATATCTTTACTAATGATAAAATCCAAATTTTAGAAGATACTTCAATTTTGATTGGATAAGCACTAAAATCAACCTAATATTATCCAATCAAATTACTAAAATTTGGATTTTATCTTAGTTAAAATTTCGTGAAACAGGCCCCAGTAAAACAATATACCGAATGTTTTACCTTCTGGTTATGTCAAGCCCGGTTCGCACTGTGGGCCATTGCGTACAATCGTACACATATTGCAAACGATTAAATTTAATCCCCGCTGGAGATGCAATTCGAAGAGAAGGAGGCGGAAGTGCAACCACCCCACCTCTAATTGTTCAGTAACCATAGAAAATAATTCCCATTCATTAATCTTTAAAAAAAAATGAGACAAGCATTAATTGTTTTTACCCCATTCTTCTCTTTCCCTGAATGTTTAACAATGTAACATGTTTTATTGATTTGAATCATAAATCAACAACTTGTTGTGTCGGGTAATTAACTTCATCTATAACAAACTCCTCTGTGAATATATGATGCCAGTAGCGTCTGTTTTCCCAAGGACCTAAAATACTGTTTGTTTTTAAAAGCAGATGTTCTACTGTTCCGTATCACAGATAATATTGTTTAAAAGTTAACACAGGGGCGGATCCATGAATTTTTGCAGGAAGTGGCTTGCCAGGTTCCTGAGAAAATGTAAACCCCCCCCCCCCCCGCCCAATCGGCTTGAAATTTTTTGAGAAATACATGGTCTCTGTCGTCATTTTGGCGTATATACATACATACTGAGCTTTTTAAAGAAAGAAATCCAACATCCTGTTTGACATCAATTTTCATTATGAAATAATACGATGACATTGTGATTCAATTTTATTGATGCAAAGCATTGATATCACATATGTCTATATCATTATCTCGCGCTTTGAGTGCCCATCCTGTCGCACAATCTGACGAGAAAGGGTAAAGCACAATTATGACACTTTTCTCATAAAAAAGGGTGACCCGCGCCTGTAACATCACCCCAAAACATCCTTCTACGCGTATACCTAAACACATCAATCTACACTGAAAAAGTGAAAACGTCAATCTACACTGGAACATCAATTTATCTGCACTGAAATATAACACACTAGCAGGATAACCGGCTTCGCTCGGGGGTCATAACTCCGAAACCGGAAGTGGTAGACTAACGCAACCTGGCCTATGTTACTCCCCTGTCCGAGCTACCCCTATACCCCAAATTTCAGACTCGGGGCAGACCTAGTGTAGCCGCCAACCCCGAACAGACAGACAGACAGACAAACGACAGTCACAAATATATATATATATATATAGAAGATAAAACTCTACCGAAACACCAAGACAGTGGTCACTGTGCAAGATTAGTTTCTTTTTAAACTTTCCGGCACTTTACAAAGACATAAAAATAAGCAAAATAGTGCGAGAAGGATAAAATTTGGCCTAAGTAATTCCGATATACATGTATAATGAATACAAAAAGTGATATTTTTTTTTATTAAATTGTCCATATTAATGATAAGACCAATCTATTATTATTATTTATTATTCACGGATGTAATCATGTATGTGGATTGTTCAGTGACAAGCAGTGAATCGGATATTTTTATTGTTATATTGAGGATATGTTAAAATAACCTGTTAACTATAATTATACACACTCGCTGTAATATATTTAAATATCAATCATATCTTTGTTCATCTTCCATCTGATTATAGATAAATTAACATTTAAATACATTATGAATTTATATATGCATATTATAGCAAGAGAAAACCTTTTCTGTGGTATTCTGCACACCCACATTGAACAATTAGTGAACTTTTTTGTTATGCATCTTTCATACACACACTGACTTAGATAAACAGTTTCAATTATATTAAACAGAAGCGGAATAAATAAGCATCAATATTCTTGAAGTATTGTTTCCGACTAATATCCTACAATTATCAATTTATGTCAGTGAAGAAGCTTTTTTAAGGGTAAATTTCGGATGTTTCTGTGGAGGGGATATTTGGAATTAATTTTACAATTGTGAAAGGAAAATGAATTATAAATACAGGATTTGATAAATAAAACGTCTTATTTGCAGATTAAGTTAATGTGCTATTTTTTTTTACTACACATTCTTTATTTATTTTTATCCCAAGATTACTAATTTTAACCTATTAGAGTTTTCCGAAATTCTGTCCAGATTACCGCACTTATTATTGTATCTTTTTGAGGTTCTTACTTATGACGTCAAAACACGCCATTTCAGTAGAATTTCTACTGGGTTTTTCTTGTATGCGTTGCCTCTTCTTCTGTTAGTTGTTTTGTGTTATTAGGCTTAGCGCACGCGCAGGGGTCTTTCCTGTGGAAGTAAACCGAGGAGTACCAGGAGAAAAACAAGGTATCGAAAAACCGACTGCAAACCAGACGTGATCGGCCAGCTAGAGTTCAAAGCGCCACACTCTAGACCAGTAGCCCCCCCCCCCCCCCACCACCACGTTAATAAATTCCTAAGTCTTTCTCTGTTTTATTGTGAGTTTGCCTTCCTTTTGATTGAAGGCACGATACTGTACAGTGCAGCGTGCGCTTACGACAGCCCCCTGGATGAATTCACGCGTTTGTTTAGTATTTGCATGTGTATATTGTTTGTCTTGTACTCGAGGCTGTCTTGTGGGTTTTGTTTATGTGTTGCATTTACTGTTATGTTTATAATTAGTGTAAGCCTGTATTATTAGTCTCAAGAAGACACTCAAGATGACGCAAAGTGTTAACGAGACGCTATAGCCCATTCCAATCAAATATTATTATTTTATTACATTGTTAGGATAAAATTAGAGTAGCGATCGATTAATATGAATTGAACAAGTATGACTCTTTCTATCACTTTCTCTCTCTATATATAAATAAAATATACACGGTATAACGATTTGATTGGGTATTAAAATACTTGTGAAGTACGTCAGTATTTAAAGTAACAGTTCCTCTACTGAATTTTCTCTTTTTAAATGAATAATCAATATCAGTTATGTTGATATGCATTGTAAATTTCGACTGGTTATTGCTGCCTAAAGACTTGTGGCTGGTTAAAGACACCTCAGTGGATACCACGGGTCTGGCCCTATGGAAGGTTTGCATAGCTAACGTATGTGGATCAACTGCAGTGGCGTCGTGCCCATTGGGGCCCAGGGGGGCCTGCCCCCCTCCCCAAAAAAAAAAAAAATTTTTTTCAGGGAAATAAAAATATTTTTATTGATATTATTAAGACAGAAGACCTGTCCGTCTGTTTTAGTCATCACATGGTCTCCAGGAATTGTATAATTTGTCATTATCTGTGTTTAGTTTATTGCACTTTAGTTTAGATGTCATAAGGCCTCGCTCAACAGCGGCCTCACTTCGTACACTCTATCATATCATTTCGATCTAAAATTTCCGGGAGTTAAGAGTTTGTTGTAGCTAGAAAATCTCTATTTATGATTGTATGTTGTATTTGATAAAATATCCATATACGGGTGTCAAAAATAAAGCTGAAAGTATTTTTTATTAAAATACAAATACATCTAAATACGTATTTGACCATAAATGGCATAACCCTGGCAGAGGTTGGGGTGGAGGAAGGAATGGGGTTTTGCATGAAGTTGTCCATTCAATAATTAAATCTAAGTTGAGATGAATAAAATATAATTCAATTTTCGAGTGATAAATTGCAATTATCACTAAAAAAAACCCGACCATTTTTCAATCATAACTTTATTGTCTCTAATCCATCGAAATGGCGTTTCCCGGCTTCTTATTTTAAAAAATTCCGAGAGAGGGCCCCCCCGGACCCCCTTGCATGTTCATGCCTATAGCATTCGATGTGGGGCGGCCCTGCCACCCACAAGCTCCGCGGCCAGTAAATTTAACTTACCATGAACACACTTGCAGAAAATTGGGCCCCCCCCCCCCGAAAAATTTTTTTGCACGACGCCCCTGATCAACTACCACGTTTACTTTAAGTTTTAAACTTTGTATATTGAGCACTATGTTTTATGCGTGTAGTTGTATTGGTCACGTGTCTTCGCAAATGTATCTTTCAGTTATCCTATAAACACCGAATTAATCTTTTTGTTTTTATATTACTACAAAATACCACGAAACAATATTGATATTCATTTTACCTGCCTAATGGCCCACTTTAGATTTTTAATATTGTATGAATAATTGAAGAACTGACTAATGCCGTAACAGAAGGCAATCACGATGGTGTCGAGCGTATTGTTACGACACAATAGGTGCGAAGCTTCATTTGTCAGTTCATCACAGATTGTTATTTTGAATTTCCAAAAGAGTAAAATCTGTTTAGCCGAATCGTCAAAATGTAATTATTTCAATAAAATATACATGTTCAATGGATTACAACCAATAAATGTTTTAATTTTACAGATCTTAGTTGTCGTAACCATGGATAAGTCGCTGTTGCCAGGCAACAAAATGTCAGATAAAGAAAATCTGATTGAAGAATTAAGAAGTAGATTAGAAGGAATCCCGCCTTTAGAAGATGAGGAAGATTTCTTTACGTCATATGAAACGTATGTATGCATTGTTGGGGTAAATTAATTAAAAAAAACTCATAACATAATGGCCTACTTTGCGTATTGGCCTAATTTTGATCATATCAAATTGAACAAAAAATGTTGCCTGTACAGTGGGTTTCCGCTTAGCCTTCATCGAATTTCAACTGCCATGTGTGCCATCCGATCAACTAGGCACCGTTCCTTGCCGGGTCATCCGTCTTGGACCACTGACAAAGGACAAACCACGCTGAACGACCGGCAGTGAATATACAGCATAACAATCTTAGCAATCTTTCGAAAAAAATCTATACTTTTGACGAAGTTTCGGTGACGGTGTGTAAAAATCAGCGTACAACTGGCGCGTAATTATGACTTCGCTAGAGCTGCTTCTTATTATACAATCCCATTCTGTTCTTTTTTTTCTTTTTTAAAATCTTTTACACGATTTGTGAAAAGGCAGGCAGGAGAACAAGGTCGGAGACAATATATATCCACATTGTGGGGCACGGGCCACGGGTCGAGTTTGCGTGGCTTCCTGGTCGTGCGGGTGGTACGAAAACCCGAGGCCCCCCCGTGTACATCTTGTCGTATTTGTAAAGCAATTGGAAAAAAAATCAGGCAAACCTCTTACCCTCGAACACGTAACCATTGAAATTAAGGATATCAAAATGACCTAGGTATAATTGTGTTTTTGAACATATCATTAGACATATCATTTTGTGCTAAATGCTTGATAGATTCCATACCCACGTTTTAAGATTCAATTTTTGAACGGTACTCATTTTTTAGCATAATTTTGTCAAGACATTCGTCTCAATGTAAACCGCAGTGCTTGGGTTTTAGATCATTATGCGAGTCCCCGGGGGGTTCTTGCGAATATTATATAAAATTGAATTTATTTATTTTCTTGTTGAAGTGTTGTCTTCATTAGCCCAGTCGATGTTGAACCTTAAACCCCATTTCATTTCTTGTTGAAGTGATAATTATGGATATTTTAATATTCTCTGAGCAGTTTGAAAATTATATCCCCATGGATATAACTTGCTTAAATGTTTTTTGTTTTTTTTAAATTCTACAGGTTAGCTCGCTACCTCAAGTCTTATAATTGGAATGTAAATGAAGCTGAGAAATATTTAAAGGCCACTATAGAATTTCGTAGAGAACAACGACCATTATATGTAGATTGTAAATATTGTCATGATAGACCTGGATATCATTCTATGGTAAGCAAACATATTTCTTTAATAGAGCCGTGGTGGCTCGCTAAACTGTATGTCCCGTGTTCGATCCCGGTGTTGGCCGGGAAAGTTCATCGTGATTTTCCGGCGTGCCCCCCCCCCCCCCGCCCCTTGTCAGAGGGCCTGGCAAGGAAAAACGTAAAGTCGTTTGCATGGGACGGGCAAATTGTCCTTCATAGCACACTGTGTGGCGTATGCCCGTCTTCATTAGCCCCAGTAGACCCAGAACAGCAGGGCGTTAAACATCATTTCATTAATTCATTCTATTTCTTTAAAGGCGAGGGTCTGGCTTCTTTTTTCTGTCTTTATGTGATAGAGGCCTCTGGTCGCTTCCTATCGAAATGTTTATCGCGCCTGTGGGGAGACAATGTTCCTGAACTTCCCTATTCCACTTGTGCTTCCGATTCCTTAAAAATGCCCTGCTCTTATTATGCATCTATAGGATTTCTTACTCAAATGCCATTTGTTCCTTTTTTCAGAGACAGGTGGGGTTTGATGAAATGGGCCGACCTGTAATTTATGCTAATTTTGCCCAAGCAGCGACGTATAAATATATGTTGGATGATTCGGTAGCCCATGTGACGTATCTCGTAGAGAATGCTAAAAGGACAATGAAACCTGGTATATCTACCTGGGTGTTTGTTATTGATTGTACAGGTAAGTAATTATGTATTATACTGTGGAATTATTGCAGGTGTTAAAATAGATAGTGAATCGTTTAATACAACAGGGTTAACTGCGCAATAAACTTAAATGATTAATATACTCTGTAACTATCGTTGTAAAATGGACTCTTCCTACATGATCATGTACGATTTCTACATAAATCAATCATAAAATGAAACGAAATGAAATGGGATTTAATTCCTTCTTTTCTGTACTGACTATGCTAAAGAAGATACGTCATACAGTGTGCTAACTGGACAGAGGCGCTACTCTTATATCGAATTCCAACGGTCAAGGGTTCTTGTACGTGCACGCCAATGTGTACACGGGACCTCGGTTTTTCATTCTATCTGTACGACTATACAGGGGAAACCACGCCGAAAAGTCTCGAGGAATTTTCTCGGCCAGCATCAGAGACCTCCTGGGTAGCGAACCAGTATCATAAAGTCTGTCATTGAGTCAACTGGTGTGGTTTCGAATCCCCGGTTGTACGTGACAAGGAGTAGGGTCGCCTGTCCAACCTCGTGGGTTTTCTCCGGGTTCTCCGGAAATTTTATGGGGGAAATTTTGCCCGGACAGCGGCACTACGGCCTACTCTTATATCGAATTCCAACTGTCAAGGGATCTTTTACCTGTACGCCAATGTGTACACGGTTTTTCGTCCCATCCGAACGACTAGACAGCTGTCCTTGTCAGGCACTCCGTCCTGCATCACAGACAAGGGGGGAACCACGCCGGAAAATCCCGATGAATATTTTACTAATGATTGTTGGACTTTAAACAGGTCTATCATTTCATGTCTAAATGAAATGAAATGGGGTTTAACGTCCTACTGTTCTGCTCCTATACTGGGCTAATGAAGACGGGCATACGCCACATGTCTAAATATTTCACCGAAGTAACGTATCTGAACCATACCTGCTACTACCCTTGATTGGTTCTATGACAGAATTTTAACTTCAGGCCAAATCCTTAAACGTCTTGACGTATGAATAAGGCATCACGGACACTTTAGTTGAATTTATATATAAAATGCAAAATGTGGGAGGTGTCTTTTTAATTTAACAGTCCAACCATATTTCGGATTAAATTATATTGAATAATAAATCTAAGCGGTATTTCAGATTAAACTATAATAATGAATTGTAAATCTAAGCTGTAGATGATATTATAAGAAATATAAACTATATGAAGCATGTGAAAAGTATTAATCGAAGCTAAGTCCATCTTAAACATAGTGCAATACAGATTGCAATTCTAATTCTAACATGGTTTTGGTATTTTACCAATTACTATAGCGTCATGACCTACGTGTAACCAGTGTTATATGAGTTGATATTTTTGTAACGGCGTCCATCAAAGTCAAAAGATCAACTAACTTATGTTTAAAAATCATCTATTCTTAATTACACCACGAATAACATCTTAAACCTTTGTTTACCATTAATTCACCCCTATAGCAATTCTTCAGTCTGTCTGATCTAGTTCATTGATTTAATTTCTATTTATTTTAGGGATGACCCTGTCGGCCTGTAATCCAAAATTAGGATATGGTGTCACACAAGCATTAGCAGATCATTATCCAGAACGTCTGGGTTTAGTTATTTGTATAAATCACAATGCCGTTTTTCATGGCGTCTGGCATGCTATAAAAGGATTTCTTCACCCACAGACTGTGGCTAAAATGAAATTGATTCGATCCAAAAGAAAAGTTATGCACGCATTTGAAAAATATTTTTCACCGGAACTGGTGGATTGGTTAGTCAAAGAAATAAAATACAACAAACAAAAACCTCTACCCGCTAGTCAAAAGGAATTTTGGAATGCACACGCTGGGGGCCACGACCCCAGAGGTTGTCCCTCATATATCAAGGAATATGTGGAACCGTATGTCAGTAGTAATCCAGAAACTCGACCCAGTCACAAACCACATCCAAATATTATAGATACGGTATGTGGTAAAGTCAAGGCCATTGCTTTAACGGCAGAAGAACAAAAAGAGCGGGAAATAGCACAACAAGTTGCTGCTGAAACAGAAGATTGTGTTGGAAGTGATGACGAGGCTGCGGCTGCCGCCACTATAGAAATAAGCGAAGAATTCCAAATACCAAGTGATGCCACAAAACTGTGTACATGAAAATAAAGTATTTTTAGAAACTTAACACGTTCATAAAATAGGGAAGTTATTTTGATGTTGGATTTAAGATGTAAAAAGTTTTAAACATTCTCTGATGTTCAACATCTAATTATAACAAGTTCTGACATTTCATAGTGCAATACAATTAATTCATAAGGGGACGTTATTATCTTAAGCCTGTTTTCCAGGTTGAACTTCACATGTATATTGTATAATTATAATTATTTCCCGAAGAACCGGTCGTAACTGTATATTTATTTATTCTTAGGATGTCCATATCAATACCATACTCACGGCGATTTGACATTTTCACTTTATATAGGTGGAAATTACATAGTCAGATATATTAGTAAAGTATTTTGAAATAAAATCCTTTAAAAATGTCAATATTAAGATAGTTCAGAGAACTATAATTTAAAAACCATATTGTTTTGAGTGTAAAATATTTTGAAGGGTGTGGTGATTTATAGATAAAATGTGCATAATTTTTTCAAACAAAGACAATTATTGTTTCTTTGTGTTTTCTGCTAAACACAAACCTTGGATTTATGGTAATAAAACCCTCCAGGAAGTTTGGAGAGTCCCCATCCATTCAGGAAATAGATGAAATAAAATAGGTTTTAGTCCTACTTTTCTGCTTTCTCCAGGCTAATGAAGGTGAGCAAACAGCATGCAGTGTGCTATGAGTAAAGTTTGACCCAGACAGTCGCTCTAGAGCCGAGTCTTATTTTGATTACGACTAGATGTCGTTCCTTATCAGGCCATCAGTCATGCATGCACAACTGACAATAGAAAACCATGGGACCCCCAGGTTAGCCACCACGCTTTACATCCACGAAGGGGTCTTTAGCATTCGGAGAAAACCGGAGGACCCGGAGAAAACTCACGAGATATTGGACAGGCAACCCTACTGCTTGTTACGTACATGCAGGGAATGACTGACCTTTTAATCCATTCCATCAGGCAATACCCCCAACCCACCAATTGCAGAGAAAAGGCACTTGGATATACTTTTGAAAAGTCTTTGGACTATAAATGAAAGCCATAACTATCAAATTGTTTATTACGCATGTTTTCAGATATTCCAATAGAGACACATTTTGATCTTTCATGGAAATGATGGAAGGTTTGATTTCGTGAAAGAAACATACTCGCACCACAGTAAAGTAGTCTGCACAGTCTATATTTTTTTTGTCCCCCGCCTTTTGAAGAAAGTAGGGGACTATTAAAATGGGTTCTTCCATCTGTCTGTCTGTCCGTCACACTTTTTGGGACACAATAACTCTTTCTAATTGAGCTACAATGTTCAAACTTGGTGTAGGTGTTTATTAGGTCAATGCCTTGATGGAGTTCGAAGATGAGCATTTTCGGCTTAGGGTAAGCAGAGTGATGGAACTTGGTGTATAGTTTCATTACATCAATACCTTGACTAAGTTCGATAATGAGCATTTTCTGCTCAGGGTAAGCAGGGCGATAAGCAATTTGATTGGCTGAGACCTTGAAACACAACAACTCTCCTTCTAATTGAGCTAGAATGTTCAAACTTGGTGTAGGTGTTTTTTAGGCCAATGCCTTGATGGTGTTCGAAGATTGGCATTTTCTGCTTAGGGTAAGCAGAGATAAGCAATTTGATTGGTTGATATACATGAGTCACAATAACATTAGTTCTAATTAAGTGAGTCAGGACACTTGGTGTATAGCTTTATTACATCAATACCTTGACTAAGTCGATTTTGAATATTTTCTGCTGAGGGTATTAAGCAGAGCGATAAGCAATTTGATCGGTCGAGACTTTGGAACACAATAACTCTTCTTCTAATTGAGGTAGAATGTTTAAAGATTAGGTGAATGCCTTGATGGAGTTATATGATGAACATTGTCTGTTTACGGTAAGCAGAAATAAGCAATCTGATTGGTTGATGCTTTGAGGCACGATAACTTTGGTTATAATGAAGTGAGAGCGATGGAACTCCGAATATAGATTCATTATATCATTAGCTTGACTAATTTCGATGGTGCGAATTTTCTGCTTAGGCTAATGAGCCACAAGCAATTTGATTGGTCAAGACTTTGGAACATAACAACTCTGCTTTTAATTGAGGTAAAATGTTTAGACTTGATTTAGAGGTGCATTAGATTGACTGAGTTCAATGATTAACATTTCGAGCTGAAGCTAAGCAGAGCTAATCAATTTCATTGGTCAATGCTTTGGGACAAGATAATCTTGATTCTATCTGATAGAGAGTGATGAAACTTAGTGTATAGTTTGATTGCTTGATACTTTTGAAAATAAATAAATGTGCGATTAATTAATGTGTGTCATCTATTTATTTTGGGCACATCAGCCTCACTGTTGGCTTGTTCTTCTTTTGTAGGGAATGGGCGCATTTACAAAACACTTAAACTGATCATTGGCAAAAATCCATGAAATAAATAATTGCAATTTGATAGGTTTCTAATTCTAAGTGATCATGGGACAGAACTCTGACATTAATTATCATAAATCATTGAACATCAGCACTGCATATCTATTTCAAGTCACTCTGGGAGTGTCTGCAATAAAAATGTACGACCGGTGTATAAGCCGAGGTTATGACAATAAACGAACTTATTTCAGTGTGGGTGTACCATAAATTGTATGGATTGCTTTATTCAAGATTAATTTGAATTAGAAGATGATAACATAAAACAACAATCCACACATTCCAAGGATTATACTGGGTTACTGTAATGCCTTTTGGACTCTGTAATGATGAATGTAGATTTTTTCACCTTTGGAATAATATTACTTCTGGACTACATTACCAAAACAAAGGGCCCCCAGAAAAAGAATTACATCAATATGAATTATTGCATGATTTTAATTTTTATAAAATAAAATATAATTTTAGGATATAATTTACTTGTACATCAGATCTGTAAGTTTTAAATTTGTATCTTAAAACACAATTACACGTTCTAAATTGATTTTGCTCTAAGTAGACTAGAGGAATACATCTCAATTAAAAATAACAATCTATGCATGTATTCGGGCTAAATCTTATATTTAATGTTCTATGGATAGGGTAAACACAAAATGTGCCTGAAGCATAAATAATGTTTGAAATTGTAATTGAATCCCACCTATTGTGTAGACTTTACATTTAAATTCTCAAGACAGAGTTAAATAAAACTCTATAATTTCAGTGTTTATATTCAAACTTTGAATGGGGCAAATGGCTGTTTCAATATGCCAATAATTAAAGCTAATTATTTACCCCATTGTCAAACTAATGAGGAAATTGTTTTATGTCATATATCCATATATTTTCTGATGGCTAACAAATATTAAATACAATATTTTCGAATTGTGTTTAAAAAAATTATCCTAAACTAAACAAATTGTGCTATTCTTACAATACCCTCATGCTAACAGTATTTCTAAAAGACCCCAAAAATACATCAAAGAGAGAATCTGATGGTAAGACATTAACATATGAAAAAGTAGATTACTTTGTAATAAAATACACAGTCTATAGCTATGTGAAAGGTGTTTTATTTATCAAATTTTAAAAAATATTTTTTTTATGTGATTTAATAATTTGGTGAAAAATTTGGAATGTTTTTCATAAAAATATACACAGTAGGATAGAGATTTTGTGCATTTACACATATAATGAATAAATACAAAATTTCTTTATTTACATAAGTTATTCAATGTCTACTGATAATAACACCCAATTACATTTAACTTCTGAACTATTGATTTAGGTGGTTCATTATAATATATATGACAATCTTAGGCACAATTTGAAATAATCTCTAAAGATGATATATTATGAACATGATTTAATATAAGGTCTAGGTTTTATATTAAATATTACCACCTTATGCTACATAGACTATAATAACAAACAATTCAAAAAACAAAATTGTATACACCATCTAAAATATGTTTTCTACTACCAGTAAAAAAATCTGAGAAGATATTTTGACTTCAAGCCTAACACAATAATAAATAAAAGTTTGGCAAATCCATTTTACAGAATTTCTTCACACATAATCATCAATACAAGAAAAACTTTAACCTAGAAATTTTAAATAGTAACATAAAATAAATATTTATTCATAATGCAGCATTTACTATTATTTGAACAAATGTATAAATATATAAAGTTGTCGAGGAAACAGCCATCGTAACGTGAAATTTAATAAGACTTAATATCAACAAGGCTGTTCAATTTTGAGAAAGCGAACTGGCTTGCAATATCACTTTTGGTCCAAACATACAATGCAGGGTTTAATTACCAAATGATTGCCAAATCTCCATTTATTGAAAATGGACTATTTTTAATATAACTATTTAAAGGGACAATAACACTCTTGCTGGCTTGACAGCTCCCAAAAATAAAAAATAGCCTTATTCTAAGAACTAGATGTGTTAGTGTCCTATCTGTTGTGTAAATTATCCATTAAATCCTATTTTACTTGTCCAGAGGGTTCAAAATTATTTTTAAATCCAAGTCACATTTGAAAAGCTTTTTCCAATTTTTTAAATTAGGTGTGTTAAGATAAAAGTTGTATCATCAATTAATTGGAATATTGTAAAATAGTGCAATTTGTTGACCAGAATAAAGATTGGGACATATTATTCAATTACAACAAGAGTGGTATTGAGCCTTTAAGAAATTTAATAAATACTCAGATGACTGGCAACCAGTCTGCAAACGTTTGTCTGATTTAGGTGAAAACTTTGGAAGACAAGGAGAAGATTTTATACAGCAAATCTATTTTAAGAAAATATGGTTCATACTTTATGTTCAATACTATTTTAAAAATATTTATAACCCAACCTTTAAACATGATCCAAAATAAATACACCTGTCAGAACCAGTCAGTTTATAACTTTGTTCATATGGAAATCTGAGAGACGCTTTTAAGACACAACATTGGATTTGGAACTTTTAGTTTCACATAATAATAATAACAATAACATTGAACAATCACACATTTCCAATCAACACATTCGCACATTTATTCACCAATATCACAAATGAGGTGCACTTTTGTGGTATTTACATGTCCATTTTATATATTAAGTCCTAATTCTCTAGCTCTGCTACACGAAATTATCTGGGTAATATTTACTTTCTATAACTAAACGTTTCTTCTGTTCATTTGATCGTTGTCGCCATTTTCTTAATTCAGACACAATAAAAACTGTTGATGTTAATGAAATCAAAAATACAAAATCTGAAAAAATGAAGAAATGAAGTTTAGAATTAACTTTGTCAATATATAATTCAAAGAATATGACGCTGATACATGCATTTCCCATCTTATTGGTGCATTTAAAACTATAATATTGACAATAATCGAATCCAAGGACAATCAATCAGATGTAGATGGCTGGGTGATGGTATGTTGCTTGCAGATAGGGATACCGTCTCAACCCCATGGGTTTATTCCAGGTACTTCAGTTTCCTTCCAAACGAAAGAGGGGGGTTGGATGGCCGAATGGTTAGCACGTGCGCGCTGTATCATAAAGCCTGTCATTGAGTCAACTGGCGTGGTTTTGAATCCCTGGTTGTACGTGACAAGGAGTAGGTCTCTCTCTCTCTCCCCCCCCCCCCAAAAACGAAAGACCCCTCTGGATGTGTTGAATATACTAAAATATGATAACATGTCTGTGATATCACGTTTGGTGGAAGCAGATGTTAAACTCTTCGAACATCTACAGCTAAATCTTTTATCACTTGCTTGATAAAGACAAGAGAAGCTTCGTCTAAAAGTCGCCAGTAAAATAACCCAGTAATTGTTATTTTATATAAACAATCTGATTAAATCACAGATCCTTTTTGGTTTCGTTTTTTTATAGTTCAAAATTTCATTTTACTTGTCTGTACTACACTAGGGTCTGGAAGAGTTGTTATATAACCCGCGTTATGGTTTATCTATCCATGTTAGCATTCCTATCGGTTCTTGCATAAGATTTACTGTTTAACGTATCTTTGCTTTAGTGTGTTACGTTTAATTTGATCGGGAGACGTGTTCTTCGACGTCAACGTCCACCGACAACACTGCAAGAATTGGCCGTGGCACCGCGAGAGGAGTAGGTCATATTGCCCCAAATCGTGATTGGACGTTTGATTCGGAGCATGCTGCGACGAATTGCTGAATGTCTGAAGATTGGTGGAGCAATTACTCATTATTAAGACAAAAATCAAAAACGTCCATTTTTACTTTTGACGGTGTATCTCTTTGCGAGTGAAATGGGGCCGTCAGATAGGTCGCCGATATGATCTGTTTATGTTCATGTGTAGGCAATTGGCCTGTTATTAACATACACAGGTTACCTCTAATAAAAACAGCAGTGCATTTCCACAGTTTTGTATTGTTTCTGAATATCCCCTCCTTTTTTTGAAGAGTATACAATGCAGTGTGCTGCGATGGAAATTTTGCCAGGACAGCGGTGCTACGCCTACCCTTATTTAGTGAGCATATAACAATAGAATAAAGAGAGAGAGAGAAATGGAGTTTAAAGTCCACTCGACACAATTAGGGTCATTTCGGGAATAACATATGGTTCAATTTTATTTCAATAATTCGCTTGCGTGTAGGGGCCTTTAGCACTAGCAGTGGGAGGAAACTGGAGGACCCGGATAAAACCCACATGGTTGGACCAATAGAATAAAACCTCACAAAATAAACAATAGCATCAAAAAGTACTTACCTAATATACCAAGTGCCTCTGTTTGAAATACCGCTTGTAATGGAGGGAAATAAATAACCAATAGCTGTCCTACTATAGAACCACCAACAGCCAATAAAAACACACGATTTGTAAATAATCCAATTTGAAAAAGTGATTTTGACTGAAATTAAAACAAAGTATACAAATTTAAAGTATACAATAACCATTTTACTTATAATGTACATAAATAATTAGTTGTATTTTAAAATGAACCAAGTTTGGGTAATTCCAGTAGAAATTTTATATTCTTTGGCAGCAAAAAGATTAAAGATATCCTTTATATTGTAGTTATATAACCAGACCTGGAAATAACGGTTTTAGATGTACCTGACAAAATGTCAGGCACTAATGAAATAGTACCTGACATTTTCAACTTAGTGTCGGACATGTATTAATAATATCAAAAAAAAAGACAACTCAGTGCCGGACAAAATGACAGGCATCACAGGTTTTGTGCCTGACAAAGCCTTAATCTGTGCCTGACATTGTCTGTAGCAGGTGCCTTATTTCCAGGCTTGTATATAACAGTATTTAAATTGCTAGTATATTATCTACCTGTGATCTACATCCAAGAGCATTAAACATGTCAAAAAATACAAAACATGTAAATGTCATAGTTGTATCTCTTGGTGTTATTTTATTATCACTCATCTGAAAAAGAGGAAAAAGATTTATTTATTATTAATGTGTCAATAATTAATTTATGTCATATGAACACAAAACAATCATTTCAGTTATGTTTCTTAGTTATAGAAATATGTGACCGGTGACAGCAAAATGAGTCTTAATGACCAAAAATTCTAAAATGAGTAAAAGAGAATGTCATAAGCTGTCTAATGAGTTAAAGAGAATGTCATAAGCTGTCTAATGATACCTAAATCAATGCTCTACCTAACTCCATCGTCAAAATATTCAAGTTCAAAGTCTGGGAAACCAGAAATGCCTATTTCGAGAAAATTATGTTTAAAGATTATGTTCAAAATTTCTGCGATGCATGACACAAGTCCTTAGCAACCGAATGGTGAAAAATGACAAACTGCCACTAAACATGGCATAATTGTCAAGAACATCAGATTTTGTTTACTAAAACTACACAATTTTTTTAAAAACTGACTAAAGTTTAAATTCATAACTTTATAATTTTCTGTCTGTTGACGAAAATTCAAAGGCGGCCGTCATCTTGGTTAAGATGACATCGGCAAAGTTCAACCAATCAGACTTCGCGATAGACAGGTCACGTCATTGACATCACCGGGTCATGACCTCCACGGCGTCACATAGCAACAAGGCAGGTTTCAGCTATTGGCCGAATAGTGGTGTTGAATATTATAATGAGTACTATAAATAGAAAGAGGGAATTTTGCCAGTTGCTTTGGTATAGGGGTTACATGCGGGACTATATTTTTCATCGAAATTTACTACTAAGAGTAACTACTGTTTACTAATTGCTCCATTTCTGCCCTTTATCTATGTTTTCTTTCTAGTAAAGTGTGCGGGGTCGAATTTTAACATGATAAAGTATTCGAAAATGGTCAAAATCAAATTTTGAACATTTTTGCACTCGGACACAAATTAGCGTATAATTAGAAATCTACTTGTGTGACTTACGACTCGTTTTGCTATCACAGATCACATATAATTAAAAGTACACTCTAAAAAATCAGAGCTCCACATGCACATGGATGCTGCTTAATGAACATAATACAAAACAACTTTACTTACCTCTCTCCAGAATACCCATAATGTTCCACTAACAATTATAACTGCTGACATAAGAGCATTTAAAACAAGTTGTCTGGTTAATATAGGGTCACGAACTTTACGTGGTGGTTGACGTACAACATCATGATCCACTGGTTCAACACCCAAACTAAAAAAAATAAAAAAAAATAACTAATATTATATTCAAATCCACAGATGGTCATTTGGGAGAATTTGAATAAATTACAAATTACAATATTGTGAGGATTGGGTCTCTAATATAAACATCAGTAAATAACGGTTCAATTCCATTCAATATTTACAAAGATATGATGAATTAAAAATTTTGCAACATTCAGCATCCTTTGTACATGATTTAAATAAACCAGCGCCACCTAGCTGTGATAAAATTAGACATTGTCCGAAATATGTCAATAGTTTCTATGACAATCAATCTCAAGGGTCACATAATACAAACACATTAAAACAACCTTTATTTCCCTATTTCTAGCAATCTTATTTATCTTTCAGATATTGATCATCATATGTGTCCATTTGACCAAGAAAAAATTCAGAAAAATTCAAATCCCAACCCGTCATTTATAGCTAATATATACTAGTCTAATTCAATCAAATGCATCCAACTGATAGGGAAGCCAAATCTGGTTAACTGTATAGTCATACGGCAAGTTAATTACGATTAAAGAAGTGTCAAATTATAATTGTTCAAGAGAGAAACTTCTCAAGCTATCATTATTTCATTATCTTCAGTGACAGTGCTTAAAACAATAAAACAAATAGACTACCTTTGAGCTGGTGGGCCATCCATTATAATATTAATCCACAAAATTTGCATAGCATTCAGTGGATTAGGTAATTGTAAAACAGTTGATAAAGCTATTAAAGATAACGCTGCAATACTCCTGCAATAAAAATGATCAATTATAGTATTAGCATTTGGTTTCTATCAAAAAATTATTTATGTATGGATATACCTATCATGATATGGAGGTCACAACACCACAAAATTGAAAGATGAACATGGGATAGCTTCAGTAATCTTAAATTATTTACACTCTTGACTTTTCATTGGCCTTGTTTTATTCCAATATAGGATACAATTCTTATAGATCGAATATAAATTTGAAAATAAAAAGTTTGTGATTGTAATTTTACAACATTAGCATGATGAAATAAGACCAATGTCCAAAAGATATTCAAAACAAATGGCCTTTTTTTTTTTACTTTCTTTCGATACTAATATGCTGCCTTTTCAACTTTCAAATGGCCTTTTTTTTTTACTTTCTTTCGATACTAATATGCTGCCTTTTCAACTTCTAACTTTATAGATGAATGTTATTTCATTTTAATATATTTAAAGTTGAATAGAGTATGCCTGTATCACATCGATACTTTGGGTGGCCCTTCTAAAGATATATACATGTACCAACGTTTTAAAACTGATGCATTTGTTATGTGAATTTTAGAACATATGTTAAACATACATTATGCAAGGGCTAAATTTGCCTTTTGCAGGTCTTTCTTTAGGCATGAAATGTTATGTAAACTATTAATTAGACTTAACACGACAAGACCATAATCAACTCTTGATGTGTCGGAATTCTCTGATATTAAGTAGATTAGAATGATTCAGTCATATTTTGATTTAATCTAAAAATGGTGAAGCGAGGCTAAGCTACGAACAACCAGTATGGTGGTTGCAATTAATGCACATATCTTGTCAAACCTTCAAAAGCTAATATCTTTGCTCGAAATGGAGCAATTTGAATGAAATTTTCAATAAATTCATTTTGCATTACCTTTTTTCGAACTATTATAATAAGAATGACCAGCTCTTTATCTAAATCTTACATAATGTATCTTTAAGTATACAAAGAAACGGTGATAAGATTCAAGTTTTATTTCTGAAGTGAAGCATCATATATACAAGACACCATTAAGCACATATCAACATGTTGATCCACATACAGACGTAATTAATCTGCCCACAAGTCCCAATTACAGTGTATAATTAAAATATGGTAAACTTACGTGCTAAGTTGAAAGCGTACAAAATTCCTAATATTGTAAAAGATTCCCTTTCCTTCTTCAATGGCTGACCTATAAAAAAAAGGAAATAATAATTTCTTGATTTAGATACATTTAAATATAAATATCCATTAAATATTAAATAGCCATAAACTAATCTACTTAAATATTGTACACTCTTCTAAGTTTATTTTAATTCATTTGCCAACTAGAGGTTGTTAGGCAAGGAAGCATATGATCACAGTAGCAAAGTCATCCGAGCCATCCACAAAGGTTGTCACATATTTATTTTACTGGATCATTTAAAAGATACTAAAAATTATTAAGAGTAACAACCCATGATTGAAGTAATTATCTGCAATAATTAAATAATTTGATTAGTTTCTAATTCTTCTTAGTGCTAAGATTATTTCATGAACATAAACACTTTCTTTAATTGATCAAGGACCATAAATCTGCCAGTAATGATTAGAAATCGTTAAAATGTAATAGGCTACTTTAATATAGGCTCTAGAGTGTCAACAAAAAATTGTGGACATAAAAATAGAAATGAAAAAATAAAAAACCAATGTTAGCGTAAGAACTCATATTTACTTACAATATAGTAGAAAAATCATCATCCACAAGAATCATATCAGCAGCTTCTTTAGAGACATCTGTTCCTGATTTCCCCATAGATATACCAATTTCAGCACATTTTAACGCCACAGCATCATTAACACCATCACCGGTCATACCTACTACACAATCATTCGCTTGTAATGCCTAAAGTAAACAAATAAACACATTTTATTGGCTTGTAATGCTTAAAGTATACAAATCTGTTGGCTTGTAACGCCTATACAAAATAAATGGGTTTAATGTGTGCAGTGTGCAATGAGGGACATTATTTTGCCCGTACAGCAGCACTACAGCCTTCTCTTATTTCAAATTCTAACTGTAAAGGGATCTTTTATGTGTACATGGGACGTTTCTTTGTCCCATCCAAATGACTTTACATTATCTCTTGCCAGACCCTACGGCATGCACCACTGATAAGGGGGGAACCACACCGGAAAATCTCAACCAACACCGGGATCGAACACAGAACCTTCAGGTTAGCGATCCAACATCTTACTCACTTTACAACTAAACACACTACTAAACATTCATTTAACTAACAGTTACTATTTATCAAATATGTTTGTTTGTCTCCAAAAAGAGTTGCCTCTCTTGTATCATGGTTTCAGGTCACACTCAGAAGCTGTCACATGGATTTTAATTTGTCTAAAATTGTCTCTTCCTCATCTAGAAGACATCTTATGTGTTGTAAAGTTTCACATGTCTGATTTTACTCTAGTCAGTTGATCGAGATAGATTCAGTGACATAATGAAATGGTTAATTTGGGTCATGAAGAGTAAAATGAAGTGGGAACAGGTCAGTGCAGTTGGCTGGCTGGCTGTAGATATCCACAGAGCACGCTTTGGGGAGATTTTCACTGTAGCAAAAGCCGAAATTTACAGCTAATAATATTTATGACATCTAACAGAACTTGTTGCCATTTGTTTCCTTGGCATTATTGCCAACAACTATCATTCTGAATTCTACAAATAGCTATCTACTGAATTCTACAAATAGCTATCTACTGAATTCTACAAATAGCTATCTACTGAATTCTACAAATAGCTATCTACTGAATTCTACAAATAGCTATCTACTGAATTCTACAAATAGCTATCTACTGAATTCTACAAATAGCTATCTACTGAATTGGTTTTGATATTGATCTTACCTTAACTATTTTTAATTTATGTCTTGGTGTGACTCTATAAAACACTCCGACCTGATTAATTATTTTACGTAGATCATTCAGCTCCATTTTTTCAAGAGTATCTCCTGATAATGAGGCTGCACCAGATGAATAAAGACCCAAACGAGCACCTGGAGATATATTAATTCAATTTTTAATTTAGCATATAATTAACTAAATTCTATGATTAACTATTGGATAATATTGAATAATTTAAATAATTTAAAAAAATAACACAAGGAATATCTTATACCAAAAATATACTTGTGTTGAGTCCATTTTTAAAACCTTTTATTTGTAAATGAAATAAAATGAAGTGATATGGGGTTTAACGTCCTAGTGATCTGCTCCGACTCGGCTAATGAGGGAAATTTTGCCCGGGCAGCAGTACTATGGCTTACTCTTATATTGAATTCCAACCGCCAAGGGATTTTTTACTTGCACACCAATGTGTACAGAGGACTTCAGTTTTTCATCCCATCCAAAAAACTAGACAGCTGTCCTTGTCAGGCCCTTCCCCCCGTCCTGCACCACTGACGAGGGGAAATCACAATGTACTTTCTTGGTCAATGCAGGGGTCGAAAACGCGACCTCCAGGCTAGCAAGCCAGCATCCTAACCACTTAGCCACTGTGGCTCCCCTCTTATTGTGTATATTATAACCGAGTTACCAATCTCTCTCTACCTGAGAATAAAAACTGAAATTTTCAAACAGATAAATAAATACCAACTTACCAACAGCCTTTGCTGTTTCTTCTGAATCTCCAGTTAACATTTTAATACTAACACCAGAACTAAGTAATGTCCATACTGCTTCACGTACTCCTTCTCTTGGTGGATCTATTATACCCACCATACCAACAAATACTAAATTATTTAATTCTGGACCATATGCCATTGATAATACTGTTAGAAATAAAAACAAAAATTTATGTTTTGATCAAAAAACAAGGTAATAGTGTAACAAAAATTAAGCACCTCAAAACCGAATGAGAGAGAGAAATGACACAAACTAGCTCATTTCGGGAAACATGGTTCAATTTTATTTCAATAATTCGCTTGCGCGTAGGGGTCTTAAGCAGTGGGAGGAAACCGGAGAAAACCCACAAGATTAGAAAAGGCGACCCTACTCCTTGTCATGTACAACCGCGGCAGTTGACTCAATGACAGAACTTTATGATACAGCGAGCACGTGCTAACCATTCAACCCCCACAAAACCGAAAGCCAACCATAAGTAACAAGATGTGTCACCCTACGTTACACAGGTAGAGTTTATCTCCAAGTATGTAACATCCATAATAATGCAATCACCTGGTTATTATGAAGTTATCTTAAACATATTGAGCATAGTGGATAGCTCCCATAGCTCAACATTGTAAGTTGGAGTCTTCTCCCTTGGACATCATCGCACAAAGGACAAAATTGTCAATAATTATAGATTGTCAATTTCACCATTAAATACAGCTCCAAATACAAAATAAATAACACTATTTAATTCCTTACGGATGTTATGAAGTTATTTTAAAATTTATAAGTTCAATAGTTTGATTTCCTACAGTAAACCCACAAACACAAACAACTAATTAAACATTCTCTTTTACATGACAACTACTGGTCGATAAAGAATAAAAAGAGCTTCTACTCTACCTCTAAGACCAGCACTACCCATACGAGAAGCTTCACTCATATATTTTTCATAAAGCTTTTCTGTCATAGGCTGTGTTGTACCATTATATAAAACCTTTGTACTCATACGTAATATTTTTTCTAAAGCTCCTTTAACAAAATACATCGCTTCTTTATTCTGAAATTAATGAAAGCACAAAAATGAGGTTTTGAGGAAAATCTGATCAGAATTTGTGCAGTAATTTTTGATGCACACCCTATTGGGTTTTCTGTAAGTGTGTCCAATTCAATTTAACAAAGGTTT
Organism: Patella vulgata; assembly: GCF_932274485.2. Lineage (NCBI taxonomy): Eukaryota > Metazoa > Mollusca > Gastropoda > Patellidae > Patella > Patella vulgata. The sequence continues at coordinate 69,725,628 of NC_065881.2, forward strand.
TATAATTCTCATCTGTAATCTTTCAAATTACATTTTTAGAAATCCTGGCTATGTGTAACCCTATCCTTATGGATCATCCTTTGGACTACTTTCAATTTGAATACCGGTATTGACAGAACTACAAACAGTATGGAAAGAGCAAACAAATAGATTAACATTGATGAGAGCCAGATTTAATGATGATCAGTGATGTAATATTTATTACGAATAATGATTAGAGATGTAATATTTATTACAAATAATAATTAGAGATGTAATATTTATTATGAATAATGATTAGAGATGTAATATTTATTACATGTAATATTTATTACGTGTAATGTTTATTACGAATAATGATTAGAGATGTAATATCTATTACGAATAATGATTAGATATGTAATATTTATTACAAATAATAATTAGAGATGTAATATTTATTACGAAATGATTAGAGATGTAATATTTATTACAAATAATAATTAGAGATGTAATATTTATTACAAATAATAATTAGAGATGTAATATTTATTAAGAATAATGATTAGAGATATAATATTTATTAAGAATAATGATTAGAATCAGATTTAGAATGCAATGTTTTCTCTATGTGGATTAAATAGTCTACTTACAGCAGCAGATTTAGGTTGACATTTTACTGCCATATATTTAGTTTCTGAATTAAATGGCCATTCTTGTATTCTGTGATAATTATTTCTAGCATTCCCCTGGTGCATCTGTACATGAAATAAAAATAAATTACATAAGTTTCCAATGTATAAAAAATCAGATTTTATCCTTCAAGCCCCAACATGCCAGAATAATGATTAAATTACAGAGCTTGAGATCAAACATAATCATAGGTAATTTTAATTTTATCAAAAATATTTCAAATACATCAGTTCTAGTTTAAGTGGGGGTGGGGGGTGGGGGATGGCTGAGTGGTTATTAGCACGTGCACGCTGGATCGTCGGGGTCCTTCAGTTTCCTCCTACTGCTAAAGCCTATCTCCTCCTACTGCTAAAGTCTCTCTTCTCCTACTGCTAACGTCTCTCTCCTCCTACTACTAAAGTCTCTCTTCTCCTACTGCTAACGTCTCTCTCCTCCTACTACTAAAGTCTCTCTTCTCCTACTGCTAAAGTCTCTCTCCTCCTACTGCTAAAGTCTCTCTTCTCCTACTGCTAAAGTCTCTCTCCTCCTACTGCTAAAGTCTGTCTGTCTGTCTGTCTGGACATTTAAACTTTACATTAGCTTCTATTGAGTTCACACTGCCATTTTTATGTGTGTCAGAATTCGACAAATATGGTAATAATAATTTTGTTATCGTTTTCGTAGAGCTTAGAAGCCAGCCCATTCTTCACAAATGTTTATGTTTTAAATTTAGATGATCTTAATTACATACAACAACAGTCTTTTACATATTTTTAACTTTCGAGATATATACCCCTTAATCTTTTATTTTTAATAATAAAGTAGACTAACCTTCATAGCTAATGCTAATAATGATCCTTCTGTAGGTTGACCACGTAAACCATCAGTTGTAATATCAGCATTATTACATACACAACCCACCTATATAAACATATTATATAATACTTTACATATATCAGCATTATCACATACACATCCCACCAATAAAAACATATATAATACCTTTTATTACATATACAATCTACATGCACCTAAATACTTTACATATATTATTTAAAATAAGGCCATACAAAAAAACCCATTCTGGTTGTCATACAATATAATGCTGGCGAGAGTTTTTTTTAAAATTATTTTTATTTTGTCAAAGGATCACTACTGGGCTAAATAACTTCTCATAAACATCACATTTCAACTCAACCTTATCATGTTGTTGATAGGAATGTGTGATTATCCAATATCATTTATGATTGTCAGTATCATTTATCTATATCATTTATGATTATCAGTATCATTTATTAAGGTTATGTACTTGATAAAGAGCCTATGCCACATTTCAGGATTCATTCAAATACTTGTTTTAGAGTTAATTCCTTTAACAGGGTAAAAAATTTACATACAGTAATTAATGAATATCATTTCTATTTTTTGAAATAAAAACCTGTCATGCAGCCCTTTTAAAGTGACACAGGATTATCTGAGAACCAGAATATTTTTTATATGGCCTAAATAGAAACAACAAGAGGTCTGAAAAAGTATATCCAGATTTTATTTGATTTAAATATGTATAAGTAATCGTTAAGATAAATGTAGGGTACATGTTTCTCTATAGATGTTGAAGTCGAGCATGTTCAGGTAAAAATAAGATAATTCAGACCGTCTTACCTCAACCACCCGTGATAAAGTAGAACTTCCACCTTTAGAATCATCAGCTCCACATATTACTTGTCCATCTCCATTATATCCTACACCAGTCACCTAATATATAAAATATAGTTAATATTTAATATCCTATACTAGTCACCAAAAAATCTAACATAATTATTATTTAATATCCTATGCCAGAACCCCACCCCCGTCAAAAAACAAAACTATTTAATATTCTATACCAGAGATATCCCCCCCCCACACCAGCCAGCCGAAAAACCACTATAACTATTTAATATCCTATACCAGTCACTTAAACTATAACATAATAATTCAATATTCTATACTAGTCACTCAAACTATAGTTAAATAATTCAATAACCTATACCAGTCACTCAATCTATAACATAATAATTTAATATCCTATACCAGTCACTCAAACTACAATCTTATTAAAATACAGATCTATATTTTGTTTCGTTTTTTTATACTCTCGATGGTCTACACTACATGAAGATCTGACCGGTTGTAGTGATAGGTCGCATCAGAGGTCATACGAGCGGCTTTTGACCCTATGGCATCAGACATTTGATTAACCAATCAGCATTGATGTTTCTAGTGGATTACCCACACAATTCCGTGCACCACACGCCAAAAGGTCGATGTAACAGACTGTTTCATTGCCTAAACCCTCACATCAACCAGAACACGTCAATGATAACAGTTCCAGATCCTAGTGTAGTAAAGGCAAGTAAAACAAAATTTTGAACTATAAAAAACGAAACGAAATAGGATCTGTGTTTTAATCAGATTGCTCAAACTCAGAACCTTATACTATAGACCAATAGTTCCAGAACTTATCTATGTCAGAGCTTTAGCAATAATATAAAAATAAAACAATGAAATGTTAAATACTTACCTCAGCATGATAATCATCTGATGTATAGATTTGTGTAACAGTCATTTCATTTTTAGTTAAAGTTCCTGTTTTATCTGAGCAGACGACAGTTACACAACCTGTCAATAGAATAATATTATCAAAAGTCAATATTCTGTGTTCTTAATTTAGTAATCTCAAACAAAACAAGCTAATTTATGTTGGATGTTTGTCAGAATCAGAGAGAGACAGACATGGGATTTAATGTCCACTCGACACAAACTAGGTCATTTGAAAACTAACACATGGTTTAATTTTATTATGACTCAATTAAAGATCTTTTGATACAGCGCGCACATGCTAATCATACGGCCATCCAATCACCCCTTGTCAAAATCAAAACTGCTAGAAAGAACCCTGATGTCAACACTTGCTTTATCATTAGAACAGTCATCCTATACATATAGATCAGTTTCCTTGCTAAGTAAGAAAGGGACAGAAAGGAATGTAAGGAATAATACTTTTTATAATATATTAGCCTTTTTCAGATAATTATTTTACTAACTCCCAGGTGCTATTGGGGTGGAATTATGATCATGTGCGACTCTCCTTGTTTCCTGACAACATTTTGGATCACATTATCTCAAAAACTAATTATTTGTAACAACTAAAATTTTAACAGTGTTTTTAAAGGATGAATAACAACCAAGTACAACTGACCTCCTGCTACTAACTTTTAATATAAAATTAAAGATAAATAATTTAAATTCTTACCCAATGTTTCTACAATAGGTAACTTTTTAATAATAGCTTTACGTTTTGCCATTCTAATAACACCAATAGCTAATGTTACTGTTACAACAATTGGTAGACCTTCAGGAATAGCAGCAACAGCCAAACTGTAACAAACAGAAAATATATGTAACCAAGGCAGGACGCTAATAAACATTTTTCTTGTTTAAAATGAAATGAAATGAGGTTCTGCTCTAGATGGGCTTATGAAGACCGGTTTCCCATTTAAATTTAACAAATATACACTGTCATTTTTAGTAACATGTCTCTTTTTCATCCTTCTCGACAATGCTTTTATTGAAATGTGTTAAATGTTGAAATGCTTATAATAATTATCGGGAAATGGCACCAATTGGACTTATTTGAAAACAGTTTGACCCAATTGTGGTCTAGATTAATGTCTTCAAATTGGATATCATTTGAAGTAATAATCTAGGATTTCCCATTCTGATGTACTACTGTTAGTATAGATATTCCCTCTACCTGATATTATTTCATAAATATACTAACCTGACACCTATAGTAAACATATCTAATATACCACGACCCTGGATCCAGCCCAGTAACATAATAACACCAATTATACAGAATGAATAAAATGATAATTGTTTTCCTAGTGTATCCATACTTTTCTGTAGAGGTGTTTTAGGAGCCTAAAATACAAAAATAAATCATAATTTATTAAATTTTATTAATCTACAAATTTTATCATTTAGTGAAAATGATTTAGTTTGGAGCGGAGCAATTCCTGCAAGTTATATGTTTGCTGATATATTCATGTATCAAATGTTATTCAAAACAAGCCAACAGTGAGGCTGATGTCCCCCGCCGAAATAGGAAAATAATTAGAGGACACATATAAATTTATCACAAATTATCTTTTACAAAGTATTGAACAATCAAACAGTATATCTTTACTTATAGTCTATGCATACAATGTTTTTGATGGAATAATTATAGCATATTAAGGGGAAAACATGCTCTATGCCTACAGATCTAGAGTTTGGTTGTATCAACGGGTCTATTTTCCATCTTGCTGCAAGTTGTGCAAAGTTCACTGTTTTCTTTCTGTCATTAAATGTCAATTCATTATTGCATACTACATATTTAATTAATTTATAATAGTTTCTTTTTCAATTTGTTTTTTCCATTTATTTGTTTATTTACCTTGCCTATATTCATTGTATTGGATTGTATTGGAATTGCTCAATTGATGCTTTTATGAACCCATTTTAATAGTTCCCTGCTTTCTTCGAAAGGCGGGGGACAATCAAAGTAGGAGAGTTATTGTTTTCCAAAGTCTCGACCAATCAAATTGCGTATCGCTCTGCTTACCCTGAGCAGAAAATGCTCATTATCAAACTTAGTCAAGGTATTACTGTAATGAAACTATACACCAAGTTTCATCAATCTCACTTAATTAGAACTAAAGTTATCGTGTCCCAAAGCATCAACCAATCAAATTGCTTATCTCTGCTTACCCTAAGCGGAAAATGCTCATCTTCGAACTCCATCAAGGCATTGACCTAATCAACACATACACCAAGTTTGAACATTCTAGCTCAATTAGGAAGAGAGTTATCGTGCCCCAAAGTATCAACCAATCAAATTGCTTATCTCTGCTTACCCTAAGCGGAAAATGCTCATCTTCGAACTCCATCAAGGCATTGACCTAATAAACACATACACCAAGTTTGAACATTCTAGCTCAATTAAAAGTTATCGTGTCCCAAAGCATCAACCAATCAAATTGCTTATCTCTGCTTACCCTAAGCGGAAAATGCTCATCTTCGAACTCCATCAAGGCATTGACCTAATCAACACATACACCAAGTTTGAACATTCTAGCCCAATTAGGAAGAGAGTTATCGTGTCCCAAAGCATCAACCAATCAAATTGCTTATCTCTGCTTACCCTAAGCGGAAAATGCTCATCTTCGAACTCCATCAAGGCATTGACCTAATAAACACATACACCAAGTTTGAACATTCTAGCTCAATTAGGAAGAGAGTTATTGTGTCCCAAAAAGTGTGACGGACAGACGGACGGACGGACGGACGGACGGACGGACAGACAGACAGACAGACAGACAGACAGACAGACGGACGAACCCATTTTAATAGTCCCCTGCTTTCTTCGAAAGGCGGGGGACAACTAGCAGTATAAGTTTTAATTACCATTTGAATTTTTAATTCTCTTCTGAAGTTTTTCTTTTTAGTGTAAGTCAGCCTCTTGATTAAATCTCAATATATATCAATGTGAGACTGAGAGTGCATTATTAGTATATAAACTTTATATGTGATGATCAAGTCTTGTTATAAATTCTAATGACTTTACTTACCTCTTCTGCTTGCATCATTTTAAAAATTTCACCAAATTCTGAATTTTCCCCTGTACCAATAACAATACCCTGAAGCATATGTAACAATAATATATGTTTCACTTCAGTTTAAGAGTCAATTTAGAAATTGTATATCTTAGAATTGTGTGTTGATGCTTTTGATAAATCGAGGAAAAATAAATGGTGTTTAAGCACGCACACCAATTAAAATTAAGACAGTTCACAGGATCTTCCATTTTGGGAGTGTCTATAATTTGCGTGCCCAGCTTGTCTTCATGGGTTCTATTTCACAAAAAACATCTAAGACATACATAAAGATAAATGGAACATTTTACTATACAACTCTGTTGAAATTATGTTTATGTATGTACCTTTTGTAAAATGGATCCCTGAACAATAAAAACCATAAAAACTTACCCGACCACGCCCACATCTAACAAGAGTTCCCATAAAAGCTATATTTTTTCTACTAGATATGCCATTAGCATTATTTTTATTTAAAACACTAGTCTGTTTAGTAACTGGTTGTGTTTCACCTGTAAAACTTGATTCATCAATAGACATATCTACTGCCTGTAATATACAAATACATACATACATTTTAACACAGGTTACAAGAGTTGGTTTGCTGTTTGAGTGCACCCACAGGGCAAGGACTGGGCAAAAATTTCAGGGTATCACTAACTGGCAACACGACTGTTGTCTGCCAGCTTATTGTGTGCTAGCTTGACTGAGGAGCAGTTGTTATTTCTTATCAAATTGATAGGCAGATTTGGGTACATTGAAGGGTGTCAACATACAAAAAATGTCGGAAAAAGAAGTTGACAGAAAATAATTAAGAATTTACTTAGGCCTCAATATGTATGGTAAATGGACAGTAAGTAATGAAAAAATACATTCTCAAAAATGGACCCTCCCTCAATAAAGATAGGTGACAAACATGGCTTTTAACAACAGTTTATTTATAGCTTGGGATATCTCCCCACGAATACAAAGTTTTGAGAGGGATTTGAAGCAAATTTTTGATTGATTAATTAGTTTGAATATGTTTGTAGTCCAAATATATCATCAAATCACACAGTTTGTTTGGATGTACATGAATATTTAGGTTCAGTAGGAATCAACTAGGCCTTTTTGAGACTAATAAGTAATACATATTTATGCTTTCTTTCATTATACTTTTATCCTCCTGCATTTTTTCTTTACATTCCATTTGCATATGCCCATAATTGTACACACTGTGCATTAGGATCATGTATCTAACCTTGTTCCACCCACTGCTAGAAGAACCCAGAAGTATAATAATGAAACAGGTCAGGACTTTGCTACCCATAACTCATATGGACGAACCCTATCAATATTAAAACTCATCCATTAATTTTAAGCACAGTTATTTCCCCAGATCCTTAAAACTTGCCCCGGTTGTACGTGACAAGGAGTAGGGTCACCTGTCCAACCTCGTGGGTTTTCTCCGGGTCCTCCGGTTTTCTCCCACTGCTAAAGACCCCTACGCGCAAACGAATTATTGAAATAAAATTAAACCATATGTTAGTCCCGAAATGACCTAGTTTGTGTCGAGTGGACTTTTAACCCCATTTCTCTCTCTCCCTCTCCCTTAAAACTTGAACACCACCCTTTAAAAGTTTTTATGAATGATAAAGTAAGGAAAAAAAAGAAACCATAAACACAGCTTACATCAAATAATCTAAGATCAGCAGGCACACGATCACCGATAGTTAAATATACTACATCACCGGGTACTAGTTCACGAGCTAAAAACGTCTCAATATTACCATTACGTAGACTGAAATATATAAATATAAACTTTATAATAACACACAATATATTCTAGCTGTAAATAGAGGCACATGATGTCACTTCCCACACATTTTGAGGGGGGTTGGCATTCTGAACATCTGAGACACGCTACCTGTGGAGAAGTATCTCAGACACAGTCAATAACCATGATATCCATATCACGTGATCTACACATCACAGGTCATAACATTGACGTCAGTGGGTCATGAGGTCAACAACACGTTACATAGGTTTATCTTCAGCATTGTTTCCTTTGCACCCATAAAGACTATATAATTCGTCCAGTCCCAACATGTTCTCTCTTCTTCCAATGATTTTTCACAAAATAACATCTACAACTCATAGAATTGACGTTGTCTTCAATGACAGGGGCTGCCATATTGGCACTATTTTGTGCGTCGGTCGTGTCTATTTCAGATATACACAATCAATTCTGTTGATGTTTTTAGCGTTGGGATTGACTAATAGTTAATTTATTTCAGTTCTAAAACAAATATTTTAAACTTTTAACGCACATTTAGAAAATAGCCAAATTCTGGCTGGGATTACTGAGCAAAATGGCCATTCACTGTATACGTGCGAAAAAAAAGCTAGCCACCAATTAATTTTCGTACGTTAGTTACATACAGGGGGTGGATGGCCGAATGGTTAGCCAAGCATGCTCTATCATAAGGTCTGTCATTGAGTCAATTGGCATGGTTTCGATTCCCTGGTTGTATGTGACAAGGAGTAGGGTCGCCTGTCCAACCTTGTGGGTTTTCTCCGGGTCCTCCGGTTTCCTCCCACTGCTAAAGAACCCTACACGAATGCAAATTATTGAAATAAAATGGAACCATATGTTAGTTCCTAGTTTGTGTCAAGTGGACGTTAAATCCCATTTCTCTCTGTGTCTCTCTCTCTCCCCCCATACATTTTGAATGCTCACATAGCCAATAATATGGACTAGATACATTGAAGCAAACAAGGTTCAAAGTTCAAATAAGCTGTATCTATTGTTGGACCAGTTCTGAAATCTATGGGCTCTTACAATCGGCATTATCTTCCTTAATATAATTATCATTCAATTGAACTAACCATTTTATATGAAATCATTTAAATTTTGGGTATATGAATGACTATATGTAGAATATGCATTTGTATCTATAACATCTCTTTGCTTGTTGGTCACTTTTTGCATTACTTTGCGTGCTTCTGGCAAAAGAACACTCTTGTCTGTGATTAGCAGGACCCAAATAGATAAGCTGTATCAATTTTAAAAAAGAAGGATGGATTGTTTTAGCCCCTGTTGAGCTAACAAGAAATGTGAACGATAGACAGTCAGCCAGATGAACAGGTGTTAAACCAATATACGACAACATTAAAACATGGGCATATAATAAAAACACATTGATCAAAGGTTCGCTTTTAACACAGGTTGTTCATAAAAACAGATGATATCAATAAATGTATTTATATCTTTTGATATGGTCAGATATGAAGTATTAAACACCTGATGTATCATGTATATAATGAATATATAAATAAATAATAAAGTGTAATGTATTTGCTATATGATGTGTACATATTGATTTATCCTGTATAAAGATATATCTTAGTATTAGCACGAATTGTGACATTCACCATCAAAAAATTTATTGCCCAAAACATTCACCATTATCTAATAACACACATTTTATGGAATTGGAATAACAACTACTATGGTTTATTACACTGCGACGTTTAAGCAAGATTTCACAAGTCGTTATCAAGCATATACGCAAATAGATTCACCATTATGTAGATTGTGGAACTCTTGTGGTGAAAAACACCATAGACCAAAACACTCTATGTAGTAGTAGTACCACACAGGGGGATATAGTACCACACAGGCAGATAAGGGGGTCAGAGAAGAAATTTATTTGGTTGAACTTGTGTCATTCGTTTTACAAGTCCAATATCTTGTGAAGAATTCCACACAAAAGCTCTCAAACCTTGCCATAAATGAGCATCTAGCTATGATGAGCTAAACAACTCATAACAATTGCAAAAACATTAAATCATAATAAGCCTCTATTACTGTGCAATAAAATATTATAGCAAATGGAGATAACTCTGGAAGTTATTGACGATTTTTGAAAATCAAACAGGTTATCCCTATTAATAGGATAGATGGAAGGATGGACAGATCTCACCACTGGCAGAAGAGGAAAAATTACTGAGGCTGTGCTATATCCACATATTTAACTATTACTTATTAACTTACCAGTGACATTTAGGAGGTACTAGTTTTGACAGAGCTTCTAGCGATTTTTCAGAACGGTATTCCTGAAAATAATCAGTAAAAATGATAACATTGTGGATTTCCAATAATGTACAAAGCTTTCAATTGTTTTTACATTTCTTCTATTTATCGTATACTCTTCAAAAAAAAGTAGGGGATATTGAAATGCAAATACTTATGCAGGTTGTGATATGATAAATAGTCATGGACACTTGACATGCTTTGAGAGTATGTTCACAGATGAAGAACTTATTGCCCCAACAGAACCACTGAGCTGCATGTACGACACGCAATAGCGCCATACACGTGGGAGGGGTTGATTGTCAAATTTGACACTTCAAGGAAGTTGATGAAAACTGCCGCTTCAAGCACTAAAGTTATTACTACATTAGTTGATTTAAGCCATTGGAATCACTCAGTGTATAAGCCACAGGTCTACTAACATGGAGATCTAGGGTTTTGATTCCATTGTTAGCTAAGAAAGTTCCTTGGGAGCTTTCCACATGGTTTCTCTGTGTCAGTGGTACTGAAAGGAGGGACTGGCAAGAAACAGTGTCTAGTCATTTGAATGGGTTGAAAAACCTAGGTCCTGTTTACTTGTTGGCAGAAACACTACTGCTCGAGGAAAGAATACCTCATAACACATTGTATGGAGCATGCCTGTCTTCATTAACCCAGTGCAGTTAAGTAAGATGTTAAACCCCATTTGATTTGATTTCAAATTAATCTATTTGTCAACCATTTCACTATTACTGGTATATGACATAAGGGTAACTCTTGTGATATTTGAACCTACCTGTATAAAGCCAACAGTAACAACTATTGTAATGGCCTGAAATAAAGCAGAAATAAAATCTTAAAGTACACAAAAAGAGTAAATGTGATAACAGTTTTTATACCATAAAGTTATATTTTAAAGTATAATCCGTAATGTTTTAACAGCTTCCTTTTCATTGATTGTCATAACAAGCAGTCCCTGTATCTTTGGGTCTGCAGTTATTTTCCCAAAGAGACCCACTTCACACACTAGATGGGTACTTCCTTTTTGTATCTAATAATACCAATCCTGTAGCTTTAACCTAAGACTTTGCAGCCAATGGTCTAGTAGTGGCTAACAATTTGGGATTGCTTTATGTTTTATTTATGAGTGCTGAGTTATCGTTTTTTATTTTTTAATTTTATTTTCTAGTAATTACAAATAATAAGTTTGGAAAGCCCATTAGATGATCTAATCAACATTGTCACGAACAACAATATCTTTATTAGATAAAGATAGTTTACAATTTAGTTTGACGTGGATGTACCAAATAATAGCTGTATATTCACGCTGGTATTGCTAAATGTTTCAAGGTCGCAAGTATTTGTACATTAATAAATATAGTATATATCTTATTGTTCTTTATTACAGTTTATGACAACTGGTGAACATGTTTTCAGATTGTGGTAATAAAGTTTGATTGATAAAAATTTGATTTTATTGTTTATTTGTAAGATGTCATATACAAGGTTGAGTAATTCACATTTCTGGTTGCAGGTATGATTGCATTGAATGCATGTGGACTGCCTGTTTAGTTGTCGTGGTTTGATTGGTTGTGAGTGAAACTGTAGTTTACGTGGTGGGAGATATGAATTTATATAGTCACTCTAATGATTGATTTTGGGAGAATCACGTGTATTCATTGATCATCATTCATGAATCATTCCTATAGATATTTCAACTAAATGGGTGTTAGACTATGTGTCTTGTTGGTTTGGACTGTGTGTCTTTATAATGGTAATCTGTGGGATTAATGAGTAATAATTAGTACATTTACTTGTAAGTATTGTTTGATTTTTGTAATGTTGATGTTGGAAATGTAAAAATAATTTGATCATTTGTTAAACATTGTGTTATGTTTTATAGGTCACCTGTTTCTGTTTCTGTTAATGTTAATGTGCTACGGATAGTGTTACCGATATTGTTACCCTGGTCGTTACTGTTCCAGTTATTTATTTTATGGTGATAAAAAGATCTACACGAATAACTCATCAACCTTATCATCTTAATCATCTTCTTAAATGTGCTGCGGCGTTTCAAATATTTAGTTTACCACCTACTCATCGTCATTGCATCAACGCAAAAAAGTGATTCATTGATATAAAGAACTCACTAGAGAATAATTACATATATATATATTATAATTGTATTAAACATGCATTATGCAAGAACAAAATCTGCTTATTACAAGTCTTTCTTTAGGCCTGAAATGTTATCTAAATTATCAATTAGACATTAATTAACTTATCCAGACCATAATAAACTCTTGATGTCAAGGCTAGCCTTCGATGTTGGCTGGATTAGATTCCTATATGCCGCTAACGGCCGTTGATAATTAAATCAGAAAAATTGGATAATCGAGACTATGCTGTTTATAAAATGATTTTAGTAATGATGACCGAGACTATGCAAAAATTTCACCTGCTTCTTTCTCGGCTCATAGTGGATCAATTTGACTGAAATTTTCAGCAAATTACCGTTACACTATCTAGTTTTTAACTATTATAGCGAGAACTGCCATCTCTTTATCTTATCTCCCATAATGTATCTTTAATATAATATTGTAGTTATATAAAGATATTTAAATTATACTGTGTTTTTGTTTATATGTTACTGTTACATTATGATTCACAGATAGCGCAACTATTCAATTTTAAATATAGTCAGTATATTTTTACAGATATATGCACATGCATGAGTCTAATGATTTACTTATATTCTTCATGCACTATAAATCATCAGGGCTGTATACCATATTAAAAGTACATGTAATGGTATTAATAATTCCAATATTAAAGTGATTATACCACCTTCATTTTACATTTGTTACGTTCTTCAAATCACTGGCCTATTACCGTATAAAGTCTATAATTGTTCTGTGTATGGTGGCCAAATGGTTTAACGTATGCACATTAGATCATAAGGTCTGTCATTGAGTTACGTGGAAATTGTCTGCGATATCACCACAGGTGGAAGCGGATGTAAACCCACAAATGAACAAACTAAGGAATGAACGAATGTCAAGTGGTGTGGTTTCAAATCCACGCTTGTACCTGACAATGAGAAGGGTCACCTGTCTAACCTCGTGGGGTTTTCTCCGAGCCCTCTGGTTTCAGCTAGAGACTCCTAAGCCCAAGCTAATTATTGACATAAAATTGAACCATGTTAATCCCAAATCATCTAATTTGTGTCAAGTGGATATTAAACCCCATTTCTCTCTATCTATAATTGATCAGACATGAATGAGTTACTCAATACATGAATCACTATGTCAAATATTTTGTGATGTCATTATTTCCTAGAGAAGTTGTAACTCTTTGGAAAATCGAGAATTTACACACACAGCAAAAATAAAAACTTCTATTTGCTATAGATGCAAAGGCCATAACTTTAAATTAATTGGTTAACAAAACATTGTTTGTTTAAAGTGAGTCAGGTTATAATATTCAAGAAAATACCAAAGCTTAGACTATTGGAATTTCTGAATCAAAATGCATATTCAGCAATTAGTATGATTAAAAGCTAATTAATGACAACAAATTATTGTACCTAGCACATTAATTTTGGATTTGTATTAATGACGCTACAATGCTTCCTATTCGAAACAATGGACCAGTAGAGTAGTGTTAACTAACATAGAACATGTGGCATGTGGGCGTAGTCAATAAATATATGGTAATTGAGTAGGTGTGAGATAACTGATTGATGATGTGGTTACTTACCACGGTGATACTGACAGCGTCATCAAACTGTCTCATAAAAACACTGACAACAGCTGAAGCTAACAATAACATAATCAATGGATCTTTAAACTAAAATAAAAAAATTACAGACAATTAAATATTATAACTATCAGTTTCATTAAAAGTATATAGTCTCAAATAAGAAAAAGTGGGGGCTGATAAAGTTGCTCAGGATTTTAAAGGTTGGTTGGGGCAGGATGAAGGATGTGGAGAGTGAAAAGTAATTCACTGAGCATGCTCAGTTTCCCTAGTATTCTCATACAGTTCTACTCCACTATACCTCGGATTAATCCATAGGGTTTCCACAATTTCTTGGTCTTGATTGTAGCTTGACTCTACGAACAAATCAAAAAAACAGTTTATAAACTAGTCTTACTAATGAAACGGCCTTCGTTTCATGTTTGGTTTTATACGGGTAGATAACCCTATTCATGACAATTTACTGAGAGTTACTTTCCTTTGTCAACTTCCTTTGCAATTAATGATTTACGGGATTGGTAAATAGCACAATCATCAAGGGCAGATAACTTGAAAATATGTCCCCAAAAACCACCCCAACCCCTACCCCCCAAAGGGTTAGTGGAGTGGCACACGGAATGCGACCAATGGGGATACCGAGGATGTTCAATGGGATGTAAAATGGGATCAACCCATGTACTTGTTTGTGTGCATATAAAAAACTATTGACAGTTGAAAATTTGTAGAAGAGTAAAAACACTGTCGATCAAGCCAAAAATAGCACACTGCATGGTATATGACAACTGTCTTCATTTGCCGAAAGCAAAAGAGGCTACAGTCTTTAACTAATTATTTTCAAGCTTGTGAACATGATAGAGATCAGATTTCTTGAAGGATCCTTCTCATATCAAATTTGGTGAATATCCAAGTTTTCCTTGGATGTTGTATGGGCGTATTTCATATCCATTGCAACTCCTATAATAAACTATAACTTCATTAACCTGTCCAAGATATTTTTTCCATAATGGTTCCTCCTGTGATATCTCAAAATCATTGGCTCCATATAATTTCTGTCGCTGTTTTGCTTCAGACTCAGTGAGTCCATCATCAAGGCTTGTTTTGAAAACATCTGCTACTTCATCATAATCCATAAAACAAGCCCTCTCTGACGTGAACCCTGCCATCATGTCGTTGTTGTGGCTGTTGTCCTGGTTGGACTGAAACAGATTAATCAAAAAATATTAGGGAGTTGGGTCAATAGCTCTCTGTATTCTAGGAGTATGATTGTGTACTAGTTCTTGGGGGTTTCACAGATATTTATGTGACCCAAGCAGGTAGGGATGGTCTACTTACAGAGATTTCAGGTGGACCAAGTTTCCCATTTCATTCAACAGAAACATATTTTGGGACAAATTATATCCGATGTATTTCCACCACCTTTATTTTAAACAAAATATTTGAATTGTTTTGCTCAAGACAAAAAGTTAAAGATTCATTATGGGAGATTAGATAAAGAGCTGGCAGTTCCCACTATAATAGTTAAAAACTAGATATTGTAAAGAAAATTTGCTGAAAATTTCAGTCAAAATGATCCACTGACCACTCAGAACCAAGATTTTAGCCTCGATCATCATTACTAAAGTCGGTACAATAATAAACATAGTCTCGATTATCCATTTCATGATTAAATCATGAATAAAAGTTCAGCAGCAAATCAGACCCTAATCCAATAAATATCGCAGGCTAGCATTGACATCACGAGTTGATTATGGTCTGGATCAGTTAATTAATGTCTAATTAATAATTTAGATAACATTTCAGGCCTAAAGAAAGTCCTGCAATAGACAGATTTAGCTCTTGCATAATGTATGTTTAATATTGAGAGCTAATAACTCCTTCCGATGTTACCCCTCTCAGTGATAATAGCAGCAAAGCGAAAATTTACTGCTGATCAGTTTTGGAATGGACCAAGCTAGTGTCACCTTTAGATGTACAGGTAATACACCAACACAGATAGCAATGTCCGACTCCACAGTTTAATTTATTGAGAGCTAATAATTATCGGTTATTTGAGTTTATAATATGTATTTTCTGATCATTACAATTATCGTACTTATAGGTGAAAATAAAGATTGAACATATTAGCTATTATACTCGAGGGAACATACGTATAAAACTTGAATATTAACAATCTACCTACAATACAATATTGACAAAGATTACCAAATTATTGATCAGTTGATAAACTTATTATATCCATATTTACCACAATTTATATCTTTTGGCTATTATTAAAAGTAGAACAAGACTGGAGGCCAATAACAATTTCATTATTTAAATAAAAATAGTATATTAGATAATGTCTTAGAGTCAGATTGAACTAATACCAGACACATAAAGATGACAGGCTTAAAATCAACAGAAACCCATGTAAACTAATTAATGGAAATGACATGTGAATAATTTTTGTAACTATACGTTTTGTGGTTGCACAATGACGGTCTGCCCAGGACTTAACCCTATATTCAACTTCTATTCTGAAATCAGATCTCTTACTTCAAGCAATATCCTTGGCAAATGAGAAATTCAGGTACATGGTGGCCCATCTGGCACGGTAAAACTTGGATCTTAAAGTAAAGACGGGTACCAAGTTCTGAAATACCAGGAAAGATCCTGGAAGGGGAGTATAGCCACCCAAGTACAGTAGTTTTACATGTATATTTATATTCTGGGTGTGACCAGGGATTTGAAGAGGCTGTTTCGGTGAGCAATTGTAATAATGTTGATATATGATTGGGGTTAATCTTATAGATTCCTCCCTAATTGTAAGAGACACTTCCCCTTTAATCCACTTGGTTAAAAGGAATGAAATGAAATGAAATAAAATGAGGTTTAACGTCCTACTGTTCTGCTCCTATACTGGGCTAATGAAGACGGGCATACGCCATACAGTGCGCTGAGGAAAATTTTGCCTACTCTTATATCGAATTCCAACTACCAAGGGATCTTTTATGTGCATTCCAATGTATACACAGGACCTTGGTTTTTCGTCTCATCTGAAGGACTAGACAGCTGTCCTTGTCAGGCCCTCCGTTCTGCACCACTGACAAGGGGGAAACCACGTCAGAAAATCCTGATGAACTTTCTCAGCCAATGCAGGGATCGAACCCCCGACCTCCAGGCTAGCGAGCCAGCATCTCTTGATTAAATGATGTGCAAACACTGCTATTGTCATTCTGTGTGATAAACACTATCACACCAATCTACACCATTAATTGCAATATGGTTGTTTTTCCACAAAAACTTTGACAGATGTCACTACCATTGCAATTTGAACTGTTGCAATACATCTGTGTGTATTATTGGCAGTCAAAGGTGACAGAATATAGCAAAGCAAACTGTTTTGAAAATATACATGTAGCAAACTGTTTTGAGAATATCTACATGTACATATCACTGTGGTCGTTTTCCTACCTGACAATATTGAGATGACTATACACTAAAGTCCAAGACATAATGTGCAATAAATAGAAATCCAAAATAAGATTAATATAACATTTCCAATTCAAATATTATAACAGTGATGAAACTATATGATATTATACACTACAACTGGTCATAAACTGTTCATTATTTAATATAATACTATTATTATGCACACCTGCTGTATATATACAGTATATACACTAGCGTTATAAGAATAGAATTTTCTCCTCATTATTTATATTTAGTACAAACACATTGTTTATTCAAAAAATATTTTATATCATACTTTAAAGAGCCACTTAAAGATGCATTATGTATGATTTAGATAATGAGCTGTCCATTATTACTATATAGTTTACAAATAGATATTGAAAAATGCATTTAAAAAAAATTTCATTCAAATTTCTTTATTCTAGGCAAAGTTATAACTGTTTGAATATGTAGTGTAGATCGTTTATTATCGTAGAAACCGAGACTCTGTTTCGATTATCCATTCTATTGTTAAATTTTAAAATCTTGCATGTGTTCAAATCTTTTTAATTCCAGGTCATCCGATGATCTAGAGAGTTGTTTATAGGCTTGTCATGTGAATAAACATCTAAATAATAATTAAACATACATTATGCAAGAGCTAAATCTGCCTATTGCAAGTCTTTATTTAGGCTTCAGATGTTATAGAAATTATTAATTAGACCCTCGAATGGCTTGGATATAGCTTGGATTTAAACAGTTGTTCATCTAAAATTAAATCAAGAAATGGCCGACCAAGCTAACATTTATCGTTAGTCACTGATGTCAATACAGGAAAATGGTGATGAAAGGTCTACCAAGCGAGGGAACCATAGCCATTGAGAATGTTACTTGATAATCGAGAATATGTGGGTGGAGTTATCATCTGTCAATCAAATGTTTGGCAATTCACATAGACAGTGCGGACAGAGTTGATGCCTATTTCTAGTAAAAACTTCCAAAAGTGACAACTCCGTTTGGAATAAAGTAATTTGACTGAAATTTTCAATATTTTCTTTTTTTTTTATCTATTTTTGAATTAATATAGCAAGAATGGACAACTCTTTATTAAACTCTTAACTAATGTATCTTTAATATAACATTTGAAGTCAAAAGAAAGACCTGCAACAGGCACATTTAGCTCTTATGCATCTTTAAGAGAATTTTGATATGCCATGATTTGACTAAACAGTTACATCGGGGCTTTTAATTTGGATTGCCTGTAAAAATTTGGGACAAATCTGCCAATACATCGTCAAAATATTACTATAGTTGTAACCTTTATAGCCCATAGCAAGTGCAAAGAAAGAACCATACCACATAAACACACAGAAAACTCAGTACACAACCACGTCAGCAAAACACATCACATGTGCAAGTAATAAACAATGTAATGAAATCCAATGAAGTGAGGTTTAATGTCCTACTGGGCAATGAAGATGGGGTCTTTTACGTGTATGTCAATGAGTACACAGGACCTCAGCTTTTTGTCCTATTCAAATGCACCACTGACAAGGGAACCACACAGGAAAATTCCTAATGAACTTTCTCGGCCACACAGGGCTCGAATAGGGAACCTCCAGGTTATTAGCGAGCCAACGTCTTACACAGTGAGCCATCACTGCTCTACAGTAATAAACAATAAAAGTACTATCAAATCAAGTGAATGCATTTAGAATCTGGCAGTAGGTTTCAAAGTTGGTCATTTATAACCAAAGGTTAGGGTTAGGAATATGGAAAATGACTTAATCATCCAGACTGAATGTCTAAACGACCTAGGTGTCAGATGGGATGGAAGACATTTTACACCAGCAGCACACGTCATTTAAATTTGAATACTGATAAAAAAAATCAATTTTTTCACTAATGTAACAGCTTTCAATAATTGATCAATAAAATATTTATTTCTTATAACATATATTGAATTTTGTATTTTATTATGAACAGTGTTTTTTATAATGAACAGTGTTTTATACAGAAGTAAATCCTTGTTTAATTCTTGTAATTAGACATCATAGGACTAGAAGTTATATTCTGGATTTGCATACCATATTGGAATACATGACAATTCGGACCATAACAAATCTGATTAAAACACAGATCCCATTTCGGTTCGCTTTTTATAGTTCAAAATTTTGTTTTACTTGTCTTTAATACACTAGCATATGGAAGAGTTGTTACATGTATATAACAGTGCACGAAATTATGGGTATCCAGAATCCCACTAGAAACATCAATGATGATTGGTTAATCAAATATCTGACGTTATAGGGTCGAAAGCTACTCATATGACCCCTGACACAACCTCCCACTAAAACCAGTCAGATCTTCATGTAGTGGAGGCCATCGACAGTATAAAAAAACAAAAAAAACGAAATATAGCTCTGTATTTTAATCAGATTGCATTGAAGAACACTTGACCAAGATTGAAGACCATTCCCACCAATATGTTTTTGAAATAATTTATTTTTTTCATAAATTGTTGATTTAATAAAGATTACTGTTCTGCTCCCACCGGGCTAATGAAGAAGGGATGACACAAAAAACTTAAATCATTCAAAATTAGTAAAATATTATCAATCCAAAATATTGATCAATAATAGTTTGACGTAAGTAAATTAATTGGTTTTATTAAAATACCATATCATAGTTAAAGCGGAAATTGCACATTTTTAAGTTATATTTTTAAAATTTATTAAAATAAAGCCTGAAAATAGATGGTATCCATAAACAGTCCTACTTTGTTAAAGAATAATCCTATTAATCCTATAATTCACTATTGCCAGCTGAGAAATTGGCAAAAATATCATTTTCCTCTTCATTTTCAAACGTTGATTATCGCTACTCCATGGTGGAGAATAGAAAACAAGGGAGGTAATTGGGAGGTAATTGTGTTATTATTTCCTGTGTAAATGAATCTTAAGTGTGAGAATGACACCTATGATCGTATAATTGTGAGTTGACAACCTATTGAGCAAAAGACATAGAAATAATTACGTTTTGACTTTCTTAGAAAATTTGCAATTTCCGCTTTAACATGTATAGTATACTAAATTTGTTGTATAATTTTATATAATTCATGACTACTAGTAATCAATTTATAAATCCTCAGCCCAAAGGCCACACAATTTGTGAATCTAATCTATAATCAATATTATACAAGAAGGTTTAGTATGGTCATACATAATAAATTAAGAGAGACACTGGATAGTGCTTGATGTGCAACTAGAAATTTTATATCTAGGAGAAAGTGAGAACTGAGTTTTGATATGACATGGGGTTTAACATCCTACTGTTCTGCTCCAACTGGGCTAATGAAGACGGGCATATGCCATACAGTGTTCTATGAGGGAATTTGCCTGGACAAAGGGGCTACGGCCTACTCTTATATGGAATTCCAACTACCAAGGGATCTTTTACATGCATACCAATATGTACATAGAACCTCGGTTTTTGGTCTATCCCAACTCTATATACGTCCTGCAACAGTGACAAGGGGATAGCACGCCAGAAAACCCCAATGAACTTTCTCCGCAAATGCAGGGATCGAAAGGGGACTTACAGGTTAGCGAGCCAACGTCTTCCTCACTGAGTCACCAGGACGCACGTGTGTATTGAATATGCAATTAACAGTTCCTTGTTCTGTATCAGGTCTATGGAAATTCAACATGAACGTTTGAACAAATCTAAATCCTCACAACACGTATTTATAAAATTTGTTAGAAATCACATCAATGAGTCTGAATAAGAACTTATAAAAATGGCAATCAAATGGTAAAGTTAGTATTTAGAGCATACACAAGATTTTTCAATGTGATCAATGGTAATAACTCTTAATAATTTTTTTCATTTCATAAGCTTAAAAGAATGAGTATAACTTCAAAAATGAGAGCACAGGTTCCCAAATTTTTCTAAGTGATCAAGGTTCATAACTCTAAAGTAAAGTACTAAGATCAATAATTGATCCGCAGATTTCATGATACATGAATTTCATCTAGTTATAGCAATTACATGTAGCATTTTTACAATTTTCCCCATTCAGACACAAATTAGGAACGTCACAGCTTAGAAATTTCTTTTACCAGCAGTAGGAAAAATTAAGATATTTTTATCAGTAGATTTTGACAAATTGGACTATTTATGATAAAAAGATTAATATCACCAAAAGGAGAAATGACATGGATTTAACACTGACGTCAATAATGGGGAGTTGATTCCTCCTAGTCTTGAGTCCAACAATGGGTTTTTCAATCTTATGAACAGAATGGGTGACAACAATGTATGACCATCTTATGAACAGAATAGGTGACAACAATGTATGACCACATTTCATTGTAGGCATACAGAAAATTGAATTATTACCGTATTTCAAAAAGTTACATAATTTTTACATACAATTTAATCAAGAAACATACACATTGTACAATTTCCATAGAATTTCTTGCATTCTGCCCAGAATATTACTAAAATTATATCTAATATAAGTTGATGATTACCTTATTGCCATTAAAAATAGAAAGTATATATTTAGTCCCATTGAGAATAGTGTTCATCCTTCCAACACTTGAAGTCAAGTGTTACTTTCACCACATTGACAAGATTTAACCTATGAAATTCTTTCTTTCTCTAAACTGAGGACAGCCTAAGGGTATTTGAAGTCATGCACCATTAATTCTGTCAGTTATAACAATACATTAAATAATACACATAAGTATTATCTTTATAACCTTATTGTATATATTCAAACCACTCAAATCTAATACCAATATACATAATAAACCAAATTAAAACTGAAATGCAAGTTCTCAAATAGTAAAATTCTCAGTTTTAATCAGCCAATATTGGTAATAAAACTTAAGATATGAGCATGGTTATATCCATTTTTACACCTTGTTTTCATATTTTTATCTTTAACACTCAGTATTGATTTTATATCAAAAATAAAGTTTATTGATATGATCTATTAAGCAAGATAAACTCTTCCGGATTCGAATTAATCAGAGGTTTATTGTACAATTAACCATGCTTGAATCATAGAAGCCAAGATATGCCATCATCCAGTTGTTTTATTGAATATTTCAAGCATGGTTAAATGGATGATAATAAACCCCTGGGTAATTCTAAACAAAAAGAGTTTATCCATATTGTAGCTCATATATTTTGGGATTTGAGAGAGAGAGAGAGAAAGAGAGGGAGGGAGAGAGAAATGGGGTTTAATTTCAATAATTTGCTTGCACATAGGGGTCTTTAGCAGTGGGAGGAAACCAGAGGACCCAGAGAAAACCCACAAGGTGACCCTAGTCCTTGTCATGTACAAACGGGGAATCGAAGAAATCGAAACAACGTCAGTTGACTCAATGAGAGACCTTATGATACAACGCACTAACCATTTAGCTATAGGGATTTGATAAAAACATGAGTGAAGCTGCTATAAAAAAAAATTGTACACATACCTCAAATTTAGCATTTTAATGGCTGAGTTTCTATTGATTGATGTATTTCAGGGTTGCGTTTAAGATGAAGTTTGAAAATGATGAGAAAATGTGAAGAATTTCCATGATGATTTATGTCAATAAAGATTTGAGGTATGGATGATTACTGAGCATTAAAAAAAAAAAAAAAATATAGTCCAAAATTTATATGCAGCAATACGCCTGACTAAAACAGATAGGGTTTAATGTCCATTTAACTACATGTACATGTTTCAGAATCACTAAAATTTTAAGTTAGCACTACAATATTAATTAAATGGTATCTGACATCAATAATATAAAATGCTGATAAAAATTCAAATTCTAAATTCATCACAACCATGAAATTGTTCTTTTCGAACAATCAGAATCAACGAAAATTTAAAGTTTGAGCTACAATATTAATTAAATGGTATCTGATCTCAAATATGTAAAATACTGATAAAAATTCAAATTTACCACAACCTTGAAATAGTTTTGTTAGGCTACCGTTGTAGTTACATATTTAAAATGTAGGCTTACATAAATGTCAAATTAGAATTTCCAGAAAACTTTAAAATAAAATAATTTTTTAAATGTTACATGTACAATGTATGGGTGTGTATTAAATTTTTATTGCAATCTACATGTGTGTATTAATCAATTGGATAATAACTTCAACCAATTTAGACTACAGCGTCCACAGGATTTATCAATCTGATCAAATGTACTACAGTGGTACATGTAATTATCACAAATCTTGGATAATTAGTTGGCTTCCTTGTCTCCTAAACATTAAAACAATGTATACATTTCAAATCTGATGATAACTTTAGACCCTGGAGCATCCAAATGTTTTTGCTATGATCAAGGAACCATAACTATAACTTTTGGAAATTGTTGAAAATCAATATCAATAATCTTCAATTCAATCGGAATTTAACCATTAGAATGTACACAAGTAATGACAATATATAAACACATTTCGATGTAGATGTATGAAAAGCATTTAAATATTTTCTATTTATTTCATCAATGAAAGATTCCTTTTTATCACCCAATAATACATTCTACAGTAGATATCGCTTGTGTGATATATTTCATAATCTACTGCGATATCTCCTTAGGAGATGTCGCTTTACATGAAATTGATTGGTCAGTTGAAAAGGAACTACTTTTTTTATTTTCAAAGAACAGTTCATTTCTTATTAAAAGTAACTTTTTTTTTATTAAAAATGAACCATTGTTATTCAATTGACCTTGACGGAAACACTGGGTCAATATAAAGGACTTTGCAATGGTTGAATTGCTGTCAAAAAATGATGTATCACTACGCCGTAATGTTCATTAAAAGTGAAATCTACAGTAAAGAATTATATTTATCTATTTGTGCATGTAAGAAGGGAGTGGGCGATAAATAAAATCTTCTACTCGTCTTTTTTGATATCAAAAAATATCAACACTTGTTGATAACGTAAAAAAAAATCGGCAGAGCCTAGCTTTTTGTTACTTTATCAACTTGTGTTGATATTTTTTGATATCAAAAAAGACTGGTAGGAGATTCTCTATATATTTAGATTTTAAATCAAAAATGGCTGGTTTCTGCACTTTGCTATTAAACTTATATATTCTTCATTTTCAAGAAAAAAATTGGGTTACCATTTCATTCCTTCATAAATCAGAAAATCAAAGGATATTATGTCCATTTTTATATAAATATGACACACTTGATTGACATGGATATAAATGACATGATGATTGATTGGTTATTTCACATAACCAATGTACATGTGTATATTAGACTATAGGATTGTTACTGAAGATTGGAAGTGCCAGGAAGTAGTCTAAATATCTAGTCTACTTCATCAGCCTCAAGTTGTATTGTCCAAAATTGATTGACAGTTTTTTTTTTGGTAAATATCGAAATCATGATTATATATGTTTAAATAATATCACGATGGTGTTAAAGGGACAATAACACTCTTGCTGGCTTGACAGCTCCAGAAAATAAAAAAATAGCCTTATTCTAAGTACTAGATGTGTTAGTGTCTTACCTGTTGTGTAAATTATCCATTAAATCCTACTTTACTTGTCCAGAGGGTTCAAAAATATTTTTAAATCCAAGTCACATTTGAAAAGCTTTACATGTACGTCAGGCTTTTCAAATCATTTAGTTGAATTTTTCCAATTCTTTTTTAAATTAGGTGTGTTAAGATGAAATTTGTATCATCAATTAATTGGAATATTGTAAAATAGTGCAATTTGTTGACCAGAATAAAGATTGGGACATATTATTCAGTTACAACAAGAGTGGTATTGAGCCTTTAAAGGGACTAAACATCATACAGAAATAAAATACAGAACTATTATTGAATAGAACTACTGAAATTAATACTATATTAATAGGTGCAACATCTCAATAATTGTATGTGATAATCACAAGAAAATCACTGCAGAGAGAGAGAAATGGTGTTTAATGTTCACTTAACACAAACTAAGTCATTTTGGGACTAACATATGGTTCAATTTTATTTCAATAATTCGCTTGCGTGTAAGGGTCTTTAGCAGTGGGAGGAAGCCGGGAGG
Source organism: Patella vulgata (assembly GCF_932274485.2). Lineage (NCBI taxonomy): Eukaryota > Metazoa > Mollusca > Gastropoda > Patellidae > Patella > Patella vulgata. The sequence goes on from NC_065881.2 coordinate 69,751,259, forward strand.
ACCCGAAGAAAATCCACGAGGTTGGACAGGTGACCCTACTCCATGTCATATACAATCAAAACCACGCCAGTTGATTCAATGACAGACCTTATGATACAACACGTTAACCATTCGGCCATCCAACCCCCTAAAATCATTGCTGAAATGTTGCTCATATTAAATTCAGTTAATCAGTCTACTTTTGCTATGTACATGTGTAACTCATTGGAAATGAAATGAAATGGGGTTTAACGTCCTCCTGTTCTGCTCCTAAACGTAACTCATTGGAAAATTGTACCAAAAATGTTTCTGGATTGAATATTTTGTCGATTTCGCAAACATTTGATTAAGGCAACCAAATGAATGTTTTGTTGAGAATACCATAGAAAGCCATTGAAGTAATCACTACATTGCCTGACTGACGAGTTGAAAAAAAAAACAGATTTTATTTGCTATCTCAAAATAACTGTTTATCAAAAAAAAAAAAATAATAAAAAAAATAAAAAGTAAAATTAGGCAAATCTGTTATCTCCAAATAAATTTTAGAGGATAAAAACATTGATCTTTTGTACATAATTATTATGACCAGCTTACAACTGCTAATGATGGAAATGGTAAGACATATTTTATAAGGAGCCCTTTGGTCAAATATCACTGTCATGTGAGGTGTTTTGATTAAAGTTTGCCTGCAGCACTCATGCATTTCATTATAAAGTAAATCTGATCAGTGTTGTTCAGCTCTCAGGTGTTCACTGAATGAACAGGTAAGCCTCCATGGAACACCCAACCTATTATTAGTTAATACATGTTCAAATCATATTCATTTCAACTACAGAGAACTTACAGTTACAGTAGCATAAAGCTCAATCATGTCAGGATAAAGAGAATTTAAAGGACAATATTGGTGTCAATCATTATCACATATGTGATAGAACTGGTTAAACCCGTTCCAAATATAATTTTAACACAGAGATCATTGCTACGATAGATGAATAATGAAGGTTTCAACAAACAGAAGTGACGAACGCAAAAGGAACACTCAAATTATCCTTCTATAGACACACAGGCGAATTTCTTCTCACTAATTTCCTCGAAGACCAAAAGTTGTTGTGTCAGACTGTGAGAGAATATCTGACAATTCAAATAAGAAATTGACTGCCACTAGATAAGAGAAAACAAAAAAAATAGAAAAAGTCCATGCATTACCATGTTTTTATTAAGTGTAGAATGAATAAACACGAGAGAATAAACAGACAATTTCTTACCTAGTGACATTCAATTACTTTTTTGAAATGTCAGATATCCTCTCACAGTCTCACATAACAAATTTTGGTCTTCGAAGAAATTATTAGTGAGCAGAAATCCGCCCATGTATCTGTTATAACTCGTCACTGATCTCGGTGATAAAATAATATTTGGAACGTGTTTAACCAGTTTTATCACATATGTGATAATGACTGACTCCAATATTGTCCTTTAAGACTTTACATGCATAAACAAAAGAACTTCTACTCAAATAAATCTATGCTAACATACGTTATTATTAAAGATCTTTTTTTTTCTATTGATTTCAAATTCAATCTATATACCGGTATGTGATTAAATAAAATAACAATAATCCTGCTACCTTTTTCGTACAAGTCAATCCATTCTTCATGTTTCTTTTTCCTACTCAGATGTGCTTAATAACATAACAAGGACAGTTTTCATATTAAGATAAATCATATATTTCTTATCTCAGATAATGAACATTCTGGTTTAATTACATAATATAACAAGGACAGTTTTCATATTAAGATAATGCATATATTTCACATCTCAGATAACGGACATTCTGGCATGTTCTTTATTTGATTTTGTTTTGGCGTGTTATCCCTTTAATTATTTTCTGTATAATCTCATCAGCAAAATCTTTATTAACAGTTTCAATATTGATCACATTGCCAATATGTTAAAGATACATTATGTAAGATTTATATAAAGAGCTAGCCATTCTTGCTATAATAGTTCGGAAATAGATAATGTAACATGAATAATTTGAAAATTTCATTCCAATTACTCTATTGCGAGTGAAGATACATGTATTAGCCTTTGAAGGTTTGACAGGACGTGTGCAATAATTTTAACCACCGTACTGGTTGTTCGAAACTAAGTCTCGCTCCTCCATTTTTAGCTTAAATCAAAATATGGCCGAACTGTTCTAATCTATTTAATATCGGAGAAATCCGATGCCATCGAAAGTTGATTATGGCCTGGATAAGTTAATTAATGTCTAATTAATAATTTAGAAAACATTTCAGGCCGAAAGAAAGGTCTGCAATGGACAGATTTAGCTCTTGCATAGTGTATGTTTAATATATCACGACACTGTAAATACTTTAATACATAGTACTAAGAACCAGAGATGTCTTCATATAACTTGTAATGTACACCTGTTCATTTAGCTTTTATCTACCTGTATCAAGTATACTCCAACGTTTACCTGTACATTGATTAGTTTCCTAGTTTAAATTCTTCATCAAACATTCATTATACTGAGCAAAAGAGTAATTAACTAGAAAGTCTATGCCCAATTTGATGGCGTATTTAACGAAAAAGGAGTTACATGCCAAAACTTTATTTACCTACATGTACATATAAATATGGAGGATGCATGGAATAAAAGACTAAGAGATTACAGAGAGGCTAAAGGGCTTATAATGCATTTTATCATATCTGGAAAAATGAAATTTCAGAACAAAATACCCAAATTTAAAATTGTTAATGTCAAATCTTTTCTGAGGTTCTTTAAATAAAAGGAGGGGGGGGCACGGGTGGATGGCATATGCGCGCTGTAAGGTCCATCATTGAGCCAACTGGTGTGGTTTCGATTCCCCGGTTGTACGTTTCAACCTTGTGGGTTTTCTCCAGATCTTCCGGTTTCCTCCCACTGCTAAAGACTCCTACGCACAAGCGAATTATTGAAATAAAATTGAATCATGTGTTAGTCCCGAAATGACCTAGTTTGTGTCGAGTGGACTTTAAACTCTCACTCTCTCTCTCACTCTCTTTTGAGTGATGTTAAACACCATTTCTCTCTCTCTTTTTACATAAGTATCCCCAACAAAAAAGTGAAAGACATAATTATATATGCATACATGTTTAAGTGATGTTAATTTCTATTTGGACTTGCTTTTTATTTACTTCAAAGGAATGAAAAACATGAAATTTATAAGTCACAACTTAATATTAACTTAATATATAAAAGATCTGAATAAAATTAATTTTGTCTTTTTTTGGGGACTTTTAAATAAAACAAGTACACACTACAGTAAATCTAGTGGCAAACTAATTTAGAAAAAATAGTACATTGCAATCAAACTTCTAAAAAAAAAAAAAAACTATATGTACAAATAGATGTATATCACTATATCTTAAAGAATAGTGATAATAGATGACAGAGAACATTTATTTATGCATTTGTTTTTTGTTGGTTAAACATACATTATGCAAGAGCTAAATCTGCCTGTTGCAGGTCTTTCTTTAGGCTTGAAATCTTTTCTAAATTATTAATTAGACATTAATTTCTCCGATATTAACAGTTCAGTCATATTTTGATTTAAGCTAAAAATGGAGGAGCGAGACTTAGCTTCGAACAACCAGTACGGTGGTTGAAATTATTGCACAAGTCTTGTCAAATCTTCAAAGGCTAATACCTTTGCTCGCAATAGAGTAATTTGAATGAAATTTTCAAATTATTCATTTTACATGATCTATTTTCGAACTATTATAGCAAGAATGGTCAGCTCTTTATCTAAATCTTACATAATGTATCTTTAATAGAACTTTTATAACTTGCTTAAAAATCCATCTGTATCAACACCTTTTTACTCCCTCGGCACAAATGGGCAGGTGTATCATGATCTATTCTATCCGCAGGTTATTCTTTGAGATGCAGGTGTTGAAATTTTTCGACGATCCCTAAATGCTACATGTATTCTGATACAAAATTGATTTTAAACTTCTTCGTATGGCCTAAATAAGCATATACGTACCTTAATCGAACAGATCCTATTTATCTAGTTAGCAAGCTTACAAAATACAAACAGCAAAAAAACTTTAAAGATCACACACTGAACAAAGATATTGTCATTAATCAGCTTTTAACTATCTAACAGTTTTTCAAGCCAGAAAGGCATATCTGCTTGCTTCATTCCATAAGCTAAACTAAATTATTTTATGTAAATTTAGAGAGCTGACAACATCAACATGAACATTAAATGAATGGAATGTGCACATATATACACTTTATTACCAGTATCATTAAACAGTATAATCAATTCCATAATAAAAACAGATAAGCTTATACTAATTGAACTCATATAACAAGATACGTGTAGGCACGGCAAGCGTGGAAATATGCGTACACAGCAGCAATGTCTTGACAGCAGCTTATGCGAAAGAAAAGCTTTTAATGATGAATACTGACAGGGTTCATACTTTATGACCACAATGCCTCGCCTCAAATTTGAAAAGAATCTTTTACAAACTATAGCCTCTATTATTCACTTGTTTTTTTGGCAAAGTAAGGTGGGTGGTGTGAGGGTGTTAGTGTGTAACCATGGAACAGAATGTCATAGAATGCCGGATATCGATAGGGTTCATCCTCTTATGACCCCACTGCTTCACACCAAATGTTGGCCTCAAATGTTATATAAATTACTAATTTATTCACATGACAAGCGTATAATCAACGCCCTTGACCATTGGACGGTCATGATTTATAATGGATTGAAACACAATCGCCATTTTATTAAATGACGATTGTGTTTCAATCCATTAACGACTTTGTTTATTGTCCTAATAAACAGTCCTAATGAGATTACACTATTCTTCAAACAGTCATAACTTTGCTAAGAATGAAGTAATTTGATTGAACTTTTCAATATATTCCTTTTCATTACTGGTATCTATTTTAAACCTATTATAGCGAGAACTTAATCTAAATCTTACATACCCAGTACCAGTAATGCATCTTGTAGTAACATTAATTATCGTATTATATAATTATAAGTACAGGTAGTCTAACTACCTGCCTAGTCTTCCTACAGTCATTTTGTGAGCTGGCAGTATACATGATGTGAAAATGAGAAAGCAGTCCTTATACAATATCAAGACCATCAACCATGTTTCTAATTTTTAAAAATAACTTTTCAGTATTTATGTTTTGCCCAGAAAGACACATGTACAGGAGAGTATGGTGAAGTATGATGGTGGCTCACTAACCAATCCTGATGTTGACCAAGACAGTTTCTCAGGATACACAATATATGTATGTCAGTATTGTGGAGAAGAGAGCTTCTCTAGACAACATTAGCGTGTACATAAAACAACTCATGACAATTGGATAAAGCCGATAAAGAGCATGTAGATACACCGCTCTCCGGGGAAAATATCCTCATACATCTACATGTAGTCCATAGGGAGAGAGATAGAAATGGGGTTTAATTTGTCCACTTGACACAAATTAGGTCACTTCGGGACAAACATAGTAGGCCCCTACATGTATGTACAATTTGATTTCAATAATTTGCTTGCACCTACATATAGGGGTCTTTACACATGGGAGGAAACAGGAGGACATGGAGAATATCCATGATGTTGAGCAGGCAACCCTACTCCTTGTCATTTACAAGCTTAGGATCGAAATCACACCACTTAACTCAATGACAGACTTTGTGTTATAAAGAACACAAGTGTTCCACCATGGACCTTACCACCGCTCGACCACCCATTTTCCACAACAAATTGGATGATTGTTAATCCTATTTCGACATTTCATTTCATATTAAAGGAGCTATATCGTTAATATTTGGGACCATAAAATTGAAACAAATGGGTCGCAATGCATATAATATTGTAATATGAATGTATATAAACTAGTTTACATTCAATCGTCTCCATTTTTACTCTAATTTCAAATCAGTTATGTTCGACGAAATAAGGCAGAAGTTTCAATCGAATGACAATCTCTAGCATCTGGTTATTCCAGACAGTGGGCTATTTATTGTACATGCTCTCCAGATAAGAATATGGCGTCACCATTTGACATGACTTGTGGAATATGTCTAGCCTAATTAGTAATTAATTCTTAGAGTCCCTTGTTACAAATTGCGCTGAAATGCACGATTCTTTTACCAATGGTAAAATGTTATTTTGTCTTAAATATTGGATATCAGAAGCCCATCTTTTCCCGGTAAGATCACAACATCAATGTTTTAAATTGACAAATAATTTGTGTTTTCAATGTCGAAGAGTTTGGATGATACTGAGTTAAAGGGCCAATCCCGATAATATTTTGGAGATAAATTTGTCTTAAAATCATCTACCTTAGGGCAGAGCAACTAACTTAATATATATGTTTTCAAACAACATAAATCCGTCAGTCTCCATCTGGAAATGGAGACCGGTGTCCCAAGCTGTATTATACGGTGTCTGGATAAAACCAGACTTTTATTTTATAAGAATAATGTGTAGGTGGAATTTACCTTTCGTTATCAAGTAGGCCCTACAGCACATGTGAAATTCACTGTACAGACCGCTAAAGGAACGGGGATCGATTATCAGATCACCCAACGAAAAAATTGTCCCGAAATCTTAAAAGGGTTACGTGTCCGGATAAGCAGTTTTGACATTCACGTCCAAACGACTCAATATTTTGAGCTAAAATTTGAGACAAGGTAGATACACCACTCCTCTATATTTTGGTACTTCAATTTCATACGTACTCAGACTTTTATTTTTAAGACTGTCACTCTGTTCAAATCGGGATAAGTCCCTTTAAACTTAGAGACTTAGCTACTTTAACAGAGAGCAACAAATACTGACAAGCTTATGAGTGATGATGACCATAATTATAACAATGCAATATGTTCGAATTAAAAGTCAAATGACGAAGTTGAATCTGGCCTTATTTTGCAGATTTAACTGAATACCGGTAAGTTAATAAAATAAACAAAAAAATATGTTATTAACGCCATCCATGTGCTTCGTTGATACAATACCTTTACTTTTTCATGACCTAGATCTGTATAAACGTTTCCTTTGTCTTTATATGTATTGTGAACACTAATTGAGGGCATTTTGGCCCATTTTAAAGACCTAAAAAGTAGTGTATCCGTTTTATTTAATGATGTTGGCAGTCAATCGTTTCATTGATTAACCGATTCTATCTCATCAAAAAAAGATTCTTAACGGGCGCTAACTCTGGATATTCGCCAAGGATGTAGACCACAGTTTTTCATCTCATTTAAAGTTAACAGGAAAATAACTGAATACAATCTTAAATGACCTGTATATCCAGAGATGCCAATTGATTAAACTGGTTTCATATCATTTGTTAAAAAGTTTAAAAGTATTCTAGTTTCAAGAGCTTTTAATGTATGGGTAGGCCTACTGGTGGGTTGGATGGCCGAATGGTTAGCATGTGCATGCTGTATCATAAGGTCTGTCATTGAGTCAACTGGCGTGGTTTCGCCTGTCCAACCTCATGGGTTTCCTACTGATCCTCCGGTTACCTTCCACTGCTAAACTCTCCCTACGCGCAAGCGAATTATTGAATTAAAAATGAACCATGTGTTAGTCCCGAAATGACCTAGTTTGTGTCAAGTGGACACTTAACCCCATTTCTCTATTTTTTAGCTCAGCAATTAACCGTGATCTTTACACGAGATCTTTACATGTATGTGGTCGAACAAAGTAAATGCAATCGAAAATCAATTTTTAAAACTACCTGTAGCTCATTCTTTTTGGAACACCCAATATCACTTTCATTTATTTGGTAACATTGCATGGCTAACAATTTCTGTTCTTAATTAAACAGCTCAATGCTTGTGATCATTAATCCCAATGTTACCTTCTACGTCTTGTTTTTGGCTTCTAAAATCCCAATCTAAACTGTCAATCCAAGCTCTATGAATATATTGATCAGCCTTGTGCACTAAATGGACTGGATTGGATTGGATTGGAATGAATAGATTGATACCACTTTTCATTATCATTATTCGAGAACTACACATGGGTGTAACCTTCTGGTGACTGTATGTGCACACACTGTGAGCACGAGAGAAATGGGTGTTTTATATCCACACAACATAAAGCTTGTTAAACATACATTATGCAAGAGCTAAATCTGCCTATTGCAGGTCTTTCTTTAGGCCTGAAATGTTTTCTAAATTATTAATTAGACATTAATTAACTTATCCAGGCCATAATCAACTCTCGATGGCATCAGATTTCTCCGATATTAAATAGATTAGAACAGTTCTGCCATATTTAGATTTAAGCTAAAAATGGAGAAGCGAGACTTAGCTTTGATCAACCAGTACGGTGATTGAAATTATTGCACACGTCTTGTCAAACCTTCAAAGACTAATATCTTCGCTCGCAATAGAGTAATTTGAATGAAATTTTCAAACTATTCATTTAACATTATCTATTCTTGAACTATTATAGCAAGAATGGCTAGCTCTTTATCTAATTCTTACATAATGTATCTTTAATTGGAACTAAGGAATGGTACAATTTTATTTCAATAATTTGCTTATGCATAATGCGTCTAGTTAGCAGTGGGAGGAAAGTGGAGGCCCGAAAAAGACATATAAGGTAGGGCAGTCAACACTACTCCTTGTCATGTTCAAGCATGGGATCAAAACCACACTTGACTCAATGGCACACCTTAAAATCTAATTGCACATTAATTACACCACTGAAGGGAGGGGGGGAGGCGGGTGGTTGAAGTTCTCGCTGGCTGGTCACCTCTGACTTGCAGTTATTTTTTCTATCGCTGGTGTGAGCGTATGTGGCTTTGAGATGGTGCTGCCTTCTCATCCTCGTGTGTTTACTCACTCAGGTTTCCTCCGACAAGAAAGACCCCTGCGTGTGCTCTATAATAAAAATTAAAATAAGATAACTTGTCTGCAACAACAAGGCCACTAACTACCCCTACAAACATTGAGGTGTAACCAGTAAAAAATATGAAGTAATTCTGATTTATATTAATTTTTCTCTTTTTTATTTCAGGTTATTTTATGGAAAATATTGTCATATATAATTACAATAAACAAATGACATGCCTTGTGTAGATACAGACAATTAAATAATAAACTGAAATAAAACTTGTACAATATCATTATACCAGGACTACATTTAATTACAAACTAACTTTAATTGGCATTTCAATTTCATACCTTATTTTCAAATGCTGTTATTTGGGAAAGGGGCTACCCAAGCATAAAAGGTTGACAGGCTTAATAATAAATTTCAAATAATCTATGTATTGTATAGTACAAAAGAGGGAAAGCAACATTGAAGAAATTCTTAATAAAGTCTTATGCTTTGTGTCATTTGCTTGATGAAATCCACATAACTGTATCATTTGCTTGACAAATTCCACATATTTGTATCATTTACTTGATAAATTAACTATGTATCCATAAAAAATGTATCTTGAAGCTAAATACTGGTCTGAACAATGCATCAAAATAAAAATTCAGTAATTGTGCATCGATAAAAATTTTCTTTTGAAGCTAATAAGAAAAAAAACTAAATACTGATCTTAAACGAGCTACCTTATTACTCTTTCTAAAAAAGAAATTGAATTAAATTAATTTTGAAATAAATCATTGTTGGCTTCTTTTCATTTATGAAATGGATTAATTAATTTAATTTCTCGTTGTTTTCTCAAACGTAAGAACAATCACTCCAATTAAACATGCATTATGCAAGAGCAAAATCTGCTTATTACAAGTCTTTCTTTAGGCCTGAAATGTTATCTAAATTATCAATTAAACATTAATTAACTTATCCAGACCATAATAAACTCTCGATGTCAAGGCTAGCCTTCGATGTTGGCTGGATTAGATTCCTATATGCCGCTAACGGCCATTGATAATTAAATTAAAAAAGTGGATAATCGAGACTATGCTGTTTATATTAATGATTTTAGTAATGATGACCGCGACTTTGCAAAAATTTCACCCGCTTCTTTCTCGGCTCATAGTGGATCAATTTGACTGAAATTTTCAGTAAATTACCTTTACACTATCTAGTTTTTAACTATTATAGTGAGAACTGCCATCTCTTTATCTTATCTCCCATAATGTATCTTTAAATAAAAAAAAGATCAACTAAATATAAGAAAACTCCTTTCGATGTATAACAATAACAAAATATTTTAAAATATGTGTACACCAAAGACACATTTTGATACATCATTTTATAAACTAGAGTACAGAAACCTGAATCAACAGATTTTAAGTTTATTTCATTAAAAGTATAACCATGCCGTTATAAAATATACATGTAATAACCAGATATCTAATCTCACCATATAAAGACAATTTTACTAGAAACTATCAATCATTTTTACTGTACAATATATAATGTAACTAACTAGGAAAGTATGACTGTTTCACAGCGTTATTGTGACCAATCTGATTAAAACACAGATCCTATTTCCTTTTGTTTTTATAGTTAAAAATTTCGTTTCACTCGTCTTTACTACACTAGGATCTGGAAGAGTTGTTATTTAACTCGTGTTCTGCTTGAAATGAGGGGTCATCCAACCAAATGGTCTGTCGCATCGAGTGCTTGACCTTTTTTGTGCAGAACTGTGGGCAGAAATTAGCAGCGATAGAAATCAAAACAAAGCAAACATAGCCACTTGCAACATCGATTCTGATTGGTTAATAGAATGACTGACATTATAGGGTCATATGTCGCTTACTTGACATCTGACGTGAACTCCCACTATAACTTGTTAGATCTACATGTAGTGTAGGCCATTGAAAGTATAAAAAACGAAACGAAATATAGATCTGTATTTTAATTAGATTGTATTGTGACAGCCGTCTTATAACTCTGTATTGAATGACTGACCTACAAAAGTTCAAATAGCTGACGTCACATCACAAGGTGTCCATCATTGGCATGTGCATTGTTTTTGTTTACAGAAGATGTTGCATTAAATGGTCCAGGCAGGATGGTGCCTTTTACCCATTTTATATACCCATTTACACTATCTTTTATCTAGATATACTTCAAACTCCTTTATTTTTCTAATACTTCAAAAAAATGTTTTAGAATTTTATTTATAGATAGAAAAAAGTTAATATCACGAGCTCATTAAGCCGCACCAATGTCATCCCTCTCAGTGACTGTAGTGGACTAGCAAATATTCACTGTTGATAAGTGTGGGAAAGTATCTTAAAAGTAAAGATTGAAATATCTTTCTTATTAGTCAATTATTACTACATCTTACAAATAGCTTCTGTCTTCATACTTACAAGTTCTAATAATAACAATACAGATACAAAGATTAGGTGTAGCGCACAAGGAAGAAAATCCATGACCTTCCAGAACACTGGATATCACATCTTTTATTTTGGAATTTCACTATGCCACCATTTTTTTGGTACTTTCTTAGCATAAGGTCAAAAAAATTATATTTCAAGTTAATATAGTTCAATATCTGCTACAGAACGTTTGTAAGAATTCTAGCCATATTTTATGTCGTGAGAGTCAGCAGATACCAGATATAAAATTTGTAAAAAATAAACAATCTCTCATTATATGGACACAAGCTAGATTAATGTATTGTTTTGACAGCATCAACCTTTGACTAATTAGCACTGTATACAGGACACTTCACTAAAAATCTTTATTCAACACTTGAACCCCATGTTCACAGGGACAAATTCAAGTTCAAATTCACAACTTGTTTTCTTTTAAAAATTAAGAAGCGACTGGGTAGCCATTTGAACCATTTTAACATTGCGTGTAATTTGGTCATTGGGTCTATTGGCTATAAATGCTTTAAGTTTACTGAGTAAAGTGTGTAAGACATTTTTCATATGGTCACGTGTAACTGGATTTTTTGTATCTAGATTCATAATGGCTTCGGTTAAATACCTGAAAAAAAAAAAAAAAATTTAAACAAGATGACTAGTCATCAACATCCCGCGCCCTTGCACTTGTTTGGAAGAAATAAGGAAAAATAACTTGTTTATGCTATTGGTAATCAATATAAAAATGTATCAGATTTCGCAAACAGTGTCACTGGTCTTAATATTGTGGCCCTGTTTAGTAGATATTGCTCTCTATTTCTGAAAACTAATGACTGATTGATATTTACTAGAAGAATATAGATAATTTATGACATTAAGCTCTGGTTTTAAAAATTAGACATGACTACATAGAAAATAGAGATATTTTGCAAGTGGAGGGAACTGGATCTTTAGACAAATCTCATATTCTGAAGCATGGAATATCAATTCACAGAAATTCATACTCTGATCACAGTAGCTTGACAAGGCAGGGTCGCTACTCCCTGCAAGGTTTGCACAACAACCTTTGCCTACCTCAATCAGCTGCTGTATGTTAAACAATAAACTTATACATCAGAAAATAAAACACTATAATAGGTTAATGTTTGTTCAAAGTTTCAAAAAGATTTCTTGAACACATTATAAAATATGCTCCAGAAACAAAATCAGGATGGAAGGCTGGATTTCAGAAAATAAAATAATGGGTAAAATTATTTTAAAGGTATCTTGAACAGCCAAATGTGTTTCCATGGAAACACATAAAATTATCAAATCTGAGAAATTCAAAATAAGTGCCAAGAAGATATCTTGAACGATTTATGAGATATGCTCCGGAAACAAAATTGTACACCAAAAACTAAGTCAAATTTGTTTCCATGGAAACACACAAAATATCAATTCCAGAAATTCCTAAATAGCAAAAGACACAACTACTGTAATGGGTAGATGTCTGTAAAAAGTTTCAAAAAGATATCTTGAATGGTTTATGAGATATGCTCCGGAAACAAAATTATACACCAAAAACTAAGTCAAATTTGTTTCCATGGAAACACAAAAAAAATTAATCCCAGAAATTCCTAAATAGCAAAAGGCACAACTACTGTAATAGGTTGAAGTGTATGCAAATCTTTGGAAAGATATCTTGAACGGTTTATGAGATATGCTCCGGAAACAAAATTGTACACCAAAAACTAAGTCAAATTTGTTTCCATGGAAACACAAAAAATATAAATCCCAGAAATTCCTAAATAGCAAAAGGCACAACTACTGTAATAGGTTGATGTGTGTACAAAGTTTCAGAAAGATATCTTGAACGGTTTATGAGATATGCTCCGGAAACAAAATTGTACACCAAAAACTAAGTCAAATTTGTTTCTATGGAAACACACAAAATATCAATCCTAGAAATTCCTAAATAACAAAAAGCACAACTACTGGAATTGGTAGATGTCTGTACAAAGTTTCAAAAAGATATCTTGAATGGTTTATGAGATATGCTCCGGAAACAAAATTATACACCAAAAACTAAGTCAAGTTTGTTTCCATGGAAACACAAAAAATATAAATCCCAGAAATTCCTAAATAGCAAAAGGCACAGCTACTGTAATAGGTTGATGTGTGTGCAAAGTTTCAGAAAGATGTCTTGAACGGTTTATAAGCTATGCTCCGGAAACAAAATTGTACACCAAAAACTAAGTCATTTTTGTTTCCATGGAAACACAAAAAATATAAATGTTAGAAATTCCTAAATAGCAAACGACACAACTACTGTAATAGATTGATGTGTGTGCAAAGTTTCAGAAAGATATATTGAACGGTTTATGAGATATGCTCCGGAAACAAAATTATACACCAAAAACTAAGTCAAATTTGTTTCCATGGAAACACAAAAAATATAAATCCCAGAAATTCCTAAATAGCAAAAGGCACAACTACTGTAATAGGTTGATGTGAGTGCAAAGTTTCAGAAAGATATCTTGAACGGTTTATGAGATATGCTCCGGAAACGAAAAGGGACGGACGGACGAACCCCATTTCAATATCCCTCCCTAACTTCGTTCGGCACGGGATAATAATGAGAGAGAGAGAGAGAAATGGGGTTTAACGTCCACTCGACACAAACTAGGTCATTTCGGGACTAACATATGGTTTAATTTTATTTCAATAATTCGCTTGCGCGTAGGGGTCTTTAGCAGTGGGAGGAAACCGGAGGACCCGGAGAAAAACCACGAGGTTGGACAGGCGACCCTACTCCTTGCCACGTACAACCGGGTATTCGAAACCACGGGATAATAATGAAGTAGATGACCTAAAATTATAGTTTATAATGGCTTTACATGGTATTCTTCATGATCAAAGAAGAGACAATTTAGTCTGGAGTGATTGAGACAAAGCTTGAGTCTGAAAAGAAAACCTAACTAAACTTACTGTATTTTAAGTTCTGAATGAGTTGTTAAATCAGCTGATAATTGTTGTATTAAGGATAAAAGGACTGGTTGATCTAATATATTAGATTGACTAAACACAGACCCTACATCAGCTTTCTGACAGACAAATACAACTAAATCCAGATTTGCTGCAGACAGTGCCTGAAAGTATAACATCACCGTATACAGTTATTACTGACAAAAGATGCAATCATTTATTATCAATATTATAAGCTGATATTTTACAATAAGTGTTGATCTCTATGGTTCTGTCTGATTTTCCTGCCAATAGGCCAGCTAGTTTCTACCCCAGTGTACGCTGATCAGGTGACCGTATCGAAGCAAATCAAGTGATCCGGCTGATAAACAAAATGTGGTGTCGGATAATTTTATAATTTTAACCCGGTTAGAAGACATATTTTAATCTAAAACAGTATTCTCATAAGTATGACTATCATCAGTAAGTGACCGCAAAATAAGTAGAAAATTATTATCAGTAATATTAATGTGAAAAAATAAATGACATGAACATCTGGTTTTGCGAAGATCCAATTCAACTTCAAAACATTTGGTTTAAAATCAGTGTTTTATGGCATTCCTTCAATTTGATCTCGTTGACATGTTCACCATCTTGCACCGGTGTTCGCCACTGCCACCAAAGCGACGCATTCGGCATATGCTGAAGCCAAACTTTTGTTGACTTCCGGTTAAATCAAGTCACCTCGACGCGGCAGCTGCTAAACTGTGGCCAGCCAGTATGGACAAATTAAGCAAGGCCTATATGAGACCATATAAAAATAAATATTCTGGGCCCTTATTCACGAAAACTTAAACTAAGATACAATCGAAATTTTAAGAAATAGTGCAATTCGATTGGCTGACCAATATGCAAGTTGGATATATGCAAATTGATTTTACTGGTCAGCCAATCGAATTGCAGTATTTCTTAAAATTTTGATTGTATCTTAGTTTAAGTTTTCGTGAATAAGGGCCCTGGTTCTCTGCAGATACCCCTGCGTCCCTTCGAAAGAGCTGCATGACTGTGAAATAAAAACAGTCTTATTAATTAACGCATGCACATGTAAATGTTTTCCCTGGGTTACAGGAATAAATCTTGAAACGAACTGTTGGCTCCATTATCAAGTACACAACCCTGATAAATGTTATTTACAATCATAAATGAAGCTGGATAATCATACAATCAACAACGTTATGAGATAAATGAGTGCCTTGAAACACGACGTTTATGAGAAGTCATTTAGCCAAGTAATGATCCTCAGACAAAATAAAAACAATAAATCAAAAACCTCCCTCCCGCATCAGATTTATAGAAAGCATTGTTTGAGAACCAGAAAATTTATTTTGTATGACCTAATGTATACTATGGTCAAATACTGACCAAGTGTATACTATAGGTACAGTAATAATTGAAGAATCCTGATTGTCTGATCATAATGCAATCTAAATAAATCGTCCATAACTATCAAAATTTTAAAGACTGAACACATTCATCAAAACAAGCACTAAAATAGACTTATTCCATCCATATCAGTGGGACTTCGATTTAGACCTACTGGATTCAAACACAAAATACTTTTGCTTCACAGCATATAATTCTGAAACAACATAAAACCATGAACTACCTGTTGGAAAGCTTCGTTTATTTTACCAGCATGTAGTAAAGCTAGAACACTGGACTGTGTAGGGATATTTGATACAAACTCTGGTGACACCTGGATTGGTGTGGCTGCACCAGATCTTAAATGATTCATCAGTTGACTTGAGATTGAAGCTCCATGTTCACGAACAGCCAGGCTAACTTCTTCTTTGACTGCCGTTCTTACATGCTGAAGTAATTTTTCTTGCATTCTAAAATTGTAATAAAGTAGATATTAAACACAATTCTTTACACGGTAAAAAACTGATTATTTTCTAACATCTGTTAATATTTGTTATCAGCAAACAAAAAAGAAAAGTAAAGAAGGGGTAAATGTCCTCTCAAAATAATCATGTCATTCCAGGTCTAATGTGTTTCAATAGTATTTTTGCACACAAAACTTTACTAAGAGTAACGTTAACAGCAGCTTATCATTATTTGCAATTTCTGACAATATTTAACTAATCACGATTTAAGCAAGGCTGAAATGTATTCAAATTGAACATTTATTTAAGATAACAAAAATATCAGATGATACTGGTTTCTTTATGTCTTCCTCAAAGCATTCCAATTGTTGCAAAGTTTTCAATTCCTCTCGTTTGTAAATAAGTAACATAATTCAACTATTTTTGGACTGATATTCTTTTCAGAGTTTCAACTTTCACATTATTGTAGTTATCAATGAATTCAAAATCGCTCAAATGACTATCAGCATCTTTTGGGTAGAGTAAGCGCTCCCTCCCTTTTAAAAATCACATGAAATAAGGTTTAATGTCCTACTCTTCTGCAAAGACTCGTCATGAAATAATAAACATCACTATGGTTTTACGAAGCTCCAATTCAATTTCAAAAGATTTGGTTTAATTTTAACACTTTAAAATTATTCCATGTTGAATTGATTCCTTGTTTCTCCTCGCCCACGTGCTTAGCTTGAGGACCCCGAAAAAATCGTGCGCTAACATTTTGAACACAAAAAAAAAATATTCAAAAAATTACGTTAATAACATCTAAATAAAATTCTACCAAACATCAGAAGTCAATTCTCGTTGTTTATTCATTACTATTCATGTATTGTCCAATCATATCTTGTGTACTAAATTACGCACGCCTTACAAAATGGCGAGCTATGCCGGGACATAGGTAAATTCGACCGGTATACGCATTTACCAATCTCGACTGGACTCTGGTGGGTATTCCCAGCACTTTCACGTTCGATGATATTGTCAAAACCGTCTATAACTCAACAAGCAAATCAAATTTCATCTAACTGAAATGTTTCTATTGTATTGTAACACAAGAATACGGAAAATTATTATCAAAATATGGTTATTTCATATTTTTAAAAAGTTAAACAAGAAGCCACTTGTTACCAAATTTTATTTTGTTATTAAATTTATTCAATTAAATATTACTTGTGTTTTCTTTCTAACCAATAATATAAGTAGATTATTTATAATATTAAAAAAGGGTACACAACCCTCGGACTATAGATATTATGCTAGACAACTTTGTGTTTTGAAACCCACTTTGTGTTGTGTTTACTGCACTACAGCACATGATTGCCAGAGTGGTGGCAGGAGAAACAAGGAATCAATTCAACACGGCCTTAGTGTTTTATGACATTCCTAACTAATTTGAATTTTATCTTGTATAACTGTACTGTATATATTAAGATCTATTGTTTGACAAATAAAAATATCTTACAATTCAGATGAGGCATTAAGATGGCTTGTTAATTCTCCTTTCAGTGTTGATAAAATCTGAGTTTGAAGACTTTCTGAAGACTGACGGAAAGAATCCACCATTGATTGTAATTGACCGATAACAGGATCTCTTGCTTCCAGCTGCCGTTTCCGAACTTGTTCTAAATGATTTTCTAAATTACTTGTATCTAAAATACAAATTCATATAATATAAATTCAAACCAACCCCTAGCATAGATTTATAATGTGTTTTGTTTTATTAAGATGTGACAATCACCCGGTCTCAATCCAGATAGAGATTAAAACAATATTACAAACAACCAGAACATTCTTCTCAAATAATTCAATTGATAAAATTTGTAAGGGTTAGTACCTGCGGAGCCGACAAGGAAAGTGTTGATTAGACATGCGGATGGGACAAAAAAATGACAATCCGTGTACAAATTGGTTAGCATTTCCTTTCCTGATCAGTTCTATTTATACTTACATTCTCTAGTTCCTCTCTGGAAGGTATCATTTAATTGTTTAAAAAGATTCTGGGATGCTCGTTCAAAAGATGGTACAACCATATTCTGAAAAGCTTCTCGATAAGCAGCTTGAATAGGAGCCTGGATAGCATTACCAGCTGCTTGACCGATTGCTTCAACAGTTTGCTGAAATAAACAATAAAACAAACATGAATAATAAATTACAAGCCAGCTATAAGCATCCACTGGGCTGTATTGCCTGTGGTCTGTAAAACACACGTCTTACTAACATATGGAAGACTGAAACTGAATTGTACAGATCAAAAATAATTTCATGCAAAGACTGCTATATGTAATTTACCTTTGATCGGACCATTTTGGCTATATTATCTTTTAACAGTGAATCTGTAGCTGTCAGTTTTTGTGAAAGTTCTTGATGATGCTGGTCTTTAATTGGTTGTAAGGTTTGACTGACACCTATCAATATGAAACAAACAAAATGAATAACTCTTGCTGAAAACAAGCTAACAGTGGGGCTGATGTCAGCGGCCTCAATCCCAAAACAAATAGATGACTCATTAATTACCTTGTAACTTCCAAAAGGTGGGATGGACAGACAGACTTATTTTATTAGTCTCCTGCTTTCTCCAAAAAGCGTAGAAAATAAAATCATTCAATCTAGGCTAAAACCTGTATATTTGTGGAGGATGACCTAATACAGAGGGTAGTAACTTACATGGTATTAAAGTTTGTTTGATTTCAGCTCGAACAGATTTATCTAAACCCCGAGACACAGAGGTACCAACAGTTTCTATTATAGAACCATGGAGTTGTAACTGTTCTTCTTTATGACGAACTTCCATCTGACTTAATAAGTCTTTTAACTGATGATGTATTTATGTCAAGGAAAGTATATAAAAAATAAAACTGGTAAATATCCCAATAAGATTCACATCACTTGATACAAGATTGCCATGGAGTAGATAATTATTTGTCTTATACACTGCTTCAACTTACCTATGGATGAAGGTCAGAAAAATCCTAAACTATTTATACTCCATATACTTTAATACTAATCATTACCTTTATTATTCTAAAATGTTTGCCTCTTTCTCATGCTTTATCATGGGTTGTTCAAATGTTGACAGCCAGTAATCAAATATTAATATTGCTTGTAGATTGTAGGTCTTTTGTTTTGTGCACAACTTTGGATAGACAAATCTTAGAAGGGTCAGTAATGCAGTCTCTAAATGGTGTATAATATAACCAATATATTATAAGGTGTAGCGGCAGGGTTAGGTATATCTGTAAGAAAATTCTCAAACAAAAACTCCAAAGAAAATTAGGATTACAAATTTTTAGCACTTGTCAACAATCACAAAAGCTACAAAAAGAGGAAAGGAAAGAATGTGTTTGAATATAAAGGATATTTTCTTTTTTCAGATGTGTTGATATGGCTCGTTCCACACGCGATGTCACCACATCTTCTACTTTTCCTAGATGTTCCTCTAGATTAGGTGGAGCACCTTGTTGTGTTAACTGTGCATGTTCTAGTTGTTGATGTTGTAAGCCCACCTGAAGCTCATGTTGTTGTATCAACTGTTTCTGCAGTTGACCAATCTGTTCTTGTTGTGACTGCATGGCTTGTACGATCAGACTTATATTATTGTGAAGCTGTAAAAAAGTTAAATAAATTATATTCTTTAAATTGACCATAATTTAAAAGTAATTGCAATTGTACAATGGTACAAAATAAAATGAAATGGGGTTTAATGTCCTACTCCGACTGGGCGTACACCATGCAGTGTGCAATGAGGTAAATTTTACTCGGATGGCGGCGCTATGGCCTACTCTTGTATCAAATTCAAACTGCCAAGGGATCTTTTACGTGTACCCCAATGTGTACACAGGACCTCCATTTTTTTTTACATACACTATACGACTGGTACCGTGGAATCTCGGGTAAATAGCATTATTATCTAATCTATGTAGAATTATTCATAAATATCATTGAATTTGGCCTAATAGCATTTTATTTGTCCTTGTATACAACTTAAATCTCAACGTGCAATTTTGATTACCAAGGTTAGTTAATTAACTAGTGTAGGCTACTCAAAATAACGGAGTGAAGGCGACAATTACATGTAACACATCGTGGACATTGTATAAATATATGACATGCGCATGTAATGTACACGTGTGTGAAATGGCTTTATTCAATATCCGCTTCCGCCGAAATGAATTGGGCGACATTTAAAGTAGATGTATATTGTCACAGCGGAGATTTGTCGCCGATTAACACAAGACAGACTAAGAATATAGTCCCAATCATTTGGCGTGACTTACCGTTAAGCGCCCCGTGGAGTGGATCGAGTGCTCTGTGAATGATTGATTTAGATTAACTGAAGCTGCAAGCTCATCGTATGACGTATATAATTTAAAGTTTGGATTTTATAGACGAAGATGTAATGATACGTTGTAAAAAAATTGTAAGTTGTTCATTGTTGCATACATTTTGGCCGACGTTATATGCATGTACAGTGCGTTAGAAAAAAATCCTAACCGATACAGAATGCCGGAAAATGTTTTCCCCCGAGATTACCGAACTCATTTTGTTGTTATTCAAACCGGCCTGTACATTATACATCTACACGTTTTCACGGCAGCATTACTATATTACAAACTAAACACTAGTTAATTAACGCTTGGTAATCAAAATTGCACGTTGAGATTTAAGTTGTATACAAGGACAAATTGAATGCTATTAGGCCAAATTCAATGATATTTATGAATAATTCTACATAGATTAGATAACGCTATTTACCCGAGATTCCACCGTACCAGTCGTATAGTGATACCATCCGAACGACTAGACAGCTGTCCTTGTCAGATCCTCCGTCCTGCACCACTGACAGGAGGAAACCACAAGGGTACAAAAAATGTAGTAATCCTGCACAGCCAGACAAATATTGAAAATATCAAAATGTACATAAGAATAACATAATAGCAGCCGAAATAGAAACGTTTAACTATTTCATTTATCACTTTCATTTAAAGATAGGTTCCCAGAAAAGTATTAATCGGGTGGTTATTTCCAATAAAATTATGGCAATTTTGGTATATATGGAAAGTAGAGTTATCCAATCTTACTAGAAAAATACTGGATTCCCTGAAAAACACTCATGAAGCGTATACAAGACAAAAATGTAAACTTTATGAAGAGTTAGATGTGCAACAATTTCTCAGATAAAAATCACAGAAAAAGACGCGGGCAGTGGATAATTCGAGAATTTAATTAAAATTGGATATTTGTAATAAATAGTCAGCAATTAAAGACAACATCGTCTTGTGCATACAATGAATTCTCCTCCGACTTCGCCCCCGTTGCTATAGGTAGCGAGAGAGGTAAGTCATGTGACACAAACATGACCTCTTTTGATCGATTTTTATAGCAGGGTATTCCTTGGCAATTGCAATGTTTTGAGAAGGATTTGAAGCAAAATTATGATAAATTAATTATTTTGAATATGTTTTTAGTCCAAATATATCATCAAATCACCCAGTTTGTACGCGGAAATGTATCTTTAATCCATGCCCAAAAATTTGATACACATTAAATTTTTAAAATTAAAAATCTATTTTAAGGGATATTTCTGTGTGCAATACGATCAGCTTCACTTTTTGTTAAAGATTACAGCCAATCCGGAATACATGTACTACTACCACACCACATGTTTACTAAACAAAGTAAAGTCTTTCACTTTATTAGATTCTTGTGATATTAAATGCAAGTTTAATGCGAAATGCGAAAAGGTTACCGTACTACATTCATAATTACCTCAGAAAGGGTTTGTCTATCAACAACTTCTTTAGTCTCTCTTATAATCTGAATCACATTAGAGCTGAAATTATGGAAAGATTTCATTTCTGATTTATTGTAAATGCGATTAAGAAATTTATGAATTATATGTCACCTACAACAGTAAAGATAGGTTGCCAGGCAACGAAACATACGCCCACAGCAGGTAAATCGTCCGGGCAGTCAACAAGTGTTGTCACATATTTTTACTTCTTTCGGTAATGAAACATTTATAATACACTAAAATCTGATTAAGAGTAACAACTCATGAAGTAATTATCAGAAAACCATTAGAATTTGTTTGGTATTTATAAAGTTCTACCCCATGCTAACATTTAGTATACAAAACTTTTAATATCATGGATTTAGCTGTTCAAGTCATAAAAATTCATTGAAAATCAATATACTTGTTCGTCTCAAGCTCTTAAACTCTGTGTATCAATCTGAAGTCAACTCTGGCAGTTATTATCGGATATTAACTTTGGCCTTTAGAGCGTCCACAAGATTTTTTAAAGTGATCAAGGGCCATAACTCTGGCAGTAATTATTGAAAATCGCTGAAAATGAATAGACTTCTTTGTCTCATGACCTTAAACACTGTGTATAAATTTAAAGTCAATCGGATATTAACTTTAGCCTCTAGAGCGTCCACAAGATTTTTCAAAGTGATCAAGGGCCATAACTCTGGCAGTAATTATCTGAAATCACTGAAAATCAATAGGCTTCATCGTCTCATGACCTTAAACACTGTGTATAAATTAAAAGTCAATCGGATATTAACTTTGATTTTTTTTTTTAAATGATCAAGGGCAATAACTCTGGCAGTAATTATCGGAAATCGCTGAAAATCAATAGGATTCTTCGTCTCATGACCTTAAACACTGTGTATAAATTTAAAGTCAATAGGATATTAACTTTAGCCTGTAGAGAATCCACCTGGCAGTAATTATCGGAAATCGCTGAAAATCAATAGGCTTCTTCGTCTCATGACCTTAAACACTGTGTATAAATTTAAAGTCAATCGGATATTAACTTTGGCCTTTAGAGCGTCCACAAGATTTTTTGAAGTGATCAAGGGCCATAACTCTGGCAGTAATTATCTGAAATCGCTGAAAATCAATAGGCTTCTTCGCTTCATGACCTTAAACACTGTGTATAAATTTAAAGTCAATCGGATATTAACTTTAGCCTCTAGAGCGTCCACAAGATTTTTTGAAGTGATCAAGGGCCATAACTCTGGCAGTAATTATCGGAAATCACTGAAAATCAATAGGATTCTTCGTTTCATGGCCTTAAACACTGTATATAAATTTAAAGTCAATCTGATATTAACTTTAGCCTCTAGAGCGTCCACAAGCAATTGTGGACGCCGGACCGATGGACGAGGGCGACGACAATATACGACCACATTTTAATGTGGGCGTATAAAAATGCATTATGTAAGAGCTAATTTTGTCTATTGTGGGTATTTTTTCTGGCTTCAAATATTATAAATCATTATTTAGACATTTTTCACAAGAAAAACCCATAATCAAATCTCTAGACCATCGGATGGCCCAGATATTAAATGGATTAACCCTCCTGCATTATTTCATAATTTAAAGGATATTCAAGACTTTGTTTATTACCATAACAATGATACTTGACAATCAAGACTATTTATGTTAAAACTTCAAACACTCATTACTTCACTCAGAATAAAGTAATTTGACCAAAATTTTCAATATACCAATTTTTCATTATCTATTTTTCAACTATTATAAAAAGAAATGCATGCTTTATTTAGATACATTCTTTTATGGCTTTTATGTTAAAGAATTAAGTACGAAGATAACACTCCTCTAGCTAAAAAAACAATCAATTATATTATATATTATCATCAATGCTTAATCGTTTTTCTTTCACCATGATGTTAAAATGACAACAAACTGCCACGCATATTTTGGAATTTTTTTATCCATATATATACATTTATAACTTACTTCTTATGAACATCATGAACTGGAAGTCTATATGTATTTCCACCTTCACCACCTCTATCATCTTGATCTTCATCATCACCATCATCCTCCTCCTCCTCCTCCTCATCTTTAACTTCTTCTATTTCTACATCTTCTATTTCTTCATCAATCTCTCTATCATCTTCATCATCGTTGGTAACCTGACTGTAACAGTACAATAAATTATTTAAGTAATAATTTTGTACCTTGAAATTATGATATATAAGCTTCAAAAAAAAAAAAAAAAAAAGCAGCATACCCCATAAGTTTACTTTCACTAGCAGTGATGAGTAATAAACATACTAATCAATTACTCACCACTGCTAGTGAAAGTCAACAGTTGTAAACCCAACACTCATTATCTAATCTAGATGGACCATTTTCAACTGCACAACATTAGGAACCCAATATATTTTGACAATTCTCAATAAATTTGAACAGTTTGCCTCCCATGGTTTCAAACTAAACATTAAATACATAAACAGCCACTAATGAACAACTACACAATATCCAAGTGTAGTGTATCATGTTAACAAATGAAATGAAATGGGGTTTAACGTCCTACTGTTCTGCTCCGAACTGGGCTAATGAAGACAGGCATACGCCATACAGTGTGCTATGAGGGAAATTTTGCCCGGATAGCTGCACTATGGCCTACTTTTATATCGAATTCCAACCGTCAAGGGATTTTTTTACGTGCACGCCAATGTGTACACGGGACCTTGGTTTTTCGTCCCATCCGAATGACTAGACAGGTGTCCTTGTCAGGCCCTCCGTCCTGCATCACTGACAAGGGGAACCAAGCCGGAAAATCGTGATGAACTTTCTCGGCCAATGCAGGGATCGAACACCCGACCTCCAGCCCATATTTTAGTGAGGAAGTATTATATCCTCACCCATTTAGTTTGGTATTATGTTAACAACCCAAATGGGTGAGGACATAATACTTCCTCACTGAAATATGGGTATGTAAAAAACTGTGCTGTTATGGTCTATATATTCTCACTATAATAGTTAAAAACTAAATAATGTAAAGGCAATTTGCTGAAAATTTCAGTCAAATTGATCCACTCTGAACTGAGATTTTAGCGATTGAATTTTGGGGCTAGCCTCCATCATCATAACTAAAGTTGGTATGATAAAAAACATAGTCTTGATTATCCATTTTTTGATTTAATTATCAATGAGCGTTAAGCAGCAGATAGGATTCTAATCCAGAAAATATTGCAGGCTAGAGATGACATCTAGAGTTGATTATGATCTGGATAAGTTAATTAATGTCTGAAATTTAGATAACATTTCAGGCCTAAAGAAAGACGTGCAATTGGCAGATTTAGCTCATACATAATGTATGTTTAAAGAAGACTTTAAAGCACTTACACTTGTTGTATAGTATCAGCGACCAGTCTTTTAGCTTCTATACTAACATCTGGTGGTTGTGGCCATGCTGTAGGTACATGCGTTCCATTACTTATTTCCCCTTGTTGGGAAAACTCTCCGGTACCTGCTATATCTCCTTCACTATTATTTCTGATCTGTACACCTAAAACATCGGCAACCTCTTGATCATCTTCATCATACATATCACCTGTTGTTTTACGCGGAGTTTTCACTTTTGCTTCAGATTCAAAACCACCTGTACTGCTGGATGTCGATTCTAAAGACTGCATTGTTCTGGTACTACTACCCTTCGTATTGAAGAATTCTTCAAGAGCAGATAACTGTGGATTGGGATTTGTAGGGGGCGTGTCTGTTTTATCACTTTTTATCAAACCCTTAGGCGTAGCTAGTTCATCTTCCTCAACGGATGTTATTGGAGGTAGTGGAACACTACTTGGTGTCAATTCCTGACTCTGATTCAAGATACCATCTCTTACAGAATTGGGTGTATTCAGCAGCGTACTTCCAGGAGAGGCAATAGAAATGTCTGTGGAACTATGAGGTGAGACTAAGTCATCATTCATAGCTGTAACATGAGTAAATGTACTAGTATCTGATAAAGATCCACGGAGACCACCATCCAATGATTGTTTACTGTAAATAAATAAAATAATTGTCTCAAGCTCTATATCTTGTACCATAAGAAATGAAATGAAAAAGGGTTCAACATCCTACGGTTCTGCTCAAACTGGGCGAATTAAGGCGGGCATACGCCATGCAGTATGCTATGAGCGAAATTTGCCCGTACAGCAGAGCTATGGCCTACTCTATATCAAATTCCATGTGCCAAGGGTTCTTTTACATGCACAAGAATGGTTTTCTGTCCAATCCAAACTGCTATGCATTGTCCCTTGGAAGGCCCTGTGTCCTGCAACACTAACATGGAGAAAAAAATTCAAATGGAAACACCAGGATCGACCATGGGATGTCCAGGTCAGCGAGACAACGTCTCCCTAGCGTTTACAGTATTTCTTAAAAAAATTGGATCTGATATCAGTAACTGAATTCATTTGAAAACCTTTTTAAGATTAATGATCAATTTAAGGAGCAAATAATTTTTTTTTTTTTAAAACAAAAAAACTAACCTTGGACTATTAGTATGGGATGTGAAAGCTTCAGGTGTCATTAAAACATGACTACTATTATCGGCCTCGGCCATACTCATACTGTTACCCTCTACACTCATACTTATATCAGATAATGTATCTCGTAACCCTATAAAATAACAAACCTATATCAGATATATAATGTACCTCGTAAACCTATAAAATAACATGCTTATATCAGATAATGTATCACGTAACCTTATAAAATAACAAACTCGTAACCTTAAAAAATAACAAACTTATATCAGATAATGTATCTCGTAACCCTATAAAATAACAAACCTATATCAGATAACGTACCTCGTAAACCTATAAAATAACATGCTTATATCAGATAATGTATCACGTAACCTTATAAAATAACAAACGTGTAACCTTATAAAATAACAAACTCGTAACCTTATCAAATAACAAACTTATATCAGATAATGAAGCTCATAACTCTATAAAAAAAAACAACATTATTGTCTTAACTAATTATGTATGTCAGCACAGGTGAATTACAGAACGGTACACTGTCCACATTCATTTCTGCATTTCGCTATTTTTTAGTAAATGTCTCGTCAATCACAATATTTGGGTTATACTCAGAATAACATTGTCAGAGTGCCCTACGCTGCAAGATGTTTAGACAATATCACATGCTTAGGTATCTACAAACCCAAACACAGGCTACTGCTGACTTTTCAGGGTCTTTCTTCAAAAGTTGATGATATTTTATGAACATGCGTCATTTTTATTAGCCTTTCTTGTATTCATTCTTGAATGTTTTACTCTGTTGTAAATTTGTTTTTTAAAGCCTCTATGTTTACAGGTTCACATACATTCATTTGATTTGATTATATAGCTTTGCTGGGTTTTTTTTGCTTGCAGTGTTTGTGTATTTGTGTGTCTTGTCCTCAGGTTTGTCTTATGTATTTGTTTATGTGCAGTGCTGTCCTCCTGCACGTACTATTATTTAGATACCGTAAAACTCAACATAGTACAATTCATTCTAGACTATAAAATTTTACATGTATTTTTACGTGAAAACTTCCTACCTGTTTCATCTATTGAAAGTGAACTAACAGATGGTGAAGATGATTGTGGTACCGAACATTCGGGTTTATAACGTATGAGTAACTCTTGTAATGATCTGAAAATATAATCAAAGTGTCAGAGAACCAGTACCTACAACTTCCATTCCCATAAAATTGCATCTTATTTTGCATAACCTACCGTTTGGTTCATTCAAATGTGGTCAGTTATCAATTGGGATAGACAAATTCTTTAATGGGTAATGCTTAATATAATTTTAGTAAACTTCGCATAAGTCGGATCTAAGTGAACTGACCAATTTTATCGGAGTTAAGCGAAGATCCGAGTTAGCCGAAGACCTAGTTGAGCTCTGAACGTAGGTTTCATTATCGCAATGTACATTCGGGAACCATCCTATTGAATCCTTGTCAAAATAAAATCTGTTCCCAGTCAATTTTACTGGGCAACTTTTTACTGCTTTAGTCGTGGGTCAGTCTCTGTGAACACCTTAACAATGTAAAGGAACATTTTAGTGAGAAAATAAGACCTTGCTTACCTCGCTAGAGTCAGTATGTGCAACAAAACATGCTGTTAAATATGCGTCCCCTTTGGCTTTGGTGGACGCCATTCATTGAGGTCTAGATGTGGGGTGGCGCTTCGGATTTACGTGGCTCGGCCATATAAAACGAAACGAAATTTAGGTAAGCTGGGGTGGGGGAAAATTAGAATCTTTTAAAAGCTGAGAAACTTCAGTCAATTATTGCATGGCCTAGCCCAATTACAATCAAATTTTTTCAAAAATTCCAATTTCGTTTCGTCTTATATGTTTGAGTTGTGTAAATTTATGCGTTGCCCTGTATTTGGATTTCAATGGCGTTTGGCGGAGGGGGAGGTATTTTGAACAGCATGTTGTGAACATACTGCCGATCCGACTTAGGCGAAAGAAAAAAGCCGGAATTAGATCAAATGTACCGAACATTTTGATCCGAGTTGAGCAAAGATCCGACTTGGGAAATTCGACTTACGCGCATAAATTTAATAAGAAAAAAGTGCAGGACCAAAGGGTCCTAACAAGTTTATTCGATTTGAGCGAAGATCCAACTAATACGAATCCGACATATGCGAGGTCAACTGTAATATTGCAAGTTTAGTAATATTGCAAGTGTTGATTCTGTTACTGCATATACAACAGGGGAATCGAAACCATGCCAGTTGACTTAATGACAGATCTTATAAAACAGTGCACACGTACTAACCATTGAGGCCATCCAACCCCCCTGCTTGTATTACAAGATAACGGACTAAAATGAAGGCTATAATTAATTGAAAGTAAGATATGAAAGATTTAACATAGGATACACATACTCTTAATGACAGGTAATACCTCACCTGTCTGAAACAGGTTCATAATATCATAATAAACCGAGTGT
This sequence comes from Patella vulgata, assembly GCF_932274485.2. NCBI lineage: Eukaryota > Metazoa > Mollusca > Gastropoda > Patellidae > Patella > Patella vulgata. The sequence goes on from NC_065881.2 coordinate 69,780,206, forward strand.
ATTACTCCTAATTTTATTCCCAAGTCAATATTAAGTATACAGTTTCTAGCTGGTGCCAATGTGTTCGTCAATGACTACTTTGAGAATGGGGACAAGTGGGAAAGCCCATTACACATTGTTATGTTTCAAAAACACCCTACATGATAAAACAAACTTTATATTAGGCAATAAAAGAAAACATACTTTGTATGAACAGAAAAGAGTCTGATCTGTACACCTGTTGTTTCAGGTACCATTGCTTGATCTTCATCATCATTGTCATCAACTAAATCTCCTAGTAAAAACCAATAAATTCAATGACCATACACAAATTTATCTAAATATTGTACTTACAAGATACATTATGTAAGATTTAGATAAAGAGCTAGTCATTCTTGCTATAATAGTTCGAAAATAGATAATGTAAAAGGAATTATTTTAAAATTTCATTCAAATTACTCTTTTTCGAGCGAAGATATTAGCCTTTGAAGGTTTGACAAGACGTGTGCAATAATTTCAACCACCGTACTGATTGTTCGAAGCTAAGTCTTGCTCCTCCATTTTTAGCTTAAATCAAAATATGGCTTAACTGTTCTAATCTATTTAATATCCGATGCCATCGAGAGTTGATTATGGCCTGGATAAGTTAATTAATATCTAATTAAAAATTTAGAAAACATTTCAGACCTAAAGAAAGACCTGCAATTGGCAGATTAGCTCTTGTATAATGTATGTTTAATCAACATAAAGTATGCCATTACATAAATAACAAACTGATTTCCAATTTTTAGGAGTTCTTTTCTGTTAAATGAATGCCAGATTCTCAAATTTACTTTAAAGATACATGTCCTTATTAATTATCAAATTAAAATATCAAGATCATCATTTTTTGACTGATATTCCTTTTAGAGTTTCAACTTTCACAATAATGTAGTTTGCAAGGGGTTCTAAATATTTCAGATTTCAATCAGTGGTTTCAAAACAAATAAATTGTTTTACACATAGCTTTTGTTATGAGTACAATTTTTATTGTTATATCTCAAAGCCTCGACACAGTCGTCTTGTCAGCCCTTAACATCCTTAACATGGTGTCAATTAAATCAAAATAAATCACATTTTTTGTCAAAACAATATCCCAGTCATTCGAGACAAAGATTTGGTATTTTTCATTGCAGATACATTTGCAATATGAAGAGTATATCTTCTTATTATTCTTTGAATTCCAGATGCCAATAATCATTTAAGTGCACGCAAACGTGTACGTGAGTGAACTTCAGTTTTTGTCCCATTCAAATGACTGGAATACTTTGCTTGAAAGTGCCACCCCGACGAGTGAATACCCAACTTGAAAATTCCTGAAGGTTTGTCTCTGAACACTCCAGGATTCGAACCCGCTGTATTCTAGTTGAGAGGCCAATGCTTTACTGCTTGAGCAATGTAGCCCCCACATCTAAATAAGATCACCTACCTGTAGTAATTTCATCAAAGTGTGTATCATTAGCTGATCTTTTAAATCTTTTCTTACTGGCATCAAGTATAGCTAGAGAAAGACAGGGTTGAGCTAATATAAATTCTGATATAGAACTAATATGAGCTGAATTAGATGATGTATCTTCATGTAGTTGTAGAATATATAATACCTGTAATATATCAATGGTTAACAGGTTAATCAGCAGGAGAGAAATCGATGGGTTGTCTCTCACTCTGAAGAACACTTCTTAGGTCACACCAATATCACTTTGCTCTTCACGAAAGACTATCAAAATTTCAATTCGTCCCACCATTTTAAAAGTAAAAAGTACATGGTTACTCTTTGCAAAAGCTTTCAGTTCAAAATTTTTAAGTTTTTATATTTGAAACAAAACATCATTCACACGACTAGAGTGGCTATTTAATTATGACTACCGTACCAAGAACAAAAATAAATTGGTTTGGCCTTTTAAAATCAACATAGGTATCAAAAAATAGAGAGTAACATTTTTTTTTTAGTTACTGTTCAGTTTATTCTCTGTAAAGATGCTATTTTGGGGTTTCAAATGCTAACAATTTTAAGCTGTTCGCAAAAATTCTGTTCTTTAATTTGTGGAAATAAAAAGTTCTTGATAATGAACAGGTGTTTTTTTTTTACCTTTTTATTGGTATCTGATAAAGCCAAGTAACGAGCACTCAGATCCATAGTAGCTTTTAAACACAGATCTTGTGTAAAATTGGACGGTACATTTGGTGGATTCAAAAATCTACAATAATAAAATTGTTACATGTATTTATAATTAAAATATTATTCAAGAAGACATAACAATTTACACCCATTTTCTAATCCAGGGGAATAAAATTAAATAAAACGGTAACTTTAAATAATTATTTGGAAGATAAAACAATACAAAACAGCTCGGTCACCAATATCCCAAACTTTGTATACCAAAAACTATGTGAAATTAACAAATGTGAGAAAGTTCTAGTTACCAAAAGGCATGACTACTGTAATAGATTGATTTTTGTACAAAGTTTCATAAAGATATCTTGAATGGTTTATGATATTTGACCAAGAAACAAAATCGGGACCATTCAAAAAAACAAAACTTCCTCACTCGATTCGATAAAGTTAAAAATAGTTTGAAACAGACAATAAGAATATAGATTTTATGTACCTAACTGTCTGAAGACATCTCCAAGATTCACAACTCCATACTTTTAATTCTTGATTTTTGTTAGCACCAGTTACAGCAAACTTCCACAATTGAGCACTTCAAAATAAAACGACAAATTAATACAAAATATCTAAATATAAAATCTCACAATACAATATGAATTTCAAATTATAGTAATATAAAATCTGAGTTTACAATATTAATTCAAAATTATGCTGAAAGAAAACGTAAAATACAATACATGTAGATGTAACTGGCTTATTTCAAATATAATAGACTATGATTTTGATAAACAGCAATACTCACTCGGGACTGAAACTTTTATGATCATCTAAGAAAAACAAACAAGACACTGGTTTTCCATCATGGGGTTTCCACTGATGTAAACATCTAGCAAGATAATAAAACATAGTATTTAGAAAGATGCAATAAAAAATACATTAATACAATTGACTATGACTGCCTGCCAGGCCAGATAAATTGATTTAAAGATTTGAAATCAATGCTTTTCGTAAGGGTGTATTTGAATTATTACACAACATAATTTAACTAAACGTTTAATTACCTTGGTGATGTTCCTTCAAATAAATAAACCTGGAAGAACTTGACTTCTCCATCTAAACTAGCAGACGCAAGTGCTGTACCATCAGGAGAAAAAGCTGCGTCAATGATTGGCTACATTTAAAAAAAAAAAAATGGAATGAAATAATGCATCAACAAATCCAATTTACAGTGGTTCCAAAAGATCAATTGATTCTCAGAGAGCATTCCTTTTTAAGAAAAATAAATCTGTGCAAGCACTAAACAAACCATGGGTTTTCGTGCGTTATCAAAAATGACCGGCAGTGAAAATTTTGAAGTGGAAGCCCTGAAACAAACTACAATTAAGTTTGTTTTATTAAATCAAGAATTTACCTTGTCATGACTGTCTATAGAAATCATACCATTCTCTACGTCATGTGGATTAATAGGTCCAACACCATAATCTCTATTAATCATATCAATACTCCATATCTCAGCCTGTAATGATTCATATTACTATATCATAATTGAAAGAAATGAAATGGGGTTTAACATCCTACTTTTCTGCTCCGAACTGGGCTAATGAAGACGGGCATAGGCCATACAGTGTGCTATGAGGGAAATTTTGCCCGGACAGCGGCACTACGGCCTACACTTATATTAAATTCCAACTGTCAAGGGATCTTTTACATGCACGCCAATGTTTTTCATCCCATCCAAATGACTAGACAACTGTCCTTGTCAGGCCCTCCGTCCTGCACCATTGACAGGGAGATCCACGCCGAAAAAACTGGATGAACTTTCTCGGCCAATGCAGGGATCAAACACTCGACCTCAAGGCTAGCGAGCCAGCATTTTACCCACCGTAATCCCCATAATTGAAAGAAAGCTGATTAACCGTACTGCATAATGAACTATATCAGAAATCTAGAAACTATGGGGTTCCCTTTTTGTATGGCGGAATTTTACATTGGTGCAACTAAAGAGATTGAGACAATTACATTTGGTTTTGGTTTATCCATGCAACATATTTAAGAGGAAAATTCCAAGGTACATTCTAGTAAACATTACTGGTTAATTCAGGAGTGGAAGACCCTTAGAAGCTTTCATTATATTCCTACGCATCATGTTAAGCTCTGTGATAACATTCTAAAGACTAGGATGTCAGGTTGATTTGAAGACAAGCTTCTTGTCCAGCAATTACCATGTAGAGTCATATTTATGAAGTAATGCATAAAAGAGTAGCTCCCACAAACTCTTTTGGAGATCATTTCCAAAGTAGTCAATATTTGAGCTGAAACTTTTTGGTAAATAGGCCAAATTGTGTTTAATTTGCATACTTCCACTTTTATTTTCACAAACTATAGTATGTGAAAACTGGAATGAGTGAAATACTCTACTTCAACCCCAATAACCATAATGCTCCTAAAATAAACCCATGCATTTGAATTAAATGTAATCTCTATTATAAGAGATTGTTTAATGACATATCTGCAGTTTTTTAAAAATTGAAACTTACTCGTTCATCATGTGTTAGAACAAGTACTCTAGATGAATCAAGATTAGATGTATCTGTTAAAGTGTCTTCAGAATCATCTGGTATATATGGACACCATATAACACGATGATATTCTGAGGGAGCTGTGTTCTCTGGTCTTTGTACATTTAGTAATAAAGTATTACTGTTTACTGTCAAGGAATATTTTGATAACATAGATGTCATAACATTTAATGATGTAATACTTTCCCACAATGAATAACATTATAAAAGAGGAAGAATTTAGCATTGGCACAAGCACTGTTGTTTTGCTTCATGAATCGGAACTGCTGAAATTTGCAAAATTAGATAATTTTGTTGTTTTGGTCTATAATACCAGACAATAAAAACATTCCAATCCTTCAGTTTCATAATCGATGCTTTCTCCAATTAGCATCAATTTTCATATTTCAGTATGTTCATGGGCAGAATTATCTTCTAGTGTATTTCAAAGAAATTTATCATTCAGAAATGAGTGGATTTGTAAGATACTATCAAAGGATACATAGTTTTTCCATCGATTTCTTGCATCTCATGGACATATAAATTACCAATTTCATCAACAGCAGCTAGAATAACAGCATCAGAATGGGCAAATGCAACATCTACCACTCTTCCTTCTACACATTTTATCAACCATCTGTCGGCTGTTTTACGATTTATAATACGAATATTGCCTCCAGTTTTACCTAAAATAAACAAATCTGAATTAGATTGCTGAAAAACAGAGGAAAAGCAAAATTTTTGGTTTGTGAAAAATTTATTAAATCAGTGGCTATTGACACAATTCTGGGTGTCAAATATTTTTTTTTATGGGGGGGGGGGGAATCGTGGATGGCTGAATGGTTTATAAGGAATAGAGTTGCCTGTCCAACTTTGTGGCTTTTCTGTGGGTCCTTCGATTTCCTCCAACTGTTAAAGACCCCTGCACGCAAGTTTGTGTTGAGTGGGCGTTAATATCTCTCTCTCTCCCAAATATTTGAATTTAAAAACTAACCTTTAATTACATATGCCATATATGTATTATCCCTATGGACTGCTACTAGATGACCGATATAGTATTTCGGATCCCAATCAAAATTCACAACTGGCGTAATCTTTACCTGTTAAATATGAAAACATTTTCAATTGAGAGGTTTTCTCTATATATTTAATACTGATAAGTCCATACGGTCCAATCAAATAGCTATTGAACAAATTCATTCCTTACTCCTACAATATTCTTTACGGTACTAGTCAATCTTTAATACTGTTAAATTCATACTAGCCAATCAAATTCATTCTTTTCTAACACAGTATTCTTGACAGTACTGATCAATCTTTAATGTCAAATGATAAAGCAGACTAGTAAGTAGTATGGGATTAATATTACAATTCATTGCTATTTAAAACAATAAAATTTAGTTAGTATTGTCATTTTTGTTAGTAAATTCAAAGCTCTATTTAAAGGGACAATAACACTCTTGCTGGCTTGAAAGCTCCAGAAAATAAATAATATCTCTATCTAAGTACTAGATGTTTAAGTGTCCTACCTGTTGTGTAAATTATCCATTACATCCTATTTTACTTGTCCAGAGGGTTCGAAAATATTTTTAAATCCAAGTTTCATTTGAAAAGGTTTACGTTAGACGTTTCAAACCATTATGTTGAATTTTTCAAAATTTTTAAATAAGGTGTGTTAAGATGAAATTTGTATCATCAATTAATTGGAATATTGTAAAATAGTACAATTTGTTGACTAGAATAAAGATTGGGACATATTATTCAGTTGCAACAAGAGTGGTATTGAGACTTTAATGTTGATTTCTTTGTAATTCGCTACATGGTTGGTTGGGATAAACAATCAAAATTTGACACTGAACATCCATCCTGGTACTCCAAACCATGTGATCATGAGTGACATTTGAAAGAGATTATGGTTAATTCACAAAGTGCTACAAGAATTTATGTTTTATTCAGAATACTGACCTTATTACTGCCCGCTGATACTTGACTAGTATTTATAGCACTTGTAAAAATATCTACTTCCTGTCCATATACACTAAAACTATTGGTCTTATCATTGCCTTGAAGTACTCTGAAAAAAAAATAGAATCCATACCACATTTAAAACTGGATCAAATAGTAATAGGAGCTTGGACTGTCAGGTGTGGCACAAAAGGAAACTGCTCAGGCGTCTTTGAAAAAAGAAGTCACAGTGTCTTAGTGAGTATGACACTGGCTTACTAAGAAGGAGGTATTTAATTCATCTCAGCCAAGGAAGTTTTTCAGCATTTTCTTGTCAGGTTTACAACTGACCGGTACCATACTTATGGTATACGGTACATTATTAACAATTTCTTACATTTGCTGTCTTGGAGCTGAATTGTACATTGTTTTCATCAACTGTGTTAAAGTTTGTTGTCTACTTCCATCTCCCGACATTTTGATATCACTGGAAAAAAAAAAGAGAACATAACCATGTCAAAATATAGGACCTAAATAAGTTTTTTTCATTCTTCTAGTTAGAATAGGATATAAAAGGGGTTAGCATGTCCTTTTGAAGTGTCTCGTGATATAGAAGTTACAGTTTATGAAATATCAAAATTTTATCTCTGCGAGAGGCTTCAAGCTGCAGATTACCAATATTGTTCACAAGCGGCTGTACAACCATGTAACAAATACCAACTATGTTCTGTAAGAAATGGGCAAACTAATATCTAGATAATTTGCATTATGTCTTTCAACAGTGACAACATTCTCGTTCAATTTCTGAATGAACAACTCGAGTTAACATTTATTGTTTACATATGTAAACATTATGAGTACGGTATTCCATTAAAATGCAGTTTCTTTTATGCACATTTGAAACAAAGGTTACATATTGTAAATACCTGTCTGAAGAATTCTGCAGCCCTGTAAAGCCATCCATAGAAGAATCTACAAAAAAACAAGAAACTATGAATATCCTGGCAAGCCTTATCTGTCAATTGTGGTCTTTTGTTTTACTATCCCCATTGGATACTGACATATCTATTATTTATTTTATTAATTATGGACTAAAACTCTGTGTATGACCTTAAAGATTGGGCCTTTGACTTTGATCAGAGAACGAGTGATGTTTAGAGTGACCACCTTTGCTTGATCATGATAATGTGGGACATTTCAGAAAAAAAATATATGTTACTCAAAAACCCTCTTATTTTCTGCTCACCAGTGAAAATATGTGCTCAACATAAGCATTGCAAACTGGCATGGAAAGAACAAAGGAAACTACAATTTGATTAAATTTGCTGGTGTAGCGGACGACACATTAATTGAAGAATTCCTAATCACTTTCATCATTCATCCATTTCTCACCCCGCGAGACTAGATTCAATCACATATTAGAAATCTTTCATGTGAGCAATTGCAGGACATTTTAGCTGGTTTGCGGGACATATGGCTGGTTATCGGGACCTGGGAGTAGGAAGTATTTTGCGGGACGGTGGTCATCCCAGTGATGTTAAAGTCCTCAGAAAATCTGTTGTCATTTGTCACTATTTGGACTTAGTGTAAATTGTCACAAGGCTATTTGAGATTAATTTTTGCGGGTCTATAATAGATCTTTTACTTGCTATTATGTATTCTTATCACAAACATTTCTATAATTAATGAAACATGTTTACATAGAATCAAGTAATTCCAAAAGGTCGTAATTAGTTAGCTTTTGATAGTCACGCACCGTTTGATTGATTTAGATGAGCATTTAATTCTCGCATGAGCCGACTTGCATCGGAATTGTTCAAAGACGTCTGATTTGTTTCATTGTTATCCATAGCTTCTCAATTCTATCTACAGTATAGAATGTATATTACTTATTAATTATTAATAATTAAGAAAGTCAGTTCTTCAATGACAATCGAGTTATTTTAATATAACTTTGTTCACATGTCTACCGGCTAAGTAGAATTTCTAAAATGGCGGTTTCCGTCTAGAAAGCGCACCTGCGCAGTTAATATTTATGATTTTAATTTGACTTGTTTAATTAATAGTTTTGATCAGACTTCGCCCAAAATAATCAGATAAATTGGGAAAAGCACTGAAAGGTAATTAAAAATGCCATTTGTGATCGAATATTTAGCTATTTTACATAATCTGTCAATAATCCAATAATCTGCAAATGGATATGGACAATCGCGTCTACAGTCAGGGATCCAATATTTCCTACGGCAGACCAATCTCGACAAAATTTTTATGGGAAAAGAAATGAAATGGGGTTGAGCCATAGAGGTGTATATCACAGAGTAAAAATACAATGAATGTCGGCCTAATTAATAAAATCCGAGGGAGTAAAACTAACCGATAGCAAAGCAACTACTGGCCAATGAGTGCATGTCTGTGACTAAACACTCCACTCCAATAAGCATATTTTTCGTACACTGTCAAATGTGTGTATATATAATATGCGCAATTTCCATAATAATTAAATATACATTAATTTTGAAGTTCGCTAAACGCACGGACCTTGTAATTATTACATAATAAAAGTATCAGTACTAATAATATAGATAATAGACCCGCCCGGTTTCCGGCCTCAAACTTCCAGTGTTCCACGTCTTCTCGCCGTTTTTATTAAATTATTTTACACAATTATCATGATTATACTATATCTATTAGATCACTATTTCACTTATAACATATCTTACCTACTTATGAAATGACAATCCACTCCCTTTTCGCCTGACATTGAATTAACCAAAACAACAACTCTCCGGCATGTTATGCCAACGTAGGCTAAATCTTCCCGGTTGTAAAATGGCTGCCAACCTCCGTAGTCGGCACGAGATCACGTGACCACCATACACTCTAGTCAATATAACACCTCCATGGGTTTAGCATGCTACTTTTCTATATCGACTGGGCTTTGAGGGAAATTTTGCTCGGACAACGGCACTACGACCTACTCTAATTTCGAATTCTAACTGTCATGGATTCTATTTCGCGCAATACATTTTACAAAAGTGAGCCTGACCGAAAACATAAAGTACTAAGTAGGCGTAGTCTACTTTCCATAATCACTACCGCGACATAATTATTGTCAAGAAATAAATATCGGTACTTGGCCAATGGCTTATCCAGGGTCAAAATTCATGTGAATATAAATTTGGCTTTGAAATTAGGAATTGTTTAGTTCCATCGATTTTTTAAATCAGCAAGTTGATTTTTCGATACAATGCAGGCCTCTTCGGTTCCTCGTGTATATAACGTAGCTAAAAACGTTGATGTGTTTGTTTTTAACTATGATTTAGTTGCACCCGGCAAACTTAATTTCTTTATTAATGCATGTGACATCTTAGAAATAAGTTAATCTTATACTACCAATTAAACATACCCAGCCCAATGTAGTGAGACAACTTTCGTTTATCTGCAAATACTGTCAGTAATCCGTTCGTTCGTTTCTAGAGTTTTACGCCCACTTCCACCTAAGGTGATATCGTAGACAAACTGTCAGTAAATTATATCCCATTATATATATCTTGATTGGCTGTTGTTCACGACATATATTTAGCCCCGCCTTCATGACGAAACTAGACGTCAATTTAAAATATCTGACATTAAGCCATCAATTATCGCTTCGATTTGAAAGAGATGGTGTGTAACCGTGTCAGATTGGATTATATGCTTAATTGTATGTAGTGTGATGTGGCAGAAATGTAATAAATAGCAATAGTTGTTTTGAAGAAAAAAATTGTCGGTTTTCTTTTAGAAGTCAGATCTGATTTGCAACGGGGTTTTAGCCAGGTAAACTACATAGTATCATCTCTTAACACAAAGGGTTGAGAGATCGGGTTTCCTATCTAAGAACCCCAGCGATAAAAATACGTACATGTGTTTGGTTCTTTTTTTTTATATGGAATTCATAATACACGAGATTTGTTTTTCTTGTCGCGTCTCTTTTTTTTATCACCGTCTTTATGAAACAATTTGGAAGTGAAGTTTTCAACAATTCGAAGATTATTATTAGTATTAATCTCTGGTAGGCGTATTTCTTATATATATACCTTTTTTTCATTTTTTAAAAACTAGTTTTTAATAGGTCTACACAGGTCTATATATTTGTTGGCTATTAATATTATATATTCTGCATATATCTACCACTTCACTGTCAAACTGACCAAGCAGTGTACAGAGTCAAACGAACGCATTTTGGATTGTGTCAAGCTCTTTTTGAGAGAGGAGACCGGCGTTTAACACTTCCAGATACACACTGATCAGAAGTGAATATTCGCTAGGCCGGTACAGTCACTGATAAGGATGACATCGATGCGACTTGACGAGTCCCCAATATTAACTTTTTTCATCCGTCAAATTAAATTCTAAAACATTTTTTTTTATGTATTAGAAAAATAAATAAAGACGTTTGAAGTATTTGTAGGTAAAAAATATTTCCTATTTAGTGTAAATGGGTATTAAAATGAGTAAAAGACACCATTTTGCCCGAACCAGTTACGTCTTATGTAAACAATGCACGCGCCATTGAGCCAATGATTGTCGCCGCGTGATGTGATTGCACGTGTTGAAGACAGTCATCTTTTACAGAGATACTAGAAGACTTTCGTAATTCTCTGTGAAACAGATTGGTTCAGGTATTGCACAGAAATTTAGACAGCGTTTGTCTTCGTGACGATTTCAATTATCCAGACTTATAGTATGGATAAACGGGTTAGTTACTAGTATCAGCCAATTAAATGTCTCCAATAATTTGTATTGCTACACATAATTTACTTCCATTATCAACAATAGAATGTATTGATATGTGCTCAAATGACGCAGTTGTCTGGCAATATGTCCTTAACATTCCTTAAAATTGCAATATTTGGGATCTCAAACACACGTCATAGGGTGTATTTCATCATGAAAAATGAAAATGTTCCACTTATTGAATTTTTCTACATTTTTTATATGTTATTCTAAGACATTCAAAGTTGTTGATAGAATTAAAATCATTTCTTTTGCAATTTGTTCTAGGTTGAGTGTTTTTCTTGGTAAATTGACTGGACTAAAAGCCGAGACTTCGACACAAGAACGTTGCGTTTAAACGTTTGGGAAAAATGTGGTGTTTGAATTGAATTAACGAGTCGAGAGGAAAGATAAGCCAATAAGTGGTGTTTAACGTTCTATTCCTACCGGAATAATAAAGCCGGGCATGCGTTATGCAGTGTCTAATGAGGGAACATTTACGGCGTTTCCGATTACTCTTTATGGAATTCCAACCGTTACTGGTTATTAAGGTGTATGTCAATGTGTACACCCATCAACCTAGATTTTGGTTCCACACAGACTAGACGTTCCTTATCAGACCCTCCTTCCTGCACCCAACATTAGGAAAAAAACGCTGGAAAATCCCCGTGGAACTTTATCGGACAACACTGGGACTAGATGGTTAGGAGCCAGTGCCTCTAGATACTAATGCTATCAGTAATACTGCGTATATTCTGACAATTTAACGACACAAATAAAGTTTTTTCACAAAGCCACACACACTTTTTCATCTCAGAGTTTGAGCAAGTGTTGAGGAAATCAAACTATGATGTACTTGTAGTTTTTATTTGCTATTGTCAACTGGTTTCCGATCGTCGACAAAAAAGAGGTTGAGTATCTCCTTCGTAGGAACACAACAAAAATATTCATTTTACACTTTATTGAGTAAAATGATTTAACCCAGTCTTTGTTTTCAATAAGCAACCTAACCCTGACAAATGAACCATTACATGATCTTTGTAAACAATTACAGGCTATCATGTAAATATCGATCTATAAAAACAAGTCAATTTGTTTATTTAACAAGTTTATTTTATTTCTCATATTTACACATTTTTTTTCTATTCATCTGTACATTTTTTTTTTTTTATCTTTTTTCAACATTTTTTTTTTTTTTTAATGAATGATATTTTGGGGGGTGTTATTTTTCCAAAACAAATTGCTGAAAAGAAAAGATACACATTAGTTACCATTACCAAACTCATACGATTTATTATCATCCACCTTTCTTCCATATTCATCACCCAGTTAGTATTCCCCGAAGTTTCAAATCAATTGAATTATTTCAAAATTGAAATATCTATGACATTATCACTGCATTATGATTAATGACCAAAGAAATTTTCTATAGAACTCCAGGGCAATATCCAATAACAGTATCATTTTGACCCCAGTTTTTCTACACATGCCAAGTTGTCAACATCTTTGACTTTTCTATTAAGTATAGGTTGTCAGGCAACGAAATACACTCCATGTTTTGTTGTTTTTTTGGTTAATTGATGTGATCATTTACCGAACAATTACAGTGACCAAGAGCAACAACCCATGAAGTACTGATTACAAATAGTTCAAATTTGACGAGCTCGTTCCTTGTGCCAACACAAAAAAATCTTCTTGTGGACATTAAGATCGTCTCACCGAAGTTTCAAGTCAATCAGATGATAACTTTAGCATCCAGCGCATTCACAAGCACTAGTGGAGGACATACGGACCGGTAGGGGTTGTGACAACATAACCACATTTCAATGTGGATGTATATATAATTAGATTATGCAAAATGATTTGTTGAAAGTGTTCTTGCCTAGAATATTCAAATTTCCCCTTTTCCTCTGGATCCATACACACAATCTTTCACAACACCAAATCAACAAACATACTTTCATAGAAAAATGCATAAAGTTTTCCTATGTGATTAATACTTTAGTAGTCAAAATCAAATGTAAATGAATGAAAAAGATATTTACAGTAAAATGGGTTTTGGTAAATGTACCTATAGATGAATGGTTTAAATGAAGTTTGATTAAACAAATGAAACCAAAATATTAAATGTGTGATTCTAATAGGTGAATTCATTAAATAAACTAGTCTTTTGAAAAAAGGTAAAACTCTTCGACCAATTTGTAAAAGAAAAATGAAAAGATTTTTAACAATTGTAAAATAGATGGAACTCAAAATAGAAGTTCTAGATCTAGAAAAAGAAAAAGAAATTATTTAAAATTTATGTCAATCTTTATGCATTTGAATTTCATGAAATTTTTTGAAGAAATAGAAATATGGGTTTTTTTGTCAATGTGAAGCATGTCTTTAGCAGAAGTAATTTCAAAATGCTTCATTTGTATAAAATTATCACGTCAAGGCTTCTTTTTTTTTCTCAAAGAAAGTGTTGAATTTTGGTTATTTTTGACTTGTGATATTTGTTTATTTTTTAAACAATAAAAAAGACCTGACCAGCTCCTCAATATGGCGAAAAATAAGCTGCTCTCCGCACACGACTGAAAAATATCAAATACCAAAATTACACAATGGGATATACTAATTTAAAATACATGTGAGTTAACAACTAGAGGCAACCATTAAAATGTTAAAGGAGAATATACACTAGACTGACATTAAAAATAGCTTTGTTTCAATTTGAAGAGCTAATTCAACAGCTTGATCCTTTTCCGACTGGAAACATTTGTCTTTTTGTGGGCACACATATCAATACCAATGACAACAGGATTTTTAGCGAGGCAAGTAGTGTGAATTTTCATCAACACATTAGTTGGTAGTTCACGTTAGTCGAAAATATATTTTTAAGGTCAGCCCTATAGTGTATTATGAACAGCAAGAAGCTTTTACTGTGCAAACCTAACACCCTCTACATGGTTCAACTGCTCCATTTCCATTGTAGTTTTTATATTTTTGTCATACTTAAACATTTATTACAATCAAACTTACGGAAATCTGGGTCTTCTTGATGGGTAACCACCATAAAATCCCCCTCTACCCCCTCTTCTGGCCCTTCGAGGAGGTCGGTTTGTTGAGCTGATACCAGGTCTATTTGTACGTTTAGGGCTCACCTGAAAATAAACAACAGTTAATATATTAAGAGACATACATATAAACCACATGTCCTTTTCAAGGTTGTGAAAATGATAGCATAGCCATTAATAGTTCTTAAAACCCTTTTTCAGGCATTTGTGCTTCGTTTCATCAATCAAATCTAATAAATATTTCAGTACCTTTATTTGTCTACCTCTAAATAAGGAATCATCTAATGCCATGGCTGTTGCTATAGAATCTTTATCTGCAAATTCTACATAGGCAAATCTGCAAGAAAGAATTTAAAGGATATTATACAGCTAACCATACCAAGATATGGCCACTTACAGAGAGAGAGAGAGAGAAATGGGGTTTAACGTCCACTCGACACAAACTAGGTCATATCGGGACTAACATAAGGTTTAATTTTATTTCAATAATTTGCTTGCACGTAGGCGTCTTTAGCAGTGGGAGGAAACCGGAGGGCCCGGAGAAAACCCAATTGTGGCCACTTACAGGGCAATAGAATTTACTAAAATATACTCATCGCTGAAACTGAACAAGGATGGTAGATAGGTAACATCAAGTTATATTGATATATTGCGACTCATTTTGTCGTAGCAATATATATTGGGATACAATTTCTAAAGTCGCTATATATCTAGAGGCATGTTTTTTATTTCTTAAATTAGATCTTCATTTGTGCGAACAATGCCTCTGTAGATTACAGAATTGTCATTATTTGAGCAATGTTGGCAATTAACATTTTAGAA
The DNA here is from genome assembly GCF_932274485.2 of Patella vulgata. Classification (NCBI taxonomy): domain Eukaryota; kingdom Metazoa; phylum Mollusca; class Gastropoda; family Patellidae; genus Patella; species Patella vulgata. The sequence continues at coordinate 69,795,472 of NC_065881.2, forward strand.
CAATTACGCCAATAACTGTAATACGGATAGAATAAAGTCCAGATGTTACATAACATATTTTTTGATCATTTCCAAATATTTTTTTAAACTATCTATAGAATGTACAATACTTCGATAAGTAGAAATACTGATGCAATACTCTTAACAGATATCATTGATTTGATAGTTTGGAGATGTGTTATATTGTTCTACTTTTGCTATTATTTATGCACATGCACACTGGTATTACAAACAATTATTAAACCCCATTTCATTTTACAAACAACTAGATTTTTTCAAAATTCTTACACATGGCTCGAAATGTTCGCCTGTCTACTTGTCGCCGACAGGCGATTTTTTCGTCTGACAGGTAGCAAATAAAACTACCTGTCGCTTGCGACAGGTGGACTAAATTTTACTTGATGTTCAGTAAATTGACCACAATACTCACGCCCATGTCACGTACATTTAATTATTTGTTTCTAAATGCAAGAATTAAACACGGAAATACCGCGAAAAGCCGCCATTTGCACTGTTTACATTTCGCTCTGTCGTAGGCTACAGTTACTCACACAGTTTGGAAGTAGACAATTTATATCAACGAATTTCACACCATCTACACTTGTTTTCAACTGCTTGACACTAGTTTATAGCATTATGGAGTATTATATCTAAATAAATTAAAACGCACCCCCAAGTCACCTGAAATAATTCTACCGTAACGACACCACAGTAAATATAGTACCAGTAGTAGTGGTTGGAATGGAAATGCACGCGGCTCGTTGCTTGGTGTATTTAATTTGACAAAATCAAAAAATCAGGTTGGAAAAATATTTCATATATAAATATAATTTGCAGCGTAAATTTAGTCCGGATATGTGAGAAGGGAATCCCAGGTGGCGTTATCTGTCCTTCGCACGCAGTAGATGTAAATACGGTGCCATGCACAGGTGTGACTTGTGTTTTGATATTCAATTTATTACGGATATTTTAAAATCTGAATTCTACAACTCAACGGTGAAGTATTCGATTTAGTACGGAAGTGTGGTACCATGATACTTTGCGGAATTCACGTGGATACGGATGATAGAATTGTACGAATCTTCGAGTCGCTGAGCCAAAGCAGTTTCGCCGACTTTCAAGAACTTTTAGGCAATCCGATGTCGAAGAAATAAAAAGGTTTCATATTACGATATTTATATAGAGCAATGTACGTCAAAGACCTAACCACGTGCGTGTGTACATACATGTATGGATATGTGTGATGTGATTAGTCTTTGAGTTTGATAATTGAGAGTGACAGGTTATTTACTGAAGCGACAGGTATGAAGAAAAGCTACATGTCACTTGCGACAGGTAGCTATTTTTAAACATTTCAAGGCCTGTTACATATGTCAACTTAGTTTATATATTCTTTTATATTAGTTTAGAACTACAAGTTGAATGTTTGTGTATACATGTAACTATGGTACATACCCTTTTGGATGCCCTGTAAATTTATCACACAATATAGTAACTCTGTTTATAGAACCACATCCATGAAAATGCTGTTCTAGCTCCTCTGCTGTAGCTGCATAATCTACCTACAAAAGAAATCATTCATTTAAAGTAAGGATGCTCCATGGGCTAAAATGTACTCTTTAATTATTTAACATTTAATTAAAGAAACAAAAGTTAAATACTAATGCTAGATAATGTCCAGCCGGATTTAAAACAGACTCATCATTAAATTTTCGTCGACAACAAAATGTTGACAGGCCTATTGCACAAATCCATGAAATTTCAATTACATACTGTAAATACTTACAGACAAAATATTTAAAATACTCACATTTCCCACGTAAACTGACTTAGAATCTGCATCAACTTTTTCTTCTATGGTAGGGAAAGCAGCTGAAAATACATCAGGGAACAATAAATAATATTATTAATAAGATGTACAGAAATTATATCTAACAAACATGAATTGACACCTTTTCCTTGCCAGGCCCTCTTTCCTGCACCACGGACATGGAGGAAACCTGAATGGAAAATCTTCTCTCAATGAACGCTAAGTTTGAACACTAACTAACCCACAGCGGCTGCCTTTTTCGAGGGACAGCTGTTCAGTTGCTTGCGGGTGTGGGCATGTACATTTAGAAATGTTATCAGACTAAAATGTTATTTCCATCAAATTCACCATAAATCATGAATAATTAGTGATTATGTGAGTAAGACACTGGCTCGCTAGCCAGGAGGTCGCGGTTCCGATCCCAGTCTTGGCCGAGAAAGTTCATTATCAGTGGTGCAGGATGAAGGGACCGACAAGGACAGCTGTCTAGTCATTTGGATGGGATGAAAACTTGAGGTCCCATTTACACATCGGCGTGCATGTTAAAGATATAAAAGTAGGCCATAGAGCTGCTATCTGTGCAAAATTTCTCTCATAGCACACTGTACGACATATGTCCATTTTCATTAACCCAGTCAGAGCAGAACAGTAGGACGTTAAACCCCATTTCATTTTTATGAATATTTAAAGAGTTGTTCGTACCACCAACACTAGAAGAGGACATATTCATCTGTTTTTCTACTTCACTTTGCATTTCTTTTAATTTTTCAGCTTCTTCTTCCATTTCCTTTACTCTGGCCTTAATTGCCTCCAATTCCTGAATATATATCAAAATAAAATAATAATCAACCAACTTCTGAATTAACCCCAAAGTAGAGGATATTCCTGGTTTGTATTAAAAGTAAGTGGTGGGCTGATTTGGTCTCTTGCCATTAAGTTGTTTGTTATCATGTACGTTTAGTTTTGTATACAAGAAATGTAAATCCATGACTTAGCAACAACCATCATTTGTGCACCTGATTATGTTCATAATCTAATTGTAGTTAAGTGTTGAAGAAATTGAATAAATGACAATCATTATTTCAAACAAATATATGATAGTTTTTGTTGAGTTTATGCCTTTGTATGTAATAACGTCTGTGCCACATAGAACTATAGCTTATCATTCCTGATCTGACCGCAATAGTACGAGAGATGCCAAGGTCCCTATACCTGTTGCTAATATAACCAGTACCACCTAGTTAATGACAAAGCAATTTAAAAAATAAAACGAACATAATTTCTAAAGCTGCTGAGTTAGCCAAAAAGCTAAATATTACTGCTATTCAGAATTGTCAACAATAGTTTTTTTACACCTGTAATAGTTGATCGAGTGTAGAGAATTTCACGTGCGATGGCTATTTATAGACTCAGACTCTTGTGCCGTGTGTTATCGCACCGCGTGACTAGCCAGAAATCACTTCGAAACAAGCCACTGTAGTGTGCACATTCGCTGTATTGAGTTCAATTTTGATTCCATGGGGCACTGTACCAAAAAACTACGAATACATAAATCGCTTATATAAGTATCAAGGTAATGCCAATGCCTGAGCAGTGATTGCACAAAATTATTGTACATGCAGTGGGTGATGACACAAAACGATGTCATCATAATGATGGTTGTTAAGTTAGATGCATCAAAATTCTTAATTTATTCGATGTTCATTCTAAACAAGTAAAGCATCAATGAAGAAAAAAATTTCTTTTCAGTAATATAGAAATAACATGAAATAGAATCAAAATTGCTAAGAGAAGCCCCATTTACGAGGAACAAAGAAAGAAATTAGATTATACATGTACATTGTCTTAGATTACAAATTACATGAATAGAAGTTCGGTTAGACAATAACACAATAGAATTTTGAATCTACACTGCCACACATTTTACGGCATGTTATTTTTATAAAATCGATTCTGGTTTACTATAAACTGATGTTACTTTTGTGTTCAACTACCCCTTTCAACTGATTCTTGACGGAGTCTCAACCGTTGTGCACTCAAAATTGAAACGTCAAAATATATCTTTGTCACCGTTGGGCTGAAATGTCATATAATCAATCCTCTTGATTGTATCATATCAAACGCCCTATTCAATCAAATCACAGGTGCAAAACAATGAGGTTATGTATTAAAGGAGTTAAATCGCTAATATTTGAGACCTAAAAATTGACACAAATGGGTTGCAAGGCATATAATAATGTACCAGTAATAACTAATATGAATGAATACAAACTGATTAACATTCAATTGTTTCGATTTTTACTCTAATTTCAAATCAGTTATACGCCAGAAGTCTCAATCGAGTGACAATCTCTAGCATCTGGTTATTCTAGTCTACACTGTTAACGTTTATGGCGCATGCTCTCCAGATAAGAATATGACGTCATCGTTTGACAGGACTTGTGGAATATGTCTAGCCTCGTTCTTTGAGTCCATTTTTACAAATGGCACTTAAACGCATTTAATGGTTCACGATTTGTGTACCAATGATAAAATTGTCTTACATACCGCTATCATAAGCCCATCTTTTCTCGGTAAGACCACAACATCAATTTTATGAATGTTGATTTAAATTGACAAATAATTCGTGTTTCCAATGTCAAAGACTTTGGATAATACTGAGATTTTAGTAGCTACTTTAACCCGTTAAGTGCGTAGGTCTTTATATAACGTCCTGGACAACTGCCACTCACTGTGTGTAGGACGTAATTTAACGTCTTGGACTTGGAAGTATTTTTCCCAACCTATTCTTAGAACATAGTTCGTCACTTGGGGGAATTCCCCCACAATCGCAGCATGTATAGGACGTTATATTACGTCCTGGACAACTGCTACTCACTGTGTCATGTGTGTAGGGCGTAATATAACGTCTTGGGAGGTATTTTCCCCAATCTATTCTTAGAACATAGTGCATAGTTCTTCGTCACAATTACACAATAGGGGGTAGTTAACGTTTTAAAAACGTCACACTTAACGGGTTAAATAGGATTTTGAGGGTTAAAACTCCAGTTTTCCACAATTATCTCCCTTGCGCCTTAATTCATAATTGTTTTTTCTGTTGTTTTTTTTTAAAATAAAAATGAAAGAAAGTTTCGATAGGATTTGATTTTGAATAGATTATGATGTAGATCTATGCATTTTTTTTTTTTTTTCAGACTAGCACCAAATACTCAGAGTATGTAACTTACAGGGTCTTCAACTAAACCTATATCGTCTGTTGCGGCGATTGCCGCATCATCGTTGGCTTCGAACTGTGATGAATCAAAATCGCCGCTTTGTTCTTCTTGGTAGCTTTCATCTCCATTTTCAATATCCGCCATATTTGTTGTATGATAAAAACTAGAACATAAATACCGTTTTTTAAAAATTATTACAAATATTATATAGCAATAAAAATTTTCAGATACACTGTAATGTTTCATTAATTCGAGATGGAGAAGGATTACAAATTCTTACCAGTCTGTAAATTTCAAGAGGACGTTAAAATTCTGCCGGTTTCTAAAGTAAACTTCCGGTTACTTCAACTCTTCATAAAGAGAGTTATCCCCCATTACCCGATAACAAAGGCTGTAAAAAATCACTCGCTGAAAAATTAAAATTAAATTTACCTGAACTAAATTACCAAATATAAACACAAAACCAACACTCCTTTTAAAACACCATTAACCCATGTGGGTAATCTAAATTAAAGTTTCGGTTCTTAGCTTTGAGTCTGGATGAGGAAGACTAACTGTGCGCATGACATTCAAGAACTGTGAAGTGAAGGTCGAGAAATTGCTCCAAGAACGTGAAGTTTAGACAAATTTAATTACAGCAGACCACAATGTCAGTTTTAAGACACCTAACACGTACCAATGGATTATTGGCAAAAGTTACCAGAGAAATTTCCAAACGCAGTTATGCAGACATGTCATTTACCTTTTCCTCTCCAGGAAATGCTTACTACCAGAACGCCAATGTGAAGCAAGTTGATGTCCCTTCTTTGAGTGGTAGTTTTGGAATCTTACCTGAGCACGTGCCCAGTTTAGCCGTTTTAAAACCAGGAGTAGTTACCGTATTTGAAGAAGATGGATCCGTCAAAAAATATTTTGTCAGTGGCGGAAACATTACCATAAACGACGACTCGTCCGTACAAGTTTTAGCAGAAGAAGCCCACCCTGTTGACAGATTAGATGCACAAGCCATACGAGACGGTTTAGCAAAGTCCCAGCAAGAACTTAATTCTGCTACCACAGAACTAGCAAAAGCGCAAGCACAGATATCATTTGAGTGTTATGAAGCTTTGTCTAAAGCCTTAGAATAACTTATAAATTTATTTAATTGGTGACGAAAACGTGCTGACTGTTGTGTATCAAAGTAGAAACTATAAATTAACAAAAAAAATAAAAAAATTGTTATTTGATCGAGTGAAGTTGTTATGATCAGTTACTACATACATGACTGTCTGTGAATGGACATGTCACAACCATCCTTGACTCTTATTGATATTATTAATTAAATTGTAATTAATGGCAGCGGTCATCACGAGTCAAACCTCACAGGAATACAAAGTCTGAGATCTATTAGTATTAGTTATAATTTTCTTGAAGCTGAACAAATGCTGTCGGCCTATGATATATCGCAATGGGGATGACAGGTCATAGTTTTTGACAAAGCATTGTCATGTAAATTTATAGAACATTTTCTGATATCCAACACTTCTACCACTTTCTTCTGTGAAAATATCCAAAATAAATTGACTTTAAAGAATTGTCTGCATATTCTTTCTATAATAAGCTCATAGAAGCACTATGAGTATGACTATCTGGTACCCTTAAATCTGCATAGGCCTACATATGAAAAGTGCTATAAATATTCCTAAAATACGGTACTGATCAATTTGTTAGCTGAAAATCATTGCATGCAGAATTATCAGATATAAGCCTTAAAGATGCCTCCCCACTTACAAACTGGGTGATTTGATAATATATTTGGACTAAAAACATATTCAAACCTATTAATCTATCAAAAATTTGCTTCAAATCCCTCTCAAAACATTGTGTTCACAAGGAAACACCCCAAGATATAAAAAATCTATTTTTAGAAGTCATGTTTTTCATTTAACTTGATTGAGGGAGTCCCCATTTTCAGAATGTTTTTGTCGTTACTGTCCATTTGCCATACATACTGAAGCCTAAGTAAATTCTTGGATTATCTTCTACCAACTTCTTTTTCTGGGGTTTAATTGCAAAGTCTGTTATAGGTTTAAACCCTTCAATGTTCCCAAATTGCCTAACCATTCGATCAAGAAATAACAACCGCTCCCTAAGTCAATCTGGCAGACAATAAGCCATCAGGTTGCTAGTAATAGCGATACCCTGACATTTTTGCCCAGTGCTCGCCTCATAGGTGTTTTTCTGGGAATCCGGTATTTTTGTAGCAAGATTGGGCATCTCTTCTTTACATTTATGGGGGGTTGGATGGCTGAATGGTTAGCGTGCGCGCGCTGTCTCATAAAGTCTGTCATTGAGTCGACTGGCATGGTTTCAGAATCCCCGGTTGTACGTGACAAGGAGTAGGGTCGCCTGCCCAACCTCGTGGGTTTTCTCCGGGTCCTCCGGTTTCCTCCCACTGCTAAAGACCCCTATGCGCAAGCGAATTATTGAAATAAAACTAAACCATATGTTAGTCCCGAAATGACCTAGTTTGTGTCGAGTGGACGTTAAACCCCATTTCTCTCTCTTTACATTTATAACTACACTATAAGTACTTTCATGAAAATGTATCTTTAAATCATAATGTACATGTAGGCCTACCTAATCTATCTGCTGTATTTTCAAAATAAATGTCAGAACAACTTTTACATTAATCATATGCTATTAATTTGTTCACACTTTGGCCATGTTGAAAATGCTGGAAAACTGATTCAAGTCAGATTTATTTGTAGTGTAGATGTAAGTATGTAGAGTAAAAGTGGTTTTGACAACATTTTATTGAAGGTAAAGCAGATATCAAGAGCTTAAAATCTAACCAGAGTTTATGGAGAGGAAAATCATGGCAGACAGATGAACTTCACAGATATCAGATGTTTTTCATGTTTATAAATATCCAATATTTTGAGATGAAAATTAAGATCTAGACATCAATACTCAAATCAGTAAAAACTTACAGGAGAAACTCTTGAGGCAATCAAGATAAACTAAGTATTACCACCACCATGCTAAATTGCTTTATTTTTATTTGTTCAATTTAGACGCCCTAGAATGTACATTCATAAGAAAGGTTCAAAAAGGACAAAAATGAAAAAAGGCTACAACTGCAAGTGGTTATAAATTATAGCAGTCCCCAGTATGTTATTTTTGGAAAAGAAACCATGTCTGTAATAACCACCACTTGCTATGTTGAATAGTCAAAATATTTTAGTTTTATTGGCTGGCTTAAAGGATCTAGCCCACCCATGTATGAGAAGAACAAAATGGCAGTAAGGAGCAGGGTTTGTTTGCTTCATCCCTTGAGTTTTCTCTGTGTTCTATCTACTAGTAATGACCCCCGACCTGGTGCAAGGGAATAATTGAAATAAAATCTACATGTACACTAATACATCATTCTCAAAATGATAATTTGGCCCAAGTTCTGTTTATCGTTCCTTGTATCTGATTGCCACTGATTCGGCATTGGCCAAAATTTTTTTACAGCAGGTGTTTTTTGTTGGTTTTTTTTTTTTCCAGATCTAAATATTAAGGCCACCTGCAGATTTCGTCATGGTACAAAGTTGATGGTTTTTACATAGTCCCATTCAAGGTGTACACAGTTTTGCCAACGATTTTGCAAGGCCTGGATGTCGGTCAGGAAGAAAATTACTTCAGCCACCCTAAAAAAAAATCGACCGCAGTTTATGGGTGGTTGGACGTTCGAATGGTTAGCACATACGCGTTGTATCATAAGGTCTGTCATTGAGTCAACTGGCGTGGTTTCAATTCCCAAGTTGTATGTGATGAGGAGTTAGGGTCGCCTGTCCAACCACGTGGGTTTTCTCTGGGTCCTCCGGTTTCCTCCCACTGCTAAAGACCTCTACGCGCAAGCGAATTATTAAAATAACATTGAACCATATGTTAGTCCCGAAATAACATAGTTTGTGTCGAGTGGACGTTAAACCCATCTCCCTGCCTCTCTCTCTTCTTTTTCATATTTGGAAATGGGTCGCATCCATGGTAACAAATCTAGTCAAAACATTACTAGGATCTGTATCAAAACGACGCAGATTGTCGAGGGACGTCAGAAATCTGACACGTTTCTGATCCGCTGTCAAGAACTTTGGCACCCATCTTGCAGAAAGTTTTGTCATTCCTTACTCGTTAGCGATAATGTGCCCAACCCTCTCATGAGAGATGCCTAAAGCACTGGCAATATGTCGAGTGGGTCAATCGTCGATAAGCTATCGCCATATGCACCTGGGTAATGTTTTCTTGAATAGTTGCCTTCCAGGACGGGGCTCAATTGTTAAGGCTCTCTCTGCCAAGTTTAAATTCCGCAGCCCACTTCTTTACTGTGAAAAGGGACTAGGCTTACCCCCTAAAGTGGAGACCACGTCGGCATGTATCTGGGTTGGGGTTAGTCCTTTCAGTTGCAAATGAAATGAAATGCGGTTTAACGTCCTACTGTTCTGCTCCGAACTGGGCTAATGAAGACGGGCATACGCCATACAGTGTGCTATATCGAATTCCAACTGTGAAGGGATCTTTTACGTGCACGCCAATGCGTACACGGGACCTTTTGGATTCAATCGGATTAAAAAATTTCCGCGGACAACAAAACGGCAACCTGCTTATTACATAGCTAATCGGCTTTGACCGATGAAAATTTAATGCCACATATCTTTGTAAATTGTACCATTTTTGGACTGATATTCCTATTAGTCAGGGGCGGGCCCAGTTACTATATATTTTTTTTGAAACAGCACCATTATGAGAAAAGTGTAACGGTCGTGTGCTTTATCGTGATGGTGGGATGGAATGAGCGTTCAAAGCGCGATATAATGATACTGTCATGTGATATCACAATTAATGCTTTGCATCAATGAAATAGAATCACAATGTGATCCTATGAAATCATAATAAAAATTGACGTCAAACGGGGGTGCTGGATTTCTCTCAATGTGTTATCAGGAACCGGGCAAACTCCTTCCTCCAAAAAATCCTGGATCCGCCCCTGATTAGTGATTAGAAATATGATTCGTACAGAGTTAAAATGGCGCAGAAGGATATAAAACAGCATTTTTTTTTTATCTTTTACAAGATTCATCTATGACTTTCCTAGAAGTAGAACAACTGGACCGCCACGACGGCATCAATTTGGATAAAACTTCTATCATGTAATTCTTAGAAAGGTCTAAAATGCACCCTTGGAAAGTTGACTAATAAAACATTCGAGAAATGTATTTCACTAACAAGACTAACAAAAACAGGGTCGTATTGTTTTGAACCTGTCTTGAAGATTGCTTGGGAAAAGTCAGACAATTCGAAATAAGAAAATCATCACCTTCCGACTTCCAGTAGGTGTTTGCGGTTAGCGGCAAGATTCAAATGCGTGCGCCTATGTATTAATGTTGTTCTTTTATCTGCGACGTCAAAATAAACCTATTTCACACAAGTTTGCTGTTGTGTCCTGTAGCATCCCACGAAATTAGCCGAAAGTAAATAATTAACGCACGTAAAAGATAAATTAACGAAACAGACCTTTATTAACCTTTGTATGATAGCCGTCATGCTTTTGACGTGTGATCTAATTGCAGTTTAAGGTACATAGGCTGCATACCCTTATCATGATTGACATCCCCTGTAACTTAACTAACCTACGATTAGTTACTGGCGTGATGCTCCATAGACAGCTGTCATCAAGAAAAAGCAATACATGTAGTTGTTGTTTGTTAGATAATCTGTTATTTGTGTAGCCCACCTATTTTCAGTGCCGGACCAAGGCCCACACAAGAACGCGCCGAAGTCGCGTGACGTGCTCGCCTATGGCGCGCGAGTGTCGGGGGGGGGGGGGGTCCTCCCCCCAGAAAACAATTGAAAAATGACAACTGCAAACCCGTTATTTGCAAATCTGTTATTTGTGTAGCCCACCTATTTTCAGTGCCGGACTGGTGGGCCGAAGGCCCACCCTGTCAGGTCATTGACCAAGGCCCACACAAGAACGCGCCGAAGTCGCGTGACGTGCTCGCCTATGGCGCGCGAGTGTCGGGGGGGGGGGGGTCCTCCCCCCCAGAAAAAAATTGAAAATTGACAACTGCAAACCCGTTTTCCAAGCATTTCAGACCAAAGCAGAATTCCTTTTTTTTCTTTCTCCTGTCCTCTCCTCCTTTCTTTCTTTTTTCTTTCTCTTTTTTTCTTTTTTCTTTATAGGTGGACAGGTGGGCTCAGTCCGGCACTGCCTATTTTTGAATGCAATGGGGGTTAAGTCCTACTGTTCTGCTCCAACCGGGGTAATAAAGAAGGACATAATTATGCCATGCAATGTGGCATGAGGCGCTACGGCGTAGCCTAGGCCTACTCTTTTTTGAATTCCAACTGTTATTTTACGTGCAGCCACCAGCTACTATAGACACCGTTTCTTGCCAGACCCTCCGTCCAAGACGAAACCAGGCTGGGAAATCCGAGGGAACTTTCTCAACCTACATCGTTATCCAACCCCGGATCTCGTGGTTAGTGTGTCAGAGCCCTACTCTTTGAGCTACCCATCTTCAATAGAAGGCTTGATCACATTTTAACTCCGTACATCTTATAAAGCCCGGTATGTAATACCTCGCATATTTCGACACTAATTTCGATTGAGCACATGCCCGACTTGAGAGCCTTTCGGATTCCCCATCATCGCGAACACAAACTCTCGCGCTTTCCAGCTAAAATATCTACCTGTGATAATTGCAGTTGCAAAGATCAAGGTTCGTTCACTGTCAAGGAGTCCGTGAAGGAGGCTATATTTGATTTAAGTGTGTTTGTGTCACAAGCTGTGATTGGACGCTGCTGTTCTCTTATCTTCGGTAAAGGTAGATAACGTAGCTATAAGTTCGGGAATTTCTGACTACTCTTGCAATGGTTAGATGTTGTAAAACTCACGGTCGTTGCGTCAGAAACATGTGTGCCACCGTAGATGTGTTTAAAAGAACAACACAATTATCAACCCCCAGCAAGATTAAATATTGCTCAAGATGGAAACTTCCCTCATATAAGAGATTTGATATACATGTAAATCATATCATAAATTTAGGAAGATAGCAGTAATTATTTTTTTTTTGAATAACCTTTTCAACCAGTTGGTCTAACAGGCTAAACGCATGTATTTTTGTGAAACACTAGGAAACTCCTGACCATCGTTGTTGAACACCAAGGAGCATGCATCGGACTTAGCCATACGGATGCCTGGCGCACACATTTACATAAACTTTCTAGAAATGGCTAACGCAATCATTATCGGATTAAGATATGCCTGGAGGTAGAATGATATATCGGTTCGAAATATTAAGGTGGGTCGCTTGATGATTCTTAAGCATAAAGGTACACTTTCTACAATATCCGAACATTCATGAATCATATGGTTATAAATTATGCGCTGATCTTCAGTTTTAATTTATTCTTTTAAATGTAAGGGTCTCTATTCTTGTTTAATGTTGATGAAAACTGTCGCGTGCTGGTTTATCTATCCATGTTAGCATTCCTATCGGTTCTTGCATAAGATTTACTGTTTAGCGTATTTTTGTTTAAGTGTTTACTTAAACAGACAAAACAGACTTTTGGACGAGAATGCTTGACGCGAACAGAACAACGAGTGAGTTTAATTACAACTTCAAAATGATGTTTAATACGAATCATAATTACCAGTACAACAACTGACTTCCACTTTTCAGCCAAATCAAAGTCAAATAAAGGGTCCGATGGACTTGTATTTGTCCGGGAGGTCATTTCAGAAGGGCCTTGGTTCGATGTGACTCCGATGGTTTTACCTGAAATTGATTGTTACACAGAAAGCTTATACAATTTGCTACCAGATGGCGCCATTAACTGGGGTTCGTTGAAAAAGTGACTTAAATCGTTCTTCCCCGGGGCTCTTCATTTAATGACTAAACTATTAAATGGCAAGATAGTTGATGTTTGTTGGCTTGTCATGTGAATAAATTAATGTCTACCTAATAACTTGTCCAAAATTAAAATTTGAAACCAAGTTAAAGACCTGCAATCGGCATATTTTTAAATATGCCGATTGCAGGTCTTTAACTTGGTTTCAAATTTAACTCTTTTATACCCCCGTCAGACCGGGGTGGCGTCGTTAATTCGCTGCTACGGCGACGGAAAATGGTTTTAGAGTGCGTTAAGATCGCCATAAGCGTGGTGGAAACGCCAGCTATCGTGCTGTGGTCACTATGGTCGCCAATGATCGCCGAGTCACGGCGTTTGTTTTGAGCATGTTCAAAACAAACGCCAAGGTTCTGCGATCTGAACTGGAGAGCTATGAGGACACGACTTTTTTCAAGTTTTTAATTTTTGGGGACATTTTCACGTTTGCCGGCGACCTTGTGAATTTTCTGGTCGCCGTACGGTCGAAGCAGCGCAGTAAGGACGCCATCCCGGTCTGACGGGAGCATAATGGAATAAACTAGTCGGTACAGTATGTGGGTTGTTCCACATTCATTATTGAATATCCGTTCAACTATTATAGTTTATTACTTCTCCTTTCTTCAGGTTTTATATCAATCGAACCCGTTACATTATTATTTTGTACCAAACATGCCGATTGACACATCTTGCAGTTTAACTGAAGCGGTATCAAGGAGAATAAAAGGGGAGATAATTAAGTTAATTATATTAGAAGGAGACACTGGATGTCACTCAGAATTATTGAACACTAACTGAAAGTGGCGCTGGGGATGGTATTTTAATTATAGAAAATTGTTGTATTAAAGTAATTCATGTTATTAGTAACATTCCTCTGACAATTTTTCTCTTGCTAATTGATGTCTGTACATGATCATGGATAAATTTCTAACACCAATATCTATATTTTTATAGTTGTATGCTCTGTCCGTTTTTTGTTTAATTAGTAGCCTAAATAACATTTCAATCAACAACTGTTCTCCTCAATTAAGGTTTACTTCAAGAGGGAAATGCCACCTAAACGTTCTGACCCGTAGAACCCCACTGACTGGATAATCTTTGATCAAGGGACAATCAAGAAATGATTATAGTTTTTGAAAGAGAGTGAGAGAGAGAAAGAGAGAGAGAGAGAGATATGGGGTTTAACGTCCACTCGACACAAACTAGGTCATTTCGGGACTAACGTATGGTTTAATTTTTATTTTAATTTAATAATTCGCTTGCGCGTAGGGGTCTTTAGCAGTCGGAGGGAACCGGACGACCCGCGACCCGGAGAAAACCCACGAGGTTGAACAGGGGACCCTACTCCTTGTCACGTACAACCGGGGATTCGAAACCACGTTAGCTGACTCAATGACAGGCCTTATGATACACCGCGCACGTGCTAACCATTCGGCCATCCAACCCCCCTTTATAGTTTTAGATGATTTGTATTGTCTTATCACCCTAATCCGAGATCTCACCCAACAAACTTATCTGACTTTTTTTTATATTTGAAGAAAAAATTCACACAGGAAATCAGTTAAATCGAAATTCTTATTTTTGACCTTAAAATAACATCAACAAATGAAATGTGGTTTTATGGCACACGGCATCAACCGGGCTATATTGTGCCGTTTTTACCTTATAAAGAACGTGGTTAATTTGTAATCGCACTATCAGACTTATCTACTTAATCTCAAATGTAATCGTATAGGCACGTCATGTCAATCGGAAATTATTATTTACTGACCAGCAAAGATGTATTATACTCAACGGGTAAGCGAACGTTAAGCTCGAATAAGGTGAATATTTTTACATCAAAGTGATGTATTGTCTGAAAAATTTCTAATTTAATATTTTAGCATTTATCACCTTGAAGACTGGAGATCAAAATACATGGAATTCTTGTTATCAGGTTTTAATCAGTGTTCCCGAAACACCGAAAAATCAATAAATGTAATAATATGTGACTGCATTCCAGTAGACAGTTATTAATCTTTAATGTCTATGCGCGCCATTTAAACCAAATATCAATTTTACCTCGGCTTAATCCTGATTATTTAACATTTAATTAAGAATTTTTTTTATCAACATCAGATAATTTCAAGACTTGGCAAACGAAGACGGGCATACGCCATACAATGTGCTACGGCCTACTCTTATACAGAATACAAACTGCGAAGGGATCTTTACGTGCATACCAATGTGCTCACGGGATCTCTGGTTTTTGTACCACCCGAACAAATTTACGATACTTCCTTCAGGGTACTCGGTCCTGCACCACCGACAAAGAGTAATCACGCCGGAAAACCCCGATAAACTTTCTCGGCCAACGCAGGGATCAAACACCGGACACTCAGGTTAGCGAGCCAACGTCTTACACACTGAGCCACTGTGGCCACCGTATAAAACAGAGGCCTATCAAAAGATAATAGCAAAGATTGTAGTTGGCATTATCATGTTTTGACCATGTCCCGTCTATATTGTCTGCGGAGCATGCCGAATGTTGAAATATTTCCAATGGATCAAATCTTTGTGAATCCCTCAAATGTCGTTCAGAGACTTTAATTGACTTAAAATCAATTCCTGATTTACTACATCCACCAGAACCCACAATTCCTAATAACAACTGTTATCATGTCTATATCCCCTCGTAAATTATTGTCAGACAAAAGGGTAGCTGGACTTTCGATTTATCCATAAATGATAATTAATGATGGAAATGAACTGGTGTAGGGGTTTCCGTTTTACTTTTCTGCACCAAGCGGCGATTGGAGACGGGCATACGACAAACAATGTGCTTTTTGGCAATTTTTCCAATACTGTTAGTTTCCGCCCACATTTTATGGAATTCCATCTGACAATGGTTCTTTTAGTTGCACACGGGAGGGGGGGGGGGTGATGGCCGAATGGTTAGCGCGTGTGCGTTGTATCATAAGGTCTGCTATTGAGTCAACTGGCGTGGCGTCGTGGTGTCGATTACCCGGTTGTACGTGACATTTCTCTCTCACGTGTACGCCAGCGATTTTAGGGGTGGGCTTCGGTTTGTTTATGCCACCCGAACGACTAGACATCGTTCCTTAGCAGGCTATCCACCCTGCTAACACCGGGATCGAACACGAGACTCCCTGGTTAGTAGATCAGCACCAAATGTTCGCTGATGATGTTGCTCACTCATCTTTTCTTGTAAAATTTTCCAAAATAACCAAGTCACGACAATTGATAAACGAATTAATCGATTTTCCAGAGTTTTCTGTTTTTTGTCCTTTCTTGGCAAATATGATTGCTGAAAGCTCAAAACCCCGCCAGAAATAATAAAATTGTTTTTTTTTAAAGACTAACACGATTTTTTAATTCGTGTTGTTTCAACTAAATTAGATAACAAATACGAAATATGTCAGGTTCTTATGTGTGTCGTTGATGTTACATAAACCATCGCTCGAAAAACAATTTGATAGCACGAAACAGGAAGCGAGAATAATGATCATCACGAAATGCTTATTCAATATGAATACAATCATTTGAATTTACCACCCTTTATTGGTGTTTTAACAGAATACACCAGGAACATATTTAAAAAATAACAGGATGGATCTGTATTTTGTTAAGTTCCTCGCCTTAACCTGTATGAATTCAATTATATGTTATCCTTCTCTTTAAGAAACATATAATTGTGGCAGATCAATCAATTACCGACCATTCTTAGATGTCGATAATAAACCATAAACCACATGTGTGGCAATTACATCAGTACTACGGTAATTTATTTTATTTAAAAAAAAACCCACCAGGGTGGTTGACAAATGTAAAGAAAATTTGAACTGAACTAAATAACCGGGTTTGTCTTAAGGCTGAGGGCGGTAATTCAGATAGGGTACATTTACCGCACTCAGCCCCCACACCTACCGCCATCTACTCATCTGGCTATTTCGACAACCTAGCCCTTGCTTCTATTGGTGAACAGATTTCACCTATTATTGAACATTGAATTCCATATCCATATCCATTGTTGATGTTACAGCCACCGTCGCAAATCGAATTAAATACGTCTAATGTATATTTGACCATTCCACAGCAAAATCCCCATTTTTGCCACTTATATCTTGGTGATATTTTAGTTTTTTGGTCGACCCTCAATTTATTTGAACGTCATCGATTGATTCTGTTCTCGTCACGCATCTATTAAAAGCCGGATTCAATACAAAAAACAGCCCACCCAAATGTATTTTCATACAAACCACCTTGTTAGGGTCACTGTGTTATAGAAATAGTTAAAGATACATTATGGGAGATTCGATAACGAGTTGCAGTTCCCACTATAATAGTTAAAAACTAGATAAATAAAAAAAAATGCTGAAAATTTCATTCAAATTGATCCACTATGAACTGAGAACTAAGCGATTGAAATTTCCGCCTAGCCTCGATCGTCATTTCTAAAGTCAGTACGATAAACAGCATAGTCTCGATTATCCATTTAATCGTTAAATCGTGAAGGATAGTTGTGCAGTAAATCGGCTCAGAATCCACTAAAGATCGCAGGCTAGCGATGCCATCTAGGGTTGATTATGGTCTGGATAGGTTAATTAATGTCTAATTAATAATTTAGATAACATTTCTGGCCTAAAGAAAGACCTGCAATAGACAGATTTAACTCTTGCATAATGTATGTTAAATGTAGAACATTTTAGGATCTATTCTTTCCAATAAAGGCGTGTGTATTAGATTATACCTTAAGGTCTGTAATTGAGTCAAGGTCTGTCCAACTTCGCAGGATTTCTACGGGTCCTTCGGTTTCTTTTACAGCTGAAGACCACTACGCGCAAGCGAAGTATTGAAATAAAATCGAAACATGTCAGCCCCTAGTTTGTGTCATGTGGGCGTTAAACTTAAACCTCATTTCTTTCTCTCTTTCATCAGCATATTTCGATCAGTATATATAAGTCACCTTCCTCCCATCAATTTTTTTTGTTTAAAGATACTTTTCTTTCTAATTTCTCTGAAATGTGGGTTATATCAACAAAGGTGTGGGGACGTAATAAACACATAACACACAAATCGACCATTCGGCCATTGTCATCCACATTCCTGCTTTTCCTCTTCTTTTATTTCAGAACAATTTTAATCTTTTCTTCTGAAAGAATTAACAGACAAGAACTGCGTGACCCTTGTTCGATATTCTGTACACTTTATTATCGCGCATCTTGGTCAGGATGGCGTTCTGTGTGTAGCCAAAGACTTAAAACTAACTTTTGACATTTTATTTCCATTACAAATCTTGTTTCTAGCGGTGGCTCAGTGAGTAAGACATTGGTTCGCTAAGCTGGAAATCCCGTGTGCGATCGAGGTATTTGCTGACAAAGGTCATTGGGATTTTCCTGTGTGGTTTCTCCTTGTCAGTTTTGCAGGATAAAGAGCTTGACAAGGGACAACATGTAGTCGTTCGGATGGTTACGAAAAACCTTTGCCCCATACACACATTGGCGTGCACGTTAAAGATCCATTGACAGACTGTGTGGCGTATGCCCGTCTTCATTAGACTAGTCGGAACAGAACTGTAGGACGTTATACCCCCATTTCATTTAATTTCATTTAGTATGTCTGACTTCCGTGGGGGGGGGGGGGGGCTGAATGGTTAGCATGCGCTCGCTGTATCATAAAGTCTGTCATTGAGTCGACTGGCGTGGTTTCGAATCCCCGGTTGTACGTGACAAGGAGTAGGGTCGCCTGTCCAACCTCGTGGGTTTTCTGTGGGTCCTTCGGTTTCCTCCCACTGCTAAAGACCCCTACGCGCATGCGAATTATTGAAATAAAATTAAACCATATGTTAGTCCCGAAATGACCTAGTTTGTGTCGAGTGGAAGTTAACCCCATTTCCCTCTCTCTCTCTCTCTCTCTCTCTCTCTCTCTCTCTCTCTCTGACTTCCGTGTTATTAACATCTTTAATGCTGACCAATAATCATAGACCTGTGATAAATTAAATAGCGCGACAAATAGTTTCTCTTTCATCGTCTGGTAAATAAACAGTCGGCAATAACTAATCGGTGTTAATTCGTCTAGTTCCAAATGCTGGCTTTAATGGTGCTTGTTTATTTAGACATTTGGTCAAGACTTTTGTACATAGGGTTGTAAAATAAATAAAATGATTAAAAATAACCGCCTATTATATGGGCGAATACTTAAAACAAACATTGTTATGTAATCAGGTGTATGATGGATATTTTTCGATCACCAACGGAAAAAGCTGATAAAATATCAGTATTGGGTGTCAGTGTGTATTGCCTGACAGCTTGTCCAGTACGAGCCCTTTAAGCGTTCACCTGTTGAATGTTAGAAACAAATATATACTCTTCAAAAAAAGTAGGGGATATTGAAATGCAATACCTATGCAGGTTGTGATATGATAAAGAGTCATGGACACATGACATGCTTTGAGAGTATGTTCACAGATGAAGAACTTATCGCCCCAACAGAACCACTAAGCTGCACATGCGTCATGCAATAGCGCCATACACGCGTGGGAGGGGTTCATTGTCAAATTTGACACTTCATGGAAGGGTTGATGAAAACTGCCGTGTGCTGGTTTATCTATCCATGTTTGCTTTCCTATCGGTTCTTGCATAAGATTTACCGCTTTATTGTGTTACATTTAATTTGTTCCGGAGACGTGTTCGTCGACGTCAACGTCAACCGACAACACTGCAAGATTAGGCCGTGGCACTGCAAGAGGAGTAGGTCAGATTGCCCCAAATCGTGATTGAACGGCTGATTAGGAGTATGCCACGACCAACTGCTGAATGTCTGAGGATTGGTTTAGCAATTACTCATTATTAAGACAAAAATCAAAAACGTCCATTTTCACTTTTGACGGTGTATCTCTTTGCAAGTGAAATGGGGCCGTCAGATAAGCCGCACATATGAACTGTTTATGTTCATGTGTAGGCAATTTGCCCGTCATTAACATATACCGGTGACCTCTATTAAAAACAGCAGTGCATTTCCACAGTTTTGTATTGTTTCTGAATATCCCCTAGTATATTTATGAGAGTATGGGCAAAGGATACTGAAGTTCTGCATATTGAATTTTCTGAGTATTATAATGGATATGTTACATTTATTGTACTGGGTCGATAGAGAAGATGGTAAAAAGGGGCGAAGTACTCTCACGGAGTCCAGTGGATATTAATATAATACAATATACTAATTAACTACAGACGTTTTCTCTTATACCACCTGCATCCTGACATTATTCTTACTACCATTGTTCACACCCTGCTATCTACAGAATACATTTTCTCTTCAATAATTATGTTCAAGGTTACGAGAAGGTTATCGTTGTTTACTTCTAGCTCTTAACTTTACTCTTGTGTTATTATCCATTCTATATTTTGCAGGGCCGTGTTTTTCTTCGTAAACCATCATCCGCTTTGGTTTCATAGACTCCCCACTCTCTTTATCTGTCGGTGCCATGCACGAGAGAGGGTATGATTATTATTTTTCGGAGGTCTTAATATTACTTGGCAATGGACTCTAACCCTGTTTACACCTCGTGACCTCGACGAAATCTGCAAGTGGCCTTAATATTTAGATCTGATCCGCTTTTCACTGTTAATGAAAAGGCCCTTGTGATATTATCAGCCGAGGGGACCTATACAAGCTTAATCACTTAAAGGACTGTCATTTCATTAAAATCACAAAGTTCAGAAGTAGTTTACCTTTGGAATGAATAATATTTTGTATAATACTGCTGTTGTTTATTTATTGATCAATGGGGAATTACCGTTTGGTTTACCGATCTTTCGAAGCGCTTTTACGTAGTCTGCGTTGGTAGAATTACCCCTTGTTGAGCGGTCACTGCATTATCCTATCTCTGATATTTTCCATTATCTGGCCACAGATCACCAATTAAGTGTTAATTCTCGTCACTACATTTTGTTTGATGTTGTTAGCTATGTCATCTATGATTTGGGGGGGGGGGGGGGGTGCGCGTTGTATCATAAGGTCTGTCACTGAGTCAACTGACGTGGTTTTGATTCCCCGGTTGTACGTGACAATGAGCAGGGTCGCCTATCCAATCTCGTGGGTTTTCTCCCGGTCCTCCGGTTTCCTCCCACGGCCAAAGACCACTATGGGCAGGCAAATTATTGTAAGAAAACTTAACCATATTATTACGTTAGTCCCGAAATAACATAGATTGTGTCGGGTGGACGCTAACCCCCCCACCCCCTCTCTCTCTCTGATATTTCCCATTATCTGGCCACAGATCACCAATTATTACCCCATTGACTTTAATGTTAATTCTCGTCTCTTAGATCGGCTCTAACCTTTTCTACCGGAGATGGAGCAACATGTGGCAAACTCTTACTCATAAGCAGGTAGGTAGTTCACCATGGAAAACCTGAGATACACAAACTGAAAATAGGATATAAGTAAACATGCAATTACTGTCCGCCCAACATTTTAATCCAACTAACCTCCTAACTCTCGTATCCTTCCGCCTCAAAATCATAAATAGTCACCAAAACCTGAAAGAAAAAGTATATTCAAACCCTGTTTGACTAAAAATAACTTTGACCCTTAGTTTGTGGGTGGCGGCGTATAGGAATAATTGGTGAGCTGTGTACATCTGTGTTTTATAGGCCAGTAAACTAATCCTTTATAGTCGCAGTATAAAGGTTATAAATGTTAAGATTAAATATAATAAATATAAACCAGAAGCAGACGCTCATCGACTTTAAGAGCATGAAATGATATTCATCATCTTTTGATATACAGAAATTGGCAATCAGCCAAATAAAAATTCGAAACATCAATAATGTTGCGCCGTTATTAACTTTTTAAAACGATATAATATCAATACTGATTCTGTGGCAGTTTTAGGTCATTTAATTCTTAGAAAGTGGTCTTTACAAAAGTACAGTAAAACATTCTGTGAATCCAAGATGAGCAGTGATATCAAATGCTCTACCACAGCTACTTCGGGCCCCTTACCGTGGTTTCTGTACTCAAAGTCTCGATGCATCATTTTAAGTATTAGGAATCCATTGTAAAGAAAGTTATGTTGAAGTGAAATGTCACCGATCTATGCTTTTCGTTATGTAACAAGTCTACGGCTTTTTGATTATAACAAACCTTTCTTAAAACCGATTGAATCGACGCAGAGGGGTGGGGGATAGCTAGCGTTGGTATTTTGATTATGATTTCATAATTAAATGTTTTAATAATCAATCTGAGAACATATTAGCGTGGATTCAGCCGTGGGCAATTTAATACAAATAACGCATCCTTACTTTGAACTCAATCTCACCATTGTTGTAGTTCTATGTTTTCAATCGGGTCATCAAACGAACTCATGTATATTGACTAACCGAGAATCAATTTTGGTATCAGAGAATTTGTATTCTTTGTGGAATACAGGGTATTTTTGTTACATTGGAAAAAGGGCTATTACAATCGTCCGTATCTGAAAAACTCAAAGAATATTTATCATTTTCAAACAAGAATCTCTGTTAGGTGGCGACTTGTTAATAAATAAGGATACCGTGGCAGATCTTGATTTAATTGTGGTGTGTTTTGGAGACTGAAATGTCCATCCGTTGAAATACCAAGAATTTTAACAAAGTTTGATGCTACATCTTCAACTTTAATCTCTGTTGTTGTGCATTTTGGCAAAGGTGGATTACTACCAAAAAACCACCAAAAACAGCGTTCATTTTAAACCGGTTGCTGTACGCATCCAATGTTTTTAAAACCTAATATGACGGCAGACAAATGTGAGATTGTTACCAGTTCCTATGAATACTGCCAGCTTTATAACTGCAATAGATGTTATAATCATCAGCATATCCTACAAGATTAAAGTTACCACCAACACATTATTGCAATATGAACGAATAGCACGTGAAGATAATGGTCCGTTTATTCTTGAAATAAACTTGAAATCGCCATAACTTGAAATTGACAGGAGTTTGTTTGCTGTTGTTTTTTTTTACCAATATGTGATATAGTATTAGTTCTTTGGATTTGATATGGTCTTTAACTAGATATCTGATTTCAAGTCATTCTGACATGCGCCAGATTAAGCAATAGCTCTATATCCATCGGGTATGGTGGGAATTTCAGCATTAGAAATAATGTTTTGACATGATACTCCAATAACACGAATTATTTCACATTTCAACATTTGAAATTATGTTTTGAAATTATACTACAAATAACAAGAACTATTTCTTTCAACATTGGAAATTTCTATTCCTAACAAAAATCTAGCAATAACAGTTGATTCACCACTTATGTTTAAAGCCACTGATCTTCATTTTAGGGATAGGGTCGCCTGTCCAACCTCGTGGGTTTTCTCCGGGTCCACCGGTTTCTTCCCACTGCTAAAGACCCCTACACGCAAGCAAATTGTTGTAATCAAATTGAACCATATGTTAGTCCCGAAGTGACTTGGTTTATGTCGAGAGGACGGTAAACCACCACCCCTCTCTCTCTCTCTCTCTCTCTCTCTTTCTCTCTCCAATTTGAGGGATATTTATTCCCCTGTAAGTTACATTATTGTTAGGGGATCACGTGGCTAAGTGGGTAAGACGCTGGCTCGCTAGCCTGGAGGTCGGGTGTTCGATCCCTGCATTGGCCGAGAAAGTTCATCCAGATTTTCCGACGTGGTTTCCCACTTGTCAGTGGTGCAGAACGGAGGGCCTGACAAGGACAGCTGTCTAGTCCTTCGGATGAGACGAAAAACCGAGGTCCCGTGTATACATTGTAATGCACGTAAAAGATCCCTTGGCAGTTGGAATTCGATATAAGAGTAGGCGATAGTGCCGCTGCCCGGGCAAAATTTCCCTTATAGCACACTGTATGGCGTATGCCCGTCTTCATTAGCCCAGTATAGGAGCAGAACAGTAGGACGTTAAACCCCATTTCATTTCATTTCATTTCATTTCATTTCTACATTATTGTTAAGGAGTGAATCGGTAACAGGTATTCCAGTTAAAAATAGCTCGCCTCCTTTCAGTATTTACACGAAGAATGTGTCAACATCCGGCATTTACTGCAGACGATATAAACATGCTGGTGACACCCATAATCTTCCCTACAATTCTGTGATGGACCTCTTTTTAATTCAATGAATTCAAGCCAGGAGATTATTTATCGGTCATGTTTTGGTTCTTTTTAGTGTGGATCAAGCCATGTAATTTTGTCTTAAAATGTAACTGATGATTAGAGAGAGAGAGAAAGAGAAATGGGGTTTAACGTCCACTCATTTCGGGACTAACACATGGTTCAGTTTTATTTCAATAAATCGCTTGCTCGTAGGGGTTTTTAGCAGTGGGAGGAAACCGGAGAACCCGGAGAAAACCTACAAGGTTGGACTTGCAACCCCACTCCTTGTCACGTACTAACGGGGAATCGAAACCACGTCGGTTGATTCAATGACAGACCGTATGATACAGCGCGCGCGTGCTAACCATTCGGCCATCCACCCCCCCCCCCCCCCAAACAACTGATGATTAGGGGCTTAAAGAAATCTTTGGTAATCCTAACCCTATATTCAAGTTTTAGAGACTATATCAATTTTACTAATTATATAAAACTCCAACCTTTAACTAGACATGACAGAAGAAAAACGTGTTTCATTAACTTATTTTCTGATTTTGGAAAAAAAACTTGGTAATGAACTATTGATCATCGATAGATGGACTACTTTTAGCCAAATTACTGACTAAAGGTTAAAATGTCTACAGATCAAGATTGTTGTGACATAAACACATAACAGTTTGGCCGTCTAGAAATCACCAATGTGGTTGAAAGTCACGCTACGGAACCCTTTCATGTTACAATATTTTAATTGAATAGTTTCACCAGACTGATGTTTATGTAAATCAGTAGTTTTTATAAATCTGAATACATCATTCAGGCTGCTATTTAAATTTAATACAATGTCGAAAGATACTTTCCCGTGTGCAAACTGTGTGATTTCCTGACATATTCGAACTAAAATCATATGAAATCATACTAAATTATATATCACAAGTTTACTTCAAATCCCTCTGTTTGTCACGTGACTTAGTATGGGGATAAACCATTTTTATCTTGTTAGTCTTTGTCCATTTACCATGAATACCGAAATCTGAGAAAATCTTGGGTAATCCTCTGCCAACTTCTTTCCCATCGTTCAATCGCTTAGTCTACTGGACGTTTAATTACTTAAATGCTCTTATAGCCGCCATCTCCTCATCTTCAATAGAAGGCTTGATCTCGCTTTAACTACGTACACATCTTATCAAGGCATTCACGTAATACCCTGCATATTTCGGCACTAATTTCGATTGGGTACAAGCCAAGCCTGTGAGCCTATCATATTCCTCGATCGTCGCGAATACCAAGTCTCGCGCTTTCAAGCTAAAATGTCTACCTGTGATAATCAAGTTGCAAAGTTCAAGGTAGAATTCAATGTCAAGGTTTCCGTGGAGGTCGCGATGTCACAACCTCTGATTGGACGATACTGCTCACGTGTCTGTAGATAACATAGCTATAGGTTCGGGAATTGTGAAGTAAACAAGCAACGGCCAGATGTTGTAAAACTCTCCTAGTTCGACGCATAAGAAGCTCTCCTTGTGTCACTTGAGCAGACAGACTGTCAATTTGGGACAGGAAATGAAATGAAATAGGGTTTAACGTCCTACTGTTCTGGTCTGACTGGGCTAATGAAAACGGGCATACGCCATACAGTGTGCTATGAGGGAAATTTGCCCGGGCAGCGGCACTATGGCCTACACTTATATTGAATTCCAACTGCCAAGGGATATTTTACGTGCATGACAATGTATACACAAGACCTCTGTTTTTCGTCCCATCCGAACGATTAGACAGCTGTTCTTGTCCGGCCGTCCGTCCTGCACCACTGATAAGGGGAAAGCACGTCGGAAAATCCCGATGAACTTTCTCGGCCAATGCAGGGATCGAACACGCGACCTCATTTCATTTCGCTTTCGTGGGAATGTACCTTTAAGTTTGCAAATTTATCTGATTTTTAAATCGAATTAATGACATTTGTTACCCAGTAGGGCAAGACACTCAAATACACACCACAGTTGCATGTAGCCGTGTCTGTTACCAGGATCGAATTAATTTAAATGGCATGACCAGAAAACAGAAACGTTTGATTTTAAAGGGACTGTCCCGATTTGAACAAAGTCTCAAAAATAAAAGTCCGAGTACGTATGATATTTAAGCGCCAAAATATAGAGGTATGGTGTATTTACCCTGTCTCAAAATTTCAGCTCAAAATAATCAGTCGTTTGGACGTGAACGTCAAAACTGCTTATTCGGACACGTAACGCTTTTAAGGTTTCGGGTCAATTTTTTCGTTGAGTGACCCGATAATCGATTCCCGTTCCTTGAGAAGTCAATGACCCATGTGCTGTACTTGATAACGAAAGGTAATTTTCACCTACACATTATTTTTATAAAATAAAAGTCTAGTTTTATCCAGACACCGCGTAATACAGCTTGGGACACCGGTCTTCATTTCCAGATTAAGACAGACGAGTTTAAGTTGTTTGAAAACATATCACATATTGAGTTTGTTGCTCGGCCCTAAGTTAGGGGATTTTAAGGGATTTTAGCACAAAACTAAGCAGTTTTATTATCCAAAATATTATCGAGTTTGGCCCTTTAATTATTTAAAATAAGCTTTGTTCTTTTTATCCGACTACCGTTGACGCCAATAGTACGCCTGTGACGCTATTAAAGATTCATATCCACTTTAACTTGACGCAAGAAAACATTGGTTTACTTATAATTAAAACAAACCGAAATTTATCATTTCGAAATATGGATTTGATCATCTCTTGACGTCTTTGCTAACGGATGTCATCAAATTAACATTCGATCAGATATTATTTTCGTTCCATGTATTCGGATTGTCCATCCCGTTATCTCCTAGAAAGATTTTCTTTTAATAAAAACCTGTTTTAGACATATTACAATAGAAAAATAATACCCTTGGCTTTAATTAGACAGTCAACCATATAAATATTTCAAAATATTTCACGTGTAGGTTGATCTGGAGTCGACCAATCACTTTACTGGACGCTTCCTATAATGAGACGACTTTACATCAAGATAAAGTGGAGTAAACAGCAGTAGAATAAAAAAGACAGGAGAGTAATTGTTAACAGTTGTTAATCAAATTAAATTTATTTCGAAACATGACGACTTGAGAAAATGGATATGATGACAACATCCAATCCCATGAAGTTCACAATGTCAATGATCTATAGTAAGTGATACACGACTTGGCTCATCATTTCAGCAGAGTTAACACGTGGGCGTATAAAAATAGGTAGCTACAAGATAGATTAATTTTATGATTTATAATCATAGCATTTTCTACAGGCTATTCGATTCCTATATCTAGTTTATTGTACATAACAGTATTTTAATATGTATAAACACCGTGAATGGTGTCTGTATAACCACCTGCTCAGACAATGTATAAAGACGTGATTTAAAATGAAATGGAATTGGGGATAACATGTTTTTGATCTGATGTTAATGAAAACGGGTATACGCCATGTATTATGTATCAAATTCCAAATGTCCCGGGTTCTCCTACGTGCACACCAACGTGTATACGGGAGCTCGGTTTTTCCCAGTCCAAACGACAGGAAGTTCTTTGCCAGGACCACAGTCCAAGAGTCCAAGGATATGGTACGACCGCCCCCCCCCCCCCACACACACACACCTGTCCAAGCTAGTTAGCAAGAGCCTCACTCAATGATTTAAAGTCACCGTTCTTTTATACCGTGCCTTTTCGGACAAATTCAAGGTGGCCGTCTTTAGCCCAATTGGTGAAGAATAGCAGAACCTTAAAGGAGCTAAGTCTCTAACTCAATATCATCCAAAATCTTCAACATTGAAAACACGATTTATTTGTCAAATTAAATCAACATTCATGTTGTGATCTTACCGGAAAAAGATGGGCTTTTGATATCCAATATTTAAGACAAAATAAACATTTTACCATTGGTACACGAATCGTGTACCATAATGCGCTTCAGCCCCAGTTGTATCAAGAGACTCGAGGGACGAGGCTAGACACATTGCACCAAATCAAACGGCGTATGTAGACTGGAATAACCAGACGGTAGAAATTTGCACTCGCTTGAGACTGCTGGCTTATTTCGCCGAACATAACTGATTTGAAATTGGAGTAAAAACGGAAACCATTGAATGTAAATCAGTTTATATACATTCATATTACAGTATTATATGCGTTGCGACCTACTTTTGTCAATTTCTAGGTCCCAAATATTAGCGACTTTAAACTCTATTTCATTTACATTACATTAAATTTCATTTCACTTCGAGGTTGCGCTGCCATCATGTTTATATCGTCTGAAGTGGATGCTAAGTGTTACGAAATTCATCATATCTTTGTAAATATTGAACTGGACCATATTAGATCTGATATTCCTTTCAGGGGTTCAACTTAACTTCTACACTAGTTTAGTTTGCAAGTGATTCAAAATCTGGATTCCAGTTCACAAAGCATACTGACGAACAATGACACTGCATGGCATTTGGGGAATTATGACCAACCTTAGATGGAAACTGCTCAGTGCTCATGCTTGCTCTTTTTGTACTCCATTGGATGGTTCACACTTTCTATAAATAAATATGTATGTACATCTTTTTTCTCTATTCATTTTATTTACTTGTGTTTTATATGCTTGATAACAACTTGTTAAATCTTATTCTTTAAGTGGCATTTAGTAACTGGGCAGATAAATAAACTATAAACATACTTATGGAAAACAGCTACTGATTTATTTAGGCGACGTTTCGAAGAGTATTAGGCGACGTTTCGAAGAGTATTCTCTTAACGTTTAAACTGAGCCTGATGTTTTCTGCGCCTTTACAGGGCACACCCTTTCAGTCATACCAAATTTGAAAAAAATAATATTTGCTTTCAAAAAGTGGTACCGAACTGTCAAAATTGTAGTTTTTGCTAAATTTACGTCACTTCCGTTGCCGAAAGGCAACTTTACCGGTAACAACGTTGAGAGAATACTCTTCGAAACGTCGTCTAAAACGTTGAGAGAATACTCTTCGAAACGTCGCCTAAATAAATCAGTAGCTGTTTATAGTAGGTTTATAGTTTATTTATTAAATCTTGTTTTTGTTTATTTTACGGAAAATGAAAGTTTGTATTTCTTAGAATAAGTAGTTCAGAGATTTATATATTTGCAGACGACCAGGATAAATATATGTAAGAGCCTATCAGTCTTATTTAACCAGTTTTATTCAATAACATCTGGGGGTTCACCTTTAAGAACATGGTAATAACTCTACAGGGATCGAAGGATCACAAGTTCACCACAAGATCGACGGGTGAATAAAATGTCAACGATATTAACAATACACCGTTCCTCTTGCTGACGGAAATCCGGACAATAATTATATATCTTATTATACATATAGTGTTAGTAAATACCGTTATCTTATCACAATATTAGAGCTGCTATTTTAGATCGTATTTATGGTATTTTAGATCATCCCAAAATAGTAGAAAGTGTTGAAACACAATATCTCGTGAATTTTATAATTCACAGCCCGAAAGCATCATTTTAATAAAAGACATATACTCCGATATTGATCAGTAAATATGCATAATTCCGATATGCCATATGTGATAGTATTGTGTTAAATAGCATCGGCTGTTTACATTGGCCGAATAATCAAAACAGCGATACATCAAACGTACTGACACACCAAGGTAACAACACCTTATGTGGTGGACCTTTTATTTTATCATTATGAATATTATGATTAATTAGAAATGCTCGTAACCATTGCGGAGACACGGTGGCTCAGTGAGTAAGACGTTGGCTTGCTAAACATGTTCGATCCCAGTATTCATCTGGATTTTTCGACGTGGTCTGCCCTTATCAGTGGTGTAAGACGCAGGGCCTGGCAAGGGACAATGTATAGGCGTTCGAATGGGACAAAAAAAAAAACAAGTCCGTGTACACACTGGCGTTCACGCCAAATAACGCTTGACAGATGGAATTCGATAAAAAGGTAGGCCGTAACGTCACTGTCTGGCCAAAATGTCCCCCATTAAAAGTATTTAATTTCGTAACCATTGCTTCCGAATATGTCTAGTTAAAATTCTATGATACCAATGCTCTTGTAATCCCTGTGCTTGCTTCTACCCAGAATTAACTATTTCTGAATAAAACTAGGAAAGACGGTGTGAATTACATGACGCAATTTTCCTACCTCTCGTAAATAGTGTAATAATGGCTAGTCGTAAATTCTAAACAAAAAACTAACAGATTAAAAAAGAAAAACCTCACAGAGCTTGTTGTTCAGATTTAGGTGGCTGATCGATAAAAGCCTGCTGTATGATAATCGAGACTATTAGTCAATATCAGGCTCAGCACACGGCAAGTGTGTTATGAAGTACCTTGGAATATATTTGCACAATTTTGTCTTCAAATCAGTGCTGACGTTTGTTTTATGAATCCTATTTGGAAAATAACTAGGAAAACTTGTGCAAAGGCGATTTTTATGGAAATCTTTGAACTAAAAACAAAATTGATTTCAGTTTGTTTGAAATATCAGCGCTAGGTTGTTGAGATTAGATTATGTTTTGTTTTTATTTTAATGAAAGAAAATGTTTAAAACTTTTGTGAATAAACCCGAGAAGATATGGATCATGTAATATGTTGAAAACCGGGTCAATTGCAAGAAAGCAGGATATTGAAATCTTCCAGAGAATCAGAATCTTTACAATTAAGAATCAAGTGTTTAATTAAATAAGAACATTATATTTGAAACTCTTGGAAACTAAGCAGCATTTTGAATTTATGTAAGTATTAATAGTATTTTAAATTTAATTCTTGTTAGGAGATGGTACCAAGAAAGTTTGGTAAGCGTTATAGTATTTTTAATTTAAAACTTCTTCAAGTCCGGTATAGAATGTCTTGATCATACTTGGGGTTACAGATTGATTATTTATGTTTCAGCTGTTCTTAATGTTCTTTTTATATTTTTCTATCATCATACGGATTTCCAAACTCGTTTTTTGAAGTTATTCAATGAAAAGAGATGAATTGACGAGGAGATCTGCTTACAGAGAATATCAGATACCATACCCATTATGAAAATATCTTGTCCTCTTTATTTTGATCGTTGATGAGTCTACGGAGTTTGTCCTTTTTATGTAGACCGTTAAATGAGTTTACGGATTCGTTCTAATGTAATTAACCAAGGTTAAAGAGTTTGGCATCTTGATTTATTTATTTATTTATAAATTTTTTTCTAATTTCTTTTATATATTATATTGATTATACCTTTGGGTATTCCTAATTAAACGAATAATCTCTATTTTGTCTCATTTCTTTTTCTAAATCACTTTTTTATTTTACCAATTAATCTAAAGTTTGAGGTTGTTCCCATTCATTGAGCCAAGGGCAACTATAAAGAAGATCCAGTCCATAAGTAGTATTTCTTATATGGTTCATGATATGTTATATGTATACATTGCAAGTTTCATAATATGCAGGTCACAATTCTATGGAACACATTTACTGCTTATTACTGAGCGACGTTTCCACTAGGCTCCTCTAGTCATTATAAATAATAAGCAATGACGTCGCTCAGTAATAACCAATAATTGTGACCTGTATATTCCAGGTCAATTACTAAATGCCATTGAAACAATTTAAAGCGGAAATTTCAAATTTTCAAGTTATATTTTTAAAATGTATTAAAATAAAGCCTTAAAATAGATGGTATCCATAAACAGTCCTACCTTGTTAAAGAATAATCCTATTAATCCTATAATTCGCTATTGCCAGCTGAGAAATTGGCAAAAATATCATTTTTAACTTCAAATTCCAATGTTGGAAAATGGCTGCCCCATGTTGTCAATAGCAAAACAGGGGAGGTAATTGTGTTGTTATTTCCTGTGTCATAGATTTTTAAGGGTGGGAAATAATGCCCATGATCGTATAATAGTGAGTTGATAACCTATTGAGCAAAAGACATAGAAATAATTATGTTTTGACTTTCTTAGAAAATTTGAAATTCTCGCTTTAAGTTTCATAATGTTCCGGATTGCACATAATATACGGCATATTTTACTTATTAATTTAAAAAAGGTGTGCCCTTTGTCCTATTTATGAATTATTCGTTTTTTTAGATCTCTTTAAAAAAAAAAAAATCCACGCACAAGTAGTGTTATTAAAGAAGAAATCTTCTGGCTGGGAGGCAAATGTTTCAACACCTTAAGAAAGTGATAAAAAAAAAACCCACCAACGGTACGCATTTGAACTAAAACACTTTACAAATACTAAACTCCTGACCATCTACGTGAATGGAACGGTTAGATATGTAAATCCCCCACAAGATCACCACAATGACAGGTGGTCTCAAGTGTACTGAAAAGAATAGACATGTGTACATCATTTATTTCTCTTTTTCAAGTGCATCAAATTTATCTGGAAAATATATTTGTTAGTTAATTATATTATATATTTTGTTCGAATCTACATGCACAAAAATAGACATGCTTCACGCCAGGTGGTAAAGATAGATTAACGTTATACAAGGTCAGTATGTTCTGTTCGTCTGTCTTCAAACCACTATCCCAGACTCAACGACAACCAAAAATACCTTGTTAAGCTGGTTCTTATTGAACGTCATCCCCTGAAGAGTCATTTTATCTTGCTACATGTAAACCTGGTGTGTCGTTAGATTATAGCAAGTCTAATTAATTACCGTTGTGTTATTACGTTCGCTTTTCAGATCTTTTATATCGTCTTCCTTTAAATCAGACACGAGTCTCGAGACTGTTTAATGCGGGTGAGGCGGTAGACGTAATTCCAGACTGCAAAACTATACATGTATACATGTTCCACAACGCGACATCTGGTTTGCGGAAACAGTAACTCTATTTTTCAGAAGGTCAAGAACAATATCATAAAAGGCATAATAATTGTCAATGCTGTAATACAAATTCTATTTTGGTAAGTGCGACCGACAAAGACCAAAAATATACCCCCTTTTCAGTGCTGATGCAAGAGCGCCAGTGACATTTTTAGCCAGGGGCCCCATGAAAATTTCACCCGACCCTGCTATAAGATCGCATACAATAAAAAGTGGTCTTACAAAATATTGTTTTATGATAATCAATTTCTTGATAATTACCGTTTAGAGATGAAGAAGCGATTAAATGGGTTTAATTGTTGGCAAAGGCTATCAATATATTAATAGTGGCTCTGTCTATGTCTACGCTTGCTCGTTCTTGGAATCCGTCAACCTATTTTAAAGGCATTTGCTTAGATGGTTAGAAGCCAACATCCCTACAAATTACTGTTCAAACGGTAATAAGAAAATGGCAGAATGTGCCATGGATCAATTTGATTTAAACAAATCTGAATATTTACCAACCAAGCAACATATCTACTAAACTGATTGGAAACGCCCTGAGTTGTTTTACGAAACACCTTTGAAAAAGTCAAAATCTTCTTCTTGGTACCGCAACTATGGACATGTGCAAATGGTGTTAAGCATAGCGGGAAATGAAATTGACATTCTAAATCGTTACTCTTCCGTTCATACTCTAAGAGTATATACAGTGACCAACACTGATCCACACCGGGAACTACTAAATTATTCAACTACAATAGAGAAACATGGGCTACCGTCAGGTTTTTAATTGTAATGAATTTGGATTATTTGAGTGATATAATATTTAATGAAAACAAAAAATAATGAAATTTGTAGACAGAATCGGTTAAATTCCATGACATTTAAAGGTCGTCAGTTTATACTACCTTGAGTGGTAAATATATTGCCATTTTCAGAAGATAGAGGCCACATTGGGTTTACTATAATATTGGTATGAAACATTGTGATTGTAGAGGATCAACATTATGGGACTTTTTGGTGCAGAGATTTATCACGTGTCCAGGAAAGCTTGTGAACACGAAACTCGATAGAGACGAGATTTCCTGAAAGCATACTGAATCTTAAGAAGCTTTGGTCAACATCCAAGTACATCTTTCGGATAAGCTGCCTTATGTAGCTATCTTTGTTTCGAGACGTAACTGCTGTGTGGGCATACTTCAACGCTTTGCAGAATTGACTTTTACAGGGTATATGTCTAATTAAACTATATAATTCTTGTCAACGTTGCTTCACATTATAAAGGAGAATCATATATAGAGAACGAAAATATAGAGCATGGTTGATAACAATTTTTTTTTCAATTGTGAACAAAATTTGAGATTTATCCGTCGATCCATTCGTTGTAAAACCCCGCCCCAAAACACCTATAGAAACAGACAAATAAAAATTCGAAACAAACGTTCTTGGGTTGTTTTACCATTCTCGTATAACCGTGGGTGCTTGGGGTGTATATTCGTTACATAGAAAACTATATTTAATTTTCGGTAATATGTTATGTATCTAAGATTATTTAATCTAGTTGTCAATGTCATATTACCACTTATAAGCTATCGCATACAATGTGGCGAAAACACAGTAACGTGTCTTGGAATGGATGGTTCATGTAATACCAGTGACGTGTGTAATATATCAGATTTTTAGATCTTTAAATACATTCCCATTCAGAAAAAATCGAGTTACCTCAAATTATGGAATCAAACAGTGGCACCAGGTGTTCAACATAGAATGGTTTTATAGAAGAGTTCAGTTGTAATATTGTCTGAGATTCTTCCAATTTCTAAGAATTGAAGACAATCATAACACACAAGCAACATAATGTTGGGTCTTGCACCTATTATGAAAATCATAATAGATTTAGAATTATTTTTATAACTGACCAACCATGTTACGAATTAACAACAGTACTACGTACGATGGATATGCGAATTCATCAAATACGAAGTGGTATCGTGAGTCCTAGAACGAATAAGGATACGATTCTTAGTGCACAAAGCCATCACTGCTTATAGCTAACCGGAGCAAGGCCTGGGTCTGAAATTACCCTATATTTACAAAGAATGTGACAAGAAAAATGAATACGGCTACGTATCAGTTTAAATTTTACTTAAACTTCTGTTACTAAACAGGGGTGGTGACTCTGACCTTCGCCATTAACATGGGGTTATCAGGCTATACCCAGAGGATAGCTACAACGAAAGCTTCATTTTAAAGCGACGACTGTTGCTGTGCATGCAGTTCTATATGCTTCCAGACACTTAAATCTAAGTAGGTGTGAATATCATGCACGAGACAAGTTATGCTTAATGTCTTCACAGATATATTGCACTTTTATCAGCCAATTCATGCGTTAGTATCGATGTTTGATTTAATGCCTATTAAACAACTTAATTTCATATTTCAGATTTTAATTTGAAACAAATGGATTATTGATAGTTTTATAGTTATTGTACAGATCTATATCTACAAGGAAAAGATAACTCTTATTACAAAAGAAAATGTGCCGATTTCTTGAAAGTTTTATCACCGCTCTGTTTATTGTCCTTGTCCTAAAACAAGGTAAGTCGAAATTAATAACTTTTTTTATATATGTACCGAGCCTAGCATGTTGACCTGTCAGTAATTTTTCAAATCAAAGTTTCTAATATTAGTCCTATTATTATTTACCATCATTATTTTTACCAAATGTATATAATTTGCTCCTTTTTACATCTGGTGTATATGTAGGTACTTTTCACCCTTGAATGACACAGTGTCGCTCCTTTTTTAGGGCATCAAGTGACGCCAGGTGTTATGAGTGTTAATAAGATTTTTAGAAAAATAAATTAATGTGTTGGAAGTAGATTGGGATAAAAACAATTCCTATTTAGTGTAAATGGGTACATAAAATGGTACAGGAGGGCGTAAAAGGCGCCAATTCTGCAGGTAGCTTGTTTGTATTTCTACGTCCGGTGTAAACGACGTACCCCCCCCCCCCCCACTCCACCGACTTATCTATAGTTCCAATAAAGTAACAGTCGCCTGTGATATATGCCTTTTGTACCAATTGGCACATGTTAATATTGACTACCCCGGTTTCTTGAAAACAATTAGAGACAAGCGTTATATTAATACCGGTACATCCCTGAACAGACCGAAACAGTCCTAAACTGCGGTTTCTTAGATCGGACCAAACCGCTCAAGGTATTCTAAAGAACCCTAGTAGAGGCGGTTCGGGCGGTGTAAGTGCTAAAGGGGTATACAGTAATCCCTTTAAATTACATCTTTCTGGGGAACATTGGGAAGAAATAAATGATCAGATTTTTCGCAATTTCTAAATTAAGAATTCTTTTATCTGAAATAGGTAAATGCCTAAAAACTTACAGCAAAATGATTCCAAGCAGAAATGTGAACTGGTCAAGTCGTTTAACTAAACCCAGTGAGAAATCTTTTTCATTGTTATTCATAACTCTTACTTTTTCCATTTTCTATAATTATTCATTTTAACCCCAGACTGAAAAAAAAGACTTTTAGTGTAAAAAGCTTCATAACGAAATGCATTATTCAATCTTTTCTCATATAATAGGTAATAATCAATAAGAAATTGCTGGATCAGTTTAGTTCATAAAGAATTCCAGACCAATTGGAACTCAAAGAGTGATTTAAGACAATACTAAAACACTTGAATGAGCACTTTGATATCGTTGTTCACTAGCTTTGTCATAAACACAACCCCGAACCAGTCAGACAAAGTGGCCGTCCTTCAATTTACTTCTTA
Organism: Patella vulgata; assembly: GCF_932274485.2. Lineage (NCBI taxonomy): Eukaryota > Metazoa > Mollusca > Gastropoda > Patellidae > Patella > Patella vulgata. The sequence continues at coordinate 69,832,172 of NC_065881.2, forward strand.
AATATCATGCTTTATTATTTAAATATGACGTCTCTGAGGAGCTTTCTATCGGCTGGATTGAAATTCTGATTTCAGATTTTATCAAGGATTTACAATAAACCCCCGTTTTATATATAAAGAGAGAGAGAGAGAGAGAGAGAGAGAGAGAGAGAGAGAGAGAGATGGGGTTTAACGGCAACTCGACACAAACTAGATCATTTCGGGACTTACACATTGTTCTTTAGCAGTGGCAGGAAACTGCCGGAGAAAACCCACGAGGTTGGACAGGTGACCCTACTCCTTGTCACGTACAACTGGGAATCGAAACCACGCCAGTTGACTCAATGACAGACCACATGATACAGCGCGCACGTGCTAATCATTCGGCCATCCAACCCACTCGTTTTATATGATTCAATATAAATGGCAACAGGTCGTCTTAGGGAAATAATAAATCTTTAAAAATCACATGTTCTGTGGAACGTGGAATGGTTCTGTAATGATTAAAAAAAAAAAACCCAACAAAATTCCATCTAACTCGTGAACAACACTTTGCTAGTTTGTAAATTGGACAAATACTACTTCATGATGATCACAGGGGAATATTAATATAGGGACAATCTCTGTCTAATAATCAGTCTCTATACTATACGGGGGCTGGAACTAAATACGAGAACAACTGGTCAGGTTTTTAATAAATGGAAAATGGAAAATTATTCCAGTGGAGTTAAAGAATGCCTGTTAATGTCGAGTACGGACATTTTTATTTCACATGGTTCAATAATCGATTTCTGATCCCGTTTTCAATGATTATTATTAACTTTCGAGTCAATAATGTCTTTCAATAGCCAAAATGTAGTCTAGATAACATGCCGAGATCAAACAATATTTTTTTATTGTCTAACTCTTCTTTCAAAGCCATTTTTTTTATCCCTACCATAATTCCTTCCTTGCTAACATTTCAACTTTAAAAATTTCTAGAGAGATAACTACTGGTTTTAAGTTGGAAGTTTTGGATTTAGATTATTTTCTTCACAAAATCCAATTTAAAATTAAATGAAAGATAAGAAGAATATGACGAAAACTAATGTTAACTACATTGGATACAAATCTATACCAATTACCTGTTAATAATTATACTACAGTTTGTAAATATCAATAGATATACACACTGCATTATTCATTCACTAATTACTCTAATATAATATATAAATATACCTTATTATTCGCATTCCAATTAGGGCTGGGTATCGATAGTGATTTTTACTATCGATAATCGGCAATGAATTGTCGGTCGATAATCGATAGTATCGAAAACAAACTTATTTTCACGGTCGTCATCAAGACTGGATACAGTGTAAGTTCAAAGTTCAAAACCATACGAAGTTGCGAAAGATCGTTTGCTCCTGTCTAAGGAGATTTATTTGGAAAACATTAATAAAACTTGTTATATTACGTATATATACGTAAATTGATGTTGTTTATTATTAAAATAATGCAGCCGTGGTTCCGACTGAAGAAATATCGTAAATAATTATGTTAAGGGACCAAAATGAACTTGTTCCGATTCAAAACATTGCGTACGTGCGCGCGAAAATATCAATATGGCAGACGAATTCTGAAGCTTACAAAGGGAAATAACTCTAACTTTATTTACACATCCGGGTATCTCCGATTTAGCGATATTCAACAATAATTTCTTCAAAACTAAAGTAACGTTTCAATGAGAGTGAATTTATGAAAACGGCTGTTCAATAAGCAGTCACAATTTTGTTATGTGTTACATTGATACTTGATAGTAATTAAAGTGAGCGGTGTATTATGTTTAAGTTTAACTGAAAGAAAACATTGACATTTCAGACGCAAGAAAAATAGACGAAGAGCGATAATCGATAGTAACCCACCGCTATCGATGGTGCTTTTCTGTGCCGTCCAATCGATACTATCGATTTATAGCGATATTTTACCCAGCCCAATACCCTAGAATGGTCATTATAAGTTTGTTTTTGTTCAACAAATTATAGTAATTTATAGGTTCATGTATACAAGCCAATTTTTTCGGTTAAATTTTAAGAAGAAGACGTTTTTTTTTTACCGAATTAGATAAAACTAGTAAAGTCTTCGTATAAGAATTTTATTGAACATGACCTTTTGTGAACGCATCGATATTCTTTTCGTACTTTACCAATATGTGTCCAAAATGAAATGGGTTTGTTTTACTTTTGGTATCAGCTGGGCTAATGCAGACGGACATTCGCCATGCAGTTTCATTGCAGTTTACTATAAAGGACATTTTGCACGGACATATTTTTGCCATGATGTCCGTTTACCACATTCCCGGTTGTACGTGACAAGGAGTATGGTCGCCTGTCCAGCCTCGTGGTTGTTTTCCGGGTCTTCCGGTTTCCTCCCACTGCTAAAGACCCCTATACGCATGCGAATTATTGAAATAAAATTGAGCCACATGTTAGTCTCTCTCTCTCTCTCTCTCTCTCTCTCTCTCACCACATAAAATTACGTACAAGGCTAGAAGAGTTGTTATGTAAACCGCGTTCTGGTTGATGTAACGAATTAGCCAATGAAACGGTCTACTACGGCGAGTTCCTGGCGTCACAGGTTCAAAAGCAGATCAACACCCTTTACTATTAAGTGGTAAAATACTGTATATGATTCTAATAACCAACACTTGTTTATTGTAACCATGTTTGGTTCCCCTTGTCAGCGATGCAGGACGGAGGGCCTGGCAAGGACAGCTGGCTAGTCATTCGGATGAGACGAAAAACCGAAGGCCCGTACACATTGACGTGCACGTAAAAGATCCCTTGACAGATGGAATTCGATATAAGAGTAGGCAAATGTCCCTCCTAGCACACTGTATAGCGTATGCCCGTCTTCATTAGCCCAGTTCGGAGCAAAACAGTAGGACGTTAAACCCCATTTCATTTCATTGTAACCATGTTACAATAGCACTGATTTGAATTTGTGTAAAGGTGTCCATACAACTATTCGTGCTCGACACTAACATCATCTATGAGAGAAATGCTGTCTTGTGGAATGTTCGAATGTACGACCTTTCGGCCAGTGAGCATTTCAGACTAGGACATTTCGGTCTAGGACATCTCATCCTAGGACTTTTCGGTCACTTTTGTTTTAAAAGAAAGAGTTCGTTTCGGACAGATGTATTTGTTTGTTTTCTCCTACAGATTTTTTCTGTGTTTTTTTGTTTGTTTATTACTGCGACAAATATATAGCCGTAACGTCCTAGGCCGAAATGTCTACTGGCTTAAACGGCCTAGGCCGAAATATCCTAAGTCGGAAAGTTCACATAGACAACCTAATGCCTGTTTCCCTCAGGCTTAAACCTATATCAAACAACCGATAACATTGCTTTTTATAAGAAAATTTGTGGTAGATATAATTATTCTAGGCTATTGACACTATAACATTAATTGTCCGTTTCATCTCATAGATTGAAATAACTTACTGTTTATAGTTTGAGTAAATTTCTATTTCCTGACTTCTCCTATGATAAAAAGGAAAGTAATTGAGATTTACTTTTAAATACAGAGTTCATCAAAGATACTATAAACATTACTCGATAATCTCTAAGATTCTAAAGGTGTACTATAGGTTCAACAATGAAACAGTACTATGAGCTCAAAGATACTAAAACAACCACCAAAACTTTAAAAAAAAATGAGCGAAAATTATTATATCGTCAAAGTAGCTGAATTGCACTATGTATGCACAGAGGGTGTATCAAACCTTTACAACGATTTGCCTGTTTGACGCTTTAAAAAGAAAATAGGCTATAGGCCAACTAAAAACAACTCGAATAAAGATGGCGATAGTATATTAAATATTATTTGTTATTCATTAAAATATAACAATACACAAGAAAATAATGATTTGTTATCTGTCTCAACTGTTCGAAACTAGATTGCCTGAAGCATGTCAATAGTATATGGAATTTTCTTAAGAAGATTTACAATTATTTTTTTAGCATCTCCACATATTTGATATTTTTATGCGAAAATTCTTCTTAGTTTAAGAAAAGCATTTTTTCGGGGATCATTTTTTAAAAATATATATAGATGTTCTTAACCGTTTGGCGTTGGGTTATGTGGACTTCCATAAGGCAGCATTTCTCATAGATGATGTTAGGGATGTCGAGCACAGATGGTTGTATGGTCCCCATCTTTACTCTAACAAACCACTGTAATATTTCGATGGCATGTGCCTGTTTTTGTGCCATCCTAAAGACTAGACGCTCCTCCTCATTGGGTTAATGGGCCAGCTCCTTATTCACCGAGACTTAGTGTCATCCCTGTATACGCTTGCAGCCAGTTACCATAATGGCTGATATTCTTTCCAGACCTTAATATCACCTGAATATTGGAATCTTGTTTGTAAAACAATACTTATTAAAATCTAAAAATGTCGATGCTGGGTAGATTTATTGAATAATGAAATCGTAGAACGTCAGAGGTGCGTGTATCTTTTAGAAAATTAAATGATTCGATTTATATAATATCCGGTATGACATGCGTGGAATGTATATGTAAAGTCTTTAAACAAAAAATGAGCCTTATAATTCATTCTGATATCCTCCCTCGGGCTGTAAACCATGACAGTAGCTGTCACAAAGGCTAGAAAAGTGGATTATGCTCCGAATAATAAGTGATGGATAATGGCCGAAGACTGTCCATTATGTAAATAGAAAGAAAAACTAACGCCCCTCAGTTGTTCTTTCTATTTACATAATGGACAGTCTGAGGCTATTATCAAACTTAAAACATGACACCATAGAGATACATGTAAATGATAGTTTTCTAAAAGAACAAGACACAAAATAATGGATATGTTCTTAAAACAACATGCACATTCTCATGAATGCATGTGACAAAACACTCCAGTCATTCAATGCAAGCATACACAGACAGTCCAAAATATAGGACATGGAGACGACATGTTTATAACACAGTCGAAAACAAATATTAATAATGAGAATATACGTAATAACTAATAAGCATTTGGATACGGATTACATTTGGTAATGTACTCAATATGGAAGATAATAGCCGTAAAAATTATGATGTTCTTGATATGGGGGATAATAGCCGTCAAAGTGTGATAGAAAGGCTGCTTATGAAAATGATTTAGATATTAATAATATTCTTAGTACTGTGGGGGGTATGGAGAGTACTAGCCGTCCAAATTTTGATTTGAAATTTAATATATACTCTGATATAAGTGACAGGACATAGGATCAAAGGCACAAACCAATTCAGGAAATTCGAACTCAACTGTCATTATGGTGTAACGGTGAACGATTTGTTAAAATCGGATAAAAAATTGTGACCTGTATAGGTTCCACAGGCTCAAAACACGTTTTTTTGTTCAATCAGGGGTCATAATCCAGGAAGTTACGGTCCGATATGCGTCAATATCGCAAGGAATCGAGATCTTTGGGGTATAAACACACATGTTTACTTTCATCAAAAGGGCTAAAAATTGTGACCTCTAGTGTGTACAATTTACGTTCCATACAAGCCAATATCGAAAGAAACCGAGATCTTTGGGATATATACCTATATTTCAATTTATGACTTGTAGAGTGTCCACAAAGAAGGTGTGAAAATGTGGGCGTATAAAAACGTACGATATCGATCTAGTGCCGAACGTACTATTAAACGGACAAGTGACATATAACAGACGGATTTAAGTGGAATTCTTTATGTAGACAAACTCGTGAAATCAACATTCGGTCATGTGACATTTTGGTAACTATGAGGTTTTAAAGTAATTTCATGTACTGAATTCGTTCAGAGAATAAATTATCCCAAAATACATGTTCATTTTTCAGATAGGTGTCTATTATTGGTAAACCTGTCCATTATTTTCAATACATAATGGACAGTTTTATTAATAATAGACGATTGTTAAGAAAAGCGTACATTCTCCTATATACTGGTTAAAAACATCAAAGGGTGACGTCATATCTATGTTTTAATAAGTATGATAGAATAGAAAACTGTTTTTTTATGGCTAAATATGTAAGTTATTGGAAGGTTTCTTTATAAGCTTTTTAAGGATGGGGTATCAGAAGACAGGGTTTATTAGCTTGGCATGAGCGTGAGACTGGTTTTATTAGCTTCAAAATTACGAGTGACTGGTAGACTGGCTTTATTAGTTTACTAGAAGAGTGGGGTGGTGGAATAGACAATTATTTGACAATTGGGAGATACTGTAGTCATTAGTTTGTGGTATGTGGTACTGTACGATTGGTTTTAGTAGCTTGGTAAGGTGAATGGTAGACTAGTAGCTTGGCAAGAACGGTGTAATGTACAATTGGTTTTATTAGCTTGGCAAGGTGAATGGTAGACTATTAGCTTGGCAAGAACGGCGTACTGTACAATTGGTTTTGTTAGCTTGATACGGATTGGTTTATTAGCTTGGCAGTTATCGGTTATTGTAAGATTATTTTTATTAGTCATGGAAAGTATAGGGCATAGGTAGACTGTACGACTGTTTTTTTCTAGCTTGGTAGAGACTGGTAAACTATTTTATTAGGTTATCCGTTTGACAAGTATAAGAGACATGCAGCTTTGTTAGCTTGGCAAGTATGGTAATCTGGTAGATTCGCGTGATAATTTTGAGAGTCTTTGAGACTGGTTGTTATTACCTCCACTCGTATTTAAGACTGGAAGGTAGAGGTACAGAGGGTCGCACTTCAGGTTGTGGCAGGCCGGTCACCTCTCGCTTGCGGTCGTCATTTCGATCACTGGTGGGTCTGGTTCAACTTCGGGTACAACGGTTTCCTCCCACAGAAAAGATCTCTGCGCGTGCGCTAGGATAATAAAAATGAAAATATGACAACTTGTCTGAGATATCACCCTCGGTGGAAGAACAACAAGACTGGAAGAATAGTTTTATAATCTTACAAATTATGACAAACGGTAAAACTGTTTTAAGAGCGTGTTGAGGCTATATAAAAGAATATGAAGAAAATCTTCTCGTATTTCATACTTGAAATCCAATCCAAACGTATCTACATGATCATCAGCTTTAGTATTTAATTGAGTGCTTTACACACTGGTAATAGTGCAGTAGATAAAATAAATCTCTAAGAGAGAGAGAGAGAGAGAGAGGGAGAGAGAGAGAGAGGGGGGTGTTAACGTCCACTCGACACAAACTATGTCATTTCGGGACCAACACATGGTTCAATTTCATTTCAATAATTCGCTTGCGCGTAGGTTTCTTTAGCAATTGGAGGAAACCGGAGGACCCGGAGAAACCCCAAGAGATTGGACAGGCAACCCTACTCCTTGTCAAGTACAACCGGGAAATCGAAACAACGTCAGTTGACTCAATGTCAGACCTTATGATACAGCGCGCACGTGCTAACCATTCGCCCCCCTCCCTCCACCACCACCCAAAGCTCGAAAAAAAATACTAGAGAGATAAAATTAAACACACGAATAAAGTTTCCTCTTGATCATTAGCTTTGTTTCTGCCATTAATTTATAACTGCTGTAAATAGTAAAATAAAGATCGGAAAAAATATCAATGCTTTACGTGACTCGATGAAATACAATGAAATCAGATAAGAATCGAATTGTATTACTTTTGATGAAAAAAAATCCCCAAAGATTTCTTTTGTTTTCTTTAATAAAGATAGGTACTTTAATTAAAGATGATAATGTCATAAAGATTCAACAAATCTGATATAAATATTGAATGAGAGCATTGTAAATAAAAATAATTGATTTTAATAATATATATAATACTGTTTTGAATGGTCTAATCAACAATTCCATTTTATCTCTGGTCGGGGTGGGGAGGTAGGCAAGTGTTAAAGGAACTGGACTCTCTCGATTAGAATGTCCTGTGTTTGAATGCCAACATGGGACTAACAAATAAATTGTTGCTTAGTCTATCGAATAGGACTAAAATCGATATCAATCTGTGCCCGGTTGGTGGCACATACAAGCACCCTTGAAGTGGAAATTCGACAAAGGTTATGGACGGAAACACCGCTATTCGGCCAAAGTGCCCTATCGTAGAGCTTGGAGCGTTATTATAGAAAAAAGTAATCTATGTTAGTCACAAAATGACCGTTATATTGTGTTTAAGATACGTTAAACTTCAGATCTTTACTTTACTTTTCATATTATCTCATATATTAGTATAAGATTGTCAGATGTTTTACAATGGTATGACCCGAACAAAAAAGTGCCATTTCTGAAAACCGATAGACATAAAATTGTGGACATTATTGAGTAACCTATATCCCTAAGAACAAGATTCAACAACAGTGGTTCTAATCTTATGAAAACGTATTTATAGTCGTTCGAATGGGACGAAAAACTGAGGTCCCGCGTACACATTGGCGTGCGTGCAAAAGAACCCTTTGCCCACCTTCATTAGTCTAGTCAGGTCAGAACAGTAGGACGTTAAACACCATTTCATTTCATTTAACCAGATTGAAATTCAGCCAAGCCATAAAACGATGCTACTTTAAAGAGCCATGAGCCATGACCGAGCCGATCATTTAAAATTGATATCTTTGTGCTCACTAAAAAACTGGGCATAACGAAATATTATCGCTATGAGCTGTTGATAAGAAACGGAAATGAAATAAATCAATTAATAGATATTATAAGGTTACCGTGAGTACTTATAGCCGATCATGACTCATGTTAGTGTTTGTGTTTGGCATGACCCCCTTGCACTTACTATTATAACATCGATCTTGTAGTGTTTTCAGGTAAATTTGTCAACATCATCGTGTAGGCGTGTATATTTTATTCCGTGAATATTAGGCAATATTAACACTAGATTCAAGTATATTCATAACATTTTACGATAAACGGAATGTTGAATGAAGTCTTATCGATATAAATGGTAATAAGATTAATTAAGGGTATTCGTCCGCTATACATTATGTATGTTCAATTAACCCTAGTTAATTCCTCATTCCATGCACATGCTTTATATTGATTGGTAGGTTCTAGACTGCCGTAATGAAAATGTTATTTCTCTCATCACTAAGATGCTGTTATTCACATTCCTTAATAACAAACTGTAAAAATTTGAACTATGAAATTAGTTAATGGTAGAATTGTGAAAAAAAAATGGTTGGCTTTTATTTCAGTGCTAAATTATAATGACAATGTTTGAAGTTATTTTCCTTCAAAGCGCCCCGATACATTATAATTATAATGTTTGAAGTTATTTTCCTGAGAGCGCCTGGATACATTATAATGATAATGTTTGAAGTTATTTTCCTTGAGAGCGCCCGGATTTGAAGTTATTTTCCTTGAGAGCACCCGCATACATTATAATGATAATGTTTGAAGTTGTTTTCCTTGAGAGCGTCCCGATACATGCACATCGATTTACGTCTATGCGAACGAGTGAAAGGATTTATGTTCTATACCAGTTCTATAAATACCCCTATATGGTGATTCCCAGACGTTTGAATGGGCGAGCGACACCCTTAAACGTAACAACTGTCCAGATATCAGTGGGGTCTCGTGCACAAAGCGTCGATACATGACGTGTACCCGCCTTCATTATCCCAGTTGGAGAAAGAGAGAGAGAGAAATGGGGTTTAACGTCCACTCGACACAAACTAGGTCATTCCGGGACTAACATATGGTTTAATTTGATTTCAATGATTCGCTTGCGCGTAGGGGTCTTTAGCCGTACAACCGGGGATTCGAAACCACGCCAGTTGACTCAATGACAGGCCTTATGATACAGCACGCACGTGCTAACCATTCGGCCATCCACCCCCTCCCTATCCCGGTTGGTGCAGAAAGAAAATAGGACGTTTAACCTCATTTTATTTCACGAAATATCACCCCTGGCCCCTATTCTGTTTAACTAGATATGATATATTATGTAATTGTATTTTCTGTTTCTAAGAAATAGATATTTATTAAAGGGTGATATCGAAGATAAATTATTCTGGTTTCAAGTTATTTATACTTTATAATGCGCGATCAGTAGTGTACATGTTGTGATCGGTCTACCGCAGATAAAACCTGTGACAGACATATCCGCGAAATCCTTTGAAATACTTTCATTATCCAAACATTTGATTAACTCTTTATTAAGGTCAAAGCTACGAATACACTGTTGGCACAAGCACAAAATGCATCGTTCTCATGTTAATAAAGTAACCAAGTTCACTGTCGATTAAATATACAAAGACAATATTAAATGGCACTTACGAAACCCCAATTCGTTATTCTTGATAACTCGATGTTTACAAATAATGGCGGATTATAATATGACCGTATAAATAGTTTTGAAGTCTGTAAGTCCGAACTATAACTATAACCCAGTCTGATCTTCGTAATGATAATGGGGAATATTGTCGTTATTGGGATTTAAGCAATCAAAATATGCTGGCATTGTTCTTTGAGTTCTCATAGCGATTAAGTCTATTGTCGCCATCAAGGGATTTAAGTTACCAGAATGAGGTTTATTGGAGACTAGCCCCGATTATGTTTCACCGAATATACACATCCTACATGAAACGGACGTAGACATCGGCCATCACTAGTGTTTCTGTTTATAGGCCACCCCAAACACGCATTATGTTGCGGGTGTCGTACACTAGGCATACACCTTTCGGAACACCTAATACTGCTTAGCCATAGGAATGTCAGCTACTTTGGCGTATTCAATAACAGAACACAATTTTTATGGGAAACAATCACTGGTTTTATTCTAAAAGCACGACGTTTCGACAAGTATTCTCTTGTCGTTATCTTGTCGTTCCCCAATCACTAAATGCCACTTAAAGATTATTGGCGTATTCACTTAGTATTTGTAAACTTTTGAGTTGATTTTCTTTAGAACCGATTAGTGCGAAAGTTATGTCAAGCTTCCTGACAAACTAGCGTCAGCTAAGTTTTTCACTCCTGGGGTTTAGCCGTCACGCAGCACTAATTTGGCGCGAAATTCGACTAATGGAAATTCGACGTAAACATTAATTTCATTCTTGGTGGATGGAGTCACCAGACATACTAGAACGTAGTTTTAGTTCTTAAGAAATGGTAACTACCAGTATTTATATTCGAATATTGTAGTAAACACCCACTGTTTATGCCAAACGATTCATTAGCAAACAAAACCGCTTAAGAAATCTTGAGGTAAGGAGTTATCAGATAAGACACGATGCAATGACATGATGGTAATGCAGCTCCTCAGCCGTTTTAATCGAACATTAATGTAGAATTAAGATCATTTTCCTCATAGACTTCAACTTCGGCAATGACTTACAATACATAAGCTTTTGAAACTCGTACTTTTAGCCAAAGACCCTCAGCCAACTGACCCATTATCCAAGGACTATGCAAATCAGGTACCACGTGATATTAAATAGTTAAAACGTTCTCAGGATCAGTTAAGATTGCAGAGAGTGATCTGGAGTTGACAATTGTAGCAGGGAATTCCACGTTTGGTAGCACTAATTCTAGGTTACATAGTATAGTACTAATTTCACGCCACCAGTACTTTGTAATATTAAAATACTATAATACTGACATTTATACCTCGGATAGAGTGAACGATATTTTTTTGCCCAACCTATTAAATATTTGCTTATCGTCGGTGAAGTGTCAAAAGGGTGTATCTAAGAATTTCTAAAGATTAAGAAATAGAACCTTTTGCATTTCAAAATATCCACAAATCAAGATACAACATTTGGACACGTGAAAACCAGAACAGTTCTAATTGGTGTAGAGATACACAGCTTAGACAGAAATGTGCATATTAATTGGGAGATTTTAAAAAAAAAAAGCAAAAAAAGTGTATTTGACTAATTTCCCGAGATAAACCCTTTTGACACTTCACCGACGCTATGTTAATCGTTAATGACCTTTGATACTTTTTGTTTCAATCTTAGAAAATTGTACTAATACTAGGTGTACCTATGGTGGTGCTTGTAGTTACTGTATGGCGTATGCCCGTCTTCATTAGTCCAGTTTAGGAGCAGAATAGTAGGACGTTAAACCCCCATTTCATTTCATTTCATTTCTGGGATTGCAATTTTCAGGAATGACAATATGGTTATTTTAAAGGTATATACCCCGATAAAAGAAACTGGATTCGATTTGGTTCTTTTAAAGTACATTAGTACACACGACTAAAGATCAAACGCGCAAAACAGTTTATGTTGACCAAAAGTATGATATTTATTATTTAGTACAACCGTGGTCTATAAAAATTTAATGTTTTTAATGTCTTTATATTGTAACTCAGGGCTGGTTGTCGTTTTAAATTTCTAGCGGGCCTACGCTGTCCGCGTTTTTATCTTCTCATATTTATCTGAACCATAAAAGCATATTCGGTTTTTATGACGCATACGACATACTCGTATTACCTTTCACGCCTGCATTTAGAGACACCTACGCTGGAACGGAACAATACCTGTGAACAATACCAGACTAAATAACATTTATTTGACTTTATAGGTATACTTACTAAACTTATTCATGAAGGTAATTAAGTTTCTCGTTTTGCGTGACAATTTGCATTAGAATTTAGTCTAAAATCGATGAAACGGTTTTGATATACATTCACTGCCATGTCTTGCTCAGTATTAATGATTTGTGAGTGGATGAATGAGGCGAAGTGAGATGGGAAAATATCTGTGGACATTCCAGGAGTTTAAAGTGAAATGAAATGGGATTGACCGTGGCACGATATTACGAGGGTTATACCAGTACAGGAAGTATAAATTGAAGCCTTGTCGTCACAGTAAATATGGAGCAAACTGTATTTGCCATCGAAATTGCAAGGAGCCTTTTACAATCAACAAAAACAAACTGTAGATAAAAATCTCTCAAAGAGTATAACAGGTCTCCCTCTAGATAAAAATCTACCAAAAGTATATCAGGTCTCTCTAGATAAAAATCAACCAAAGAGTACAGCAGGTCTCCCTCTAGATAAAAATCAACCAAAGAGTACAGCAGGTCTCCCTCTAGATAAAAATCTACCAAAGAGTACAGCACGTCTCCCTCTGAAAAATAGTAATGGTTGAAGGGGGTATTGTAAATGATCTGTTTCAACCATCCATTCCATATAGTTAGCACAGTGGAAAGAATTCAGGATCTGCACATGCGCATGCAACATATTATTAGAAATAGTGAACGTCTGAAGCATCCGGGTGTAAGAAGAACTACTTCGTACCTCAATCTAGTTTTTCATTGAAGAAATTATTTAAAAGTCGATAATCAAATGATATATGGTGACATTTCCAACAGTAAATCAATTTTATTAGTAAATAATTCTGTTCAATTTTCATTAGTCTATTCAACACTGTTAAAGGTCAGTGAGCAGTTTTTATTCAAACATCTATCATTTAAACCACATCCTGGTATCATTTATTTATCTGGAAACCCAAAAGATCAAACTTTTATGAACATGCACGACTGAGACTATAAAAGCTATCATTAATGTTGCATGATTAATTAACCAATGTAAAAATTTCATCCACATCTTGATATAATTTACTTATCTGAAACGAAACATACTAAGTTTTTAAGAACATGAAAGTATGAAACTATATAAGCTATCATTACTGTTGCATCCACGAGATGTTTAAAAAAGAAATAAAATTGAATGACATTAATTTCAACCCCTGACTTTATGTTTCATTTGTTTTTTTTCTGAGATATATACTCTTCAAAAAAAGAAGCGCACAGTCCATTTTTCATCATTTTTTATTTGAACGGGGTCGTTGTTTCCATAAATCTTACTTGTTTTTAATGTCATTATGTAAGGATAAAGGGAATTCATTATTGGTTTTAAATGTAGCGTCACTAATTGTGACTGGTCATACTTCGTGCCGAAATTTGTTTTCGCTTGATTGCACCAAGACACATGAGTTTAACAACTTCGCGAGCTTTTCGCACGAAACCCAAATCAAAAGCCTTTAAAATCCAGGGGTTCTCGGTTTTAAAAATGAGTTGCTCATGTAAACACTCCACGAGCCAAGTGATGCCACACCTGAACGAAGACCAACACAAGAACGCTATCGGTTGGTTAAAAAGCAGGTGAATACCAGACAGATGTAGCCAGGCTACTAAATGTGTCCGAGAGTACCATTTCTCGCCTTTGGGATAGGTACCGACAGCGAAGATCAACAGCGGCCAATGCTCAGGCCAAACAAGAGTGACCGCTTTGCCCTGGTTACGTTCTTTGCGGGAACGGTTCACAACAGCGACCAGTACTGCAGCAGCAATTCCTGGACGGCGTAGGATCTCAGACCAGGCAGTCCATAGATGCCTACGTGAAACCGTATTACGAGCCAGACGACCCGTTAGAGTTGTTGTTTTGAAATACGCCGACACACAAGGTATGGCCACAGTAACGCTGGAGCACAGTTTGGTTCAGCGACAAGTCGCGGTTTCTGTTACAACGAGGCGATGGTAAAGCGAGGGTATACCGACGACGAAATGTCACTATGTGTTTCTTTATTTGAAGAGTATATTACTGAATTTATCGGACACATTATCGACCGACCGTTAAACCGGAATTAAATCTCTATATTGAATTAAATAACCCGACAATAATATTTAAGATATGGTAGAAGCTGAGCATTATATATATTTCTTCATGTAAGAACAGAAAATTCCATTTCGCGTCCCGACCATTAATTTTTGTCGGTATATCTTTATGCATGACGTAGGAAGTAGACATATAAAGTAGATCTGCGTATGCTCCCCCAGAACAACAGACACTCTTTTATTTCGATATAATCAATCGTTCAACTTTATTAAATTTTCTTACCATTGATGTGGATAATAATGAAATCTTACAGATTAAAAGACATTAAATAAAATGTTAACGGTGGCGTTTTTAGGTTTTAAACTGTAGACTCCCATGACATATCCATCTGGAAAAAAGAATTTGATTTGGACAAAAAGAAGAAAAGATTCGTCTCAAATTAGCTGAATCATTTACTTCCGAACATTTTAATTTGAATGAAAATTTAGAGTGAGGAACTAATTAGTTACTTATAACAACTACTATTTTTAGTTTTAAATAATGAACTAAAATGTCTGGAAATAAGAATCCAATAGTAAATAAAATCTGATTATCACAATTTTAATATCGATAAAAAAAAGGAGCCAAAGCTTCAGAAATAATGCCTGGAGATATAAACAAACGCAGGATTGTACTTCTTAAAGGAGCTAAAACTCTGTTCGTTGGTACCTAGAAATGAACAAAAATGGGTCGCAACACATATAACAATGTAATATGCATGCATATAAACTGATTTACATTCAATCGTTTCGTTTCTGTTTTACTCTAATTTCTAATCAGTACGTTCGGCGAGTGCAAATTTATTGGCAGTCTCTGATTACACCAGTCTACACGGTAGTCTTCCCATGTGGGATATATTTAATCACGTTCATCCACCCACTTCATTATAAATGGCGCTCGAAAGCATCTCACTGAGTCTTAAATATTGGATGCCAGAAGCCCATCTTTACGGGGTAAGACAACATCAATGTTCATTTAAATTGTCTAACAAGTCGTGTTTGCCATGTTGAAGACTGTGGATAATACTAAGTTAAAGACATAGCTACTTTAAAACGTTCTTTGAATTTTCACATTTAAAAAGATCAATCTTTTGTGTTAAAATTACCTCAGTGACGTTCGTAAGACACAAGACTCTTCTCATTTGAAGCTAATTGATTTTCTCACAGGCTAAAAGATTTTTATATCAGAATTCTAGGTTAGTTAGATATAATTGCATCTTTGACATCTAGGTACAGACGATCTTAGGTCTGTCACTAATGACACAATATTTTATATTCGAATCATGAACAAAACCTTGTAAGGTTTTTTTTCTGAAGTCGAGGACTTTATCTTGCTTATTAACCGTATATGTTTACATATAAAATGAGAATATCCCAGAATTCCAGTAAGAAAAACTTTATATTATGTTTTCTTATCGGGAAAAAAACCTACCTTGGAACAATAACCCTAAGTTCTGCTGTATATATCCAAAGCCGCAAGTTATTCCGGGCATAGAACGTACCCCAAAGATCAAAGAGATTTGCCGTTATAGGTTTATAATGTACTTAGAGACATAACATTTCGGACCAAAGGTACATTCATTATTTACTTTGATTCCATACACAATAAAACGTAGTCGTGTCAAAATACATATTGGTCCAAATCCACCATTCCAACCCACGTTACGGGAATCTACGCCCCCCCCCCCCCAAATCTCATTTTCTTTCATGACGTCATTTTTTTACATCTTAGACCGTAAATCGACGACAGATCGATAATTCATTTCTATCCACGAACATCGAAGCAAAAATGGCGCCTAACCTAGTTTTTGGTTTAATCGTGCAGGTTACTATCTAAAGATAGGAAAATTAATTAATGAAAATGAGGACACGAGAAAAATGAAATGGGGTTTAGCGTCCAACTGTGCTGCTACGACCGGGCTAATCAAGACGGGCATACACCAGGCAGTGCTATGATAGAAATTTTGCCCGGACAGCGGCCCAATCAAATGACTTGACGTTATCACTTTCCAGGCCCTCTGTCCTGCACCACTGATGAGGGGGAACACTGCCGGAAACTCTCGATGACCAACGCAGAAATGCTGCATTTACATGTAAACCACTCACGTACCATTTTTTATCTTCTTTCCATGCCTTACCTTACTGTGAACAGGTACAATTGTGGTTTTCAACTAATTTACATGAGCGGGTCCTAGTTGTTCACACCATCCGAATGAATAGGCACTTTCTCTTGGTCCACATTAATAGAATTTGAATCCACGAGTCTGACAGTTGAAATCCGTATTCGTACAGATTAAAAGACACAAAAAAGGCTTAACATTCATTAGTGGTCGATATAAAACAGTCCATAATGTATATAAAAATTGAGTCCTTGTTAGAGAAAGTTTGAAATATGCAAAATGTATTGGGATGCTAAATAAACACCACCGAAAAACTAACGAAAACCTCATTAAACAAACAGAAATATTTAGGGCTCTCATTTCAGCCATCTTGACTGACTGGAGAACATTCACACAGTCAACTTTTATGCCATAGTATATATTTAATGGAGCTAAATCTTTAACTCAGTATCATCCAGCGACTTATTGGCCAAATTAAATCAACATTGATTTTGTTATCTTGGGCTTCTGATATCCAATATTTCAGACAAAATGAAAATTTTAAAATTGGCACACGAATGGCGTGCCAGAATGCTATCGAGCGCCAGTTGGATGCTGCGACTCGATGAACGAGACTAAACATATCCTATGTAGGAGAATACTACCGGTGTACACTGGAATAACCAAACACCAAAGACTGCCATTCAATTCCGACTCTTTCGCCGAACATAACTGATCAGGAATTACAGTAAAAACAGAAACGATTGAATGTAAATCAGTTTATATACATGTACCTTCAAATTACATTATTATATGCGTTGGGACCCATTTGTGTCCATTTCTAGGTGCCAGAGAACAGCGATTTAGCTCCTTTAAAATGTGGGATAATGCCAAAAAAAAAAAAACGACAGCACAAACCAGGCCATTTCGGGACTAACACATGGTTCAATTTTATTTCAATAATTCTTTTGCAAGTAGGGGTCTTTAGCAGTGGGCGAAAACCGGACCACCCGAAGGAAACCCACGAGGTTGGAGGGACGACTCTACCCCTTGCCACGTACAGCCGGGGAATCGAAACCACGCTAGTTGACTCAATGACAGATCTTATGATAAATCTAAGAAAGACGAAATACAATCAGCTGGCAAAAATGTTAAATGAAAGTTCGGTCTCCACTGCATCATTTGTCTGGCCCTGTTATCCCGCGTTGTCTAATTGGAAATAAAGAGAAATAAATGCGCATCAGTTCACAAAGTGTTAGCACCAAGCAATCAAACTTTAAAACCCCCAATAAATCAACCCTGGATTCCGAGAGTGACATAGTAAGGCGCATAAAGGAATGAAAGTACCATAAAAGGTCATGAATGGTAGTACTCAACACGTCAAAATCTATTGTCTAAAATCAACAGTTAACTATTTGACCATTTCATCTCGTAAAGATGTCTAAGGTTATTGTCTAATGTAAAATATATTCTGACAAATGCCTCGAATCACTACTGCAGGTCAGAGGGTAACGGTACTGTGAATATTTTTCTTGTATGTGTAAAAGAGTAGTTAAGACTTATGGGAACAAATAGTCGTAAAACGTGATTTTTGTGTCGACGGGGGTCGTAGGTAAAGACTATTTGAGATGCTAATGTGTCGTCAATCTGATGGAATTATTGTGTAATTGTTCTACACAAAGACCAGTTAACGAGCTGATAGTGAATATTTAGTAGCAATTACACACCTAAAGGAATCGATTGTCTATACCCAGTAGAGAAAGCAGCATCAGCGAAAGACTACTTTTCTTAAATGCAAGAAATCCTGAATGATTAAAATGATTGAAAATCCATTGTGTAGTCGGAATGAAATGGTCAGTATAGAAAACAAAAATAAATGTAATTTGGGAATAGTTTAATATTTAAAGACGCGGATGATTACTAAAGAAAATGTTATTTCGGTGAATATCAGCCGTACCATCTTATAAATCTTTTTTTTTCACCAGAAATACTGCGCTATTATTACACCCTTTAAAATCTCTGATCATCATTTGAGAGATTCTGAATTAATATTGTGAAAGTTGAATATCTCAAAGGACTATCAGTGCCATCTATAATGTTCGCTGAAATCTTTTGTTATTAACCCAAACCGACATTTAGATATTGTCCGAAAATTTAAATGATGACACGTCAACGGCTGATAAAAGAGATATCAACATTGGACCGGGAACTAACATCAATCAATCAGCACCCAAAGTAAAAATTACTGCTGAACGCGATCTGCCAATTAGCATCCTATATTTAAAGTCTATTCAACAATCCATCAACTAATCAATATTAATTGATCAGCAAGAAACATGCACTTGCAGGTTAAGTTAGTTCTTTAAGGAAAGACAATAACAAGAAAGTACATAACACCAAAGAAATTTGCAGTGGCATGCAATGGTTTTGCTCATTACCCAGAAATGTGAGAGAAAAGCGCTAAAATAGGTAAAAACACATGAGATTAAGATGGACAGCTTGCACATCAAAGTTTCAACAGCGATAATTTTAAATTTCATAAACTTGTATTAATGCTTGTTTTATGTTGGTGGGGTGGAGGTGGGTGGGTCTTATCTATGCCCATGAATGTTTCAACCAAATGGCAGGTTTTGTAATATTCACAATATTTCAAGCAGATCCTTCCAAACTGGTCGCCTATAGATGGGTGACAAGGTTTGGAATCCGGGGCCATAACGCATCAACGAATTTTGTGGACGAAAAACATTAAGGGGTCATCCTTTGACCATCGGTTATGTGTGCCATGTTTCAAATGATCAAGCAAAAATTTATTTTAAAATGTGGGACCTCAACTTTGTAAATAATTTGATCAGTTGATTAAAATTTAAAGCACACCGATCTTAGAGCATAATCATTAGGGTGATCTGTCAAAACTGCAGATTGTTTCTAATTTACAACTTGTCTAACATAGGGGGCTGTAACTCCATGACTAATTTGACCAGGTAAGCCTAAATCAATAGAGATCATCCTCCAGGAAAAGAAACAATAGTATGCCAAGTTCCACATCGATTTATATCAATCTGCCGCCTATAGATGAACCACAAATGTTTTGGAATCGGGGCGATAGCCCTGTTACTAATTAGGACATGTGAACCAAAACCCTTAGGCCGTAATGAATAACTACACCGAATTTCAAGAAGATGGGTCAAAAATTGTGGACTGTGATTCATAAATTTATTGAAGCAGACGACAAAACTCCGTACCTAATTAGGTGACACACACACTGAAAGGAATTCGCTGATGCATAGGAAACATGCAAATCCAAAATAGAGGAAAAGAGAAAAAAGCAAAAGCTGAAAAAAAAACTCCGGGAGGAGATCAAAGTCAATTTCGATGCCTTGGGAATAATCCAAAAGTTCAAGCATCGAGAACTAACATTGGGTTCTATCGAAGCCGCCCGTTGCTGTCATATTAGAAAACTATATATAGTGCCAACCGTAAATTGTGCGATGTACTAGCAGGGGAGAAAGGAGCCCCTTGTTCATCTTTACATGAAATGAAATTGGGTTTAACGTCCTACTGTTTTGCTCCGAAATGGGCTAATGAAGACGGGCATACACCATACAGTGTGCTATGAGGGAAATCTTGCCCGGACAGCGGCACTACGACCTACTCTTATATAGAATTCCTACTGTCAAGGGATCTTTTACGTGCACGCCAATGTGTATACGGGGCCTCGGTTTTTCGTCCCATCCGAACGACTAGACAGCTGTCCTTGTCAGGCCTTCCGTCCCGGATCACTGACAAGGGAGAACCACGTCCGGAAATATGGATGAACTTTCTCGGCCAATGCAGGGATCGAACCTCCGACCTCCAGGCTAGCGAGCCAGCGTCTTACCCACCGCGATCCCCGTTTAACTTTACAGCAGACACCTAACATGAACTTAATGCATGTAAGATGTATTCGGATGATGTGGATTTGTGTGGAGATAAATAGAAAAACAGTGACATTATAGTAGTATGGATGTAACGGATTTTTACGTTACATTTAAATATCATAATCCAAAAGTGTCACGAACATGGAAAAAACAAGAAGTAAACATCGTGATTTAACAAAAGGGTCATTTATGCCAGTTTATCGGTTTCATCCATTGTGAAACTTTTGCAAATCCCCAATCTATGTGCTGGGCAACCGAGCTGAACGCCTCCCAGTAACCCAATTGGAGAAGAAGCTATCAAGATAGCCTATAGGGCCACTGGCATCCATTCAAGTACATTTTTCTATAACTATGGGGTTTACTTGACCTTTCTAGTTCATGCTGTACCGTAGACTTTCCTAAAAAAATATGACTAAAATACCTATTGAAAGTGTATTTTGACAAGCCATCTATTTA
Source organism: Patella vulgata (assembly GCF_932274485.2). NCBI lineage: Eukaryota > Metazoa > Mollusca > Gastropoda > Patellidae > Patella > Patella vulgata. The sequence continues at coordinate 69,853,190 of NC_065881.2, forward strand.
GTAAAACGTATTACAGAAATCAGGTTTAGCGTCGTATGTTTCTGTACCCACCGGGTCAGAACAGTCAGGACGTATCTGTGACTTCAAGATACTTCAATATATTAGATATGTAATACCTTTACATTTACTATCACAACTTCAATAATATTTCTGGTCTTCAGGGAATCGTGTAGACGATGTCATTATAAATACTTCACCTTTCCTCGACTTTCAAACTGACACATGGCTGTTGTTTCAACTACCATCTCTTCGTTCTGCATAAACAATTTAAGACAGGTTTTAGTTTACCAAACATGTCAATATGTAAGAAATAAAATAGCGCCTTCAAGCATGTAACCCTTCTGATGTACATTGGTATCTAGATGTTTTGGTAGTCGCCAACATTGATACATTTCTCTAGGAAGCGAATGTTAGACCAAACGACAACTAAGGTTTAAATTACAGCATAATGTAAATTAAGCAAACCCAATCACTAGATGTTTGGAATTGCAGATGTTAATGTATACTATAGGTTATGGATTTTAGGTTTGAAAAAAAAATGGCTATTCATGATGAGATGGTTGAGATATATGGTTTCTTTTCTGCCGGTCGCTTAAAATTTAACGCTGGAAAGTAAAGATAAACAACCAGCAATAGACAGTCAAATTCTAAAGTTTCAAAAAGCAGTACATACATCTGCACAGACGTCATTCAGAACTTTTTTCTAAAGAATTAGCGAAACATTTCTCTCATTCATAGTAAATTAGGCTATATTGTGGCAAAATCAATGGGCTCAAACGTACTTTTTTTTTTAGCTAAATTATCTACCTATATCTATACCACGTTACTACTTTGGCAAATGTTGTTTTAAATGTAAGTGTACTAATGATCTGGGAAATATAATTTCCTAATTAATAGATCTTATAAATCTGTAGATATTAGGATAAATCAGACGGAAATGAGCAAAAGATCCCATTTCTAGCATTCGTTTGCGTATATTATTAGAGGCGGCATCGTTACCATAGCGTAATTTCATATTCATGGAATACAAAACTAGCAGTACACAATGCGGTTTTGCGTGCCACGTCGCCTTTTGTTTTGACGTAAAGATGTTACTACAGAAACATGTATTCATTTTGTCCAACCAGCCTTTGTTCGGAAATAAGTGCTGATAGGTATTTTTGTAATGGAATAAAATGGAAGATAATCTATATAAACTCTATTTCATTAACACTTCTGGTATATCTGATCATTCCATGAAGAACCCCTTAAAGAAAGTCTATATACAAATGTATTTCATCAACACTTCTGGGCGATTGTGCGAAACGTATAGTCTATAATGAGTTCATTCATTAGAATGTAAGTAGCCCTCGTGTCTAATACTAAATTCCCCGTCCTATTATTTTGATATCCCCTTTTTTTTGCATAATACTCTTTTTGCATACTATTGTTGTTTGAGTGGAGGGGTTAGTGCATTTCCTTCTGCAAAACACAGTCGTCAATAAACCAACATATTTCAATTCCATAAGTGGGTTCGTATCCTGGCGAAGGACGAGAAGAGCCTTTAGGAATCTCCAGTCTAAGTTCTCACTTGCCGTCAGTGTGGGATAAATGTCCAGATTAGGTTAAAACGTAGGTGCCTGGGCAAATTCGCCAAACTTGTATTACATATTTAACCGTAGAAATAAATATTACAATACATTTCATTTTTCATAAAGCCAAAATATTAAACCCCACAAGTTCCATCTCATTGACATTTCCAATTGTGGTTGGGGACATAAAAGGAATCTGTTTTGGTTTTACTATGTTCACATGTAAAACACGACTTCTTACAAGTTATGTATAGCGTTTGCTGGGCTCCAAGTTATGAACAACTTCTAATCACAAAATGGTGAAATAAACCCAAGATTGAACAAATTTATGAAAAAGCCGAATTTTATTTTAAAATGACTCCAACAACTAGATAATAATTAAAGTGTACAAAAACTGTAACACTGTCAGTACAATTATAGCATAGGCACGAATCTAATAACATGCGTCACAACCCTTCAAACACCTTTCATAACAATTGAACTGGAAAAAGAATTATTGTATCTAATTAAAAATTTATTTTCCTGGCTGCTGAATATGCTAAATTCCAAACTACTAAAATTATTTCACATTGTTTCCATGATGTAGTTTAGCCCACTTTGACTTAAGGTACACTCTTACACTCGTTTCTGGCTTTACTTATACTTAAAGAAGCATTATGTAAGCGCTAAATCTGCCCATTGCAGATCTTTCTTTTGGTCTCAAATGTTATATGAATTATCAGACATTTCAACTCTCTATTCAACTCTCTAGATTACCAGATGGTTGTAATTTTGAACGGATTGAAATATGATCGCCATTTAATAATTTATTAAAAATTGGATAATCGATATTTTGTTTATTTTCGTAACAATGGTAGCAATGAATCTCGAGACTATTATAGTCTTCCAACATTTAAAACTTGACGAATGAAGTAATTTGACTGAAATTGTCAAATAATTTCTTTTTCATTACCTTTGTTTAAACTATTATTGCGCGAACTGTCAGCTCGTTATGTAAGCTTTACATAATTCATCTTTAAGAAGTCTAAAATATTTCTAATTTAGGAAAACTTTACTAGAATTTCACTTTAGTGTCAATATTTTTTCTTAGAATGTGTAAAACATTGCATATGTTGAAGTAAGAAGCTGATTACTGCAAATTTTTAATTCGAAATTAATAAACGGTCTTACGCTTGTTTGTGTATAGACATAGATGAACTTATAAGTATTTGTATTATAATGACCTTTACAGTGCCACAAATGACCAGTAATAATTGACTATGACTAGCCTGACGTTCCTTCGGTTAACTATATTCCCCAAAGATCTAATACCACTGGAACTATTTAATTTACCATGTATTTTGTTATCGGGCTCGATGAACCTGAAATGCCCGAAACAATATCGGGTTATAGATGGCGGTGCCGGTCGTCTGCGAGAGGCGAAAGGGTGGGGCTTACCGTTTAGAGCTCCCCCACGCCCATTTTATTTTAAAAATCGAAAATTTGACGGCCACAAACGTGTTTTCCTTCAGTAAGGGAATACACCAACTTCAAAGTGGTCTGATATAGCCTAAATTAGGTAGCTCACTCGAATCCCAATCAACTAATCAATCTTTAACAGTCCACGGAGATGGGACCGTCCGGAGAATATTTAACTGCCGCAAACGCGTTTTCCTGCTATTCCAGTTCGTGAATACAGCAAGTTCAATGTGGTCCAATATCGCCTACCTTAGGTGACTTACCCGAATCCAAAATCCCAAACAACCAATCAGTCGTTGCGGAGTATGGAAGCCTCGCTCTCCCCAAGGAAAGTTTCAAAAAATTAATTGTTATTCTAGCCCACGAATTAAGAATTAAGCAACCCCAAAGTTTCTAACCGGTTTGGAACCGAAATCCCACTCTATGACGACCTAAATTCCAACCATCCAAAAAATATTTTAATACGGGGATTGAGCTAGGGGGAATTGCAACAAGAGATTCTTTTCTCTAAGAATATGAAAATCATTAGAAGAACGTAAAAAATACCCCAAAAAACCCAAAACATAACAGATTTAAAGATAAAACGGTGCAAGATTATTTAGATATTTGAAAGTTAATAATATGATTGAAGTTACGTGATCGTTTTACATGGAATAACAAATGACAACGAATTAAAAGAATCTAAACGAGAAGTGACAAGAGAACACATCGAGGTCTTTGTAGCGTCAATTTATAAATATTTTGCTAAAGTGTTTAAGATGATAATAAACAATTTTACAAATATTGTCGATATAATTATCCATGGACAAGTTACTTGCTGATAGAGCCGTCTCCTGCATCAATAGAGAGATCAGTTTAATTTGTTCAAATTGGCCCCAGGCCAAATCACAAGTTCTCCGGTATTGCCAGTTTTAGAAAATTGTTTTTCAATCCTACCCGATTCCCTCTCATTTATCACCGGAACTGTCCCTTCATGTTGCAATGACTAAATATATATCCATTTGAAATAGACTGCTTTCGTTCATGGGCCGCGTCATATTTGTTTGGCATATTGAAGGTCATTATTGTTGTCTGTTCTTGATTTGACATTAATCGCGCTTAACCAACGTTCTAACCGTTCGCCGGCTGATTGATGGGCCTGGATTATTAATACTATTTTATTCGAAACATAATGATCAGCCTTTCCAGGTAATCACTTTACAGATTTGAATGTGAACACATGTTAAGGTAGGGTCAACTTTTATTAGCTATTAATGGTCTAGGAATGGCAAAGTCCGGATACAGCCCGCAGTTAGACTAACCCTTCGAAAATTGCTAGAGCCGCGTCTTTAGAATTCTCTGGGAACAAAAGTGTGCAAGACGTTTGTATCATGGATAGTGAGATGCTGATGTCGGATACTTTATTTAGAGAACTAAGCGTCTATTCAAAATTGATAAGGAAAATGGCTCTCAGTGTCATCATGTTCTAAAGTGGATCTGGTTGGAGTGTAGGGTTATGGTGATAGCCCTATTCTACTAATCTTTAATATACAGATCAAGTTTGTTTGTTTCTGCAAAATGCCGCTAGACATCTCAGTGATAAGCGGTTTTATTTTCACCAGAGATTGAACACTCACATAAGTACTTGTATTTATTAGGCGGATATCTTAAAACCCTAAAGGCAGTAGACGATATTCTTTTATAAATATCGTAATTATCTGGGTTTTGAGTGTATTTGGGTTTTTCTGGGTGTGTGAAAATACAACACCCAACATTAAAACACAAATCTATATTTACTGTACTGGGTATGAACTGTTTCCGAAAGGTATTATGTTAAAATGTCAAAGCATTTGAACACGGTCGAGAGGTTATGTCCACCGTAGTTCAATAACACGTTTCGTTTCCCCACAAGCCTTTACTAATGGGAGAATTGGTGAGAGGCAACCTCATCATCGTCACGTACAGCTGCCATGGCATCAGAACCGCGACTTACATAACGGACCATTATTTCATCCGCAGCACACGCGTTGGACAACTTACCACTAAATCAATATGTAACCCCGCTTCTTAAACTAACCAGAAATTAAGAAAACTGAAAAATTAATGTCTTATCCTCCATTGTTTCTAAAAATAAAAACTGTTGTCCTGTCTAATGAACTACTTTTTGGCCATTTCAATCCTAGGGTTAAATATATTAAAACGTATTTGAAAGAGACATAATCTCGTAATCTACATTTTTCAATATTTATACTTGGCAAAACACCCATTTGGATACTATAGACTAACATAAGGGTATGGCTTGATTTGTCAAGGCATCACAGAAATAGAGTTTGTCAATATCCTAATAAATCTCTATGATTGATAGCTGCATATTATTGTATTCATTGAAATGAAAATAACGCTTTTCACAACAACAAGCCCTCTTAAAGGGACAATAACACTCTTGCTGGCTTGAAAGCTCCAGAAAATAAATAATATCTCTATCTAAGTACTAGATGTTTAAGTGTCCTACCTGTTGTGCAATTTATCTATTACATCCTATTTTACTTGTCCAGAGGGTTCGAAAATATTTTTAAATCGAAGTTTCATTTGAAAAGGTTTACGTTAGACGTTTCAAACCATTATGTTGAATTTTTCAAAATTTTTAAATAAGGTGTGTTAAGATGAAATTTGTATCATCAATTAATTGAAATATTCTAAAATAGTACAATTTGTTGACCAGAATAAAGATTGGGACATATTATTCAGTTACAACAAGAGTGGTATTGAGCCTTTAAAGTATATAATTTATTAGTGTTCAGTACTCACTACCCATCTATTAATTAATCGAACAGTGGACAGTATTTGTATTACTAATGATGCTTTTAAGGGTTGTACAGAGCAACGCTTTGCACTTGAAACTCAAAGACCTCCATCCTTTAGTAATTCAGCGTGAAGAGTAATTAATTCTTTAGTAGAAGATGTCACAAAGATGATTTTCTGCCCTTCAGGGTGCATTGTCCGCCTTTTGAGTTGCCATGACTGAAAGCGGTCATCGTTTGATATAGGATATAATGAACTCTCGACCATATGAATTTATTCTTAACTCCATATAATTGTTCACTTCAATTGAGATCGTTAACTTAGTCAAGGATAGGAACCGTCAAGTTCAAGGATTACAGTTAAGATATACTGAAACCGAGATGTCTTAGTAACTATACCCCAGTTAGTGTCCGACTAAATTTGACTGTTACGAATACCCCCCCCCCCTTCTCAAGATTAGATTTGATTTCATTTAAGATAATTGTTAATAAATCTGGTGAATGAGGGTAGACATCAGCGCATCAAGATGTTGGTCGACTGCATAATTCTACCAAAGAAGACATTTTCCGTATGCTTCTATACCTTGGTAAATTTATTCCCACATTACTCAACCAAATATAACCGATTGGATAGCCAAATACGAAACTACCAAATGAGTCACATAAATTAATGCCTGGCTTACTTTCGTAGAACGTTGATACGAATAGAAAGTTTATTTAATTTCCGTTTGGCGAACTTAAAATTACCATCATAATTCTTTATGTTTTACCTTCAGTGATCTACCTCTCCTATCTACAACCACATACAAAGCTAAAAATGATTGGATATCCGATTCCCATCAATAACCAATCAATACTCACGACACTAATTACTCCAGGCCATAAATAGAAATACTTAAAGGGAATTTCTTACATCCGGTGATTACTCGTATAAAATTTTACAAAATGAAATCAAATATTTTCAGGTTAAAGAAAAGACCCTTATAATATTGTTATTTTAAAAAATCCTCTAGGCGCCACCATTTCTATTATTCTTTTATAATGATTGGGAACGACATTTTAGTACTAAGACGAAATATAAAATGACGGTAAAATAACAATTAATACTGATTTTGTGCCGTTCTTTATGGTTGCTGCGTATAGTAGTAGTTGATTTGATTAGTTATTATTATAATACTTTTTTGAATGTAAGTATTGGTCACATTATATGCATCAACATTATAGTAGGTGTTTCACTTCATAACTGGTGGATTAAGTTTCCTCATACGACACTGCATGACCACCTACCTGCATTAGTGCAGACAACTGGATGTTTAACAGCTTAATCGATATTCGAGATTATGCTTAGTTGACAACGACTTCTTAGTAGGCTATGCACTAAAGGTAACACTTCTAGAAAAGTGATACCACGTCTCATTTGAGTAGTTCACTTAGATAACAAGCTGATTTGAGTTTTGTATTTAAGCCACTTGTCTTTACTTAAAGGAGCTAAGTCTCTAACTCAATATTATCCAAAATCTTCAACATTGAAAACACGATTTATTTGTCAAATTAAATCAACATTCATGTTGTGATCTTACCGGGAAAAGATGGGCTTTTGATATCCAATATTTAAGACAAAATAAACATTTTACCATTGGTACACGAATCGTGTACCATAATGCGCTTCAGCCCCAGTTGTATCAAGAGACTCGAGGGACGAGGCTAGACACATTGCACCAAATCAAACGGCGTATGTAGACTGGAATTACCAGACGCTAGAAATTTGCACTCGATCGAGACTGCTGGCTTATTTCACCGAACATAACTTATTTGAAATTGGAGTAAAAACGGAAACCATTGAATGTAAATCAGTTTATATACATTCATATTACAGTATTATATGCGTTGCGACCCACTTTTGTCAATTTCTAGGTCCAAAATGTTAGTGATTTAGCTCCTTTAATAAAGACGGGAGAACCCTCGCCGAAACCTCGCTGAAATAAACTCCAAGTAACTTGTATTCCATATAATTATGTCATGTGTTATTGTCTGATGTCTGTTGGGGGCCTTGCACAATTTTCTACCACCTTGTAGCCTACGACTTGTCTGATGTCTGTTGGTGGCCTTGCACAATTATCTACCACCTGAGGGTTGAAACCACCGCTTAAGTGTCGTGCCGGATGTCAGGAACTGTTTACTCGAAAACCGGATATATATCATGACTATCTGTTTTCTAGCGGGGTGGCGTAGGGGTGTCCATTTCAAATCACGTGGTACCATTCTTACTACTTTGTGAATATTTGTACGATTTCACTTCAATGGTGGATATAGAATCAATTATTTACACGAGAGTAACCACTGAATATTGTAAAATTCCCAAATGGTTGTATTGACAGAATTATAGTAGACCCTACACTACAGTATTATATATTGGGTGTTAAATTAGATTAATTTATAAAACAATTGATTGACAGCATTATGGCTAAAACTTCATTACACTGATTTTTGTTGTAATTTATATAAAACAATTGATTGACAGCATTATGGCTAAAACTTCATTACACTGATTTTTGTTGTAAATGACTGGATTTAGTAATCGGATGTGTATTATTCATCAAGTTGCTGTTGTTGCTAGAAATAGTTACCAAACCACTAGGATATCTTCTATACGAATCGAGAACGGCTATTTCTTTGGTTATCCGTCTAAAATGATTGGAAAAACAAACTCGCCTGTCATACAGCTTCCCGTCCAGTTAATGTTAATTGATCTGATGTTGTTCAAGGTTGTTTCCTCGTCATGTAGCAATTTACACTCGCGGGTTTTACTTTCAGTGTAAAGTTGAATTTGATGATTGGGATTTTTGTAAGACTGAAATGTAAGCGATGCGATTGGAAATTTACAAGTGGTAATCTTTTTACAATGGCTATTGATTAAATTACACTATAAAAACTGTGTGGTTTATGTGCATTCTTAACGCGAATCTAAACGCAGCCGGTTGTACATTTAATGACCATACTGTCCTTGGATAAATATGGTGTACACGTTAGAATTGGTTGAAGAAAATTGGTAGGATGTCAGAGAGTGGTAGGAATATTGATGTGGGAAGTCGACTAAAAAGTACTTATAGTTTTCAAGATCTATACAATACAAGAAAATTAACAAATCTCTTTTTATTTCAATTAAAGTGCATTACAAGTCAGTATCGTAAATATTAAGTGCGCTTTAGCTTTAGTTATACAACATTTTGTACTCGCCACAGGATATCTTTTGGGGTATATCATCCCATAACACTTGATATCGCCCTTCTTAATTATTTTCTTAACTACTTCGGCCGTTATTATATATCGATTGTAAATCCAGTTTTATCGACCCCTTATGTATTCATATTAACCACCGTTTTTCCGACAGCTAAATTTAGAAATTAAACAAATTTTGGCCTGTAGTAAAATTTTGACATGACTGAATGACTACCACAAGTAGGTAGTTCGATGCAAGACGTAATGCATGATAATCTGTTACTTTAAATGAGCCAAATCTTATTGAATTACATAACAATGTTTTAGACAGTACTTTCAAACAGCAGGGTAACTAAACTTGTTGCTGAAAACAAGTTTATCTTACGATATCTTTTTATATTTGAAATCTAAAAATACGGTCATTACGAGTAACACGTCAAGAGTGTTGTAGTCTGTAGCTTTAAATCTTGAATTGTTTTTTTATTTATTGTAGACTTAATAACCACTTAGAGTGTGTAATTTTATTATGCTAGATAATACGAATAAATTTAGTTAATACCTTTAAGAAAACATATCTTATACACAAAAAATGTCCGCTTACTTTGAAATTTAGAATACACCCCGTGACTGTTGGGGTATATAAAAGTAGTGTGTATATATTATACCTTTGTACTGTGATATTTTATGAATATGCTTAAACACAAATATCTGTTATCAGATTACGTTGTATATTTGTACGCAACCTTTGATCAAAGTTTCTTCGTCATCTGAAATCCCCCCATTTAACAGTTTTTAAGTAATACTATACGCAGAGACACACACGAGTCAAAATATGCTAAATAATTCTGGTCAATTCAAACAATTTTAACACACCTTTGTTGTCTTTATATCAGTCTATTTCACCCATTCAAAAATTATCTGCATGTTGCATTAATTCACTGAAGTTGGTACACACTGGACTAACAAGATATGGAAACAAATGAAATGGGGTTTAACGTCCTACTGTTCTGCGCCTATACTGGGCTAATGAAGACGGACATACGCCATACAGTGTGCTATGAGGGAAATTTTGCCCGGGCAGCGGCACTATCGCCTACTCTTATATCGAATTCCAATTTACTGCCAAGGGATCTATTACGTGCATTCCAATGTATACACCGGACCTCGGGTTTTCGTATCATCCGAAGGACTAGACAGCTGTCCTTGTCAGGCCCTCCCTTCTGCACCACTGACAAGGGGAAACCACGAGGGAAAATCCAGATGAAATTTCTCGGCCAATGCAGGGATCGAACACCCGACCTCCAGGCTAGCGAGTCAGCGTCTTAACCACCTAGCCACAGATATGGAAACAAAAGTAGAACTAATGATTTAGTCGCCTGTAACAGATTATATTGACTGCCTTATTAATGCGCGCTAAAATATTTCAGACACATCGGGTTACACCTCACAGGGTTACAATTGTCTTTCATTGATTTATATTTCGATTGTCTTCTCTCCACGTCTTTTTTATTTTTACTTTTGTTATAAGATTTGGGCCCTGTTTCTCGAAATTTCAACTAAAGATAAAATCCAAATTTTAGTAGATACTTCAATTTTGATTGGTTAAGCACTAAAATCAATCTAATATTATCCAATCAAATTACAAAAATTTGGATTTTTATCTTAGTTAAAATTTCGTGAAACAGGCTCCCGTATTGTTTGTGATTTTAACTTGGTGTTTTGTTTTCTTCCTCATAGCAATAATATTAAAGTTAACAAGTTCTGGTGCACTCCACATTAAAATCCCATTTGTTCGCCTTTTGTTTTAACGTGTGTGCACACGAGATCATAAGCTTTGTCACTGATCCAGGCGTTGCTCAGATCTTGAAAAGTGCAATATTTTTCCGGCTATAAATAATACCAGCTGACTACACGCATTTTTTTTCATGATGTATAGAAACTTTGATGCGTTTGTGTCCCTATTAACTTTGAGGGTACTTATCAGTGTAGGGAATTTGAACGATGCATTAAAGATACATTGTGTAAGATTTAGATAAAGAGCTAGCCATTTTTGTTATAATAGTTCGAAAATAGATAGATTCATGTAAAATGAATAATTTGAAAATTTCATTCAAATTACTGTATTATAAGCGAAGCGAGAGAAATGGGGTTTAACGTCCACTCGACACAAACTAGGTCATTTCGGGACTAACATATGGTCCAATTTTATTTCAATAATTCGCTTGCGCGTAGGGGTCTTTAGCAGTGGGAGGAAACCGGAGGACCCGGAGAAAACCCACAAAGTTGAACAGGTGACCCTACTCCTTGTCACGTAAAACCTGGGATTCGAAACCACGCCAGTTGACTCAATGACAGGCCTTATGATACAGCACGCACACGCTAACCATTCGGCCATCCAACCCCCCCTAAGCGAAGATATAAGCCTTTAAAAGGTTTGACAATACGTGTGCATTTATTGCATGCACCGTACTGGTTGTTCGAAGCTAAGTCTCGCTCCTCCATTTTTAAATTAAATCAAATTATGGCTGAAACATTCTAATCTACTTAATATCGGAGATATCCGAAGGCAGCGAGAGTTGATTATGGCCTGGATAAGGTAATTAATGTCTAATTAAAAAATGCAATACGAAGATTTAGCTTTTGCATAATGTATGTTTAATAATACTAGAGATCTTTTTTTATACCAACAGGAATCAAATTAAGACTGTTTTATCGATATACTACAGATATCCCGACATTAAGTTGAAACCTGACATGCTTTAAAGTCAAAAATATCCCCTTAATTTGATTGCTCAAGGAACCGAGGGCTTTATGTCATTTAAATTGCATAACTTCTAATACGGAATTCATTATTTATGCGATCAATGAATACGTCGCAAATGCAATTAACTCAACAGTTTTCTGAATATAAAGATCCCACAAACCAATCATAAATATAACTTGAAATATGTTGGATTCAAATAAATCTGAAGCGGGGGTTTTAAGATATTGAATGTCGTCAGATGGAATTGTGGGTGGCATATTGGAAAGATTGTTTATGTGATCAATACATATAACGTATATGTAGTTAACAACTTTCCGAAGATCTTGTAACAAGTCATAAATATAATTTGAAATACTGTAAAATTCAATTAAAGCCGTATTCGACAGTTTTTAAGCTTCGGATTCTTGACATTTTTGTACGTGTGAGGTACTTTGAAACTTTATCTCGTCTACTTTCTAAGCTAGTGGCATAGATACCATTTTAGCGACTCCTGTCGGTTACGCATATAAATGAATTGGTGTTTAACGTCCTACTGCCCTGTTCCGACTGGGCCAATGAGTAAGGATATGCAGTGTGCTATGAGGGACATTTTGTCCGGACAGAGGCACTACGGCCTACTTTTGTATTGTATCGAATTTCAACTGCCAAGGGATCGTTAACATGTACGCTACTGTGTACACTGAACCTCGGTTTTCGTCCCATCCGAACGACTAGACGCTGTTCCTTGCTGTGCGCCCGGTCCTGCGACACTGACAAGAAGGAAAATCCCGATGAACTTTATCAGCAAACGCTGGGATCGAACACGTCTTTCACTAAGGTTTCAAAATGCTACCTACTTTAAACCATATTGTGGTTGTTTATAAGCATGAAGGTCATATTCATTTATACGATGTAATCCACTTAAAAAATAACGCTGTTTAATAGTGTGTCGAAAATGTCGCTTATAACTGAGAAAATGTTGAACAGCATGACTTTTTTTCTGGAATTTCATTTTTACTTCTCGATGAATTATGTGGAGTTAATTATCTGGTAAACGCGTATATGTTAAAATTTGACATCTTCAAGGTGAAACTGATTAAATTGAAGAGACGCTTTAATATCGCCTGGGAATTGTTATCTACATACCATGTTTTCAATTGCACGTAGAGTTCGTAACAAAGTTACTCACGTGACGTGAAGTTGTGACCTTGTAAGCAAATAGCTTGAACACACAGTGAGTCGATTCGGTGATATATACCATTAATCTCTGTTACCCCACCCCTACGTCTCAATCTGGTCAATAATACAGTGAAATGAAGATGAGCATACGCCATACAGTGTGCTATGGGGGAACATTTGCCCGGACAGCGGAACTACAGCCTACTCATATTGAATTCCAATTTTCAAGGGATCTTTTACGTGCACGCCAATGTGTACACGGGACTTCGGGTTTTCGTCCCATCTGAATAACTAGATAGATGTCCTTGTCAGGCCCTCCGTCCTGCATCACTTACAAGGGGGGAACCACGACGGAAAATCTGGATGAACTTTCTCGGCCAAACCTCCAGCCTAGCGAGGCAGCGACTTACCCACGTAGCGACCTTGACCCCCAGCTCGGGAACGGAATGTCGCAGAACACTTAATATAGATAGGGTTATCCGCTCACGACCCCAATGCCTCCCACCAAACTTGAAAGATATCCTTTAAGAACTGTAGCCTCGGTCGCGTTCAGTGTTTCAGACAAGGTGGATAACTCCGTAACGAAAAGTCATGGAATGCTCACATTCAGTAGAGTTCATCCTCATGACCCCAAAGCTTCCCATAAAATTTGAATAAAATCCGTTTAAAATTACGCGTTACAATGTTTTCAGAAAAGATGGAACGCTGAAAATCAGTAGGGTTCATACCCATGACCCCTATGCATCCCACTAAGTTTGAATAGCATCCGTTAAAAACTACAGCTTCTATCGTGATCGGCGAAGGAGGGTAACCCAGGAACGGAATGTCACTGTGTACTGCATATCGATATGGTTTGTCTTCTAATGACCACAATGCTTCAAACCAAATTTGAAAAAAAAAATTTCTGTACCCTCTATCGCGTTCTAAAGCCATTTGTTGACGGACCGACGCACAGGATGACGACACAGAGTAAGTGTTCAAATATTTGGTGTATAGACCCCATGGATATGCTAATATTTTACATACGATACGTTTAGCATTGAATGTAGTTGAAATTCAACCCACGGTAATATGAACGTAAATTCGCAGTTTTCGAGTTAAAATTGTAAATATTTTGTCCGTCATACTTTATTGCTAGGGTGGAATGTAACACGCAGATATTTGTTCTCGTAATTTTTCTATACATGTTCAAGTGACAAACAAGTCATACATGTGGGTGTGGTTATGTACGGGTCCACACTAAATTGTGTGATGAGCATGGAAACAAATTTAATTATATGTAAACGTCGTTCGTAAAGAGACCATGAAAAATCTAGAAAAACACATTGCGTTAATTTAAGGCGGTGAGAGTACCAGAGTCGTGGGCCGAATGCTTAAATTTGATCACACTACCACCCAGAAACTGGCCGATCGTTTCCTGCAGGCAGGGTCGCTAGAAGAATGAACGGCAATGCCTCGGCAAGACTGAAACATTATCGGCAACATCTGCAGGAAAGCACGCTACCAACTACCCATACTGTGACGGGTTCACCAGTGCTGACACGGTCCCTGACCACCGGAAATATTGTCGACCCCTCTGTCCGTCCCCAACTTCAAAAATCTCCGTATCAGATCCGAGTACCAGAGACGTGGAACGAATGCTTAAATTCGATCACACTACCACCCAAAAACTGGCTGATCGTTTCCTGCAGACAGGGTCCACCAGAGGCTGTTAAAAATACGTCCGCTCCTACTAAGAAGTATGGGCGCCACCATTCCAGTCTGAATATATTTCAACAACAAATTTAAGAACGCCAGCGATACGAAGACGAAACGAAATTTATGAAAGTAACGGAAAATTGATTAATACCGTTGCATTTATTTAACAGTCTTTATGTATTTCCAAGTTAAGAGTTCTCATTAACTACCCCAACTGATTATTAGTAGTATACATCTTTGTTGTTTTGCTTACAGAGTACTGGATTGTACGTTATGTAGGCCGGTCGTTTCTTTACAACTATAGGGTATTGACCGAATATATAATTCTACATTATGTAGGTCGGCCATTTGACGTGTAAACACATACAGGATATTGACCGAATATATAATTATGTTATTTGATATAATCCTTTATTCATCGTAACTGGTGCATGTCACTTGCTATATGTGTATTATATACTAAAATAGTGATTACTTTCTGCGTGTAAGCATGTCTTAAATAAGTAAAGCTATAAACAGGTACATGACATTCTAAATGGCCTTTATTATATAAAGTCCAAACTCGTCCAACCATTTAAGGGAAACCTTACTTCTAATTCTACTTAAAGATACATTTGCACAAAAATAAATATAGGGTAGTTATTTTCAATAAAAGTCTGACATATTTGGTATATAGGCAAAGTAAGTACCCTCCAAAAACACACATTGCATGCTTTTAACTGGCAGCCCGTCTCCACGACTGACGTAATGAGCTCGTCTTATGTGTTGATCTAATAGCTGACGATGAATTCAAACATTAATTTGGTACCCCAAACGTGTTCAGAAGACGTACGAAGGGCGTTTTTGTCGAAGTTACGCCACTTTCGGTCCTTACAGAAAAATGTTTACGAAGCATACAAAATTTATTTTAGACGAAAAGAATAATAAATAATGAAGCTAGATCATCCAAACTTATGTTGCGAAAGGCGAAATAACTTAGAGAAATGTCGGAACGCCTTACACCCGTATCCAAAATGCCATTCAATATAGGCACAAAAAAATTGTTTTGTAAAATTTTAAAACTCGGCGCTAAACAATTGCAAAGATATGCCAAAATTAAAAAAAAGTGTTATAAACAAGAGTTGAAATCTTACAGCTACTTAAAATGTTTCGCGTTTTCGCATTCAGATTGCAGACTGCAGACTATAGTGCAGTTAGGAAAAGTATCTAGTCGTTCGTCCGAAACAAACAGCCGAATTCTTAGGTCCCCAATTCCATGTCTTCTGTCTCTTTACATGATTCTATACGACAAAATCTACTGTTGATATATATTTCCAAACGAATAACACCACTCTTAATATGACAATAATGTGTATATTCCCGACCCTGTAAATTTGGTTTCAAAACTAAAGCATCATTGCGTCATTTAAGCGCGATAAGTATCCGTTGAAAACTACAATATTGTGAAAGATGAATCTTTAATAGGAATACCGGTATAAAAATGGCTCAATGTTGAATTGAAATTTCATCGATCTATGCTACTTGCCGGTCGCCATTATGTTGTGGGCGAGCAGGGTTGATAAGCCGGTTTTAAATCGGATTGAATCAAAGCAGGGAGGTTATCAAGTCCTTCACGTTTTTCCCTGTATATTTCGGCACTAATTTCGATTGTGTACTGACCCAACTTCAGAGCCCACTAGATTCCACAATCATCGCGAATACCAAGCCTCACGCTTTCCAGCTAAAATGTTGTGAAATTCGCTGTCGTTGCTTCAGGAACATGAAATAATCATTTCTTTGTAAGCTTCTTGTTTCCTTTCGACATCTATATAGACTATGAATATTTGCTTGAAAACGATATCTGTATGTGTATCGAAACGTAGCATGTTAATAAATTCAGAAGTAGTATATCCATATAAGTGTGTTTTATTTTTAGTGAAATCTATTTCTATATGTCTTAAAAGGATTATGAATATAATGTTTAAAAAATTCGAAACGGCCTGTGTTCTTCTTTAAGTCGCTACCCATGCGCATGTTCTTAGTTTTGCATGGTTGGTTACATTTACTTCACATTTTCACAAGTGATATTACGCAGGCCGATTTTGACCTATATGCTTGTAGTCATTTAACGGATGTGACAATTAAGTAACACCGTAGATACCAACAGAGAGTATTATAAAACAAACTGTTGGAAATATTCTTGAGCAGAGAACTCATATTTTGAGAAAAGTAGCCATCATGATGTCACTTTTTACCCATTCAGTGTTAAACACCGTATTACTTCTGTGTGTGTGTGTTGTTGGATATCAAGCGGAAATTATTAATACAACTACTGCAACCGCGGGGGTCATAAAAGGTAAAACAAACACTGTTTCTATCGATGATAATAATATAACGATTGTGGAGTATTTAGGGATTCCCTATGCTGAACCCCCTATTGGTAAATTACGTTTCCAGCACTCCATCTTAAAATCAGGGAACGCAAGTGATGTGTTCGAAGCTTTTGAGTATGGCCCACCCTGTTATGAATTTACTCCAGAGACACCCATTGTTAATCATAGCGAGGACTGCTTAAGCTTGAACATTTTTACTCCCTCCACCAACGGGACAGATAATTACCCAGTCATGATTTTCATTTACTGTGGAGCTTTTCTTCACGGTAAATCGTCTTTATACGACGGGAAAAGATTAGCTGCATACGGTGACGTGGTTGTAGTGACGATGAACTATCGATACGGACCTTTTGGATTTTTGTCAACTGGGGACAGCCATGCCCCGGGCAATTTAGGGACAATTGATCAACAGACTGCCTTGAAATGGGTGAAAGATAACATTGATAGTTTTGGCGGAAACAGTTCCATGGTTACAATCTTTGGAGAATCTTCCAGTCCCGCAGGCATTATGTATCATATTTTATTTGGGAACCAGTCGTTATTCCAAAGAGCTATATCACAGTGTGGTTCCGTTAATGGGTTTTGGACTCAGTCCACACCCGATCAACAATTCAACACTGCTAAGAGATTCGCCATGGCATTAAATTGTTCGATACCAAACAACAGACGAAAAGCAAGCAAGGAAATCCTAAATTGTCTCACATTAGTCAAGGCAGAGGATATCTGGTCAATAGCGTCTGAACCAAATATATATTCCTGGGTTCCCAGGTTTGATCTTACCAAGTTGAACACAATTCGTTGGCCTCAAGCACCGCATCATATGAATAAACTCAAGGATGTTTATCAGGGGAAAGATTTGCTACTTGGAGTAAATGGATACGAAGGCCATTTTCGAATTGAAAGTACTTTCAGGGACAGTCTTATTATGATGAAAAATACTTCCATTCCTGGAATACGTTCTCTGTTCAGACACTTTGTCAAAGGTTTCGTTGCACAGATGAACATTGCCCCCGATGCTAACTCACTGGAAGCATTGATTGATGCTATTACGAATCTGTATACGAATGCCGAAGATCCGGACGATCTGGACTTTAATCTGAAACAGTTTACCGATTTCCTAACGGATACCTTATTTGTAGTGCCTGCTTATAGAGACGCCGTGAGCCATGCATATATGAACAACCAAACCAAAACCTACCTATATGAATATAATCACGTATTTCCGTTTAGGGCCCATAAGACTATTGACGACTGGTTAAATTCACCACGACATGGTGGAGTACTTGGTTATGTATTTGGATTACCGAAGTCGCTGACTACATCTTTGAACACTACTGAAGATCAGATAAACAGTCAGTGGCCATTCTCTAAAGTGGTTATGGATCATTGGACCAACTTTGCAAAATCAGGGTAAGTTTATCAATTATATTAAACAGAACGTTATTTTTCTCGGGTTTCTATTTTATAAATAATTAACACATTTATTCGCTTTATGACCAATGTTGAGCGAAAAAAATTGCAAGGGATTTTCCAGCGTGCAAGGAACAGCTACCCATGCAACATTTCCTGCACAGTGCACTATGGTGTATGCGCGCGGCTTCATTTTATTTATCACCAGTCACGTCTAAACCCTTACCATGATTTATTAACTTCCCAGGATCATATTGCTTAATAAAACCCGAACAAATTGTGACGCTAAAAAATAGCCGTGGGTGTCAACTTTCCCAGGATGATTCTATTAAATAACCGTTGACGAGCTAGATTTCATGATTAATTACGGTTCTCCCCTGTTGATTGCGCAAGTCGCGCTAAACCGAGGCTTGGTTGAATAAACGGTTATTTTTATTAGTCCCTACTAAATACGTAAGTTTATTTACGTTACGGGGAATAATGTCTTGCTCTCAATGAAGTTATATTTAATTAACAGTAGATTCGTTTATCTTTCCAATGCACCGACTGGACTAATGAAGACGGGCATGCGCCATGTAGTGTGCAATGAGGGAAATTTTGCCTAGACACCGGCACAACGGCCTACTCTTTTA
This sequence comes from Patella vulgata, assembly GCF_932274485.2. Lineage (NCBI taxonomy): Eukaryota > Metazoa > Mollusca > Gastropoda > Patellidae > Patella > Patella vulgata. Next base: position 69,872,252 of record NC_065881.2, read on the forward strand.
CGTGCACGCGAATGTGAATACGGGGTCCCGGGTTTTGTCCCATCCGAAAGAAGATGTAGTTCCTTGCTAGGAACTCCGTCATACACCACTGGATACAGCCTACTCCTATTTTGAATTCCAACAGACAAGGTTTCGTTTACGTGCAGGCAAATTTGTACGCGGGACCTCGGTTTTTCTTCCAATCCGAACAACTAGACGCTTTTCCTTGCCAGGAACTCGGCCATACGTAGGAAAGCAACGCCGAAAAAAGCAGACAAAATTTCTCGGCCTAAACCGGGAGCGAACCCGGGAAATCCTCTATGGTAATAGTTATGGACATCACTTGGTTCATATGCATTGTATCAACAAGGATATAAGTCTGAAACTGATCAGCGAATCTGTTTAATACTGTACGATAATGTCCATTTTTTCTCTCTAGAAATCCGAACCTACCAAGAAATGTTGAAACAGAATGGAAAGAGTACACGAACAATGAACAGGAGTATCTTTACTTTCCTGAATCCGGAAATCCAATGACCAGAAAGTACATCCGAGCCAGGCTTATTACATTCTGGCAGGATTATGTTCCCAAGCTGATGAATCGTACCAAAAGCTCGCCCACCAATCGAGAGTGTAACCCATCATCTTCTACTCAAGCAAGCGTGAATATTATTCTGTTAATGAACCTTTCATTCAGCGTGCTTCTTATCTTTAAAAACCATTAATAAATCGTGCATTCCAAGTGGTGTGTCTTACGAACACAAGAGAGTGCTTGCATTGCCCCCTTTAGACTGGTTTAAAATAATGTGTCTACTTAAAGTTCTGATAACCGAAAGAGGGTATTTTTATGATATTATTTTATAAAAATCTATATATTTTATATTTTTTTTAACTTGTTGCCCTTGTCATTGTAGATATTCAAAGATAACAATAATTAAAAGTCCCTTTACAATTGTTTCATTTTGCCCTTATGGGAACTTGGGCTAGAAAGAGCATAAGAACTTTGGGGGATGGTTGCCTTTAATGAATAAGGAGTTGACATTTTAGCCACCCCCCCCCCCGCCAAAACCCTGTCATTCAATCCACAGTCGCACAGATTATATTACATCCATAGGACTAATATGCTTGTTATGTCATAGAATGTCGAATAATATTTTAGCTTTTTTATAATATTAAATACAAAAATAAACATTATAAATACGTTGTTATTAATGCAAAAAAAGAAGAAAAAAACACTGACGTATAAAATAGAAATGGCGTCAATAAGAAATAATAAGTTCTAACCTGCAAGCATATGCTTTTTTGTGTTTTATAAAACCTTTTCACTATAATGCACGGAACTGTGAAACGGTAAATTTACCATTAACTAAATCTTATATAAAGAGGATGATGGCAATGTGAACTGGAAAACTACATTGGGTTCGTGACAAATCTATAGCATGTGAAGGAAAATATGAAGCGGTTGACACATACAATGAAAAAAGTATGGAAAGAAATCGGCTGCATTCTTTATTATTTCTCCATTATTACCTTTTTGCTGCCGTAAAAATTCTACATGGTTAAAGTGGTTAAGGATTTTGTGTTTCATGCCATGCTAAATAATAGTGTAATATAAATGTATATAAACTGATTTACATTCAATCGTTTCTGTTTTACTGTAATTTCTAATCAGTTATGTTCGGCGAAATATGCCAGAAGTCTCAATCGAATGGCAATCTCTAGGGTCTGGTTATTCCAGTCTACATTGATAGTATTTATTGTACATGCCCTCCGTATAACATGATTTGTGGAATATGTCTAGCCTCGTTTTTCGAGTCCCTTGTTACAAATGGCGCTGAAAAAAGGGTTTGAAAATACATTTTCTGCCAGGTTTTGGTGAATATTCATGATTTTGAGGCGGAAAGATACAAGAGTTGTGAGGTTGGTTACGTTGAATGTAGGGCCGGAAATTGCGTGTTTACTTGTCTCTACTTCCAGCTTGTGTATGTCAAGTTTTTCATGGTGAACCTCATACATGCTTTTGGGCATTTGTTTGCCACACGTTGCTCCATCTGTGGCAGAAAGCGTTCTACCCAACAAAAAATTTGGGAAAAAGTTAGCGCCGGTCTAAGAGACGAGAATTAACATTAAAGTCAATGGGGAAATAATTAGTGATCTGTGGCCAGATAGATTACACCCACTTGACATCCGCTTTATTACTCCTACCGGTTGAATATCTGCCTAAGTGTCAAGCGAAATAAATGGTTAACGAGAATAGTCCATGGGGTAACACGCGGGTGGAATCTGTATGTAGACTACCCCAAGAGATTGCAAGAGGGTTGAATCTCTTCTGGGAATGCTTCTCGGGGTGTCAAGAAACAAGAATCTTTAAATAGAATAATGTAAGGGGGTGTCAAGTGGGTTTGTCATCTTATCACCACAATGCTTCAAACCAAATTTAAAAAAAAAAATTCTGTACCCTCTATCGCGTTCTAAAGCCAATTGTTGACGGACCGACGCACAGGATGACGACACAGTGTAAGTGTTCAAATATTTGGTGTATAGACCCCATGGATATGCTAATATTTTACATACGATACGTTTAGCATTGAATGTAGTTGAAATTCAACCCACGGTAATATGAACGTAAATTCGCAGTTTTCGAGTTAAAATTGTAAATATTTTGTCCGTCACACTTTATTGCTAGGGTGGAATGTAACACGCAGTTATTTGTTCTCGTAATTTTTCTATACATGTTCAAGTGACAAACAAGTCATACATGTGGGTGTGGTTATGTACGGGTCCACACTAAATTGTGTGATGAGCATGGAAACAAATTTAATTATATGTAAACGTTCGTAAAGAGACCATGAAAAATCTAGAAAAACACATTGCGTTAATTTAAGGCGGTGAGAGTACCAGAGTCGTGGGCCGAATGCTTAAAATTTGATCACACAACCACCCAGAAACTGGCCGATCGTTTCCTGCAGGCAGGGTCGCTAGAAGAATGAACGGCAATGCCTCGGCAAGACTGAAACATTATCGGCAACATCTGCAGGAAAGCACGCTACCAACTACCCATACTGTGACGGGTTCACCAGTGCTGACACGGTCCCTGACCACCGGAAATATTGTCGACACCTCTGTCCGTCCCCAACTTAAAAAATCTCCGTATCAGATCCGAGTACCAGAGACGTGGAACGAATGCTTAAATTCGATCACACTACCACCCAAAAACTGGCTGATCGTTTCCTGCAGACAGAGTCCACCAGAGGCTGTTAAAAATACGTCCGCTCCTACTAAGAAGTATGGGCGCCACCATTCCAGTCTGAATATATTTCAACGAACAAATTTAAGAACGCCAGCGATACGAAGACGAAACGAAATTTATGAAAGTAACGGAAAATTGATTAATACCGTTGCATTTATTTAACAGTCTTTATGTATTTCCAAGTTAAGAGTTCTCATTAACAACCCCAACTGATTATTAGTAGTATAAATCTTTGTTGTTTTGCTTACAGAGTACTGGATTGTACGTTATGTAGGCCGGTCGTTTCATCCACGTGTAAGTTTCTTTACAACTATAGGGTATTGACCGAATATATAATTGTACATTATGTAGGTCGGCCATTTGACGTGTAAATTTTATCACAACACATACAGGATATTGACCGAATATATAATTATGTTATTTGATATAATCCTTTATTCATCGTAACTGGTGCATGTCACTTGCTATATGTGTATTATATACTAAAATAGTGATTACTTTCTGCGTGTAAGCATGTCTTAAATAAGTAAAGCTATAAACAGGTACATGACATTCTAAATGGCCTTTATTATATAAAGCCCAAACTCGTCCAACCATTTAAGGGAAACCTTACTTCTAATTCTACTTAAAGATACATTTGCACAAAAATAAATATAGGGTAGTTATTTTCAATAAAAGTCTGACATATTTGGTATATAGGCAAAGTAAGTACCCTCCAAAAACACACATTGCATGCTTTTAACTGGCAGCCCGTCTCCACGACTGACGTAATGAGCTCGTCTTATGTGTTGATCTAATAGCTGACGATGAATTCAAACATTAATTTGGTACCCCAAACGTGTTCAGAAGACGTACGAAGGGCGTTTTTGTCGAAGTTACGCCACTTTCGGTCCTTACAGAAAAATGTTTACGAAGCATACAAAATTTATTTTAGACGAAAAGAATAATAAATAATGAAGCTAGATCATCCAAACTTATGTTGCGAAAGGCGAAATAACTTAGAGAAATGTCGGAACGCCTTACACCCGTATCCAAAATGCCATTCAATATAGGCACAAAAAAATTGTTTTGTAAAATTTTAAAACTCGGCGCTAAACAATTGCAAAGATATGCCAAAATTAAAAAAAAGTGTTATAAACAAGAGTTGAAATCTTACAGCTACTTAAAATGTTTCGCGTTTTCGCATTCAGATTGCAGACTGCAGACTATAGTGCAGTTAGGAAAAGTATCTAGTCGTTCGTCCGAAACAAACAGCCGAATTCTTAGGTCCCCAATTCCATGTCTTCTGTCTCTTTACATGATTCTATACGACAAAATCTACTGTTGATATATATTTCCAAACGAATAACACCACTCTTAATATGACAATAATGTGTATATTCCCGACCCTGTAAATTTGGTTTCAAAACTAAAGCATCATTGCGTCATTTAAGCGCGATAAGTATCCGTTGAAAACTACAATATTGTGAAAGATGAATCTTTAATAGGAATACCGGTATAAAAATGGCTCAATGTTGAATTGAAATTTCATCGATCTATGCTACTTGCCGGTCGCCATTATGTTGTGGGCGAGCAGGGTTGATAAGCCGGTTTTAAATCGGATTGAATCAAAGCAGGGAGGTTATCAAGTCCTTCACGTTTTTCCCTGTATATTTCGGCACTAATTTCGATTGTGTACTGACCCAACTTCAGAGCCCACTAGATTCCACAATCATCGCGAATACCAAGCCTCACGCTTTCCAGCTAAAATGTTGTGAAATTCGCTGTCGTTGCTTCAGGAACATGAAATAATCATTTCTTTGTAAGCTTCTTGTTTCCTTTCGACATCTATATAGACTATGAATATTTGCTTGAAAACGATATCTGTATGTGTATCGAAACGTAGCATGTTAATAAATTCAGAAGTAGTATATCCATATAAGTGTGTTTTATTTTTAGTGAAATCTATTTCTATATGTCTTAAAAGGATTATGAATATAATGTTTAAAAAATTCGAAACGGCCTGTGTTCTTCTTTAAGTCGCTACCCATGCGCATGTTCTTAGTTTTGCATGGTTGGTTACATTTACTTCACATTTTCACAAGTGATATTACGCAGGCCGATTTTGACCTATATGCTTGTAGTCATTTAACGGATGTCATTTAAGTGATATTACGCAGGCCGATTTTGACCTATATGCTTGTAGTCATTTAACGGATGTGACAATTAAGTACCACCGTAGATACCAACAGAGAGTATTATAAAACAAACTGTTGGAAATATTCTTGAGCAGAGAACTCATATTTTGAGAAAAGTAGCCATCATGATGTCACTTTTTACCCATTCAGTGTTGAACACCGTATTACTTCTGTGTGTGTGTGTTGTTGGATATCAAGCGGAAATTATTAATACAACTACTGCAACCGCGGGGGTCATAAAAGGTAAAACAAACACTGTTTTTATCGATGATAATAATATAACGATTGTGGAGTATTTAGGGATTCCCTATGCTGAACCCCCTATTGGTAAATTACGTTTCCAGCACTCCATCTTAAAATCAGGGAACGCAAGTGATGTGTTCGAAGCTTTTGAGTATGGCCCACCCTGTTATGAATTTACTCCAGAGACACCCATTGTTAATCATAGCGAGGACTGCTTAAGCTTGAACATTTTTACTCCCTCCACCAACGGGACAGATAATTACCCAGTCATGATTTTCATTTACTGTGGAGCTTTTCTTCACGGTAAATCGTCTTTATACGACGGGAAAAGATTAGCTGCATACGGTGACGTGGTTGTAGTGACGATGAACTATCGATACGGACCTTTTGGATTTTTGTCAACTGGGGACAGCCATGCCCCGGGCAATTCAGGGACAATTGATCAACAGACTGCCTTGAAATGGGTGAAAGATAACATTGATAGTTTTGGCGGAAACAGTTCCATGGTTACAATCTTTGGAGGATCTTCCAATCCCGCAGGCATTATGTATCATATTTTATTTGGGAACCAGTCGTTATTCCAAAGAGCTATATCACATTGTGGTTCCGTTAATGGGTTTTGGACTCAGTCCACACCCGATCAACAATTCAACACTGCTAAGAGATTCGCCATGGCATTAAATTGTTCGATACCAAACAACAGACGAAAAGCAAGCAAGGAAATCCTAAATTGTCTCACATTAGTCAAGGCAGAGGATATCTGGTCAATAGCGTCTGAACCAAATATATATTCCTGGGTTCCCAGGTTTGATCTTACCAAGTTGAACACAATTCGTTGGCCTCAAGCACCGCATCATATGAATAAACTCAAGGATGTTTATCAGGGGAAAGATTTGCTACTTGGAGTAAATGGATACGAAGGCCATTTTCGAATTGAAAGTACTTTCAGGGACAGTCTTATTATGATGAAAAATACTTCCGTTCCTGGAATACGTTCTCTGTTCAGACACTTTGTCAAAGGTTTCGTTGCACAGATGAACATTGCCCCCGATGCTAACTCACTGGAAGCATTGATTGATGCTATTACGAATCTGTATACGAATGCCGAAGATCCGGACGATCTGGACTTTAATCTGAAACAGTTTACCGATTTCCTAACGGATACCTTATTTGTAGTGCCTGCTTATAGAGACGCCGTGAGCCATGCATATATGAACAACCAAACCAAAACCTACCTATATGAATATAATCACGTATTTCCGTTTAGGGCCCATAAGACTATTGACGACTGGTTAAATTCACCACGACATGGTGGAGTACTTGGTTATGTATTTGGATTACCGAAGTCGCTGACTACATATTTGAACACTACTGAAGATCAGATAAACAGTCAGTGGCCATTCTCTAAAGTGGTTATGGATCATTGGACCAACTTTGCAAAATCAGGGTAAGTGTATCAATTATATTAAACAGAACGTTATTTTTCTCGGGTTTCTATTTTATAAATAATTAACACATTTATTCGCTTTATGACCAATCAGTAGCTCACTACCAGGTGATCCGGGGTTCGATGCTGGTGTTGAGCGAAAAGAATTGCAAGGGATTTTCCTGCGTGCAAGGAACAGCTACCCATGCAACATTTCCTGCACAGTGCACAATGGTGTATGCGCGCGGCTTCATTTTATTTATCACCAGTCACGTCTAAACCCTTACCATGATTTATTAACTTCCCAGGATCATATTGCTTAATAAAACCCGAACAAATTGTGACGCTAAAAATAGCCGTGGGTGTCAACTTTCCCAGGATGATTCTATTAAATAACCGTTGACGAGCTAGATTTCATGATTAATTACGCTTCTCCCCTGTTGATTGCGCAAGTCGCGCTAAACCGAGGCTTGGTTGAATAAACGGTTATTTTTATTAGTCCCTACTAAATACGTAAGTTTATTTACGTTACGGGGAATAATGTCTTGCTCTCAATGAAGTTATATTTAATTAACAGTAGATTCGTTTATCTTTCCAATGCACCGACTGGACTAATGAAGACGGGCATGCGCCATGTAGTGTGCAATGAGGGAAATTTTGCCTAGACACCGGCACAACGGCCTACTCTTTTACGTGCACGCGAATGTGAACACGGGGTCCCGGGTTTTGTCCCATACACCACTGGATACAGCCTACTCATATTTTGAATTCCAACAGACAAGGTTTCTTTTACGTGCAGGCAAATTTGTACGCGGGACCACTGTTTTTCTTCCAATCCGAACAACTAGACGCTTTTCCTTGCCAGGAACTCGGCCATACGTAGGAAAGCAACGCCGAAAAAAGCAGACAAAATTTCTCGGCTAAAACCAGGAGCGAACCCGGGAAATCCTCTATGGTAATAGTTATGGACATCGCTTGGTTCATATGCATTGTATCAACAAGGATATAAGTCTGAAACTGATCAGCGAATCTGTTTAATACTGTACGATAATGTCCATTTTTTCTCTCTAGAAATCCGAACCTACCAAGAAATGTTGAAACAGAATGGAAAGAGTACACGAACAATGAACAGGAGTATCTTTACTTTCCTGAATCCGGAAATCCAATGACCAGAAAGTACATCCGAGCCAGGCTTATTACATTCTGGCAGGATTATGTTCCCAAGCTGATGAATCGTACCAAAAGCTCGCCCACCAATCGAGAGTGTAACCCATCATCTTCTACTCAAGCAAGCGTGAATATTATTCTGTTAATGAACCTTTCATTCGGCGTGCTTCTTATCTTTAAAAACCATTAATAAATCGTGCATTCCAAGTGGTGTGTCTTACGAACACAAGAGAGTGCTTGCATTGCCCCCTTTAGACTGGTTTAAAATAATGTGTCTACTTAAAGTTCTGATAACCGAAAGAGGGTATTTTTATGATATTATTTTATAAAAATCTATATATTTTATATTTTTTTTAACTTGTTGCCCTTGTCATTGTAGATATTCAAAGATAACAATAATTAAAAGTCCCTTTACAATTGTTTCATTTTGCCCTTATGGGAACTTGGGCTAGAAAGAGTATAAGAACTTTGGGGGGATGGTTGCCTTTAATCAATAAGGAGTTGACATTTTAGCCACCCCCCCCCCCCCAAAAAAAAACCCCTGTCATTCAATCCACAGTCGCACAGATTATATTACATCCATAGGACTAATATGCTTGTTATGTCATAGAATGTCGAATAATATTTTAGCTTTTTTATAATATTAAATACAAAAATAAACATTATAAATACGTTGTTATTAATGCAAAAAAAGAAGAAAAAAACACTGACGTATAAAATAGAAATGGCGTCAATAAGAAATAATAAGTTCTAACCTGCAAGCATATGCTTTTTTGTGTTTTATAAAACCTTTTCACTATAATGCACGGAACTGTGAAACGGTAAATTTACCATTAACTAAATCTTATATAAAGAGGATGATGGCAATGTGAACTGAAAAACTACATTGGGTTCGTGACAAATCTATAGCATGTGAAGGAAAATATGAAGCGGTTGACACATACAATGAAAAAAGTATGGAAAGAAATCGGCTGCATTCTTTATTATTTTCCCATTATTACCTTTTTGCTGCCGTAAAAATTCTACATGGTTAAAGTGGTTAAGGATTTTGTGTTTCATGCCATGCTAAATAATAGTGTAATATAAATGTATATAAACTGATATACATTCAATCGTTTCTGTTTTACTGTAATTTCTAATCAGTTATGTTCGGCGAAATATGCCAGAAGTCTCAATCGAATGGCAATCTCTAGGGTCTGGTTATTCCAGTCTACATTGATAGTATTTATAGTACATGCCCTCCGTATAAGAATGTGGCGTCACCGTTTAACATGATTTGTGGAATATGTCTAGCCTCGTTTTTCGAGTCCCTTGTTACAAATGGCGCTGAAAAAAGGGTTTGAAAATACATTTTCTGCCAGGTTTTGGTGAATATTCATGATTTTGAGGCGGAAAGATACAAGATTTGTGAGGTTGGTTACGTTGAATGTAGGGCCGGAAATTGCGTGTTTACTTGTCTCTACTTCCAGCTTGTGTGTGTCAAGTTTTTCATGGTGAACCTCATACATGCTTTTGGGCATTTGTTTGCCACACGTTGCTCCATCTGTGGCAGAAAGCGTTCTACCCAACAAAAAATTGGGAAAAAGTTAGCGCCGGTCTAACATTAAAGTCAATGGGGAAATAATTAGTGATCTGTGGCCATATAGATAACACCCACTTGACATCCGCTTTATTACTCCTACCGGTTAAATATCTGCCTAAGTGTCAAGCGAAATAAATGGTTAACGAGAATAGTCCATGGGGTAACAAGCGGGTGAATTCTGTATGTAGACTACCCCAAGAGATTGCAAGAGGGTTGAATATCTTCTGGGAATGCTTCTCGGGGTGTCAAGAAACAAGAATCTTTAAATAGAATAATGTAAGGGGGTGTCAAGTGGGTGGGCCAGGCAAGTGAAATTCCTTTTGGGAATAGTTCTCGGGGTGCAATCCGATGTAATCAATATCTAGATTACCCCATTTGTGTGTCGGAAGTGACAAAAAACTTGAAAATCATTATTTGAATGGTTTTGTGTGGCAGGGATTTTGTATGGTATAGATTTGTTAGAGGAGTTTATTTTGGCTTGGTGTAAAATGACAACCTATACACTCTTATTTCACAACAATAATTCAAGTTCTTTGTACAATATTGCCTACAGTAGAATCTGTACGAGCAGCCACTCCTATTTAGCGACATCTCCTTGTAAGCAGTCACGACAAATCTACCCCCCCCCCCCCCGTAGAAATTCTATACTTTTTTGGAACGAGAAATTTATACGTGCTTTTGTTAAAGGGACAGTCGTATATTTCACAGAAATAATAAGAATAGTGACTGAAAGATTCAAATGAAAGCGATGAACTGTTGGCAGTATAACTGAGAAAACCACTAGAGGGCCCACTAGATATCGGTCAAGGTCTGGACAACGTCTCGACAAGATCAATACATTTTCCGGCTACATTTGCAGGCTCGGACCCTACCAGCATGTCGTAGTGTTGCCACTGTAGGGCATCCACATGGGTCCAAATATATTTCTGAAACATTAAAAAATGTCCATTATCAGAGAGCCTATATATAACTAAAATGCTACCCGGTCATAACGTAAGAAGCCTGCTAAGGAAAGAGCGGATAACCAGATAGGCGTAGTCTATGTAAGGATTTCGACATCGCGACGAATGTATAGGCGAACAGATTAATTCATATACAAATGAAACCAGACAGTTATATGGGTAGATTGGCTGTTAAAGATATCTTGGTTTGTCGTACCGGTGGGATGAAATGTGTGGTGAGCGTTTGAACACTCTTCTTCGAATTCTATCTATCAATTCAAGTTGTCTATTACCTATTCTTAGAAGACCAATTTGCCCGTGACACCTCCAGTCTACACATTCTTTTTTGGTTGACAGAGGTTATTTCTAGATTGCATTGATAAGTCTAACTTTGCAAATAACACAAAACAATAAAACTTAGGTTGAAGACGTCACATTCCGATTAGATTTAAGAACAAAAAAGAATTCTAAAGTTGTATAATATAATTCATCCAAGCTATACAAGTCCGCCCAGTGACTATATATCAGACCCCTTTTGTTTTAACGGTGTCATCGATAAGATTTCAATTCATTATAACTTGTAAATACTGATTTGAATTGGGTCATTTTGGCGGTGTCTGTGGGAATGAACGGTAAGAAATAGAGATAAATTCGACTTAATGATCGGGTTTCCCTTATTTCCCGCGTATTTATTATTCTGCTGTAAAAATTAGAACTACCGGGAAATCCACTACGAAACGAAGAAATGCAATGTGCTGCTCATAGCATATGTCTTCTATTCAATTTATTCCTTAAATATTCACTGATCTGTGTTGATAAAAAACTGATAATCATTATTTACAGTTTTTCGACCAAAATTAGATTTCAAGATAATTTAATCTCTGATATTTTTTTCTAACTTAAATATAAATGTGCAGATTTGTCTGAATTGTTGCATACTTTGTAAGGTAAACATTTCCGACTAAACTGCGTAGTCAAATAAAAGAAAGGATAAAAGGAACAATGCCGATCTCAGTGGCGATAACCAATGTGTCTTTTAATAAATCTGATGAAATAATAAGTAAAAAAAAAAAAAAAAAAAAAACTACAGAAAAAAACAATCATGGCAATGCCTTATTTTTGTTAAGTTTCTGTTAGTTTCATTTTCTTCGAACGAAAACTAATAATATTTATAATAATAAAGACTGAATTTATATATATAAAAAAGTAAATATTATAAATGCAAAAAAAGATCATTAAGGTTTAACTTAAAAAATTTTTTATTGCAGTGGAACTTAAACATGCATTATGCAAGAGCTAAATCTACTTATTGCATGTTTTTCTTTGGGCCTCAATTGTTATCTAAATTATTAATTAGACATTAATTATCTTGATAATCAACTTTGGATGCCATCGTTAGCCTGTGATATTTACTGGATTTGAATACATTTTGTGGTGGATAATTTAACGTAAAACTGGATAACCGAGACTTTATCATACCAACGGCTGTAGTGACGATAGGAGACAATCCTAAATATTCAATGGCTAATATCTCGGTTCAGAGTGAAGCAATTTGATTGAAATTTTCAGCATATTTTGTTTTCATTATCTATTTTGTAACTAATGCCACTTAAATACATAGTTAAAAATGCAATATTATTAACGCCAATAAGAAAATAAAGTTCTAACAAACATCTTTTTTGTGTTTTTTTTTTATAAATCTTTTCACGGCAAAGCCCGGAACTGTGAAACGGCAAATTTGTTATTAACCAAATTTTATATAAAGATAATGATGTAAATATAAAGTGCGAAACTGTAATAGGTTGTTCGTGACATTTTATAGCATTGGAACAAAATATAATGTTGAAACAGAATTGCGTTCATAATTCTTTCATCTATATTATTACCTTTTTGTTGCCGTAAAAAAGTTTAAGATATAAATTTAGACATACGTATTATCGCTTGTCATGTTATTTGATGTGTGTCGCGTGCAGAGGGAATTAAACGTCAATAATTTCAAGAATGTTTAATGCATGATCAAAAATCTTTATGGATTATTAACCAAGGTCATGTTTGTTAATTTACCTTTAATTTATTGGTACATTTAATGAATAATTACCGCCTGATCTTTAGATTCATCTATTATTAATAAAATTTCTTTCGACTGAATTCTCCATTTGTAAAATGTTCGAATAATTAAAGATGGTAGCCAGAGAGAATGAAATAAAATAGGGTGTAACGTCCTACTGTTCTGCTCTTACTGGGCTAATGAGAAGAGGCAGCTAGTAAGAGTACGCATGCATTACTTAAACAGTTTATGCACGGTCCCTAAAAAAAGCTTTTGTACGTACACGGCGGCCTCCGCGCCAACATTTTACAGAATTCATTTATTTTAAGAACAAAAATTTGGGACGTGATTGAGGCTGAAGTTAATAATCTGCAATGGCTTATGCCCTAACGATAATGTTTCCGGACGAATCTTTGTATACATTAATTGTCATAACGACAAGCTTTTCGGATTTTCTATCTATTAAGAAAGTAAAGTTAAATTAAATATGTTAACCCTGCTTTTTGAATATTAATCTTCGTCATGTTGGAACTAAGAACTAAGCAGAAAAATAACACGGGCTTTATCGGATATATCGTTTCGAAGAACTTTCTGATCAGAAAGGAGTATGCCTAAATCTGTATGAACACTTGGTACCACTGTCGTGTGGAAAGGTTCAAATGTACGTCTTACAAGAATTGTTAAAGGAGCTAAATCGCTATTCTTGTACCCGGAAATGGACACAAATGGGTTGAAACGCATAGAATAGTATAATATGAACACTCGCAAACCTCGGCAAACTCTACATCTAGCCTCGATGCGGCACCGGTTTGCTTATTAGGAAATCTTGCCGCTTTTAAAAATAAGTTATCAAAATTGCGTCGTTCGATGCGTGTGTAGAATTATCAGAGCAAAGTTCTCCTTGTTTGAAGAAAATCGGATGAACTTTAAAGAAAAACAGCTTCAAACTTTAAAATATGTGTATGGTAATCTGGGAACTTGAAAGTAGTTCCAATGGCGGACGTCGTCATAAAGCCGAGGCTAGGGGACTGGCATCTGCTGAGGTTTGTCGAGTGGTAATATGAATATATATAAACTGAATTTACATTCAGTCGTTTCTGTTTGTACTGTAATTTCTAATCAGTTATGTTCGGTGAAATACTCGAAGAGTGCAAATTGAATAGCTGTCTTTGGCGATTCGAGTGTCAAGTTTAAAAGTTTCATTGTGTCTTAAATATTGGATTATAAGTAGCTCATCTGTTCAGGGTAAGATAACAACACCAACGTTGACTTAAATTGACCAAATAGTTGTGTTTGCAATGTTGAAGACTAAAGGGCTTTGCTACTTTAAGTACATCACATGTTTCACTAATAGCTTCACTAATGGTGAGTCATTGGTCATTGACCATCACGTTTGCCTTACATTGTAAAATATTTAATAGAAGTATTATATCAATGTGTTACAATGATTGGGTTGTATCAGTAGTCTTGGGCAAATCGCCCCGCCCCGCCTGCTTAAAATGCTTAAAAGTACCCGTCATCAATACATTGGATGAATATCCCGAGCCTGCTAACAATATGTTAAACAATTATGTGTTATTTTCTTAACAGCTGGAGTTAACAGCTCGAAAGACACCCGTATTCTCCTGCCGTTGGATACAAACTACATTTAACAAGTGTTAATTTTAAAACCATTTATAAGCATTCGCTAGCGGACTTTTCCTGTGTCGGAACTGAAATAGACAGAAATTTGAAAATCATTATTCTATTTGTCGTGTATATATGGAAAGCAGACATACTGAATAGCATAGATTCACAAAACTTGACAATTGAAGTACAAAAGGTCAGATAGTTTGGCATTATCCAGCAACATGAACATATAAAAAGCAAACATCGGTAAAGAAAGAACAAAAATCAATTTACTTCCAAGTTTTTTTTTGCAATTGATTTTAGATAGATATTCCAATTGTTGATTAAAACAATGTAATGTGAAGCATGTTTCAGTTTGCGATATTGATTTAGTTATTGAGTTATTTGGTAGGTTTAGCTCCCAGTGAGGTAACCATTCCCTTTTCAACATAGCGTTCGTCCAAAAGGATGACGTCACGCGATTCTCAAAAGTGCTGAATCTTCTCTTGCAGATGTACTACGAGGTCTACCAGAACGCCGACGGTCATTTACCTCACTCGTCTTATTTTTTTCACAATTATCGACTAATGGTCGAGGAATGGAGGCCCAACTGGCGTGCAATCTCAATCCCAGTGTGTTGCCGACACAATGGGCGCATGCTTTCAGGCAGCTTTCATTGGTATCTCGTATGTATGGAGGGCAGACTACTTCAAAATTCTAATTTCACTTTTCCATATATTTATTTAAGTAATAACTTTTTCTTAAGCACAGAAAGATTCAGGTGTTGCGATACTTTTTTTTCTCTGTGTATATTCTGAATTTGATCATGATTCAAGAACATACTGATCAATACCCCATTTACGTCATATTATGTTTACATAGTTTTGAGGCACTGGTGAATGTTTGATTTAAATGTCATCCCAAAAAAATCAAAACCGCCAGTTCTAATTATCCGATCAGTTCAATGTTTTTATTCACACTTTGATATTGTTTTGTTTTTTAAAGTATGAGCTGCGTCAGATCAATTTGAACGAAGAGAAGTTAAGCTAAAACAAATAACTTCGGATCTTTATGTTTGTAGAAATAAAAATTCATTCCAAAATTAAATATTGCGTGAGAAAGTCTCGAATTTGAAGGAAGATGGTTAAAAGTGAGATCAAATTAATACTAGTTGAGCCAAGGATATGTTAAATATGACAGTAATAATATCTAATAGATTTTATAATCTGTATTTAATGTTTCTTGAACATGTACTTAAATATTAGACTAGTATCCGACAATCTTTCACTTTCTTTGCCAATTCTCCGATAGTTCGGAGGTAACATATAAACGTTCCACGGGTAAGACTGCAAAGTTGAATTTGAAATATAGCTAATTACAAAGAATTTCTATCGCAACAGTCAACAATTGAATTGTGTATTATCGGTATATATCTAAACTTGCAAATATGGTAATGAAAGTACTCTGATGAATTCAGTGGATGCTAATTCATAGATTTCGACGATTAGATAATTCTTTTATCATAACATAACATACCATATTTCAGAAGCTGACTTTTTGAATCCAAATGGCGACTGGAAATTCTCCGATAACTCGGAGTATTACATAAGCATTCCATAGGTAAGAATGCATAGTTAAGTTGAAATACAACTAACTACGAAGAATTTCTATCGCAATGACACAAAAATTGAATTGCGTTTTTTCAGTATCTAAACTTACAGATATACTAATAAAAATACTCAGTGGGTGTTAAAATTAATTTCGACACTTGGATCATTTTTTCTTATAAAGTGAAGCTGAAATCCCATAGTTTGGATGTGACCAATACCATGTGTCAAATTTCATGCTTTTCTCAAAATGTGAACCATTCTGCGAAAACATCGAATAAGCTCTCTTACAAACGATTTAAAAATTTACAATTTAACAGTACTAGCTCGACGATCCGAGACAGGTGAATTAAATTTATTAAATGCCTTAAACATGCATTATATCTTTCTTTGGACCTTAAATGTTATATGAATTATTAATTAGTCATTTATTAACACGACAAGATCCGGATGCCCCCGATTTTAAGTAGATTAATGATTTAATTTATAAATGCTAAGATTCGAATGACGAGTACTTTAGTTACGATCAATCTACACATTTTATCAAAACTACAACCATTGATAAAGTAATTTGAATGAAATTTTCAATATAATCGTTTTGCATTATCTAATTTTTTAAAAAATATAGCGAGAACAGCCAATTATTGATCTAAATCTTACACAATACCCCTTTTAACAAATAGCGAAATAAAAAAAAAAACAAATGTAACAAAGCACTCTATAACTTTTATCAAATTGAACTTGTTGACCTCCAGCTGTTTTCACCTGTTAATTACTTCAAAAGATATACGCAGTGCAATTACATATACCATAATCTGATAAATAAACAATACCATAATTGCCGTACGCTATATACGCAGGAGTTTGCTGATCATTAGGCAGACGACTAGAGACGAGCGGAGACAGAGAGACCGGCGTATGGACTCACCCGAGTTCAGCCGCTGCCTTGGTAGAGGGGCAGAATGGTGGATTTAATATAGTTATATGTGTTCCTGTCGTAGTCTAGTTTCTGTATACTAGTTTAAGTTCCAGTATTGCTGTATGCATGTAACTGTAGCTGTTTTATATACCTGATGTAAATAAATCATATATTTACTAAACTGATCTCTGTTATCACTAAGATAGTGTTACACAAATTCCAAAGAGATTAGAAAAGAATTAAACCAAATACTAAAGCGATGGACATACTAACCGAGCGATTCGACCGAATCAATCGGCGACGAATTGCAGTCGAATGAGATTCCGCCGAATGAGTGGACACACTAAGCGAAACCTTCGCCCGATTCACTAGTCAATTGCATCACCTTTCACGTCACATGATTAAACGTGGCAGCGATCATGTCTTCAAATCGTCACGTGATATGAGTGGTGATTGGCTAATGAATTCTACAATCGGGCGAATTCGGCGAAGCGGGCACACTAGGCGAATATGATTCGGCCGAATCAAAATTTAGCCTAATATATCAAACATGTTTGATTCGGGCGAATCATTCGGCCAAATGACAATGGACACACTAGGCGAATATGTTTCTCAGTAAAAACATCCCACCACGTTTCCATATTATGACCAATGTAAGATCAAGGGATTTACAAATGGCCCACATAAAATTGTTCATGAAAACGAACCGCCTACACTGCACACCTTCTAATTAAAAAAATAAATACACAACGAGGGATATGACCTAGAGTATCGATTGCATCACATGATTAAACATGGCAGCGAACACGTGATATGGATGGTGAATGGTCAATGAATTCTACAATCGGGCGAACACTTCGGCGAAACGGACAAACTAGGTGAATATAATTTGGCCGAATATCTTACAAACATGAAATTTATCTAAATGAGACATATCATTGGCAGTTCATATTATCCAATTAGCTTCGCAAAGGAAACATAATATTCCATTTAAGAAACTAAAAGATATTTTCTTGAGCTGCATGCTGCGAATTCTGATCAAAATATCTAATTTGTCTGGATGCCAAACAACATTGATTTTAGTTTGGAATATTATAGTCACTTTAAGAGATATGAAAAAAAACCTATCAAAGATTTATCGCCGTCTGTGACCTTTAACATATATGATACTAAACACGGAATAGTTTATATCAGGAATCAACGAACTTATGATTATTGTCAGGTGTCTAAGATTGGGATTTGAAATGTTTGAAAATTAATTTGTCTCGCTGTGGGACTGGAAATTAAAAACTGAACAGAGAGCACCGGGCGAGACGTTTGGTAACTGACTATGTTATTAGTTAAAAATCACTTTGGCTGAACAATGTTTGGCACGCCCATGAGCAATCCATGTTCAATCTATGACCCATTCTTCCAATCTGATTAAAACACAGATCCTATTTCGTTTCGTTTTTTATAGTTCAAAATTTCGTTTTACTTGTCTTTACTAAACTAGGACCTGGAAGAGTTGTTATATTACCGGCGTTTTGGTTGAAGTAGGGGATAAGCCAATGAAACAGTCTGTTACGGCGATTTCTTGGCGTGCTATGCACGAAACTGTTGGTGAACTACTAGAAACGCCAACGCTGATTGATTAATCAATGTCTGACGTCATAGGGAGAAAAGCCCCTCGTACGACCCCTGACACGACCATCGCATACAACTTGTCAGATCTTCATGTAGTGTAAGCCATCGGAAGTATAAAAAACGAAACGAAATATAGATCTGTGTTTTAATCAGATTGCCATTCTTCAAATGCTGGGTATTTATCTATATTTAATATCAGTCATTGATCAGTTATAATATAATTAGCAGATATACGTGATTGAAAACTATATTAAATATGTACACCTAATGTTTTGATGTCGTGATACTCTTCAAATCAGATACATTTAAGAATTTTTAATTCACTTTTATGCAGAGAACTTGTTGTCCAGTCTAGACGATCCAGATCTTTTAATTCTATTGTTGGTAGTTATTTCAAGGTATTGGAAGGTCACAGACAGACATGCACTAGGTGAAATATAGAACATTACCTTTAATGACGTGGTTCAAAAGTCCACATACCTGGCGCACACTAATATACTATTCAAAAAAAGTAGGGGATATTTGATTTTTAAGTGTTATTAAAGTCACCTAATGAAACTGACGAAGAAACAAATGACAAAATGAAATGAAGTTCACATTCATCGATTTATTCCAAATGATCGTTAGACTAAGTAAGGCACAGACTGACCATTATAAGGGTAAAATGATACCCGGGGTCAAACAGCAAAGTTACCACAGCATCACAACCAAGTCAGTAACGGGTAAATCCTCCTCTGTTTGCCAAACAAGCATTGATCCGACGTGGCATACTCCTAATGAGACGTCTAAGGTCATTTTGGTCCAGATTGTCCCATTCCTGTTGCAACGCAGCAGCAAGTTCTTGGACATTGGCAGGACGTTGTTGACGTTGACGTAACCTCTGTCCAAGCATGTCCCAGACATGCTCGATGGGGGAGAGGTCGGGACTCAGTGCTGGCCAAGGTAATGTGGTGATGTTCTGTTGTTGGAGGTAACCTGTAACGATCCTGGCCCTGTGACATCTTGCGTTGTCATCATGGAAGATGAAACGGCGGCCATGACGTCGTGCGAACGGCACAACATGGACTGCCAAGATGTTGTCCCGGTAGTACTGGCCTGTAACACGCCCTGCAACAACATGTAAAGCCGTTCTTCCAGCAACAGTGATGCCTCCCCACACCATAACAGAACCACCCCCAAATCGATCATGTCTGATGACGTTAACGTCTTGGAAGCGCTCGTTTCGACGACGCCACACCCTCCTACGTCTGTCCAAAAAATCAACAGTGAACCTTGACTCATCTGAAAACATCACATTGCTCCAGCGTCGATTATCCCAGTGTTGACGATCCCTACACCAACGACGTCTTGCCTGAATGTGATGATCTCTCAAACAAGGGATCACGCGAGGACGTCGGGCGCGAAGGTGACCCCTATGCAGTCGATTCCGAATCGTCTGGCCACTCACTCTCACACCAGTGTCTGTTTGAAGACGAGCGCTGATCTGATTTGCTGTGATGACACGATTTCTCAAGGCCAAGGTACGGATAAATCGATCCTGGGCTTGAGTTGTCGCCCTTGGTCGACCTGAGCGTGGTCTGTCCTGTACAGATTGTGTATCACGGTATCTGGACCATAGCCTGCTTATGACAGACTGAGAAACATTCATCGTCCGCGCCACAACCGCCTGTGTTGTGCCGATCTGTAGCATGCCAAGGGCACGTAACCTTTCATTTTGGGTAAGCCGACGCATATCAAAATTTGTTTTCTGGTCACTAAAACAATTAAACTGATGTTTCCACCCTGGAATTCAATGCCACAATGACTGTAACATTCAAAGTCAGAGTCGTGCAAATCTTGGGTTGGACCCCCATGATGATCCCAAGCATCACCTGCATTCCATGCGGTAGCTATTGGTGCGTTTGGGCGTCACATGTAATTGGAAATGTTTCTTCTGTTAGGTTCTATAGTGACTTTTTTCGTAGTCATTTGCATATTTTAGTATTATGCCCCCAAAATCAAATATCCCCTACTTTTTTTGAATAGTATACAATAGGTGGCGATAAAACAGTAAACTAACTAAACACGAGATCGAGAGAGAGAGAGAGAGAGAGAGAGGGGGGGGGGAGAAAGAGAAATGGGGTTTAACGTCCACTCGACACAAACTAGGTCATTTCGGGACTAACATATGGTTTTAATTTTATTTCAATAATTTGCTTGCACGTAGGGGTCTTTAGCAGTGGGAGGAAACCGGAGGACCCGGAGAAAAGCCAAGAGATTGGACAGGCGACCCTACTTCGAAACCACGCCAGTTGACTCAATGACGGGCTTTATGATACAGCGCGCACGTGCTAACCATTCGGCCATCCAACCCCTCAACTAAACAAGAGAATCATAACTATGGCAATTTTCTTAACTTTACTGTACGCCACCATTTTATAAATCATTTGCGATCATGTGACTTTTCTTAGATTTTGTGGTGTTAGCAGATCAGCCCCGCACTCCCTCCCGATTCAATCCCAACATTCCAGCACACTAAGACGTTAATGTGTTGCCAAAACTGTAACGGACAGACAGGCGAACAGTCAAACAAACTCAATTAAATATAGTTGCCTGCTTTCTTTGACAGGCGGAGGACAAATTCAATATAAAGCTAAATTAAATTAAATTGAAACATAATGTTAATAGAGTTTAATTAAGTGTGTAAAAACATTTTATATCAGTGCAAAGCAATGAAGATGCAAAAAATATTTAGTCAATAATAAATCATAGATTCTAGATTGTTAACCATAAAAAATAACGAATAAACAAAGAATTAGTTGTAAAGACTCTTCTTTTTTACAACAATAATATGAGAATTCATCAAATCCCACAATTTATTACCAGAGATTTCCACATACACGAGTAATTACTTGTAAAAATCTATTTATCCTATTCAACTATTTTCCCATTTATCAACTTTTTTTTATTTCTAGTTTTTGCAGCCAATATTGATGACGTAAGTCGCCTCCACGCAGATTTATTTAGAAAATATCGGAGAGTTATTCCCCCAGTTTATAACCAATCTAAAGCTGTAAATGTAAAAATATCTATGTTTCTCCTGATGATACATGATCTGGTGAGTTGTATATTTAAATTCCTATCGGGTGGTTTGAGCCAGGAACAATTTATATGGTTTAAAATTAATATATGGGATCCCCACTTATTCCCCATATGCACTAAAACACCTAGTCAAAATTTGTTCATTTCACTGGATTTTATTATACTAATTTATCGCTCTTCATTGAATGTTTACGTCTATAGATAAATCTTGTGTTAAAATATAATTGTTTTTGCGTTCCACTGTCGGTACAGTTAACCATAAGATAAACTACAGCTGACAAAATTCCATTCGCTTTATTAAATCTACTTAAACCTACACTATGCAGGGGCTAAATCTTCCTATTGCAGGCCTCTCTTTAGACATAAAATGTTATATAGACTATCAATTAGACATTTGATAACATGGCAAGACCATAATCAATGCTCGATGCTTTCGATTTTCATTGATTTGAATCCGATTTACCGTTCAACAGCTATTGGCGATTAACCGCAAAAGTGGATAATCGGGACTTTGTTTATTATCGTTATAACGGTAACAATGACATTCGAGGCTATAATGTTATTAAAATGAATGTTTCTCGACTTAAAGTTAAGTAATTTGCTGATATTTCCAGTCTATCGCCGTTACATTATCTATTATTTAACTATTATAGGAGAACTGACAGCTCGTTGTCTAATCTTCCATAATGTATCTTTAAATTATAGAGTTATCTGGGTTAAACATACTGGTTATAAGAAGACAATAAATTAGTCCAGCTCACATTGTGACCCCACTAAATATTACGATCGCCCCTGCCCAAACTGTCCTGCTTCGAATACAACAGTAGTTCCCGCTTATATCGCGTTCCCCCGGTAGAAACTGGCTCAGATTCAGCTGCAACGATCGTGTTTGCGATCGCTCCGACAGAAAGTGTCTCGACTTCTACGGTATTGAATAATGGTCTGGACAAATTAGTCTATGTTTCACTGATTATGCGATGATCTATATGTATGAACATTTATTTTCTGTATTATATTTAAATACATTGTTACCGTATATATTTTACAGGACATGAGGAATCAAGTTTTAACAACTAGTGGCTGGTTAAACATGGTAAGTACTCAACTAGCAAAAAATAGTTTCTACAGGGTTCCATATAAGTGTGCCAGTGCACTGAGTTGCAGTAATACATTTCAAACGGTGTACACCTTTATATGATAAGCCACTGCTATTGGTAAGGTTGGTTGCACAGAAGGTGCCGCAGCCAGCACACAAACGCCAATCAACACGATTATAAAGGAGAGAAACAAACTGGTACCTGTATATGTTATTGTACCTATGTACTTGATTGGTGATTACGCAGAGACCACCATACAACTCCCAGATAATATAAGGTCTTGCTTATAAAACGTGTTTTACGAACCATCATTCTATATACGATATCTGATGGGAAGGGTATGTGGTGGAGGCAGGTGGTATTTAAAAATTCTCCTGTGTCAAATATTGTATCAAATAAAAAATATTTTGTCATTTACTCCACCAAGAAACGTCTTCGTCATCCCATGAGCATCTGCAATTTTAACAAGAAAATTCTCGAAGGTCATTTATTTTATTTCACAGCGATTAGCTTGTCGTAGATAATACAACAATATAATTCTCAGGCATGTTTTTGTTTACTTAAACATGCATTATGCAAGAGCTAAATCTCTTGCGGGTCTTTCTTTTGGCCTGAAATGTTATCCAAATGTCATCGTTAGTCCGCGATATTTATTGGATTAAGATCCGATTTGCTGCCGAACTTTCATTTATAATTTAATCATGAAATAAATAATCGAGAATATATATTTTTTATTGTACCGACTTTAGTAATGATGATCGAGGCTGGGCCGAATATTCAATCGCTAAAATCTCGGTTCAGGGTGGATCAATTTGACTGAAATTTTCAGCAAATTGCCTTTACATTATCTAGCTTTTAACTATTATAGTGAGAACTGCCAGCTCTTTATCTAATCTCCCATAATGTATCTTTAATCTGAACAATATCTAAATATCTAAAGCCTAGGCCATAATCCACCGTACGTGTTTTGACAAACACAGGTCGTAGGATTTGGAAACTCGCAGACCAGTCGAAAGAAACCGGGTGAAGGACCAACAGTCTCTGCGGCCAGTCTGCGATCTTCTACAGTGCCGAACACACGAAAGTGACACGTTTGTCTCACGTTTGTCTCAAAAATTTTGTTGTACTTTGCCCCCCCCCCACATCACAAAATACAAAATAGCTATTTAATTTTTTCTTTACCCGAAAACAAGAACTGAGAAAAGAAAGATCCCTACCCCATACCCCAAAAATATATAATTCAAATATATCTAAATTTAATAACATCCAAACCAAGCCCTAATTAGATTAATTATGCACTAAATTGAAATACTTTCAGAAACTGAAAAGTGCTACAAAGTCATATTACAAGTGATTTGTGAGGCATCTAGAAATAACTAGCATACACAGAAAACTAACAAAAGAAAAATGCACTATTTTGCAGGAGTAATAAAATGATGTAGAACCTTTTCCTCAAACAAAATGAATATTTTGTACATAAAAGGAGCAAAGCATCAAGATTACAGGATTGAAAAATAAAAAAATATCAGAGAAAATCGCAAACATTAAATAATATGTACAAAATATATATAAATAATCACAAGTCAAAAGCAAGGAGGAGCCACTGTGGTTCAGTGAGTGCATTGGCCGAGAAATTTCAACTGGATTTTCCGACATAGTTCCCACACGTCAGTAGTGTAGGACATGGCAAGGGATAATTGGGTATAAGCCCAGAATTGAAACTACCCCCACTGCGTTTACTTTAAAGAACCCTTGACAATTGAATTATCTGACTCAATGACAGACCCTTCTGATCCAATGTGCGTGTGTTAACCATTCGGCCCTCCTGGATTCCCTTTAAACAACCCGTGACAGTTGAAATATTTGATATAAGAGTAGGTTGTAGGGCAGAATCACCATAATAACACAGAAAAGTAGGATATTAAACCCTATTTCATTTCATAAGCAAGGGAAAGTCACCTTAATGTAGGTCAAGGTTTTTTGTAATTCTGGGTATATTTGATCTACATTTGGTTTCTAGACTATGCCTATTAAATACTTTATGATTTCCGACCAAATTCTAAGTGATTTATATGTCACTTTACATTCTATATTATACATAAATTTCTGTAGAGAATTAAAATCTAATTGTGTTTGGGATGAATATTTAACAGTAAAAACAAAAAAAAATATTCAAAAATTGGGTCAAATGCATTCTTTTCCAGAATTATAAAATAAATTGATGCTTGGGATCTCTTGTTGTTATCATACATCAAATAATCTTCCAGCCTAAAAAATAAAAAGTAGGCAATAAGAATACTTTCTTACTATTTATGGTTCACAATGTTTAAATAAACAATTTATTTTGCCACATTGAGACTGAGTCTCTATTTTGTTTCATCTTTGGGTAACACTTATTGTGTCTTGTCCAGTAACAGACCCAGGCAGATTATTATATTTTATTTCCATCGACAACAAATTGGATATTACCTATTAAAATCTATTTGAAAAGTAAAATATTGTCCATTTTTATACTGCTATTTACTGTAAAAATACACATAGGGTCTATCACAACTTTAAGAAAATCAATGGATGTGATTGTCAAAAATCAAGAATGCCAAGACTTGAATAGGAGAGTCCTAGGCATTGCCCCAAGAAGAATAACTAGATTACCAATCAAGTGTATAGAACTAGTTGATGATTAAAAATACAAATATGTATGTTACTTACATTTTACCTGATTATCAAGCTCTGTGAGAAAAAGTTTCCATAATATGAATAGCCATTTCCAACTGTCTTGATCTTTCTGATGTAGTTAACTGAGAAAAAGAACATACTATGTTTTAGTTGACTTAAATCGATTCAATATTTAAATAGACGAAAGTTTTAATTTAATTAAATTGTATTGTAATGTGTTGGTTTGCTTTGTCACAGATGAGACAAAATGAAAAAATGAAATGAAATGGGGTTTGGCGTCCTACTGTTCAGCTTCGACTGGGCTAATGAGGTTGGGCATATGCCATACAGTGTGCCACGAGAGAAATTTTGCCGGGTACCGTGACCCTAAGGCCTACTCTTGTATCAAATTCTAACTGCCAGGGGCTCTTTTACATGCACGCCAATGTGTACACGGGACCACGTTTTTTTGTTCAATCTGAACGACTAGACAGCTGTCCTTGTAAGGCCCCCCGTACTGCATCGTCTTACTGCAAACCCGCGACCTTAAAAGATGCAAACCAGTGTCTAACCCACTTGGTCACCATGGGTCCCCACAGATGAGATAGTCATATCTACATGTATCTGGACATAAGTAAGATTCTGTCTGTGCACATACATGTGCTCTTTCTTTTCCCATATTTGGGTTTTTTGACTTATTTTATTATATGATCTTTGATTTGCTATGGCATCTAATATGGAAACTGAAAAATATGAATATGTGACATGTAATTAGATACCTTACCATATACAAACTGTGTGATATCTAAAACCATTTTAATCCCGAAGATCTTACCTAAACCATGAAAATCTGTTTTAATAACCCTTGTTTGTCATGTGACTGGAGAGTCACAGTAATTAAAAGAGAGCCATGTGGCTGTAGTGTGTAAGGCACTGGCTTGCTACCCGGGAGGTTGCGGGTTCGCTCCCAGTGTTGACCGAGAAAGCTCATTTGGATTTTTCAGCATGGATTCCCTGTCTAGTCGTCATGGTGGCTAAGTGGGTAAGACGCTGGCTCGCTAGCCTGGTGGTCAGGTGTTCGATCCCTGCATTGGCCGAGAAAGTTCACCCAGATTTTCCGGCGTGGTTTCCTCTTGTTAGTGATGCAGGACGGAGGGCCTGACAAGGACAGCTGTCTAGTCATTCAGATTGAACAAAAAAACGTGGTCCCGTGTACACATTGGTGTGCATGTAAAAGATCCCCTGGCAGTTAGAATTTGATACAAGAGAAGGCCTTAAGGTCACGGTACCCGGCAAAATTTCTCTCGTAGCACACTGTATGGCATATGCCCAACTTCATTAGCCCAGTCCTCCGTACTGCAATGTCTTACTGCAAACCCGCGACCTTAAAATATGCGAGTCAGTGTCTAACCCACTTGGCCACCGTGGTCCCCCACAGATGAGACAGTCATATCTACATGTATCTGGACATAAGTAAGATTCTGTTTGTGTACATACATGTACGTGTACAAATTTACTATACTAAACTGAATTTTAAATTTCAAAACAATGAAATGAAATGGAGGTTTATGTCACATCAGCTCCAACCGGGATATATTGTGCCAAACACATTATGGTGAGATTCTAAAATACCATAACAACAATCTTTTCTATTAGAATTGAACACTCACCCTCCAAAAACACCTATGAGAAAGCATAGGTGCTCAAATCACCATTTCTTCAGCTCTTTCTTTTTCCATATTTGGGTTTTTTGACTTATTTTATTATATGATCTTTGATTTGCTATGGCATCTAATATGGAAACTGAAAAATATGAATATGTGACATGTAATAAACTGTTTAAGATACCTTACCATATACAAACTGTGTGATATCTAAAACCATTTGAATCCCGAAGATCTTACCCAAGCCTTGAAAATCTGTTTTAATAACCCTTGATTGTCATGTGACTGGACTGTCACAGTAATTAGAAGAGAGTCATGTGGCTTAGTGTGAAAGGCACTGGCTTGGTACCCGGGAGGTTGCGGGTTCGCTCCCAGTGAACGAGAAAGCTCATTTGAATTTTTCAGCATGGATTCCATGCCTAGTCGTCATGGTGGCTAAGTGGGTAAGACGCTGGCTCGCTAGCCTGGAGGTCGGGTGTTCGATCCCTGCATTGGCCGAGAAAGTTCACCCAGATTTCCCGGCGTGGTTCCCCCTTGTCAGTGATGCAAGACGGAGGGCCTGACAAGGACAGCTGTCTAGTCATTCGGATGAAATGAAAAAACGAGGTCCCGTGTACACGTTGGCGTGCACGTAAAAGATCCCTTGACAGTTGGAATTCGATACACCGCAGTGCCGCTGTCCGGGCAAAATTTCCCTCATAGCACACTGTGTGGTGTATGCCTGTCTTCATTAGCCCAGTTCGGAGCAAAACAGTAGGACGTTAAACCCCATTTCATTTCATTTCTAGTCGTTTCAATGGAACACAAAACCTGAGGTCCCATTGGCGTGCATTTAAGCCGATAGTATGGTAGTTGGAATTTGTTGGCTGTAGCACCCGTGTCACAGTTCGACTGCTAGTTTGCGATACCCACTCGATATGAATGAGTGGTGATTGGCTAATGAATTCTAAAATCAGACGAATGCTTCGGCGAAGCGGACACACCACTCAAATACAATTTGGCCAAATATATCAAACATGTTTGATTCGGGCGTATGTCAGTGGATAAACTAGGTGAAGTTTAGCGCCAATTGATTCAGCCAAATCCTTTGGCTAGTTTATCCAGCACTGACGATTTAAGTTTGTACTTTCTTTATATGCAAATATCACATTTGAAAGAGGCTGTAAGCCTTCTTTCTTTATATGCAAATATCTTATTTGAAATAGGCCATTATTATGTGATTCCCCACTTGAATGTGACTAGGAATAGGGTCGCCTGTCCAGCCTTGTGGGTTTTCTCCGGGTCCTCCGGTTTCCTCCCTTTCCTAAATACCCCTAGGGTGTATTCGAAACAGTGTTCCGGTGCAGAGAACGTTCACGAACACATTCCCGTTCTCAAATCCCACACTACTTCATAGCTGGTGTGAGGGAGAACAAACATGGTCGACGTATTGATAACTGCTGAGAAAACAGCATCATGGGTGCATTTATTAATCTAAAAGTTTAATACTGTTCGAAAATTAGATGTAGTATGTGGCCAGTATAACATCAAGTAAGTTAGGTTGCCAGGCAACGAAACATATGCCCACAGCAGTTTAATCGTTTGCGCAGTCAACAGGGATTGTCGCATATTCATTCTTTTGTAGGTAATGTGGGCATTTACAAGAAAATTTCATACAAGATTATAATTTTCGTCGTTTGTGGGTTTACAAAGGTCGACGCATCGATAACTGCTGAGAAAACAGCATCATGGGTGCATTTATTAATTTAGAAGTTTAATACCGTTCGAAAATTGGATGTAGTATGTGGCCAGTATAACATGAAGTAAGTTAGGTTGCCAGGCAACGAAACATATGCCCACAGCAGTTTAATCGTTTGCGCAGTCAACAGGGATTGTCGCATATTCATTCTTTTGTAGGTAATTTGGGCATTTACAAGAAAATTTCATACAAGATTATAACTTTTGTCGTTTGTGGGTTTACAAAGGTTCTACAAACTGAAACAAGGGCCTTAATTGTTGAAATTTGACAGATTTTTTTGTTTTGTGTTTTACTAATTTAAATAATGCATACAATTTTCATACAAATCGGATGATAATTTTGTTGTTCGTGCGTTCACAAGGTTCGACAAAGTGAAACAAGGGCCACAACTCTAGACATAATTCACAGAAATCGCAGAAATTTAATAGACGTCTTCGTTTCACTAATTTAAAAGATTCAAATGAATTTCACAAAGTGAAACAAGGGCCATAACTCCAGAAGAAACTAACAGAAATTATTGAAATTAAATAGGATTCATCTCATTAAAATAAACAACATATCAATTTTAAAATAATCAGTTCTGTAGACGATGGACAAACCTACGGACGAGAGCGTATCAAAAGGTGATGTAATCGTCATCCAAAGAATTGAAAAGGAGTAAAACGGTGTCATAATTTATCAAAATTATGCTTAATAGCGAAGTAAATACTAAACAAGTTATCGTAACAGATTGTATGAATTTAATTCATCTTGTTACCATTGGATACCGTTCTCTCATGTTCGAGACTCATGAAAGTGTTTTCATGTTCTTCAGCCGTTCTCGAACCTGCGCAAACACTGTTTCTAATACACTCCTACGGTACGCGCAAGCAAATCATTCAAATAAAATTGAACAATATTAGCCTCGAAATTACCTAGCGCCAGTAAGTATAAAGGATCTATCCGACAAACACTAACAACAACTCTAGGTTGATTACATGTCATTTGGGACTCACATCATTTGGGACTCGCGTCATTTGGGACTCAAAAAAATATGACCACGACATTTGGGACTCCGGTATACGTCGTTTGGGACTCGGGTTAACGACGTTTGAGACTCGGGATAATTTATTAGAAATAGGCCAATTCAAACAAAACACGAAAGAAAATATTTATTAACATGAAACACGTGGTTGGTAAAAGGCTCAACCAAACGATAAAACATTAGTTGCACTTACGGTTCTTTGATAATCATCGTTTCTCATAAAAGTTTTATATTTATTTAAAACGAATAATATGCTGATGAATTTATTTGAAAATGACCTACACAAAAAACAAAATAAATATTTACACGACATGCAATCTTTTTTTACAAGCCCCTAGAAATTGTTAACGATAATCCGTGAGCTGCACGTTGACATGTTTGTCGTAGATGGCAATACCAATTGATAAATTAGTGCGTACAAGGCAAAGTTTTTTTGTGGAAAATATAAGAAATGGCAACGATCAAAGCGGGATAATTAAAGCTGATTAACTGATAATCCCAATGTTATTACAGTATGTTCAAAGAAACCTAACGGTTCTTTGGTGGATGAGGAAAAATGTGAGTTGTCAATCATCGAGAATGGCGGCCGTGTGTTATACCGTTTCACGAAAAAACATTAGCAGTGGTCTGTCAATCAAGCTCGTTTACTATTTATAACGCAAATTTTTCGTTTCGGTTAAAACAAAATATACGTCCATTTTAATTGGCCGAAGGATGTGTGACTAATAGAAATATGGCGGGCGGACAAACTGACCAAACAGTATATTTCGAGGTATTTGAGGTAAGCTAATTTAATATTATATCATAACTGCATGTGCATACTTGTGTTTCTGTGTGATTAAATATTCAAAAAATCATTCTTAGGATACAGCCTCGACACCAGTCAGCCCTGAATTGCAATGTTTGTTTTGTGTTCTGGGCGCCATTTTGAAAAAAAACTGACATGACCTATATAATACAATCCAGCAATAGTGAAGTCAATTTCCTTTAAAAGGGAATCCGAATTTGTTAATTTTCTGCAATATCACTTCGGTGGTAGCGGACGTTAAATAAAGCTATTTCACGTACAAAGACCTACAATAAAATCCAGGTGAATTGGGAAAAATATTAATGTATTTTCTTATTGAAGAGTAGCTATTTCAATTTGTAAATGCCCAGTCATCTTAGACAAATAATAATTCCAACTTCAAAACAGTTGTGTTTATTCAAATCATACTATGAATAATTGTATTTTTCCACTTGCATAATAATAAAAACTTGACTTTTATTATTTTATTTCTTCAGGCAAAGAACATGGAAAATTGGTAATTGCCTTGTATCACTGCTAACTATAAGGCACAGGGAGCCTTGGGCAGAAATGATAATAATATGGTTCTCAGATATGTTACTGTGTACAGACTGAACAAAAAATATATATACACTTGCTATTACATGTACATTATATCATTGGCAATAATAAGATCCAATTTTAGTTTTTAGTTACACACTGTTAACCACCAATAGATGAAAATAAATCATAAAATGTATTCAGCTCGACGTAAGACTTAAATAAATAGATACAGTTGGTTTAACTTGAATAGAAGTTTTAATTATCTATGCTGCATATATGCATATCTTTTTAGTTGATGTTCATATCGTCTTACGTATTTGTCAACATCAATGTGACCTTGTTCTATGTCACATTAGCCTATTCACGTTACCACGAATTTACTCACCACACCCTCGCATAGTTATGTATTTATTGTTTCACTTGACTAAAGAAACATTTTGTAGGAATGTATGCTTTTATAGATTGGACACTTGTTTGCAATATCATTGTCGGTTGAAACTGGCACTATACCTAAAGAATGACTGAACAAATAGCGGAGACGGGGTTTCAGCCGGCTGATTTAAATTATTTCTTTAAATACAGTAAAGCTTGAAATATGTCAGTTTTCCCTCTTTAGAATGTTTTTGTAAATAAGTTTTTATTGTAGTTTCCGTGGCGTATTCCCAATAAGCGTTAGAAACAAAGATATACACCCTTAATCCCGGTGCCGATAAATGTTGGGTTGTGTGGAACATGCTAACAAATCTCAGGTACGATATATGTTTGATTCTGGTTGAGAACAGCATGAGAGCAACATGATTGTTTTCATTGGAGATGAGACGCAAATATTCAAAGGGGTCAGACAAACTCTAAACCAACCGCGTTCCCTTCACTGAGTCCCTTCAAAGGAGGCCCTGTCTGTCTACCTGTGGAATAACATGCATTTGTATCTGTTAAATTTGTGTGGTAGACAGATTGATATTATTTATATAACGTCTTACCCCAAACAAATTGCAAAAGAAACCATGAAGTTTCTGAGAGCGATATTTCGTAATTAGTGTGCTTTAATGGTGGGAGAATAAATAATTAAATTTTTCAAACACAAACTGGTCATATATAAAATAGCATTTTCTGACAAGACCAGCGATAATCTCGTAAGATATGACTTTTACTATGTCTATTAAATGGTTTTCGACGTCTCTTCAAGGTCACCGTCTTGCGCCAAAGTCGTGAAACGCACCGTCGGGGGATTTGTTGGGGCCTGTCTCCCCCAGAAAAATTTCTAGAAATTTCAAGTCGGTCTTGCCTGGCCGTGAATACGGCAACCTGAAAGTGGTCGATTTTAATGTAGACATCTGAACTCCAATCAACAAATCAATCAACCAGGCTGTTGTCG
Source organism: Patella vulgata (assembly GCF_932274485.2). Lineage (NCBI taxonomy): Eukaryota > Metazoa > Mollusca > Gastropoda > Patellidae > Patella > Patella vulgata. The sequence continues at coordinate 69,904,788 of NC_065881.2, forward strand.
TTGCATTCACATGACACCAGACGTGTCACCGATGAAACAAATATGCCTGAAACAAATGTCGCTGTTAGTGCGACCCATTTGTGACAATTTCAAGGTCCCAAATAATAGTCCTTTTTTACTATTAATAGTAATTCAATCAGTAAGTGCTATTTACCTTATAATAGTCGTCTTGGCTTTTACCCGACATTACACAAAACACCAATGGTAACTGTCGGGTGGTCTCTCCAGTCTTAATGAAGGCGTGTATGGAAAACAGCTGAGACCATGGCTTGTTCACCACCCGAAAAGTTGCATCCATATACCAAGTTTTTGCGCGTGCGAGTAGTTGCATCTGTCTATCAGTACAAAAAATGTGATGGCACCTTTCCCCAACTTTTACTCTTTTTTGATAAAATCCCGGTGCACTATGATCGATGAAATCTTCGTCAAGCTAAAACAAAAAATAAATAAAAAAGTACATTTAAGTACATGTTAATAAATAAATAAAATTGTACATTTAATTACATGTTAATAAATTCTTATATACATGGGTATTTAATTGCATGAGTACTTACGCTTGACGACACGTTAGTGGGATCTTTTGGTCGCAGAGTCTGTCGGGTTATTTATAGCGACCTTACAAGTGCTGCAATGGGTGGTCTGCTATGAATGGGTTCTTCTGCAGAACCGACACTGGATAAAACTCTCTCCGCTATTGAGGAACATGCCTTGGTAAAAACATTTCCTTTGGCTTCATGCTTTGCCTGTAATGATAAGATAAAACATATTAAACTACAAATATATTATTAGTTTATTTATATTTTATTTATTTATTTATATATTAAATTCATTTATTATTATAGAGTTAACTGGGTTAACTAGAGTTAATTATGCAGAATTAATATAACACAACATACACAGATGGCAATAGAATGAGACAGTATTCAGAAAAAGGGCGGAAGAAGACTACCTGTCCTACTTGATTCTAGGACATATATATAGCATGGACCTACTTGATTCGACCAATTTAATACAAGGAAATGAATGGCATAGTTTGTGTCAAGTGAATTTAGTGAACTTTAAACCCCATTTACTCGCCCTCTCTCTACAGAGATAAATACTTTTCGTGTTACATACAATAACAATTATTGGCCATTATTAAAAAAATATATTAAAAGGAAATGAAATTCTGTTACCTGTTTTTCTTTGTGTAATACATGCTAACATCAATGACTGGAAAAAAAAATAACGAAACTGTAGAGAAACTAGTGAATCATTGAAAGTCTAATATTAGGCCTACACATTGATGACATTGATATAAAAAAAAGGCTGATTTGTTTGTTGTTGTTTTTTTCTTTTACAGAAATAAGATTACATTTCAACTAAACAACTAACACAAAAGTTAGTATCTAGCTATAGTCCATGTCTGGATATACATTTCTCCTTTTGCCGAACGTCTATAAAAATCAAAGATGGCGGCCAATAATTGCAACCGGGTATTACTATAAAATCAAGACAGATTCTTACCTGCTGGTCCTAGTCGGGGGTTTCTTGCAATTATAAGTATTTGAACAACGGTGTAGCGCCGATTAGCTAATAATATTAAGCACGATTTCAGAAAAATTAAGACAGATTCATTAGATTGCTGAATTAGCGGAACACTTTTAGAACACATCAAAAAAATTTTCTTTGTGGCGCCATTATATAAATAGACTTCCGGTGCAGTCAGTGGCAGTAGTTCTAAATCTGACTGTTTTAACCGAACGAATTATTATATACATAGAAGCAATATATACATGCTAAATTAAATACACGGTTTTATTTTTTGTAAAAATTTACAAACCTGCGGTCTGGTATTCTATGTGACCATTATAATTTTTTTTAAAATATCACGGCTAAAGCACCCTGTTGATGCTAACTTCACTACATCTATCTAACCGAATGTCGCTGATATAATATCAAAGAAAGAATTTGTCGCAATGACTAAAGTATAGATACTTCTTCTTAGTTAGTTGTATTTTACGTCCGCTTCCACCGAAGTGATATCGCAGACAAAAAGTATAGATAACTTGGAGAACCATTATATCAATAAGTCGATTATGAGATACACGTGGATGATCAATTAAATTTGATTGGTTACTTTTCAGTTAACCAATACTGTCCAATTTCGATTACATCAACCAATTACATTATTAAGAGTTTTACTCATTTTTTTTGTTCATTGTACATTGAATCAATTTTCGAAAACACCAGGGTGCTGAAAATCACATGTACACTATATATTCATATGATCTATCAGTTTATTGGGTCAATAAAAAAAGACAGACATTTTAACTTTACAGACAACTTAACATCAATTAACATTCAAGTCTGTCTGGCAATTGTCTGATTAATTGGTACTCACACCCTTCCAGTGAAGAACAGCATGTGATTTTCGAGATGTGAATTAAGCCCTTTATTACTTTTCTTAAAACTTGACGACTCCCGAATTCAGACTTTGTATGGAGTTTTTTTTTTAAAAAGAAAACAAATCTTGGAAGGTACACATTACTTGTGTTAATGATATGAAAAAAACACAAGATTTTATAAATCGACACAAGTTTGTGTTAATGCAATGCAAAACAACACACAACTTGTGTAGATTAGTTTCAACACAAGTACTTGTGTTGAGATCCAACACAAGTGTTTTTTCAGTGTAGAATAAATGTTCCTCGTAGTGGCAGGCACGGCGGGTGGTGAGCTAGGCTTAAGCACAAATAAAAAGAAGTTGATGGGTTCAATCAGATTATACACTGCTTTTTGCAAGTGGATAAACCTGCATTCGCAGAATTACTCTTTCCAAATGTGCATTTAATTAAATGGTGCTGAAGCCTTTCGGTTTCTGTATGTGGTCTGTAAAACATCGGGTGGTTGGATGGCCGAATGGTTAGCACGTGCGCGCTGTATCATAAGGCCTGGCATTGAGTCAATTGGCGTGGTTTCGAATCCCCTGTTGTACGTGACAAGGAGTAGGGTCGCCTGCCCAACCTCGTGGGTTTTCTCCGGGTCCTCCGGTTTCCTCCCACTGCTAAAGACCCCTACGCACAAGCCAATTATTGAAATAAAAAAAATAAACCATATGTTAGTCCCGAAATGAACTAGTTTGTGTCGAGTGGGTGTTAAACCCCATCTCTCTCTCTCTCTCTTTTTTTTCTCTCTCTCTCTCTCTCTCTCTCTCTCCGTAAAACATCAGTGGCTTTGTTAGTTTAGTTGTAGTCCGTATCCTTCTGTCGTTATTGAATAGTTTCAGTAGTTGTCAAAGCCTTGGATCGCGTTTATCAATCATATGACATCTCTAATAGACCTACCGTTAATCTCTTACGTCGGGAATTCTTATTACGGAATATCGTCGAGTTTTCTGATAATATTTTTCTTGCTCAGTACATAAATTGAAGGGTTTTGTTATAACGCACGAAAGGAGTAATTATGGATATGTATATGACTAAGAGTAAGAACTTTGTGCTACATATCTCCCCATCTCGATCTTAAGATTAAACCAAAACAAAATTTAGAATGCATGACAACGTTATTTGAGCTTATTACTGTTTTTCTAAACCCTTTCCACCTTTGGTATTAATGTGCCAATTTGAAGGATATACTTGATTAGATTGCCCCATAATTCTTGTTTTCTAACTACGTAGCAGAAACACAAAAGCCATCTGGCGAACAATTAGACTTTTAAATCGTTCGGGATAATACTGTCTGGAACAGATGCCTTGAACACAATGACACAATTGCTCCGTTTAAATGTGTCGTTTGGTAGTTTTCAAAGAATGCTGTCACCTGAATAGATATGGCGTTACTAACCAGTGTGAGGAAGTGCTCAATAACTTTCATAAAATTGTCTATGGTATAAAATAAGAACTATTATTTAGATGCAGTGAACTTATTGATCCTAGCTGGTTTTGATAATATATTGATATTGACATTTCAACTATACACTTTGTTCTAAACACCTACGCACTAATTAAAGACTATCATCCCACATGTATGGACAATGTACATAGATATGAACGGTATATATTTATACCAGTCCGCTAAATTAAGAATAATTCCCATGAATAACCGAACGATTCGATCCCCGCGATATTTAATAAAAGATTCTTACACATTATATCGATTACTTATTGATAATTCAAAATCAATACACAAACTGTATTTTTTCTGGCGCTATAATATTAGCAAATTAATTACAACCTTTAGTCACAACTTATCATAATATGTTAACAATATTCTATTGCATTTAAGTGATTCGTTATAGATGAATCAAATTAATACACCGGCTTTTTTTAGGGCTGAATTATTTATACTGAAATTATTTCTTCTGCAGTGACAACATATCATTTCGTGCCATTATGTGCTGTCATAATAAACTTAGATTAAACTGTAAATATCGTGTGTTGGTAATAATCAATATCTATAATATGTTTGTGTCAGATTTTTAAATTTTTAAACAGCACCTTTCTTATTTAATGATAAACATTGAATGATCTACACATAATTAAGAAAGAGGATGGAGTTGTTTATCTGGGATGTGTTTATCATCTTATGTACCATCTATCCACGTCTGCTAATAACCATGCAGACGACATGGTATATCAGTAATTTACGTCACTCCTATTGTTCTGTTTACAAGACAAAACAATCCCATTATTAGCACGATTACTGTGTAAAATAAAAACTTGGACTAGAATACTGTCTCCTCCATTGATTTGTTGCTGTTTTTCCCGATGCCGGTAATAATAAACTTGAGGTGATGATGACAGTCCGTCGATAAGACGTTACCACTGTCCTCATTAGGCGCCGATTTAACAATAGTTTTACACATCACTGGTATTTCGTGGATTATTCGTGTATGATTTTATGGTAAAATTATTCATTAGGAAAAGTGGGGACCCTGTAGATAATTCCAAGATTTTCATGAATGACGTTTATGGCATTACTAAGATAGCTGTGACTAGCGTGTAATCTCTAGATAGATTCGATACCGTAGCAACAACCTTGATATTGATGGTTTATCTAAGTACACCCAATCAATTGCTTCTATTAAGTCTGTTGCCAAATTAAACCAGGGGAAAGTCCTATAATTACAAATTTTCAAAAAGATATATGTTTGATGACGGTGTAATTTAGATATTAATTCGAAACTCGTGTATATAAGTGGCATTGGCCTAGATATTAAAGATAACAGAATTGTCAATATTGCTAGAATTTGTACTCTGAAATTGGAGTAATTAGCCCAATCATGCTATTACAAAACAGACACTATTGGATGTAGTCTGGTGTTTAATATGTCTCTTAATATGTCAATCCTTTGAATACCTAGTAGCCTCCTGGGTTCCTGAACAAGTGAAGTTCGCTGTCGTATTGTGGGCACAACTGCGCTGCTACCAGCCGTTGTTGTCTGGACGTAAAGTGTTCAAAGCGCCAATTAGAGATTTCATAACCGGGTTCGAGTTGTGAAAACGTCGACTTGTATTTAGTAATACAAGACCTGATACCACCTCTTTATTTGAGGCATGTCTATCTTTAAACTATTTCGTTATACTTTTTGTATAATGGATGTCTTCATCTTGTCAGGTTAACCTGATTACTTTGATTTCTTGTATTACTATAGTGTTTATATGTGTTGTTATTTGAGTCACGTTTTAATCAGTACTAATACAGTCTGTAAATAGATTTGATAGTGACAGATTAACAAAATAGTGATAGTGATAATTCATCTACTGACTTCTTGTCTCCTGATGATACTAATACTGACCCCGAAACCTCTATAAAATGACCAACACTGAACACACGATCTGTGTGATACGATCTGTGCGACAAATTTCTTCCGACCTATATTTAGGCCTCTCAATCATCTGAAATGTTTTTTAGGTCACGTGAATAAAATAAATAATAAGACTAATTCAGAATGGTAATATTTATGACATTTTTGTATATAAAAATGAAATATATATAAGGATAAGGAATTAGGCTACGGTGCTGGCCCAGAGTTCACAAAGCATTCTCAGACTTGAGTTAAGAATTTACTCAAAATTGTTCGCCTTATTTTAACTAAAATATAGCCCTTTATAAACCTCTTGTTGTTTTAATTTATCAAGTTAATCAATAGGACACTAAGTGCAAAGTTTTGTGTTTCTGGATGAAAGATATTTCTCATAAATAGTGATTGAAAGTTGAGTAAATTCTTAACTTAAGTCTGAGAATGCTTTGTGAACTTGGGGCCTGGTTTAGTGCAAAATTGTCCGAGGATACAACAATCTCCCTCTGAAACATTTAATACCAGTTCCCAAATGACATCTGGGTGGAATATTTGATATATTTAACAATATGTGGTTTGGTGTCGATATCCATCTGAATCCCAAGAAGAAACACCAGATGTTGCATGTCCGTTCACCTACGTTATGAGTTGACCATGGTGACATTTTGGCATGACCAATAAAACCGAAGTAAAGATTAAAATCATTGTTCGAAGATCTGTATCAAAAATTATTTAATAAGACATTTCTCTTTTTTTGTTTTTAAGCAATGGCATGATGAATTTTTACGGTGGAATAAGTCAGATTATGGGGGTGTAGCGGATATCACTGTTTCTCAAAATGAAGTTTGGTTACCGGATTTACTGGTTGAAAATACGTAAGTTTTAGTACACATAAAATTAATCGCATGAATTAATATCATTATAAACACTAGATACGTATCGATAACATATCCTGAATTCTATCGTAATCAGTATTTTGTGCAGTCATTACTGACTGCTCCAGATTTTCCGGCGTGGGTTTTCCTTGTCAGTGATGCAGGACGGAGGGCCTAACAAGGACAGCTGTCTAGTTGTTCGGATGGGACGAAAAACCGAGGTCCCGTGTACATATTGGCGTGCACGTAAAAGATCCCTTGGCAGTTGGATTTCGATATAAGAGTAGGCCGTAGCGCCGCTGCCCGGGCAAAATTTCCGTCATAGCACACTGTATGGCGCATGCCCGTCTTCATTAGCTCAGTTTAGGAGCAGAACAGTAGGACGTTAAACCCCATTTCATTTACTAACTGCTTCAGCCCTAAATGCACCAGCCTCATACATTAAACGAAAACGGCAATATCCCTCACTTTGGTAGTTCCGAGTGGCCTTTGTAAAAGCACTCGTGTTATTGGGATCAGACCGGATTTCCTAGTTAGACTGAATATCCGCTAAGAATGTGATGTAACAGATTCAAATAGATTCATGTAACAAAATGACGCTTCTTATCTGGCAACTAACAGAATCAATAGTCGGGGTTGGGGCGTATTTGTTTCAAATTCTTTATGACATATCGTCGTAGAATCCAAGGGGATTTCTTGAAATCTCACCACTATTGTTTTATTTCAGAGCGTTAAATTTTGCTGCACTTGGTAACTCCGCCATGTTGATAAGTATTGATCACAACGGAAGGATATATTGGGAACCAGGAATAATGACAAAAACTATCTGTGAGGTCAACATTGGAAAATATCCATTCGATTACCAAGCATGTGAAATTAAATTCTTAACCTGGATGCACACTAACAAAACGTTAGGCATATTTCCTGGCTCGGAGTATATTAGTTTGGATGCCTGCATCCCCAATGGCGAATGGGATATAACATCTGCGACTTCCGGGGCTTATTCATACCCTAGTACCTACAGACCTGGTTATGCACATACTGGTGTAACGTTTAAAATAGAATTAATGAGAAAGCGAACGTTTTATGTGTTAAATACTATAGTTCCTGTTGTGTTATTATCCTTTCTCAATGTTCTGGTGTTTCTTCTTCCGGCAAGTAGTGGAGAAAAGATGGCACTGGCGGTAACTGTACTGCTTTCGTTTACTGTATATCTGAGCATTGTTAGTGAGGTCATGCCTAAAACTTCAGAGAGCATATCTATACTAGGTAATTTGTATTTCCATGTTCTTAAAAAATCTATAAAAATATATCAAAATTCTCATTGAATATTGATTAAATTCACTAAATGTGTAAGAGAATGTAAGGGTACCGCCCCCCCCCCCCTCCACACACACACACACACCACACACGTCTAATCCACATTATAGGCCTATGCATTTAACTGGCATTACAGTTTTAATAAATTCAATTCTTATGAATGTTTAAGTGGACGTAAGGGTATCATTCTTCCTACCGTCCAATTCACATGAAATACTGTTGTAAGAGGGACCGTAGTTTTATCTTTAACAGCCCATTATTTGTGCTAGTCTATTCATAGATTTTGTCAAAAACAATTTGCTTCTAAATTAATAACACCTAACGTAGATGAATCGTTATGATGAGGTGTGTTAATTGCAACGTCGACAGTCAATCATTCATCACGAAACTATTAAATATTTGATTGGTTTCTACCATCAAGAATCCCATTTTTAATTTAACCCCCGTTAGTGAATTTAGATTAAGCGTACTTTGGAATGGAAGGTCGTGTGTGCATGACCTCCGTTTTTTGTATCTATATTTTCCAGCCAGATTAATTTAATTCTTAGACATACTGCAAAGAAACATTTAACCGATTAACAATCATTCTCCAGGGACTAAATTAACTGCTATTTCAGTAAGTTCTAACAAGGTTATTCCAACCTGTAAATTGGAGAAAGGTCAAATTCAATGGCGCAGGCATTGCTTTGTACTTTTGTCCTTTCCTCGCTTGGGAGGACCTTCACACCAACTCTTAAACCTACATTTAAAAAAAATAAATTATGCGGTCACTCATAAAAATTTATATTTAGGGTGCTGATATTAATCAATGACCAGCCATTCGATTTGTGGTATCAACAAGAACAGTATCTGATATTTATTTTTTGTTTGTTTCAGCTGTGTATCTAACATTATTGCTGACCTTGAGTACTATGTCGGTATTGTCGTCTGGTGTGGTTATGAACATGATACACCAAGATGCCAACAAACCAATCCCTCCAATGTTAAAATGTGTTCTCTGCTGCCGCAAAAAATACAGAAATCGAAATAAACGAATCAAATCTCTGAAGCGACGTGAATATGAGAGAAACGGCGACTGCAGTAAAAGAATACCAGACGCAGACTTGAAACACTTCTCAGAGAATTCGTCTACCACTAAGGTAGAGATAAAGGCGTCTGGAGAAAATGGACGAACAGAGTTATCTCCCTTGTTTGAAACAACGCTTGAGGAGGACGATTTCACATGGGAGGAAATTGGAGGCGCCGTGGACAATCTCCTTTTTTGGGTATTTCTATTTATAACTATAGGCGCCACAAGCACAGTGTTAGCCATGTTTTCTTGGTAATAAGATTATCGTGTGGGAAAATAAGTGACTTGCCGTGGGGTTTGATAAATATTTGAACGATACAGAAGACGTCCTTCAAATTCAAAACGTCGGACATCCCTAAATCGATATGAACAACTTCTCCTACTGTGTGAGCTGTTTAAGGGCGCTTTATAAATACCATAACCAACTAAACGGTAAACTCAAAGAATTAATTTAAATCATCGAAATGCGTTGAATTTATATATCAATATAAATAACTCTATCGGATAAAATAAGTGAAATGCGAGTGCCACTTATCGTGTTTGGGATATTTGTAAAATAATTATTTACTCTACCATGAAATGCGCTTGCTACTTATCATCGTTATATTTGTAAAATAATTATGTACTTTACCATATTTAGTGCCGGAAAACGATGCCACTGTGCACAACTATATGTACCAAAGATCTGAATTCACAATTTATTCACGATGCAAACAACATCATAATTATCAAATCTGAAAAACAATTTGTAATATCAAAGTTAGAAAATGACATAGATGGCGAGAAATCGATTGAAGAACTGTCAACTCTAGTGAATGAATTCTAGCGCCATCACTGCCGGTGGTTTCTTTGAATTGGTATATGGTAGGAAAATCAAGATGTTTAAATTCATGAATGTCATCGCCTCTATCAACTTATGTTTGTAGAATAATTAGCAGGTTTATATGTCGTACATGTATGTAAAATAACCCACATAATAATAAAACGGGAAACGAGAGGAGGAACGCCAACACTCCCTTAAAAGAGTAGCAGAGGCTGGACTAGCCAGTAGATCAGGGACGTAACTAGCTCAGAGCAACGAGGGGGCTGGAAGTGTTCTCAGCGGGTGCTGTAAAACTGACGGACAATGTATATCTATTCTTTTTATGGGCGACAATTTTTTCACAGGGGTGTGTGTGTGTGTGTGTGGGGGGGGGGGGCTGTGGCAGATCTGTGTAGAAATTAGAGGTGATTTATTCATGTGCATAAAGTTTCGGGTTAAAAGACCCTTTATTTAAGGATAAATATCTAATAAGAAAACTGTTGATAATAAAATAAATCCTTAATGGTTTAAACATTTGTATATATGTAAATATAATATCAGTTTAGTAATAACATATTTTACAATCCCTCTAAAAATAAAAATTTTACTTTTATCATGAAATTTGAATGTGCACCAGAAAGAAAAGAAATTTAGGTCAATATATTATGTGCAATTATTTATTAATGGTAACATGTATATTCTATTGTTTATGTGTTGTATTGACTGTACATACAATATAAATTCAGATCTATACATATTTACTGTTATCAAAATTTAAATAATATACATTATATATATGTATATGGTCTTTATGTACATTAAACATATTTAAGAGTTTTCTATAATTCTTGTTTTACCTTTACAGTTTATATTCACACTAAAGAAGTCCCACATTGCGCGGGGTTGGATGGCCGAATGCTTAGCACCAACTAACCATGGTTAGCACCAACTGGCGTGGTTTCGATTCCTCGATTGTACCTGACTATGAGTAGGGTCGCCTGTCCAACCTTGTGGGTTTTCTCCGGGTCCTCCGGTATCCTCCCACTGCTAAAGACTCCTACGAGCAAGCGTATTATTGAAATAAAATTAGACTATATGATAGTCCCGAAATGACCTAGTTTGTTTCGAGTGGACGTTAAACACCCCCCCCCCCTCTTTCTCTCATTAAACCATGCGAAAAATTAAATTAATACTGCTAAATCAATACTAAATTGACATTTCGAAAGTCAATTCCAATACTAATAAAATTGTGTTATACAATCCCCCCCCCCCCCAATCCTAAAATAAGAAAAAAATACCTATTTAAATTGAAAATAAAACAACCCAAATTAAGCATTGAGACATTCGAAATATATAATAACAAAATCGTTCCCCCCACTCCCCAATAAAGCTATTTAAATTTTAAAAAAAACCAATTACCCTAAAACAAGAACTGAAAATATAATAGATATGTACATAAAAAAAATGAAACTTTTGTACATAAAAGGTGTGCTCATTGTATAATAAAAGCACCAAGATATTAGATTATTAAAAAATAAATGAAATAAAAATATCAGAGAAAATGGCAAATAATGAATAATATGTACACAATATTTATATACAAGCCAAAAGCAACTTTTCAGTTCAAATTCTTAGGTTTAGGACTATAGTGCAGTCTATACAGTAAAACAATATCTAGTGAGGGCGCGGTATTTGACATGAAGCAAATAAGCCATTAAAGAAAGCAATGGCGACAGATACCTTTTGGGTTACCACAATAAGAGTCTTATTTCCGGATTTATTAAAGAATTTGATGACTTTATTTTGAGAATGTAAGGTTCTTTCATTGGTATCAAAAATTTCTAACTAATTTTCCAAGGATGTTGCAGTCTCTGAAAAATATAAAAGCGGTGATTATAAGACACTTATAGACGAATTGAGCGTCGATTTGTTTTTTTACTTGGCATACCAGGTTCAAGTGTGTGTTTTAATGGCCAAAGAGGAGTTATTAGATGGCACAATAAAAGTAAAATACTGAGTCTAGGGAAGGACTAACATGTATGGCTTCATGTGAATGCAGGTGCAAGGGGGTGTATTTGAGTCTAGCATCTTTATTGCCTACTCCCTTTTCATATTCACATTATTATGGAATCTTATTCATGCATCACCAATTTGCACACTGAACCGAATGACCATTTTGATGAGTCTAGAGCACTCTATACCTTCCCATAGTGTGTAATGTTACATGGCATTTACCAATTATCCATGCTTCTTGGCCTGAAAGTTAAGATTAAGTCGAGTTTCTATTATTACGTAATTGGGTAAATTAAATTTTCGATGGAATGATTTGAATAAATACAACATATACTGCTATCATGAGTAGAAGTGGTTTGAAGTTTGAATTATTAATTCTCTAAGACAACTGGGCATTTATAAATAGCTACTCTTCTCTTCTTAGTTTATAAAGAAAAATGCATGAATAAGTTTCCCAATTCACCTGGATTTATTGTAGGCCTATGTCCGAATTCACGTTTCCCTTTAAAGCATTTAGGAAGCACTATTTCGCTTTGCAATGTTGGATTATCTTACTAAAATCTACGCAGTCTGACAAATGGAACACAATTAGTTGTTATCTACTATCTAGGTCATGTCCTTTTCTAAACAAAAACTAAGATAGCGTTCAACATTACTGCAATTCAGGACTGACGGGTGTCGAAGGCAGAAGTCTAATAATGATTATTTGAATAACTAATCACACTAAAACACACTTGTGCACATCAGGATATGATAGACTATTGAATTAGTCCAGCTCACTCAAATACCTCGAAATCTACTGTCAGTTTCCCCGCCCGCCATATTAGCCAAACGTCCTTCGGCAAATTACAATTAGCGTATACATGTAGTTTGTTTGAACCGAAACGAAAAATATGCGTTACAAATACATTGTATTACAAAATACAAAAAAATCACAAACCTGATAATCTTGTTTTCTGAAAATACTTTTTTCACAACAATATCACTTTTTGATACCGGACTATGTAATCAATCGATACTAATCCAGGATGGATTGTTCCCTTCCACCGGAGGTGATATCGCAAAATACTGAAAAAAATATTTCTTACTTTTTTTCAGAGTAATTCATTTTAATTGGTTATTTGCAGGTAAGCAATAAATCTCCAATTTCGATTAATGAACCAATTAAATTAAATAAAAAGATGACCTCAACTATTTCCATGCCCATTCAGAAATTTTTAAAAACCTAAATATAACACTATAGTTCTAAATTTCACATCCTATGAGAATTTCCTTTGATGTATCGACTTTATTGGGACATTACCAATCAGCCATCTGCAAGTGCAGACATTGTAATTACCTAACCGTGTCTATCTATTGTCTGAAACAAGATGTAAAAATAAACACCAAGTATAATCAAAATAATCTTTTAGGGCTAATTAAATAATTAGTTCATAATTAGATAATAATAGACTAAGAATTCGATCTCTTTATTTCATTATACTGCTATAAAAGAGACATTACAGGTATCGCACTATCAACAATATATACACTGAAAGTAATGCGACGATCTTATGAATGGATTCCTCAAAATTCAAATTCAGGGAGATGTGTTTTGAATATATAGGCTAAGTCTGTATCCCAATCCCATATCCGGAATAGAAATATTGTTTTAAAGAAAAAAAACCCCAAATTATTAGAGCTAACAAAATAGCATAATAAGTGTTAACTTAGAAATCGACTTAGCACATAATATTTCATAATTATCGAAACTTACTCATTACTTGTGTTAAAAATATAAAACAAAAACACAAGATTTGATAAGTTTTTGTTGATGCAATACAAACTTTTGTTAATGTATTAGAAAACAACACAAACTTGTATTAATGGATTAAAAAACAACACAAGCTTGTGTATTATAATTTTAACACAATCACTTGTGTTGACCTGCAGTGTGTTTATGCGGGTGTCGCTTTTTAACATTCCATGTGAATTTTACGTTAAAACACATGTCAATGACGTATGTATTTGAAATGTGCGTGTATAGCTGATCAACTGACGCAGACAGGAGGTTGTTATGAGTATAATTAGTAATTAATCGTTACAACATAATCAAGTGGCTCACTGAGTAAGAAGTTGGCCCACTAACCTGAAGGTAGCGTGTTCAATCCTACTGTTGGTCGAGAAAGTTCATCGGACATTTCCGGCTTGTTTCCCCCTTGTCAATGGTGCAGGGCAGAGAGCCTGGGAAGGGAAAACGTCTAGTCGTTTGGATGGTACGAAACCCCGATGTCCGGTGTACAGATTGGCGTGCGCGTAACAGAAACCTTGGCAGGTGGAATTCGATATAAGACTACGCCGTAGCGGGGTTGTCCGGGCAAAATTTCACCCACAGCACACTGTATGGCATATGCCCGTCTTCATTAGCCCAGAACAAGGTCCTGGAGAGGGACAACGTATAGTCAGTCGGATGGGACACACAAAAAAACATAGTCCCATGTACACATTGTCGTGTGTGTAAAACAAACCTTGGTAGTTGAAATTTAATATCAGACCATGCCGTAGCACGGCTGTCCGGGCAAAATTTTCCCCATAGCACATTGTATTGCGTAAGCCGGTCTTCATTAGCTCGGTCGGAGCAAAACATTTCATTTGTAATGGGGCCTCTGTAAGCATTTAATTAGTATCCTCCAGGATGTCACGACGTTATCTGATTTTCACAGTTTGCTTTGTTTGTCTAGTTACTACCTAATATCACTTTTCAGTTCATATTCTTTGTTTGATATAAATGGAGATTGAAATACTGTCTTTCCATCAGATGTATAAGGTATTCCTAGTAAAACAATATACAGAATTGTTGCCAAAATGGAGTAAACGGAATATGTCTAAGCATGATGTGAGGCCTTTGATATCAAGTAAGTATACTCCACCCCATGCAATGTAGTCGTCTATAATTTGTGCCAAAAAACAAAACCCATTCTAAAAGATTTCGAAATCAAATTGTCAAGGATTCTTTTACGTGCACGCCAATGTGTACACTGGGCCTCGGTTTTTGTCACTTCCGACACTCTTCTTGACAGGCTCGCCGTCCAGCTATGACAAGGGTAAACCGCGCAGGAAAATAAGGAGGAACTTTCTCGACCAATATTGGGAGCTAACCCGAAACCTCCTGGTTTTCGAGTCAAGCTTCTCATTCACTGGGGCACCAGTTCCCCCATGAAGTGGGAAAAAATGACAGCATGTAGAACAGGGTGTATTTAACGCCCTTGCTATTTTTCTTGAACTGTTATTTGCTAGCGGTTTGCTTTTACCATTCGTAAAACTATAATGTAAATCAGTCGTTCGGCCCAGGTATCCACTTTCTTGCCTATTACGTTAAATCACATGTTTCACACCCCATTTCCCGTGGATCGTGGTAAAATGCATGCATCTAACCGTGTCCATATACTATATAATAAATTAATACAAACTATAATGTAAATGTAGCCGGATACCCGTGAATAGTCGACGAGAAACATGAAATCGATAGGTATCTGAAAATAATCATATAAAATGATCTCTTCCATACCATTCTGGTCATTCCTCTGCCAACTTTACTACCTGCCTAACGATTTACAAAGTTTCTTGTTGAGATGGAGATGGAGAGGGTGTAACGGGACTGCCATCCTATTTACCTTGTCGGAAGTAAATGGACTGTTAGTCTATTTACCATGTCGAATATTATTCGACGGATAAAAAGAGTTACCTAACCATGTGGCATATTTTGGCGAACTGATCGTTTGTTTTTCTTTGCACAAGAATTGCTGAGATAAATGGGACTAGTACTGAAGTTCCTAATGCTAGGTTTCCACTATCCCGATTCGTAAAGGTGTTGATTGTATGTATCACATATTGAGATTAGTCGTAGCAATCGTGTTGATCGTATCGAAACGTATCCGAACGTATCTGCACGTACCAAATCGCGGACTCATTAGGGATAATCCTATCGTAACGCATCGTGTAAAATGTACGCGCGAAATGGGGACTCATTTACTTGTTACATTATCTTCAATAGGAGAATATACAAATATGAATAGCAAATTATTAGTTACGTCCCCTTCGCCAGGTATAATCAGATGATGAATGAGGTCAGTATTTACCTCAATACTCGGTGAAACTGCCAATGGCGTTTTGATTTAAAAAGTAGGCCTATTAATCTTAAAAGGGAAACCTCTGATTTGAAATGGTTCCATGAATATTTCGAAAATACGTAGACGGGATGATTGTAGTGTACTTTTACTGATTTTTCTGTACTTTAATCATGTATTAAAGGGTAATCCCCTCTACAATATACTATATGCAAATGAAAATCAAAGACGTCAATTATAATGAAATAGTAGATTTTGTATCTTTAGATGTTGCAATAAAATAGTTTTAGTCATCTTTTGTACGGCTATATAGATTTAAATTAGATTGAGTTAGTCGAATGTCTTTATATGTACACATAATTAATGGCAAATAGTCCTAATACTGTTTTACGGTTGCATAGACTTGAATTGGATAGTAAGAATGTCTTTTGATGTTAGCCTATATAATGGAAAACTATTTTACGGCTGTATAGTTAACTCAGTAACATAGTCATTTAATTCGTTTAGAGTACAGATCAAACAAAAATATATTTCTTTTAATATACTAAGCCTTCTCGAATTTTTCCAGGACAATGGTGTTTCCGCCTTCACTGAACATTGGTTTTAGGTCCTATTCGAATGATTGGGCAAGACATTTCTTGACAGTTCAGCAAGCTCTACGCTTGAGTAGCGCTGTCCATCCTAGGATGTTTTTCTCGCTAAAACCTTACTTCAGTGGTTCTCAACCTTTTTTGCCAACTGCACACATTGGTACACATGAAAAAATAGCGGCTCATCTGGCTAAATATATATATGAAAAATATTTGAATTTTTCAAAATAAAAACATTATAAGTCAGACGGCATACAAACCATAGACAGAGATTAGTGGTAGAAACATAGAATGACTCAAACTAAATAAAGAACTTATCAGTAAACACCAGTGAATACTCAATTGGGATCATGTGTTTTTTCGCATAATCTTAGTGTGTCGTTCAAAATTTCGTGGCACACTAAGGAATATCTCGCGGCAAACCTGTGTGCCGCGACACACTGGTTGAGAATCACTGCCTTACTTGAATCGCACGTATTGGTATGTTCATGATCGATCATTCCGCTTTGTACAATATTTATATCACAACAGATACAGTTTATAATTCTCATCATTACTTTGTGTTTGTAGAAGCATCCGATAGCGAGATCAGCATTTGAAAATATCACGCCAAAGATTACCCTAACAGTGTAAACCTAACTTGCATTTTTATAGCACGGTCGAGTATTAGAGACATTACTGACATTCAATTGCAGAGAACGCTTATTACGAGGCAAAACTTCCGGTTTCTAAAAGTACTACCGGAGATTAAAAGGGAAGCGAGAAAGCCGGAGGAGGTGTAAAGGCGAACCAGAAGAATACTGGTATTGAATACGAAACGATGTCGTTAAGCGAAAAAAGAAGCTCGCGGCAGGATATTAAACAACTTTACGCGCTTGTATAGTGCACATTAAAGGTTTTACACTATGGCCTATGTACTTCACTGGGCGACTTTTCACCGACTCAAAGACCGTTGAAACAAGGGTTACAGATATATATGCACATTCACATAATAGATATATTATAGCCAAACACTTTTTACGGTACTGTCTAAATTAAGGTAATTTTGCGCTTTCTCTTAAGCTACAAATCAAAGTTTGACTTCTTATCCATCATAATAGAACTCCTCTCGTACACTGAGAAGAACTTTTATTATGCATGTTACGGAGTTGGATACAAATGACAATATTACGCTGTGTAATCCGTTGGTCCAAACAATAGCTGAAAGAAAATTAGTTAAAATAATTCATGGTACTAATTCTTGTTTGGTATCTGCATAACGTATTATTACAAATTAGATGACGAAAATTTCGCCTTCTGTAACAAGTTACAGTTATGCCAGTTAATTCATGGTGAACTGCAAGAACCACGTCGAATGACCGAATGTTTAACATCAATATTGTATGGGAGATGGGCGTCGAATTGAGAGAATAATTTGGACGTTTTTATACGCCACATTTTCATGTGGAAGTATATTGTCGGCGCCCCTGACCGCCCGGACGTCTATCCGTTCACAATTTGTTTGTGGACACTCTCTTACAGGTCACAATTTTTATCCGATTTTGACGAAACTTGAAACATAATTTTATCACCAAACGACCTCGGTCCCTGTCGATAATGGCATGTATCGGACCATAATTTCATGGATTATGGCCCTTGATTATACGAAGAATCAAGTTTTTAGCTTGTGGACACTCCAGAGGTCACAATGTTTATGAAACTTGAAATGTATGTTTACAACCTAAAAATCTCGGTTCCTTGCGATATTCGCGCATATCGGACCGTCACTTCCTGGATTATGGCTCCTGATTGTACGAAAAATCGCGTTTTTAGATTATTGATCCTCTAGAGGTCACAATTTCTATCCGATTGTAGCAGTCGTGTTGCATAATATTACCGTTACACCCTGATAATGATTGAGTTCGAATTTCGTGAAAATCGGACCGAAAATGCCCGACAAAATGGCAGCTTCTTATACGCAAATAGAGCCAAAGTATTAATACAAAGGTTGTGGACCCCTTGAGGTCACAATTTTTATCTGAATTTGTTGAAACTTAAAATTTATGTTTAAATCCCAGAGATTTCGGTTCCGTTCGATATTCTCGCGGACCTTAACTCCCCTGATTGTACGCAAAAATCTCTTGCAAAATGTGGGCGTATCTTGCACGGCAACCGTTTGTTTGCTTTTTTCCTAGAACTGTTGATGGATTTACATAGAATTATGTACGGTTGTAATTTTGCCCGGGCAGCGACACTATCACCTACTCTTACATCGAATTCCAACTGCCAAGGGATCTTTTACTTGCATTCCAATGTATACACGGAACCTCGTTTTTTCGTCTCATCCGATGGAATAGACAGCTGTCCTTGCCAGGCCCTCCGTTCTGCACCACTGACAAGGGGAAACCACGGCGGATAATCCCCATGAACTTTCTCAAATATATATTTATAACAGTGTGCTTTTCTAATGAAGCGCCTTTTCAGTGTCATACCAATCATTGACTTAATTGGCAACGCATATGAATAGAAGTCACAGAGCACTATGTGAGTGATGTACATGACCATGTTAATTATGATAACACGTTGGGTTTAACTGGAACATTCCCGAGGGTTTATTTATTTCCATATAATTAACATGTTCATATAATTATTACCATTTCCCAACTGTATTTTATCGCTATCAGTTTATCCTTATAATAAGAAAATTAAACACTCGTGCAATGTGGTTTGATGTTATTTCTGTATGGCCCGTATGGGAGCCACGGTGGCTCAGTGAATAAGACGTTGACTCGCTGAGAAAATTCATCGAGATTTTCCGGCGTAGTTTCCCCTATTCAGTGGTACATGCCAGAGGGCCTAAAAATGTATAATCGTTCGGGTGGGACGAAAACCAGAGGTCCCGTATACACATTGTCGTGCACGTAAAAGATGCCTTGATAGATGGAATTCGAAATGCTGTCCGGGCAAAATTTCCTCATAGCACACTGTATGGAGTATGTCCGGTCTCCATTCGCCCAGAATATTAGGGGAAATATCATATTCTCTCCAATACTGGCTCCGTTTCTGCAAGATGTTGACACTTCAAGTAGCTAATCCAGTCAAATATTCCAATTTCACAATTCAATACAAATTCCAAGTCAGATTTTAACACAAATACACTTTTAATTTTTAGAAGGGAATGTAGCCGAAAAGTACTTATGTTTTGTATCTTTCAAAGTACATTGAAAATGTGAAATCAAAAATTTGATTGAGGACAGAAAGCTTTGTTCGCTTAATTGGAGAACGCTTCTTTTGGGTATATGGCAAGAGAGAGAGAGAGAAATGGAGTTTAACGTCCACTCGACACAGGGTATATGGCAAACAACTGATGAAAAGGGTTACCACTCAAAACAGAGGGGGGGGGGGGTAGCGCGTGCGCGTTGTATCATAAGGTCTGTTATTGAGTCACCTTGCGTGGTTTCGATTCCCCAGTCCTCAAGGAGCAGGGTCGCCTGTTCAACCTCTTGGGTTTTCTCCGGGTCCTCCGGTTTTCTCCCACTGCTAAAGATCCAACGCGCAAGCAAATTATTGAATTAAAATTGAACCGTTTGTTAGTTTCGAATGACCTGGTTTGTGTCGAGTGGACGTTAACCCCCCCCCCCCTCTCTCTCTCTCTCTCTTAATATTTAGAAGGGAATGTAGTCGAAAAGTACTTAGGTTTTATATCTTTCAAGTACATTGACATATGTTAGTCTAGATGACCCCCCCCTCTCTCTCCTCCCCCCCCCCCACCACACACACACTGAAAACAGTCTGTCAAGAATTCGTGGCTCATACGATAAACTTACCCAGGAAACGAAAAAAAAGACGCAACGCTAAGGGTAACATATTGCTGCAAATCGTTCAGCCTCACAGCCGAACGGTAACATTACAACCGTGGAAATACATTTACTCAAAAGATTAACTGTTGAAATTCAATTTGGAGGGAGGTGTAATGTTCTATTATTATAAGATTCGGCAGTGAAGAAAAATACAAAGCCGACAATCCGGGTTGCAAAAAGACTGTTGATACATGGGAACACTCACCGCTAATAGTAGGACAGGTGTAGCATTTTAGGATGAGTTCCGGTGAACTGCAGGTTAAGGGGAGATAATCAACCTTTTGAAGTGCCATTCTTAGTTACCGAGAGAGTGAATCGGTCAATAATAAGATTGGGTTTCAATAAAAATCACATTAAATCTGGAACAAAAGTAGCTTTAGAGGCTAATTTGGAATTTATACAATCCTTGTCAACAATAGGAGCCGCTGTGGCTCAGTGGGTAAGGCGCTGGCTCACGAACCAGAGATATATTATTATATCACCTTGTCCAGGGCATAGCTATATAATACATTAACCGAACATTTTACACCAGGTTACGAGTCAAAATTATTGCTTCATTGCTACTACATTTGTCTTTAAAAAATTGACTACTGTATATTTTCATGTCAAATGTTACGTTCTTTCTGCGAATGTGAGCGTATGATTCAAGCTTCGTAATTGGATTTGTCTGTGTTTTGTTGTTGCAAATTATATTATTCGGATTGCACGACACGATCTAACGACTCATACATAGGTGTACGAGCCAGGGGGGTAGGGGTGGCAGCTGCCCCCCTAACTTTCGGGCAAGCTGACTTTTCGGGCAGAAGGGTAAAGTGAAAAAAATTTATTTAATTCATCTATTTGGCAAAATAAAGTGCCCGAAATCTAATAAAACACTAATTTTACGGGCTGGAATAGAATAGCAGTAAAACGCGTTTGCGGCCGTCAAATATTCCAATATTTTCTTCGGGGGTGCATACAAGGTCAGTTCTGCTTCTTCCCCTACTTCAACTGTCATTGAGCCCTAATGAAACACTAATTTTAATTTTCTTTTAATTGAATACCACAAATTTGTACTAAGTTGTCTGGAGCCACTCTACTTTGTGCGACATTTTTCGAGCATCAATTATTATTTGTGAATGCAGCTGCAACGGTCTGAGTGGATGGTTGGAATTCAGAATTACAAAACCATTGAGTACTTTTGGAGTTGCTTACACGGGCTAGAATAGCCGAAAACACATTTGCGGTGGTTAGATTTTCAAAATTTTCTGCGGGAGGGTGAGGCCCCGAGGGTGACCGCCTGGCCAACCTCGTGAGTTTTCGCCGGATCCTACGGGTTTCTTCCACAGCTAGAGAATTATTGAAATAAAATTGAACCATATATTAGTCCTGAAAATGACCCAGTGTGTGTCGAGTGGACTTTAAACTCGCTCTCTTTCCCTCTCTGTTCGACAGATAGATTAAGCCTATTCGATCCATTAAATTTTTTTGACGTTGATGACATTATAATGGATGTGGGATATAATAAGAGACCATAGCATCATGTGTGGAATACCAACCTAATGAATGAATTTAAGCGTATAACATTACTAATCTGTAGGTCATCGATTCACAAATTCATGACTTCGACTATAATTGGCCATTTACTGGTCTAATTGCTAGTATTTGAAAATAATACTAATATGTTTTGATTTGTAGGACAAACTGAAAGAAGCTGATCTGATGACATTAGAAACAAGTTTCAAACAGCTGCCACCTGGACTTAGAATACATGAATAATTGTGCTGTTTTTCAAAATAAATTCTGTAAATATCGAATTACATTACAGATGTCGGGTATGTTTAAATAATATGTATTTGACCTTTGTATTAATATACATATATTTAGAATATGGGATATACAATTTTGCAAGTTACTTTTTCACAATCCCTGATTAGTTTTGAAATGATGAACCGACACACGGATAGCTTTGTTGGGGTGTATAACAAGTGGGAGGAGGTTTTTCTCCTCGGACTTACTACAATTATTTTTACGCCGAAGTAATTGCTTCCAAATGAGTGGAGACCTTGTGTTACGTTTTTTTTTGTTTTTTTTAAAACCCCAACCCCAACAAATATTGTGTTTTATTAATTTATAGAAAGAGTTTTTAATTCACAGAAAAAAGTAGACAGATTTATTCCATAAATATCAACAATATGATTCTGGCTTCTGGTATCATGCGGTTGTCTCTTTAAAATATAGTGTTTGGTGACGACATTATTTCAATGGTGGTTTAGTGAGTAAGGCGTCCGCTCACTAACAAGAAGGCCCCGTCTTAGCCGATAAAGTTTCCTATGTTAGTGGTGCACGAACGAAGGGCCTGGTCAGGAACAGTTCTGTAATCGGTGGGATGGGCCGGAAAATCAAGGTACCGTGTACAGTTAGGAAACGCAACTGTCCGGGCAAAAGTTTCCTCATAGCACACTGCATGGTGTATGTCAGTCTTCAGGTTGGTGCAGGAAAACCTTCCATTTATTTCACTGTGTGTGTTACTTTGTAACAATACCATTTCAACGCCAATGGTTAGAATATACTTGGTTTATTAACCTACTTACAATAATATTTCATTTAAATCTTTATTCTTGCATTATATGTAGAAGCTACAGATTGCCGAATGTCAAATGTAATAAAGCATTTTACATAAACCACACACTTTTATACATACAGAGAATAATACATTACCATAATATTAGATTATTATATATAATAATATTGCATAATTACATGTACGATAGAAGGCTACTATATGGACATGAAAACGATGATGACGCCATCGCCGCCATCTTGGAATTATCAAAAGACTTTTTACAAGGAGCGTTGCCTCAAAGAAGAACAATCTGAGTAGAACTTAGGACCAAGTTCCAAAAATGATCGATTCTTGAACTAATACATCAACTTTCTGTAATGTGACAGGAGTACAACTGTGTTTTGCCAGAATGATATTAAATACATTTGCCATATGTAATATATACATAGCGAAGAAGTTAAGTCTGTTATGTTTTCTTGTCATCAACTTTCAGGGTTATTTTCCCCAACTTCCTCCAGCATTTGTTGGAATCTCACTAATTACTCATCAGTCTGTCCAACTATTACTGTTGTATAATTATATGGCTCTAATGAGAATTCTATATAGACAAATTAGAGATACGTCTATCACGACATTTTCAATCCTAAACTGTCAATATGACGAGATAGATCAAAAGATTGGAAGATCTAATTATGATTTATGATTAAAGTCATCTATTTAATGTCTATATATACATCTACCGCATTGGTAAAATTACATTTAAAATGACTAAACATTGGATATTGTATGTCATTCTTTTTAAACTAATATGATCTGTCAAATTCTCTAAAACAAATAAAATCCCATGTTAAAACAAGTGCGAGCGTACTATGGACAATGAATCGAGCAGCCATGTGGAAATTGTGATGTCATATAAAAATGGATGCGCAATTCTCCGAGGAACAAGCATGGCAAGTTTCATATCGATCCAAGACGCCCCCAACAAGTAAGGTAGCGCTTGCGGTGGGGTCTAAACGTCCTGGTCCAAAACAGCATATTGTAGACATCTACACTTCTACGTAGAAGGGGAACGCGGTAGCTCAGTGAGTAAGACGTTGACTGGTTCGCTGATCCCCCCCCCCTTGTTAGTGGTGCAGGACAAAGGGCCTTGTACGTGTCTAGTGTTCGCATGGGACAAAAAATCGCGACCACGAGGTATACATTGACGTGCACGCAGTTATAAGAATATAAGGGTATAGTGCCGCTGTCAGGGCAAAATTTCCCCCAAAGCAGGCTGTATGGCGTATGCTCCTTTTTATTAGCACAGTCGGTGGTGAAAAGTAGGGCGTTAAACCCCATTTCATTTTAATTCAATTCGCATATATTGGTAGTACATTTTAAAATTAAATATTATATATTGTTCTGTTTAAATAAAGTGATCTGTCAAATTCTCGAAAAATAATAAATCTCAGTTATAAAAAGACGCCGAAAAGTTTAAATGGTTTTAGCTATAGTGGATGATTAACTCTTTCTACAACACCTGATTACACTTCCCATCGCTAGCACATTGTTGTTGTACGATTGTTTCTAAACTGAAACAGATTTACATAAAAATGGAAAGAAACCCTACTTTTTTTACTCTAAAGAAATGTAAAGCGGAACATAAATTACTTTTTTTTCTAAATTTATGTATAAGTTTAAAGGCTCAATACCACTCAAATTGTTGTAACTGAATAATATGTCCCAATCTTTATTCTGGTCAACAAATTGTACTATTTTAGAATATTTCAATTAATTGATGATACAAATTTCATCTTAACACACCTTATTTAAAAATTTTGAAAAATTCAACATAATGGTTTGAAACGTCTAACGTAAACCTTTTCAAATGAAACTTCGATTTAAAAATATTTTCGAACCCTCTGGACAAGTAAAATAGGATGTAATGGATAATTTACACAACAGGTAGGACACTTAAACATCTAGTACTTAGATAGAGATATTATTTATTTTCTGGAGCTTTCAAGCCAGCAAGAGTGTTATTGTCCCTTTAAGTGGATTCTAATTTTTGTAGGAAACAGAATCGTTTCTTAAGACAGCAAGAATCCAGATTTTAATTTCGGTGTGTAAGGAATACTGCCATTCTTCATTACATGAGACATTCCAGTGCACTCCGATTCAAGACAGCAGTGGATGTACCGTTATTCCCCTTGACTCACAACCCGAATGTCCCTTGGCAGTTGGAATTTGAATAAGAGTATCACCCTGGCTAGAAATACTAATTATCCTATTATTTATATAAGGTACTGAGAAGAAACAGGTGAAAGCAGGCAAAATCAATCTAATTTTATTAACCGTTGTCTTCTATTGGTGTATATATACCATCTGGACTGACTCAAAGATTAAGTTTCATCAAAATGTTTTGAAAGGTATCAGATCGTTGCGTTTTGAACTTTAATTCAACTACATTAGTTTATTAAGATGCCAGTATCTGATTGATGCAGGAGATAACACATACTTTTTCCTGGTCATAAACGGCTAAAAACTACAACTTTTGATTAAACAGCTGTTAATGTAGATAGACATACAGCCATCATTTTGAGTACAATGAGTAATTAATCAAATTATACACATATGTACAAGAAGTACAACAATATTTTTTTTATGTCAAATGATAGACACCTGTACAGTGAATAGAAGAAGAAAAGTTACTGGTAACTTTTTTTTATTTCAAATAGTTACTGGTAACTTTTTTTTATTTCAAATTAATATCATATGCGCGCAACAGATATTATTGTCTTTGAACGGCATTTAGTAATTGGCACGCGTAATAAACACACAAAATAATACAGTATATAATATGCATATAAAGAACTGTTTTAAAAGCTTGCAGGCTTTAATTGAAGTGGAAATGTTTGTTAAACAAAAACTAAACTGAATTTATAAAGAAAACACAACAGAACTAAAACAGAACAATCGGGTAATCTGTATTTTAGATAATATAAGGCTCGGGTGTTTAATGCACAATTTAAAACTTTGCATTGCGCCAGTTCATTTTATTGTAATCATATATAAATTGGGTTGAACATGGATAAATTATACTTATTCCAAACACAAATTTATGCACCTGTTTTTGTTTATTTGATCTTATAAGACGCATTATAAAATGGGTGGAAAATGCATAATGTAAGTGTTTAATTGTAATTTATACAAGATATAATAATTCATTTGATTTATGAAATCAGGGCTACAGATATAGAGCTTAGTATGCTATTTTAATCTCAAAATAAAAGGGAACTCCCCAATTAAAAAGTCCGACCAAGACCAGGTATCAGACTAAAAGACATATATAGGTTTTCAGGCATAAAACGATAAAACACAATCGATCAATCCTAAATCTAACTTCACTAACACCTTTTATTTTTAGTCCTTATTAAGTTATCACAAGAATGATTTAACACAAGATATTGTATTTAAAGTTTTATATACTTTTAATACGGATAGTATTGGCAGTTTATGGTCACGGCTACATTATTCAATAATTTATGAATTTGCATAGCCTTGCACTAATGGCAAATGCAGCGAATTATTAGATCAAATAATTAATTTCGAGTGATTGAAAATATAATTAACTCTGCTCTGGGAAACACAAGCTAATTATCTAAGCCTGAAAAACAGGAATCAATTCTGTATTAATGCAAAAGTTTTGTGTGCGCAATTGCCATCTACTTGTACAAATATAGCCGTGCCGAATGAACGCGTGTGAAAGTAATCTTTGTCTTTATAAGGAAGCCAAACTCTCGTTGCACCTGAAAAACACAAAAAGAAGCAGCAGTATAACATGAACAAAACAAATACATATAATGTACTTATAGAATAATTATATAAATAACTATACTGTGAACTCTTAATAATCGAATATGTACCTGAAGCGTACATTTACTGGTATTTAAAGTAGCTAAGTCTCTAACTCAATATCATCCAAAATCTTCGACATTGAAAACACGAATTATTTGTCAATTTAAATCAACATTAATGTTGTGGGCTTCTGATATCCAATAATTAAGACAAAATAAACATTTTACCGTTGGTAGACGAATCGTGTACCATGGTGCATTTCAGCGCCATTTTTAACAAGGGACTCGTAGAAAGAGGCTAGATAATTCCACAAGACATGTCTAACGGTGACGTCGTATTCTTATCTGGAGAGCATGCGCAATAAATACTATCGGTATAGAGTGGAATAACCAGATGCGAGAGATTGAGACTTCTGGCGTATTTCGCCGAACATAACTGATTAGAAATAGCAGTAAAAACAGAAACGATTGAATGTAAACCAGTTTATATACATATACGTTGCTACCTATTTGTGTCAATATCTAGATCCAAAATATTAGCGATTTAGCTCCTTTAAATGACTTTACAATAATAAAGACATGGAATACAGGGAAATGACTATACAATAATAAAGACATGGAACATATTTTTTCTCTTCTACATGTACAGATAAAAATGGAGGTCATTTTTTAACAGGGAGTAATCATAATCATTGAAATTAATACAGGGAACATTCATTAAAAAGCTCATCAAAACAAATTAAAATATTATTTTTTTACATGACGATGTCGCATTTCAAAACAATTATTGGTAATAAACCACTTGTATGGGTTCATTTAAGTTCATATTTCGAAAAACGACACACTCGTTGCCGTTGGATCATCTATGTTACTTGCAGTTACACCATTGATACATTCTTAAAATTGTTCGCGCTTCATGACACCTACTTAGACAAGTTGAATTTATAGATGACTATATGAGATTTCATTAACATCCCAGGATTTATCCACTGGACACCCATTTGGCACAATAATGGCGCAAATTGAATTAATTACTTTTAACAAATAACGAAAAATGATATTTTTCATATCGTATAGTTTTGTTACAGACATGAACCACCAATGAAGGTCAGCTACTAATGACCGCCATTGTTAATATAATGTTTTGTCGTAGCAGGATACCAACTGTTTTCATTCCGAAAAGAAGAATTTATGCATTTCATCTGTAATTGGATTTTTTTCTGCACAGAATATTTTTCAAAAATGTGTCTACATCAATGTAGAAATAATCTCGATTATTTTTTTCTTTCCTCCATGTTATCTAATTGATGACATTTGACAAGTAACAGAAGTAAATGTTCTTAAAAACACCAGGAAACGGTCGTCAAAAACACTTAATGATGCTTTGTTGTTTTTTTTTGTGTATGCTAGCATCAATAATAACCACAACTTTGTAGCTTCTCAAGAACAAAATCCAAAGAAATTTATAATTGATGCACTATAGCTACTAGGAATGCCGTTCATTCAAATGTGCTTAAATTACGTTTCAACAAACATTTGAGTAAAGACTTGTATGTGTAGGTGTTCGAATATGACTGTTAGGAAATTTGAATTGAGCACTTTAGTAGATAATGAAATGGAAATGGTGGCAACGAGAGGACATTTATTGAGAAGTTATATAGACTACTGAAAAAACAAACGAGGAAATGTGTAATATATAATTAACAACGATATGAAATGTGAAATATATTATACGTAACTCCTATTGGGTGTTATAGTATACGTGGTTTAAGTTGCACAGATGCTTTTGTGAATCATCATATTCATATTCATAAAGGTCTACAGCACAGACAACCAGAAGATGTTTTATGTGAATTTAGTATGATAACATAGCAATATTTGGATTATACCACCATATTCCTAAGACAATATCATTTAATAAATTATATGAAATGTAATTAAATGGGTTTTAACGTCGTACTGCTCTGCTCCAACTGGGCTATTGAAGTGGGGAGCCACGGTAGCCAAGTGGGTAAGACGCTGGCTCGCGTGTTCGAACCCTGCAATGGCCGAGATGGTCCATCGGGATTTTCCGATGTGGTTTTCCATTGTCATTGGTGTACGACGGAGGGCCTGACAAGGACAGCTGTCTAGTTTTTCGGATGGGGTGAAAACCCGAGGCCCCGTGTATACATTGGCGTGCACGTAAAAGATCCCTGGGCAGTTGGAATTCGATATAAGCATGGGTCTTCATTAGCCTAGTCGGAGCAGAACAGTAGGACGTTAAACCCCATTTAATTTCATTTGCTAATGAAGTGTGCTATGAGCGTAATTTTGCCCTGACATCAGCGCTACGACCTACTCTTATATCGAATTCCAACTGCCAAAGGATCTTTTACATACACTTCAATGTGTAAATGGGACCTCATTTTTCCGTACCATCCAAACGACTACAGAGCTGTCATTGCCAGGCCCCTCCGTCCTGCACCACAAACAAGGGGGAAAACTACGCCGGAAAATCTCGATGAACTTTATAATTTTTATCTTTTCTTACTTTTGTAGACAAAACCCTGTTTCGTGACCCATCCTATAATCAATCATTGATTAGCTGAATATCAAATTCACGGTAAGTAACATTACGCTTTGATTAGCATTATAGACTTTGAAGACATAGCATGTCATCACATGTTAAATAGATCAGATGAGTTTCTTTGCTGGTTAATATGTACCTTATCTTTTTATGTATATAATGTCTTATTTTTCTAGACAAAACCACGCCTTGTGATCCATGTCTAATCGCTCACTTACGCGGGCAGCTACATCAGCGTTCTGATGATCGCCTGATTAAAAGTAAGACTTTCATAGAAGCAAATACAATATATTTAAACTCTCATTTCAGGGCAGACGACACGAATTCTTTTAATGTTCAAAAATTGACCGATGGAGTTCGCTGGCATCAGTAATTTAGTGTGCTTATTGAATTTCTTTTCCTTTTTTTTTATCAAAGCCTTGAATCGAAATCAATTGATCACGGCTGAATTACTAAAATTGATAAATGTTAAGCCAAAGACATCCCCAGTATGGTCTCATTGCAATAGTAGTCATGTATTAGAGATATTTCTAAAAAAAACCCTAACGAACGTAGTGATTCGATCATAAATTTTCATTAATACAGCGACGGAGCTTATGTTTTACTTCTTATTTTAGTATTAAAATATTCACGTACTAGAGATATTTGAACCTTTTCCAATAATCTAATTCATAACATGTATATAATCTAGATATATCTAGCAGAAATGGAATTTCTTTTTATTAATAACCAGTATATACATGTATGTTCATTCGTGGTTATTTGGGGGAATGCCAACTAGTACTACAATAATTAGGACCTCAAAGAACTATAATTGTTAAGATGCGTCATAAAGTTTATGAATTTATGACCAACCATACGCAGTGTAGAATCAATCTCAAGGTAAAGTTATAGCGGGATCATTTCTTTAACATAAAATGCCGACTGGTCAATAGTTTTAAAAGCTACTGTAGTAATATACGCGCTTGAAAGGCTGAATGTATTATATAGTATGTCAATGCACCCAATTCAGTTTTTTCACCGATATATACTGCTAGCCATCCTCCTTCAGGTCAGAAGCATTGTCAAGCTGAAAATAAGAATCGTTACAGTTTGAATAAAATAGTTTAAAGAAATCCATTGCTATTTACTTGGCATTATTAAACCCAATAGAGAAGATATTAAAATATAGGGTAATCTTTTAATCTGTCTCCAGAGATGGAATGAACGTAATCATTATTAACAAATTTCTATGATCGAATATTAAAGTAGTAAACCTTCCACTATTTGGTGCTATACATGAGCCCTCGGCAAGGCCAATGAATTGTCATAGCCTGTCGAATAGAAATGGACAGTAGATGTAAAGAGAATCACTATAGCGAATGTGCTGTGGTAAAGGTATATACGTTTTGATTAAAATATAATTTTGATTATTGTTGTTTCGTACAATTAATAAGCATTGTGACAGTCAAAGAAGCAGGGAATTGTAATTATCAATGATTATTTACAACCATGAATAATGAATTCTGTCGTCATCGTTTCACATACTATGCATAGTTTGGTCACTTTGTAATTATAGACGTTGGGATTAAGTGCCCATTTAGGATCCTAAGTGACACTTAATTTCATATAATGTAACAGGGGGGGCACTTGAATTTTCTTTTTTGCGAAGGAATAGTGGGAGAGCCCTTTTACTCGTATAGAGATTGCGCGATCACTGGAGAGAGAGAGAAATGGGGTTTAACGTCCACTCGACACAAACTAAGTCATTTCGGGACTAACATATGGTTCAATTTTATTTCCATAATTCGCTTGCGCGTAGGGGTCTTTAGCAGTGGGAGGAAACCGGAGGACCCGGAGAAAACTCACGAGGTTGCGCGATTACTAATCGAAATAACATAGATGAAACAAACTCAACACATCAATTGACAAAATAAAAGTTTTCCAGCTAATTGAAACAAGATATTTTAAAATGAACTTATCAGTTTCTTGCACCAGAGTATCTGAACCAACATGTTCTCACTACACGTAAAAGTTTTATCCCACCAACTGCACGCTGTGGAACATGTATATTGTATTGATTATTGTTCGGTTTATCGATGTGTCTGTTGGCTAA
This sequence comes from Patella vulgata, assembly GCF_932274485.2. NCBI lineage: Eukaryota > Metazoa > Mollusca > Gastropoda > Patellidae > Patella > Patella vulgata. The sequence goes on from NC_065881.2 coordinate 69,936,229, forward strand.
CGTTGAAGATAAAACACACCCGACTTCCACGGGACACTTGCAACATTTGTTCTATAGCTAAAAGAAAATGCAGAAATAAACTTCAAAGGATCTGTTCGGTGTGATATATATAATTGCGGGGAAAAGGGTTTGAACACGGTTTCTGTAGTAAGATATAAAGATAAGTAGAAAGACGAGTAGGAAGATAAGATAGATATACCCATCATTAGCACTACAGCGAATCAATAAGCTCAACTCACACCAACCAGTTTTAGGCCCTTAAAATTAAAACGAACCGATTCCCATCGACGATCATAAGACGGGTCATTTTTGCACCACCGATTGAATGGCGTAGTCACTTTATCGGCCATGATAAGTCGTGAATTCATAACGAGAGTTCACCACAACTTAATGTTTGGATGGCCATGTTTGTCAAGAATTCGCCACAACTTGATGTTGGGATTGCTATATTTATAATGATTATAATTATTTTGATGGTCATGTGTCAGCGATAGAGAATCACAGACAAATACTCCTTGGTGTGCGTTGTGTTGTTGCTGTAACTGATAAATTATATAAATTTCAGTGACAGCTCCTCCAGGTTCACATTTTTATTAAAACAGTGTTGCAATTCGGGGTCGTACTTGCAATAACACCATAACCAATAAAGGTACATTTATTATCTAATACAAACAGCGAAATTACAACAAAGAATGAAACCACGGTGGCTCAGTAAGCAAGCTGTAGGTCCCGTGTTGGCTGAGAAAGTTCATCGGATTTTTTCCGGCGTGGTTCCCCCTTGCCACTTAATTGTCAGTGGTGCAAAACGCATGGCCTGACAGGGGAAAATGTATAGTCTATAACAAAGAACACGTGCACTAATGTTGTGTATTTAGGACAGTAAATAATTGTTAATTAGCAATCTACGCCGACCCTTGTCCCTTATTATTTGATTTTTAAAACTAATACGGGAAATCATGCTTTGTCACACACAAAACCAAAATGTCGAAAAACAACACTTCGTATGTCATACCCATATTGAAATCCAAACAATGAAAGTAATAAGGAAAGTTGGTCCTTAACATTTTCTGCTGATTAATTTCAACTTAGCCAACGGCGATACGAGATGATACTTGTGAATGGCAATATACAAAGTAAAGTTAATTTCCTTGAAACATGATTGGTATTGGTGTGTGTGAATATTCGACCTGGTATAGCCTCAAAGGAACTGGGGACATTGCACTGTCTGTATAGAGGAATGAGATCGATCAACAAATGGTAATGGTGCGCAAATAAGCGGAGGAACATTTATCTAAATGTTTGCATGTTTCACAGCACTAACCTTGCAAATCACAAAGTAATAAAATAAAATGTAAGATATGAATTCGTGCAGGGAGATTAAAGTTGAAAATGTATACGAGTTGTTAACATACGAATAAATTATTTTTATGAGATTCATAAAATAAACTATATCAAGAAAATGTGAATATCACAACAAAAGAGATTAATCCCAAGAATAAAAAAAGCTGTGGCAACTGCCACTTTCAGCATCACCGAGACTGGGGTTCTTTTGATCTCCTGGTTAACTGCGAACTGGTGTAATCCTTTATAAATATTCATTGATAACATGACAATTCAACACGCTGAATGCTGAAAAAATAATTTCATACAATGATTGTGAATAAGCAAAGTTAAGAAGAACTGTATTAGAAGTGTGGGTGTTAATAATTTTCCGGCCAGAGTTCCCCAATAGTCGAATTTCTTTTTACCGGCAAAATTCTGTCATATATATTCGAATATCCTTTTCCTGTTTCAAAAATGTCCAAATATCGAGAGGAAGAATACCCTGCATCTTGGTCAAAACTCGTTACTGCATGCAAATTACATTCTAGTGAAGACTGTAATAAACTTTTCTTAATAATTAGTTAATTCCAATAAGCAGGTTACAATTCACATTGTCATTGCAATTGTTGCATATCAACTTTACGAGTTTTACCTTCCTTTGTCTGCACAAGTGAGTCATGGTAATTTCGATAAGATATATTTGGCTTATTGTAAATTTTGATTTCAACAGGTTATTTGTATCGAAACTGTCACAGCGAGATTTTCGACATTTAACCCGCACAACATTTAAAAGCTTTAGTATCTCGATTACACCCAATAAACATTTCAGAAAAAACAAATCTACTGAACTAAAGCCAAGATCAATCTACTGAACTAAAGCCAAGCTTTGATTTCATTTTCTGAAAGGACTGCCAGTCTGATAAACAATGGTTATCGTAACCTGTGTATTTATGCTTTTAAACTGACCAGAAACGTGACTTCTAATTGGGTCGTTAACTAGTCAGACACGATTTTATGTAAACCAGTTTATATACATATACGTTGCGACCTATTTGTGTCAATCTCTAGATCCAAAATATTAGTGATTTAGCTCCTTTAAATGACTATACAATAATAAAGACATGGAACATATTTTTTCTCTTCCACATGTACAGATAAAAATGGAGGTATTTTTTTAAGGGGGGGGGGGGGGTAATCATTGAAATTAATACAGGGAACATTCATTACAAAAAGCTCATTAAAACAAATTAAAATATTATCTTTTACATGACGATGTCGCATTTCAAAACAATTAATAGTAATATACCACTTGTATGGGTTCATTTAAGTTCATATTTCGAAAAACGACACCCCCGTTGCCGTTGGATCATCTATGTCACTTGCAGTTTGGTTACACCACTGATACATTCTTAAAATTGTTCGCGCTTCATGACTCCTACTTAGACAAGTTGAATTTATAGATGACATCCTAGGAAATGATTTATCCACTGGACATCCATTTGGCACAATAATGGCGCAAATTGAATTAATTACTTTTAACAATTAACGAAATATGATATTTTTCATATCGTATAGTTTTGTTACAGACATGAACCACCAATGGAGGTCACCTACTAATGACCGCCATTGTTAATATAATGTTTTGTCGTAGCAGGATACCAACGGTTTTCATTCCGGAAAGAAGAATTTAAATATGCATTTCATCTGTAATTGGATTTTTTTTTCTGCACAGAATATTTTTGAAAAATGTGTCAACATCATTGTAGAAATAAACTCGATTATTTTTTTCCTTTCCTCCATGTTATCTAATTGATGACATTTGACAAGTAACAGAAGCAAATGTTCTTAAAAACACCAGGAAACGGTCGTCAAAAACACTTTATGATGCTTTGTTGTTTTTTTGTGTATGCTAGCATCAATAATAACCACAACTTTGTAGCTTCTCGAGAACAAAATCCAAAGAAATGTATAGTTGATGCACTAAGGCTACTAGGAATACCGTTCATTCAAATGTGCTTAAATTACGTTTCAACAAACATTTGAGTAAAGACTTGTATGTGTAGGTGTTCGAATATGACTGTTAGGAAATTTGAATTGGGTACTTTAGTGGTTATTGAAATGGAAATGGTGGCAACGAGAGAACATTTATTGAGAAGTTATATAGACTACTGAAAAAACAAACGATGTAATTAATGCTTACAAACACCCACCTTCGCAAAAAGAACAAACTGCTAGACCCATGTTATATGCCTAATTATCATATTTTGATATTATTAGACATATATAATTAACAACAATGATGTGAAGTGTGGCATGAAATGTGTAATATATAATCAAAGATACATTCTCTACTTTCCATATACATGTATACCAAAATTGCCATACTTTTATTGGAAATACCCACCCGATAAAAACTTTTCTGGGAACCTATCTGAAATGTGAAATATATTATATGTAACTGCTACTGGACGTTATAATATATGTGGTTTAAGCTGCCCAGATGCTTTTGTGAATCATCATATTCATTAGTAAGGTTCTATAAAGGTCTACAGCACAAATAACCAGAAGATGTTTTATGTAAATTTAGTATGATAACATAGCTATATTTGGATTATACCACCATACCTGATCCATAAGACAATATCAGATTTAGATAAAGTACCATTACCTATAGATTAGTGTTAAAGACGCTCAAGACATGGCATGGTATCACTTGTTTAATAAATTAGATGAAATATGAAATGCAATGAAATGGGGTTTAACATCGTACTGTTCTGCTCCAACTGGACTATTGAAGTGAGGATCCACGGTAGCCAAGTGGGTAAGACGCTGGCACGCTTTGATGAAGGTATCGTGTTCGATCCCTGCAGTGGCCGAGAAAATTCATCGGGATTTTCCGATGTGGTTTCCCCTTGTCAGTGTTGCAGGACGGAGGGCCTGACAAGGACAACTGTCTAGTTTTTCGGATGGGCCGAAAACCTGAGGCCCCGTGTATACATTGGCGTGCACGTAAAAGATCCCTGAACAGTTGGAATTCGATATAAGCATGTGAAATGAAATGAAATGGGGTTTAACGTCCTACTGTTCTGCTCCTATACTGGGCTAATGAAGACGGGCATACGCCATACAGTGTGCTATGAGGGAAATTTTGCCCGGGCAGCGGCACTATCGCCTACTCTTATATCGAATTCCAACTGCCAGGGGATCTTTTACGTGCATTCCAATATATACCTCGGTTTTTCGTCTCATCCGAAGGACTAGACAGCTGTCCTTGTCAGGCCCTCCGTTCTGCACCACTGACAAGGGGAAACCACGTCGGAAAATCTGGATGAACTTTCTCGGCAAATGCAGATATAAGCACGTGTCTTCATTAGCCCAGCTGGAGCAGAACAGTAGGACGTTAAACCCCATTTCATTCCATTTGCTAGTGAAATGTGCTATGAGGGAAATTTTGCCCGGACATCAGCGCTACGACCTTATCTTATATCGATATCCAACTGCTAAAGGATCTTTTACATACACTACAATGTGAAACCGGACCCCAATTTTTCGTCCCATCCAAACGACTACAGAGCTGTCCTTGTCAGGCCCCTCCGTCCTGCACCACAAACAAGGGGGAAAACTACGCCGGAAAATCTCGATGAACTTTATAGTTTTTATCTTTTCTTACTTTTGTAGACAAAACCCTGTTTCGTGACCCATCCTATAATCAATCATTGATTAGCTGAATATCAAATTCACGGTAAGTAACATTACGCTTTGATTAGAATTATAGACTTTGAAGACATAGCATGTCATCACATGTTAAATAGATCAGATGAGTTTCTTTGCTGGTTAATATGTACCTTATCTTTTTACGTATATAATGTCTTATTTTACTAGACAAAACCACGCCTTGTGATCCATGTCTAATCGCTCACTTACGCGGGCAGCTACATCAGCGTTCTGATGATCGCCTGATTAAAAGTAAGACTTTCATAGAAGCAAATACAATATATTTAAACTCTCATTTCAGGGCAGACGACACGAATTCTTTTAATGTTCAAAAATTGACCGATGGAGTTCGCTGGCATCAGTAATTTAGTGTGCTTATTGAATTTCTTTTCTTTTTTTATCAAAGCCTTGAATCGAAATCAATTGATCACTGCTGAATTACTAAAATTGATAAATGTTAAGCCAAAGACATCCCCAGTATGGTCTCATTGCAATAGTAGTCATGTATTAGAGATATTTCTAAAAAAAACCCAACCTAACGAACGTACTGATTAGATCATAAATTTTCATTAATACAGTGACGGAGCTTATTTTTTACTTTTTATTTTAGTATTAAAATACATGTATGTTCATTCGTGGTTATTTGGGGGAATGCCAACTAGCCCTACAATAATTAGGACCTCAAAGAACTATAATTGTTAAGATGCCTCATAAAGTTTATAAATTTATGACCAATCATGTAGAATCAATCTCAAGGTAAAGTTATAGCGGGATCATTTCTTTAACATAACAATGCCGACTGGTCTATAGTTTTAAAAGCTACTTTAGTAATATACGCGCTTGAAAGGCTGAATGTATTATATATTATGTCAATGCACCAAATTCAGTTTTTTCACCGATATATACTGCTAGCCATCCTCCTTCAGGTCAGAAACATTGTCAAGCTGAAAACAAGAATCGTTACAGTTTGAATAAAATAGTTTAAAGAAAGCCATTGCTATTTACTTGGCATTATTAAACCCAATAGAGAAGATATTAAAATATAGGGTTAATCTTTAAATCTGTCTCCAGAGATGGAATGAACGTAATCATTATTAACAAATTTCTATGATTGAATATTAAAGTAGTAAACCATCCACTATTTGGTGTTATACATAAGCCCTCGGCAAGGCCAATGAATTGTCATAGCCTGTCCAATAGAGATGGACAGTAAATGTAAAGAGAGAGAGAGAGAGAGAAATGGGGTTTAACGTCCACTCGACACAAACTAGGTCATTTCGGGACTAACATATGGTTTAATTTTATTTACATAATTCGCTTGCGCGTAGGACCGGAGGACCCGGAGAAAACCCACGAGGTTGGACAGGCGACCCTACTCCTTGTCACGTACAACCGGGGATTCGAAACCACGCCAGTCTACTCAATGACAGACTTTATGATACAGCGCGCGCACGCTAACCATTCAGCCATCCAACCCCCAAATGTAAAGAGAATCACTATAGCGAATGTTTTGTGGTAAAGGTAACCACTACGTTTTGATTAAAATATAATTTTGATTATTGTTGTTTCGTACAATTAATAAGCACTGTGACAGACATAGAAGCAGCGAAATGTAATTATCAATGATTATTTCCAACCAAGAATAATGAATTTTGTCGTCATCGTTTGGCTTTAATGCATTAACACACATTTCACATACTATGCATAGTTTGGTCACTTTGTAATTATAGACGTTGGGATTAAGTGCCCATTTAGGATCCTAAGTGACACTTAATTTCATATAATGTAACAGGGGGGCACTTGAATTTTCTTTTTTGCGAAGGTCGAGTGGGAGAGCCCTTTTACTCGTGTAGAGATTGCCCGATCACTAATCGAAATAACATAGATGAAACAGACTCAACACATCAATTGACAAAATAAAAGTTTTCCAGCTAATTGAAACAAGATATTTTAAAATGAACTTATCAGTTTCTTGCACCAGAATATCTGAATCAACATGTTCTCACTACACGTAAAAGTTTTATCCCACCAACTGCACGCTGTGGAACATGTATATTGTATTGATTATTGTTCGGGTTATCGATGTGTCTGTTGGCTAACGTTCAAGATAAAACACACCCGACTTCCAGGGGACACTTGCAACATTTGTTCTATAGCTAAAAGAAAATGCAGAAATAAACTTCAAAGGATCTGTTCGGTGTGATATATATAATTGCGGGGAAAAGGGTTTGAACACGGTTCCTGTAGTAAGATATAAAGATAAGTAGAAAGACGAGTAGGAAGATAAGATATATATACCCATCATTAGCACTACAGCGAATCAATAAGCTCAACTCACACCTACCAGTTTTAGGCCCTTAAAATTAAAACGACCCGATTCCCATCGACGATCATAAGACGGGTCATTTTTGCACCACCGATTGAATGGCGTAGTCACTTTATCGGCCATGATAAGTCGTGAATTAATAACGAGAGTTCACCACAACTTAATGTTTGGATGGCCATGTTTGTCAAGAATTCGCCACAACTTGATGTTGGGATTGCTATATTTATAATGATTATAATTATTTTGATGGTCATGTGTCAGCGATAGAGAATCACAGACAAATACTCCTTGGTGTGCGTTGTGTTGTTGCTGTATCTGATAAATTATATAAATTTCAGTGACAGCTCCTCCAGGTTCACATTTTTATTAAAACAGTGTTGCAATTCGGGGTCGTACTTGCAATAACACCATAACCTATAAAGGTACATTTATTATCTAATACAAACAGCGAAATTACAACAAAGAATGAAACCACGGTGGCTCAGTAAGCAAGCTGTAGGTCCCGTGTTGGCTGAGAAAGTTCATCGGATTTTTCCGGCGTGGTTCCCCCTTGCCACTTAATTGTCAGTGGTGCAAAACGCATGGCCTGACAGGGGAAAATGTATAGTCTATAACAAAGAACACGTGCACTAATGTTGTGTATTTAGGACAGTAAATAATTGTTAATTAGCAATCTACGCCGACCCTTGTCCCTTATTATTTGATTTTTAAAACTAATACGGGAAATCATGCTTTGTCACACACAAAACCAAAATGTCGAAAAACAACACTTCGTATGTCATACCCATATTGAAATCCAAACAATGAAAGTAATAAGGAAAGTTGGTCCTTAACATTTTCTGCTGATTAATTTCAACTTAGCCAACGGCGATACGAGATGATACTTGTGAATGGCAATATACAAAGTAAAGTTAATTTCCTTGAAACATGATTGGTATTGGTGTGTGTGAATATTCGACCTGGTATAGCCTCAAAGGAACTGGGGACATTGCACTGTCTGTATAGAGGAATGAGATCGATCAACAAATGGTAATGGTGCGCAAATAAGCGGCGGAACATTTATCTAAATGTTTGCATGTTACACAGCACTAACCTTGCAAATCACAAAGTAATAAAATGAAATGTAAGATATGAATTCGTGCAGGGAGATTAAAGTTGAAAATGTATACGAGTTGTTAACATACGAATAAATTATTTTTATGCGATTCATAAAATAAACTATATCAAGAAAATGTGAATATCACAACAAAAGAAATTAATCCCAAGAATAAAAAAAGCTGTGGCAAGAGACTGGGGTTCTTTTGATCTCCTGGTTAACTGCGAACTGGTGTAATCCTTTATAAATATTCATTGATAACATGACAATTCAACAAGCTGAATGCTGAAGAAATCATTTCATACAATGATTGTGAATAAACAAAGTTAAGAAGAACTGTATTAGAAGTAATAATTTTCCGGCCAGAGTTCCCCAATAGTAGATTTCTTTTTACCGACAAACGTCTATCATATTTTTTCTACTACACTTTTCCTGTTTCAAAAATGTCAAAATATTGAAAAACTATACCTTGCATCTTGGTCAAAACTCGTTAGTGCATGCAAGTTACATTCTAGTGAAGACTGTTATAAACTTTTCTTAGTAATTAGGTAATTCCAATATGCAGGTTACAATACACATTGTCACTGCAATTGTTGCATATCAACTTTACGAGTTTTCACCTTCTTTTGTCTACACAAGTGAGTCATGGTAATTTTAATGAGATATATTTGGCTTATTGTAAATTTTGATTTCAACAGGTTATTTGTATCGAAACTGTCACAGGGAGATTTTCGACATTTAACCCGCACAAGATTTAAAAACTTTAGTATCTCGATTACACCCAATAAACATTTCAGCAAAAATAAATCTACTGAACTAAAGCCAAGATCAATCAACTGGACTAAAGCCAAGGTTTGATTTCATTTTCTGAAAGGACTGTCAGTCTGAAAAACAATGCTTATCGTAACCTGTGAATTTATGCTTTTAAACTGACCAGAAACGTGACTTCTAATTGGGTCGTTAACTAGTGAGACACGCATTCTTTAATATTTCAAAGAATTGTAAACTGGGGAAGCGTTTTATATAGAAGCGTTACAATTTAACTAACTCCATGTGGAGTTTGAGAATTAAATCTGATATTTTGCTAGATGAGAGAGAGAGAGAGAGAGAGAGGGAGAGAGAGAGAAATGGGGCTTGCTAGTTTAGATCCATATCAATTATAGTCCATGTCGCCGTTTAGCCCAGTGCAGTGCGGGGTAAGTTTGCACTGTAAATAATTTTTGTGTATTTTTACCGTAAATTGACTGGCAGAAAGTTGCGAGTAAAATGACTGTATTTTAACACTGACTTGTAAATTTACACCTAAGCGGTAGATTTAGATTTACAAACAGCATGTAAATTGACAGTGAGTGTAAAATAACTTCGATGTAAATTTACATTGTGCTTGTAAAAAGAAAGTGAGGTAAATTTACATTCAAAGTTATTTTACACTCACTGTAAATTTACGTGGTGTTTGTAAATCTAAATCTACAATTTAGGGGTACATTTACAAGTCAGTGTTAAAATACAGTCATTTTACTGGCAACTTTCTGCCAGTCATTTTACGGTAAAAATACAATTTGAGGTGTATATTTACTTGAAATATACTTTGAAAGGGATGTGTTTGTCCCCACTCGGCTAAGTAGTCCTAGGTTCGATCCTGGCAAACACATGAAGTTTTGCGGACATTTCAGCCGAGCATGCAAAACACCATTCGATAATGGAAAGAAATGAAATAAAATGGAGTTTAACGTCCTATTGTTCTGCTTCTTACAAAGAAAGTAGTTGGAGGCGTGACACAAAGTAAAATGTCCCACACAACCCTATGTATGGCATTGCTTGTGTACATACGCCAGTTAGGTGCATTCAGATTTTGAAAAACCTATTTCCCTAAAATAGACTAATCTTACTGACATAATAGTAAATATTTTACACAAAATTCGATATGTGGTCGAATGGGGAATAACCGATTTGGACACTATTTGACAGTAAATTTACAATTTGTTGTAAAAATACTATTTCAAATGGCATTTCTGTTCATATACAGCTCACATAATGTAAATTGACATATGGCTGTATTTTACATTACATTTGATGTAATCCTACATGTGGCCAAAGAGGGAATGATCGATGTTGCCACTATTTGACAGTTAATTTACAATTTGCTGTAAATATACCATTTCAAATGGCATATCTGTTAATATTCATGTGCATTTACATCGTTTCAAATGTAAGTTAACAAACTATGTGATATTTTAAGTATACTTATAACTGTAGATATAAATATAATTTAACGGTTTAATATGGATCTTTTACGTGCACACCAGTGTGTACACTGGACCTCGGTGTTTCATCCCATCCGAACGACTCGACAGATATCATTGTCCGGTCCTCTGTCCTGCATCACTGACAAGAGGGAACCACGCCGGAACATCTGGATGAACTTTCTCGGCCAATGCAGGGATCGAATACCCGACCTCCAGGCTAGTGAGCCAGCGCCTTACCCACTTAGCCACCGTGACTATAGACGAAAAGTAATGAAGCCTTTAAAGGTCTATTAATGTTAAAGTTCTAAAGAGATGTACAATGATACGTTTTCTATAAATTGTACACAATTCCCGTATTTAAACATGTTTGAAAAGTAGAATTACCCATAAAACAGTTAAAATACAGCGTTCTCAAGATTCTACAAATGATCAAGAGCTAGTACTTATTATTACCAGAAATAGCTTAACTGCAAGATGCCCTTTCGCCGCTATAATGTAATATCATACATTTAGTGTATATTATGCCCATAACAAATTAAGATCGACGCAAAAATAACGACAACGGCAATATAAAGCCACATTTCATTGTGGGCGTATATAAATGACCACTCGACACAAACTAGGTCATTTCGTGACTAATACATGGTCCAATTTTATTTCAATAATTCACTTGCGCGTAGGGGTCTTTAGCAATGGGAGGACGCGGACGACCGTACTCCTTGTCACGTACAATCGGGGAATCGAAACCACGCCACTTGACAAATGATAGATCTTATGATACAACGCACACGCGTTAATCATTCGGCCACCCAACCCTCTAAATGTATATGGCGATTTAGTACGGTACTACAGCGTCTATTCTAGGTCTTTAACTGTGTTTACAGAGGTTGTGATCTACTGCCCCAGTCTGTCATCAACATACCAAATGTATTGCCTGGATTAAGTGCCTTTGTATAGATTTGCACGTGGATGTGATCGGGTCGAGCCCCTTTCTTTTGTAATTTGTTTGACGGATCTTATCAAACATGGCCTGTTCCTACAAAAATAGCCGAGCATCTTGTCAAGAAGGAATAATACTTTAATCATATCATTCAGAAAACCGACATGAGCAATGGATCAATTACATTAACGCTAACAAAAACCAGAAAACGACTGATTTACAAATCCTTAGCGGACTCACTATAAAAGTCACAATATTGAGCATGAATATTTTAATTTTACATATTGTGAGTTGTGGACTAAGACTAGTAATTATTTCCCCTTATTTCATGATGGACGAATGTAGTGCGAGTTATAAATAGACAATTTTTCCCTTAATTTTTTTCTCCCCTCTTCCTGCATTTTTGGGTTGACTTTTTGGTCTAGAATTGGAGAAAAGGGATCAAATTTGCAATTTCATAGCAGTTTTGGGTAATACTGATGATATTACAGCGGAGGGATAGGGGGTGTAAAGTGTCTTTCTGCAGAGCAGTCATTGTGTCGGAAGTGAGATTTTCACCCCAGTCAACTTCAAATCCGTGTAGCAAAAAATCTAAATGGTCAACCCCCTACAAAATTATGATGAGGAGATTGCCAAATGTTGTCCCCATTGTGCCTATAAAGATTGGAACCAACGGAATGTTGAGAAAAAAGCTACAGCCTGTGATGTTACAGCCATTTAACATTGAAGTCAATGGGCAAATAATTGCTAGTCTGAGTCCTGATGAGATAAAGAAACATGGCCGACTCGGGATGTTGATATTTTTTCAAGGGCTTATTTCCTGAAGTTTTGAATGGAAAGTGTCAGAAATAGTAAGAATACTGCTTTTTTATTGCCCAGCAGTAAGTTTTTTGACTATTTGGTATCAAAATAGCCATGATTGGGGGTATCCGTTGGTTGAGTGTGAATTTTGGGTTGTAAATGTGTAACATTTTCTTCACAATGATATCAAAACATGGTTAGGTCTAAATATTAAGGCCAACTCAACTCCAGATTTGGTCTAAAGTCACGAGATGTAAACAAGGCTGACCCTAACCCTAACCCAAGACCCAGTCCTTACCCTAACCCTAACCCACAATCTTGTCAAAAAGCATGTAGCCTAGGCCTAAGCCAAGACCTAGTTCTGACCCTAGCCCAAACCCACAATTGTGTAAAAAAATCATGTGCCCTAACCCTATTTACATGTTGTGACCTTGAACCAAGTCTGCAGTTGGCCTTAACATTTAGACCTAACATGTTTTTGACATCATACAATGAAATGTTAACATGTACACTCCAAAATTCACACCTGTGTGACTTTTGACCAAACATGCAGTTGGCCTTAATATTTAGACCGAACCTCAAAACATGGCATCTACCTTTGAGATTGGCTTAGACTTATGTGACACTCAAGGTTTACTTTTTTACTGATTGTTAACTGGTTTCTTTTTGGAGGGCCAGTGACGGGCTGTTCGCGAGAAATAAAGAGGTTTATTTCTATTTCCAGTTGAAACCATATTTTTTTCTTATTTTCTCACTGTTTTTTATTGCATATTTATCCCCAGCCTCCTATCATTTCAGGTGCCAGGGCAATGTTTCATAGAGTGGAATGATTGACCTCAACACAAGTATTAAAAAAAAAGAAGCAAAACAGGTGAGATAAATGTGCATTTCATACACTTTAAGAAGTAAATCCAACCTCATCCCCACTTCTGCTCACTAATAGTAATGGGCTGGAAATTTGGTACTGCACAGGCCTGTCTTCTCCCCTTGACATTTAACTGAATGACAGAATTCCACATTTTGACCATTTTCTGGATGTCAATGACCATTTCCCTGGATAGTATTCGCCCCAGAATTCTCATTCTCATCCAAATTTAACATTTCAGGTCTACATCTCAAAACCTGATCTCTTCCTGGACTGGCTTTAGGAGAACGATGATGCATATCAATTTCATCCCTGATCTCTATGACACCTGTGGTGGAAGTGGAGGGCAAATCGTAATCAGTTTGGGACCTCTGTAAACTTTGCTTTTTGGTGATGACTTAATTTCCGAGCTTGAAAAGGACGCTTGTGTGTTTATCATGGCCTCTCATATTGGAAGATAACATTAATGGCTTGTGTGTTGATCGACGGTTGTGCATATCTCTTGGTCAGGAAAGTTGTAGGCACCATCGCCATTGTAAATCATTTGACAGGCTCGAGTGAACGGGGCGACCTATGATTGGTCAGCAATGTATCAGATTCCATACCGGGGGGTGGGGATGAAAAAACTGTTGTAGTGTTACATAATCAGATTATTTCAACTTACTTATCCTGTGGAAATACAGCTATATAGGAGATATTTTGAAATTCATAGGCACTGCATGTTTCAACATTTTAGATTTGACCACAATTTGGCACTTAAAACTATGTTAACAGAGAAAAACTGTGTGGTTTTCGATGAAAGTGTTAAAAGTCTAATATTGCATCATGATTACTGTTTTAAAGTATTTTCGTGTTTGATTTATATTGAATTCATCTCATCTTTTTGAAGAATGCATTTATGTTCAAAAATAAAAATGTTCTGTGGAATTCAAAATTCATGTGCTTTTAAATTATCAGATTCCAAACTGGGGGGTAGGGATGAAAAAGCTGTTGTAGTGTTACATAATCAGATTATTTCAACTTACTTATCCTATGGAAATACAGCTATATAGGAGATATTTTAAAATTGATAGGCACTGCATGTTTCAACATTTTAGATTTGACCACAATTTGGCACTTGAAACTACGTTAACAGAGAAAAACTGTGTGGTTTTCGATGAAAGTGTTAAAAAGTCTAATATTGCATCATGATTACTGTTTTAAAGTATTTTCGTGTTTGATTTATATTGAATTTATCTCATCTTTTTACAGAATGCATTTATGTTCAAAAATAAAAATGTTCTGTTTAATTCAAAATTCATGTGCTTTTAAATTTCTGTCTGAAATTCCGCAGTTTTCTGATGCATTATAGTGTTTGCAGAATGCCGCACAGCTCATCTGAAAATGCATAGATTTTCATATTCTTTGGTCAGGGAATTGCATATATGTTTGTTTATTAGATAACAACAGATTTGTTTAAACTGCAGAAACATGTGAGGTATATAGGACTAAGACTAGTAATTATTTCCCCTTATTTCATGATGGACGAATGTAGTGCGAGTTATAAATAGACAATTTTTCCCTTAATTTTTTTCTCCCCTCTTCCTGCATTTTTGGGTTGACTTTTTGGTCTAGAATTGGAGAAAAGGGATCAAATTTGCAATTTCATAGCAGTTTTGGGTAATACTGATGATATTACAGCGGAGGGATAGGGGGTGTAAAGTGTCTTTCTGCAGAGCAGTCATTGTGTCGGAAGTGAGATTTTCACCCCAGTCAACTTCAAATCCGTGTAGCAAAAAATCTAAATGGTCAACCCCCTACAAAATTATGATGAGGAGATTGCCAAATGTTGTCCCCATTGTGCCTATAAAGATTGGAACCAACGGAATGTTGAGAAAAAAGCTACAGCCTGTGATGTTACAGCCATTTAACATTGAAGTCAATGGGCAAATAATTGCTAGTCTGAGTCCTTGTGGGCTTTGGGATTAGCAATAGCTTAATGTCGGCTCTCAAATAAAATCTACTATATTGATAAAGGTATTATATTTTTCGATAAGCGTTGGGTTTCCAATATAAAAGTAGGAAAAACACCAAACAACCACTAAAAAATAACCATGCCATTGCCATTGAATCGATTGAAACAACCCATGCCGTCGCCTTAAAGTAGCTAAGTCTCTAACTCAATATCATCAAAAATCTTCTACATTGAAAACACGAATTATTTGTCAATTCAAATCAACATTGGTCTTGTGATCTTACAGGGAAAATATGGGCTTCTGATATCCAATATTCAAGACAAAATAAACATTTTACCATTGGTACACGAATCGTGTACCATAATGCGTTTCAGTGCCATTTGGAACAAGGGACTCAAAGAACGCGGCTAGACCTATTCCACAAGTCATGTCAAATGGTGACGCTATATTCTTATCTGGAGAGCATGAACAATAAATATCATCGGTGTAGACTGGAATAACCAGACGCTAAATATTACCATTCAATTGAGACTTCTGGCGTATTTCGCGGAACATAACTGATTAGAAATTACAGTAAAAACAGAAACGGTTGAATGTAAATCAGTTTATATACATTCACATTACATTTTTATATGCCTGGCGATCCATTTGTGTCAATTTCTAGGTCCCAAGTATTAGCGAATTAGCTCCTTTAATACTGGGTATGTGAAAAGGCGGACCTTGTTTCACCACAACCAAATTTAGTCGCTATCTTCATTTTATACATGGTATAAAAGTCATCGCCGTCATCTGTGCTTGGACGGGTTCTCGTTATATACACAATTTCTACTGACTTTGCTGTAGAATGACGTTAAGTCGTTGACTGTAGTAGCAACATGGGCGTAAGAGATAACATTATATAACCGTCAAGTTTAACCGTAACAACCAGAAACTTGATAAAGGGATAGGGGCTGTTTTCACACCAGAGGGCAGACAGGACACGCCAGGATTGGCATCAATCAAAAGAATATTTTTACGGAAAAGTCGACATTAACACCTTAACACGGTTTTCCTTTTTGCTATTTCCTAATATATCTTGGTGTATTTTCTTTTTGATCGTCGGTTTATATTTTTTGGCTAAAAGCGTTAGTAAATAAAAAATGCACCGATGCCCATCTTTGAACTTGTAAACAAATATGTTCAGTTCGCTAGTGGAATCGCCATAGACGTGTTTGGTGGTAAGAATAAAATCGTTCTCCTACAAAAGACATGTCTGACCTTTCCTTACCCTGTATTCTGGCATTAGCTACTGCAATCAACTTAATCAATTTCTAATTGACATGATCGAATCGTATATAAATCGGTCTATCTTACACAAGATCTCTTTAAGACAAAAAATACCAACACGTTTTCTCTGATGTGTGAGTAATGAATGAGTAAATAAAATCTATCAATAAAATGGTTTTATTAAACGTGGTAAAAAAAAAACTTATCTCGATCTCTTTCCGCTAAATATTGACACTGATTCAATAATTAACGGCCTTTTATTTAATTAGTATTTCATTTAGATCATCTTCGTCACTAAATTACATTTTTATTACAGCTAATATATTTCTTAGCTCTCCAGTGCTGGTATGTTTTGGAGAATAAAAAATCGATTTTAGTCAATAACATTACTATTTTTTATCCAATATTTTTATTTATAAGTTCTTTAAACTAAAATTTTTAATTGATGTCGGCTATTTATAAAAGTGCTCTAGGAGCTATAAATCCAGGTTTATTAGACAAGGGGGAGCTATTAGATCAATAAATTGCTACGGGTGGAAGGAAGGAATCGATGTAAACCCACTCCGATATGCCTTATACCCGTTATATCGTAGTAAAGCCCGTGGAACTCGGATATGAAGACGACACAAGATCTTCTTTGAGGCGATCAGTAGTCAGATCCCTTTTATTCTTTGTTTAGAAATGACACCAGACAGATCATTCAGAAATTGGCAAAGGGAGATCCAAAGAATACATGCGGCTAACCTTTGCATACTCCGTCCTGAAGTCAATGCCTAATTTGCTGCAATGCGATCTAAAATCGATGAAAATTAAACAAAAATCAAAACTTTCAATTTCACCTGTTACGGTATTTTAAAGTTTGTCTGGTTGTATTATTATATAATTATTAACAGATTGACAATTTTCCATTCAGAACATTCTTTTCAGAGCCAGCCATATTATTTAATCAAAATCATATTAAAAACACAACACAGTTTATATGGAAATACAATCACTGGTTTATAAGTATAGCACGACGTTTCGACAAGTATTCTCTTATCGTTATCAAGCACAATAAACTGTGTTGTGTTTTTAATGTGTTCAATCGCTAAATGCCACTCAAGGATTAAAATCATATTACTCGACACCCACAGCTTCGTATATAAAATGTCATATTAAATATTGCCGATAAACCGTGAAGAATAACAACATATTTTATTTATGAAAATAGCATATCGTATTATTGCAATGAGTAATTTCCAACACAAAAACACCAACTAATTCTTTCTGAGTCAACTTCTGTCATATAATTATGATTTTATGTCATGAAGATAAAACAAATAGTGTTTTCAAATCTGTGCTTTATTTTGGTGGTTACCGTTTTGTACAAAATTATATATTATAGTGTCAAGATTAATTACTATATAGTGTCAAGACTAGTTATTAACTGTGAGATCTTTTAACCCGTGGGAATCACGGTGGCTAAGTGGGTAAGACGCTGGCTCGCTAGCCTGGAGGTCGGGTCTTCGATCCCTGCATTGGCCGAGAAAGTTCATCGAGATTTTCCGGCTTGGTTCCCCCTTGTCAGTGATGCAGGGCGGAGGGCCTGACAAGGAGAGCTGTCTAATCGTTCGGATGGGACGAAAAACCGAGGTCCCTTGCACACGTTGGCGTGCACGTAAAAGATCCCTTGAAAGTTGAAGTTCGATATAAGAGTAGGTCTAGTGCCGCTGTCCGGGCAAAAAAATTCCCTCATAGCACACTGTATATTGGCCGAGAAAGTTCATCGAGATTTTCCGGCATGGTTCTCCCTTGTCAGTGATGCAGGACGGAGGGCCTGACAAGGAGAGCTGTCTAGTCGTTCGGATGAGACGAAAACCGAGGTCCCGTGCACACGTTGGCGTGCACGTAAAAGATCCCTTGACAGTTGGAATTCGATATATGAGTAGGTCTAGTGCCGCTGTCCGGGCAACAAAAATTCCCTCATTTCAATTTCGTTTAACCCGTTTCCCTCTGTATAAAAATACCCCATGTTCGAATCCCATGTTCGAGGAGATCGTAGGACTTTTCAATCCCGATTCCCCTTTGTCAGGGCAGTGTTGCTAGTTATTTGGGTGGGAAGTATGAATGAACACTTGAAAACTATTTAATATAAGAGTACGCCGATAGCACCGCTATCCGGCGAAGTTTCCCTCATAGTACACTGTATAGTGTATGCCCATCTTCATTCGCCCAATCGGAGCAGAACAGTAGGATTCTAAACCCCATTTCATTTCATTTTCCAACTTTTCTGCGCAAATCGGACTATTGAAGATATGCATATGCTATGCCAGGCCCTTCGTCCTGCATTACCGACAGGGAGAAACCACACTGCAAAATCGTGGGGAACTTACTTGACCAACACCAGGATCAGCGTACATAACCAAACTGTATATTGAGAGGAAGATGGCCGACCACCCGACATTTTAACAGGACAAATGTAGGGTGACCCACCATAAATAAATATCTCCATATATCTCGACAATTACGCCACAATATTTATATATATGCCAAGCCTCAAATCAGTTTCACACAATTATAGTCACTAAATAAACGATCATGTTGTACTTAATAAGCTATGACCATTAATCATGTATAAATAATAGACTGAAAACTGGTTCCAAGAGTCGTCCATAACATCCAGAAACTTTTGAGTAAAAAATAGGTTACGTGCCCTTGTTTTGAAATTAGTCTCGCTTATCCAGTCTATCGACCATTCTACGCCTGATTGACAGGTCGAGATAATCAAGACTACTTTTTTACGAAACATAACAGAAAGCTAGAACAAGAAATTGAATTTAGAAATAAGCACGTTAGGTAGCTCAACAATCGTTTTAAGAAGCTTGTAAAAGTAAAATGAAACTACTGCTAGTATCATGTTCCTGTCTAACCCGAGTGATTCAGAGATATTATTTGTACTAAACCAAAAGATGCCGCTCTTAACGGTACAGTTAACGATAAAGCGATTTAAAAAATGAAACGAACCTAATTTCTAAATCTGCTGTAATAACCAAGAAGCTTAATTTTAATGCTATTCAAAATCGTCAACAACAAATTTTTTACGGCTGTAATAGTTGATAGATTTGTAGAGAATTGCACGTGCCATGGCTATTTATAGTATCATACTGTCAGAAAGTTGATCTCGGCACGGCGAATGTGCACGCTTCAGTGGTAGTCTCGAACTATCAGCGGTGGACTGTATTTCTGTGAGTACATGGGTCACCCTAACAAATGTACCAATTAGCCACCATACTTGCTGGGGTTTTTTATACCCATATTTATAGCGGCGGACTAGTGCACCCGCGGACTAGTGAACCCCTTCCCTTTTCGGGCTAAATCCTTTCACGCGTAACCATAAAAACGTATGTTAGTCTAAAAATTATCGGGGTAATGTGTCGATATGAAAATACGTTAAACCCCATTCCTATGCTATCTTCTGTGTACTTCACTAATTCCAACTGTCCAAGCCATGCTAAAAATAACGCGTTTTCGTCCCGCAGGAGTAAACTTTATAATATTATGTTTTATATTCAGACAAGCATATCCAGAGTTTCCGTAAATAACTTCCCGTAAAATAAAACACATAGTGGATTTTCACATTGGGAGATCCATAATTCGAATAGGAATTTGCTAAAAAGTTGAAAAATGATAACTGTGCAAGCACAATAGGTGATGAAACCTTTCCATTCACCATTCGGTTACGTTGCTTCATTACAAAATGATTGGTACCAAAGTGCTATTCTTGGTAATGCAACATGAAAGTACTGCAATGGCATTGAATGAAATGAATTTCTATGAATCCGTACCCGAGACACAGTATATGCTACGCTACAGTTTGTATCAAGCCGTTAATAAAATCTACGCATGTGGACCGGTTCAACCTTTTCCCGATATGGCTATTTCTATTAAATAACGTTGTTGTTGATTTGCTACCAAGGCTTAGTTGGTTTTACATGCTGTTTCTACTAAATTGTTTAATAATTAACAGTTGCGTGCCATTTGGTGATATTAAATACACATTATGTTCAAATTGCGTTACTATGATTGTGTATATGCATGGAATGTGTATCACTGGTATAGTATGTGCAGCTACCTTTTTTTATTCTACTAAAGCTGAATATATTTCGTAATTAATTCGAATGGAACAGAAATCCTAACTGAAATCAAGAAATCAGTTCAATTTCTAATGTTATATTGGTGTCTATATTTAGAATTGTAACAAGTTTCAATTTTCTCCCAGAACTACAAACCTATGTTATCGAGGTTATTAAATACGGAAGATCAAGACGACTGCTGTAACGGATGAATGTAGTACTATCGGACTAAACAAAACGGGGTTTGCCAGGCAACGAAAGCACACCAGCAACCGCTGATTATGAAGTGGAAAAGGGTTTCATAATTCTAGCCACTGAGTAGCAAGGTTATATAAAACAAAGTAGAGGTTGTCTTTGAAAACCAATGGGCGACTTTGTCATGGTTAACTAATGTTACAAAAATTCAAGAGTGGTCACATGTTTTGAGACAAAGTGGCAGAAGATATATATATTTTTTTTAAACTATCCAAATTTAAAAAAAGGAGGGGTCATGAAGTATAATATACCAGTTGGGCTTAGGTTTATAAAACCAATTTCTATAAGAAACTGCTTTGACATTCAGTTTACAATCATGTATACTTTTACGTCAGTAGATTATTGTAAGACATCTTTGCCGTTTTAATATAAGGACGACAGTTAACATGATGTATTGACATTATTATGTTGATCCTGCAGTTGCTAGTACACATTGCATAAAACCTCTAGTTACTCACGGTCAATGAACATGATCAGGTTCTGATATTGGATTCGGTTTATAATTGGTACTTGCCTATAGAAATAAATCATGCAAATTATTATAGCTGTTTGTCGTAAATCAACTTGATGAAATAATATATCACCTGCACTTGCACCAGAGTATTTGACATAACATCGCAGAAATGGGTGCCATATGAAACGATTGGTTTAATAGCTCGTGTTAAAGCAACCCTGGATTTCGTCGATTGTTCCATCAGTAATTAATTTGTTATGGATTAAAGTTGAACTAATTAAGCAATGGAACATAGAAATGTCGATAATTCAACCTAGAATAATATAAAGCCAACGACGTAGCCAAGCGACGGTCAAAGGGAGGGTGTACTTCGGTTGGAATAACCTGGAAACATAGAACGATAACCGAAGTTTGCCAAGAGCGATGGCAAAAGCATGCTTGTTTCATTTCAGTTTTTAGAGAACTAACTGGTCATTTGGAAATTGCACACAAGAAAAGCTTTTAAAGGGTGTTTAGCTCCAATAGTGGTTCGAAATCCCCCGAACCTATAGTTTTATATTGGAAACTTACTATCTTTTGCATGACAAGAAAATCATTCTTCACCGAGTCAAAACATGGATAAATTTTGTTAATGCTAAGACTCGGATTGATATACTGTATATATGCTTACATTTGCCATTTTATTAGTAAATTTGGGTATTTTATTCGAACTAAATTCGCTTATAGTTTAATGATCTTGAAACTACCGACATCCTTCTTTAATATATATATATATATATTTAATTTATATATTTCTTTCTTTTAGGTTTTTCCAAATGCATCATCCACCAGTCTAGAATAACCACTTTATTAAATTGTAAGCAGTCTATGAATTAATCCGTTAGTTTGTCTCTATGAGAAACCTGAATCTTACTATAACAGTAAAGAATAGCATTTGGCTTCCTATAATACCAAATAGATTCATCACGTGATACTCACATTTCTTTGCCGATAGCGCGCGATACGTTCAATGTTGCCAAACGATATCCGGCTCTCGGCAGACGCTACGATTTGATGAAAGTGACACACACTAGACAGAATATCATTTTTGCGCTTCGAGAATTTTTGACACATCAACAGTGCCTTTTGTGTTACATAATTCAATCAACGAAGGTCTTAAGTTCAGATTTTCTTTCTAATTTATGTACTTAAAATAGAAAAACTTTAGATTAAAAAGTTTAATAAGAAAAGATTCAAAGTTATTAAATATATAAAGGAGTTTAAATATCTATAAATATCTATTAAAGTTTAAAACATATTTAAAAACCAAAAAAAAAACAAGAAAAGATATCGATTCAATTTTCGGTATTTTGGAGAATATAGTGCCATCGAGTAAGGGAATATATTACGTCACCAAACAGAAATATTAATTTAGTGTGGGCTGCAAAAAAGAGTTCACGCGCGTATATTCGATATTTAGTAGATATGTTTAATACTCACAGAACGAAGGAATTTGAACATGGATGTAAGTTTAAAGTGAATTTGTGAGATTCTACAAAGGATTTAAATCATCGACGGCCTATAGGAATATTAATTACCAGTAATTAAGCATGGTGGAAAGTTAGAAATGGTTTATAACAACCAGTATTTATTGTTGGGATTCATTATCATCACTAGATTCTTCAGGACAGGTGAGTCATCATTATGCAATTGTACATGACATATAATTATTGGTGCAGTTCAAAATTATAGACTCGAATAAATTTTAATTCAATCAACGCATCCGAATGGAGAATCCTTAATACTATTATAGAACGAGTTTATATTTTTAAGAAAAAGTATGATGCCACTATATTACGCGAGAGAGTAACGGGGGTATACTAAAGCTGGAATTATATGTATTTTTGAGTAAATCTGTAAGCCGAAATCTGCTGATAAGTACTCGGTTGTATTTCTATTATAGCTATAATGTTAACATATAGCCTTGTATTGCGACATGGCCAATTATCTTATTACTCATGTCTGTTACATCACTGTCTGTTACATCTGACGGACACGAAGTTTCATACTTGGATCACTTTTATTTTTTATCAGGCAATCCACTAATATGTCCGTTTCATGAATTAGGATTCAAAAGATTTAAAACTTCATGTTAAATGTTATATTCACCAAAGTCTTAACTTTTAGTTACAACAGTTTCCGCTTAAGTTTGCTTTGTATTTTATATTAAAGGGCATGTATGTATATTTGTCGTCTATGTGTAAGTGACTACATATAATTAGTTTTTTTGTGTGGTTTATTTTGTCTTTCTCTAAATACAAAACAAGGTGTATAAAGAAAACGACGTGACTTGTACTTCTTGATTCAGATACCGATAATAAATTATTATTCCCGCGGGTGTACAAATGACGTCATATACAGATTTAAAATAGCTGGCATCATTTGTTTACCCCCTCCCCCAATTCTTTAACATTAACATATTATGATACCATAGATCAATCCATTGTAATTAAAACCAATATATAATTGGTTTTAATACTAGAGATATATCTATACGAAAATATAACGAAAATACTTCAAACATTATAATATATAGGATTTAGACAAAGAGCTGGCCCCTTTTGCTATAATAGTTGTAAATAAATGTCTAAATAATAATATAACATTTGATGTTAGATGCAAATGCAGACTCATCTCTTATATAATACCTATTTAATTGTGTGAAAATTCCTGGTTACACATAACCGTCGACGCAAGTTTGAACCCTTGCATCGAGAAACCTGTTCAGTATCCGGTACACAAATGTATAACAGTTTTAGTCAAGTTGTAATGAATAATATTCATTTCACCAGAAACTAAACTGGTTTTGGATGTTTGGCCACGAAACCCCATGGGAATATGACCTTTTCTTATAGTTAACCATGCTCGATACTCGATATGTCAAATAAATGGAAGGTCTCCCCACCTTGACCCAGAGTCGTTGAAAATAGTACTTTCCTAATACGAAGCAAATATTAGAAACTGACACAGTTAAAATGAGCTACGAAGGTTTGTAGGCAATTCATGGGATTTATGGTTATGCGAATATCACGGAATTCGCAAATGTTAAATACATTCAATGAATTTTCTAGTATCAGTTAATCTGGTATTATGTCTTTGTCGTATTGTCAGACATATCGTATTATATAATTATAAATTTTAACGGTAAACCTTGAATGCCAACTACAAATCAACTTGATATAACCATGTCACGTGTCATTGAATCGGGGAGCGTGTAGGAGAATACATTACTATTATTGTTTTTCAGAACACTTGGTATTCTGTCGGTTTTTAAAAATAACTATATATTTAAAGATACATTATGGGAGATTAGAGAAAAAACTGTCAGTTCTCACTATAATAGTTAAAAACGTGATAATGTAAAGGGTATTTACTGCAAATTTCAAGCCAGTTGATCCACTCTGAACCAAGAATTAAGCGATTGGATTTTCGGCCTAGCCTCGATCATCATTACTAAAGTCGGTACGATAAAAAAACATAGTCTCGATTATCCATTTCATGATTAAATCATGAATGAAAGTTGAGCAGCAAATATGATCCTAATCCAATAAATATCGCAGGCTAGCGATGACATCGAAAGTTGATTATGGTCTGGATAAATTAATTTTAATTAATTTGTCTAATTAATAATTTAGATAACATTTCAGGCCTAAAGAAAGACCTGCAATAGGCAGATTTAGCTCTTGCATAATGTATGATAAACTTATTACAATTATAGACGTTGAATGCCGCGAGGTTCGGCATCCGGGGGGTGGTTGACTTTACAGATATTATTTTTATAAAAAATTTCGTGTAGAAAAGCATTTGGCCAGAGTTTTATTGCATGAAAACTGGGCACATCTACGTAATCGACGGCAATTAAAATTTGATGCTACAAATACAAGTTCTTTTTGCGACTTTTAACCTACCAAAGTATGTGACGTCATAGGTAGAAACCGCTATTAACATGATACAATCAACAATACTGCAGATATTCAATCTGGATATTTTTCCTTTTTCACAAATCAAAAGGCGGGGTGCCTCACTTCTAGGAGCGAATGTTATGGAATCGCAACGAATATCATTTTCGGAGATAAAGGATTTAGAATAACTTGTCAGGAAAAGTAATTACGAGCAGATCTACAATTGAAATTTAAGAACAGGGTAAAATTCCCCTTTCTCAAAACAGATGATGGAGTCGGTATTGTGTCTCCTAAAATATAGAAGTACAAAAAATACGACAAATTATATTTCCTTAACACCAAAAGAAGTCTTAACCATACTTTGCCAGACTGCAGTAAGACAATACAGACAACATAAGATGACTCTCCATTCCATAACCGGCCTATAATTGTCAACGAAAAACGCTCCAGAACCTACATTTGAATGTTTAATCGTATAACAAATATAGATAATTTCTGTCTGTTGGATACAGCTGCAGCATGGATAAGTTCCGTGGTTTATCTAAACCGATTGAATATAATGTTAAAGGCTCAATACCACTCTTGTTGTAACTGAATAATATGTCCCAATCTTTATTCTGGTCAATAAATTGTACTATTTTATACAATATTCCAATTAATTGATGATATAAATTTCATCTTAACACACCTAATTTAAAAAATTGGAAAAATTCAACTAAATGATTTGAAAAGCCTGGCGTAAAGCTTTTCAAATGTGACTTGGATTTAAAAATATTTTTGAACCCTCTGGACAAGTAAAATAGGATTTAATGGATAATTTACACAACAGGTAGAACACTAACACATCTAGTACTTAGAATAAGGCAATTTTTTATTTTCTGGTGCTGTCAAGCCAGCAAGAGTGTTATTGTCCCTTTAAACATACGTGTTGGCGAGGAGCTTACGTTTCGTTAACGGGCAAACTAACTTTAAATTATTATAATTCCTCAATTAGTAGCGACAACCACGTCTGATGTACAAATTGAATTCTTTAAGTAATTTTATAGCTTTTTCTTGTTTCATAAAATTTATCTATCTGGCAAAACTACAACTACCCAATTTCTCGTAAGTGGACTTCGATGTCATAATACTTTGTGTTGATTATGAATTCGTTTTACATTTAATACATTGTCAAGAATCACAATTATCGAGAAGTTATTATATGTAAGCATACTCAATTAATTCCCCATATGTTTGTTGTTAGCAATTTACTACCCATAACGCGAACACACAGAGGAACAGATATATAATCTTGTGATTTTTCTAGACACTGAAGTAGGATATCGTCGCGGTGCTCGAAACTCAATTCATGTCTAGCACTTTTCACTTTTTCTTAACAGAAACTTGTTGAAATTCACATGACGATATACAGTAGACATGATTTAGCCTCGGGATTTCTAGACATTGATTGGTCACAGCGTAATTCTAAGTAACATCACTTTTTAAACATGTTACAGGTTTTTGGTAAATAAGTCAAACGAGATCAAAGTTCCCCAGGACTAGGGTGAAATCTCTGAAATAGATTGTAAAGGGATTATTTAAACCAAAAATTAATTACAAGTCCAGCTGACAACATGATTTATATTGACGAGTATTATGTTTCGTTTGTTTTATGTTCTACACTAAACTTTTTAATCTTCACAGTCCTTTAGATTCAGACCGTAGCGATATCGTCCTTACATGACTTCAATAAATTGCCGGATTAAGGCCGGTTTGTCACACATTACTGTAAGGAAATAACATCATTGAGGTTTGTATCTAAAGGATTGAAGCCTGTATACTTAAAATCTACCGAAATCGATTTGTTTTCTTAATTGACACTTATCTTCCCTTAAAAGTTCCGTTGCCAGAAGCTAGGTGAATTATAACTGGTTTTGGTCTATTTACACTATCACTTCTAG
This sequence comes from Patella vulgata, assembly GCF_932274485.2. Taxonomy (NCBI): domain Eukaryota; kingdom Metazoa; phylum Mollusca; class Gastropoda; family Patellidae; genus Patella; species Patella vulgata. Next base: position 69,963,463 of record NC_065881.2, read on the forward strand.
AAAATACTTAAATGGTGTCTTCGAACAAATTTCTTATTAAATAAAGGGTTTCGGCGTAAATATTAGGTTTAGGACCGCTCTAAGACATACATCACGCTGTATCTATTTTTAAAAAACCCACTAAAAGGAGTTTTAAACTATATTTCGTCTTCAGTAGCAATTAACCTTAAGGTACACAGGGATGAAATTATACTGCAGTATATTAGCTAGATTATAACGCGGATTTCGGTGATCTCATTTCGAAATAAAGCGTACATTAATAACCAGATCACAAAGTTCACTCTGTGATCTGGTGATTCATTGGTTTATAATGAATCTACGATTTCATTTATGATGCCCCTCTTGCTTCTATGGCAAGGTGGTTTCTTGGGTAAAAGATTGTGGAGATAAAAATGAACGCTTCCCACAGTAATCTAAGACTTGGATATCGCGTCTATAGATTACGTCTGATAATCATTTTAGCAGGAAATTACATAATTTACACATCAGGTCAATTTCAGTCGTTTTCAAATGAACCGGACATGTGATACGATCAAGAAAAATGTTCCACTTCATGGATATTTCTCTTGTTAAGCCAGGGCAGCTCAGAGGTCAACTCTGTAACCCACAGTCGTATGTCGAGCGGTCCGGTGTCAGTTTTGCTGGAGAGGGACTGTCTGTTCTATGCTATATTAAAGGAGATTGTACATAGCTATATATAACGATGTTTATAAAAAGCTCCCACCCCACCCCTCATAAAATACCAAAACCAACAGTAAAATAGCTGCTGTTCTAACAAAATTGCCATATATTTATAGCACACTGCATGACATATGCCCGGCTTCTTCTTCTTGGATCGCCTACCTAACCTAGTGCACCCCCCCCCCCCCCGAGTCCTCATAAGTTAAGTATCGAAATGATCAGGTTTGTGTCGAGTGGATGTCAAATCCCATTTCTTTTATTGTTGGTTGACTGTATTTATTGTCTACTGTTGTTTTACAGTAATACACGACCAACCACCTTTGAGCACCTTTCGCCTCCATTATATGTGACTGCAATAACGATTATATTTGCAATCATTTGTTAATATATCCATTGGCAAGGAAAGCGAGCGAATTTCCAAATGTCAAACCCTACGTCATTGCACCGACTTGTTTAGCTTATGTAAGATTTTCTCGTTTTTCATTTTCCAGTGACACGGTGGGTTATTATTGGTTGGAAGTCAAAACAAATCTAATTCAGTGCTTGTTTTTTTTTCAAATTAAATAGGGTTAATAATTTAGTTTATATTTCTATCCATGACTATCCACGGCGTAAATTAAGATGTTACCATTTTCTGTTATTTATATGTAATATTAGGTTTTAGATAATTTAATATCCAATCAACATCCTGTATTAATGAGGACGTTTTATCTCTTTCTATAATATAACAAAATAAGATAATGATTTAAGCTACTTCGATCAATCATTATAAAATAAGGTAGGTATGATTCGTTAAAGTACTACCAGATCGCTCAATCTGGCGCCAAGCAAATATACAACACACCAGCTAAGCATTCCAGAAGAAGTGTTGCTTATGTATTGTGTAGAAATGAAATGAAATGAGGTTTAACGTCCTACTGTTATGTTATATTGTGTAGGCAGTGAGGGCACTTACATGATACTAAAACTGATGAAAAGTAAAAAACAAACTATTATGTAAATATCATAAAAAAACTCAAATGCGATTGCCCCCGCCCCCCACCGTCCAAGTCTCACCCGAAAGGGATCATAAAGATAACTTTAACATCCATAAGTGTTTTCAAAGTAGTCAATGTAAATTACCCTTGAATTTTTGGAAATAGTAAAAAACAATTATTGAAATAACAGCTGTGATGTAATTTTTTACGAAACTGGATGATAACATCAGCCGCTATAACGCCCACAAAATTTCAAACCGATCATTGACAAACTCTGACATTAATGATCGGATTCTTCGTCTCTTGAACATAACACACTATGTATAAATTTCAATCGGGTGATAACATTGACTTCTATAGTGTCCACAACGAATTGTACAAAATATTGAAGAGAGACAAAAAAACTCTTAATCCACTGGTCAAATTGGCAAAACAAAAGCAATCTCCCTAATAATGTTTTAAACACTGAAAATCCCAAAGCGGACATTGCTTACTTTATAATTTATAACATCATTGTGATAATCTTTGGATATTATTAATTATTGATGAAAGTAGATATAGTAGAGGGTTTGTATATGTGTCAGCCCCCATAATTACTTGCCACAGCAGCAAAATCCTCAGAGCAGTCTAAATCGTTGGCATATTTGGATTGTTTCCGACCAGAAAATAATATAATAAGGATTATTTATCCCCAAAGAAACCCCATCCTTATGGTATTCACGGACACAATATGTCACCGAAACATAACTACCTAGAATGCTGAAAATCAACAGGGTTCATCCTCTGTAATCCCGATGTTTCACACCAAATTTGAAACTCAGTGGGATTATATTAATCATGTTCTAAAGCTTCGCATCAACAAATTTATGTCTCTATAACGTTCGGAAGTGTGTGTGAGTCTGAAACTGTAGGTGACCGAACATTGAATATTAATACGGTTCGACCTTACATGACCCAAGATCTTCGCGCCAGGTTTGGAATAACTCCGTCAAAAATACTAAACTTCTGTAATGTGACCATTCTTTGAAGAAAGAAAAGGGGTGGGGTGGAGGGTCTAACAGCTTTATATCGATAGTGATGTCACGAATGTAATCTTTTATATGTCTTCATTCTAACGCCAATCGGTTGTCTTTTCAGTAGCATTGATGGTTATCCATCACTATATCATAGAAATTAGTGAATCACCATCTACTTTAAAACAGCTTTTTAATTTCATTCACAATAGAAGATTGAATTCGATTTTATGTTGGGTGAGTTTAATACGAAAGATTAAGCGAAAGTAGTTTTGTTTACTAATTTATGTTTGCTAATATACCGTGAACTGTTGAACACAAACTGAGATATATGTATACACTGGTACTAAATTTCTAAATATAGAGATAACCACTAACCAAAATCAAATTAACACCTCCAATATAATTAAATCGAGACTTTTATTTTGTTTATCTAAATCAAAGAGGTTATATATCTTTTTAAAAGAACCCGAGGCAATATCACCATGTCATTTATTTTGGCCATTATCGCTTTTTATTTTGTTATTTTGGCCATTATCGTTTATTTTTTATTTTGTCTTTCAACTTCAATTTGAAATCTTAAAATTGATTAGATTCTTGAGATGTCGTCCTCCCTCTGAAAACACAATGAGTTATGTTAAAAAATAAAACCACCAATATGTCACCCAAGCGTTTAGATTGGGTCTAATTTTAAAAATACCCGATAAACTACCTAAAATCTAAAACTACTTCCAAATATTTTAATACGTTGGTAATTGAATGACATTCTTTCGAATGGTTATAAATACGAATCTGCAGCGCTATTGTCTCGAGTTCCTTTTGTAAACAGTTTTGTGAAAACTTTCTCTATTAAAATAAACGTAACCACGACAAGGCTATAGATTTGAATTTTATAATTATAAGAGCTATCTAATATGAACTAATATTAAATTTCGTACTCCCAATTTCCAAGCAGGGCGTTGTATAGAAAGTATCAGGCTCGCTAACGTAGGGTCCCACATCGGGACTAACACATGGTCCAATTTTATTTCAAAAATTCGCTTGGTATGGGTCTTTAGCAGTGGGAGGAAACCGGATGATCGGGCGGATAAACCCACTTGGTTGGTCAGGCGACCCTACTCCTTGTCACGTACAGCCGGGACCGGGGAATCGAAACCACGCCAGTTGACTCAATGACAGACCTTATGACACAGCGCGGACGTGCTAACCAGTCGGCCTTACCCCCACCCCCACCCCCGGGTCCCACGTTTGATCCCGGAGTAAAAATAGAAAGTTCATCGGGATTTTCCCGCGTGGTTCCCAAGTGTCAGGGGTGCATAAAAGAGGGCATGACAAGGGACAACGTATAGTTGTTCGGGTGGAACAAAAAATGGAGATCCCGTGCACACATTGGCGTACATGCAGAAGATCCCTTGACGGTTGGAATTCGAAATAAGAGTGGGCCGAAGTACCGGGAACAAATTACATCATAGTACACTGTATAACGTATGCCTGTCTTCATTAGCCCAGTCGGGGCAGATTAGTAGGACGTTAAACGCCATTTCATACTCGTGTTGTTTACCAAATAAAATCCAGTTCATTGTTGTAGTATTATAAATATCATTTCTTAATAGAAAATCTGTGCTGTCCCATACTCTAATGTTCATCGATCTCAATTTATCAAATGAACATCTTTCTAATTGACCTTTGACATTTTATATGAGGTAAGTTGAATTGCGTTCAGAGAAAATGCATACATCAGGACAGTATCAGAAAGGTCAACTAGACAAGTGCGTCAGTTAAAAGTTGTGTTTGTGTGGCACACTTTACGTCTAATTAAAATGTGTATATATTGTCTGTACTGAATATATGGATCAATCAGTCGGCTATAATTTTGTAATATTCCTAGAACAACACAACCTTAAATTCCCTAGGTGTCATTAGTTTTTTTTTTCATCCAAGCTAAAATGTACTTAAATTGATAACATTTTATTAAAGCGGCATTAGGTAAGATCAGACAAAGAGCCGACAGTTCTCGCTATAAAAGTTAAAACATGGATTATGAAAACAAAATATGCTGAAAATTTCTGTCAAATTGCTTCACTGTGAACCACCGTCTTCATTAGCCAAGACGGAGCAGAACAGTAGGATGTTAAACCCCATTTCAATTTCACTCTGAACCAAGATATTAACCATTGAATTTTAGGCTAGTCTGGATCTTCATTACTGACGTTTGTATGATAACAATCAAAGTCTTAATTATCCATTTTTACGTTATACTATTCATCACAAAACATATTCAAATCCAGTAAATATCGCAGGCTAACGATAGATGGCACCGAGAGTTGATTAAGGTCTGGATAAGTTAATTAATGTTCAATTAATAATTTAGATAACATTTCAGGCCTAAAGAAAGACCTGCAATATGCAGATTTAGATCTTGAATAATGTATATTATTAAGAGAAAAAATATATATATCGACCGCACATCACCTCTCGAAATGGATTCGGTCGATTTAAAATCAATTTTGGCAGTTTTGGTTGCCGTCCGTTTTGACAATATCCAGTTTTCATTGTCTGCCGGGAGATTATCTGGAATGTGGCGAAATCTTTAATGAATTTTGGAGATTGACTTTAACAATATCAAAGTGGCGATGAGTCGATCTTGAGATCAAAGAATTTATGTTATCGCCACTTCAATACTACAAGATAATGCATTCGAACTGTTTGTCAAAATATCTAACAAGCATATGTCGAGCATTCAAGTTCTGAGTATCAAGGTAGATACTGTGTGATTTTATCTGGCCATAGCATCAATTTGACAATGCTATGCAATAGACTCAGCGATGCTTCTTCATAAAATTCCTCATTTGAGCAATTTCAATTCATATCTATTCAAAATTATATTTTTTTGTTCGTTTCGCACAGTTCCATTTGTACAAACGGCAACTGTATAATGAATACCCTTATAGAGCCGTTTACATGGTTTCGTAAAATTAAGACGATAAGAAAGATAGAACGCAATTTAACTGAATGCTTCTAATGAGCAGTATACAGACCAACCAGGTAGAATTTATCAGATACCATTTAGCCCGTCTGCTCATTTAAAGACGACCTGCCAGATTGGGCATTTATGAAATTGCTGTATTTTACGTAATAGTGTCATCAGGAAATAGTAAAAATCAATAGTTGAATACACTATATGTTATGAAGGGGGGGGGGGGGAGGGGGCGTAGCACCAAATCATGACAAATCAAGTCGTTTCGGGAATAACTCGGTGTAATTTCATTTCAATAATTAATGTGCGCGTTTTGGGTCTTTTGGTAGTGGAAGGGGGCCGTATTGTCCAGAGAAGATCCCGGTAGATCGTGGGGGGGGGGGGCACCCACTCATACCAACTCGGGAATAGGATACGGTATAATTTTATTATACGCCCACATGGAAATGTGGTCGTATATTGCCGTCGTCCCCGTCCGTCCGTCTGTCGGTCGGTCGGTCCGTCCATTGTCCACAATTTCTTGTGAACACTCTACAGACTACATTTATCATATGAGTGTTTTGGAATTGATATATGTTGTTAGTGAGATAAAGAAGCCTATTTAATTTCAGGAAGTTATTTTCTTCTGGAGTTATGGTCCTTGTTTCACTTTGTTGCCCCTTGTGAACGCTCTAACGACAACAGTTATCAATATGCATCATTTAAATTAGTAAAACAAAGAAGCCTATTGAATTTCAGCAATTTCCGTTAATTACATCTAGAGTTATGGCCATTGTTTCACTTTGTTAAATCTTGTGAAAGCTCTAATGACAACAGTTATCATCCGATCTGTTTGAAATTGATATGAAATTGAAAGTGAAATGAAGAAGCCTATTGAATGTTAGCAATTTCCGTCAATTACTTCTAGAGTTATGGCCCTTGTTTTACTTTGTTGAATCTTGTGAACGTTCGAACGACAAAAGTTATCATCCGAACTGTATGAAATTTATATGCATTATTTGAATTAGTAAAACGAAAAAGTCTGTCGAGTTATGGCTATTGTTTTAGTTTTTAGAACCCTGTGAACCCTCAAACGACGAAAATTGTAATCTTTTCAATAATATGTATGCGCGTTTGGGGTCTTTGGCGGGAAACCTTACGAGTCCAAAGAATACACACGTATGGCTTCGAATCAAAACCACGCCACTTGATTAAATGGCAGGCCATTAGACGTCGGTCGATCCCCAACCCTTGTCTTTCAAGGGGTTTAACGTGTGGAGATGGAAGCTCCTTTTCATTTATTCTCTACATATTATTAGGTAGATTGATACATTATTAAGCAGAATCTTCCGAGGACCAACCATCCTTCAATACAATTTCATATCATATTATTGGTCATATATCATTATTGTGTTATTATCTATACCATGGTTCACTGTCAAGATTTGGCAATTAGAAATTTAGGGAACCATTGAGGTGACCATCCATGAAATGAACCGACCAATAACCACGTTAGAATATCAACTATGTAACGACATGCAACGATTCCATAGTGATGTATTGGTGCCAAGGTCTCTCTGCAGCTCCCAAGATTCTAAATAAGACTGGGGTATATGCACCTGCATGTAGACATTTGAACGAAACTATGTTATTTAAACCATGATGAAATAATATATTCAGAAACTTTAATGAATACATGTGTTTTGTTCTGACAAGGCATTCATTGATACCCACGATCATAATATTTTGAATACGTTACCTCCTTACATTTGTGGGGGGGGGGGGGTGAATGGCCGAAGGGTTAGCACGTGCGCACTGTGTCATAAGGCCTGTCATTGAGTCAACTGGCGTGGTTTCGAATCCCCGGTTGTACGTGACAAGGAGTAGGGTCGCCCGTCCAACCTCGTGGGTTTTCTCTGGGTCCCCCGGTTTCCTCCCACTGCTAAAGACCCCTACGCACAAGCGAATTATTGAAATAAAATTAAACCATATTAGTCCCGAAATGACCTAGTTTGTGTCGAGTGGACGTTAAACCTCATTTTTCTCTCTCTCCTTTCATTTGTAAGTCTCTTTATTGAGTCACGAAGGTTAATTTTCTAGCTAGAAAGAAATTCACACACAGGCTGCCGAGTAGTAATCATTTTGTGTCCGTACATACTTTAAAAAAATTCTAATGCAATCTTAGCAAATATGGCCAAGCTAAAATTGATCTCAGTGCATACACATATATTGGATAGCGTATATGAAGGAACCATCTCTAGAAATAGTTGCATTTAACAAGCAACTGGCTCGTAAACCCTGTGAATTTTTATAAATTTGCTGTGAAGCATTGGGGTCATGAGAGGATGAACCATATTGATATTGAGCGTCCCACACCTTTCCGTCCCCGAGTTATTCCCCCCTTTTTCGCAAACCTTGTGAACGCGAGGCTACAGTTTATAAAGGATTTTTTTTTTCAAATGTGGTAGAAGGCAAATTTGAGAGGACAAACCCCATGAATACGTTAACACAATAGAGGCTACAGATTGTAATGTTTTTGTTTTCATTTTGGACTGAAGCGCTCCATAACCTTCCGTTGTGAACCCTATCGAGATTAGATTACTTGAAGGCATCATTATTAAATTTGGTCAACATTCAAAATTTTTCCTCGGATATGCTGCTGTGTGGCTATCTTTTGTAATATACAGATTTATATTATTCTGACTTATGGCAAACCGAACGATTAACGAAGTTAAAACCTACATTACTTAAATTTATTTAGCAAATAAATGAACAACAGATATTTGACCCGAGCAAATATTAAGGGAAACATAGACAATAGGTTTATTTGATCATTTAAAATCGAATCTTCCATTGTTGCATGTCGTTTTTAATGGATATGTTTCTTTTCGTACATTGGCCCGATAATGTCTGGGACCGTTTGATCTATCAACCTCATCTTACACTAGGTATTTGACTAAAAATAAAACAATTACTTTATGTTAACCGTTTCAACATCTGAATCATGTCACGGAATGTCGTCATTTGTCTGATACTTTGGCTCAGTTACTGGAGTTGTCTGTAAAGTTAGGGAGTGGCGCCGAAGATCTGAAGATACTTCTCGTAAGACTGAACAAATATTAGCCTATCGCGTGTTGTGTTAAAAAACGAATAACAACTGCATATGTAATTATTACTTATTCCGTTATAGTAGTAATAAGATCATTTACTTGAGACCGAGATCGTAACAGCAAGGGTACCATGCACACTACAATTAGTTAAAATTACAGTAATACGGCAAACCGTCTGCAGTGTACTTTGAGAGAAACTTCACACGGACAACAGCGTCTCCACCTAACTCTTTATCACAATCAAGGGATATTTTACGTGCGCACCGGACCTCGGGTGTTCACCCTATCCAACAGTGCTGTACCACTAAAAAGAAACCAATCTGACAAATTCACAGAAACTTTCTTGGCTAACACCAGGACCGATGCCCCCCCCCCCAAACAAAAAAAGTTCAAACGCTCTCTGCAGCTCATGTGTATATCCGACTGTTATATTTCGCTGACAATCAGAATTTAAATCAACAAAAATTGGTAATTCAAAATCTCGAAATAGTATCGGAAAAGCCATATACAATGGCGGTCATCTTGAAAATGTCATCATAATGGCTGCTGCTGCAAGTGCATTTTCAATGTGTGAAGTCGGATATACTCGCCGGATGCAGTGGGCATTCGGATCTTGCTTCTGGCATTCATAGGTTTGAAAATAAAAAATAATGTATAAAAGCCGGCGTCCGGGCCATATTGAAATCCAATATGTCGGCTGTTATAAGTGAAGTTTAACAGTCGGATATATTCACGAGGTACAGTAAGCTAAAGTATTTTATGGATGACTTTTATAGTTTTTGATACAAATGAATTCTTTGAAATGTTATATGGGGTTGTTTGGCAGAATCTCTGATAACTCCATAAAGTTCTTTGATATTGAACAGATTGACACGGCGACGGACACTTAATATCCCGTCCGAATTACAGTATAAATTGAGAAATGAAAAAACTTAGTTATTTTGGTGACCATTTTTTAATTCAAGATGGCAGTTACGAGGACGCGTCATACTTTGGGGTCCATTGTTTTTAATGATTCTCAATAGTGCAACATTTACTCAACAAGTGAACGTTTTTGTATTCTTAGCCGCTATATATACGTCAATGTAAGTATTGGCCCTGGGATGTTGCGCCTTGGTACATCGCTACAGGTAATCCGATTGTTGTATTTAGATACTTCTTAGAAAAAAAAAACCCGACAAGGCGGCAACTGCGCGGCGGGGTCAGAACCCGGCATTGCCAAAAACACCCGTATAGTGCATGGGAGAACTCTTCTATCTCAGTGCGTGGTTAAGGGTTATTTTTAAAGTGCATTGATATTTGCACACGAAACCTGCAATAAAGTGGTTTAGAGTTTCAATATTTACATAACGAAACAAGGCTCAACCTTCTTGCCTTCCAGTTACATAATTCTGATGTTTAAAATAGATGTTAAAAATGTAATTGAAGAAGATGTAATTGGATTTGAAGTAAAATTCTATATGGTCCAGATGTTACAATTGCTCCCACTCTTATCTGGCAAATCCCGCAAGGCAGGTTACTTAACAAACAAAACGTTATTTAAAGCAAAGTTTGATTTTCTGGAAGACAGAAAAAAAGAGATACACCATTTGGTCATTGAATTAAGGGGCAATTGACATTATAGATAACCTTTACACAATCAACTTACTATTGAACTTTTCATAAGAAATAAAAATGCAACGATAGTCACATTTTCTATCTATAAACTATTCTACACAAGAGAGTTTCTTTCAAGAAGAATGACGGCATGTGTAAACGATTTGACAGTAGATTGACTGACGGTCGTTTTTTGCTGCTAACATGAAGCCGTCTGGTGGCTGATGTTTAACTACAGATATCATCTTCTAGTTATAAAACATCCCGAAAAAAATGCAAGATGGTTTGATAGGTCAAAGGTTACAACTCCTCTATTGTTTATCTTAATATGATCGGCTGTTTTACTGATATCCTCGACAACTCATCTGGCACGCTCTACAAGTATCAAAACGTGAAGGAAAACATCAGATAGTATTTTGAAGACATGAGTTTTTATCAAAGAGTGACAGCATGGTGGTAGAAGATGGTGAGACTTTAATACCCATGATTACATCCAGACGGCGATATATTGCTGCAATATTGGTAATAAGATCAAAGGTGCAGAAATAACTTAACTGCCACAGAACTAAAACGTGTTTTTATGTATTTATTCTAATGTCAAGATATACAAAGAAATGGTGTAGTTGATTACTTTAGATATTTGTTATTTTTTAAATCATCTCTGCCGTAAAGCAAAGCTCTAATGATCATTGTTCTGTGTTATATAAGGAATGGATTTGGCTAAATTGTACCAATTATCTTAATCAGATGAAGATACAATAATTGAATGTCTAAATGTGGAAACACTTCTTGGACCTTTAATATACAACTTTCAAAGAATGCATTGACCACAATATTTACTATAACATATAGTTTAACGTTTAATTGTGTGTAAACAAGCAAACAACATCGAAAAGATATTAAAGTTTCACACTTAAGCCACAACCTAGACTTTCGCTGCCAATGTGCAGTCCGAAATCAAATTAATTGCTCATTATCAGTTTTACGATATGGTCAATCTGTGGGGGAATTGCTTATTTCTGCTTAATAAATTCACTTTGTTCTATGTTGGATTTCCTTAATTGACAAACATTGACCCGATCAACTTTGTTAAGCTTTCCTGGAGCCCGAGGGGAGACAAATCATAATGTACCTAGTTAACTCAATATATCGTCTACTGGTCATTTAAATATACTTGTATAAACTGTCGACTATCTAATTACATTGTTATTGTCTTTAGCTATTTGATTGACAAATGCCACTTATGGTCAGTTTTAATAAAACTAGTTGGTTGCACTGCCTTAACCCGGGGTTTGAACAATAATTAATGATGGAATTGGCATCTAATGGCCTTTCTTTATGTAATTGATTCACTCTCAAATGTCCATCGAAGGGATATTAAGAGAGCTGACGATTGGAAAAGTCACATTCTGGAACCCTTGATCAACAAGTCTTCACGTTCATATAAATCTGTCACAGTGTTCGGGTATTATTTGTTCTGTTACTTGCATTGCTTGTTGGAAACGAAGCAAAGACAATAACCACATAAACGCGATATAGGTTTTTTTTTACATTACTTTTTATTTAGTACAGAGCAGAAACATTATAAAATGTGCATTGCTTGTTGGAAACGAAGCAAAGACAATAACCGCATAAAAGCGATATAGGGGGGTTTACATTACTTTTTAGTTAGTATAGATGCAAAAACATTACAAAATGTTGAACACACTTCTAGAATGTTCGAATCCTTCTTAAGATCGGTTCAAGGGTAAACCCGAAGAGACAAAACCTATAGGCCCGTGCAAAACATTAACTGAGAAAGTGGATGCCGCACGATGGCTAAGTAAGACATTATCTCTCATATTCGATCCCGGTCTTGGCCGAGAAAGTTCAGCAAGATTTACCGGCGTGAGCCTCCACCCCTCACCCTTGTCGGGAACTGGCACGGGACAACGTATGGTCGGTCGAATGGGGTGAAAAGCGAGGTACCGTGTACTCATTGGCGTGGTTCATGCAAAAGAGCCTTTGAAAGTCCAGGCAAAATTTCCTTCAGAGCCCACTATATGGCGTATGCCCGTCTTCATTAGCACAATCAGGACGTTAAACTCCATAACGTGTACGCCAATGTGTACGTGAGACCTGGGTTTTTCGTCCAATCCGAACGACTATACGTTGATCTTTGTCAATTCCACGGTTCTGCATCACTGACAAGAGGTAGACGTGTGGGAAAATCCATATGAACTTTCTCGGCCAACGCAGGGATCGAACACCGTCTTACTCACTGAGCCCGAACACAAAAAATAACTCAAAATGCTTTATAGGGGGCGGGGAATAGAAAGGTTTTATTTCACAAATTATTTTTTCTAGGATCATCTTCCCTGGGGCGTCGATTAATGATGCTGACAGAGGACAGTTATTGCGCGTTGGTTCCTTGTGACAAAAAAAAAAAAAAAAATAAATAATTTTGATACTGCCATTGTTTTGATATTAGTTTTTAAATGTCAGCTTTTTTAATAATTTGAGAATTTTAGCCTAAAGCAAGACTTTCCTACATTAAAAACATAATTAAATATTTCTCTGATCAAGGCATTGAAATAAGAATACTAGAGCTTCAATAATCCTGTTTCAGTTCCAATCAGGAAAATATCCCACGCTCGTTCCTTAATGTTTGAAGTATGGTAGTATACAACATATGGTACATACGCACTCAGATTGATAGATTAAATGATATACAAAAATCTAAAATAAAAAGTATAAATATTGCGACTACAATTTTAACAAACATAATCAACATATAGATATTTATTTCTGATCATGAATGACCAATACAGAGGGTTATAATTTCGTGCTATTTGATAAGGTCATAAAGGAGTCTACTTGGCGAATCACAAAACGTCATCAAACGACAACCAGTTTCCATGCGATCAGCGTTTTAAGACTCGACAAATTATTTCAATTAAATGAAGGATTGGGGTTAGTCAATCTAGTACCTAATCACTAACTTGACATTGAAGTGTCTTGGTGGTCACAATCAATAATGTTTATTCTGCACAACATCACATGTCGAATATGGCATCCATTTCATTGCATGGATGCCTGTCCTAAGAACACGCCTTTTGAAATAAGTTACGCAAGTCCAGTCAATTAATAATTGGCGCTATTGACAGTGTAGACATTACTTACCGAACGATTATTAACTAGTCATTATTATGCGACACCCGTATTGTATTTTCTAGTACACTTCGGTTCATTTATTCCATTAAAAATAGTTCAGATCTATGGCACCATCCACTGACAGTTCATTGACTTCCAACCAAATACGCATAAAACAATTTCTATGGTATTTGCAATAGAGGTTAGAATGAAAGGGTAATTATTTGCTGATACCGAGGCAAACCAAAGGCAATAGGCGTAAAGATACCACTTAAAATGACTACGCCTTAATTCTGGAGCCGAATGGGCTAATACGAAGCTGGGGGCGACATGAATTAAATCTTATTAATGAACGGTACAAGCCGAGGGCCGATTTCAGATGAATTTGTCTATGTTTATTGGGTGATAGAATTAGCTTAGTTATTGGTTTGTGGCTTGACACGAGTCATTCTTAACCGATTTACGACAGAAGACCGTGAGTTATCAAGGTCAGTTATTGTTTAGGAACTGGTGCAATAAAGGCAGTGGGAACAGACTGTTACGGAATGATTCGGGACACGAACTCTTGCCGCACTCCATCCCATCAATGCGCATTAAGCATGTGACTAGCTAATTAGCTTCGGCAACCTTAGCTATCTTATTTTCGATATACATCAAAGACTATCGGCGGGAATTACTGACATGAATCATTCCCAAATACAAGTAACTAAGACCAAGTGAGGACATAATCATTAAATATTTAGATACATCTAACTACACAGAATACACGAATCAGCTTGATATCCAAATATTTTGGCTTGCGGCACGCCCCCCCCCCCTCCCGTGTGTTACAGTTTTGGAACAACTTCGCAGATTTCAACCCAAATTGGAAGTTCTATTCTGATTGTTAGGAAGCCATTAGAAGCATCACTTTGGCGGCCAGTTCCGCCCTTATCTTAGCCCAGTAGCTTTCAGTCCGTAGTGACTGCCTGAATGACCAACTTACAATGGCACAGACCTATGTATGTGACCTGAGCTATTACGCCACTGATGATAGAAAGATGATATCACAAATCGATGATTGGAAATTTGATTACGTCTTGATCATACCATTTTATTTCATAATTTAGTCTCGAGTCCAGACGACTTAAAATCTGGAGAGGTATAAAGTATACAAATGTCCTATCGTACATCAAAAGCTGTCTGCGATTCCGTATACAAATACAATAAACTCGGTAATCTTGACTTTTTAAATGATTTGAATGTTTTTGTCTCAAGATATGTTACCCTTAAAACAAATATTTATACATTTTCTTGGTAATTACTTCATATCAATCAATGGTATTGACATTGTGTCAGTCAAATATCTCAGAGCTGATTGGTCAGTGATCCACAATTTCTTTTTTACTTACTGACTCCTCTCTACCTCACATTCCCTAATATTCTTTTTCAGTCCCCTAATTTCGTTCGTTCATGGCGTTAACGTCCGCTTCCATCTGGGTGATATTGTTGACACTGATCTCCGGAAGAGGTGTGTGTGGGATAGGGGTGGGGGCAGATATGGAGAACATTACTGTTATTGCGGGATTTGTAGAATTATTCAAAATCAAAAGCAAATAATTTTGGCTTTTCAGAATCTACGTCTGGTCTGACACCCCTCCACTCCCTTCATTCTTACGCGACAAGGAGTGGGGTCGCCTGTCCAACCTCGTGGTTTTTCTCCGGGTCCTCCGGTTTCCTCCCACTGCTAAAGACCCCTACGCGCAAGCGAATTATGGAAATAAAATTAAAGCATATGTTAGTCCCGAAATGACCTAGTTTGTGACGAGTGGACGTTAAACCCCATTTCTCTCTCTCTCTCCCTTCATTCTTTAACTAGGTTTTAATATATTAAAATAAAAGGTTTTGTAGGACACTGGGAAGATTAAACTATATTTAGAAGAAAACATGTATTGCTATTCCATAGTGACATTGAATGTAAGTAACGGGCATTAGCTATTCAGTAGATGTAGCTTTATGTATGGCCACTAGCATTAACAAGCAAGATTAGTTTTAAATATGCTGAAACCCCATTTCAGTCTGAGAGATGTATAACACGCTAAACCTGGGTACGTCACTTAGGTTATTGCTAAATTGGACGCTTCTAATAAATAGATTCAAATACGTAACTCTAATTAAATTTAATAAAACAATTTAACTGAAACAAATATGGTGGTCAGAAAACAGTAAATTGGTATATGTACGCCATAAGTTGAGAAAGTTAACAAGATGGCGCCCAACAGCTCTTCCTGTTCAGACTTAGAACATTTCAAATCGAGCATAAAGAAAATCAATGGAGGAAAATGACTTTAGCGGAATAAAACCCCGAAGTGATTATTCTCTCGTTTATTATCGACGAAATTCAGGTAAGTTATTGGTTAAATTTACTTTTCCAACCAATGTTAACAGAATAATTATATAATACAATAAAGCTTTTCTATCATTTTGATCGATCTTTTATAAAATTCCAAGCCATCGACCGAATATTATGCTTTATAATTTAAAGCGATATGTAGTTGATTATGTGGATAAAGAATCCACTAGATTGTTAAAGCCAGACTCCCACTTGAGAAGGAGATATGACACGAGACTGCCGTGAAAAATCTGTGTGCCATCTGGTAATGAAGTTATGAAGAGTCTGACACATTTATATACTTCATAGATAAACCAAGAATTTTAATTTTAGTCTAAAAATATTCGGCTTATTTAAATACAGATCCAAATTGTCTCTCCATTTAGTTATAAGTTGTGGTGTGCACACAGCTGGCACACTTTTCCAATTAAATTCCATGAAAAAAGTGAGGAAAAAATATAAATGAATCGCCTGAACAGAGTGCTTGAGAGCATTTAAAGTTTAGTTCTAAATGAAACTTATATTGTAATAAAACAAACATAAACAATAATGTGTTCTACTGTGCAGATTCACTATCGGATGCGCTTTAAATATTGCACGTTAAGTTTTAAGACACCAGAAAATTATACACTGCATTTGTACGCAGTCCGAATGCAATCCTCAAATATACAGAAAACTATTACTTTGAAATAGGGTTGTGTACGGCAAAGATAGTTGATAATAGTCATGTACATTATCTATATCTTAGCTTGCCTGAACGATCATTTCCATAATCCAATTAGCACCCATTTACCCCAAGTCTGCTTCCACGACATTCACTAATTTGATGCCGTCAAAAATAAAACAGTCAACCAAAAAAGGAATATTGGGGGCTTAGATCAGATGCTCTTCGAGGCATTTTGCCGACATTCATTTATTAGATTACAGCAAAAGAATTCATGACATTCGAAGAAGTATTCATTTTTTTTAATCATTTCAAGAACAAATTCCCAGTAGGCCTAATACATCCTCGATTTTAAACTCCCCAGTTTATAACAACTTTCACTTACATAAATAAGTGCAACAGTTTTTGGGGAGAATGCAGCAATATCAGTCGAGTGGGTAAATTACTAGGGAAGTAAGCGGCCGTGAGAAATAAATTGAAAAACCAGCATTATGGGCTTTTCGTTGAAGCAATATGTCCCCTCCCGGCCCCTATAAATTTTTACAATTCATGCACCTTTAAGTGGCGAATACATTTCTGTGAAATTAATCCAAATATAGATGGAATAAATTCTGTAAAACCAAACTTTCACTTAATTCGTTTGTAATTCTACTATGCAAATCGGTTCACTAAATATCAACCAAATACACTGTACATCAATGTCGGAAAACATAATTTTAATTAATTGGTTTGTAATTCTACCATGCAAAACAATGCACTAAATGCCAATCAAATACATCATGGTCGGAGAGCAGAATTTTGTTGATTTATATTCAACACAAGGGCATATATAAATAGAACGGATTCTCAAAAAATTGAAACCAGATCTGTAACTCGGCTACATACAATTGAAATTGGGTTTAACGTCCGACTCTTCTGCCGCTACATACAACAGTTTAGTAAATTTCAGACGAAGTTAACATACTTTTCTGACCCACCCGATCTAATGCAGACGTGCAGCTAGAGAATTTTCTCCCAGCCGACGGTGTTTCTGACTACTCCTCATAGAATTATTTTACAGGACCGCGGCTTTTGCGTCCGATCCAAACGACTAGCCACTGTCATGCCCCGATGTTGTACCACTAATAAAAGGGGGTGGGATGCAGACTGGAAAAGCCCGAGGAAACTTTCTCGGTTAACACCTGGAGACATTCAAAAACCTGGTTAGGGCTCCAGCGCCTTATCCGCTGATCAATTGTTTGTGGGGGGTAATTTTAGATGCTACAAGAGGTATTCTAGTAGTTAAAGAGGGGATGCTTAAATCCAGTTGATCGATAGAATGGTTCCGAATAAATTTAAGTTACATATACATCTGTTTATGTTGTAAGCTAACCCCGCAGTGATTGTGTCAAGTCTTTATGGTAGTAATATTAGCTTTTAATCTGTGTAAATTGATTTTGAAAGAGGACCTGGAATTACTTCAAAAATAAATTAAATGAATAGATTTGAATCAAAATATGTTATACCCCCCCCCCCCCCCAAATAAAAAAAATAAATAAAAAAAATTAGTATTCATAGAGATCTCTGTGAGCGTTTAAATTTGATAGACTAGTCTCCGGGACAACACTCAGACATCGTCTGCCTTATCATAATCTAGTTATCTAGTATATGTGGCTTGCATCGTTAAAGACTCAAGTTACCCAATTATAACCGCATTACGATTTGATAATTATTTGCATTTCTTCAGAAATTCAATTCAGTACACGCCCATGCACAGAAATCAGAATCGTAACTGACAAAAAAAACATATTTAAACAAACTAGAAATCTTTTGTCACATTTCGTGGTCATTCCCCTGTATAATTGTATATTATTATGTCTTATTAGGCAATTTACTGAAATCGATTTCTTTAACATAATTATTTTATTATGAAATTGACCATAAAACAGGAATATATTTAATCAGCGCGCATCTATTTACACACCATGAGTGAATAATTGACCGTGGATCTAAACCTCCTTCATTCAATTAGCTTATAAACAGATTATCCTGCTTATTCCAATCCACGAAAGTGTTCGTCGTGAAAAGATGTTAGGATTCTCATTATCGGTGTCCAAAGTGGTAGCCTATATCAGTCTGGTAATGCAAATAATCAATAACTAGATCTAACATGTGGATAGTTCAAGGATTACCCGATTTTTAATTTTAATTTTTTTTTCAAGACAATCAAAACATTGTTTAAATAACTAAAGACTGTGTGTTATTTAGGACACAATAATATTGAACATCAAATCCAACGTAAGGGGCCCAAGTTTGAGCATATTATGCTCTGGCGATCCAAACATTACAAATTCGTTCTAAGTGATGCCTCCCAAATTGCGTTATCAAAATACGGCTGTTCATTTTAAGCGGTATGTAAAGTTTCTTGTCCTAGTGAGCCGTTTACATTTTCAACTTACGCTGTTATAGTATGGTAAGTCACCTGTTTATGACATAGCTAAAATGGCTTTTTGGAGGAACGGCTTGGTCTTTAAATCCAAAGTTGCTCAATGAAGTCTAGAAAGTCACTTACAGTAAGATTTTGCTTTCAATGATTTGTTGGAATGTCTCCTTTTATTCTTGTGTTTTGAAGGCGAATTACTGCAAATGTGTCTGACTGTGGTTTTTGACGAGACTTCGTCAATATGGCATTATGTCTTTGAATTTGTTGGGATTTCGATCTTGAAAGTGGATTTTGTTAATGGGATTTGGAAGAGGTGTAAGGTTATCCCAAGATGTCTGAGAAAACAAAAGAGAATAGAAAGATAATAATATTTAGGTAGCTGCCATGAGTATCTCTAAACAAATTCCACTCTCTGTCGTGTCATTAATCAATTAACAAAATATTGTTACTAATTGGCCAGACAGTATCAACTCAATGTCATTAAAACCTGACCTATAACCCCACCAACTCCTGGTAATGACCAAATTTCTGGGTCTTTAGCACTAGTTGATGTTATCATAATGTGCTATTACCATTATCATTAGTGTATGTACTGATTACCTACACGTAAATAAAGACATTAAGACAACGTCATTTCATTACCAAGAAACCTACATTAATCTATTTGTCTAATTCTATGCAGCATTAATCTACTTGCGGTTCTTGGTTTACTGATTTGATCAGCTTTTTAATGTCAAAGCATACACTTGTTCGAATTCTGTTAATTTATGTGCATATTTTGCTTACATTCTTTTATGCTTTTAAGAGTTTGAGTAAGTATGTGTAGCATGCAGTTTCCATATTAGTCCGATACACACAAAAAGTGAGCAGTTAAGTGCTTCTGCTGCTGCACCCATTTTGGTAGCTTCGTCTGTGAAAAACTTAGTTGCTCCTCTCACATGGATCTTTACTGTGCTACGCTTCGAAATACTTTCATCGTTCAACTTAATGGGACATTACATTCTATGTTTGCTGGCTCGATGGGCTGTCTGCCCAATAATACATATATATTCGAGGTGTGGATGTCAGAATAGAACAGACAGTGCGCATATGTGTTGAGGACTTCCATCCAATTTGAGATAGGCTACAGCTTGACACAGGACAACCGCTGTTTGGTTGCCGATATGCGCTATTTTTCTGCACGTAATGCATTTTGCCAACGGACTGAACAATCATATGATGTTGAGAAAGTTGTTCCTTTAAACTTCTCATCTGTTGGTATTTTCGCCCGATTCTATAAACATGACCACAATACTGTTGCAATTCTATCTTGATAATTCTAAATTATTTAAATTAACATTGACCAAATCAATATTCTTTATATTTTTCTCACCATCAACTGGCTTCCACGTATCATAATTAAGTTCTTTAAATATCAATATTAGCGATTAAATCCAAATTTCACTAAATGGTACGCTAACTCAGTATCATCCACAGTCTTCAACATTGAGACAAAATTGGCACACGAATCGTGTACCAGAATGCTTTCTAGCGTCATTTGTAATGAAGCTACTCGATAAACGAGGAATAATCAGACCCCAAAGACTGCCATTTAATTTGGATTCTTCGTGTATTTCGCCAAACATAACTGATTAGAAAGTACAGTAAAACAGAATCCATTGAATGTACAACAGATTATGTATATTCATATTACATTATTAAATGCGTTGCGACCCATTTGTGTCTATTTCTAGTTGCCAAAGACCCAATTAATATAGACCGGAGGCTCAGCGCGGCAGGTGGGGGGGGGGGTGTCCATCAAATGGGCACAAAACCAGACCCAACTTTTCTAGAATAAAATTTTGCGTAGAATACGATGCCAAGTGGTAATCAGTCCGTCGTTGGGGCGATTTCGAGATATTCGGGGTCAAAGGTCAAATGAGTTCATTTGCACTGAAAGTGAATGTGCAGTCATTCCTGTATTATGAAAAGATACTGGAAATGATCGAAAGTAATCACACTTTCAATAAAAATGTAAACTTGCTAAATTCACCGTTAGTTTTAGTGACCCTGGAGGTCAAAAGGTGAAATTTACCGTTTTTGCTCTAGGAAGATTTAAAGCAATAAAATGTCAACGTAAAATATAAAAACTAAAGCGAGAAACCTATTCTAATTAAAAATAGAAAAATTTAAAATTTATCTTATGGGGGTCTTAGCACCGAACTCTTACTTTGGAACGTCGAAAATGACCTTGCATAACAGAACCAACACACTTTGAAACTTGTTTCAAAAATACGTAAAAACTGTCAAATCGAAATCTCTCAGATTTATTTTCAAAACGATTATTATACATAAAGATACTAGTTATCTGAAAAACAAATGAATAGTTTCAGTGTTGGACTCCAGCCTGCAGGTCGCGTGGATTTCCGAGAATCCCAGTCCAGGGAAACCGACGTTAATCTGTGACGGGAAAACACGTATCTGACGACGAGATTAAAAGTTTTTATGAATTTCGCCCGAACATGGACGCAGATAAAACCGACGGATGCATTGTACATAGTAGTTCAAAGGATGTATATGTCGTATTGATGAATGTTAGCGGGGAAAATTTTGGCAGGCTTTGTTTTTTTCAGACAACTAGTATCATTATGTATAGCATTCGTTGTAAAACTAATTCGGAGAGATTTTGATTTAACAAACTAAAAGTTCGGTGCTAAGACTACCTAAAGATAAATTTTAAATGATTGAAAGTGTGATTACTTTCGATCATTTTCAGCTTATATTCATGATACAAGAAAGACTGCGCATTCACTTTCAGTGCAAATGAACCCATTTGACCCCGAATATCTCGAAAACGCCCCAACGGACTGATTACCACTCGGCATCGTATACTACGCAAAAATTTACTCTAGAAAAGTTGGGTCTGGTTTTGTGCCCATTTGGTGGACCCCCCGCGCTGAGCCTCCAGACTAATAGACTGTGTTAATAAGCTGGCACCACCCTATCTGTATGATCTTTAGTGATACTTTTTGGGCATCGATTAGTATTTGTGAATGCAGCTGCAATAGTCCTATTGGATGCTTGGAATTCAAGTCGGCAAAGAGTGGGATTACGGTTGCACAACGACTGGACAACTTTGAAGTTGCTTAACGCGTGGGCCAGAATAGTAGAAAAACGCAGTTGCGGCGGTTAAATTTTCAAAAATTTTTCGAGGAGGACGAGGCCCCCATACCACATTGAAATTGCTGTATTCGCGGGTCCGTCTTTGTGAACTGAGACCGATTGAGTGCTATATTACATCACTTTGAAGTAGTTGTATCCATGAGCTGGAATAACAGGAAAACGCGTTTGCTGCCGCCAAGTTTCCCAAATGATCTTGGAAAGGGATGGGGGATACCTACACGGTAAGCTCAGCTCCTTCGTCTCTGGCAGACGAAAGGCGCCGCCGTCTGTAACCCGAGATTTTTATGGCCATTTCAGGTTCTGCACACCCAACATTCATCGAGTCCGTACACCTATGCTCATCAAACTGGGGTGGGCACCAACACTATACGACCACATTAATATATGTTTGCATACAATAATAATAAAAAAAGAAAAAATTGAAAGGACGCAAGGTCGAAATGCATAACTCTCTCTTTATTGGTAAAGAAAGGTATTCACACGAAGCAATCCTGCTGTTGATACAATGAACTGTTGTAATGACATCCCCAAAGATGGTGACAAGAATAATCTTCAACTAGCTAATCATCTGCATGGACGTTATATGTATGTAATTGCTAAGTTTAATGTGTTATATTTTTATGTATATTAAGTCTGTTGGTATTTGTGATAGAGGTGATAATAATTGCTGCAAATGTAACGTTTCATAATTTTATGTATATGCAGCTGGTTCGTATTTGGATTAAGAGGAGATAATACTTGATAACTTGTAATGTCAAATGTTGAATAAATTTATATTACAATAATGAATACTAAGTTGATAATTTGTTTGGGTAATTAAGGACAGATAACATAAAAACAATGATACCAGGACAAATAAAGAAATCTAATATTTATCAGACCTAATTCTATGTATTTTTGAAGTTCAATTACTTCACTCGGTTATCTCTATCTCTGAAGATTATATTTTAGTATAAACTCAATAATATTACAGAGTTATCTCCTTTGATCGTATTAATGCGCTTGTGCTGTCTAGTCGAAACTCAAATATATTAATCGCTAGTGGATAGGAAGTTTTGGCCTAGTGGGAATTTTCGCTCTTTGCGACGTCTGTGACTTGGACATACATTACTTTATTGGGTTTTGACTCTACTTTCTTTTCCAACGACTTTTGAAGTTGATTTGCAAAGGTTGGAGATGAGAAGACGTCAAGTTCAGACCACTCTTGAAATTCTATCCAATATATGGTCTAACTGAAAATGACAGTAGTGTATTTCTGTGTCTGCTGACAGAATTTTCACGTCTGAGTTTTTCTCTCTTTAATTGGAATAAAGCTTGATTTCAGACGACTGGAGATTAGATGATCTGTGTGTTTCTAACTAATATGTTTGTACTCCAATAAATATAACCCAACTTTACTAATTAAACATATGCCTAGATGACAAAGGCTACACATCTTTGTACATTTACATCAGTCTTCCATACAAGTTTATCCATGGAGTATCAGGGATGTATTCGTCTTTATTATAGAAAAATGGTGAAACAAAACACGAGCACGACACCTTAAAGCTAAATGGAGCAATGGCTTGGAACGAAGCCAGTGGGTAAATAAATGTCCGACAACACATAGTGTAATCTAATGCATTATCAAATCGTTGCCCGATTATGTGAATCAAGTGTTTATTTATTTTAAAGATACCCCCCCCCCCCCGCGTACAAACTGGACTAAAAATATGTTCAAATTAATTAATCTAGCAAACATTGCTTCAAACCCCTCTCAAAACTTTGTATTCGCGAGGAGATACCCAAAGATATAATAAAATCTTTTTAGAAGCCATGTTTGTCATTACTTACTGTCAATTTACCATACATATTGAAGCCTAAGTAAATTCTTGATTTATTTTTTCTGCCAACTTCTTTTTTCGCCGTTTAATTGAAGAGTTTGTTATACGTTTACATCCCTCAATGATCCCCAAACCGCCTAACCATTCGATCAAGAAATAACAACCTGACATTTTTGCTTTCCCCATGGGTGTTTTTCGGGTAATCCAGTATTATATTTTCTGGGTGTCTTTACCTTCCATATATAACAAATTTGCCATACTTTTATTGGAAATAACCACCCGATAAATACTTTCGTAAGAATGTATCTTTAAAGGAACGAATTATTCCTATTCAATGTAAACAAGAACATAAATGTTTTTGCTGACGAATTGGCTGCCATCACACATAATTAAATCCATATAGTATGCAATTAGATCTTAAGTAAAAAAATTCTTTATACAGTAATTTACCAAACATGGTATACTATAATTGTAAATGTACTGTCTTGTCATATATAGACTTTTGTGTGCAAAAAAATATTGAAACATCTGGTATATATCTGGTCTTTCACATTCTGAAAGCTCTTCATAACGATTTTACTTGATGTCCAGTGTCTCTGAGAGTGGATTAATTTAATTGTTTTTTTTTTCCCCGACCTCGTCTAATCATTTTGATATGTTTATCGTTTTACACTCGTCTAAAGTTCAGATGGAAATGATCAATAGAATGACTTGGTCATCCCCGGGGGCCCATCATAGACCACTACCCCTCCATTCAAAGATAACTTGTAGTAAAACTACCATCAAATTAGTCAACGTGAATACTAAAAAAGACGATAAAGAGACGGGAAAATGAATAAAATTAGATTAAATGAATTAAAGCTTACTGGTTCTGCAAGTAACTGTTGGATCACAAACAATTGTTTCTTTAAACTGTTTTTTCTTGGATCAAACCATTTTGTGTCGTGTTTTGATAATAAAAATGTTCTTCTAGACACTTTTAATTTTTGTGAAAAGAGTGCATGTGCGTTACCCGACCATTTTGCAAGGAAGAATACTTTTGAATCAGTTTCGAATGTCCATATTGTTCAGGTTTAAATGATATTTTAATACAAAAATAGAAACATATACAATTATGTCGAATAGTAAGTGGATTGCCCTTTAATTATCAACACAAGCATTTATTTGCAATGAAACGTACATTCAGTTTGTTTCGTTGGAAAATATCCGGTAGTTCCTCATTTTTGGATCAAAATACAAAGTAGGAGGGAATTAAGCACATTTCCATACGTTTCTGCAATCGGCAGATCATAGACCTGAAGATACTCGAAACTGAAAATCCGTTTCTATTTGATAACGTTGTTGTTTGTTTGTTTTTTTTTGGGGGGGGGGAGCTATCATGGGATCTGGCTGAAATATATAATGTTAAGGGTTTGTTTACAAAACAAAAAAGTAAAATAAAGCAGTTGTTAAAACTGACATTATGCAATAGTTCCGAGTGGATCTACATATGTATCAATATTCTCCAAAATGCAAATCTGTGCTCTTTTAAGTCGATATAAGATATCTTTTTTTATATTTCCCATGGACCCTGCTTTTTAAACATCCACTGTATTCTGTTTTATAAAGAGTTGGCTCATTTATCCCAGTATCCAATGGACTAAACACTTTTGTATTGCTGGTCCAGAACCTCCGAACCAGCAACAGTCAAAATAGGTTATCAAACAACGAAATAGAAAATACATACTCAACGTTTAGAAGAAAATGTATCAATGCGTTTATTAAATGTGTATAAATTGTTACGTAAATCAACAAATATAGAAATAATGAAACACGTTAAACATATAATTTTTATCTTTAGCATATTGTATGTATAAATGTAACAGTAAATGTCGACCTGAACCCAATATCTGGCCATTACTCAAACATATATCTTTCTACATATCTTAACAAACGTCTTTCTACCTCCATTTTATTCTCTTTGACATTTGTAAAAACTTTCTTTGATTAGATATTGCCCATTGATTTATATTCATGCCATTCTTTATTCCTTTGTAAAATTGGGAAGTTTTTTTGTTTCGATTCCATTCAAACCTGTAAGAATAATATCAGTGCAATGCAGACTAGCGGCAATTAATTGATCTTTGCAATCATTTTGTTTCTAATTTATCGATTTAACGATTTTTCGATCAGAATTAAGATTTATGGTTGCGTAATCCTCCTCTTATTTCCTGCACCTCGATTATCCAAAAATAAAACGGTGCGATGACTTCTGAAATAGATCAATACCGAGATCGATATCGATAAATAAGGCTGGATAATGATAATGTCAATACTCAGGTCACGTGATCAATCAGCCATAATTCAGTTCTGTCATTCAATCTGCGCATGGTACTTTGAAGACACGTAAAATGAAGCAATTAATATACCATGAATGGCGGTATTGATACGCTTAGAACTTGATCTATGCTAAAATATATGTCCTTTAAAGTGATTAAACAACATGTAGCAAGGTTATGGAGCATTGTGCTTGTTCAAAAGTTATTAACAACAACTATATATTATTTATTGCATTCGGATCAGTTAATTTATAAATCCAGTAAATTATTCATGTAACTATTAATTTTAAAAAAAAACCTTATTGACCAGGAACAATACAAGACATCCGTTAGTTTGTATCCATCATAGGTCAATAAGTACATCTTAATAATGCACATGGAAACAATACATAATGAATACAATTGTTGACAAGGCACCGACCATACTAGACAATTACTTTTGAAGGAATTACAAAAGAATAGAAATTATCCATATGTACATAATTAGTATGCTTCCTACGAGGCTGACCAGACAGGAATTGCCATCTGACTAGAGAAAGTCACACAGTCTCATTAAATGTCTTTGTAACCTTCTCTTGGTGTTTCAATTGATTCAAAACCAAGACTGAAAACTCAGACAGAGCGCAACTGTTTGTGAACACAAATAATTTGTACACACAGGCCTGAAAATACGACCAACTGTCACACATTTAAGTGCCCTATTGATAAATAATTATTCAATATGTAGGTGATTATGTCTTGGGCGTTTTCAATTAAATTTATACCGTATAATTTAATTAGTCTGGAGCAAAAACTATGTATTAGAGATATGGAAAGCGGGAATATATTTCAAGAGCTGCTTCGTATTAATCCAACCTTTGCATTTTTAAATCAAATTGAATGACAGTTGCAGTCGAAAGTGGCTTCGACTGGTTGACTATCAAAAGGATTCTCCCTCCTATATAGATAGCCAACCTATAGAAATTTCAAAAACAGTTGACGAGCTGAAAATTGTAGTCGTTAGGGTATTTATACGAATTGTGTACGGCAGATAGACCGACAACAAAAAACCGCCACAGAAAAGTATAAAAACACATTTGTTTACTATAATAGTAATACAATATTTGCGCTACGTGGCGATACTATCAGGTTTTTTTATACTCTTCAAAAAAGTAGGGGATATTGAAATGCAAATACCTATGAAGGTTGCGATATGATAAATAGTCATGGACATTTGACACGCTTTGAGAGTATGTTCACAGATGAAGAACTTATCGCCTCAACAGAACCACTGAGCCGCACATGCGACACGTAATAGCGCCATACAAATGGGAGGGGTTCATTTTAAAATTTGACACTTCAAGGAAGGGTTGATGAAAACTGCCGCGTGCTGTTTTATCTATCCATGTTTGCTTTCCTATCGGTTTTTGCATAAGATTTACTTTTTAGCGTATCTTTTTTAGTGTGTTACGTTTAATTTGATCGGGAGACGTGTTCGTCGACGTCAACGTCAACCGGCACCACTGCAAGAATTTACCGTGGCACTGCAAGAGGAGTGGATCAGATTGCCCCAAATCGTGATCGAACGCGAGATTAGGAGCATGCCACGACGAACTCCTGAATGTCTGAGGATTGTTGGAGCAATTACTCATTATTAAGACAAAAATAAAAAACGTCCATTATCACTTTTGACGGTGTATCTCTTTGCGAGTGAAATGGGGCCGTCAGATAAGCCGCCCATATGAACAGTTTATGTTCATGTATGCAATTGGCCTGTTATTAACATAACTGGTTAACTCTATAGTAATAAAAACAGCAGTGCATTTCCGCAGTTTTGTATTGTTTCTGAATATCCCCTACTACTTTTGAAGAGTATATATTGTGGTCAGTCGCAGCAATCGTGTTGATCGTATCAAAACGTATCTGCACGTACCAGATCGTGGACTCAATAGGGACAATCCTATCGAAACGCATCGCACGACAGTGGGAACCTAGCATGAGATCGACTTGGAAAAACTTGTCTGTTAATTAGTTTCAATTTGTATTAATCAAATCTGTTCCCGGGAATATGACAGTTCTATAAGGTCTAGACTAATTGTGTTAATACATACAAATCCATTAGTTGTAATCCGTGCCTAGATGACCAGGTTTCTTAAGAGTGCCACTGTAAATTTTGTCGTGGGACACCAATGGCTAACACAATAATAATATTTCCAATGTTAAGGTTTATGAGGTGTGCCAATCGTGTTTTAGGACTGATAATGCTAGGCTCCCACTGTCATGATTCGCGCTACGATCGGAATCCTATCGTAACGCCTCGCACGACAATCGGAACCGATTGTTATCCTGATTTAGCTTCAAGCAAGTTGAATCTATACATGGTTTAATTTGTCCGATACTGAAGACATTTTTGTAAGCAGACTTAGAGATCTGATCCAGCATCAAATAATCTAAAATATATATTCTTTACACTTTATCTTCGATACTATACATTATAAGGGATTTTAAACCCTTTAATTTATTATTATTATCGGTTTATTTGGTAATACGATTGACATATATAGATTCTACTGACAGTTTAGGTTTATAGTCAAATTATATAATAAATCTAGGGACATTCTTTTCATCGTATTACTCCTGTATTGTAAGGTTATACCGCATGTGAATTAATGTCATATTATGTTGGTATATACTTTAGAAATTGTTGTTTTATTTTACCTGATATTATTTATAATCCATTGTCATGGTAATCTATTTATGTATACCTAATGTTTATTTATTTAAACATGTTATAACATCCGTTGACGCCCATTAAGGGTAGGCAGTTGGTCTTTGATTTGATGTATATCAGAATGAAGTGATTTCGTAAGTGAAAGTGGTTGATTTTCTTAACAGGGTGTATTTATAGAGAGAGAGAGAGAGAGTTTTAATAATCACAGATGGCGGCGCGATGACCGATATGATCTAAAATTATTACATTTAATATCGGAAGTCGTTATGGAGCAGTGTTTACTAGTCGGTCGTGACAAACGCTTCAGAAACTGCTAATACTACCGGTAGTGTAATACGCCGCTTGTCGACATACATCTTGATTTTATTTACATCTTTGTTTAAAGCTGCAGTGTCAGTCTACGGGAAAGTTTCTTGAGGTGTCGATTTGAACAGCGAAGGCTTTTACGGGTGATGGTTGGTAATAGATCATCAAATAAAACGGAATAACTAGGGATGACTTCATTTATTCGGTTGATTAATCGACTACTGGATTTTGACAAGGGGAAACCACGGTGGAAAATCCTAAGGACCTTTCACGGCCAACGCTATGAGCAAATCCGAGACCTCCGTATTAGCGAGCCAGTGTCTTCCGCGAACCCCAGATAAATGTTTGCCTGTCGGTGTCTGCACTAGATGCTTACCTTCTCGCATCGGTTAATGTAGATTCAATGATTAGCACAGATATATTCCTCTAATAAGACAATGCTACCATACATCTTTGTGACCATGGCGGCTCTAATAATTAAAATGACCACCATATTTCTCGCCAGACGTTACCAAGTATCTACAATCCCCTCGTTCACTCAATAAACCCCATTTGTATAACAATTCCAATCTAAGTTATTCCCCATCCCCACAAACACACGAGGCGCTTGTTGACCTTTGCATAATGATTTATTATTATAAATGTACATGAAGGATTAGAACACCATCATGTGGCTTATGTCCCGTAACTACATATATATATACTTTCTAAAGATTATTTCATCATTTAATCAGCATTTGGTAAAACCTATGCATTTACTTTACTTATATAGTAAAGTACCTGTCCAATGGCGTTACAATAATGATATACACTTATAAGTACTTAAACATGCATTATGTAAAAAATAAATCTGCCTATTGCAGGTCTTTCTTTAGGCCTGAAATTTTATATAAATTATTAGATATTAATTGACTTACCAAGAACATAATGAACCCTCGATGCCATCGGATGTAGGCGATATTTAGTGTATTCAAATACGTTTTGTGGTGGATGCGGTTACCGTAAAAATGGATAATCGAGACTGTTTATTATCGCAACAACGGTGTTAATGCTAATAATTAAATTTGACTAAAATTTTCAATATATTCTCTTTTCTTTGTCTACTTTTTAACTATTTTTTAGCGAGAACTGTCTGCTCTTTGCCTAATCTTACCTATCAGGCTATATATACGCTGGATCCAATCTCTCATTCACCAACACTTAATCATTAGCATGAGAAAAATCAAACATGTTGAAGCATAAGTTGCACCATGTTGCCTAAGCAACGACAGCGAGTTTTACAACATCTAGACGTTGCAAGGTCTGCAATTCCCCAACTTATAGCTTACGTTATCTTCCTTTGACGAAGACACGTGAACGATAGCGGCCAAGCAGAGGTTGTGACACAAACAAATTCAAATCAAACATGGCGACCTCCACAAATGGGTCGCAACGCATATAATAATGTAATGTGAATGTATATAAACTGATTTACATTCAACCGTTTCAGTTTTACTGTAATTTCTAATCAGTTATGTTCGGCGAAATACGCCAGAAGTCTCAAATGGATGGCAATCTTTAGCGTCTGGTTATTCAAATCTACACCGATGATATTTATTGCCCATACTCGCCAGATAAGAATATAGCGTCACCATTTGACATGACTTGTGGAATGTGTCTAGCCGCGTTCTTTGAGTCCCGTGTTCCAAATGGCGCTGAAACGCATTATGGGACACAAATCGTGTACCAATGGTAAAATGTTTATTTTGTCTTGAATATTGAATATCAGAAGCCCATCTTTTCCCTGTAAGATCACAAGAACAATGTTGATTTCAATTGACAAATAATTCGTGTTTTCAATGTCGAAGATTTTTGATGATATTGAGTTAGAGACTTAGCTACTTTAAACTACATTAATTTACTGAATAAGATATCCTAAGCTACAGTAGAAAGCGTGATAATTTATCTGTGACCTCAGAAACTAAATTAAGCCTTAGCTTATGTCCTTCAAACAAAACTGAGCCGAATCTCAGACACACTCATATTATACGGAATCGGATATCATTTTGACAACAAACTCTGCTTTTAACCTATTTTAACAGCGTAATGCCAACAAATTGTACCCTTTCAGAAAAACATTAATCATAATTTCTCGTCATTTTCCAAATTAATCATGACCGTAGGTAGACCAATTATCTAGCCTCAAACACATCAATTATTGGCATATATAAGAAACTAAATGTATATCATAAAAAGATTTTTACACGCAGCTCCTGAAAAGAAAGTTAATTCCACTGATCGGTCAAGACGTTGCCTTTTATACAATATTTTTATTTTCACATCGTTTCATTTCTGTGCCATAATTTTCTATTAAATACTGATAGAATGTACGAGTTTTGAAACATCCACGTGATTTATTTCGGAACATATATTTGTACCTGGTTACATCTTGATTTGTATGGGTGCTTTCCCGTTCTCGGTGTCGCTGAACTGAGTTCCTGGATAGGACCGAAAACGAGGTCGGAGTGCACGTAAAAGAATTCGACGTAGGGTAAGCCGAAACGCCGTGACGTATGCCTGTCTTCATTAGTCCGGTTGCTGCGGACAAGTAGTAAGTTAACCCCATTTCAATTAATTTCATTTCGTTATATATGCAGCGGGATATATAAATTATTGTCTAAAAGCTACACGTAATTCATTTGCAACATACAGTGAATATTTAAGACAAAAAAATCAGTAATCGAGTTATTCGCAACATACAGTGAATATTTAAGACAAAATAATCAGTAATCGAGTTATTCGCCCGATTCGATATATTTGCCTTTTTCCCGGGTAAATTTGATATATTCTTCCTTTTATAGTTACAATATTATAACTTTCAAAGCCGACAGACCTTATCAAGACTTGATTATAGCCTTATAAAAAAAAACATTTAAAAAACCACCAAACGATTTACATATCTGATTACAGTCTTGAAAGCACCTGCTCCACTAAATAATTTCCATTTCTCCCTTTCCTTTGTTACTTGGTGCTGTAATTATCTAATCTAACATAATATATATTTATTTTTTAAAATGTTATCTAAGGTATAAATATCTTGGCCAATTTAACACTTCGGGTAACTTCAACAAATTCTCCGGTCGTTGAATACAGTTATATAACGGCTTGGCCGAAATTCATCATCTGTTAGAAAATAACTCGGTGATTCAACGGATCTAAGCGCAAATATGTAAGTCCGGTTATGAGTAGAAAAAAACATTTCCTTCTGCCATGCGCATAATCATAATGATCCGTCTGTAGTCGCGTTCAATAACAAACCCACACTTTGAACTCTTCAAATGTCACGATGTATAGCAACTGTTTTTATATCTCCACAAACACGACAAGATGACATGTATAACAATACATTGCAAAGCTTAAGGAAAAATAAATACGCATGAAATTTAAACGCCAAAATAATGGTAAATTTGCTTGTATAAAAAGTACTTTGTTGCTCTTCCCAAAACCTTTTAGTTACAAATACTTAAATATTTGAAATTTTGACAAAACATCACCCACAAGAATTGGATGTGGTCAATTGATTAAGGCTCGAAACAACTAAACATTAAATTGGTTTGGCCGGAATGATGTGGATAACGTGGTCACATTATGTTAGATGCTAGTAGCTATGCCCCTAAAGTTCAGATTACTTTCAATGAACCATAGACAATCGATTGAATTATTCAAATTGCGTACTTAAAGGAACATTAGTTAAGATTAGAAAAAGAGCTAAAAGTTATCGCTATAATAGTTAACAAGCGGTTGCCGTGCAAGATACGCCCACATTTTGCAAGACATGAACATTAAACAAGCTAAAAAAAGAAGCGATTTTTCGTTCAATCAGGGGACATAGTTCAGTAAGTTATTGTCCGATATGCACGAATATATCTCTGGGATATAAACAGATAAAAAATCTGACCTCTAGAGGGTCCACACCTTGGTATTACATACTATTACACTATTTTCGTACAAGGAGCAGCCATTTGTCCGGCAGTTTCGGTGCGATTTTCACGAATTTCTAACTCAAACATCATTATGCTTTAATGATATTTTTTGAGCGTTTTTTTAAATCGGATAAAAATTGTGACTTCTATGGGGACCACAGGCTAACGCGATTTTTCATACAATCAGGGTCCATATCCAGGAAGTTGCGGTTCGATATGCGAGAATATCAAACGAAACAGAGATCTTTGGGTTAGAAACATACATATCAAGTTTCATCTTAATCGGATAAAAATTGTGACCGCTAGAGTGTCCACAAGCTAAAAACGTGATTTTTCGTACAACCAGGGGCCATAATCCATGAAGTTTCGATCCGATACATGCCAATATCGAAAGGAGCCGAGATCTTTTGGAGATACATTCGGACAAGAATTGTGAGCTGTAGAGTGTCCACAAACAAATTGTGGACATACGGACAGGGGCGACGACAATATACTTCCACATGCAAATGTGGGCATATAAAAATAGTTAATGAAAACAGAATATGTGATTTTAGCGATTCGATTTTAGGCTAGCCTCGATCATCATTACTACCGTTGTTACGATAATAAACAAAATCTCTAGATTATCTATTTTTACGTTAAATCACACATGACAAAATGTATTCAAATCCACGAAATATCTATCGCAGGCTAGCGATGGTCTTGATAAGTTAATTGATGTCCAATTAATAATTTAGATAACATTTAAGACTCCTGGGCAACTCTACAGAGCCTCCGTGTAGCCTCCGTGTGTCATCCGGTTATAAACTACAATATAAAATTCACAACTTTTTATTATCTTCGTGTGTGATTCGGGTGCTATCTGTAGGTATCGCACTTGCTTTGGCTGTTGATTGGTTTTTGACCAAGTTCGGGGCTATCTTCGCACGGTATAAAGACAAAAAATACAGCCTGTACCCCAAGGAACATTCGACCAACTGTCCGTTACGGTGGAGGCTCAGTAATGGTTTGGCAGTATATCTTCATGACTTCAAGCGGAATTTAGTTACCATACAAGGCAGCCTAAATGGTGATCAGTACATCAGAGACGTCTTACAACTGTTGTTCCACATTTCGACAACCACTCACTAGCTAGAAGACCTGTGCAGCATTACATCGGGAATAGCAGCAGCTAATTAACACAACAGGACGTCCGACGTCTAACAGAAGGGATAAGACGCAGGGTTGAGGGCGTCATCCAAGCACGTGGTGGTTACGTTCGATACTGAACTTTAAACAATAGACAGCGTCAGTGACATTTTAAAAGTGAAATGCCTGTATTATCGGTTTTTTGAATTATGAAGGCCAATACTTAAAATGGACATGTTTTACTGCAAAAACTGGCCTTGTGATATTGTGCTTAGATAATCATTTAAATTAAAATATCAGTTGACATTTTACATTGTTTCTCAGTCAATGTTATGTTCTAACAGGTCGGAAGATTATCTTGTCAGTGACTGTTTGATATCTGTAGTAACCTTTGTCATTTCGAAAAAAACATGGAAATGCTTATTTTTTTTTCTTTATGTACATATTAGAATGTTAATGTGTTTCCGGGAGAAAAGGATGCAACATATAATTTACTTATTTTCAATATCGTTTTTCAAAATCGTCAATTGGTAATAGGGAAAAATTAATGTTTTTAAAATCCGGTCATAAATAATTTTAATACGATACATGACAATGTTAATCAGAAACCGAATGGGTTTTAAATGTGTTTTTAACAATCAGTTATATGTAATATCCGACTGTGTGTAGTTTGCTCGTGTTCTATTGTGTTTCATACGGTGCTGATGAACTGATAGCAAGATTATGGTATAACTGTTTATTAAAATAAATTCTAGAAAGCTAGAAAGAAAGAACGGCCATTGGACAAATACGAAGACATTAGCTAATAGTCCTTTAAGACAAATCAAAATGATGTTGCCTGTTTTTTTTAAATTGAGCTCCGATAATGGAATAATGTAATAAATTTCCAGTTAATTGGAAAATGATGTCCTACTTTAGTACGTAATTCGAAAAAAAAGAATAAATTCCGTAATTAGAAAAATAAAATAAAATTATCCAATCCGACCTAAAAATGTATGGATCTGATTCTGAAAATTCACTGATGCCATTAATTCATGTAAGAATGTATACAATTTATTCTGCATTGATCTACCCGAAGGTATTGTTAAGAAATATTCATATAAACAGGCAATTCGTCACACTAGCTTTAACTCTTTTCAAAATAGTTGTAACATATAAGGTTTTGCATCGCTGAAAACCATTACCTATAAACTTAACTAAACAAACTAAATGCCGTTATCCGATGGTCCACACAGGGGTTAGTCACAGTGTAATATTATGATGCGAGCACAATTTAAGACTTTATAGTATCATGTAGAGGAGAGTCTTAAGTTGATAGCAATGGTCACTTTGAAATCTTGTTTAGGTAATTAAGTACACCATTAACTGTTGCTTACCTAAACCGAACAGATTACGAGAAATCGTCGGGGGGGGGGGGCAAAAATGAGACCGAGTGATCCACAGGCCCCAAGAGTAAAATTAAGTACTACAATGTACTGTGAATCTGTGACAAATTCTGAAAGTGATAGTTACATCATTTACATGGACCTATTATCTTCGATATATTATTGTGGTGAATATACATTAAAGGAGCGAAGTCGCTAATATTTGGGACCTAGAAATTGATACAAATGGGTCGCAACGCATACAATAATGTAATATGAATGTATATAAATTGATTTACATTCAAACGTTTCTGTAATTTTTAATCAGTTAGGTTTGGCGAAATACGCCAGTATTCTCCATCGAATTTCAATCTCTAGTGTCTGGTTATTCCAGTCTACGCCAATATTATTTATTAGGCTTGCTCTCCAGATAAGAATATAGCGTCACCGTTTGACATGACTTGTGGAATAAGTGGGTACGACGCTGGCTCCTTAGCCTGGAGGTCGGGTGTTCGATCCCTGCATTGGCAGAGAAAGTTCATCCAGATTTTCCGGCGTGGTTCCCCCCTGTCAGTAATGCAGGACGGATGGGACGAAAAACCGAGGTCCCGTGAACACATTGGCGTTCACGTAAAAGATCCCTTGACAGTTAGAATTCGATATAAGAGTAGGCCGTGGTGCCACTGTCCGGGCAAACTTTCCCTCATAGCACACTGTATGGCGTATGCCCGTATTCATTAGCCCAGTTCGGAGCAGAACAGTAGGACGTTAAACCCCATAACATGGCGTTGTCTGTTTACCTCATTAATTTATTTAGTCGCCGATTCATAATTGTGAGACCGACTGTACTTATTTTAAGATCGACTATCCCAACTCACATTTACGTCCCTGAAAAACCCGTGTTCAAGCGATGCCTTGGATATAGAGAGTTTGGATCTTATTAAGCCAGAGGTAAAACGGTAGTAAATTACAAAAAGAAATTAATTGTGAACGCAAAGAAAATGCATTCTCAGTTACCTGCACAAGACAAATGTTAGAGAAATAACTTAGACAGAATTGATTTTAGCGCCCCAGGTAGAATGTTACCTCGGGGTAAGGGTTCTGTTCAAAATAAATGAGAAGAGGCATCAATCAACTATTCTCGTCCTATGTAATCATATTATTGTCAACATTCACAGACAAGATCTCAAGTCACGATCCAGTCTCCAACTAATTCTCATTCTAATCAATATTACAATATGAACTAAATATTACACTGCTGATATTCCACACCTTCCCCCATACTTTATCAACTTAATATTACACTCCCGTGGGAAAACTTATACCAATAAATAGATAAAACCCTTAAATTTAATCAATTCTCTCTGTTGCCAATAATTCAAAGCTTTTGATGTTCTGAGATGAATATTAAAAAAATATCAAAATATGTGTCGTGTGATCGATTCAAGAAAAAAAGAAAAGAAATATTAGCTTTCGGGTAACAAATGTGGCTGACATTTTTCTTATATTTTCTCATTGAAAACGGGGTGAAGAGATGTCCTCACTTATATCCATAAAAATAAAATATCTTTTGTGTGTTGTCTTTGATAGCTGTTCTTCTGAACAAAGAGTTTGTTATAAAAAAAATAAAGACAGTGTAAAGTGGTTATTTCTCTTTAGACAAATTGTTTGATTAAATCAAATGGCAAGCGATGCACTAAAAAACAAAACATATATTATTTGGTTTTCACATCAAACGGTTTCTGTAGAAACTATTGATATTAACCCACTGCAAATAATCAGAAGTTGTTCGGATGGTGGGCCATTTACTGTCTGAATATCCATGTCCTTGTGAGAATAACGTTAGAAGGGTGGATTAGTTTTAACTAGCTGGTTATTCTTGTATGGAAACCTCATTTATCGGTAATTAGCTTCCCCTATCCCAAACCTATTTCCATAATCTTACGGTGTCTAACCGGGCGTGTGGGAATTTGGGACCTCCCAACCCAACTGAAAGTAGAAACCCGCGATGGTATTACATATCTTTAGAAGCTTTTATCCGGGAGAATAAACCATGTATCGGATATATATGAAAATAATGTCCCTGTTATAAATCTGTTTATTATATGATTATATTGGAGAATGTCCCTGTTAATAAAATTATTAGGCTATCCCATTTAGAGGTCCCACTTCCATTCCTGATTAGGGTAGAAAATGTAATGCACATTGTAATGCGGGCAGGTTGTATCCATATTTCAAAGATTTCTGTTGTTTCACGATTTACGAGAATGAACTGATTTAGGATCACAATTCATAACAAGCGCCTGCCATGCACGATACGCCCATATTTACAAGAGATGGACAGAGAACAAGTTATAAAAACGCGAATTTTCGTACAATCAGGGGCCATAATCCAGGAATTGACAATCTGATATGTGCGAGTATCGACAGGAACCGTGATATAAACATATCAAAATCAGACAAAAGTTGGGATCTCAAGAGATTCCACAACCTTGGTATTACATGCTTTTACATTATTTGCGTACAATCAGCGGGCAGTTTCGTTCCGATTTTCAAGAAATTAGAACTAAACCATCATGAAAATATATCGGTGACCTTTTCACCCTAACAATATATACGTGTTTACAAATGAAATGACACCAGTGATCACAAAAGCAATGAAATCTCACATAAACATAATTATTCGACAAAGTTTTCAGAACAAACCAAATTATTTACTGCCATTCTCTAACAGAGGTTAAGGCATTCACATTTAATTTGTATAATCGAGTCATTCTTCTATCAGTGAGTTAACTAAAGTAATCTGATTAAATGGTATTAGGTATATGCACGGTGTTCACAAACATCGCAGATTAGACAGGGAAGACGAATATTCTGTCCAAATTCTGTTTTTTTAAAATAAATTTATTGAATTAAGACACGACAGGAAAGCTATTTTTCTGGTACTGGTCTTACGAGAGTTTTTTGATACTTCTCACAAGTCTTTTTTTCTTGGAACAATTTTAATTGCCCCCTTTGTTCAATACTACAGATAAGCAAAAACACATTAAGATGTATCACCAATGTCTTCTTTCTTTTAAATAGATATATTTCTAAAGAGCTAGCCTACTTTTAGGATTTTTTTAAAAAACATTTAAAACTGAAAATAATCGAGATTGATAACGTCCTTGTTATTTGTTTTATCAAGAGTTAAATTTCGTGATTTGATGATATATTTGGATTAAAAACATATACAGACTAATTAATCTATCAAAAATTGGCTTCAACTCCCTCTCAAAATGTAAATACATCTCATTTTAGGAGGCAAGTTTATCATGTAACTTGATTGAGGGAGGGCCCATTTTCAAAATGTATTTGTTGTTACTTATTGTCCATTTTCCATACATATTGAAGCCTAAGTAAATTCTTGGATTATATTGTGCCAACTTCTCTTTGCGCCGTTTAATTGCAGAATCTGCTGTACGCATAAACCCCCAAATGTTCCCAAAACCGCCTAACCATTTGATCAAGAAATAACAACCGCTCCCTAAGTCAAGCTCGCAGACAATAAGGCGTCGGGTTGCCAGTTAGTGATGCTCTTAACATTTGTGACCAGTTCTTGCTTCATTAGTGTTTTTCAGGGAAACAATTATTTTTCTAGTACGACTGGGCGTCTTTTATTTCCTTTTATACCAAAGTTGCCATACTTTTATTGGAAATAACTATTCTATAAATACTTACGCGATAATGTATCTTAAACATACATTATACAAGAGCTAAATTTGTCAGAAATGTTATCTAAATTATTAATTAGACATTAATTAACTTTTCCAGACCGTAATCAACTCTCGATGTCATCGCTAGCCTGCGATATTTACTGGATTAGGATCCGGTTTGGTGCTCAACTTTCATTCATGATTTCATTATGAAATGGATAATCGGGACTAAAGTTTATTATTGTACCGACTTTAGTAATAATGATCGAGGATAGGTCGAACATTCAAATTCTCGGTTCAGAGTGGACCAATTTGACTGAAATTTTCAGCAAATTCCCTTTACATTATCTAGGTTTTAAAAATTATAGTGAGAACTGCCAGCTCTTTATATAATCCCCGATTATGCATCTTTAAACACGTAGTACAGATAATTAATCAGCGTAGTTTACCGGATGAAATGTGATATTTTTCAATTTCTACTCATTTAAATAATATTCAGTCAACTAAACAAAATATGCTGTGCAAACAAAATATGCTGTGGGAAATCTCGCTAATTTTCCTAAAGCGATAATTAAATACATTCGACGTATTAACCATTCATGCATGGAAACCTTCTGTGTTCGGCACCCTGACTATATCAACGTTGTGGCTTAGTGGATAAATTAAACTGCAGACCACGAACTGTAAGATTATTGAAGAAACTGGTATGGTCAACGGCGTTGCATGGACAATACATTCAAGTGCAATTCACGACGCGACTATGTCCCGTTTTCAAAAGGTTGATGGATTTAATTTCTCGCAAAGGAACATAATATGCATGAATTTTATAGTCCATTAAGTCTTTTGACTAATGAGTTTCTGCACATTGCAACATGAACGTTATTTGATTAGCTCAATTCACATCATAACATGCTATTTTCTCCTTTACATTTACACCTTGTGGTTAGTTAGTATTCATAACTGTTGAACTCGACACTTATATCGAGTTGGATTTGTCGTTATTAACATTTATTACCCAATCCATTATTTGCAAGAGATTTTCTATCTAAAGTGCGACAAATTTATATTGGTCCCACGGCTCTGATATTGAGCTTCGGAGATATTGTAAGTAGTAGCATCGATGTTAATTTAATTTGGAAACCTCTGCCTAAGATGTTAGCAGGTCGTATCAGTGATTTCGTATTAAGGATAAGGGAGTCCTTATAAGTTGTTGACTGACAATTATTTATCGCGAAATTCCGTACACTACGCCTACACGTGCATTTGTTTCTGTGCATAATTTAAATAACATTAACCAGAGTTGTCAAGCCACTGTACATACGCAATATAATCGTTGAATGTGGTTGTTTTTACCATGACAATAAAACACGTTGTGCTCTACCTGAATGCGCATTGGTCTACCAAAATGGGCTGCTTTGAAAATGTATAAATTTTAATCGATAGTTCCAAAGGAAATATAGGGAAGGTTTTGCCAAATCAGTAATAAAAGATCTCCATTAAAAATCTAATCGCGGAAGTAATCTATTCTCTATGTGCACATAAATGTGTACATAGGGATTTGAAATTAACCGAGTAACTCGGTTCACGATAATTAACTCTTTGATCAAGCTCACATGGAGGTTGTATATTAATGCTGGAAATGATACTGGCCTAGAATGTCATACACTATATTTGTTTCTACAGGATATGACTGTGTGATATAATATGCCTCTGTGTAAGAAGCTATAACAGAAGTATATTAAAAATTTCAAACAAGAAGACCATAAAATCAGCCCAGTTTGTTTACCAATTTCCCAGATCGCATAAATCAGTATCGTTAAGCCGACCTTTTCTGTGAGCAACATAATCACACTTATAACACTAGATTATTGTGCAAAACCATTGCTCATATATATTCTGAGAGTAAAACTCTTTCCATATAAATCTGACTAGTTGTCA
Organism: Patella vulgata; assembly: GCF_932274485.2. Classification (NCBI taxonomy): domain Eukaryota; kingdom Metazoa; phylum Mollusca; class Gastropoda; family Patellidae; genus Patella; species Patella vulgata. The sequence continues at coordinate 70,004,791 of NC_065881.2, forward strand.
AAGGAGCTATCATAACTATTATACACAGGATAGGATTTATTCAGTCTTTACATGGCTAAATGTTTTAACGTATTACTTTCTCGCCGTTTTTCTTTCCATGATAAAAGATATTAGTTAATGGCCCAAACAAATTGGTTGGAGTAATCGGAATATTTCCGTCAAAATTGTCTTTGTTATAGACGACTCGTATCGATCTATAATATATTGTAGCAAATAGGCTTTCTCTCGGCATTGAACGTGAGTATCAGATACAAAGATCAGACGGGTGAACTAGGTATTTTTCTTTGTACTTATCATTCTGCAATGGGCACACCCTTTGAAAAACAACCACACGTTTAAATACCGTTCAGCTTTCATACACGTTTATGAATTTATTGCTCCCGTCACCTAAACAATTTAAAGTTATCAAATCTACTGTTATTTAATAAAATGAGGTTTATCGCCCTACTATTCAGCACGAACGGGGCTATAATGGCGACGAAATAAAGGATTGTTTGGTTTGTCATAAGACTGTATGAAGTTCTTGTCCATTCTTTAAAATTCCTACAAAATCGTCAACAATTTGAATTATATAACTAGACATAAGAATGGACCTTGTTAAAACTACGCGTTGCTTATCAGTTGTTGCCCTTGCTACCGAAATAGAATTATTGGTCTTGTGTGAGTTATGCTGTAATAAAATTCTTTTCCACAGCGTGGTTTCCAGAAATGCTGGTTATCTTAATTTATATTTTGATTTTAGAAATTACCGGAATTGAAGCACTATATTTTTCCGTGTACATAAATATATACCAGAAGTATAAAGCTACCAGTATGCCAGCCTCGATATATTTTAAGTGCCAAAATGATGAATGGTTTTATTGTCTTGTAGTCATCACTCATCTTACAGGCAAAACTAGTACAAAAATACAATTGTTATTTATCAAATCTTATTGGACATGATAAAAGTGTCTCGTGCATGGCATTTACTGAATATTAGCTATTGTATATTATTATAGACCGGGTTCCTGTTTCTCGAAATCTTAATAGTAGATACCTCAATTTTGATTGGCTAAGCACTAAAATCAATCTAATATTATCCAATAAAATTACTAAAATTTGGATTTTATCTTAGTTAAAATTTCGTGAAACAGGCCCCCAGGGTTTTAGAAACAGGTTTAGTCGTCGATCATGCTGCGTACTGAATTCTAGTTGTATACGAAACGGGGTTAGACGACGATCACGCTAACACTTTAGTATGGTGTTCTATTTCGGCCACTTTCCGCGTCCCCTTTTTCAATGTTAAGCTATGGTGAAAAAAAGGGACGTCGACTTTTTAACACGACGTCGCCCTTTATGAAACGGCGTGTCGCCCTTTGCGTGCGTCGCTTTTCCAAATTATTTATAGACTGACTTCCCTTAGGGAGACTTCGTTATTTTACATTTTAAATGTAAATACAATAATTCTTTAAAAATGCACCTTCATTTTTGTCAGTTTTTTGGTTTTGTTTTCTTTATAAATTATTATTTTAAAATTTCTTTAATCATCAAAAATCAACTGAGCGCAGACTTTGTGTCTAGGTTAACTAGTGCAGAAGTGAACGTAATCTTGTATTCTTTCAACATCGATCTTAATCTGATTTCTTCAGAGTTGATAATATATTCGTCGTAGGATATCAAAAAATTTTCGTATTAATCCTGTCTGTAAAAAAGTCAATGAATGTTCATACTATAAGTAATACAACACTTGAGAACCTATAAAACAACTGATGAAAATAACGGAACCATACCCACATCGTTATCAGTACCGTCATGACTATCTGCAAAGAGCACGAGGTCACTCATTCACGTTTTAAGTTTAGAACAAATATTTATAATGTAACATATAATCTGGATATTATAGAAATGTCTTGTTATATAAAAGATAGTATTGACAGTTCTTGTGTCCAATGCAAATTACTGTATCGAAGATAAAATACCAAACGGCTAATACACTGCAAATGAATTCTCTTGGTACATGCGCATTTAATCACCAAAACTATAATCAGAATCCTTTTAGAAAAAGCGACGTCGTGTTAAAAAGCCGACGTCGCTTTTTTTCTCTATAGTTTTAACATTGAAAAAGGCGACGCGAATTTTGCGTCGTGCGTCGCTTTTTTCAACGGCGACACGCGGGAAGTGGCCAAAATAGAACACCATACTTTAGTGCGTTGTACGAGTGGAGGTATAAAATTGTATATTGGTTTCATCGCAAGGAACAATATCGTCGTTTGGTTGATCTTACTGGCTTACTTATATAGAAGGTTGACAAAACCATTTAGATTAGTACATGTACATCAATATCAGTCAAATAAATAGGATGAGGACACCTTGAATCGTTACTTGCCAACAATGCTCCTCGGCTCTTTCAGGCGTGGTTTATATATAATCTAGTAGTTCGGTCGGAGATCCGGTGTAGACATTGCATGGCGTAGGCCTACACGTAAAAGAATCATTGGTAGTTAGAATTCGAAATACGAGTTGGCCACCGTACAAGCACATTTTTAGTATGTCTATCTGTTAGCTCGGTGGATCTTAAACCTTTGTTTGACAAGCAATATTGCAGACCCTTATCCATTTAGTTTCACAAGGAGATTAAAAGACTAATTGAGGCCATTCAGATTAAAAAGTTCCAACCTACATGTATCAATCCATTTCCAAGCTGTGTCTATAATGGAATGCCACGGATGCTTAGTCAGTAGGATGTTGGCACGCTAACCTAGAGGTCTCGTGTTCGATCCCTGCGTTGAACGAGAATGTTCATAGGGATTTTCTTGTGTGGTTGTCCCTTGTCAGTGGTGTAGGACGGGGGGCCTGGCAAGGGACAACGTATAATCGTTCGGATAGGTCGAAAACCCGAGCCCTTGACAGTTGGAATTCCAAATAAGAGCAGGCTACAGCGCCGCTGTCCGGGCAACATTTGCCTCATAGCACACACCATGGCGTATGCCCGTCTTCATTAGCCCAGTAGGAGCAGAACAATAAGACGTTAAACCCCACTTTATTTCATTTCGTGTCATTATAGTGTGCTGGGCAACCAAAGAAAATCATTTTTCAGTCAAGTTCAGTAATTGTCTTCTATAACTTTTTGTGTTATTATGACCTCAATACGTCTACTGATTGTTTTGTCCTAGAATTGACCCACCCCTTTTCACCATAAGATGCTATATTTGATGCTCTCTTTGACAGTCTTAAAACAGTTCGCAAACTTGTGTTCTTATTATTTTTATATACTAAGCACCACAAGAAACGTCAGGTTGGTATGTTACTCTGAATAGACGCATTGCATAAAACTTGCCAAATGTGTTTACTGTATATTTGTGACCACATCTCCATCTTTACCTGAGCAATAAGGCTCCTTACCAGGAAATGTTCTCAAAAACGCAACCTGACTTCTGAGATGGTAATGTGTTCTCCATGATTTTCATGTAACACATGCTGCACATGCTGTTCACCGGGACCAGCCCTATAAAATGCACCCCTATACCTGGTTGAATCATTCACACTACAACGTCAGCAGCATGCCATGACTCACAACAGCTCAGAGGAACCAGGCGCTTGGTAGACTCGACGCTGGCCACACTGTCCATGGTTCGGGCCATCTTCAGGCTTCAGCAACGCTTTCGGGCCACCAACACCACGGATAATCATCCCCGAACTGGTAGATCAAGGGTTACCACAAGGCGACAAGTCCGCCATGTTGTGCGAGAGCACGTGCGGAATTCCTTCACACAGCCATCTGAGGCAGCACGTCAGACCCATCAGTACCGATACAGTGCGCCGACGTCTAACCAAAGAGAACATCCATTGCCGTAGACTAATTCTCACCCCTCGCCATCGACGTGAACGTCTACAGTTTGCCCAGCAACACCAGAACTGGCGACACAGGCAATGGAGAACTGTTCTGTTTACAGATGAGAGTCGGTCGGTATTGCGTATCAATAGTCCTGGCTTAAACCCGGTTGAACATCTTTGGGATGAAATTCAGAGTAGACTTAATAACGTCGTACCGAGGCCAACCACAGCCGGTGGATTGCGCCAGGCTTTTCTGAGGGTGTGGTTCCAGGTGCCAATGGCGTTCATCAATCGTCTGATCCATTCCATATATGGACGCTGTGCTGGTGTTATTGACACTCGCGGTGGACACACCAGATACTGATGTATAGACTGTGTACAGATTCTAAACCTTCTCGTAATGTTTTGGAATTGTGATGAATTAATCACTAATGTGTCAACATACTGTTCACAAAAAATTGCTTTGATCCATTCAGTAAGTCGTTTTCAAGACTGATTTGATTGAAGTGCCTCTCTAATTTTGAAATCGTACTGACGGTTTTTTTTTCGTGGTTTAGTATATGTACCCACGATATTTGATACAACTTGAAACGGCGTGATACGTAAAAATGTGTGACCACGTATGTCTGGTCTTATGAAATTAAGACCGAGTCCATGTAACTTCTATGTGATTTATTAAACATAGATAATTCAGCAAATATTTACAGGAAAGAGAGAGATCCGATCCGTTATAAACCATAGCTCACTCTGTATTTCAAATATAGTTCTACAAAATATATAATGAACAATTGTGACACATTAACAATTAAACTATAAAATATTGCTTCTCAGTTGAAATCTAAAAAAATAGTTTGTTTTGTAGAGAGTTTGGTCAATGACCAATTCTTAATCCCTCCATTGTTAGACTTCAATGCTTAGTCTAAATTATATCTGACGTAATAGCCATTGGCTCGATTAATATGGTTTTATAGCCCAGGGGCAGTTGATATTTGATTGTAAAGAGTTTTACTCTATGTGTTTTATAAGGACAATATATCACTCATGCCAGTGTTTATAAGGACAATATATCACTCATGTCAGTATCTGTTTAATTCAACTCGTATCTTACATGAGAAATAATTAGGTAAATAAAATAGATTTAAAATACATTAATGTTGTCAAAGATATGTTTACCAAAATGGGAAATGTAACATATAGAACTCATATGACTTATTTATCGAAGCTAACAAGTTTGACTCCTGCCCAGTAGCCAAGGAAAAACATTCAATTTTACTTATAAATTATCAAATTTTGGTGGTGTTTACCTCTAATTTACCCCTATTATCTTTTCCTGACCACAATCATATCGACTTGGTCATCGTTGGTCGATTTTTAATCTGGGCCTGCCATCGTGTAGACCGTCAACCTATTCAAGAGAAATCCAAACAAGAGGAATCTACTCTCGGTTTTAATTTGATTCGTTTCCCCTGGGATTGTGCACTGCATTCAGACCGACACAAAGCTATGTCTAGATTGGGAAAAAACTTACCATAGGTCATACATGCCCTATACATGTAGTTGGAGTGAAACAGTTAAGACGTAGGCTCGTTGTCTACGCCCAGGGTAGTAAACAGGTATATGTTTAGAAATTTATTAACATCAGTTCCATTAGAGATTTCCTGCAGCCATGTCTCAATAAAAGGTCCTTAGGACTTTTAATCTGCGTCCCCGATACTAATTATAGCATTCGTCTCCGATACTAATTATAAAATTCTTTAATTTCACCTTTATCCGGCATCTGAATGACGTATGCAATCTCTAAACGTCCTGGTTATTAAAATCTAAAAGTAACAACACGAATAGGTTTAGATTTCTTTTCTTTATTCGTGTACGAGGGTTAATGAAATCTGTCATTATGATCTCGACTACGTGGGTCGGTGTCCAATCTGCAAGAGGGTTGATATGAGTGACTGGATGACGGGTTCTAGACAATAACTGATCAACGTTGACTAATTGGTTTCCAGTGGTTGTCCAATTCAGTAAATCAGAACATTTATTCTCACTCATCAAGACTGATGGACCAGGCATCAAAATCAACCATTAGATTTGATATGTTCATTTGACTGGAAAAAGTCATTGATTTGTGCTCATGTTTGGAAGTTATGTTAGTGCCACATCCTTTTCTCAGTTTTGCAACAAGTAGATAAAGTATTATTGAAGGCACCAATGGTTGTCATACATAGTTGATGAAGATCATGATCTTGGTTAAAAGGAGTTGACACCCATGAAAACAGTCTCGATAATTGTGATTTCTGTACCAGGTGAACAGTTTATGGACACCAGGAAGCAAAATAACAAGAGCATGAATCATTTGTTTGTTAAATTAAATTCACGTTGGCACCGTGTACATTCCAAGATTGTAGAGCATCATTATTTGAAATATTCATTCCTATGTTATGCGAATCAGTCAGCTTCGAGCTAAGCAGTATTATCATTATAATGCCTGTTGTAATCTTATAATTGTTTGTTGGATATGATGTGGTTTTAATGATCCTGGCTATTTATTTAACTCTTTGACTGACTTTATAACCTTTCCGACTTTAATAAATACAGAAACATTGCCAAATGGTTTGTAAACAGCGATTAGATAACAAATTATACTTTGTGCGAGTTTAATGGGTTTTAGATACACAAAGGTCGAATTGCAAAAATCCATCAGATTTAGATTGCACTGATAGGAACCACTTGCTATGTAAGGTTTGTGTTGCAAGATGAATCCGGAATATCTGTAGTGAATTCGTCCGATTTCAAAGGTTTGTTAACTTTACCAAGGAAATAAATTTGAACTGATATAAGTTCTTTAATGATAGTCGATGTTTATCTAAATTAAATTTAAAGTTTTATCGTCAACAGAAACTTTGGTTAGATATAGATCAGAGGGGTCACACCTATCGCCATAAGGCCTTTTAGAGCAGTTTTAGTATGGAATATTGAAGATATGACCATTGACTAAATATCTAATTATTATGGTCTAGTGCTACGATAATATTCGTCATTTATTCGGCTTAGGATAGATTTGGATGTAATTACTTTAGTTTTACGAGTTGTTGCCTTGAAGGAGAGAATTGTGTGGAAGAATTTATAGGAAGAATTATCATACAAACTACCCTTCTTTACAGCTCACTCAACTTTAAATCCGTCTCATTCCTCAAATGAACAATGGTCAGGGTTGGATGAAAGCGTTTACCACATCAATACACACATCTTATATTTAATAACCTTTATGCGGATTGGAGGATTGCAAACAAAGCATTGAATATGAAATGATGTTTCGGGGTATATGCATCTTCAGTTTAGAGCCACAAGATAAACAGCTCCAGCACATCTTTTTCTCTGGATCAACTCACTTTAAATGTATGTTTCGACACATTATTATGTACTGACTGAAGGAATTTAGTGATTCAGTTTATCCATTAATTTATCGGAACAAAAGTTCTTAAATTGTCATAGATATACAATGTTTCCGTTAGAAATTTTAATCTAATTTTATCTTTCGAAGGACGCTTTATATGTATTCTAATTATCTTATAAAGAAAAAATCGATCCAAGCCTCCAGGTGTTTAATCATCACTGAAAGGAATAATACACAGACAAATCACACCATAGACATATAAAACTTAATTGTTGTCTTTCTGGTTTTTTGTGGTTTCCTTTTTTACGATATATAAGGATTTAGTATGTATAATAATTAGTGCTATATGAAGACTTGTTGATGTATCCAGTGACGTGGAGTCTCTCATTATATTGCCTTTTGAAGTACCTAGGAAGGTACTTTCCGCTTACAAGAAAATGGTTTAAATCTGTGAATTTTCTAATTTTCGTATTTAATAGTTAGTTAATGGTTCCAAGATGGAACCTGTAACGGGATCACAGTTTCAGCCACCAACAGCTACTACAGGTATCAGTGTATTATTAATGTTATTTGTTATCAAAATATTATTTTAATTCATTTATATATAAAACTGAGTTAACTGCATTCTAATCATATACTCATCAGTAAAAATCGTTTTTTCCATCCTCATTTGAAATAGAGTTTCCATTTTAATTAATATTGAAATAACTTGGTTTAAATAAAAGACGCGGGTCTGCCTTTTGAGCGCGTATGTTTGTTACACTGTCATAATTAATATCAAATAATGATAGTAAAACTGTATTCTTTCAGGCAAAGGTTAAATACTTATGTAAACAGTATTTTATTCATAAACGAGTATGGCTAGAAGCCTACATCAGCACTTTTCAAATAATTAAGTTCATCATTATCAAAATTTGTCAACTAATAACATTCTTTCAACTGAACTTAACTAAAATTTATTTTAAAAAAAAATAGATTTACAATGGCGGGTTATGAAACGAATCCACATTCAGGCTCATATACATTTCTTATTTCATATAAATGTAATGAAAGTTGATCATAATATGAATTTAACCACAAAGAAGTATTTGCAAATATTGTATTTGTTTTCATAGGTGATTAAATTTAGAATGATTATAAAAGTATAATTTGAAGTTTTTGAGTGGAGGATAAACTACTTAAAAATATTTCGTTGTTGGCGATATATTTTCTAAGTCTTCGAATGACTCATAAACTCATGTTCGAAGAAATTGATACAGAGCTTCAAAACCACAATCCTGACCAGTAGCATCTTTAAGATTCAGTAAATAACAGGACACACACTCATTTGCTGTAATATTTTATTTCTGAAAGGATTTTTACTAATTGGGTCCAAGCTTTCACGCAAAATAAAAGATGTTATAAGGTAGAAGATCACAGCCAAGTTTAACCAAAGTTACTCTCCATCTTGTCCACAGCGTTATTCACGCAATGCCCATAACTACCAATATTCAGTTCCAGTGGGTCAACTCCTTTGCGAATGCCGTCTTCATTAGCCCAGTTCGGAGCAGAACAGCAGGACGTTAAACTCCATTTCATTTCATTTCCTCTGCGAATGTCAGCAAGTTGTGTTTAAACACCTGCTCTGCTGAGCGAAACTATATGGCGACGACGTTGCCAGCATTCACCGAATTCGTTAATGATATAGAACACCCACCTTAATCATGTAAAATACCTGCGAATACCATGGAATTGTCTCTTCCCGTTCCTAATGATTTGGGCTGAAACTAATGTGGGCGTGTGAAAAGTACATAAGGTAGACACCCCATGACGTCATTGTTGACTTTCTGAGACAGGCATGGACTTTATGACAAGCCATTTATAGTAAATACGAGAATACCAATATTTACGACCCGGGAGAAGATTTCAATTTTATTTTCAGGCATTATCTTTCGACTATATATTTACACCATTTTCGCCATTGATTCCATTTGAATTGATTTTTTCAGGTTGGTCGGCGACAGCAAGTGACATGATCCGCTTAAGAAAGTCTTTATTTGGGAATTACAGTAAGGAGATTGTACCGTTATATAATCAGAGCGTTCCACTTCAAGTACAGATGTCTTTCTTTCTTATTATGATACATGATCTGGTAAGATCTATCGCTTCATATTTATTATATATATATTGAAAAGTAAGGAAGAGTCTTACTTTTAGAACACAACAAACAGCATCCCAAATTTGCAATTTTCCAGAACATTCCTCCTCCTTACATTTCTCGCTAGTAAATTAAATGTATTAGTAAGTGCAGGCGGACAGCAATACACATAAACAGACCCCACAAGAATAAAAGGCGGAAAAAACCTACAATACACACATTCACTGTGAATAATCAACAACAGATTAAATGAATGGGTCTTGGGTTCACCCATACCCGTCCACTTCGATTTAGTATTAAATTGCTGAAGTGTGATTGAAATTTTATTTAATATTAATATGGTGTTTATCAAGTTTTGGAAAAATTAAGTCTCTACTCTGTGGTAGATGTACATTGTATTAAATTCTTGGTACACTAACATAACTGTTAGTCAGATTTTGTGAAAAATGTAGTCAACGTACAACACCATTTAGTTGATATCTGAACTTAACTCGGAATTATTGTAGGTAGTAGGGGGATGGCTAAAATCGTAAATAGAAAACTCGAATCTCCCAAAATGATTATTTTCACATTATCTTGGAATGTCCCTATAAACAAAAGTGGAACGCAGGCAATAGATATATACCTTTCTCGTTTCGTATAGGATATGAAGAATCAAGTTTTGACTGCAAGTGGTTGGTTGAAAATAGTAAGTAAATACATTTTTGATATAAAATATTGCCCCATTCTGAAACTGTTCAATCGTCACATGTGGGCCCGGAATTGAGAAGAGCGTCATACAACCCAACCCATTAGGTAAGAGCGTCACCCATTAGGTGATTTCTACCGTTCAACTATAATTGATAGAAATAACTCCGCTTGATGAAGCATTATGCAAGAGCCAAATCTGCCTATTGTAGGTCTTTCTTTTGGACTCAAATGTTATATAAATTAGTAATTAGACATTTATTCACATGTTCGGATGATAAGTCTATAACCAACTCTGTAGCTAGACCACCGGCGGGTCGCAATTTTTAATGAATTGAAAGACGATCTCCATTTTTTTTATCTAACAGTTATGGCAATGAAAATAGACTACACTATTCTTATCAAAACTTCAAACACTGATAACTTTGCTCAGAATAAATTAATTTGAATAAAATTTTCAATAAATTCTGTTTTGTTTTTCATAATCTATTTACACCATCTATAGCGAGAACTATCAGTTCTCTATCTAAATTTTACATCATGCATCGTTAATACAAAAAAGAGAATAATTATTTCTAGCGACATATTGGACATTTTATCGGTTGGGCCCAAGGGCTAGTGAGTACTATACATATCGGAATTTTCTCATCACCGACTCCTCATGCTGGGTATTCATAGACAGAAACTCAAAGTTGAAAGCAGTTTGTTTATTCCTTCTTAAAATAATGAAGACAACTTCTAATTAATTAGTACTAATTGATAAGATCCATATTTAAGTTTCACTTCTGAAATCTTTTGAGAGGTTAGTCGTCGAACAGAAAGCGATTATTTCACATTTTTTTTTTATTGATTCCAATTGTCAAAGTAGGCTTTTGACAGAAGCCTACAGGATAAATATGAAACAGAATTATAGCCAAGATTAACTTCCGGCTATTGGCGTTCTGCACCGACGGGGCTAATGCATGCTGGGGTACGTCATACAGTTTGCTACGATGGAAATTTTGCTCGGACGGCCGCGCTATTAGTTCTTACTTCAGTAGCGCCCTACCTTTCTGCACCAAGCTAATGGGGACGGGGTATTTTGCAAATTCGGTAGTCTGATTACATAGAAACAATAAGCGTGCTATTAATGATATTGAAATTAGGATTGTATGTCCTGCTTCAGTCTATACAAACGTTTGACTTATCTACCTTGTACACTAAAATTCCCCATAGTAAATTAAAAGCTCGGCTAAAAGACATTATTCACAACGTCTTTTCATCTAAATCGGGAACTGTTAGATATGAATATCTAGTTATTAATTACAATTCCCATATTATTTTGTTAAGGACCATAGTAATTCCATAAATAAGTACACCGCCAACAAGATAATAATTGATAATATCTTTGTTGAATTTGGAGGGGAAATATATCAGCAAGTGGTAGGTATCTCCATGGGCACCAACTGTGCACCTTTACTGGCTGATTTGTTTCTGTATTCTTACGAAGCCGATTATATACAGGCACTCGCAAAACCAAATAAGCGATTAGTCAGACGCTTTAATTTCACTTATCAAAATATCGATGATGTTCCATCTCTGAATAATCCTAAATTTAGTGATTATGTAGAATTCATATGTCCTGATGAACTCGAAATTATACTACTGACAGTAACAATTACGCTTCCTACTTGGATCTACGTCTCGATTTTGACAATTGCCATAAACTGAGTGTTAAGATGTACGATAAACGTGATGACTTTGACTTTTCGATTGTCAACTTTCCATTTCTACGCGTAATTCGTATCTATGGATGGGTTCAAGGAGTAGGATCGTCAGTCCTACCTCCTGGACCCCCCCCCCTCTCTCTCTCTCTCTTATTAATGTCATGTGGCGTCCTCATTAATGTCATGATCTGGCCCCTGCCTTTAGAACCTAATGATTGCAAAATTCTAAAACTCATCTTCAATCTTTGCACTATGGCTTAATTATACAAAAAATAACATAAAATGTGACAGCTGAACAAATCGGATGCGACGGTGATTGTGAAAGACGATGTATCATACGTAATAAGTCCTTCTAATATATAATCTAATAACCCATGTAATTCAACAATTTCATACCGGAAGACTGTACTGGACTGGCCGACTGGGTTTTAAATTCTGGTAGTATGTTATAATAGGATTTTTTTTTTTTTAAAAGGCACACACCAGGTTTTAAGAATGTTTGTGGACCATATATACGGACTGGTTTATTTTTGAACAACATCGACAGTTCAACAAGATTGTTTCTTAATTATGCAATTATTATTCACACGCTATTTATCCATTATCCACATCCTCACATTAGATTCTACTGAACATATACTTTGTGGTTCCAAGGGGATAGAGTTCATCGTCTCGTCAAGCCTTAACGTAGTACCCCTTGCAACAAACATGACATTTCTAAACGCTTTCTATGAAATTATCAGATTCCCGTTACTTTTCTTCTAATTACAAAGTTATTTTGAAACCCTAACTCACGAGAATATTAAGGATCGGGAATGGACTACTAGCAATGGTCATAACCACATTACTATCATCCTCGGTATCCCCAGCGCAATCATTCCGTATATGCCACTAAACCATTTTTCCATCCATAGGATATTCACGAATTCAAATTATCTGTCCTTGGTGGTTTCATTGGCCACGTAGGTTTATTCTACGAGCCAAATAAAAAAAACAGTTAACATACCAGTCTTGACGTCATTGTTTTCTTTCACAAAATGCAGCAGCTGTACGCTCAATTATGATAGAGAGTTTACAAGAAATTTAATATCAAAGAAGTGACATGCTCACAAAACGATGTCCTAAAATATTTTGACAAAGTGTGTAACAACCATTCGGCGACCGTAGTTGCAAAACAAATAACAAATGGGGGCCACTTCCCTTTGCCCACTCCCTTCCTATTTATAGAATTTTTAGATTGGTCGATAAAAATAGCACAATTATCAAGGGCGGATAATTTGACCTACGAGTCTCTTCCGCGAATGGATCCAGGGGTTAGTGGAGGATACCACTGGGGATACCGAGGTAGCACCACCACCGGTGATAGACTATATATAAATTATTAGTAGACAATCGATTGACTTACTCTAAGATATTGTTTATGTCTGCGTTTATTTATTTTGTACCTAATATTTATAATTTCCATAAATGACACCCGTCCTTTAAGATAAAGATATCAATTGTTTCCGTTGCAAAAGAAAAGGTTGCCTTTAGAATTTGTACAGATATTGGCAATGATATACCCAGACTAACTAATCGCTGAAACATTTACCCCCTATGGGGTTTAGGAAGTTTAAGATGTCTAGTGGCAGAAAGGTTACAAATCGATGGTATTGTATTATGTCTTTGAGATTATTTTCATTTATATTAATGTATTAAAACGATTCCATCATTATTCAACTGACAATGAATTGTTTAGAATTATTTGCTTTCGCGAAAAATGTTATATGCACGGCTAAACGAGACTTGATTTCTCTGTTTTATAATTGTTCCAGTTACTATTTTGTGAATTGGTTAAAGTAGCTAAGTCCCTAACTCAATATCATCCAAAGTCTTCGACATTGAAACACGAATTATTTGTCAATTGAAATCAACATTGATGTTGTGGTCTCCAATATTTAAGACAAAATAAACATTCATTGATACACAAATCGTGTACCATAATGCGTTTCAGCGCCATTTATAACAAGGAACTCGAAGAACGAGGCTAGACATATTCCATAAGTCATGTCAAACGGTGACATCATATTCTTATCTTTCGATGCAGACTGGAATAACCAGACGCTAGAGATTGCTATTCGATTGAGACTTCAGACCCCGTGTTCACAAAACATTCTCAGACTTAAGTTGAGATTTTACTCAAACTTGTTCGCCTTATGTTAACTAAAATATAGAACTTTATAATAATTGTGTTGTTTTACTGTATCAGATATATCAGTAAGAAACTATTTGCAAAGTTTAGTGTTTCTGGATCAAAGATGTTTCTCATAAACCGTGATTGAGCAAATTCTCAACTTAAGTCTGAGAATGCTTTGTGAACTCGGGGCCTGGCGTATTTCGCCAAACGTAGCTGATTTGAAATTAGAGTAGAAACGGAAACGATTTAATGTAAATCAGTTTATATACAATACTATTACATAATTATATACGTTGCTATCCATTTGTGTCAATTTCTAGGTCCCAAATATTAGCATCTTTTATTTATTATTATGTCAATTCAATATGGTCACTTTATCTCCGAATACATAAGCCGGTGGTAGATTTGTTTTTCTTTTTCAAACATTAATGAGATCGATGGCAAACCATATAGATATTGGAATATTGGAACTCTGTAAGTGTTATCAAGTATGAAGATTTTCCAGTTAAGTGATCGTTAACTACGTTATTTAACAACTAAGCCTGATACCTCGCCATCTGATCCCTATTGATTCTATAGTGATTCAGTTAATTGAACGTGCTAATAAGTCCTTGAAAACGCGTTGAATTTGCCGTTCTGAAAATTATACTCTCATTCACTTAAAGAGTGCTAAATACAAAGCTACAACGAACATCGTTGGCTATTTGAAAGCAGCGTTAGGGATTCTAGGGTATTATACCCACCACTACTTATTGCTATCTATATATATATATATATATATATATACTCAGCCAAATTAAAAACTTGACACTGATGAATTTCAACAAAAAAAAAATTCTGGTAAGTCAAATAAATTTTAAAGTGTTTCTAACTATAGTAAGTAGTAAGAAGCCTTTAATTTCATAAAATTGTAGTCACGTGGATCACGTGACTTCTGAGCATATAAAGATGAAAAACCTAAAAACACGTGCAAACACAAACTCGTGAGGTCAACTTGAACTGGAAAAACAAATTAAAATTGTTATTTTGATCTTTGTTAGAAAATGCCGCGCCTTTCAAATGTAGAACGTCTACGTGCTATAGGTAGGCTCTATGCTGGTCAGTCTGTGGTCACTGTTGCAAGAGCCTTTAATTGTTCACGCCAGACAATAATTAATCTTAGAATGAGAGTGCTTCAAACTGGAACTATTGCCGACCGCCCAAGGGCGGAAGCGCCACGTGTGACGTCACTCCAGGAAGATCAAGCTATACGATTACGTCATCTTAGAAACAGATTTGTCACTGCAACCTCCACAAGTGAGAGAGAGAGAGAAAAATGGGGTTTAACGTCCACTCGACACAAACTAGGTCATTTCGGGACTAACATATGGTTCAATTTTATTTCCATAATTCGCTTGCGCGTAGGGGTCTTTAGCAGTGGGAGGAAACCGGAGGACCCGGAGAAAACCCACGAGGTTGGACAGGCGACCCTACTCCTTGTCACGTACAACCGGGGATTCGAAACCACGCCAGTTGACTCAATGACAGACTTAATGATACAGCGCGCACGTGCTAACCACTAAGCCATCCAACCCCCCACCTCCACAAGTAGAGAGATGTTTGGTGGAAGGGTAACTGCACAAACTGTTCGAAATCGCTCGCAGGCTGCTGGTCTTCGAGCTCGGAGGCCCTAAATGGACCAATATTAACACCTCTTCATCGCCGTAACCGACTTGTGTGGGCCACAAGACACATACGATTTACTCAAAGACAGTGGAATTCGATTGTCTTTAGAGTGACGAATCTCGATTCACTTTGAGATTTGCCGATGGCAGGGTCCGAGTGTACCGCAGACGAGGTGAACGTTACGCTCAAATATGCGTCAGAGAAGTTGACCGATTTGGTGGCGGCAGCGTCATGGTTTGGGGTTCTTTTTGTGCACATGGACGTTCTCTTCTTCTTGTTGTCCAAGGGAACTTAAATGCTGTCCAGTACAGGGATCATATTTTGCAACCTGTTCTTCCGTTTGTGCAGAGACATGGGCGTGGACTAACGTTTCAACAAGACAATGCTCGACCCCATACAGCAATTGCTACCCAGAATTTTTTAAGAAATGCCGGTGTCCAAGTCCTGGATTGGCTGTCGCTTAGCCCCGACCTTAATCCTATTGAACACATCTGGGACGAACTGGGTCGATGTGTTCGTCAGCAAGTGAATCCACCACTGACGTTGCAGGAACTTCAACATGCTCTTGCTGAGCAGTGGCGACGTCTTTCTCGGGTAGTGTTTACTAATGTTCTGAGATTCATGAGAAGACGTTGTGTGGCAGTACGAGACGCTAGAGGAGGCCACAGCCGTTACTAAACACTTTATTCTGATTGTTCTCCAAGTCTGTCAATTTCATTTTGGGGGTACTGTGACATCACGAACGTTATCAATGTCAAGGACTTTCGGCGAGACGTATTCTTGCTTTCTGTTTATGTCAAGGTCGTCTGTGCACAACATAACACTAAAATATTTGCCTTAAACCAAATATTAAAAATCTAGTCCCAAAAATCCAGAGTGTCAAGTTTTTAATTTGGCTGAGTATATATACATTCTATGTAAACGTCGCGGATAGGATAGCAAACCGAACCGGTGATTTCAGAAAGCGAAACTTCGATTTCGGAAACGGAAGCTGTATGTTGACCTGAGGATATGGGCTACCAGAAAAGTAAACAATCAATTTTCTAAATAGAAGTTCACAAATAAATGAGAAATGTCACAAATAAATGTTGAACGACCAACAAATGTATCTATCAGTGATTCATACAGTAACTATAACATCCTACCCACAATTTTAATCTTCTAAATATTACATAACATTATAAGCCCTTATATTTGAACGGCGCCATTCCAACCATGCGTCACACTATTTCAAAGTATATATCGCGCAATGAAGTTCCATCTTTCGAGGTACTTGCTGAAGAACGCACATCAACGCCATATGTGCAACTTTAACTAGGAGTAGTTGGAAGGTAGATGAATTCAAATAAAATGTTGACATAAGTTAGAACCTCAACTTCATATTCTTCTGAACATATATCAATTACAGTATGCATATATCGTCACTATATATGTCTAGCCGGGGCCTCAATATCAATGCCATTTACACATATTTAAATATGTTACTTCGATCTTGATGATGATGTAAGATGCATTTATTGCAATTCACCGATGGACTTTTGACCCGAGGATCACAGCGTAATCGTATTATTGTTTAATGTAAATAATATACTGTTTTGAGCGTTTGGCTTAAAGGGTGCTAACAATAAATTGCGGACAAACAATCGTCAAAGTAATCAACGGACTACCCTACATTCTTATTCTTTCGAAACTCACACAGTTGAAAACATCTAGGGCTTCTGTCCTGATACCGTGTGAATTAATTTCATTTAATCCTAGCAAGGGGAGTACTTCATCAATATGAGAAATCACGGTGGTAATTTAATTAACATATTTATCAATCAAGTTGATAATTGATAGGGAAATTACAGATTCAAGGATAAACCAAAAAATCAGGATCAATTGTCATTTGTGTTAAGGATGACTTTGGGTGTGATTGTAAGCGTAGGAATTCATGAATAATGATGCCAGTGGTGTAATCGGGACCAGACTAAATCGAAATCAGTGTCTTCGGTTAATTGAATAATAGTAAGGTGACGACTTTTAGTTTTAGAATCTTGTATAAGTGGTTGTTATTTGATCTCAAAGGTCAAATTAATGATGTTGTTTTGTCGTGTACTATTCGAAAACGATCTGTATATGTCGAATTTTAAGATAAGTGTGATTTATTTGAAGCTGTTGATATAAATACACGACGTTGTTTGTTTTCTGGGGGCGTGTGTAGGTGGCCGAATGGTATAATGGGTGCGCTTTAAATCATAAGGTCTATTATTGAGTCAAATGGCGCGGTTTCGATCCATGTACGTGACAATAAGTGGGATCAGCTGGTATTGAGTGGACGTTAAACCCCCAGCCCTCTGTCTTTCGCTACCCCCTACCCCGAAAGTTCATCGGGATTTTCCGGCGTGGATCCCCCTTGTCAGTGGTGCGTGGCAAAGAACAACGCATAGCTGTTCGGATGGGACTAAAACGTGAGTCCCGTGTGCCCATTGGCGTGTACGTAAAATATTTCTTAACAGTTGGAATTCGATAGTCCGTATTGAAACTGTCCGGGATTAATTTACCTCATAGCACACTGGCTAGCGTTTGTCTTCATTAGCCAAGTCGGGGCAAAATATTTGGACGTTAAACCTTATTTTACTTCATTTCTCTCCCAAGAAGTGTATAATGCTTAGAAAAACAAAACCCAGAATGTCATATACCACATTTTAATAGCCGGTAAAATTCAACGCTGAAAGACTCAACATTTCTGTAACGTTAAGATAAACAAGGATGAAGCTCTTGTATTTATCACAAGACTAATATTGATATATTTCAGAAATCTCTTTGTAAATTTTGATTAACGGTAAGATTTGCAGAATAAGCTCGACTCAGACACTTGTCATTTGTCAAGTTAAATGTGATTTTCAGACAAATCGGACATTGTCATTTACTAAAACACAACGGCCGTGTGGTAATTTGTAGGTTCGACAAACAGCGAAGGAAGACTTGTGTCTTGGTGTCAGGTCAGCTCAAGACTCAATGACACGAGGTCAAGGCAATTTCGAATGATGAGGCTATATTTTCAAATATAGGGGACGGGCCTTAATGCACAGATATCTATTTAGTTGGACATTAATTAAGGAATGTTACTTATGGGTGGATGAACAATGGCCCTGATTAACTGTGTGTATACGTGGAGGCACGAAAATTAAACATGGTGCTTGATTGATCAAGTTGGTTTAATCATGTAGTTGTGAAGTTTTGTTTATTTTCATCGAACCTTTCCTCCGCAATTGCAATATTTCTTGATTAGATTTGAAAGCTGACAAAAGCCATTCCTGGAGTGTTAAATTGACTAGTTCTGCTGTATTAATCATGAAGAATTAATGCATTGTCTTCAACCGCATGGTTAAAGGGATCTTTGCATTTGCATTTTGCAAAGATTTTTTTGTACATTTTAAACCGAATAAATCATCCGTTGGCTTGATGCATGTCAGGATGCGGTCAAAAGCAATCATTCAGATCATACCATAGATTCTCTCTTTACTTGATTAATTGTTCTGTATATAGGTTAACGTGAGCTAAATTGCTAGTTCCATTACACAACAAACAGCATGTGTGTACCGAATGCCCTAGCTTAAAAAAAGACACAGTTCCTGGTTGTAATAAATGTATACATGTCATTCAGTGTTCAGTAACAACCTGGTGTCAATTTCGTTTTATTTTCGACGCTGTAATACTGTATAGGGATATAATTCAAGCATTAATTCCTTCGTCCCTTCATTAGATCCACCCCATTCACTTATTGTCCAATGTGTTGTTTTAATAACTTATTTTACTTTCAATAACTTTCTTTTAATACCAATACTACCCGAAGCTATTAATCTTGTATAACAGACTTGGTAACCTACGGTTGACAGCTGACTCATTGATAGTTTTAATTGTATGATAAGCATAATCCCTGTTATTTCCATTATTTGTAATTATTGGCTTTTATATGTAAATTTAATTTAACCTTTGATACTAGCAGCTTTAAATACCAAATTGTACATTCATTCAGTATTCTAAGTTTTATCCCGTTTCCACCACGTCACTCTGCCTGTCATGCTGTTCTGTGTATATGATTAATATTATCGGTATTAAACAGTTTAAAGGATAATTTCTGTGTATATACATGCTGTAATACATTGACATCTGACATTTTCCTGATGTTATAAAAGATTGACATTTGATTATTTTTTTCCTGATGTTGTAATACATTAACATTTGACATACCTGGTTTTCCCTGATGTTCTAGGCCAATACAATGCCTCTGACATAATTTCTTTTTCTCAGTTGTCATATTACATTCACATCTGATGACGTGAACTGGTGGCCATTTAAAATATATAATGGTGCGGGAAATAAAACACAAAGAACCCTCAAATAACACCTTCCACTAAATCAATCCAACATTTTTTCCATCTCCGTTCTTCCCTAAATATGCATTATGCAAGAGCTAAATCTGCCTATTGCGGGTCTTTCGTTAGGCCTGACATGTTATATAAATTATTAATTAGACATTAATTAACATACCAAGACCATAATCAACTCTCGATGCCATCAGATGGCTCCGATATTTTGTAAATTTGAATACGTTTTGTGGCTGATGAAATAACCGAAAAAATGGATAATCGAGACCTTGTTTATTATCGTAACACCGGTAGTAATGATAATCGAGGCTAGACAAAAACTGTATCTCCGATAGCTTGGCTCAGAGTGACGTAGTTTGACTGACATAATCAGCATATTCTCTTTTCATTATCTCATTTTTTTACTGTTATAGCAAGAACTGTCAACTGTTTAACCAATCTTACCCACTGTCGCTTTAATGTCGCAAAGTTTGATGGTCGACAAATGATTACATAAAATGTTGTTCAATGTCTCCAATCGGCCAATTTGAAATGCATTACCTGTAAAGTAGTCATTGACTGAGAGCCTATTAATAATAAATAGTCCGCAGGGAAGTTGGTTAGATTAAAATGCAATGCAATGTTCAGAAAAAACAAAAGAGTATTGTAATATAATTTTAATTTGATTTGTTCATTATAGATTATAATGACGGAAAGCGCTATATTAAGTCGACCTCAGTCGAATCTCTGTGTGGGCTGAGGAACCTTCTTAATATTCTATGATCGGTTCTACAGAGGTAAAGCCAGAAAACGATCGCACAAAACATGTGTAACATCGAAGTCAGAATTTACTCACAAAATGCCCCCCCCCCCCCCAATGATAATAAAGTATGTAAACACGCTTGTTAAAGTTCGGAATATAGCTATAAACTATCATTTTCCCTTTTTGCACGAAAGGAAAATTAAAGAATAGTTCATAAAACGGTCTGTGGATTACTAGATCGAAGTCTGGATAAAGAGTCATCGGTAGATCTTAATCCATTTAGCCAAGCCTTTCATGTGTATGTCCTAGACGAAACACAGCTTAAACTAATAGTTATAAAACCGACATTTAACTTTAAGACATTTATTTGACTACAGATGCGGCAAAAAATTTCATGATCAAAGACAGTATCTTGGGACCCAGTCAGCGTGACAAAAGTTTTAAATTAATGATTTAACGATAAAAGCACAGGTTATGGCTTAACTAATATTGAGCATTATCACATCACTAGCTCTTCAATGCAGTTTAAAGAAAAATACAGTCACTAAACCTGATTTTGAATACCAAAATACATCAGACCTTTTCTCGTGTGTGGCGTGTCGACTCCTACTACTCGTAATATCGATGTCAAGTGTTTACCATTCAGTCAACAGCCTGGATTCTTGTACTTGAAGCCAATTGAAGACTAGTTGTTTTTTTAAAGTTGTCCCAAAGGCTTTATAAAGATGTGATTGTTGTCTCACTTCTCTACTTGTACTGTCCACTTGTCTTGAAGAAGCATTATTTCAGAGCTAAATATGCCTTTTGCAGGCGTTTCTTTTGATTTTAAATGTTATATAAATTTTTATTTAGACATGTATTTACATGCCTTGTTGATAATCAACCGGGTCGAGATTTAAATGGATTTGAACACCCGCGAGATATACGAATTCTAAGAATAAACTGGATATTAGTGTCTAGGTCTCGGTTGTCATGTAAAGATGCTACGATAATCAGCGATCTACGCTACATCTTCAAACAGTCATAACTTCGCCCAGAATAAAGTAATTTGAATGGAATTTTAGACATAGCAAGGTTTGGAAAAGGGGGCCATTTTCTTTTTATTTTGCTGGAACAATAATAGTTTATACTATCATCTTGTAAATATATTCTACAAAATTTTATTCTCTGGTGTTTTTCACCACAAGAGTTCCACAAGAAATTGGATTTCGAAAAAGAAAATCATTATTTTCTTTAAAAATTTCTTCTCAGACCCCCTATATGCCTGTGTGGTACCACATTTCACAAGATGTTCGACTTAGAATAATTCTGAATGAGTGTGTTGGGTCTGTGGTGTTTTTCACCAAAAGAGTTCCTTTCAGACCCCCTATATGCCTGTGTGGTTCCACATTCCACAAGGTTTTCAACTTAGAATAATTCTGTTAGTGTGTTTTTGGTCTGTGATGGGTGTTAAAGGAGACCCCGGAGCCTTGCCATTTGTTTATATATCTTATTCATTATCTAATGTTTAAATACTTTCCAAAATGTAGAACCCCAAATATATACAAAGCATTTCGATTAAACTGGCACATTAGGATACCAGAAATGACATAACCAAAGTAATTGTTAGACACTATTTATTAAAGATTATTCAAGAGCTAACTTTGCACATTGCCGGTCTTTCTTCAGGCCTTAAATGTTATATAACTTATTAATTAGACATTTATTAACATGACAGGACCATAATCAACCTTCGAGATTTTAACTAGATTAATAGAACGGTTCGACCATTTAATGATTTAACTTAAAAATGGACAAGCGATGCTAAGACTCGAATATACCAGTACCGTGCTTACGGTAATAAACAATAAATGCACATGTCTTGTCAAAACTACAGTGATAACCTGCCACAGAATAAAGTAATTTGAATGAAAATTTCAATATATTCATTTTGCATTATCTATTTTTTTTTTTAACTAGTATAGCACTAACGGCTATCATGCTGCATCAGCTTAATCACATGCACGCTACACAGTTATGAAAGTTGAGTCGCTAATGCCCCCGTCAGACCGGGGTAGCACCTTTATTGCGCTGCTGCGATCGTACGGCGACCAGAAAATGCTCAAGGTCTCCGGCGAGTAAATGTCCCAAAAAGTTATATGCGCCCGTCACGACCACTTCGCGCTTATGGCGTTTTTATTGAGATCTAGTGGAGTGGCAACGGCGATCATCGACGAATCCGCTTCGCTCTGACTACGCTCATGGGGTTCTTACGTGCTTGTCTACCATGTGATCACGGCGACTATATAAAATGATCAGATTTTTGAAAATTTCAAGAGGACGATATACACACTGATGTATGAACTTTGAATCGCCTGTTTTATAGCAAGTCGCACATGAAAATCATGGTCGCCATAGGAGCGCAATGCAAGCTTGGTAACCACGCCATGGTCGTATTAACAATTCCATAAACGGAGTGGTTACCCAATAAGATCGCCATAGACGCACTGGGTACCCATGGGGACGTGGTGCAATCATGCAACAGTGGTGAAATCATTGTAACATCGCCATAAGGAATCCGAACGCTTGGTGTGGTCGTGGCAGATACGCAAGGGTCATTGTGAAGACACCATGAAGTCGCCCTTGCAAATGTTACAATTTTCGCAACGTCTTTGCCACGTGTGTACTGCACGGGTACTACGTTCATGGATATGTTATCACAGCCTTCCAGGACAGACCACAGAATCTTGGCGTTTGTTTTAAACATGCTAAAAACAAACGCCGTGACTCTGCGATCATTCGCGACCATGGACACCACAGCACGATATCTGGCGTTTCCACCACGCTTATGGCGATCTTGACGCCGTCTGAGACAATTTTCCATCACCGTAGCAGCACAGTAAGGATACCAACCCGGTCTGACCTGGGTATAAATGGTATACCAGTCCAAACATGGTTCAATTCCGTTCAGTATTTACAACGATATGATAAATTGAAAATATGTCAACATTCAGCATCCTCTACAGATGATATAAATATGAACTGAAAAAAGCCAACCAGCTACACCTATATCTCAGTGAAAATCAGTGATGCGCCTTTTTAAGCCCACGGAATCGAATCCATGATAATATCTACCGTTGATTTTATTATGTGTTTTCTCAATAATTATATTTTAACGTTGATTAAACAGGCATTATGTAAGAGCTAAATGTGCCCATTGCAGGTCTTTCTTTAGGACTTAAATATTATATAAATTGTTAATTACACATTAACATGACAAGCCCATATTCAATTCTCGATGCCATCGGAAGGCTCCGATTTTAAGTAGATTAGAACGATTCGACCATTTAATGATTTAATTAAAAAAGGGATAACCGAGACTGTGTTTATTATCTTAACAACGGTAGCAATGACAATCGGTGTTACACTATTCTTCTAACGTCGATAACTTCAGAGTGAAGTAATCAGGCTAAAATTTTCAATATATTCCCTTTTCATTATCAAATTTTAATTATTATAGCGAGAACTGTCAGGATTTTATCTAATCTTACATAATTTCCCTTTAAGTCGTAAATAATGATATGTCGATCATCGGCTTTAAGTAAATGCCAAGTCAATAGGGTCTGCAATCCTTTGTTTATAAACAATGAATAAGGCTCCCACATATCGTCACAGTCAGTGTCTTTATTTGGTGATTCAAACAATCGGTAACGGTAGAGTTCACCTTGGCAATTAATGCATGTTTTGTATGCTTTGATTATCTTTCAACAAATGCATCAGACTAAGAGATCAGCTATACACAGATTAGCCGGTTAATGAGGAAGTGGGTGGCATTACACGTCTGCTATTGATGTGCTAGGCTTAACACTTCATGGCGAATCTAAGTGCTTCGAGTTGATCCGTAAAGCATATCAGGTTCATAAATTACGTTAAAAGTAGCATCTACGTCCATGATGACAACTCAACTAGGCGATTTCTATTCATTACACGATATCATTATGTTCGCTTCATGCTCGATACAATCGATTTAGAATCAACCTCCAAACAATGCCACAGTAAAACCACAATAACATAAATGCCCAACTGCTTTTAAAGGATCTAGAAAAAACCAAAGAGAAAATCATTCACCTCAAATGAAATAGACGTTTTTATATTCTGATTAATAACACATAGGTCGTAAAATGTATTGCTCCAATTCAGCTAGGACATTCAGTGATTGGTCACGACCAACAGTTACCCTAGTTGGCTGTCTCGTTTGAGCATTTTCTTTTTAATCAGGGGCGTTATTCAAGAGACAAAAACTGTTTTTGTCTTGTTCGTGTATACTGGCTGAGAGCTAACAACTGTGTCAGGGCGATCTACATTTTGTGTGGTTGTGTGTGTTAAGGGTTTGGTGGGGGCGAGGGAGGGGGGCAGATCAATTATGGGGAACACTGGAATTCAGTACAGTGGGTATCCTTGAGTGTTTGAAAATTTATAGAGTATTCCTTGTAATAAGAAAATTTAACAACATTTTCTTAACGAATATGTATTTCATTTACATTGTGGTTCCTTGAGCTAAAGTATATCCCGTATTTTATCTCCGCCGACATGGTTAAGAAATTGATGGAATGCATTAATAATCTCTATGGCGGTGCTATGTTCAGAATTAACTGTACTCGGATTTATTGCATTAGTATTAATGTCATTGCTTTTAACCCTGTCCATTCACATATCGAATACATTCTAACTCTTAGAAATTTAAAACCCCGTAACTGTAACAGATTTGAAATTGCATTAGATAAGAATTCATTGAAAGGCAACATTTTCTATTAGTATAATGCAGGAAATATCTTCATTCATTTAATTGAGGGGGTCTATTGATCGTGGTCGAGAAACAGACGTTAAAGTTTCAGAAATGATATAAAGTTTATATGACCAGACAAAAATCCAGTTTCGGAGAATTCATTCATTAAAAACGTAACGATAAAATGTAAAAAGCATGTTTCTAATCAACTCCAGTAAATTTAAACCCAACCAATGTTTACTTTGGGTTCTGAAATTCGGCTACATAGGATTTTTTTGACACTGAAACGACGTTGAGTCGCGAAAATTTGTTATACTCACGTAATATTTTATCACAGAATACTGCACTGAAAGACTTCTTGGTTTGGTATAAGAGATTTGAGAAAATGAATCGCCTGAGACCGAATTCGTTTATTTTGTTTAAGAATATAATATGCAGGTTTTTTTATCCGTCATCAGTAAAGATAGGATGTTTTTTGGTCTATAAAAAATTATGTCATTATATAAAATGTTGAACGCCGGTTAAGGGGTTTTGAAGTTAGCACTGGGATAATAGAAGACATTCTATGCGTGTGAAGTACACTGCTTCCTGTTGATATACAAGGTAACGAATTCCTAAAGAGATCTTAAAATCTCTTATTCCGTCGTAACGAGCAGACGAACGTTGTTCAAAATGCATTCATTTCCTTAGTCCGAAATAAAATATTAAAAGATAAAAGAGGTAATGGTTATGTAGACTTTTCATATGGAAACATCCAAGTAATCATCGACATTGCAACCCAATGTTATGGTCACAGATCACTAATGATTTCCCTCCCCATTGACTTTAATGTTAAATCTCGTCTCTTAGACCGTAACGTTTTTTTCCAAATTTTCGTTGGGTAGAACGCTTTCTACACCAGATGGAGCAACATGTGGCAATTGCTTGCTCGAAAGCACGTAGGAGGTTCATCATGGAAAACTTGAGATAGACAAACTGGAAGTAAAGACCAAATAACATGCACTTTTCGGCCATACATTTCAAATTAAACAACCTCTCAACTCTCGTATCCTTCCGCCTCCAAATCATGATTATTCACCAAAACCTGGCAGAGAATGCATGTTCAAACCCCTTTCTTCGATTCTACACCAAAAAGTCAACAAATTTGGCATGGAAAAGGGAGGGGGGGGGGGGAGAGAAATACTGAAAAAAGCTTTGGCCCTTGGTGAGCTATGTCCTATATGACAAGGCCATGGCCATGCCAACCGAAATATCCCAACCAACGGCATTCTAATAATATATATGTTTTTAAAAATATTTTTTTAAAATTGTCTGTGCAAAATAAGGGAACTGTATTAGGATACCATTTGTGTTCTAAAATGCGTTTGACAACTGTTCTGTATGGAAGCCTATAACTACCATTCATAATTTCTACTTTTCGCCTCTTCAGAACAGGAAAGTCGAAAAGTAGAAGTTACGACAAAATGTGAGGCGACAAGACGGTATACAAGCCAAAATCAACTCGAAAATAGGAAATTAAGAAATAACACATCGCGATAATAGCGCCCCCCGTTTTTTCTTAATTTCTACTTTTCGACTTGCATTTTGGCTTGTATTCTGTCTTGTCGACTTTCGACTTAGTCATATTTTTGTATTTATTGATGTCAGTAAGAAGGCGCCAACACGCTATACAAGCCAAAATGCAACTCGAAAAGTAGAAATTAGGAAATTAACACACTGCGCTATTAGCGACCTATGATCTGTCGTACTGTCGACTTTTCTACTTTTCGCCTAGGTAGTTGTTGTAGTCTCTGCCTTGTAGGTCACATTTGAATACGCGCAATTCCCGTTAACAAAAATGTTGGTGTGATAGAGTCTAGTAATGATGGCGATTATTTTATTAATATCTCGATCCCTATGTTACGGAAAATTTTATGCAGCCGTCAGTACGACAGATCATAGGTCGCTAATAGCGCAGTGTGTTAATAGTTAAGTTGTTGTAGTCTCTGCCTACCAGGCACATTTGAATACGCGCAATTCCCGTTAACAAAAATGTCTGTATGTGCGTATTCATATGTGACCTGGAAGGCAGAGACTACAACAACTTCCTAGG
The DNA here is from genome assembly GCF_932274485.2 of Patella vulgata. Taxonomy (NCBI): domain Eukaryota; kingdom Metazoa; phylum Mollusca; class Gastropoda; family Patellidae; genus Patella; species Patella vulgata. The sequence goes on from NC_065881.2 coordinate 70,032,338, forward strand.
CGAAAAGTCGACAGTACGACAGATCATAGGTCGCTAATAGCGCAGTGTGTTAATTTCCTAATTTCTACTTTTCGAGTTACATTTTGACTTGTATAGCGTGTTGGCGCCTTCTTACTGACATCAATAAATACACAAATATGACTAAGTCGACAAGACGGTATACAAGCCAAAATGCAAGTCGAAAAGTAGAAATTAAGAAAAAACGGGGGGCGCTATTATCGCGATGTGTTATTTCTTAATTTCCTATTTTCGAGTTGATTTTGGCTTGTATACCGTCTTGTCGCCTCACATTTTGTCGTAACTTCTACTTTTCGACTTTCCTGTTCTGAAGAGGCGAAAAGTAGAAATTATGAATGGTAGTTATAGGCTTCCATAGTTCTGCTATAATTATATATACAAAATATTATGCCATTCGACGATCTACTCACTATTATATCAACAAAAACATCAGCCGCATGAACTGTTAAATTTGTTATCTATAATACCCCAAATGCTAATAATACGCTTGTTTTATTTTTCATACTAATAAACCTATTAGTGAGAGCGTATTAGTCAAATAAATTTTTAATTATTTATTCCAGGAATGGTATGATGAGTTTTTGAGATGGAATCCAGCAGATTATGGCGGAATTGATGAACTTATAGTTTTTCAGAGAGAAGTTTGGTTACCTGATTTATTTGTTGAAAATACGTAAGTTTTAAGGTTAAATATCGATAATCTTGTAGTTTTCGCTGACCTTAGTTACGGGGACATGCGTGTAGATTTCATTGTTTAATATTGCTTAATCTGGTTATACCTAATTTCTGGAAACTGTTAGTTGCCGATGAATATATTTATATACAAATCGGTCACATTATAATATACTACCTGACAGGGCGACTGTAGTCAAGTATTGAGAGCAATGAACTCGTCACTAGAATATTCCGGGTTCGCATCTTGTGATTCGCCAATCCCGCTTCTCAGGGGTGGTACCTGTGGTGCTAACAAGTACAGGTCCGTCGTTGTACATTTCAGGTGGAATGCAGTGCATTGACGTTTTGTGTTGACGAGACGCCAAATCCAATGTTTTTTTTTTCCTGTCACTATCGCCTCGTCGGCGAATTTGTTTTTAGAAAGTCTACACAAGAGCTATGTATTTTTTTTGACTTAAAACGATATATAATATATTCTCATGGCAAGCTCATAACCAATTCTCTAGAACATCTGTCTTCGATACTGAATAGTACTTGTCAACACTTTAAACATTCATAACTTCGCTCAGAATAAAGTGATTTGACTGAAATTTGCAATTTATTCATTTTCCATTATCGATTTTTAAACTATTATAGCAATAAATGTCAGCCCATTATCTTTTAAATCCCAATTCTGATGTTGTAATTCATTTTTTCAGTCGCATCATTATTTTTCTGATCATTATGAGTTTGCGGCTTTGTAATGCAAGGGCGAATCCATTAAAATTGAATTTTGATATTATGTCAGTTAAAGTATATGATGGTCATTTGTCTTTGTTATCCACACCAAAAGGAAGAAGACTTTGTGGAGCGCCAGACAATAACAATGTAATGGATTAGCGTGAAGCCAAAAGATCGAGGTGGCTGGCATTAACACATAGCGTGTCAAAATGTATTTCCAATTTACCCTGTAAATCTATTGGTTCCGGATAATGCAAATTATGAATAAATTATTTTCCTTAATACTAATTGATCCTGCGATTCTGGATAATGAATGCCAGGAACGCAGAAGCTTGTTTTTATTAAAAATAACAACAGCAATAAAAATAAGGTGTCCCACACAGTTAAATTTAATAATAACTTTAGTGAATGTTAACCGTAAATGATAATTTCTAAAGTGATTGATTACGTGACAGTTCCGGCTCTAGCCAGTAATCACCTATAAAAAGAAATGCTCATGTTAATTTTGTGAAAGAATAAAGCCTGAATAGCATCATGAATAACAGTAATATTTACGTTGTTAGTTAGCTTGAAAATTAACTTGGATTTATTTTCAATTTGCTGTTTTATTAACTATGCGGATCATATCGAGATCCATTGTTTAGTAGAATTTATCTCGTAAGAACATGCCAAGAAACAAATATTATTAATACTTTTATAAAATTATTAAAATGTTAGTTTAAATGCAGCGCTCACGTGATATGGAATTCAGATTTTATTTCCAACTGTCCATAATATTTCTTATGAAATAGTCTCGATAATCCTGACCAGTTGATACGTTGGTGAACGATCGGTAGACTGGTTTAGCGCCACTGATGTCGAAGTAACATCAAGTAATGGGTACAAGAATTAAATGGATATAACTGATTTAAAACTATATGACTGTATATTTAGCAAAGATAAAATGGGCAAAAAATACGGGAAGGATTGTCAAATGTTGGCATAATACTCAATATAATTCGAGGAGGTATTACAGCACTCACAAAAACACAGTAAACCATTAAAATATACATCGACCCGCCCACTTTATATTTTGTGGCTAAGATGTTGACAATGTAGATGTAGGGATACAAGTAAATACAAATCAGATAGACATTTTTGGAGAAATTGAAATAAAAGCCTGGTAAAACCTTTATTATTTCTTTTATAACTAATACCCGTGTTTTCGTTTCAGGGCTCAGGATTATAAGGAACTTGGTAATGACGCCATGTTAATTTCAGTCAGTCACAGAGGGAAGATATTTTGGGAGCCTGGTATTGTGACAGAAACCAGCTGTGCCGTGAATATTGGAAGATATCCGTTTGATTCACAGTCTTGCGACATAAGATATTTAACATGGATGCACACAAATCGCACATTGACTGTTGAACCCGAGTTCAAAACAATCGACTTGGAAGCCACACTACCGAATGGAGAATGGGACATTGCTAGAACGGAAGCACTGCCATATTCGTACCCATCAACCTACAAACAAGGAACAAGTCACACGGGAGTTAAATTTTTCGTTTATTTACGTCGCAAGAGAACATTTTATATATTAAATACTATTATACCAGTAGTGATGTTATCACTATTAAATGTTTTAGTATTTATATTGCCTGCTGATTGTGGTGAAAGAATGGCTCTAGCAGTCACTGTTCTCTTGTCCTTTACAGTTTATCTGGGAATTATCAGTGACGTCATGCCAAAGACGTCAGAAAGCCTGTCCTTGTTAGGTAAGAAATGAAATAATTGCACGTCTTGACTAATTCAACAGTAACTAACCCTAAATGCCCCTTTACTGGTGTAACAGATCTTTTGCAATTAGGTCTTTGAAGCAATCTCCTTGACCAGCATTGGACCCAGGTCAACATTACTCTATAATACCACAAAACTTCAATGTTCACTCTACAAGGAATCACTTGCCGTACTGAAGACACCCTTGCCCCTAAATACCTATATTTAATGCCCTTCTTTTTAACAATATTTATTACACTAATACTTATATGACATGGAGAACAGATAAGGCATTTGCAAAATTCCCGTCATGCGTATTGACAAATTTTGAAATGCATGACACTGGGAAATGATCTGGTCAAAGATACAGGTTTAATTGCCTGGCGCGTGTCTGATAAATTTATAGTTTTGTAAATTACAACTTTAAACACAGTTTATTGAAATATTTCATGGATATAATCTCCCTTTTACTTAAGTTGTTATGCTTATTGAATTAATTTAATGTTGGATTTTCGTGCCACGTTTCTGTGTCATAGAAAATGCAAGGTAGCTTGAAGCAAGAGGAATATACTATGGCATCAATTATGTCTTTATGCCCTTCACAGAATTTTTTATTTTGTATTTTTCAGCTGTTTACCTCACAACACTTCTTTCTCTCAGCACCATTTCTGTTGGCTGTGCTGGGGTTGTTCTTAACATACATCACAAAGATCCACGGACGGCCGTACCTCGGCTTGCTCGTATTTTATTAGGCGGAAGCGGTAAACACAATTACAAAGCGCTACACAGGCGTTCGACAATACGTGACAAATACGTAGAAAGTGACAGTTTACGTGACGTACAGGATACTGTGCATCTAAATATGAAAGAGATGGTTAGTGATAACAAACCCTTAGAAAATGGCGACGCCGACAATCATAATGTTGAGTGTAAAACCACGTCATCAACGGCGCCGGAATGTCAGTGGCTGGTCAAAGATGGCGAGGATGTCAGTAAAAAACACTATGCTACGTGGCACGATATCGGCAAGTCATTGGACAATATCTTATTCTGGATTTTTTTCATCATTACGGTAACCGTCACAACCACTATGTTATTGCTATTTTGTGGAGTGCATGGATTCTGACATCTATTCAAGGGTAACGACACTTCAGTTGAAAGCGAATATTAAATCCCATAGTCAGTTAGTGAACAATTGGTCGCGATGAGGAAGAGTATGATATGCTGTTTAATAATTGGGAATAGCCTTATGCATAGTCAACATTGGTATTATATATTTATAAACGCCAGATTGCAGTAAATTCCATGACAGTGTGGTGAACAAGATAGGTGTTTCGATTAGTCTATGGTTCAGATCGTAAGTTATCAATGGAGACCAAAAAGCACCTTTTAAACTATTACTTACTGTTTGTGAATATATTATTGAATTAGACACCCATGCATATATTTAGACGTTTTAAATAAATACATAATATGTACATGTTGTATATACATACACACTACAAATAATCACTTGTTGATGAAGGGGTATATACCTTATTAAGTCAGGTAAATTAAATGTTGAATTACTGGTGGTGCAAGGTTTATGCGGTGAGATGTTTTTGTTTCCAAAGACTGAGCCGAAGTTGGTTTGTTTAATAATTTTAATTACATTTTACATCTCGACTGCTGAACAGACAAAGTCATATCTCAACATTGTCTTTATTACGGACGTACAATCAACACATACAATACAGTCAAATGGGCAATCAGATTTTAAGTATTGTGGCACATGTTGAATAATGTATGATGAATTGGTCGTGTTAAGTTTTCAATCTGTTTAAAACACAGTTCCTATTTCGTTTCGTTTTTATAGTTCAATATTTCGCGTTACTTGTCTTTACTACACTAGGATCTAGAAGAGTTGTTATCATTGAAGTGTTCTGAATGGTGTGAGGGATTAGCCAATGAAACGGTCTGGTCTGTTACTGCGAGCTTTAAGCGTGTTTTGCGCGGAACTGTGGGTAATCCACTCGTAACATCAATGCTGATTGGTTAATCATATGTCTGACGTCATAGGGTCAAAAGCCGCTCGTATGACCTCTGACGCGACCTATCCCTACGACCGGTCAGATCTTCATGTAGTGTAGGCCATCAAAAGTATAAAAAAAACGACACGAAATATAGTTCTGTATTTTAATCAGATTGGTTAAGTTGTCAAATGTCAACAGAATTCGATTTACGGTGGTCATACATTTTCCGAACTGAAAACACGGGTTGCCGTTTACCCACAGTAATAATATTGGATCGGGTGAATGTGCATTTTGCCTAACACTATATGATTACATACGACAGTGTATAGCTTTAATATTTATTTATATGGATACATTAATTAAATTTTATATGAATTGTTTTATCCCATTAAATTTAACTCCAGAAAACAGTTTTGTTATTTGTGTTCAATTTAAGAACTCTAAATGGCACTGACATTCTGATATTCGGCAGATGACAATGTTACATTTGAAATAGGGTAAATTTATATAGTAGTGTATAATAGCGTTATTTTCTATTTTAAATCAGGTCATATACTTTGTGATATGTGTACATGTGTGTATATAGTTTATTTTAATCATTATTAATATGTAAATAATAATTAGAATAATATAGATAAGAAATACATACATGTAGACAGATTGCCACGTTATTTTAAAACGGTTTATTTAACTTCGAGACATTTTAATTTTCTTTTTCAAATTATATATACTTAATGACACATTTTATACTCTTACGTATCACTTATTTGTTATACTAGAGACTTTTGGCAAGCGTAAATTTCTGGTCCGTATCGCGTATCCGTATGGATTTTGCGTGTGACGTCACAAATGTGTGTGCATTTCTCAGACGTGATACGGCACACGGAAACGGCAGCACGCACCGAACAGCTTTCATACGGAAAAGATCCGTATACTATAACATTGTCGTGTCTTGTTACCGTCTTTTTGCTACTTTTAGACGCTAAAAATCTTTGTGTATATTTGATGTGATTTTAACAATGATGGTTGATCTACGTGCTAAATTTAGGGAGGGGAACCTTGCAAATATGTAAATAATTTTATTCTGTGGTAAAGGGGTATAAACTTTCTGAAATGATACATTAGTTAAACCAAAAATTGCAGTCGAGTCGAAGATGATATTAATTTTTATTTAATAGCTCAGCGACTGTCGATCGACTTCATTCCCTCCGGGAAATTGTCGGCTATAATAGGTACTTGACTAGTACTGATGGTGATCTTGGTAGATATTTGCCATTATGCTGTAATAGAACTAAGCTCAGCTGATCGACGCACGCGTACGCAACGCGAAAATCTGCCAAAACTCTAAAACTACATTGACGCAACGTATCACGTGTACGATACGGACACGTGATACGGATGGGAAAATTCCGCTTGCCAAAAGTCTCTATTGTTGTAATCTGTCCGTCCGCCTGCCAGTATTTGAACCTTCTTTTCATCACTCTAAAAATGAGCGGTCTTTTTTTTAAAAATCAAAAAGCTAACAGACGTCCCGACGTCGCTCTACAAATTGGAGATTGATAAATAGGAAGGGGTGTGCCATCTTTCAAAATTTTTTGAATCAATACTTCTGGATTAACTGCGCATCCTTTCTTCGCGGCGGAGTGATATTTGTCATATAAACCTTGAACTAAATCGGTCTATTGCAGGTCTTTCTTTAGGACTTGAATGTTATATAAATTATTAATTATACGTAACGTCCACTCGACACAAACTAGGTCATTTCGGGACTAATATATGGTCCAATTTTATTTCAATATTAAGTTGATTTAAATACGAGAGGGAGAAAGAGAGAGAAATTGGGTTTAACGTCTCGGGGTCGTTAGCAGTGGGAGCAAATCGGAGGACCCGGAAAAAACTCACGAGGTTGGACAGGCGACCCTACTCCTTGTCACGTACAACTGGGGACTCTAAACCATGCCAGTTGACACAATGACACGTTATGATACAGCGCGCACGCGCTAACCATTCGGCCATCCAAACCCGCTTGCTTTAAATACGTTTTGTGGTTGCCGTCAAAATAATTAATCGAGACTTTGTTTATTATCATAACAACAATCGCAATGACAATCAAGGCTACAGTGTTATTGAAACGGGAATAACTCGGCCCAGAGAGAAGTCATTTGACTGAAATTTTCAACATAATCCCTTTTCATAATCTATTTATTTAACTATTATAGTGGGAACTGTCAGCTCTTTATCTGATCTTACCTAATGCCCCTTTAAGTTCTTGGGGTTGAATCTTATTAAAATTAATTGTAGTGTTTTACCCCTGTCATGACAGTCTTGTGAAAATTCTACAAATGGCAGGATTCCAGAATTCTCTTTGAAACTTGCTCAGATTGTTTATTTGATCATGGGCGTATGCTCCAATGCCTGGCATCTTATCTTTGTACTAGTTCATAGTAATTATTATAATATGGTTTTTATGTTAGGGAATGACGTTTTGCGACATGCACACATTCTGTTTTGTTTTGTTTTTAAATTTTTTACGGTAAATATTTCTAATTGATTTTTAATGTGAACAAAATTCTATTAATGTTGGAGACTTCATTGAACATCATTCATGTCTTTAATCTCATTTTTAAAAAAAAAAAATAACTAACTCGATATTAAATAAGGTAATGCGATTAATTGGTACTGGATGTCTTGTTGATGTCATCTCGATCAAACATGAATCTGACATTAAGGGGTTATTAAGAGTAGTCTCAATATCCACGTATGTCAAACCTAAAAGGATAACTCGATAAATATTTTACGGTGGGGAATTAATAAAACAGATATTACAAACCATAATTAGTATTTAAACCTCAGTTCTTGAACCAGCAACTAAGACTTAAGCGCTATATATTCTTCTTCTGGAGTACGATGCTCTTCGAAAACAAGCACCAGCCCTTGTCAGTTCATGTACAGTCGATATGAAACGTGGCATTCTTGTTTTTTGGACAATTGCGCATCGACAGATGTCCTATTTGGATGTGATGTTACCATTCCAAGATGATGGCGATGATGCCATGCTCAGTTCCTGGTTCATCGTACGCTTGTATAGCAGTCATGTGTTTATGGTCAGGAGTAGAGGAAAATAAATATGTTATGAATAGATTTTATCATACGTTTTCTTATCTTCCAATTCGTTATATAATATATTTTCTTGGCAATCTATACTGGTGTTCAAATAATGTATATATCATGACTTTAACGAGACTATAGTGAAGTAAAGAAAACAACCGTATTTTATATTGAATGGGTTTGAAATTCATTGTGGCTTTTAAGTAAAGAAACCACCGTTTCATTTACCTATACATATACCTTTCTCGGCATAATTTCGTTTAAGCAACTGTATATTTAAAGTTTGTTTAATAGCAAATATAAAATATCATAATTAAGGAAACCACAACTTCACTTCCTTTATCTAAATTATTATGCGATTTAAATTAGAAAATTAAACGTCAGTATATCTAAAGTTTCCTTAATAGCAAGAATGAAATATCTCAGCCACAAAAAAGCCCACAACTGTAATTTTGTTTTCATTTAATTTTTTTTTCAGTTTATTATGTTGTACTGTATAATGTTTGTATTTTAGATGAACATAAAAACCGATTTGAATAAAATGTACATTTACTATCATACTGAATATGAGTTTTAAAAAACCCAACCTATTCATATACCCAATTCGGGCCCCTATACTGCTTAATTCCATTTTTTCTGTATTCTATTGAAACAAACAATGAAACAAACCACGTTTAACAGTTTACCAGAAAATCTTTGAAATTCAAATAAAGTATCAAATTTTATGTTATAAATTATTTTTCCTCTGGAATAATTGATTCAGGCTATATAGCATTGGAAATCCATTTTTAAAAATCATTTATTATAACCAAGCCTTTATAATTTGAAAACATAACTTTCTAAAATCGGATTCTATGCCTTTTAAATGTAATAAAACTTGGCAATGTATCAGATGACCAGTCTTTGGATTTCCGTTCGTGATCAAATTTCTATTCAATTTTAAAGTGAGATTACCAAAGCCACAGCTAGTCTGAAATTTGTATTGATATCTTTATCGCTAATCAGATCTTTCTCTGGATTGAATCTAATGTACGTCGTCATTTTTAATCAAACCATCAAAGCGACGTCATTAGACGATATGGCTTTTGAAGTTCTTCTGAAATAAGAATGGATTAAGTAAAAATGTCGACTGAAATCTCCACTCGGAAGTAACTGACCGCTTTGAAATCATTACTTAGTAATATACATGTAATTACCACCCACCGATCTTTGTAACTAGATGTAAATGCACACAGAAAACACTTTGAACGGAACATAAATTTTATTTAAAACCAGAGTATGTAGATTTGCGCTTATACATGTAAACTACCGTCGGTTAATTAAAATGTTGCCCCCATACATATAGGTGAGTAAGTTTGCTGTAGACACGTATTTGTTCATAAAAAAAGTAGACACTCATATGTTCAGACAAATGTAGAAACATATCTGATCAGAAAAATGTAGACACAAGTATTAAAACTGTTTTTTTTTTCAAACCAGGATAATATTTTTGAAGCCCGGATTAAGACTTTTCATCGCAAAGTTTGGATTTCGGCCAATGATTGCATAAACCTAGCATCAATCATAATTGCGTTGCGTAGGTTTATTTAGAAGAAAGGGTGGATTACTAAATGTCATAGAAACCAACGCCAACAAAAAACTTGTCTCAGATTTGTATCCCATAATTCAATTCATTCAGACTGAATAAGCCATGCATCTGCAAATATAGGAACCAGTTCATGTTAACTTTAAAGGAAGCCAAGTGACCAAGTGCGTTCGATTGGAATTTATCTAGTACCCCCCCCCCCCCCACTCCACACTAACACTCGTATTGTCGGTGAAGTGTCAAAAGGGTTAAGAAATAGAACCTTTTGCATTTCAAAATTTCCACAAATCAAGATACAACATTTGGACACATGATACCAAGAACAGTTCTAATTGGCGTAGAGATAAACAGCTTGGGCAGAAATGTGCATATTAATTGGGAGATTTTAAAAATGCAAAAAAGTGTATTTGACTAATTTCCCGAGATACACCCTTTTGACACTTCACTGACGGTATTCTTTCACCGTTATGTTGTCTTATTCAATTTATATCTTTAATCCATTTCTTTTTTATTGTTCAGATTTCCACTTGAGTGGCGAACTTGAAAGCAAGATATTGTCTAATATAATTGCGGTACGATTTTAAAGAATCTACAACTCTACATTTATCGTATTGTATAATGTTTGATTGTATTTTAAATGAATATGAAAACTGATTTGAATAAAATGTACATATATTAGCATACTGATTAAATTCATATTTTCCATGACTTTGTTATAAAACAACCGACTCATATAACCAGCTGCTTAGTCTGTTAGTCATGGCAACATATTTAACACTTCAGGCCAGGTTTTATCGTGTTCATACCATAGAGTTACTCGAAAATCAAAACTATGGACTAGGTCTATTTAAAGGAGCTAAATCGCTAATATTTGGGACCTAATATTTGACACAAATGGGTCGCAACGTATATAATAATGTAATATGAATGTAAATAAACTGATTTACATTCAATAGTTTCCGCTTTTACTCAAATTTCAAAGCAGTTATGTTCGGCGAAATACGCCAGAAGTCCCAATCCAATGGCAATCTCTAGCGTCTGGTTATTCCAGTCTACACCGATAGTATTTATTGCGCATATTCTCCAGATAAGAATATGAGGTCACCGTTTGACATGACTTGTGGAATATGTCTAACCTCGTTCTCCGAGTCGCTTGTTACAAATTGCGATGAAACGCATAATGGTACACGATTCGTGTACCTATCGTAAAGTGTTTATTTTGTCTTAAATATTGGATATCAGAAGCCCATCTTTTTCCAGTAAGATCACAAAACCAATGTTGATTAAAATTGACAAATAATTCGTGTTTTCATTGTCGAAGGTTTTGGATGATATTGAGTTAGAGACTTAGCTACTTTAAGTCAGATGTAGGAGAGAGGTGGGTGTCAACGATATCACCCATGTTGGAAGTTGACGTAAAACTCTAGGAACGAACGAGAGGGGGATATGATTCAATTTTATTTCAATAATTCACTTGCGCTCAGGGGTTCGAAAATCGGATTCTATGCATTTAAATGTAATAAAATTTAGCAAAATATCAGATGAACAATCTTTGAATTTCCATTCATGATCAAATTTGTTTTCAATTTTAAAGTGAGATTACCAAACCCACAGCTAGTCTGTGTGAGGGTTTTATTTAAAGTTACAATTTCATATTTTTAAGTTATATTTTAAAATGTACTAAGATAAAGCCTTAAAATAGATGGTATCTATAAACAGTCCTACCTTGTTAAAGAATAATCCTATTAATCCTATAATTCACTATTGCTAGTTGAGAAATTGGCAAAAATATCATTTTCAACTTTAAATTCAAACGTTTGAAGATAGCTATTCCACGGTGGGGGAATAGGAAAACAAGGGAGGTAATTGGAAGGTAATTGTGTTATTATTTCCGGTGTGAAGATTTTTAAGTGTGAGAAAGATAACCTATGATCGTATAATAGTGAGTTGACAACCTATTGAACAAAAGACATAGAAATAATTATGTTTTGACTTTTGAAATTGTAACTGCTTTCTTGGTGGATGAGGCTCAATACCAAAAATCTGCCAATGCAGATAAGGTCGTTGTAATAGCGTAGCGATCACGTGGTAGGAGCGTCGTGCAAGCATGGCGCGGTCTTCTAGAGCGTGGTTGCAATTAACTTTGTTGAGCGCGAATGGGTAGTGGCTGATCATGAGCGTCGTGAGGTGCAGCGGGGACGTGGCAAGAACGCAGCGAGGGTGTATGGAGCGTGATGAGAACGTGGAAAAGGGAGAAAATCTCTTCGACTTTGCGTGTACTGAGAGCGTATAGTGGTCCGTCACACTTTAGTTATACCCCCGTCAGACTGGGGTGGCGTCCTTACTGCGACGCTACGGCGACGGAAATGGTCGCAGAGCGCGTCAAGATCGCGGTAAACGCGTGGTGGAAACGCCAGATATCGTGTTGTGGTCTCAATGGTCGTGAATGATCGCCTAGTCACCGCGTTTGTTTTAAGCATGTTCAAAACAAACGCCAAGGCTTTGCGATCTAACCTGGACCGGGGTGACGTCCTTACTGCGCTGCAGCGACCGTACGGCGACCAGAAAATGCACAAGTCGACGGCAAACGTGAACACAACGTACAAAAATGTCCCAAAATATTACAATCTTGAAAAAAAAATTGCGTTTTCACATCTTTCCAGGGCAGATCGCAGAACTTTGGCGTTTGTTTTGAACATGTAAAAAACAAACGCCGTGATTCGGCGACCATTTGCGACCATCGAGACCACAGCGCGATATCTGGCGTTTCCACCACGCTTTAACCACGCCTATGGCGATCTTGACGCGCTCTGGGGCCATTTTCCGTCGCCGTAGCAGCGCAGTAAAGGTGCCACCCTGGTCTGACGGGGTAAAGAACGAGACTTTCTTCAAGTTTGTAATTTTTTGTGGACAATTTCTCGCGTTGTGTTTAAGTTTGCCGGCGACCTTGTGCATTTTATAGTCGCTGTACGGTCGCAGCAGCGCAGTAAGGACGCCACCCGGAGTATTTATGCATTTCACCGCGACATCGCTAAGCTCTAGAATTTATTAGCGTATGGCATATTCAATATTTTATTTATAGTTTTTCCTAAAATATCAGCCATTATGGGTGAAATGCAAACGTATTTTACGACGAAGGAACATTTCTTTGCTTTTCAGAAATAAAATGTCATTCGCTGGGTTTATTTTTAATTTTTTTACAAAACAGATGCCACTATTCAACAACTCCTGTCAGCAATGTGAACGCCACAAACAAGAAGAGGTATCAAGCCTTCTAGAAAGTATAGATCCCCCCATCCCGCACCTCAGCCGTTACAACTTATGACTATGTTTATAAATTTAATTTAAAAGGTTTTTTGTGTTTTTTTTTGGGTTTTTTAAAGAATGCAACAAAAGTTTGTTTTTGACAACCATTAGCGGTTGCTTGAACTATAATCACACTAGACGAACGTACACATTTTTATTTAGAAATATACAATGTACACCTCTTTCCATATACACTGTAATCACTCTAAGTGAGTCAATTTCCATTTAGATGGTCTTTAGTTCGACGTTTACTTACATCTAGTTTGTGCCCGGCTACCCCCGTCGTCTTTTCTGTTCAAGACCAGACAAAAAAGACAACAAAACTCCATTGAAGGATTCCGGAGTTAAAAATAAGGTTATGATATGAATATTCCATCATCAAATCCTATCCCAAATGGTAGATAAATTCAACGTTTATGTTTATTGGTGTAATAATATATGTTTGGTATCATAAAACCCCGTCTCGAGGATTAATAAACAGATAAAATCTATCAGCAATCACCATTCCAGACAATGATGCGTTTTACTTTCCATCTATACTGTGAATCTTAGACCATCCCATAACGTATTAAACAAGTAAAACCAAGCACAGTAACGTGGATTTTAACCTTTGAGTGTCTCAAACAGACAATCAATTATGAAACGAAATTGTTGTAGGCCAACAACAGTGCACTAGTACCTTTTATCGTCAAAGAAAGATGAGAGTCGCATTCCTTACAGAAAAAAGCGTTTGACATGCAAGATACGCCCACATTTTGCAAGAGATGGACAGAGAACGAGCTATAAAAAATAATTTTTTTTTTTTTTTTGTACAATCAGGGGTCATAATCCAGGAAGATATTGTCAGATATGAGCGAATATCAAAAGGAACCGAGATATGTGGGTTATGTCAAGTTTCATCTAAATCTGATACACAGTGTGACCTCTAAGAGTTTCCAGAAGCTACAAACGTGATTTTTTGTATCACCATGGGCCATAATCGGATAAAATGGTGACCGCTAAAATCGGATAAGAATTGTGATTTGTGGAGTGTCCACAAACAAATTGTGGACGGACGGACGGACAGGGGCGACGACAATATACGTCCACGTGAAAATGTGGGCGTATAAAAAAACAATAAAAAGCATTAATAAATTATTTGCAATAAAATATGTTTAAACCATTAATAATGACATAACCTATCTAAACTAGTCTTCAACATTAACGACAAGTCGCTTAAATTGATGAGCACTTCTGCACAGGCCCAGCATGTGCCGTAACAAAATGTTCATAATGGCTGTTTATAATGATTTTTACCGGAACGAATAAAGATTTTGCATGTCATTTGCTAATTATGTAGGTCTATTCTAAACACCGATTTCGGTACTAGCATTAGTCTGCTATATATTTTACTGACACCATTGAAGCCGATATCATTATTGGCCCGGGACTGCACGGCTGCTGGATTTGGGGGGTTAGATGGCTGAATAGTTAGCGTGTGTGCGCTGTATCATAAGGTCCGTCACTGAGTCAATGTAACTGGCGTGGTTTCGATTCCCCGATTGTACGTGACAAGGAGTAGGGTAGCCTGTGCAACCTCGTGGGTTTTATCCCACTGTTAAAGACCCCCACGCTCAAGCGCATTGTTGAAATAAAGTTAAACCATATGTTAGTTCCAAAATGACCTAGTTGGTGTCGATTGGACGTTAAGCCCCATTTCTCTCCGTCTGTACGGCTGCACCTCCTCCTCCGAATCCATTCACTTGATTTGATATAGTTTATTTCTTGCAGCAGTGTCGATGTAGTTTGTGCCTTGGCCGCAGGTTTCGTCACTTGATTTGATATAGTTTATTTATTGCAGTATCATTGTAGCGTGTGCCTTGTCCGCAGGTTTACCTTAACGGTTTTTGCGTATAGTGCGGTCCTCCTACACGTACTATTGATACAAGTGGGTCTGTTTATTGGAAGTAAACATAATACCCTTAGCTAACGAATAATCGTCATCAACGGCACCTTCCAAAAACCTGGACATAATAAAAACCAACATCTGTATTCAAATTTTCAGACAATCAGCTACACATAGCAACGTTTGAGAAAGGTTCCATAAATAAGTAGGATATGATTTTGCCTTGACCGTATTCTTTGCACTACATAAGTCTGGCATGAAACTTTTTATGTCATTTGTATTAAAAGTTATTAAGATGATCTCAGGTGTTACGTCTATTTAGGAGTCCTGTTTGCCCACTTCCTTACATGTATTCTTTGGATCGTTTATCAAATACAGATTACGCCTCGCACATACTGATTATGTTCATATTACTAACATCATTAGGAATAAATAGAAGGCATTCGTCTTCGCTGAATATATGCGTCACTTCTTAACGAGAAACTTATCAATATGATGTCATTATTTTCTCTTATATATGACTGTTACTGGTTGTCCACATCTCTAGATGCATATCAGATTGACCAGACGGTGATATGAAAGGATTTAATACCAAGATTGCGCTCCATGCATACATGTATATTTATGGCGAAAATGTCTGAAAGAAAGCATTCATAATTAAGAACTAACATAAAATGTTTCATGAGCGACATGCCTGTTGCAAAGACGTGACCGAATTCTTACTACACGACAGTTTTCATTTATTGTAATGTAAGAAGAGGGCAATCTTGTATAATTGACACTCGTATTTACAGTTGTCGGTTCATGGCCAGATTCGCAAACATTATCTATGGCCAATATGATCTACTTGTTTGTGGGTCAACATATATCAGATATTAGGTCAGATTTGTGTAATAATAATAAAGGTACTATAGTGTAGAATTATAGTGATTGTATTGTATTAAAGAATAGGTTTATTGCAGTAATATAAGCCAAAGACCAAAAGTTGCAAGTTTGAATCAAATATATGTGCAATTATATTTTAAAAGGAGCGATTCATTTTAAAACTGTTCATCGTTGACAATTGCAAGTTTATATACAATTCTTATACATTGAACATGTAATACTATTAGCAAGTCTGAAGATAAATTAATAAAACATTTAAAACCTGTTTTTATGTTATTAAAGTTTTTAAAAAAATCTGTATAAATAAGTATACTTCGGTGGTGGCAAATATTTACAAATAGGCTTTATTTACAAACAATTGGCACTGGCATAAATGTTAACAGCGACGATACTTGTATTCAAGACGCATTATATAAGAGCTAAATCTGCCCCATTGCAGATCTTTTGTTTGGCTTCAAAATATATATTAATTAGACATCGGAAGGTTGTGATTTTGAACAGACTGGCACACGATTGCCATTAAATAACTTTAAAAATTGATAATCGAGACTCAATTGTTTATTATTATCACAACGGTAGCCATGAAAATCGAGAATAAGCTATTCTTCAAACAGTTTGTTGAGAATAATACCTTGTTTGTTGTCTACTTTTAAACTATTATAGCCAGAACTGTCATGTCTTTCTAAATCTTACATAATGCATTTTGAACTTAAATGTAACACGGAGCATCTTGACTGGGAACCAAAGCAACGAACCGTGTACGTGTAGAGACGCGTTATGCCCAAAGTATTACAAGGTGAGCAATCCTTGGCAAAGGTACATGTATATAAACAATAAAATATAGAATATTTTAGGTGCGTCAGAAAGCACAAACCTTGCAACCATAACATGATTTGGATGTCATTTCCGGATTTTCTGAGCCTATTACGTATTGATTGAAGGGTGCAAAAACTTCTCGTGTCGACTAAGCCCGTCTCACACGGTGTAGCCTGGTGTAGGTAGTACGCAGAGTGACTCCATGATGACGCCGCATTTACGCAGCGTAAAGCCTACTTCAAGGGATGTAATCATAGGATTATCCCTGGTCATAAGCTAAGTGGCACGTGAGACAAATATAGTGTAGGGGTGTCGCAAAAGCTTGGTTGATATTTAAGAATGTTCAGAATATTGCTAAAATAAACGTTACTATTTGTATGAGTAACGCTATGGGTGAGATGTGACACATGCGTAGCCTTTTGAGCCAACTGATTGCGTCGTCTGGCGTACATGTTGAGTATAGGTATTACGGTGGCGTCACAAAGGAGTCACGTATCTACCTACGCCACGGCCACACTGATTAGGAGTAAATATTCGCTAGGTCGCTACAATCATATATGGATTATTGAGCTCGCAATATTAACTTTTTTGCTTCTGCAGATTAACCTTTAGAATATTTTTTTTGAAGTGTTAATAAAATAAATTAAGGTGCTTGAGGTATATGTAGGTAAAACATATTTCCTATTTAGTGTATTAGGATATATAAAATAGGTTAAAAACACCTTTCTGTCCAGACCAGTTTTAGGCTTCAACGTCTTATGTAAACAGTGCACACGCCATTGAGCCAATGACCGTTATGTGACGTCACATATGTGAGGCAGACTTTAGACATGAATCACTTTCTATTCGCGATCGAAATGGAATGTTTGAGTCTAATATGTTATTTGGAAGAAAATTAACTACGGATCTGCCCAAATTCAATAGGTTATCTAAATAATTACAAATAATATGCAGCAAGCTGATGTAAATCTATTTTGTCAGGTTAGTTACTTATACAAATCATTGAAATAAAATTGTTTAAGTGGCTTGTCGTGTATTAGAATATGAAAACAATTTCGTGCTGCTATGTATAGAAATATTCAATATTTTCTTTCCGTAATGCATTATCTGCTCAATGGGTAAATATACTAAATGAATCTCTAAATTAAAGTAGCCATAAGTCTTTTACTCAATATCATTCAAAGTTTTCGAAATTGAAAACACGAATTATTTGTAAATTTGAATCAACAATGATGCTGTGATCTTACCGGGAAAGATTGACTTCTGATATCCAATATTTAAAACAAAATAACATTTTACCATTGGTACACGAATTCGTGTACCATAATACGTTTCAGCGTCATTTGTAACAAGGGACTCGAAGAACGCGGCTAGACATATTCCACAAGTCACGTCAAATTTTAACGTCATATTCTTATCTGGAGAGCATGCGCAATAACTACTACCGGTGCAGGCTGGAATAACCGGAAGCAAAAACATCACTGATTTGAGTAAAACGGAAACGATTGAATGTAAATCAGTTTATATGCATTCATATTACATTATTATATTTACGCGTTGCGACCCACTTGAGTCCATGTTTAGGTTCCAAATATTAGCGATGTAGCTCCTTTAAACTCATTATCCGTAAATTATAGTCTGTGGCCACGTACAATAAGTGTGCATTTGCTTTCATTAATCCAAAAGTAACTACCTAAATTACACATTTTAAAATATCGATGGCATAATACAGATCAATGCACAGACATTCATGTAACGTAATCCAGAAAAGTCCGAACTTTCCAAATCAACACAAAGATTATACCCGATGCTCATGTCATGACAACGCTTAGCCTCGTAAAAATATAATTATATTTTCGAGCTATTTCAGAAGCTACTACCAACCGGCCAAACCTTAACATGAACCAGTATGATAGAAGCTACTGCCAACCGGCGAAACCGTAACATGAATCAGTCTTCTCTATGATAGCTTTGGTGGCAACGATCCGATGGACATATTGCGCCCACACGTCCTCAATTGAGTGGTCCATCCTCCCGCTAGACGACATTCTCGTTTACGACTGGCTCTTGCAATTTTCTTGCTAAACATTTGTCTGTGATGTTAGACTCGGTTGAGGCGGAAGTTGAGCCTCGATAGAAATGAAATGAAATGAAACGTGGTTTAACGTCCTACTGCTCCTATACTGGGCCAATGAAGGTGGGCATGCGCCATACAGTGTGCTATGAGGGAAATTTTGCCAGGGCAGCGGCACTATCGCCTACTCTTATATCGAATTCCAACTGCCAGGGGGTCTTTTACGTGCATTCCAATATATACACGGGACCTCGGTTTTTCGTCTCACCCGAAGGACTAGATACCTGTCCTTGTCAGGCCCCCCCGTTCTGCACCACTGACAAAGGGAAACCACGTCGGAAAATCTGGATGAACTTTCTCGGCCAATGCAGGGATGAACACCCGACCTCCAGGCTAGCGAGCCAGCTTCTTAACCACCGTGGCTCCAGATTTAAGTATATCACAAAATAAAAGTTCTAACAGCTAGGATTACATATTTAAACACAAGTCTATTGAACAAATAAAATGCCTTCCGGTCATTCAAAACCCGCTTACCTCGATCTAGCCAAAGCGGCTGACTTCTTGAAACCTTATCTTCTAAGAAAGGGCCTTCCCAGCTGGAGCGTCTCCCGGTATTTTATATAACCCTGGTACGTCGTCGACCACCAGGTATTAACAAATTGATTGGTTGAATATTATCATTTTATTTATTTGTGTTATATGCTTGATAACGACTTGTGAAATCTTGTTGAAACGTCGCAGTGAAATAAACCACAGTAATTGTTATCCATAAATAGTGTGTTATTTGATTATGTTCCAATTACTAAATGCCATTTAAAGAATATATTAGACATCAATATGGAGATGTGGCTGTCAACCTTATTAACCAAATATGTAAGTGTGAAGATAAGTATATACGTACATGCAACAGTGTTACCTTTTTAATGAGATGTAGGGACAGTGCATGCTTGCTGATTTTGCATCCCATTGGAGGGTTCGCACTGCTCGTGTATATATATATATAGCTATTTTGTTTTCATTTTATTTATTTGTGTTATATGCTTGATAACGACTTGTGAAATCTTGTTGAAACGTCGCAGTGAAATAAACCACAGTAATTGTTATCCATAAATAGTGTGTTATTTGATTATGTTCCAATTACTAAATGCCATTTAAAGAAAATATTGAATTCCAACTGCCAGGGGATTTTTTACGTGCATTCCAATATATACACGGGACCTCGGTTTTTCGTCTCATCCGAAGGACTAGACATCGTCCTTGTCAGGCCCTCCGTTTTGGAGCCTCGATAGACGAAAACAAGGAGTACAATTGAGATCCATAAGCCTTTTGCATATCTAACACAAAAGCATGTATTTAGGATTGATTCTTTTAATCAAAGTTCACCCATGCCCATTTTTCTAAAGTGTCTTAATAACATTGGGAAACAAACTCGTTGGAATAATATTTGAGACTACTGGGATTGCAGCTATTCTTAACAAACTGTGGCCGATATTGTAAAAGTGGACAAAGTCTTTACTTCGGAAGTAATTGGGTAAAAAATAAGTAAAACATACTCATTTTGTGTGGGCTATGAGAAAATACTCAGCTAGATGAGCCCTTTGACCCAGATTACAGGCATAATGTTACAAATAATGTCAGCTATGACTCAGTTTATTGATTTCCGGCTTATCAAATAATCGGCGAGTCAGAGTCTAGTCATTGGTGCACCCTTCCGGTGAAGTGAATTGTGGGTGAACGTTTTATGGCGGAAGTTTAATGAAGTCTGGAAGCTTGTTCGACTAAAACAAAATTTATACCACATGCAGATATCTACCATTGTGATTTTTGTTTAGGATAACCCTTTATTCAATATTATGTTTTACTATAATACAGAATATGCGGCATAATATTATATGAAATAGGCCACTGAATTTAATTTTCATTAAAATTCAAATTGATGAAATCTTTCTTATGGTTGAGTCAAGACGTTTTGGGCCTCTATAGGCCTCGTTTAGGTTAGGAAATCATCATTATCCAGTTAGTAATTTATATAGAAATCTTTAGCTGGTATGACAAAAAAATAAGGAGTAAATTTTACCATAGGTCTAGAAGGAAACTAAATGTAAAATGTAGGCCTATACTTATACATTTAAAGAGAGAATTGAAAACGATCCAACATGCGTAATAGGCGTGACAACGATGTAAACGAATTTATTGCAAAGAAAAGAAAGATTCTATCAACACCCAACAGCCCTTCCGCTATCGGCAGCTTCAAGCTCCACCCGTTTTGACACAAGAATTCAAAGAAGAGTACCCATGCCTATTGCACCTTGATAAAGTTTATATTTTACATTTGATGGACTTTTTCATATTTTAACCCTCGCGATAGGGGTAACTACTCCTGCCCCCCCCCCGCCAACAAGACAATTTTATGGGCAGTTCTGCTAAATGTCGACAGAATACCGCTGTCACTAGTGTTATTACCTTGATCAGTGTACCAGTACAGCGGATGTACAATATGCAAGAATGGCTAGCTCTGTATGGCGTTGTAGCACTTAATAGGCCGTACCTTGTTTGATATCAGTAAGGGAGGAGAAAGATCTTCGGAATTTTCCAAAGCCGGTTGCCCCATTGTCAATGATGCAGGTTAGGGAAAAAAAGAGTTCCGTGTACATGTTAAAGACCCTCTAACAGTGAAAAATCGAAATTTGAAGTGTACACGGGCACAGTTTCCTTGGTGTGTGACTCTCTCGAATACTGATAAATGTCCATTGAGTATTAAAGATACATTATGGGAGACTAGATAAAGAGCTGGCAGTTTTCACTATAATAGTTAAAGACTAAACAATGTAAAGGTAATTTGCTGAAAATTTCAGTCAAATTGATCCACTCTGAACCGAGAATTTAGGTATTGAATTTTCGCCCTAGCCTCGATTATCATTACTAAAGTCAGTACAATTAAAAAAAACAAAGTCTTGATTATCCATTTCATAATTTAATCATAAATGAAAGTTGAGCAACAAATCCGATCCTAATCCAGTAAATATCGCATGCTAGCGATGACATTGAGAGATGATTATGGTCTGGATAAGTTAATTAATGTCTAATTAATAATTTAGATAACATTTCAGGCCTGAAGAAAGACCTTCATAGGCAGATTTAGCTGTTGCATAATGTATGTTTAAGTGATTGATTTTGCTATAATTTAACCTGACTGTTCAATTACACAAGACTTGGCTTTTTGTACGTCTAACACCCACATGAGCAAATATTCATGAACTGTCGGGAAATTACAACTTTTGAAAATATTTTAACGGATACATCAGGTATGGGCTATTCGGTTCACCAAATTAGATTGTTTTTTACAAATGCTAGCTGGATATGCTATCACAGCACTTCCTAAGCTACTAAGAGTGGCCATAAAGAAGATGGTTTGTCCAACAGAAATGGTATGCAAAATAACCTTTTAAGTTTTATTGGGGAGGGAGCGGTGGGTGTAGTCTATTGGGGTTTTATTCATCCACCTACAACTTTAAAATGTTATTAAACACCGAAATGGGGTGGGGTTTTTTGTCTGTACCAACTCGGCTACTGAAGACGGCTAAGGCCAGTTTTCTTTGAGGGAGATTTTGAGAGGACAGTGGCGCTACGGCCCTCAGCACCCATTCCGCGTGGCAATTTGAATTGAAGTTTTCGTGTAGAATAATAGAAAAATGTTTGAATTGACATTGTCTGCCAGTTTTGTTGCATATTCGTGATTTGCTGTGGGAAGGAACAGACATGAATTAGGAATGCCCCCACCCCCCAAATAATAAAGAAAAATCCAGATATCCCCGCCCCCGTTCGACAGTTTATTCAGTGAAATGTTAAGCTCTTCTAGCTATAAGGATTAAGATTATCGTAGAGTTAGATCAAAATAGTAAAAACCTGGAAATGACAACGCGGTTTGATTTGAAATTACCTCCAATAGAGTTATTCCCCTTTTATATAGTCGCGATTCATGTTCATATTCTGTGAATAGATATACAATGTTCTGCATCGTCTAAGCTGATTTAAATACTCTGCTAAAATGTCTTTCCATTATTAGATTATGTAAAAAGTACAATGTAAAAAGTCCTAATACCAGTAAGACCAAAGTTAAAGTAATGTCTTAAATGATAAATGTCTTACTGGACGATGCTGATTTTTGACATGTCAACATTTTACATTTCCCTCATTAGATTTGTCCTCTGCCGCATCCCATTTGTATTTCGCGCTTTCTACATAGCACCCGACGTTTTTCAAGGTATGCAAGTTTGAATTTGTCCAAAAACTTATTGACATACGTGAAAAGGGCAATGACTGTGCTTTTCAGTTACATATAATATTTGGAATTTCGTAATGAAGACCCGTATTTTAACCTTGAATACCCCCCAACACTCAAACACAGTCACCTAAAGATACATTATGGGAGAATAGATAAAGAGCTGGCAGTTCTCACTATAATAGTTAACCAGCGACTGCTAGGCAGGATACGCCCACATTTTGAAAGAGATGGATTGAGAACAAGTTAAAAAAAAACGAGTTTTTGTACAATCAGGGGCCATAATCCAGACAGTTATGGTCTGAAATGCGCAAATATCAAAAGGGACTTAGATTTTTGGAATAAGAAGATCTGTTTCAAGTTTCATCAAAATCGGATAAAAATTGTGACCTCTAGGTCCACAACCTTGATATACCAGTTTGTACGACAGTTTTGGTCAGATTTTCACAAATGTCGAACTAAACCATCATTAGGGTGTAACGGTGATATATGAAAACGTATTTTTAAATTGGACAAAAATTGTAAACTCTAGAGGAACCACAAGTTAATGGCCGATTTTTCGTAAATTCAGGGACCATAATTCAGGAACTCAACTATCATTAGGGTGTAACGATGATATACTAAAACGTTCTTTTTAAATCGGATAAAAATTGTGACCTCTACAGGGACAAGCTAAAAAACGCGATTTTTCGTACAATTAGGGGCCATAATTCCGGAAGTGACGATCCGGTATGCGCAAATATCGAAAGGAACCAAGATCTTTGGGTTATAAACATTCATTTCAAGTTCCATCAAAAGTGTGACCTCTTCAAGTGTCCACAAGCTAAAAGCGTGATTTTTCGTACAATCCGGGGCCATAATCCATGAAGTTATAGTCCGATACATTCCAATATCGAAAGGAACCGAGATCCTTGGGAGATAGACCTGTATTTCAAGTTTCGTCAAAACCGGATAAAAATTGTAACCTGTAGAGTGTCAAGAAACAAATTGCGGACGGACGGACAGGGGCGACGACAATATACGTCCACTTGAAAATGTGGGCGTATAAAAACTAGATAATAGTTAAAAACTAGATAATGTAAAGGGGAAATTTCAGTCAAATTGATCCACTCTGACCGAGATAGCACTGTAGAGTGTCAAGAAACAAATTGCGGACGGACGGACAGGGGCGACGACAATATACGTCCACTTGAAAATGTGGGCGTATAAAAACTAGATAATAGTTAAAAACTAGATAATGTAAAGGGGAAATTTCAGTCAAATTGATCCACTCTGACCGAGATAGCAGCGATTGATTTTTAGGCCTAGCCTCGATCATCATTACTAAAGTAGGTACGATAAAAAAAATATAGTCTCGATTATCCATTTTTTGATTTAATTATCAATAAGCGTTGAGCATCGAAAGACGGGGGACAAAAAATTCCATGACATTTTCGGTTGGTGTCTGGGCAATTTCTAAAATGGCGATCAAGTTAATAAACTTAAAAATAACCTCAAAAATTTGTATTAAAAATCCAAAATGGCGGCCAATTTTCTTCTCCACGTCGTCCATGGCCAGAAACTGGTCGCTATCTAATAATCCGTTTGTTGCTACTATATTCGTCTTTGAGTGTGTAGGATACAAGTCAGCCCACCTGAATAGCGCCCACTATTGTCTAATTTTGCAAACTGCGATTCACAGCCAGGGTGAGTGAGCGGAGCAAATTCTAGCTTATTCGGGCCAGGTATGGTTTGTACATCCCCTTCCTCATCATTTCCAAAATAGTCCATTTCTGAAAGTTGTCGTGTGATTGTGGTCTGTATCTCACCAAAAACTGCTCCGATAAGCTGTCCTTTCCCAGTCTGCGTCATTGCAAAGTCTGCATGAAGTCCATCTCCCAGGTCTTTGCTTGATACGTGCCACACGTATCAATCCCAAATAGGCCCATCAGCAGGAATATCAGGAGATCGCCGATCAGTGAATGCACATCCGATTAGCACGTGAACCACTGGTTGTGTACAAAAGTCGACACAGCTAGGACCAGCTTATTGGCATGTTGGTCCACGATGGTATCAAAATATTCTTGGATCAAGGTTCTTTTTATCAGGTATATCTTGGCCAACTCGGCGATTCACCCAAATCCTTAAACTCCAAATACAAAGACACCGAATGGTCAACATGGCTTGGTGATAGAAGCTTATTGATAGCGATGAGGCCGACTGTGAACACGGATGAGGATGGGCGACTTGAGTATATTATTACAGTTGATCAATTTGTCGAGTACAAACTTAGTTTCTGTATCTTCAATGTATGTTCAGGTTGTACGTCAAGATGTTGTAATAAGTTTTTACAAGTCTGTGTCTTGTCGCTAATCCAGAAATTCATTCGTTCCTTTCGTTTCATCCACAGTAGTTCCTGCCAGTGGTTTCAATGCCATCTTTTCCTGAATGGGAAATGTGTTCGATATATCCCGCTGTGAAACACTATGTGATCTGTCTTCATGTCAAACAACTTATGACCTGCAGCCTTGGTAGTGTCATCGAACCCAATAGTAACAACCTCTTACCTTCTCTGACAACGTCTTGGCAATCATTTCCAAATTCATATATGAAACATCTTCTAGGTATGTTGCTATGCAGGATCTACTTGGCATGGTGAATGATCTGTCTGCTGAGCTCATCTTCCACTTTGTACTATGTATCTCATCTTCTGTCTTTTCATCTGAGGTTTCATCTGAGTCAATGTCCTTGGAAGGTGAACTAAACAAGTGTTGTCCAAACACGGTATTGACCAACTGCAGGGTGATACAGATAAAGTCCTTGGTCGTGACCTTGTGTTCTGACAAACAATGAAGCAGACAGCGCATCAATGATTCATTTATCATTCTGTGACCAGTTCTTATCATGACCTGTAGACTGTGGAAATGGTGTATTGTTGTGGCAGGGACTAGGCCGTGTCATCGGTGGCGAACCCATTAAGTCGTCAGGTACCTAAGATTCTATGGGGTTGAAGTTTGGGTCGGTTTGTTCACAGTCCTGTTTAATACAGTCTAGCTCCACACGCCTTCGCATTAAATCCTCCGACTTCATTCGTTCCTCTACTCGCCTCTTTTGTTCCTCGGCACTGTCGCTGTACATTTAGCAACACACTGTCCATAGCAGTTATCTTGATAGGTAAAACTCGTCGTCTTCCCTGGTCATCACTACTCCAAATTCTCTTTCCATATGCTTCTCACACTGCATATCCAGGTTTTGCTGCTTTGTATGTACCAGATGTCCGACTACTTTCTCGTTGTGCGACGCTCTGACTTCCTGAACTCGCGAAACGCTTCATAGTCATCACATAATCTTCTCGCAATAGATTTCTGTTAATCCAAACAGCTCTCAATTCATCTGCAACAACTTTGCTCGCATCATTTCTGCTCATTTGTGCGACCCCTTTCTCGGGCACCTTTCACAAAGCCAACATTCTACCAATATTGTGTTTACCACTGGGCAACTTACTTGTGGTAACGAACACATCCTCGTTATACTGCATTACCAAGAACTCCTTCATCATATCGTCACTCCTCAACTTGCAAAAAGTAGTCGTAAATACGATCCAAGATGGCGACCAAAACTAATGTTGCTGGGCAGTAATTTTGATGTCGCAATATCAATTATGATGTCATTAATAAGTATTGCCCCTGACATTGCAGTGAATCATTCATCCCTCCATTAGCAGAGTAGTATTTTTCCCGATGTAGTCACCCAATATTATGCCCCAAATAAACCGTATTGGATGCCATTTTGAATTTAGGGAAAATGATTTTAGGGATTTTTCTTAAGTTTAATGACTATGAAACCCTATATATGATATATTACAAGCCATACCTTGCGTGATATTCATCCATCGTATCGAGAAATTTATTTTTCGTCAGTGGGGAGTGGGGGGTGGATGGCTGAATGGTAAGCATGCGCGCGCTGTATCGTGGTTTCGAATCCCCGGTTGTACGTGACAAGGAGTAGCGTCGCCTGTCCAACCTCGTGGGTTTTCTCCGGGTCCTCCGTTTTCCTCCCACTGCTAAAGACCCCTAGGCGCAAGCGAATTATTGAAATAAAATTAAAAAACCATATGTTAGTCCCGAAATGACCTAGTTTATGTCGAGTGGACGTTAAACCCCATTTCTCTCTCTCTCTCTCTCTATTTTTCGTCAAATTTTGGCGGCAAGTTTGGCAATTGGACAGAACCCAATCAAAATGACGTCACAGAAGTAAAATAATCTCAAAATCGTATTCAATGACAAATTTAGCCTCAGCAACAACACGTCCCCAAATTTCGACCCAATTGTGACACCCCTATTTTTAGCAGAATATTTCTTAGTTATCAATTTTATTTAAATCATGTGTTATTTCCTTTGTATAGAGATTAAAAATATATTTACATTTTTTTCTATCAACTTTTAATAATGTATCACCAGGTAATAAGAGAAAGAAATGGAGTTTAACGTCCACTCGACACCAACTAGGTCATTTCGGGACTAACATGGTTTAATTGTCTTTCAGTAATTCGCTTCCGCGTAGGGGTATTTACCAGTGGGAGGAAACCGGAGGACCCGGAGAAAACCCGCGAGGTTGGACAGGCAACCCTACTCCTTGTCACGTACAACCGGGGATTCGAAACCTCTCCAGTTGACTCAATGACAGGCCTTATGATACCATTCGGCCACCCCCCCCCCCCCCATCCTAGGTAATAAGTAAAAGCCACTCCAGTCAAACTGTTATAAATAGAGATATTGTGTTCTACTGAAGAGAATCGCAACAGGATTTATTTCAATTTGAGTACAACATCAAAATGTTGGACTGTGAAATAATGAATTTAGATACTGTTAAAAAGAAACCCAAAACAATCAATGCTACTGTATCACAATAGATGTTTTTTTATTTGATTGTTTAATTAAGGTAATGAAGTTCCTGGGTACATACACATGCTATTGTCGAACCCATTAATGATGAGAATATTGGTTTTTGTTTTCGCTGGTTTCGACTTTATTGAATGAAAATGATAATTTTCGCAATTAACTCCTATCTGGATGTTAGCCCCAACTATACAAATATGGGACAGTAGACGTACACATGTTAAATAGGTATTATAATTAAACCGTTAATGGTAGTCAATACAACTGTATTTACTTATCTGATTGATATATATAATATATATATATATATATATATATATTACCATTGACCTCGAAGTTAATGTTTCTGGCGGGGGGGGGGGGGCTTGGATGGCTGAATGGTTAGCGTGCACGCGCTGTATCATAAAGTCTGTCATTGAGTCGACTGGCGTGGTTTCGAATCCCCGGTTGTACGTGATAAGGAGTAGGGTCGCCTATCCAACCTCGTGGGTTTTCTCCGGATCCTCCGGTCTCCTCCCACTGCTAAAGACCCCTACGCGCAAGCGAATTATTGAAATAAAATTAAAACCATATGTTAGTCCCGAAATGACCTAGTTTGTGTCGAGTGGACGTTAAACCCCATTTCTCTCTCATTCTCTCTAATGTTTCTGGGTGGGTGACTTAATGTTAATCCCGTGCCCTGTGAACATCAAAGAGCCTGTAGTTGTTTTATTCATATAAATAACGGGGTTGGTTTCCGTGTTTGGTTATTCCATGTACATTTCGAATAAAACAAAAAGTATCATTTCCAACATGAAATTTAAAAGCCGATTACAATTATTACAAGCGATATGTTGATTTACCATATTTAGAGAACAAAATGTTATTATTCGCTTTCAATATACTCATTGTTACTTATTGATCCAGCGATATATTTTATTCATGATTAAACCATGGACACGTATATTGCATTTGGAAACCTAAAGAAACATGAACTGCATACATTAAAGTAGATAGTATGTTATTGTATCATAAAATGTTTACATAATACAGTATAAACCATTCATAAAAGGTTGGTCTATTCCCATATATATGTTTTATATACAGAAAAGACCATTATGGTCAATTAAAACGATATTTATTTCCGAGGTACATGTCTACCTTCGACAAAAAGGTCATTATGATCAATTAGAAAGCATACTCAGATTACTACAGAGACCAAAGACAATTACAGCTATCTTTCATAACACAACATAGCAAAACAAATCTAAATGTACATGGTGTATAAAATTCCAAAAATAGCTTGTAACTAAACAGAGATTAAAACTATTTCGGCCGTAATAATAACATTTGTGGGAAATGCAGGATTGTACAGTGTTTGTGATATGATATCTACTGATAGGGGATCGGTTTCAGAAGAGTTATTTGCCACATAATTTGATAATATCGTTTTAATGCACATGAACGCAATAAACTTTTCACACATAGCCTCAGCTTACTAAAATGTGTAAAAGAATTGTCCACGTTACTGGCCATGTACCTTCGATTTGTCGTGTACATTTGATTTGTTGGAAAAGACCTAAATTCGGTTTTCTTTAAAACAGACGTCTTTAAATGTTAACATGGCAATCTAATTAAAATTCTATCATACAGTTTATTTTCTTTATATACAATACATTGTAATCTTACAGATATTATGCGAAGAATTTGTTTTATATCAAATAATCGAATCCAGAATAGCTAACCCCTAAACCAAACCGAACAAGCGGCTGCCATGTACGATACACCCACATTTTGCAAAAGATGCATCGAGAACATGGAAAACCAATAGGACCCATCCTTTCAGTGGACCAATGCTTCACATCGAATTAGAAAAAAATCGGTTTAAATTTCTAACCTTTCTCGCGTTCACAAGGTTTTCGGAAGAATGGGGGCAACTTGAAATATGTGTTCAGAATTAAAAGATCTTGGATGAGTTTGATCACGGATCGTTGAATATTCTCAAGTGATTCCAATGCTAGAAACTGAATGTGAAAAAAAAACCCGTTAATAGCCTTTTTCGCATTCAGGAACTACAGCCTCTATCCAAGTCGCAAACTTTTCCGCATATGCTAGGTTCCAACTATCACAATTCGGACTACGATTGGAATCGTGATGTAATCGTGGTGATTCTATCAGGTCTTATCATATATTGAGGTCAGTCGTAGCAATCGTGTTGACTGTATCGAAACGTATCAGAACATAGGAACCTGGCGTAAGGCGGCATGACTCTGGAAGGAAAAGGTTGTGAAACGCTGATTATCTTAAAGGTTCGTCCTCTCATGACCCAATTCTTCAAACTAATTTGAAAAAAAAAATGTCTGTTCTAAAATATAGCCATTATCGACTTTACAAATTTTTCGGAAAATGGGGCTTAACTCCGCAACGGAGGGTCCTATGCACATCAAAATTATTCGAGATCTTTTGGTCCTTAACATTGTCAGTTTCATCTTAGATTGTGGGCTCCAGAAGATCTTCAAACTTTATATATATTTCACTTTCTGGGTAAAACGCAGGGACCAGAAGCTAAGGTGTGATGCGAAACCTTTCTACTTTTAATTCTTAACATAGATGTTCGTTTTCATCTGAATCAGACAAAAATTGTAGCCTCTAGATGGTTCAAAAACATTATACATAATTCACATGAAGGGTAGGGGGCGTAACTCCGGAACAGATGGGCCGAAACACACCAAAATCAAATTCATCCAAGATCTTTTGAGCTGAACACATATCAAGTTTCATCTAGATTGTGACCTGTAGAGGGACCTAGGGTATTGGATGACCGAATGGTTAGCACGTGCGCTCTGTATCATAAGATCTGTCATTGAGTCAACTGGCGTGGTTTCGATTCCCCGGTTGTACGTGACAAGGAGTGGTTTCCTCCCACTGCTAAAGACCCGTACGCGCAAGCGAATTATTGAAATAAAATTTAACCATGTGTTAGTCCCAAAATGACCTATTTTGTGTCGAGTGTACGTTAAACCCCATTTCTCCCGGACAGCGGCACTACGGCCTACTCTTATATCAAATTCCAACTGTCAAGGGATCTTTTACGTGCACGCCAATGTGTACACGGGACCTCGGTTTTTCGTCTCATCCGAATGATTAGACAGCTGTCCTTGTCAGGCCCTCTGTCCTGCATCACTGAGAAAGGGGAACCACGCCGGAAAATCTGGATGAACAATGCAGGGATCGAACACCCGACCCACCGTAATTTCCTTCAGAAATGGCCTCATATACAAGGAAATTGACTTCAAATTTTCAAAATCTTCGTTGGGGGGGGGGGGGGGGCGCTCCGATATTTATAAATCATATAAATCAATTCCATTGTAATCATTATCCCAGAACAATGAAGTTATGTGACATTATCTACTGATCATGTGGTTACCACATGAATTTCCTTTCATTTTAACGGTGATAAACCAATCAAAATCCAGTAATTGTATATTCATACAAATAACAATAAGGATAGAAACCGAGATTAATTAAATACAGGCGCGTATACCGGGATTGCTATATATATTAATCTATAGATGACATTATTTTTCTGTTAGTTCATTGGATAGTTTTTAATGAAATATTTACATTGCAAAACACAATTATGATATCGAACTGTTTATTTTTGTTCAAGAGAAACGGTCAGTCAATAAGTGTATTCTTATTGTTAATAGCGTACAGAAATAGTAATCGTTTTAGCACAAGCAAATGCATGAAACATTTCCAACAGAGTGATCATGAAGAAGAGGGGAAATCTTTCAAGCTTTACTATTTTGTTTTTGTGGTATGTAACAGGTATGAGGGCTTTTTTTTTTAAATATTAATAATAAGAATAATAATAATGAAGTTTTATATAGCGTCTTCTCCATGTTGACACATGCTCAAAACGCTTTTTGTAATGGCTCTACTGGTAAAACTGTTGAAACAGGAAAGTCTTTAGTGCGGATTTAAATTGATTAAAAGTTTGTTGATTCTTGATCTGTTGTGGAAGTTCGTTCCATAATCTAGGACCAGCTGAACTGAAAGACCTATACCCATATGACTTCAAATTATATCTTGGAACAACTAGTGACTGTTTATTTTGAGAGCGAAGTGATCTAATAGGGTTGTAGTCATATAAGAGTTCAGATAAGTATTGAGAAGCTGCATTATTGCGACATTTATACACTAATGTTAGTATTTTGTATTTGACTCGCGCCTCAGCAGGTAACCAATGTAAAGAAGCCAGCACATTCTGGATGTGATCAAACTTATGTGTCCTTGTTACTATTCGGGCTGCAGTATTAAGAACCTTTTGGATCTTGGCTAGAAATGCTTGTGGGATTCCATAGAGTAAACTATTACAATAATCAATCCTTGATAAAATAAGTGATCTCACAAGTAGTTTACAAGCGTCAGCAGTGAGATAGTTTCTGATGTTGCATATACAGCGTAGATGATAGTAGCATGTACGGCATACCATATCAACCTGAGCGTCCATTGTCAGAGAAGGATCAAATATCACTCCAAGGTTTCGAACATTTTTGGAGAAATTTATTTCTGAATTACCAATGGTGATTTTAAGATCAGGTAGTAACTTGAGTTGTTGTGATGAACCTACTAAAAGAGCCTCTGTTTTATCGTCGTTCAATTTTAGTTTGTTCGCTTTCATCCACTGTTTAACTGCCAGCGAACAGTCAGTAGTTTTTTGTAAGGCATTTCTGATTAGCATAGGACTAGACACACCAATGAGTTGAGTATCATCGGCGTAAGAGTAGTGCCTCTGATCATAGCCATCGATCACAGACCCTAAAGCGGTTGTATAAAGAACAAAGAAAATGGGTCCTAAAACACTGCCTTGCGGTACGCCACAGTCAAGTTTAAACGGTAGAGATTTAGCCTCACCAAGTAGAACTGTTTGATGTCTATTACTAAGATATGATGTGATCCATAAAAGCGGTGTACCGGAAATCCAAAACTGGTTTTTAAGTCTATTGTATAGAATCTGATGGTCCACAGTGTCGAACGCTGCAGATAAATCCAAAAGAGTCAAAGATGCTACGTTCCCTGTATCCACTGCACACTGTAGGTCGTTGAGGACCCTCAATATATATATTACCATTGACCTCGAAGTTAATGTTTCTGGCGGGGGGGGGGGGGGGGGCTTGGATGGCTGAATGGTTAGCGTGCACGCGCTGTATCATAAAGTCTGTCATTGAGTCGACTGGCGTGGTTTCGAATCCCCGGTTGTACGTGATAAGGAGTAGGGTCGCCTATCCAACCTCGTGGGTTTTCTCCGGATCCTCCGGTCTCCTCCCACTGCTAAAGACCCCTACGCGCAAGCGAATTATTGAAATAAAATTAAAACCATATGTTAGTCCCGAAATGACCTAGTTTGTGTCGAGTGGACGTTAAACCCCATTTCTCTCTCATTCTCTCTAATGTTTCTGGGTGGGTGACTTAATGTTAATCCCGTGCCCTGTGAACATCAAAGAGCCTGTAGTTGTTTTATTCATATAAATAACGGGGTTGGTTTCCGTGTTTGGTTATTCCATGTACATTTCGAATAAAACAAAAAGTATCATTTCCAACATGAAATTTAAAAGCCGATTACAATTATTACAAGCGATATGTTGATTTACCATATTTAGAGAACAAAATGTTATTATTCGCTTTCAATATACTCATTGTTACTTATTGATCCAGCGATATATTTTATTCATGATTAAACCATGGACACGTATATTGCATTTGGAAACCTAAAGAAACATGAACTGCATACATTAAAGTAGATAGTATGTTATTGTATCATAAAATGTTTACATAATACAGTATAAACCATTCATAAAAGGTTGGTCTATTCCCATATATATGTTTTATATACAGAAAAGACCATTATGGTCAATTAAAACGATATTTATTTCCGAGGTACATGTCTACCTTCGACAAAAAGGTCATTATGATCAATTAGAAAGCATACTCAGATTACTACAGAGACCAAAGACAATTACAGCTATCTTTCATAACACAACATAGCAAAACAAATCTAAATGTACATGGTGTATAAAATTCCAAAAATAGCTTGTAACTAAACAGAGATTAAAACTATTTCGGCCGTAATAATAACATTTGTGGGAAATGCAGGATTGTACAGTGTTTGTGATATGATATCTACTGATAGGGGATCGGTTTCAGAAGAGTTATTTGCCACATAATTTGATAATATCGTTTTAATGCACATGAACGCAATAAACTTTTCACACATAGCCTCAGCTTACTAAAATGTGTAAAAGAATTGTCCACGTTACTGGCCATGTACCTTCGATTTGTCGTGTACATTTGATTTGTTGGAAAAGACCTAAATTCGGTTTTCTTTAAAACAGACGTCTTTAAATGTTAACATGGCAATCTAATTAAAATTCTATCATACAGTTTATTTTCTTTATATACAATACATTGTAATCTTACAGATATTATGCGAAGAATTTGTTTTATATCAAATAATCGAATCCAGAATAGCTAACCCCTAAACCAAACCGAACAAGCGGCTGCCATGTACGATACACCCACATTTTGCAAAAGATGCATCGAGAACATGGAAAACCAATAGGACCCATCCTTTCAGTGGACCAATGCTTCACATCGAATTAGAAAAAAATCGGTTTAAATTTCTAACCTTTCTCGCGTTCACAAGGTTTTCGGAAGAATGGGGGCAACTTGAAATATGTGTTCAGAATTAAAAGATCTTGGATGAGTTTGATCACGGATCGTTGAATATTCTCAAGTGATTCCAATGCTAGAAACTGAATGTGAAAAAAAAACCCGTTAATAGCCTTTTTCGCATTCAGGAACTACAGCCTCTATCCAAGTCGCAAACTTTTCCGCATATGCTAGGTTCCAACTATCACAATTCGGACTACGATTGGAATCGTGATGTAATCGTGGTGATTCTATCAGGTCTTATCATATATTGAGGTCAGTCGTAGCAATCGTGTTGACTGTATCGAAACGTATCAGAACATAGGAACCTGGCGTAAGGCGGCATGACTCTGGAAGGAAAAGGTTGTGAAACGCTGATTATCTTAAAGGTTCGTCCTCTCATGACCCAATTCTTCAAACTAATTTGAAAAAAAAAATGTCTGTTCTAAAATATAGCCATTATCGACTTTACAAATTTTTCGGAAAATGGGGCTTAACTCCGCAACGGAGGGTCCTATGCACATCAAAATTATTCGAGATCTTTTGGTCCTTAACATTGTCAGTTTCATCTTAGATTGTGGGCTCCAGAAGATCTTCAAACTTTATATATATTTCACTTTCTGGGTAAAACGCAGGGACCAGAAGCTAAGGTGTGATGCGAAACCTTTCTACTTTTAATTCTTAACATAGATGTTCGTTTTCATCTGAATCAGACAAAAATTGTAGCCTCTAGATGGTTCAAAAACATTATACATAATTCACATGAAGGGTAGGGGGCGTAACTCCGGAACAGATGGGCCGAAACACACCAAAATCAAATTCATCCAAGATCTTTTGAGCTGAACACATATCAAGTTTCATCTAGATTGTGACCTGTAGAGGGACCTAGGGTATTGGATGACCGAATGGTTAGCACGTGCGCTCTGTATCATAAGATCTGTCATTGAGTCAACTGGCGTGGTTTCGATTCCCCGGTTGTACGTGACAAGGAGTGGTTTCCTCCCACTGCTAAAGACCCGTACGCGCAAGCGAATTATTGAAATAAAATTTAACCATGTGTTAGTCCCAAAATGACCTATTTTGTGTCGAGTGTACGTTAAACCCCATTTCTCCCGGACAGCGGCACTACGGCCTACTCTTATATCAAATTCCAACTGTCAAGGGATCTTTTACGTGCACGCCAATGTGTACACGGGACCTCGGTTTTTCGTCTCATCCGAATGATTAGACAGCTGTCCTTGTCAGGCCCTCTGTCCTGCATCACTGAGAAAGGGGAACCACGCCGGAAAATCTGGATGAACAATGCTAGAAATGCTTGTGGGATTCCATAGAGTAAACTATTACAATAATCAATCCTTGATAAAATAAGTGATCTCACAAGTAGTTTACAAGCGTCAGCAGTGAGATAGTTTCTGATGTTGCATATACAGCGTAGATGATAGTAGCATGTACGGCATACCATATCAACCTGAGCGTCCATTGTCAGAGAAGGATCAAATATCACTCCAAGGTTTCGAACATTTTTGGAGAAATTTATTTCTGAATTACCAATGGTGATTTTAAGATCAGGTAGTAACTTGAGTTGTTGTGATGAACCTACTAAAAGAGCCTCTGTTTTATCGTCGTTCAATTTTAGTTTGTTCGCTTTCATCCACTGTTTAACTGCCAGCGAACAGTCAGTAGTTTTTTGTAAGGCATTTCTGATTAGCATAGGACTAGACACACCAATGAGTTGAGTATCATCGGCGTAAGAGTAGTGCCTCTGATCATAGCCATCGATCACAGACCCTAAAGCGGTTGTATAAAGAACAAAGAAAATGGGTCCTAAAACACTGCCTTGCGGTACGCCACAGTCAAGTTTAAACGGTAGAGATTTAGCCTCACCAAGTAGAACTGTTTGATGTCTATATCTAAGATATGATGTGATCCATAAAAGCGGTGTACCGGAAATCCAAAACTGGTTTTTAAGTCTATTGTATAGAATCTGATGGTCCACAGTGTCGAACGCTGCAGATAAATCCAAAAGAGTCAAAGATGCTACGTTCCCTGTATCCACTGCACACTGTAGGTCGTTGAGGACCCTCAACACAGGGGTCTCAGTGCCATGGTGGGGTCTGTAAGCAGACTGAAACTTATCCAACAACTCATATTTCGAGATATGGGGTTGAAGACGGAGATTTACAGCTCTCTCCACAATTTTGGAAAGGAATGACAAGTTAGACACATATTACCTTTCCAGTTTTTAGTTTCTCGCCGCGTTTGTGTAAATAGAATTAAATTATGTTTAGTTCTGCTTATATTAGGGAAACCTTTTGATGACCTTCCCGAATACTTTGATTTTATTGGCAAATCATTTGATACCTAGAGGTTAAATGGTTTTCGGAAGTTCTACAACTTTTTCCGAAATATCCAAAATATGTCGTTTTTATATGCCCCCATTATTATGTCGTCATCCTGTCCATTAAACCGTTTGTCAACAATCGGATAGTTTTGTACGGATCCCTTTCTGATTTGTTGTGAAGCATTGTAGTCGTGAGCGGACGAAGTTTTACTCGCCTTTGCCGAAAACCTTGTGAACACAATGTAGGCTGTAGTTTTTAACGGGGTGTTTTTGAAATTTGGTAGGAACCATTGGGGTTATCAGAGGATGAACATTTACTGATTTTCAGCTTTCCGTTTCTGAGCCTTGTACGATAGAGGCTATAGTTTTTAACAGATTTTGTAAAATGTTGGTGTGAAGCATTGGGATCATTTCCGATTAACCTAGTAGACGCGATAAAGGCTATAGTTTCTACTGGACCTTTTTCATATTTGGCTTGAAGAATAGGGGTCATCGATTGCTATGATATATTCATAATCGCAGCCTTCCGTTCCTGATTTATATCCCACTTTGCTGAAATCCGTGTGAACGCGACATAGGCTATAAGTTTTAACAAATATTTTTTGGAAAATTAGTTGGAAGCAATGGGGTTTTAATATAAAAGGGTAAACCGTAGAGATTAGTATTCTTCAAGGATCATTATACAATTTCCTCAACATCCAGGTTTTCCTTTCGGATAAGCTGCAATTGAGACAAAGCTGCTGCATGGGCCTTTGTGTGACTGTTCGGAGCGTTACGAACACTTCGATTGTATCGGGACAGTATTTGCCGCATAGAGAACAAAAATTATTTTAAAAGCTCTTTGACTATCCTAAATGACCAAACTGGTCGTTCGTAAAACAATATTGACTCACGGCTGATATTAGTCGTAAAAAAATATTAACGCCAGTTTTAAACTAATAAGTATGATTTAAGTGTTTTATTTTTGCATAACATTCGTTTCTAATCTCGGCTCCCAGTGAGAGGTTTACCGTTCGCTTTGGGAAATCTCGCGGGCCACTGTGGTGTGAGTGATGCATCCTTCCGCTTCACAAAGATCCAAGATGGCGTCCCCACTCTCGATTCTTCATAAATTTCGCGTATTTAGAAGAATCACTCACATTGCGCGCTAATAATAGTTCCCGGTAACTCATCGAATCGGCTGTTTTTGAATGAGGGGTCACGGTGGTTAAGTGGGTAAGACGCTAGCTCGCTAGCCTGGAGGTCGGGTGTTCGATCCCTGCATTGACCGAGAAAGTTTATCCAGATTTCCCGACGTGGTTTCCCGTTGTCAGTGATGCAGGACGTAGGGCCTGACACGGACAGCTGTGTAGTCGTTCGGATGGGACGAAAAACCGAGGTCCCGAGTATATATTGGCGTGCACGTAAAAGATCCCTTGACAGTTGGAATTCGGTATACGTAGGCCATAGTGCCGCTGTCCAGGCAAAATTTCCCTCATAGCACACTGTATGGCGTATGCCCGTCTTCATTAGCCCAGTTCGGAGCAGAACAGTAGGACGTTAAACCCAATTTCATTTCATTTCATTTACGTGCTGGGGCCCAGTATTGCAGAACATCTGAAAGTATAAGTAAAGAATGTATCAAATACCAAATAGACAGGATTCGCAAGTTCAATACTCCATCCATTCCGTTTTTACACGCCCATATTTTCATGTGGACGTATATTGTCGTCGCCCCTGTCCAGCTACAATCTACAAGTCTTATCCGATTTTGACGAAACTTCAAATATTGGTTTATCTCCAAAAGATCTAGGTTCATTTCGATTTTAGCATGTATCGTGGATTATGGCCCCTGGTGGTACAAAAAAACACGTTTTTAGCTTGTGGACACTCTTAGAGGTCACAATGTGTATAAGATTTAGATGAAACTTAAAATGTATGTTTATAACCCAAGGATCTCGGTTCCTTTCGATATTCGCACATATCGGACCACAACTTTCTTGATTATGGTACCTGATTGTACCAAATAGTCTGGATTTAAGCTTGTGGACCCTCTCTATAGGGCACAGGTTTTATACGTCCACATATATTGTCCTCGCCCTGTCCATCCGGACGTTCGTCCACAATTTGTTTGTGGACACCACACGGGTCATAATTTTTATCCGAGTTTATATAGGTTTATATCCAAAAGATCTCCGTTCCTTTTGATATTGGCATGTATTGGGTCGTAACTTCATGGATTAACGCCCCTGATTGTACGAAAAATCGCGTTTTCAGCAATTTTTATCCGATTTCACCATATGATGGTTATGTTCGAATTTCGTGAAACTAAGACCGAAACTACCGCTCCTTGTACGTAAATAATGTTAAAGCATGTAATATCAAGGTTGTGGACGCCCTAGAGGTCACAATTCTGGTCCGATTTTGATGAAATTTAACATATGTGTTTATATCCCAAAGACCTTGGTTCCTGTCGATATTCGCGCATATCCTGTGACATCCTGTATTATGTTCGCTGATTGTACGAAAAGTCACGTTTTAACTTGTGGCCCTCTAGAGCTCCCATTTTTTTAAAATCTAATTTTAAAAAATGTTTAAATATATTAGTGTTCAACTAATGACAGTTGAGTTCGAATTTCGTGAAAATCAGACCGAAACTGCCCGACAAAATTAACGCTCCTTGTACGCAAATAGTGTAAAATCCTACAGTACCAAGGTTCGCGTATATCGGACCATAACGTCCTGGATTATGATTGTAATATAATATTAAAGACACACCCTGCGATCAATCCGGAATAAAGCCAAGGATGAACCGATATCTTCATTGTAATGCATTCGAGCGTTTTTAGTCATTCTAACTTGTACACCTCATTGTTTCAAGATCCTGATAACAGTCGAGGCGTTGCGGGTTCATAACTGCTGCATCTCTATATAAAATAATTATAATTATCTACACACTTATAATAACATAAACAGTTTAATTAGCTACACAACTAACCCCAACCATAAATAATTTAAAACTATAGCACTAGTTTCAACTTAATTGCCAATTAAAATAGCTTAAGCTGATATTGATTACGAAAGCAGCCTTCGGCTCAATACGTAACATAAATAGCAGTGTTAATGATATCTAAAATAGTGAACTATTTGATATTTTTAACGACGATAACAATTACAATCCATATTATATAGCTGCGTGTACCGTACTATAC
This sequence comes from Patella vulgata, assembly GCF_932274485.2. Taxonomy (NCBI): domain Eukaryota; kingdom Metazoa; phylum Mollusca; class Gastropoda; family Patellidae; genus Patella; species Patella vulgata. Next base: position 70,072,562 of record NC_065881.2, read on the forward strand.
AATAACCGTTATTGGAACTGTACCTGGCACGCTAACTAAATGTGGAACTCTTCGCACAAAAGTTAACTTCAGTCACTGGGAAAAGGGACAAATTTAACATTAAGCAGTGGCTATTGTTACGACGAGTCGTAAAGTAGTCCTCGGGCTATTGTTACGATCGGTTCTAGTAAATACATATAACCAATTTTATCTTTGAGCGACATTTAGAAATTGATATATGTTATAGACGTAATAGCATAATATATTGGAATACAATTTCAGTGTCGCTTTAATCATAATAGTAATAATTGTCTGAGGCCATTTTCTCTGTGGCCTTGACAAATACGAAGCCAGAACTGGAAGAATAAATGAAAGACTAATGTTATCTTCCAGTTTGCAATTTGTGACGTTTTTTCCTTTTTATCCAGAATGGATTGGCATTAAGAATATTCCAAGCTATTTAAGACTTGGTTTGACGTTTATCATGTACATGGTTTGGGTGAATTAACTAAACTTTTCTTGGGTGTTCTTGATAAAATGTTAACTTAAGAATAGGGAGGAACTGTTATGTTATGACACAATCGCCCAAAATTGACAAAGAATGATTACATCTATATTAACAATTATTGTTATCTGATAATAACGTATTATATTTCAGCTATTTCGTGTTATACATTTGATGATGTGTACAGATTAAAAGAAGATCTGTTCAAAACGTCAAATTACTCAACCATGGTTCGTCCGAAATTAAATCAATCAGAACAAACAGAAATTAACATTCAACTGTTTTTAAGTCGTTTAATTGAACTGGTAAGAAATTCATGGTTACACAACTCCACCGCAATGAATATTGATACTATTGGGCCCCTAACGGGTATTCACTATAATATGGTGCATATCGAAATATCTAAATCTACACATAACAAGTCCATGTATATGATAATCGAAGTTAATAACTAAACGTTAGAAACATGCACAGAAGGCTAATATGTTTATGGCCTCTATACGGGCCCAAACCAATCTGATTAAAACACAGATCCTACTTCGTTTCGTTTTTTATAGTTCAAAATTTCGTTTTACTTGTCTTTATTACGCTAGGATCTGGAAGAGTTGTTATCATTGACGTGTTCTGGATGGTGTGAGGTATTGGCCAATGAAATGGCCTGTAACGGCGAGCTTTAGACGTGTTTTGCACGGAACTGTGGGTAATCCACTAGTAACATCAATGCTGATTGGTTAATCAAATGTCTGACATCATAGGTCAAAAGTTGGTCGTATGACCTCTGACGCGACCTATCGCTACAACCGGTCAGATCTTCATGTAGTGTAGGCCCTCGAAAGTATAAAAACGAAACGAAATATAGATCTGTATTTTAACCAGATTGGGCTCAAACTATGCGCGAATGAAGTGAACGTAGTAGCAACTGTTTACAATCTGGTTTAACAGTTCATGGAGTGTCTCGGACTGGCTTGGGTGGGAAGCGTATTCCAGAACTTTGAGCCTGTTGAAAATTGTCGCTACTATGTGTTACTACTTGACGTGGTCTAGCATCAATACCATTCCTTCTTCTTGCTGAGGGGTGAGATAGGTGTGGGTCTTGATTTTCTTCAGGGACTTCTCTTGTTTGCTGTGATGGGAACTCTATACATGACATGTACGCTCAAGAACGCGTCTGTCGGCACATTGTCGAAGCTTTTGAACTCCCTGTAAATTTTACTGGCTAAACGGATGAGTGTCGGCCCCTGTGTACGTCTGTACAAAGTAAAGGGGCATTTCAGACGATTACATCGCTAGAGCCAGTGCCGTTCTGCCAAATAGTTTTCGAAAAGGCGAATCGTTACGAAAAGAGTGGCGTGAGAAAAAAAAATACAGTCAAGAATAATTAGAGCTTTTCACGTTGTTATAGTTTATTGTATCCGTGCTCCATTCAAGCAGTATTTACAACAGCCTGTCTACCGATGACCTTAGTAAATGATCCTACAACTACAGACTATTTCTGTTTTATTTCAGAATTCACGTGAACAAGTTATGAGAACCACAGGATGGTTTGTTATTGTAAGTAATGTTCACGAGTTTCAAAAGTTAGCTTCAAATTGTACATAATAGCAAAAGGAAAGTCCAAAACACAATGGAGTTATCGTCACTAACAAATTTTCAATCAGTTGACTCGGCTGAAACTTGAAATTGTGCTATTAGTCCGGCAGTAAAAGGTCATGCCTATCGTTCCACGTGATACAATATCACAGTTTCTGGTTCTACATATCTGAAACACGTGGAAACTAGACACAATCTTTGTAAGCACGCAACGGCAAGGTCCAACTCGAGTTTCCATTTAACACGACGGCAGTGACCATTCGGAGTATGCATATATAGAGTCCGCGTGTCAGTTTCTTTCTACTGGTAAGGATCAACCATTCTATAGAACCTAATGCCTTAATCGTATCTCTTGTTATTCCCATTTTCTGTTTGAAGACATGGGTAGATGAAAAATTGACGTGGAATCCAGACAACTATGGTGGTATTATAGAAATGAATGTTCTCCAAAAAGATATATGGATTCCTGATTTGACAGCTACTAATTCGTATGTATATTCGTTGTTTTTGTTGATTGTTTTAATTTGCAGGGTTTGATTTCATTGTACCCATGCAGATTTAGGATTCTTGTTATTAGGACCTTGCAGTTTGAATTATATCCGAATTAGGAATTAAAATCATTCGACAGGATGTAAGACAGAATCCTATTAGCACCATTTTGTTGTTAAAACCTTGTTTACTCTTACGTAATAAGTATATATTTGTTATTCTCTACAGAATTGATGAGGATGCAATTTTTGGAGGCGACAATCTACGAGTGTATGTTAACCATAGTGGTAACATTGACTGGGAACCAGGCTTTACTTTCACTACGAGTTGTACTGTTGATGTAACTATGTTTCCGGTAGATTATCAGACATGCTCAGTAACTGTTATGCCCTGGATGACTGCTGATAATGAGATTATAATTAATAAAACAGAAGTTGTCACAGACCATCTTTTAGCCCCTAACGGTCAGTTTGATATCGTGGGAAGCAGTGTTACCAAATCGAAATTTTCCATTTTTGGAAATCCCAATAACAAACTGACCGAGTCAGACTTTACCCTAGAACTGAAACGGAAGTCAACGTTTTATCTTTTAAATGTAGTTGGGCCTATTGCAGCAATCTCGTTTCTGTGTGGAGTTAGCTTTCTTGTACCCTCGGAGAGTGGAGAAAAGTTAACAGTTGCAATAACAGTGTTGTTATCCTTAACAGTTTTCCTGGGTGTCGTTGATGATTATCTACCAAAGACATCAGACAGCATCTCGTATTTTGGTGAGTTTATAAATTAATGCATGTATCAAGACTACCACTTTACACATCGGGTCTCGTGATTTATTGTGAAAAACTAACATATTTCAATTATATAAAATTAAGATATTAGCCTTTGAAGGTGTGAAAAGACGTGTACACAAATTGCAATCACGGTACTGGTTGTTCGAAGCTAAATCTCGCTCCTCCATTTCTCAATTAAATCAAAATATGGCTGAACCGTTCTAATCTTTTTAATACGGTGTACATAAGTTAATTAATGTCTAATAAATAATTTAGAAAACATTTCAGGCCTAAAGAAAGACCTGCAATAGGTAGATTTAGCTCTTGCATAATGTTTAACCCATACTATCAGAAATTATTCCATTTCTTTAAAATGATGAGCCAATATTATCTCAAAATGAGTATAAAAATCATTTATGTACATAAAACATTTTATCGGCAAGTGTATAACTCAATAGTTAAAACAATGATAAGTAAACACGTGATCACCGGTGATCACATGTGGGCGGGGCTTAAGCTTTAGTCGACCCTCGCTGGTATATCTAAGCTCATTAGTCATTAGTAAGTCGCTTTGGATGTGCCAGCTTTATATTGTGTTACCGATCACCTCATAATTTACGCATATTTGGATATTTGTTTAAAATTCTTGGAGAAAGTCTTGGATCGTTAATTTGGGAAACCCGGTGGTTTACCTGAGTAAGTTTTAAATTTAGTATAGAAGCTCCAGTAAATGACTTAGTTCCAAGTTCTACTATGGTACCCACGCTGTCAGTGACCTACTTAGACCGCCATCTTGAAATGCAAGAAAAAACTCTTATTCTTGGAGCTTCGCACATCGCAAGATTGGACAGCTTTATTCAAAAGAACACACAATGGACCAATTTAAACTTAAAGAAAAGCTGTTTCTCAAGTTATGTTTATTTGGTGTTTCTGGCGGTTCTATTCTCAAATCTAGACACGTACATAAATTCGAGTTGAAAGTTCGTTCCGAAAAACCAAGTCATCTGATACTTCATTTAGGAGGAAACGACCTTGATAGTGCCGAGGATAACACCGAATTAATAGTGTTTAAATTAATCGCGTACGCAGAGACTCTTAGAAAGCGGTACACTTATTTGAATACCAGCAGAATTATTTGTGGAAATAAATTATTTATAGATATTTCAAATCTTTGCACTTAATATAGGAATGCAATCATTGATATTGAAGAAATCGCACAATTCTGTCAGTTTTGGATAATAATAATGTAGTAGGTGGTTGAATTTTCAGTATTGGGGATATTTGGTCATTATTTGGCTTGACTCAGACGCTTCAACTACTGGGTACAGATACTATAAATAGATTTTTGCAGATTATCCTTAACATTTTGCTAATTCTGTAAATTAATAGACTTTTTAAATATATAATTGCAGTATTATGTTAGTTATTCAAATAAGGTGGTATTTGGAAGTATTGGGTAATTCGTTTAAGCATTTAAGTCACTGATCAGTGATGTATCAATAACAGCTCAGTGTTTTATTTTTTTTAAAAATGTATCAGTTCGGTTAAACATGCATTATGCAAGAGCAAAATCTGCTTATTACAAGTCTTTCTTTAGGCCTGAAATGTTATCTAAATTATCAATTAGACATTAATTAACTTATCCAGACCATAATAAACTCTCGATGTCAAGGCTAGCCTTCGATGTAGGCTGGATTAGATTCCTATATGCCGCTAACGGCCAAAGATAATTAAATCAGAAAAAGTGGATAATCGAGACTATGCTGTTTATATTAATGCTTTTAGTAATGATAACCGAGACTATGCAAAAATTTCACCGGTTTCTTTTTCGGCTCATAGTGGATCAATTTGACTGAAATTTTCAGCAAATTACCTTTACACTATCTAGTTTTTAACTATTATAGCGAGAACTGCCATCTCTTTATCTTATCTCCCATAATGTATCTTTAATTCTATCCCACCCAACCCCACCTAAATACAACATTAAAAGACGGTCGGGTCGAACCGATCATAAATTTACTTATGCACAAGTCCTAATACAGGCATCATTTTTTTTTAGTCTGGACCTCATCTTCAACCCGATGGACATATGTAATCGGTATTGGGGGTGTTGCTAAGAAGTGGAACGGGTTTCACCCCCCCCCCCCCAAATGCTATTGCTGTTGTATTACAGGTTCCATATTTATAACATTTATCGGTAAATATTAATTCGTGATCATAAGATGAAAAATAGGCATAGTTTATGGAAATTTGATGCCGCATATTATACTAGATAACGCAAACAACTACTTATGAATCACAAGACGGCTGTATCTAAATTCGCCATATTAAGACGTCCAGTCTGCAATCATTATTTTGTTAATACATAGGCCTACTTATATAATATGCTATGGAATTATATAAGATACAAGATGGCCATAGGTATATTGTAAATATCTTTGTAAAACGTGTCTGAATGTACTGCCATCTGATAATCATTCCGTCGCCCGTCCCGTTTCAGCAACACCCTCGTTACTGATTGTGATTATGGTGAATACAACTCGACCAGGGATATGTGGCAATAGATACTAAACCCTCATATTTTCTACGCACGATATTTCTGATTACAGACATTGTTGATTTCATCATTTATCGACCAAATGTGATGATGTTCAGTGCCGATTAAAACAATACATTATTCTCTTTCAGTGATTTATGTGACGTTATTAATCGGAATGAGTTTTTTAGCAGTCATAGGAAATGTGATTACCCTCTTCATTCACAGCAGGAGTTCAAGTGCTACCATACCACGATTTTTAAAGATTCTCATAATTCGAAAGTATAAAAACGCAAAATCTGAACAAAGGTCAATGGATAAGGTGTTTCCTGCATCCCTCCGTAGAAGTTCTGTCGTGTCGATTATGACTATGCCAGTGAAACCATCTTGCTGTGACATATGTGGTATAAATAATGAATCAGTTTGCAATCACTGGCCAGAAGTTGCAAAGATGGCCGACAAGTTCGTTTTTATCATTTTTACTCTTACTCTTTTCGGTATTAATGCTGGGTTTTCTTTTATGTATATGTGAAAGGTGTTCTGCAACCTTTGTTACACCCGTTTTGTTACAGACCATTGCAAGTGAGTTTCCAGTCAGTTAGTTTATTCTATTGAAATATAAGTACATAATCAGTGGAGAATGATATGATTCCGACGAGAGACGCTCTTTATTTAATTGTTAATCTCAAACCCAATTGTTAATCTCAAACCCAACCTAACTCCTTGACTTGATCCGGGTCAAATTCATAACAATGCATTAGCCATAAATATCTAATATGGCCAGGGAACATAAATTTGACGCTAGGGTTTCATTAGTCTCGGCCTATGAACGTTTTTTTTCCATTTATTAATGTGTTTTAAGTGAGCCCCATTAATATTGTAGGCTTAGTCGTGGGTCTATCTATTTTACTCATCACTATGGTTATTCATGTAAATACATTTAGAAAACAGTATATACGCACTGGTACTTAGGATACACAACTGTAGTCATCCACTTCTATATCAAATTTATAAGGATAAAATTACAAATATGATAAGGTTTTCATAGATGTGTATAGTAATTAGATAATTTAATTTTTTTTAATGAATACACAAATAAAACAATATGTATATTTTGTACTGACATATTACTTGAGTTTCCCTCAGCACTATTGGATGATTGTTCATGTACGGGCTAAATACCAGTGTTTAACTTCGTTTGAACAAGCCAACAGTGAGGCTGATGTCCTCTGCCGAAATCTTAAAAATAAACAGATGACACATATCAATTAATTGCACATTTTTCCTTTTCAAATCAAACTGATTATCTGTGCTTCTCTAAGCATAAAATGTTCACGATCAAACTTAGTCAGGTTTCGAAATACCTGGTAGTGAAACTATACACTAAGTTTCATCACTCTCCGTTAGTCAGAATTAAAGGTATATTGTCCCATAGCATCGACCAATGAAATTGATTATCTTTAGCAGGAAATATTAACCATTGAACTCAAGTCAAAACAATCGCCGAAAGAACATCTATATCGCAATTAAAAGCGAGATTTTTTATGATCCAAAGTCTTGACCAATCATGTTGCTTATCGCTACTTAGTCTAAGCAGACAATTCTCATCATCTAACTTGGTCAATGTATTGATATAATGAATCTATACTCAGAGTTTCATCGCTCTGACCCATGAATTACTAATAAACACATACACCAGGTTCTAGCTCAATTAGAAGGAAAGTTATTGTATCCCAAAAGGTGTGACGGGCAGGTAGGCAGGTCCGTTTTAATAGTCCCCATGCTTTCTTCGAAATGCGGGGAAAAATAAAGTAATCGAAAGTGCGCGGACATGTTATCAACATTCTGTGCGTTTAGCTAATCCGTTGTGCCAAACAGCACCCACAACGGCATCACAATATGGAACGGTCATCCCGTGTAACTTGTAAGGACAAACGCCATCATTAAGGAATAACAGAGCGAGGTTTACGTGTAGCAAAAGTATCAAGAGGTCTAAGACTAGCAGACTAGTTAGAACTTTTGGGTTGAAAATGTGAACTCCACCTACCTATTTCGGGAGACGTAAAGACATTTGACATATTTTTATGAAACAAATGAATTGGTAATCAATTAATTGCACATATTTATCTTTTAAATAAAGCATTGAGCAATCAAACTACTTATCTATATAGTCTTAGCAGAAAATGTTCATGATCGAATTAAGTCCAGGCTTTGATGTAGCGAAACTATACAACTAAGTATTGATGTAATGAAAGCATACTCTATGTATAGCCACTCTCGACCAAGTAGAATCAAAGTTAATAGTTATCCAAAGTCTCAACCAGTGCAATTGCGTATCTCCGTTTAGTCCTTGTGGATATTTCTCACCATCGAACACCCTGGGCACATTTACCTTATCGACACATACGTCTATTTGAAGGGGGGGGGGGTATTGTGTTTCAAAGTCAGAACAAATCAGAATGAAGTCTCTACGTAGCCTGGGCATGTTTATCGTCGAACTTAATCAAGGTATTGCTGTACCCAAACTGTACACCTAATGTCACCACTATCACTCATCTAGAATCACAAGTGATCGAACTCTTTAGTCTCGACAATCAAATTACTCATCTTCTACTTCCCCTATAGCAGAAAAGTATTGTTATAGGACTTGGATTATAAGGTTATACGCGAAGTGTCACCACACTCGCTTGATTAGAATCAAAAATTTTGTGTCGCAGAGCAGCAACCAATAAAATTTCTTACCTCAACCTACTACATCAGGGTATTCAGCTCATAAACACCTACGTCATGTTTCAACAGTCTAGCCCCATTTAATCCCGTTAACAATAGATTTTTTACGGTTTTAATAGCCATAGATGTGTTAAAAATTCCACGTCCGATGGCTATTCATTGAATATACTGCTTGTTATTCTCGCACTACGTTCCTAGCCAGGGATCAGTTTGGGACTAGTAATTCTTTGGGTTTCCTGCGAAGCTCAACTTTACAAATATATGCATAATAATACCAAGGCTGTGGACACACTCCTTGGAAACATAATTTTTATACGACTTTGATAAAACGGACAATGTATGTTTATAACCGAACGATCTCGACATAAACTGCCCGACAAAATAGCCTCTTGAAAGCATGTAATACCCTGTCTGTGCGCCATCCAGAGGTTCCAATTTTGATATACCCCAAATAAAAGGTCTGGGTCATTTCTATATTGGCACGTATTGGGCCTTAACTTTCTGGAAAAGGACCCTTGATTGTACGAAATATCCCCATTTTTATCTTTTTTTTTAAAAAAAACCGCTCAAATATATCACCGTTACACCATAATTATGGTTGAGTCCGAATATCTTAAAAATCGGACCGAAACTTTCAATCAAATGACCGATCCCCCTTACGAAAATAGATGAACTTAAAACCAGTATCACTAGCTCTTGGATGGGTTCAGTTTTGGTGCGCATCTAACTTATTAATTTGACCATAATCAACTCTCGATAACATCGCTAGCCTGCGATATTTACTGGATTATGATCCCATTTGCTGCTCGACTTCCATTCATAATTTAATCTTGAAATTAATGATCGAGACTATGTTTTTTATCGTACAGACTTTAGTAATGATGATCGAGGCTAGGCCGAAATTTCAATCGCTTAATTCTCGGTTCGTAGTGGATCAATTTGACTGAAATTTTCAGCATATTGCCTTTACATGATCTTGTTTTTAATATTTATAGAGAGAACAGCTAGCTCTTTATCTTATCTCCCATAATGTATCTTTAAGGATAAAAAATTCTTGGATGAGTTCGACTTTGGTACGCATCAAACCCCACATTCTAGAGCTATAGCCCCTTCTTTTTACGCAAAATGTGAAATATGTATGAATTTTTAGGCCCTCCAGAGTGGCTACACTTGTTATCCCATTCTGATGAAACTTTAAGATACATTATGGGAGATTAGATAAAAAGCCGGAAGATCTTACTACAATAGTTAAAAACTAGGTTATGTAAAGGGAATTTGCTGAAAATTTCAGTCAAATTGATCCACTCTGTTAGATTGAATTTCGGGCTTAGTCTCGATCATCATTACTAAAGTCGGTACGATAAAATACATCGTCTCGGTTATCTATTTCACGTTAAGGATCAAAAGATTGAGTGAGCGCTATTGATTTTACCTCTTCCCCATACATTTCTGTGAAAATATAGGAGTATTTTACAGGGCAACCGCTTGTTTCAACTGGTCATAACTGATAGCAGTGAATTATTTGATAGATAAGGGACACGAAACAGTGTGAGATAATAAAATAAAACCAAGTACGAACAATCCAAACCATTAGACAAAATTCGAAGTCCTAAAAAAACGGTATAGGCAAAATAGTATAATAAAACTCTATCCCGTCGGGTTTTTTTTTTGTTTTTTTTTTCAAATACCTAATCTGTCATAGATACAACAGAAGTGGGATGGGGTTGAAAGAAAGATCGACTCTTCATTTAACTAATCGTGACATTCGCAACTAGAAGTCCCTTTACCCATGGATCAGTAGATACCATAACAGGGTTTTCTTGTGTGGTAATACTTGCGTTACAATAACCCGGAGTAAGAATACTTGCGGTAATGATAAAGTCAAAATACCTCTAAAGCAAGTGTTAAATGTAAAACGTCAAATGTTAAATGAATTTATACAATCTGTAGTTTTGGTTTGTTTGCAATGGGTTTTGGACACTTACAATTATTTTCTCCTCACAACAAGAACGTGAAAACAATTCTGTCATTACTAGGTGCGAACTAACCCTTATTTGAAAAACTAACCCCTTCTCCATCAGATTACAGATTTTCTGCGTTTCTTTAAGATAATAAACTGCGTCTTTTTCGTGTACAAGACCATATGCATTATTTACATTACCCTTAAATTTACTATGCCCACTATATCTGCTATAAGCCAGTAATTGCCGCCATTATAAAGTAGTAATAACTGATTTTACTCTAGTGTAAATATGATATATTTTTGATGGATGCAAATGTACATTTTCGATAATGAAACCAGGTATTATTTTTACTTTGGATTTTTGTTTTGTTCATTATTTGATTGCTTTTATTTCAGAACCAATATAGCAAAGTATATTCATCAAGCCATGAATATTTTTGTTTTGTCTCTTGCCAATGCCAACAAGATATTTAGATTTTTCTAATATTGATATTTGTTGGGAGTTTTTTTTTTTTTTTTTTTGGGGGGGGGGGGGGTAATAATTCTGTATTATTTCTGTAATAAAAGTTGGCACTAATTGAACAACATCACAGTTATATCTGTCCTTGCAAGGATTTAACAATTACGGATCCCCACTGATTACAGCGATGGTAAATTTGAGTGATAAAAATTGAGGTCGTGAAAAAGCTGTTGACCCTTTTCAAATTCTACTCACTAGATGCTTCTCATCGAATCTGTTTTTAACAACCTTGAGAGGTCCTCTTTTGACAATAGGAACATCTTTAAGAGGTTTCGCTTGAACATTATTTGATTTTGGTGAAGACCAAGCACATAAAATAGATGAGCGTATGTGAATTAAGATCTGGCAGCCTGGCATATTCGCAGATTCCCATTGCCAACTTCTGCTCAGAAACACGAAACCTTCATTGCCTGACTTATTAGGCTCCAGCATATCTATTCTGTCGTGACAAACTATGTTCATCAATTTAGTCCTGGGAGTAACTCGTCAGATCCCCAAACAGCTTAAGGACATGTAAGTGTACTTCATCGTTGGCCAGCATCCAAACTTCGTGAAGTGTTCATTTTTACCGGTGTATGCCGATGCGGCTTTGAGTGAAATTGGGTTACACCTTACCTTGGGGGAATGATGTATACTTAACGAACTGCAATTAATTAGGCAAAGGCCTGGATTTACGATGGCCGATCTAAGATGGCAAATGGACACCAAACTGGCGCCCATAGCAACCCGTAAAGAAAGCAGTTTTTTGACCGAAAAGTGGTTTTTGGACTCACAGGCGTCGTTACCGTGGTCGGAGGACCTTGAAATTTTAATGGAATGTGTATTGAAGCCCTAGCTACCACATATTTCTTTCTTTTATTTGCTTTTAATATGTGATAGATGTATTAATTTTTTTCTGCTTTTAATATGTGATAGATGTATTATGCATCCCCTGTGACCACCGGAACGATCTCTGTGTATTCAAAAAAGACGTTTTTGTGCTTTTCGAAATTTCGGGCTGTTTTTTTTTTAGCAAACTGACACTGTTCCTGTGATCTTATGAAATTAAAATTTTGCTAGGATGCGTAAAATACTTCTACCTATCCACGTATGGAGGAGCCGATAAAATTTAAAAAAAACGCATTTTTATTATACTTCCACGCTCATAATGTGGACGTATATTGCCGTCGAAAATGTCTGCGTATGTATGCCTGTGTGTCGCCTACAGGCCGCAGTTCTTAACTGTAGAACGACAAACAAATACAAGAAATGGGCGTGGCTCTACCCCTGGGGGTTGGGCATGCACTCCAAACAATAGGAATGTTCCTGTAGACGACAAACAAACAAATACAAAAAATGGGCGTTGCTCTGCCCCTGGGGATCTGGAATGCACCAAAAACAATAGGGGTCATCCATAGGGTATAAGGAATAAGTGTGTAAAGTTTCAAGATCGCCTGTAGGCGACACACAGACACAAAACGAAAATGGTCGTGGCTCTGCCCCTGGGGGTTGGGCATGCACTCCAAACAATAGGAATGTTCCTTAGGGTACAAAGAATAAGTATGCAAAGTTTCAAGATGATACGTTAAGAAATGCGGGCCTGTAGACGACAAACAATCAAATACAAAAAATGGGCGTTGCTCTGCCCCTGGGGATCTGGAATGCACCAAAAACAATAGGGGTCATCCATAGGGTATAAGGAATAAGTGTGTAAAGTTTCAAGATCGCCTGTAGGCGACACACAGACACAAAACGAAACAAACGATAGGCGTGTTCCTTAGGGTACAAAGAATAAGTGTGCAAAGTTTCATTATACGTTAAGAAATGCGGCCTGTAGACGAAAAACAAAGAAATACAAAAAATGGGCGTGGCTCTGTGCCTGGGGGGTCGGGCATGCACCAAAAACAATAGGGATCTGTAAGCGACACACACACATACACACACACAGACAGAGGCGACGGCAATATACGTCCACATTATGAATGTGGACGTATAAAAACGAAACGCGCGGAATTATTTTGGTTGGGGGGGGGGGGGAGGGAAATAATAAATAATATGTAAGTATTGTAACGATCAAATCAATCAATATCAAAATGTAAGAACCAGCTTATTAGACGTCATAAATTACATACATATTGAACCCACTGGTATAATTTTCGCTTTTGCAGACTTTATTTAATACAAATTATCTGCTTTCAAATAATAATTGATGTCTGGGAATGAAAACAAGTTAATAGGATATTATATTTAAAACGTTAATGGTAGATAATAAAGCTGTATTTATTTATCTGTTTGATGCATATATACACGCATTTTACCCCTAGTCCTGCAGTTAATGATGTTCTATCAAATGAGGGCGACTGTCAAATAAGGGTGGGGTCGGTATGTTATTCCATAAAAAGTCTAGCAAAATGTTCCATCGAGTATGTTGAAAGCTGATTAAGCTAATGTGTGTATAACTGGTGTGTGTATTTAATCATCTAGAACAAATGTTGTTCTTCCATTTCATAATTAATGCAGCTAATATTACCTTATCAATTGAAAGGTATTAGAATAAACACGTGTAATTACAAATACGTGTAATTCTAACACAAATTCTAGAAGTTTGTGTGTTGTCTTATACACAGTACAATCTGTTGACATCATGAAAACTGGCTTTAATGGGTTGTTTACTCTCATGTATGTTTCCTTTTTTTAAAATGTTCATTATAATTAATCAGAAAGCATATTTTATCTGCTATGTATAGACGCCAATTAAAATATATATCTTTCATATCAAACTGTGCAAAAAAATGAAAGCAAGACAAATCTAAATTTACATTCTGGATACTATTCGAAACTACGCCAACACTAGCAGCTATATTTTCGGCTGAATTAAAAACAAGCCAACGGTGGGGCTGATGCCCCCGCCGAATTCCCAAAATAAATAGATGACACATATTAATTAATTACACATTTATCTAATTCAGATTGCCGAGTAATCAAACTGATTTTTTTGTCTATTTTCAATGTTCCAAAAAACAGAATCATACCCCCTTTAAAAACAGAGTTGTGTTCCAAAGTCTTGACCAATCAAATAAGGCCTATAGCCAAAATTCCTAGCGTGAAATTCCGCTACAAGGTCCTCCCGGCTAAACAAACTATACATTTTTTGGAAGGCTTATAACACCAGGAACACAAATCCCGATCCGTCTTCATTAGCCCATTCGTAGCAGAACAGTAAGGCGTTAAACCCCATTTCATTTCATTCCATTTCACAAATCCGAAGGGTTTCAAGCAAAATGTTTGCTCAAACTCAAGTAAATGCTATATTTATACTACAAATTGTAAAGTTGACATATAATTAAAATATTGGCAAAAAGACCCAATGACCTTATCCTCGGCAAAGGATATGGTATTGATTAAGTTTTGATTTAAACCAAAATGCAGAAACCATATGTGATTAGAAATTATAATAAAATGTATAAATTAAATGTATAGCTTTTTAGACCTATTTTCGTCTATTTTCAGGTTTAAAAAAACTAGAGCTATACACGCTTTCATACAGATTACGTGCGTGAACGCGATTCCATTATAATTATTGTTATCTGATATTCTGTCCTGTTCGGGTTGTTACACTCTAATGTTTATTTCACTTTTGATGTCTACAAACCAATCAGTTACCAGTATTGTATTAATCTATATTTCTACTAATTCATCCGCTGCTCTTCATTAACATGGTTGATTCAACAGGGTAGACTTCAGACCTCGTTTAATTTCATTATTTATTGGACAGTTATTATTGAAATACTGATTGAATACAACGTAATCATAAGATTGAAGAATTATTTTGGATGTAGCATTAATTGTGTTAAATTGTATGTAACATTTCTAAAAGAAATTGAAAATGAAGAAGTGGGTTAATCTTTTTAGCTTTGTTTTCTTCTGTTGGTGGTCGTTGACAGGTAAGCAGGGCTTTTGTATACCCTCCCCCTATTTTGAGATTTTCACATTTCGCAGCTATTGGGCAACATTATTGTGTTTGTTCGAGCTATTGAATTGGCAACAGGCAAATAACGTTCAGTTCAGAAAACAAATATGTTATTCAAATGAGCCTTATTTCAAGGAAATTAAAACAAATTATATATAAATGGAGAACAAGCAAACGATTATAATACTTTTGAGGCGTTCTTTTTTCTTCTATGATTTCCCTCTGTCCAGAACGGATTGCTGAGGCGTGGGTTAAACTGTAGGTCTATCATGTATATGATTTGGATGAATAGATTTAACTTTTGGAGGAAAGGGGTTTGTAATTAATTCGTTTTTTAAATGACTTATAATCTCTGTACCCCATTCACCATGGTCGATATATCTATCTAACAATGATTATGATTTCTCTGATTCTAACGTAGTATATTATTTCAGCTATTTCTTGTTATACATATGGTGATGTCTGCAGATTAAAGGAAGATCTGTTTAAAACGTCAAATTACTCCACCATGGTTCGCCCGAAATTAAACCAATCAGAACAAACAGCTATTAACATTCACATGTTTCTAAGACAATTACTTGACCTGGTAAGAAATTAATAATAACTAATAAGAAAGGCAGAACTACTACTTCAGCCAAAAGATCCTATTCTTGTACTAAGCATTGGTTATGGTAATCTGCGTTAGTTTTCCTCCTACTGACCAGTGCTCTCTTTTTAGATAGTGTTTTAGATATGAACTCACTCTGCTTAGTGGAATTTAAACCCCACTTCTTTCATGCAGTAATTACGACAATCGGCATAGAAAAGACACTGTAAGTACATAATAGTTTTGTTTTATTTCAGGAGTCACGTGAACAAGTTATGAGAACCATGGGATGGTTTACTATTGTAAGTAACGATCTCCAAATTATCTCCAAATTGGTAAACATACATGATGAACTGACATTGAAATATGCTACACAAATTGCACCCTTTTCTAACCCTATTTAGACTTACCATGTATAGTTATATTTCCTAAAATGAATTGGGGCTTAACGTAGTACTCCGACTGGGCTAATGAAGACAGGCATACGCCATACAGTGTGTTGTGAGGGAAATGTTGCCCGGGCAGCGGCACCATGGCCTACTCTTTTATCAAATTCCAAGTGCCAAGGGATCTTTTACGTGCACTCCAATATATACACGGGACCTCGGTTTTTCGTTCCATCTGAACGACTATTTCGTCAAGTCTAGTGTGCCACGGTGGCTTTGCTAGTGAGATCCCTTTGTTGACCGAGAAAGTTGGTTGCAGGAACGACGTATAGTCGTTGGGATAGGACACATTGGTGTGCACTTAAAAGAACCCTTATAAGAGTAGCCCGTAGCGCCGCTATCCGGGAAACTTTTCCCTCGTAGCACACTTTATGGCGTATGCCCATCTTTTTAGCCAGTTGGGGTAGGACATTAAACCCCAGTCTAAATTAATTCTATCATTCGGTATCCGCATTCAACTCATTTGTGGTGTCCTTTCCTTCTCTGACTTTGGGAATTCATTCAATTATCTTCTACTTTAAATGGAATGAAATGGGGTTTAGCATCCCAGACTTTGCTACTAGGTCTGATTCCCATATTAAGATTTCTTTTAACTTAAAGAATTTAAATCCTCTATTAACCGTTTTATATATCATCGCTGAAAATGGTCTTTCAGACACAAATACACTTCACATTAAGCTTGGCTTAGGAGACTGGCCGCACTCACAATTTTGGGCCCAACCGGGTTTATATGGGAAAATATTAGCCGTTTTTTTTTAAAAAGAGAGAAGATACGGGCTTTTATTAGGAATTGTTAAATTGTAAATAATTATAGTTTAGTCATATTTATTATCATTTAATTATATTTAATATTTAGTGAGATTTTATATAAAAGATTTATTAACGTTCCGTGATAATTTTAAAATTTTGATATATAAATTATATTATGTTTCCGTGATTCTAGTGGGTGGGTAGAATATAATTCGCGTTGTCTTTTGCAATATGAGGCGGCTGGTGCTGATGTGCCATTAAACATCATATTGTTTCATACATCATACTCGACATTCCATTCATCACGACGGCAGTAATGCTGGGTAAGATTGTTATTTGTTGCGAACCTGCTACCACATTATGGGACTTTTCTCGTGGCTATTTCGTTCTTGAATTAATAATTTTTCTTCTTTATATTGTATATTGCTTAATGTTTTATAACTTACATTCCACTGAATATATGGATAATGACAGATCTAAGTTTTCCCCGTTTTGTGTTTAAAGACATGGGTAGATGAAAAATTGATGTGGAATCCAGACAACTATGGTGGTATCATAGAAATTAATGTTCTTCAAAAAGACATTTGGATTCCTGATTTGACAGCTACTAATTCGTACGTATATTCCCAGTTTGTTGTTGTTTAAACTTACTTGGATTGATTAACATTGAACCCTTGCGGAATTATGGTGGTGTCTGGTTCCTGATTTGTCAGTTTCTTACTCGTAGGTGTTTCGAAAAAATATAATATTGGTTTGATCGTCTGTCTATGCAAAGTGGCTAGCGTGTTGATAGTGAAGTGTCTACGTCAGAAAATAACGACCATTAATGTATCCGCCGATAGTATAGTGATTTTAAACTCTCTTTCGCAAGATTATAATTATTGATATTATATTGACCTGAACTTCGTGCGAACACCTTTACATACCGGGCCGCAGCGTGCATTGCCGGGTTATTCTATGTTTCTGTTGTTACAAATATATATGATTGACAGGTCTAAGAGAGTTGTCGGGTGCCCATCAGCATATTATGAAAAAAAAATGAAATGGGGTTTAACGTCCTACTGTTCTACTTCGACTTGACTAATGAATACGAGCATATGCCATACAGTGTGCTAAGGGGGGAATTGTGCCCGGACAGCTGTTATAGGCCTGCTCTTTATCCAATTTCAGCTGCCAAGGGAACTTTTACGTGAACCTCGGGTTTTCGTCCCCTTCGAACAACTAGACAGCTGCCTTTCTCATACCCTCCGTCCTGCAACAATGAAAAAGAGAATCCACGCCGGAAAATCCAGATGAACTTTCTCGACCAACACCAAGATCGAACCCACGACCTCCAGGCTAGCAAGCCAGTATCTTACTCACTTAGCCATTATTTTATAGTGCATACAAACTTATGTAAAACTGTAAAGTTATATGACTCTAGCATTAATAATCTACATAAAAAGTTTTTCCAAATCCCCGCATTTGACGATTACTGTCTAACTAAAAGATATAAAACCAGTACACCATAATCGGGTCATAGAATAGTAGTTTCAAAACTTGCGAATGGGTAGGCCATATCTCGGTCAATATTAATGCCAGAGTGATATAATTTTGCAGTTTTACATAAGTTTGTATGTACTATAATATCATCTTTTGCCATAATAATCTTGGGGGGGGGGGGGGGCATCCGACAAGCCCTGGTCCACTTGATACCGAATGACCCAGTAGCGTTCGCATATGAAAGAAACATTCATTTACTTTATGAACAGAAAATGTATTTTTATTAAATCTCTACAGTATTGATGGGAGTGCAATTTTTGGAAGTGATGATCTGCGAGTGTATGTTAACCATTCTGGTAACATTAACTGGGAACCAGGATTTACTTTCACCACGAGCTGTCCTGTTGATGTGACTATGTTTCCGGTAGATTCTCAGGCATGCTCAGTAACTGTTATGCCATGGATGATCACTAACCAGGAGATTTTGGTCAATGAAACAAAATTTGTGACGGAGACTCTCGTCGCCACCAACGGCCAGTTCGCTATCGTAGATAGTAGTGTTACCAAAAGGTTTTATGAAGTTTATGGAAATCCCAGTAACAAACTGACGCAGTCTGATTTTACCCTAAAACTGAAACGTAAATCAACATTCTATCTTCTAAATGTCATTGGACCCATTGCAGCAATTTCATTTCTGTGTGGAGTTAGTTTTCTTGTACCTTCGGAGAGTGGAGAAAAGTTAACAGTTTCTATAACAGTGTTGTTGTCTTTGACAGTTTTCCTGGGTGTCATTGATGATAATCTACCAAAGACATCAGACAGCATCTCGTATTTTGGTGAGTTGATATGGTATGTTGATGAATTAATTGATGTACCAAGGTGATTACTGTACTATAGTAGGATTCGTTTATTGCGGTAAATCAGTTGATGGTGCAAGGTGATGACCTTTTTCATCAAATACGTTCTAATTACTTCAGTATTGCCCCTAAAACAGTACTGTGCTCCGTAGATAACCATTTAAAATATATCTGCATCGCCAACAATGTAATAAAACAATATCCATATCAATATTCGTGACATTCTTTCGTGGGTGAGAGGGGACCCATGAACAACTTTAGCGTGGAAAGTAATGTATCACATTCGCCATGTTTCTTTAAAATCAGGACCAAATATGCTTATAAAGTTATTTACTACCCGTGAACATTCTACATACTTATTAAAGAAGGATTTTGGGAGATTAGATAAAGAGTTGACAGTTCTTTCTAAAATAGTTAGAAATAGATAACGTACATAGAATATGCTGAAAATTTCAGTCAAATTGCTTCACTCTGAACCGAGATATTAGCTTTTGATCTTTAGGCTATCCTGGATCATTATTACTAAAGTCAATACGACAAAAAACAAAGTCTCTATTATCTATTTTTACGTTTAATTATTTTTCAAAAAATGTTTTCCAATCCGCTAAATATCACAGGCTAGCGATGGCATCGAGAGTTGATATGGTCTGGATAAGTTAATTAATGTCTAATTACTAATTTAGATAACATTTCATGCCTAAAGAAAGACCTGCAATAGGCAGATTTAGCTCTTGCATAATGTATGTCTAAATTAATTAAAATACAATACTCAATATGGGTGCTGTTTGACACTACATGTGAATTGAAGGCACATAAATTTGATACCACGTCCGTGCACTTTCAATTATTGTATTCGGTTGAACCACCATCAAATGAAATTACAGTTATATTTATGGAGCTAAGGGATACTCCGGTAACATGTGGGTCTTTGCTGACATTACACTACTATTACTGCAAATGTTTTCCCCACATACGATGTGCCGATACATAGATATAACGGACAGTCACATACACAATAGTTAGTCTATAGGCTACAATGAATGATTTCTCTCTGAAACCCTAATAGCACTCTGACCATGCTCATTTAATTCTTATCAATACTGGATAATCTCCCTAAATTACGTACAAAAGGAATTCAGTATTTAAGAGAAGTGTCCATTCCACAATTTATCGACTTAAAATAATGACCTCTTTCTCTCTTTCAGTGATTTATGTGACGTCATTAATTGGAATGAGCTTTTTAGCAGTCATAGGAAATTCGATTATCCTCTTCATTCACAGCAAAAGTCCAGGTGCTACTATACCACGATGTTTAAAGCTTTTCCTGATTAGAAAATATACGAAGTCAAAATCTAAACAAGGCACAAATAGTAAAGTGTTTCCTGGATCCCTCCGCAGAAATTCTGTCATGTCTATTACGACTACTTCGGAACTATCTTACTGTGATATATGTGGTAAAAGCAATGAGTCGGTTTGCAATCACTGGCCAGAAGTTGCAAAAATTGTTGACAAGATCGTCTTTATAATCTTTGCACTAGTTCTTGTTGCTATTAATGCCAGGTTTTCATTTATGATTATGTGAAAAAAAATTCTTTTTTTTTCAGTTTGATTCAAAATAACTTTGAACAGTTACGAGTGTACAGATTATTTTTTTTAATAATTATAAAGATACATTGTTAGCTAAAATTATTAAAACGCGTGTTTAAACGATAACTTTTATACACCCACATTCACATATTATGCCGTCGCCCCTGTCCGTGCGGACGTCCGTCCACAATTTGTTTGTGGGCACTCTACAGGTCACAATTTTTATTCGATTTTGACGAAACGTGAAATATAGGTCTATCTCCCAAAGATCTCGGTTCCTTTCCATATTGGCATGTATCGGACCATAACGTCATGGATTATGGCCACAGAGTGTACGAAAAAATCACGTTTGTAGCTTGTGGGCACTCAAGAGTGTCACCCGATTTTGATGAAACTGGAAATGCATGTTTATAACCCAAAGATCTTGGTTTCTATCTATAGTCGCGCGTATCGGATCGTAAGTTCCCGAATTATGGCCCTGGGTGTACGAAACATCGCATTTTTAGCTCGTGGTCCCTGTAGAGGTCACAATTATTATCAGATTTATAAAAAAAACGTTCGAATATATCACCGTTACACCATATGTTGGTTGATTTAGAATTTTGTGAAAATCGGAAAAACTGTCGGACAAAATGGCCGACCCTCGTACGCAAATAGTGTAACCTACATCAAGGTTGTGGACCCTCTAAGACTAACTTAATGAGATTTTCGCAAGCTTATATTGCAAGTAACTTTCACTTTCATACATCTATTTGATACACTCTTGTTTTTAATAATTATTTTTTTGGCATTTACTGTTACAGTGTCGGCCTAATTAATTAAATCCGGGAAGAAAAACTAACCGTTAACAAAGCTACTACTGGCCAATTAGTGCATGTCTGTAACTTAAAAACGCCACTCCAATAAGCAAACTTACTCCCCCGATATTTTTTATACAATACCAGATGTGTGTGCAGATATAATACGCAATTTCCATAATAATTAAGTATACATTGGTTTGGAAGTTCGCTAAATACATGGACATTGTAATTTTTAAAAGTATCGGTACATATTAAGCGAATGGATCCACCCGGTGTTTATTAAATTATTTTAGACTATTATCATGATTATACTACATCTATTAGATCACTATTTCACTTATATATCTTACTTACTCTTGGAATGATAATCCACTCCCTTTTTGCCTGACATTAAAATAACCAAAACAACAACTCTATGGCATACAATCTAATTAAAATATAGATCTATATTTCGTTTCGTTTTTTATACTTTCGATGGCCTACACTACATGTAAAATTGAAATTTTGAACTATAAAAACGAAACGAAATTGGATCTGTGTTTTAATCAGATTGTATGGCATATTGGTATATGGCGACGTAGGCTAAACCTTCCCGGTTGTAAAATTGCGACCAAGCTCCATAGTCGGCACGCGATCACCATATACTCTAGTCAATTATATAAACCTTTATGGTCTCAACCAATCTAATTGCTTATCTCTACTTAGCCGTAGTAGAAATATGCATGACCAAGGCATTCACCTAATAGACACCTACACCGAGTTTGGAGTGTCTACTTTGGCTAAGCAGAAGATACCCAGCATCGAACATTGTTAAAGTATTGATGTAATAAAACTATACACGAGGTCTCACCTTCCAAAGTCTCCACCAATCAAATTGCTTATCGCTTTACTTACCCTAAGCGAGAAATGTTCATAGTCACGGTATTGGTGTAATAAACTATACACCAAGTTTCATCACTCTTACTTAATTAGAACTAAAGTTATCGTGTCCCAAAGGATCAAACAATCAAATTGCTTATCTCTGCTTGCCCTTAGCAGAAAATTCCTATCTTCGAATTCCATCAAGACATTCACCGAATAAACACTTACACCACGTTTGAGCATCCTACCTCAAAAGACCCTTTTTATTGGTCCCCTGCTTTCTTCGAAAGACGGAGGACAAAGAGATTTTCACTTGGTAGTTTTTTTTATGAAATTAAATTCTGGTCCCGCGATGTTGCTAAAACTGCCTAAACAAAACATGTTGGATGAAACTGTTGAATTCCCAATTGCCTTTTAAAACATATACATCATCTTCTGTTCTTAAACCATCCAGACGGTTGTAGCCCTACCCTCAAACAATTTTACTATAACTATTACAAATAAAACAAACACCTAAAAGGAGAATAACGCCGCAAAAACTTATTTTAATATTATAATGTTTTCGGACCTGCGAAATTTTAAAAGTAGTTCTGAAATTTTTATGAAGGAAAAATATACCCCCCCCCCCCCAAAGAAAACGATTTTACATTTATACTAATCTTTAATCTCGTTTTGATTTTTTTTCCCTGAGTGACGTCAGAGACGACAGACGTGAATTTCGATATAGAAGGCTACTGCAACTGGGCACTGTATTGCGACATTTTAACTAACTGGAAGCATAAACATGATCAATTGCGTTGCATGGGGATGTACTAATAGCACCAACAATAAATCAGGAAGCACTCTCATTTTGTTTAATTTCCAAGGGAGGCAACATGAAGAAAGGTTTTGACAACAAGATATCAACCTGGCGAGAAGGGCTGGTCGCATCAAAATACATTTCTCTTTGTTCGGAACATTTCGAGTTATCTGCTTACGAATGTGATCCTGCTCGATTGATGAAGAAACTGAGATATGGAAACTCAAGTCAGATGCCGTGCCCACATTGTTCCCGAGGAAAACGTTTGTTAATTTTCACAGTGCAACTGCAACTCGAGGTGCTTACAAGTTACAGGAAGCGGCGTGAAACTGAGCTAAGTACTATAGTCTGCCCTGACATAAGTACTGAAGTCCACTGACCAGTGAAGTTTTAATAATAGTATTATGTCGATCAAGATATAGCAGTTATGTTATCTTTCTTTGTTAAAATTGTGCATTGTTCTATGGTGAAACCGACATGCTTTCAAAATCTGGCATAGAAATGACTGATGTAACCATAGCAACAACACAGCTAGGAGCCTAAATACTTATGACTGTAAATTAATATCCACTTTTAGAGGCGCCTATACGTCATTCTCGTATTGTTACTCTATGGTTAGGGTAAACGTATTATGGTATTAATAGTTTTTCTCTGATATATTTTCGCCGATGAAACGTAAACATCAATAAATGAAGCGAAAAGTTATCGAGAATCGAAGGACTGTACCGTTAAGACCTAATTCGAACACAACCTGCAGCAACTGTTCCTTTTCATTAGAAATGGTAGAATGTTCCGAACCATCATCGTCACCTTTGTTGCTCGCATGTCTAATTGGCCCGTACTGATAGGGAAGAACATTCGGGGCGAAATCAATGTCTGACAAGCTGTTACTTTCTGCCGATGCCATATTGAAATATAAATCGACTTCTACACGAATGTCGCCTCTTACGTCATGTCAAGTTTTCTTCCGAAGATAGTGTATTCACAGGGATTTATCACAAACTTTTGACAGATAAACTAGTTTGAATATGTTCAAATATATTATATTACACAGTTTGTAGACGGGAGGCATCTTTAAAATTGTATAATATGTACAAGGGTGTAAGTATGATACAAAATACCCATTGATCCCCCAGAAGAATTAATTGGAATCAGGATATTGATCAAAGAGGGATGTATTTACTGGAAGAACGTACATTAAATACTGGTGTCCTTTTACTGGAAAAACACCCATAACTCTTTTGATGGCGCTATGAAAATATTGAATTTATTTTTATTAATGATTAACAAACTGTAAGTAATTAGAATACACGAGGACTTTCTGTGCTATTAATTTTAGTTCATCATAAATATTATATTATCCTCTCATATCAGGTATCAGTAAATGATACTGTAAATACAAACCGCGTGATATTTAGAATATCGGAACATTGGGGATATCTTTCTTGTTGCAATATCATACCTGTTCATTGGGCATAAGAATACGATATTGATCCTAAAGAGTCCAAAAATGCAAGGTGACAAATTGGTAAAATAGTAATAGGTAAAATAATATCTGTTCTTTTAAAGGGACAATAACACTCTTGCTGGCTTGAAAGCTCCAGAAAATAAATAATATCTCTATCTAAGTACTAGATGTTTTAGTGCCCTACCTGTTGTGTAAATTATCCATTACATCCTATTTTACTTGTCCAGAGGGTTCGAAAATATTTTTAAATCGAAGTTTCATTTGAAAAGGTTTACGTTAGACGTTTCAATTAACCATTATGTTGAATTTTTCAAAATTTTTAAATAAGGTGTGTTAAGATGAAATTTGTATCATCAATTAATTGAAATATTCTAAAATAGTACAATTTGTTGACCAGAATAAAGATTGGGACATATTATTCAGTTACAACAAGAGTGGTATTGAGCCTTTAAAGAGAGTATGCTCAAACTGTGCCGCACATAATTACAGGGTACCGGAGAAAAGGTTAGGCAGGCTATCACCACTCCGCACCTTCCTTTCTCTATCCCTATGATTTCTCCCTGTTTTCTTGCTCTCTTTTCCATTTCCTGTTTATCGCAAATAGCCCAAAATGATCCGTCTTCCGGGTATCTTTCGTGTTCCGCTCTCTCCCTCTCTCTCTCTCTCTCTCTCTTTTCTAATTTACCACCTATTACATTGTCCTAGTTGTGATGGAATACCTTTTCTAATTTACCACCTATTAGTCTTCCCTAGTTGTGATAGAATTCGACGTGTCTTCTGGAAGTTGACGGTGTATAAAGCGGCGTTAACGGGGTGATGTTGTCTTCCTGGATGGCGAATACTGCTAACGGGATAGCTGGCTTGGCGGTCTTAAAACGTTCTGCTGGTACACCTAGGCAGGTGCTATCCTCCCGAATCATGGTGGACTTGACAGACTCCACGCTAACTACTTTGAACGATTTGAACTATCCAACCTCCGGACAAGGGCATCCAAGTATTTCTTGTTTGTCAACACTGAGTCATCCATCGCGAACATCTCCTAGACGGACCACCATTCATTATCATCGGGGCTCTGACGTCGCCTGTGGCCATTTTCACTGCAACTAGAGGATGGACTGGGACTGGTTCTCCGCTCAACTCGCACTCTCCTGGGCACAACAGAGTTATCGGGGGCTAGTTCGATAACCTGCTTATATGTCAGGGTACTGGGATAACCAGAAACAGTTGTTTTCCGAGAAGAATCCTCCGGGCAAATCCTTGATCTCCTCGGAATGGCAGGCAGTAGCGTGAATTTTGAGGTCGATAGCTCACCAATCTTCCGTGTGGTATCACTATATAGTGGTTCTTGAGAGCCTTCCTCGTATTAAATACATCAACGGCTAGCTACGAGAACGTAGCTAAAACCGTTGAGATATACTGGTGTGCTTGTTTTTAGATACGATTGGGTGCCTTTAGTTCCAAGTGGCAAACCCAGTTTCTTTATTAATGTATGTATCACCTTAAAAAATAAGATAAGTTTATACTTTTATGACAAATTAAACTCACACAACTATCGCCTAACTCCAAGTATTCGCGTTTAAATTAATGACGGGTTGTTTTTATCCGATACACCGCCATAATCTCCTCTTTAAAAATGATGTTCCTAGTAACGGCTTAACGCCTCGATTTTAAATACGGATGATTTATACCCGTTTCAGGTAGGATTATATCTTAATTGTAGTTGGATGTGGCAGAAAGATGAAATGAAATGAAATCAAATGGGGTTTAACGTCCTACTGTTTTGCTCCGAACTGGGCTAATGAAGACGGGCATACGCCATACAGTGTGCTATGAGGGAAATTTTGCCCGGACAGCGGCACTACGGCCTACTCTTATATCGAATTCCAACTGTCAAGGGATCTTTTACGTGCACGCCAATGAGTACACGGGACCTCGGTTTTTCGTCCCATCTGAACGACTAGACAGCTGTCCTTGTCAGGCCCTCCGTCCTGCATCACTGACAAGGGAGAAACCACGCCGGAAAATCTTGATGAACTTTCTCGGCCAATGCAGGGGTTGAACACCCGACCTCCAGGCTAGCGAGCCAGCGTCTTACCCACTTAGCCACGTGATCCCCCAAAGCTGTGAATAGATAATAGCTAACCCCAATGGCCTAAAACATCACCCCGTATCTCTATGTTCGTCCACTACCGTATCTGAATTCATGGGCCGGATAAAACGACAAAACATTAGATACATAATTTATTTTCTACAAACGTATTGTTATACAAATAATTGTATCTCATTTTGGTAGTATTGACACCATACTTTTGGGTCAATGGTTGTTGCTCTTGGGTGATCAAGGGAGATAACTGTAATAGCGATACGGTCTCAGACTAGCAATTATTTGCCCATTGACTTCAATGTTAAATGCTGTAACATCACAGGCTGTAGCTTTTTGCTCAACATTCCGTTTGTTCCAATCTCTATAGGCACAATGGGAACAACAATTGGCAATCTCCTCATCATAATTTTGTAGGGGGTTGACCATTTAGATTTTTTGCTACGCAGATTTCAAGTTGACTGGGGTGAAAATCTCACTTCCGACACAATGATTGCTCTGCAGAAAGACACTTTACAACCCCTATCCCTCCGCTGTAATATCATCAGTATTACCCAAAACTGCTATGAAATTGCAAATTTGATCCCTTTTCTCCAATTCTAGACCAAAAAGTCAACCCGAAAATGCAGGAAGAGGGGAGAAAAAAAATAATTACTAGTCTTAGTCCATACACTGACCATTATATTTGCCACGAAATTAGTATATTTTTATTTTATATGATTTATGCCAGTGTTTCACAATAATAAGTTAGTCTGTTGTGGTATTAAAAATTCGTATTGGGTGGTACTGGGTAAATCGTCCTGCCCAAATCCTACGTTACAAGAAATGCAACGTGCAACTCCCCGTTTGTCTAGATTTATTTCTGATGGCTGAATGATATTTAGGGATAGAGTATGGATCGGGATATAAAATTCCGCCATGCTAACTTCTGTAATAAGAAGATGATAACTGGGTTCGGATCATATCAATTTTATGAAGAAGTTAAATATTAAAGATGGGATATGGACTTGTTTGGAAATTTACAAAAGAGAAGAAATTATGTGCCAACTGATAAAACCAGTGATATTTGAAAAAATGAATGATAAAATTGTGCAACTAGAAAACGATATCGAAGAATTACAACAATATTCCAGGAGAACCTGTCTTAAATTCAGTGGGATAAAAGAAACAAAAGATGAAGACACAGATAAATTAATCTTAGATCTTATCAATTCACAAATTTTACCAGAGAGTGAAGAAAGGTTAAATCTTCATCATATTGGACGCTCGCACAGGGTTGGCCGCAAAAATGTCGGATATGAAAGGGACATAATTGTGCGTTTTATTAGCTATAGGTACAGAGCTGTTGTGTTTAGAAATAAAAAACTTTTAAAGGATTATAACACTACTAATGAATCCAAAATTTATATCAACGAAGCCTTAACAAAGAGAAGATCCTACATATACAAACAAACACGAGGAGTTTTCAAAGCTGGCCTAGTAAAGAGTTGTTGGACGTATGATGGGAGAATATACGTCAGAAATCTAGATGACGACAGAACATATCTGATAAATAATGAAGACGATTTGAAAAATTTCACATCAGTACCAGCAACAACAAGACCTGTTCTTAGAACGCAACAAGGAGATACCAGGCGAAATATATTTGGAGACCTAGCATCTATAAACGAAGGACAGAAGACTACTAGACAACAATCCATAGTAAACTTTGGGGTTATGACGTCAACACCCAAAAACCCAACACCAACAATGTCACCAAATAAATCTAGCCAAGCTTCAAGATTCTAATTATATATAACAATGTATGTAAGTTTCTTTAAATTCATATTTAAGTATATAAACAATTTTATATTGAAACTTTAAGCGTATACAATATTTCTTAAAAATATGTGAAGTTATAAGTAGTTCATAGTTAAAGGGAACGTCCCAGATGATTATTTGGAAGATACAAATGTTTAATTTTTCTATGAAAATTACTTATAAACCCCTACTTTAGACCTGTACAACTATTACAGGCCATATTATTCATTACAGGCCGTATACAATATTTCTTAAAAATATGTGAAGTTATAAGTAGTTCATAGTTAAAGGGAACGTCCCAGATGATTTTTGGAAGATACAAATGTTTAATTTTTCTATGAAAATTAATTATAATCCCCTACTTTAGACCTGTACAACTATTACAGGCCATATTATTCATTTTTTAACCGTTTTAGAAAGTAAAAACAGTAAGATGAGTCTATATGTCTTTCATCTGTGAATATAATTTGAGGCTAATGAAACCCGACGAGCTTTCAATTTTTAACACATTAGCAAATAGTCGCGTTTGTTAAGATCCGGGAACTTTTAGTTTTAAAGACCTGAACTTTCTGGGAGTGTCACTTTAAGATTATAGAATACTTTAAATAATATGTTAGGATGAAACTGGTTGATAATAGTATTCTGTACACACAACATTGTATAATAGTAACTTATGTGAGACTTATATGCAATATTTCATAGTAATATGTTAAGTTGAAACTGGTTCATACTTAAATATTAGCACTCTGTACACATATCAGGTCAACATTTTCAAAATAAGGCCGAATGTTGTAACTTGGTCATATTTAAGTCTATACAATATTTCACAAAAAAATGTTAGATGGAAACTGGTTCATATTATGATATTAGTATTCTGTACACCTTACATAGTAATACTATGTTATATTGAAACTGGATCATACTGTACTCATACTTAGACAAAAATTATTCAAAAGACAAAATATTGATATAATATTCCATAGTAATAAGTTATGAAACTTGTCAGGATCTTTATACTAAGATAGTAGTGTAACTAGTGTTATGTAAAAAATACTAATACAATTTTGACCCATCAATGGCCACCGTTTCTATGAAACAGCATTCACTAATTCAATACAATTTTCCAAAAAAATATATTGTAGTGAAACTTTTCTCCTTTTTTAGGCAATAGTATTAGTCTATGATTTTATTGATACAATATCACAATAGGTAATAATAATATGCTATGTTGCAATTATTTAAATAATTATTAAATAATGGTATTCTATAAAGAGATTAAGACAGTACATGTATTATATAATAATGCCTATTATATTAATATTTTAAAACAGCAATTATAATGATATATTGTATTGCAATTTTGTTTAGATTAAGAAAAAAGAATTTACTACAATATACTCAATATTTCATAATAATCTATCATTTCACAAATTGCTCTTAGATCTTAGAAAATAGTATCTTATAAACAAATCAAGACAACATTGTATAATGATATATTATATTGAAACTTGTTTATCCTTAGATAATACATGTAGTATTCTGTAAACATGTCAAAACTGAATTTCATATAATATTTTATGCTTAAAACTTGTTAATACTTGGACAAAAGTATTCAATGCACACACTAAGACAACATTTTATAACTTGCTACTAAGACAGTAGTACTCTACTCACATATTTAGATTATATGCTGAAATTTGTTCATACTCAGAAAACAGTATTCTGTACAAAATTTTTAGAATTAAACCTAGAGTAGTACACATATTGACACAATAATTCAAATTATATCTTAAATTAAACTTGTTCATGCTCATAATGATATTTAGTGTAAAAGTTGTTTATACTTAGGTAGACAAAAGTACTCAAAACACATATGTTATTTGGAATCTTTTGGTTAGATTTTTATATTCTACAAATTTATTAAGACAGCATTTTATGATGAGGATACATATTATTATTTAAACTTGTTTGTACCTAAATTTAAAAAATGTTAATAACACAGACAATATTCCACAATAATATATTATGTTGGAACGTGCTTTAGTATTAAAAATATAGATGCATTTAAGACAAAAAGTATTCCATATACATAGTGATACAACAGAATAATATATTATGTTAAAACTTATTGAACAGCATTCTACAAACATATTGATATATTAAAGCGTGTCCATACTTAGATAAGAGAAACTTTTGGGTATATCAAGACATCTCATAATTATTATGTTAGACTATTTTACAACTCCATACTTCAAAACGTTTTGAACACTTGAACACACTCATTGATGCAATAGAAATAATACTTTAATAATATATATGTATGTTGAAAATAGCTCTTTTTAATAGTTCTTTATAATAAAATACTATGTTAAAACTTTATTTTAATACGGATTGATACAATATTTTGACACAATATAAGTAAGATAACGGTTTCTTATATGCAAACAATTCAATTTTTTTTTTTTTTTTTTTTTTTTTTTTTTTTTTTTTTTTTTTTTTTTTTTAAAATAAAATACTGAAGTACGTGTAGTTAAAATATAGCTTAAATTTTGTTAATATTTTTGATAAAAGTTATTTCTTCTTTTAATTTTAATGCGATATTTAAATCTAACTTATTCTTTAATTAAAGTTCTCTCTTTAATTTGTCTGAACATATGCAGCTTGTCGTTATTTTATACGGCAATCACAGAGGTGCGGTAGCGTTGTACCTCTTGTACATAAATGTAAATAAGTTGATTTCGTGTATTTATTGCCAATGTATTGTATATAATCAATTACGGCCAATTCATAAATCCTACATTTATTACGATTATCATGTTTCAATTTTCGTAAGCATTTTAATATTTATGTTATCTTTATTGTTACAGAGTGGAGATGTCGAACAGAATCCTGGACCAAATAAATTTTCCTTGGTGCATTTGAATGTTAGGAGCATCCGAAATAAAATTGATCTTGTCACAGCAGAATTATCAGAAGATTATGATTTTATTTTACTTACAGAGACATGGCTTGACAAAAACGTTTCATCTGACACCCTATCTATCACTGGTTTTAATGCACCTATAAGAAAAGACAGGACAGACGGACAGGGTGGGGGCGTTGCACTATATTACCGTATGAACATATTAGCAAAACGTAGGACTGATTTAGAAACCGACAGTACAGAGTGCATTTGGATTGAAACAAATATTAATAATGTAAAGTTTTTAATTGGCACCTTTTACAGACCTCCAAATTGTTCAACCCAAATTAACAAATCAATATTTGATTCTTTGTCATTGGCAGCATCAGATGATATAAATAACCTCCTTATATTTGGCGATTTTAATTTTGATCTTTTGACTAAAACAAATACTATTATTCACTCAGCTATCTCAGTTTTTGATTTTAAACAGATTATTACAGAACCAACAAGATATGACAATAAAGGGGGGAAAACATTAATTGATTTAATTTTAACAAATTGTTCAGGATATATCTACGAATCTGGTGTATTAGATAACTTCTGTAGTGATCATTGCCCTGTGTACTGTCGGTTAAATTTTCATCGTCAAACACTACATAGCTTTTCTCGAACAATATGGAACTACGATAGGGCAGACTTTGACAATCTTCGACATGACATTAGGAGTATACCATGGGACTCCATCTTTGATAATGGTTCAATTGAAAGCTCTAGTATAGCCTTTACAAACGAGTTAATACAACTAGCAACAAAATACATTCCCAACAAAAAAGTTACTATTAGACCTAAAGATAAATTATGGATGAATAACTCTATTAGGAAAATGAGAAGGAAAAAAAATAAAATACACAAGAAAGCTGTAAAAACTAATTTGGCAACTGATTGGCAAAATTTTAGACATATTAGAAATACATATATTAATTTAATAAGAAACTGTAAAAAAGAATATTATCAAAAATTAGACGACAAAATTAACAGTACAAACAATTTTGGCAAAAAAGGGTGGTGGAGTCTTGTTAACTCGTTTGTTAGGGATAAAAAAGGTGGAGAAATGCCACCACTTATGAAAGATGGGACCCCATTATTCAACCCTAAAGATAAAGCACACTATTTAAACGAATTTTTTATTAACCAATCACAGCTAGACTACACTAATGCAAATCTTCCGGATCTCCAGCACGAAGAACACTCATTGTGCAACATATTACTAACACCTAAAGAGGTTAGAGACATGATTTCAACAATTGACACTTCTAAAGCTACAGGACATGACGAAATTAGCGGGAAATTAATAAAATCTCTATCTTCTGAAATAAGTGAACCATTATGTAAATTATTTAACATCTCTTTAAACTGTAAGCATGTACCAATTATTTGGAAATCTGCAAACATCACGGCAATTTTTAAAAAAGGTGACCCAACTCTTTGTGGTAATTACAGACCTGTATCGCTATTAAGTATTATTGTAAAAATCTTTGAGAAATGCATTTACAAACATGTCTTTAACTTCTTTAAGGATCACAACATTATAACTAATCTACAAAGCGGTTTTCTGCACGGGGACTCAACTACTTATCAACTAATAGACCTTACTCACTTTTTTTGTCAAGCCATCGATCAAGGCCAGTATACGAGAACGGTGTTCTGTGACATCAGCAAGGCTTTTGACAGAGTGTGGCATGCTGCACTTTGTCATAAGCTAGGGGCAGTTGGGATCAGAGGAGATCTACTAGAGTGGTTTGAAGACTATCTTAGTAATAGAAAACAATGTGTGGTTATTGGGGGTGCTTCTTCTGAACCTCTGACTGTCCCAGCTGGTGTCCCACAGGGCTCCGTTCTCGGACCCCTTTTGTTCCTTGTTTATATCAATGATATTGTCAAAAACATTGACTCGAACATCAGACTATTTGCAGACGATACAAGTTTATATATAAAAGTAAGTAACCCAACGGCATGTGCGAATGTTCTTAATGCTGATCTGGAAAAAATAAATATTTGGGCAAAAACATGGCTGGTATCCTTTAACCCGCTGAAAACTGAAACACTTGCACTTACTACTAAGAAGAAAATTATATTACCGACACTAAACTTAGACAGCATTCCAATTCAAGAAGTTTCGTATCACAAACATCTGGGACTGACATTTCAAAATAATTGTAAGTGGGATATGCATATCAATAACATCTTAACAAAAACTGGTAAACTCGTGAACTGTCTTCGATCTCTAAAGTACCGACTTAGTCGCAAATCCCTAGAAATTATGTACACTTCTTACATTCTTCCTCATTTTGACTACTGTGACATAATATGGGACGGGAGCACTAATGAACTGACTAACAATCTAGAATATTTACAATTAGATGCACTCAGGACTATATGCGGTGCTGTAAAGGGTACCAGTCATAAGTTAATATATCAGGAGACCGGGTTTATATCACTGCAAGAACGACGAAGGCGACACAAACTAATATTAATGTATAAAATTTTAAATCATTTTACTCCCGACTATTTATTTAAACTTATTCCTTGCAATCAATCATATTCATACAATCTACGAAACCAAAACAATTTACCAGATTATTTTTGCCGAACAACTCTCTTCTCTTCTACTTTCATACCATCCACTATTAAAGAATGGAATAACCTTGATAATGCTACCAAAAACGCACTTACCATTTCTTCTTTTAAATCAAAATTACGAGCTATAGACAACTCTGTTCCATCTGTCTACTATATTGGTTGCAGGAAGAATCAAATTCTCCATTCTCGACTTCGACTTTCTTGCAGTGATTTAAACGGACATAAATTTCTAAGGCATATTTCGGACATTCCTACATGCGATTGCGGTCACTTTTTTGAAGACTCTGAACACTTTCTGTTAGTTTGCTCCTTACATTCAGATGCCCGTTCTCAAACTATTTTTCAATTAGAACCAGAACATCACAATATTAACTCCCTATTATTCGGCGTAAAAGATAGCTATAGGGCAACACAGATATTTAATGCAGTTCATCATTTTCTCGACATCTCCAAGAGGTTTTAAAGTCATGAATTATGAATTTAAACATTGTTGTGGCTGTGAAATTTGTATATAATGTAAATAGCCATCAAATTTCAATTATCTTGTATATTTATTACTATTATTTTGTATTTTAATGTTTGTATTTGTATACTATGGAGAGGGGGTCCATAGGCTAAGCCTGTTCCCCAATCCAAAATTTTCTGAATAAAATATTGTTTAAAAAAAAAAAAAAAAAAATGAAACTGTAAATACACGTAAAAAAAAATACAAAACAGGAAACCCTTTATGAAATTAATTTATTACCAAATGAAATTCTAAAAAAACGATTGCCATGCAAGATACGCCCACATTTTGAAAGAGATGGACAGAGAACAGGCTAAAATAAATATTTTTACATACATGAAAGGTCCCATATGCGGAAGTCTCGAAAGGAACGCAGATTCTTGGAATATAGATATATATTTTAATTTTTTATCAAAATCGGATAAAAATTGTGACCTAGACATAACCTTGGTATGGTTATGGTTCAACGGTGATATACTTGAGCGGTTTTTTAAAAAAAAAAAAAAAAAAATAATAATAATAAAAACTTTATTTACTGAGCCAACTTATTTAGTTTGCAAAAGAAAAATTAATCTTCCGTAAATTCCTCCTAAGCTACAATGACATATATACATGTCATGTAAGGATAAATTCAAAATCATTTAAAATACAATAGCATTTTAAAGTGAGAAGTTTGTGTTAGTAAATCACTCCTAATCTTAAAAACATATACACGTAAACTATAGGAAGAACACTATAATTACACACAAAATAAGATAGAATGCAGTTGCGAGTACATTATACACGAAAAATAACCAGTATGTCATCAGTTGAATATTATGGTTTCACGCGATTTTTCGTATAACCAGGGGCCATGATCCAAGACGCTGCGGTACAATATGCGCGAATATCGAAAAGAACCAAGATCTTTGGAATATAAACATACATGTATATTGTAAGTTTCGTTAAAATGGGATCAAAATTGTGACATCTAGAGGGTCCACAACTTTGGTATTACATACTTTTACACTATTTGCGTACGTGGAGCGGTCATTTTGTTGGGTAGTTTAGGTCCAACTTTCACAAAATTCAAACCAATCATCATTATGATGTAACGCTGATATTTAAACGAGTTGTTTTAATCGAAGGGTTCACAAGCTAAAAATGCGATATTTTCGTACACTCAGGGGTCATAATCCAGATCTGTGGGAGATAAGGCTATATTCCAAGTTTCGTCAAAATCGGATAAACATTGTGACCATTAGGTTCTCCACGGACAGGGATGACAACAATATACGTCCATGTGAAAATGTGAGCGTAAAAAATGTAAAACAAATGCAAATCACAGTATTGTAGAAGTGAGAATCTTTGGTAATAAATATATACTGGAATTTTCCTTATACCGGAAACATTAAATATATAGACAGAACAAAAAGATAGTAATTCAACTCAGCTGTCAACCGTCGTTATTAGATTAGTAGCTTAACGTCTAATAAATAATGAAGTATTACTAGAAACATAAAAATAACAGAAATGGTTAAATGAATGAATGAATAATGAACGAATGAAATAACAAAAAATCAAAATTTATTACCATTACAGTATGGCCCATCAAATGTAATTGATTTTGCCAGAGAGATATGGCTGTTGACTTCATATAGTATAAAAAGTGGCATTATGTAGGATTTAGACAAAGAGCTGAAAAAGGGAAATGTTGAAACTGTCAGTCAAATTACTTCATTCTAATAAGCGGAGTTATTGTACGGTTATTCTCGATTATCCAGTTCTACATTATTTATTACTAGCAGGCGTGTTAGATCCGTTAAAAATTAAAAGCATTCGATGGTCTAGAGTGTTGATCATGGACTTGTCATGTTATAAATGTCTAATTAATGATTTATATAACAGTTAAGGCCAACTGAAAGATCTTCAATATGAAGATTTAACTTTCACATAATAATGTACCAATTTTGGGTCTTTTTTGGGTTCAATTGTTATATAAATTATAATTTAACATTTATCCAGATGACAAGTCCTTAATCATCTGTTTTCGACCACACGATGGCTTAGACATTGACTAGACAGTGTGCGGCATATCTACGACAAATGTTAATATGGCAACACTCATGCCGACGGCGGAATGAAGAACTGAAAATCGAGACTTTATATATTATCATGGCAATGGTACTTCACAATCGGGAATAAGAACTGCTAGTCCAACACAATTTAATATGCTGTTTGTTGTCAAAACGTCAATTCATTTTTCATTATCTATTTTTAAATATAAATAGCAAGAGCGGATAGCTTTTTATCTCAATCTTACATAATGCATATTAAAGCAGTTTAATTTGAAACGGCATTAATCAAATATTATGTTTTGTACTGTGTTAAATATAGCCCACTATTGAAATCTATTTCTATCCGAAGCCGTGTTTACGTAACATGCGTCACACTGAGAATTAAAAAATCGATTTCTATGTACTCTGTAAAAAGGTTGCTTATAAAATAATTTTAAACCATTCTGTTTCAAACTTTTGACCGTTTTATAACTTGTCTTTAGACTTTCTCTGGGTGGTAGATCTGGAAATATATGCCATTCTGTAAGAATTTGACCAATTTGTGGTAGAAGCCCGTCTTTCATTAAGTTCAGCATAATCTCCCATTCATATCCCTCAACATCAAACTTCAGTACATCGATGAAGCGCTTCAAATATATATAAAATTAATAGCATATATTTGCATATTGGGCTTAGACTCCAAATCTATATAACCACTTAAACATTTAGCTCGTATTTAAGCTGTTAACCAATACATGATTAAGATAAAAGGTAAAGACACATTGCCTTGACTTACATGACGGACCCACCGTGGATCAGTGAGTAAGGTGCAGACTGCTGACTCACTAACAAGTCCCCCCACCACCCGGAATTTCCAGCCAGTGGTGCAGGACAGAGGGCCTATCGAGGACAATGTCTAGTCGTCCCGTGTGCATTACATGTAGTGTGCACTGAAAAGAAAGTTCTTCTTCATTAGCCCAATAGGAGTTGAAAAGTAGGACGTTAAACCCCATTTCTTTAGTTATTGACTACTTGACGCATGGCAGACTGAAGATTGCGTCTGAATTCCATACCATTCTGGAGTATAAACATGTCTCTACTGTGGATAGAACAACGATCATCTCAAACAGTCCGAAATGTCAGAGTGAATGACAAATTTCTTTACAACCAGGGGGGGTTGGATGGCTGAATGGTTAGCGTGCGCGCGCTGTATCATAAAGTCTGTCATTGAGTCGACTGGCGTGGTTTCGAATCCCCGGTTGTACGTGGCAAGGAGTAGGGTCGCCTGTCCAACCTCGTGGGTTTTCTCCGGGTCCTCCGGTTTCCTCCCACTGCTAAAGACCCCTACGCGCAAACGAATTATGTAAATAAAATTAAACCATATGTTAGTCCCGAAATGACCTAGTTTGTGTCGAGTGGACGTTAAACCCCATTTCTCTCTCTCTCTCTCTCTTTACAACCACATAACATATAGGTTGTCAGACAATAAAACACATAGGCTGACGGGAACTTAGTCGACCGGATAGTAAATGATTTATTTTGACGGAAAATAGAGCACTTACTTACAAGACATTAAAACAACCCATGGCGTAATTATTAGAAATCTGAAATAGGTTTTGTTGGCCTAATTCTCGACTCGAAACTGCAAACAAGTGGTCTTTAACGGGAGTTTGATCCAATCATTGTTTATGGAGTCGGTGCCCCTGCCGAGCTTAAATCTAATATGGTTTCCCTATTTCCTCACCTGTCCGTCAAGGGTCAGTTGGTCAAATTATAGTTTATTTCATTCAAAAATCTTATAAATACTCTACCTTTTCGTGTCCTAGCATTATGAGGATTGATTTTAAAGTTCTTATTTTCCATTTCTGAGAATATGAAACGTATTCGTCACTTCTTGGTGAAAAGTTATCCATATCATGACTGCCCAGCCCCAGATTTTTAAAATATACATTTACACTATGTTTGTGGTCTTCTACTCCCATGCTGTAAAATGATAGACAAAAGAGAATAATTCTACTGACTGTTTAAAATTCAGTTACAAATAGTACTGTATTGACAGTAATAGAAAAAGTTAATTCAATAAAATGAAAGGCATATAATAAAGCAATAAATAAATGCACATGACGCTTTCTTGGCCATCACCAGAAGCGAACCCGAGACCTCCAGGCCAATTAGCCAATTTCTTGCTCAAGTTATACCTGTCTGTTTGGTGCTTGTCAAAAGTTAGCCATGAGTCCATTAAAGACTAGAATTATGGACTATTCAATCGATGTATTGCCATTAGCTACCAGATTCAATTAGCAACCATATGCCTGTCAATCAAAATAGTATTTTGGGACTAACATGTGATACATTTGATTACTACGGTCACATGCCCAATGTGTTTGTTAAATGGCAGCCTTGGTAGCCCAATGGTGACACTGAACTTGCCTACTCACCAGTGTGTACAAATAAATTATGTATGAACCTCGGCCTTGTTTGGCATTCAAGTGAAAACCAGCTTGAAAAATCCAGACATTTTGGTCGAGAGCACAATATCCTACCGTTCGAGTGCTGCGTATCAATCGTTATAGTAAATTGCAGAATTTCCATCTCTGCTGATAAAATACATATTACAAAATTCAGATCTTTGTCATAAATGTATATTTTTATGAAAAGTTTCTCGTCGAATTTTATGATTTTCATGATGTTTTTTTTTTGTTTTTTTTATCAAATCTTATGATATTTTTATAATGTTTTTATCACATTTCATGACTTTTTATGTTTTTATCATTATAATCAAATATTATGATAATTGCACTGACAGTAAATAACTTATCCCCGGCCCATGAAGTAGTGTTCAGCCAGAGCTTTGCGGATAAGAACGTCATTAATGGCTGCATTCATCTTCTCCTACGTTCATATACCCATGGGGAGCCACGGAGGCTAAGTGGGTAAGATGCTGGCTCGCTAGCCTGGAGGTCACGGGTTCGCTCTCGGTGTTGGTCGCGAAAGTTCATTGGGGTTTTCCGGCGTGGTTTCCTCTTGTCAGTGGTGCAGAACGCAGGGCCTGACAAGGACAGTTGTCTAGGCGTTCGGATGGTATGGAAAACCGAGGCCCCGTGTGTGTATACATTGGCGTGCGCTTAAAAGATCCCTTTGCAGATGGAATTCGATATAAGAGTAGACCTTTGGGCCGCTGTCGGGGCAAACTTTCCCTCATAGCACACTGTATGGCGTATGCCCGTCTTCATATATCCCACATGGACAAGAACAGTTGTACGTTAAACCCAAATTTCATTTAATTTCATTTCATATACAAATACCATCATAACATTAACTGAACACTGTCAAATAGAAAGAGAGCAGCAAGCTGGTCTGGATGATTTTCTTATTCAAAACCGGATTTATTAGTATAGAAATTTATTATTGGGAGTAGCAAATTATGGTGAATTTTATATTTTGACAAATTTGTCATCTCATTTTATTAGAAATAGTGATATTTTTTATGATAGTTTTCCATTTTATGATAATTTTATGAGAAATGACGAAATTTGATAAAAATATAAATGTATTTATATTGTACGGTCCCTGTGAATATAAATAAAGGAAATCTGGCCCTAACTAACCTCGGGTCAAATGAATAGACCATGCAACCTTCTGCTTCCATTGCTTCATCAAAACTAAAATCATTTGCTATCCTTAAATTAAAAATAAAAAGTTTTCGAATAAACTTAAAGACAAAATGCATAAATAAACGGGTGCAGGGGAAACAGGTGATTAAGGCGCTGGCAGACTCACCCATCCCGGCAGTAGTCTGGCAAGAAAAGGCAAATAGTCATTCGGATGGGACGATAAACGCAGATGGGCACTTGGACATGAATACCAGATTGATGTAAATCCTGACTAATTGTGTTTCAGTCTGATAACTAGCTGAATTTATTTAAACTTGTTTTCTTTTACCACAACATGAACTTAGATGTGTGCATTCAATAGAGTTGAAGTTGAACCAAGTCTTATTATGTCATTTTAGCGCAACAGGAATCCCTTGCAAACTATAAAGATGACTCTCTAATACAAATGGTTCAGATCCGTTCAGTATTTACAAAAATATGTAGAATCAAAATTTTATCGATTTATGCTGCTCATTATTAACAAGCCACTTTGTTGTTGGAGAGCAGACTGAATTAATAGGCCCATTTTCAATCCGAATCAATCTATACCGGGAGGTTCTAGCGTTGGTATTTTGATTTTTCATCGTGATTTTCCGACGTGGTTTCCCCTAGTCAGTGGTGCAGGCGGAGGGCCTGACAAGGACAGCTGTCTAGTCATTCGGATGAGACAAAAATAAAACGAGGTCCCGTGCATACATTGGCGTTAGAATTCGATATACGGGTAGGCCATTGTTCCACTGCCCGGGCAAGATTTCCCTCATACCACACTGTATGGTGCATGCCCGTCTTCATTATCCCAGTCGGAGCAGAACAGTAGGACGTTAAACTCCATTTCAATTACTTTGATTTTGCTTTCTTGATTAAATACTAAATAATCAATCTGAGTACATATTAGCGTGAATTAGCCTGTGATAAATTTGATATTTCATCGTAAAGTGCAAATGACGCATCATTGCTTTAATAGTGCCGTATTTACCCGAATGAGTAAACCAAACAAGATTTACGTGGTGCACTAGTCTCATCAAAGCAAACTTTCCAATTACCCATCCAACGGGAATAAATACATTTATGCTCTAATGGTTGATCAAAATATCTGAAAAACAAGTGAAAAATATAAAAAACAAAAATATAATCTAAAATAGGGTGGATTGTGTTTATAGAGGATATTCAAGTGGTTTGGCAGAATTTACCTTATCTTTTAGTTTTAATTGCATTTTAATCGATTTGTAAATCACGTGAATCTGTCTGTGATATTTGGCGCTATATAATCCTTTACAAACTTTAATATGGTTCAATTCCATTCAGTATTTTCAAAGATATGACGAAATGAAAATTCCATCGATCTATGCTGCTCAGAATGTAACAAGGGAGCCACCATCTTTTTAATGAGCCTTTTTAATTGATTCAATCCCGGCAGGAGGATTATCAAGCCTTGTTATTTTGATACTGTATTCTTAATTAAATGATCAATAATAACTCTTGAGTACATATTTGCGTGGATTAAGCCATGGGAAAGTTGATATTTTCCGCAAAAATGCAAATCATGCATCGCTACTGTCAATTATAACGGTTTCGATTCAGATAGAAACGGAAGTCAGCAGAAGTGTACATTTTGTGACTTACCTTTCAAACAAGCAGATATACTGCCACCACGATTCATTAGACACCTTTGACGAGTCAAAATCTGAAGTGAAAGGCAGGCAGGGTTTAAGTTCTGACAGTGGTGTATTTTTATTTCATTAAAGGGGAAATCCTGACGTTTCACTTCCATGCATTCAACCATCCAAATTATTTCGCCTTTAATTAATAAATTGTGACTGCGGATATGGTGTGATAGAGTAATGTCAATGCTTTTCCGTCGAAGAGTGAATAGAAGAAACAACAGCGGGGGACTAAAGATGTCGGTACGAACAAGATTATTGTGTATTTGTATTCCATTGAAGGACAATGTTGGTGTTCAGCAGTATTACAGATATAATAGAACGGCTTAACACATTCCAGATATTATTTTACCACTGAGGGCTTTGCTAAGATTGACAGAATTAGAAAGTGACGCAAATGAAGGATGCAGTAGAGAGCGCTAACAACTATGCACTGACGATTTTCATCTCTGTTTTGTTTTTTGCTTTTTGGAGTTTTTTTTGTTTTTGTGGCGGAATCAGATAGAGTAAATGCTGAAATAATATGATTTTAGTTCATTTTATATTATATAATTGGTTATTGATGTAGAAGCCTAATATAATATGAATGTGATGATAACAGCTAAGCTAAAAGCTTTCAGTTATATTGTTTATTTATGGGGAGTTGGATGGTCGAATGGTTAGCGCGTGCGCGTTACATCATAAGGTCTGTTATTGAGTCAACTGATGTACGTGACATGAAATAGGGTTAGCTGTCCAACCTCGTTGGTTTTCTCCAGGTCATCCTACGCGCAAGAGAATTACTGTAATAAAGTCGAACTATATGTTAGTCCCAAAATGACATGTGGTTTGTGTCGAATGGACGTTAATCGCCATTCCTCTCTCTGTTTATGTATTATTTTCATATTTAAACATATTCAACTAATTAATTAGTTAATACCTTGGTGTCGACGACTTATCAGGGTTATATAAAATAACGGGAGTCGCTCCGGCTAGGAAGGCCCATTCTTAGAAGATAACGTTTCAAGAACTTAGCCGCTTTGGCTAGACCGAGGTAAACGGGTTTATTGTTCAATAAACTTGTGTTTGAATATGTAATCCTAGCTGTTAGAACTTTTATTTTGTGATATACTTAAATCTGGAGCAACGGTGGCTAGGTGGTTAAGACGCTGGCTCGCTAGCCAGGAG
Organism: Patella vulgata; assembly: GCF_932274485.2. NCBI lineage: Eukaryota > Metazoa > Mollusca > Gastropoda > Patellidae > Patella > Patella vulgata. The sequence goes on from NC_065881.2 coordinate 70,115,694, forward strand.
GTCGGGTGTTCATCCCTGCATTGGCCGAGAAAATTCATCCAGATTTTCCGACGTGGTTTCCCCTTGTCAGTGGTGCAGAACGGAGGGTCTGACAAGGACAGATGTCTAGTCCTTCGGGTGAGACGAAAAACGGAGGTCCCGTGTATATATTGGAATGCACGTAAAAGATCCCCTGGCAGTTGGAATTCGATATAAGAGTAGGCGATAGTTACGCTGCCGGGCAAAATTTCCCTCACACTGTATGGCGTATGCCCGTCTTTATTAGCCCAGTATAGGAGCAGAACAGTAGGACGTTAAACCCCATTTGATTTCATATACTTAAATCTATAAAAACATATTTTAGGGGGTTCTTGGGTTTGGTAACAAAATCACACAAAGTGAAATGATATCAAAGTCATTAGTGAAGTCCATATTGAAAACTGTAACAGGAAAATACAATATTTGACAGTATTCGATCGCCGTTACCAAGGTATTCCTACATTATTCGGCTTCCTAAATAAATGAAATGAAATGGGGTTTAACGTCCTACTGTTCAGCTCCGAACTGGGCTAATGAAGACGGGCATACGCCATACAGTGTGCTATGAGGGTAATTTTGCTCAGACAGTGGCACTACGGCCTACTTTTATATCGAATACCAACTGTCAACGGTTCTTTTACGAGCACGCCAATGTGTACACGGAGCCTCGGGTTTTCGACCTATCCGAACAATTATATGTTGTCACTTGCCAGGCAGGGGTCTTTTACGTGCACGCTAATATGTACACGGGACCACGGTTTTCCGTCCATCTGAACGACTAGACAACTGTCCTTGTCAGGCCCTCCGTCCTGCATCACTGACAAGGGGGAACCACGCCGGAAAATCTCGATGAACTTTCTCGGCCAATGCAGGGATCGATCATCCGTCCTCCAGACTAGCGAGCCAGCGTCTTAAACACTTAGCCACCGTGACCACCGGCTTCCTAAATAAACTGTAACTATTGTTTATAATGTTAGCATGAGCAATAATCAAAATTAGGTAATGCACGTACTGTTTTCTCTATCTATATTTTCAAATTATATTTGGTGTGTGTTCAAAAAGTTCTAGGAAAATATGTAATATTAGTGGGTACCAACAATGTACTATAGAAGGATAACTGAAGGCGTTGCAGTTATTGTATACTTTATGCATTCATCTTTAGGTTTAAAATTAGTTTTCACCATTAACCCCAAAGTGAACACAAATTCGCCTTTAAGTTACTAATTACCACCACGACGTGGCGTGATAGGAGTATGTCGTACTAACTGACATGTCCCCTGGTTCAATTATCGATCAATATTCAATCCGGTTGGTCTTTGAGCTGTCAATGGAAATACTAATAAAAGCAAACGTTTAAGGGTAGAATTATAATATACATTGTTCAGATAACACAAAATCTCTTCAGTATATTAATATTATAAATCCTTTGTAAATGTCGAAATGTCGCCCATGAAGATCTCCGCCAGGGCATCTTGCACCATATTGTAGCAAAGCTCTCCTTTCAAATTCTTATTAAAGCAAATCAAATTAACATACCCTGGGGTAAAAGTTTACAGAAATCTATTCCTGGCGGCAACGAGTTTGAATGGTATTCGTGAAAATAACCACACAATATCAATATAATAGCAACAAGAAGTAAACAGCGACAACCAAATCTTGATCTGATACTTGTTGTTAACCAACAAGCACCACTACTCCTTGATGATCTGTCATCCAACATCTAAAAAATATAAAAATTACCCAACGTTTACATATGTTTTCTTATTACAATGTGCAAAATCGGTAATTACTGATGAATTCTTGAGCAAATTTGCGACTCTTTAATTTGAGTGACAAATATAAAAGTCTCGATTTGTCTTAATTTGCCTTTTGAAACTGAGAGTGAAATGGGGTTTAACGTAAAATGAACACAAATTGTAACATAAATCAGACATTTCCTCGATTCTGATTGTTCGAAAAAATCGGTCTAAGTCTGAACAAGTATAGCGACAAAGTTGTGTGCAAGTCCTGTTATTTTCTATACTAATATTTGTGACTGTCGTGTGTTTGTCTGTTTGTCTGTCCGTTCGGGGTTGGCGGCTACACTAGGTCTGCCCCGAGTCTGAAATTTGGGGTATAGGGGTAGCTCCGACCAGGGAGTAACATAGGCCAGGTGGCGTTAGTCTACCACTTCCGGTTTCGGGGTTATGACCCCCGGGCTGTTCGGGGTTGGCGGCTACACTAGGTCTGCCCCGAGTCTGAAATTTGGGGTATAGGGGTAGCTCGGACCGGGGAGTAACATAGTCCAGGTGGCGTTAGTCTACCACTTCCGGTTTCGGGGTTATGACCCCCGAGCGAAGCCGGGCATTCTTCTAGTAATATCATAAATGCTAAAAACTCACCAAATTTAACTAGCTACAAACTGAGTCTGTATATAAAATAATAAATTCTAAAAATTCACCCAAATTTAAATGGAAACTTGAATGTTGATACTAGTAGCCTCAGCTGACAGCTGACAATGCAGGCCCAAAACATCTTCAAATGTTAAAATCCCTCATCCAATCATTAAAGTGAAGGGTGGGGGTATTATTGTATATTCGAGAGTTAAAAATAGTCATATCACGTGACCAAACACCTGTATTTATTCAGTGTGGATGCCTAACGGTCTTTGTCTGCGATATCACTTCGGTGGAAGCAGACGTAAAATACAACTAACTCACACACCTAACGGTCTAGAGTGTCGCGCTTCGACCTCTAGCTGGTAGGTCATCTGTGGTTTGCGGTTGTGGTTTCGATCCACCGGTGTGAGCTTATGTGACTTGGAGATAGGGGCGCCTTCTCAACCCCATGGGTTTATTTCGGGTACTCCTGTTTCCTCGAATAGGAAAGACCCCTACGCGGGCGCTAAGATAATAAAAACGAAAATAAGATAAATTCTCTGCGATATCACCTTCGGTGGAAGCGGACGTTAAACACTAAGAACAACAACAGTAAGCAATCATTATTCTAACCCGTTTGTTATACTTATCCAGGGGGGGGGGGTGGATATCATAAGGCCTGTCATTGAGTCAACCGGCGTGGTTTCGATTCCCCAGCTGTGCGTGACAAGGAGTACGGTCGCCTGTCCATCCTCGTGAGTTTTCTCCGGGTTCGCCGATTTCCTCCCACTGCTAATGACCCCTACGCGCAAGCGAATTATTGAAATAAAATTGAACCATATGCTAGTCCCCAAATGTCATAATTTGTATCGAGTGGACGCTACCCCCCACCCCCTCTCTCTTTCTCTCTCTGCTTATCCAAAATTAGGGAAGGGTCATCTGTGGGAGGAAATATACAATGGTAATCCCCCAGCTTCACTTCAATAATTTTATTCTTCACATAATGCTTAAATGAGCGAGGTGTCATTATTTCCCGTAAAGTCTTGGGCTTTTCATTTATGCCTATTCAAAACTGAAAACAACACTACCACTGCACATTTTATTTAAATCGACATGGTTGTAGTCAGCCCTGGAGTAATCTAGTGTGTTATGTCCAATATTGCTGGTATAAAATGTCTTTGAAAATTTGCGCAGATGACCATTTAGCAGTTCTCAGAATTTCTGTAAAGTTCAACCATGTGGAAAAGCAGCAGAAACTGATGCAGCTCTAAATGAATGGGCCTTATATTTACCATCAATACCATATGCAACAACAGTGCTAGTTGTATAAGTGTGACATAAAAATCTAGTCTGGCAAACAAATATTGTCAGTCTTACGTATATAAAACAATAAAGTCTGCGTAACACTCAGACCCGCATCTTCGAAATGAGACAGAACCATCTTGAATTTAGTATCTCGTCTAGTTTTCAACAAATCGGTAAACGTAAATCCAACACTTTACCTTTCATTAGAATAATCATGATAGCAAGTTTTAATGCTACACGACTCGGTGATCTTGGAGAAGTAGATATGGCTAGCAAAAGTCATGATTAAATGGTGATAATTTTAATCTCAAACTTTCAGGAGTCATAAATCCAACTTTATCTTTCATTAGAATAATCATGATAGCAAGTTTCAATGCTACCAGACTCGGTGATCTTGGAGAAGTAGATATGGCTAGCAAAAGTCATGATTAAATGGTGATAATTTTAATCTCAAACTTTCAGGAGTCATAAATCCAACTTTATCTTTCATTAGAATAATCATGATAGCAAGTTTCAATGCTACACGAATCGGTGATGTTGGCGAAGTAGATATTGTAACAGTGCATATTGACAAAATATGCAAAATATTTTATTTTTATGTACTTTAAGGAATGTATATTTTATAGATTATTTAGTTTATTTTAAATTCATATATTTTTTATTAAAGATGTCGAGGCTAGAATGCAGTAAAAGCATAAATTAACCTTGGCGCTGATTAGGTGTTGATAGATTTTAAACAATATTATATTGTATACCTGTATAAAAGAGCTTTAATAGAGGGTCCTTTATTGTTTGTTTATCTAGACGTAATTAAGGAAGATTAATGGTGACAGCTTAAACTTTTAAAACAATACGCTAGGATTAAACTAACGCTATTACTCAATGTCGTTACCTGACATATTTAACCAAGCGAGTCTCGATCTGGCCAATCAGACTTCGTATCGAGAAAACGGGGGGTCTTTCGTTAATTGTTTTCCACCAATCAGAAATGAGTTTAATCTTACACGTGGCATCCTTAACAGTACCGCGACTTTTGGAAGATATAAATAAGCTAGCTCAAAGTTACCATTTATATATACTATGTCTAAATGTTTGTCTCTGTCCAAATGTTCGTCTACATTCATGTCTGTTTTGTTACAAATTCGTCTGTTTTGTAAACGTCCACTGGCACCTCTTTATTCTTTGCACCTGCTATCTCATGTCTCTTGCTGTTATCTATTGTCTTCTGTACATATATATAAAAACGTAATTATCCTCTTTTTCACTAATCACATTGTAAATTATTGCACCTTGTATACATAACAAGTTATTGTCTGCGATATCACCTCGGTGGAAGCGGACGTAAAATACAACTAACTAAAACAACAACGTTACCATTTATCTTCACTTAATAAATTACTTAGAAACTTCAATATTGGATCTCTGTTATATTCAGGTAAGCTATCTATGTATAATTTGAATGTTAAACTTTATATATATATATATTTATCTTAACTTAAGATTTAGAATTATATCCTAATATATCGGATAAATACGATTAGTAGAATCGAGTATTACTTTAATAGATATTTCAAAATTTACGTAAGCATAAATGAATAAATGGAAAAGTACGTTTATCGACGAAATACTTGTTTATTTAAATATGTTTCAAATGTAGATATTTAGTGTCTAAAAATAATTAAAAATGGTTCGCTCTTAAATAAACGGAAAAGTAAGAATTTATATATTTATTACTTGCGAATATTTTACAATATATAAGTTCAATAAAATGGAAAAGTACGTTTGTCGACGAAATACTTGTTTATGTAGATACGTTTCCATAAAAGATAATAGTGTCTAAAAATAATTAAAAAATGGTTCGCGCTAAAATAAACGGAAAAGTGGGAATTTATATGATTCATTACTTGTTTAATTACCAGCGAATATTTTACAATATATACTTTTAATAAACCGAAAAGTACTATATATTCGATAGATTACTATATATTCGATAGATTACTATATATTCGATAGATTACTTGTTTATTAAAGAAATTTGTAATTAAGATTATTTAAACTATTATTGACTGAAAAGTACGATATATTTTATTATCGATTAATGGTTGTTGCTAACTAAAGAATAAAGATCTAATAGTTATATTTAATGAAGATCTAAGAGTTATATTGGATAAAGATCTTATATTTAATTAATTCGACATCAGTAATTTGTACCTCTTCACAAGCGAGTTAGCTCTATTAAGTTATATTACATATTTTACAGTATTATGAAATAATATATATATTATAAGCTACACCACCCTATGCATATATATTATTATAAGCTACACCACCCTATACATTGTATTTATGTTATATTGTTATTTTTGGTAATCAACGATCTTCACTTAATAAATTACTTAGAAACTTCAATAATTGTTTTCCACCAATCAAAAATGAGTTTAATCTTACACGTGGCATCCTTAACAGTACCGCGACTTTTGGAAGATATAAATAAGTTAGCTTAAAGTTACCATTTATATATACTATGTCTAAATGTTTGTCTCTGTCCAAATGTTCGTCCACATTCATGTCTGTTTTGTTACAAATTCGTCTGTTTTGTAAACGTCCACTGGCACCTCTTTATTCTTTGCACCTGCTATCTCATGTCTCTTGCTGTTATCTATTGTCTTCTGTACATATATATAAAAACGTAATTATCCTCTTTTTCACTAATCACATTGTAAATTATTGCACCTTGTATACATAACAAGTTATTGTCTGCGATATCACCTCGGTGGAAGCGGACGTAAAATACAAACGGAAAAATAAACGGAAAAGTGGGAATTTATATGATTCATTACTTGTTTAATTACCAGCGAATATTTTACAATATATACTTTTAATAAACCGAAAAGTACTATATATTCGATAGATTACTATATATTCGATAGATTACTTGTTTATTAAAGAAATTTGTAATTAAGATTATTTAAACTATTATTGACTGAAAAGTACGATATATTTTATTATCGATTAATGGTTGTTGCTAACTAAAGAATAAAGATCTAATAGTTATATTTAATGAAGATCTAAGAGTTATATTGGATAAAGATCTTATATTTAATTAATTCGACATCAGTAATTTGTACCTCTTCACAAGCGAGTTAGCTCTATTAAGTTATATTACATATTTTACAGTATTATGAAATAATATATATATTATAAGCTACACCACCCTATGCATATATATTATTATAAGCTACACCACCCTATACATTGTATTTATGTTATATTGTTATTTTTGATAATCAACGATCTTCACTTAATAAATTACTTAGAAACTTCAATATTGGATCTCTGTTCTATTCAGATAATAACAACCCAAAGAACCCACTTTTACAATATGGCTAGCAAATGCCATGTTTAAATGATAATAATTTTAATCCCAAACTTTGAGGGGTCATTAGCGCTGACAAATACCTCAACATAACGGAAACATTCCATGCAGAATCGTATTTCGGCGAAGGTGGACAAACCCCCTGCATAAATCTAGATATAAAATTCAAAAAATAAACGGAACTTACCTTTGTTAAGTTTGATTTAAATTCTATGAGAATATAGTCACTTGTGCTCCCAAAACATAAAATACACTTCGTTTAGTTTTTGAGATGATGCGCCTGAAACAATTAGGGGAATTTGTGATTGTCGCAAAATTGGTAACAAGCTTGTGGGAGTGAGATCATCTTCTAGTTTCATGAACACGAAAGGACAGACTGGCGGATATATACCGGTAGGTGGCAGAGGCGGGGCTTTTAATAGGACTTACCCGACCAGTACCACCAAAAACCCTGATTCAAAAACCTTCCGATTGAGGGGTATGGGGCTCAAGGCCTGTCTATTAGTCAGTGCCTATTGCGACTGAGCACCAGAAGTCTTTGCAATTTCAATGGAGAGATAGAATATTTATATATTTGCCTCCTTATTGACTTGTAGGATATGTTGTCATTGTTCATTACAAATAGCACATAGAATACACGCCTCGTGTAGTGATTTTAAAATGTCCATTGAGTCTTAAATATTGGACACTAGGGTCTCCAATATGTTTTATACCTTTTACTTACAGTATCTTATACATTACAATTAACGTTTACGAGCTAAACCGTTTAACCTACCATATTGTCTGTTCGTGTGTTAGATAATAAGATCAACGTCATAGTTAACATATGGACATTATATTCAAGAAAACATTCAGTATCTGTAACTCGCTAGAGTACCTGAAGGCGAATAACAATACAATTGAAACTGGCGATGTCTACCCCACGATTAAGTACTATTCAGCATAATATAAAGGGTTGGTGATCGACTCTGTAAACAATGCAATACAAGCAATATTTTTTTTGTATGAATTTCCAAAAGTATGAAGCTCTGATAAAACAATTATCTAGCTCTAGACGATACTGGTCTAACCCACAGCGTAATGTTATTTTTTTTAAAGAGGCATCCGGCGTTTTAGGCGTCAGTGTTCTCATTTTTATTTGGAGGAAAATAGTGCAGCAGATAACTGTACTGTATCAGGGGAATTGTTCAAATGTGAATATAGTATCAAAATTGGCATACATAGTCCTGGGGGACTACTTTCTGAAAACGCAATTAACCATTCGAAACCCCAAGATGGCGGCGCTTTTTTAAGATGGTCGACTTTCGGGCAACGAAATACCATTTTTTACAATAAAACTACAGCAAATTGTCACCTTTTATGATCCTGAACCTTCAAGTTTAATCTAATCGGACGACTATTGTGGATCCTTAAATTTGTACAATTCACATTCAAGATATATTTAAAGTTTCATCTCAATCGGACTAAAAATTGTGAGCTCTAGAGTGACATTTTTACCAGTTTTGTGCCTAAAAGTCCAGAGCGATAACCGGAAAAGTTGCGGTGCGATGCACACCAAACTCAAACGCAACTGAGATCTCAGTAGTTGGAAAAACATACTTTAAGTTTCGGTCTTTGGTGTCTAGTTTTTCAAGTCTGCACCGGTTGTATTCTTCGACGGGATAGGTTTAGTCTCGTTCATAGAGTCGCTGATATTGAGTTAAAAATTTGCCTCTTCTAATATAGTATGTGGTTTACATTGTCTTCATATGTGTGTGCTCATAATTTGTGCTTGTGCATAATCTTTGCACTTTAATTATAGACATGTACTTTTGAATATTATGTTTCATTTTGTAACAACGTGTCAATACAATAACATCATTCTGTATAAATCCGCACGAGTTTAGGGAAATCATCTTTAGATCACACTAATAAGGACCAACTAACTTTATTTACCTCTGATCAACTTGAATGTCAATTTCCATATCATTATAGGTGCTTATCAGCAATTAAGCATTTTTATCAAGATTGTTAACTGTGCTGTAATTCACATTTATCTACTGTTAACCGAGAATATAGAAATCTTAACAACGAACCAGTTTACCGTTTTCTTTATTTATGAAGCAGTGATCGTACCTGTATACTATTCTCACTTCTCGTTTTGATGCGTTTCATGGATCCCACTACCGACAAGGATTGATAAGAGCGTTTGATGTTTTTCGTCAATTTCGTCCATGTTATAAATATGCATAATATTCTACACATCACATCCAACATTTAAATGATTTTTTGACAAAAATTAAAATTTAAATATAGGCCTAGATATAAAATAATTGGATGAGAAAACAAAACAACAAAAGAACAATCATAACACAATAAGATAACTATTGCATCAGTTGAATATTATGGTATGTTCATGTGTTTACGGTTTAATCTTAAAATTTTCAACATATTTACACATTTAACTGAATAATTATAAGACAATGAGATATAATACATATAGTAAGACAAATACTACCTACCCCATTGTCACTCATTCCATTATTAACAAGTAAATCTCTCGTTATAAAGAGAAGGTTCACCATTAAGCATATCAGATGGTCATTACTGCTACTATATATAGTTCTTTTGTTACAATTCATGCTTAACAGATTAAGGTGTTGTCATGGTTTTCGCTGTCTTATTTGCTGTAACCGTCAATCTCAATTAGCAGGTTGTTCTATACACTTTTCAAAATAAATTCTGCTCTTTGTTTGCAAGATTTGTTTTAAAAAAAGGACTTCTTCAAGTTTGTCTTTTAAAGTCAGTAATATTAAAATACTATCATGGCACTGTGATTTGACCCAAAATTAAATGAAATGAATTAGGATGATTTAACGAGTACAGTGATACCTAATTGTCAACATCCAACCAATTGTCTTCTTTTTGGGTGGTAAACATGCACAGATTTCAAAACCAAAATGCTCTTATATATATAGTGTCTCATGGACAGATGTATCAACAAAGTTATCTGGTCTTTGATGGACAGCTTTCCAAACAAATTTTTCTGGTGTTTCATGGACATATTTCTCAACAATGTTTTCTGGTGTTTCATGGACAGATTTCTCAACACAATCCTCAGTTTCATGTAAACATTTCTCAACAAAATGCCCCAGTGTTCATGTACCGATTTTAAAAATGCAAACATTGGTAATGAAATACATTTGCCCTGTTTCTTCCCGATATACAGAATATCTGCAAGTTCAGGGTTTAGCTAAAATGGTATATATTTAGTAGAATTATGTCCCAGGGTGTAGATACAAGCTCTAATTCACCAATAAAATCTATAACCTGTACTTGATTGGAATCATTTGATGCTTCGTGTCAATCTTACGCCAGCAGGACATTTTAAGTCTTTTTGTTATGCAGATGAGTTTCAGAGAATAGTTTAGAGGATTGTGGCGCCACAAATGAAATTTTCGTTTCTTTTATTTTAAAACTACCCTTTTTTAACTGATTAAATTAATGTTGCTTGTAGTTATGAAATTGAGGGGTACTAAATATCAAGATGCCTGTAATAAGAAGACTGGCATTGTAACAACTCATAGGAATTCAAACTGTATTGCCAGGAAACAATATCCAGTTACTATATAGTTGTCGGTCAGAACCGACAAATTTTGACACTAAATATCTCACATTTCAGTAATATACACTGAGTTTCTAGTCTATATCTGAATGTTTGGTTGCATTGAATATAACCCGTGATGGTAAAAACAACATTGTTGAAGAAATTAGTAACCCGTGATGGTAAAAACAACATTGTTGAAGAAATTAGTAACAAAAAGGAACATATTTGATCAACCAAGTATTTTTTTTTTATTTAAATAATATTTTATTCATTAAATTTACAGAATTTATAAATAAATAATAGGATACGAAAACACGCTTTATCAACTTATATAAAATCACTTCCTGTAGAAGAATGACTGAACAAAGACTGAAAACCATATATTCTTAGCTTTACAGATGTGATACACATTGGGTTCTTTGTAACATTATAACAAGAATAATTTATTCAGAAAAATAAATGTCATTTAATTGCCAATTAAATTCCCAATGATCTATACCAAAAATCAAGAGTTAAATATAAAGTTTTCAAACATGGTTATATTGTCTACTCGCGGGATATCTGGCTTCGCCCGTGGCCCAAATTCGCACAGGGTCTAATTCGCCCGGGACCCAAATTCGACTAGGGCCCAAATTCGACAGGGGCCCGATACGTCCGAGGTCCAAATTTCCCACGCGGTCCAAATTCGATGACCTTAAACATTTACGGAGTTATGCTGTTTAATTTGATACCGCATATGTGTGGGTGGAGCGCGGCGACGAAGCGTGATTCAACCGGGGCCCAAGCCCGATTCACGCGGGGTCCAAATTCGATGGGTCATGCTGGTTAATTTGATACCACATATGTGGCGATGGAGCGCGGCGAAGAAGCGTGATGGGAGAATATACTTACTTTGATTTTATTTACATAGATAGATTTCAAACCTGCTAGTATTTTTAAGAAATTATTTTTGGAACTTTAAACATTAAAATGGGAGCATCCTTCTTTAAACTTGAGGTTGGTGTATGTTTCTTTAGTAAGAAAATTATTGTTTGATCTTGCATTCGTTTAATGGGCCTAACGTCCGCTTTCTCCAGAGGGACGATATTGCAGACAAGCTATTGTTTGGGGGTATAGGTCTTGCGGCCCATTAATAAGTAAAATGTGAGTTAACGTCCTACTTTTCTGCAACGACAGGGATAAAGAAGACGAGACCTGATTAATAACTAGATGTAATTACATGTTTGCGGTGTGCTGGAAGTTGTAATTAGAGTTAAAAGTTCAGCCCTTTAAATTTACAAGTTTGGTTTCCCATTAAAAGTTTATATCTTGTGAATTTCAGTAAGTGTAATATGATTCGTGTTACGAATATTCGACAACTTGACCTCGTCAAAATGTCAAGTGGTGTCAACTAATTCATTTATAATAAAATCTCATTAAATTGTGAAGTATTAGAAACAAAATGTCAACGAAGATTTTTAATATTAAAATGTGGTTGTTCTCTCGGTTCATCGTGGGCAAAATGTCCTCCCACAGCACACAACGTTGCCTTTGCCCTCCTTCATTAGCTGGGTCGGTGCGCAAAGGTACGACATTGAACCCGGTTTCATTTCATTTCATTATATGGATGTGTTCCTTTAAAAATTTCTTATGAATTAAAGAGAGATCAGCTGTCAGTCAAGTAGTAAAATAAGACCCCGGATATACGCATTCGAACACCTCCGGTAAAGTTAATTATATACCGCAAAACTAATCTAAAATATACATATAGATATTTAAATACACTTTATTACTGATCCAACACACTAACATAAAACTGTCACATCAAACGCAAAATGGCGGTAACTATCACAAGAAGCGAACTGTATGTGGTCTACCATATTATGTTACTGTGTTTTCTTGTGTATATTACAATGGAAATCAAAAGACTTGACAATGGAAAGGAAGTAAGAACTGAAATTTCACTGAACGTCCCGGATGATCGAGGAGGTAGTGTATTGTTAAAGAAACTAACTTTAAAAACAGGAAAAATAAACGCAAAGGCAACAAAATCGGATATTTTAGACAATGCGGCATTTGATGGAATTAAACATTTTTCGGAGGATGCGAATGTTATGTTAAAAAATGGAAACAACATTTACGGTTCAGTTAAACGACTTCGGGATTTTGAGAGACAGAAACGCAGCGTGACCAATTTAGAGGGTGTACAAAGAGGATTATTTTCCGGACTAGTAAATCGTACATTTAAATTCCGACATGAAGAATTCCTCGAAGAAATTATTCCTAGTCTTATTATCCTAGAGGATATTGTTGTCCGCGAAGCTCAGAAAGCGAAATTAAACGCACAGCGCGTAAATATAAAATTACGCGATCTTGAAATGACTGTCAAAAAGTTATCTGAATGGCTTGAAAGCACAGTGGTGAATGATGAAGGTTACAGTACCGTAGAAACACAGTTTACAACCGACGAGGTTAGCGGTTCTGGGGAGGGAGAGTATACGGGTCCTGACTATATAACACCCGGACCACCCGGTGCCTATAACATTTCTCAAGACTACATGGTTGGTTTCAATTTAGGTCTGGAACCTTTATATACCATTATCGAAGAACTGGAACATAAGGCATCAAAAATGGAGGGCTTCATGACAAGATCGGCTGTGCAACAAAAGAACACGTTGATGCGTTTACACCAACTTCAGGATGAAATGGATCACGAACAAAGAAAACTGCGACTGCTAGCCAGCGAATCGAGCTATCTTCGATCTCGAATGTCGGTTTTGGATAATGAATTGAATAGCGTAGACGGGTTCGAGGTAAGATTGGGATCTCGTATCACGCGAATGGAAGACGAGGCAGCTGACCTATTTGATGAACTTGATGAACAGAAAGACACTCTTCGTGATTTTAAACGTACTATTTATAAACAAACACAGACTGTGAAGGATTTAGAAGGAGCGGACACTGTACACGAACGGGATACTAGGAGCATTCAGCAAAATCTGGCTCGCCTGCAGGTGATGGTGACTCGTATTTACGCTTCTGTTGATGCCTCGGTCATTGATTTGAGAACTGAAATCAAAGGTGATTTTGGAAGACTGTGTTTGAATAATAATTTAATATGTTAAATATTTATATCTTATGTTTCTTTCATTTTACCGTGTTGAGAATTATTTTTGTTAACAAATATTAGTAAAGGTTATTGAGGTATTTTTAAATTACTGTTTTATTTGGGCGATCTTTATTCTAGTAGCATGTTAATTGTTCGGACAGAAAACACAAATGAGAAATTGTTGTAAAGAAAAGCCTGGTAAGCAGAATCCACATGCACTGAGGGCGCCGCAATGGAAAAGCAACAACGTCTAGTCGTTCCAAAAGGACATAAAGCCGAGGTGCAAAATAACCCCGAAAGATGGAATAAGAAATAAGAGTATTTTAACGCTATCCGGGCAAAATTTCCCTCATGAAACATTGCATGGCAAATGTCCGTCTTCATAAGCAGAACAGTAGGATGTTAACCCCATTTCATTTATTTTGTCGGACCAGAAACTAGTTCCCAGGTGTTATTTATCTTGTTGTTCTCGTTCCTTTTTAGGGCGAAACAATTCGAAGAAGTCTATATCTATTATTATTTTGAACGCACGCTTCCACAGAGGATATTCATAGACAAGTTGTCTCATTTCTGTTATCTTGTAGCACGTGCATGGGGTCTTTTCTGTGGGAGGAAACAGAAGCCCCCAGACAGAACCCATGAGGGTGAGAAGGCGCCCCTTTCTCCAAGTAACATACGCTCACAACAAGGATCGAAACCGAGACTGCAAGCCAGAGGTGAACGGCCAACTAGAGCTCGAAGTGCGACACTCTTTTTTTTCTATCACGTTGTCCTGGCGTAAGTAGGGCGTAGAGTTTATTCCATGATGACACGCAACACCCTGCCATAGCCGTACCCAATCTGGTTAAAACACAGATCCTATTTCGTTTCGTTTTTATAGTTCAAAACTTCGTTTTACTTGTCTTTACTACACTTGGATCTGGAAGAGTTGTTATTTAACTCGTGTTCTGAATGGTGTCAGGGATAAGCCAATGAAACGGTCTGTTACGGCGAGCTTTAGGCGTGTTTTGCACGGGACTGTGAGTAATTCTCTAGTAACATCAATGCTGATTGGTTAATCAAATGTCTGACATCATAGGGTCATAAGTCGGTCTTTTGACGCCTGACGTGACCTATCGCTATAACTTGTCAGATCTCCGTGTAGTGTAGGCCATGGAAAGTATAAAAAAGGAAACGAAATATAGATCTGTATTTTAATCAGATTGTAGCCGTACCAGCCGATTTTCGAGTGTGTGTACCCGTTTTGCCCGAAAAATTAAAGGGGCTAAATCGCTAATATTTGGGACCTAGAAATTAACACAAATAGGTCGCCACGCATATAATAATGTAATCTGAATGTATATAAACTGATTTACATTCAATCTTTTCTGTTTTTGCTGTTATTTCTAATCAGTTATGTTCGGCGAAGTACGCCAGAAGTCTCAATCGAATGACAATTTCTAGCGTCTGGTTATTCCAGTCTACGCCGATAGTATTTATTGCGCATGCTCCCCAGATAAGACTATGGCGTCACCGTTTGACATGACTTGTGGAATATGCCTAGCCTCGTTTTTTCGAGTCCCTTATTACAAATGGCATTATGGTACACGATTCGTGTACCAATTGTAAAATGTTTATTTTGTCTTTAATATTGGATATCAGAAACCCATCTTTTCCCTGTAAGATCACAACATCACTCATGATTTAAATTGACAAATAATTTGTGTTTTTAATGTCGAAGATTTTGGATGATATTGAGTTAGAGACTTAGCTACTTTAACCTACATACCTTTATCAGAAAACGCATAATCATCCTTCAGTGAAATTTGCTAAGCACTAATACAATGTTTACTTTGAATGCTCTCACAGTTATTCAACATCACGCCTAATTGAAAATCAATAATTTTCGTATATTATACAGACACCCTTTTAGTGTAATTGAACATGTAATACCACAACTATCTGAATCACCTCGGTTTTTATACAGATTGAGATAGTTATATGGCTGTTTTCAGGGATCATACATTTTCTGACCAGATAAGGAACTTTTTTTCTAAACCAAAAACATAGGATTATTGGAGACAGATTCAATAGAAATGGCATTTACGATATTTTTCTATTCGCAACAGTATCGATAATTCTATCAATGTCATTTTCACATAGACTCGCCTAACCTGCCATACCCTGTAGCTACCCTCTCATTTCGACTACAGCTTAGAGAGAGAGAGAAATGGGGTTTAACGTCCACTCGACACAAACTAGGTCATTTCGGGACTAACATATGGTTTAATTTTATTTACATAATTCGCTTGCGCGTAGGGGTCTTTAGCAGTGGGAGGAAACCGGAGGACCCGGAGAAAACCCACGAGGTTGGACAGGCGACCCTACTCCTTGCCACGTACAACCGGGGATTCGAAACCACGCCAGTCGACTCAATGACAGACTTTATGATACAGCGCGCGCACGCTAACCATTCAGCCATCCAACCCCCCTACAGCTTAGAACAATATATTATACGGTCGGTGTGTGAGTTAGTTGTATTTTACGTCCGCTTCCACCGAGATGATATCGCAGACAAAGGTTTGGTGGTTTTATTATCCCTACTTATATACCCTCACTATACCTAACAAACCAAAAAGTAATTTATATAGATAAAAGACGAATTAATTTACATGAAGATAGAAACACAGACACGGTAGTCCAAATATACTATTCAAAAAAGTAGGGGATATTTGATTTTGGGGGCATAATACTAAAATATGCAAATGACTACGAAAAAAGTCACTATAGAACCTAACAGAAGAAACATTTCCAGTTACATGTGACGCCCAAACGCACCAATAGCTACCGCATGGAATGCATGTGATGCTTGGGATCATCATGGGGGTCCAACCCAAGATTTGCACGACTCTGACTTTGAATGTTACAGTCATTGTGGCATTGAATTCCAGGGTGGAAACATCAGTTTAATTGTTTTAGTGACCAGAAAACTAATTTTGATATGCGTCGGCTTACCCAAAATGAAAGGTTACGTGCCCTTGGTATGCTACAGATCGGCACAACACAGACGGTTGTGGCGCGGACGATGAATGTTTCTCAGTCTGTCATAAGCAGGCTATGGTCCAGATACCGTGATACACAATCTGTACAGGACAGACCACGCTCAGGTCGACCAAGGGCGACAACTCAAGCCCAGGATCGATTTATCCGTACCTTGGCCTTGAGAAATCGTGTCATCACAGCAAATCAGATCAGCGCTCGTCTTCAAACAGACACTGGTGTGAGAGTGAGTGGCCAGACGATTCGGAATCGACTGCATAGGGGTCACCTTCGCGCCCGACGTCCTCGCGTGATCCCTTGTTTGAGAGATCATCACATTCAGGCAAGACGTCGTTGGTGTAGGGATCGTCAACACTGGGATAATCGACGCTGGAGCAATGTGATGTTTTCAGATGAGTCAAGGTTCACTGTTGATTTTTTGGGCAGACGTAAGAGGGTGTGGCGTCGTCGAAACGAGCGCTTCCAAGACGTTAACGTCATCAGACATGATCGATTTGGGGGTGGTTCTGTTATGGTGTGGGGAGGCATCACTGTTGCTGGAAGAACGGCTTTACATGTTGTTGCAGGGCGTGTTACAGGCCAGTACTACCGGGACAACATCTTGGCAGTCCATGTTGTGCCGTTCGCACGACGTCATGGCCGCCGTTTCATCTTCCAGGATGACAACGCAAGATGTCACAGGGCCAGGATCGTTACAGGTTACCTCCAACAACAGAACATCACCACATTACCTTGGCCAACACTGAGTCCCGACCTCTCCCCCTTCGAGCATGTCTGGGACATGCTTGGGCAGAGGTTACGTCAACGTCAACAACGTCCTGCCAATGTCCAAGAACTTGCTGCTGCGTTGCAACAGGAATGGGACAATCTGGACCAAAATGACCTTAGACGTCTCATTAGGAGTATGCCACGTCGGATCAATGCTTGTTTGGCAAACAGAGGAGGATTTACCCGTTACTGACTTGGTTGTGATGCTGTGGTAACTTTGCTGTTTGACCCCGGGTATCATTTTACCCTTATAATGGTCAGTCTGTGCCTTACTTAGTCTAACGATCATTTGGAATAAATCGATGAATGTGAACTTCATTTCATTTTGTCATTTGTTTCTTCGTCAGTTTCATTAGGTGACTTTAATAACACTTTAAAATCAAATATCCCCTACTTTTTTTGAATAGTATATAATATTTACATAATACTTAGTCCTAAGTAGTTCATCCTAATTTAAACAAAATGTATTACAGCTTCCACATACTGAATTGTTGTCTTTACATCATTAGTAAGTTGGAACTGCAGTCCTTATACGAAACATCGAGGTCCCGTGTGCACATTGACGTGCACGTAAAAGATCCCTTAACAGTTGGAATTCGATGTAAGTGTATGCCCGTCTTCATTATCCCAGTCGGAGCAGAACAGTAGGATATTAAACTCAATTTCATTTCTTTTCATGCAGTCTTTGTAGTCTATTGTTTTTTCCTTATACACCCGTTTCCTTTTTGGTGGGTGGGGATCACGTGGCTAAGTGGGTAAGACGCTGGCTCGCTAGCCTGGAGGTCGGGTGTTCGATCCCTGCATTGGGCGAGAAAGTTCATCCAGATTTTCCGGCGTGGTTCCCCCTTGTCAGTGATGCAGGACGGAGGGCCTGACAAGGACAGCTGTCTAGTCCTTCGGATGAGACAAAAAATCGAGGCCTCGTGTATATATTGGATTGCACGTAAAAGATCCCTTGGCAGTTGGAATTCGATATAAGAGTAGGCGATAGTGCCGCTGCCCGGGCAAAATTTCCCTCATAGCACACTGTATGGCGTATGCCCGTCTTCATTAGCCCAGCATAGGAGCAGAACAGTAGGACGTTAAACCCCATTTCATTTCATTTCATTTTTTGGTGGGTGACCTAGTTTGTGTCAAGTGGACGTTACCCCCCCCCTCTCTCTCTCTTTTTGGTGATACCGCTCCTAAGGTCAGTTGGGTATTTAGATCGTTGGCAAATCTCAATATTTCGAATTATGTCAATAAATCTACAGAGGTTAGGATGACATTGTAGTATGGTTTTATTCAATCGAGATAGGAAACCGTCTAGGTTGTTATTAGTCCTGGGTCCGCCATGTGTCTTGACGAAATTTATTACCGTGAGAACTG
The DNA here is from genome assembly GCF_932274485.2 of Patella vulgata. Lineage (NCBI taxonomy): Eukaryota > Metazoa > Mollusca > Gastropoda > Patellidae > Patella > Patella vulgata. The sequence continues at coordinate 70,134,599 of NC_065881.2, forward strand.
CACACGTTGAATTTATTTTTCTCCGTGCGATAGGCTACTATTACGCAAAAGCGATGGTGATGATCTTATCAAAAAAGGACTATTTCATGAACAACTTTGTAATTTGTCTTGGAAAACCTAGCCACACCATATAAATGTATAGGCTACCGGTACTAAGGTCTAAAATTTCTACTGAATCGAGGAATAATGTCAATGATTTTTATTTTTCACACTCACACTGCCCGGTTGCTATTTCACTAATTTCAGGTCAGGGCTACACTTAGTTCCTTTAGGAAAGGTGTCTGATCGGACTACATGTATGTCCTTTCACCATTCCTGTTCATCCCTATTAAGTTGCAATAATAATAATATAAGAATTCCACTTTACCCCAGTCCCACCTCTGTTCTGAACTACAACATTCTGTAAAATCCGACATCGGTTTCATGTCCAGATTTGTTTCCTTATTACTTCAGCCAAAAATCTTTGAGGAATCTGTATTCTGAATATTCCGAATTACGACACCAATCAGTCGCAACGTCACACGATTTCGATTGAATCAACATTCTGGGTCCTGCCTTCAGTCCGTTGGTGTGAAGCCACAAAAGATTAACAAGCAATCACCAATCAATTATCGGTGAGATTAAAACTCGCTCACGTAGGTCTTTGTTGATTACTTTGATAATTTTATAACCTCTTGTAAGAGAACGCTCAGTATTTGATTTTAGTTTCTCATGTCAAATACAGCGACCATTATATAAAATTTGCCAGAATGAAGAATCAAAGAATGAAGAATCAAAATGTGTGATCGTCCTGCAAAGCTTGGCAATACGGATTTGACCTTAGATGTCAAGCAGCAACTTACAGCAGATTGTCCCAAAGACCATTTTGGTCGGGCTATGTTATTTTAAATGAAGTTTTTAATTGAATAATGATATGTAAATGTACATCGTGTGACACTTTAATAAACATTTCTTCTTCTTTTATGACCATGCCAATATTCATTTAAAACTTTCTATGTTGCATTAACGAGCTATAATCATCGCAAAGTTCCCAGCACCCGGATTCGAGATAATTGGTACATCCATTAATTTTGTATCAGAAACCATCTTAATCAGCTTTGTTTGTTATTTCACAGAATCAAGGGATGAATAAACTACTACTAGTGTACTGCACTGTTTCAAGCGGTTTAAAGTCTTTTTGATAGTCCAACCTCGTGGGTTTTCTCCGGGACCTCCGGTTTCCTCCCACTGCTAAAGAACCCTACGCGCAAGCGAATTATTGAAATAAAAATAGACCATATGTTAGTACCGAAATGACCCAGTTTGTGTCAAGTGGACGTTAAACCCCATCTCTCTTTCACGAGGTTGGACAGGCGACCCTACTCCTTGTCACGTACAACCGAGGATTCGAAACCACGCCAGTTGACTCAATGACAGGCCTCATGATACAGCACGCATGTGCTAACCATTCGACCACCCCCCCCCCTCCCCGGTTGGTGGAGAAAAGCAGCTTATAGGCCCATTATTTCATTTAACTGCTCTCGCTTCTCGTTTTATGCTATCCTAAAGAAATGAAATGAAATGAAATGGGGTTTAACGCCTACTGTTCTGCTCCTATAACCTAGGATAATGAAGACGGGCATACGCCGGGCAGCGGCGCTACGGCCTACTCTTATATTGAATTCCAACTGCCAATGGATCTTTTACGTGCACTCCAATGTGTACACGGGACCTCGTTTTTCGCCCCATCCGAACGACTAGACAGCTGTCCTTGTCAGGCCCTCCGTCCTACATCACTGACAAAGGGAAACCACGGCGGAAAATCGGGATGAACTTTCTCGGCCAATGCAGGGATCGAACACCCATATCCTAAAGAAAGAGCTCAAGTATTTGGCACCTTTAAACTCGATTCGAGTAAATAGCCTAGCTACGTAATCTCATAATCATATATCGGGAATCCTGGTATATGATAATAAAGGTCATAACTGGTAGAGAAACAGATTGCTCCCACTATCGTTTATATTTTGACTTTTATGCTTGGGTCCAAATTCGTTTCGTTTTAAAAGATCCTGCATTCCAAAATTTTTAGGCAATGAGTCGGCGCACGTTTTGATTGACAGTCAGAAAATCGGCGCACTTGTCGTTGTTCTTTGTTATAAGAATTTTATTTTGAGAGAAAATATGTCGTTAGCTTTTGTTCCTTCCCAACAAAAGCCTAAAGGCCCACAACCTAATCAAGCAACCATACAAAAGGTAAGAGCAGCTACAAAATGTTTAATTGTCATTTTTCAAGGTGTAATAAAATGCGAGACAGAGTTATTCAAAGGGAGGTAATTAAATATTGCTGAACTGCACACGTTGAATTTCTTTTTCTCCATGCGATAGGCTACTATTACGCAAAAGCGATGGTGATGATCTTATCAAAAAAGGACTATTTCATGTACAACTTTGTAATTTGTCTTGGAAAACCTAGCCACAGCATATAAATGTATAGGCTACCGGTACTAAGGTCTAAAATTTCTACTGAATTGAGGAATAATATCAATGATTTTTTTTTTCACACTCACAGTCACACTGCCCGGTTGCTATTTCACTAATTTCAGGTCAGGGCTACACTTAGTTCCTTTAGGAAAGGTGTCTGATCGGACTACATGTATGTCCTTTCACCATTCCTGTTCATCCCTATTAAGTTGCAATAATAATAATATACACTGTAAGAATTCCACTTTACCCCAGTCCCACCTCTGTTCTGAACTACAACATTCTGTGAAATCCGACATCGGTTTCATGTCCAGATTTATTTCCTTATTACTTCAGCCAAAAATCTTTGAGTATTCTGTATTCTGAATATTCCGAATTACGACACCAATCAGTCGCAACGTCACACGATTTCGATTGAATCAACATTCCGGGTCCTGCCTTCAGTCCGTTGGTGTGAAGCCACAAAAGATTAACAAGCAATTACCAATCAATTATCGGTGAGATTAAAACTCGCTCACGTAGGTCTTTGTTGATTACTTTGATAATTTTATAACCTCTTGTAAGAGAACGCTCAGTATTTGATTTTAGTTTCTCATGTCAAATACAGCGACCATTATATAAAATTTGCCGCAATGAAGAATGAAGAATGAAGAATCAAAATGTGTGATCGTCCTGCAAAGCGTGGCAATACGGATTTGACCTTAGATGTCAAGCAGCAACTCACAGCAGATTCTGATTAGAAGAAAGCTCCACAACCTACATAGACACAGAGGGGAATAACGTTCTAGGGATTAGAAGCTACATTATAATAATAATTCCGGTTTTCGAAGTTAAGATAATACTTCCGGTTTTGAGAAAACTGAGTATTCCAACACGGCGTAATGCGACGTCGGATTTGACAGAGTCCGCTGTATTTTGGAATCTGTTCCGTTTATTTTTCACCATGATTATTCTTTGTTTGCTCTGGCACAAATTTATAATAGTTAGGCTGACCTTAAAAATATCTTTGTTTCACCAAACCCGACCCACAATCGAGGAGAAGGGTCGGTAGGTCGGTTTTTTTTTTCAGATTTTTTTTTAAAGTCAGAGAAATCAATACAGAAAACTTATTAGCTGTATACTACAGATTCATTAATTTTGTTTAATGAATTTGGGGTCTGACGTAAAAAGTAACGAACTGAAAGTTTTTATTAAACTTAAGAGCTAATTTGACAGCTTAATAATTTTCCGGGTGGAAACATTCGTCTTCTTTATTGGCAAACAAATCAATGACATCGGGATTTTTCGTGATGCCCGACTCGCACACGATTAGCCACGAACTTGAAGTGTGAAACTCCTTCAACACGTTTTTAACGATAGTGCGCGTTGTGCTTTCATTTTTCTCGAAAACGGATATTGAAAATATCGTCGTCATGTTTAAAACTACGCACCACAGACATAGAGGCAGAATTATTTCGTGGGAATGGACGTGTATTCGTCTGCAACCATTTTGTTGAGAAGCGACACCTATGACGCTTTCGTCTTGATCAACCAGTTTCAATAATGAATCAAACCATAGCCATAGTATAGGGAAATAACTCTCATGATATATTTCAGGTTGACACACAAAATAAAATAAAAAGATCGTGGAAAAGTGCAATAAAATAATTTAAGTCGGGGGTGGTTTTAGTTAGTCGGTCGCGTTAGGCGAAACAAAGATATTTTTAAGGTCAGCCTTAACACTATTTTCAAGCTGAATTTCGTGATTGACTTAATCAATTACCGTAATTCACATACTTGTACCATATTTCGTTCAAATAACCAACATGTTCAGTCTACCGGTGCTTGATGTAGGGGATAAGACTGGGAATCCCCTGGCAAAAAGTCCCCAACAATGGGACATAAGTATAAATAAAGATGAAATAAATTACATTGTGGGGCCCACCCATCAACAAAAGATATCTCCTTTTAGGCTTTTGAAAGCAACACACCTTTTTACTCAAAACTTTTTTTATGCATTTTGAAAGCAGTTACTGTTGTTTACCATGGCACATACATGTAATATTAGTTATAAATAAATAATCTGAACTGTTATTTTGTTATTTTAGATGTTGGATGAAAATAACCAATTAATTCAGACAATAGCTGATTACCAGAGTAAAGGCAAGGCTACAGAATGTCTACAGTAAGTTCAGTTTTCTCCTCAGATTATTTTCTCATGCATTTTACAAAGGCATTGGTTTGGAAATGAGAAAAAATAATGTAACTAAAGCACCTTGATTTTTTTTTTTTCTTTGATCAGTTTGTTCTCAGAAATAACTTATATTCATAAATTAATGATTTTCATTAGCAAACCCGATGGCAAGAAAAATCCAGACTTGTTAATGATTTTAATAGAAGTTGAACAGTATTTTCCTACTATCACAATATTCTCAAGTATTATTTCTACAGAACACATTGAGATTTTGATACTAAGGATTTTCAACTGTATATTTATATATATAGATTTACTGTTTGTGTTTATTTTTTATTCTCTTTACTTTTCTTTTTTAGGTTTCAACAAATTCTTCACAGAAATTTGGTTTACCTGGCTACTGTTGCTGATTCAAATCAAAATGTTCAAGCTCTGTTACCTGTAAGCTATTTTTTTTGTTTGTTTTGGTTTATTTGTATAAACTTGAAAAATTACAAAATTTAGAAAAGACTTGTATAATATTATATGCCAAATTGATATATGTGTAAATTGGCAGGAGCTTAACAAAACGGTAGATGATTGTTAAATGCCGGCTGGACCATATGTAATATACTAAGTTTTATACTTATTAAAACAGGCACCAGGTCAGATGAACAGTAGTAACGCTGGTAATATGCCACCCAATCAGTCAAATCCAATGAGACCACCTGGTAATCAGATGCCACCAGGTAAGTTCAACACATGCAGTAAAGGTTTATTGAAACACAGTGACAAATCCCATTGTGTAATAAGATCATGTATGATGATAGTATTGTACTATTGGTACTGGTAGTGATAATCTCAATCAACATCAGATGCATCGATTCAGCAGGAAATCTCCCTATCCTCATAAATTGAATTCTTGCAGTAACTCGTGTAAAAAAGAACCCAACTGAATTTTAGAATATTTAGATTTTCAATTTGGAATTATCTTTCCCTTCACATGTATTCATTACAGATGGAAATACTGATATAATCCCTAAAATGTAATTGAAAAGTAATTGAAGTGTATATGACCATTACATGATTTTTTGAATGAAATGTAATGGTCATATACATTTCAATTACATTTTTTGGAATATATTAGTATTTCCAACTACATGTACGAGAAGCCTCAAATTTTAACATTGAAGAAATGAATTAAGTATATCTGACAAAAATTCAAATCTGATACATCGATGATCAGAAATGTTTTTGATTATCATATCATTAAGAAATATTTTGTAATGTTTGTCTCTCCCATCTGAAATTGAGTTATTTTTTTAGAAACATCTTTGACAAAGTCATTGACATGTTCTTGTAGGTGGTTCAATACCTGGTTCTAATCAGATGCCACCTGGATCTGGTCCAAGTCAAGGAATGCCACCAAGTAGTCAAGCAGGGTTCAATAACTCTATGCCAGGACCTCAAGCCCAGGGGAATACAGGCTATCCAAGACCTAATATGGTACAGCCACCAATTCAAGGTTCAGCACCAACTGGCATGATGAATCCAGGTTAGAATTTTAACTAATTTTATTCTCTGGTTGCTGCTTGTGTACAGTCAGAATCATGGACAGTTTCTAATTTTATTATATGTTCATTTAGTAGATCTCAAATTATTGTATAAAAATGTCTTTTTGTTTTTGTTTTGAATGGATGTATTTTATGTGAATTTCCATTAGTACCAGGTTAGGATTGGTTAACAATTTCCAGTGCAAGTTCCAAATGTTCCTCAAATACAGCTGACAACTTTTACCAATTTAACTAGCGAGCAGTATTGGGTGTGTGGTCAACTTTTGACTCACAAGAAGGGGAGTATAAAATCAATATACAAACCAAAACCCAAATCTGATTGCCAGAAAAAGCAAGAAAATGTTGTTTCTTCTTACATTGTCCTCCAGTTTATTCACTCTACTTCAATGACATTATCTTGTTTGACATTATCTTGATTGTGATGGTATGGAATACAATGCATTTGCTTCCAATTTCAGGATGTAATGTATATTCTTGTTTTCATTCAAAATTGGTTTTGTACATAACCCTAACAATTTATTTTCTAGGTCAGGGAATGGGTAACCAAGGGAACATGCCCCATTATAACCCACAAGGTGGATATCCAAATCAACAACAACCTATGATGTCACAACAGCAACCTATGATGTCTCAGCCAAATCAACCAATGATGTCTCAAAGTGGAGGTCAGATGATGAATAGCCAATCGGGACCACAGAATAGTAATATGATGGGTAACCGACAGATGCCTCCAAATGCATACCGACGTCCACAAGGTTAGCAGATCTAATTTTCATCATATCTTTAAAATAGAGCTGGGCGATAATCCTGAAAACAAATATTGTGATGTTCAAAGTTCAACATTGATCTAGCCACGAAGCAGTGTTGGGATTTCAAAAATTTTCTTGTTGGACATTTTCACCGAAAATGAAGTTGCATAACTCTTATTTTTAAAAATCATGTGTCGACAAAATATTCAAATTCATACATGTACGTAATAAAAATAGGTGCACCTCATTATTTTTCATATTTAATTCCCGTACAGTATTCAAATTTATGTCGGTAATATTTCTACAAAATTATGTGTTTATCGTAATACGATAGAATGAAAGCATGCCGACTACTGTCGACCCATACTTTCTTCAAATTCACCTCCAAAATCACCGTATTTTTCGGGGTACAAGTCAAAACATTCTTCAGCAGAAGTCTGGCATTCATCTTACACTCCATTTAGACTTCTGTACGGATGGAATTTAAAAAAAGAGTAGACTGTAGTGCAGCTGTCCGGGCAAATCTTACAATTTTATTCCGTGAAAATAGTATGAGAATATAGTATGAAAATGATAGCAAAATTTTTTTTAATTTGTCTAAGACACATAGAGCTGGGAGTGTAAAATCAATAGAAACTGCTGTGCACTTACACCAAGTTATTCAAGTCATTAGAATATTTGCATGGGTAATGCGGAGGTTTAAAAAATTCATTAAATGGTGATAATGTATTTTTAACACCATGTACAGACTGGGTGTGGTTTTCTTTTATATTGATTTTAGTTCTTTACCAGTAAATGATTTTAATTTTCTTTTGATTTGATTAGGACCTGGACAACAATTTAACCAACAGAACTATCCCCCACAACAGATGGGATCCCAGCAGTCATACAACAACCCACAAGGTCAAGGCAACTTCAATCAACCCCAGGCGTATAATCAAGGGTCAAACATGCCTCCTCAAGGACAGTATTATCCCCAGGGACAGTCACAACAACGGTTCCCTCATTTTAATCGACAGGGCAATATGCCAGCAGGAGGAAATATGCCAAACAATCAGATGGGAGCAAGTGGGCAGTTACCAGGAGGTGGGATGCAGCCTATGCCTCAAGGACAGATGGGTAACCAAATGCCTAGTCAAGGACAAAGTGGTAATTTTCAGTATAATCAGGGACAGTTTTAATGACCTTACTTCATAGTGACTGTTTCAGATTTATTAACTGATTTCGAAACCACCAAATTATTAAAAATCATTTTAGATATAGTTTCAGCCAATTGGATACTATTTAATTTGGCATTGCATAGTCATTAGACTAAATCCCCACCAATCCAGGATCATTCTTAAACAAGGGTATCATATCTTTTTGGGGTATTTGACCTTCATCATCATTTTTTAAGATCTCTGTTGCAAATTCTAGTCAACCCACAAAACTATAGTTACTCCATTTTTTTTTTTCAAGAAAAGTGGAGGTGATCAGTTGAATACTTTTGTACATATATCAGAAATGAGTATTTTGGTCTGTGTGGGTTTGAAGTTTAAGAAAGAATTGGGCCATGACCAGATAGTACCAAGTATTTTTGTCACATTGACAATTTGTGTAAATTATTCCAGCTATCCTTGTGGCTTACTGTTTCTGTAAAGATGCATTTAAAGAGATGGTCATTCTTGCTATAATAGTTCAAAATGAACATATTGAAAATTTCAGTGAAATTACTTAAGTTAAGGAAGTTTAAAGTTTTGGCAAATACCATTGCTACGATGATAAACAGTTTTGAGTATCCATTTTAAAGATAGATTATAATATGGCCATGGTATTCTAATCCATTCAAAATCACTACCCTCGGATTGTCGAGAAAGATAATTAAGGGCTTGTCTTGTGAATGAATTCCTAATTAATAATTAATGTAATATTTGCAACTAGAAAAAGACCTATTGGTAGGGTGACCCACCATAAATAAATATCTCCATATATCTCGACAATTACGCCACAATATTTATATATATGCCAAGCCTCAAATCAGTTTCTCACAATTATAGTCACTAAATAAACGATCATGTTGTACTTAATAAGCTATGACCATTAATCATGTATAAATAATAGACTGAAAACTGGTTCCAAGAGTCGTCCATAACATCCAGACACTTTTGAGTAAAAGATAGGTTACGTGCCCTTGTTTTGAAATTAGTCTCGCTTAACCAGTCTATCGACCATTCTACGTCTGATTGACAGGTCGGGATAATCAAGACTACTTTTTTACGAAACGTAACAGAAAGCTAGAACAAGAAATTGAATTTAGAAATAAGGACGTTAGGTAGCTCAACAATCGTTTTAAGAAGCTTGTAAAAGTAAAATGAAACTACTGCTAGTATCATGTTCCTGCCTAACCCGAGTGATTCAGAGATATTATTTGTACTAAACCAAAAGATGCCGCTCTTAACGGTACAGTTAATGATAAAGCGATTTAAAAAAATGAAACGAACGTAATTTCTAAATCTGCTGTAATAACCAAGAAGCTTAATTTAACTGCTATTCAAAATCGTCAACAATAAATTTTTTACGGCTGTAATAGTTGATAGATTTTAGAGAATTGCACGTGCCATGGCTATTTATAGTATCATACTGTCAGAAAGTTGGTCTCGGCACGGCGAATGTGCACGCTTCAGTGGTAGTCTCGAACTATCAGCGGTAGACTGTATTTCTGTGAGTACATGGGTCACCCTACTATTGGCAGAATTAACTCTTACATAATGCATCCTTAGTATCCTATTTGATGTGACAGATTACTTAAAAATTTGCTTTAAACATTATATTGGCTTCATTTAATAAATGTTCAAATGAGATTAATTGTAGATTTATATACTGACTGTATATTTGGAGATTATTTTTTTTAAAAAAAAGTTTGTTATAAATACTGAGAAAAAAAAAGGTTTATTTGTAAATATATACTGTGACACAAGTGCCAGCCAACACTTATCACTTTTAAAATTTGTAAAATGATTTGATGTTTGAGATAATTTGCTTAGTGCTATATTAGTACTATAATACATGTATGTACATATATTGTTCAGGTCCTTGTTGCAGAAAGTACATTTAATGCTTACACTATTGATAAAATTTAAAGACAATAATAAAAATATTGCTATTTCAAACTATTGGGGATTTGGCTGTCATTGTATAAACAATTGATGCCTTTATACCCGACACTGCAAGTTTAGCTGTGTTTGAGTGACAGGTCGACATATTACAAGGGCGATTGCTATCATCTGTCATTATGTTGTCATCTAAGCAACTTTTTTCAGATGCCACACCTTGTCTTGGAATAATATCACTAGGCCCACTTCCCTGTTAGTTAGGTTGACTGAAATTTTGGAATGCAAAAGAAGTAACAATAAAAAGACATACAGAAAAAGAGCATAACTGATTAAGCTGATTTGGGTGTGTCTAATTCTTGAGCACACATTTTCTTAGACAGCTCTGTTGAACTTATATGGATGTAAATTGATGTATTCTTTTTGCAATGAGACCCTGGTTTGTTTAATTCACTGCCAGACTGCTGTTATATTAGCTATTATTTAATTGTATTCATCTTGAACCACGAGTATTAGTATAGAAAATTTTATTACATCGAAAGTAGATTGTAAGGTTATACTGCTATAGTGAGTAGCAGATTTACCATCAAATTTGATGTAAACTGGGTGATGTTTTCATTCCGTTATTTGTTGTTTACTCCATTAACATCTAGAAACATGATTATGAGAATTTTAATCTGGACCTTTGTTGACTTTATAATACATTAGGCAAAAATAGAAGGATGAATAATATATATTGTCTCTTATTACATTTTATGTATGATGGATTTTGATGGTATGTGTATTTTTAGTCGACTAGTCTTGCATATTACTGTGCAATAAGAGATCTCTTTAGACTGAAAAAGATTTAGGTGTACCTTTATTGGGAAAAAAAAAACCCAAACAAAATGTCAACATAATTTTAATTGGCAGAATAATTTTTTGGTTTGGCTTTCATAAATTCAAGGTTTCAGTGCACTAAAATGATTTGTGTGAATTTGTACAGTTTTAGAGATGTTTTTGTGCCACCCATGATAAAAATCATATGTTCAGTTGTTGTGTTTAATTATTTGATTCACTGTTTTGGTAAAAACTTTTAATATACATTGCCTTTGCAAATTGATTGCTTCTATCCATGTATGTAATTATTCACACAGAATAGGAAAAGTGCTAAAATGTTTTTCTTTGATTTTGTTTTAAAAATTAGCTCAGCTTTGTATTTACCACAGAATGTACCAGTGTTTTTTTGGTAGTATATTAGGCTAATTAAAATAAATTACTTGTTTTTCATAAGGTGGTGCAGGGAATTTAAACTTGAGATTGTTCTTTCTGTAAAGTCCAAGGTGAACAAAGCAGATAAGATAAAACAAATTTCTAAAGAACAATATTTTTCCAAATCTTAACATGACTGTTTACTTTCAAAATTTTGGTATGTTTATTGTGCTTTAATATTATAAGTTCATACTTCTCTGAGTCAATAATTTTTTTATTACTTCATTTTATGTCTTTCAATTATCAATCAAAAAAAATTGGTTTCCAAAATATACCAGAAGTGTTAAATACATGTATACATTACAGTATTATATGAGATGTGCCTTGCATGCTTTTCTATAGTTAAATCTTTCAAATAAATCCTATATATGACCGGACACAACACAAGACTTACAATAATGGGAATTGATATGTTTGAGGTATTAATGTTTTGTAGAACAATATATTTATGTTTTTGTGTAAATTTAGCAACAATTTGCAGACAAAAGAAACTAAGTAAGGTTAACTGCATATTATACAAGACAGTCCTAGCTCTAGTTAGAGAAATATAAGTATGTCCTTTTTTGTGAATCCTAATTAAAATTTAGTGGATTGTTGAAAACCTATATTTTCATCTCTTTTATGGATAAAGCAAAAATTAGAATGTGTCTATATATTTGAATCGAAATCAGTGCCACATTTTAAAGGAAAGTTATTCAATTTTATATAGAATACCACAAGTGAACCAAAAATTGTATTTTAAAGGACTGACATTATTGGAACTGGTCTACAGTTACAAATATCGTATTTAAGTCATTCCTGTGAATCTCACACTAACATAGATATTTATTAACGAGAAATGGTTTTCATTCAATTGTAAAAATATTTGTTTGGAATAAATTGGTAAAAGGGTGTGTATATTTGTTTTTTTTGTGTGACTGTTACTTGAAAGAAAGTTGGTCAATTCAGAGGTGGACTACAATAACCAAGTCTTATCAGAATTCCTCAGAAAAGAGTTCCTATTAATATCGAGAAAAAGAACATAATTGGTGAAGAACTGGAGTTTGAAATCCATAGAGTACTGTGGCATTCAAAAACAGTTGTCATGCTTGGTAAACATCCATTTTTGGCAGTATGAAACTGCTTGATGGATTTTAACCCTTTTTCCTAACAAACTCAATGGATTATAACCAAAATTGGTGGACTTATCCTAAACAGCTTTATGGATTTGAATGGCTGAGGGAACCATGGCCAGTAAGAAAGATTCGCTGAGAAAGCTCACCGTGATTTTCCAGCATGGTTTCCCATTGTCAGTGGTGCAGCAGGACCAGATAAGGACAGCGGTCTAGTCATTAGGATGGGATGGAAAACCAAGGTCCCGTGTACACATTGACATGCATCTAAAAGATTCCTTGGCAGTTGGAATTCGATACAAGAGTAGACCTTAGCACCGCTATCCGAGCAAAATTTCCATCACAGAACACTATGGCGTATGCCCATCTTCATTAGCCCAGTTGGAGCAGAACAGTAAGACGTTAAACCCTATTTCATTGGCTGATGCGTGAGAAGATTTGTTCTAATAATGTTAATTAGTCATAAAGAGACTGGACATTGAGATATTGATTACAACCACAAATTTATAAATTAGCTGGGTAGTGCTTGTTCAAACGATATTACTTGGGGGGTGGCACATTTTATCTCTTTTTGTGCTTTAGTTCCAAAATTTTGTTCAGGTCAGATGACCCATGGAGAAAATAATGATGTGGCTTTCATATTTTCACTTAGGAAAATCTTCAGTGTACAATCATTAAACAATGCATACTGATCAGCAGGTACCATTCTGCCCGGACCAGTATGGTCTTATGTAAACAATATACGCACTCTTTATACAGAGTTATAAGAAGGCTTTCACATTACCTCTATGAAACAGATTGTAACAAATGGGAATTTAAAAAGGCTCTTATTATTTGTAAATTCCAATTGAACTCTAAATTCATAATGAAATGGTTGCAGAGATTAAGACTACAGCTGCCAGTTTCCAATTCACAACATTTAGCTCAAGTATTTAAAGGGTGCTAAAATAATGAAATGGTTATTACATACTGAGAAAGACTCTACATCCAATCCACAACATTTAGTAAAATGGCAGTGAAAAAAGACGACAACTCTGTAAGGTACATGTAGGTCTTGTGTAGCTGGAGACTAATAGTAGTAGGACATCTGAACTGGGATCTCGGCAATACATAAGGGGTTCAGGAAGACGACGATATATAGCGAGATGCAACCCCTGTAACCAGTGTAGATTAGACGAACTCCATGGTTGAAATAAACAGATTTATTGGTTTAAATGTTTGGGACAAGTGGTGTCCTTCTTCAGTCAGATTAACTGAAGAAGGATGTACACCACTTGTCCCAAATGTTTAAACCAATAAATCTGTTTATTTCAACCATGAAGTTCGTCTAATCTACACTAGTTACAGGGGTTGCATCTTGCTACATTTAGTAAAATGTTATTTGTATTTGTATCGTTCCAGTTAACGGGTGCTCAAACATCATGATTAATTATCAATAAATTTATTTACAAGATAACAATGGAAGGAAACAATTGAATAAAAATTAAAATGCATAAAGACAAGAACATTTTCAATAAAATTGCAAAATATAATTCCTAGCAGTTTGCGAAATGAATATCATATAATGAACAAACATTGTAAATTTCAGTAACAATATTTTCAAATCCACTTTCCTTAAGATATATTTAAAAAGGTAGATCGTACAGTTTACTGGTAAAAGTAAACACTGCAACATTTCTTGCCAAGTGTGCCAGAGATATTATAGTTGTCTCCCCTTGTTTTGGGTATTTTGTTTTATTTGCATAGTGATTGTTCCCCAGCCCTAAAAGTAAATTCATAACTGTTTTCAACTGATAAAAAACATTTAACCAAAACTGGCAAGCAATAAACCCAACCTTTTATGAAAAACTATACAGGAAATGGGTTTTTATAGGCATCATCCTTTTTAAAGATTCTTATACATATATGTTTATCACTGAATATGGCCCAAACCACTCAACCATCAGCTTGTTGCACTATTACTTTTCGTATTTTGATTGGCTGAGATATTTCTATGGAGGAGTCGCTAGAGGTAGAGTCAGAATCACTACTGTGGTCGTCATAGAAACCAATACCTGGTAATATACCTATAACTTTAGCTGTTTGTTGTTGTGTTGGTGACGAATTTACATCTGAATCTATAAAAGACCAGAATATTATGTCAGTTGATTTCATAATTTTCATGTGTAAAACACTTTAAAATATATATAAATTTCTTTATCATATTCTTTGATCCAAGTTCAATTCAATCTAGAACAATTCTGTGGTTTCCAGAAAGCTTCTTCAAGTTCCTATCATGAACTGTTCACAAACTAACTATCCACAAACAGAAGAGAATGCGAGTGGTGATCAGAGCTTGGCTGGCAAAATTTTGAAGTGAAAGTGAGATAGAGAGAGAAATGGGGTTTAACGTCCACTCAACACAAACTAGGTCATTTCGGGTCTAACATATGGTTCAAATTTATTTCAATAATTCGCTTGCGAGTAGGAGTCTTTAGCAGTGGGAGGAAACCGGGGGACCTGGAGAAAACCCACGAGGTTGGACAGGCGACCATACTCCTTGTCACGTACAACCAGGGAATCGAAACCACGCCAGTTGACTCAATGACAGACCTCATGATACAGCGGCACGTGCTAACTATTCGGCCATCCAACCTCTCTTAAACATGCATTATGCAAGAGCTATAAATCTGCCTATAGCAGGTCTTTCTTTAGACCTGAAATGTTATCTAAACTATTGGACATTTATTAACCTATCCAGACCATAATCAACTCTAGATGATTTGAATGAAATTTTCAGCAAATTGCCTTTACATCATCTAGTTTTTAACTATTGTAGTGAGAACTACCAACTCTTTATCAAATCTCCCATAATGTATCTTTAAGTGAAATTTACCACACAAAATACAAAACACAGCAAATATTTACCTTTATCTAATTTTGCTATTTTAGAATCACCATGATCATCAGTGCTGTAAATAATAGAAGAAAACAGTACAAAATACATTTGAAAACCTGGTAATCATAGACGCTATAATTGGTCTTCAATTTATCAGGATGTATAAACTAAATTATCTACCACAGAATCAGACAGAAAGCAATTTGAACAAGTTATTGTGTCCCAAAAAGCGTGACAGATAAGACAGATCCATTTTAATAGTCCCCTGCTTTCTTTGAAAGGCGGGGGACAATAATCATTAATATTTCAAAACTTATCACAATATTTCTCTAAAGACAAAGAATCGTGGAGAGGCAAATCTTTTAAGTAGCTTTTTGACAGAAATCATAAGAATTAAAGAGAAAAACTCTCTGTCCAATTCTGTGATTAAATGGACAATTCCCAACAATGCAAGCGTTTTTTTAGAAACCACCTTATATCATTATTATAACCAATGTCTTGACAGTTGACATAAATACAAGTTTACTAATTACAAGTTTACAAATTACAAGTTTACTTATTTCAGTCTTATTCTTTAAATATAAGTTGATGTTGGAAAAGATGATCTAATTAATTGCAAAGGAATATATCTTTACTACTTATGCAAGAAAACAAAAGATTTTATCTTGGGGGTGGAGCAGGGGTACATATCTTGAAGAATATTTTATTACAGAGTGAAAATACATGCAAAAATTCTGAAGAGTTTTATTCACCTTTTCCGTTTGACAGCACCAGCTAATAAAGATTGTTGTGATCTTTTAGATGAAGATGCCACTGGTTGTGATTTTGATGCTGATGGTTTGTCATTTTTTTTATCATCTGTTAATTTAGATATAGATGCATTGTAGGGTAAATTAAGGAAAAATAAAGAGCTTCTTTAGTGGATGTTCATAAAGAAAACAGTACAAATAAAACATGACTACAATTAATTACATTTGGTCACATTTGAAAAAACAAAGTTAAATGAAATGGGGTTTAACATCCTACTGTTCTTCTCCTACTGGGCTAATGATGACGGGCATACCCCATGCAGTGTGCTATGAGGCAAATTTTGCCCGGACAGCAGCTCTATGGTGTACTCTTATTTCGAATTCCAACTGACAAGGGTTCTTTTATGGGCCTGGCAATGTGTACACAGGACTATACATTTTCCCTTGCCTGACCCTCCATCCTACATCATTGACAAAGAGGATCCACACCGTAAAATGCTGATGAACTTTCTTGGCCAACAGAGGGATTGAACACGGGACCTCCAGGTTAGCAAGCTAACATCCTATCCATTGAGACACCGTGGCTCCCACATGAAGTTAAACCTCCTCCTATTTGGCACCAACCAGGCTAATGAAGACATACACCATGCTATGAATACAATTTAGCCCAGATAGCTGCGCTGCGGTCTGCATTTATTTTGAATTCAAGCTGTTAAGGTTTCTTTTACGTGCATGGCAACATGTACACAGGTCCTTGTTTTTTTTCATCCCATCCAGGTGACTTGACACTGTTCCTTGCTAGTCCCTCGATCCTGCATCTGTGACACGGGGAAACCCTGAATAACTTTCACGGTCATCCCAAAATTATATATCATAATAAGGACTGAACATCAGTTACTCACTAAATTTGCATGTGTTAAAGGCTCAATACCACTCTTGTTGTAACTGAATAATATGTCCCAATCTTTATTCTGGTCAACAAATTGTACTATTTTAGAATATTTCAATTAATTGATGATACAAATTTCATCTTAACACACCTTATTTAAAAATTTTGAAAAATTCAACATAATGGTTTGAAACATCTAACGTAAACCTTTTCAAATGAAACTTCGATTTAAAAATATTTTCGAACCCTCTGGACAAGTAAAATAGGATGTAATGGATAATTTACACAACAGGTAGGACACTTAAACATCTAGTACTTAATAAAAAGAGTATTTGCTATGATATCAAACCTAAATAACAATGGAGTTCTTCATTTAGAATTATAAATCTATTTATAGATATATTGTGTTGTCATTCAGAGACTAAATGTCCTGCAAATATTTCAACAATTGCCAAAAATATATAGACATTGTCCTAAAATGACAGTTATCATTTGCCTTCAAATAAAATTGCCATAATATGACAAGTACAACAAACATTGACTTGCCTCAGACTTGTTACAAGTCAATGACTAATACAAACTGTTTGGTTAGACTTATATAATAAGGTGTGATGCTTGCCTTCTCGCCTTTCGAGAGAGTAACAATTTTCTCTACTTGCATTTTTCTACAGCAAATTCATTTATGGGATTAAACATTATTTTCATGCTTACATAGTCATAAAAACAAAGGATATTTTTAATTCTTCAAAAACTGATTTTTCTTCTGAACGTATTGCTTTTTCTAACTGAATCTGTCTCTCGGACACTTCATCTAAAAATCCAATTTCATCATCTTCTAGACCTTTTATTGAGTTCTCTGAAAAAAAAGTTCCGTCTTTTTATTCTTGTTTACATGAACCTGATTCAAATACAGATTATCTTTTTTTATACTTCCGATGGCCTTCACGACATGAAGATCTGACCGGTTGTAGTCGGAAGTTGAGTCAGGGGTCATACGAGCCGCTTTTAACTCTATGACATCAGATATTTGTTTAACCAATCAGTGTTGATGTTTCTAGTGGGTATTTAGAAATACAGCTTTTGCTTTGTCTGCGCTGCGAATGTCTACACACATAACCCCTCACATCAACCAGAACATGGATTATATAACAACTCTTCCAGATCCTAGTGTAGTAAAGACGAGTAAAATGAAATTTTGAACCATAAAAAAACGGAACGACTGAATGGTTAATGTGTGCACGTTACATCATTAGGTCAGTCATTGAGTCAAGTGGCGTGGTTTTGATTCCTGCTGGGTCCTGGCCTGACAAGGACAGCTGTCTAGTCGTTCGGATGGGACATAAAACCGAGGTTCTGTGTACACATTGGTGCGCAAGTAAAAGATCCCTTGACAGAGTTGGAATTCGATTTAGGAGCAGTGTTTGTCTCATGAGGACATTAAATCCCCATTCTCTCTCCCGATGAGGAATTCATGATAGTTACAGGCACTTACATGTAAAACACAGAAAACAGAAGTACCAGGATTTTATTATGAACATACAAAAAGAGCTTGGATTCATAGTTTATAAAAAGAAAAAATGATTTTCTACATACTAAGCTTATGCTGTTCATTCCATTCATCTTCTTTTGCCAATTTCTGATCCTGTAATTGCTCAAATAATGATCTGGTGTCTTCTTCCGGACATTCTATAAAAAACACAAACCAGATTTAATTCCATATCATGAGACTGTTCACATATAGTAATTGGTCAGAGATCATTTACAAAAATGCCATCCACAACTACCAATAACACATCATAACTGAACTGGAAGCCTTGCAACTGGTTTGTAATCTCAATCTAAATGCCATTTTGAGTTTGAAAATTTAGAATAGGTTTGTATATTTATTTAAATGATCAATAAATTCTTCTTTTCGTTTAGGGGGGGGGTCACAGTGGCTAAGACCCTGGCCCGCTAGCCTAGAGGTCGGGTGTTCGATCCCTGCATTGGCCGAGAAAGTTCATTCAGATTTTCCGTTGTGGTCCCCCCTTATCAGTGATGCAGGGCGAAGGGCATGACAAGGATAGCTGTCTAGTCGTTCGGATGGTACAAAAAACTGAGGTCCCATGTGCACATTCACGTGCATGTAAAAGATCCCTTGACAGTTGGAATTCGATATAATAATAGGCCACAGTGCCGCTGTCTGGGCAAAATTTCCCTTGCACACTGTTTGGCGTATGCCCGTCTTCATTAGTCCAGTTCAGAGCAAAACAGTAGGACATTAAACCCCATTTCTTTCCGTTTAGGTAAATTCAGTATCAGAATGAACTATAGGCACAATCCACAATAAATAATAGGCTACCCGGAAGTGGACATGGATCTGGATTAGTAAAATAGTCATGGAGTTTAATTTTGTAACACCAATTTCTATTTTAGTATGTGGCCAAGATATCTAACTTTTCTCTTATTTATACAATTTTACAAACTCAGCAATTATACCTAATGGTTCATCTGGTTTTCTAACTCTTTCCCAGTCTTCTTGTCTTTTCTTTTTTTTCTCTGCAACTTCTTCTGCAGATTCAAACTGTTTAAAGGCAAAACCTGAACCTGATGGCTGGTTTCCACCGAAACTCATTTTAAAAAATCTGAAAAAAAATAACATGATTGATGATGTACCGGTACTGATGATGTACTTAAACCAAGTCACCAATATGGATAAAACAACTGATCTCAGATTTTTGGACCTTTAGTTGTAGTGTCGTACATATTACCAATAAAGAGGCATTTGGGAAGATTAGATAAAGAGCTGACAGTTCTCGCTATATACAGTGTAGTTTCAAAATAAATAAGGACAGGAGAATATGCAGAAAATTTCAGTCAAATTACTTCACTTTGAGCCTAGATATCAATGATACAATTATACTATTATAGTAATAATTAGCCTACTAGTACTACCAATGCTACTATAACTATAAGTATCCACAACGTTACTGCTTCGGGCAGAATGCAGTCATTTTAATACCCATTTACACTAAAAAAGAAATAATTTTTACCTACAAATACGTCAAATGCCTTTATTTATTTTTCCAGTACATAAAAAAATATGTTTTAGAATTTAATTTGTCGCAGGAAAAAAGTTAATATTTCTAGCTCATTAAGTCGCATCGATGTCATCCTTATCAGTGATTGTAGTGGCCTTTGAAAGTTAATAATGTCTAATTAATAGTTTATACAACTTTTCAGGCCTAAAGAAAGACCTGCAGTAGGTAGATTTGGCTCTTGCATAATGCCTCTTTAAATAACTCAGAAAAGGATTTTTTTTTTTTTTGTACGGCTTATTCATATCAGCCCTAATACTACAAGACAAAGACGTCTGATGATGGTTTGGTAGGCCTACTAAATCAATTTAATCATTAGCTCTAGGCCTGATATATATGTCATGTACTGACTCATTCAATTCACCAATTTCATCTGTACATGTAAGCTAGTTTCTCAGCAAAGAATTAGAGATGTATCCCTGTCAAATAAGCATGCAACCCATACAGAATAAGAAAGGGTTGCACGTCATAACAAAAAGAAAATACAATAAACTAAGCTTTGGTTTGAGAAATAACAAACATATAGGCCTACTCATGAATGATCATTTTCATATTCTTATTTAACAAGTTAGATGTTTGTTATTCTGACGGCGTGTGAACGGAACCTCTCGGCACCCAGTAGTAATCATAATCCCAACTGCAAAAACGTGCAAGCAGAATTAGGAGACGAGAAGCAACTAGTACTGGCATTTGGAATATTATATGAAAATAAACTCAGTAGGCCTAGACTAAATTTCGTTGTAATTTCACTGTCCCACAGGCTAAGTTTACTGAAAGAAAACGATTAAATTACATGCAATGTATCTGAAAAACATTTACGTTTGCAGTTTCAAAATAGAGTAAACGTCGCACAGGGACGGAAACAGGAAGTTGAGTGACTCGGTTGCCGAAATTTGGGAATTGGCAGGATAATTAACCCGAACCGAATTAAGAGACAAAAATGTCTGAAATTAACGGGTTCGAGGGGATTTTAAGTCCCATACCCTTGCTATTTACTTGATAGCACACTATATGACGTATACCCGTCTTCATTAACCCAGTTTAGGAGCAGAACGGTAGGACGCTAAACCCATTTCATTTCACTTCATTTCTATTAACAATTTTAAAAAAAATATAAGGATTTGGTACAATGAAGTGCCTCTCTTCAGTGACACCTGGAGCGGCTTCTTGTCATACCCCTCGCAGTGTTTCGTTTGATTAGACCTAAGCCCACTCAAACACAGCTGTAACAAAAGCAAATTTCTGTTCCAAATTATGACTGGTCAATAGTCCGATTAACAAACAATACCTAACTGCGTAACAATATCATTCGGGTTTAAACAGAGCTCCAAATATGTTTACATAACGTTACGTTATGACTCACGAAATTTATTGCGTCCAATTAACCAGTACATAGCAGAATATTGCAGAAAAACTAATTGCGTGACAAACAAGGTTATCAAAACGGCTACTGCTTGGAGACGAACAATATATTCGCCGTTTTTAATACTTAAATCACTGTCCAAATTTTTGGGGAAGACCCCAGGTTAAATAATATAATATATGCCAGAACACAACAGGTGCAAATAAACAGGTCTGTGTCTCAACCCTCTGCTGTTCCACAAGGATCTGTATTGGGACCTCTACTTTTTCCCTTAGATATTCTTCCAATTGGTCAAATCATAAGAAGACATGGGGTACAAAACCACTGTATGACTACTTTCAGCACAACAGCTATCTTGCTTCCAAGGATTCTATCAGTACTAGAGTTTTGTTTGAATGGCATTCGAGGAAGAATGACCAGAAATGGCTAAAACTTAACGATGACAAATCCGAATTTCTTGGCATATCATCAAAATCACAATCCAGTAAATTGTTAAAAGCGGATTCCATTCAGATCGGTGATTGCTCTATATCTCCCAAGAAGCAGGCTAAAAATCTTGGCTATGTGACCGATGAATTTATGTCCTCAGTTCCCCAAAGCAATAGTATCACATGGAAAATGCATCTTCAAAGCTTTTTCGATAAAACGCTCTAATCTTAATACTCGCCAGAGTGTTGTTAGAGCATTAGTAACATCGCATATGGACTATGCAAATTTACTTCTATTAGGAGCACCAAAAATAGCTTTAAACAGACTACAAATAGCGCAAAACAACGCTGCACGTCTTATAACAAAAACAAGAAAATTTGATCATATATCAGCTTAGTTACAGAAACTCCATTGGCTTCCAGTTCGAGCGAAAGTTCAATTTAAAGCCCTTGTGCATGTGTGGAAATCAATTTATAATGTTACTGCTCCCAGTTATTTAAAAGAACTCTTTGATTTCTACAATCCCCGGCGATCCAACCTTCGTTCGCAGCATATTGAGGATTCCTAAATATAATAAGAGTTCTGGTGAATATGCTTTCTCCGTCAGAGAAAATCTTCCAAAATCTCTTGGGGAGTCCCTCTTCCATTCAGAGCTTTAAGACAACTTAAAAACATATTTAATTCAAAAATGTTTATAAACTGTTTTGTTGTGAATGCGGTTAGAAACACTCATGTGTAATGAAGCGCTATAAAAATCGAACAATAATATCGTCCCATTTCCCCGCAACATGGCAGCCATATTAGAATTGCTAAACATATGAAAATAAATGGCTAAACTTCAAAAAATGGCTTACCACATTAGGAAAACCTACTCAAAATAAATGTCAGCATTGGTTGTTTTTTTTCTGTTTTTTTTTTGTCGTTAAAATTAATATCAAAACCTTCAAAATAAAGCTTATTCCATGATTTCTTCCCGAAAAGCCGACGGATGGGGGTTATGCAAGAAACTGCATGGATCGGATTATGTGAGTCACTTCTGCATTTTCCAGAAAGAACTATTTTATACTCTCTCTCTTATCTCGAGATATGCAGGTTCGAGGGATTTGATTTCTTATCTAGGTACTTACACATGGCCAGGTGACATTTATATGGGGACTACCACTACATACGTCCGAAGATATGTTATTGTTATATCGGACAATCTTATTGCAGTACGCGGATTAAATATAAATACATAACGTGATAAAGAAAATATACTCGAAGTATGACCACAATGCATTCATCAGGGGTAAAATTCATGCGTTTCTAAAGATCATCTTATCAAATTGCTGTAGGTAAATTAAATATGCACGGATAAGATTGGTGTTCGAACTTTGGCGAGTGACTGTGATAATGAAAGCATATCCCGAAGCTTTATCGAACTAGAAAAAATATTAAGTTATCGTGTTTCAAATAGTGTGGTGGAATTTAATTAACCAAATATCACTTAAATAGCCCGACTGTGCTAACGAAGACGGGCATAGCCATACAGTGTGCTATGGGAAATTTTGCCCGGGCAGCGGCACTCTGGCCTACTCTTACATCGAATTCCAACTGTGACTTCGGTTTTTCGTCCCATTCGAACGATTAGACAGCTGCCCTTGTCAGGCCCTCCGTCCTACACCATTGACAAGAGAATCCACGTTGGAAAATCCCGATGAACTTTCTCTGCCGATGCAGGGCTCGAACACGCAACCTCCAGGCTAGCGAGCCAGCGTCTTACCCACTTAGCAACCGTGGCTCCTGAATATCACTGAAAGATCGTAGCTTTCAGTGCTAGTACTACTAAAAGCTGACAATCCTGAACCCATAAACAACCCTATAAATATTGCAGATATTTACTCCAACCGTTGGCGGTTCAGTCTACTGTATGCTAATATAATAATATATTAGTTAAAAATAATGACAAAAGAATAGAGAAATGAAATGAAATGAAATGGGGTTTGATGTCCTACTGTTCTGCTCCTATACTAGGCTAATAAAGACGGGCATACGCCATACAGTGTGCTATGAGGGAAATTTTGCCTACTCTTATATCGAATTCCAACTGCCAAGGGATCTTTTACATGCATTCCAATGTATACACGGGACCTCGGTTTTCCGTCTCATCCGAAGGACTAGACAGCTGTCCTTGTCAGGCCCTCCGTTCTGCACCACTGACAAGGAGAAACCACGTAGGAAAATCCCGATGAACTTTCCCGGCCAATGCAGGGATCGAACGCCCGGCCTCTAGGCTAGCGAGCCAGCGTCTAACCCACCTGGCCACCGTGGCTCCCTAAAGGAATAGGGACCTACACAACAAGGAATAGGTACCTACACAACAATGATAGTGCATATCAATCACTTTAATTCAATTTGTGTTTAAAAATTTAATGCCATGTATTATTTCTATAAATGTTTTAATTTGTGTTAATTGTTTTGTTATGTGTTGCTACTGGTTCTTCTTTTACTTTTCAGGTAACCTTTACCTAGGGAGGGCCATAAGCAAGAAAAACCCCAATGGCATGCCTACAACTTTTAAACACTGAAGTCGTGAACCGCTTTAAAGGACTAACTTTGAACTATATGGAACTTATTGGACGAACATTTTTTAATTTGTAAATAACCCCCAGTTCCAGCTATATGGCTTTTACCGCGAGCACTTCGCATTTTCACATAAAGAACGCAGACTCGTTTTCCCTACGGTAATCCATTGAAAAAGTAGGCGTTTCCAAATCCATTGTGATTAACAAAAATTAAATCAATGGTAAGATGAAAACTATATATAACACCAAAAGCATAGCCGTCATATTATTGATTCAAGTCATAACGGAGAGAACTTCTAATGGTAACAGTGGTAAAACGTTCCAACAAAACAGGTGTTGGAAATACCTGGATTTCTTACTACAGATACTTTAGATCTCAACTATTATGTAAAATGAACTTCAAAACCGACGAATCTCTAAATTAAACAATTATTTTTATTGTGATAGTGATTTCGATACTATAAGCAAAATATAACCAAATTAGTGTTCGGGGGTCGAAGTTACGGTGTGTGTTGCATGGTTATAAACCGCTTATGCCATTTCCATAGTGCACTTAAGTGATACATTGGAAAGCACAATCATAACCATCTGAGGAAAACGGAGAAAACATGATATCTCTTGTGTTCGTGGTATTAGTATTGATTACAAAATTATCTCTTTATACAGGTATTTTTTTTTACTTTACAAATGATCAATTTTGACTAATATATTCGTTCAAACTTTTCGAAAGTAAATATATCTCTACCCTATCTTGTTCGGGAATTTGATTTTACACTTTTACCATAATAAAGAAACCGATAAACGGTGATACTGTTCAAATTATTTTATGTCTAAATCACATAAATAAGAATACTAAACAATGTTATTACAATTTGCTTCTTCTCAGATGAAAATTGAAAGTATATGTACAAATTCGGAATCGGAGAATTTAACACTGTCATTCGTTCCATTGCATACGTATTGTTGTAATTGATGATCCCCACCCCTACCCCCGCCCCGGTCCATTTACTCAGTTGCCGCGATCCTTCTGCAGGCATTACAGGAACTAGTTAATATCATCTATTTTCAGGTTATGAATTTCATTCAAAAGGATATCTATACGGGTAGTTCCTCAATGTTTCATCACTAGATTATTTTACCATAAATGCTAAATTCACTGGAAACTTAAACGTTGCTTTCTATAATAGTACCAGATATCAGTGGGCCATGTTTATCAATGCTGAAAAATATTCTACAATTGGGCATCCTCCTACATATTTACCAGTGCCATTATCCTCTACCACCGAATACAACAACTATTGGTTTAAATATGAAACAGGCAAAGTAGCTTTTGGTCTTGGCTCAGAACCAGGAAGTAATGGAATTGGAAAACTATCTAGGGATGGCACAGTAATGTATGTTGCATTCTGTGCTTATGAACCCAATGAAGTGTTTCTGAAGTTTCCAGATACAGCGAGTAAGTTTATATTTTTATAATTTAAGGATACACAACAGTCGGTCATTATCCAATTGCGAAAAAAATTAATGTCAGCGATTAAATTTTGAATCTTGCAGGATTTTTGGTGATAGATCTTTCCTTGTGGCGAAAAAATGTATTCTAAGCTTTTCACGTTGCTCATTCGTTCCCATCTATTGCACATGGCCAGTTAACTATGAAACATACATTATGCAAGAGCTAAATCTGCCTATTACAAGTCTTTATTTAGGCTTCAGATGTTATGGAAAGAAATCATTAATTATAGTATAATTAATGATTTCTTTATTTACATGAAAAGCTCAAAATCAACTCTGTAGACCCCCGGATGGATTGGATACAGCATGGATTTAAACAGTCGTCCATTTAAAATTAAATCAATAAATGACCGACCAAGCTAACTTTTACCGTTAGTCACTGACGTCACTACCGGCCACTGCGGATGAAACGCCTGCAAAGCGAGGGCACCATAGCCATTGAGAATTTTACTTTATAATCGAGACTATGTGGGTGGAGTTATCGTCTGTCAATCAATTCTCGTAGACGGCATGGTCACAGTTGATGCCTATTTCTAGTCCAAACTTCCAACAGTGACAACTCCGTTCAGAATAAAGTGATTTGACTGGAATTTTCAATATTTCATTTTTTTTATCATATATTTTTGAATTATTTTAGTAAGAATGACCAACTCTTTATTAACTCTTAACTAATGTATCTTTAAGAGCGCGTCCACGAGAGCACATATTCAGAAGGTGCCAAGGTTTCAATTACAGATTTTGACCGAATTTGGGATAGTCCCAAAACACATAAATGTGCAATATCAGATAAATCTTTCAATTTACTCAAATACTAACTATGGCAAGTACTCGCACCTTTACTTTAGGCGGGGGGGGGGGGGAGTGGCTGAATGGTTAGCACGTGCGCGCTGTTTCATAAAGTCTGTCATTGAGTCAACTGGTGTGGTTTCGAATCCCCGGTTGTACGTGACAAGGAGTATAGGGTCGCCTGTCCAATCTCGTGGGTTTTCTCCTTGTCCTCCGGTTTCCTCCCACTGCTAAAGACCCCTCCGCGCAAACGAATTATGGAAATAAAATTGAACCATATGTTAGTCTTCTTTGATTGGCATTTAGTAATTGAACATATTAACACAAGGTACAATTTTATGGATACACAATTACTGAGTTTGATACTAAGCGACGTTTCGACAAGGATACTCTCGTCTTTATCAAGCAAATGATCGCTTAGTATCAAACTCAGTAATTGTGTATCCATAAAATTGTACCTTGTGTTCATATGTTAGTCCCGAATTCACCTAGTTTGTGTCGAGTGGACGTTAAACCCCGTTTCTCTCTCTCTTTCTCTCTTTACTATAGGTAGCAAATAGATCAAACTCACGCAATTTATGCTCACGTGAACAAGCAGCCACCCAACCTTTGCCCCAAAAAATAAAATTGATCGGAATCGACATAACAAAAACTGGATATAGGAAACAATAACCCATGAAATTAACCCGTAATTCAGCTATTTTTGAGATAATTAACGATAGAAGATAAAAGAAACCTAACATTTGTTTTTCTTTTCATACATATGGTGTTTACTAAATTAGTATCTGCTTTATCAAAATGTCTTGAAATAAATACTTTAAAAAGCCCGTAATCGTTCATAGTTCACCTGGCGCCGACGGGAATTGGCTTTTGTAGTTGTCCATGAGCTTCCATTGAATTATCAAGGTGCTCAGTGAAATGATCTTAAAACATATCGATTACTCTCCAATCGACATTTCAATAAAATAATCTAAAGAAAAATTAAACATTTACCTAAAAGTGAGATACGAACCACCAACCGCATGATTGACGGTTAAATTGTCATACTTTCGAAGATGAAAGTCTGTTGCTTTTGATTATTCGTATTGAAATATACTAAAATTTCTGAACAAACCATTTGGTTAGATTAATATAAATAGCATATAATTTAGTATTAAATTACACACCAGAGAAGCAAAACAACAAGTAATATTCATATAATACAATCATGTTGCAGATATAGCGATATGGCAACAGCAACTAAACGCAGCTTTCAGAATCAGTCAGCAAAGAAAATTCTAAACGTATTGGCTAATTTACAAGATATATTCATCTACATCTGAAATATTTCTAATGCGTACAGTGCCGGATTTACCTACCGGACTGTCAGTCTTGATCTTTGGAACTGAAGGGGGGAGGCGGGATGGCCGAATGGTTAGCACGTGCGCGCTGTATCGTCCTTGTTCCGCTTGAGGCTCTCGGCACCACAAGGGTATCTGGGCCCCCTTCCGTTTGAATCCAGTTCAGCATGGTTTGGGTATTAAAAAAATAAAGAATAGTTTATGTGATGAAAAAATTTCTTTTGATATTTGGGCGTCTAATGGTCAGGGTTTTTGTTTTTTTTGTTTTTCCATTTGTTGCTTGCTTAAATTTGCGTATATCGGATTATTTTTACATCAATAAAACTAAAACGTAGTACATGTATTTATGTTAGATATCAGTTTCTGTTTTAGCAAAATGGCCTTCAGTTATCACAGATATATGCCAAAATGACACTAGAGACCATGTATCTTTCACAAATGTTCGAGCGCGGGTGTGTGTGTGTGTGTGGGGGGGGGGGGGCGACCCACCTCCTCGAGGAGTTGCTTGTCCGAGGGCCGGGGGGGGGGGGGGCATGTCGCGGGCCCTGTTCACCTTCCTCTTGTCATAAGGGTGTGGGATTGCCTGGAGCCGCTATTATTGTAAATCCGGCCTTGCAGGTATAGCTGACGACGCTCGAGAGCCTCAATGGATATTTCCCTAAATGGACAGTGGAAAGATGCTCTAAAATTGAGCATTTTGTAGCCATTTTCGGTGACCTGTTTCAAAATGAAACCTTAAAGGGGCAGTACAACAAATATCTTGAAGGGACAATACGACAAATACCAAATATACAATAAATAAAAATAGAAATGAAATGGTGTTTAACGTCCTACCGTTCTGCTCCTAAACTGGGCTAATGAAGACGGGCATACGCCATACAGTGTGCTGTGAGGGAAATTTTGCCCGGGCAACGGCGCTACGGCCTACTCTTATACGTGCACGCCAATAATTTACACGGGACCTCGGTTTTTCGTCCCATCCGAACGACTAGACAGCTGTCCTTGTCAGGACCTCCGTCCTGCATCACTGACAAGGGAAAATAAAAATAGCCTATACACTTACATCTATAATTATACAGTACCACAATGGTACAAAAGACGGCTATGGATATGGTGAAAACGTATTATGGTCAGAAATTTTATTTATCTAATTAAATTTGAAAACCAGCGATTGCCAGGCAAGATACGCTCACATTTTGGAAGAGATGGGTAAAGAACAAGTTGAAAACAAAAGCGAATTTTCGTACAATCAAGGGCCATAATTCAGAAAGTTATGGTCTGAAATGCGCAAATATCGAAAGGGACAGATCTTTGTGATATAAAGATATATTTTAAGTTTCATCAAAATCGGATAAAAATTGTGACCTCTAGAGGGCCCACAATCTTCGTATTACATACTTTTACACAATTTGCGTACAAAGGGCGGCCGTTGTGTCGGGAGTTTTGTTTCGATTTTCTCGAAATTAGAATTCAACCTCCATTACATCCTCGGTATCCCCAGTGGTCTCATTCCGTTGTACTCCACTATACCCTGGGTTAATCCATAGGGTATCCGCGATTTCAAATTATTTGCCCTGGCCTTGATTGTAGGAACCAATCAAACAAACAGTTTACAAACCAGTTTTACTAATGAAACGGCCTTCGTTTCGATTTCGTTTTTATAAGGGTAGATAACCATATCCATGCCCATTTACTGAGTGATTTATGTAAACAATGTATATATTTCTAATTCATTTTATTTAATTGAATATCAAAATCTGTAGTATGTATCGCTGATTTCAAATACATGTATGTTTAACTATATGTTTTGACTTTTGTTATTATTATTACTATTCGTTCTTTGTCTGAAATGTTCATTCTGTTATGTTTATTATTATTGAACTTATACTTGGCAATTATAACTCAATAAAACTCTTGAACCTGCATAAACACCTGTCCGGACTTCATTAATATATTATATAATAATTGTAATTTATTGTTAATAAATGCGCATTTAGTATAATTTGGACTACCTCCTGGATAATTCCTAATCTTGTTTCTTGAAGGGGAGCCTTTGCGTTTTGCTTACTTTACCCGATGAGAATTACTTCCCTTTGCTCACTTCCTTTTCAATTAACGATTTACGGGATTGGTCGATAAAAATAGCACAATCATCAAGGGCAGATAACTTGAAAACGCGCCCCCCACCTCGCGCCCATAGATTAACACAGGGGTTAGTGGTGTAGACCGGAATGAGACGACTGGCGATACCGAGGATGTCTTCATTATGGTGGAATGGTGATATATTTAAACGGTTTTTAAAATCAGATAAAAAGAATTGTGACCTCTAGAGGATTCACAAACTATAAAACATGATTTTTCTTACAAACAGGGGCAGTGTAATCCAGGAAGTTACGATCGGATAAGTGCAAATAGCGAAAGAAACCGGGATCTTTGGGGCATAAACACATTTTAAGTTTCATTAAAATCTGATAACAATTGTGACTTCCAGAGGGTCCACGACCTTGGTATGATATACCTTTACACTATTTGCGTACAAGGAGCCACCATTTTGTGAGGCAGTTTTGGTACGATTTTCACGAATTGGAACTCAACCGTCATTTGCGATTTTTACCTGGTCTTCTCGCGGATACACTCTTAAAGCTACAATTTCATATTTTTAAGTTATATTTTTAAAATTGATTAAAATAAAGCCTTAAAATAGATGGTATCCATAAACCGTCCCACTTTGTTAAAGAATAATCCTATTAATCACTATTGCTAGCCGAGAAATTGGCAAAAATATCATTTTCAACTTCAAATTCCTTCGTTTGAAGGTAGCTAATGCATGGAGGCAATAGGAAAACAAGGGAGGTAATTGTGTTATTAATTCCTGTGTCAATGATTTTTAAGGGTGGGAAATAATGCCCATAGTCGTATAATAGTGAGTTGATAACCTATTGAGCAAAAGACATAGAAATAATTATGTTTTGACTTTCTTAGAAAATATGAAATTCTCGCTTTAAGTAGTAATCAACTAATTAAGATAAAACCAAGATTGAACTATTTATTTTTATATGCGAAAAGGTGATTTACTGATAGGTTCCATGTCACATCAAAATTGCTAGAGCGGTACTCAATTCTTCAGGTTTACTGACTCATCAGACAACATGTATACATATTTTTTTTCATACAAACAATACAAGGCGTGTAAGTAAATACAAATAAACAAAAGAAGTGGGGAGGGGGCGAGCCGCGAGGGTAATTAAATTGAGTTAAATTAATAGCTTAAATAGAACACAAAGATACAAAAATGACAGAAAACAATGAACATGGTAATAAGATTGCGTGTAATTATTATTTAATAAAGTTGTTCTTTTATCTATCAGTTAAATTGTTTCAACGGAATTTAGAAATTGAATTGGAATATACAGATCACAGCTCTAAGGAATACAATTACTGCTTATTTCTGAACGGCGTCTCAACCAGGCCTCTCTAGTCATTATTATCAAGCAATTCCGTTCAGAGAGAGGGAGAGAGAGAGAGAGAGAGAGAGAGAGAGAGAGAGAGGGGGTGGTAACGTCCACTCAACACAAACTAGGTCATTTCGGGACTAACATATGGTGCAATTTTATTTCAATAATTCGCTTGCGCATGGGATCTTTTAGCAGTGGGAGGAAACCGGAGGACCCGGAGAAAGCCCACGAGGGGGGACAGGTGCCCTACTCCTTGTCACATACAACCGTGAAAAGGAAACCACGCCAGTTGACTCAATGACAGGCCTTATGATGCAGCGCATAAGCGCTAACCATTTGACGCGCTAACCATTCGCCCCCCCCCCCACCTCCTCTCCCAAGTTCCTTCAATAATAGGCAGTAATTGTATTCCATAGAATTGTCACCTGTTGAAGTTGTACTTATTCGATTTTCGTACAAGGTTAGGTTTAATGAATCGATTTCACAATTCATTAAAAAATAAAATGAAATGCATCTCCAATATCGTTTAGGTTATGTCGTGTGCGTTTTCTTTCATTGCATTTCTGAACGGCCTCCTGTTCTGCTCCGACTTGGCTAATCAAGAGGATGAGAATATGCCATACAGTATGTTACGGCCATCTAGAATTCCAATTGCCAAAGGTTCTTCTACGTGCACATCAATATGTACACATTAAGTTTTTAAAGTAGCTAAATCTTTAACTCAGTATTATCCACACTCTTCAACATTGCAAAAATGACTTATTAGTCAATTTTAATCAACATTGATAATGTTAACTTACAGCGAAAAGATGGGCTTCTGGTATCAGATATTTAAGACACAATGAAAATTTTGAAACTTGGCACATGTGCCAGAAGGCTTTTGGGCGCCATTTATAATGAGCTTGGTGATCGAGGCTAAACGTTTCTCACAAGGAAAGACTACCGGAGTAGACGCTAAAGACTGCCATTCAATATGCATTCTTCGCGTATTTCGTCGAACACAACTGATTAGAAATTACAGTAAAAACAGAAACGATTTAATGTAAATCAATTTATATACATTCATGTTACATTATTATATGTGTTGTGGCCATTTGTGTGCAAAGGATCGTGATTTATCTCCTGTAAAACAATATATCCAAGATATATTCTGTCCAATTCTGTTTTAACAAAATTATCTCAGCTGTCATTATTCAAAACCATATGTTCATAATAATATTATTTGTATTACGTATACATATCCAATATTTAAAAATCTCACATTTCCAATCTTTAAAGATGCATTATGGGAAATTAGATAAAGAGTTGGCAGCCCTCACTATAATAGTTAAAAACTAGATAACGTAAAGGGAATTTGCTGAATATTTCAGTCAAATTGATCCACTCTGAACCGACAATTTAGCGATTGAATTTTGGGTCTAGCCTCGATCATCATTACTAAAATTATAGTCTCGATTATCTATTTTTTGATTTAATCATCAATGAGCTTTGAGCAGCATATTGGATTCTAATCCAATAAATATCACAGGCTGGCGATGAAATCGAGAATTGATTATGGTCTTGATAGTTAATTAATATCTAATTAATAACTGAGATAACATTTCAGGCCTAAGGAAAGACCTGCAATTGGCAGATTTAGCTCTTGCATATTGTTATGTTTAATTACCAAGTTCACCATAAAAAATATTGCTACTAGTAGTGTTTCAAACACATGATAACTTTTTGTAACATAACAAATTAAATTGTTTAATTTCGTTCGCCGAATGTAGACCCCAAATCTCGAAACCATAATTTAAAATACTTTTGACCTATGTATCGAATATTGTTAATTTTATTTCAGTATTGGTATGATTTTTATTGCATGTATTTGATAGGCCCAATAGGGCTTTTCGTCCTTGGACCGCAAGCGTCTGTCATTTTCAACTCTATATCTCATGCCATTGGTCGTAAATGAAAGATTCAAACTAAACTTTGTCCAATAAAAGATGATGTGCTTAATATGTCAATAGACAATTGCAGACAAAACTGTGAAATTTCGACTGTTCATGGAAAAATCTAGATGTTTATATAGATAATTAGTTTCAAAAGCTTAGTTCAACATGAGTCTTTGGGATTGGATCATATCGTAGCAATACTTAGTATTTAGTAATCTAGCAAACATATTCACATTTATCAATAGCATGACATGAAATGGAGTTCAAAGTCCATCTGTTCTGCTCCGACTGGGCTAATGAAGACGGACATACGCCATACAGTGTGTCATGAGGTAACTTTTCCAAGACAGCGGCATAGGATCTATTATGTGCACGCCAATGTGTACACATTTTTTCCTTTCCATGCAAACGACTATACGTTTTCCTTTGCCATAAGATCCCCCGTTCTACACCACTGACCAAGGGGACAACTTAACCGATGAACTTTGTACACAATTTGGTAGTATTCTAACGTTTACCCAAGGAAGCCAGCGCGGCCTCCTTATCAAAACCATCAGACGAATATGGAAATTGTGCACAGAATATAGTAAACTAATTTTATTGATTTTATGGGTTTCATTTTGTTCTTTAGATATGTAAAACTCAAATATAAATTATTTTCATTTCATAAAATTCTCTTTCAGACTTCATCGGTAAGCCTGGATTTCGCCTCCATGTCCTCAGCGGTGAGAAGAAACCGAAATCTGTTCGAGGTGCAAGTTCGTGTGGCAGCTTCTGTCTGGCAAAATCCAAGTGTTACGCATTCAATTACAAAAAAAAACAGTCGTTATGACAATTGTCAAATTATTGTTGCAAAAGACGTATTTTCAGTGCCATTTGACATCATTGAAGATGATGAATGGTCCTATTTTTATTTGGAATATACCCATTAAAATGTTCTTTTCTTCTTTTAGTTAGACCTATAGATATCTAAGCTACTGCGAAATAAAATGACCTACGCTTTTTCGTGCACGCCAATGTGTACACTGGACCTGTTTTTCGTCCCATCCGTCTTGCGCCACTCACAAGGGGAAACCACACCAGAAAATCCCGATGTACTTTCTCGGCCAACAACAGCAGCGAACCCCCGACCCCTATGCTAGGGAGTCGACGTCTTACTCACTTAGCCACCATGGCTTCCAGGGTCTTTGGTGCGATACGATACCAAGTGTTACTCATGCAAGACCGTAGCCATGTTTTGGTCTTCGCATAAAGAAATGCAACAATAAATTGATAATCAATTTAACATTTACACATTTTCACGCAGTCACCTCTTCTCACGGCGATTTAAACCAACAATTTATAAAAAAACATGTATATAAATAATGTTCACGAAGATTAGGTCAAACGAGATCAATATTAAATAGTCCTGCGATACCGACTTTAATTAAATATATAGGTTACTCGTGCAACAATTAAACCGCATAGTTCTCCAAAATAGAACCTACTAAAATCATCTGAGTGTTCCGCTTCCGTAAATCAACTCTCACGATGCACAACTAAACATGGGCCCGACGTTTCTCCATATCAAACGTGGCCCAACCAATACACCATACATTAGCCTTAGCTTGATTCCACGCACGGGTCGTAGGGTTTGGTAGCTCGGGGATCTGTCGCAAGAAACCGGGTGAAATTTTGCATGTGCAGGACCAATAGTTTCTACAGCCAGTGTGCGATCTTCTGCGGTGCCAAGCCCATGCACCGACGCGTAGTTTCATGCACGGGTTCACGGGTTGTGTGCTAGGCTATACACATAATAAAGTTCCACATCTAGGACTAATCAATCATGGACGTCCGCATCCACCGAAGGTGATATCGCAGACAAGTTATCTTAGTACCCGGAGTAAACTCCCGGGGGTCAAAAACCACGACCGCAAGCGAGAGGTGACCGGTCAGCTAGAGCTCGGAGCGTGACACTCTAGGCCACTAGGCCATCCCAACCCCACAATAAGATCATTGACAAACTATTAAAATGAATTAGGGGGGTCCAAAAGAGTAAATATAAATATTATCTTATTTAGTTGTAAAATTCATATATAATGTTTATATCACTATCAAAATATAATTGTGACACCCTGTTCGTTAACTTTTTATTACCTAGATATCGACTTCTTCTCTAAAACAGATGATTCCATATTACAGATTCTTGGGTAATGCGTATTCTAAATTGATGTTCGCACCAGGACGGGATAGGGACACTTTAAATGATGACACTTAGATATTACCAAGCCAAAATGTAATATCGTCATTTCTTGCCTCCGATTTCGCTGTGTCTGTGTTAGTTAAAGGCATATTAATCTGGATCTGTTCGCCACCCTGTCATTCACCGGCCCAAGTTCTCGATTGTTTTCTCATCTTGTCCACCTTACACCACCAGAGCGAGTCCACATTGCCGGTCCCTGGTCTACAGGTACTTCCCCGGCTAACACCGGGATCAAACCCGTGTTCTCGAAGAATAATGGGCAGAAACGACGCTGCCCGAGGAAACTTTCTCTGTCAACACCGGTAAACGGGATATCGAAGACGAATAGACGGTTATTTCCTATGTAATATCTAGAATGTTATTCATAGCACTGAAACGGCACAGGTGCGAGTTCGGGATGACATTTTACTCTCTTTGGATAAACAAGAGTATGTTCTTCTCGATTTATCTGCTGCGTCTGACGCTACTGATCATATCCTATTCAACATACTGAATTCAGATTATGGTATTACTGACATAGACCTTGAACTGATCAGATCATACCTTAACAATGAAAGGAATTTGGGTTTTGCGACCTACTGTTCTGCTCCGACTGGGCTAATGAATATGGCATACGTCATACAGTAGGCAATGAGGGGTATTTGCCCGTACATCAGCAATACGGCCTACTCTTACATAGAATTCCAACTGCCAAGGGATCTTTGACCAATGGGTACAC
Source organism: Patella vulgata (assembly GCF_932274485.2). NCBI lineage: Eukaryota > Metazoa > Mollusca > Gastropoda > Patellidae > Patella > Patella vulgata. Next base: position 70,170,922 of record NC_065881.2, read on the forward strand.
GGAACCACTGTTTTTCGTCCCATCCGAATGACTAAAGTATACCTACCTGACTTAAATTCATAGTATTTTTTGCAAAGATATATTATTTAAGTAGCATTTAAAAAGGGGTTTAGCGTCCTATTTTCTGCACCGACTGGGCAGTATGCTATGAGGGATATTTAGCAATGACAGCTGCGGTACAGCGTACTCTTATTTCGAAACCAGACACTGTACTTGCCATATAATAACAGCGGCATCCGCATATCAACGTCGGGCAGTTTCGTTTCGATTTTCCCAAAATTCGAACTTAACCGTCTTTATAGACGGTGGAACGGTGAAATATTTAAACAGTTTTTAAAATGTGATAAAAATTATGTCCTATAGAGGATCCACGAGCTAAAAATGTGATGTTTTGTAAAATCATGGGCCATAATCCAGGAAGTTATGGTCTGATATGTGCAAGTATTCAAAGGATAACAGCGGTCTTTGCATATCAACGTCGGACAGTTTCGTTTCGATTTTCCCAAAATTCGAACTCAACCCCCCTTATGGCGGAACCGTTTTTAAAATCTGATAAAAATCGTGTCCTCTAGAGGACCCAAGAGCTAAAATTGTGATTTTTCGTACAATCATGGGCCATAATCCAGAAAGTTATGGTCTGATATGTGCAACTATCCAAAGGAACTGAGATCTTTCAGATATAAACACATATTTTAAGTTCGGTTAACAAGCTAAAATCGCGATTATTTTCGTATAATCAGCAGCCATAATCCAGGAAGTGAAGGTCCGTTATGCGCGAATATCGTAAAGAGCCGAGATCTTTGAGATATAAACACATGTTTTGAGTTTCATCAAAATTGGATAAAAATTGAGACCTCTAGATAGTCCACCTTGATAATACATACTTTTAACACCATTTGCTTACAGGGGGTGGCCATTTTGTCCGGCAGTTTCGGTCCGATTTTCACGACATTCGACCTCAACCATTATAATGGTGTAACGATGATATATTTAAACGTTTTTTTTTTAAATCGGATAAAAATTGGGAACTCTAGAGGGACCACTTGCTAAATTAGGGACCATAATCCAGGAAGTTATACGGTCCGACATGCACGAATATCGACAGGAACCAAGATCGTTGGGTTATAAACATATATATTACGTTTCATCAAAATGGGATATTAATTGTAAACTCTAGAGTGTCCACAAGCTAAAAACGTGATTTTTCGTACAATCGGGGGCATAATCTATGAAGTTACGGTCGATACATGCCAATATCGAAAGGAACCGAGATCTTTGGGAGATAACCCTATATTTCATGGTTCGTAAAAATTGGATAAAAACTGTGACCTGTAGGGTGTCCGCAAATTGTGGACGGACGGACAGAGGCGAAGACAACATACATAAAATGTGGGCGTATAACAAAACAATAACATATTACACGACTCCTTCGTGGTGTTTAGCCCCTAGGGGTTAGTGTTATGTGGAATTTCTCTCGATCTAATATATTTCATTCAAACAAAATAATAATTAGAGCTTTAAGTAAGTGTATTAATTAAAAACAAAGATACACTATTACAACAAAGGGATATCACAACAGAAGATACAAGACAATAGGCTAGGCTTTTAGTGTATGAAATTTAAACCCCGAAGGACGTTCAAGAACATGACAACAAAAGATACAACGTATTATCTGAAATACACACCATACACATTTTTCAAAGATGAATCTGAACTTTTTCTATGAAGTTGAAGCTTTAAATAATAAATGTGCTTTCAACCCTTTCTTAAAACCATAGTTAATTACTGTAAGATCAAATAATAATGGGTAATTTACCCGGTAACCTCCCATTTCGACTACAGCTTATGACAACAGATTATATGGTCTGGTGGTTTTATTATCCCTACTTGTATACCCTCTCTATAGCTAAAATAGATTCTTCAGTAAAACATCCCTTTTAGGCTACAGAGTATGACATATTATATCAAGACAAACAGAAAAAAAGAATGAAAAATTAATTTATATGGAAATGTATAAAATATGGTAATAATGCTAAACCTGCTACGCTCCTAATCCAAGCCATAACTTCTTCATCTTTTTATTGTACTGCAAGTCCTAAAGGCCTGGTCCCAGTGGCCGATGGACACAAAACGTATGCAAAAAGGACACAGCGGACGAGCAAACTTTCGGGGGTGGCTCCATCCGTTTTCATCCGCTCCAGAAATGGACAAAATTGACGAAAATTTGCGAAAACTGAACGGAAAAGAACGAACGTGGGAAGTATGTAGCGGTGATGTTAAATGGATGTTCATCGGAAGCCTAGCGGATGAAAGCGGATGGCAGCTCCGGCAAACTCCAGACATCCTTCAATATACCAGATACATCCCAGATACAAACGCTTTGTCCGTTTTGAAAACTTTATATACGAGATGCATACGCTTACATCCTTTCTATTACCGTGCTACTAACGATGTATAGACGTTCCATGTACCTTATCTTTCCTCCCTCTTTCCGTTTTCAGCACGAGCGGATGTCAGTTGCGAGGATGCCCAGAGGATACAGTGGACGTTTAACGGATGATAACGGACATGGAACGTTTGGTGCTCGTATATGTCGCGCATTTACATCGTACACGGCAGAAAGTTGATCCGTTATAAAAGTTTTGTGCAGCTCAAAACTTTTTGCGCGGATGAAATTAAAGTGAGCGGATGCTCGATGGATAGAGCGTATAAAACACGTATGCAATGAGTACACAACGGATGCATGGCGTTTTCAAACGGAGGGCACGTTTTCCGTAAGTGCAGTGGGACCGGGCCATAAAGAAGGTAAGTTAGGCGCAAATTTTTCCGTAATTGATGTCAGTCATTATCACATATTTAACAGAACTGGTTAAACACGTTCCAGATATAATTTTAACACAGAGATCATTGCTACAATTGATGCGTAATGCAGGTTTCAACTATCGGAAGTGACGAACGCAAAAGGAAAACACGAGTTATCCCTCTATATAATTGACTGAACTGACGAGTGATAACAGATACATGGGCGAATTTCCCTCGAAGACCAAAAGTTGTTGTGTCCGACCGCGAGACGATATCTGACAATTCATAAAAAGAATTGACTGTCACTAGATAAGAGAACACGAAAGGAAATAGAAAAAGTCCGTGCATTACCATGTTTTTACTAAGTATGGAATGAATAAAAACAAATCGCTACCGACCGAGTGCGCACACTTGGCGAGTTTTTTATTTTTCATCGTCCGAGATAAAAATCACGGAAAAACACGCGGGCAGTGGGTAATCCGAGAATTTAATTAGGCTTCGATATTTGTAATAAATAGCCAGCGATAAAGGCAACATCGTCTTTTGTATGCAATGAATTCTCCTCCGACATCGCACCTGTTGTGTTACGTGACACAAACATGACCTCTTTTGGTCGAGATTTTATAGCCGGGTATTCCCTGACAATTACAATGTTTTGAGAAGGATTTGAAGCAAAATTATGATAAATTAATTAGTTTGATTATGTTTTTAGTCCAAATATCTCATCAAATCACCCAGTTTGTACCCGGGAATGTATCTTTAATGCAAATTATAATATTTCGTCTTCGATGCGTCTTGTTGGAATTAATAGTTTTTCGCCAACGAAGCATGGACATCAGTAAATGAAGCCAGGGGCGGATCTAGAAATTTTGAAGGGGGGGGGGCGCTGCAAAATGAGGGAACTGACCGCGGAGACGGTGCACGCCGCCGAGAGGGGTTTTGAGTGTGTGTGTGTGAGGGGGGGGGGGGGTCCCACCAAGAAAATTATCTGTCATTTCCTTGCATCTGTAGCCATTCCAAAAGCTATTTGGGTGATATTTTCACGTAAACGTTCGGAAATCGTTGAAAAAGAGCCTTAAAATCGAGCAAAAAAGCCAGTTGAACATGCGACTCGAAAATTGTCAAGGCGAGCGAGGCACATGATGGGAAAAAAGACGAATCTATTCCCTAGCCACTTCAGTATTTAAGCCTGTACTGTCCACACATGAAACTATGCTACATCAAGTTGCACTCATGCGCGTCGGTGATGGGCATGAGTGTATACGCCGCCGATTCCACAAGATGCCATCATTGATGTCTGTCTCTATAGTCACTCTATAGGATTAGGGCACCGTCAGCTAAACAACAAGAATTCGTTTGAAAGTGGAAGGATTAATTAGACCAGAATGGTGTGTTTGAGTTGATGGTTTGAGTCATCTGGGATCCTGCAACGGGTTGGGAACGGACATATTTGGGTCTGAGAAAAGACACTTTCAGCAGTAAAAAAGGGCACTGTCGAAAATTAGGGTGGGGGGGATCCACCCCTAGAAGCGAAAGGTTATCGAGAATCGAAGGATTGTGTAAGACAATTAGGTACCCTAACCTATAGCTAGGCCTAGATCGAAATGGTAGAATTTCCAAACCATTATAGTCACCGTTGTTGCTCGCATTTCTAATTGGCTCGCATTGATAGGGATGAACATTCGGGGCGAAATCAATGTCTTACAAGCTGTCACGTTTTGCCGATACTATATTGAAAGATACATGGACTGCTACACGAGTGTCGCTTCTTACAAATTGCGGACATCCGAAAGTGTTTTTGGTTTGTTTTTTTTTGTTAACGTTATTTGTTACTAAAACTTTTTTTTTAAAATTCTGAAATGCGTTACACACTGAACTAAGTAAATAATAAAATTCAACTGCATTCTCCTTTAAAACAGGTAAGGTGGTAAGCATCTAATGTCAGAGCAATCCAGGTAATCTTTACTAATCTAGAGATTCATTTCTCATCTTGAACATGCACATTCATCAGCTAGAAGAAATGAGTCAAATAAGACTAAAGGTTACAACCAATTGATCAGTTTTTAATGTATTTACCTCTTACTGGATTTTTTGCCCATTCTATCCAACCTTTGAAAAATCTTTTCAGTCTGAATATATTCTAACTATTGGCATACTAACTGTGAAAAATGATGCAATAACCCTATTGCACCCTGGCAAAAACTTTATTACTAAGTATGAGCCACAGAACAGGGAATTTGGTAATATAAATCAGCACACCTCAATGCAAAGTTTTGATTTGCACAGAATATTAAGACATCATAGGTTTGATTAATAATACATGACATGATACCACAATTTTTCTGAAACACCATTCACACTCCTAGAAATCCTTGATGCATGGCCCTTATCCGCTACAGATTTAGGTATTTTAGGCACTGGGGGGAACTCACCTAACTTCTTCAGTCCTGCATATCTCATTACTTCAAAGAAGAGAAAAAAGGCCCGACCATTCAAAAAAAACATTAAGACAACATCGTTCTAAAAGTCTCCATGAATTATTTTCTTTGTAATTTTGATCAGGTACATATTAACTGTCTCTCCATCGTAATTCGGGAGGTTTTTCACAGAATGAGTGAATTTGGGAAAATCATTTTGCTATGTCGGTGTCTCCTGTGAAAGCCATACGTGCTTTTTCCAGATATACGCTCGGTAGTTCATTAAGGTTTAACGTCTGCTTGGCTGATATGACAGACAGGAGACATATACGCACTTTTACACGCCGATATGCTTTATTGTAATCTCATTTTCCGGACGTAGGCCCATCCACACTTCTAGTCAGAGGTTCCAGGTTTTATCGTGTAATTCTGAAACTTTTAGGAAATGTGTTTTACAAGACCGATGAGGATGACTATTTCGACAAAATTGAATTGTCTGTCAGCGCGAGACCAGTCCGGATTTTTGATTAATATTACGGGCAATTTTAAGAAACGTCTATTTTTTTCTAAAAAAATCGGATTAAAACAAAAATAAAAATAGTTGGTGATCGTCCCCACAAGCCGAGAAAATTCTATCCCACCAGAATATTTTTCAATTTTTTATTTACAAAATTTACCTCTTACGATGGTGAAAGTGACAAAATGTAGTTAGGCTACGAAATTCCTAAGCTAGCGCGATCCGTGGCGCCATAGTAGATATTCTATAAACAATATCACGCCTGCGCTCTTCCTCACATTTATTATTATTATTGTTCGATTTATATAGCGCTTCATTACACGTGAAGTGTTTCTAAGCGCATATCACAAACATATACTTCAAACACACAGAAACAATCAAAATCAGGAGAACATAATTAAACACAGCTGCCTGTTAGACGCTATTATTCAAAGGTTTATATCCAACAAATCAACCGGCTAATCTCAATATTGAACTCAGTCGAGGTATTACCTGATGAACACCTACACCAAGTAGAGTTCAAAAATAAAAATGAAGTTTAAAAGAATCAACTTCATTAACAAAAATTAAACAATCAAAAACTAAACAGATAAATCAAATTCAAACGAAACAAATAAAACAAAGAAAATGAAAAGAGCAGTTCGTTACCATTCTACATTAACAAAATAAAGGAAATCAACTTGTGAAATTTTTTTCAAAAAATAAGAGCAAAGTAACACTAATGTTAATAATTATCAAAAGGAACCAAGATCTTAATGATAAAAACATATATTTAAAGTTTCATCCAAATTGGATAAAAACTGTGGTCTCTAGAGGGTCCACAACCTTGATATACCATATCTATCTATTTCTTAATTAATTACAGGTATGTAAATTATTGTACCGGTAACCTAAATTTTATGAATATTGTTGTGATGTTATGACGATGTGCAATGCATATTGATATTGTGTTTACCTGTTTAAGATGAGTCAATAAAAATCTTTTCTTAAATATTTAGCACCCATGCCATTTAATTGGACGTACGGTATCCGAGACTTTGTTTAATATTATCATAGCAATCCAATAGTACATGTACCTATGACTATTTAAAGATACATTCCTGTATACAAACTGGGTGATTTATGGTATTATAATAGGACTAAACACATATTCAAACTAATTAATTTGTCATAATTTTGCTTCAAATCCTTCTCAAAACATTGTAATTTAGGCTAAATAAATCTTGTCAAAACATTCAAACATACGGTAGGCCTATACTGAAATGAAATAAAATGGGGTTTAACGTCCTACTGCTCCGAACTGGGCTAATGAAAACGGGCATTCCATATAGTGTGCTATGAGGGAAATTTTGAGCTTAGGGGTACCTGGCTAATCTTTAAATTGACCCTAGGGTTAAAGTGTAGACAACCTATCTATAGTGGTGTAAAATCATCCAAATTGTACCATATTGCATGCCAAAATGGGGGGGGGGGGTCAGCTCTAAACAAATATGGCAGAAAATTGATGCATCGTAACCAATTTTCAGGCAGATTAGCATAACCTATTTTGAGGTTACCATATAAGAGGCTTATTTCATACCCTGCTTTACCAGTCAATATCTTCAAATAATTAATGTATAATGAGTTCACTAGTAGTACCACTCGGCAAACCTTGGTACCCTATATCTAGCCTCGGCTGTATGTACCTACACCTATACAATTGCGATGTGGCTACCAGTTCACTTAACAGGAAAACTTGTCGCTTTTAGAAAAAAGTTCTCAAAATTGCATTGTTCGAAGAGTGTGTAGAGTTTTCATTGCAAATTTGTCCTTTGTTTAAAGAAAATCGGATAAACTTTAAAGACATTGAAAGCTTTGTATGATAAAACACTCTTCATGGGTGACGCCATTTGTAATCCGGGAACTTGAAAGTAGTTCCAATGGCAGAATTTGTCATACAGCCGAGGCTAGATGTAGCGTACTGGAGTCTGCTGAGGTTTGCCGAGTGTTGTAGTACATCATGCTCACTTCTTGTCCGGGTCCATGGCTCATTCGTATCCACACTCCTAACAATATCAATCTGTCAAAATCTATGATACCACCAAAAGCAAATATGTAAAATTGTCATTTTAAATTTTCAGTAATAAATAAATAGTAAGATTCAGTATTGTGGGTATGTATAAAAATGGTATCTTTTATGATAGTGCAAGTGCAACAAATAAAGGTTGTAACTAGCCCAGAGCAACGAGGGGGGGGGGGCAGGAAGTGTTCTCAGGGGTTCTGTAAAATTGATGGACAATGTATATCTATTGTTTTTATGGTCAACAATTTTTTCACTTGGGTGAAACTTTTTGGAGGGGGAGGGGCTTAGTTACGGGCCTGAAAAACATTCTCCAGAATAATATTCTACTTATGCTTAGAAAAGTAGTTTTTAAACTGATACAGATGGCGTCAAATTACATTGTCAATACATCTTTGTCAAAACATGTTCTTTATCAAATTAAATATTTATCGATTTTTTGGTTCCTCCATTAAAATAATCAATACAAGGTTCTAAGTTCCACCAATACAAACACATAAACTATTATATCTTACACTGTTATTGGCTATATATATGTTATAGCAAATAAAATAGTTCAATTTTAATGGGTACATATGTATTCAACTACATGGTATGACCCAAATATTACTTCACTGAAAGTAGGTGTACTTTGGAAAAGATGCCCTACTATCACTTTGACATTTACTATGGTTTTAACTACGCCCATATGGTTAACAAGGGGGATGTTCGATTCACAGTCCGGAACGTCCCGAATTGACATAATTGCCATCGAGTGACGCGGAATTCAGTCTTGTCACAGTTCTGTCAGACCCGACGATGGAGGTGGTGTGAGTAGAATTGTGACGTAATTTAACACCACGAACGGGTTTCGGCTGCATGGTTGGATGAGATATTTATATATCCAGTCGACGCATGCGTTGTAGACCGAAGAACCCATTTTCACTCGATTGTCACTATTTTTGGGATTGAGATAATTCAATTCCGGAACGCTCAATCGACTACGCCCAAGATCTTTTCTGAATTGTATTGGTCTGCAATAATGTCATTGGCCTAAAGTTAAAACTAATTAATGTGAACAATGCAAAAGACGATCAGCAGCTTTTTAAGTAGATGAGTTGTGTTTTAATATGGAAATAAAAGAGAGAGAGAGAGAGAAAAAAAAAAATGGGGTTTAACGCCCACTCGACACAAACTAGGTTATTTCGGGACTAACATATGTTTCAATTTTGTTTCGATAATTTGCTTGCGCGTTGGGGTCTTTAGCAGTGGGAGGACCCGGAGAAAACCTACCCTTCCATTATTTTTTTCGAAAAAAGGAACGATCACCAACTATTTTGTTTAAAGTGGCCTTATGGCCCTCAATATTAAAAGCTGCGAGATGCTCGAATTTTGTCCGAATTTCATGAAACGTTTTTTTGAAATGCCCAAATAAAACAAGCAAATTGCTACCAGCGTGGTCATGTGACCTATGACATTTCAATGACAATTCGTCAAAATGTGTGGACCCACTTTTGGCTTGTTTATTTTATTGCAAACTTATTAACTTCAACGGGGATGCTCGATGACTAGCCCGGAACATCCCGAATTGACAGAAATGCAATCGATTAACAAGGAATTTCCGACAACTATAAGGTCGTGTGAGTAAAATCATGACGTAATTAAAAACAACAAATAAGTTTTACTTGTCATAGTTGGTTAATATATTTCTAGTCCGTATTCCCACCTTTTCACTCGATTGTCACTATTTTGGGGACTGAGAAAATGCATTTCGTGGAACGTTCAACGAGTAGTATCCCCTGTGTATCGTTTTGATGGGAGATAACCACGACAAGCTTTTGAATGCGATACCACAAATGAAGGTGGCAGTATTGTAAACATTGGCAATGATTGAGGGGAAGTAACAATGATTTGGAAACCTTTATCAGATCATCGTTAAAGGCTATTGTTATTATAAATTAGTCCAAATAAGAGCTGCCAAGGACCAGCTTATGACATTTGTATCAATGTTTATGTATTTTCATAATATAATTTATGAATTTGAAACAATGTTATTTTAAACCTAATTGGCATGGCAGGATATTCGTTCGGGTGCACGTGTTGAATAAGTGGGAACACCGCGGTCCAGGCAGTATTCCCTAATAACACACCGTGTGGAGTACGCCAGTCTTCATTACCCTGGTTGGTGCATGGAAAAAAAAGCCTATTCATGCCATCGACAAAAAACATGGCATGCTTGTGCCCTGGACAATTACGCATCAACAGAACTTCGATTTTGATATGAAGTCCAAATTCCCAGATGGCGGTGATTAACCTCTAATTTGAAATACGTGTATTGATTGAAATGAATATCGAAAGGAACCGAGTCTTTGATTTGAAAAATAAGACAGTTTAAGTTTTATTTACGATTTGGGGTTACTAGTGTGAGAGGTACTTAGCGGAGAACTTTTTCTAACTAGGCATTCAATTTTGACCGAAAATATGCATTTTGGGCAATTTAGCAAGACGAACCCACCATGTTTGACAGTGTTAATGACTTGAATTACCACCAAATTTAAAGATCAATTATTTTGAAGAATAGGAGCAACAGGATTTCATAGAAAAACTTTTAAACCAGCGGATGCGAGGCAAGATACGCCCACATTTTACAAGAGATGGATAGAGTACAAGCTAAAAACAAATTTTTCGTACAATCAGGGGGCATAATCCAGAAAGTTATGTTCTAAAATGCGCAAATATCGAAAGGGACTGAGATATTTGGGATATAAAGATATATTTTAAGTTTAAGTTTAATCAAAATTGGATAAAAATTGTGACGTCTAGCGGGTCCACAACCTTGGTATTGCATACTTTTACACAATTTGCATACAAAGAGCGGCGATTTTGTCAGGCAGTTTCGTTTCAATTTTCCCGAAATTCGATTTCAAACTTCATTATGGTGGAATGGTGATATATTTAAATGGCTTTTAAAATCGATTGAAATTGTGACCTCCACAAGCTAAAATAACATGATTTTTCGTACAATCAGGCGCCATAACCCAGGAAGTTACAGTCTGATATGCGCGAATATCGATAGAAACCAAGATCGTGGGGTTATAAGCATCCATGCCAAGTTTCATCAATATCGGATCAAAATTGTGACTTCTAGGGGGTCCACACACACAACCTTGGTATTACATTTAATTTACACTATTTATGTACCAGTAGTGGCCATTTTGTCCGGCAGTTTCGGTCGGATTTTCACGAAATTCGATCTCAACTGACAATATGGTGTAACGGTGATATATTGAAACTTTTTTTTTTCTTTTTTTTTAATCGGATAAAAATTGTGACCACAAGATAAAAACGCAATTTTTCGTACAATCAGGGGCCATAATACAGGAAGTTCCGATCCGATATGCGCAAATATCGAAAGGAACCAAGGTCTTTGGGTTATAAACATGCATATCAAGTTTCATCAAAGTGGATGAAAATTGTGACCTCTTGAGGGCCCACAACCTTCTTGCACCATTTTTTAAAAAATTATTTGCGTACGAGGGGCGGCCATTTTGTCCAGCAGTATTGGTCCGACTTTCAAGATATTTGAACTCAACCTACATTATTGTGTAACGATAATGTATTTAAACGGTTTTTAAAATCGGATAACAATTGTATCTTTAGCGGGAACGCAAGCTCAAAATGCGATTTTTCGTACAATCAAGGGCCATAATTCAGGAAGTTATCGAACGGAACCAAGATCTTTTGTTTATATACATGTATTTCAAGTTTCATCAAAATCGGATCAACATTGTGACCTCTTTGATATACTTTATTTTTTTTACACTATTTGCGAACGAGGGGCGGTAATTTTGTCTGGCAGTTTTGGCCCGATTTATTCGAATTCAACCAACATTAGGGTTTAACGGTGATTCCTTTGAACGAGTTTTTAAATCGGATAATAATTGTGACCTCTTCGTACAATCAGGGGCCATAATTTAGGAAGTTACTATCTGATTTGCGAGAATAGGAACCAAGATCTTTGGGTTATATACATGCATATCAAGTTTCATCAAAATCAGATGAAAATTGTGACCTTGAGTGTCCACAAGCGAAAAACGTACACTCAGGGGCCATAATCCATGGAGTTATGGTCTGATACATACCAATACCGAAAGGATCCGAGATCGTAGGGAGATAGACCTATATTTCAGGTTTCGTCAAAATAGGATAAAAATTGTGATCTGTAGAGTGTCCACAAACAAATTGTAGACGGATGGACGGACGGACACATGAAAATGTGGGCGTATAAAAAAGTATCATATCGTATATAGGGAACAATGTAGGCACAAATGATCGCGAAAACATTCTCGTGTGTTGTTGTGGTTATGTAAAATTCAGAATTGCAGGATTATGAAAGCGATGCATTGTCATTGCATCACAATATGTAAGATGTTATTACCAGTTTTCGGTCGATATTATTTAGTAGAATTTAGGAGCTTATGAGCCTGCCTTCAATTTATTTATGCAATTTAGGAACGCATGGTCATAATAATAGTGATCTTAGAAACGACGGCCGTGGGCGCTAATGCACCCAAATTAAACTATTTTTAGTGGCGGCACCGTAAGAGTGGTGGACATGGGGTTAACTTTAGTATCACAGGGACCCTATAATATAAAAACATTTATAGATTCATAAAATTATCATAAAATGGAAAAATATCATAAAAAATATAAAATTCCACCATTTCCCCATCAATCAAATGAGACGAAAAAAAAATTTAAATATAAAATTAACCATGAATCGCTATTCCCGATAATAAATTTCTATACATGTATTAATAAATCTGGATGTGAATAAGAAAATCATCCAGGCATTTTATGACACCCCCAACTTGCTACTCTCTATCTGACAGTGTTCAGTCAATGTTATGTGGGTATATGAACACAGGGTCCTCACATAGCGGGGGGCTTAGGGGGGAATATGCCCGAGGTGGCACTTCTTGGTGGGGAGGTGCCACTTCTTGGTGGGGGGGGGGGGCAAAGTATCTAAGTGCTTACTTCTTTGTTGGACTAACTCACCGACAGTTATGTCAGTATCCATTGCTGGAAGTAGAGTACTATCTTTTGGGCAACTGATGCACAGATTAATCCAATTAAATATTATAATGTTGACGTTAAACGGTGCCCATACAAAACACATACCCAAAAATGGTAATTGTCCCGCCCTAATAAAATCATAAAACACCAACCGAGCGCAGGCACTGAACAAATGAAATGAAATAGGGTTTAACGTCCTACTGTTCTGCTCCTATACTGGGCTAATGAAGACGGGGGCACTGAACAAAGCAGTTACAGTATGCAAAGGGTGGGTGGGGCGCCACATAGGTTTGTGAGAGGCCTGTATTAACATAGATGATGGCTGCGGCCATTAAAGCTGAACTACAGATATAATTAAATTTTAAAAAAAGGGTAACGCCCTAAACGACCGCCATACTTGTTGTCCCCCGCCTTTCGATGAAAGCAGGGGACTATTAAAATGGGTTCGTCCGTCACACTTTTAGGGACACAATAACTCCCTTTCTAATCGAGCTAGAATGTTCAAACTTGGTATAGCTGTTTATTAGGTCAATGCCTTGATGGAGTTTGAAGATGAGCATTTTCTGCTTAGGGTAAGCAGAGATAAGCAATTTGATTGGTTAATGCTTTGGGACACGATAACTTTAGTTCTATTGAAGTGGGAGTTGTGATAAAACTTGATGTATAGTTTCATTACATCAATACCTTGACTAAGTTCGATAATGAGCATTTTCTTCTCAGGGTAAGCAGAGCGATAAGCAATTTGATTGGCTGATACTTTGGAACACAATAACTTCCCTTCTAATGGAGCTATAATGTTCATACTTGGTGTAGGTGTTTATTAGGTCAGTGCCTTGATGGAGCTCGAAGATGAGCATTTTCTGCTTAGGGTAACCAGAGATAAGAAATTTGATTGGTTGATGCTTTGGGACACGATAACTTTAGTTCACATTAAGTGAGAGTGATGAAACTTGGTGTAGTATAGTTTCACTACATCAGTACCTTGACTGAATTTGATAATGAGCATGTTCTGTTTAGGGTAAGCAGAGCGATAAGCAATTTAATTGGTCGAGACTTTGGAACACAATAACTGTCGTTCTAATTTAGTTAGAATGTTCACACTTGGCGTAGGCGTCTATTAGGTGGATGCCTTGGTGGAGTTCGAAGATGGGAGTTTTTTGCTTAGGGTAAGAGAGATAAGCAATTTGATTGGTTGATGCGTTGGGACACGATAACTTTAGTTGTAATTAAGTGAGAGTGAGGACACTTGGTGTATAGCTTTATTACATCAATATTTTGAGTAAGTTCAATAATGAACATTTTTTTTGCTGAGGGGAAGCAGAGCGATAATCAATTTGATTGGTCGAGACTTTGGAATACAATAACGCTCCTTTTTATTGAGGTAGAATGTTCAAACTTGATGTAGGCGTTCATTAGGTGAATGCCTTGACGGAGTTCGATGATGAACATTGTCTGCTTATGATAAGCAGAGATAAGCAATCTGATTGGTTGATGCCTTGGGGCACGATAACTTTGATTATAATGAAGTGATACTCCGAAGATAGATTTATTATATCATTACCTTGACTAAGTTCGATGGTGCGAATGTTCTGCTTAGGCTAAGGAGCGATAAGCAATTTGATTGGTCAAGATTTTGGAACATAACAACTCTGCTTTTAATTGAGGTAGAATGTTTAAACTTGATGTAGATGTTCATTATGTGAATGTCTTGAGTGAGTTCAATGATTAACATTTCGAGCTAAAGCTAAGCAGAGCTAATCAATTTCTTTGGTCGATGCTTTGGGACAAGATAATCTCGATTCTATCTGATAGAGTGATGAAACTTAGTGTATTAGTTTATTTGCTTGATACTTTCGAAAAAAATATATGTGCGATTAATTAATGTGTCATCTATTTATTTTGGGATTTCGGCGGGGGACATCAGCATCACTGTTGGCTTGTTTTCAATTTGTAGACGAAACATGCCGATCGCTAACGGGTAACAAAAACACACAGACCATGCCCACGTCCAGTATATGCCGTGTGAAGCAAACTGTCCACATCCGGTTTCCTAGTCAACTACCAATTCTACATCATCATAATTACGTCACTCCAAACCCATGTGAGAAGGCGCGGAGATCCAGTTTCATTCCGAGCGTGAAGGTCTTGGTAGAAATAGAATTGCTTCTTGATAGATTAGAAACTGTCGGTCAGGTTGTTTAAGTTCTCCTGTTTCGTTCTACTATTGTGTAGTTGACACAATTACTGCTGTTTTTCGTTTGTTGCTACGCTTTTATCGACCCGATCTTGCGATAGCCTGTCTCGCCATTTTTAATATGACGTCGAACGCTGTCACCGACGAAGAACGAGCTCTTTGAGAAGATGAAATACCTAGTGGGGGGTACCTCTAGTTCCAGTGACACTTGGAAAACGAGCTAAACAACCTGGTGTGTTATTATCAGTTCAAGATACTATGAATCTTATGTCGCAGCACCTTAAGACTATGGGACAGGCTATTTGCAAGTTAGCCAACAAATTCGGCGGTCACCGCCGGTCTCATTCTGAAATTTCAGAGACAGGCGCAAGATCATCTAGAAGTACAGGCATCAGAAAACGTCCACATACGGAATCAATTAAGCGGATTCCTAGAGTCTCTACTCATAGATCACCTTCTCCAAAGAGAAGAAAGGTCCTTCGGCACACCAGTTCCAAGTTCAACATCAGATACCTGTCGTTCTCTTAGTCTTACTGGTTCTGATTTTGATGATTTTCAAAGAAGCAGACAATCCCAAACGTGTACTATACCTGTAGTGGACAAGGAAGCAGATACGTTGTTAGATACAATTGATAAAGAATGTCTTGGTTCTGAATAGACAGGGCCCAAACTGTCATCTAAATTAGCCTCTTCGGTAAATAGTCGGTTTGATGAAAGAATGACTGATGATATATTGAAGAAAAATCCTAGGCCTGAGAATTGCCCTAACCTGCCTGTTTCCACAGGTAATGGGGAAATCTGGGCAAAGTTGGGCAATCCAACGAAATTCCAACGAAACGGTAAGATTTACGTTTGGCTAATATTCAGAAATCATTGGTTAAAACAGCTACAGCCATTAGCTTATGTGCACATGATATTATCAATATTCCAAAGGCCTCATCTAAAAAAAACATGTGACTGGCAACTTCAATGCACTAATAAAGTTAGGGAGTTGATTGATGTTGCCTTTATAGGGACATCATGTCGTGGACTGTCTCTTAAAAGACGAGACTTGATTAACCCAACTTTAAATAAAGAATTTGCAGCCCTCTGTTCTACTCGAGTACCAGTTACAAATGATCATCTGTTCAGTGACGATTTACAGAAACATCTGAAAGAAATACAAGACTCAAACTTTGATCAAAAATGTCAGCAACCACAATTCTTCATCTAATTACAGAAAGAGGTATAATAATAACTACCGCCGTCCTGGAAACAAATTTCGACAGAAGAACAGCTACAAACAAAATTTTTTTCTCTTATTTTTTTTAGAGCAAAAGTACACCGTGGTTGATTTATTTCGTCTAATTAGTAAAATAATATGTACCTGATCAGACATAATAATTGTGTAGCAATATTTTCAGTTAGCTGATAGTAGTGATAGTGAAAGAACTTCGATCAGTCAGGAGGTAATTAGTACTGGTAGTTGACTAGCTAACCGGATGTGGGCAGTTTGCTTGACACGGCTTATACTGGACGTGGTCGTGGCCTGCCTTTTTGTTGCCCCCAAGTAGGGTGCCCCACCATAAATAAATAGCTCGACAAATACACCACGATATTTGAATATATACCAATTCTTAAATCTGTTTGGCACATTTTTAGTCACTAAATAAACGGCCATGTTAAGTTCTTAATAAGCTATGACCATTTAACCATCGGTAAATAATAGAATGAAAATTGGTTCCGAGTGTCCTCCACAACATCCAGGCACTTTTGAGCAAAAAATAGGTGACATGCCCTTGTTTTGAAATTAGTCTCGCTTAACCAGTCTACCGACCATTCTCCGTCTGATTGACAGGCCGGGATGATCAAGACTACTTTTTTACGAAACATGACAGAAAGCTCGAACAAGAAATTGAATTTATAAACACGCACGGCTGGCAACTCAACAAATGTTTTAAGAACCTTATAAAAGTTAAATGAAACTACTGCTAGTATCATGTTCCTGCCTAACCCGAGTGTTTCAGAGATATTATTTGTACCAAACCAAAAGATGCCGCTCCTAACGGTATAGTTAATGATAAAGCAATTTAAAAAATAAAACGAACGTAGTTTCTAAAGCTGCTGTAATAACCAAAAAGCTAAATATTACTGCTATTAAGAATCATCAACAATAGATTTTTTTACGGTTGTAATAGTTGATAAATATGTAGAGAACTTCACGTGCGATGGCTATTTATAGACTTAAAGAGAGTGCGTGACTAGCCAGAAATCTCTTCGAGACAAGCCACTGAAGCGTGCACTTTCGCTGTGCCTAGTACCAGTTTTAGTAGGGTATGGCGGTAGTTTCGGGCGTTATCTTTTTTATTTAATTATTTCTGTACTGGTGCTACTGGTGGGACGTTGTTATCCGCATAACACTGGCTGAACTCTACTCCATGGGCCGGAGATAAGTTATTTGCTGTTAGTGCAGTTATATATATATGTTATTGATTCAATAATGACAAAAACATAAAGACATGAAATGTAATAAAAATATTTAAAACAATATCATAAAATTTGATAAAAACATAAAATTTGATTGAAAAATATAAAAAATCACAAAATTACACTAAAAGCTTTCATAAAAATAGAAATGTTTGACAAAAGTCTGTATACGGTGTCTGTATCTCAACACACTACATTTAACGTCAACTTTCCAAGTATTCTCCCTATCGATACCTTATGCTTTAATCTTTTTAAAATCAAATTATTTTATAGAATTAATTGAGGGACTGTATGAACGACTTTCTGTGGGAGCCACGGTGGCTTAGTGAGTAAAGCGCTAGTTCACTAACTAGGAGATCCAGGTTTAGATTCCGGTGTTGGTCGAGAAAGTTATTTAGATTTTTCAGCATGAATTTCCATTGTCAGTGATTGTCTGTGTAGAAAAGTAGGACGTTATGCGGCACCAGCATATTCAAGAATTGAATTATCTTCTGATGTGTGTCGCGTTACATCACGAACGATAGTATTTCAATGACAGTGCTTCCCCAATTCAAATACATCTTTGCCTATACATATACCATAACCCCCACGCCTTCGTCAGATCTGCGCCGCTACTGGTAGGAAATTCAAAGCACACTGGCGACGAATGATAACAATTTGCAATCCCAGTGTTCATTATTGCAATTTGAAACATGAAATTCGAGTCAAAGATTACCATAAATAAGTGTTACATTGAGCAAATTGTTCTCTTGCTGCTGACTTAATCGGAAATCAATGTCTAAAAATTTGATTGATGGGTGATGAGCGATCACTTTGAGATATATTTGTAAAATCAATAGATAGTCTCAATAGTGTACGTTCACAGCCTTTTCTAGGACTAATATGACGGGCGTCCATCAGGAAATAAAGTTCTGCTTTTTGTCACTTTCGGAACAATCCAAGGTTCGTAGTTTGTTCAAAATTCCCACACAGAGACCTTCGAAAAACACCTTCGACGTACAAATGAAGTACAATGTAAATTATTTTCTAAATCTGATTAATTCTGACAGCACTAAGGTCTTAGTCCGAAGGTTTATGAAATATCGACATAGCTGCGATGTCTAGAGTGTAATTATCACGCCTAATAAAATTGTCATAAATGTAAAATTTCCTGTTATTTACAGTCTCTCTTAGTCTAAATTGTCATCAGTTATAATATCGATAGCTGTTGATTTGTCTAATAGTTCTTCATTCCGAAATCTGGTTTTATGTAATTTATTTAATGTTTAAATTTGTATTGTGAAGAGACAATAGTATGACACCTACATATGTTAGTGTACATTTATGTTAGTTATTCGTGACCACGGAATAATTGTTTTGTATAAGACATGAAATACAATATTCAGAATGATTCAAGATGGAAACCATCCCAAGTATATTTTTAAAGGTGGAATATTCTTCAAGGAATAACTACCTATATAGACATGTTTTTTATGACCATCCAGAGTTCACATTGATAGATGATAATTTCTCTCCTGTCGTTATTCCTCTTTATTTAATCGGCAGAACGAAAACTAATTTCTAACATCGAGACCACTGTATCTAATCTACTTGCTCGTTCATCTGTGAGAATTTACATCTGAAAATCATGTGTCAACCCTTACTTTTTTTAATTAAAATTTGAATAAGGATATGTGTTTATATGTCTTCATGTCTTCTGTCGCAGTGAAACTTTATAATATGTTATTATTTCTAGCAAAAAGTCGCCAGTAGTAGGTAAAATTGCTAGTAGGCATTTATCGGTACTTATTTTGGTGTGTGTTCTGGTGGAATTCATTCTATATATATTATACAATTTTATTTCTAATCTGGATTCTTTTTCAAGTTACTCAATTTAATTTTCTGACCACATCTTCATGAAGTACACTGAAGTCCAGGGGTCGAAATTAATGTTCTAAGCCGAAGCATTTCTGATACACATAATAATTACATTGCATCTCGGCAGAACGTCGCTGTACATGAATACCTATAAAATAACTTAATTTACAGGACACGAGCCTTAAAAGCCACCATTACTCTAACCAAGATTGTATTTAATTTTGAATAATAGCATATTCAGAATAAAGGTAGAATCTCGAATATAATTACCGAAAATCCTTTCTATTAATAGTACATACTTTCTATTATTTGTACTGAACAATATCTTATTAAGACACCTTTATTGTGTTGCCTATTTGTATGATCATTTAATATCAACGTCTTAATAACATATTCTCTATCCGGTAATTGATACAGCTATCAAGAAGTTGTCTTTTTGATCCATGCTCTCTGATTAAAGAGACTGCAATTAAAAAGTCAAGGGTACACTAATGGGAAGTAAAATACACCCCCTGACAGATACTGGTTCAGTGTGAAAGAATTTTGAGAGTGTATGGTTAAGATTAAAAGCAGACCTCTCAATATTACACGTGTATGGTGGCCCAGGGCTGCCATACAATTTTTTTTTAAAAAGTTCTTTCATCTCAACAATATACTTCAATTTTTAAAAATCACAAAAAATACACACGAAGCTTCATTTTACATTTACAACATATGTATTGGTATACTAGCTATAAAAAAACGATATTTATGGTAGCAGAATTTTAAGTTACCCCCTGTGTTACGTATTGTCTGGTTGCCGTGGCAATTGGATATATTATTGAATATGAAACGAAAACGTATTAAACTTCCGAATAATAGAGTTCAATTTTACTTGGGATGTAGTTTGTAAAGTATGTTTACTTATTTGCTATTGAATTTCAAATAGAAAATAAACGTAAATATTGAAATGAAATGAAATGAAATGGGGTTTAACGTCCTACTGTTCTGCTCCTAACCTGGGCTAATGAAGACGGGCATACGCCATACAGTGTGCTATGAGGGAAATTTTGCCCGGACAGCGGCACTACGGCCTACTCTTATATCGAATTCCAACTGCCAAGGGATCTTTTACGTGCACGCCAATGTGTACACGGGACCTCGGTTTTCCGTCCCATCCGAACGACTAGACAGCTTTCCTTGTCAGCCCCTCCGTCCTGCATCACTGACAAGGGAGAACCACGCCGGAAAAAATGTAAATATTAATTAATTATCAATGATTGGTGTTAAAGTAACTGAAAGTTATCTCGTCTATCATAGGCTTGATAGCCCTGGGCCACGTGGAAATTTTGTATTTCATTTTATTTAGATTTAAGAAATAAAACATTTTTAATTTTCAATATTTTTATTTCAAATCAAAATCATTTTTTTTTAATATATATTTTGTGATTTTTAAATAATTTTTTTTTTTTAGATGAAATCAAATGTCAAACCAAATATTTTTTGTGATTTTTATACGCCCACATTTTCATGTGGACGTATATTGTCGTCGCCTCTGTCCGTCCGTCCACCGTTGTGTGTGGACACTCTACAGGTCACAATTTTTATCCGATTTCAACGAAACTTGAAATATAGGTTTATAATCTCCCCAAGATCTCGGTTCCTTTCGATATTCGCGCATATCAGACCGTAACTTCCTGAATTATGGCCCCTGATTGTACGAAAAATCACGTTTTTTTTTTGCTTGCGGGCCCTCTGGAGGTGACAATTTTATTCCGATTTAAAAAAAACCCTTTTGAATATATCACCGTTACACTCTTATGGTTGAATTCGAATTTTGCGAAAATCGGACCAATACTGCCGGACAAAATGGCCGCCTCTCGTACGCTAAAAGTGTAAAACTATTGTATATCAAGTTTGTGGACTCTCTAGAGGTTACAATTATCACCCGATTTTAATGAAACTTGAAATGCATGTTTATAACCCATAGATCTTGGTTCCTTTTGATATTCGCGCATATCGGATCGTAACTTCCTGAATTATGGCACCTGATTGTACGAAAAATCGCGTTTTTAGCTTGTGGTCCCTCTAGAACTCACAATTATTATCACCGTTACACACTGCCCCCTGACTGTTCGAAAAATCGCACTTTAAGCTTGCAGATTCTCTAGCGGTCACAATTCTCGAGAGATGGATAGAGAACAAGCTAACAAGAAAGTGATTTTTCCTACTATCAAGGGCCATGCGCGAATATCGAAACGAACTGAGATCTTATAAACTTACATTTCAAGTTTCAACAAAATCGAATAAAATTGTGACCTCTATTTGAGAACGAATGGCGGCCATTCCGTCTGTCAATTTTGGGCCGATTTTCACGAAATTCGAACTCGGCCATCCTTAGGGTGTAACGGTGATATAATAATACGCTTTAGGAATATATTTCAGGAAGTTATTGCCCGATATGCGCGAATATCGAAAGGAACCGAAATCTTTGGGTTATAAACTTCAAGTTTCAACAAAATCGGATAAAAATTGTGACCTCTATAGGGTCCACAACCTTGATATACCATATTCTAACGCGAACGGCGGCCATTTTGTCTGTCAATTTTGGGCCGATTTTCACAAAATTCGAACTCAGTCGTATAATACAAGCTATAGACGCGATTTTTCGTACAATCAGGGGCCATAATTCAGGAAGTTATAATCCGATATGCGCGAATATCGAAAGGAACTGAGATCTTTGGGTTATAAACTTACATTTCAAGTTTCAACAAAATTGGATAAAAATTGTGACCTCTATAGGGTCCACAAGCTAAAAACGTGATTTTTCGTACAAACAGGGGCCATAATACATGAAGTTTTAATCCGATACATGCCAATATCGAAAGCAGCCGAGATCTTTTGAAAATAAACCTATATTTCAAGTTTCGTCAAAATCGGATAAGAATTGTGACCTCTAGAGTGTCCACAAACAAATTGTGGACACGTCCGGACGGACAGGGGCGACGGCATAATACGTCCACATGAAAATGTGGGCGTATAAAAACCGTTTAAATATATCACCATTCCACCATAATGAGGGTTGAATTCGAATTTCGGGAAAATTGAAATGAAACTGCCCAACAAAATGGCCGCTCTTTGTACGCAAATTGTGTAAAAGTATGTAATACGAGGTTGTGGACCGTCTAGAGGTCACAATTTTTATCCGACTTTGATGAAACTTAAAACATAACTTTATACCCCAAAGATCTCAGTACCTTTTGATATTTGCGCATTTCTGACCATAAATTTCTGAATTATTGCCCCTGATTGTACAAAAAATCCCGTTTGTTTTTAGCTTGTTCTCTATCCATCTCTTGCAAAGTGTGGGTGTATCCTGCCTGGCAGATGCTGATTTTAAAATTAAAGTATTTTGTTACAAATGCTACCTGAATTGAAAATGAATGAAAAACTGAGCGTAACAGTCATAATATCCGTATTCCATATGTTATATTACGTTTTCTGTATGCCCGGTATCCCTTGTCAATGGAGCGGTGAAAAGTGGGTTTGTTGACTAATTTGATCGTAAATTTTGTCTGTAGAATACAAATCGGTTATATCTCAAAATTGCTCATTGGTTATATCTATAAAAGTATTTGGTTATATCTATAAAAGTATATTGTTAAACAAGAATGTCATCCCAAACAGGCTTAAAGAAGGCAAGTCGCTAACTCAATATTATCCACAGTCTTCGACATTGCAAACGTACCTCACAGGACAATACTACCGGTGTAGACTGGAATCACTCAATATGCAGTCTTCGTGTATTTTGCCGAATATAACTGATTGGAAAGTACTATAAAACAGAAATGATTGAATGTAAATCAGTTTATTCGTTCATACAACTATGAGTTGCGACCTATGTCTGCCCACTTCTAGGTTCCAATCAATGGCGATTTAGTTCCTTTAAGGTCTTGGGTACACAGTACTTCTGCTAACCTATAATATACGTGTTCAATTAGAGTGAAAAGAAATTGTCCGGACATCGTGCACGCCAATGGATATCAGCTGTGTCCCACCCGAACGAGTATGAGCTGTATCATTGTCAGCCGCACAAGCATCTCCTCTTGCACGTGAGAACCGAGCTGGAAAAATCCCAAAGTTTCTCCCACGCCATGTTTCAGGGTGTTACGGTGGCTAAGTGGGTAAGACGCTGACTCGCTAGTCTGGAGATCGGGTGTTCGATCCCTGCATTGGCCGAGAAAGTTCATCCAGATTTTCTGTCTGATCGTTCTGATGGGACGAAAAACCGAGGTCCCGAGTATATATTGGCGTGCACGTAAAAGATCCCTTGACAGTTGGATTTCGATATAAGAGTAGGCCGTAATGCCGCTGTCCTTGGAAAATTTCCCTCATAACAGTAGGACGTTAAACTTCATTTCATTTCATTTCCAGGAACCGGAGACATTCTTGTCGGGAGGCCAATGCCCAACCTCTTGACTACGACGGCCGCAACCCATCTCACAAAACGAGCCAATACATATCATCCAATATGAAATCAACAATTACATTTGTGACCCAAATTAAAATATTTCAAGCAGGTGGAACTATTTCAGGAAGAAACTAGTGGAATAATTTCAACAGATACGACTTCAATACAAACCTGGCTATGAGCATAATGTTTGTGACAATTTTGAATGTATGAATTATTTTATATTTGAAATGGTATCAAAATAGCGAAATTTAAAATACAAGCGAACATGGATTGGCCTGTATCTTATAGACTTATCCGATAACAAATGACGGAAGTAATTAGATTTTGTAACAATCCAAATACAATCAGTCAAAATCTTATAATAGTTATAAATGTTTTAAAACTTATACAAAGCTGTTAAAAATGTGACACCTTATCAATAACATATATAGGCGTCCGAATCCACAGAATTGAATTTATGAAAGTCTTTTCCTCCACGTGCACGCTGCTAAATCAAGTAAGCCAAGTAATTAATTGTCTGTACTGGATTTGTTCAAATCACCACAGACAGAAAATGAAATCATTTCACATCACAGAGAAGAGATAAAGTTTTCGCTTTGTTTACTCTGAAGATACGTGTAAAAGTAAGAGGAAAGACAAGATGAATTGTATTCTATAAGAAATACGAAACTGCGACCAGATCAATATTAATCAATAGATTTATAAATCCATGGTTTAAATGGCTGGCGTCAACAATTTAGAAGTCACTATTAAGGTGGCCAATGTTTGATTTCCAATTTAAATAGATTGATAATAAAAAACGAAAATAAAACCCAACCCAGAATAGAATTTAAGGGAATAGTAACCTACGTGGCTGGCTATAGATGTCTAACATGATTTGTGTTTTACTTGGACAGATAGATGGAACTTTACCAACAGCAATTGAGTTACATTAACGTGCTTCGTGGATCACTTTCGCTCCGACGGTGTTTCAGAATGATTCATTCACAAAACTGTCCAACGTTTTGTTAGCTTTCCAAGAAGTTTGTTCATGAGTCTGATTTGTCGTTATCTAACATTGATTTCCTTATGACTTAATGGTAATATTTGTAGACATACCGGTCGCCAAACCCAGACCTTAATGTTTTATAAAGCAGACATGGACGAGAAACGGAATAAATTTGTCTGTCTTCACAAAGATCAATTCAACCAGTTTTCAAATCGAGTTTTGTGACAGTTTCTGAAATGCATAGTTAATACATAATAATGTCTTTAGTTTTTAAATCGACGTTGTTTAGAACAGTGTCGGAATTTGGGAAACAGCCAGGCCAAGTATTGTTATTCAAATAAAACGAATTGGACGATGGCTGATTGAAATATTAGCTAATATCACAGTAGTTGTTAAAAGGAGCTAACCCACTAACTCAACATTGGTCCATTTTAATCAATACTGATGTTCTTATTTCATCGTGAAAATATAGAAATTACAATAACATTGTAAAATTTGAACGCCCATCACTCTATTTACATTATAGGAGATTAGATAAAGAGTTGGCAGTTCTCGCTATAATAGTTATAAATAGATAATGTAAAGGGAATATGCTGAAAATGTCAGTCAAATTACTTCACTCAGAGCCGAGACAACCTCATTTTAAAAACACTGTAGCCTCGATTGTCACTGTTACCACTGTAACGATAAGAAAGAAAGTCTCGATTATCCAATTTAGTGGTTTATCATCAATGGGCCTTGAACAGTAGATCGAATTCAAATCGAATGAAAATCGGACACATAAGATGGCATCGAGAGTTGATTATGGTCTTGTCATGTTAATAACTGTCTAATAGTTTATATAAAATTCCAGGCCTATAGAAGACCTGCAATAGGCAGATTTAATATATGCTGTTAGACCTATTTTCGTATTTTTACGGTTTCACAGAATAGAGCCGCACACCCTTTAATATCAGGGAATCCGGGATTGACATACTTTCGTGATTCACAGGTAATACATAGAATTAATTTTTTATCGACAAGATGATTAGAAAAATAGCGGAACTTGGAATACCGAGAGATCAAGTATTGTTATTCAAATAAGAGAAATGTGTGATGGCCAATAATCAGAATTTCTTAGCATTTGGTAATATCATGGTATCCAGTCAAACCCTGACTCTTGATTTGTTGTTCAGGAAGAGTAGAATAACCGTAATCAGCTCATGAACTGCAGCTTTTCGCTGGTTGTCTCGTATTTAATTACCTAATTACAGTAATTGAAAATAGCCCATAGCTTTGGGGTCGTCTTAGTCTTTATTAATCGGTGATAATTTGCTGGAGAGAAAACGAAAGTAGACATTAATCTGGGCGTCTTGTTTGTTAATAGAAACCGTTAGCACCATTGGTAAATTAAGTCTTTTTGTCACGTCACAAGGATACTGATAAATTAAAACACGTATGGAGTATTTACAGATCTTAACAACCTGGCAGTAGTATCCCATGATGCTATTTACCAAGTAAATTAAACCTTAATACATGCCTACTCTTTTTATAATTTGATGCTCCAATCATTCTACGAAACAACGGCTATATATTTAATGTTCAATGAGCAATATAGAATTCTAGAATCATGGCGCCGAAGAGTTTATTTTCCTTAGTGTCATCGTGGTACTTTTCTCGAGGTGGATCTACATTACCCCTATTCATGCCGAATAACCAGGAATTTCATATTAAAAAGTATATTTATGTCCATAACGATTATTGACCGCTCTTTCAGACCGTTTGCATTGTGAATAAACAACTATGATTTACAGTGTTTTGTTTTTAAATATTCGACTTTTAAATAGACTGGCGACAAAATTTTCACTGATATAGAGATGTGTGTTATGATTATAAAATTATAATTTTGAAATAAAATAAGATTTCCCTGTTTAAAACACCCAGAACTACCTTGTCATTAGAACTCGAATTATTTTGACATTTTTCCTTGATGACCCCCCCCCCCCCCCACACACACACACACAATATAGGAGACTTGACAATCTTGATTGACAAGGGAGGTCACTATAACAATAAATGAAAATCAGAACTAAACTATGCAAGGCGTATCGACTTGACATCGGTACAATATAAACAAACGTCTTTTATCTAATAGTAACTGTCGGTGTACGTTCGTTTGTTGATCTGTATTAGCGCACCCACTTGGACTTGAATTTGAACCTATGATATTTAAACACCAAACACCAAATTCTCTTCGTTATTTAAACCGATTTTAAATGATTTTTAATTAGTATTATTTTTCGATTTAAATTTTAGAAAAATCGTATGTCATTATGTTTATTCAATTGGGTTTCTAGTAAATTACTTCCATATCCGAATACAGGAATGACAGATTACGTAGTCTGGCTTCTTTTCCCCAAGGAACCATTAGTACCCATAACTGCATTTAGATAAATATGTTTACCGACATTGGTGTCTGTATACTTTATCATAATGACACGGAAACAATTTTTAATTAGTATATATAACGCCTATGTTTAAAGGGATGTCGCCAGATATGATAGTTGTGTTTAACGATACAGTTTGTCATGAAGACAAAAGCTAAACGATAAGGGCTGTCGATGACCCTATAATAAAACGCTAAAACATAACAGTAGTATGTTTTTCATTCTTATTCAGATCGAAGTCCATTCGCGGAAGCTATTTCTAAGTACAAGTACCCCCGCGTTCTCTTGTTGATATTTTTGCATAGTGCTTTAATAGTTGACCATTGGACTGTGTGGCGGGGGTTGTTAGTTGCTGCTTTCGACTTGTGGCCATAGGCGTTTTGTCTCCCCGACGTACGTACTTCCACAATTGCACTCTTGTTCATAAACACATCCCTTTGGTTGTAGCGGTTGCGTTGGATTTAGTTTACCATTAGATCTTAATATATCTTTGGTGCTGTCGCTTTTTGTAAACGTTACAACTATTTCTGGTTGTTGCAATTCAACTCTAATGCAAAAAAAACCCCACGTGATCCTGAGAAGGGAATTGACCATCTCAAACATGTCTTCACAAATTTCAACGGCTATCCAGAGAAGTCGGTGACAAACACCATCAATAAGACATACCTTTGAGCGGCAAAGTCTCCTACCAAATCAAACGGCTACTTATGCAACATTAAGCAAGTATCGGTGTGTACATGTATATATTATCTTGTTATATTATCATATTTATCACCGCTAGGTAATGACTAGAGAAGCCTAGTGGAAACGTCGCTCAGTAATTGTATTCCATAGAATTGTGGCTCCTATATCCCAGCACAAGACTGTGGACATTGACCATTTGTTTATGTAAACTGTGGTGAGTGTGATGTGACTTCTCAGACCGGCAAAAGATAACTTGACTATGTTAACACTATTTGCGCGCCAAACGTCCATATTGTACCACATGTACAATACTCTTTGAATTATTCCACTTTAAAAAGTGTACTCGTTTTCCTGGGTAACCATTTATCATTAACTCAGTACAAGAATTATACCAGTGGAAAATCTATCATATTAGCAATTAGTTCCGACTTTCAAGAAAGTTCTTGGAGAGGATGAACAAAAATATGTCCATTTGTTTTTAATTTTCTGACTAATTGGAGAGGGTATACTAGTTTAATTTGCAATGAAAATGGCAGTCTGTCCCCCTCCAGAAATCTGGGACCACAGTTGTTCTGTGTGAACACGGTTAGGAAATAGCCTGAATTGTAAAATCTCAACAATAGCTTAATCCAGTCCATTCATCAAACTGCTTATATTCCATACTATTGGAAACAGTATATTGTAATAATGCAATTTAAAAAAAAAATAAACTGGGATTCTAAATTTTATAGTGTATACTTTACTTCTGCAAGCATAGATCTATCGTATTCTGTTTAAAGCGTACCACGTTTATCGGAGATATTCGCCGAGATGCAATTGTGAATTAATTATCCATTTAATAAGTTAAAAATGATTAAAATAGTTAAATTCTAACGTAGGTTATGACCATCCAAGTTCACATTATGTTGTTTTGATCATATGTTACCATATTATAAAATCATTTTTTAGTGACTCTCAGTCACTCAGTGGGGCTTAACTTCCGCTTCCACATAGACTGATAACACAGACAACCCACAGCGAATGACAGATGGATCATTTTATCTATGAACATCGAGTACAAGATAGTATGTTTTTCATTTAATCGTATCATTTGCAATCTAATGGACTATTTTTGCGGTAGCGGGCGTTTTATATACGACTCTTTGGCTTGTTATTATTTCTATTATCGTTGCCTGGCATACTACTTCTTGGACCAAGATATAATTTTTCAATTTAGAAGAGAAAGGAATATATTAATCACGATTAATATCTTTCAAAAGATGACGACATTTTGCCCTTATTTAAGACGTCGCATAATTGATGGATTCGTTATACCAGTAGAATAATGTCATATAGTAATGCCACCTTTCATGGAAGAGTTCCCTCCCCTTTGTTCTTTATTGGAATAAAACATGGCCTATCTCACATGTGTTTTTTTAGATTCAATACATTTTAATCCATGGTGGAGATGCCAAACCAGAGATCCATCGACAATATTAGCTGATATTTGTTGAAAATATGGAGAAATCATCAAACATACAGCTAGATCTACTACAGTGAAAACTGACAATGAGTGACATTTTTTCTTAAATATTCAATTTGACAAATTTTGTTAACAACTTTGAAGTTGTAGCCAAATTATTGTGGAATTTAGCCCAAGCACTCCAAGAAATCAAATTTGACATCATTGTGCCTGAATGATAGTGACTTTCAACATTATTAGACCCAATCATTAAAGCTCAAATTTGAAACTGAAAGGCCTAAAGCTAGTTTTTAGTTGTTCCTGACTTTGAGTGTTAAATAGTGTTCCACTACAATGAATTTCTACAAGTGTTCCAGTAATTCAGTGATTTTACTACAATGGAAGTTTGCCATTTATTAGAATAGACGATGTGACAAGTCGAGAACACGAGAAGCTGTCAAGAATCATGACCACGTGCCTTTTTCAAAACTTGTAACCTGAAATTTCTTCATATGGAGCCTAGGGCCCACAAGACAAACATTTTGATGATGATTTAGAGCCAGCAGAGTGTGTGATATTACTGCATTGTAGAACTAACATTTTTTGTGTTTTTGGTTTGTTGATGTCCAGTGGTGTAGACAGGCCTACTTTGTGAATTTTTAACTGATGATCAGCATCTGAAACTAAACTACAAATATTAGGCCTAGCCTATAAGACTGAAATTATAGATAATTAAGACAGTCTTTTCATTTTAAAAATTGAACCATTGTGAATTTACCATTTTAATATTCCTTGGAAAGTGTGTGTATGGGAAATTTTGTATTCTTGTATTCTAGCCATATTCATACGGTAATTAATATGCATAGGCTTATGTTTTGCAAGATGGTAAATTTAATATTTTGATTATTATTACCAAACCATTTCTTAATTTTGCAGTAAGGATGTCTCTTTAAATGACAATGTTCCGATTGATAGAATACCGCAAAACGTTTAATGTTTTCCCGACGTTTCAAAACCGAAAGAGGTAACTTTTTCGCATTCTGAAGTAGACTTATTTCATAATGAATTGCAATCTTTGGAGATTAATAATTCTTCGAACATGCCCATGAATCTACATTTAATGAAGTAAATAAACTACTAATTCGGCCACCCGTTCTATACATGCCATCTGGTGATGGTAGATTCACGCTATACAGTGATACATCCAGTAGACGTGGTACAAAGGTTAATCAGCGAACTGGATGTATGAGATGTGTTGTTGACGTTTGGGAAAGTAGGGTGTGAAGTGCTGTAAAGGGATAGTTAGATGTATTATGAATGGTTAAAGTGGCTGTGGTGTTACGGTGAAATACTATGCCGCCACTGTAACACCACAGCTTTATGATTTGTTAGACAGGAGTGATGTAATGGGTGTAAACAACTGGGTATGCTGGTACCGTCGCAACGTAGCCGTGAAATAAAAATTGCCAGGCATGAGGCTGCGCAGACCGAGCGGCAGCTCGATAGGGAGTGTGTGGGAGGGTCACCCTCATGAAATTTTTTTTTTTTAAATTTCAGTTTTCTGTAAGCAGTGAGAACACTATTTTGGCATTGTTTGCGGGGTTAAACCTAAAAATCACATTAATACACCTATTGTACGATATTGTGATTGGACGTGTGAAAGGTTATTCGGGGTTAACGACGTACTTAATAACCAATGAAGTCGTGTTGAATCAACCGTGTTTTGATTTATAGTCGCTTCGATTGGTGTTTTTATCATCTATCCCCGATTAACCTTTGACATGCCATGAACGTGCAATAGGTGTATACAATGTGTATCATGTTTAAGTCAGGGGGTGCCGTATTCAGACGTTTTTTAACGACTGTTACATATGTTAATTAAAAAATTGTACACAACAGTTTAGTAATTACTGTGATAGTCAGGGGCGTTTTAAGGTTTATTATGGTGGAGGTGGCTTTATTTGTAGGGCCCTCATTCGCAAAGGGAGGGGGTCAGGTTCTTCAGAAATTGTCACAAAATGGGAATAATTTTGGTGCTGTCTGACATATTGGGATATGTACAAGTTTTATACAGATAGAATGTTAAATTATCATAATATCTGTTAAAATAAATATAAGGGGAGACCAAGTATATTTCGTCCCCACCACATCTGGAAAATAAGGGGGGGGGGAGACCCATCCGGGCCCCCTCATGTGTGACGCCCATGACTGCACCCCAACCCAAGAAATGCATTGCGATGAGGAATAGATGTTATGTGACGTAGACACCGGGAGTTGGTAATTTTATGCAAAGAGCTAGCGCAAGTAAATTGGGTTGTGCGGTACCGGGAATGAAGGAAGGGTGGTTTATGGCATGCTGCAGCGGTAATCAGATAAATTTTCGCCAAACCTCATGTTGGTGCAAGTCGACACTGTGATTGAGTTCAATTTGCGGGGTACTTGCGATGCAAGAGAAAGCTGTCCAGATTGACTGGATAGAGTAGGCACTAGGCATACAATTATGCCACAGATCCCGCAAACCCTCGACCACATGGATGACAAGTCAATTATAACTCATTTGGTACGCGAGCGCTTGCCGAAATAGTCGCTTTGTAAGACACGGTGAGAATCAGGTGGAAAATGATGACTCTTGCGTGCTGGACAGCACAGAGAGGACACTGGGTAGATATAGGAACATAGGAACATGTGCATAAAGAAGGGGTAACAGGGATGGTTTGGACAACACAGGGCGGTATGAAGTTATAAGGTATACTGTAAACGGGGTCAGTAGTGAGCGGGGGAAAAAAGAAGGCAGATGATCATAGAAACAGTTTTATTGTGGTATATGAGTATGATATACAGGCAATAGTATAGAAGTACAACAGACAGTAACAAAGCATTCAAAATATAAAGTAGCCAACAGATGGTGTATGCAACATTGTAAAAGAAATCAGATGGTACACATCTGAAGCACCGAGCAGTGAACTTATTAGTGCCGACGGCGAGCAGGGGATTTTATTGGTTAGTGAAGGAATTGGTGTAACTAAATTATGTACCACATACAGTCCATAGTATCGGTGCACTAGTGAAATTAATGCTTATCGGAGAAATCCATCAAGAAACCGAATAAGTGAACTAAAATGGAGGGCAACTAAAAGGACATGTAACGGCTGGGTCCCACAAGTGCGAGGGTGACCTGTTAAGTCGTTAAAGCAGTGAGGCAAAATGTGCGAAACATGCAATTCTCCACAAGGGTGAATGTGGAACTAAGTATAACATTAGGATATGCAAAACCACCGAAGTATACAAGAGCAGTGTACAATAATGGTAGGTAAATAAAAAAGTTCCATATCAGGACATGAAATGTACAAAACAGATATGTAAGGGGGATAGCGGCATATCCCCATGAGGATGCAATTAAAAATATCCACACATAGTAAAGTTTTAAAAACAGTAAAAGACAAACACATACATGAAATAAACAAAACTAGTTATGTGGACTTTCAATATGACATGAACAGTGGTATCAGGTGTCCCGGAGGGTAAGCATACCCTGCCCTGTGCATAGCACCCACCACACAAACATTGATTAGCAATGAAACACATCCTGTCCTGTAGAAAAGGATATGTAACTAAACATGTAATGTATAAAACCGTACAGGTGATTAATACAATCCAAAATCCAAGCATACAAAATATACATACATGAGATAGTGAACATGATGAAGGATGGAAAAACAGACATACATAACAGGATGGAAGGCTTTTGTATTTAAGCAACTCGTAGCAACATGAAACAAATCATGCATATTGGTATCTGACGCGCCTGCAACGATTTGGTTGTAATGTTTATTTATGTAAGCAAAGCGTGAACGCGACTATTCAGCTCGTCCCTTTTGACGCTTTGATACGATGGTGGCATTAAGAAAAGAGAATGCAGTTTCTCGAGGTTTTTCAAAATAAAATGCAAATGAAGAATTTGACAGTAATTTTCATGTTATGGATTAAATACGATTAAAAACAGTATGTTGACAGTCGGGAATTGGCCATTGGATGAACTTTGTAAGAGTTATGTGTTGAAGTTTTGACCCAGATCAGGTACATAACTTAAGATGAATGTTATTGTTAGACAGTGGTCGTAAATGGAACGTAATTCGATTTGAACCACATGGGAGTATGCAAGATAGCAGATCGAGTTGATACGGATTGGTGAAATATAACGCCCCATGTTTTAGCAAATATATACATAAAAGTGTTGTGGAAGTACATATGGCAGACATGGGGATGAACGGCATAGTACAGAAAGTGTACAACTGAATCTAAATTTGTTCTTCAATAGTCACTGAACCGTACTGTTCCCAAATAAGGAAGCTGTTTTGTGCTGATGCCTCGGCAAATATTTGACGGCCATTATGCACAACGGTGTGTACATTGTACTGCCCATGTTGTCGTACATTTAACTGGTGCCACTCTGCTTCAAAGGTTTTGCGGGCCTGCATATTATCTGGGTGCTCACCAGAGAATGGAAACCCCGAAACATGTGCAAGAAGGGCCCATGGGCGTAAGTACGGATCATTCGTCATCAGTGCTCCATGACCATTGTTGTGTTCATGTAGGCGTCTGCGAATGCTGGCTGTCTCACCCACATAGGCATGTCGTGGATCTTGCGTGCTGATAATAAGGTAAACGAAGCCCATGTTTATGTCAGGTATAGGACGATGACATGGCGGTAGTGGATTGTGAATATGGTGCACAATCCGAGGTGCTGGATGCAGTAGTTGTATTGCAGTCAGGACGTTATCTATATGTGCTGCCCATTCTGAACGCTGAAGAAGCATACTGACCATTGCCTCAATAGTGTCTTCGTGGTCATTGGTAACAAATGTGATAGCATCAAGGGTTTGCACACCACTAAGTAATACCAGCAGTTGTTCTCGTTCCCACAGTCTGTATTCCTTGGCTGATATGCTCAACTGTGTTGCAATGTGTGCACATGTTTCTCTGATGGCTTTGTGCACAGTAGAGCTGACAAAGTAGGTAAGTGGAAACTGGAAACGGAACGCTTTGACGAATGTGTTGCCAGCAGAGTGTACAGTGACTGATGGTGTCCAACGGCGCTGTAGTGTAATAGTTGCCCAGTCTTGTGGCAAGTCATGGACATGAAACTGGCGATTTCCTGGAGGTATCAATGTGACGGAGAGGGTAGCATCATTTGCAGAAGCAATGTTCTCTGGAATCGCTTGAATGACACACAATTGTCCCTGAGAGAACGTAGGACATGTTGGTGTACAATGAGTGTTGTTATATGTTAGCCTCATAACAGCTCCAATGAAGAGAACTAATGTTCTTGGTTCACGGCACAGGTAACCTAGCTTGGTCTGTATATGGTGAGAAGCGGGTACGTATTGGCCAGCGACGGTTTCAACCTGGTCGACGGCTTGTACATGGGTGCAGGGGGTGTTGTCATCATCAATCTTTGTTGCCAAGAATTCATTTGTGATCTTCTGACTTGCGGCTTTAGTTCCAACAATTCGCAGGACATGTGGCGGAACATCATTCCAAGAGTTGACACAATTGCGTGGAATACACCTGTTGTGCATGATGAATACAAATTGGTCGATATCCACAGTTGTAGCTATAGGTTTGCGCAGAATGTCTAGAACCAGTTGTAAATCTCTGTCTTGCGCAGCACGGACGTAATGTGTGAGAGGAATGACAGTGAACGTAGCAATTAAATGGAAACTAGCCCAAATGGGTGTGCCTTGAACTGGCGACAGTTGTCGTGGATCACCACAAGCGACCATAACAATGCCTCCCATTGGTATAGGGTTGTCACGTATGTGGCGCAAAACAATGTCCAGCACTGCAAAAGTTTGTGCTGACAGTAGACCAATTTCCTCTATGAAGAGAACACTTAGGCGTCGAAGGGTAGCTAATCGAATTGGTTGCTGCATCAATTTAAACAGTGTCATTTCCGCCAAGGCCGAGATGGTATGCTGAGCGTCATGACGCACTGGTAAGCTAAAAACCAAATGGATATGTTCACCGCCTAATCGTCGTGCACGCTCAGATGTCACAGCAATCAGTTGTGTAGAAAGGCCTCTGGACATGGCATAAACTTGTACAGCTAGCAGTATGTGTGTTTTACCAGACCCTGGAGGG
The DNA here is from genome assembly GCF_932274485.2 of Patella vulgata. Classification (NCBI taxonomy): domain Eukaryota; kingdom Metazoa; phylum Mollusca; class Gastropoda; family Patellidae; genus Patella; species Patella vulgata. Next base: position 70,206,422 of record NC_065881.2, read on the forward strand.
CCCACAAGAAGAGGGGAATGAGCAAATGTTGTGCGAGGTTCTGAAATGGTGTCGATGGTGCGTTGACACTGCAGTAAGGCAGCACACTGGTGTCTGTAGGATTCTGCAGTCTGATGTGGTGCTTGTTGTATTAGCAGCTGGTATGGAAACGGACGACCAGCCCGAAGTAGTTCTTCATCCGGGAAGTTATGAATAGTTTCAAGCTGGAGCGCTTCAACAGCAGTACTGCGTCTGGAGGCCTCGAGTTGAAGGACCTCATCTGTGGCTTGCTGGGCCATGTCCCTTTCAAACACCAATGGTATCGAGTCGTAGGCAACAGTACCTAGAAGTAGAAACCTGTGCAAGCCATCGATTAAGGCTTGTAGTAAATCTGCAAACTGCCGTGTACCAATAGACAGCCACTGCATTTGGTCCAGTAAGTACCATCGAGCTATATGTTTCACATTTGCTTCAGTTGGTGGATCGGCTGAAATAATTCCTGCTGTGCGGAAAGATTGCAATAGACTGTTACTCGAGTAAAGGTCGATTTCAGTGACAAATCTTCCCATTGTCAAAAGGACATGGATGAGAAAGCGTGAGAACTGTTTTGGAGTCACCTGTGTGTAGACAACTATGTTGCGTCGGTGTTTAGAGATGTCAACAAATAGTCGGTACAGCTGTGAGAACTGCAGAGTGTGGTGCTGTTGGTGGTATTCGTCACGTAAAGGCAAAGTAATAGCAGTGTGCAGTGCCAGGGCAGGAGCTGATACTTCAACGTCGTCGTTGTGCAGTTGTTGTTGGATGTATGCCGCAACATCGAGTACGTGGGCATGGCGTATTTTTACCGAGTAAACATCAGTGCGTGATGACTAGAAGGTAAACCACTTGGTGTACATTTCAAGGCCATTAAACAGGATGAGCTCTGGTGGTCTGACGGAGAAGCCAGTTGTAGGATCTAAATAGTACGAGCCTTAGGCAAACTGCTGTATGGCTAAAACCTGTGTCGGTGTAAACTGGCGCCATGCAGGTAATGCGCGTCGTGCAGTAACTGGTTTTAAGTCACCATTGCCACCTTCAAGTAATCTTTTCATGGATGAGGATGTGCGTTTCTGTTGTGATGGTGTTGTTGGCATCAGACTTCATGGTAACATTAGGTTTTTCATCTAGACCTGCTGCATATTTGGCCAAGTAGGAGACCTGAAATTTTCTGTCGCAATATTGCACATTCGTGCAGGACTGTGTGGCCAAAAAAAGAGGAGGAACTGTAGGTACAAAGTGCTCCTGAGGCTGCGCAGGATACTGCCATTTGCCAGCGCGAAATTGCATGGGGCACTGCCATTCACCAGTAGTTGGATGGAGTGTGCCTAAATCTAAATATTGGAGACGTGCAAGTGTTGCCTCATCATACAATTGTTCCTTTTCAACAAACAGATAAGATATGAATGGTGGATGTCGCTGAACTCTGCAAATAAAGGAATCATCAGCAGCCCTTTTCTTCTGGCATCTGTGCAGGTCGTGATTGTCCAAAGGTACCAGTGGATGTGCTGTCTCAAGTACTCTAATGTTGTGTGCAATGCTGCAGATGAAATTGGGCTCGAACACTGCAACAACTTGACCAATCCAGGCAGTGGATTTGACCATGAGTAGGTCTATAGATTGTGCAGTGGTTTTCGAACAGATGTAAAATAAATCTCCTTGGTTGATGTCCCTGTAAAAGAATGGAATGTCAGTAATGAATGAATGAATGGTGTTTTATGGCACGTCGACACTGAAATAATCTGGTCAATTTGCGCCAAATCCCCGTGTTATCGAAGATGATTTGCTAATGCGCGGGGAGTAATGTAGCTGCAGGGGAACACGGGAGTACCCGGAGGAAACCTACGTGATCGGATAAACTACTCCCACACCTTTTCATTGAGGTCGGCGAGAATGGGAATGTCAGTAAAGGAGCGGCCAAAAGATATCAATAGTACAAACAGGGGGGGCCGTCCACTGTCAAGATTGTCCCACACCTTGTCATTGAACCACAAACTGAGATGCAAAACAGTTACTGGTGGGGCACAAGATTACGTTTACCACTAAGGGGACATTTGAAAATTGCTACCCTCGCAGTCAGGCATTAGTAGTATTGTGTCTCACGGAAATGCAATATGCAGAGACAAAGTGAATAGCAGTGTCGTTGAATGAATGAAGGAATGGTGTTGGGCAATGTGCGCCAATCCACTTGTTATCAAATGATTCGCTAATGCGCGGGGAGTAATTTCGGTGCACGGGGAGACCTGCGTGATGGGATAGGCCACTCCCGCACCTTGTCATTGAGGTTGGCGAGAACAGGATTCAAACCGTCAACGCCATTGGTGACAGACCGACACGTTACAGCTCGGCCAACGGACCACCTCCGAGAGTGTGAGAAATGTACACTGTAGTGTGGAAGGGTCCGAAACAGACTGTGTACTTACCTGTACAACAGAAGGCGATCATATGGAAGATCAAATTTCATAGATTTACTACCAGTGTCTCGGGTAGCCAGTTTAGATCTCGACTTGGACGCTTTCTTGATTCGCAGTACATGAGCTATGATGCGAATATTCTCTGGTGTGTCGTCAAGTTGTAGATTGTTGACGTGCAGGGTTTTCACACAGGGGTCATTAATGATGGCCATTGCTGAAGGTACATCTTCTCTCAGGAGTCGAGCAAACATGGCAATCTGTAGGAGAAAAGAAATCCTTACAAAGTAAACTGTTAAAACCAGTACAAGACAAACACAGACATAACATAAACAAAAGTAGTTATGTGAACGGTCCATATGGCATAAAAAGTGGTATCAGGTGTTCCGAAGGGGCCAGTAGTAGGAAATGTTGGAAGGTGAGGTAAGGGGTCATTCCATATAAAGGGGAGCAATGTTTGTACAGAACTGGTGCAGAAAAAAGGTCATCAAGAACAGCAACCGGTTCATATTTAACGCAAGTGATTAATGGACAAGAAAGGTTATTATTCTAAGCGATTTCCTAAGGCTTGTCAAAGATATGGTGTAACAGAGTTAGAATTATTTGGCTTATTAATCAACATAACCAACTTTCAATATTTACTGAAACGTGTTGAATTCAATGTATATGTCGACCATTCGGGAATAGTCCAGTTATTCTAGTCTAAACGTGAACCAAGTACTAACCGTTTAAAGAAGCTATTGGTTAAATTATCCCATTATGCATTAACAATAGGATATAACAAAGGTACCGAATTGGTCTTAGTCGATTTTCTTTCTCGAGGTCCTTTAGAGGACGATTCAGAACTAGATATTGTTGTCCCAACTGCATTTTCTACTGAAGAAATTAATCCTGTAAGTGAGCGACCAGTTACATGACAATGGGCTAAACAACAGAACATTCAAGTTCCTGATATAAATGTACCTCCAGTTATAAAGCCCAATATCGCTCATATTCCTCATATAACTAACGATAATAACGACATTCCAGTTCGTATACCTAGTTCCCAGAGAACGCATGCACAGAATTCTAATAATTCTAAATCTAGATTAGATGATAAACCTCTAGTATCTGAAGATAAGGAAATCGGAGTTCCTATCGAATTGTGTATTCCTCCACGACCTGTTATTCATAACTGTGAGGATATTATTCAAAAGAATTTTCCAAAACAACAAGATTTGAACAAACTCCTAAACGTTATTAAACGGAAAATCATCAGAGATTATAATCTTTCTATAGATGCGAATAAATTACGTATCGAACAAGAAACATCACCATATTTTAAGCCAATTTACGATTATTTATGTCATGACATTTTGCCAGCCAATAAGACGTCAGCAAAGACAATTCATTAAAATCTGAAGAATATCTTTTATGCGATTCAGTTTTATTTAGGCTTATAATTCATAAAGATGAAACATTCACTTTGCATTCAATGTGTCATAGCCTTATCAATATCTACCACGATAGTCAACTTTCAAATCACCAAGGTATTGTTCGAACATATCTGACAATGAGAAAATTATTTTACTTTCCTAACATGTTAGACACTATTTCTTCCTATATCAAATCATGTTTCAAATGCCAACAATTGAAAGGCAAAAGTGACAAAGTTCGCGTATTTCATAACCGAATTCCTACACATTATAGAACTTTTGATAGATTAAGTCTTGATTTCAAGAGTATGCCATCTTCATCAACCGGATTTAAAAATATAATGGTTGTTTGCGACGAAATAACAAGATTCGTTGTTTGTGTTCCTTTAAAATCCCAAGACGCTGAAACTATATGTGAAGCAATCATACAGAAAATAGTTTGTATACTTTTGGTCCACCTTCTGTTCTTATCACAGATTGTGCTGCATCGTTAACTGGTAAACTTATTAGTGTACTTTGTCAAGCTCTAGATATCGATCAGAAACTTATCAGTGCGGAAAATCATGGACGTTTACTTGTTGAAAGACATATCCAGTCTATTTCTAATTTTCTCAAGTACAATTTAAATCAGTTGGGTGCAGATTGGGTACGATATGTTTCAACATGCTGCTACGCATACAATTCATTTGTTTCCCCACAACTTGGAAACTATTCACCATATGAGTTAGTTTTTGGTAAAGAACCAAAGAATCTAACTTCCCTAAATTGATCATTTACCGGAATATGTAAATCTTACGATGAGTATATGTTACACCTTAAATCTAAATTTGATGCTATTTCATCAACTATTCTTAATCTACAGACGAGACAAGAAGAAAGTCAAAACATGACCATTGCTCATAGTCTAAGCAAAAATCCAATTTATAGTCTTGGACAATTGGTTTTTGTGTTTAAGCCTTCGTCTTCTGCATTAACTGCTAATTCCCGGAAAATCAAATCAGATTGGTGCGGTCCGCTAGTTGTTCATCAAATATTAGATAGAACACATTATATTCTATCTACCCTTGAAGGAAAGGTATGTACTTGCATATAATTTGTGATATTAAGCATTGAGGTTAGAGCAATACTTGTAAAATCAATTGGTAATCAAACATCTGATGAGAATTTCATACTTGCAGTCTATATTGATATTGTGGAAAAGTTGAGCTTTTTAAACACGCTGTAGCTGTATATATGTTTTTGAAGATCGTTACTAATTACTTATATGTCAGACTATGTTTCATTTCACATATATCCAAGTTTGATAAGTTAATTTCTATTTCATTGTGTGTGTTTGATTGTATCTGTGGTTTTTTTTGTTGCTTTTGTTCTTTTTCTTTCGTTATGATGATGTTAACTCTAATTTATCAAAGGGAGTTCACATCTTTCAAGAGAGGGCGATGTCATATAGTAATGCCACCTTTCATGGAAGAGTTTCCTCCCCTTTGTTCTTTATTGGAGTCTTCGGGAGTTATCTCCCATATGTGGAATATTTTGTACTTATGCCATAGATTCAATACATTTTAATCCATGCCATCCATGGTGAACCAGAGAACTACCCCCACAGAGCAATAATATGGATATATTCTGATGAGAATGATAACATGAGGATCTGAGAAGGCGTTATGGAGATGCTTGGATAGTAAATAAATGCTTCAAATATTGCGGTAAAACGAAATGAAATAAAATGGGGTTTAACCTCCTACTTTTCTTCACCACTCGGGCTAACGAAGATCGTGTGCAAGAAACGGACGGGCATCTTAAAAGAAGCTAAAGATGATTCAAAGACACAAAAGGTGATAATTAAGACAATAGTTAGGAACAGACTTAAGGGGTGCCTACAGTATATTTCGTGCAGTATTTGATATTATACATCATAGTTTTTTACCCATTTATTATAGATTGGTTATAAAACAAGGCTCGTCTTACCCGTATCAATACGTTTATTATATCATTATACAAAGTTATCGCTTAGAGCAATTCAGCTTATTAAAACCTACTATGTCATTACAGCAATAAATTGACGTGTATTGGCATCTGCCATAGAAAATTTAATAGAATGGAATGTTTATATCGACTAAATATTGATTGGCGAGCTTAATAATCAGTTTTCTCTTTCAGTTAATTTCTTTGACGTGTCTTAAACTTAACCCTCTTGACTTCTTATTGCGATACAACTTCCTGGGGATAACTACGGCCAGGTTGAGTTTCATGTGGGAACGTGTTGGTTTAGCGCTCATTAATAACTGCTAATGTTTTTCACTTAAAGAGAGTTGGGTGGCTGACTGGTCTAAAGCTTGCGCTTTTAGATAATAATGTCTATCATTTGGGTCCAGTGGCATGGTTTCAATCCCACACATGTGCTTGGGTTTTCTCCGGATCCTCTGGTTTCCTCTCCCAAAGTTAAAGGATCCTACGAGCCCGCGAATTGTCTAGACATGACATGATTGTCTCTTTCTCTTCATTTAAATATATATATATATATATATATATATATATATTGCTTTTACATTCGACATCGTATTTGCCTAATCATTGTTGAAAGACTGTATCTAAACTGCGGGCAGAACTATATTTGTTCCTAAAAATAACATATCTTAGGATTTATGATGGCGAAATTCTACTCATATCTAAAAGTACCAGCATTATCCAAACCATGGATATGGTTTCTATATATTAAATTCTGTGAGATTAGCAGTCTATCATTATATCGCACTTTTAGATAGTAGTATATTTCAGGTTGCACTAGATTACTTATTTAACACGAATGGAATATATCGAGGGTTTAGAACATAATTGTGATAAGTCAATATATCAAGCATTGTGACTTATCACAATTATGTTCTAAACCCTCGATATCTTTAAATGGTTTCTATGGCATCTGAATCGGCAAAATAAACCACTTGCGTGCATTTGTAAAAGCTCCAGTTTGGCCTTGTCTCTGATACAACAGGTCAGTATGATTATTGGGGGTGGGGGGGCCGAATGGTCTAACGCGTATGCTTTAGATCATAAGGTATGGTATTTCTTAGGGTCCCCCTGCGTGCAAGAAGTAGTGAAATAAAATTGAGTCATATGCTAGTCCGAAATTTGGTAGAAAATGACGTGTGGACATTATGCAAAGCCCCCCTGCATAATGTTTGCCCCCAAAACACCCGCGTGAACAAATTGTCGACCATAGATATACATTGTCCGTCAATTTTACAGCACCCAAGGAACCACTTCTCCCCCCCCCCCTCTCATTGCTCTTAGCTAGTTACGGCCCTGTTGCAGATGCTCGGAAACATTAGCTCCCCGGGAAGTACATTATCGAAGGCTTTATTTTTTCGTGACTGAGAAAATGACTTATTCCCGTCACATTCGCATCCATTACAATTAAAGTCAATTAAAGATACAATCCTTCCATATATTATCTTCGCTATCATATATACATTAACATCGATTGGAAACAACAATCAACTAATAGACTGATGTCCGCCGCCTCCATCCAGAAATAAATAGCGGGAAATACTGATCTATTGGACATTTTCCTTTTCTAAAGCATCGACCAATCAAACTTGAATTCCAACTGTCATTGTCAGGGGTTCTTTTACGTGTATGCCAATGTGTACGTGGGACTAGACGCTGCCCTTGCCAGACCCTCCGGCCTTCCACACTGACAAGGAGAACATGTTTTTGATGCTTCATATTGTAGTACAGCATCACCATAATATTGGCCCTCGAACTGATACCCTTTATTGATGGATTTAAAACAAATCATTCTGATCTTTACGTCATTAGTTAACTTTACTGATCAGTCGAATATTTCATTCCATCTCATGGAACTTGTATCTATTACATATTGGCTAATTAAAAAGACGACGGGATAGAGTTTTTCTAGATTCTAGGGTCTAAAGCTCTAGAAAAAAACGTTTCATGCGTACCAAAGTGAAACTCATCCAAGGACTTTTGATCCTCAACACATAATTTAATTTTCATCTCATGAATTGGACAAAAATTGTCGCCTCTGGAAGGTCCACAAACTTCATTCATATTTCACATTTGGCTTAACTACAGAACTTGCACTCACCCAAGAACTAGTGATACTTAAACACTCGTTTTAAGTTTCATCGAAATCGGATAAAAATTGTTACAACTTTGGTATTACATACTTTTACACTATTTGCGTAAAGGGGAGCGGCCGTTTCACGGAAAGTTTCGGTCCGATTTTCAGGAAATTCGGACTCAATCCAGGTAGCTGCGGTCCGATAATCCAAATCGGAAATAAATTGTGACCTCTATATGGTCCAATACAAGGCGACCTTCGGTTACACGGATTTCCGTATTATCGAAATATCTGCATGCGAATGATATTTAGTTCAACCCCTGGCCGTGAGTAATTTTACTAGCCAGAAATCGCTTAGAAAGTGTCTCCGCCGATCTAGACACCCGGGAGCTTCCGGGGCCTAAGCGGCCCCTTGACCCTCGCATAAAGTCCTAGGACGGTAGCCCCCCCTCCCCAATCACGAATTGCTTCCGCCCGCACTGGCCATTTGCGTTCGGGTGCTGGTTCAGACTGTAGTCGCGACCACAGTTTACATCCGAAGGTCGTCTTGGGTATTATATGCTTTTACACTATTTGCGTAAAGGGGAGCGGCCATTTGACCTTTGAATTTGAACTCCGCCCTAATGGTGTAACTGTGGTATATTTGAACGGTTTTTACAATCAATAAATGCTTTCATGATAAGGAATTTTAAAAAAAAAAAAACATAAAAACTCCAATGCTGAGTAATTTTACTATAGCAAGAAATCGCGTAGAAAGCGTCTCCGACGATCTAGACCCCCGATAGCTTCCGGGCCCTAAGCGGCCCCTGAACCCTCGCATAAAGTCCTAGGACGGTAGCCCCCCCCCCCACTCAAAAATGGCTTCTGCTGGCCCTGGTGTGTACAAGTATATATGCACGAAATACATGAAATTTATCGTATCTGTTTTCAGCCATTTCGAGCGATCGTGTCTTTTCAAACTCTACGCCTACCCGCCCGTTCTGTATCACTGTTTCTCTTGCACAACGTAAATAGAAAGAAAGTCGGACACGAAAACAAGTGTAATTGTTTTGGTTAAAATTACGGTCATTCATTGTCATCTGTCAACCCCATGTTAGGGAGTCATCTGTTAAATTGCCATTCAATTCACACAATCTGTTTCATAATTAAACACCTTTACCAGGTAAAATAATCGATAAATCGACTAATCAATACCGGTAGAATATCGTGATAACAACGGTACTAGTGAAATATCGTAACACTTTAGTTGTACTGTTAGATGAGATGATCTCGTGCTTGGCACGACAATTATGTCTCGTTAGAGAATTCCCTGGGATTCATTAATCGACATCGAGTTCTCCTAATTACTATATAAATGTTATGGTATCCCCCATGACACCATACTTTAATAACTACATGTATAAGGATTCTATTGGTTGGAATGATTTATTTGAATTGTGAAATGTTTGACTTATAAGACTTGAAATATTGTAACAAAAAGTAAATCAACAAATTGATAGCGATGCCAGTTCTTCAAACGAGAAGTTGTATAAAGAGTTCTGAGAAAGAAGAACCTGTGTGCGCTGCCTCCCAAACCACACCCATCCGCACCTACAGGGGGCGAACTGTCCATTTTTCGGGCAATGTACTTTCATATTGTAAATTTATATTATTGTGTAATTAATTGAAATAAACAACCATCATAGCTTTGTGGAAAATTCGTTTTAGTTAATGATTGATTCATTCTGAAAATTCGCGTGACAAAGAAAATTTTCAGGTAAATAGCATCCCCTACAGGCCCACAACTGAGATTGAACCCTTATGCCTATGTAACCACTTATGGCTCGATTACTTGGATAAATTAATGATGAACAAAATACACAATCAAAACATAATGCAAAATACGTGTAACGATTAAAGGACAATATTGGTATCAGTCATTATCACATATGTGATAGAATTGGTTTAACACGTTCCAAAAATAATTTTAACACATAGATCATTGCTACGATAGATGCGTAATCAAGGTTACAATAAACGTAAGTGGCGAACGCAAAGGAAAACACGAGTTATAACAGATACACGGGCGAAATTCTGCTCACTAATAATTCCTTCGAAGACCAAAAGTTCTTATATGAGACTGTGAGAGGATATCTGACGATTCAAAACAGAAATTGACTGTCACTAGAAAAGAGAAAACGAAAAAATATAGAAAAATTCCGTGCATTACCATGTTTTTATTAAGTATAGAATGAATAAAAACAAGTGAATGTACGGACTATTTCAATTTTTCTCGTGTTCTCATATCTAGTGACTTTCAATTACTTTTTTGAATTGTCCGATATCCTCTCACAGTCTCACATAACAACTTTTGGTCTTCGAAGGAATTGTTAGTGAGCAGAAATTCGCGTCCTGTCACACGCGAATGATAATGACTGACACCAATATGGCCCTTTAACCAGGTATTTTGAAATGTATACGTTTAAATGTCTTTTACACGAATTAGCATAGAAGAAATGAACACTTTTACTTAAATAAAATTAACACATAATCGATGTGACAGAGCTGCGTTTCATTTTCCACCACCAGTCTGCGATTTCTGACAACCCGGGTATCTCATATCAATCTTTTCAGAGTAATATAGATGGCTATATACGGGTATTCACATAGCAAAATTCTCGGGGTATTCACAAATCAAGGTTCTCTGGACGAATTCGCAGATAACGGAAATGACGCAAAATTAGGAAATCCAGCTGTTGCTAGAGATTGAAATAGAGGACAATTACAGCTACACATACGATTTAACAAAACCTCAGAAAAAGTAGATATAAGTACAGATCAGTCAGTGTGCTGACATAACATTATGTTCGTGTCTCAATTTCTCTCTGTATTTTCAGACTTACCCCCAAGGAGCAGTCCTAAATTTTACACAGCATCTGTTACGGTTTCAAATATATAAATCAAACCTTAAAATGCAGCGAAATAATCCAGTTAATTTCAGCCCACCCCTTCTTTCCCATTGGCTGGTCCCCATCCACTTACGTTACGTAGCCACGCCACTATAAGCAAGATTAAAAGAAATGTTATTCGATATCGTTGGTTATATCCGCTAATCGATTGTGATGTATTAAGAACCATGGGCGTTGAAGGGATATTAAAAATGTGCGAGCGGCCGTGAATCAGTGAGTAGGGCACTGGCTCGCTAACCAGATGGTCTCAGGTTCATACCGGATATTGACAGAGAAAGTTCTTCCATTCTTTTCCAACGTGGTTTCCCCAGTGTCTAGTCGTTTGGATAGTACGCTAAACCAAGGTCAAAAAATTGGCGTGCATTTAAAAGAACACTTGACAGTTGAAATTCGAAATAAGAGTAGGTCGTGGCGGCACTGTCAGGGCTCGGCCAACAACGGGATCGAACCCGCTACACCAGGCTAGCGAGCCAGCGACTTACTCTCTTAACCATCGTGGCTCCTCTTTAAAATCTAGATTTTACCACGAAAAAATAAAATGAAAGAACTCCATTATAAAAAGATATATTATTTTAGAATTATTTTAAATTCCAATCTTAGAAATGTGTCATTTCTCATTTAATCATATTCACTGTCAATGTTTTGCAATGTATTTATGAGCCTCTGGGGATTATATATATTTGTCACCAGACAATGGCAATTTTAAATTACAGTTGAATACATGATTAATTTTATTTAAGGATTGTAAGACTTATTCGGAATCTCTAGTATTTATTTGTCGCCATGAATTGGAATATCTGAAATCGCATCCATGTTTCTGAGCATTTACCATTTTTTTTTGTAGTTTACAAAAAGAGTTATTGTCTGGTTAAAGAATCTTTATTTCGATATTAATCAAAATCTGAATTGATGGCATCTCTGGCAAGGTCGTTGAGACCTTTTCAAATTAAACTTCAAAACTAAGTCTGTGTGCACTGCTATCAAGTAAAGACTTAAATGCAGTTTTATGGTGATATATACCAGTATTGTTACAGGTTTTGATCAGTTGGTTACGACCCCTCGGTACACAATTTTTGTCTTTGAAGCAAATTGTGACATTTTCAGCCGAAACAGGACGACGACATCAACCTTACTTTTATTTAAGATTGATTTGTTTGTGTTATAACATAATCAAATATAGATTATGTATACAACTATTATAAACGAAATACTTTAGGCGCTCTGAGACTAACACGTCGTAATTCTTATTAAAGAAATGAAATGTGGTTTAACACCCTACTGTTCTGCTCCGACTGGGCTAATGTGTGTGCTATAAGAGAAAGTTTGCCTGGACAGAGCCGCCACGGCCAACTTGTATACAGCATTCCAACTGGAAAGGGAAATGAAATGAAATGGAGGTTAATGTCCTACTGTTCTGCTCCTAACCTGGGCTAATGAAGACGGGCATACGCCATACAGTGTGCTATGATGGAAATTTTGCCCGGACAGCGGCACTACGGCCTACTCTTATATCGAATTCCAACTGCCAAGGGATCTTTTACGTGCACGCCAATGTGTACACGGGACCTCGGTTTTTCGTCCCATCCGAACGACTAGACAGCTTTCCTTGTCAGCCCCTCCGTCCTGCATCACTGACAAGGGAGAACCACGCCGGAAAATCTGGATGAACTTTCTCGGCCAATGCAGGGATCGAACACCCGACCTCCAGGCTAGCGAGCTAGCGTCTTACCCACTTAGCCACGTGATCCCCAACTGGAAAGGGATCTTTAACGTACATGCCAATGTGTACACAGGACCTCGGTTTTTCGTCCCATCTGAACGACTTTTCGTTGTACCTTGCCAGGCCCTCGGTCCTGCACCACTAACAAGGTGGAACAACGCCGGAAAATTCCGGCCGTTGCTCTCAATTCTCATTAAAGATTATTATGTGTGTTATAACAATACCACTGTTATCAATGGGATACTTCAAACATTTATTAAATATTATGGTTGCGTGTACAATGGGAGGGGGGATTTTGCCTGGACAGCGGCATTATGTCCTACTCTTCATTGGTTTTTAATGTTATAATCTGGACATGAATAAACAAATTTCGGCCATATGTAAAAGTATTAATTTTCAGGTTTATAATATTGGAACATTTAGATCTTTCATTGATAGTGACACGACTAAAATGTTAGTAAACACTATGGTTACATCAAGACTCGACTACTGTAATTCATTTTTGTACAATCTACCTCCGAATAAAATTAAACGACTTCAGAAACTTCAAAATAAAGCAGCCCGGGTCATAACCAAGACTAAACCAAATGAACATATGACATCAATTCTGAAAGATCTCCATTGGCTTCCAGTCCGTCAACGTATCAATTTTAAAATATTGTCTATTACGTATTCTGCTCTAAATGACGATTCTTCACCCCAATACCTTGGAGACCTTCTCAACACCAATAAAACTTGCAGAACCCTTTGATCACAATCAGACAACCTCTTGATTAAGCCTTTTTCAAAAACCAACTCCGGTGATAGATCTTTCACAGCCGGTGTTCCGAAGTTATGGAATTCAATATCAAACGAAACCAAAAGCGCAAAATGTCCCTGATAGCACAGATCACACCTTGTATCATGTTAAAGTACATATCATACAGTGTAGCAATAGTCTGTGTGGGTTAATATGTCGTGCGCGGAGAAAGGGGAAGCTTTATGAGGTCCACAGGGAAATATTTTTCAACTTAACAGAATTATGAGTACAATGTCTTTAAGCGGGTAGGAATACTGCTTCTCTAATCAGCAACAAATTTAACATGGTAGGTTGGGAGAAGGGGGGGGGGGCGTAATCTTAAAATAAAATACGTTGGAATCTTGAAAAGCAGAGTGAACAGGCGCAACAACCCGAAATTCTCCAATATCCAAATGTAGGGATGAAGAGGGGCAGTCTCTAACTCAATATTTTCTATAATATTCGAAATTAAAAACACAAATTAGAATTCAATATTGATCAATTTCAATCAATTATTGATGATGTTATTTTGTCGTGAAACTATAGGATTCTAATATCCAATATATAAGACACAATTCATTTTATAATCAGTACACGAGTTGTGTACCCTGTGGTTTCGGGTGCCATTTTGTCATGAACAAATAAAAACATATCCTACAAAACAATGTGGAAGTAATTAGTGAAGGCTGATTCAGAAAATTCAAAATAATTATTTGAAAAAAACAACCGTATGGAATGGACTAAGGAGGCGTGAACGTTTGTCGTTCAATTTGAACTGTTCGCGTATTTCACCGAACATAATTGATAAGAAATTACAATATGTTTTTAAAAAATTGAATATAAATAACTTAACATACTACATTCATATTATTTAATATGTGCTGCTTTTAGGTCCATTGGTTCTCCCTTGTCAGTGATGCAGGACGGAGGGACTGACAAGGAAAGCTGTCTAGTCGTTCGGATGGGACGAAAAACCGAGGTCCCGTGTACACATTGGCGTGCACGTAAAAGATCCCTTGGCAGTTGGAATTCGATATAAGAGTAGGCCGTAGTGCCGCTGTCCGGGCAAAATTTCCCTCATAGCACACTGTATGGCGTATGCCCGTCTTCATTAGCCCAGGTTAGGAGCAGAACAGTAGGACGTTAAACTCCATTTCATTTCATTTCATTTCATTTTTAGGTCCATTTTCGCCTATTTCTAAGTTAAAACAAATAGAGCCTTACATTCTTTAAGGTTGTGAATAAGTAACGAGATATAAGTCCGTCCCAATAATAGTCTTGTGTGTTTGTGCTTTCTGTGATAGGTTGTCAAAAATCGCACTAAAACATCCAAATGTTGTCTAAAGAGCATGTTCAAGTTTGAACAAATATTCATCTGTCAAAGGTAAGCTGACCCCACAACTCTTCGCTATAAATCCAATATCTGTAACTGAAACTATGGATTTGGTGATTTTTGATTACAGTTCATCTAAAAATACAATAAATGGAAATATATATATCCAGGACACGACATATCGAGCGTCCGTATAGTAGTTTGAGTTTGCTATATTTAATGACTGTTAACAGATTTAATTGACTATATCACTGACAGATAGATCACTACTTCATAGCACAAACCCATCGACATTATATTTGCCCATTTCATAATTCCTGAGATTCACTGCAGCTGTCGGTCGATCACTCATATTGTTATAAGTCTTAATACAGCAACTAGCTGTATCGTGATAATTTCCACAAGATAAATGAACCGTAACAAAAATGGTAATATAACGTTCAATTTTGTTTCTAGTTTCAGTGCACTAAGGCGATATGCGCACATTACAAAATACTGTTACTGAGAGGTGTAGCAATATGCGCACATTACAAAAGCCGGCTTCCTTATATCCTTGGTTAGGGTTCGGATGAGACGTCACATTATCTTAATTCACGACAGATAAATTTTCCACGTACATCTTCCAAGATACAGTAGAATCTATACGAGCAGCCACTCCCCTTCGGCGACATCTCCTTGTAAGCGTCACGATAAATTCACGCCGTAGAAATTCTAATGTTTCATCTTTTTAATCAACGGTCACTCCTCTAACGCGGCCACTATTTTACTAATAAGTTTAACAAAACATCGCCCATTCAACGGTCATTGTTGAATGATAACATCTTGTACTGCGTAGCACCTCCGCTAATACCGTGGCACCCACTGATCAGGTAAAAAGAACTGTGAAAATAACAATAAACCCAGGATTATCTGTTAATTAATCTTTTGTTTTATTAAATGACAAACCCTGAACATTCTCTGATAATAATTGATGTACTAAACGGAATTGAACTATGTTTGGACTGATGTTCCTATTAGAAATTAAACTTTCACAATACTGCAGTGCTCTAAATGACGCATATAGTCTTTAGTGGGCAATTTATAAAAAATTAAAAACATATTAAATGAAGCATTATTATAATAGTTCACGTTTAATAGTAAGTGCAGGAGGACCGCACTACACGCAAAACAAAAATCTACAAGATAAACCTGCGGACAAGACAGAAAATAGACATTGCCCCTAATAAACAAATATCAAATCAAGTGAATGGATCCGGGGGCCAGCCGTAAGCGTCCACTGCGCTGTACAGTCCCGGGTCTGTGGTTACACAGACTTCACTCAAATTTGAAAACAATCAGGAATACAAAAAAGACGTATCAGAAATATTATTAGACTGGCATTTCTATTAGGGATTCCACTTTCACTATATCGTAGTTTGCAAGAGATTTTATAGACTAAAACCAATTTACAAAAATGTAAACACATATCTTTAATCAAAGTAAATTTATAATTCAATGAAGCATTATTGAGAGCTGGACACTGGCGCTATTTTACAGTAACATTAGACAAGAATACACCAGTCACTTTATGATCTAGTAGTCGCGGTGTTATACCAGCTGTGAACTTCTAACTAGTCAACAATAAACTGGTTCTCTATGTATAATTTTAGCTTCACTCACATATGATCGTTGAACAGCCACGAGATCACGTAAATGTACACACATTAGTCGATATGGAATGATTTTCTATGTGATTACTTAATTGATACGAAACTAAAAGATGTATACATAATTCAATAACCATTATTGAAGGGTTTTGTTTAATTTTACGTATTCGGTAAACTTAATTATTATCAACGTGTGGATTTCTAAAAAAAACATAACTGCGTTGTTTTGCACCTACATGTGCACGTGTTGTTCTATTCACGAAAACGAAGTACACTGACGGGGGTAGCAGATGTGCTTGTGTGGTATCAGTGGAATTATCATTATGAAAGGTAAGTAAGTATGTATCATTTTGCTTTTAGTGTTCGACTACAGTTACATGTGTCAGTCAGCGATGAATCCATGATGGTCCTACATGGAATCGTTGAACAATAACACGACTTATTTCTTTCGCTGGATGCACGTTAAGGATCCTTCAGTGGTTAACATTCAGTTATTGTTGTGACAAACGCTGTTACTGGTTGAACAAGAACCAGGTTTGTTTATTTCCTTAGTGTCCATGTTAAAGACCCCTTGGTGCTTGGCATTCAGTTATTTACCAGACGAGCGCTCTTGTCGGTTGTACAAGAACATGGTATCTCTTTCACTAGTTTGCACGTTAAAGATCTATCAGTGTATGACATTCAGTCATTTTCCTGACAAACACTACTGCTTGTTAAAACACCGTTGGTATCATTTTAGCGTTCTAACATTAAATGGTGAAATATATAAGGTTTATTACAATAACCGGTTTTTGTTCCGGATTGTGCTATCAGTACACAGGTGCTCACACTTATCGCGCGTGTAATGGTTAACATTAGGATGTTTTATCTGTTTTCCGACATTAACTATACATATCAAACAGTGAGAGGGAGAGAGGGGGGGGGCGCACAATTGTATTAAAAGATAGGGGAAGAAATGAAATGGGACTTAAAGACCCCTTTTCTGCACCAACCGGGAAATTGATGACGGGCATGCGCCATGTGGTGTTTTATTAGGGAATTGTGGACAGCGGTGTTTCCGCCTACTCTCTACGTTCCCTTGGCAACGTGTACAAGGGACATAAGGTTTTCGCCCCGTTCGAACGATGTTCCTAGCCCTAAAGGCAACCATTTAGTTGCATTTTAGTCACTGGAATTCATGATACATATATGGCGAGACTTTTCATCTAGTGTTCGCTTATCATAATAATTGTATCATTTGCTCTGATAAAGACTATAGAATCTAAGGTGAAACATCCCGAGATATGAACGGTAATTGTATTCAATATTATTGTACCCTGTACATGCAGTTGAATTACGCGATGTCCATTAAAATTGATAAATTTTAATATCAGTCTATCGCCCTTTGAAATCGACACACGTAAAGTTGATATTGTTAACTTCGCAAGAAATAACCTTTATAAATGATAATGTTTGCCATTAACATATTAAAGTCGTCATTTTATATACATAATGTTTATTAGTTTAGAATAATAATCACCTGTATCATTACTATAAGGCCCGGGTTCATAAGTCAATTTTATCAGCTTATCAGTGCTAATGTCCTTTAAAATTAATACACATCAGTCTAATGCCCGTTATAATTGACACACGTCCGTCTAATACCCTTCCAAATTGATATACATCAGTCTAATGCCCTTTAAAATGGTTACACGTCAGTCTACTGCCCTTTAAAATTGATACACTTCAGTTTAATGCCATTTAAAATGGATATACGTCAATTTATGCATAACCCTAATACCAGATTGGAAAAAACTATTTAACCTTATTTAAAAATAGTACGTTTTTCACATTTTTCACGTAACGGAGAATCACTGAACTATGTAATATGATATCATAACTATCTATTGATTTAATAATATATGAATAGCAAAATAATTTTGGCTTGTTTCGAAATATTGATTTTGATTAAATATACTGAATTTGCCTCAAATGCTATATTAAAATCACCAAGCGGTCATGTAATGCTTTGGACAACTTCGTTGCCGATGGATACAGATATAATTTTTAATTTGACGTGATTTGCTTATACAGTTATACAGGGGATGTTCAATTACAGTCCCTGGACTATACATAACAGTGGGTGCTTACGACTGGGCTTTGGTCCATTCACTTGATTTAATTTTTTTTTTATTTCTTGCAATGTTTATGTAGTTTATCTTGTTTGCAGGTTTGTCTTTATATGCGTGTTTTCTTTGCGTGTAGTGCGGTCCCATTGCACTTATTATCGTATACGAGTTTTGAACGTCTAGTTGAATAAGACTCGGTTACTTAGGCACTTACATGTGGTCTATTTATATTTTCAATAATGGATGTTCCCGAAGGGGTCTTTAGCGAGGAATAAAACTGGAAAAAAACACGAGCTTGGCTGGTGGCCCCAATCCTTGACATTTCGGATCCGACTTTGAGCAATTACACACCGAAAATTACACACATGGTAATTCTTGTGTTTAAAGCAAATTCAGACTGCACGGATGCCGTCCATCCTCTCCCCCATTTACGGCAGGTATAATTAGTTGAGTAAGTGGAATCCCTGATTTTTGACCGAATCTTACCTAGTATGGCATATGTTTAAATTTAGACTAATTACATATACAATAATCAATTTGAAAGGAATTATGGGACCTATAGGTTGTTCTCCAATCCAGTTTCAGTAAGGGATACTTATTGATGATGATAAAAAAAATTAGAAAAATTTATTTATATTTATTGCACCGCCTTGTCACGAACTTCTCCAATCTGATTTCAGTAAGTGATTGTTAATGATGATAAAAAAAATAGAAAAAAATTATTTATATTTATTGCACCGTCTTGTCACGAACTTCAGCTTTTATTAAATCTTAATAACGATTTAGGAATCCAGTAATATTTCATTCGAGAAGACGTATTCCTCGTAGCCCTATTAACCATTGAGTTTTGACATTTTTCAGTTCGTATACAAACAGATTGACAACTTCATCTTGTCTCCCAATGCCAAAATGTTCGTTCTTTATGATCAATTATATGACCCGTGAAGTTAATGTTGAACATCAAAGGCGTTAATGTCCAGAAGTTCATCTTATTTGGTAAAAGGGAATCAAAGAATACTCAAGGAAATAGCTTCCAATCAAATGCATTACTGTAATGATTTTTGTGGTTCACCGTTTGTCCTTTAAGCATACGAATTTTCAAAGAGTATGGACTGCTTGTTTCGGCCATTTATATAACATTTGAAAGTCTTTTGAGCCATTGTCAACGCCAATATTGAGAAATTGAAGAGATGTCAGTTCAAAAATGGTTCAATTCCGTTCAGTATTTACAAATATATAAATTGAAAATTTATTTGTCAACTCTCGGCATCCACTGCAGACGAAATGAAATGGGGTTTAACGTCCTACTGTTCTGCTCCTATGCTGGGCTAATAAAGACGGGCATACGCCATACAGTGTGCTATGAGGGACATTTTGCCCGGGCAGCGGCACTATCGCCTACTCTTATATCGAATTCCAACTGCCAAGGGATCTTTTACATGCATTCTAATGTATACACGGGACCTCGGTTTTTCGTCTCATCCGAAGGACTAGACAGCTGTCCTTGCCAGGCCCTCCGTCCTGCATCACTGACAAAAGGGAACCACGCCGGAAAATCTGGATGAACTTTCTCGGCCAATGCAGGGATCGAACACCCGACCTCCACGTGATTCCCCCCCCCCCCCACTGCAGACGATACATATATAGAATATGTCACCATAAGCAAGCGTCCCCTATGATTGTCGATGAATTTTGTTATTTTTTTGATGGGCCTCATTTTAATCGGATTGATTACATGTCGGGGGATTAACTACCGTTGATATTTTGTTTTTGTTTCCTTAACTGAGTACCGTTTAGCGTGGATTAAGCCGTAGAATATTTGACCTATTTTTCAGTTGTTGCAATCTCGGTATTTTTCGAGCACTGTTCTCTCTTTCTAGGGGTTACTTCTTCGGTACTGAAAAGAAAAGTACATTGTATGTCTTAATCATAGATCCAATGGAACGAAAAACCAAGTTCTAGCCTCAACTCATGTACATATTTAAATTCTGATACAGAACAGTTGGAATTAAAATACAAGGGCGATAATCCCGCACGTTCCGATAAAAATCAAATCGTAAACATCGGAATATAAATAACCAGTTACACAATGATATTTACCCATTATAATTAGCTATTAAAGGATTACAATTTTACATTTCTGTTTCCATTATTCAATAATGACTGCCGTTGCTAAGGGGTGGGGTAGTGCGTGGTGGGAGGGCAAGTGTGCTACTTGTTCAAACATGGCGCCTTTTCAACTGTTTTATTTAATTTTGTAGTGCAATAGACGATCAGATCTGGGTGTTTTATTATTGTTTTTGTGTATATGTTACAGTCAATGTCTACAATCAGGCAATGTGTACAATGCCTTTGTAACCCTAACCCCCACCCCAACCCTTACCCGGCAATGTACACATTGACCGGTATATTTCAGGCATTGTACACATTGCCTGATTGTAAACACTGACTGTCACATATATAGACTTGTCTGGATTCATTACTTTATTCGACCAAGCATCTGGTGTTGTACTTTGATTTTAAGATTTAAAAAAAACAACCATCAACAAAACCGTATATTATTCGGTTCGTGTTATGGCACCATCATTGTACTCGCTCACTTTATGTTAAAAACCATAGCTACGTTCCCGTCAATAATTACCACATTCCTTGACAATAAATATAATCACGTCTAATCACCAACCAACTTAGCAGTTTTTTTTACAGTTTGGTAGTTAGCTGTAATGGGTTGAATGTGTAGCTAGTAAATACTAATAGTGAAAGGTACTAAGAGATCAGAGAGATACGGTGGCGCGACATCGTTTCTAATTTTAACTTACAATGTCGGCGTCTTTCAGCCATTGGAACAAACCCAGGTACGACATTGGTGGTACCTCTACCCCCCCCCCCTCCAACCCCCACACCCCACACACAAAACGATAGTATGAGATTCTAGTCTGTTAGCCGAGTAATCGTTGCCCTACACCTACTGTTGTCCTACATTATGTAGGCACGATGGGATAGATTATTTAGCATATTGCCCAGTATTTTAAAGAGATCTTGTGTTTCTAATTTGAGTTTGTTCCACTCTCGGGTGCTTAAAGGACAGAAAGACTCGGAGACCAGCTCAGTTTTACATAGGAATTCTTGAATGTTATTTTTGTTTCGAATAGAGTATATATTAGCAATCGAATTTTCTAAGAGACCACAGAAATTTGGTGGCACGAGACTGTTTCTAACTTTATAAATTAATTTTAACGCGTGGCGTTGGCGTCTTTCCGAGAGTGGAACAACCCCAGTCACTTTGTAGATCAAGGCATGACTGGTAACTCTAACCTCCCTACAGATAATGCGTTGTGCATCTAAGACTATATAGTGCGAAATATGCATTACGTGAAGGGCTTGATAAGTTAAAACGAGACCAAGCCTTCTATTGAAGATGAGTAGCGTACTGCTAGTCAGCGTCTCTGTTTTAAGGTACATTGTAGTTAAATGTAACTAGTCATATCTCAGCACAATCCGTTAATGCGGCTTAGGCCATGTTTGAATTTGAAATAAAGGAGATTCTTCTGGGGTCTGAGGATGCTTTATTTATTATTATACATTGTTGTCTATATTTAAATAATCTTGAAACCAGAGCAGTAGTTGTAGAACTTCAGCAGCAACCAGCTGATGACAGAGTATGGTATCCTGTAATTAACCTGTTTGATTAACGAAAATACAACCGAGAATATTGTAGCTGAAAAGACGATCTATAGTTTCATTTATATAATGCTGAATTGAATCATTCTACTACGCACAGCAGCCATCCGTATCACCGGGAAGATCTCAATGAAGGATTTAGAAGAGCCATGGGGGACACCCCTCCTCCCCCAATACACGCACCTTATCCTTATTGTTGTTGTTAAAAACACACAAATTTTCAATTTGAATGGCAAATTCCGATGTTGCGGACTTATTAGTAATCTAATCCTCTTAATAAAATTTGACAAAGATCTTGTCTGGATGGTCGTTATGCAGACGTTTTCAAAGGGCAAATTTAGACAATGACGTCTTAGCACTTGGGACATTAAAATGTGTATATTTAAAGTTTCTTGGTCCCAATGGGGCACGCTGAATATTCAAATGTAGACAGCGAATTGATTATAAATTCATTGATAGAAATTAATCTCCGATGTTAAAATAAAATATGCCCTACGTTCGTCATTATAAAGAAAAAATCCTAGACACGAATTACGAATATTGGTGATTTGATACAAACCTTGTAGGTGAAAGTTTTAACCCAGAAAGTGTTCATAATTTTATATGAAATAAAAAAAGACATTTAGTGGATTCGCAATTGGTGCGATTTTCTAACTATAACCTGTTTGGGGGGTATTATATGGTCTACCAACAACCCGCACTCATCGCTAAATTTATTGGTTTGTGTAATGTGGGCATACTATTCACTCCTTGTGAATTATACGTCTTTATTAGGGTATTGACTCACTAAACCAGCCCCTTTTCTCGATAATCATTATAGCTTTTTTCACGGCATATACTTCAGGAATAGGGTGTTTGAGGGGACCTTTACAATTCGTCCTTGACCTTTAGAACTGGATAATTGTTGTTAAAATGAAATTAGCCTTCTTTATTTATATAATATCTATTTAAAACAGGAATAATACTCTGTTTAATATCCATGTTATTCTGTAAGTTATGTAAAATCTAGTGTTGATTATTACCATTAATTTGGTTTGACATTAACCAATAATTATATTTACATAACAATAATTAATTGGTTATGGTTTCGATATAAACCAAATAACTAATTTATGGGAAGCACGGACATCGAGAAAGAAACTATATAAATGTATGTTGTAATATTTCCCTCGACTTGCGAAGAAAATGAAATGGAATGGGACTTATCCTCCTACTTTTCTGCACTGACTGGGCTAAAGGAAACGGACACAAAGTGTGTACTATATATATGAGGGAAATTTTGTCAGATCATCCGTCCCGCATCACGCTGGAAGATCCAGAGCAACTTTATCGGCCAACACCGGGGGCGAACTCGAGCCTCCGTCGGCAAAATCTATTTGTTATAATAAGGCCCGCTCAATTTTCGTCAAGGTCGCTGAGATATAAATAAGGTTATAGGGCACGTGATTGTTGGCCAGATTGTAGGTTTGGGTCAGAGTAAGCATTAGGGCTAGCGTTCGAATTAGCGCTAGTCTTGTTTACATCTCGTAACCTTTGACCAAACTTGAAGTTGGCCTTATCAAATAGATCTAACAAGGCTCCGCCGGTCTGTCTGTTCATTCCGTCGTCCTTTAAACTCGATAACAACATCAATATTGATTGAAATGTACTACTAGGAGCCACATTGCCTGCTTATGCAATGTCGAAGACCCGAGATAATATTGAGTTAGAGCTTTATGTCCTTTAAACTCGATACCGCTACAGAGCAAAAAGGATGTGGAGATATCAGATTATGTTGTTGAACGCGTAAAAGGGCCATATCCATCCGGATATGATATGAATCACCATCATCAACAATATCATAACAAAACCATAATGCGACTGGCTGTCAAATTAGGTGTTTGCAATTATCCAATTACATTTCACAGATTAAATAACTGGATTTGCTTTGTCTGACGATTAGCATATTGTATAGTTAGTTTATTGGCGTCGTTTTGGGTATCATGTGATAACAACAATATGTTTTACTGGAATCATTGTTTGCTTATTATTACTAGACATTCTGTTTAGATTTTAGTGTAGGTGTATCTCGATTATTATGCCAACTGATATAAAGTAATATTAACGGACTTTGGTACATAGCCAATATTTCAACGGGTTTATTTCGTTCTTTGGTAAGTATTAAATAACTTTTACCTTTTAAGTGTAATACACGAGTATATAGGCTATTTGGTTGGGACTGGGTGGGTGGGGGTATTCAGAAAGGGAAAGGATGGACATATGCAGTGGTGCTCTGGATATCAGACAAAAGGTTAAGCAATGTTGCTGCACCAGTATTCCGTTAGTGTTTGTCCATGCCCCTAGAAATATACTGATTATCTTTCACCAGTTCTATAAACTACAATTTATGTTCATGGATTTTAAATGTTTAAATTATCCAGCACTTTTCAAATTTACTATATATAATCCTTTTGGGTCATTTCCTGTTAGGTTTTCCTAAATATTCGTGCAGATTTTGTGGCGGGTGGATCTTTTAGGGAAATCACTTGCGAAAATGACGGCAAAGCCTATAGATTTATTTGAACAGGCTTACAAATAAATGGAACCGGCCACCCTCTTCAATATGTCCATCGGATGATTGTGACATATGTGGGTTCTTTGTGGCTATAATGGTTATGTGAGACTAAATTTTGGTTCTAGTCTATGTTATAGGTCTATCTTCTCTGAACAAATATGTCTATCCCAGAGATTAATTTAGTCTTGTGAATAGTAAACATTCAAGATAGCCAGACGCTATTATAACAGATAATTAAAGCATATTGTGTTCTTTGTAAATATAAAGATTCGAACTGTTAAAAAAAGTTATGGGCCGCGACATGGTATGGCATTAAAACAAACGTCTTTGGAGAAATAGTTACTCTACGGTGCGAGATCATGGAACCTTGTTCACTGAAAATGATCATTATCAGTTTTTACCACGAGAAAACATGTTTCTCTTGGCATCTTTCTAAGTCATTTGTAGAGAAACATGTATTATCCCAGTGCGTACAGATGTTGCATTTTTTTCTCAGAAAAAGTTAAAGGCAATTATATAAATTTTGGATAAATATACTTTTTAATAAGATTATATTTCCTTGTATATGTAAATATATATGGCCGTATTAAAACACGGTATTCCAGACTACAAGGAAATATAATCTTATTAAAAAGTATATTTATCCAAAAATTGTTCAAATCAGTGAGTCCTACCGGTAGTTGAGTTCATCTAAAGTTATCATTACTAAGATCGCTAACCGTAGTCAGAACGATATTTCATTTTCATCTACAAACATCGAGCTAAAAGCCGAACAGACACTGATTCCAATAAACGGGAAACAAATTTGTGTAGTTAACGTTTTTAGTGCATCATTACTAGCAAACTATAACATAATTATTAGAAACACTCAAATAACACACTATACGGGGCTACAGAATCAAAGAAAACCCACGTTATTTAAAAATTGACCTAGTTCTTTAAAGTTTTGCAGAAGTAAAATCATTGGGCCTGTATATCAACAAGAATTTCCTCGGATTTGGAAGTTTGCTTTGCGTTTAGCTAAATGGTTGTTAACTGTCTTTTTATCCCCGCACATTAATACGAAAAACGACAGCCACACAATTTTGTTTTTTGTTTCTGTTCAGTTGAATCTCTGTGCGCCCGGCTTAAAAGGAGCTAAATCGCTATTCTTTGGTACCAAGAAATGGACACAAATGGGTCGCAACACATATATATAATAATGTATTATGAATGCATATAAACTGCTTTACATTCAATTGTTTCTGTTTTACTCTTAATTTCTAATACCCCCGTCAGACCGGAGTGGCGTCCTAATCCTAACTGCGCTGCTACCGCGACGGAAAATGGTCTCAGAGCGCGCCAAGATCGTCATTAGCGTGGTAAAAGCGTGATGGAAACGCCTGATATCGTGCTGTGCGTGGTCGCCAAATCACGGCGTTTGTTTTGAGCACGTTCAAAACAAACGCCAATGTTCTGCGATCTGACCTGGAAAGCTATGAGAAAGCTACTTTTTTCAAGTTTTTAATTTTTGGGGACATTTTGTAAGGACGCCACTCCGGTCTGACGGAGGCTTTATCAGCTATGTTTGACGAAATATGCGAAGCGTCCGAATTGAATGGGAGCCTTTGGCGTCTGTTTATTTCAGTCTACACCGGTAGTATACTCTTGTGTGGTATGTGTGCCAATTTAAAAATGTTCATTTTGTCTTAAATATTGGACATCAGAAGCCCATTTTTTTTACGGTAAGAGAACAAAATCAATGTTGATTTAAATTGACCAGTGTTTGCAATGTTGAAGACTGTGGATGATATTGAGTTAACGACTTGGCTCCTTTCAGATAGCATAGGATCTACGTTTTCTGTGTTATTCATATCATGACATTATATACTCTGTAAACGTTACAGCAAGTATGTTTTAGCTATGCGAATTTTCCAAATAAATGAGGAGCGGTACTTTAAATGTTACTTAAATCGGTAAACCAGTTTTAACGTCAGGTTTAATAGTAAGTGCAGGGAGACCGCAGCACATACAAACAATTACAAAAGAAATGAAATGAAATGAAATGAAATGAAATGGGGTTTAACGTCCTACTGTTCTGCTCCTAACCTGGGCTAATGAAGAGGGGCATACGCCATACAGTGTGCTATGAGGGAAATTTTGCCCGGACAGCGGCACTACGGCCTACTCTTATATCGAATTCCAACTGCCAAGGGATCTTTTACGTGCACGCCAATGTGTACACGGGACCTCGGTTTTTCGTCCCATCCGAACGACTAGACAGCTTTCCTTGTCAGCCCCTCCGTCCTGCATCACTGACAAGGGGAAACCACGCCGGAAAATCTGAATGGACTTTCTCGGCCAATGCAAGGATCGAACACCCGACCTCCAGGCTAGCGAGCCAGCGTCTTACCCACTTAGCCACATGATCCCCCAATTACAAAAGACAATCATACGGACAGGCCATAACATACAGGCACCGAAAACAACAAACGCACATATCAGATTTAAGTGTATGGAACCGGGTGCTAACCGTAAGAGTCCATTGTGCTGTATAGTCCAGGGCCGGTAGTGATATTTAGAGACCTGTTTGGTTGAATAATCCGCATCTACATTCGCCTACTTTACATACAGCTATACGTGTGATACATTATTTAAAGGACAATTCCTCAGCCTTTTACTATATACTTTATCACGGCTCCGTCTCCACAAATATTCAATCAGACATATACCCAGACAGCGATACAAAGTAATTGTTGTTTGTTTGTTCGGTTAAAACAAGGCTATGCCACCTACATAAAAAACCCGATAAAAACATAATAAAAATGGTAGTGCTGGATAGTAATGACGCTCACGTCGCCATCGGCACAGACGACCAATATTTCCAGAGTGATTTTCCAGTTTCGCGATAGTATCACGTGATGTAATAACGGGTCACAAGATTGAAGACGCATGCTTTCATTTATACTCTTTAACATAGAAGAGTGCCTACTAATTAAAGGCCAAAAGCCAAGGAAATTTGATATTTTAATTTTGTTTAGATATTTTGGTTTTGTTTGAATATTTGGTGCATTTTCAACAGGAAGCGTGGATCGATCACACCCTATATTAGCCAAAGGGGGTGTGGCGTTGGTGTCATCATGAATGCCATATTTTGAATGATACTTTCTGTATGATTTAATGTACAGCTATGAGACAAAATGTATCTTTCCGTGGTGTAATATGTCTAATTATTAATTCACGGTCGTACCCATCAAATAATCACATTCATACATGTTATTCTTTACATGTAGTAGGAAGTGAGGGCTTGGTATTTATTTGACATATTGACTGATTAATTTACCAACTATTCCGTTTACTTTTAACGGAATAGTTGGTAAATTAATCAGTCAATGTGTCAAATAAATACCAAGCCCTCACTTCACTCCTTATTTCAGTTAAAAATCTAAAACGAAACGGAATAGTTGGTAAATTAATCAGTCAATATGTCAAATAAATACCAAGCCCTCACTTCCTACTACATGTAAAGAATAACATGTATGAATGTGACTATTTGTTAGGAACTTCCATGAATTAATGATTAGACATATTACACCACGAAGAGATACATATTGTCTCATAGCTTTACATTAAATCATACAGAAAGTATTCAAAATATGACATTCAGGATGACACCAACGCCACAGCCCCTTTGGCAAAAATAGGGTGTGATTGATCCACGCTTTAGTTCAAAACATTTATATGCCACCTCTTCATCAAAGTAATTCATGCGCTTCACATTCGAGTAAATATTTTTTTAAAAATCCGAATGATAAAATCATT
Organism: Patella vulgata; assembly: GCF_932274485.2. Taxonomy (NCBI): domain Eukaryota; kingdom Metazoa; phylum Mollusca; class Gastropoda; family Patellidae; genus Patella; species Patella vulgata. The sequence goes on from NC_065881.2 coordinate 70,234,916, forward strand.
CCAAATAAAATACATTATGATAAAAGATGAATGATAAACAAAAAAAAAACACACACACACAAAAAAAAACAACAACATAAAGTATAGAAAGAAACACATAAATAAAAATTGGAAACTCGTAAAAAAAAAAAATGGATTTCAATATTTTTTCCCCTCCAAAATAGCTATAGATTGCTAATTGTTGAGTGAATTAAAAGACCCGTTAGTGTCTGATGCAAGATTTTACTTTTAAGTGTTTCAATAAATCTTGACAGAAGATGGTCTGATTATTACAATTCTAAATATACTGTTTAAAGATTCACTATGCAAAATTTAGATAAAGAGCTGGCCGTTTCTAATACAACGTTTTTAACATAGATAATGAAATGAATAGTTTGGAAATGGCTACATTTTATCGGATTTCATATGCAATTAAGTTTTATTACATTTAATCCAAAGCAGACTTTTAATATCGAAGAATAGAAACCTTTGTATAATTCTATAGTCGGATCTTTCATCAGCAGTCTCCTTGGGTGAGGTCATGCTATGCTCAAACTAAACTAGTTAACTGAGCTGGGTAATGAAATGAATTGGGGTTTAACGTCTTATTTTTCTGCACCGCCTGGGCTAATGAAGACTCGCATACGCGGTTACCCTTTGTCATTGGCACAGGGGGAGGGGTCTGGCAAGGACTGTGTCTGTCTAGTCATTCGCGTGGGACGAAAGCACCGATTGGCGCGCACTTTAAGAACCCTTGACATATGGAATTCGAAATAATAGTATCCCAGGTGATGCAAAAAGGTATTTCATTTAATTCTGTTTCTGTCTTCTTTTGTGCAGTTTTCCTGTATTGTTTATTAGATACAGATAAATACTGATATATTATTATTCAACCCCACATTAAACACTTGTCAAAACAGGCGTAGACTTGTGTAGGACTGAATACTACACATCTGATGTTAATTCTCAGGATGTAATCATACATAAAAACCATACTTTGCAAGATGAAAATTCTATATTACCAATAATAATCTATTTTTCAGGGGAATAAGAACAGGTTTTTATAATAGCTCAAAGTGCGTAGTCGAGTAGATAATATGTAGATCTGGTAGCAATTAACGGTATACTATCACACACTGTTCATATCGATGGCTAATTACGTAAACTCAGTTTCTCTTTACCTTCATATTCGATGTTTATTTTGATGTTGTAAAGTATTCAACAGGTAGACGTAATATATCTGATATTATTCAGTACAACATATGCTACGCACACGTCCTTTCATATTTGTTTACAATATGTAATGACATCGATCTAGTTTTTGCAAAGATACATATCGTGACATCTGATAAATGATCAGCGAGTGCATGATCGGAATATTGCCATCTGACAATGAAGTTATAAACTGTTCAAAATTATAGCTTCACGAAACGATAACAGGGTGTTACTGTAGTCGTAAATTAGACCTATAATTCGCGATATTGGCGATTTGGTTAAAATAATCCGTTTCATTTTATTTAAAATGTAGTACAACAGCATTATTAAATGAAACTATAGTCTCCTCTTATTAGATTTCGGTATTGACGGTTTTGGTTTGTTCCCAATAGCAACTTATTACAGTTAAAACATCTTCATTTTATTTTCGATAACGCCCGCCCTGTGATAAATGCAACAAAACCGAAATGAAATCTTTGCATAATACTTTGACCTTGAACATGACAGTTTTAATTTTAAGATATCTGCTGGTACAGTTTTGTTGCCTTAAAGATAACACGTTGCCTTAGAGATACGTTCACTAAGTGGCGTCTTTAATGATAACATGCATCTCTCTGTGTAATACCATTCAGCTAGAAATAAGGCCAAATCACAATTTGATTTAGAAGAGTAAAGTGAAATAACAAACAAAACAAACAAAAAACAAATCACACAGTTCTTGCCAATTTGCTGTGCACTTTTTCGAGATAAAAGTGTTGAATTACTGTTACAGTTTTCATACAGTGGGTAAAGTGGTTATTGCTGTTCTACGAAATCAACCAAACGTTTTCTCGCTCCCCCAATGATTTTTTTTTAATTACCCAGTTCTGTTCTGTTCCTTTACTCTATGCATTTCGTATCTGTCCTTTTTAAGGTTTAATAACTGTAAAGATAGTGGATTGATTTTAAATATCTCTTTGCTAATTTTATAATTACATTCTCTTTTTAGAGTGGGTCCATTATTAATTTACTTCATAACCGTTGAAGTTTTCCTATTTAAAGTATTAATCTTTTACAAGCCTTTGCGTAGTCTATAAGACTATTATTGTATTTACTAGTCTAGACGGATATAAGGTCGGTGGATTAAAAAAAGGGTTTCTTGGAAATTCTCCATAGATAAAATTCGGTTAGTTGTCGATCCCCATCCTTCTGTTCAGTATCACGCTAATTCTTAGGAAATACTTTAACTTTGCAACTTGGTGGTGGTGGCGGACGAAAGCAGGTATATTTACTCTTTGTTGAAGCATCTGGTATGAATTAGAAGCTCCACTTATTTCATAAACGTGTACTTTTTAGGACCGCATCCGACAGATGACCAGGCAAAAATCGAAAAAGTGCTAAGGTAGAAGGTTTGAAATTTTCAATCAAAATCATGCCACAACACCTTCTAGTGGAAAGAAGTTAAATGCTGAATAATTTCTTCCCCGATTCCCACAGACAGAGTAATTAAATGAGGTTATTTTCTTCGAAAAAATCAAAAATTGCATATAGTATTGCACTATCTTGACTGTAGGCGTCTCACATCGCGGAACATTCACGATTCTCGTCCTTCACAAAAACATCTGTCGGCCGTTTAATCGATCTTTTAAAAATATGTTTTAATTCTATTACCTTAACCTACCAAATTAAATGAGCTCTGGCTCGCTTTTTGAAGATCAGGGGCAGGCTGGCATATTATGATCGGGTAGACCAGATGTGTTCAAAGAGATTTGCAGAACGCAAATTACTGCGTATTAAACTTGGATATTGCAAAATCAGAAAGTCGTAACATTTTGTCCGCCAAGTCTGGTTTAATTACAACAGATTGCTCTATTTTTGTTTGTTTTGTTTCCAATCCTATCGAATAATAAATACAAGAAGACCAATACCATGCTATATATTATTTAAGCTTTAGATCTAATCTCGAACATAAAAATACGAGGCTTTTTTTATCTTCCATATACGATGTTACCTCGTGTTATTCTGGTTTTCCAATGGGATTGATTTTGGCTACCTGTGGAAGTCTTTCAAACGGTAAACATAAAAAGAACATTTAATATTTCATATCGCAAGTTAACATATATACAGAACGTTTTCGGGCAGTCGTAATATTTTCATTTTCCTAATGTTCAAACAGTGATATAGCTCTTTGGGTTTTATTCCGGTTTTCTTCATTATCATGTTACTTTCCGCAATTTTATAAACTAATGATAAATATCGCCCTTAGTCATACCCATATCACATGTTTCAGTTATAGCACAGCTTTATCATATATAGTATCGTAATTAAATTCAATTATTTTATTATTAATACTTACACAATATCACAGAGAGAGAAAATGGGGTTTAATGTGTCCAATCGACATAACTATAATAATATGACAATTTTAGGATACGCGTGCGCGTATGGGTCTTTAGAATTAGGGAGGCACCGCAGGTTCTGGAGGAAAACCACGGGGTTGGGCAGGCGATCGTACCCCATTGTCACAGACAGGTCTGGGATCAAAACCACAACACGTGACTTAATGGCACACCTTGTGATCTAAATCGCACGCGTCATATAACAAATAACATTTAATACAAATGTTCACACATGCCTTAATCAGTTCCATAAAATTAGAATTGATGTTAAGGGTTTGCACACATAGAGGTTATTACACACATTATAAATAAACTGTTTTTATTTGTGTATAAAAGTAGAAATGAAGTTTTGAGAAATGTTATCTAAAATGTATATACATATGTTTATAAAATTTATGTTGGAGAAATGAAACTACATAAGGGTTTAACGTTTTCACAACCAAGGTTGCTCTTAGGCATTTATCATCCAAAAATATTAGCACAATCTTAAAGCTGCACTACAGTAAATGATGAAAAGATAAAAGGTATGCCGATACAAATATAATATAATAAATATAATTAATTCTGTTCAGTTATAGTAGCATGTATCTTTTGAAAAACAGGTAAAATTACAGGAAAACAATCTGGTAAAACTGTTGCCAGAAGATTTTTTGTTCTTTAACATAATTATTGTTTGTTTTGCTTGATCTATCTGCAGCATTCGACACTATTGATCATCATACTTTAATTCACAGACTCAAATATAAGTTAAAATTATCTGACTCTGCTATAAAACTTATTTAGTCATACTTATCTAATCGACAATGCTAAATCAAATCTAGTCCAAGTAAAATTTGTTGGTCTCCAAGGATCGGTCTCGGGGCCAATTCTATTTACTATCTATACCTCTCCCCGTGATGAAATCATCTGCAAACACTGTGTCGACTACCATCTTTTTGCAGACGATACTCAACTCTATCTAATGGGACCACAATGTGATATTCCAGCCAAACAATAGCAATTGGAACGCTGCATTGAGAGTATTAGAGTATGGATGACTTCAAACTTTCTTAAACTGAATTCTGACAAAACAGAGTACATGACCATTGACTCAAAAGCATGTGTTTCATCATTAGATAGGCATTCCATACGTGTTGAAGTGATCAAATTAACCCCCGTACAATCTACTAGAAATTTATTTGTGTGTTATGTTTTACACTACCATGTATATGTCCAAACAAGATGCAGCGGTATCGAAGGCATGTAACGTTCAGCTGTTCAACATTGGTCGTGTACGGAAATACTTAAATACAGATTCAACTAAACTGCTAGTGAAGCCTTTAATCACATCTAGATTGGACTATTGCAATTTGTTACCTTAAGTACTTCCAGATTCTTCTCTTCGCTCAAAAGTTCCACGACCATATTACACCTGTGCTCAAATCCCTTCACTGGCTGTCCATAAACGGCGTATTCAATATAAAATAACCCTCCTCCCTTACAAGTGCATCCATGGTTTAGCTCCTGACTACATGGGTGATCTTCTACGAATCAAAAGTGAAGAAAGAACAACTCGATCAACATCAAAACACGACATTGTCGTTCCAAAAACTTTAAAAGTGTCCTGTGATGATAGGGCTTTTTCAGTGGGATTTTCTTCGAATAACAAAAAGTAGGGATTTAAAAAACATATGTTATGTTACAGTGTATGCCAATATAAGCTGAATAAATATACCTCAACTATCTGCGATATCACTATTGTAGATGCATATATTTAATTAAAACTACTACTTAAAGTTTAAGAACATCTGCAATATCTTACATTTTTCGAAAAATAAATCGAAATCCAATGCTAAGGATTGTACAAAGTACCTCTTGCGCGCTGATGGGATTTATTATTTAGATTTGCCGTATGTTGATTTTGTATTACTGATAGAAGGTACACCTCTTTTCACGCGGTTGATCGATGTCAATCATAATAGAAATTTTCGACAAAGATTTGATTTCTCATGCTTCTGTCCAGTCTATAAACTGATCAAATTATAAATTAACAGTAACTTCATGCACATAGGGTCAATCTGTTTAGGGCCAAACATGTCGTTCTTGATTGACCCTTTGGATTTGTTTAAAACAAAACAGTACAATATGAATAATTGTTAACTGTGTATAATCCTTAAATGAGACGTGGTATCAGATGTTCTGGAAAACTCTCCTTGCATTGTGCAAGCTGCCAGCCATCACTTATATCCCGTGATGATGGTTTGAATATGCATTTCAGAAGCCGGTATTTACTGGATTAAATATAACCTAACGGATATATACAAGGACAACGATACCTGCAGTATACAGTTATTAGGGTTTCACACTGCGTAGCTTGTGTGAAACACTATTGTTTTTGTTAAAATTATTCTTATTATTATTCTTCTTATTATTATTTTTTTTTTTCCAATTTGATTGTATCTCAGAAACTACTTGTCGGATTGATTCGATGTCTTCGGTTTTACTGGAAAAGTGGGTGTGACTTAGAGATTAAAGCTATTTCGAACGTTCTGCGACAATGCGAAATGTCCGAAATCGTCGAATTTGTCGATTTTTGAAATATTGCCGTAATATTAACAATAATCGTCGGATTTTAACATTGGATACATTTTGACATAGCCAGAGACAAGGCACATAGCCACGGTTCTTTAGATTTTTGATTTTCCACGAATCGTCGGAGATATTAGGCGCCAAATTTTGAAAATTTAAATTTTTACAAAAAACTTTTTTATTCATGAATATTTTAATGTGGTATTTTACCCAGGGTTAAAGAGTCATCTGATTTGACTAAAAATGGCACCATTTTTTGTCATCGTAAATTTCCTTGACCCCCATTGGCTAATTCAGTTTTTCAGTCCTGGATTAATTATTTATTGCTCGATTTGTATAAAACAAAGTTCATATGCTCCGTAATCCAAAATGTCATTTTTTTTGTTTACCGGTAAAGTTACCTTTCGGCAACGGAAGTGACGTAAATTTAGCAAAAACTACAATTTTGACAGTTCGGTACCACTTTTTGAAAGCAAATATTATTTTTTTCAAATCTGGTATGACTGAAAGTGTGTGCCCTGTAAAGGCGCAGAAAACATCGGGCTCAGTTTTTTTAATTTCGATTTCGTTTTCGGGTCATTTTGATTTAAAGGTGAAAAAAGGTGAAAAAATGAGCTATTTACAACCCATTCAGGCTTTTCATATTTTAAAATATTTCTTCGCTACTATCATAAACTTGTAGCATTAATCCATACGAAGAGAATCTATCTCAAAATTAGTTTGTAATATGAGCAGTTGCCGAGAAATGGTCAATTTTGCATGAGTCACTCTTTACGCTATTGTGTCTGTAAAAGAGTCAATTATTATTGGATTTTCATAAAAGTGACACCATTTGATGCGTAATGTCAATTGTGACTAGTTCAACTCAATTTAACATTTTCCATGTCACCGGAAATGACGAAATTTGGGTAAAAACTGTATTTATAGCCTTAGAAACAAATAATTTATTGAAATGAGTCGTATTTGTTGTTTGTTTAATATTTTGATATTTGATTCTAATCAACTAATAGAATGAACCCATACGATCATATAGGTATCACAAAATGGTTTCTAACTTGTTCAGTTGTAGAGAAATAGGTAATTTTCAACAGGTTACTTTTCAAGGTTTTTTGTCCATAAAAGTGTCAATTATTATTCGATATTCATGAAATTTTCACTGTGATACCTAATGCCATTTACGATTTCATACAAGTAATTTAAGATTTTCATTATCACCGGAAGTAACGTCATTTTGGCAAAAACTGTATTTTTAGCTTTCAAAACAGATATTTTATTCAAATGAGTCTGAGTTGTTATGTTTTTAAAATTATGATATTTGATTCCAATCAACAAATAGAATAAACCCATACGATCATACAGATTCCAGAAAATGGTTTTTAACTTGTATGGTTGCAGAGCAATTGACGGTTTTCTACAAGTCACTTTTTAAGGTTTTTGGTCTATAAAAGTGGCAATTATTATTCGATTTACATAAAATTTTCACCATGTGATGCCTTATGCCATTTCTAATTTCATAAAACTAATTGAATATTTTCATTATCACCGGAAGTACTGTACACTTACATGTAACAAATATATAAAATGAATTGATATTGCTGGATTTGGTTGATTCGGCGTCCATTTTATTTGATGTGTGCAATGATGAGGTGGAAACCTGTTTAATGGTTTCATTGGTACCGGAAGTGACATATGTTTAGGGTAAGGTGGCACCGGTGAAACCCGTCATTACTGCATCGCAGTTCTAGTTTAAATACAAAATTACACGAGATATATGTTGAAGTCGCATCAGGTGTTACAAGAAGCGTAAGCATAGCTCGCCTTGTGTATGGCACCCGATAACATTTTCAGACTATTGAAGCTATGGTTTAAATATACTATATGTAGGTTGGCAGAAACGACTGCAATGTGTGACTCACTGCGTATGTTTCCGATTCACATAATCTACCGTAAAATAAGTTTTTATGCTAAGTCGAGCGGGAATGATGCCATAGAAAATAATTGATCATTATATGTGATAGCGATTCAGAAAATGTTCACCAGCGAAAAAGCTTATTCTCGTCGATTTCATCGTTATATCTTGTCATTCTACCCGAGACATAATTTAAACTAAGCGTGTAATACAATAGATAATCAAGGCTTACATCGCAACACTGGTATTTACTGAGTGTAAGAGGAGATAACTACCATGCAATTATAATTTACAGGTTGGATTAGAGGTTATCTGATAACTTTGGTTTTCTTAAGATTGTCAAGTACTATCTTCATGCTTAATGCTTGCACAAATGTTTCTTTATTAGTAGATAGAATCTGTGAGCTCAACTAATGGTTAATTAACTGTAGTTTGTATAGCGAAATAACGAAATAAAAAAAAAACTCCATGAGCAGTTATGATAATAATCTTAACCATGTTGACGATCAGTATAATTATTATCTATAGTTGTCAGATTTGCTTAACCAGAATTATAACTATTGATTACAAACTATTCTTCACATTGTCAATACTAAAGCGTATTTCTCTTTACCGTTAATATATGGTTTCAAATAATAAAAAAAAATTTTTTGCCGTAAACTGCTTAAGACTAAGAGTCAAAATTTGAAGCAACATTTATTGTGATTTTGATAAAACTTAGTACAAGAAAATATAGATTTACTAGTTACATCATAATTATCTATGAAATAGGGGCTATTGCTGTTTAGGAATGTAATTGGAAATATATCTACAAGTGTGCAACAGTTTCATTAATGTTATAATTGTAAGGTATATAGTTCAGAAACGTAGCTCCGATTAACATGCAGTAATTGCTTTCCATAGAACTGTTAAATAGAATAAATTGTAATACCCGTTTACGGCAACACTCATTGTATGTACACATTATTGGATATGCATCTAATCACGAAGCACTGTACTCAGAGTTACACGACCATTTATTGAATTCATTGTTGTCCATCCATACTTTCAATACATTTGAAACCAATTTCAAATACTCTTGTTAAAAGAGAGACCTACATTACACATTTTGTGCTCATTTCCAAGACGAATTATGTACATTAAACGTTGATGACAAAGTAAATGCCACTTATATTTGCGTTTCATTAATTTTGTAGTTAGTTCATTATGTGAGATGATAAAATTTGAAGTGTTCCTTGGTTACAGATTTTATAAATTTGGCACGAAATTATCTTACCTGCCTGCAAATTAATATAACTTTGGGGACTAATTTAAGTTCCAGCAACGTTTATTCTATAAAGGGTGCCCGTGCAGTCTGGAATGGCTTTAGGATGTAAACGATCATTGTCTAACTACAAGGCTATCATCGAGTCATAGAAGATCATTTGGAGCTATTTATTTAGTGTCGGATGGGATGTCGATAAAAGGATTCAACCCTAATGAATCACAATACATTTATCGGTATCAAACTAAACTCGATATGTGATATCAGACTATCATTTGTCAAAGAAATGTAATTGTCTACCAGAATACATTTATTAGCATATTAAATGATGTCTGTCACAGTGTCGAAGTGACTTAGAGCGGGCAAAGGTCTGTCATCCACTCAAGTAAGGGCAATAAATGAAATGGGGTTTAACTTCCTACTGTTCTGCTCCCACTGGGGTAATGAAGACGGGCATACGCCATACAGTGTGTTATGGGGGAAATTGTGTCCGGGCAGCGGCACTATGGCCTATTCTTTAATCGAATTCCAACTGCCAAGGGATCTTTTACGTGCACGCCAATGTATACACGGGACCTCGGGTTTTCGTCCCATCCGAACGACGAGAACGCTGCCCTTGTCAGTCCCTCCGTCCTGCACTACTGACAAGGGTATACCATGTTGGAAAATCCCAATGAACTTTCTCGGCAAATGCAGGGATCGAAAACGCAACCTCCAGCGAGCCAGCGTCTTAGCCACTTAACCACCGTGGCTCCCCGAGTAAGAGCAGGTATTTCGCATATACGACCACTCGCCTAACTTCGTGGGCTTTTGCCGGGTTTTCTGATCTTCTGACAACTTCTAAACACGCACATATGAAGCACTATATAACAGTTTAAAACATATATACATTTTACAACGAACGAACGGGAATTCAAATGAGATTTTGTCATATGATAGGGTGCCCCGAGCCGCTCTAAGAAATTTGGTCTTACAACGAATGAACGGGAATTCAAATGACATTTTCTCATATGAGCTGATTAGCATCTACTGTAATTCCTACCTTTTAATGAGCCGAAGTCGAGTATTGACAACGGCAAAATGCTGTCAGTTGTAAGAGCACACTCTTAATTCACACTGCACTCATTATCACCTTTTTATGACTATAACCATGTTTTTGCCAAAGTGTTGTTTGTTTAGCGTTTTATTGTCGCGGAAACAATCGTGGTGCTAAACTTAGCTTATTGTCTTCTTATCAAGATAGACCAATATTGGAAACATGTAATCTACAGAATTTCGTCGCGAAACAGATATGAAAATATTGTTTTCCAACATTTCCGCCATTTTAATTTTGTCAAGGACAACGGTGTCAACGACAACGTTGTGAACATGTGTAGGATGGGTGATAAATAGCATAGGTCTATAATTATCCGTAAACGACATCCGGGTTGATTCATGCACCTATACAGAATGTGCACTTACGCTTGCTAAATATACATTAAACCGGATATGGTTTTAAGTAATTTCTTCGTCAAGACAATAGTATTTATAGTTGATGGTACCCCGGGATAACATCGCCTTGGTTCTATAATCGAAGCAGCGCAGATTGAAATCAAGTTTATATTTACGCTACTGCTACCATTAGCATGTTTATCTAAGAAACAAGACTCGATTTAAGAACAGTTCTGCTGTCGTAATTTGCTAAAATATTTGAATGCATTTATGACAAACCAGTGGCGAACGCATGATATTTGGTTATAGGGTAGGGGTGTTGCGGGCTTTCCTTCTCCCCTGGAGACGATTTATTAACATTCAATTTCACCAGCTACAATCTGACTACTGCAATATATTGAATTAAAATTTTAAACATATACGACATGAACTGCGAAGTAGGTACTGCTGTTCCCTACAGTTTATTTATTCGTTTCTTTTTAGCGTTTTCCGATATTCTATTCTGATTATTTTTGTGTATTGCTTGCAGTGTATGTGTAGTTTGTGTCTGGTCTCTTTGGTTTTAAAATTGCTTATGTGTGTGGTGCACCCACATCCAACACACACACTCTGCACTTACTGGGGTCTCATTGGATCCGCCGATGTGTAAAACAAAATAAACATTTAAACTGTATATCCGGTTTCACCAACATTGTTAGTTTAGGAAGCTGTTTATCAGGACTTTTTTATTTGTATGTTTCCACAAGCACTAGCTATTTAGTAAGATAACTTTCGTCTGGGTTATTCTAGTCTATATCCATGTTCTATCTGTTAAAAAAGAAAAAAGATAGGAATTATATATGAACACATCCCAGAGTGTAGTTTGTGGAGTTTTATAATGATGTTTGTCACTTTGTCTTGTAGTGATTATAGGGCCAAAGGGCAACCGCACTCGTTATTGTGACATAAAGAATTTAATGAACCCTCCCTGGAGACATATTTCTTCAATACTATCATTTTCTTAACTAATATAAAAGCTCATGATCAAATCTCCTTCTAGTATCTGTTATTTTATTAGTATTTCAGGAAATCGATGTCAGCTCTTTATAGATTTAAAGAGACATCCGCAAAGGAAATAATTACAACAAACTAACATTAAGGTAGATGTCCCCAATCTCAATCCCAAAATAAATAGATGACGGATTCCTATTAGTAATTGCACATTTATACATTCCATTTGCTGATTACACTATTTTAGGACCGTTTTTTTTAGGACTTTGAATTTTGTCTAATGGTTTGGATTGTTGTACTTATTTTATTTGTAAGGTTCCACCAATCAAGTTTAATCACTCTTCTTAAAGTTGTTGTCTTTCGTTTAGTCTTAACCAATCAAACTGGGTCACTGTATTCATGCAATGAAACTATACGCTAAGTAATACCACTGCCACCCAATTAGAATCAAAGATTTCGATGGAAAATGCCCATTATCGACCTTAGTCAATGTATTGATGTCATAAAACTATACACCAAGTTCCTTCACTCTCAGTTAATTAGAATCCAAGTTATCGTGTCCCAAAACATGGACCAACAATTGCATCCCTGCTTAGCCATAGCAGATATTGTTCATCATCACAAAGCATTCATAAACATCTACACCAAGTCTGAACAATCTATATAGCTTAATTAAGGCATACGCGGGACAACTAATTTCAGAACGTTAAACATCTATTATCACCCAATAATACATTCAACAGTAGATATCGCTTGTGTGATATCGCTTTACATGAATTTGATTGGTCAGTTGAAAAGGAACTACTTTTTTTATTTTCAAAGAACAGTTCATTTTTTTTATTAAAAGTAACTTCTTTTTTTAAATTAGAAATGAACTGTCTTTATTTCATTGACTTTGATAGAAACACTGGGTCAATATAAAGTACTTGACAATGGTTGAATTGCTGTCAAAAAATGATGTATCACTACGCCGTAAAGTAATCAGATTCAGTAAAAGTGAAATCTATAGCAAAGAATTATATTTATTTATTTGTGCATGTAAGAAAGGATTGGGTGATAAATAAAATCTTCTATTCGTCTTTTTTGATATCAAAAAAGACGAGTAGGAGATTCTCTATTTCTACTGCAAAGTTAGTATAACATTTGTGACTTGTTTAGTTCGTTACCAGTATTGACCTGCACTCGAAATATTGACAAAAATAAAAAATACATGGATGTAAATTTCCCAAATGTTGATCGTTTGGCACCTCGTCATGCCGAAAAAAAGATGAATCACTTTCAAATTAGCTAGATTCCCAGATGAAACAGAAGTGGTTTAACAGGTCCTATTTAAGCATCAACCCATTGATACATATAATTTTTTAAAGTCCTGACTTATTAAAGCACATACTTGTTCATTTTTTTGGAAACAAAATATGACCAAATCGAAATGAAATCTGGTTTTGCTTACAAGGCCAATAATAGACAAACGCTCTTTGGATCTACATCAAATTAATTGAATCCGAATCTGACTTTGTTTTGTGGCTCATTGGTAGAACGAACGTGGTATCAGATAAAGGGGTACGGGACAATTCGTCCCCGGACGACTTGTCCCCTGACAACTCGTTCCCGGAGAATTCGTCCCCTAGGACTATTCGTCCCCAGACAATTCGTCCTTGGATAATTAGTCCCCTAGGACTATTCGCCTCCGGATAATTTGTCCCCAAAGACAATTCGTCCCTGGACAATTCGTTCCCTATGTCTATTCGTCCCCTAGGTCTATTCGTCCCCTAACTATGATCAACAGCTAATTCTAAAGAAATTGAAGACGCTGAAACTAACTGATGTCTGGTCTACATTGTTTTATCATACATAATAATTGATTATAAGTCAAGTGCAGAATTGACAATGGACAATACCCATAGTGAAGGGATAAATAGATTTTCTAACTCATAAAAGGGTGTCACTGATCATAGCTGATTACTACATGCATATCAATTAGCCCGAAAAAACTTCACGAACCATTAAGTTAAGGCCTAGATTTAATACTAAATGAAAAACGATGTAAAACTAGCATCAAAACTGGGATTTGGGATAAAAAAAAAGGTAAAGTTTAATTCAGTTTTTGATAATGGAACTACCAGTATTGTTGTTCAGGGACAAACTGTACTAGGGGACGAATAGTCTGGGAACAAATTGTCCATGGGGACGAATTGTCCGGTGAGCAATTGTTGAGGGACGAATTGTCCTAGAGCCCAGATAAAGACCCCATGCTTGGAAATATCTATATTCTTCAAGAAAATTCTCGCCATATCTCTGATGAATCCTTTCATGACCAAGAGAATGCTCTTCTAGAAATTCCTGGGGACAGAAATGTGGCACTGATTGGAGATTTGAACACTAATCCGAGGGGCAAACTGCACATCGTTTTAGCGGATGTTGACATTGATCTCATCCATGGACTTATGTATGCATTATGAATAATTACGCCAATAAAATGTACCCATGTATAGAACGTCCTTATACGCTTATCAGCAATTAATAACCATGATCACAAACTGTAGAATATTTGTGTTGGTATAATGTATATATATCCAACTGAAAATGTAAGGGGGTGATACAATTGTTCAATTGAAATGACATCATCCTTGCAAATATTCTCATTCCATCTAAATAAAATCTGTTGTGTCGAATATTTAATTCTATGTTTTTGGACATTCATTCCCCTTTTCCCAGCTCAGCATTTCAATCTGAACTCAACATTTTCGCATTAGCATGCCACAACCAAAGATTATATATATATATATGAGGAAATGATTAAATTACATCTTCATTTTGTAATGAAGGCGGCATTGTTAACATCACATTTAGTTCCCTTATTCTCAAAGTGCTTTTCTTAATATGTTTTCTGAATTTCTAATGCGACATTGTTGCCGTCATCTCACCGCAAAGGGTTTAAATTTTAGCGCGATCCCGATATATTTTAATGAAATATACGAAACTGGTGTTTAAATAAACGAAAATCAGATCTTGCATTTAATAAGAAACAGGGTTAACTGATCATTGTACATAATAAGAGATGGTATTGCCATAAATTTAACCTATTAGATATGCTTCGCGAAACGCCCAGAAACACCAGTAAAATGGTTTTGTATATATCTATATGTAATCTCAAAGTCGCAGTCACCGAAACTACGGAGAAATATCTGTTATTAGAACTTTTTTTTACAAAATCGATAGATAACCTGAAACGGCATCAACACATAGTTATATTTTAAATTATATATTTTATTATATAATTAAGAGGTTATAGGTTCTGATAAGAATGTAATTTACTTAACATGCAAATAAATACTTTGTCTTTAAATTATATCTTATATACTTTTCACAAAAAAGAGGGGGTATTCAGAAACAATACTGCGGAAATGCACCACTGTTTTTATTAGACGTAACCAGTGTATGTTAATAACAGGTCAATTGCCTACACATGAACATAAACAGTTCATATGGGCGACTTATCTGACGACCCCATTTCGCTCGGAAAGAGATACACTGTCAAAAGTGAAAAAGGAGTTTTTGATTTTTGTCTTAATAATGAGTAATTGCTCAACCAATCCTCAGACATTCAGCAACTCGTCGTGGCATGCTCCTAATCAACTGTCCAATCACGATTTGGGGCAATCTGGCCCACTCCTTTTGCAGTGCCACGGCCAATTCTTCCAGTGTTGTCGGTTGACGTTGACATCGACGAATACGTCTCCCGATCAAATTAAACGTAACACACTAAAGCAAAGATACGCTAAACAGTAAATCTTATGCAAGAACCGATAGGAAAGCAAACATTGATAGGATAAACCAGCACGCGGCAGTTTTCATCAACCCTTCCTTGAAGTGTCAAATTTGACAATGAACCCCTCCCACGTGTATGGCGCTATTGCGTGTCGCACATGCAGCTCAGTGGTTCTATTGGGACGATAAGTTCTTCATCTGTGAACATACTCTGAAAGCATGTCACGTGTCCATGGCTATTTATCATATCACAACCTGCATAGGTATTTTCATTTCAATATCATTTACTTTTTTTGAAGAGTATATATAACTTCACAGTTAGCTGCTACTGCGTATTTGTACAATTGCAAATTTTATATCGTCCTATCAGTTAATTCAGTTTGTAACATTAGAGCATTTACGAATACATGCAATAGGGGTTTGGTTGCCGAATGGTTAACGCTTGCACGGTTGATCATAAGGAGTATGGCTGCCTATTCAACTTCGTAGGTCCCCCGGTTCCTTCCGCTGTTAAATACCCCTGTGCTCAAAATTATACCATGTCCCGAAATGACCTAGTTTGTATAGATGGACGTTAAACCCCACTGCTCTCTCTCTCTCTCTCTCTCTCTCTCTCTCTCTCTCTCTCTCTCACACACACACACACACACACACAATACATGCAGCGGATTAGCACGATTTTACCAGGCGTTGTTGATATATAGAAGAATACCCCAGAGCTTAAAGAGGGAGTACGGGGACAAAAGCATCTTACTGTGCATCGTTCTTGTCTAGACAAATGGTTTGTATGGAAAATACGATTCGTGGATAAAAGAGGTCTCTTATTAGAATTCCTTAATACGTGTAAGTCCCACCCCTTTATTAAAACTGAAAGCTTATTCTTGGATAAGAAACGCATTCTTTCCTGATTTCTGTAATAAGGCAGGAATTGAAACAGTTTCATAGCTTCTGCTAAACCAAGTTTAAAGAAGTCAGTTGCGTAAATGGGTGCTCCGAACTGATTGTTACAAACCTTTAGCCTTCCCTGACAGTTTCAGACTCTCGACGTTCTTGGTGTTGGATTTAAATTTGATTGAAAATAAATTAATCAGAGATATGAATTTGTTGCCATCAAACAAGATCTAATACAAAATTGTCAGCGCTTTCGCATGTGTGTGGAAGTTTCATTACAATTAATTGGAGATTGGTCAAGCATAAGGGATATCCATTATCTAATTAGTAGGCAAAATTTAATGTTTGTGTAAATAATGATTGTCATTAGAATACATGTACTATCATTAAAACAAGGCGGTTCTAGACTTCGTGTTTATATATGGCTAGAGATAATTACCAATCATCACGGTAAAGTACATCAATTTAATCCTAAATGTGTTTTGCTACACGAAGGCCACAGTGACTCAGTGAGTAAGACGTTGGCTCGCTAACCTGGGGGTCCCATGATCGATCCCTATCATGGAGGAGAAAGTTCATGGGAATTTTCCGATGTGGTTCCCCCTTGTCAGTGATGCAGGACAGAGGGTCTAGCAATGGACAACGTATAGTCCCGTGTTCACATTGGCGTGCACATGAAAGATTTCTTGGCAGTCGGAATTCGATATAAGAGTAGGCCGTAGCGCCGCTGTCCATGCAAATGTCCCCTGATAGCACTGCATGGCATATGTCCGTCTTCTTTGACCCAGTCGGCAGCAGAACAGTAGGACGTTAAACCCCATTTCATTTCATTTCAAGTTTCTTTGCTGCACATGTCCATGAAGGGGGGATGGGTGGCCTGACGGCTAGCGCGTGCGCGTTGTATCATAAGTTATGTCATTGCGTCAACTGGCGTGATTCTGTTTCCCCGGTTGTACGAGTAGGGTCGCCTGTCCAACCTCGTGGGTTTTCTCCGGGTCCCCCGGTTTCCTCCCACTGCTGATAACCCCTACGTGCAAGCGAATTATTGAAATAAAATTGAACCATATGTTAGTCCTGAAATGACCTAGTTTGTGTCGAGTGGACGTTAAACCCCATTTTTCTCTCTCTCTCATTTATTTCTGAAATGATTCTGGTGTTTGCATTAAAATTAAAATTTTACGTTTGAGATCTAAAACAGTAATTAAGGTCGTATCTGGCATATTTTGTGAAATTCACTTTTTTGCTTCTTCAGAATGAGGATTTTCTTGCGCATCTTTTCATCTAGTTGTCGTATTTCTAAGCCAATAAAAAGAGGTTTTATAGATATTGTTTCAAAATGTCGTATATGGGGTGTTCCCAAAAAAAAATTATTAAGTGTCAAAATGTCGTATTTTTAAAAAGAAATCAACTTTGTATCTAACCAAAGTAATACAATCAAACGAAATGTAGCCAGTATTGTTTTATAGTTAAATATGTATTATAGAAATTATTGTTGAGCGTCTACTGTGTGAATTCTATGAAATTGAAGCAGGTAAAGGTGAATATTTTCCTGAGATACGTCTTTGCTGTATAAAATTGCAAATAACTATCTTTCACTCTTTATTTCTGCACTAAATGTTGAGCTTGGTACGTGCGGATAGTTACATATTGTTTTAATGGCTACACATACACTTTGTACAGAAATATTTTAGAAAAGCTTCAGAAATACGACATTGTTCATACGACATTTTGACGTGACGGTTTTATTAGACATTTTGATTCTTAACCTCTGTGTGTTTTTTGGCTCTCCTGGACAATTTCGCAAAATCCAGACCTTTTTTACTCCCCACCGACGAATTAATGAATACAGGTGAACATCGATCCCGCCTTATATATATTGCTTTTGCTCATAAATGAGTTTGAAGACAATTTTGATTTGATTGGAGCTCGTATATTTATCTAATGATGACATTATGAATAGCCTTTTTTTATTGGGAAACGTAAAATAGCAGAAACATACCATTACGCTCATTTAATGAAACAGCATTTAAGCGACCCTTGTCTTATACAAAATACCAATATCAGAATATTGGATTTCGCCTTGGGTTTCGATAATGGAATGTTTATCAGTATTTCTCCTATTTTATATTATCTGAATTTTTTGTCCATATACTTGTTCGCAATTGTAAATTTCAACAATATTGCCTGGCTTAATTTCTGATTGCTCAAAAAAAAAGCTGCAGAAGCTCTTCAAGATTCAAAATGGTGTAAAACATATTGGATGTTGAATCGGTGTGTGCTCCGGGGAAGGAGAAGAGAATAGGCTTTGCATTCTGTGCAACAACGTTCGATTTCTGGGCTCATTATACAATGTTTAAAACCTGCTGCCGAAACCATTCGAAAGTTTGCTGATTATACAAAGTATAATATATGACACAATTATAAGGATTACAAGTTACTAAAAAGATTTACTTCAGAGACGTTTCGACGAGGGTTCTCCCGTCTTTATCAAGCTAAGGATGACAACCATAGTACAGATGAATATATATATATATATATATATATATATATATACAAAATGTGAAACAAAGAAAAACATCAATATACAATCAGAGATAATCATTTAAAGTAAAACGAGCACCACAGGGTGCACATCGGAAGACATTAAATAGAGATTAATTCTACATTGTTCCGCACACGACATTTAGCACACTAATTCTTGTACACTAATTCTTGTAGCTATATGAATAGGGCGAATTGAATTCCGGAAGGGCGAAGAATGTTGCGAATTCGATTCAAGACCCTTCTGGATTTTTGTCAAGCCCCTTCCCCCGTTCAAATTTGCCGTTTGTACTTACGTAAAAAACGAGGTATGACCGTGAATACAGTGGTTTGCACGTAAAAGAACTGTTGGAAGTTGCAATCCGAAGAAAAAGAAGGGGAAAGTGCTCATACTATAGCATAAAATAGCTTATACACCGATCTTCTCATTTCTTGTTAGGGTATTGGTTAATTATAGCTGTAAGATAAATCTTAGTAAAACTGGTTCTAAAACTGACTGTGTATACCATATCCCAGTGTTATGATAGATGATCGTCATGATGACCTATATGACATATAAAATCCGATTCCCTGATCGATCCCCCGGCACCCCTATCCCCACCTCTCATTCATCTCTAAACATACACGTATCATTCATGATAAAATCTGCTGTAATCAATCCTAATTGCATCTTACATAGACGTGTTAATAATTTAGGGATGATGTTGCAATCCAGTAAAGGATAATGAAGGGCATTAACCGATTTGTCATGGTTACATGTACATACTATGAAGTTTTGGTACATTGTACTTGGTGTAATACAAATATTATATGCTTAATTAGGTATGATCAATGGCGGTCACTCATTCGACCCAAAACTCTGATGATTCTGACAATCAGGAAAAATGAAAATGTTTCATAAGAAAATGTTTCATAATGTATGGAGAAAAAACCCAACAATATTATCTATATTGTTCCAAGGAAATCTTCGCTCAAATTTATATCCTTACATATCAATTTGGTCATCAGAATTTAATATGAAAGACCTAATATATACTGATCAGTGAGGATCCAATATAATATGCACTTGAAACATGTATGGAAGGGGTTGGGTGTGTCATTGAGTCAATTGCTCTGGTTTCGATTCCCAGTTTGTACTTGAAATGGAGTTAGGCCACCTGTCCAACCTCGTGGGTTTACTCCGGGTCCTCGAGTGTCTGCCACTGCTGAAGAGACCTATGCACAAACGATTTATTGAAATAACGCCATTTATCTGCATTATAATAATAATTATTAATTATCAAGCCTAAACAAGAACATAGTTAATAGGTTTACAAGAAACTATGGAACTCCCAAATATCGATAAGACGTGTCCTGTTTAAATAAAATGATTAAAGTTAAAACATTATAATTACTAACTTCAAATTTCAATTAAAAAAAATGGAACTTACTGTTGCGTCTGTACGCGTTTTGAAAACGACAAATGACGAATGGTTTAAAAATGCTTGAATTGATGACAATACTAGAAATATTAAATATTTCTTAGTGGAATAATCATTTACAGTAGAACGTGTTTTAATTCTTAAACAAGTTGTTATTTTCAAGACAGTAAGTCTTCGATGA
This sequence comes from Patella vulgata, assembly GCF_932274485.2. Taxonomy (NCBI): domain Eukaryota; kingdom Metazoa; phylum Mollusca; class Gastropoda; family Patellidae; genus Patella; species Patella vulgata. The sequence goes on from NC_065881.2 coordinate 70,255,452, forward strand.
TTGGAATACCGCGATAGATAGCTGCGTTTTAAGATTTAAGTAACATATTGCAGTAGACATCACACATGTAACTCAAAGCAATTTATACCAATTATAATCAGAATAAAAAGCGAGATTTTAGTGTTTCTATTCAGAAATATGATTATTGTATTAGCTGAAAAGACCACAATACAAGGTTTAAATATTCATGAAAGTGAGAGAGAGAGAGAAATGGGGTTTAACGTCCACTCGACACAAACTAGGTCATTTCGGGACTAACACATGGTTTAATTTTATTTCAATCATTCGCTTGCGCGTAGGGGTCTTTAGCAGAGGGAGGAAACCGGAGGACCCGGGGAAAACCCACGAGGTTGGACAGGCGACCCTACTCCTTGTCACGTACAACCGGGAAATCGAAACCCCGCCAGTTGACTCAATGACAGACCGTATGATACAGCGCGCGCGTGCTAACCATTCGGCCATCCAAGCCCCATTCATGAAAGTAGTAGATTTGAAGTTTCTGCAGTATTGATCAATAACTTCCTTTACCCCCTGTCGCTTTCGTGTTGTTATGGACAGGACAGTTTACTTGGAGTTCTCTCTGGTACCTCCTATGTTACAACTTTCTCCCGGCGCCAGTGCATCAGATTCATTAGAAATGTCCCGGTCACTTACAATAAATATAGTTACTGTTATTCATTTCATTGAACGATATATTGTAATATAATTGTTTAGAGTCACGTGTAGCTCAATATGGAGCGAATGATAATGGATCTCATCCCTTGGGTCTAACTTAGAACATATCAGTTTAATACCGTATATTTATTACTGATATTTGAGATAAATAATAAAAAAAATAGGAATGGGTTTTACAAACAGAAATTACTTCATTCAGATTATTTTTACAGCAAATATTTTATCTTTTTCCTAATCTCTGAATAAACTACATGTTGCTGTACAATTATAGTAAATATTTTGATAAAACTCATTTCAAATATGACAATTTAACAACCACTACGAAATTATTTTACAGTTGTTATTGTTGAATGATATACTGCTTACAAACGAATGGACTAGATTATAGACTTCGGTAATTACTTGTCGATTTTTGTTCAAGTAAATGTTATTTCACACGATTATCTATAAGGAGCTTGTTGGCTAAGTTTACATACGAGTAACAAGACATCGTAAAGCTAATTAGTACATTTATGTTTTCACGAAACAACATTAAGCTGGTTAGATTACTTGCTCTTTTTCTGTTTTTTTTATCGATTACTGACTGGAGTTAAATTGCAGGAAATTCCAAGGTATTTATGAATTCCTTGTTCCAAATTTTTTAGGAACCAATAAGGCGTATGGTAAATATAGTTTGCCTCGTACATTAATGATTAGCGCTTATCTTTAGCTAATAGATTTATTATTTGCTGTCTTTTATCATTTAAAGATAAAACACACTTAATCAAAATAGTTCCCGTTAATTCCATTAGCTGGGAATTCTTCCGACCTCTTGATCGTTAAATAGGCCTATTTCTTAAAGGTCTACTAACGATACCGTCGTATTCCTGGCATTCATTGTCAAGTTGATATGATACTACTAAAATTGTTATAATTTACTGCAAGATATAATGGTTGTCGTATTGTGTATGGGTACTCGCAATGTTCAAATGTAAATCGTGGCACGGCAGCATGGCACACTCTCATGGCACAAAATTCTAATGGCATAGTTACCGTAAAAACGAGATCTCTTCATGCGGAATGCCAATTGTCGAAGCAAGATGCTATGTACAATATGTGGAGCATGGTGCGCTTTAAGGGGTGTGGACTATGTTATTAATAACGGGGGTCCAAAAATACATTAGGGATTCCTTAACCTATTTCTGCTTAGCGGTTTTGGCGAATGGTCTGACGAGTGCGCATTAAATGCTAAGGTCTCTGCCATTGAGTCGCATGGCTTCGATCATACAAGGAATAATGTCGCCTGTCTAACCGCTTTGGTTTTCTCCAGGATCCCCTGTTTCTTCCCACTGCCAAAGACCCCTTCTCGCAAGCGAAGTATTGAAATAAAATGTTATATTCCCACAGCAAATTATTAATATATAAGTTTATACTCTAAGCGAATTAAAATAAAAGTGTACCAATAGCCTAAGATTGGAACCGTCCTGAGAAAAAAAACCAGTTTCGTTTTATTGGTGGTTGGTATATGTGTGTGTGGGGGGGGGGGGAGGGGGGCGAATGGTTAGCACGTACGTGCGCGCTTTATCATAAGGTCTGTCATTGAGTCAACTGGCGTGGTTTCGATTCTCCGGTTGAACGTGACAAGGAGTAGGGTCGCCTGTCCAACCTCGTGGGTTTTCTCCGGGTCCTCCGGTTTCATCCCATTGCTAAAGACCCCTACGCGTAAGCGTATTGCTGAAATAAAATTAAACCATTAAAGTTAGTCCCGAAATGACCTAGTTTGTGTCGAGTGGACGTTAAACCCCATTTCTCTCTCTCTCCTTATCCGGGGTTGTTTTCATATTTTCTGGCCAAAAGTTATAAGTAAAGTTTATTAAAGCTTCTCACGTCGGATGAAAGAAACCTTTCAAAGCATGCTTAATACAGATGAATATTACAAATATCTTCGGGCGGCAACATTATAGTATTATTAAACGAACGAGTAATAATTAAAAAACAAATAAATACTCCGTGCTATATCTTACAAATTGAACAAAATAACTCCCCTTAATAAATCTAAAATAATGTGTTTGCTTTGAAATAAGTTCTTTATTCATTCTTATCTTCGAGAGACATACATAGGAAACAGTCGATTAATTTTGTTGTTTTTTTTTTACTTTCTTAAGCTTAGCGCGAATGATAATTATATATGGAAGCACAGCTATGATATAAAACATGAGTTTAGCAAAGTTCGGTGACACGATAATTTTATAAACAAGTATACTAGACTTGCAAACAGAATGATCTTGGGTATATTAAAGAGATAGTGTTGTTCGTCACTGAAATGAAATAAAAAAAGGTATTACTTCCTACTGTTCTCCACAGATTGGCCTAATCAAGGCGGCCATACGCCATACACGATCCTTCTTATTTAAGTTGCAAGTGTCAGGGGTTCTTTTACGTGAGCGCCAATGTGTTCACAGGGCCTCCGTTTTTCGTCCTGTACAAATGATTATGCGCTGTCCGTCCAACGCCCTCCGCCCTGTATTATTATTCGCCACTGTGCCACATTCCGGTAGACGAAAATATCAAGTTACCATTTCGGATATATAAGAATTGTGTATTTTAATTACACTTTATGATTGATATTAACATGCATACTAATAGTTGGAATTCGAAATAACAGTAAGCCGTAGCGCCGCTGTTCGTGCAAAGTATCCCCCATATCATACGACATGGCAGAAGCCCTCTTTTCGTTAGCTTGGGTGGGCCAGACCAGTCCGACGTTTAACCCAATTTCATTTCATTTGTTTCACTAGAGCTCATTTAAAAATCTCGATAAAAATTCCCTTAAATTCGACTTGGATCTTGATTCTTACCTCCTCCTGTTTCACTGGAGCTACACTCTCGACAAAACATCCCTTTAATGTGACGATATTGATTCTTATTGTGGTAATGATAACTATATATGTCATGTATGATTAACGAGTTTAGTGTCGTCCACCGCATATTTGTCCCATTGGGATTCCTGGACACATTATTCGGGTCTGTTTTATATATCTCACACTGTAAATTAACCAATTACATATTATATATCAAGGCTAATTATGCGTGTTCAGTCTAATTTATCCCAATTTGCTTGAATAGCTAAACCGCCTTGATTTTGGACAAAACAAAGGATTGAATTGAATTAATCTGATGTTCTATTTCGATTATACACATGACACAGTGTCTATGGAATACAATTTTAATGTTGTTTATTACTAAGCAACGTTTCGACTAGAGTTCTTTTGATGCAGCTCAGAGGACAAAGACGCCTATTCTAAATTAATGTCATTGAACCAATTTATTTTGCTTCGAAAGATTAAGCGGAATTTCTATTATGTAACATAAAGTGCAATTTTGGCGTCAACTGTTGATTCTTGAACACAGATTGATATCTCAACGTTTGATATTTGATGTAAAATATTGGGTGAAGTCAGTAATTCAGCTAACAAAACAACATCATCACATAAAATGGGCAATTGGTGACCCAAATCAAAGAGGGGGTGCCAATTCAACGCTGTTTTAACAGGATTTCTTGGTGCAATGCAGGATTTAAGACAAAGTTAACAGGCTAATTAAATGTCTTCAACTAAGTGATATTTTAAATATGCTTGGACATTCTTTGTATGCTATACGCGTCCATTTTTAATATTATAAATTTTCTCGTTCATCGATTGAATGTTAAACTTAATTAAACGTGCACACAACTTAACGTTAAAGATGATCCACTAGTCTTACTCAAATAATCTATCATAATAACATTGGGCTTTAATTGTTAACATCTTGTATTTTTCTAACTTTTTTTATGGTTGGAAATTCTAGTCAACCCAATTCTTAATTAAGAACGGCAATATTTACAGTATAATTAATAATGATATTTTATCAGTATTCAGACGAATACCCACAATGGTTACAAATATAATACAGAAATTATTAATAGCCTCGTTCGATTTTCTTTAACGTTTTAGTGTAGAATCGAGAAAATGGTTTGAATGTACATTTTCATCATTTTGAGACGGACGGATGGTTGTGCCATATGTGGTAGAAGGCGTTCAGCCCAACGGAAATTTGAAAACAACGTTAGAGCCAGTCAGAGACCCTAATTAACATTCGAGTCAAGTTGAAAATCAATGGTGAAGGGAATGTTCGTAATACTGTGGTGAAAGTATGATAACACCTTGTTGTAACTTAGCAACTAGAAATTGCTTATCAGTTACTATCTGGATTTAACTTGTCTAAAAATGATATATTGAAGGGCAGGTGTATATATAGTGAATGGGAGTCTAAATTTTACTCACATACGCATATTTCTAATATACACAAAGAAAAAGTTAAGAACCCACTGTAATTTTTGGCGTTGAAACCCTGATAATATAACCTCGAAATATGGTTTGCAAAAATACGTCTTTGATAATAAGAAGATATTAAGAGTTTATTCAGTTTTAAGATGATAGTCATGATTCTGAAAAGAATTTCAAGATGCCATATTTGAGCCAAGAAAGGAGTGAAATATGGAGGGGTGTGTGAGTCATTTTGAGTTCATACAAGACAATGATGACACAAATCATCAATATGGTAATACTTTATAGTGAATAACACACACACACACACACTCACCCACACACACACACACACCCACCGTAACAGGAAATGTGCAGAATAAAAATAAACACGGAATACATGACTATGTTTTATGAAGTAAATGTAGATTGACAGCGGATGATGACAAGTAATGATAACTCTTAATCCATCCCATTACCGGATTTATCGGAAATTAATCCTAATGTAAACATGTATTGTGTAAATTTATTTCAACCGTGTTAACATATTGAGCTGTTAAATTGTTTGTGTTTAAAGTGACAATGCGTAGTATTCTTTAATCCTTTATGTTCACCCATGTTTCCCAAGTCTAGTCCTTAGGATGGGACGAAAACTGAGGGCCTGGGTACACATTGCCGTGCACGTAAAATAACCATTGACAATTGGTATTGGAAATAAAAGTAGGCAGTGCGGTCAACATTCACCTCATAAAATATTATATGGCCCAGACAGTGCAGAAATTTATGACGTTAAACCCCATTTTATTTCATCATTTTCCGAACTCTTAAAGTCTACTAATAAAAGTTTCAGCACAAAATATTGAGCCAGTCGACAATGGTTGCTAGATTTGCCGAACGGGGTTTGTGTAACTCATTTAAGGAAGACCACTTACCACCATAATTGTATTGACCTGGCTGACTGGGATGGTTGTTTGCGAAAAGCTTGGAATGAAATACGACAACGTATCGCCAATCACACAAGGAACTGAAGTTTTTATTTCTGTGAAAAGGTACCATAGAGCTTTAGATAGATTTACAGATGACAAAGGGTATACCCTGGACGGTTTCTTTAAACATAAATGCTAAATGTCAAGTACTTTACGACAAGGCCTTTTAAGTCTTGTGAACATCGTTTGATCAAAAATTGGGTTATAAATAAACCAGGATAAACTGTACAAATTATTAGAACATGCTCAAAGCAAGACAATCTTCGAAATCAGCTTCCGGGACTCGCTGAAACCACGTGAACGATTGACGTTATATAGTTTTTGATTTTATCAAACTGCCACACAGTTTTAAGTAAATAACCTATACCTCCAACAACCCCATCCCGGCCCCTAGATTACATAATTAGAATCTGGGTACCATACAGTGTTGATTGTATCATCTTTTATTTAAAAACCTATACCCCCACCCCTTCATGGGTTGTACCTTTTAAATACAGATGTAACATTTACAAGAACCAAAGGCCTCAAACCCTACGGATCCTTTAGACGATTTTATGATAATTTTAAGTTTAATATGGCATCAATGTAATAATGGGTTAAAGGGATTTTAAAATAAAAATTGAAGTATACTATTCAAAAAAAGTAGGGGATATTTGATTTTGGGGGCATAATACTAAAATATGCAAATGACTACGAAAAAAGTCACTATAGAACAGAAGAAACATTTCCAGTTACATGTGACGCCCAAACGCACCAATAGCTACCGCATGGAATGCAGGTGATGCTTGGGATCATCATGGGGGTCCAACCCAAGATTTGCACGACTCTGACTTTGAATGTTACAGTCATTGTGGCATTGAATTCCAGGGTGGAAACATCAGTTTAATTGTTTTAGTGACCAGAAAACAAATTTTGATATGCGTCGGCTTACCCAAAATGAAAGGTTACGTGCCCTTGACATGCTACAGATCGGCACAACACAGGCGGTTGTGGCGCGGACGATGAATGTTTCTCAGTCTGTCATAAGCAGGCTATGGTCCAGATACCGTGATACACAATCTGTACAGGACAGACCACGCTCAGGTCGACCAAGGGCGACAACTCAAGCCCAGGATCGATTTATCCGTACCTTGGCCTTGAGAAATCGTGTCATCACAGCAAATCAGATCAGCGTTCGTCTTCAAACAGACACTGGTGTGAGAGTGAGTGGCCAGACGATTCGGAATCGACTGCATAGGGGCCACCTTCGCGCCCGACGTCCTCGCGTGATCCCTTGTTTGAGAGATCATCACATTCAGGCAAGACGTCGTTGGTGTAGGGATCGTCAACACTGGGATAATCGACGCTGGAGCAATGTGATGTTTTCAGATGAGTCAAGGTTCACTGTTGATTTTTTGGACAGACGTAGGAGGGTGTGGCGTCGTCGAAACGAGCGCTTCCAAGACGTTAACGTCATCAGACATGATCGATTTGGGGGTGGTTCTGTTATGGTGTGGGGAGGCATCACTGTTGCTGGAAGAACGGCTTTACATGTTGTTGCAGGGCGTGTTACAGGCCAGTACTACCGGGACAACATCTTGGCAGTCCATGTTGTGCCGTTCGCACGACGTCATGGCCGCCGTTTCATCTTCCAGGATGACAACGCAAGATGTCACAGGGCCAGGATCGTTACAGGTTACCTCCAACAACAGAACATCACCACATTACCTTGGCCAGCTCTGAGTCCCGACCTCTCCCCCATCGAGCATGTCTGGGACATGCTTGGACAGAGGTTACGTCAACGTCAACAACGTCCTGCCAATGTCCAAGAACTTGCTGCTGCGTTGCAACAGGAATGGGACAATCTGGACCAAAATGACCTTAGACGTCTCATTAGGAGTATGCCACGTCGGATCAATGCTTGTTTGGCAAACAGAGGAGGATTTACCCGTTACTGACTTGGTTGTGATGCTGTGGTAACTTTGCTGTTTGACCCCGGGTATCATTTTACCCTTATAATGGTCAGTCTGTGCCTTACTTAGTCTAACGATCATTTGGAATAAATCGATGAATGTGAACTTCATTTCATTCTGTCATTTGTTTCTTCGTCAGTTTCATTAGGTGACTTTAATAACACTTAAAAATCAAATATCCCCTACTTTTTTTGAATAGTATATAATGTAATCTAATAAGAAAACAATAAATACAACGAAATCTGTTTAAAATGAATACAGGAATCGGGTATTTTCAAAGACAAATTCCAGATCAATAGAGAACAGTGCAGAAACAATTTGGGTTTCCCAAGTAACTATATAACGTAAAATCCTTACAACGGTCATTTATATGGAAAACAATCACTGATCTGTTCCATATCAATCTGATTAAAATACAGATCTATATTTCGTTTCGTTTTTTTATACTTTCGATGGCCTACACTACATGAAGATCTGACAAGTTATAGCGATAGGTCACGTCAGGGGTTAAAAGACCGACGTATGACCTTATGACGTCAGACATTTGATTAACCAATCAGCATTGATGTTACTAGTGGATTACCCACAGTTCCGTGAAAAACACGCCTAAAGCTCGCCGTAACAAACCGTTTCATTGGCTTATTCCTCAGATCATTCAGAACACGAGTTAAATAACAACCCTTCCAGGTCCAAGTGTAGTAATGACAAGTAAAACGAAATTTTGAACTATAAAAGCGAAACGAAATAGGATCTGTGTTTTAACCAGATTGGTTCCATATATAGCATGACGTTTCAACAAGTGTTCTCTTATAGTTCTTAACATTAAATTTATTACTGCATATATTATGCTAGGTTCCCACTGTCGTGCGATGCATTATGACATGACTGTCCTTATGGAGTCCACGATCTGGTACGCGCAGATATGTTCGGATACGTTTTAATGCGATCAACACGATTCCTGCGACTGACCTCAATATATCATAAGACTTAATAGGATCACCACGATTACTCTGCGATTAAAATCGTAGCGCGAATCGTGATGATAGTGGGAACCTAGCATTAGTTTTCTATCATCTATACAAATATTTTATAAAGGGTTGTTGTTTTTTAATTAATGTAAGCGGTTAAATGACAGAAAACTGGGCATACCATGTATTATGCACGTAAGAGACCGAATCTATTTGTTGGTAGAGACACGGTGTTACAACTTATATATGGTGGACTCGCCTACACAATGATAAGTCTGTGCCTTCTTTAATTGATTTTATTCCATTTCATTTATTAGTATTTCATGAGATATAAACCTTTTGTGTTTCACTGTCGACATAGAAAGTCAATTCTTTTACATCAAGAATAAACGTAAATATGTTTGTATTTTGTTGACATATTTATACAGTCCAGCAAATCTATATATTACTTACAAATTTCAGTGATGTCAATTTCATTCGAATATGGTATTAATATCATTCTTGAACTATCAGGGACATTAATTTCATTCTCATATCATCTTAAAGATCTATTATGTTAGAACTAAATCTGACTATTGCAACTATTTATTTTGGCTTGAAATGTTATGTAAACTATTATCTAGACATTTATTCACATTTGACAAGCCTATAATCAACTCCCTGGACCATCGGACGGCCTAGATTTAATATAAAAATGGTGAATAGAGGCTTATCAACTACCGTTGCTACGATAATAAACAATCTGTGCTACACTGTAAAAATGTCAATTTTTTAGGTGGCCGAATTCCATAGTTTAACACTTCTTCTCTGTTAATCGATGACTCTTTTTTTTGAGAAATTGTTTTAAAAGTGTGAATTATTTCTTCAAATTACGTGTTTTATGTATTTCTATGGAATATTCAGTATTAAACAGGAAATTTCCGTCAAATTTAGGGATAAAATGTTTTATTCCCTTCTATAATGTACTTAATTCTGTTATTTTAGGGAATAAACGAGGGAATAACCAGGACTTTTCGTAAAATTTAAGGATATAGGGATAAAATGTTTTATTCCATTCTTTAATGGACTTAATTCTGTTATTTTACGGGATAAACGGTTTAAGACCAGGGATTTACGGATTATTTCTGTTTGCAACGATAAGTAATCGTATACATATATAATCATCCCTAATAATTACCATGTTATAGTATTCATTTCAATTTATTAACCATAATATAAAGAATCATATTTGGTAAATTTTGGAATATTGCATGTCATGTATAACTAATTTCCATTATTTATAAGATATATAAAGTGTATTGTTATTCATCATACGTTAATCAGAATGTAAGTATTTTCATAAATGTATAAAAATATGTTTTAACGCTCCGTGTGTATAGGTTGTATTATGTGGTAATTGATAGTACCGCAAACTTACATCTGAAAGCCTTTAACCGGTCCAATCACTGACGAGTAATGAATGGTACCTTGCGCTCGTCTCTCGATTAGGATATTCCTTATTCTTATACTAGCGGAAAGAGGTTGGGTATAAAGATTGTCTGCGATATCACTTCGGTGGAAGCGAATGTTAAATAAAGCTATTTCACACATGCGTACAAAGTCAATGGTTAGTTAATTCATTGAAATTTTTATCAGTTTCATGCTCAGGAAACAAAAATTACCAGGATTTTTTTTCAATATTTGAAAATGGAATTTATGTTAATTGAAGGATTTTCTGTAAATTACAGGAAAAACAAATACGGATAAAATTTTCCTGGTAATTTTTGTTTCCGGAATCTTTTACATTTTTACACGGATTATTTTGTTACAGTGTACATCGTGTGAAAAGTCCGAACACTGATAACTTCGCTCAGGATAAAGTCATTTGAATGAAACTTTCAATATAATCATTTTTTATTATCTGTTTTTGAACTATTATTGCAAGAACGGCAATCTCTTTATTTAAATTTTACATAATACATCTTTAACTGGATTATATAAATACGTTCATTACATTTCTGAGATCCTGTTAGTGACAATTATGTAGAAATAAATCCCTTGATATTACCTTGTTTCTTTCTACTCTACTTAATAATGAATAATTTACAAAATGGTGATAATAAACTGGTTATACTTCTACTGAACGGTAAAAAATAACGATTTTTTATGTTATCTTATTAAGATATAGTTCTCTTGTACGATGTTTTATGCATTATTAAAGCCAAGAATTTGTCTTGAAATGGCCATCCGTCAACATCAAATGACTGCTGTGACCCCATATATCGTACATTAAATCAAAATGAAGAGTGAATAATTTCTTTCCGAGACTGACACATCAAAGTTTCTTAAATGAAATGATATATCCAATATATCACCGATGGCATGTTATGCGGGAAGATAACAAGAGTTATTTTTTAAAATGTAAAGAAATTCATCTGAAATTAAACTAGGCATACAGGCGGTATTTAGGGTTAGTATTCCATGAGGCGTAACGTCCCTGTAATTTTTAGTGGGTCTTTAATCGATATTAAATAAACATCTGAGAAGTAGGGAACATTTCAACGTAAAGAATCCACCATAGATTGCATCGATACAAGTGGGTTTCGATATGCAAATCTTCTATTTTCCACATATGAAAGTTCTGAAAAGATCGTAAACATGCTTTAAGATGCATTATGTAAGATTTGGATTAAGGGCTTGTCGTTCTTGCCATAGATAATGAAAAATGAATATATTGAAAATTTAATTCAAATTGCTATATTCTGAGCGAATTTATCAGTGTTTAAAAATAAAGCGTAGATTGTTAATTATCGTAGCAACGGTGTTTGACAATCGAGACTAAGTCTAGATTGTCAATTTTTAAATTAAATTTTGAAATGGGGATCGTGTTTCAGTCCATTTAAATCTCGGCCATCTGATGATCTAGAGAGATAGTTTCTGGCATGCCATGTGAATAAATGCCTAAATAATAGGTTCTGTAACATTTGAAGCCGACATAAAGACCTGAAATAGGCAGATTTAGCTCTTACATAATGCATCTTCAACGTAGAGTGACCGAAGTGACATAAATAATATAAAACTTCCGGTGAAGTTATCTGTTTTTTATCAGGAATCTTATTCACAGCTAAATGTATAAATAATAACAATGATCTTCATATACGCGTATAGTTAGGACCAAGAATAATCTCTGGTTTTATTTATAGTAGCCAGTACAAAAGGTTCAATCATATTTGATATTAGATATAAATTATATGTGATATCTCAATATAACAGTATGAATACCAAGTATCTAATGCTGACTAGTAATTTAATGGGTGTATAACGGACGTTCAGGACGCGTGGGCAATAAAGCTGCGCAATATGGGCTGTTTGGAGAATAGTAATGCGCAATCACACAGGAAACTTAGCTGTTAGCAATTCTTAGAAAAAGTAATCATAGGCAGTTAATGGAATAAATTATCGTAAAGTGACTTTTCCATACAATTAACCATATTTATTCACAATTAAAATATGCTAAACCGAGTTAGTTTTAGTTTGATTGATGTAAATCATGCTATCACCATGACTGAACCAAGTACTAAAAGAATGCCGTTATCAATTATGTCGTTGTATGCTACGTAGTTTACTCACACGGATGCGGGTGCCAATGTTTTGGTTAAATATTCCATTCCAGCGCATATCGTATAAATTATATTATTATACATATAGTATCAAAATATTACCTATTATCTTTACTATTTGATATGCAATTCCGGGGTATAAAACAATTTATTTCTAAAAAAAAAGAACAAAAAAGAACAACATACATGTACATTGTGCTAAAATGCGTTGCATAACTTTATACAATGCATTTTAGTACAATGTAGATGTGTATTTATACTGTTTTGTTTAATGTTGGGCGTGGTTTCCCTTGTCAGTGGCGCAGTACGTAGGGCCTGACAATAAAACAATTTATTTTTTAAAAAAGAACAAAAAAGAACAAGGTACATGTACATTGTGCTAAAATGCGTTGTTTAACTTTATACAACGCATTTTAGTACAATGTAGATGTGCATTTATACTGTTTTGTTTAACGTTGGGCGCGGTTTCCCTTGTCAGTGGTGCAGTAAGTAGGGCCTGACAATAAAACAATTTATTTCTAAAAACAAAGAACAAAAAAGAACAAGGTACATGTACATTGTGCTATGTAGATATGTATTTTTACTGTTTTGTTTAACGTTGGGCGTGGTTTCACCTGTCTGACAAGGACAGCTGTCTGTTGGTTCGGATGGGACGAGAAACGGAGGTCCCTTGGCAGCTGGAATTCGATATACGATTAGGCAGCGCCGCTGTCCAGGCAAAATGTCGCACATAGCATACTGTATGGCGTATGCCCGTCTTCATTAGCCCAGTCGCAGAATCGTAGGAAGTTAAACCCCATTTCATTTTATTTCTGTTTAACGTTTCATACAAAGGCCTTTTTCAAGCGACCGTTTTTTGGAACTAACGCCTCTAATATGAACATGCGAAGCGTTTTAAACTTTACGCAAAGGTTATTCTAAAAAAAATAACCTCACTTGAGAACAGCATCTATATGAAGGTTAAATGTTGTTCAGTTTGAAATTAAAAGAAATTAAAATACCATAAAACGCATTTTAGTAAATTAATGTCCACTCAAAACAAACTATGTCATTTCGGGATGAAAGCCGCGCTACCTGACTCATTGACAGACCTTGTTATCTAAAGTGCACGCGTTAGACCATTCGGCCATTCAACCCACTAACTTCTATATTTTAAAAAACCTTTTATTAATATCTATTATTGTTTTGTTATAGGCACACAAACAATTCGAGAATGTTTATCACCACCAAAATAATCCAACACGGGGTGTGTCACTAAAATATGAAGTGTGTTTAATTACATCCAGATGAAGCCAGATACGCCGCCATTTTAGATATATGGCATGTACTCGTGTCACTTACTATGGATGACGTAATATTAATCACAATTTCAAAATAATTATAATATTGTATCTATATTGAACCTACATGATCAATTCCATTGGAATCGATCCTGTGAATTGTGTTTGAACTATGAAAATAAATAATTAATACCAGAAAACGACCTATTTGTGTGGAATACATTGTTGAACATGTGGATTTGTTCACGGTTTATTTGTGGAATACGGCGATGGCAATTGGGATCAAAGATGGCATTTTATCATATAGGATTTGTCTTGGAATGGTGATATTGTAGTGAATACAACTGGAATACAGATATTCGAATATCGTTTATTATCAATGTATTTAAACCGTCACTGGATTCGATGTGAACAATTTGTATGGAATTAACATTTGTTCATACATTACTTGTGAAAATGCTTGTTATTCATGCTTTAAGATTCTGTGATAGATAAAGTGAGCTTTAATTGAGTTTCAATACTATTGGATTATTGTTAAAAGAAACCGGAAGCACAACCATGTTTAAACCAGGAGAAATAGCTACAACAAAAAGCAAACATCGACGAATGCTCGGTAAGTAAAATAACTACATTTAATAAATAATATATGTAACTATATACATGCATCATACTAATTTACTTTTATGAAGCTTGCATTAGATATGGTGCATGCCCCATCCGAACTTTTAACGGTGTTATACAACCTAGTCATCATAATAAAGGCTATATTATAAGCAAATAAACCAATCTGGTTAAAACACAGATCCTATTTCGTTTCGTTTTTATAGTTCAAAATTTCGTTTTACTTGTCTTTACTACACTTGGATCTGGAAGAGTTGTTATTTAACTCGTGTTCTGAATGGTGTCAGGGATAAGCAAATGCAACGGTCTGTTACGGCGAGCTTTAGGCGTGTTTTTCCGTCACGGAACTGTGGGTAATCCACTAGTAACATCAATGCTGATTGGTTAATCAAATGTCTGACATCATAGGGTCATAAGTCGGTCTTTTGACCCCTGACGTGACCTATCGCTATAACTTGTCAGATCTTCATGTAGTGTAGGCCATCGAAAGTATAAAAAAACCGAAACGAAATATAGATCTGTATTTTAATCAGATTGCAAATAAACAGTATACACTGCGGGTTAAAGGAGCTAACCTTCTAACTCAATAGTATCCATAGACTTCGAAATAAAAAACATGAATTAGAATTTGATATTGGTACATTTTAATGGATGTTGTTATATACCGTGAAAATATGGGCGTCTGATATGGAATATTATGTTCTTTATGGCATCAAAATTTGTAATGGGGCGCTTTCAAACAAGTCAGTGTGAAATCGTATTGCCCATGCTATTCAATCAAGAATTTTAATAATTGAATATAAATCAGTTCATAAACATTATTACAGTTTATTACATTTATAAGTGCTTTTCAATTCCATATAGATACCACACAACCGTCCATACATTTGCTGTTTTGTGAATTATTAACATGGCATGGGTAGTCAGTTTAGTATTTAAAGCTGTCCGATTAGAATTATACAGAACATCTCTTTCTCGAATAATTACTTTACACCATTACTGGCATATAGAGGTTTTGTGGTGTCCGAGGTCAACTCCTTGATTGTATGCCCCTATGACTCAAGTATATGGCCTATAGTATATAACATTTTAAGTATGTTAAAACAAATGAAATACAAACCAAGTTAACAGCGGTGATTTCGAATTTAGATAAAACTTAATTTGATTTCACTCTCTGAGTGGCTGCCCAAATAAAATGGACCTCTCTACTCCCCTCTCGACATGTCATCACTGTTTAAAGACATTTCTTTACAGGGGGAATTTAGTTATATGCATATTGGTCGACCACTAGCGATTGGCTATTGTTCAGCCATTTGATTGTACCGTCACACGCTCAGAGTACTTCTTTTTACTTTTATTAAGCGAATGTATCTTTAAGTGACCAACCGAATAAATGGAACGAAAATGACATCTAGCATAGTTTTATTTATATTAAATCATATTGTATATCCATATACCCTCTATGGCACATTAGCGATATATCTTGAATACTTTGCATTGACAAGTCTAAACCATAACTCGTTATACGTTAAAAACAAACTTGTGTTGATTTCATAAATCTTACAGCTTAATAATACACTCGCAAATAATATGACTCCTGGGGAACATCGTCTGAAATATTGTGCTAATTGGGTCTGAAATAGATGCCGGATTGCAAACGATAAGTCATTTGCAAGTTCACATAATTTGTAGTTTTAAGAGCGAGAGATATGGGGGGGGGGGAAGACAGACAGAGAGAGAGAGAGATAGACAGAGAGAGGGTTTGACGTCCACTCGACACATTTTGGAACAAGCATATTATGGTTTAATTTCATTTCAATATAGCAGTAGGATTAAATCGGAGGGCCCGGAAAACCCCCACGGGGCTGGACATGCGACCCTATCCCTTGTCACGTACAAACAGATATCGAAACAACGCCACTTGACTCAATGACAGACTTTGTGATCCAGACTTTGGTCCTTGTGATTGATGTGTATACCAACATTTTGTTGTTTAGTTACACCCCACCCCCGCTAACCTGGCGGTTCCGTGTTCAACACCTGCGTTGGCCGAGACCAATTATACAGGCTAATTATTTTCACAACTTTAAGTAATATGATTTAAATTTCCAATATATTTAATATACTCGGTATTAATTTTTAAACTAATTATAGCAAGAACTGTCAGCCCTTTATCTAAATATTACATAATGCATCTTTAATACTGTTAAAAAATATGACGACGCAGTGTTGAATTTTATAATTCAAGATTGTCTGCTTTAGATATAACTCTAATCTATTAATATCACAGGGGTATTTCCTTATCTTTAAACACTTCCTTAATTAACTTCGTTTATTATCCAATCGTTTCGTTTCCTTGAAAATATAAAAACCGGGATGCGTCGTTATCTGACGTATCGATTAGATAGTACCAAACAAATGCGATCCAGAAAGTGAAATTTTTAAACGGAGGTTCCCGAATGAAGTTGATGTTGAGTATGTCTGCGTAGTCATTTGGGAATTGCGTGTCAGCTAATAAATACCTGAAGTCCCAGAACACACCAGAATAAAAGTGGTTCAATATAAAATTTCAGACCATGAACAATCAATAGTATACATTTATTTACTATATAGTTCAAACTTTAATTGATGAGTTCCTTCTCCATCCTAAATGTGTAGTTTACATTGGGGATTCTATTGCTCTAATTTTTCGTATGAGCTAGATCACTCTTTATGATGTATTAGTTTTAGCATTTGAATGTATAGTAATCTACGTAATTATTTAATTGTAATATATAATCATGTTGGAAATTGTAAAATTGCCTTATTGATTTCGTGTGTCATCTGGAAGGTGATACTATTATTGATTACTAAAGATTATTTGTACTAGAATTGCAGAACAGCCGTCATAATGATACCAGCGGAATTGAAATGAAATGGGGTTAATGATACATCAGTTGTTTCGTGGGCAGTGCGGGGTGGGGTGAGTTGATGGGCGGCGGGGGTTACCCAGATAGCGGAATTTCCGCTAACTCTCCTTTGAAATCCATCTGTAAAGGGCTCTTTTATGTGTACACGGCGTGACCTCGGATTAACACCACCAAAATACCGTTCCCCCGTCCATGATGCACAGGCAGCAAGGTTTTGCTCTAGATGTCTTCTTGTACACTACGTTTAACTACAATAATACATCAAATTGTTTCCAATTCATTCAAATCTCCTATCCAGGTCATGTCATCTGTGAAGTAAAGAGTACAAATTAAAGTCATAAAGTCATAACTGGCTTTTCAAAGAGACAAGCGAAAGACATCACTCATCCTGGTATATCTACATCATAAAACAATGCAATGTTAAATATCAACAAAGGGTAATCATATCATACTACTTAAATCAGACGGGTTAATAATGATACTTATTAAGTAATTAATATCCTGTCATGATTTTATGAATAATAGGAAAATAGACACAACTTTTTACAACCACCTGTTTTCTTGTTTGCTCACTACACTATATTTAGTGTTTTCCGAGATTCTATCCGGATTATCGCCCTTATTGTTACGATTGTTCGACGTTCTTACTCATGACGAAATGAAATGAAATTGGGTTTAACATCCTACTGTTCTGCTCCGAACTAAGCTAATAAAGACGGGCATACGCCATACAGTGTGCTATGAGGGGAAATTTTGCCCGGACAGCTGCACTACGGTCTATTCTTATATCGAATTCTAACTGCCAAGGGATCTTTTACGTGCACGCCAATGTGTACACAGGACCTCGGTTTTTGTTTCATCCGAATGACTAGACAGCTGTCCTTGTCAGACCCTTCATCCGGCATCACTGACAAGGGAGAAAAACGCCGGGAAATCTGAATGAACTTTCTCGGCCAATGCAGGGATCGAACACCCGACCTCCAGGCTAGTGACATGACGTTTATTTCGATGTATATTTCAATATGGCACCGGCAGAAAATGCCAGCTCGTTCGCCCCGAGTGTTCTTCCCTATCAATACGAGCCAATTAGAAATGCGAGCAACAACGTGACAATTATGTTTCGGAACGTTCTACCATTTCTGGCAAAGAAGAATAATCGCTGCAGGCTGTGTTCCGATTAGGTCAGACAGAGTACCTTGTCTTATTACCACAGTCCTTCAATTCTCGATAACTTTTCGCTTCATTGAAAATATATCAGAGAAGCTTACCCTAGCCATAGGGTAATACGGACTTTCTTTGTGCAACAGTTGAAAACCGAGAGTCATGTAACAGTATAGGCCTATCGCTTTAAAAAGAATTCTATCAGTCATTTACCTAGTTAAATCTGGCGGACTTCCTATCTCCAGGACTATCTATGATCGAATGCAAAATCATCGATATACGCCTACACCTACTACTGACACGGAAGACGCTTCGAAAAGGGGATATTAATTTACATTAGTATTTAGGCTACCTCGTAGCTGTGTTGTTTACATTTCGTTGCTATGGTTATATCAGTCATTTCTATTGCTAGATTTTTAAAGCGTGTCGGTTTCACCATAGAACTATGCACAGTTTTAACATAAAAATATAATATAACTGCTATATCTTGATCGACATAATAATATTATTAAAATTTCCCTGGTCAGTGGACTACCTCGATTGCACGTCGCTTCCTGTAAGCACCCCGAGTCTAAGTTGCACTGTCAAAATTAACAAACGTTTTCCTCGGGAACAATGTGGGCACGGCATCTGGCTTAAGTTTCACTCTTGGGTTTTCATATCCCAATTCCTTCTATCGTAAGCAGATAACTCGAAATGCTCTGAACAAAGAGAAGCGTGTTTTGGTGGAGACCAGACCTTCTCAGCGGTGACATCGCTGTGTCCAGACCGTTCTGCGTGTGGTCTCGCTTGGAGATTTCAAAATAAAATGACACGTGCTTCCTGATTTCTTGTTGATGCTATTATCCTAGTATATCATCAAGCAACACAGTTGACCCTGTTTATGCTTCCAGTTAGTCAAAATGACGGGATGCAGTGCTCAGTTGCAATTGCCTTCTCTATAAGGAAATTCACAGCCTCTGACGTCAATCAAAACGAGGCTGCAGATATGCATAAATGTCAATTCGGGGAGGGGGGGGGGTGGATAGATTTTTCCTTTGTAAAATATTCAGAATGACTTTTAAAATTTCACAGGGTCAACAATATTCCAATATTAACGTTATTTTTCATATTAAAACAATTTTCTTTGCGATAGTATTCTCCTTTAACTAATAACTGATTCACCCCTCGAAGTATGTTACCAGTAATTAATTATTCACTCCTCAAATTGGGTTACTAAGAATTAATTAATTGTTCACTACTCGAAATGGGTTACTAAGAATTAATTAATTGTTCACTTCTCGAAATTTGTCACTAAGAATTAATTAATTATTCACTACTCGGATTTTGCATAACTGAAACTTATTTAATATTAGATAAAAGTACATTTCAATGTCTGACTTGTTCCTTTTGGATTTGGGCATGTATGATTTCAGAGTCTATATTTGACCGTTATTCTAATATGTCAGTATGATAATAATACTCTATTTGAAAGTTCAGAGATCGATTAATTGCAGTTGGGTTTATAACGTCCTTTATGTGTGCAACGCTGCATGCAGTGTGCTATGGGGTGGGGTGAACTTTGCACAGACATATGCATTACGGTCTATTATTATATCGAATTCCAATTGTCGTGGATTCTGTTACGTGTACGCCAACTCGTACACGGGGCCTCGGTTGTTCGTACCGCCCGAACACCTAGACACATAGTCATTGCCACACCCGTCGTCCCGCACCACTAATAAGAGGAAGCTATGCTTGAAAACCAAGGGGAACTCCCTAGTCGACCAATCCCGGAATCGAACCCAGTACCTCCTAGTTAGTAGCAGTCGCCTTACTTACCGAGCCACTGTGGCTCCTCGATTAAATAAGCGAATTGCAGGAGACAAGACACGGACTGTAATATTATCCCCACCGAGCACCATAGTTGAAACAGTTGATTATGTCACGATTCCACTCAAACCACATCTGTTTTCAACACTAGCAATTATCTGACGTGACTCATTCAGTGTCAATCAATTGCAATTCCGCCCGTTCGGAACGTTTCGGTCAATAATTAAAAAATAAGATAAAATATATGCGATGTGTTTGTCAAGCCAGGAAATATCGTGCAAATATCACCAATTAAATTTACCAGTGAGAATATGTGTTAAAATGTATTAATTGCATGCTATTGTAAACATATTGATATGGTTTACACAATAGGAGAACAATTTGTCTGCAATTATAATATGATATAATTACTCTGACCTAGGATTTATACAGTATAATTATTTATAACTAATTATCCACAATTATTGAAATGTCACCTGTCACATCCATATCTACTATTAGAGTAACTAAATCTCTAACTCAATATCATCCAAAGTCTTCGACATTGAAAACACGAATTATTTGTGAATTTAAATCAACATTGATGTTATGATCTTACTGGAAAAATACTGGCTTCTGCTATCCAATATTTAAGACAAAATAAACATTTTACCATTGGTACACGAATTGTGTACCATAATGCGATTCGGCACAATCTGTAACACAGGAATCAAATGACATTATTATTCTAAAAGTCATGTCAAACGGTGATTCATATTCTTATCTGGAGAGCATGCGCAATAAATACTATCGGTATAGACTGGAATAACCAGACGCTAGATATTGCTATTCGATTGAGACTTCTGGCATATTTCGCCGAACATAACTGATTTGAAATTAGAGTAAAACGGAAACGATTAAATGTAAATCAGTTTATATAAATTCCTATTACATTATTATGTGTTGCAAACCATCTGTGTCAATTTCTTGGTCCCAAATATTAGCGATTTAGCCCCTTTAAGCATTTGTACCAAACATAATTACATTAATTGTGTGCTGTAATTCAATTTTATTAATTATTACACAACGCTTTTGCACCGCTACCAAGAGTACAGTTAACATTCTTGCATATAAATCTAACCATAAGCGATCAGAATTTATTTGTCTTGCAATATAACCATCGGTGGAAGCGGACGTTAAGACCCACGAACGAACGAACGAAATTCGTGGAAATATTTTGATCTATTCCTTAGGGCCAAACAATCAACAAAAATCTGAAAAAAGTCCACCAAGCTATTTGTGTACGGTATCGTGGATACAGATGAAATTCAACGAAATACCTGTGTCAAATATATATATATATATATATATATATATATATATATATATCCATCCATCAGAATTATACATGCATAAGAATTGTGATTTTAATTGTATATTTTATTCTCGTTAACTAAACCATATGTTGTCAAATTATCCACTTAAGTAGCTACTTCCTGCTTTATTCACATAGGTTATCACATTCATTTGATGTGGGTATTTCGTTACAAACCTTATCATTAACTAGATTTTATTTCATAATAAAAATACACGAGAGAGAGAGAGAGATTGAGAGAGAGAGAAAAAGAGAGATCCCTGTCGTTAAAAGTCGGAAGACCGGTGTATCTTAAAGGAGCTAAGTCGCTAATATTTGGGACCTAGAAATTGACACAAATGGGTCGCAACGCATACAATAATGATGTATATAAATTGATTTACATTCAATCGTTTTTACTGTAATTTCTAATCAGTTAGGTTCGGCGAAATAGCCAGTATTCTCAATCGAATTTCAATCTCTAGCGTCTGGTTATTCCAGTCTATGCCGATTGTATTTATTGGGCATGCTCTCCAGATAAGAATATAGCGTCACCGTTTGACATAACTTGTGGAATATGCCTAGCCTCGTTTTTCGGGTCCCTTATTACAAATAGCGCTGAAACGCATTATGGTACACGATTCGTGTACCAATTGTAAAATGTTTATTTTGTCTATAAATATTGGATATCAGAAGGCCATCTTTTCCCGTTAAGATCACAACATCAATGTTGATTTAAACCGACAAATAAATCGTGTTTACAATGTCGAAGATTTTGGATGATATTGAGTTAGAGATTTAGCTACTTTACGAAGAAAACTTGTCACATACAAGCGTGGTATCGAACTCATCGCTTGCATAAATAATTAGACGCTTTGCGATATACATCGCGCTTAAGACCACCCGACACACTATTCGGAATAGTGCAGTAAGTATATTTGTTGTCAAAAATATATTGAGCACGTATAAAATGTATTGGTTTCACAAGTATTGACACTAGTCTCGATCGGTTTAGAACAACTGTATCTTCTTCGACTAAGACGAATAGTCTGGACAAAATAAAAATTAAATTAATGATATAGTATTTAACGTACTACTTTTCTTTGCCGACTGGGCTAATGACGACGGGCATACGTTTTACATTGTGCTATGCTGGAGAGGTTGCCCGAACATTTCGAATTACACCTCTCAAGGACCCTTTTACGTACGCACTGATAAGGGGAAACTACGGATAAGTTAGAGTCAAATGTGTATGGTGATACGGTGTTTCAGATATGTTATAATTGTTTGAGAGGAAATAAACATCATCTTGTATTTAAAATAATTATGCATAATGAATTGCACATAATCTCACATAAATCATTGCGTTAACTGTATAAAGATACAATCTGTCACTTAACATATACACAACGGACTAATATTCGCTGTAGTCTAAGCTGGTCTCTAGGCCACATCACATCAAGATACAATTCACCGATAAAATTTAATTGTACACACTTTCTATTACGTTAATTGGAAAATGATATTAATATTTAAATTTTTCAGATTGATATTACATTTCCAACACTGAATTACAACCAATGTCACACACCATTGCAATATGTGATATTGTCTTGTTTTTAATGAATTAAAACTGGGTTTAATGTCCTACTTGTCTGCGTCGACTAGGATTACGAAAACGGGAGTACACCATATATTGTGCTATGAGGTAAGTTTTGCCCTGATAGCGGCGCTACGGTCTACTGATATTTCCAGTTCAAGATGTCAAGAGTTCTTTCACGTACACACCAACGAGTGCACGGAACCTCTTTTTCATCCTATCCTAACGACTAGACAATGTCCTTGTCAAGCAATCCGTCCGACATCCACTGACAAGGAAATTTCTCGGCCAACACCGGGACTGATACCAAGACCACTTGGTTAGCGAAGCAAGCGCCTTAATCATCGAGTCACAGTAACTGCCTATTTTAAACGAACTTTGAAGGTCCTTAATAAGACTACTGAATCTTTAATGTGCATAAATGTTTAAACGCCACCATATGTATACTATGTTGTAAGTATAGTTCAGCAACACCCAACATACATGTTTAATTTATTTGCCGTCTACACTTTAAGCTCTCATATTTCCATGTATTCAAAGGGAAATAACTATATCCAAACTGTCAGATTTTGTTCCCTTCCTGACTGCAATGTTGTTTCAATAATGCCGTGGATTTTAACCTTTTTAATTGTTGAAAAAGCTACTAAATGACGAATCTTGAAAGGGGACGGTAACCTCATTATTTATTTTAAGAGTCACGTGAAATAACGAAAACAAATGACCGGTGTCTACATTTACTTATTGTAATTTAAATTTGATATTAAATTCCTTCTTTGCCGTTTGCCAATATGTTAAAACAACGTATGAAATTTATATCCAACAATTTTTATCACTGCGATTAAACATCAAGTGCAGTACAATTAGCGTTTATATTCTAAATCAACAACATCGAAGGAGTTGCCTCCCTTATTATATTTGTTTTGATTTCAGGACGGAGTTCTTTTAGGAGTATAATCTTTTCATAGATAGATTATACTCCTAATATAAATCTTAAAGAAGCAAAATGTCTCTAATGTAGATTGATATTTTTTAACGACGCCATATTTCCATCACCTAAAGTAAATCAACCTATAGTATTTAATCTAATTCTCTCTGTCATTTTAGACACCCATCAATGAAAACTTGTTCTTCCTAAAAGAATTTAATCACTTTTGTTTAATACCCAAAGCCGCATTCGCTTTTATGGATGCTTAAACGCCGCCATCTGTTTGTATATCTTTTCAAAAAGAAAATTATATATACTCCCTTTTCCGCTAGCACCATATATAAATTGAAGTCCGATCTATCTGGAAAAAAGTAACGTGATTTCTGATGAGAAAAGATGAAACTTTTTTTTTTTTTTTACTCTTTTGATGGCCTCTACTACATGAAGATCTGACCAGGCAAGTGGGAGAACGCTAGATCGGCGACGGTCTTGCACATTTTCGCACATATGACGTCGTATGTGGATTGCGGGTTAGGGTTATGGTAAGGGTTAGGACCTGCAGATTTTGCACAATCCACACATGACGTCATGTGCAGTGCCGTCTCCCATCTAGCGCTCTCCGGTGTAGTGGGAAATTACGCCAGGGGTCATACGAGCGGCGTTTGACCCTATGACGTCAGATATTTGATTAACCAATCAGCGTCGATGTTTCTAGTGATGCATGACAAGACAAGAACTCGCTGCAACAGAGCGTTTCATTGGCTAATCCCTCACATCAACCATAACGCGGGTTATATAACAACTCTTCCAGACCCTAGTGTAGCAAAGACAAGTAAAACGAAATTTTGGACTATAAAAACGAAACGAAGTAGGATAATATAACACTGTTTACCTGTTCAATGTGAAGAGAACTTTAACTTTATTCCTGTAACATTATATTGTGTACACTGAATAATTACTGAATTTTCTGGGGACCCCAGTAGGAGAACGTTAAACCCCATTTCATTTCACTGAACATCTTCTAAGGCAATTTGGAATACCGCGGTTGCTCAGTGAATAAGACACTGGCTCACTTACTAGGAAGTGTCGGGACGAAAGCCCAAAAGAACCCCTGGCAGTTGAAATTCGATATGAGTAGGTCGTAGCGCCACTGTCAGGCCAAATTTCCCTTATAGCACATTGTAAACCCGTCTTCATTAGCACAGTCGGTGCAGAAACGTAGGAACTTAAACCCCATTTCATTTCTATTACCGGGAAGCAAGTTTAATTGCCAAGTTTGAAGTAATTTATTTTTAAAGTATGAATAAGATAATTGTAGAATTATCGTAATTGGAAAAATACTTGTTTGTTATAATTATTTTTGTCTCAAAACCACCAAAGAAAAAAAAAATTATTTCCTAAAATCTTAATTGTTATCAACATTGTCTAGACATAATACGTTTTTCATTTCATTTTATTGATTACAATTAAGAAAATCTTCCTAAGGAAAATGCATGTAGAATCTATCAGTGGTGACCATTTGTAACAAACAATGGAATCAATGTAGAAAATAAGAGATTATTTGTCTTTTATTTAAGACTATTTACTTTTGAAATAAGGTGCTTCAAAACTATTCGATTGGGCTAGATTTGACTACACAGTCGCAAATCTGTTCTTCACAATAACCCGGTTAAATTTATTATGTACTTTTCAGAAGTTTACTGCAGCCGAGAATGTGTCTACTTATTACCTTTTTATGACGGTCCATGCGAGATAATGAACCCCTATTCGATTATGCAACATAACCCCCGTCACCTCATTTATATCCATTATCTCGTGGATTTTAAATTTTCAGTAATTGTATCTTAGTAATACCTGCATTCGTAAGTATTATTAATAGATTTGTGTTCCAGGATATTTTTCATTTGCTAGGTGTGGTTGACCTTCTGTAAAGTTACTAATGAAATCTTGACAAACAATAGCTGACCTGCTTACAAAACATATTGTTAAAGACTGTCAATGTAAATTGAATGAGCGTATAGCGTCATACTGTACACACTGGTTAATTATTCTGTCAGAAGAAACGTATTCATGTAATTGCCTGTCTTCGGTATCCTAGTTATCATCTGATGCTTTGAATCATTTCGTGGCTTCTGTCTAGACCGCAGCATATGTAATTGTATTACGAGAGTAGGTCTGGATTTGAAAGAGTTCTGTTCGATTGGGAAAACTTATTAAACGGACATTAATCTATGTTATACAATTCTGTCTAACATATATGTTAGATAAAAAAACGAACGATTTAATTTCTAGATATTTCACATTTTTATGTTTTGTTTTAACTTGAACGAGTAATCTTAATGTTGCATTACATTGGCATACAATTTTCTAGTTAAATTATATGTTTAAATAATCTAATATGTCATGCATACAATACTGTAGTCGTGATATCCTGATAAGGTCAAAGGACTGGGAGGTTGTGGCTATCACCGGTGTTACTTTAGTATGTCGAATAATAAGAATAGTTGGTTTACAATACGAAATCCAATTGATTTTAAGTTGCTACTCTTCTGCGCCAACGATGGTGGACATCTGCAATTCAGCGTGCTACACGCGGGGAAATTTTGGCCGGATTGCTGAGCTACGGTCGCCCTTATTTCGAATGAAAAATTGCCATGGTTACTTTTACATATACGTCAACGTGTACATGGGGCGTCGGGTTTTTTTTCTTCTGGCCAGACCAACGATAATTGGAAATCACGCTGTAAATCCCGGGGAACTTTTTCAGCCAACACCGAGATCCCTGCTAACTATAATATACCCATCAGAAGTAGTCAAGCTAACCCATGGCTAATCTGGTAGTATATCATCATACCCATGTCCACTGGTCGACAAATCTTATAAATGTTTTACAGGTCATGGTATTTTTCTTCTTTAAAAAAATACTTGTAAGGGTTAATGTCGCTGTCACAGCAATATTATAATCCTCTTCAAGTCAGAGGATGGCGACGTGGGCTATCTAACGCGGCATGTAAATGATCACTTTTCAAAAGAATCATGCTGTGTTCAAAGTTTGTCGTATGTACCAGTGTTCAGGGTATAAATAGTGCCCAAACTCACTATATGCAAATATTCGAAATTGTTTTAGCATTTAGGGGTTGCAAATTGACTATATTATATTGTACGTTGATATTTTTGATGCCGGAAACTAGTTACGACGCAATTCGAACGCAGCATTAAACCCCAGGCACACATTACATCCCGGATACGCCATTATTGCACAATCCACATCATTACATAAAACGTTTCTGTATTTAAGGTTAGAAATAATCTTAGTTATACATCTCCGATTTGACATCAAATTTAGCACCCAGTCATTGTGATATTTCTACAAGTTTTGTTCTGTCAACCGGCGGTGATCTGCAAATTAGAATTCTTATACTCTCGCCTGGTGCTGATAAACCATTGGAAATCTTTACTCCGTTCTGCGAACTGATTCATTTGAAGTGACATTTATTTACGTTTTACACGACCTTTCACAGTCGACAGTGAAGATGCAAATCACCTTTTGGCCGGTAGCTATTCACCAGAGGTTAATTTATGCTATATTTACAAGTTACCCACAAATAAACTTCTAAGTAACGTATATGTTCCATATTATTGAGGCATTTACTAACTGAATGGGAATAACACACGAGAAAAATGCCACAATAATATGGAATACGAGTTACTCACAAATAAACTTCTAAGTAACGTACGTTCCATATTATTGTGGCATTTATTAACTGAATAGGAATGACACACGAGAATAATGCCACAATTATATGGAATACAGGTTACTCGGAATTAAACTTCTAAGTAACGTGTATACAATTTTGTGATTTACTATGTATTGAAAGAAATGGGAGTTTGATTTTAGAAAGGTGGTCATCTTGTTAACTAATCCTGATTAACATAAACTCAACGAGATCGCGCGCAAAATGTGGAACTGTAGGTCGCTAAGAAAACAATTGCAGTTGGGACAGAATAAAATGATACGCAAATACAGCACTCATTTAAACAGAGCCGAAGGATAGCTGATGTTAAAACAGCTTTAAGGCGGGCTATTTTAGCTATGCATTCGCGACACTGTAACATGAGTTACCGCTTATTAAGTTTGTTGGATGATGTGATATATCAAGTAAGATATCAAATTAATGAACAGATCGCCAACAGGAAAATATCGGCTGGAACTGGTTTAATCTTATATTTCTGACCACTTAATGTTGCACATCATGGTATAAGAAGTTAATATTGTTACTTGTGCGGATTGCTAAAGTAAATGCCGAGGTATGTTTCCGCGTGGGGATGAGGATGGCGGTGGTATTTACGTATAGACGAGTCTTGTATTTAAATGGGGTTTAACTTCATACATTTCTGGCTCGGCTGGGTTAATGAAGGCGGGTGTACGTCATGCAGTGTGCTATGTGGCAAATGTCGCCTTATTTACTGGGCCAGTTTTGTAGCTAAAGTAGCTAAATCTCTTAACTCACAAGTATCCATGATCTTCCGACATTAAAAATACGAATTAGAATTTAATATTATTGATCTATGTCAATCAATATTGATGTTGTTAACTTACCGTAAAGATATATTCTCCTGATTTCCAATATTTAAGACACGGTGGACATTTTAAAATCAGTGAACCACGTCGTTTTCTTTATTGTCTCGGGATCCATTTGTAATAAGGTGCCTTAATGAACGGGGCAAAACATATTTAACAAGAAAGCGCAGAAGCAAAATGTCAAACCGTACTTCCGATATAGATTAGATTAACCAGTTGCTAATGACTGTCATTGATTTTGGATTGCTTACACATTCCGCTGAACAGAACTATATAAATTCCATTAAAAAAATTGTCGTCCATTTGAAGTTCCAAAGAATACAGGGTTATCTCTTTTAAAGAAGTAAACATGAATTGAAACCGATGATTTACTATTAATGCCTATTCTACATTTCAAATGAATGTTGCTTAGGGACAATTGCCGCCAGCAGCACCGCTGTTCAAGTTCCGGAAATACGTTAGAACAAGGATTCTGGACTACGTGAACGTTCCAAATAACTAAGAAGTGTTATCGGGTATTTTAAACGAATCGAAAGTAAATCGCACGCTGTACTCGAAACTACTTATAACTAATTGAATAGATAGAGTTGGTAGAAGCCAATGCTGCCTAGTAGAAAGTTACCTCGAGATAATGGTCGCTGTAGAAAGTTATCTAAGGATACTGGCCGTCAGCAGAACAACCACGAGTTGTTTAAGTACAAATCTAACCCACTCATTATTATCTATATGAAACGGCGTATCGATATTTTATCCTACAGGTAAATAATGTAAGGCTCGGCTATTCCGTCAGTCGCATATACTAGTAAATTGCATTCTTGTTTGCCAGCATTTGGTAAATTCAAAACGACAATGTCGTAGCATATTAGTTTTAAAATATTCAATTTTTTTTTTAATACAATACAAGTCGCTTACATGGAAGCTAGTGTCCTTTCAAGATGAATCCCACAGAATATATCTCTGCACATACAAATTTAACAACAAACCACGTGATGTTTATATCAGTAAAATAGCCCATCTTTAGTTTATTATCAAATTGATAGAAAATTATGAGAGAGAGAGAGAGATTAACGTCCACTCGACACACACTAGGTCATTCGGGACTAACATGTTCAATTTTATTTCAATAATTCGCTTGCGCGTAGTGGTCTTTAGCAGTGGGAGGAAACCGGAGGACCCGGAGTTAAAACCCACGAGGTTGGATGATATATTAGGACAAGTTTCGACCTTTGCTTTTAAGTAAATATGTTATGTAAGGAGTTTTAATTAAATTTTGCAATGAATGTTCCCTGGGAACATTGGCTGATTGCTTTATTCTTTGATTTCTGTAATTTACCAAGGGCCGTTATTCACGACCCGGCGTGGTTTCCCATTGTCAGTGGTGCAGGACGGGAGTCTAACGAGGACAGCTGTCTAGTCGTTGGGATGGGACGGAAAACCGAGGTCCGCTCTACACACTGGCGTGCACATAAAAGAACCCTTTGCAGTTGAAATTCGAAATAAGAGTAGGCTATCGCACCGCTGTCCGGGCGAAATTTCTCTTATATCACAGTGTATATTATATATCGTATATTTGACAAATAGTTAACAAAGGCGGACAACCTGTATCTATTGTAATATCAGCGGTATATTGTCTATATAAGGAAATCAGACATCCTAACTACACCATTCTCACTGGAATAGTGTCATTCCATATTAAAAAAAACAACCCAAAAAACAACTAAATGTTAGCAGTGGTGACCAAATCCGTTAAGGAAATACCACAAAACTGTCATTGTGCCAAATGAATCATTTTAGCAAAGCGGCTTGATTTAATTTACGCCCTCTTTAGTGTTTTATATGATTATTACCGCTATCTTGACTTGAAAGAAAAATACTCCGCCAACTGACAATATCTCACAAGACATACACCAGATCGAGCAAATTCTCCTTTATTGGTTATAAAATTATCGTGTAAAAGAGTTGAATGCGTTATAAAATGGTGGAGTAATTGGTTAAATTTGACAAGAGATAGGCATTTATATTGTTAACCAATTCAATCTAATGTCAGCAATTAGATTACTCTTCATCCGTACGAAGATTAAATAAGATCAGCCAACATTGGATCCGTTCTTCATCAAATTACAGCGGATTTATACATTTTTTCCTACTTTTATAGTATAAGAAGCTTAGAAAAACTATAAGATTTCTTAGCTCTATGTTGCGACAGGATAGGATCCGCGATAACACAAAGGTATTAAACCCGCAAAAAGTATCGTAAGAAAATATGGTATCTCTTCTCCAACATTAGATTAAAATTTCAGTAAACTTGTTTCAGACCCAACGGTATCTTTCATCAAATATATTGACCTAGATTTCTAGATTAACGTTTTGTATTGGGTTTTATTCTTTTTTTTTTGGAGGGGGAAAGACTTCGGTTGGGGCGTGATGTATATATTTTATATAAATATGGACGGAATGTTAGTAATAATGGCAGCAAATAACAAATGGCTAATAAGATTTTGTTATACCTTACTATCAACACACCACTGTTCTGTTTCTCGTGTTATAGCTACCAGAATCTATACTTATAGTTCTGGTGCCACATTCACTTCCAAATCAATTAGTTCAAACATCCAGCAATATATAGACAATCAAATATTTACTAACTTGCTGTATTGTCCCAAAATTAAATGGTATCCATGTTTACTTCCCTTTCTTACTGATCATTACCACTCTTTAATTTTGGAAACCAGGTAAGTAAGGTATGTTAATTGGGTTGATGTGGCTACTACGTATCTTAACCATAGACGGCCTGTATCATTTTTGCCCGAAAAATACGGCGACAGCGATCTCGAAACAATAACGGCAAGTAGCACCTAACGGAGCGAATTTTCTTGAACTGCAGTTTGATAACAAGACACCCTGAATCAAAATCAGAATTGTGTCAGTAAAATTCCCGGATTTAGGGTACTTTATTTAGTGAGATGGAATAGTTTTCATATTTCCCATTTTAAATCCACTAGAATTATATTTTTTTCATCATTTGGCCAGTGCTCGAAAAATTTGATGAAATGGTTTTGCCCGAATCCGCTGAGAGTAGAGCCCCCCCCCCCCCCCCCCAAGCCCCTACACCTTTGTCCTTACAGTAGTTTCACCATAAATATCCTTATCTACATGTACTGGAGTTTTAAAGGACGTTGGTGTTTTAGAACTTGTATATATTGGGTTGTTTTCTAATAGTAAGAGCTGGAGGAACGCGCCACACACACACACACAAACTCATAAGACAAATCCGCGGTCAAGACACACAGACTACACACATTGTGTAAGCAATAAACACCAGATGTATATCAAATCAAGTGAATGGATCCGAGGGCAAACCGTAGCATATTGCCTCGTAGGAATTTTTACACTAAACAGGCGTTAAGAGGAAAATGCTTAACATAAGTTACCTAGTGGAAAGTGGCATAAGGTGTTCTATAAGTTATCGTCACATATTATATACATGTATAATTTAACGCCAACTTGGGGTCTATGAAATCTAATTTCGGGCAGATTCGGGGCTGTCTGGGAACATGTGATAACAGCAGCCAATCTAGTGTAATTTACATATATTTACCACGTTGGAAGTGTGGTGTGTTCACGAAGGGCGTTATTAATGGTGATTGTGTTGACTTTTGATCTATTGCCATGGTAGACAACAACAGCATAATCAATATGGTAGCATCATTTAGACTATTTAGATCTTTCGTAATGGGTCTATGTTGTTATGGGCTGGATGACCTATGATTAATATCCTACATTTAGCCTTTGGCACGTAGACCCATTCAAAGAATAGAAACTTGGAATAAATAATGATTCAAT
Source organism: Patella vulgata (assembly GCF_932274485.2). Classification (NCBI taxonomy): domain Eukaryota; kingdom Metazoa; phylum Mollusca; class Gastropoda; family Patellidae; genus Patella; species Patella vulgata. Next base: position 70,287,981 of record NC_065881.2, read on the forward strand.
GTGTAGAAAACTGTAAAATAATAGTATGGCGGACGTTTGCCTTTTTGTTAAATTATTCTACAACTGGTCATAGAATTGATCGTATGTCACAAACGTGTATTAATTAATTTACTTGGTGAGATATTATTTCAATACATCTTTATATTTTATTTCTCTTTTGAATGACGGATATTAAAATATTTTATATCCTGTTGAATACTACTAATAATAATAATATAATAATATTTATTTATTCAGTATGCAGTATCATACGATCTTAGATACAAATAACAATCGAAGATATATACATAGTGTTATTTTTCAAGCAATTATACAGAATTTAGTATATAATATATTGATGGATAGTTTTTAATAATGATAAATTGTTTAATAAATTGGTTTTGAGATATAAATATAATACGATATAATAATGTTGAACAATGATAAATTATTATTATATTTACAATATACAGCTTACTTATTATTTTAATGATATCTGATGTATCAAACACAGCCTAAAGTTTCATTATTTACAATTAAGTTGTCTAGTATGCATAGCTTTATTTAGATAACGGGTGATCGTAAATATTTATAATGGTTACACTCAAGAATTAGATGAAACACAAGTCTTCCATAATACCACAGTTACATGATGTACAATTAGGACTATTGCTTTGGTTGTGTCTAAACAAATTATGGGCTAACGGAAAATAAGACGTAATTTTGTAATATTTCTTTTTACGTTTTGGTTTAAGTTAACTATCAAGTATGATTCTTCTTGACTTAGATTGGTTTTATATATACAATAATCTTTTAGACTTTCACTGTTCCGAATTCTGGTTGACCATTCCTGTATGTTAATATCAATTTACCATGGATTCAAAATTTCTAGAAAGATCTTATGATCACTAACTTTGTCCATGGACAGTTGCCCAGGTTACCCTACCAGCAGTGTCGAGCTTCCTTAACACCATATATACATGTTTGGGATATCAATGATTTCACATTACATTAAGTTTAAGCCAGTATTTTACGTCATAAAATCTACACCAATGCCATCTGGCCCAGGCGATGTGCCGGATTTCATGGCCTTTATACAGTTCGTAACTTCATATTCTGAAATAGAGTCATCCGAGTCACCACCGAGTTCAGAAAGCTGTTGTCTAATATAGTCTTCATCCGATGATGCTGGGTTTAGAACTGATTGGAAGTGGTTAAACACTAATAAGGCTATTGATACCTAAACCACTAACAAATAATCTGTTTTTAAGAGAGAGGGAGGATGTCTGCGATATCGCTATGGTGGAGAGAGAGAGACACACACACACAAACTAGGTCATTTCGGGACTAACAGGGAGAGAGAAAGAGAGAGAGAGAGATATGTACCATATTCCCGAAGCAAGACCGAGTAATCCCGCTCTTGCCATTGCTGGACCTGGAGCGAATAGTTGGAATTTTTGTTGGAGTGTGTCTATTTTTATTTCCAGAGTACCGTTGCCATTGCTGGAAGTCATAGTTCTGTTCAGTTGGTTGAAACAGAATGCGTAACATGACAGTCTGTCCTTAGATTAAATGTATTAAAAGATGCTGAAATCATTGGTCGCCCATCAGATGATTAAGATTCTACAAGTGGCGATTATTCAATGATCACGTTTTCAACTATTTTGGAAAGCCTCGTTGGTCACAAAATTAGTTTTTCCGCATTATCATGCTATTCTCTAGTTACTCGCTCATAATGAATTTGGGAGCCACAGTGGCTGAGTGAGTAAGACTTTGGCTCGTTAACCTGGAGGCCCAGTGTTCGATCCCTGCGTTGTCCGAGTAAGTCCATCGGGAATTTTCTCTCGTGGCTCCCCTCGTCAGTGGTGCAAGGGGCGGCTATATAGCCGTTCGGATGGGACGAACAACCGAGGTCCGCTGTACATATCTTCATGCGCGTTGGAATTTGATATAAGGGTAGGCCGCAGTGCAGGCATAATTTCCCTCATAGTACATCGTATGGCGTATTCCCGTCTGCATTAGCCCGGCTGGAGCAGAACAGTAGGACCTTAAATCCCATTTCATTTCATAATGAATCTCGCGGTTTGTCACGTAATATAGCCGCGATTGTCATTATACACTCCTGGATTGCATTTTAACCAGGCATAATGCAGGACAGGAATCAACAGTCAGTCCAGTAGTGTGTGAGTGGGATTAGGTCTGTATAATCAAACGAAGCAATGAGTGGAGTATGGGTTTGTGCTAATTTATGAGATTATTATGGGCGTGTGACGTTAAGTGTTCGTTCCTGCGCAATTATGATAGATAAATGAAATCCATAGTCAGGGTTTTGCTCAGATCAGTTGTACATTACGCTACAACGAGCCATTTGGTGCTATATTACAAAGTTGCGTCAAGAAATCGAAATAACTCCCCCTCATTCTGCTCTATGTCTTATGTCATCCCAACTCTCGGTGTACACTCCACGGGTTGTTACGTTTAAATAGACAAATCTTCTGTCCAATAAAACACAGACAGGGCAAACTATACATATTCTCAGACAGGACATTGTATCAATCATTACTCGGCGTTAAATTGGTCTAGAGTTCCTTTCCGGGACAAGTAATAAATGGGTAACTCAATACGTCCATATGACAATAATAGGATTACCAGTTGAAATATTAGCGCTGTTTAAACGGTTATTTGTCTATTTCAAAGTATTCCGTGATTCGGACACTTTCCAGCAATCCGTAGCTTAGGTAAATGGCGTAAATTGGTTAACACGGATATATCTGGCTTTTAGTTTATTTGTCAAATACTAGATAATGCTAGGTTCCTGCTGTCATGTGATGCGTTACGATAATAATAATAATGTATATTTCTAATGCGCTTAAACATCCATCCACATACGAATGCTCAAAGCGCCACATTTAAGGAGTCTCTCATCAATAAAAACACACATAAAACAATCTGTTTCTAATCGGGATAGTGGGTACTTAGCATAATTTAACTTTTGATGAATATTTCTAATGAAATAGATCTTTTAACAAGACAATAAATTAATGTAATTAGTTTCATATAATATCATTTTAAAGATAACCCTATAATCAGATAATTACCAAAAATTGAAAAAATTAAAAAAAAGTCTTGTTCACGCGAGTCGGTTGAACTTTTTAAAAACCAAAGAGACTTCACAAATTTTGCATGGACTCTGACTTGAAGTCCCCGATATATCTTGCGTGTCGTTTGAAGGGGGGTGTGGGGTATCTAGTTTTTATTTTTGTTAAAACTTTATTCTATTCACTGTCAACGTTATATTTTATCTAGGCATCGTGAAGTTGGCACGTTATTCGGGATTCGTGATTCGCGAATCCCTAATACCGTGCTGGCTCGTTATTCGGGATTCGCCAATAACGAATAACGAGCCAGCACATTATTCGGGATTCGGGATTCGCCACTAAAAGAGAACGATATATCTTGCATCCGATCATTCCCTCATTGGGTGACCGATTAGCACGGAGACAACCGTTTCTAAAGCGCGTAGGGTGCTGACTGGTTTGTTAGAGTCCACGGGGCAGTCATCTCCAGCAATCAACTGTTTTATTGCCGAATCCCGTGCTGGCTCGTTATTCGTGATTCGCCAATAACGAATAACGAGCCAGCACGTTATTCGGGATTCGCCACTAAAACAGACCGACCTACGTTGCATCCGACCATTTCCTCGCTACCCCCGACCGTAGGGGTAAGTGAACGTTGGGTGACCGACTAACCAGGAGACGATCGTTTGTTGAGCGAACAAGGTGTTGGCTGGTTTGTTGATGTGCACTGGGCAGTCCTCTCCTGCACTCGTTCTCTTTTAGTGGCGAATCCCGAATTCCGAATCCCGAATAACATGCTGGCTCATTATTCGGGATTCGCCAATAACGAATAACGAGCCAGCACGTTATTCGAGATTCGCCACTAAAAGAGAACGATATATCTTGCATCCGATCATTTCCTCATTGGGTGACCGATTAGCACGGAGACGACCGTTTCTAAAGCGCGGAGGGTGCTGACTGGTTTGTTAGAGTGTACGGGGCAGTCATCTCCAGCAATCAACTGTTTTATTGTCGAATCCCGAATAACGTGCTGGCTCGTTATTCGGGATTCGCCAATGACGAATAACGAGCCAGCACGTTATTCGGGATTCGCCACTAAAAGAGAACGATATATCTTGCATCCGATCATTTCCTCATTGGGTGACCGATTGGCACGGAGACGACCGTTTCTAAAGCGCGTAGGGCGCTGACTGGTTTGTTAGAGTGCACGGGGCAGTCATCTCCAGCAATCAACTCTTTTATTGCCGAATCCCGAATAACGTGCTGGCTCGTTATTCGGGATTCGCCAATAAAGAATAACGAATAACGAGTCAGCACGTTATTCGGGATTCGCCACTAAAAGAGAACGATATATCTTGCATTCGATCATTTCCTCATTGGTCGTCTCCGTGCTAATCGGTCACCCAATGAGGAAATGATCGGATGCAAGATATATCGTTCTCTTATAGTAGCGAATCCCGAATAACGTGCCAACTTCACGTTGCCTTTTATCTATTGTTCTAATATAGAAATTGGTCGAAACAGCCTATTTAACATCTACAAAATAGCACAGTCTACCATACACCTTAAAGACTTTGTAGTCGCCGGGGATACTTATAGCTATAAGTGAGCTGTTTTTGGGCGCAATGTCTATCACCTTAGCTTCATTGTGGGAGGGTGCATTTTTCAAAATGTATTTATCATTACTTACTGTACATTTACCATACATATTGAGGCCTAAGTAAATTCTAAATTAGATCTGTCAACTTCGTTTTCCGCTGTTTAATAGCAGAGTCTTTTGTACGTTGATACCCCTCAATGTTCCCAAAACCGCTGAACCATTTGATCAAGAAATAACAACCGCTCCCTCATTTAAGCTGGCAGATAACAGTCGGGCTGCCAGTTAGTGATACCCTGACAATTTTGTCCAGTGCTTGCCCCATGGGCGTTTTTGGGGTCTTAATTTTCCATATATACCAAATTTGACATACTTTTATTGGAAATAACCACCCAATAAATACTTTTCTGGGAAACTATCTTTAGTTATGAATAAATAGCAATAAATATTGTTATAAACTCCCGAGTGTTTATTCCACGAAGTTAGCAAATGCCGATAATGTGCTCTGTTTACGTCACGTGACTCCTCGCTCATTTTTCGACCCGACCAATACCGTTAGAATTATCCCTGCTTCTATTCAATTTCTTGACGAATTGTTTATACAGATGCTTTGGTTTTCCAAAGGAATCATTGATTTTTCAGAATGAATTAAATTTTAATAAATCAAAAATATAAATAATGCCAACTACATTGAGAGTTCCGATAGACTCATTATCATTCAGCGTCGGACGTGCCATGGCGGTGTGTGATCCGGAAAAAATGACTAAATCAATTGACACTTTTTGACACAGTACTACCGGTTAATAGTATAATGTTGTATTTTTGCAGTGCAAAATGCATTTTCAAGAAGGCATGCGCTTGAATGAGACAAAACGAGTTTGCTATGGTAATTGAATAGCATGCAATGATTCAAATCGTACCCGTAGTTATAAAATAATAATAAAAAAACAAAACATGCACGGCCGATTACACAAACCTTTTTAAATGTTTTTGTGCCTCATTCATGTCAATATTCTTAATTTATATAAAATATCCTAATTAATATAGTGGAAATTAAAATTGTAATAAACAACATAGACCAATGTTTTTAGCAAGTCTACATGGCTATAGATATAGATCTGTGTTTGAACCAGCTCATTAAATTTTGTTTGTAAATTCGGTACTGTATTTAATAATGTATTGACTAGAAAGTGTCAAGTGATTACTCCAGGGGTATTTCCAACTTTTTATGCATGAGTTTTTCTATTTTTATATTTAAAAAGTGATAAACTGAAATTAGTGACATTTTATAAAATATTGCGATATAGTGATTATATCGCGATATTTTCAAACAATATCGTGATATCTGTTTGCAGGGATATCGCCCAGCTCTACTTCTGGATAGCCCCGGGGTCCATTCATTTCATCTGATATGTGCATTTGTTGTTTGTGATATCTGTAGATTGTGTCTTGTCCTTAGGTTTGTCTTGTTTGTGTGCGGTACAGTCCCCATGCACTTACTACCAATATTTAGTTACGACTGTTTTGTGTTTTGACAAGGAACGGTGTAAATGTTCTCGATTTGTCATGTACCATTGCTGCGAAAATAAACGAGGTCTCGATTTTCCATTGTAACGAAGATATGGCAGACATTGTCTAATCCATGTAATATCTCAGCCATCCGATTGATGCAATGTATATCATTTGAAATGAGAAAAAAGAGCTGCAATAGGAAATTTTAGGACTTAACAAATGCATTTGCCAGTGTGTTTATGAACCTTTCATAAACCTCTCATATTTCCAAAGATAATTTTTGTTTTTGGAAATAACTTTGTCATAGGACAAAATGGATTCAGCCAATCACGACGGCGGCTTAAACCAGAATTCAATCAGCTGATGATAAGGAAGTAGTTAGTATATTTTTTTCTGATTTGTGGTTAATAGCAGATTTTATTTTTTCTGATATTTTGTGGCTAATAGCAGATTTAACATAATACGTTTTACATTTCAAGTATAAAACAAAATTGTAGCACTTACTTTGTATTGTTCTAGCATCATAAATGGGAAATATAACGTGCATGTTATTACAGTTCTATGTATCTTATTAGTTTTTATTCATCTTGTACTGGCCTTGCCTCATTTGAAAGCCAATCGACTAACCAAGTCGTTATTTACATTATAAGGACGTTGGAAGTATCTCAAGACTATCCATGTTCATTACTTAAAGTAACATTGTCTTGTCACGAATCGGCTACAAGTGTTTTCAATATTTCAGTGAATAGTTTATGTTATTAAATGCCAAACGCGTTAAGCTATCTTCAAGATCTCGTTTATTAAAATCTGGCCAGTGTTTTAAGTGCTCGCTATATCCTAAGTCAACCCATGGCCAATTTCAAAATAAATGAATTATATTTAAAGTAGCTAAGTCTCTAACTCAATATCATCAAAAATCTTCGACATTGAAAACACGAATTATTTGTCAGTTGAAATCAACATTGGTCTTGTGATCTTACAGTGAAAAGATCTGATATCCAATATTCAAGACAAAATAAACATTTTACCATTGGTAAATCGTGTACCATAATGCGTTTCAGCGCCATTTAGAACAAGAGACTCAAAGAACGCGCCTAGACATATTCCACAAGTCATGCCAAATGGTGACGCTATATTCTTATCTGGAGAGCATGCGCAATAAATATCATCGATGTAGACTGGAATAACCAGACGCTAAAGATTGCCATTCAGTTGAGACTTCTGGCGTATTTCGCCGAACATAACTGATTAGAAATTACAGTAAAACAGAAACGGTTGAATGTAAATCAGTTTATATACATTCACATTACATTATTAGATGCGCTGCGACCCATTTGTGTCCATTTCTAGGTGCCAAATATTAGCGATTTAACTCCTTTAATCTGTATGTTCACTCTTTTTGTCAAATAAATGAAGCTATCAGAACTACATCACCGGACTCTCGTTTTAGAAATAAAATATTAAATGCCCTTTTTTCTGTCTTAAAAGCCATGTTTGGTTTATCATCTGCGTTTCCTTATCTACGCCAACTCACTGAAGACTTTCATTAAAAACACATATTAACAGATAAGATCCATAAAAGGATCCATAGGTAATACTATGATAGTCTACGTTTGGTTGCGGGGAGAAGATTATTCCCACATTTGATGAGCAGAATTCTTTGATTTCTGAGTAGAGTGTCGGACAGATGAAGAATCTTATCGCTATGATGGAATGATTTTAGGTTATTGGGTCGAATCGATAGGAATATTTTCTGCGAGGTAGGATTCTGATTGTGTCGTCTGTTTGATTAGGAACCATGCCTGTCTAGGATTGATGCTTATATACTTAAGTGTGTTTTATTTCACTGTTTTTGCACAATAAAATAAAATATTCACCCTGCTATATTTTTTTAATAAATGTTTTATAACTGTGGATTCTGGTCTTAGACACCCGCACTGGAACACTTAATAACACTTTAAACATATGATATGAACATGCCAATTCCAACTATAAGTGTTGAGTGAAGGGTTTGACGAGTTGCTTCTAAATCCGTTTTAATCCAAGTCGGAAGTTTATCTAACATGGAAAAACCACTGACAAATTGGGCATTGTCCGTAATATGCAAATGGCGACCATCGGTTTAAATCATTATAAACTTGCATGGACAAATAGTTCAGCTTGCTGGCGGAGTAAACCAATATGGCATCTATGGCATCTTTTTTTAATAACATATTTTCAAACAATTATGTTCCCAGTTCCATCAAATGAATGAAGTAAAAACAAAGTACTCCAAATTTAAATACATATGAGACAATTATTATCTCTCATTCATTTCAATATATCATTCCCTTCCAGTTATTAGTTTAGCGCCTCACGGAAAAAAACAATTTAATTTTAAAGTAATTTTGAAGACCGCGTAGCTGGAAATTTTGTGTATTCTGGTATTCGTAACACAATCAATAAATCAAACATTCCTCTCTATAAATTTTTTTTTTATTTTTCTCCTTGACATTTTGCGTTATATTTCTTGAAATTATTGGTAATTTGAAAGATCGCTGTCTTATCACCCGGTACCATTAATTCCCTAACCGATAATAATCTAGCCACAGAATAGCCACGCATGCGTCTTAATCAAACCTATACTGTAGCAGACGATACAATTCTTTGGAGATGATCGGTTAAGCCACGTTTCGTCGTAATGTGATGTAAAAGCGATCAAGACGTATCTTTATACAGACTTCTATGTGATGTCACCGTGTGTTTGTTAGGAATAGAAACCTTTACTGTATAAAACTATGTTGGATTTTTTAAAGGTTGTTTTGGAAGTGAATTCGCGTTGTCTGTAGAAGAGTATGTAAATCGGTGTTTTTATTTTCGCCATGCTTGTGTGTATACTTATATAATGATGGGACTGTGACGTATATAATAATTTCTAAGGAACGCTATTTTGTATTTTTGTTTGCTTGCTTTCTTTTGCTGTTTTGATCTTTTCCTTATATTTTGACTGCGTTGGTATTCAGTTTGCATTTGTTCCAACATGGTTGTAAACATTTCCGGCGCGCACACTCTGTTATACGGTAGAGATTAAAGTGGTGACCGGTGTTCTGCTAACGGAAGGGTATGCTTACTCTCTCCGAAACACTTACAACTGCTTCGCCGTTAAGATAGCAGTCGCTGCAGTTGGTTTCGGTCAAAGACATTAACATAGGCCCACTGTAATGTAATTATTTTGTATATTTATACATTGACATTTGTATTTGTTTATCCTGTGTAATCGAGAAAAAAAGGTGAACGTTACGAAACTATAACGCGGAAAATATTCTTCAGTATTGACGATTTCAACGGGTATAATAATTACAACTTGTATGCTAGGAGATAAATGACGATTACAAGTGTATATACTAGTAGATAAATTATATATGGGGGACTTAATACTAGAAATTTGAGAGAGAGAGAGAGGGAGAAACTAGACTTAATTTCGGGACTAACATCTGGTACAATTTTATTTCAATATTTCGCTTGCATGAATGGCTCTTTAGCAGTGGGAGGAAATCATGTGACCATATGCCACTCAATGGCAGACAGACCTTATGTTCCAAAGCGCACGCGTTAGACCACCCGGCTCCCCACCGTCCCCCCTTCTTAAATGACTTGCGAGTCCACATCTAATTGGAAAGCCATCGATTCTAAATTTCTGCCTCACAGCAATCCCAGATTGTCATATGATACAATATGCGTGGTTCACAAGTCGTTATTGCAAACCAATGGTCATGACCTTACGATTGCAAACCACTGCTTATTTTCTTACGACTCTATTAAATTAGCACTTTTTGTTTCTAAACTTATATAATTAAAGAAAGGACGGTAATTAATTGATTCTTTGGTTATCAAACATCTTCACTTTGCTTATGAAACTGTGAAATACAGAAATATCTATTTTGTGTGAAACTAAATACAGCACATCAATTTTATCACGTATTCTAAATCTCACTTCTATAACGTCTGTTTTAATACTCCATTGCACAGTTCCGTCGGACCCGTATTACCTATCATATGAGTATGCAGGCAATATCTATTTCAATAAATGTAATAATACATGTATATACGCGAATATTTATTAGATACGATATAAAATCGGGGATACAGGTGTCTTATCTCTGGTAGATCACCAATCACAGGTGTTATCTACTACACGGGAAATTAAAAGCAATTAATTTGATATCATCTAGATATTTATATTTGTTATGCTACACAAATGATATATTGGATCTTGATATAAATATGATAGGTGTATATTATACAGGCATTATATTGACAGTGAAATCAGTGGGTAGTTCCCATCCCCACGAAAATCCACAAACGTATAACAATTAAATTTAGAAACTGAAATACAATTCCCAGCATTAGGTCAGAAATGGAAGTGTAGAGTTGATTTACTTTGGTTTGCTCAATTATCACCACGAATACCATTATAATCCATTTAACATTTTACCCTCGTAGTTTAAGCCAATATTGCTATTTTAAATCAGAAAACGAAACTAAAAGTTGAAAACTAACCTACTGCCGTAGGAAATTCAAAATGATATCGCATAAAGCGTCTGCTGTCTTATTCTTATCAGAAAGAATACCGGCATTTAGATAAAACCAATACATCCTTTTTTAGGACATACTGTACATTCGGTTTCACAAACTAATATCCCATTGCATTATTTTCTCGTTTCTTGTATCACGGTATATTAATAACGAACGACATTACGTCGTTCATGCAATGCTTGCACACTTAAAAAAGTCTTATGTGCGTCATTTGTGTATTTCGGGAAATATCAGATTTACCTAATTCAATCTACACTATAGTGTACCCAGATTGAACATTTAATTATGATAACAAAGTCAAAACAAAAACGATAGATAATATCCCGGCTTGGATTCAGTTCGATTACAAATAGCCCCATCAAACGATTAATATTAAAGGTGGTGCCATCTTCAATAGAAGGCTTGATCTCGCTTTAATTACGTACATCTTATCAAGGCTTTCACGTAATACATTGCATATTTCGGCACTAATTTCGATTGGGTAGTCTTGCGCTTTTAAGCTAAAATGTTTACATGTGATAATCGAGTTGCAAAGTTCAAGGTTCGTCCAATGTCATGGTTTCCGTGGAGGTCGCTATGTCACAACCTCTGATTGGACGCTACTGTTCACGTGTCTGTAGATACATGTAATGTAACTGTAAGTTCGGGAATTGTGAAGAAATCTAGTAACGGTCAGATGTTAGGAACAAGGGGTGGTGCTGACTTTGAACCGTATATGGTTTATATCGTCTGCGGTGGAGGTCAAATGTCCATGTATAGGGTCTTTGTAAATACTTAAAGGACAAAATTGGTGTCAGTCATTATTACATATGTGACAGAACTGATTGAACACATTCCAAATATAATTTTAACACAGAGATCATTGCTACGGTAAATGTGTAACAAACACTTAAAGAAAAGGAAAGTGACGACAAAAATGACAAACACGAGTTATCCTTCTATATTACTGACTGAAGTAACGAGCCACACGGTCGAATTTCATTTCACCGATAAATCCGTTGAAGATGAAAAATTGCTACGGTAAATGTGTAACAAACACTTAAAGAAAAGGGAAGTGACGACAAAAATGACAAACACGAGTTATCCTTCTATATTACTGACTAAAGTAACGAGCCACACGGTCGAATTTCATTTCACCGATAAATCCGTTGAAGATGAAAAATTGTTATATGAGACGGTGAGAGGATATCTGACAATTCAAAAATGGAATTGGCTGTCACTTGTTAAGAGAAAACGAGAAAAACAGAAAAGGCCTGTGCATTCCCTTGTTTTTTTTCAATCTGTACTTAATAAATATATGGTAATGCACGGACTGTTGTAATTTGTTCCTTTTTTTTATCTGGTGACAGCCAATTATTTTTTTGAATCGTCAGATATCCTCTCACCGTTTCATATAACACCTTTTCATCAGTGAAATGAAATTCGACCGCGTGTCTGTTATCGCTCGTTACTTCAGTCAGTTATATAGAAGGATAACTCGTGTTTGTCATTTTTGTGGTCATTTCCCGTTTCTTCATGTGGACATCGCTCACCAAAAATGCCTACGCCGTCACAGTCTTTCTCTCCCTTTTCCCCCTTTTGCATGGCGATTTTTTTTATACTTTTTTGGTGTAGAATCGAAGAAAAGGGTTTGAAAATACAATTTTTGCCAGGTTTTGGTGAATATTCATAATTTTGAGGAGGAAGGATACAGGAGTTGAGAGGTTGGTTAGGGTGAAATGTAGGGCCGGAAACTGCATGTTTACTTTTCTCTACTTCCAGCTTGTGTATCGCAAGTTTTTCATGAAGAACTTCATACGTGCTTTGGGGCAAGAGGTTGCCACATGTTGCCTCATCTGCGGTAGAAAGCGTTCTACCCAACAAAAATTTAAGAAAAAAATAGAGCCGGTCTAAGAGACGAGAATTAACATTAAAGTCAATAGGGAAATCTTTAGTGATTTGTGGCCATATGTTTGTTACACATTTACCGTAGCAATCTCTGTGTTAAAATTATATTTGGAAATGTGTGTAACCAGTCATATATGTAATGACTGACACCAATATTGTTCTTTAACCGTATTGAACCATTTTATGAACAGATATTCCTTTTATAAAGTCAACTTTCACAATATAATAGTTGTATTATTATAACATGACGCGCAGAGACTTTAGATGAAGAAATTATAGATATATGTATTTGGTTTAACATTTATTTCTTGTCTGTTATTATGAGTATTGCAATTGTCAATTTGTGTATTCTGTTTAAATCGTTATATACCATGCATAACTAAACTACATGTATAATATAAAAAAAAATATTTATTCAAATGGGTGATATGGGACAGCTGTGAATTTAAATTGAATTGTCTATGAATATATCCGAGCAATAATTTATATAAATCATTATGAACACAGGTCATACTAGTAGTTACAGTTTAAAGTACCACACGCAGACCATTAATTTGTAAATTAGAATGTGCATACATTCGTAATTCTGAAGTCCCATATAAACATATAGATTGTGCTGCTATTGGTTATTTCAAGTCGCATTATTAATTAATTTGTTGACAAAACTGATTTGTGAAATCCATAGAAGCCAAAGTTGCACTGTCCTTGAAAATATTTCAACATTACAGTGGGAATCTTAAAAAGTCCAAATTGACTTTGGAAACGCGGTGATTCCGGTAAAATGTCAGCAATAATTATTAAAACATTTGTGTGAGAAATACCATAGTATCTTGATAAGGACCATTCTTTTGAATTCTCTCAACACAATATCCTGCTGGTTGCAGCGATAGAAGGTCAAGATATTGGAGGAGGCGACATACAATAAATTGCAGTTTAATATTCGGTTTCACCATCCCCCTGTATACCAAATAGGTTGGATATTTTTTTCGCTGTTTTGGAACGTATTATTTGTATTCGATATTACTGCATGTATAAATCAACAAATGTCTGCAATCTTACTAGTGTCGGCTCTCTTGTGGTGCTTTAAATGAATTATTAATTCCAAATTTCTGACTTTAGTTTGTAGAACTTTATTTGATATAGACAACTGATATTATTATCTAATAGCCGCAGGATATACAAATTGGAACTGTTTTCTGGGACAAAAACAAATTAAATGGAGATAACGTGAACGCAACATTTCTTATTTAGAATGGTTTGAAGCTCTCTGTCGGAGTTGATCGTTTACAATATCGAGATCTTATTCTGTACGTAAATGTATATGTTGAGATACACAATTTGTATTAACTATAAAACGGATTATAAATGGTAATTCGGTACTCAAAGCTACTATGTTTTATTGTGACTTGTCATATGATTCTACTGTAGGATATTGATTTAGCGAACTGGAATAGTACACGTCACGGATTCACTGTACGCACGGTTAATCATAACTTGAAGATAGTGGATAAAACAAAATACTGAAATATGTTAACAAATTTATCTGATATACCCTAGAAAGGGTAGAACTAATGAATATCTACAGGTTAATCCGAATTGCAATTCGTCTTGAATAACAGTAGAGGTTGACAGTCTTGTTAGATTGCCAACGTGTTCGGGCTTTCACCACCTTTCTTAGCAAGATTGGCTACTAATCTGTTCAGCTGAAATTGTCTACTAACTTCAGAGATTTATTATGAGTATTCTGGTCAGATCTATGTAATATTTGTTTGTTGATTATAAACCGAGGGTACGAACTACTTGCATAGAATTTTCGATGGATTCCATGGTTAATGTGGCTGATGAACTTTTTACGTTGAATGACTAGATTTATTCTTGGAATTATTTATGTATGTACATTGCATTGATACGGACTAAGTTTAGCAGCTTTATTGGATGTAAAAATGTCGTGGAAATCAAATTCAAGTGGCAGCTGGAAGGAGTATAGATATGAAAAACTTCGAAAAGGAGATTCGTGTAAGTACTATACTAGTTTTTATTTTAGACTTCATATTTTATGAACGTGCGTTGTTTTTTTGTTCCATAAACAGTTCTTAGACGAAAGGAAATATTAAAATACAAATATTCTACACAAACTGTTGGTCAAGTGAGGACACGCATACTTGCCTTGAGCTCAACATCCACCGGTCCTCTTAAAGATACTTTATGTAAGATTTAGATACTAGTAAAGGGTTGGCCTTTGTGCTATAATAATTCAAAAATAGATAATGCAATATATTGAAAACGTCATTCAAATTAATCTATTCTGAGCGAAGTTATCACGGTTTGTAATTTTGACAAGATGTGTGCATTGATTGTTTATTATCGTAATCACAGTACTTCGCTTCTTCATTTTTAAATGAAATCATTAAATAGTCGAACCGTTCGAATCTACTTAAATCGGAACAATTCAATGGGCTAGTGAGTTGATTATGGTCTTGGCAACTTAAACATGCATTATGCAAGAGCAAAATCTGCTTATTACAAGTCTTTCTTTAGGCCTGAAATGTTATATAAATTATCAATTAGACATTAATTAACTTATCCAGACCATAATAAACTCTCGATGTCAAGGCTAGCCTTCGATGTAGGCTGGATTAGATTCCTATATGCTGCTAACGGCCAAAGATAATTAAATCAGAAAAAGTGGATAATCGAGACTATGCTAAAATTTCACCGGCTTCTTTCTCGGCTCATAGTGGATCAATTTGACTGAAATTTTCAGCAAATTACCTTTACACTATCTAGTTTTTAACTATTATAGCGAGAACTGCCATCTCTTTATCTTATCTCCCATAATGTATCTTTAATAAATATTTAATTAATAATTTATATAACATTTAAGGCCTAAAGAAAGACCTACAATAGGCAGAATTAGCTCTCGTATAATGCATCTTTAAGATACATGACTCATCAGTATGTGTGATGTAACTTTATTTAGCGACCGCTTTCACAATATAGTGATATCGCATACAATATGGTGTGATAGTTTGAATGTTCAATACAAACTCATTTTTTAAATTTTAAACACAGAAATATCAGTGATGTCGGAATAGTTCAGCTTAGAAGATGGCGCCATAATGGTCAGAAAGACCCCCATAACCAATTTCCACGAGGGAAATTCTACTAAGTTTTTAGATTTAAACCAGAAGTAAAAAAATGTCTGATGGATATTGTGCGAGTGCAGAAAGAATAATATTCAAATGCGGAGTAGGAAATGGTGGGATTATAATCAAGCATGAGCTACCTAATAATGCACACCAAAGAATCGGTTCAAAGTGACATTCGAGGTATATATCACGCGACATGCCTTCATTCGGAAGCCAAAGATGAGAGAACATTGTTGCGAATTGCACTGAACAAAACCGAAATTCCTTTTAGGACCAATCTGAATATTAAATCTGAGAGACCAATCTGAATATTAAATCTGAGAACTCATTCTTCATATAACTGTGAAGTCGTTGATATCCTCCCAGTTTCTCTGTTGGTTTAATTTTAATTTGCTGATGCTGGAAAAGACGAAAAGAGCAAACGATATAGGCAGTTCCGTTTCTTGAAGACTTTCTCACCAACGTTACAATTTTATAAAACATATTGATCAACCAAATAAAACAGAACACCGTGCTGAATTCGGATCATAAATACTGACATGCACATTATCGACACCTAGTTAACGTTCCCATAAACTAAGATAGAAAATCTGTGATCTTTAAAAGAGTAATTTTTCTGTCTTTGAACACATAAGAGAGAATAATTTTTTGCTTTAATGTAATAATCACGCTAGTTCTCAAGATACTAAAAAACACTCTTTTGGATACACATCGTAAATCGTCGGCCGAGTAGATATATGGGTATATAGCTTCTTGCTGTAAGGGGAAAAAAAGGTGGCAAAAATATTCATGCGTTGATAATGGCTATCTAAATCGGTTAATTGCTCTAAGCCTTTTAAGAAATACTAGCGATGGTAAATGGATCTAAATACTTGAATTATATAATACGACTCGCCCAGTAATTACTGCCTTTAGAGACAATGCAGAGCAAAAACGTGGTTAATTTAGCCATTGGGGTAATCCCCAACGGATGATAGTCGTGACTTTTAAGACGAAAAGGTCAACACTAGTATACGCGTTAGTTGGTATATAAAAGTTTCCTTACACAAATTCTTTGATACAACTTGAGTAAATCACAACCTCAAATCCCATAGGTTGATTAATCCCAGTATTGTGTAGTCTAGTAGTAACTGCAGGAAGACCACACTACACACAAACGGAACGAAACCCAATCCCGTGGACAATACACAATGTACCAAGTATCGTAGTGTAGGAATACCACACTACACACCAAGGAAAGGAAACCCAATCCCGTGGACAAGACACAATGTATCAAATTCATTAAATACAGTCTAGTTGTAAGTGTAGGAAGACCACACTACATAAAAACGAAACGAAACCCAATCCCGTGGACAAATCACAATGGGTAAGGTCAGAACAACAAGTTAGTGCTACTTTGTGCCAGTTAAAGAGTTAACCTTAGCCCCACAATTTGTTGTTCGGGTTAGAAAACAGGTTACACTTAGGAAAATATAATAAATTTTAAAACTGAAACTCATGGTCATTTTCTAATATTGGTTTGTGCTGTCTACCTTATTAGTGGAGAATTATATAATGTATCTGAGACATGCAGGTATTAATTTTTTACCCACAAACTTAACACGGACTCACTGTTTTGACCTCAACCAAATTTGTCGCTTAACATTTTATTTGAGCTTAAAAGTTAGGATACTAGTTACGCTAGTGTTCCATAACGTCATAACTATTTACTCCAATATAACATTTGACCTCCCCCAATATATTAAAGGTCACCGGAAAAGCATAATTTTTTTTTAAATAATACAAGTAATTATGTCAACATATCCTTTCCATAAGTATAACCCGAGCCCGAACGTCAATATTACCTGCAACAGGTAAATTTCAACATTAGTAATTTCCGCCGTTCTCCGTCGGTAGTCGGAACTTTCCGTCAATAAGCAATCCGTGACGTCATTTTAGTCCTTCTGCACATAGAAATATAGACTAGAATATGAGCAGAGGGACTTAAATGACGTCACATTTATGGAAAGTTACGACTACCCACGGAGAATGGCGGAAATTGCTAACGTTGAAATTTACCTGTTGCAGGTAATACTGACATTCGGGTTCGTGTTATACTTATGGAAAGGATATGTTGACATAATTACTTGCATTATTTAAAAAATTTATGAACCTTTTCCGGTGACCTTTAAATCCATTGAATGGGAGTGCGGGGTATGAGTCGTAGCGTCCCAGGCGTCACTCAAAACGGAAACAAACGAAAGCATGGAATATTTGACGTCTTATTCTAGTGTTAGTCCAGATCGGCTAAGTACTATACAAGAAATCTCAATGTCAGAACATAGAAGAAAACTGTGTATAGCTATTTTGTTTCGACGGACGAGATAAAAAATGCAAACAAGAATGCAAGTGTATTAAATACAAAGTCCCTATTTCTATTAAACAAAAATAGATTGCAATGAATACATGAAAAGAGCAATAGAAATGATGCGAACGGTCTTGACGGCGGTCGTCTGCTGCTGAATGGCGTTTCTTGACGGCAATGGTCTTCCGATTGACATTATATTTCCCGTGTTCTTCGTTATCTCCACGGATAAAAGGGGGAATCACTTCAAAAGTGGTCAAAATCCGTTGATAAAATCAAATACCAAAGCTTAAAAAGTGGCCCATTCACCCTCACTATTAGTTTCAGCTGAAAATATTAAGCGGTACGGAGAGAGGCAAAATTGGTAAAGTCGGAGCTTTGTAGGTTTTGTCCATCAGTTTATAGTCTGTTGTTTACATGTTTATGCTGATTGACTAGGTAATCACAGCAACTTAAACTGGGCCTTATTATACAAATGGTTATCCAGGCACTGCGTATGCTATGGTTGTATGCGGGAAACGTCGCCAATTCCAGATAACAACATAGCGTGTGCGCCTCTTAGAAAATCTGTAACGGTGTTCTGATAGTTGCACGGGATTGTGATAAAGAGTTCATGTGTCTTTTACTGTATTTGTGAAATACAGCTTCTACCTATATATGATAATCACCCCTACCTTAAATATTTCTTAAATATTTATTGACATGTATATAATACAATACACTATTGCAAACCTAATGTACAAAATGGTAAGAAGAGATATTGTCGATTACTGTCGGTATGTTATATACAGCTTAACACTTCGCTATGGGGATAATGGTTCTACCAATTATGCTAATTGGTCCCACGAGAAAGGATGGGTATTGAAGAATCAGCATTATATCAAGGCTAATGTGTTAAATATAGCACAGATGCCAACAAAATATTATCAATATATCAATGTTTGTATGGTAATTGTGACTTTTACGTCTTATTGCTCGAAACTTTGGGAGTCGCTTTATTATTTTGTTTACCCACATATTAACCCAACACGTGTTTGGCCCCGAAAGCTTCGTTCAAATACAGACTTTATTTTAAAATGTATAATTTTTTATAATTGTCGCGAAGAGGTAGTTTATCCTAAGTACGAACTACTTATACGTTATAAAAAAAAAACATTATTTTGAAAACAAACGTTTCTGATAAGCTGTCTCGAACAGTACTTTATAGTCCCTGAGGCTTTGTGTAGATTTTCACTGCTAAAAAATGATTGATGGAAACAGTTTGTTACAACGTTAATACCTTTTCCCTGCGTGTGACATTTTTGTTGTATCGCATAGACTAATCTTTTTAAATTTCGAATCATTCTGCTTTATATATACACCTGGGGAGGGAAACAGTAGACTCTACATTAAAGTTTCTATAAACGGATATAATATATATGCCACGTGGTTTCATTAATTCTGTATATATCAAAACATGAATCCCCAGCCATCAATCCAGAGCCCTTTGACATGCAATGGGTGGTACAGGGATAGATAGTCTCTGTGTTCCTTTTAGCCACATACTAGTAGTGTACGCGTAGGCATTCGGTCGCGTGTTTGTTCCTCTCAGATAATTATTAAAGTGCGTGTGCAATGGGGTTTAACGCCTCGACGAAAGATTAAAACAAGGTCTTTTGAAGCGTAATTTAGGTTGCAAAATTCCGTCATTGCGACATCGCGATAATCATCTTTTTTACACCCGAGGCAGCTGAACATGACAATTTAGGTGATTTAGAAAAACACATCTGATGGCTCTAGCAATATACCTTCAAATTTGGTTGCAGTTATAATTTCTAATTATCAAAATTCCCAGCACGACTTTGTTATTACAATAATCCTCGTCTTTGTGCTTTGGAATTGTACCTACATAATATTGAACTATATGGAATTCTTTTGATTTACCCAAGTTTACCAACGGCATCTTTTAGATAAGAGTCATCAATCTCGTTTAATCAAAATAGACAATTAACTACGTTTATATTAACTGGAATAATAGTTCAATCTACTTCCTCCGTCATGATCAAATATATTTAATCTGTCTTTTTTCAGCTAACTAGTTTGTCAAATTGATTGAAATATTACTTATGTCAAGACTTCGAGTTCTGATTAAATACTCTTATGAACTGACTAGGTAATATTACATCAGCAAATATTGTTAATGGAAGCAAAAGGCCGACCGTCTTCATTATAATAGACGATATTAGAGTAGGGACTCGTTTCTGCCGGTAGTTTTATCATGGTAATTGAGGGTTCCTCCGTGTTCTGAATATCGATAAAATCGGCACTAATCTTCCTTGCTCTTGTCTGCCGGCATTAATAAGTTCAGTTACAAGGATGCTGTTTAGTATGCTTTGGATTTAAAGATGTCCCAGTTACGTCTCAAATGTTGTTACGGGGTTGATAAATCAAGACGTCAAGAGTCTGGAAATACACCTCGTCGACTATAAATTTATGTTCTATTTGCTTAGAGTTTGACTCAATGTATCTCAAAACAACATAATAAACAAATGTCAACAGCTCTTCAGAGTTCTTATTTTTAAGGAATGGAATAAGAAAAACTGTCTGGAATAGTTACAATATCGGTGATATTTTTAGCACCCCTTCAGCGTCCAGGTTAAGGATTTCTTTCGAGAAAGTCAGTCAGTCCTAAGCAAGCTGATATGGCTTGCATCGTTGACAGATCTTAACCATTACGACTCCATTATCTTTGATGAGTCCCAATTTGTTCTGACTAATTTCTATATCTGTACAAATATGTCGATTTACGCACTATACTATGCACTGTGTTATTACGATATCGCATATCACTGGTAGGTTGTGAAGTCTTAAGGTTTGTTTTGAAACTAAATAGCATCCTTATAAAGTACAGCCTTGGCAGGCTGTTACATGTTTGTTCGAAAATGGCCCGCTTGATGTACGTTTAAAAAATATACCTTGACGCGTACACCGGTTAATCCATACCAAATGATACGCACTTCCAAGGCAGTTTCGGAAGCACTTAAACATAATGGTGGAGAGAAGGGGTATATCCAACAGCATGGGCGTCACACATCGTTTTTTCCGGGGGAGGGGGCTGAATATACTTGGACCCCCGAAAAACTTACATAGTAGACCCTAACTCCTATTTATTTACAACAATTATTAGGATTAGTTAAGATTCTATCTTTATAAAACAATGTACAAATTAAAACACAAACACTTATGTTTACTTTTTGAAATCCATTTATGATACACAAAATGTACAAAATACTTTAAATATCTATACAACTTTCTTGTAAATGTCAATGTGTATATGTATATAGTATTGTAGTTAACAAGGTGATTGTCAAATATACATCCTCATAAACTAAAGTTATGTGATCAAGTTTGTTTCATTTGGATCCTCCTCATAAAAATTCCCCAACTAAACTCTTTGTCGTGTAGTTCATAACTCAAGCGTAACTTTCAATATGTAAAAGTCAAAAAAAAAATATGAATACGGCACCCCCGGCTTAAACATGATAAACATTGTATTGGTGTGATGTTTTAGTTTAACCCCGCAAAATATGCCAAAACAGTGTTTACAGAAGACTGAAACTTTAAAAAATTTTATGGGGTCCCCCCTCCCACACTCTCCCTCAGGCATCACAGATTGTCAACATTTATATCTCATTTGCGCCCCCTCCCCCAATATATGTTTCACGGCTACGCCTCTGTCCAACAGCAAACAGCGTCATCACCTACAAATTCTTTATTTTGAAATTTGTTTCACCAAATCGTGCTTCAAGCGTATTGTCTAGTTGGAGTAAATAGCGTATGCAATTATTTAGCCCTGGATGAAGGTTGACCGCAGTGTCACTAAAAAGTATACAATTCTCTGTGATGGTTGCTAGAATTCAAAACTTAGATGTCTACCTATATACATGTATTTTCACTTGGCAACATCATCTGTATTGCCCAACAGCTTCCGTTATTATTTTACAAATCTGTGGATAATTTTCGTCAGCGGAGGGGTATTTGCCCAACTACTTACTATACTAAAGTGCCTTGATACCGACCCAAGCATGCCTTACATAGCTACGAGAACGTAACTAAAAACGCTGAGATATACTGAAATGCTTGTTTTAGCTGCGATTGGATGCCTTTAGTTCCAAGTGGCAAACTCAATTTCTTTATTAATGTATGTACCATCTTAAAAATAAGTTAATTTTATGCTATTAGTACTTATTACACATACGCAGTCCAATCTACTGAAACAACATTCATTTATCAGCAAATATTGACAATAAAGTAAATCAAGCGTTGTTTTTATCATAATTGATTCAGACGTTCATAATTACGCCGTAATACCTACTGCGCAACTCTGATCAGATGGGTACTTTGATTGGCTATTGCACACGAGGCCCCGCCTTTATGTGTGTACAGACGTAAATTTAAAATGTCGGGAAAAGCGATCTACTGTCGCTTTGATTTAAAAAGAGGGGATTTGTACCCGTTTCAGGTAGGATTATATGCTTAATTGTAGTTGGGTGTGGCAGAAATATTATAAATAACAATAACCAATCGTTGTTTTGATTAAAAATATTGTCAATTTTGTTTACAAATGCCGGGTGCGAATCGCACCCGCATGTGCTACGTTGAAGGCAATGGCCTCATCTCTTATCTCGAAATACGGAGGGTTGAGAGATTAAAGTTTGTTATCTAGCCTTACACGAGGTCCGTATGATGGATATCTCTTGGCACATAGCAAATAATACGTGCTATGCAAAGGATCTCGTGAGCTCGCAGCTGCAGTGTGCAGATATTTTAACTAATAGTAAATAGTGTGCAGTCAGATTTGTCAAATGAATATCCCTTTGATGTTTTCTACTTGTGTACACGGTTCTTCTTAACGACTGAAGTCCGGCCCACACCGCCACGACTTGCCCAGACTCTACCCAACGCAACGTCTTGTCTCAGATAATCAGTGCAGTGTGGGCAGTCCCACGACCACGATTCAATCGATTTCGGTCGCGTCGTGGCCCGACTGAGCATGTTCAGTCGTAGTCGGATGCAGTTGGATGCAGTCGTAACCCACCGTGTTTGTGTGGACACTCACACGACACGATCAATTGTCTTACTTTTGTTTAGCCAATCAGAGAGTAGCATTTAGTCATGTGACTGTGCAGGTCATGGGCTCCTTGCTTTCCCGGGAAAATTAAAGATGTCACTTTTATGCTTCCGGTTTACTTTTGGAATCACTCGGTAGAGGGAAGTGGCGTAACTCACGACGCATAATCTGTGAGAGTCGGGCCTGTGTGGACTGGTACCGTCGTAGGCAAGTGAAATAAAGACGCGACCCGATTTTTTTTTACAACTACCCAAGACGCTGAGTCCTGTCGGGTTGTGTGTAGTCGTAGCGGTATGGGCCGGACTTGGCGTCCGCCAATCTCAAGAATGTATACGCATTTATAAACTGTAGAAACAAACCTGGCAAGAACAAGATCAAATAAAATTAAAAGTTGACGGACAACTGAAAATGGATTCCAGAGTGACCACTGAAAATAGCCATCAATACTGAATATATATTATGTTTTTGCCCATCCAAGAATGACACATGTCTTTAAGTTTTCACTGTCTCATCAAATGATACCTGTTCGTAACACTATATTATTACCAACTTGTCATCTTTTAATATTTCAACTAAATTACTAATCTGTCATAAAACTATAATGCTTCCTATTTCTTTAGTAACCCCTAGCTAGGTTACCATGGAAACCATCTGACTACCTTAAACTATATCTATTTGGTTATTTTAATATGACACATAGGGTGGCCTTTTTTTCTTAGGTTATCGCCTACAGAATCATAATTCAAATAAAAATCAAACACAATCGATACTATCAGAATGTGAACTAACTTCTAAGGATCTACGTTGCTATAGAAACGAAATAGTGTGTTTGTAATCGTTTGTATACATGCATTATACAATCTACAAAATGATGAACAGAAAACATTTTTCCGCATATTTCCGTTATGAATTTTAAAAAAATGGAATGTTTTATTTTAGGAGTCATACCTAATAAATCCAGTCATATTCTTAAATTCTTGTTGATTGTTGATGACTTCTGGTAGTCTTTGACATCAAGTTTGCCTATCGCTCATATAGCTGTAATAAGTGTAGTGCTCGAGATATGGCACGATTACAAATTCTAAAAATCCAGGGCCCTGTTTATCGAAATCTTAACTAAAGATAAAATTCAAATTTTTGTAGATATTTCAGTTTTGATTGGCTAAGCACTAAAATCAATCTACTATTATCCAATTAAATTGCTAAAATTTGGATTTTATCTTAGTTAAAATTTCGTGAAACAGTCCCCAGATCTCTCGTCTCATTGACGGGGAGTCACATGGTTAACAAGCATTATTTAATGAAGTTAAACAGGCAATATGCAAGAGCTAAATCTGCCTATTGCAGGGCTTTCCTTGGGCCTTAAATGGTTTCAAGTTTTTAATTAGACAAATGCATGGTTAACTTACTACGACCATAATCAACACCCGATGCCTTCAGATGGCTGCGATATTAAGTAGATTTGAATACGTTTTGTGGTTGATGTGGTTACCCTAAAATGGATAATCGAGACTTTGTTTATTATCTTAACAACGGGAGTAATGACAATCGAGGCTAGACTATAATTGCAATTTGACTGAAATTTTCAGCATATTCTCTTTTCATTATTTTCTAACTGTTATAGTGAGAACTCTCAGCTCTTTACCTAATCTTACCTAATGCCGCTTTGATACATTATAATTGAAACTAAATACTATACCAGCATTGTTCCGTTTCATTTTTGCGGCTATTTAATCCACTCCATCATGGTGAAGTGACCTTCTGGATAAAAGGAATGAAAATAACATTTGATTTTAATAAGATTAAGAATTCTCGAGGTACCCGACATATGTAGCAAATTCCCAATGATAATAAAAGGTGCGCTGGGGTCTTAATATTTCACTCCACTCCACATAATGAAGTGGCCATCATAATACAGGGAATGAAAATAACATTTGATTTTAATAAGATTAAGAATTGTCGATGCATTTGCGACTAGTTCTAATACACAATTTACCGAGTTCTCAATGATAAATAAATAGCATTGGAGTCTTAATAATATTGGATAAAATGTCATGATGTGCCATGCTATTTTTCTCAAGTTGGCAAACCGCAATTCATATCAACCATACGCACAAAAAACCTACTGAAATTAGATTCTTGTAACTTCTCACTTTGCAAAGTGCCTCCGGAACTTTCTTCATACTTTTAATCATACTAAATGGTAGCTTTATGCTTGCATTCGTAGCATAAACATTTAACTACGTTGAAATTGTCTTGTAAGAAAGCGTGGAATCCAGGAAGAGAAAGTGATCCAGCAATTCTTTCGTAATAGATGTTTGTACGACTAATGCTGTGATTTAAAGGCTCAATACCACTCTTGTTGTAACTGAATAATATGTCCCAATCTTTATTCTGGTCAACAAATTGTACTATTTTACAATATTCCAATTAATTGATGATACAAATTTCATCTTAACACACCTAATTAAAAAATTGGAAAAATTCAACTAAATGATTTGAAAAGCCTTACGTAAAGCTTTTCAAATGTGACTTGGATTTAAAAATATTTTTGGACAAGTAAAATAGGATTTAATGGATAATTTACACAACAGGTGGGACACTAACACATCTAGTACTTAGAGTAAGGCTATTTTCTATTTTCTGGAGCTGTCAAGCCAGCAAGAGTGTTATTGTCCCTTTAACTGAATGTCGGGTAGATGAATTATGTGGTGTTGGGTGCGATTTCCGAGGCTCCGAAGCTGTCCATAATTTCCTTCCGAAAACTATAAGAGGAGTTAATTACGTTAGCCATTGCCAAACCTAAAAGATTACTACAACACCCCTCTGATTTATCGTTTATGTATTTCCGTTGTTTTAGGTGAAATATTTCCAAGTATACTTACAACCTTAAAGAGGTTCCACCACTTTAGCAAATATCAGCAATATATAAAGATCTCATTTCCTATTTAAAGTGATTCGATGGACAATATACAATTCAATTTGACATGTTCAAACTAGATTGTGACAACCTTTCCTATACACCGCTGCGATAGAGAGTTTTCAAATATACTTGCTGTTACACATTTTTAAGGAAGACAAGATTAACGAATTCGTATTCATTTTGATCGTGGTGCGAAGTGTGTTAACCATGTGAACTTTGCTCATTAGGTTTACAAAAGCTTAAGCACACCCCGTTTCGTGTACGACAATGTTACTGTTTGCTGGTAGCTACTTATTCGTGTTTCAGCAAGTTCACCTTTTATAGCATTCCGTCGTGAATATTGGTGTTTTAGACCTTTCTGTAACAGAACGGTAACAGACCTGTTGGGATGATTGGCAGTTTTATAATACGAAGTTGACCTTGTCAAAACCATTCAAAGGAAACTGCCAACCTTACCTAAAAGCCCAGTACGTTGATTTAATAACATTGTGCTAAAATATAGCAATGAAAGAATATGAAATCATCACCCCGAATGAAATATGATTTGTGAGGAAAATGAACCGGCGATTGTCTAAAATCCGTCCATGAACTTTGTTCTAGACTATAGTGTCAGCTCTTTATGTGAGTACGTTAATAAAAGTATAGCGAAGTCGAAAACAGGTTGGTCAGATGTCTAATGAAATTTATCCATTAATCAATTTTATATACTCCCATCTTTAATGAAAATCATACGTCTGTATTGATTTTATAACATAAAATGTATCGACCTGGTTAAAAAAATGAAAGAACGTGTTCAGTTATAGGCTTAATAGATTTACGGCGAATATAGACTTTCGTACCACACAAACATAAACAGTAATTTTACTATAAGCATATGGCTAAAATCAATCATGAATTAAGTTATAGCCATCTACAGTTCACAATATTTTCTACTGATTTCAAGCCGCCATATTTATTCTTACTGATGGTAGGGACTTAACCTGGCACATCGGGGCCAATATTATATTTAACTCATGGTTTTCGTTTTAAGTGTCTGAAATAATATCCAAAGAACAATTAATTTTCGGCGATATTTTGCTAAATGTTAATAGGAAAAATATATATTGATCTCTTGCCTTATTATCTCGACATGTAGGACATAAAAAAAACATATGGCAGTTACCCCTTCCTGTAAGACATAAACACATATCATGTAAAGACATAAAAAAACATGTGGTTATAGTTATATGCCTTATTGTGTCGAAACCATATGTATTGACGACCGACGTGTATATAGGCAAATTAAATCTGTTATTTCCTGTACATGTATTGCGAATTATAAGTTTTTTTCTATTATGCCCGGTACATGTATTTACCGTTCTTACACAAAGATAAAAACTGAATATTAACTGATCACAATACGATTATAATGAACAGATCAAAGTTTCCTTTTTGCCGACCCGACAACAACAATTAGATTATCATGACGTTTAATCTTCAGAAACTTTTTTTTTATTATTTAACCAGGGTGATAGTGTCATAATGATTATGTCTGTAATATCATATTTTATATTTCTATGCGTAATATAATAAGAGCGACGATCTTTGTAGGGCGGAATAAGGTCTGGATCAGTCAAGAAATGGCTATTAGTACGAAACATTCTTTTCCCGGAACGCCTGGCACTATTTTGCATTATTTATGCTGCATATAGCGAAATGATGATTTTGTAGGTAGATGAATAGTGCATACCACGCATATATTTTAGGGTTGCTTGGGGAGTCATCCTTAGCTTAATAATCTGTTCACCACAGATTAATTGCATGGTAGATATACCAACCTGTCCGGCAATATTTCGATTTAAAGACGTCAATATGACGGCATACGTGAAAAGGGCGGCAAAAACTGTTAGTTACCGAGTGCAGGGTATGACGTATCTTATGCATTCTTATACGTCCACATTTTAATTTTTGGTGCATGCCCGACCCATGGGACAGAGCCACGCCCAGTTTTTGTGTGTCTGTGTGTTGCCTAAGCCCGCAATTCTTAACAGATCCTTTTGAAACTTTGCATACTTATTCCTTATACGCTAAGGAACATCCCTATTGTGTGTGGTGCATGCCCAACCCCCAGGGGCAGAGCCACGCCCATTTTCTGTTTGTGTGTCGCCTACTGGCCGCAATTCTTAATCGAATTCTTATACCCCAAGGATGACCTCTTTTGTTTTTGGCGCATAATTTTTGTGTTTACCGTATACAGGACTCAATTCTGAATAGTTCAGCTTGGAACTTAGCCTAAGGGCGGAAACAATGGATTTTGGGTATACACCGACTCCCGCCCTTTCGACGGCGCAACACCAACGTTATGTTGATAATTTGTAAATGATATACAGGTAGCAGTTATTAACAGATTTGGATGCAATTCGGAATGATCCACCATAGGGTTGTACCTTTTTATTTTGATCCATGTCCAACGCCCAGTGGCAGAGCCACGCCCACTTTTTTTTTTTTTTTGTCTACAGGCTGGAATTCTGATTGGATCATCTTGGAACTTGGTATATATATTCCTTATACTGTAAGGATAGCAACTATTTATTTTGGTGCATGTCCCGCCCCCCATGGGGTGTGGTACCACACCCACGTTTTTGTTAATTTTTATCTGTAAATAATCTACGAGCTGAAATTATAAATGGATCATCTTGGAACGTGGCATATTTATTATTTTTATCTGTAAATAACCTACAGGTTTCAATAATTAACAGATTTGATTCAAATTCAGCATATCAATTATTTCAATAACAGGGTGGTACCTATTTATATTGTTCCATATCCAACCCACCAGGGGCAGAGCCACGCCCAATTGTCGTATTTATCATCTACAGGCTGCAATTCTGAATGGATCACCTTCGAATTTGCATATTTATTCCTTATATCATGAAGACAGCAACTATTTATTTTGGTGCATGCCCCAACCTCCTGGGGCGGTGTTGCACCCAGTTTTTTGTTAATATTTAGTGTGTAAATTTGGCAGAACGAACCCAACGCCTAACCTTCTGTGCTCTTGTCATATTCCAGTCATTGCAGCCATTTCATATTTCATTCTCTTCATTCTAAAAAGTACCATATCAATCAAAGCAGGAATGTGGACGTATTTTGCAGCGTTAGCGATGCTCATGTTATAAAGAATTATCAAAAACAAAACCTGATACCGCTTTTGATTTTAGAAAGTGCAGAAAAGTAGGACGTTAAATCCCATTTCATTTTAATTCATTTCATATTGTTTTCAAATGTTTTGTTCAATATTTAGTAGAATTAAATATTTTGCTAAATGATTACTAAAATTAAATACATTTTCTAATAGCTCTAAGGGCAAATATGTTCCACAAAGGCATCCACTGTACTATTAGATCTAAGGGCAAATAGGTTTCACAAAGGCATCCACTGTACTTTTAAAACTCTTATTTTTTGATTGTCTATCTTAATTTTATATGGTATTTAATAGGAAATAAAACAGCATAAGTCGTATTTTCGACTGAGCGTAAATTTAATGCCTGCAATAAATCAAGTTTCTTGTATTGAATGGTAGTTGTAAAAAGGTTTATTAGGTTTTGTTTAGATTCGATGGTTTATTCTGTGCTCGCGAATGGAACATAGAAATAGGAACTGTTAAATTAGTTCAAATAGATAGCAATACCATCCTGTTCAATATTACAATCTGATTTTGCCAACCAGAATAATCTTTTTATCAGGAATCTTCATCCGGTGATACATGAATATACATATATAATACACAATATAAATACAGTGATATGAGTTATCGGGAATTGGGTGAATAGTGATATTATAAATACTGGCACCGCTCAGTGTGTGGAGCATGCTAGGTTCGATTCGGAGCAGATCACAGCCAAGGTATATGATCCGCAATGGCTGAGCAATATTGTTATGAACTTATGAATATACAGTACTGGACAAATTAATAGCAACAACTTCATAATTTCGTAGAAAATGGAGTCTGTAAGAATGAACTGTTGATCAAATGATGACGTTTGAACATATTCGCGTGAAATTTTGCACACATGCCCACATGGTCTCACTCTTTGCAGTGAATGTATGATCGACGTCGTTCATGACGTAATGACGTCACCCCGGCTGATGACGTCATTAACGACCACAATGATGTTTTTTGCAGTTTTTGAACATGAGCATTATAGAAATATTATAAGGTAGAATCACCAAGTAACACTTGGGTGGTAGTCGACTCTGATGACATAACGTGCGTGACGTCATATCGGCGGTATGACGTCATCAATACATTATCTCACCAAAAGTTAATTTCGCTCTGTTGAGTATCGTGCTTTGGAATTAGTCATGCAAAAAACCAGTGATTTAAGTCCTCGGAAAAAAGGTCAGATAGAAGTTTTGTTAGAGAATACGAATTTGACCCAGTCGGATATAGCAACACGGTTGGACGTCAATAGAAGTTCTGTTTGCCGAATCAAGAAGAAACTTGACAGTGGACAGTCGTTGAAGAGTAGGCGTGTCGGAAGATGTGGGAGAAAGAGAGGGACTACGAAGAGATTGGAACGCATTATCGTCGCAGCTTCGTTGAAAGATCGTCGTGTGTCCTGCCGTAAGTTGGCATCTGCCTTGTTGAAGGACGGTGGATTTCAAGTCAGTCGTAAGACGGTTAACAGGCGTCTTCTGGAAGCGGGATTGAAAGCGTATCGGCCCCGGAAAAAACCAAGACTGACCGAAAACATGAAGAAAGCTCGGTTAGAGTGGGCCATGAAACACAGGGATTGGACAGTCCATCAATGGGAGCGTGTGATTTTCAGCGACGAGTCAACTATCGTCGTGCTGGATGATCGAGTCCAGTCAGTTCGTCGACGTCCCGGTGAGGAATTCCTGCCTAAGTGCCTGCGCAAAACCGTCAAGTTCCCTACGAAGATAATGGTATGGGGCGCCATTTCAGTGAACGGTCCCAGCAGACTGTATATCGTCGTGGGGACGATGGGCAGTATCAAGTACGTTGATATGCTGGAACGTCGCCTTGTACCCCAAATTAAAGATTGGTATGGCGAGGACGGTGCACAATAATGCATCTTCCAACAGGACTCCGCTCCTTGTCACACCGCGAAACGCTCTAAGGCCTGGTTCCAGAAAAAGAAGATTAAAGTTCTTGATTGGTCGGGCAATTCACCCGACATGTCCCCAATCGAAAAGTTATGGGACACACTTAAGGACAAAATACATTACGTCCCCATAACAAATAAAGTGGACTTGATAGCCCGCCTAATCAAGGTCTGGTTCCATTCTGACACTATCAAAAGACAGTGCGTTAGTCTGATTCAGGGAATGCCTTGATAAAAGCCAAAGGAGGACAGACCAAATATTAGAAATAGGTCATGTCATCAGAGTTGACTACCACCCAAGTGTTACTTGGTATTTCTACCTTATAATATTTCTATAATGCTCATGTTCAAAAACTGCAAAAAAAAAATCATTGGAGTCGTTAGTGACGTCATCAGCCGGGATGACGTCATTACGTCATGAACGACGTCGATCATACATTCAGTGCAAAGAGTGAGACCATGTGGGCATGTGTGCAAAATTTCACGCGAATATGTTCAAACGTCATCATTTGATCAACAGTTCATTCTTAAAGACTCCATTTTCTCCGCAATTACGAAGTTGTTGCTATTAATTTGTAATGCTGAAAACTGCATTGATCTTTTCTATTAGAGAGCGCATACGCAAAAACTCAAACCGATGACGCAAATCGCGTCTTTTCGTCACCTTTAATTATCCCCTGCTAAGAAAAGTATTTATGTTAGGTGCCGATTAAGTTAGCCCCCCCCCCTCCCAGGTCTATAAAGATACCTTTTCAATTGGTGTGTGTTTGTATGTTGTGACAGTTGCTGTTAACATATTAAAGTACATCTAATACATAACATAGTTAGAAATAAATTGTGACGTTTATATAATAGTTATGCTTTTTGTGTGACATTAAATTGATCGAATAAAGTATGAATATTTATCAGGAATAACTCATGAATAGATTTTGTACCAATAATTCCCCAAGCATCATTGTAGATAGACAAAACAATATAAACATGTAATCTTGTAAACGACCATTTATTCTGGGGTTAATGTGGGTTGATATTCAACTCCGGGATTGTTTAGTTATTTATTGTTCAATTTATTGTTCAATTTGTTAACAGCCTGATTTGTGTCCATTGATCGAAAGATTTTACTGTACTTGGCGCAAAGCATTCGTAGGTTGTGGGATATTCCATGCCGTTCACATAATGTCCTTATTCCATTAATTTGTCAGGATTATTCTAGGGTTTGTAGGGTGACCCGTACAGTGAAAATTTTCCTTACAGAATGTGCATGCTTTAGTGGCTGATCTCGAAGTGATTTCTGGTTAATCACGCAGTATGATAAAATTCAGCGCTAGAGACTATGAGACTATAAATAGCCATCGCACGTGCAGTTCTCTACACATCTATCAACTATTACAGCCGTAAAAAATCTATTGTTGACGATTCTGAATAGCAGTAATATTTAGCTTTTTGATTATTACATCAGCTTTAGAAATTACGTACGTTTTATTTTTTTTAATTGCTTTATCATTTACTGTGCCGTTAGGAGCGGCATCTTTTGGTTTAGTTCAAATAATATCTCTGAAACACGTGCGTTAGGTAAGAACATGATACTGGCAGTAGTTTCATTTTACTTTTACAAGGTTCTTAAGACAATTGTTGAGTTGCCTAACGTGCGTGTTTCTAAATTCAATTTCTTGTTCTAGCTTTCTGTTGTGTTTCGTTAAAAAGTAGTCTGGTTAAGCGAAACTAATTTCAAAACAAGGGCAAGTAACCTATTTTGTACTCACAAGTGCCCGGATGTTATGGCCGACACTCGTACCATCTTTCAGTGTATTATATGGTTAAATGGTCATAACTTATTAAGTACAACATAGCCGTTTATTTAGTGACTATAAATGTGCGAAACTGATTTAAGACTTGGTGTATATATAAATATTGTGGTGTAATTGTCGAGATAATTTGGAGATATTTATTTATGGTGGGTCACCCTACGGTTTGTAAAACAGTTTATTAATTCAATTCACAATAATAAAGAATGTATTAAGATATGTGCCCGTCGTGCCTCGCATGATATTTCTTCCATAGATATGGTGTCTCTAGATACGATTTATATAGTATAAAAGTACATAAATAAATGGGATAACACCAATGTAAATCAGTCTAATCTCAAGTGAGCTGGTCAAAATGTAGATATGATAAATATGCGCGTCTGCGTCGTTCGAAACTTACTCTCATAAAACAGATCTTAATGGAATAATTACTTATTTATGCATTGACTAAATGTATTTATATATATTGTAAATATTGTAGAGAATTACGGTATAATGTACGAATAAATGTGAAATAAATAAAGGGACCAACTCATTGTCGGATTTACCAAAAGGCATAGTAAGCTATTGACCTAGAGTTCACTGAATTTAATTTGACGCGCAGCGTGCCATGCCAGCATATAACTGTGTTACACCTGCTATTACATTATATATAACCAGCGGCTGCCAGGCAGGATACGCCCACATTTTCGAGAGATGGATAGAGAACAAGCTAACAAGAAAGTGATTTTTCCTACAATCAAGGGCCATAATTCAGGAAATTACAATTCGATATGCGCATATATCGAAAGAAACCGAGATCTTTGGGTTATAAACTTACATTTCAAGTTTCAACAAAATCGGATAAAAATTGTGACCCCTATAGGGTCCACAACCTTGATATACCATATTCTTACGCTATTTGGGAACGAATGGCGGCCATTTTGTCTCTCAATTTTGGGCCGATTTTCACGAAATTCAAACTCAGTCGTCCTTAGGGTGTAACGGTGATATAATAATACGTTTTTTTAAATCGGATAAAAATTATGACCTCTATAGGGTCCACAAGCTAAAAACGCGATTTTTCGTACAATCAGGGGCCATAATTCAGGAAATTACGATCCGATATGCGCGAATATCGAAAGGAACCGAGATCTTTGGGTTATAGACTTACATTTCAAGTTTCAACAAAATCGGATAAAAATTGTGACCTCTATAGGGTCCACAACCTTGATATACCATTTTCTTACTCTATTTGAGAACGAACGGCGGCCATTTTGTCTGTCAATTTTGGGCCGATTTTCACGAAATTCAAATTCAGTCGTCCCTAGGGTGTAACGGTGATATAATAATACGTTTTTTTAAATCGGGTAAAAATTATGACTTCTATAGGGTCCACAAGCTAAACGTGAACGTGATTTTTCGTACAATCAGGGGTGATAATTCAGGAAGTTACGGTCCGATATGCACGAATATCGAAAGAAACCGAGATCCTTGGGTTATAAACTTACATTTCAAGTTTCAACAAAATCGGATAAAAATTGTGACCCCTATAGGGTCCACAACCTTGATATACCATATTCTTACGCTATTTGGGAACGAATGGCGGCCATTTTGTCTCTCAATTTTGGGCCGATTTTCACGAAAATCGAACTCAGTCATCCTTAGGGTGTAACGGTGGTATAATAGAACGTGTTTTTTAAATCGGAGAAAAATTATGACTTCTATAGGGTCCACAAGCTAAAAACGTGATTTTTCGTACAATCAGGGGCCATAATTCAGGAAGTTACCGTCCGATATGCACGAATATCGAAAGGAACCGAGATCTTTGGGTTATAAACTTACATTTCAAGTTTCAACAAAATCGGATAAAAATTGTGACCCCTATAGGGTCCACAACCATGATATACCATATTCTTACGCTATTTGGGAACGAACGGCGGCCATTTTGTCTGTCAATTTAGGGCCGATTTTCACGAAATTCGAACTCAGTCATCCTTAGGGTGTAACGGTGACATAATAGAACGGTTTTTTTAAATTGGATAAAAATTATGACTTCTATAGGGTCCACAAGCTAAAAACGTGATTTTTCGTACAATCAGGGGCCATAATTCAGGAAGTTAGTGTCCGATATGCGCAAATATCGAAAGGAACTGAGATCTTTGGGTTATAAACTTACATTTCAAGTTTCAACAAAATCGGATAAAAATTCTGTCCTCTATAGGGTCCACAAGCTAAAAACGTGATTTTTCGTACAAACAGAGGCCATAATCTATGAAGTTTCGATCCGATACATGCCAATATCGAAAGCAGCCGAGATCTTTTGGGGATAAACCTATATTTCAAGTTTCGTCGAAATCGGATAAGAATTGTGACCTGTAGAGAGTCCACAAACAATTGTGGACGGACGTCCGGACGTCCGGACGGACAGGGGCGACGGCATAATACGTCCACATGAAAATGTGGGCGTATAAAAAGCCTTTTGAGGGATATACATAATTATAACAGATTGTGATTTGTTCCAGGGCAAAGATGAGTAACATGAAAAGACTCTCGGGTGATACGAGGTTATACTGACGGTGGTTTATAATTAGAAGACCTTGTATATGATCTATCAAACAGTAAATCCATCACTGAAAGCTCACATTTTCACCGTTGGTCAGTTAAAGGGAACCAATACGACGTCCTGGAATAGTGCTTTGTCGGTTACTTAGGTCATTTAATGCTAAATGTTACGAATTGGTAATTCTATTGGTAATTAGATTTATTGTGATGTCTTTGTACTGATATTCATTAAAAGTCCGATGTCCTCCATTGGAAGCTCATTAAATGTTTTCCGAAACCACAGTGCTACATCCTAACCCACAGAGCAATTTCCAGCAATTCCTGACTAGCTCAGAGATTAATCCACGATAAATGGTATTTCTTTATATTCATTGTTTTCTTCGAGTCCATTAATTTGACCATCGGGTGACCTAAGTCGTTTTTCATATTTATCTTTGTGCTATCAGGAAATTAGTAGATCAAGGCACATGTTTTGATAGCCTAGTTCTTAATGCGACCTTATTCCTTATATTTGCCGCTTAAGTTGTCAATACATAAACTAAAATTCGACGTTTTGTTACGAGCCAAGTCCAGATTGGGTATAACAAATCGAAATGTATTCTTTCATGCACTATCATTAACATAATCTGCTTATATTTTTGACTGAGGTCATAGTTATTGTCCCCCGCCTTTCGAAGAAAGCAGGGACTATTACAATGGGTTCGTCCGTCCGTCTGTCTGTCCGTCACACTTTTTGGAACACGATAACTCTCGTTCTAATTGAGCTAGAATGTTCAAACTTGGTGTAGGTGTTTATTAGGTCAATGCCTTGATGGAGTTTAAAGATGAGCATTTTCCGCTTAGGGTAAGCGGGGATAACCAATTTGATTGTTTGATGCTTTGGGACACGATAACTTTAGTTCTAATTAAGTGAGGGTGATGAACATTTTCTGCTCAGGGTAAGCCGATCGATAAGCAATTTGATTGGTCGAGACTTTGGGATAAAATAATCTTGGTTCTATCTGATAGAGAGTGATGAAACTTAGTGTATAGTTTGATTGCTTGATACTTTTGAAAAAAATAAATGTGCGATTAATTAATATGTGTCATCTATTTATTTTGGGATTTCGGCGGTGGACATCAGTCTCACTGTTGGCTTGTTTCCCCTGGTTTCAATGTGGAAGGATGCGAATGTAAACAGGTAGACTGTGGGGAAACCTGCGCCAAAATTGATATACCAAGATCTCAATTATTAAAACATTTGGATTGTCAGATTTTTATAAAAAAGACAATACATAGCAGGACACGATGTTCATAATGGTGTACTATATGTTCTTCAGGTTCAGTTTGCTCTTATTATAAGTTTGCTTGCGGCCCTTGTGTCAGTAGTGAAAAGGGGGCACTTTCTGGACATTGTACCTCACAATCACGCAATGCAATTTGAAACTTTGATATTCCTATAAACGCTACACTAATTATGACAGTTATGTATGGTACCATTTTTGTTTTTTGGGTTTTTATTGGGGGGGGGGGGGGCTAAGTTTGGGATCTTTTAATATTGGACCCCTTGTTGCAGCCCATTCAGTTCCGACCTCCGCACTCCTAATGTCATGCCCTTACTATAAAAGGTATTAGTATTTTAAGAATGCACCTTATTCATAACAATGGCGTAGTACGTAATAAAATGATTTTAATAATGGACGTGTTAAATAAAAATAAACCTGACTGATCTCGCTTTAATTAGATCATATATTTATAAAAATACAAATAATATTGATTATGTATGATCAATAACACACTGCTCTATATATGATCGTCAGACTATAATTGTAATAATAATTAGATTGTCTATATAGCTTTGTTCTGTCTGACTAACCTGACCCCCCGCCTGTCCATCCCGTAATCAAATCTCGTTCAGGCGGACATAATAAAAATATAATTACCTTGATTTCCTGGACATGGTGGGCTAAATGTTCGAGTAGAGTTCTTTGTATTGTCGGGATGAGTCGTCAATCATGCGCTCATATTAAATGTAATGTTAGAAGTCGTTTTGTTTGAAGTATTTATAACGCCCACTTTAATACAAAAAAATTCACCGTAAAACGAATTGACATGTCTCCTTATCAACTAGAATAACTACTGCGAATGAAACCCATTTTGTGCCCATTATAAGATTAATAATAATATAAAAGCCATTTAAATTTGATTAAAAATAAACAGACATTTTGATTTATTGTCGATTCGGTTATATTCGCATTTGATGTAATTTACGCCATCCAATTATTGGTCTGTTAATATTTGAATATGGCGACGTAGTTTTTTATTTGTTGTGTGTGGATGTGAACACAAACCTAAACATGTAATATGTATATAAATCTATGTATAATTAGCCATTGAACGAGCATTCTGATTAAAATTGGGAGCCATGTTGGCTCATTGGCGTGACGTGAAAGAACCCCTGGCAGTTGGTATTCGACGATGAGTAGACAACAATTATTGCCGCCCGAGCGTATTTTAATTAGCCAAGTTGGTGCAGATCCCAATATCATTTTATTTCATTTCTGATTAGAATCAGAAATAAAGTCTGTTTCGTTCTAGAAGTTGTTTTTTGCTAGCTGAATAGTGGGGTGATATAGCTCAGTCCATCAAGCGGTGGTCCACTAATTGAGAGGTCGATGGTTTCATCTGCGTGATCGCCGAGGAAGTACCTAGGGGTTATCAGTAGTGCAGAGAGGCTAGAAGGGCGGAGGGGTATCCTGACACGGAACGGCCGCCAGTCGTTTAGATGGGACGGAAAACCAAGGTGCACGTTGGCCTGAAACGTAAAAGAACCCCTAATAGCTTGATGTGAAATAAGTGTATAGACCGCCTTTTCGCTGCCCGGGCAAAATATTACCCATAATACAATGTATCGTGTATGCCCGTCTTCATAAGTCCGGTTATTCATTTCTTATTAATGTCGTGAATTGTTCATACAACGTCGATGGTTGTACACATTACTTGCACTGTAAATATGCAAATATGCAAACTTGTGGATTGAGACAACAGTTGCGGTAAGTCATTGATTGAAGTATAACTGAGGCCATTGGGTCACACCCCGTTCCGTCTTGAGTTTATCCGAAACTATTTTCTTTGTTTCACATACATTACTTTTTGTGCCATTATTCTTTTTTTAGGCCCAGCAGTATCGTTTCACCGCTGTTAAGACATCGCTCCAAATATGAGTGATGCGGACTACACTTAATATGCTACTGACCCCTCTATTCTGATGTTAAAGCCGTTAACTGTTATAAATTAATATAATTTAATACTATGCATATATATAGGAGACTGTTTCGGTCAATATTCCTGAAACCAAATTCTCATCTGTAGACTCCAACGAGCCTAGACGGTGTCCAGCACTCAGAGATATAAATTAATCATAGCCTCCTTTAGCAACCTACCGTCTACTTATCGTCTTGTACACTTAATGGATTCAATCAGTTTTTATCATCTTAGATGGAGATACGATGTATAAATGTTCTGTAGTGTATGACTAAACAATGACTTATATTGAATATGTATTAAGTCTGGTGTTTTCGGCATGGTCGTATTCTGTTCTAGTAATTCCCCAGTGTAATGATCACCGTCTGGTTACACGCGGGTATTAACATCAGTACCTATTGACCAGTCTCTCAAGACAGATTTGTGCTACGACAATTCTTTACATATAATACAACTTAGATTGATTTTACCATGCCAAGTCGGTTGAATACGTGTCCGATTCTGAGAAATTTGAAGGGGGCTTTTGCATCAGAGTTAGACAATTTCTTTTAAAGGTCACGTTTTGTTTGATACCGTCTAAGATTGGAAAGAGAAAATTGGCAAAATGGTTTCTTCAATCTAATATGACTTGTATATGACAAAAATTTGAATGTATCGAGATTGCGCAATATTTTGTGTAAGATAGAGCCCCGTTCGTATGCACCTGTACTCAGCCCCTAGGGCATTGAACATAAGATCTTAATACGCTAAATATTCTTCTCCTGTTGAAATATGTAGCTGTGACCTGTATGTCTCTCCTTTGTTTTACAGTCATTCTGGTGATTCTTTCCCTAACCCCATCTTGATATACCGTTCTGAAGTCACATTTTATTATGTCTTGTTAGATAACATATTATGCCGACTCTTGACGTTGTCATTTCAACTGCAGTGGATTATCCGCTAGAATAACGGTGATTTTATGAAGATGACCAGCGGTGATGTCTTTGAAAAAATAGTGTTGCCCCGTCATTGGGATGGGACGAAAGATCAAATACAACCTGCTGCCTATTGGCGTACTCGGAAAGGAGCCTTTCAACAGTCGCACTTTAGATCAAAAGTAACTACAGTGGCTTGCAGAGATTTGGTTATGCTCGTTGTAAAACCCTTTATTGCATGTGCAAAGACTCCAATATATGACCTAATAGCTAATACCCAGACAGTGAAAACGGGAGACATTTTAGAAATGTCAAAACATATGACATAAATGGTTTATTCCAATTAAATACGGAAGCTTGCACAAGACAGTAAACAACTGTCCAATATATGACCTAATAGCTAATACCCAGACAGTGAAAACGGGAGACATTTTAGAAATGTCAAAACATATGACATAAATGCTTTATTCAAATTAAATACGGCAGCTTGCACAAGGCAGTAAACAACGATATATTTTCAAATTTCATAAAAAAAAAATAATTCGATTCCACGTTTTGATTGATTACCTAGCGGAAATGAATGTCAGGTGTCTTCACCAGCTCCCCCCCCCCCCATAACAACACACTAAATGTTTTGACGATATGTTATCTTCCTGTTCTTGACATATATAGATTCTTTTGGCCGCTTTTAAAAAGATGGGGTTGTTGACTCATCCGGAGACTATTCAGAAATTAAACATCGTTTTCCAGGGTGTGTTGTTATAGCTAATTTCTACACTATTGATGATTTTGAATAGGAAATCGAATGCTTATGAAACAAACATCTATTATAAAATCGTTGTAAACAGAACTAAATAACCCCAATATGTCGAGCTGTAGAGAAAAAAGTAAGTGAATTTGTCAGTACGCTCAATTTTCCTATATCCCAAATCAATGGTAATTTATTTCAATTGACGTCTAGATGCACATCACGTAACAGAGACGTTTCTTAATTTTGACAAATTGCCTTTCAATTGCCTCTGGGTTTTAAGCTGTGATTTGATAATAAAGAAGTAGCGACAGAGGAGACCAGCGCCATTTGGAGATCAGAAAATCCGAGTTTAAAGGGACTATTATAATACATTTAGTTAGACAGGCGATGAAATAGCAAAGTAACTCTGGATTATTTATTTAGGTCATTTTATGCCTAAGCTTATACTATCTTTTGATATTCTATGGTGGAATTTTCGACTTCTCTTTTTCAAATGTAAGGGAGTCTGATACAAGTTATTAAATGTATATTATACCGATCAATTAATGGGACAAAATTTATATTCTTGCTAACTTCGCGTCAGAATAAAGGCCGGCGTGTCCAACAATATGGAATCGAACCACTTACGCCCAAATTAACTGGAAAACTTTATAATGTAATGCTATGGCATTTTAAATTTTAATATATATGAAGGCATCATATAAAAAGTGCTTTCGGTATAAGACAATGCAAGTATGTGTTAAAGGTAGTAATATTATTACTAACATGTTCGTCGGCGGTGGAGCAGAAAAGGCACCCAATAAAACATGGTAATCAACCGCCTGTAAGCGCCAGAGGCCCGACGAAACTAACCAATAAAACCATTTATCTACACAGACAAGACAATAGTCTACCTTATTGATATTCGCCATTTAGACATGTATCTTATCTTTACTATAATTTGTAATACCACCGCTCAAGGACAATACTACCGTCTTTAATGTTTCTAGGCAAACTTGAACATATTTTTATGAAAGAGAATATCGGTGTGCTGTGGTATGTAAACTACTTTGCATCGATCTACAGGGCTATTTTTGTAGCAACTGTAAATACATGTATGACAATAATTAAATGATAAAATAAAGCATATGTTGCTTTTTAAATCCCATATTGAATTAAGTCTATGTGTAATGTTCTTGCTATTGATTATCAGAAGCCGAGACAAGGATTGTCAACCAATATGTCTTTCGTTACCAAGCAAATATGAGTACATAAGTATAGTATGTCAACACAGCTATATATGTTTTTGGATTTTCTGAAGACCCCTTATAAGATTTAAATGAAAAAATGTACTTTATCCAAGTCTTTATAATTATATTGACAGGGCTAAAAATTATATTGGCAAGTTATGGTACATAAATAATTCAACGATTTGTAGGAATCCTTCTATATCAATATATCCGAGATTGTGTTCTCTGTAGAATGCTGGTACGAACCTTAATAAATTTTGGTTTATGATTTATGTCAGGATATACGACTTCCCGTTCCTATGACACGGGGGGGGGGGGGGCACTGAATCGCTAACCATGCTGGAGGTCTGGGTTTTGCTCCCTGTTTTGGTCGAGAAAGTTCCTCTGGATTTTCCAGAGTGGGGTGGGTGGGGCGAAAAATCCAGATACCGTGTACACATTGTCGTCCAAGTAAAATTATCGTTGACCGTTGGAATTCGAACTAAGAGTAGGCCGTAGCGCCGCTGTCATTAACCTTGTTGGGATAGGGCGTTAAATCCAATTTAATTTTCATTCCTATCATAACAATGCTCTTTTCAGATAACATCTGAACTGTACTTAATTCATAAATATGTGTTTATGGTTTAATTCGTTAAGCACGGTATAGCCCAATGCTCGTGGAAATTGCCACCGAATTGATGGTAAACAAATTGAGTTACTGTGACTGTAAATCACAGTAAACGATGAAGACAGTAAACCGTTTCTAGTTCTGGATCCCTTATATACGAGAATCGGCTATTGACAGAACCTATTAAAATTTTCCTATAGTGGAAGGTCTGGATTATTTATACTAGAAGCAAGCGATTCGACCTGATATAAAATCGATTTATTTACTTTAGAAATTATATTTTGTAGCAGGATACAGGCTTGGCATTTGCGTTCAATATCAAGGGGTTGTCTCTCTTACACGCTCCATGTAATGAAACCAACTTTCTAATTTAGATAAATGTATGAATTTATACAATCCACCGACAACTAGACTTCTCTGGAATAAAATTGCAATATATTTTATTTCTTTAAATTTCATACGTGATGTTGTTTGCCAAAAGCCGTGTTCAGAGGTGGGCGCAATAACTTTTTTCTCTTTTTTTAACA
This sequence comes from Patella vulgata, assembly GCF_932274485.2. Lineage (NCBI taxonomy): Eukaryota > Metazoa > Mollusca > Gastropoda > Patellidae > Patella > Patella vulgata. Next base: position 70,330,862 of record NC_065881.2, read on the forward strand.
TCCACTCTGTTAAATATAATTCCTAGTCTACCCAAATGAATGATCTTCTCGATTTTCTATTTTTGAGTCCAAATAGGCAAGGGCTATTTTATTTGTCCGCGATTTTCTAATCTGACTAAAACACTTTCGAAAGCGTCTACTCCACATAGCCATGACTTGTTTGAGCAGAAGGTCACGTCATGGGTCACATTTCCAGATCGAAACGTCTCATTGTCGCCGACATTTTAGATCACAAGGTCTGCCATTGAGTTAAGTGGCGAGCTTTCAATTCCGAGCTTGTACGTGACCAGGGGTTTGAATCGCCTGTCCACCCTCCCGGGTTTACTCCCCTTGTTAGTCTCGAAATGACCTAGTTTGAATGATGTTAAAGCCCCCCCCCCCGCTCTCTCTCTCTCAATTTACATATAGCCATAGAAATAAAACATTTCGTGTGTTAGTCTCAAAGTAAGTAATATGTCTAATTCGTTTTGCTGTGGCGTCATTTACAAGCCATATACCCAATGCCGGATTAAGGCTCTGCTGATGGCCTGAAAATTCAGATATTTTGGATTCACTGATAAAAGTAAGAATGTTAAATTTAACAACAGAAAAATTCAATACAAAAAAAAAAGTATCCGAGAACCAATTTTTTTTACAGTACTGTAATTACAATAAGATTACAAAATTGTCGATTTGTCTTTCACTTTATTTCTTGTGACCTGGATTTTTGGCTGGCCCTAAGGCACGTGCCTTATTTGCCTAATGGTTAATCCGGCACTGCATACCAACCCCACTTTTTCACATCTGATTAGTGTCATGGTCGACCCATACAAGTTCAGCGATACCTTTTAAAAGTAATAGATTTCAGGCGTGCTGTCACATGTTGTCCGAGCGGAACAATGAGATAACCATTTCGAGTCGAGTGTAATAACTGTAAAAGGTAACCCAGGAAACAACAGATGCAGTGACTATTAAAAGAACTGATTGCTGACAATTGTATCATTTATCACCATAATATTATAGCCATATGTCATTGTTGATTCATAATCTCTAGATCCCACACCATCTTCGTAACTTAAGGCTACAAATCCCACTACAACTTAGTAATAATCTTAAAAATGTGATTTCGAAACCTAAAATAGAATTTATCGGAAAATAACATGCTTTGTTAAGGGAAATAGTTGTCGCGTCATGGAGAAAATTGTTTCCTTTTGTTTGGTTGCGTGGTTAGATTGTACATTGAAAAGAGAGAAGACAACTGGATTACACACGATGCTCGAGAATATGGTGGGGTTTTTTTTACCAAGTACTTAACAATCATTAATCTTTCTCTGACAGAATAAAGCTGTGATGTTTTTTGATTTATCGGCAGTGATAACACTGGTATCTTGAAGATGTAGGAGAAACCATCTGGTGTCTTCATGTTCACTGTGTCCTTAAATAAAAAGAAATGACGGTGATCATAATAATCACTTAATCTCCAATCGGCATTTCTGAGATCTTTCATGGGCGGGTCTGTGTGTTGGGCATGTGGTATAAGCATATTTATTGTACATTGGCTAAACGTCGGCAGTGGAAATTATTTTTTATTTTATATTTGTATTTTTTGTGAAAATTGGCCCTTATTTCGTCATACCGACCCCTTTCTTCAATTTTGATCCCATGTTCATCAAACCTTAACACTGTATACGAAGAAGGTTAACAATCGCTCAGGCCATTTTTTCTTAAATTTTGCTTTTAGGTCCAAATGGCACTTCCGTCGATGCAGCCCCCCCCCCCCCCCGCTCAGCTACATAATTCTTTTTTGTAAAACAACCTTTATTATGAGAAAAGTGTCATAATTGTGCTTTATCCTTTATCGTCAGATGGTGCGACAGGATGGGCACTCAAAGCGCGAGATGATGATGTGGACATATGTGATATCACAATTAATGCTTTGCATCAATAAAATTGAATCACAGTGTCATCGTATTAATTCATAATAAAAAATTGACGTCAAACAGGATGTTGGATTTCTCTGTTTAAAAAGCTCAATGTGTATGCCATACTGACGATAGAGACCATGTATTTCTCAAAAGATTTCAGGAACCTGGCAAACCCCCTCCTGCAAAAGTTCCTGGATCCGCCCCTGCGATGACAACATCTACTAAGTTATTCTTTCCACACGAACCACACTTCCCTACAATACTGTATATGATGAGGTATACAACTTTTGTCTAATTTTTAGATATTTGAAAAATCAAATCTTTATACGTGTTACTAGTACATTATATTACTATTTATATAAAGCCATTTTCTGTCCTTGTAAATAAATAGCCACCTGAATTATCTGCAAGACGTTTCGTTTAAAATTTAACTTAAAAATTTGGAACTAAAAGCTTTTGAACAGCACAGTTAAGTACTTTTGGTTTTTGAATAAGTTTTTTTCCCTGAAAAAGTACGGAGGAAAATTTGTACAGGAAATCAAATTTGTGTGGCTTAATGGTAATGATTTTATTCCGCAATGACATAGGTCTGGTAGATTGCAAAGGATTCAGAGAGCTGTGGGCTGGTTATAAGGATTATCGTCTATGTGGATTTCAACCTCATGTGACAAAAAGCACTTTATCTTACCCCGTTTTCTTCCTGAATATTCATCTCAAAGTTGAAGACAATGTTCTGTGCACAAGCGAATTATTGAAATACAGTAATGATATATCTGAAATATTAGTCTAAACTGACGTAGTATTCGAGTTGTGTCCCTTTCATTGTTAGAAATTTATGCTCCTTGAGGTTTCTCAAAAATCGATAATTGATGCCATAATGAACCGGTATTATACGTGTTTGTGTATGTGTGTGATAGAGAGAGGGAATGTCTGTTAAATTTGAAGACATGCAAATCTTGCTCACTTCAAGTCCATGGTGTGCTTTTTATCTGCATATTTCCTTCGATCATAGATCACAGGTGTTCAATATTATTGTAATCATACTGCGCCAGCTTGTCTGATTGCGTAGATATGGGGTTAGATCAGACACTTATATTATAACTAACAACATTAAAGGCGTCCAAATCATCACAACAAGATCATTATGATAAACGTCTTCACTAGAAAATATGTTTGATCATACTATAGTTCGTGTTAAATAACGCCAAATCAGCATGTCGGCCATAATAATTCACTTTCCTGTGTTTTAGAAAGAATTATTTTAGTGCTAATGATGCTAGAAATGTATTTTGAACAAATTATATGGAAAAATATTTAGACAGAATGACACACGCCTCCATTGCCTTCGACTTATACTTGTAAATGGCATTAGAATCTGTTATTTGTTCTATTTGGTTTGCGGTAATGGAAAATCTGGAAAAAATGGATACAAAATAGATATTACTCATACAAAATGGTCCCAAACGACCGTCAACTTCATTTTTTGCGCCAAAACTGAAAGTCTTTAAATGACAAGTATTGAAATTTGGAGATCTAGATGCGACCAAATGTGTAATAATTATTGATATAAATTTTGTCTTGGCTCCATATGTTTTTCACCCACAATTTACCCTGTTACTGATTCGGATAAATACTGGAGAGCAAAGAAGCAAACATCTATTACCTGAAAGGGTTCCTTGACAGGGAAAGTGTCTAGTCGTTGGGTTGGGACGAAAAACCAAAACCCCGTGTACACATTGGCGTGCATATAAAAGAACCCTTGACAGTTGCATAGAATTCGAAATAAAACTAGGCCATATAGCGCCGTGGGTTTTCTCCGGTTTTCTCTCACTGCTAACGTCCCCAATGCGCAAGCAAATGATTGATTGAAATTGAACCATATATTAGTCTCGAAATGACATAGCTAGTACTTTTTGTTTGAATCAATAAAAGCTGGGCTAGAAACAGGTGGTAGGTGTAGAAAGTGTTAAGCCTATAATTGAATTTCGATAACCTATATAATAATGTTCCGACAGTCAATTAGCTATTAGTGGCTTAAGCTTTACTGCTCATCGTCATTGATAATACACCAATCCTTAATACAGATCATCTTAGAACATCTCATATCGAACGCTCGCTTACACCCACACCCTTTATTCGTTTAGTATTTACGCAGGATATTTTTTATGGATACTAAAACTATCTAATGCCTGACAGATCAAGACAGACACAATATTTGTGTTTACATGCATTGCGATGCTTGTATATATAACTATATTAAAGGCCCCTGGGAGCTTTAAGATAACTACTGAATTCCGTGTAATTTCAACTTATAATACTTAAAAACCTAGATACAATATGGATCTTATCTCTCAGAAACACGTATAAATATTAATTGTGACTTTCAGTTATTCTGTTGTCTACCGCATTGAAGATGTACAAAGTCGTTATCCTAAACTTACACTGTATGTCTACAATTGAGACACTAAGCTAGTTGACAGACATTGTAATTCCCAAATTGAAGAATTTTGTCGAAAACACCAAGCACGCTTCAAGAATTTTCAGAAGTGTTTATTTTGTTTCCATTTAATAAAATTGGAAGATTTATTTAATCTGTATGTGTATGACAGATGTGAAACGGAGTAGAACCACATTACAAAATGAGTATACTAATTTTAGATATGGCGGCCATTCAGGGCGAAGATCTATTCTCGAAGTTGATTTTTCTGTGTGCAGAATGAGTCATTAGGCTCTCTAGAGAGAGCAGAATGAAACTGTCCGTTTTAGGCTTTGTTATATGGATAACCACATACACCAAAATATGTAATATTGTTATGCAACAGGATCATAACTTATTTTTCAGTGTTATTTATTTATTAAACTGCACACGGGACAATTCTATGTAATTCACAGAATACTTGCAACTTCTTATACTGTATAAGGCCAGTGGTACCTAATACAGACTAGAGAATTCTTGTGGTAACGTCGCATAATCCTAAACAGTAATTTTATTCCATAGAATATGTCGGGGTAATCACAATTTGTTGGTTGTATCCTACCATAATTTTTCCATTTGACCAATATCGAAACCACACAATACCCGATGGAAATTATTGGAGGAACCGACAAAACCAATTTTATTTTCCAGTAACATCGACCCCCTATATATGTATTCTAAACAATATGAAAGTATTCGACCATTAGACCGTTGCTTTTGACTGGCGGCTGTGATCCCGAAGTTCTTCAGAATACAAAATACATCCAGAATAGGAAGAGGAATTAAACAAATTAAATAAAGTTCTTCAGAATACAAAATACATCCAGAAGAGGAATTAAACAAATTAAATAAGGAAAACCTACGTATAAAACGTTCGGAATACCTCGGTATTTTAGTGTTCCGAATAACCTTTAAGAAGCTAATAGAAATGGTTTGTAATGTTCTCTCAGAAAAAAACACACGTACTCTAGTATTTAGTCAGATCTTATAAATTTTAAAGATCCGTTTTTTGCAAGCTTACATTTTGCTTGACCGTTTTGTTCCTAAATGATTTAAAAGATACCACATTTCATCAGAGTAACGTGGTTTCCGGTTGATTCAATATTTGATTTAAAGTGTCAAACATTTCCCGACTTTCTTACTCAAACAGCTAAATTAATACTGAAAGCTATGTGCCAGTCTATTTTGTAATTATTTCACATGCCTTTGGTCGTACATATACCCAAATATAATCACATGTCTGCGACTCTACACCAAACGTCATCAATCAATTTGAGAAACATAGCAAGCATTTTCATTGATGGCCAAGTTTCAAAAAGACATAGCTATATTCGTCTATGTATACTTATAAAAAGTTTTCTATATTATCTACGACAAATGACGCATGGGATTTAACTATAGAAACTATTACGTCACGTCTGATCTGAATGGGGGAGTAGCACCGTTCATAATTTTTTTTTTTACTTTAGCATAAGAAAAGGAGCCCTGTGCTTCATGATATCAACGAAACGACAAATTGCTTTTTATTTATTTTAACATCTCAGCATATCTATTTGATATCGTATATCATTTTGTTTGTTGTATACTATTACTAGAGGACTGTAATATCCTGGAACATAGATTTATGGTCTCCAAAGCTTATATTACATATCAAAACCATACATATTTTTAGAGGAATAAATGTTATAGCCTAGAGATGCAGTGTTTGACTCACAAGAAAGCCGTCATCTTGTTTATTTGCTTTCCATAATTTATTTCTGCTTATGTGAACGGGCACAGGCCACCACTATTTTCCCTCATTTGCGAATATAGTTCCTTTTGTATATAGTCTTTTCCCACTCTTTTGTGTGGTCATATCTATTGACGTTTTGGCCAGGAATCGACACAGATGGGTTGAACAATATTTTCTGACAGGTTTTGGTGAATTTCCAGGATTTTGAGGCCTTTTGGGATATCACAGTTAATAGGTGAGTTATGTTGAAATTTAGGGAGGATATGTACCTGTTTGTGTATCTCAATATTTCCATGATGAACCCCACACGTATGTTTGCATTGACGGGGACGAAGCTCCTCTTGTTAAGAGTGGTGACTCGGAGGCCGAGATTCACTCGTGCAAGTAAACGAATCCTTGTCTGTAGGGATTCGAAGGAGAAAAAGTGGCGGACACGTGGCTGTCCAGGTACAATCATCCTACCTCGCATTATAAACGTCGTGTTAGAAATAAAGATCGCCCTAGTTTTATCTCCTAGCGACTGAAGTATTTTATTGACGAAATATTAAAACTCATTTTATTCCATTCCCTCTCGTGTGACACTTTTTGTTAACGTTTGGCTATATTTTTATACCAATAATATTTCTAGAGTTAATGCATTTCTAATGTCACATTCAATTTGCCACTAGCATTATTTTTCGCCTTTTAACGTTAAGGGAATCTGCTGATGAAGCAACAGCGATATATGATACAGGAAGTATACTTAAACCTTATGTTGTGACCCATACTTAGCTAATAAAACCACTTCTTGACTAATATATAACAAATTCCTTGTAGATTTTAACAAGGTATGGCTTGAAAGGTTTCTGAAACACTTCAAAAGACTTTCTAATTGGGCTATAGAGGTTCGTCCGATTACCATACGTTGTCTACTTGTAATGTACTTTTTATTTATATAATTATTAGACATACTTACACATACTTCAAAAACATGAAGTAATAGAATCAGATGGGTTTTAACGTCCTAGTTTTCTGCACAGACTGGGCTAATGAAAACGGACATACGCTATTCAGTGTGTTATAGCCGATAGCGGTGTTATTACTTAAGCTTATTTTGGGGCTTCGGTTTTTAGTCTCATCTGGTCGACTAGACGATATTCTCTGTCAGGCTCTCTGACAAGGAAAATTCCCGGGAACATTCTCGGCCAACACCAGGATCGCACATCGGACCTCCTTATTAGTTAGTCACAGCCTTATTCACTGAAACACTGCGGCTCCGAAAATGTAGAGATTTTATCTTTTATAATCCTTGTTTGTGCACAAAGATGCAGCCCATTTACGTATTTACATGTTATATATATATCAATAGCATTGACCCCAGCCTAGTCCTACGTTTTGGCATCAAATTTAAACCAGATATTTCTCTCTGTGAACGCCAAGAAGTCGATATTAATTCGTCATTTCTTGGGTTCGTTTGTTAACAATATTTTGTATTATACTGTTTGTTTATCAAGAACCAGTTGTCCGTCAAACATTTAGATCATTTAGATATTGATAGTAGTATACTATGCACTCATGGTCTCTGATTTTGTACTGGAAAAACAAAATTTGGTCAGATGACCAATGATAGATCTGTCTACCAACATTTTCATTTATAGTTATTTTCATGAAACTACTTTCAAACGTCTTCCAAATCTATCACGTATCTCATATTTATGATATGTTATACTTTCTCTTGTAAATAAAGGTTGGTTTGTGACGCTTAACGTCCGCTTCCATCGAGGGTGATATCGCAAATATCTTTTTCGAAGGACAATGACCTGATCAACCAGCCGTGTTCAGGGGCTTAACGTGGGTACCCAACTGTACGCGTAGGGGCGGCAATAAAAACGTCGCCCCCATCCCCTAGATTCAAAGCACTAATGTTCAGACACAAAGTCTATTTGTTTCAGCCGGGGAAAGGGTGGGCGGGGTAGACTGCTAGAGACTTGTATAAAAAGAATGTAAAACTGTATAGTATATCGTATATCTTCTTTACACAACCCGTATTGTTTGATTTCAACAGACACTTCATAAAACGAAGCAAGAAAATAGTTGGCATTTGTAATATGCTAGAATATGCACATTTTAACTAAAAATCGTGGATGTGAACAATTTACCTATTAAGAAGTATTCTGTTCATCTGGGACTAGTTTCAAGAACTTTGAAATTAATTACAGGTTAAGAGATATTTAACCCATGTTCAGAATTCCATATTTGCCGTAAAAGATGATTAAAGGATCGGGTGCTTAATTGCATCTTGCTTTAAACAAATGTACGTGCAAAGTTATCTGTAAACCACGTGCTCTAGTTATGGATACTACTCATTTGACTTGTTTTGTTTTTGTTATGCCAGGTTGATTTTCATTATAATGGCATGTTCAGTGTATTGACAGTCGTTTCCCCAATGGCTTAATGTTCGTCTTTTTTACACCCATCTGCAAATGTTTGTTCGGATCACTGCCGCTGAACATCTATCCGTAAATAAGTTATAATCATGATAACTGAGAAACGTTCGTGGTATTTTTATTTTATCCTGCTTCTAGATGAGGTTAACGTGGCATATCAACTCCTTTAACAGACAAATCTTATCGCTGCATTTAATTTTCTTTTAAGACAGGTATACAACGTCCCTACATGTCCACGGCACGCACGCCTCATTTCTCAGGAACATAGTGCAATTAAAACCGAAGCCTGGTGTGATGATATATGACTCAAGCATTCCTTTTGTCTCCCTTGTGGACTTCGATTTAAATTATTTCTGAAAACCACGATCTATAACAGGGCAGGAATCGAGCCCGATTTTATTTCAATTTGTACTCAGATGTTAAAGATATAGTTTTAGGAGATGACTGTGAGAGCAATTCCTTGAATCCAGAATATAATAGAAACGGTGTGACATTGGATAAAATTAATTTCATAAATTACTTTTCGGTTGATTGCATACATAATACTACGCCTTCATATCAAATAAAGGCCGCGTAAACAACTCCTACCTGTATAATGGATATTAAATCGCGCCGTATATTATTAGGAAAATTAAATGAAATGAAATGGGGTTTAACGTCCAACATTTTCTTACACCAACGGCAGCGGTGCTACGACCTACTCTTATCTCGAATCCCAGCTGTCAAGGTTTATTTTACGTGCACGCGATGTGTACACGGGACCTCTATTTTTCGTACAACCCGACCAACTAGACACTGTCCCTGTCGGGTCCTCTGTCCTGCACCACTGACAAAATTCCCAGCGATTAGGGTCTTGGCATCCAAGTTCACTGTAGAGGTATTTTGAACATGTTGAAACGTTTAATACGTTTAACTACGGTCAACTACTGCCATCACCCTCTACATTTAAGTAGAAGAAACATATCGAAATTCAAACGCTTCGGGTCACAAATAGACATGGTATTTTCCCCATTACGTTTCAAATTATGAAATCTGTGAACCCGATATGGGACAAGGGGTAACTGGAATTTGGTGGAATTGTTTATAAGTAAAAATGAAATATATTACCGCGATCTTAGAACTTGCTTCTTTTTCCAGTTCAATTATGACTTTTCGAAACTCTGGGTAATTGTTCATTGGGGAATAAAAAATAGCCATGTCAAAATTCAGTTTGCAATGATAGTTTACTCTACTTACGAATTTTAAACATGGTTGGATATATTAAATATGTTTGGCAATCTTACAGCGAAAAACATAAGTATAGTTCCAACAATATTTTACTGCAGTGAATATAAAAGTGTCATTTTAAAAAGGGAATCACAAATATGAAATCCATGAGGAATATTTGGCTGGCTTCCATTTCATGACAATGCGTCAACATGAAGTTCTTCTTACACCTACTTTAGCCTCAATTCTAACACATTATTTTATCTGGCATTAAATCCACTATGTTAGGAAGTACTCTCCAATCCTTCTACTCAGCTGACACAAAACGGAACATGTTTACATCAAATATCAAATGAATTAGGTTCATCACGCTAGAATTCTCAAATCAGAGTAATTTTGCCTATTTTGTATGAATGGATCTGATCACTGATCACCACAAGAACCGATTTATAAAAAGGAGAATCAAGTTAACATGAATGAAATATTTGAAGAACCAATACCATCCTAAATATCTGGATTAATATGTCATATGTTGCGCTTTTCGAAAGAAACCAAGCCAAGAAACAGGGTATTTGTGTTGATTCAGTTAGATGAGTTAATTGCCATCTTGTTTGTGAAATATCAAACAACTCTGATCAACACTGACTGTTTGAGAACGTGAGATGAAGTTCACGAATCAATTAACTTATATATTGGTAACAGGACAAATGATCAATTCGCGTGAAAACAGACCTTTCTCAGCGTAGTTATATATACATTAAAGTAGATAAAGTATTCCTTTGTTTACGGTAGATACATAAAGAAAAAAATAACTATGTATATTTATTTTTGAAAAAAATCAACCACTTATACTTTTAGATTCTGATATACATCAAATCCTACGACCACAGCTTGCCCTTAATGAGCGTCTACAGGTGGTATAATGTATATAGATGATATTTGTCGTTTTAGAGTGAATAACATATTTTATTTCATCGAGAAGCAAGAAAACTTATATTTTCACGAATGCGTAGCATTCGTGAAAATATAAACGTTTTCTTGCTTAGAGATGAAATAAAATATGTTAGTCACGACAAAACGACAAATGTTCTATTTATTTTATGATTTTACAATCATTTTAGGTAAAATCAACTATTTCACTGCTAGCCAGTGGAATAACACTTTTATATCACTGATAAAACGCGGTATTCCACTACTGATCATAAAATAAAATGTATTATACACGTTTACGTGATTTATATTATTTTAAATATTAAGTAAAACATGGTTTATATACTAATTCTAGTTTCACGTTGTAGTTTAAATAATCGACATCTATACATTTCAACATTGGGTGTACCTTCGGAACTAAATTGTTAAAATTAGACATATACCCACTTCGCAAAACAGATCACCACACCAAATTTGATTAAATCGATACTTTTATTTTTACCCCGCACTGGATTTGTTATCTTCTGTCTCCTTTTCTTACGAACATTGCCGATTGCTACCGCAATCATCCGTTCATTATTGTAATTTGAAGCTCACTGATTGTTCTGAACACAAGTCAAACAGGTTTATTGTCAGTGGTTATGCGTGCGTCATATTTACGTTTGTTTAAAAACGAGAGAGAGAGAGAGATTAACGTCCACTCGACATAAACTAGGTCATTTCTGGACTAGCATATGGTTCAATTTTATTTCAATAATTCGCTCGCGCATAGGGATCTTTAGCATTGGGTGGAAATCGGAGGACCCGGACCCGGAGAAACCCCACGAGGTTGGACAGGCGACCCTACTCCTTGTCACGTACAGGTGGGGAATCGAAACCACGTCACTTGACTTAATGACTGACTTATGATGCAACGCACACGTTTTAACCATTCGGCCAGACTCCGCCCCTCACAAATTTTTGGGTGATATAAGGAACCCCATATTGTGTCGAATTTCAGGATAGATCTCATTTATTTAACAGGATATTTAAATTAATTGGATACATAAAACTTTAATGCATTTAATACATGTAATTGCATAATTTTCTGGTTTGTAGAAGTAGGCCACAAGTAATGAATATAATGTTCTGCATTCCAACAACATCGATTATTCCCCTGTCAGCAGTTAAACTGTCGCATATTTATCATCGCATCTATGAATAAACAGTTAACTTATTGGCGTGCTTGATAAATGATTGCTGTGATACGTTTAATCAATTGAGAGACGTATTACTGTTTTAAACGATTCGTGGATTTAGTGGCCGAATGGTCTAACATATCCACTTTAGATCATATTGGTATGACATAGAGAGAAAAGGATTGGTTTACATCAAATATTTGTATGTGACAAGAAATCATTTTCTACGGCCTCCCCCCCCCCCCCCGGTTCCTTCCACTGCTAAAGACCTCTACTAACAGGCGAAGTATTGAAATTTCGAAATGCCCCCCACCCCACTCTCAAGCTTCTCGTCTATTTGATCGTACATCTTGCGATTTCCGTTTTGCACATCTTGCGTGCAACAGGACCCAGATGCATGCGTACGTAGATACCTCCTACCCCTACACCCCCCCCCCCCCCCATACACAAACACACTAAAGACATGACCACTTCTTAATTTACTATTTGCTCGTTATGAAAGTTTTTGGTCCTTTGATCGCCATGGCATTCATTTTATACAACCTAAATTGGTTTCATATTTCATATATAAATTGATATATGTATATATTATTGATTAAAACATTCAGCGTTTCTATTTGACAAAATAAATTGATGAAACCTTTTACTGGGAATATTACCTTTGACATCTCATGGCAGGCTTGACGTAATATAGTAATAACTTGATATCTTCCAGCCTTTTTTGATATTTTCTAATTTAGGTTTTTTAATGAAGTGGGACTTGATGTTCAAGTATTGGTCATAAAATTGTCTGAGAGGGAACTAATAAACAACGATTGTCGTAAAATCGGTTGATTTACGTAACCCGCGGCCATAAAATGGTACAATTAATTTTAAAATATTAAGCTAAGTCATGTATAAGCCTATAGCAAAGCGTGTTTCATAAAATCGTTACGTTATTATGCACTAGAGACTCGCGCGTATGGGCTATTACACTACGCCCTGCATCACTGACATTGGGGAAACCTGGAGCCTTCCGAGAAACTTGACCGAACCCGGGACCTATTTGTCAATAAGCCAGTGTCATACTCACTGCGAAAAAGTACCAGAAAGTTGTAATGTTTCGGTATTTATTGACAATATTGGTGGTAGCAATGAATTAAGCATCCCACAAATGACGATTCTGGATTTTAATATCAATTTAATACGTAATTTTGTCTCTTAAAACCTCATGGCGCCAGAAATTGATTGATTGTAAGATAGCCAAAATGTCTGTTATGATGTGTCGATCTGAATAGTTTTGGAGTAATATTTATTTTAATGGGACCGCTGGTTTATTGCGCATGGTTCGAATGACTGTATTTGCCTTTGCGTCTTACAAATGATGCTTTAAATTAGTATTATCATGTTATAACTACTTATTTAACTAGTTATTTATCATAAATGCACGAATATTGGAATCACAGGTTTTCACGTTTCAAGAATTCTAGATTGTAATAATATTATTCCGGTAACCTCAACGTGAAGTAGTGCCGTTGCCTGGTCATCAATATTACAACACGTGCAAGAAATTACTGAAATATCTCCAAAGATATTGAAGTCTGAAAAAGATGAATTGACTGCCTCTTATTTTCCAATTTACATGCACCAGTGCATGGTCTTGTGCATGCGCTGTAAGATTTTAATTCCCTTGGCTCTCAAGCTTGACTAACTCTTGGTAGAGGAAAAATCAACTAGTTTATGAATTGAAAGTTAAAATGGCCCGTTTTGCCTTCGGTAATACGCTGTAGCCAGGGGTGGTACTGGTAGTAGTAGTGGAGGGTGTACGTTGGGGATAGACTGACTATACGGGCTTTACTTTATAAAATAAATTACATTTGTTCGATTATACACCCCACATACATTTAGTATAGTTGACAATTCCTCTGTTGTTTAATGTCCATTGAGGAAGTGGCACACAATGTTGCCTAGTCTCCATTAAGGACGTGGCATACATTATGCTGTTAATGCCGCACAGTAGGTTATGTTGTCTAATGTCCATTAACGACGTGACACACATTGTGTTGTTAATGTCACACAGTATGTTATGTTGTTTAATGTCCATTAACGATGTGACGCACTTTATGTTGCCTAATGACACACGTTATGTTGTCTGATGTACAGCTAAGATGGGTAATCATTAAGAGTATTCCAAATATGGCTTATTATCAGTATCAGTTTAACAAAATAGCCCAATAATACAGAGGAAATCGAAATTAAAGAATTTATTATCAAAATCTATGCTTTCTATCATAAAGGTGGAATCTAGATCTATGGGTTTAGTTGTTCATTGAATGATAATCTTATCGGTGCAAACACAGATCCTCGACTTTATCACTTGCTACAATTGACGTTTACGACTGAGGTGTCAGTTGTTATTCAGAAGAGAGTATAAAAACAACCCTGAAGATCTATCATATGATACTGCAGATATTTATAGAGACCAAGGACGGATCCAAATTAGAAATGCCATGGGTTCAGGAACCCTAACTGTATTAGAACCTAATTGCCTACATACATGTGTTAAAAATTTTAAGCATTATGACGTCATGTATATTTCGGGAATTATAACGAAGAATTGAGCTTTATAGGTCATATATATTTCGTGAATTTTAATGAATGAAGAATATCGAGCTATTTATAGGTCATAATATTTCGGGAATTTTCATCAAGAATGGAGCTTTATAGGACATTTAGATGTCAAACTTTCATAAAGAACGTTGATGTATTTTAAATATGGGTGTTTTAAGCATTCACGCGATATCTCAGTGTTACCAACTATCAATTTGTACGCCAAACCATCAGTTGTTAGAGAATGTTGACTTGACAACCGAGAGTGGAAATTTGTTAATAGTATCCGAAGAAGTTGTAAAAGATCACGAAATCCAATATGGAGAATAATATTTTCTTGCGATAAGATAGTTTCCTCAATTTAATTCATCTGACAAACCGATCGATTACATTTCACAGAAGCTGTAGCAATCCTGGACTGTTCGTACATATTTCCTGATAGTTCTTGCCCTTTTTTTATAAATGACGTAAGTGATTATATTCCTATTTATCAAGTTCTATTTTGTAAGGCTTCCTTTATCACATTTCGTAAAATTTCTGAAAATATAATATCATATGTCACAATAATTGAAATCATGCAATCTGTTGGCATTTCTGTTGCAAAAAGAGATTGGAAATAGGTATATATTTTGAAATATATCCTGGTTGTGTCCGCATGTAGGAAACATATTCATATTCATTATTGCTATCAGAATCTAAACACTATCACAAAGAGTAAGCAACACCTCTTGTGTAAAATTATTCAAAGTGGTGTTTTTAATTGGCACAATGATCAATTTTTCTGTCCCAAATAAAAGATTTTCTGACAATGATAAAAATGAAATGCGATATATTGGATATAATTATATATAAATTCTGGCAGGTGTACAGAGCCAACAAAGTTAAGTTTTCCCGCATGCTGATGAATAGTGGTAGAACTGGAAAAGACAAATAAATAGTAATTTCGATAACCTCTAATCTAGCTAGCTACCATCTGTTTTTTGTTCTAGAATAAAGGTTAATATACCCATGAAGAAAGGCTGGGTATGCATTAACAGCGCGATCTCAGATAATATTTTGTGAATAAAACTGGTTAATTGTATGTGATCTGAAAAACTGGTTAATTGTATGTGATCTGAAAAACTGGTTAATTGTATGTGAAAAACTGTCTGAAAAGAAAACTTAATGGGCGGTTATATCTTATTTTAGTCGAGTCAAACAGTTTGCCATATTTTGGATATATGGTTTTAACAGGTAGTTCAGAATACTAACATATTTCATCTGAATATCATAAACCAAACGCTTTAAACAATGTTTATGTGTATTTCAGAACGGTGCAATATGTTCTATTTATTTACATTTTGGTATTCATAAAAGGCAAGTTGTGTAAATATGTGAAATCACCTCTTGGGTAATAAGTAAAACCAGCGATACTTTAATGGGTAGAATTACCCCATGAGTAACAATAGTAGAAAATATCTTTTTCCAAGTCGCTAGAGGATGTTCATTTACATGCGAACTAAATAGAATATCCACCTTGAAAGTGATAGATAAAAGAATTGATTTTCTTTTAATTAACGGGTATATTCGCGTATGTTTCGTACGAATGGTCATAATGTATGAATCTATCGAGTGGCTCCCACTCGGTAACTGTTCCATAGAATATTCCGATTTTATAACCGAATGAACAATACCATGTTTCGATGGAACACATGCCAACTTCAGAACATAAAGGGCCAGTCAACCAGAGCACAAATAGTGTCCAAGGTAAAATATTGCAATTCCGTAGTACATCGAGTCAACGATCCAACTTTCTCATTGAAAAGGGTGGTCGTTGAAATTGTTAACATCAATGCGGAACATGCTAGTGTTCATTCAGTTGAAACATCTTAATATTCTATGAATGGGTAATGAGTTATGTAGTGTTAACGTATGGGGCCAATTTTGTTTTTGGTAACCCGATATAATCGACTTGGCCATATTGATTGAATGGTAATTATCTATATTCGTATTATCACTTGTTTTTTCCACATTTTTATTTTTACCCGTATACTATGGAGAGTAATGAACGGTTTTATAATTATAATTACTGCAAACATATAGAACTTGATAATTCTCCTACTCTAGGCAAGACTAGAGATGATATAACACTGCTTTATAATTTCGATAATTATCTTTTATAATTTGACAATGATGTATCAATGGGAGTTGGTAAGGATTTTCAGAGAGAATAAACTACAAGTTTGTCTCGGTGGGCGTGACATGCGAATTGCTGGAACGTCTCAGACATTTTACTAAATGTATTTAAAAACAACCCAGATCTTTTATATCGCAGGGGATTATTTTTAGACGCGTCACCATCTCCAATTTCGTAATTTTCGTATATGGCTGATGAATCAGCCTTTGGCACTCCTACACGTTTTAAGGTGGGTCAGACTATGTTGAATTAAACTTCTGAAACCCAGATTGTTTTACAGCCATGCTACAAATTTATGTTATTAATTTCTAGATAAATAGTAATTGACATGTTTGTAATTATTAATGATAGACGAACATCCATCGTTCGATTCGTTCTTCCTTAGATCGAAGCATATTGGAACATTGAAACTGAATAATCTCAGTAAATGTACTTTGCAATGGTCACTTGGTAACCGAGGGTATAACTGGCCCATTCTTCAATCGTTTTTACAACTTAATCCGGAAACCCCAAGAATCAACTAGAGCCCATAACTATATAAACTTTATTTTTTTATTTTTATCCTGATCTGGGATGTTGAAACATTTTAATCCTTGTGGGTTCACGTTGTGAGAATCACATAGCAGGTATCATGGGGTCCATATGGACCCCAGTTATAATTCAAGTTTTTACGCACAGATATATTTGAATTAAAAGGCAGCGGTTTGGTTTTTATTTGCATTCATATTTGACATCTGAAAAACAACTAAATTATTATCCAAAAACATTTTAGTGGCATATGGAAAAGATTTAATAACTCTCACCAAATTGCTACTTTGTGTACTATGTGATAAAGAGGTTAAATGGCAATTCAAGCTTGATACAAAAACCATTCAATATTTGGAATTCATCATTTAATTTTTGGTATTTGTAACATGCAAATGCTAAAAGAGGGAATACACTGTCATACGCAATATGGTTTCAGGCAGCAAACACATTAGAAAAATCACTATTGTGAGTTATAAGTTAATGGTCCGGTTGGACCCCTTGTTCCCTTCAAGCGTTGGGCCTGATTTGCATGTGATATAACTCTGCATGTGGGAAGCATATGAATACCGATCACTTTGCTAGTGTAAAAATGTATTGGAGACAAAGTCACTAAATTTCAGAAAGTTGTACCCAGTAGTTGTTACAAAACACTATAAAACATGTGCATGGGGTCCACGGAGACCCCACGTGAATCGACAAGGGTTAAGAATACTCAAAGTTGCAACCCTACGTCCACATCATATATTTTGCTCTGGTTTAGCATAAAAGGAGTAATATGCGTAACAAAAACTAAAAGGTTTTATGATCCTCCGCCTTTGTTAACGAAGACCTCTGAATAAATATCCTTTGATATGAACAAGCCTTAAGTGGAGACTTAATTGATTTACCATACTCGTAAAGATCAAGTAATACGTCCATGTCCAAAGATCATGTTTATTTCATGGATAAATTGATTAATTATGCTATCTTATTATTTGTAAAGCGAAACACAATAATTATATGGGCAACTTATGAATTTTTATCTGACAAATATCGTTAGTGATAATTAATACGATAAATGCACATATATTGCTTCAGTTGCCATAAAAGTATCCAGTTTTTCTTTACAAGGAGATTAACTGACGTAGACGCAAACAAAAACATTTCAATGAATAGATCAATTCGAAATGTTCGATGTCCGGGTACAATTCTTCAAAGTAATTACTCCCAATAATAATAACTATATTTTAATTCAAAATTAATGGTAATCCTACTGAAGATCCCTTAGCATCATCGAGTTATTGAAATAAATATATATCGTATGCTAGTCCCAAAGTGATAGTTTTGTGTTGATTTAGTGTTACAGCTGTTCGTTGCCTTGAATAGCAAAACTTTAACAAATTTACATATTTCTATTTGAACTTTCTTGTCCGTATAAACTAATAAACTAACAAACTGTTTGAGGGTTGATGTCTTTTAATCTATAGAGCAGTCATAAAGTCCTAATTGCACGATTTTAAGTCTTTAACATTATTGTCCAGGACGTTTTGGCTACCTTGCTATCAGAAAAAATTCATTAAGAAAAATCTCCCATATTGACTCATATTTGCCAGGTCATAGAGCCGTGCTTCCTCCATTTAGTAGTACAGTCAATTCTATAGTTTCATCCAACCGCTGACTTGTTTCTTATCATTAAACCGACAGTACAGTTAGTTGAAAGGTTCCAAAGCTTAATGGTTCTCCAGTATAGTTACAGCACGTGGTAGTAGATCAGAGCAATCGAGTTATTTAACTGACTAACTAGATGGCACTTCTAGCCACGTGGAAATTACCACAGACTGGCTTCTAGGATCATAGGATCATTAAACAAAGAAAGGTGTATAAAGTCGAAAAGTGTGAATGTGTTCGTTTTTTAAGATTTACAAGAAATAACATTTCCTTCTCTTGTTACCTGTATTGCGCGAACTGTTTATTGTGCGTTTTAATATTGTTCTTTTTATATAAAAACATTGACTAATTATAATTTGTATTAAGAAAGTTCGACAGCTGTTCAGATACCAAGCAGGATAAAGTGAATGACATTTTAATATTGTTTAGCAGCATAAGAGATCAGTTTTTCTATTTTTACCAAATTGGTCGTGTTGTGTATGGACAAAACGGTTAGGAATACTACCAGTTTTGAAAAAATCCATTTTAAATTATTTTATATTTCAACAAATGATATACTGTGGATACCTCTGAAGCTTCTTTCTGTTTTTAAATCATATAAAAAAATATAGTTGTGAAATATAACAATTATGTCTATATGCCTTACAAAAAATATATATTCGCTCTGATGACATTATGATACTTATCATCAAAGCGTGGGTGTAGTGCACAACAGAAGACAAAAAAACGTAAATAACGATTATGGATAATTAGAATATAAAATATTAGGAGATAAATGCGGATGTAGTCCGTATTCTGTACTCGTAGTTGTGCGTAGGTTTTAGTTGTTATGTTCTTTAAAGGTGGTATTTCTGATGATTAGTAAAGAATCAAAGACTGAAACTAGGAGCGTGCATTTCTTTTTTGTGATTCGATTCCAGTACATGCTATGGACAGGTGATGTGCGTGCGTTACCGTGATTTAAAATCCTTAAAATGTAGTGTTAATATCACTTAATTTGGATACGAAGTCGTGATATTGGCCATATGGAAAAGCTGATACAAGGATATAGAGATATTGAATTACATACTTTAGTACGGAATGGGTCATTTTATGTGATTCTAGATAATTGAACTGCCAAATGAACACTAAGGATTTCTGTACGAGAGAGTTATATCAAGATAAACTACAATGGCAGCCCGCGTGTGTTGTTCTGTTTTGTTTTCAAAATAGTGTTCTTTGGGTTTGTTAAGTTCGCGAAGCATGGCCATAACTGGTTGATATCGTAAACAATTGATTATAAAAACAGAAGTTGATTATATAATTCAAATGAACAATCATGTAATGGTGCCAAATAAATGTTGTTAATGGCATCGATTTTCACAGAATTATGACTGTAACAACAGAATAGAAAGATAATCCTTTGTTATTTTGTGCTATGTGGTTAATAAATGTCTAATGAATCCATCGGTCAGCATGGCTTATAACCACCAAATGATTGGATCTAGACGTCATAACGGATATCAAAACTTCCGAGGTAAGATATAATTTCTTTAAATAACAGGGCTGAGGGCCTGAGTTGTGATCAGAGTACACTATATATCAGGATGTTCATTTTGATTGGATTAATTAATTAATTAATTAATTAATTAATTGATCAATATTTATGTGCTTCAAAATCCGTTTTTATAATATCATATTCAAATCCTGATTTTATAACGGTATATTCTGCAGATATATGGAAAGTAACATTCTGCTCGTATTACTTATATTACGGCTTTCTTGTAATCGTATATTGTTCTATTTTACATTTTGAGTTTAGCCTGCATCATTTACAAACACGGGACAATACAGAGCAGTGAACACTTAATTACTACTGGCCTCCATTCACTTGATTTGATATTTGTTCTTTATTTCTAGCTATGTCTGTGTTGTTTGCCTTGTCCGCAGGTTTGTCTTATAGGCATCGTTTGCGTGTATAGTGTTGTCTTCCTGAATCTACTAATATATAACCGAGCTAATAAGGCTACATTTTGTTTATTCTTTTCACAATGCTGGTGTTTACTACATTGTTTATTGATATATATCAACAGCAATCTGAGATCTGAATTCCGTATTACTTTTCTCCAGGGCTTCAATCATATTCCAACAGTGTTGAATACATTATTTTATTTATATTATCAATATGCCTGAAGGGTTTACCACTGTTTTCTATTGCATTGACATTCCCCAGAGTATTATATGAATATGTATGATGGACATTTTGTAACTGTAGCCGTCTTTTTGAACGAGTTATGACGGATGTTTAGGAACTGGTTGCTTGTAAATATAAAATAGACACCATTGCCTTTCAAAATCGTGGTGCTTGGAACAACTTTTTTAAAACACGTTTCCACAAGGTTGGGGGATTTTATTCATTATGAATTATTCTTAAATCTTTATATAGAAAAAAAGCACAGAATACTCTGCACTTGCTTATGGTATCTTCAATTTGTATATTATGACGGTTGCTAATTCTTATCTCTAAACCTCAACGCCGCAATAACTAGTTGCGAATGCTGTGTTATATTTTTCATTGTCGGTGATATTTTTGAATTTTTGAATTGTCGGTGATATTTTTTAATCGATCAGTGATATGATAAATAGCCATAGCGTATTTTGGGTATGCTTTGACGACCGATGACTTGGGCATATGTGTCATTTGTTTAAGGACTTCTGATTTCAATAATTCGCGAAGAGGTAGCAGTGGGAGGAAACAAGGGGACCATAGAAAACCATGATGTTGGACATGCTACCATGCCACTTGACTCAATGACAGACTTTATGAATTAAATTCAGCAACCCAGCACCAGTTCTAACTTCATTGGCGATCCTTTGAATGTTACATTAACTCATTTTGAACTTACACGACTTACATTCATAATAATAAACGGAATTCAGAAATCTTTATATATATAAACCAATCCATTAAAATACATTTTGTTTACCTATTTGCGTATAAAATATACACCGAGAAAAAAAGTACCACACATCCCGAATGGTTATGCACTCAAGGGAATTGTATCTACCTTTTATTTGTCATATGTATTGAACCATCCAGTTTCTTCAACCATTAAACGCTAGATCTACCTGTCAATCTGGTCTATAAGGTTATCTTTCAATCTAGGCATAATGATCTTTAATGTCTACTCCCTGCAGCTCTTGATAACTTTTTATTAAATTATAATCTACTTGGATCTGTCCAGGGATTAAACGCTTCTAAAACACGGCTATATAAACATACATCATTTAAATGTAGTTAGCGAACATTAAAGAAGAGGAATGTGCTTGTAGATCTGTCGCTTCACAAATAAAAGCTCTACGTTCTCAGATTTTAAACCGTTACCGTAATAATTTTAATAAATAATAGATAGGATATATTGTTACTACAGTAACTTACGAATATTCATTGTAATAAATATCATAAATTATATTGTATTGTCATAGTAGAAGTAAAAAGTCGATTTGTACAAAAACAACATTACTTAATTTTATCACCTTTGAGTGTCGATCTTTGTTTTGTTGTGTTCTTTGTATGTACAAATATCGTGATTTTGTGAACCCTAGGCTTGAACATATATTATGTATGTATATATGTTAATAAAAGATAACACGTTCATGTATCCAGTAGCTAGCACGAAAGGGGCTTATTGACTAAATTAGTTTGGGTTAAAATTAGTTGTTGGTCTCACAAATAATTGACATCAGATAAGCCACCGAAGAGGGTAACGAATTAGTATCGATACGTTTAAGATGGTTACGAAAGTTCTATAGTGCACATAACTAGTTATATAAGTTTGGCAGTGAACATCACTAGTTATACAAGTTTGGCAGTGAACATCACTAGTTATACAAGTTTGGCAGTGAACATCACTAGTTATACAAGTTTGGCAGTTAACATCACTAGTTATACAAGTTTGGTAGTGAACATCACTAGTTATTTGAAGTATTATAGTGAACATCAGCAGTGACACGTTATTATAGTGAACATCAGCAGTAACAAGAAAGCAGAGAACTACTAAAATGGGTCTGTCTGTCTATCTGTCCGTCCGTCACACTTTTTGGGACACAATAACTCTCCTTCTGATTGAGGTAGAAAACTTGGTGTTGGTGTTTGTTAGGCGAATGCCTTGGAGGAGTTGGAACATAACAATTCTGCTTTTAATTGACGTAGAACATCACTAATATCTGGTAACCTACATAAAAGAATACACTATCTTTTCTTGATATTAAAATTAGACCTAGACAATTCATTTGTTATTATATAAAGCAACAGTGAAACCCAGCATGGCATTGTTAGTATGCGGGGTTGGATGGCCGAATGGTTAGCACGTGCGCGCTGTATTATAAGGTCTGTCATTGAGTCAACTGGCGTGGTTTCGATTCCCCGGTTGTACGAGACAAGGAGTAGGGTCGCCTGTCGAGCCTCGTGGTTTTCTCCGGGTCCTCCGGCTTCATCCCACTGTAAAGACCCTTACGCGAAAGCCAATTATTGAAATCAGATTGAACCATATGTTTGTCCCGAAATGACCTAGTTTGTATCGAGTGGACGTTAAACCCCATTTCTCCCCCTCTCTCATATTGTTAGTATTCGTTCAATTATTTTCAGTAGCGGATATCAATGTCATGTTAATAGAAAAGAGGATAGTCTCGCTAAAGCTTGATGTACCACGTTTTTGATCAGAATCGTTTTGAAAATGGTCCATGTTAGGGTTTATCAAAGCCTTAGCGGCCCTAATATCGTAAAAGAACAAATTCAGTTGTGTGGATATGTGTGATTTGGGTATGTGGGATGTTGTGAGGGGGTCCTCAGATGTGTGGGTGTGTCTAAGTGGGAAAACGGGAAGAAGGGGGGGGGGCACTGGAATATAACAATACATTTTTGAAGCAAATACAAACCAAAATGGCAACGTAATAACTATCAAGTTATGGTGTAAACATATTTTGATCGAATTAGACTACAGCAACTCCAGCAATGATAGATTAATGCTTCAAGATGTATATGCTACCGGAGTTTATAGCGAGTATGTTTAAAACGTTTTAGAAAACCAATACTCTATTGTTATATCTGGCAACTTTGGTAAAAAAAATTGAACAAGTTACCACATTTATTTGTGTTAGAAGGCAAATGTGTATTACATTTTATCTTGCAAAATTAGATTATCGTTTTCAGGTTATTTATTCTTATGGTTTGCACATCGAATCCCTAAAGCACGGTGGCCTGTTAGTGCCATACGTTGATTTATACCATTTTCTTGTAATTTACCTCATATGAAATCGCAATGAAAGCTATGAGAAATCAAAAAATCATGAAAAACCTGTTCTCCGCGGTTTAAAAGTTTTCTCCGCCGGTGTAAACCTTTTCTCCGGGGTGAAAATGTTTTCTCCTCGGTGTAAAGTTTTCCGCGGAGAAAAGGTTTACACCGAGGAGAAAATATTTTCACCCCGCGGAGAAAAGTTTATACCGCGGTGTAAAGAAGAAAAAATTTTATACCGAGGAGAAAAGGGTTTTCATGCGTTTTTTTTTATTATTATTTACAAGGTATAAATCAACGTATGGAACTAAAAAGCCACAGTACTAAAGAGTGGTTTTGATTTGAAATACGGTTGCAGACTCTAAAATTCACGACTTAGAATGTACCATCTAAACAAACATTAGTTAAGTTAGGAATGGGTACGGTTAAATGACATGCTAATATCCGGATTTGAACTAGATTGATCTGTTGTATTAGGTTAACGTTTCTGTGAATTTGCTGCTATCAATTAACCCTGCTGACAGCATCAGCTCATCATTTGACTATCGAATACGAGTAAAGTGTTATTTCTTCTTTGCCTAATTGATTAAAAGCCTATTTGAACCTTTTAATACGACAACCACATTTCTTTATTTCCGGCCAATACTGAAGGATCATTTAAATATTGGCGATGTCACCTACCATTGATTTAACGGTCACTATATCTTTTCAGTCAACTATTCTAAATCATTTGTTACGGTTTGTAACTGAGCGCGAGATATGAAATGTAATGAAATGGTGTTATATAACATCTTGCTTTTCTGCACCGACTGGACTAATGAAGACGTGTGCAATAAGAGAAACTTTGCCCGGACAGCGGCTCTATGGCTTACTCTTACATCGACTTCAAATTATGAAGGGTTCTTTTACGTGCAAGCCAACGTGTACACAGGACCTCGTTTTTTCGTCCCATCAGGACGACTAGACAATGCCCTGGAAACTTTCTCTACTAACACCGAGGTTGAATCTCAGACCTCCTGTTTAGTGCACCATCACCTTACGCACTGAGCCACCGCGACTCCCGAGGGTGAGATAAGAACATGGTTTTACGTGGTATAGATGAAAAACAAAAGCCTAGTGCTTTAAACAGCGGTTCTTATATATTAGATTAACGAATTGGCCTATCCCCACCCCCTCTTCCCAGCCAGAAAACAATAACCCAAACGAAAAAAACTGTGTGCGATGCGTGTGAATTATTATTTCCCTATTCCACGAAAAGATTAGAGTTAATGCATCGAAATCTTTACATAAATATGTTGTTCTATGATCTTTGGCAGTTGGAATTCGATATGAGTAAAGGGTCGTAACGCCGCTGTCCGGGCAAAATATTAATCATAGCACACTGTATTGCGGAAGCCCGTCTTCATTAGCCCAGTCGGAGCAGAACGGTAGGACGTTACACCCCATTCCATTTCATTTTCTGGACACCACTTTGCTGTTAGAGTTTCGGGTGTAAAATAACCGAAGTTTCAGAGCTTTGAAACTGAATTATTGAATGATCCACGCACACATTGTATTTTCTAGCATCAGCTGTCGGATTTTTTTTATATCAGATGTTACAATAATTCTGTACCAAACTCTTCCTAAATCTAATCTACCGCGTGATGGATTATGATGCTTTTCTCCAACATTTATGTCTTTTCGCTGTGGGATTTCCGAAAAAAAATCAATCGATTCAATTTGTGGCTCAATAAAATGTTAAAACGATCTTCATAGTGTTTGATTTATTCCTGGGTGAGATATTCAGAGCTTGCTGGTCAGTCGAATTAATAGGAAGATCTTTGGTTCAGTCTAGTATTTTCTACAGTTAATCAGTGAAATGGAGCAATATCTGGCGACTAGTGTGTTGAATATGAAAGGTTGGTTACATTTGCTATTCTATGGTATTTAACTAATATAATCTGGTTATTATGAGACTTAACCGTCATACTTATCATTTAATAGCCATGTAGTATTCTATAATTTTAATTATGAATATAATACGATTTTTCAGTACGGTATCTGATAAAACTGTTGATCAGACAGTAACTTGTAAATATGATGATCTTTAGTACTTGTTATGCCACTAAATATGGCTAATTCGAATAATACATATATTATATAGATAGTCCATTCGTCTTTATTATGTGTGTGAGAGAGAGCAATGGGGTTTAACGTCCACTCGACACAAACTAAGTCATTTTGGGACTAACACATGGTTCAATTTTATTTTAATAATTAGCTTGCGCGTAGGGATCTTTAGCAGTGGAAGGAAACCGGAGGACCCGGAGAAAAGCCACGAGATTGGACAGGCGACCCTACTCCTTGCCACGTACAACTGGGGAATCGAAACCACGCCAGTTGACTCGATGACAGACCTTATGATACAGCGCACACGTGCTAACCATTCGGCCATCCACCCCCCGTCTTTATTATGTACCTACACAGATTTATACTTTTACGACGTTTTCTTATTAAATGCGGAAAAAGCGAGATACAATGACGAGTATTAACTATGAAGTGTCATAAAGGTTTTTCCGAATTAGCTTATCGTCGCTATTGTGAACCTGAAACATTAGGTGACCAACTCCAGCTATATGCAACTCAAGTATGTTACGAAAATTTATTTTACGAAACCCTGCATATTCTAAATATGAGTAAAACTAGAATCTTCGTACAAAGCAGAGTTGTCTTGGTTTTACTGAAAACGTCAACCATTGGTTTTGTACTCTTGAGGTTGCCAAGATACCTGAAGTGGAATTTTGATTTGGTGAAAAAAACCCCATTTAACTAACTGTTTACAACTTATTAAAATTAAAGGGCAACCCCTGCAGGTTTCACCGTTTTCATAAGATTCGGTTATGTAATTTATTGCGATACATTATTTTAGCGCGCTGGCGTAACGTGAATTTCAGATTTGTAATCTTTGTCGAGAAGTTGATTAAAAGACAGCATTAACCTGCAAATTCATTATCACTGAAAAACATAACAAATCATCAGTAAGATGCCACTGCACACGTTTCAGATATAGAAAGGGTTGTCCAGGCAGAACTTGATTGATGGTCTATAGCAACATTTCAAATATAGAACTGAAAATGTATCATGCACATGTTAAAGACAAATCAAGGGATATCAATCTCGAATTAGAGATACTTGTCTTTACTGTTGTCCAGGATATTCCGTACAGAATACGCACGCCCCCCCCCCCTACACACATACACTTACACCAATCCGCGTACCCACACCATCGCGCACACAAAACAGATATACGAGTGAAAAAAAACCATACATGCATTACATTTACAAAAGTCATGGAGTTTATCACGAAAACTAATATAAAACTCATCCAAGTCCAAATCTAAATTAAAAATCCATATCATATCTAATTATCTAGACATTTTTGTCGTAAATATTTTCGATCGATGTAATTGGTGTAGATATAATTCCCCTATGGGAATATGAATATCTATTTTGGTCTTTCACATTTAATTAGAACACTTAATTATTAAGAAATAACCATGGATGTAACTGCGTAGAGCGGCATTCATAGATTGTGATTCGCGTGACAAACTTAAGACAACATTTTTATATCACAAATTATTTTTCTAGTCATAGCTTGAGCAGTTTGAGATAATTACAAAGATTCTGCCACACTCATGTGAGACAAACAAGCGAATTGTCTATGATTTAAAAAAACCAAGACTGGCCAGAGGTTTCCTTCCTGTACAAAATACTATATTGCCTAGTTCCATTTAGTTATAATTATGTGCATTGCCTCAACCTTACACGATAATGGGTAGTATAATTAATATTTTATTCTCATATGACATTGTATATATCTCAGTTGGATTGCAGATTTATCTGGTTTCTTAAAGGAGAAACCTTAATATATTTTAGTGCTTATTTTTGTTTGTACACAGCGAAACACTCCTAAAACATTCGGGACAGTTTCCTCCCGCTGCGAAAGACCCATACGCGCAAACGAATTCTTGACATAATAACCATATGTGAGTCCCGACATGAACTAGTTTATGGCTAGTGGACGTCAACACGCCCCCCCCCCTCTCTCTCTCTCTCTCTCAGTAACATTAAACCTAGTCAAATGCACGTATCGGGGCAAGTGATCGTCGCGATTACCAATTAATGGAATGCGAGTTAAGGCTACGTTACATCGGGGTGGCGTTAGGGTTGGGTAATCCAATTAAAGATTAACCCGTGGTTGAAGTAGGGTTAAGTTTAAGGGTAATCCTGTACCACCAAGAGGTAATCGTATTTGCTCAGGAACACTGTGGTTACGGGGTAATTTTAATTTGTAGACGACATGGTTACGAATAGTGTTCATATTTCAAGCTTTGAGGCACGGTAATCACGATAATTGAGCTATAAAATCTGGGCTATTCTTTTAAATTATTTAAGCCCAGTAGACTGGACGGCAATTCCTATATTCAAGTCGGCTTATATACCATTTCCATTAAATTAATCTTAATGTCTACGTATTAAGTGTTTTTCACACGTACGGAACTGCGCTTATAGGGCATTGTTAATAAATTGCCACGATAGATAGCATATCCATTGTCGTGGGACTATTAAAAGTATCAGTTGTCTATACTGAGAACGTAAAAGATGACATAAGAGCAGGACCTGGGATTATAAATATTATTATATCAAAAGGACATTTTCTGTCCTATTATTTACATGGTTTACATTGAACTGATATCAACCTTTTACCTTAGAGCCCTAAAACTCGTCTCTGAACTATCGCCGAATTTGGCTACTAGTAGAACTAATGACATGTATCGTACACGAGGCATAGTACAATTAATTCTTTCGAATACTTGGTCACGTGAGAACCATTGCCCCATTTGGCTACTGGTTTTAAAAATGATATGTTTTGTACATGAGGCAGGTAACGAATAACTTTTAGGAACACCGACCACTGTTTTTTTTATCTGTTTAGAAGAGTCAGATACATGTACATATGTAGATGATAAGTGTATTTGCCTGTTGCATAAGATAAATAGTCAGGATAATAGCTTAATCACAGAGCAAATAATCAAGAACAAACCTAATCGGGTCGATCAGTATGCTGTCACCCGTGATTCGCTGATAATTAAGAATTATTTGTATTAATTTAGGAATGATTTCTGATGCTCTACGGGTATATCTTGATGTTTTATCTGCGTTTAAAGGGCATCGAGATATCGACTGTAAGATAAACTATAAAAAGAAAACGAAACCGAGGATCTAATTCCATTTCTCACCATTCTTTTGTCTTTTCCGATCGATTTGAAGACTTAATCTTTTCTCAGATAACTAGCGTCTGAACCGGTTGCCCATGAGTCTTGTTTTAGAAAGAGGGTGATCCATGTGATTAAAACATAATCTGCCTTGTCTCTTTTTAAGGCACAGATCAATAGATATACCTTAGAGACGGTGAATTTATTTTGAAACTGATTGGGAGAGATTTTATTAGAATTAGCCATTACCATAGACAGAACTTTGTTATTATTTCTGATGGTTCTAAAACTAAATCCGGTAAATACAACCATTAATTAAAAAGACCAAAGATTTTGTATTAGGGAAGATGTCTTGGTAAGATTCATCCATTTGACATGATCGATTTGTATTTTTAAATGGGCGCGATTTGGGTTAAACGAGCTTCAATTCAATTAAATGTGATATATTGTGGATATTCGTCTACATTGAATATTTGAGGACAACAGATGGAAATAGTGTTTGGAGTCCTACTTTTTTCTGCACCAACCGGGTTAATGAAACCGGGCATATGGCATCCATAGTACTACAAGGGAAATTTGCACGGATAGCTGCGCTACGGCCTACTGTTACTTCGAATGCCAATTGTCAATGTTTTTTATGTGCAGAAACGTGTGCGCTGGACCGGGTTTTTTCGTCCGATCAGAACGATGTATCGTTCCATTACTGCTTCTTTGACATGAGGAAACAATACCGTGAAATCCCGAGGCAGTTTTCCAGCTAACACTGGGATCGAACCCGGCACCTCCTAGTTAGTCTTACTCTCAGAGCCATCGCTGACTTTCCTCGCTTATGAGATGTTCCTTCATGTTGGACTCTTAAAGGTTTCAGCACTATGGAAGAATAATGACATGTACCGGGCAAGTTGTCATTGATATGAGATTTTAGTTATCAAGTTTTGCCTAATGGTTACTGTAAGGCGACATTCAATGTTTGCTATCAAAGATTGATCTCACCTTAACGGTAAATCTAATCAATCAGTTGACCCAATACCAAATGGCCCAATAAACCATTAGCGTATTGACCCGTTAGGCTGTCTATTAGCCAAGTCTATGGCCCTCGGTGTTGGTATATTAAGAACCCAAATACATGTCCAATAACAGATATTAGATTAGACCAGACCGGAATCGTATTTCAAATAATCTGTTTTCAAACTTAACAAATGCACCAAAACGTGTATAGGGTTGATAGCCCACAGTGGCAATTTATACTGTGGTAGCACCACCCGTAAGGCAAGCCAAAACAAATGACGCTGCACGATTCTTTGTCTTTGAGATTCTATATCTGTTTTGTTCCCTGTCTTCATATGAGATCTGTTTTATAATCGATCCCATTGCTTGTTGTCCTATACTGGAGTATTTTTTAGCAACCGTTACTGTTTATACTAAGTATCAACTTTTGATATGTTTTTGTAGTTATTATTTATTTATATTGCTTTCTTTTCTACTTATTAATATTAGCCCCATTAAGTACCATAGAGTACATCATGTAGAATTACTAAAAGCCTACTATATGTTCAGTGTACGGTTTAAAAATTTTATTACACAGTAAACAATGTGTGTGAGTGTTGCCCGGGTTACAACCAACGGTTCAGCTACTATAATTCAAGAAAGGAATGTAAAAGGATTGGATATATTTTCTGTGTAGTATAAAATCATGTACTAATACTAATATACACAAAAATTAATAGTATGATAACATTAATATGACACTTGATATACAATAATACTTTGAACCTATTTCCTCTATAAAACAAAATAAGTGCTAGCTGACTAAAGTGTGGGTATAGTCCCTTATTTTTAGAAAGTGAGATACAGACCCAAACAAGGTAGCGAAACAAACCACGACACCAGGAAATGTGTGTGTGTGTGTGGGGGGGGGGGTCTTTACAGTGGTCTGTGGCCTAATTACAATTTACACTGACGATTTACCACGATCAGCAAGGGCGGATCTACAGGAAAGTGGCAGTGGGTTAGCTGTTTTCTCCTCTTCCCTCAAAATAGCTCAAGTATTTTCAGCACTGTTGAACAGCTAATCACAAACATAACAAATTATTAACTAAACTTCGCTCAATTTTTAGGGCAAATGGTCATTTTCTGGTCCACAAAATTCATCCTCATCTAATATGGCGCCCAAAGAATTGAAGACTTAACTTTAAACGCTAAGATTATACAGTAGGGATCAGATAACTAAGTACAATTTTCTATCAAACGGTCTACACAAATTACGTACTAAATATAATATAATACCCAAGATCCATACATTTATATATACAGACTAGAAATAGATATATTTGTCAAAAATCAAATGAGTTATTATCAAAGTAATCGTGATGTAGATTCCATTAATATCTCAAACATGAAAATGATAATATGTACAAAGGGCTTCAAATTTATTTTTGTATACCATATTTCCTGTATAATATGATCTTTAAGTTAACAAAAGAGAATACTTCTAAAACAAATATGATACGATATTGACATCAATGATTTTTTGAAGCAAAAAGAATTGATTTTAAGCTAAAAGAGAAAGTAACTAATTATGCTTAGTGTGTGACCCTTCTACAGTTTTATAATTTAATTTCACAATCAAATAATATAGACCTTTAAGTTGCTATAAGCACCCTATTAATTACCATGATGTTACGATATGACCGTTTAATTTGGATTAATTTCTGGCAGTATTCTCCCGAGAAAGACGAAATATAATGCTTCTTTTTCGTTTACACCTGGAACTGGACATATATAACAATATTGTGGGGTTTTTTGGCCTTATTTTGAAGGAAATGTTTTAGAGAGGACAGTAGTTTTAAAGTCACTCATTTTTACGTTCGTTTTATCCTTGTGTAATTTTAATTTGGATTCTTTTCGGGCAATAGACTCTTCAAAAGACCGAATTTGATTTAGAAACGGAGATGGTTTTTGTACTTTAAATCATTCATCAGGCAAATGTTCTATCACAACCCTTTTAAAATTTATTTCACCAGTCATTGATTTTCAGTCAACATTCCAGATTATACACCCCCATTCACTACATTTAAATATATGCCAACAGCTAAATGTTTATTTTTAAATTGGCGGAAGCTAAATTCGATGTATTTTAGATTCATGTCAACATCAACTGCTAAATGCCAATTGCATGTACGGATGCGTTAAAGGAAGCCAAGAAACGTCTGAATACGTGAATACAAACTTAAGTAACCCTCTACACGATTTAAGACACGGTCAACCATACTCAATCTCAATAGAACCAAATCTAGACTGAAACTCATTTTTTCTCGAATGCTTCAAGTTTGGTTATTTTTAGTAAGATTGATTAAAATTCTGTCAGATTTAAGATTTGACTGACAAAGAAAGAAGCAGAGTTGATCTAATTTCTGGGATTTGGTAAATACAGATTGAGTGGTAGAAGAGATTGTCGTTTTTGTCAGGGATTCGTCTTGCTTCAGATTACTTCTAAACCCAATCAATACACTGATAAATGGATAGAACGCATCCTTTCTTTACTAACCTTATTATCGTAAGAGTGACCCCTAGTTAAGGTTAGGTCATTTTGTATTATAAGTTGCTGACCTTTCATAGAATATTTCTAGACAAGGCCAAATCACGTTAAATGATATTTTCTGTACTGTCGTTAGGCAAATTATACACTCGGATCATTTTGACAAATTCGCAGTCCAGACTTATAAAAGTTGTTAATCGGTTTTAAGTGTTGGAATAATTTATAAAATTATTACTATGCACAGATGATTTTTGCGAAAAAGAAAATAATGGTGTAATAGACATTCCGAAAGTGCACAGTCTAGATTTAATCATTATATACTAAAGTGCTGACTTAGGTTTTACAAGACTAGTTTTACTTTGATTTGGTATTGCTTGGATATGTTTAGAAGTACCATAATCATACAGTTTTTTTTATATAAACAGTCTTTTTATTCAGTTTTGTATCTGAATAAGGATTGGTGGACAGGCCTAGCCTATATTAAACCACTTTGCTATATATATATATATATATATATATATATATATATATATATATATATTAATAGCTATAAGCTATTTCAGTTACAATATTAGTTACGTGTGTTGGTATTTAGAAGTGCCTATCCTATTTTATTTATTTTACTGCTAGTGTATGAATTATTCGCATATTTGACTTTGTTGCTGCAACTTCCCCTGAAACCTTATAAGTTTTGGATCTAATATCAAATTGGTGTTAAGCTTTGAAAGAATAACTTAAATTATTTTCTAAACTTTAGAGCGTTCAACACTAATTAGTTGCTTGCGGGCATGTGTTTCTGTTTCTGGCAGATACCCATACATGGTATAATCGGATATGTCGCTGTATATATGTCATATAGCGGTTGATGTTATGGTGTAATAAATCATATCCGAGAACCGCTTTAAACATTAAGTTCTCCCGTTGAGACAAGGGTTGTGGTTTCGATCCCATGCTTTAACGTAACAAAGCACATGTCTAACCCCCTGGGTTTCTCCCCCTACTTAATGTCAATGCTTCCAAGGGAAATTTTGTCTGAAATCGCGAATTGCCGTTTACTTCCTTATAGGCGAATTTATTTCGATATTATTATCCCCTTCTAGTTCTAGGGGGTAATAATATTGGAACGTTTGTCATATTAACCATTAAAAGCATTTTGTGACGTCAGGAAACTTGTAATTTTATTTTTAAAATAAAATCTATGTTTTGGTAAAAATCTGTTGACGTTTTGTCTTTTATCTGTTTCATTTTCACTTTAGAAATTAGTTTTAAATAATATTTTATTGAATGTACGTGATCTCGAGGACATCTGATTCGCTTTATGATTGAGCTAAATAGTGCTCTATATGGCTAACATTGTATAGTCACGCAAATACATACATATCAAATAGCGACTATATTCAATGGTCTGGTTTGTGATAATTTCAACAGACACTATCAGCTAATGGATTCGGAAAGTTTGAACAATACATTATTAAAGGAGCTAAATCGCTAATATTTGGGACCGACACATTGACACAAATGGGTCGCAACGTATATAATAATGTAATATGAATGTAAATAAACTGATTTACATTCAATCGTTTCCGTTTTTACTCTAATTTCAAAGCAGTTATGTTCGGCGAAATACCCCAGGAGTCTCAATCCAATGGCAATCTCTAGCGTCTGGTTATTCCAGTTTACACCGATAGTATTTATTGCGCATGTTCTCCAGATAAGAATATGGGGTCACCGTTTGACATGACTTGTGGAATATGTCTAACCTCGTTCTTCGAGTAGCTTGTTACAAATTGCGCTTAAACGCATTATGGTACACGATTCGTGTACCAATCGTAAAATGTTTATTTTTTCTTAAATATTGGATATCAGAAGCCCACCTTTTTCCGGTAAGATCACAACACCAATGTTGATTAAAATTGACAAAAAATTAGTGTTTTCATTGTCGAAGGTTTTGGATGATATTGAGTTAGAGACTTAGCTACTTTAAATGAAATCAAAACGTTTAAAAGGGGTTTGACCTGTATCCTGTCATTGTAGATTTAACACAGTTAATAAAAGTAACTAATATTGCTATGTATTTGAAGAAAGAAACTTGCCCAATAGTTGACCGTAATGAAAATGTAAGTGAATAGCGAGTCCTTTTCAGATATTTTATTCAGCGGTTCGCTTAGAGTTTGGAATTTAAAGTTATGGGCAAAATGAACCAAAAAGAAACCCAGATAATGCATTGGGATCTACCGATTGATGCGCCATATTCTGATGCAACTGTGATTAAAATATCATAAAGGTTAGATACTTGATGGCCATTTTACGCAAACGCAGTGTTCAAATTTATTTTGCTTGTGGTTCTGCACAGAGAACTAAGCGGTTGCTCAATTTAAACCTCGGGGCGATGTTAAGCCAGACCATATTCTATAGCATATGTTTGTTTAATGAAGTTTTAACATGTTTTATTGATATGTAATTTCAGTTCGACACAATGAGCAGCCGACAGATGGTACCATGCCTCCAAGATCTACCCGCGATAAAAGAACAGCATCTAGATTTAATCTAGGAGATAAATCCGCGAAATCTGTAAGTTAATTCCTGTAGAATTCATGTTGCTTTCAGGTTCGTAAGGTCAAGGATAAAAGGAACATGTTGATGGGATTTTTTGCGGGAGGGCGGGGGGGTTCTTGTATTGATTTTCTCTGTTCGGTTTTCTATATTGGGGATATGAAAATCAAATACAGTAGTCCAGCACAAAGTTATATGAAATACTTAGTATGATAAAAAAGGAAATGTTAGTTTCTATATTATTCGTTTTACAATGCGTCGTTCAGGATTTTAGTATAAAATCAGTTGCTTTTTACCGGCCTGTACGATGAGGTAAAAACCCTAGTCGTCCCCATTTCGCGGGCACAACACACCCATTTTATTTCAAGATATGGTCCATGTGTAGTAATATGGATGGCAGGGATTTGTGCTAAAGAACGCATAGGTAAAATAATATTATGGTCTTGATTAATTATTCTCCATTGCCAAAATATTAGCTGTGGTATAAGTTTATTCTGAAACGCAAATTAAATTGTTTATGAAATATTGTGACAATAACAGGACATAGGGTCTAAGACAAGGAATGGAGAAATATGATGGCTGAAACAATATCGTTATCTTTCATATCATTGATTCTAACTTCATAACCAAAAATATAGAAAGAATATGCTGGTCATTTCGATACGTTAAATGCGCTATAGATTAATGAACTAGAATGTTCAAACTTGGTGTAGGTGTTTATTAGGACAATGCTTTGATGGAGTTCGAAGATGAGCATTTTATGCTTAGGGTAAGCAGAGATAAGCAATTTGATTGATTGATGCTTTGGGACACGATAATTTTAGTTCTAATTAAGTGAGAGTGATGAAACTTGACTAAGTTCAATAATGAGCAGTTTCTGCTCAGGGTAAGCAGAGCGATAAGCAATTTGATTGGTCGAGACTTTGGAACACAATAACTATCCTTCTAATTAGGGTAGAATTTTCAAACTTGTTGTAGGTGTTCATTAGGTTAATGCCTTGATGGAGATTGATGATAAACATTGTATGCTTAAGGTAAGCAGAGAAAAGCAATCTGATTGGTTGATGCTTTGGGGCACGATAACTTTGGTTATAATTAAGTGAGAGTGATGAAACTCCGAGGCCCAAGCATAGATTCATTATATCATTACCTTGAAGTTCGATGATGAGAATTTTCTGCTTAGGGTAAGGAGTGATAAGCAATTTGATTGGTCAAGACTTTGGAACATAACAACTTTGCTTTTAATTGAGGTAGAAATGTTTAAACTTGATGTAGATGTTCATAACTGAGTTCAATGATTAACATTTCGAGCTAAAGCTAACCAGAGCTAAGCAATTTCATTGGTCGATGATTTGGGACAAGATAACTTTGATTCTATCTGATAGAGAGTTATGAAACAGGGGCGGATCCAGAGGGGGGTTTGGGGGGTCCACCCCCCCCCCCCTGCTCAGCTACATATTTTTTGTTGTAAATCAACAATTTTTATGAGAAAGGTTTCTCGGCTTTATCGTCAGATGTAGGACAGGATTGGCACTCAAAGCACGAGATAATGATATAGACATTATGTGATATCACAATTAATACTTTGCATCCATGAAATTGAATCACAATGTCATTGTATTAATTCATAATAAAAATTGACGTCAAACGAGGTGTTGAATTTCTCTGTTTTAAAATCTCAATGTGTATGTATATACGCCAAAATGACGATAGAGACCATTATAGCATTGCCTTTTTATTTTAACTAGAAAAATCAGGCTACCATTATTCAAAGCATCGCGGTACATTTTTAACTTTTTAATTAATACTCAATATTAACACGAGCCCTTTGTAAATATATATTATGTATATAATTTTTTTTTTTCATTTTCTTAATTAATACCCTTTATTATTACTAACAATTTTGAAATTGTGTGGGGGCGATGCACGTGTGGTTACTAATTGCGGAAGCCACGAACATTTGTTATATTATATGAAAAGCTAATGGCGTGTTTGCCATAGGTATTAATGTTGATAGGAAGGTTAAATACTTATTAACACAATCAATACTATCGTGTCATCATGAAAAGATGGGTCGCATATATTTAATTGTATGCGCTTTAAATAAAACAAAATTCCATTGATCATAAAGTACATTTTAATTAGATTTCTGTTCTTTTACGTAAGTGTCCAGGAAACAAACACACATAATTTAGGGCGTGTACAGATATAAATATTACTAGAACAATACACTACTTACACTGAAAGATTATTACACAGACAAGCTTACAGCTGTGTTTCATACCTGATTAGAATCCATCCATTAGATAAATAGTATTGGTATAAAATGTTGACAAGGGAGTGAATAGAACAGCCTGAGAGAAATCAGTCCCATGAGTTCACGTACATATAAACAACACAATATGCTTATATTATATCAGACTCATGCCACTCATTTTATTGACTGAGTGGATCGATTAGTTAAATTGTAAATGTAAACCATTACTTTGAAACCAAAAACATTGGAAGCAACGATGTCGGTAGAGTCGTTTGCAGTTTTTCGTACAGACTCGTTTAAGTTGTGTGTGAAATAATTGAAATCAAACGAAAAGGATATTTGTTTTTTTTTCTGTTATCCCATCGTTAGTATGCTTATTAATATTGTGTCTGGAGTGTTTTATCAAAACCATCTGAGTCATCCTTAATTTAATAATATATAATTAGCTCTGTGTTTATGTGTGAAATTGAAAACTGGCGACTTATTAACAGTTAAGCTAAATATATATATATATATAAAAATGAGTCACGGTTGTCATTCTGGAGAATTATGTGACTTATATATGATTTTTCCAGGAGTTAAAACTTGAAAACGTGAATCAAGAAGATTTTAAAAAGTGTGACGATCTTCAATATGTATGTTTTAGTATGGATGTGGATAAGAACTAAATAGAAGAGCATCTCTTGGACGTGTGGTTAGATACCTAATGTCAGAAATGCGGTAAATGGGAGTGTTAACAGTTTGCAACATGAATATATACAGATGTTTTGATAGTTTTTATGACACGTGAATTAAGCTTTAAAGTGATATGCCTACTGGAAAAGATGCCTTTTCGTAAGAGGAAATAACTGTTCATTGGTAGAATCATGTTAAATTGACCAATTGTTTTATTACATATCTGAATACGCTGAGATTATTAAAGTGACTAAATGGTCCGGAAGATTAAAGGGGTTCAAATATGGGCCGAGGGATCAAAATTAGCTTTAAAGAAAAATGGAGTAAGTAAAACTATCATGCATACTAAACTTAAAGATACATTATATAAGATTTAGATAAAGAGTTGGCCGTTCTTGATATAATAGTTAGATAGATAATGCAAAATGAATATATTGAATATTTCATACAAATTACGTTATTCTAAGCGAAGATATTAGCCATTAAAGGTTTGACAAGATGCGTGCATTGATTGAACCACCGTACTGGCTGTTCAAGGCTAAGACTCGCTTCCACATTTTTAAATTAAATCATCATCGCAACGTTGTAATCTACTTAAAACCGGTAATATCCGATGACATCTAGAGTTGATTTTGGTTAATAAATGTCTAATGAATAGTTTATATAACATTTGTGTCCACTCGACACAAATTAGGTTATTTCAGGACTAACATATGGTTCAATTTTATTTCAATAATTCGCTTGCGCGTAAGGGTGTTTAGCAGTTGGAGGAAAACGGAGGACTCGGAGAAAACCTGCGAGGTTGGACAGGCGACCCTACTCCTTGTCACGTACAACCGGGGGAACGAAACCACACCAGCTGACTCAATGGTAGACCTTATGATACAGCGCTCACGTGCTAACCATTCGGCCATCCAAGTACTAAAGAGAGATCGCCAATATGAAGAAATAACTCTTGCATAATGCCTGTTTAACCTTGTCTGACTACAATAAGCTTCGCTTGACAACAGGCACGAAACTTATTGAACGACATTTTAATTCCCATTATGACGATTTTAGTCGAAAGCACTAGGTATACTTCGAGAATTATCCCCCTTCCATTTTTACATGTATTGAGATTGTTTATTCTGTCTTTGTGTGTATGAAAAGGGTCAGAAACGCATAATGTATCAGTACACTATTTATTTCAATATGGCGGTCATTCATGGCAGAGACGTATTCACAAAGTTTCTCTGTGCGCAAAATGACTATAATGAGATTGCAATTTTGTGTTCAATTATACATTTGTATCGATCCCTAGAATTATAATGTTGCAAAGTGTAACAATTATTAAACTTGATGTTGCACTTACAAACCCTTAAGTGATAATAGTACACTGTGGATCACAGCTACAATCCCTCGTGTGATATATTTAATTTGGATGAATAGTGTCGTTATAAAGGAAAAACGTAAACTGGCAGTCATTTAGTAGGCTACGATTGACAAGATACAATCTATACTATTGTATTCTCTTCACACAATTGCCCGGTGGGACTTGGCAACAGATGTGCACGAACATACATTTTATATTGATTGATTTGGATTACAATTTAATAAAAAGATAGCATGCAATCCTAAAATGTAAAACTGATTTGTTAAAAGCTTATGTACTCAACACGAATGGCGTAGTCCCAAAGCAAACAATTGCGGACACCCTACTTCGCTAATGGTAATGTGAATGCAAAATGAAATCATTGCAACGACAGGTGCGGTGCGTAACGAGATTTTAGGAAACGGAAGTGACGCAAAAAATGGAAAAGAAGGGTTATCCTTCTATATAACTGACTGAAGTAACGGTTTTTTTTCTATTTTTCTCTTATCTAGTGACATTCAATTATTTTTTTTGAATTGTCAGATATCCTCCCATAGTCTCATATAACAACTTATGGTCTTCGAAGGAATTATCAGTGAGCAGAAATTCGGTCGTGTATCTACTATCGATCGTTAGTTCAGTCAGCCAGCTATATAAAAGGATAACACTCTTGTTTTCCATATTTTGCGTCACTTCCGTTTCTTGAAATCTTCGTTACACATCTATCGTAGCAATGATCTCTGTATTAAAATTATATTGTAACGTGTTTAACCAGTTCTATTACGTATGTGATAATGACTGACACCGACCGTGTCCTTTATTGTATCAAAACACCATCAGTTTCCTATGAATTACATGATGTATTTCTTGTTCATGAGTGTGGAAGCAATATTAGGCCGAGGTCATAATATCGCCCCCCCCCCCAACCACGTTATAATATTATTATTGGATTAGAGCTTGCTGGTATTCTAATACTATGTGATTGGGGTTTGCTGGTGTTATATCTATTGCTGGATTAGGGCTCACTGGTGTTATAATATTATTGGATGGGGGCTTGCTGGTGTTATAATATTATTGGATTGGGGCTTGCTGTTGTTATACTATTACTGGATTATGGTCGCTGGTGTTATAATATTATTGAATTAGGACTTGCTGGTGTTATACTATTATTGGATAAGGACTTGCTGGCGTTATAATATTATTGGATTAGGACTTGTTGGTATTATACTATTATTGGATTAGGGATTGCTGTCGTTATAATATTATTGGATTAGGACTTGCTGGTGTTATACTATTATTGGATTAGGGCTTGATGCTGACGTTAGAAAATTATTGGATTAGGACTTGCTGGTGTTATACTATTATTGGATTAGGACTTGCTGGTGTTTTACTATTATTGGATTACGGCTTACTGGCGTTATAATATTATTGGATTAGGGCTTGCTGGCGTTATACTATTATTGGATTAGGGCTTGTTGGTGTTATAATATTATTGGATTAGTACTTGCTGGTGTTATAATATTATGGATTAGGGCTTGCTGGTGTTATACTCTTTTTGGAGTAGGGCTTGCCGGTGCTATAATGTTATGGATTAAGGCTTGTAATTGTAAACCAGAGCGAGTGTAATATAATTAGATTAGGGCTTGATGGTGTTATAATATATTATTGGATAAGGGCTTGGTGGTGTTATAATATTATTAGATTAGGGCTTGTAATTATAAACCCTAGTGAGTGTAATGT
This sequence comes from Patella vulgata, assembly GCF_932274485.2. Classification (NCBI taxonomy): domain Eukaryota; kingdom Metazoa; phylum Mollusca; class Gastropoda; family Patellidae; genus Patella; species Patella vulgata. The sequence continues at coordinate 70,372,296 of NC_065881.2, forward strand.
TATCGGAATCGTGTTTGCTGATGTTTATAAGCTCGTTTGAGTATGGGTTGCGTGTGGTACCTGGCGGTCCAGAAATATGATTGAATAGATGTTTAAATACGCCAGATGGATACTATGTATCCAGTACAACTGCTGGTGCAAAATTGATGATGGGGGTTGCCACGGACGGTCTTTTATCAAAAACATCTGAATTGATGACTTTTGTGGCGCAAGGAAGTTCTTTGACGAATCATTCCGTTGTAGTGTACTTATATCACTATTTACCTGAAAACATCTTCACAAACTTTGAATTTCAACATTCATCTTTGAAAATTGCACACACCGATCTTGTAAAACATGGGTTTAAAAAATATTTGTGAATATTTCAGATATAAGCTATAGTATCAAAGCTTTAAAGGACATTACCTGAAATCGGTATATAATTACATACGGCTTTATAGATAACATTGTATTAGTGTTGTTTAACGGCGAGATTACCCCGATTGAAACGCTCCAGTTAATAAACCTAATGAATGTTATCCATAAAGCTATACACTATAATTATGAAGTCAAGCCTGTACCTAGACACCCCTCGATATTTATATTATGTGTTGTTTCATTTAATTAAACCCAAACCTTGGTTTCCTTGAGACTTTCAGTTACAGCTATTGGTATAGCAGACCTAACCACATGTAATTAATAGTTTTTGAGGCATATAATTAAGTTTAAAACTATAACGTTTACCCACTCGCCATTAATTTCGATTTTCTAAACGCCCCTTTTCTAAAAACAATCTCTCAAAGACTTGAACTATGGTGGCTGAAAGCGTCCATTTAGATCGGCGGGTTTCTAGATACAACGCGAGAGTCGCCGTTAAGTCAGCACGACGAAAAAGGCGCCGATCGGCGACTTTTTCGTCGTACTAGCTTAATGGCGACCCGCGACTTTCACAACACGAAAGTCGCCGTTAAGCCACGCGACGAAAAAGTCACCGAAAAAATCGGCGCCTTTTTCGGCGACTTTTTCGTCGCTCTGGCTTAACGGCGACTCTCGCCTCGGAAGTTTATAGTTAGTTACATGCGCAATGGCTACATTTTACTTCTTGTATATAAAATCAGAATGGAGGAGATTTTGGGCTGTCGAGCTATATCAACATTTTCAGTGACACTAGGGCAAATTAAAATTTATGAGTGTTACAGACACGTGTACTTTCAAAACCTGTTTAGTTACACTGGAATTAGATTTAAAATGTACACGTCTTTATATCACTAAATATTTCCCCATTGATTTAATGTTAATTCTCGTGTCTTAGACCGACTCTAACTTTTTCCCAAATTTTCGTTGGGTAGAACGCTTTCTGCCATAGATGGAGCAACATGTGGCAAACTCTTACACAAAAGCATGTATGAGGTTCACCATGAAAAACTTGAAATACACAAGCTGGAAGTAGAGACAAGTAAACATGCAATTTTCGGCCCTACATTTCAACCTAACCGACCTCTCAAAATCATGAATATTCACCAAAACCTGGCAGAAAATGTATTTTAAAACCCCTTTCTTCGATTCTACACCAAAAATCGCCATGCAAAAGGGGGAAAAGAGAAAGGGAGAGAAAGACTAAAAATAACTTTCGCCCTACATTGGTGGGTGACTGCGTAGAAATATTTGGTGATCTGTGTGTGTAAAATGTAGCCATTGCGCATGTAACTAACTATAAACTTCCGAGGCGAGAGTCGCCGTTAAGCCAGAGCGACAAAAAAGTCGCCGAAAAAGTCGCCGATTTTTTCGGCTACTTTTTCGTCGCGTGGCTTAACGGCGACTCTCGTGTTGTGAAAGTCGCGGGTCGCCGTTAAGCTAGTACGACGAAAAAGTCGCCGATCGGCGCCTTTTTCGTCGTTCTGTCTTAACGGCGACTCTCGCGTTGTATCTAGAAACCCGCCGATCTAAATGGACGCTTTCAGCCACCATATTGAACTTTTACAAAATATGATATTTTTTTTTTATAAAAGCAGATATTATTTACAGTCGTATTTGTTGATATTTCAATAGCCCAGAATAGTTTTGAGGACAATTCAAGTTTCAAATTATTGAACGTTTATATTTTTAAAATTTTATTATATTATAGCTGACGACATTAGAAGAAGACTTTATATACGCAGCTGAGTTTGGTGATATTCCAACGGTCCAGAGAATTCTTGAGGACAATCCTAGTTTTAATGTCGACTTCAGTGATATTTTAGGACGAACCCCGCTCAGACTAGCAGTTGGTAATGAACATTTAGAGGTACGTATACTATTAAGTAAATATAGATCTGTGTGTGCAGTGTTTCACATAATTGTATTTTAGAAATTATATTTTCGTAAATCTCATACACGAATGTAGACATTTAGTTTCTCACTTGATTTAGTTTAAATGAGGGGAATAAATTATAAATAAAATCACAAAATCCAAGGATACGAAAAAAAATATATATATTTGCAGTTAATAATATCATGACTTAACAGATTGCTACAACAGATTTGTCTGAGAAAGAGTAATCTGGGATGTAAATTGTTTTGTAAATATGGTATCACAGTGATTTATGTTTGAATTTTTAGTCAAGCGAAAAAATGATAAGGAAAACGCGTCAATCATTTACAGGACTATAATTTTTTTTATTAAAGCAAGTATGTATATATTAAATCTACAATAGATATATACTATTCAAAAAAAGTAGGGGATATTTGATTTTTAAGTGTTATTAAAGTCACCTAATGAAACTGACGAAGAAACAAATGACAAAATGAAATGAAGTTCACATTCATCGATTTATTCCAAATGATCGTTAGACGAAGTAAGGCACAGACTGACCATTATAAGGGTAAAATGATACCCGGGGTCAAACAGCAAAGTTACCACAGCATCACAACCAAGTCAGTAACGGGTAAATCCTCCTCTGTTTGCCAAACAAGCATTGATCCGACGTGGCATACTCCTAATGAGACGTCTAAGGTCATTTTGGTCCAGATTGTCCCATTCCTGTTGCAACGCAGCAGCAAGTTCTTGGACATTGGCAGGACGTTGTTGACGTTGACGTAACCTCTGTCCAAGCATGTCCCAGACATGCTCGATGGGGGAGAGGTCGGGACTCAGTGCTGGCCAAGGTAATGTGGTGATGTTATGTTGTTGGAGGTAACCTGTAACGATCCTGGCCCTGTGACATCTTGCGTTGTTATCCTGGAAGATGAAACGGCGGCCATGACGTCGTGCGAACGGCACAACATGGACTGCCAAGATGTTGTCCCGGTAGTACTGGCCTGTAACACGCCCTGTAACAACATGTAAAGCCGTTCTTCCAGCAACAGTGATGCCTCCCCACACCATAACAGAACCACCCCCAAATCGATCATGTCTGATGACGTTAACGTCTTGAAAGCGCTCGTTTCGACGACGCCACACCCTCCTACGTCTGTCCAAAAAATCAACAGTGAACCTTGACTCATCTGAAAACATCACATTGCTCCAGCGTCGATTATCCCAGTGTTGACGATCCCTACACCAACGACGTCTTGCCTGAATGTGATGATCTCTCAAACAAGGGATCACGCGAGGACGTCGGGCGCGAAGGTGACCCCTATGCAGTCGATTCCGAATCGTCTGGCCACTCACTCTCACACCAGTGTCTGTTTGAAGACGAGCGCTGATCTGATTTGCTATGATGACACGATTTCTCAAGGCCAAGGTACGGATAAATCGATCCTGGGCTTGAGTTGTCACCCTTGGTCGACCTGAGCGTGGTCTGTCCTGTACAGATTGTGTATCACGGTATCTGGACCATAGCCTGCTTATGACAGACTGAGAAACATTCATCGTCCGCGCCACAACCGCCTGTGTTGTGCCGATCTGTAGCATGCCAAGGGCACGTAACCTTTCATTTTGGGTAAGCCGACGCATATCAAAATTTGTTTTCTGGTCACTAAAACAATTAAACTGATGTTTCCACCCTGAAATTCAATGCCACAATGACTGTAACATTCAAAGTCAGAGTCGTGCAAATCTTTGGTTGGACCCCCATGATGATCCCAAGCATCACCTGCATTCCATGCGGTAGCTATTGGTGCGTTTGGGCGTCACATGTAACTGGAAATGTTTCTTCTGTTAGGTTCTATAGTGACTTTTTTCGTCGTCATTTGCATATTTTAGTATTATGCCCCCAAAATCAAATATCCCCTACTTTTTTTGAATAGTATATGACAATGGAAACACCCATTTCTACATTAGGAGACTTGAGTAACTATTACATCGTGGTGGATTATACACTTAATCATTATACACTTAGACGTTATAAAATAGGTTGCATTTATTCCATTTATAGACTTCGAGCAGTTTGCAAAATAGCACGTGTACCATGTTTTTATGAAACGATTTATCTTGTATATAAAATCAATTTAATGTAAATGACATGTCACTGAAAGTAGTACTTGATCAATGAAAATACCGTTTAGTGCGATAATTATATATTTATTTCTTTATCTTTAAAATAAATCATCAAATTGCATTATTATGGTTTGTCATTGAGATCATAGATCCCTATCCACTTGAAATAGTATTTACATGGAATTCAGTCGAGGAAAATATCACTGGTTTTATATGGATGTTTTATAATTTGATTCTTTGTGAAGGTGACGGGTGTCATGAAGGACACAGTGTATTTTTGTTCCATGTTGAAGCAGCTGGTAAAACTGTGTAACCTTGTTTTAAACTGCCTTTCGGAAGGTCACCTTACAACTGATTCATTTTGTCAACTTTTTCAATACGATTTTTATCCTGACTACCAGAGCAGCAATGAACAATAGGAGTCCCTGGTGCTTCTATCGTATCATCGTAGTTTATTTCAAAATAACAGAACAAAAACAACAACACTGAAATCGAATTTGCTAATTCATAAAATTTGCAGATAATGATAGGTTCCCACTACAACGATTCGCGCTACGATTGAAATCGTGGTCTTAATTGTTGAGTAATCGTTGTGATCCTATCAGGTCTTAACTAGTCAACCATGATCATACCTTCAGATCGTATTGGATCGTAACAAAGCTCGTTGTGATCGGGATCAGCCTTGGACAAGACAAACACCACACTGTTAAGATGCACTGCGATCTCAAGAGACGTTTAGGAAACAAACAAGTCCACGTTTTTGATAATCGCCGAAACTTTCAGATTTAAAAAGCCCAGAATTTTCGCATTATGTCGCATTTCCATTCCTCAAGAATTGGTGAAATATGCTATATATCAGCAGAAGGGGGGGGGGGTAAAATTTGAAAATATAGATTCTAATATTCTTTTAATAAATATTTTACTTTCTTTCATTTATTATGATTTATTAAATACTGACATATAGAAGAGGTCGTTTCATCATGGCGAGGGTTGTCTTTTGTCATTTCTAATGGCTATAAGCACCCTAGGATTTGCCATTAATTGTCAAGAGTACGGTCTCGGGTTACCAACTGTCAAACTTTCTGGGGATATTTATTAAAATCATTGGAGAGGTTTTGTTATAGGAAGTATAGAATACGAAGCCGAAGGCGCTGCCATTTTGAACGACATTACACATTCTTTTGTAATTGAGAAGCATTTACATGGAGGAGATTTGCAATGATGCAGTGCTTTGCTTTTAGCACACAGATTTTATTTCTAGTCATTTTAAAATCATTGGAGAGTTTTTGTAATAGGAAGTATAAAAATATCAAGCTGAAGGCGCCATTTTGAACGACATTACGCCTTCTTTTGTAATTAAGAAGGATTTACATGGTGGATATTTCCAATTCTTTGATTTGCTTTTAGCACATAGATTTTATTTCGGTCATTTTATGTGGTTTAAAATTCGGCAAATGTCGCGTTCAAGTGAGCTAGATTTTTAATCGAAATCGTTAAGCTGCAATAATATTCCGTTCAGGATCATGTTTAAGGTAGCGCATACTTCAGTCAATGTACCAATTGATTTTATTAACATATTCTCCAATTTGATATACAAAATACAAGGGAGTATTGAATCCCAAGGGAAACCTTTGATGGTAATCATTTCGGAAAGGAGTAATTGATTTTTAAAACAAAGCAAAAGGAAATTATACGTGCAGTGCATTATTATGTATTTATGCTTTGTGTTTTTATAAGCCAATTTTTCTTTAAATTTCAGGTTTGTGAATTACTTCTGGACAGGTGTAATATTTCCAGTATCCACGAGGCTCTGTTACAGGCTATAAGTGCAGGTCATGAACAGATCGCAGAGACAATCCTTAAACACCATAAATACCGAGAAATCAAAAAGGAGAATAAGAGATTCGGTGAAACGGACTACTTTTATAACACAAATAGCGAGGACTCGCCATTTTCTTCGGATATAACTCCATTAATTTTAGCGGCAGAGAGAAATCAGTTTGAAATTGTCCAGTTATTGTTATTGAGAGGTGAAACCATTCCCAAGCCTCATCATTATTATTGTCACTGTCAAGAATGTTCTAATAAGCTTGAATTCGACCAACTTCGTTTGGCGAAGACGAGACTCAATGCCTATAAAGGTTTGGCTAGTGGTGCTTATATTTCTCTGTCCAGTAAGGATCCCATTTTGACGGCATTTGAATTGGCCAGGGAATTACGGAGAGTAGCGGTTGTAGAAAAATATTATAAGGTAAAACTCATTATTTCGTAATTTTTTGTTGAATTTCATATAAGGTAATACTCAATATATCGTAGATTTTTTTTTAATTTCATACACGGTTATTTCGTATTTTGTTGTTGAAGTTCATAAGGTAATATTCAGTATATCGTAGATTGTTGTTGAATTTCATAGACTGTAATTCATGTACCTACTACAGTATTAAAACCCTTTCATTAAATACTACAAATAGATATTGTAAAAAGTCTTGATCAGTACACTACGTACTACAGTATTAAAACGCTTTCATTAAATACTACAAATAGATATTGTAGAAAGTCTCTATCAGCACACTACGTACTACAGTATTAAGATGCCTTCATTAAAAACTACAAATATATATTGAAATACTTATACGGCATTTAGTAACTGAACATATGATATAAAACACAAATTTATATGGAAAACCCAGTGATTATTTTCCATATAAATTTGTGTTTTATATCACATATATATTGTAAAAAGTCTCTATCAGTACACTACGTACTACAGTTTGAGACAAATATATATATCTTTAAGTTTCCATTTTCTATGTCGACGGTTAGGGTTCACATTGGCTTTCAATTTTTCTTTCCGCCAAAATGGATAATAATGTTTTTATAAAAAAATGTTTATATTTTTTTTCCGCCGAATGCAATATGTTATCTACCAAAAGTGTGGGGAAAAAAGATAATTTCATTTCTCAGGTGGGCCTATCATAAAACAATTACCGATACACAATACACAACAACTTACAAAATGCTTCTTTACATAATAGATTAACCCAGTTTTGAGATGATTTACTATTTTTGGTGTTTATTACTATTCGTAACTTTAGTTTCTTCGCACACCATATAATTTCATTATTTATGTTCGATACGTCAAATCTGATCCAAGGATTGCCAATTTTCCAGTCTTCTGTAAATTTACGTTTTGCTTGTACAATAGAGCAGTTTTTATTTTCCGCTACAGTAGCGATATCAGGATCTGAATCAGCGATAAAAATTTCAGTTTCATTTGTAAGACATATGCTTACAACCAGACTCGTCGTTCACTTTAGATTATTTTGTTGGCGGTAATGAATCAAGCGTCGGACCTTTATTCCACTCGAGAATTCGTACTTAAATTACGTTTCCGACACAGGGCTATAATAAAATTATCGCCAAATTCAAATATTAATCGCCACATTTTTTATCGCAGATTGCGACTTTGGCAACCGACTGCATGAGCCTTGTCGACGGGGGACAGTTAGGATGCCATGGGCAGAAGCACTTTTGAGACGGTAATGAATTAAACGGTGGACGTTTTTCCTATTCGAGAATCGTTGCTGTTCCACTCGTACTTAAATTACGTTTCCGACCCATGGTTATGATATAATCAACGCCAAAATCAAATTTTAATCGCCTCATTCATTTTGTCTATTGCAAATTGCCACTTTGGCGACCGGCAGAGTGAGCCCTGTCAACGGGGACAGCTAGGATGCCAGGACAGCGATGGTTTCATCAACCCTTCCTTTTAATTCCATGTGACAAAGGGACCTTGCGCGTGAAATACCAATTTCTATTTTACATAATGCCTGCCTGTTGGTCTTATTGTTGGAGTTACTATCACAACTTGAAACAGACTTTGATAGTCCTGAAATCTCGCTTACCCCGACAATCAGGGTGGGGTGGGTGGGTGGTAAGGGGATGCGGGGCAAGCGGTTTAATGTTTACACTTGATACAAGATTATTTCATCAAGTCGAGCGGTTTTGATCTTGTGATAGTATATAATATCCTATTGCCAAAGACCCCGCGTGCAAGCGAAATATTAGAATGCTTTCTCTCAAAATGGCCTAGTTTGTGTCGAGTGGACGTTAAACTCAATCTGTCTGTCTTTTAGCAAGTCCAAACACATTTGAAAAATATCTTATAAATAAGCGTATATTATTATTATTATTATTATTCTGAGCAAATTAATGTCGTCTTTTTCAGAATGAGTATTTAGAGTTAGCGGCTCAGTTAAGTGAATATGTAGTGAAATTATTAGACAAGGTCAGAGGTCATGAAGAACTGGAACTCATTCTCAATAAAACAGGAACGGATAGTGAAGCTGAAACATACGAATCATTGTCCAGATTAAACCAAGCTATAAAATACAATGAAAAGAAGGTGAGTTGCGGTTAAAATATTTGCGTCAGAACTATCCCGAACAAAAACTGAAAATGTCGAAACATTAAATGAAAATAGACCCTTGAATTTAGGGATAAAATTTGAAATTGACTACCCATAGGTATGGTTTCAGTGTCAGTGGAAGGAAACTGAGTTGATGAAAAAGGCCTCTGGCTGAAACACTAAAGGTTTTAACAATAAGCCCTTTGTCAACTGGTACCTCGAAAAGCATCATGAATTAAACCATTTCATTACACAAAGTCTTATCAAGTTTGTTGCATGGGTATTATTATTAGGGTTATTTACAAGGATTTTTTTCCAGCTCTACCCGGGCCGTATCACTGACATCCAGGCTTACTCGCACTGCTATAGGAATTCTTCTACCTTTCTACTACTTCCAGTGAAAGATTTATTCGTCACTACTTTGAAATTTTAGTTTTTAACAATATTGACCGCCCTTGGGTATAGTTTCAGAGTCTAGTGTAAGGGACCCTAGCCGCCCCCACTCCTCCCAAGGGTCCGAAAATACGGCATCTAACTACAGCACTTACATCGTATTTTAACAAAATTTGAGCGAATACTACATGTGTTGGTACTTATTCGGAATTGTGCAAATGAAGCTGTTTGACACCTTATAGTTGAGTTAGGGGCATTTCTTTAGATTTGTATTTTCTTCCCAGATTGGGTCTCAATACGCTGAACTATAGTTAACCTTTCTAACCAACTAAATGTATTCAATTTTTTACAGTTAATACTGTCTTATATATGCTTCCTTATGTATGTCAGTTGTTATCGACAGTTTAGTTAAAAGTCAAAATTAAGAAAACTGAAATAAATTTGGAGCCTTTGGAGCTTGCATCTCACAGCACACATATCAAACATACTTCTTTTTTTGATTTAGGAAGTTTCGGTAGAATTCGTATAACTTTGTAAAGATTAAATAAGATGGGTTAAATGTTTTACACTATCATTATCGGGGCCGGGTTAAGCTTGCATGAGGGTATCTGGCAGAAAATGTCAGTTGCGCCCTGGTATCAACAGTGTAAAATAGATCGCATTCCGGTCATTCTTCATCACCCCTACAAGATGCAATTTGTATGTTAGTGTGGCAGATAGATAGGTCGATTTGGCACAAACATATACAGCATGTATAATCAATTTTTAGTATTAATTCAAAACCTTCAACCCCTACTTTATCCGGCGCTGTTCATCATGCATACATTTAGTAATCAGAAGAATTGGATTATATCGGTAGTAGTCACCGCAACCTAACCAACAAACATTATCATATTAAAATACTAATCTGGGCCTGTCATCTATAATGGAAGAGCCAGAATAACCTTTAATGTTTGTTTGTTGTTGAGGATGATGTATTACTTGTTATGATCAATATTAATCTCACGAATAACATCTATGTTATTAAGTCAAACATTATTATATGTCAACCATTTTTGTTAGATCCAACACCCAACTATTAATTAAATCGTATCATCAACATTCAGTGTCACCATGGAAGCGGTCGTGCATTTTTGCATCTTTGTGTTGGAAAGATAAATTAACAAGATTTATTAGATAATTCTGACTGTGTATTAAGTGTTCTAAATGGAGTGGGCAGACCCTGCCCCGTGCACAATATCGTCCAATATGTTTAACTTCTTGGATTTTTCCGGGTCGTCCGGTTTAGTCCGGCTTCCAAAGACCTCTACGCTCAAGCGGGTTGTTGAAACAAAATTGTACCATAATATGCTAGTCTCAGAATGATCTATAGTCCGTGTAAAGTGAACTTTAAACCGCATTTCGTCCCTTCCTCTCTCGCTCATATTAACTAAATGTATTGCACACTGAGCGATATACATAGGTTGTGTTGAGTGGACGCTACCCTCTCTCTCTCTCTCTCTTGAACAATTTACATCTCGGACGACAGCGAGGGTGACTGTATCAGTCGATCGGAGGAAAGGCAGGTGTGTTCAAATAAGTGTAAATACCTCATATTCGACCGATCAAATATTGTTACCACCTAGAAGGAGATAATAATAACGAAATAAGACCTCTTATTACGTAAATATTAATTGCATAACGAGAGATAGCCATTTGCCAGTCTAAAGCTGGCTAAAGTCTCATAAAAAAAATTTTATGACCGGTATTATAATCAGTATGATCGGTGTATAATGTCCCTCTGTCCGACCTTTAACGCATTTAATAAATGTTAGTTTTAATTGGTGGCAGTTTTATGACGATCACGACCTAAATTAGATAGTATATTAGTAAATATTAATAGAAATGTAGCAGGAGGGGTTTCGGCGTGGAGACAGTGTCAAGTTTGGCGTGAGGTCTGAGTGATTAACCGAGAATATGTTAAAATCAGAAGCTTTGAAATAACAGTTCAACTCATTTAGGTGTATACTGTACATGAATAGAATTAGAGTGCAGTAAATTCATATTTCAAAGAATGTAGGAGAAATAAAACATGCTCTGCGCGAGCAAGTGAGTGTCCTCAGATATCTATTACTCTCTCCCTTTCTTTTCATACGTTGTAACAACATAATATATTAAATTCCCATTACCTATATTTTAAAGGGTCAATCCCGATAATATTTTGGAGAATAAAACTGCTTAATTTTGTGTTAAAATCCCTTGAAATCCTCTACCTTAGGACCGAGCAACTAACTCAATGTGATACGCTTTCAAACAATTTAAACCTGTCAGTCTTCATCTGCTAAGGGAGACCGGTGTCCCAAGCTGTATTATACGGTGTCTGGATAAAACCAGACTTTTTTTATAAAAATACTGCGTAGGTGAAATTTACCTTTCGTTATCAAGTACAGCACATGGGTAATTCACTGTATAGACCTCTAAAGGAACGGGAATCGATTATCAGGTCGCTCAACAAAAACATTGACCCTAAAACTTAAAAGGGTTACGTGTCCGGATAAGCAGTTTTGACATTCACGTCCAAAAGACTCAATGTGTTTTGGCGCTTAAATTTCATACGTACTCTGACTTTTATTTTTAAGACTCTGTTCAAATCGGGATAGTCCCTTTAACTATTAAAGCATGCGTGGACAGCTCTTTATCTATTTAAGCTTACAGTTAATTATTTACTAAATTATGGTTCTTTTATTGACTTTGAAACATCAATGAATAATCTACTTTCTCTGATTGTTTTGAATTACATTCTGAGCGGCTTTGTTTTAATTTTCGGAGACTGCTGTATATAGCAGTGTTTCATAATAGGTTCGCGTTCTGTTGGATTTTGTGAACCCTTTGATGACTTAAGGTTTAATGAATATTGGGTTTACCGAAAACATTTTAGGGTTGGTACACAGCTATGATGCAGCCAAATAACTAAGTTTGCATTTCATTGCATTCCGCCTATTTTTGACATAGTTGACTTAAAATCATTTTTCCGGAATAATGATTAGAGATTTCAGGCATTTGGTTGAAATTTTAGTACACCCAATTGCATAGCAGACTAACAGACCAATTCGATGAGAATTCGGTTTTACAGAATCGATTTCATCTAAAAGTATTCGCATTATATATCCAAAAAATGTACCCGTAATTACAGCATCGACATCCAGCATTTTGTTTTAAACACATTTAGGGGCAAGTATTAATTCAGCAATACTTTCTGAATGGTTGTCTTCATAGGCAATTGTTGTTTATAGTTTTCGGTTATAAATATTATTTATATTCTAGTTTGTAGCCCACCCGAGCTGTCAACAGAGATTAGTCAGTATCTGGTATGGTGATTTAAGGGCTCTTGAAAGATCCAACTGGTTTTTCCGTTCAGTAATTGTTTTTTTAATAACGATGTTTTACCCTGTTATGGCTATTGTGTACTGGGTTGTACCCACAACACAGGTTAGTAGTAGTAATGTGGTATATTATTTACCATATCAGTTTCATAATCAGACTTAATAGACAAGAAGAATGACACATGCCATGCAAGAGTGCTGCTATGAAGGAAATAGTGCCCGGAAAGCGGAGTTTCCACCTACTTTCGAATTCTGATTGCCAAGGGTTATTTTTACCTTGGTCCAGTCTTTTAGTTGCGATTTACCTCTGTTCTGCACCACGGACAAAGTCCGTTTCGAAGCTTCTTATTCCACGCCTTCTGAATCTATAGTCAACGATCAAAACAAGCATTAAAAATACATGATATATAAAATTTATGATCAAATCTGTCCTAAAGTAGACAACATTTAGCACTCATTTAAGCCCCGTGCTTATGTGTGGGATAAAGCACGAGACTGAGGTTATGCTGGGGAAAGAAAGACTGAAGAAAATAACCCGAGAGAAAGAAAAACCGAGGCCGGCATGCCAAGGATTTTCTGTCGAAGGTTTTTTCTGAAGTCTTTCTTCCCCAGCATAACCGAAGTCGAGGACTTTATCTTGCTTATAAACCGTCGATGTTTACATGTACGCAAGATGAGAATATCCCAGAAATCCCGTAAGAAAAACCTTATATCATGTTTTCTTATGGAAAAAAAACATACCCTGGAAGAATAACCCGGTACAGGTTTAAAGAAAAACTTTCAGAAGAATAACCCCCAAATTTCCCTGTATATATCCAAAGCCGCCTCCGACTTTCAGACCGCAAGTTATTCCGGGCATAGAATATACCCCTAAGATCAAAGAGATTTACCGTTACTGGGGCCTGTTTCACGAAATTTTAACTAAGATAAAATCCAAATTTTAGTAATTTGATTGGATAATATTATATTGATTTTAGTGCTTAGCCAATCAAAATTGAAGTATCTACTAAAACTTGGATTTTATCTTTAGTTAAAAATTTCGTGAAACAGGGCCCAGGTTTATAATATTTGATAGTATTCAGAAACAAGTTTATTCATGTGTGTTGTTTATACAATTTATAACACCTTTTATCAATGTGTGTGGGTTTTTTTTAATTTCAGGCCGGTAAATTCCTCAGGTATCCGTGTGTAAAATTTATTGGACAAACCATGTCCTTTGTTACATTTCTTGTGATGATATTTATTTCCACGGCGACAGAACGACCTTCAACACATAAAGTTTTGTCAGCTTTTGCACCTGTGCATAGACATTATTCGGTGTGGCGTAATTCAACATCTGGAACTTGGCCGGAAGACTTTGTTTTGCGGACATTTGAACCAGAAATAATTCATTTGTTGATGTCTGTTTGGATAATGGGTAAGTCCGAAATGATTAGGATTAGCTAGGGAACTGGAAATATCAAACACATGTGTGTGTGATACCCAATGTAACTCGACTACCTCAGGGTATAAGATAACCTCAATATTTAAACATGCATTATTTTAAGGAGCTAAATCGCTAATATTTGGGACCTAGAAATTGACAAAAATGGGTAGCATAGCATATAATAATGTAATATGAATGTATATAAACTGATTTACATTCAATCGTTTCTGTTTTTACTGTAATTTCTAATCAGCTATGTTCGGCGAAATACGCCAGAAATCTCATGTGAATGGCACTCTTTAGCGTCTGTTTTTTCCAGTCTACACCGATGGTATTTATTGCGCATGCTCTCCAGATAAGAATATAGCGTCACCATTTATCATGACCTGTGGAATATGTCTAGCCCTGTTCTTTGAGTCCCTTGTTCCAAATGGCGCTGAAACGCATTATGGTACACGATTCGTGTACCAATGGTAACATGTTTATTTTGTCTTGAATATTGGATATCAGAAGCCCATTTTTTCTCTATAATATCACAAGACCAATGTTGATTTGAATTGACAAATAATTCGTGTTTTCAATGTCGAAGATTTTGGATGATATTGAGTTAGAGACTTAGCTACTTTAAGATTTAGATAAAATCTATAATAGTTCAAAAACAGATAATGATAAATGAATATATAAAGAATTTCATACAAATAACTTTATTCTGAGCGAAGAGAGCAAAGTAAAGATGTAGCTTAGATAGTTTATTATCGTTTTTATCGTTATTTCTTTTTTTACAAAAATCGTGCGGGCGCTCTAATCCATACATAAACTTGCCATGTGAATAATTGTCTAAAATATGTAACATTTGGAACCAGAAAAAGACCTGCAATCTCTTACATAATACATCTATATAATATAGTTTGTGCCTTTCTTAATATATACATGTACTCTTATTACAAGGCAAATTCTTCAAAACACCAATGGTCGTGGGGGGTTGGATGGCCGAATGGTTAGCACGTACGCGCTGTATCATAAGGCCTGTCATTGAGTCAACTGGCGTGGTTTCGAATCCCCGGTTGTACGTGACAAGGAGTAGGGTTGCCTGTCCAACCTCGTGGGTTTTCTCCTGGTCCTCCGGTTTCCTCCCACTGCTAAAGACCCCTACGCGCAAGCGAATTATTAAAATAAAATTAAACCATATGTTAGTCGCGAAATGACCTAGTTTGTGTCGAGTGGACGTTAAACCCCATCTCTCTCTCTCTCTCTCTCTCTCTCTCCAATGATCGTTGTTTATTTTAGATCAAACACCCCTTTTAGCTATGATATGCTACGCTCATGTGCGTGCTAAGAATATAGCCTTATTTGTTACTTTAACACTTGTTCAATTTCCACATCACGCTATAGGTTAGCAGCAGGCATCTAGCGTAATTTGTGTTCCAATAGTACATACTCTTCGTGTTTCAGAATATAATTCGAAAATCGATGCCTAATGTTAATTTCGATGATATGCGATACTTCAATACCTTATACTTTTCGATAAACAAAATTTGATAACGATTGTTCCTTATCGAACTTCACTCCCAAGAATGCTTCAATAATGACCTCAATAGTAAGGAGTTTAGCGATTTTGTTGAATTTATTCTCTAGTGTCAAAATATATCGAATTCATAAATCAACACGAATGTCTTGTTTATTAAGACGCTGTTTTTTGTAATTTTGGTGGCAGTATTTTAAAATTATCTATTGATCATTCGGGCATTTTAGATATAGAAATAAATAATGTTTTATCACGTCATTCATTGGAGGATACAATGTATTTTGACTTCAATTATTTCAAATTTGCTGGAAATGAATTGCCTCTGTCTACACTCCAGACAAATCATTCTTTTATAATGTCATTGATTCAGATTTAAAATATATTTCACCTTATCCCTATCGAGTCGCATAAGTGTGTTATTGTGATATGGAACCTTAACAATGACCATCATGAATTATCTCTGTATATTTGCAAATAAAATGAACTTTGACCCATAATGGAACATTCAAACGATGCATAAACCACACCTCCATCTTTTAATCTAAAGTTCAAAGTATCCTATCAGGAAGATATATTTTATTCAAGAACCATAAACTTCTAAAGATCTGCAATAAAACAGCAAAAAGTGATTGATGCTAGGAAACGGCTCAGATGACATTAATAAGGATAGGACAACGACATACCTACATGATTGTAAAGGTCATTCAGTCACACTCGCCATGCGTATTAAATACAACAACATTAATTGCAGAAAACTTTCTCAATTGGCAGCACCAGTAGCTATAGACGCAATTTATAAAACGTTTTATTGCCAATCAGCCAAGGACGAGAAATATTAAACGAGAATAACTCAATCAAGGCCCGGAATAGCTTCTTATGTAAGCCAGTTTTAACAGCAATTTCCCACTTCAGCAAATTTCGTGAGAAGTCCTAAATCGTCTCGACTGGTACTTTTTGAAGGGATTGGGTCGTTCTTACTCTGGTGTATTAGTCGTGGTTTAAGACGGTTCAGCAATGGGATTTAAGTCATCAGTTGGTTTGAAGCACATCACGTCCGTAGATTAATAGGCGGATCAATAAAGGAGTCCACGCGGCTCACCATGTACTTACACGCATCCACTCAATAAGAATCATCAATATATTTTGTCAGAGATAAATGTTGTTGGAGTCAAAGTTTAACGTTCAAATACTCCGTTTTATTGCCCGAAATGGCAGAACGAGGTGACCGTTTGAAGCTATTGAAAAAAAACTAATTCCCAAGTGGGAATCTTTTGTGCTGTGTCTCAACCAGACATGATCACAGCTGATAACAAAATAATCCATTTTGAATTTATTTTTCTTGTCAAAGTTTTCTTAAATACGTAAAACAAAAATGTCTGATGCGCTATACTTTTTGTGAATAAATGCAATTAAAAATGTTTTTCTTTGATACAGTAATCGATTTATCATCAAGACATGTCGTGATATATACATATATAAACTTGTATTAAATGTACATTTCTCACATACATGAATATACTCCAGACAGTCTCTGACGTAAAATATTCTTTTTCAATTGGGTCCTTCCAGTATTCGTATAGAACTTCCGATCAATCATAAGTAAGAGTATTTTTATAGACATTAGACCAGGGTGTGCCCGTGGAAAGAGTCTGTTAATGACTGGAGTGTGCCTATTGAAGAGTATGTTAATGACTCTTAGACCTGTCGAAACCGTTTGTCCCCCTTGTCAGTGATGCAGTTCGGAGGGCCTGACAAGGACAGCTATCTAGTCGTTCGGTTGGGACGAAAAACCGAGGTCCCGTGTACACATTGGCGTGCACGTAAAAGATCCCTTGGCAGTTGGAATTCGATATAAGAGTAGGCCGTAGTGCCGCTGCCCGGGCAAAATTTCCCTCATTGCACACTGTATGGCGTATGTCCGTCTTCATTAACCCAGGTTAGGAGCAGAAAGTAGGACGTTAAACCCCATTTCATTTCATTTCGAAACCGTTTGCACTTTTCAGTTTACTCTACCCACAAAGTCACATGTAGTCATAAGCATACAAATGCACAGTACAAACATATCTGTTAGTTATCTGTTTGATAAGACAAATCATACCCTGCCTCCTGCACAACATATACGACTTTTCCGATTGCCATTTTAAAAGGAGATTGATATGATTTATTTCAGTATAGAATATCAGACATCCTAATAGTAAGGAATTGTGCACAAATATCGGTCGAACTCCCTGAAAACCGCTATAGAGCATATCTCATCGATAGACTTTCTCTAATACTGCCGATGGTGCTATTTTTTTCATGCTTCTGTAGAATGCACTGAATGATAAATATAATGTTTTTTGTTCATGTATATTTTTTAGGTATGTTATGGCAAGAAGTGAAGCAGTTATATAGCAGTGGATTGTTTAATTATTTTGATTCTCTGTATAATTATTTAGATACGGCTGTATTAACGGTTTATATCATGTCGTTTTCATTAAGATACGTCAGCATAATGAAGGTTTGTTTCTTCATTTATTAATAATAACAATAGTAATCAATTTGTATAGCGATGAGTGCTCCAGCTAACAGCTGCTCCACGGCGCTCTTCACATAATATATGTGTTTGTCGTTTGTTTGTTGGCTCGCCAACCTGAAGGTTCTGTGTGCGATTCCTGCGTTGGCCTAGAAAGTTCATCGGGACTCTCGGGTGTGGTTCTCCCTGGTCAGTGGTGCAGGTCGCAGGGCCTGGCAAGGGACAACGTATAGTCATTTGGATGGGACGAAGAACCGAGTGTCCGTATACAGATTTACGTACACTTAAAAGATCCCTTGACAATATAAGAGTAGACCGTAGAGCCAGTGTGACACAATGAGATAGGTGCCGTCTCATTTACCAGGAGGTTTGAGGTTCGATCCAGGCGATGGCCGAGAAAGTTCCTCCGAATTTTCTAGCGTGGTTTTGTCAAGTGGGGTGTGTCATAAAAAATATATTTCATGTTTTGTTGTCCATTTTCTGTAGGTCAAAGCATCCCTATCTTATTTTAAATCGGAGAGTTCGTGGCATGCATTGGGTAATGGTTCTTTAGAAGCAAAATTACAACTTTACTGGCTAGTAGCAGGTCAGTATAGTTATTAGAAATGATAAAATATGTGTTTAGGGTATCTTATTATTGGGTTCTATTAACCAATAACCGATAATTTTGCTTTAACTTAGATTTGTTGACTTGGCGAATGAAGTTGAGTTTCACACTGTGTATAAATTAACTACATTACAATCAAAAATTCTTGCATCATACAAACATTTATATTCCTGAAGCCATGGCCCGAGAAATCTCTCTCTGGCCATTGCTGGATTGGCTTCTGATACTTGAGCTTTTGAGGGAGTGTGTCTATTCTTCCCGTTCAATCAAATCTATCCCAAGTGAAGCAACATGACAGCCCTTCGTTTAATCTGGGGTCATCCCTAAAACTTTGGACAGTGATTTATTAAGGTATTAAAAACGGTGAAAGTATTGTTCGTCTCCAAATTGTATTTATATGATAGCCTCGTTTGTCACGCAATTAGTCTTTCTGCAATATTCTGCTATGCACTGGTTAATTGGGCATAATAAAATCGTTAGTCATGACGTAACGTTTTGTAAACATATTTGGAGCTCTGTTTAAAGCGTAATGGTATTGTTACGCAGTTAGCTATTGGTTGTTAATCAGACTATTGCCCAGTCATAATTTGGAGCATAAATTTGCTTCCTTTACAGCAGTGTTAAGTGAGATTAGATACAATCAAATGAAACACTGCAAGGAGTGTGCCAAACATGTAAATATTGATATTGTTATATTTTCAGATCGATTTTATTGGGATAGTTGGGACCCGTATAATGTAGCCGAGGCAGCGTTTGCTGTAGCCAATGTGATAAGTTTTACACGTGTGTCCTATCTATTACCAGCCAATGAACTGTTTGGACCTATGCAGATTTCTTTAGCTAGAATGATCACTGTAAGTGTCAATCTATTGATAATGTCACCACCAATATTTTGAGTCAATGAAATGAGAATATTATATACCCCCTCCTTACTCCCCATACTGGGGTTTGGGTGGTCGAATGGTTAGCACGTGCGTGCTGTGTCATAAGATCTGTCATTAAGTCAACTGGCGGGGTATCGATTCCCCGGTTGTACTTGACAACCTTGTGTTTTTTCTCCGGGTCCTCCGGTTTCCTCCCACTATTAAAGACCTACCTCTACGCGCAAGCGAATTATTGAAATAGAATTGAACCACGTGTTAGTCCCGAAATGACCTAGTTTGTGTCGAGTGGAACTTTTTCTCTGAAATCCCGAATTGAGTCTCTCTCTCTCTCTCTCTCTCTCTCTCTCTCTCTCTCTCTCTCCCCGTACATAGGAAAAGGCGGTGTCAAATAACTTACTGTGCAACTCTACATGCTATCAAACTTCTTCTTTATCGGCCACCTGTTCTCTTTGGTGTCTGATTGCAACATAACGCTGCAAAATTAAAAGAAAGTATGGTCTAATTTTAATATGACTCAAGAATTCAAAGTACCAACTAATGTTAATACTATGCGTTGTCGACATATGTATCTTACATCTTCAACAGCTACGCGTACATTTCCATTCTGAACTATGCTACCCAAAGCCTAGTTACGGTCATACTTATTGGCATTGTCATTGTTATTGGCACGGTTTGATATGTACAAGAAGCTAGAGTGATGTCTGAAAAAGGTAGATAACTCTTGTTTCAGAATTTAAAATTATTAGGGTGCTTTATTTGTAACAATGTTTGATTTCGATGTTTTACAGGATATTATGAAGTTTTTCGTGGTATTTTTGGTTTTATTTATCGCCTTTATGGTGGGTTTACACAATCTCTATTGGTACTACCCTAAAAACGTCCGAAAAGAAGTTGAGTTGATACCCAATAATATCACTACAGTAGCAGAAGAAAATTTTGGCATGTAAGTGTAGATTAAAAGCATAATTTCCATAAGTAGAATATGTACAATATGCATAATTCTCATAGTACCATGCCCGGCAGCTTGGAATAAACTTTTACAAATGCAGCTGTACTCGGCATAGCCAACTCCGTTCCTACTGAATACTTATAACACACCTGGAACCTGACACGTGTGGCAGAGGCGAAGTAACCTGCACCGAAGTAAAGATCGGTATTTTGATCACATTTATTGTTCCGAGTACACATTGGTGCCAAATTTCCCTCACAACACACCATGCCGTCTTCATTTGCCCAGTCAGAGCAGAAGTATAGCGAGTGCTCGTTGAATCAGAAGGTCTGCCATTGAGCCAAGTGGCGTGGTTTAGATTCCCCGCTTGTACGTGATAAGGAGTATGGTCACCTGTCCAACCTCGAGGGTGTTCTCTGGGTCCTCCGGTTTCCTCCCACTGCTAAAGACCACTATGCACAAGCGAATTATTGAAATAAAGTTAGTCCCGAAATGGCATAGTTTGTGTCGAGTGGACATTAAACCCACTTATCTCCCAATGGGTGGTTGTGTAGGTAGGGGTCCCAGTGCGCGCGTTTGCCCGGAGGTCTATAATATTGTCACGACGGTCTCGGTCCCGAGATAATGCTTTTCATGAATCTTCGAATTTTGCAATTGTTGTTTATTCTTTAACCACCGATATATAGATCTGTTTTGACGAGACAAACTGTTTATTTTCCAGACCAGATATAACATTCCGAACGGTGTTCTGGTCAATGTTGGGTCGAGGGGAGCCAACTGCTGTAGAACTTGGTGAATTTAATAATCATTTTACTCAGAATGTCGGCTATTGGTTATATGGAGCTTATAATGTGGCCATTGTTATCGTTTTACTGAATATGTTGATTGCTATGATGACTAGATCATTTGAAATTATACAGGTAACTAGATTTATTACATTAATGTTTTCTCATTTGGGAATTTCACATTGTTGTTGATCTGTTTTGTCGAACGCTCCCTGAACATGTTCTCCAGAACTCTCGTCGATCACCTCATTCTTGTCATAGTAATACCATAATGTAACAAAGCCGAAATAAAAAATCATTTTGCCTTAACTAGCAGATTAATACAAATAATTTAAGTTAGTGTTTCGATTTTTAACGTGTTTAACGTGTCCACTTTAGATCATAAGGTCTGTCATTGAGTGTGTGACAGGAATAGGGTCACCCACTTAACCTTGTGGGTTTTCGCGGGTCCAACGGTTTCCTCCTAAAGTAAAAACCCTTGTGGACAAGCGAATTATTTTAAAGTGAGCGGATGTTAAACCCCATTCCTTATTTTTCCAGAGCTGGCGTCAAATATATCGCAACTACCTTTTTGTCGTTCCAACTATAGATCAAACAAAATTGTCTATTGGCCCACTAAAATTTAGTTCATTCGTCTTTGTAAATCCAGTAAACAACTGATCTTAAATCTATATAATTATTCCGTCCATAAAAGACGGCTGTTCGTAGCTTAATATTTGGGGTTCAGTAAATACATGACTTAGTGGTGATTCAATCAATCTATTCATGTCGGTGTGAATCTCGTTTAGAATCTTACCAGTGTTTCAGATACTGCATTATATTAAGACACAGATCCTATTTCGTTTCGTAGTTTTATAGTTCAAAGTTTTGTTTTAATTGTCCCACAAAAGCCGGTCAGATTTCAATGTGGCGGAGGACATCGAACGTATAAAAAAAAACGAAGCGAAATATAGATCTGTATATTAATCAGATTGCTGTATAATCGAACACAGTAACAATTCCGAATCTCGCAAGAAGTATATTCCGGCAGAAGTTATTTATTTCATTATTTCCATTCGATCTGTTTGATATTTGAAACTCTATCTCTTTTCAGGAAATGGCTGACACAGAATGGAAATTTGCAAGAAGTAAAATGTATATGGAATATATTAAAGGCGAATGTACTCTACCTGTACCTTTCAATATATTTCCTACACCTAAATCCATATACTATCTTTTCCGTTTCTTTTTTAATATGTGTTGGAAACATGATGATCCTCCAATTGCCAGTCATCCAGGTAGAATAAAAGATATAGAAATGTTTCCTGCTGGAAATTCAGTGGTAAGTCATAAAATATCCATAACTTCTAAACTTCTTTGGCATTGTGGTGCATTTTACAGTTTTGGATCGACAGTTTTATAACAGCTATTTTTATTTTTGAGGTTTTGATTTGTCATAAGCTTGTTTTAATGCATTTGCTAATGGCATGCACAGGTCATGTTTCTATAAGAATCAAATTAAACTTAGAAATTAAAACTCACGCCCATAACTTAGGGGGTGAACTTGAGTCGCTATTTGAGTTGCCGGAATCGATCAAATAATCACACATAATTCATTGAGCGGTCACCCATTTGTATTGCTTCTTTTCCCACGGATTGTATGTTTAAATATCGTGCACTTTATTTCATTTTACACTAGGATCCTGCACCATCTGCTGGTTGGGATGATGGCGTCAGTTCCCATAATCCAGGTATCCGGCACTTCCGGGATCGAATGACAAATACAAATGGGTTTGTTAGAAATGATTCGGATCCTAATATATTCTGTGAAAAATTAACATATAAGGTAATTTCTGTTTGATTTAAACAGTGCGTGTTTACTCCCTCCTTTGTGTGAACTGCATGACCTTTTTTATGATTGATGATTTTTGCCTGAGATTGCTGTCTATACCCTATATTTTCGGGGATTCTGCAATTCCAGCTAAGGCTTTATATAAATATCTATTATAGAATTGGTAGCGCATGCGGCAAGGGGTACTTATTTATTTCGGTTTTAATTGTCATCCAAGATGCTTAAAGGTGTTGGGGGTTGGATGGCGGAATGGTTAGCAGGTCTGTCATTGAGTCAACTGGTGTGGTTTCGATTCCCCGGTTGTACGTGACAAGGAGTAGGGTCGCCTGTCCAACCTCGTGGGTTTTCTCTGGGTCCTCCGGTTTCCTCTCAATGCTAAAGACCCCTACGCACCAGCGAATTATTGAAATAAAATTAAAACCATATGTTAGTCCCGAAATGACCTAGTTTGTGTCGAGTGGACGTTAAACCCCATTTCTCTCTCCCTCTCTCGCTTAATTTATTCAATATCATGACAATCTGATGGTCTAAAGCGCTGATTATGAGAGATTGGCGTATGGCGTAAATTATGAGTAATATACGTGTTTCTATTCTTTTAAACTGATTATTTACATTTTATCTTTCATACAGAGGGTAATGAAGCGGATAGTTAAGAGATATATATTTGATATGCAAAGGGAGGCAGAAGGGCCGGAAGGTGGGTAATTTCAAGTTCTAGTTTAATACGCTAGAGTTCTCATTACTTATTCCAGCGAGTTAATTTCCATTTCTGGTTTAATACGTTGGAGTTCTCACTACACTAACCTAGGGAGTTAATTTCCAGTTCTGGTTTAATACGCTGGAGTTCTTACTACATTAGCCCAGGGAGTTAATTTCCAGTTTTGGTTTAATATGCTGGAGTTTTTACTACACTTATCTAGATATCAATTTCCTGTTCTGGTTGAATACGCTGGAGTTCTTACTACACTAACCTAGGGAGTTAATTTCCAGTTCTGGTCTAATACGCTAAAGGTATCACTACACTAATCTAGGCAGTTAATTTCCAGTTCTGGTTTAATACCCTGAAGTTCTCACTACACTAACCCTAGGGAGTTAATGATGTACTCAACACAATCCAACACCACCTAAGCATGATTTCTTAACAAAAATTAAAAACACTGCTTTCACAGAAGCAGACTGGTGTTTTAGGGGCCATGGCTACCAAATTTATTTATTTTTCTTTAATTCTGTGCTAATTGTTTTATGATAAATATTTTGACTATTTTCAGGTGATTTTGATGAAATTAAGCAAGATATCTCAAGTTTCCGGTACGAGATGTTGAATCATATTTCTGTCCGACAAGCCGAGGAGAAAAGACAATCGGATAGATTAGAGAAATTAAGTGATCGGCTCGAAATAATGGCCCAACAACAAGACTTAATATTAAGGCGCTTATTGAAAACCGTGGGTAAATTGGAAGACAATAAAGTGATAGAAAATCCATCAGACTCCAAAAATGTGTTTTCAGACCCCATTGTAAATACAGAAGACATTTTGGCTAGATCTTTAGTCCGTAAACGATCAAGTAATGGCCGATTGCATACTGTTCCTGAAGAATCAAAACTCCAGGGTCAAACAACCAAAGAAAATACAACCCCGGGTTGTCCGATTGCGGAACCCGAGGTTTCAGAAATCATCGACACTGGAAGCATTGATATTAATTTATAGCTACAATAAACGTTACCATAACAACCATTGATGAGATACACAGGAAGTGCCTACAATATTTTTTGTTTCGCCATTGTTAGTATGCAAGTTATGTTTTTATTGTTTATAATAAAAGACTGGATTGTTGTAAATGATGCCCGATGTGATAGTTAAAATATTTTTAAATAATGTTACCGATAACTATTAACAGAAATATTGCGCAGTTTTTACAACCTTAATTAAAAGCAGCTAGGATACTACCACCGTTTGTTTTAACAGAGCCCTAAATAGTTTCAGCCATGTTATTATGTTGGTAGTTATAGAGCCTCTAAGAGATCAAATAGTGCTGAGTCTTAAAAAGAACAAATGATCCAAATGTCACCAAAGGAAACGGGAATCAATAAGGAGTTGTGTAGGGTGTAATTATTAATGGTGATTTGATTCTGGGGTTTAACAGGAGTCAAATGACATGTTTTGAAATACGGATATTAATCTGAACGAATCGTTGTTTATTAATCTTCATGAATACAAGCCTGGTTTCAAAGCATATAGTTTTATCAGTTTACCTTTAAAAAGTATGATTATTATAGTATCATATGTTTTCATGATTGGATATAATGTGGAAATATTCAATGTATTTCGCTTATATACCAAAATTATTCTTAAGTATTTTAATTTCGATTATTTTTATTATTAAGTTTATTCATTAATCTTTGTTTTGATTTCTCTATTTCTTTAATTCATTGTTATTATGTGAATGCATTCTTGATTACAATGTCCGACAATTTATTCATTATCAATTGGCTTTTATAATCAAATGATGTTTACACTATTGTTCTCTGGCCTATATTCACCCATGGTGAACAACTGAATCTCATCTTTTACATTATTATCAGATATCACTGTCAAATAATATGTTTGTTATTGGTAATATCAGATATTATATTTCCTAGTCATATCAGATAATATCACCCTTCCCAGTATTATCAGATATTAATGTCAAATAATACAATTTGTTTTGGTAATATCAGATATTATCTTTCCAAGTAATATCAGATAATATCATCTATCCCAGTAATACCAGGTAATATAATATTTCCTAGTAATACCAAACGACATCATCTTTCCTAGCAATATCAGATAATGTAATCTTTCCTATAGTAATACCACATAATATAATAATAATTATAGTAATATCAAATAGCATAGTTATTACCAGTAATACCAATTCGAGTTGATTTCGGGTCATGCTTTCTCGTAGACTACATGTATACAGTCGTGGATGATCAAATCATGCCAAATTACGTATAGCTTACAAGGCAAGTAAAAGTACCAAAATGTTCAAAGATTACTATAAGCTATATGTAATACAAATCATGTACATTTTTACCATGGAAGTCAAACTACAATTTTTCTTACCATTCTAGTCAAATTACTTATAAGCAAGCTATTCTAGTCAAATCAAAATCGACCCAGTATCAGGCCCTTAGCTAGTTGGGATGGGGGAGGAAGAGGGGCACGTTGGTCGTTGGCTTCATATTGCGTCCAATGGAAATGGCAGTAAAGGCGCCAATTGGGGGGAACCTCCCCAATGGGCAAAGGCACTGTCAGGTGCGCCGATTTTGCCCCCCCCCCTCCCCGCTAGCTACTGACCTGAGTATTATATTGTCTGATCTAATTCTTTATATATTCTAATTCTTAAAATACTGACCAAAACGTACAAAAGAATCAAATGATGTAGAATCAACAAGAATCAAATGATGTAGAATCAACAATGTAGAATCTTGTCGCTCTAGTCAAATGCTGAACAATATTACACATCTTACTATTTTATCTATATCATGTAATTTTAGGCAAAGCATGTACTTCTAGGTTAATAATGATGTAATTCGGGGCAAATCATGATGTCATTCGAGGCAAATCATGATGTAATTCGAGGTAAATCGTGATAAATTCGAGGCAAATCATGTAATTCGAGGGAAGTAGATGAAATGTAAGCTTATCGAATCGGATTGGCCGTTGAATTATATCATCTTTTAAAAAATAGATTTGGGATCTTTCATTGTTTAAATTATCCTTTAATGTAAACACATATTGATTTGTGATTGCTTTAAAGACAATTTCTCTCCAATATATTTTAGAATATTTTCGGTTAATATTTAGAGATTGTAAGTTCCTTATAGTTGATCTATTTGATACTAACTTATAAGAATGTTATGTTCATGTCCATGCTAATATCTTAACATAGGTTAACATAACATATTTTGCATAGGTTTTTAAAAAGACTTTCTCTTGTTATGTATCTCATATAATTTATATTTGTTTTATTTTCAATTTTTTTATTTGCTTTCGATTCATTTGAATTACAGACAATTACGTCGATTGTTAAATAAATTTATATCATAATGTGGTTGGAGTTGGACTTGATCTTTTAATCAATTGATGAACTATGCCTGCCTCGAGGAATACTAAAAACCATTCCTGATATAAAATATCAGTATGTCGCATTTTCATTATTATGGATAATTTATTTGCTCGATATAAGCCATATTCTCCGATTCCCCGAGATGGATATAAACAAAGGCAGTCAATCATATCGATTTAAAAGAGCTAGACAGAGGTCAGATATTCGAGATTACCAAACCCGTGATAACGAAACTTATCTGTATTGCATCAGAAATATGGTCATCTTAGCAAAACTATGGCGTATATATTGAGATGGAGCAGAGTTCAATCATATGGATGACATAGTCATGCATAACCCAATATCTATTTCTATTAAAGATGCATTATGTAAGAGCTAGGTCTTCCTATTGCAGGATTTTTTCTAGCTTCAAATGTTATATGAATTATTATTTGGACATTTATGCATAGACAAGCCTTTAATCAACTACCAAGGCCACCGAGTGGCTGCGATATTAATTGGATTAAAAAAAACATACACTATTTAATCGGTTAACGCGAAAATGGAAAATCGAGACTTCTTTTATTATCGTAGCATTGAAATAGAGCCAGCATTATCTTACATTTTTACAGTCGTCAACATACAGTGGAGCAAAAAGCCATGATCAGTTGTTTCTAAGTCTGTGGTGGAAAGCGTTCCGTCCAAAGAACATTTTGTAAAACGTCTGACATGCGTTATTACCCCCCATTGACTTCAGATCACATAGAGTCCAACAACACCTCTGATAAAAACTTTTAAAGGGGGCTGACAATTTTGGTACACCAGATCACAAGAACCCCATTTCCATAAGAAATTTACCAGTTTACCGCGTCATCTGTCCCTTGAGTGTATATCATGTGATAGTGTCTCCTGTGGTTCTGTTGTTTATTCCTCTCTATACTGTGTTGTTCAATAAGAACTTAAGGGATGAAAAGGTTGTTAGAAATCAACACGAATTATGAATCAGATATTTTATACTGAAGTGGATTCAACAAACTGGTCAAACAAAAGGGTTAGCTAAAGCGAACTAACAAAATAAATCAATTGATCCTGGGGTTTTCTGGTCTTAAGTAGATCTTAAACTTAAATATGGACACTACCCATGTCCTTCGAATTTGACACTTTTTACACCACCAGTGACAGGTGGTGCTAGGAATGCCCAACATTATCACCTACAGGAGAAATATTGAATTACACAGAAGCCACAAAAAATAAAATAAAATAAAAATCAGTTGCGAATCGACTTGGATTATTATATCTCTCGGTGCAAACATTCATTGCAGAATTAATTATCTCCACCCCCAATACGTGATAATGGACATACCGAGGTGAAAATGGCATTAACTGTGCTTTTCATGTTTGGAAAGTCAGGCATTAATGTGGTGCTGTTCAGTATAAAATATGTATTGTACAAAGCCCATTAAAGTTCAATCATTAATGTGTTTACATTTTTCTATGTGTTTCTATACACGCCCTTGCCATTAGTAGCTTCAGTCATTACCTAAATGGAACTGTATGTTGATTAATACATCATGGTACTATGTTATAATCAGTGATTATGATACATCCATTAAATAGGTGTTCTCACTCTTGCAACGAAGGGAGTCATGGTGGCTCAGTGAGTAAAAAACTGCATGGCTTGTTATCCAGGAGTTCTTGGTCTCACCCCCGGTGTTGACCGAAAACATTTCGTGATTCTTCCTTGTCAGTGGTACATGACGGAGAGTCTAACAAGGAGAGTGTCTAGTAGTTGGGTGGGTCAAAAACACAGATTCCGTGTACACATAGGCGTGCACAGTTTTATCTCGAAATACAGCGCTGCTGTCAGGATAAAAGTTCCCTCATAGCACATTGTACAGCGCATGCCCGTAGTCATTATCCCGGTCGGTGCAGAAAGCGGGAAGTTAAACTTCATATCACCTCATTTCTCTCTTGCAACGAAATGTGGAATTATCTAATGTAGCTAGTCTAGTCCACCGATTTTTAAAATATACTCTTCAAAAAAAGTAGGGGATATTGAAATGCAAATACCTATGCAGATTGTGATATCATAAATAGTCATGGACACTTGTCATGCGTTGAGAGTATTTTCACAGATGGAGAACTTATCGCCCCAACAGAACCCTTGAGCTGCACAAAGCGACACGCAATAGCGCCATACACGTGTGGGGGGGGGGCATTGTCAAATTTGACACTTCAAGGAAGGGTTGATGAAAACTGCTGTTTGCTGGTTTATCCTATCCATGTTTGCTTTCCTATCGGTTCTTGCATAAGATTTACTGTTTAGCGTATCTTTGCTTTAGTGTGTTACGTTTAATTTGATCAGGAGACGTGTTCGTCGAAGGCAACGTCAACCGACAACAATGCAAGAATTGGCCGTGGCACGGCAAGAGGAGTTGGTCAGATTGCCCACAAATCGTGATTGGACGGTTGATTAGGAGCATGCCACGACGAATTGCTGAATGTCTGAGGATTGGTGGAGCAATTTCTCATTATTAAGACAAAAATCAAAAACGTCCATTTTCACTTTTAACAGTGTATCTCTTTGCGAGTGAAATGGGGCCGTCAGATAAGCCGCTCATATGAACTGTTTATGTTCATGTGTAGGCAATTGGATTGTTATTAGCATACACTGGTTACCTCTAATAAAATCAGCAGTGCATTTTAGCAGTTTTTTTATTGTTTCTGAATATCCCCTACGTTTTTGAAGAGTATATGTAGCCGAAGCCGATTACAAGAAAAATGATATTTGGTATAAATCATGAGGGGGCGAAATAGTGACGCTAAAGATGAGGCATCTGACGTACACGTTGCAAAGTAGATTTAAAGCTGCGTCCATGTGACCTCACAATATTCGCCGTACGCTCTACCTGTGCCATATTCCTGAAGCAATGACCCGAGAAATCCCTCTCTGGCCATTGCTGGACTGGCTTCTGATACTTGAGCTTTTGGAGGGAGTGTGTCTATTCTTTCCGTTCAATCAAATCTATCCCAAGTACTGCAACATGACAGCCGTTCGTTTAATCTGAGGTCTTCCCTAAAACTTTGGACAGTGATTTAAGGTATTAAAAACGGTGAAAGTATTGCTCGTCTCCAAACAGTATTGTTTACATTGTATCCGTGTTGATAGCCTCGTTTGTCACGCAATTAGTTTTTCTGCAATATTCTCCTATGCACTGTTAAATTGGGCATAATAAAATCGTGAGTCATGACGTAACGTTATGTAAATATATTTGGTCCAATTTGGAGCTCTGTTTAAAGCGTAATGATATTGTTACGCAGTTAGCTATTGGTTGTTAATCAGACTGTTGACTAGTCATAATTTGGAACAGAAATTTGCTTGCTTTACAGCAGTGTTAAGTGGGATTAGCTCTAATCAAACGAAACACTGCGAGGGGTATGTACCTATGCCGAGCTTTAAAGATAATCTAACTACGAATTAAAATATTAATTGTAATGCCTAATTTCATATATATTAATAAATATACTAATAAACGTCCAGTAGCTGCCAAGAAATATATTATGCATGTTTATACAGGGCTACCGAACGATTATGCTTTATTATCGAAATGTGATGCCATTCCACGGATCATTTTTGACATTTCACAGAATGAATCTTTGTTCATAATGTGTCAACTTATGTCTCATGCATGTCGAGTGTAATTATTAATTTCACTTTAATGGTGCGATCGTGTGTCAACTACTATCCATTTCATGTTGAGTGAAAACGCTAGTTCCACTTTAATGGTGCGATAATGTAGATGTGTCAACTAGCTGCTGTCTATTTCATGTAGACCGAAGTTGCTAATTTCAAATTTCACTTTAATGAGGCGACAATACAGATGTGTCAACTGGCTGCTGTTTATTTCATGTCGACCGAAATTGTTAATTTCACTTTAACAATGCGATAATGTAAATAATGTCAACTAGCTGCTGTCTATTTCATGTCGACCGAAATTGTCAATTTCACTTTAACAATGCGATAATGTAGACGTGTCAACTAGCTGCTGTCTATTTCATGTCGACTGAAATTGTTAATTTCACTGTAATGGTACGATAATGTAGATCAATACCTGAGTAAAGCAGATAGTTATTGTAGAATCAAATGATAAACCATAAAGATCATAGATTATATAAAACCATGGTATAAATAATCACGTCTTAAAACTGTACAGATATTTATAAGATTTACGCGTAACAGGTAGGTTTACTTGGACTGTATATGAGGTATGTGAGTGTTCAACATAGGGGGCATTGAAATCAACATTTTCTGAGCTATATTTATGTATTGTATATTATGGTTGACCGTGTGCTAAATAGTTTATTGGCATTAATTATAAATTAATGAATTTGTGTGATTTTGTTTTTCAAATTTTAATGAAATTGCAGTCTTCTAATTTCTACAGCTCTGTTGACTTTCAAATAATGTTTTTTCAAGTATATTCCTTCAAATTCATCTCCTTTCTCTTTCAGATAATAGTTTTCCGATGTAGATATTTTCCATTATATTCTTTCACATTTCAGCTCATATAAACATTTCAAAACATATCTGTGGAAATAAGAAGATAATTATGCAAAATGTTTCGACAAATTATAGCGCAAGCTATTATAAATGGTAAATGGAACCGATCACCTAAACGAGAGGTGAGTATCATATTATTATGATGAAAACCGAGATGAAAATGGCATTAACTTTACTTTTCATATTTGAAGTCAGGCATTAATGGGATGATGTTCAGGTATTGTACAAAGCCCACTAAAGTTCAATCATTAACGTGTTTACGTTTTTCTATACACTCGATCGTTTATATCCTGCCATTTAGTAGCTAGTGATTACCTAAATGGAACTGTATATGGCTTATATACAATATTGGTCCCGATTTTAGTAGATAGAAAGGAATTCTGGTTAAAATCATACGATCAGTGAAAATAAAGATGGCGGCTTGAAATCAGTAGAAAATATTGTGAACTGTAGATGGCCATAATTTAATTCATGATTGATTTTAGCCATATGCTTATAGTAAAATTACTGTTTATGTTTGTGTGGTACGAAAGACTATATTCACCGTAAATCTATTAAGCCTTTAACTGAACACGTTCTTTCATTTTTTTTAACTTGTTCGATACATTTAATATTATAAGATCAATGCAGACGTATGATTTTCATTAGAGATTCAGTAATTAAGAAGCTGGCTCGTTAAACAGGAGTTCTTGGCTTCACCCCCAGTGTTGGTGAGAAAATTCCTCTAGGGTTTCCTTCCAGGGCCGTATCTAGCGGGGATGCAGGGGGTACATTGCACCCCCAGAAAAATAAGGCGCCCCGAGAAATTATAAAATAATACACTTGATTATGATCACACAGTGATGCTCTTAAGGCACTGATGATTCGGTCGGTTTTAATGGCACCCACACGCCAATAGGTACCTGATTCGTTTGCCCTGATCCAAACTTTCTTAAATCACTTATGTGGAGGCTATGGGGCGCCACGCGTTTGGAAAACGTGTTTGCGGCAGCCTAATTTTCAAAATTTTCGGGGGGACACACACGCACACCACACCCACACACACACACACACACGCACACCGCTGCGCGAGCGTGGCGCTCGCGGGCTCCCGCCTTCGCCGATCGCCGCTCCGCGCTCAGTATCTCGGGCATTATATTGGCACCCCCACCACTCTGCTGCACCCCCACTTTTAAAATCCTACATACGGCCCTGTTTCCTTCGTGATTCTTCCGTGTCAGTGTTGCATTTCAAAACATACCCGTGGAAATAAGAGGACACTTAAAATGTTTCGACAAGTTATAGAGTAAGCTATTATAAATAGTAAATGGAACCGATCACCTAAACGAGGGATGAGTATCATATTATTTTTGTTAAACATGTATGTATAAGGTAGTTGAAATTCTTTATAAAAGTATGGCAAATTTGGTATATATTGAGGGTAGAGAAACCCAGTCCTGTTAGAAAAATAGTGGATTCCCTAAAAAAAACAAAAAAACGCGAGGTTCGCACAAGGGGAGCCCTAACTGACAGCCTGTCCGCTTGCTGTCTAGTTTTGTCGATCGAATGGTTAGCTGTTCTGAGAACAGTGAGATACTTAAATGGCGGAAGAAGAGGTATTCACGGGATAATTAAAGAATTTACTTAGGATTTGATATTTATGGTAAATGGGCATGTGAGTAACGACAAATTGTAAAAGCTGAAAATGGACTCTTCCCACAATCAATTCACCTGACAAGCAATGCTGCTGAAAGGAGAATGTTGGTGTCAGCCCTTATCACATACGTGATAGAACTGGTTAAACACATTCCAAATATAATTTTAACACAGAGATCATTGATACGATAGATGCGTGAAGACGATTTGAAGAAATGGGGAGTGACGCAAGATAATAAAGGAAAACAAGAGTTATCTATTATATCTGACTGAAGTAACGGTGGATAATGCCTTTGAAAACAAAAAGGTGTTATATTTGAGACTGTAAGAGGATATCTGACAATCATAAAAAACCGTAACTAGATAATAAAAAACGAGAAAAATAGAAGAGAAGGAATGAAACAAGGGAATGCATGGACCATTTCTATTTTTGATCGTTTACACATATGGTCATTTTCCATAATCGGTTGTTCTATTTACTTCCAGGCATATTATTAGTAGAGAATTATATGTTGCACCTGAGACAAGCAGTTAAAACTTGTTTTACTTCATTTTTACCTCTAAACTTAACACTGACTCACTTGTTTGACTTCAACCAAATTTGTACCATTATCTTGGCATTTAATTACTCGAGTGAAGTGAATCCAACACTAGTTTCACTCTGGTGCTAATCTCAGCTCATGGAAGTTTTCCTATTTCTTAACATGGGTCCCAATAGGTAAATACCTCTATCCCTTAGGGGTTAAAATTTTATCGAGGTCAAAAGCAAGATGTAAAGTATTTTCTAATTCTTATAAAATGTTGTCATTTTTTTCGTCTAATATCATTATTTAATATTAAAAATCCTTGAATATTTATACAAACACACAAAATCTGATGTTTGTTGGGGTCAATACTTTAGAAATAAGTCAATAAAATTAATGAAGCAGGATAAGTGGAAGCCATGTTTGAATTTGTTTATTTGAGGACAAAAGTTAGGGAAATAGTTACAGTAGTGTTACATTACGTCATAACTATTTACTCCAACACTACATTTGGCCTCACCCATTGTCCTTTAATGTACAATTTGGGATAGTTTTCTTCAGATGTAATGAGAGGGGTTTGAGCCAAACGTTTGATAGATAAATTAGTTTGAGTTTGTGTTTAGTCTAAATACATCATTAAATGACACAGTCTGCATTAGGCATGACAGTTTTTAAACCCAAATTTGCATTGAAAATAGTTTGATCTAATAAAAGGTAACAAATGTCTTGTCAATTGTATTCAATGAAATGGAACCTAACGGTGTCGTCCGACATGGTGCATAAAATTTAGTTGTTGTCAGTGTGCAAATCATAATAAAGAGAAGACGTCACATTAAGGAACAATAATAGTATTATACGCTCCTGTGTATATTTTTATTTTTAGATTTTGAAAGCACCGCAGTTGCATTATGTCGCCTGGAGTTGTTTTGGAAAATACAAGGGCATAATCGTTACCCCCATTTACGGTGATTTACATAAACAGTCCATATTGATCGGCAGTCGTAACTTTACGCCTGCATAGTCCACTGTTACTGTTTTTTTGTTATTATTTTGTCGTTTGTGAATCTGCCATTACTAATTGTCTTGTAGAATATGTTTGTAGAATAGCGTCCGAAACCTTAGAGACAAGACTTGTGTACTGATTTTAAAATGCCCACCGTGTCTTAAATATTGGATATTCGGATCCCATATTTTCACCACAAGATAACAATGTTTGAAATGGACCAATATTAGCGAGAACAGTAGTGACCCTAGGGTAATGTCATGTATGCTTAGATCTTAAAAAAATATAAAATGTTGCTTCTATTATTACCAATAGATAACACAATTCCATACCAGCTACAAGGTATATATACTAATTCGTATTGATTTATATGAACAATTGCAGACGGAGAAGCCAGGGCGTGGTTCTTTGGCTATCATCTATTTAGACATGCACTATCCATAGATCACATATTTATATTATTTGTTTGTTATTAGCTGCCATACTTGAATTCTGTAGAACAACATTTCAAACAGGTAATATTTTATAATTATATCTGTGCATATATCCAAATCAATTGTTATGATAATATTATTATTTTAGCAGTATTGCACAGTTAGAAAAGCAATAAATTATAATTAAGTATTTGCAATATATTATATCTAGTATATCCAAATGTATTGTTGTATATAAATTCGCCCTCCTATATAAAATAAATTATCACAAATTACGAATTATTATTTTAGCAATAGAAAGGCAATAAATTTTAATCATGTAATTTATTGAATATAATTAGTTATGGTATAAGAGTAATCGTTAATATCTATCGTAATACATAATTATAAACTTACATTATCATTTAATAATACTTCAATATCACGAGTATTTTATTCTTCATGGATTTTTCATGGGCATCTGTTCCCACATCCTACTAATTAACTTACGCCATTTTCTCGAGAATCATTAACTCGAATCGCGGCCCAGATCGAGAAGAATGCGAATTTGTCTTGGAATGCGAACAGGGGTTGGATCTCTGACGACTTTCAGGGCTCGTATTACTTTTCTGCCCCTACACGCGGGCGAATACTCAATGTTGTTTCCTTAGAGGTATTTTAGGTGTACACTAAAATATACACTGGACCTCGGTTTATTTTTTCCATGCGAACGATAAGACCGTGCCTAGCCCTCCATACGTTATCACTGCCAAGGAGAAACCGCGTCGGAAAAATTAGAAGAACTTGCCCTTTTCAAGAGATGAAAATAAGAAAAACATCATGTGTAGCTTGATACAGCTTTTTATTTAACAAATGAAATTCTCTCGTTCACTGAAACATGAACAACAGATGACTATATCAACAGATATATACATCAAATTATCAACTTTTAACATATTTATAGCATGTATTAGATTAAATTAAATATAAGAATATATGGATAGTTCAGATAGTTTGACTACTTACAAGCTTTGGCACCATTAAATAAGACGCTCCCAGGAAAGTTGAAAAATGTAGTGATAATTACAGATCGTTAAAAACAGATCCTCCTATAAATAAGTTAAAACTTAATCTCGAAGTGTTAACGCTCGTGTATGTGTGCGTTTGTGAAAAAATGAAATGAAATGAAATGGGGTTTAACGTCCTACTGTTCTGCTCCTATGCTGGACTAATGAAGACGGGCATACGCCATACAGTGTGCTATGAGGGAAATTTTGCCCGGGCAGCGGCACTATTGCCTACTCTTATATCGAATTCCAACTGCCAAGGGATCTTTTACGTGCATTCCAATGTATACACGGGACCTCGGTTTTTCGTCTCATCCGAAGGACTAGACAGCCGTCCTTTTCAGGCCCTCCTTCCTGCATCACTGACAAGGGGAAACCACGCTGGAAAATCTGGATGAACTTTCTCAGCCAATGCAGGGATCAAACACCCGACCTCCAGGCTAGCGAGCCAGCGTCTTACTCACTTAGCCACGTGACCCCCCGTTTGTGAAAAACACTCACATTCAAGTAGTAACGCGTCTCACGTGATATACACATTTTAATGTTAAGTAGACTCTATCAAACACACATTTAAATGTAGCACATACATGGAAACGAATCAACCTATAGTTGAAATAATCCATGTATATTAAATTCTTTATTCCGTCGACAATCAGAGAATGGAACTCACTGAACCTATATTAAACTTGCTCATTATTTCTGTCCAGCTTGATTAAAACGACCATAATACTCCACATTGTCAGATAGTTGAGATTAGGCTGCGGCGATTTAAATGGAGACAATGTTCTGTATGTACACTAATTACACTTATTTATGTAAATATTGGAGAGGGGTCAACATAGGCCTAGCCTTTTCCTCAAATGAAATAAAATATTGTTTATAAAAAGAAACCACATTTTATGTTGTCACAATGACGTATATTATCACCCTACAGTTATCACCATAAAATGGCATATGTTATACACGATGCAATATGTTATCACCAGAATAATAGGACGTAAAACCCCATTTCATTTATCACCACTAAATGCCATATGTTATCACCATAAAATGACATATATACACACAGTAAACTATGCTGTCACCATACAGTAGAATATGTTATCACCATAAAACGAGATCATGTTATCACTATAAAATGACAAAACATTATTATGTTATCACCATGAAATGACATATAACTAGAACAGTTAGAAGGATAACTGGCGACTGAATAAACTATGCGCCTGTACATATTCATTTAAATTTAGAACGTAAAAGACAAGAAATGATCTTGGAATTCTGATTCGTCTTAAACTCTGTATTTAACATTATTTTAGCATGCTTAGGTATTCTGTGTGGTATGAGGGAATTTTGCTACGTTAAAATCTTATTTTAATTC
Organism: Patella vulgata; assembly: GCF_932274485.2. NCBI lineage: Eukaryota > Metazoa > Mollusca > Gastropoda > Patellidae > Patella > Patella vulgata. Next base: position 70,410,055 of record NC_065881.2, read on the forward strand.
TAAATGTCGGATGATAATGTCAATAATGTGCGCGGGGACCTCAGTGCTTCATCACAAGCAAATAATTAGATACTTTCTGTGTCCTGTACAACCAGGCTGGAAGTGCCCGAGAACCTCTATTGTCTAACACCGGGATCTTTACCGGGATCACTTGGTTACTAAGCCAGTGCCATACCAATGGGACCACCGGACTTCCTTGTAGTTTTTTCCAGATAAATATTGATTTTAAACTTAATTATGTTATTTCAAAATAATAAATATTATAAATATAATTAATTTTCAGTGACAAATCAAGTAATATTGCTGTTTTATGTCTAAATCTGCAATAACAGATCAAGTAATATTCTTGTTTTATGTCTAAATCTGTAGCTTTTAATTCAATTAAAATACTTTTCTTATCGTAAATTCGCACGCGCAATTCCATTTAAAAAGCAACTCTTTAAGACAGTCCGTTTCTGTCAGTAAGATATGATTAGATGATATCTGAGTTAAAGCATCCGTGTTTGCGTTATAGCTTTCTATGGAACACTATATGAGCATTAGAAAAATTTAAAAAAAATGAAATTGAACTTAATGTCTTACTTTTTTTGCATCAACCGGGATAACGAAGGTGGGCATTCACAGTGCAGTGTGTTGTGAAGGAAATATTATATGGGCAGTGGTGCTTTGACCTACTCTTATATCCATTTGAAAATATCAACGGATCTTTAACATTCTGTCAGTGGCTTACACGGGATCATTTACAAGGACAAAGGACTGTAAAATCCTGGAGCTGGACATGTGTGTGTGCGTGAAAGAGAGAGGGGAGAGAGCGAGAGAGAGAGAGAGAGAGATAGAGAGACCTCCGCCTAACATAAAATATTTCATTTCGAGACTAACGTATGGTTCAATTTTAATTCAGCAATTAGCTTGTACGTAAAGGTCATTAGAGTGGGGAAAATTGGAGGGCCCCGGGGAAACCTTCGAGGTTGGACTGACGACCCTACTACTTTTCACGTAAGATCGGCGACTCGAAACCACGCCATCGGTTAATGCAACTAACAATGTAGTCTCGATCATGAGACAATATGACCGCGATATATCTATGTGGATCAAGACTAACATGCGTAATGACTGGACTATGAAAAATAAATAAGTTTTTTATTTGAATTCCATAGATTTTGTTTTGTTCTTCAAAATGTGGTGGTGAATTGTTCCGGACACAGGCGGACATTGTGTTATCGCCTCTTTTAGCTACCATACATATCAAACTATTTTTAGAAAATGGAGGTCGGATGAACTTAATTACATAGATATTAAAATTGTTATCAAAACTGTGTTAAACCTGCGAGTTGTGAAGATGTACAGAGCAGCTACTATACAGTTAAAAGCTTTTAAATTTCTGAAAAAAACAAGTAAAGATAAAATAGTGAAAGATGAGAATGTAAGTAGGGATGCTTGTTTATAATGCTCATAATATATACACACTATATGGGTTATTAAGAAAAAGCATGTGCATGTATTGAATGTTTATTTCATATTAATTAGACGAGAAATGAGTTTATATTTCCTACAGTGTAGACTTATAAATAGACCGAACAGGAACATCAACTTACACATATTTAATTTCATTTACAAAGTACATTAAAGTTTTCTATCTCCCACTTACCAATAGATCTTGTAGGAGTTCTACATGTGGACGCATCTGACCTTCCTGGCCGGGTCTATGCTGTCCGCTTTTGATGCAAAACGTCTCCTGATACCGCAAGTTTTATCCGACTTGACTTAAATATATTCAATCTTGGTGCACACCAGACCACAGCGTGTGAAATATGTACGACGTTTGGTGTAGGCCTTCACCGGACCTTCCGTTCCGTAATTATACCACCTTTTCAGAAACCTTGTGAACTCGATAAAGGCTATATTGTTGAACATACATGTATTATTTACAAACTTGGTTTGAAGTCATTGGAGTCATGAACGGACTAACCCTATCAACAATCAGCGTTCTGTGCCCTTTGGTTATCGAGTTATGTAAAAAAAGGTCTTGAAGTTAAAATCTTGAGATAAAATGAATTACCAACATTATTAGGGTGTTAGTTGTATTCCCCGTTTTCATTGCCCCAGTCGATGCAGAACAGTAGGACGTTAAACCCCATTTCATTTCGTTAGTGGTATTTGTACAACTTTCATACAGACTATAGATTAGAAATCAAAAGTAGACTTTCCACCGACGGAAATGGTTACTTCCGATCGTGTTTATATTAATTACTTGAAATAATGAAACGGAAATACATCTCGTGATATTTAATAATAATATAATAATAACTTACATAATTTAAATAGATTGAAAAATTAGAAAAAGACCTTTGTGTTTCTATGTAAAACAATCCGTTCTTCGTATTGTTTATTGCTTGTTGTCAAGAATTTCCGTGTGTATATTCATAGTTTTAGAGTGTGATGCGATTTTTGTAAATTGAATTTTAAATAATTATCTTATCCCTTTAGGTCTGCAGTTGGGCATATTCGTTTTGCATTGGATATCTTTGGTAACAACAAATAAAGTCTACAAAGACAATGCCGGTAGTGAATTAAAATTCTATATTGCGTAAATATTGAGAAAAAAAATCGAGAGAATTTTGCCCGGGCAGCGGCACTATGGCTTGTTCTTATATCGAATTCCAACCGCCAAGGGATATTTTACGTGCCCCCCCCCCCCATGTGTACATGGGGCCTCGGTTTTCGTCCCATCCGAACGACTAGACAGCTGTTCTTGTCATGAAATGGATGATCGAGACTATGTTTTTATCGTACAGACTTTAGTAATGATGATCGAGGCTAGGCCGAAATTTCACTCGCTTAATTCTCGGTTCATAGTGGATCAATTTGACTGAAATTGTCAGCAAATTTCCTTTACATTATCTACTTTTTAACTATTATGGCGAGAAATACCAGCTCTTTAACTAATCTCCCATAATGTATCCTTAAATTAAAAGATTTTTAATAATTATGCATACTGGGAAAGATAACTCTAATTGACTTTTAGCCAAACAGAGACATATATTTGAGACCTCTGATATTCGATCTGGCGGCTAACGTTTTATAATGGCAAAATATGAATCCGATATTTCATTAAGCTTATCACGACATCGAGTTCTAATGTGAATCATTATATGTATTCTGACGTTCTATGTAACTTATACTATTCCCATATATTGAAATAGTTCTAGCTATACGTATATAGGGATACCTGATACACAAGTTTTCTCACATCTCTGTTAAAGTAACTATTTCTCTCACTATTTGTAAAGTTTCGGCTATTTCAGTACATTTCCGTAATAAGAAACAACATTGCGTAATGTTATCTTATACAAAATCACCAATGACACAATTTGGGAAAGAAATAAAATATGTATAAAAATGACGTGCTGCTGTCCTGGGTACTCGGGACTACTATTTCTAAAGATGACATTTTCTTGCTTATCCGACTTAAAATACCCTCTTGCTTATCCGTCTAAACATTATCTCCTGATAAAATATGAATATATATTTCCGTTTGTTCCGGAAATGTGTCTCTGGGCAGATGAATGTATATATTGGTATTATCTTCTTGTTTTGTCTTTATATTATTCTGAAGCTCTTCTAACTTAACTGTTCATTACAATAGTTTTTTTGGATATTTTACATATTTCACTTTCCCTCGGATACATGGCAAAATTATTCCACTCATGTTTTCTAGTGTTGTGCTCACTTTAAGAGGAAACTGATACTTCATTTATGGACGTTTAATTGGCCGTAAGTTTAAAATTTTCTTTATTTTTAAGGCGTCGCTAAGACTATTATGCAGACATGTATTTGTCACGTTTATATTACTTGCTTTATATGTATATTTTCTTTGGCTAAATACATATTTGTTCAATTGAACATCAAAAACAAACTGCACAAATTTCATCTATCGGTTCCACTCTAAATGTAAACATGGAATTTTTGATATTTTTACATGTCTGGGGATATCCAAGAATATTTACAATGTGTGCGGATATTGAACGACAAAAAGATGCACCTCATCTGCTAGACGGTTAATGCTTTCTGATATATAGCTAATATATGTTGTTTATAGGTTTGGTAGAGATAGGTGGGGTAGTAAGTTTAAGTCTAATACATGGGTTCCCACAACTTATTTTGAGGGACCCCATAGCCGCCACGGGGCGTGGGTGATGCCCCCCCCCCCCTCCCATGAATTTTTTTTTAAAAAATTGACTGTCGGAAACGCCTTTGCGAACATTTCAGAGGAAGAAACTGCACAAAGGCATTTCCCCTTTATCTAAAGATATTACTTCACAATCGAATTCACAATCAGACATTGTAACTCAAAATCAGTCGCGACACCATGGCAACTGGGCGACCCTGGGTCAATGATATGATATGAACTATTAAATATCCAGAATAGAAGTGATCTATATACATATATACATACACACAAACATACAATTATAAATGAAATAGTAACATATATAATACACAATATATTATATTATATTCAACAATTACATAGTATTGACTAATTGTATCTTAGGGATTAAGTAGTTATAGGCTAGCTAATTGCTAATCATGTGGGGTCTGGTCTGATCATGACCGTTATAACAATATTTTTACACGCCCACATTTTCATGGGGACGTATATTGTCGTCGCCCCTCAGGGGCGGATCCAGGAATTTTTGCAGGAGGGTGTTCCCCCCCCCCCCGCATGGTCTATATCGTCATTTTGGCGTATATACATACACATTGAGCTTATAAACAGAGAAATTCAACACCTCGTTTGACGTCAATTTTTATTATGAATTAATACAATGATATTGTGATTCAATTTCATGGATGCAAAGCATTAATTGTGATATCACATAATGTCTATATCATTATCTCGTGCTTTGGGTGCCCATCCTGTCCCACCTCTGACGCTAACGGATAAAGCACACGGCCGATAAACTTTTCTCATAAAAAGTGTTGATTTACAAAAAAAACAATGTAGCTGAGCGGGGGGAGGGGGTCGATCCCCCCAAACCTCCCCTCTGGATCCGCCCCTGCCCCTCTCCGCCCGGACGTCCGTCCGTCCACAATTGTTTGTGGACACTCTACAGGTCGCAATTGTTATCCTATTTCAACGAAAATTGAAATATAGGTTTATCCCCCCAAGATCTCGGTTTTTTTCGATATTGGCATGTATCGGACCGTAACTTCATGGATTATGGCCCCATGATTTTTATGTAAAATCGCGTTTTTAGCTTGTGGTCCCTCTAGAGGTTACAATTAATATCCGATTTAAAAAAAACGTGTGAATATATCACCGTTACATCATAATGACGGTTGAATTATGTCCCCTGATTGTACGAAAAATCGCTTTTTGAGCTTGTGGTCCCTCAAGAGGTCACAATTATTATCTGACTTAAAAAAAATCGTGCGAATATGTCACTGTTACACTGTATTGTTGGCTGAGTTCGAATTTCATGAAAATGGGACCAAAACTGCCAGAAACACGGCCGCTCGTCTACGCAAATAGTGTAAACTTCTGGTATATCAAGGTTGTGGACCCTCTAGAGCTCTCAATTTTGATTCGATTTTGATGAAACTTGAAGTGCATGTTTATAACCAAAAGATCTTGGTTGATGTCAATATTTGCGCATATCAGATCGTAACTGTTTTTAGCTTGTGGTGCCTCTAGAGGTCACAATTATTATCTGATTTACAAACACGTTCATGTGTATCACCGTTACACCGTAATGTTGGTTGAGTTCGAATTTCGTGAAAATCGGACGAAAACTGCCAGATAAAATGACCGCCCCTCTACGCAAATAGTGTAAACATCTGGTATATCAAGGTTGTGTACCCTCTAGAGGTAACATGTTTGATCCGATTTTAATTTTACTTGAAATGCATGTTTATAACCCAAAGATCTTGGTTCCTGTCGATATTCGCACATATCTGATCGTACCTTCCTGAATTATGGCCCTTGATGTTACGAAAAATCGCTTTTTGTTTAGCTTGTTCTCTATCCATCTCTTGAAAAATGTGGGCGTATCCTGCCTGGCAGTCGCTGGTTCCCTTCCCTGAGTTATACGTTTATTGAAACTATAACTACCGTATACTTGGTTTTAACATGCGTTTTCATTTTTTTTGCTGTACTTCGGCATCGTGTGTATTTACAAGATGGCGTATTTGCCGATTATATTAATAAAATTATATATACGTAAGGAGGCTCTGAATTTCCGATTGTCGATCCTAACAATTTCGAAATATAATCACACTAAATTGATGGACAGAGGTGGTGACAATGTGATCACATAAACGTGTGTGTAAATTGAAAAAAGATCACCAAGTAGTCGCAATTTCCTCCTGTTTCGAAAAAATAAAAGTCACAACATTACTAAATGGGATTTCATGTTAAAGATTCATTATGTAAAATTTAGATAAAAGGTGCTGACATTTCTCGCTAGAAAAGAAATTTAAAAATAGACAATGAAAAGGAATATATTCAAAATTTCAGTCAAGTTAATTTCTTCTTTGCTGAGTTATGCATGTTTGAAGAGATAGCGTCCTCTCGAGTTCCTCTGCAGCCGTTGTTATGAGAATAAACAAAGTCTCAAGTCTCGATCATCCATTTTTAATTTAGATTATTAAATGGCGATCGTGTTGCAATCGGTTCAAATTCGCACCAAACCGATGAACTAGAGAGTTGCTTATGGGGTTGGCATGCGAATAAATGTCTAATTAATAATCTATGTAACAGATTGTTACCTAGGCAGATTTAGCGCTTACATTATGTCATGACGTACTGTCACAAATGATATATGAACTTATTTATAATGTATCTTTTGTCTCCATTAACTCCTTTCCCTGTTTTCGACTTTCTGCGAATCGAAGACACCGTAAAAAGCTCTTGCATAACGGATGAAAACAATAATTTGCATAAAATATTGTTCTGCTAGGTGATTTAGGTACATGTTTTGTTCCACCAAGTCATTATGCATTGCCATTATGTTGTTTGTTCTGTTGTGGCGATTGATTAGTCGCCCCAATAGTGGCCTAAATAATTCCCACTTCGATTACAACGAATATTAACTGGACAAAATGCCTGCCTGGTTGTTCGTGTATACAGTCAGCGCCTTACTCACTTTGTCACCATGGGTCCCACCCAACAGCCAGGTGGGTGTCAGAACAAGGATAAATAAGTGTAACGCGGTCGCGGGTGTATGCACATAATTTTGGTGGAATTAACTCAGCAGAATATAATGACAATTCTCAACTCTTATCTAAAGTTTTACGTATCCACACGGGACCTCGACTTTTTCGAATAACTAGACTCTCTGTTCTGCACTACTGACAAGGGAAAACCACACAAAACCCAAAGAAATGTCTCGACCAACACCATTATCGAACTCGTGACCTCTTAACTCACTGAATCACCATAGGCACCGAAAACCAGGTGAATGTTTGATGGTAAATTTTCAAAATCTAAACTGAAGAAGTATTTGACATTTAATGCTGAGAAAATATAAATCCTTATTTTGCCGTCACAATAGCCAAATGCTAGAGAACATTTTGGACACTTCAGATTAAGGTCAGACTTGCACGAACTGGGCATAAGTATGAAATTGCCATTCCTGTAATGAACTAATGCGCATATAGACATCACTGATTGATCCCATTAGTGCGATAGCCATTTACAATAATAGCCTTCCACGATTGTGCTTATAGGTTTATGTGGATACACACCCTTGTCTGGCAGTAATATTCTATACCACGCATTTGTTTTGAAAGCATCTTCAGTGTTATACACAGGATAAGAGGGGGAAGTAGATTTACAGTACCAAAAACTTATTCAAGCGACCTTTGTTCTTATCGCGTACAATAAAACTGTCACAACGATCTCCCGCTTTGCATCGATAATAGCATGTGATCCACGGAGCTTCGAACCACCCAGCACCAGTATATTTATGGTTTTCAAACATCCATGTCGAACTAAAGAGTGCAATAAATATATAAGCTTTTCAGATCACTAGAATCGATACTTTGATGTTGGTTATTTCCCACACGAAAATTAAAGACGGCTTGCCAATTTAAATTGGCCGGCAGTAGTTGGGCATTTACATTCGAAATAATTTCGCGTTTTAGTATAAGCTGAGCTTTTGAAAATGGGGTACGTTGGGGTTACAGATTTTTATATAAAGAACCTGCACTGATTATAAATGGTATTTACGACCACGTTTATGCTATATACAGGTGACAAGTCTATCGAATACAGTTACTGGTTATTACGGAGCAACGTTTAGACTAGGCTTCTCTAGTCTTTATCAAGTAATATGCTGATTAAAGGAACATGATTAAATGATAAAACAATATGCCATTGGATATGAAGATCGCGACTGTCACGACATGTTATAAAAATAAATGACGTATTGCACTGTAAATATTGATGGAGTATAATAGGTATTCATACTATAAGTATTGTTATATTGAACGTCCGTGTCATCTTGTAATTAGAGGATTGATTCCACATTAATTATTGTCTCGACCAACGCCCAAACAGAGCTGCGTATTTCCCACATTGTGTAATTCCAGCAACCTAAAAGCATACTGGGGAAAAGGTAATAAATTACAGTTTAAAAAGAACTAAAAGACAAATGCTGGATTAGAATGTTTTTATTTTTTCCATCAACTGTTTATTCGTCATATCGCATCTTATTGGAATTACTATAGATGATTTCATGTAATGTTACTGCGAATTGTTCTCCTGTATCATTCGAGCAGAGGTATATGAGAGGTTACATCCAATAGATTTAGGACGCGTAACGAGGCTTACATCCAGACACATTATATACCAAATAGTTTCATAAAATGTTCTTTATTTTCTCTCTCTCTATTTAAAGTCTCTGTACGTAATTTGAAATGAAATGAAATAAAATGAAATGGGGTTTGACGTCCTACTGTTCTGCTCCGACCTAATGAAGACGGGCATACGCCATACAGTGTACTATGAGGGACATTTTGCCCGGACAGCGGCGCTACGGCCTACTCTTATATCGAATTCCATCTGTCAAGGATCTTTTACGTGCACGCCAATGTGTACACGGGACCTAGGTTTTTCGTCCCATCCGAACGACTAGACAGCTGTCCTTGTCAGGCCCACCATCCTGCATCGCTGACAAGGTGGAACCACGCCGGAAAATCTGGATGAACTTTTTCGGCCAATACAGGGATTGAACACCCGACCGCCAGGCTAGCGAGCCAACGTCTTACCCACTTGGGGGGTTGGATGGCCGAATGGTTAGCACGTGCGCGCTGTATCATAAGGCCTGTCATTGAGTCAACTGGCGTGGTTTCGAATCCCAGGTTGTACGTGAGAAGGAGTAGGGTCGCCTGTTCAACCTCGTGGGTTTTCTCCGGGTCCCCCGGGTACTCCGGTTTCCTTCCACAGCTAAAGAGCCCTATGCGCAAGCGAATTATTGAAATAAAATTAAACCATATGTTAGCCCCTAAATGACCAAGTTCGTGTCGAGTAGACATTAAACCCCATTTCTCCTCTCTCTCTCTCTCTCTCTCTTACCCACTTAGCCACCGTGATCCCCATACGTGATTTTAATTTTTTTAATGTATCAAATTTCTTAATCCACGTTACTATGGATTATTGAACATTTATCAGCGCTAGATAATCCCCGGTTCGGATTCAATCGAAATAAAAACAGACTCATTCATTAGATTCGAGAAACATAAAGATGGCGGTGGGCCTGTTTACATAGGTAGCAGCCTAGTTCAATGGAAATCAGTTCATCATATATGTGTAAATACTGAATGGAATTAAACCATTTACAATATCTCTCAAATCACGCTTGGGGACTTTACGGAATGAGAAGGTTAGAGGTAGAAGTTGTATACTTGTCTGAATGTGGTAGATCGTGTTGTCTTATCAAGTCATAATAATAATACTGTGAACTACTCGTATTCTGAAGTAATATGGAAGGTCAAACAGCTCTCTATTCAGTGTTCTTAATTATTAATTCGTAATTCATAGTCCTTAATTCTTATCTTAATTCTTGTCTTATATCGACATTTGCATACTAAAATTATCATTTGTATCTTATCAGATATTTGTCATATCAGATTTGTAAATTTTATCATCGTTTAATGTGATTTTATTTTGATATAACATTTTCTTTAGAAAATAAAAAGATTACATTTATGTTTCATTAGAAACATACAACGAAAAACAAATCCTGTACAACAAATTTCCAACTACAATCTCCAAACGGCTCTAGAAACCGATAAAACAGTAGCTGCGCTATACGGTTCTTTGATAAGATACATTCTTCTTTGTAATTTAAGGCTTGCATATAATTATTATACTCTTTATATACTCTTCCAAAAAGTAGGGGATATTCAGTAACAATACAAAACTACGTAAATAATGCACTGCTGTTTTTATTAGAGGTAACCAGTGTATGTTAATAGCAGGACAATTGCCTACACATGAACATAACAGTTCATATGGGCGGCCTATCTAACGCCCCATTTCACCCGCAAAGAGATACACCGTCAAAAGTGAAAATGGACGTTTTTGATTTTTGTCTTAATAATGAGTAATTGCTCCACCTATCCTCAGACATTCAGCAATTCGTCGTGGCATGCTCTTAAGCAACCGCCCAATCGCGATTTGGGGCAATCTGACCCACTCCTTTTGCAGTGCCACGGTCAATCCTTGCAGTGTTGTCCGTTTACGTCGACGAACACGTCTCCCGATCAAATTAAACGTAACACACTAAAGCAAAGATACGCTAAACAATAAATCTTATGCAAGAACCGATAGGAAAGCATACATGGATAGATAAACCAGCACGCGGCAGTTTTCATCAACCCTTCCTTGAAGTGTCAAATTTGACAATGAACCCCTCCCACGTGTATGGCGCTATTGCGTGTCGCATGTGCAGCTCAGTGGTTCTGTTGGGGCGATAAGTTCTTCATCTGTGAACATACTGTCGAAGCATGTCACATGTCCATGACTATTTATCATATCGCAACCTGCATAGGTAGTTGCATTTCAATATCACCTACTTTTCCTGAAGAGTATATAATTATAATTTTAAACAGTGTACTTATAATTTGTAAATTGTAAACGAGTTATACTCAAATCGTTTCAGGATGATAGAAAGACGTGTAATCGACATTGTTTTAATAACTGTTGCATTGGTAAATATTTTCTTTCCTGTGAAACCTGAGTACCCACGCTAAACCCACGAGGTTGAGAAAGTGCCCCTATCTCCAAGCCCCATATGCTCACCAGGGATCTAAACTGATTTCGTAGGGGAGACGAATTCATATAAGATCCGTTTTTTCAGATCTTTGATAATATACATTCTTCCTTGTAATTCAAAGCTTTATATAATTAACAATTATAAGAATTATCAAACTATGTATACACTGTTAAAATTATATGTATATTTACAGTTATAAATATAGTAAAAATACAGTACATGATTTGTCAAATCACATGGTTTGTTAACTTACATTTAAAACGATGTCGATGCATAAGAATACAAGGCTTATGTAAAATTACATCAAGTTTAATGTACTAATACAACCATATGTCAGTTTACATCACGTAAGCTGTATATTAACAGAAATGCCGCTGGAAATATTATTTTTACAGAAAATTGTAAATTGTTATCTCCCGTTTGATCACATTTGAATATTATACAAAATATTTACTGTTCTGTCAGTCAGTTTAGTCCATTTGAGAGAAATAGGTTATTCAAAATCTGAATGCACCGAACTTGCTTATAAAGACAGGCATGTGCCATACATTGAGTTGGGTGCGGCATTTTGCTTGGACTGTGTCATGCCACCTACTCTTTCCATTATAAGGAGCAGAACAATAGCACATTAAACCCCATTTCACTTACATTATCGAATGTTGTTTTACGCAAAACTGTCTGTGTTCGCCAGGATCTAACCTAGGACTAATTAGCCAAGCGGAGACAAACACATTCCTTTGAATAATGTTACCTTGGCAAATTACATAATATGTAATTCTACATCATTTATGAGATATTATTACATAAACTGTATCAAAATACCTATTATTTTTTTGTTTTAAATGTTATTGTACAAATTTATGTAAATTAACATCATGGTAATTTTACATATACTCCAATTACAGATATGTAATTTTACCTTGGATGTATAATAGCTAGAGGTAAATTTACATTACAGGCTGTGAAATAACATGCAATGTTAAAATACAGTTATAACGATGGCAATATTTCTGCCAGTTAAAACGAGGTAAAAATACATAAAATTTTTAACAGTGTACGTATAATATTTTTCTTTGTAATAGATCAATTCTTTACATGTATATAATTATAATTCTAAACGATGTACTGATAATTTTGTAAATTTCTCAGAGGATATTAATTTATATAAACCCCGGCTTGTTTTCAGATTTCGTAATTGAATGTTGTATTTTTTTTATATTAATATGTAAGCATTTAATGACTAAATAGTGTTAAGACAAAAAAGAAGTAAAGACCTGTAGGAAATATTTCTTCAGGTGGATGTTATCCAATGCAACGTGTATTAAAATAATATCGATATATGTCTTTCTATCCATCTGTACTATTTTGGTATAATATGCTGATGAAAATAACATGTCTTTCTATCCATCTGTAATATTTTGGTATAATATGCTGATGAAAATAACATAATCAAAGCACAAAAGTAAATAGTTACACTGTATGCACGGTTTTTAAAATTACCAATGTAACGATATACGTCTTTCTATTAATCTGAAACGATTTGAGCATAATTCATCGTTTACAATTTACAAAATTATAAGTATATTGTTTAAAATTATAAGTATTTATAATTATTATATAAGCTTTGAATCACAAGGAAAAATATATATTATCAAATAATCGTATAGCGCTGCTACTGTTTTATCGGTTGGTAGAACCCACCACTAGCGTCCTCTGTTGTCATAATGTTCAGGTTAGACGTGTATGTGGTTTGGCATTGGTTTTGTAAAATTGGTATTTAGAGACTTGTATTTGGAAATGTTTTGTTCGAGATTTGATGTTTCTGATGAAATGTTAATGTAATTTCTTGATTTTCTAAAAGAAATTTTATCATTATATTAAAATACAATTAAAATAAACAAAGATACAATTTACAAATCTGATATGACAAATGTCGGATTTTTTAAAACAAAAATTGATCTTAAGATGCAAATGTTAATTTTGGTATGCAAATGTCCAAATACGGCAACAAATGAAGAACTAAGAATTAAGGACTATGAATTAAGAACTAAGAATTAAGAACACTGAATAAAGAGCTATTTGGTCTCCCATACGATACTGGTAGAACACATGTATGTAATGCGAATTGGTTAAACAAAGAAAAATACTAATTATTGAACATTTGGACGGTTGGATTAACTTATCATGTTTTAATGGACATCACATATATTTAATTGATCAACTGCTATTAGTCATGGAAACGATTTTGATGTGTGTATTTGTTACAGTCAATGCCGCCTGTCATTTAGATTTAATCAAATCCGGGAAAACAATTTATTCGCCAGGAATATGACCAAATGCCTAGCGTATTGACAAAAGGGTAATTTAAAGCTGAACTCAGATTTCAAATCTATAGAAATAATTAAATAAAAAAAACAGCGGCTGCCAGGCAGGATACGCCCACATTTTGCAAGAGATGGATAGAAAACAAGCTAAAAACAAAAACAATTTTTTGAATAATCATGGGCAATAATCCAGATAATTATGGTCTGAAAGGGACTGAGATTTTTGGAATATAAAGATATATTTTAAGTTTCATCAAAATTGGATAAAAATTGTGACCTCTAGAAGGTCCATAACCTTTGAATTACATACATGTACTTATATACAATTTGCATACAAAGAGCGGCCATTTTTTCGGGCAGTTTCATTTCCATTTTCACGAAATTCCAATTCAACCTTCATTATGGGGGAATGGTGATCGAAACGGTTTTTAAAATCGGAAAAAAAACTGTGACCTCTAGAGAATCCACAAGCTAAAAAGGCGATTTTTCGACCAATCAGGGGCCATAATCCAGGAAGTTACGATCCCATATGCGCGAATATCGAAAGAAACCAAGGTCTTTTGGGTTATTAACATGCATTTCAAGTTTGATCAAAATCGGATCAAAATTGTGACCTCTTAGAGTGTCCACAAGCTAAAAACGCGATTTTTCGTACAATCAGGGGCCACAATCCATGAAGTTACGGCCAGATACATGCCAATAGGGAAAGTAACCGAGACCGTAGGGAGATAAACCTATATTTCAAGTTTCGTTGAAATCGGATAATCATTGTGACCTGTGGAGTGTCCACAAACAAATTGTGGGCGGACGGACGGACAAACAGGGGCGACGGCATAATACGTCCACATGAAAATGTGGGCGTATAAAAAGGTAACACGCTAAACGACCGCCATACTTGTTTTAAATTTGATGGCGAATGCTTAGGGGTAACAAAAACACAGGCTGGCCACGCCCACATCCAGTGTATTCCGTGTCAAGCAAACTGTCCACATTCGGTTAGCCAGTCAACTACCAATTACCTCCTGACTGATCGAAGTTCTTCCACTATCACTACTATCAGCTAACTAAAAAATATTATTGCTATATAAGTAGTCTTTAAACTACAAATGAGGCAAATTTCGTCACATAGCATACGTAACCATTGTAATAAAAATTGTTCCATTGCAAATATTTTATAATATTTATGTACATGCAATCAAAATGTTTTTGTTTTTTTTATATATAAATATGGCAAACAAGGCTTCCTTACATTTTCTCTACTGTAGGTGGCAGTGTTATCCTTTATCTTAACTCATATAGCTTATTATTATTTATCTGTTGTCTTTTGTTTTGTTCGTTAGTTGTTTTTGTTTATAGAGCAAAAAACACAAAAATGTTGTTGTACATTTAATTATCATTTCCATACAATGTGGCAATTGGAAATGCAAACAACACATTTAGCTCAAAGTTATGTAATCTGTAATAAATATAGTGATGAGGTAATTGGTTAGTAAAGAATAAAAATATGACAATACTATACAATAAATGTAAAACTATTAGTTGAAATGTGTAGTTCTCAGAATGTTTTAAATTTTTAATAAATCTAATATAACACTGCATACTTTTTAAATATAAAAATGGATATATTAATACGGCACTGAAATGATGGATATATTTGTGGATACCGACCAAATAGCTTCTTGAAACCTGTCATAATTTGAACAATGGTTTATAATGAAATTGAATGGTTAATATTCCAGATACAATCATTAAATTAACAATCCAAGTTTGAAAGTGAATTCTAGAATTATATATTTTGTATGAGAGACTTGATAACCGAGTCGATAGATTACATTGTAACATATACAGAGACATGGTAGTTGAGACATCCGTAGATAGCCATGACAATAAAAGTTTAAATTTCCTAGAAAATGTACCTCGACCGTTCAGATCGTTATATACAGGAAATGAATAAAGTTTTCTAAAAGTCTCCTACGTAACATTAACCGTTTGATTTACTAAAATACGTCTGCCATGGTTGCTTTAAGTAAATAATGATCAAAGGGCGGTATCATTGTTTTAAAAGAACAGCCTGACAGGGTCTATACTTCAGATAGTAGTTAATGAATTTTGATATGTATCTCTACATCGCTACACTTTGATGTAAAGAACCTTGTCATTAGAATATTACAAAACAAAACCTGATCAATGGTGTAATCAGGAAAATTAGACGTCGGCGTTATCTTTACTAAGTTGGTGTCAATGTTCTCGACAAAACATCGCCGATAAAAAAAATCCGTATAGAGGACTCCATAACCCAGATGAATTATGAGAGTGGTTATTTACCACACGTGGTAAGCAAGAATTTCAGTATAGACTTACGGAATTAGCAACCGATTTCAATAAAACCTAAAGAATATGATGACACTGATAGAATTTCGGAGTGGGTAAAATTTCGGCCATTTGGATTTATTGGTTTCGAAGATATTGGGTTACAACACATTTCATGTGAGAAGGATACAGACTGTAATTATCCACCGATTTCATTGACATGAGCAGAGTGGGATCAGTGTGGTAACCTGATACCTCCGAAACATTAAACCAGAAGTGGTCGACCATCCAAATATTGTTAATATTATCCCACTCTGTTAATTTTATTGCAATCGGGGAATAATTGCAGTCTGTAGACTTGTCACATGAAATGTGTGGTAACCTGATATCTCCGTAACCGATAACCGGAAGTGGTCGAAACTTTGTCTACATCTCGAGATGGTTAGTTTATATTTATCCCACTCTAATAATTTCATTGAAATCGGTGGATAATTACAGGTTGTATATAGCCTTTAGAATCTCCGCATTGTCATTAAGGGGCTGAGCAATGTGCATCAGAAAACAGTTATCCTCAACAGCGCATGACTGTTCCTTAATCAGTAATGTCAAGCCAATATAATTTTTTAGTTGTTAGGGACCTTGATCAATGAAATGAAATGAAATTGGTTTTAACGTCCTACTGATCTGCTATGGCTTGGCGGGCATGTGCCATGAGGGCAATTTAACCCGGACAATTGCGCTATAGCCTACTCTTATATCGAATTCCAACTGCCAAGGGATCTTTTACGTGGACGCCAATGTGTACACGGGACCTCCTCCCATCCAAACGACTATACGTTGTCCCTTGCCAGACCCTTGGTCTTGCACCACTGACAAGGAGGAACCACGCCGGAAAATCCCGACGTCCCCAGCTTGATTACTAAATATTCCACTTAATTCTTGTGTTAAAATTTCAAAACTTAAATATTTTGAATTAAAAGCGTTTTATAAGAGAAACTAAGTACTTTTATCTTTAAACTGTTTTTTCTCGAAGAAATTGTGGGCGCAAATTAAAATGGGTGTGGCTTAATAATACTGATATGTATGTATTTACAATAACAATTTTCATAATTAGAAACATATTATCTTGTAAAGAAACCATTATTAAAATCAATGACAATAGGTTGTTTTTCAAAATCCTTCTAGAAAAACGACAAAGACACACTTATAAAAGCTTGACGTTAACCTCAAGAAGTTTGTTGCTGAAAATATATAATAATCATTTAGTACGATTTTATCCGACTTGCATTGACTGTGAGCGTTTTATATGTGAAGGTAAGGATCTGTAAGTTTAATGGGACAGTTTGCTACTTTGTATGAAAACGTCGAACATAGCCCAATGTGATAGGCATGGACCATTCCTATTAATAACAGCGTTAAGATGCATTATGTGAGAATTAGATAAAGAGCTGAAATTGCTCGCTATAACAGTTTAAAAATAGATAATTAAAAATGAAAATATGACTGTTATGACTATTTGAATTGCTCGATTATCCCTATTTAAATTAAATTATTAACAACGATCTTGTTTCAATGTATTGAAAATTGCGAGCATCCTATGCTCTGGAGAGTTGATTATGGTCTTGTCATGCTAAATGTACAATTAATAATTTATGTAACATTTGAGGCCAAAAGAAAGACCTGCAATGGGTAGATTTAGCTCTTACATAAGGCATCTTTAATATATCGTGATATAAAAGTATTATGTGATGAAATAAAAATAGGTGTCTGAAAGATAGTACCTGGATTTGTTTTGCTTTTCTGGGACAATACTTCAATCTAGTGAAGTTTTGTTTAATCGTTATTGTATGCCTGACATAGAACAGATACTCAAGTACATGATCCTATCACATTTACATTTATTTGCGGTGTGAAGATTAGTTCTATGTTTGCTAACAGATTGTTAACCGTGGTTGGTTATTGCGTGTGTTGTATGGTGTTCTATTTCGGCCACTTCGCGCGTCGCTTTTTTCATTGTTAAGCTATAGAGAAAAAAGCGACGTCGTACTAGTAGCTGACATTTCGTTCCCATATTCCATTCAATGACTATAGACCGCGTGTCTTAATCTCATTTCTTCAGGGTTGTCGATATATTCGTCGTAGGATACCCCCCCCCCTCCCCTTCCCCCCGAAAAAAATATTCTCGTATTAATTCTGTCTGTACAAATGTCAAGGAATGCTCATACTCTAAGTAATACAATACTTGAGAACGTATAAAACAACTAATAATGTAAATATCAGTACCCTCTCATCGTTTGTTTAACTATACTGTATGACTGTCTCTTTAGAGAGCACGAGGTCACTCATTTTAAGTTTAGAACAGAGGTTTAAAATATAACATATAATCTGGATATTATAGAAATTTCGTGTTACATAAAGGATAGTATCGGCAGTTCTTTGAGTCTCATATAAACTACTGAATTGAAGATAAAATACCAAATGTAAAAAAAACTGCAAATTAATCCCCCTGTTAAACGCGCATTACATCACAGACACTATAAACAAAATCCATTTAGAAAATACGACGCGCGACGCGTCGCTTTGTGAATGGCGACGTCGTGTTAAAAACCTTAACATTGAAAAATGCAAACCACGACGCGGGAAATGGCCAAAATAGAACACCATAGTGTTGCTACATTTGTTTAGACATGTGGTGCTACCCAGGAGGTCTCTGGTAAACACTGTTGGGATATTCGATTGAACTTTCTGGAATTGAATTCTCTCAGCCCCCAAAATAGTGACAATCAAGCGAAAAGGGGTATTTCGGGCTACAACGCAAGAGTCGACTGGATAAGTAAATATCTCAACCAACCATGCAGCCGATACTTATTCGTTGTGTTTAATTACGTCACGATTCTACTCACACCACCTCCGTGGTTGGGACTGACAGAACTGTGACAGGACTGAATTCCGCGTCACTCGATTTCAATTCTGTCAATTCGGGACGTTCTGGACTGTGAAACACGCACTTTAGACAGCTCAACAATTAGAACCTTGTAAAAGTAAAATGAAACTATTGATAGTGTCATGTTCTTGCCTAACGCAAGTGTTTCAGAGATATTTTTTGTACTAAATCAAAAGATGTCGCTCCTAACGGTACAGTTAATGATAAAGCAATTTAAAAAATAAAACGAACGTAATTTCTAAAACTGCTTTAATAACTAAAAAGCTAAATATTACTGCTATTCAGAATCGTCACCAATAGAATTCTTACGGCTGTAATAGTTGATAGATTTGTAGAGAATTGCACGTGCGATGGCTATTTATAGTCTCATAGACTCTAGTGCTGAGGATTATCATACTGCGTGGTTAGCCAGAAATCTCTTCGAGACAAGCCAATGAAGCGTAAACATTCGTCGTTTCGAAACAGCGTAGCCGTATCCGCATATAGCACATTATTAATAATAATAATAATTTATTCGTACAAAATAAGTATAATTACAAAAGTATCAATACAAACATAAATCTGACCTTAATATATACATAGCATATATATAAAATTAGGCCGTAGCGCCGCTGTCAAGGCACATTGTCCCCCATAACACACCACATGGTGCATACCTGTCTTTACTATCCCGAATAATGACAGGTGAGATGTTAAACCCCATTGCATTTCAAATTGTGTTCAAATCTGATTATTTAAATTATTTTGTTCATTCGTTTAAAACATGCAGGGTTGCGAGAATATTTTTTAAGTTTGCTTGTTATTATTGGAAGTAAATATCTGGTTATACATCCTACTAGATTAATGGAATTGGGAGTTACGTTATATAGCTGCCTGTATCCTGTTGGCTAGTCGCCAAAAGGCAAAGACTTAAATATCTTTCAATGTCAAAAGATAGCCCGATTAATGATGGATTAACAAATAAATGTATATTTTAACTGCCGGGTGTGTTTCAGTCCTTTACTTATTTCAGCGGGATGGGGATAGAGAGCATAAGGGAGTGTCTCAACCAACCGTGACAACCATCCGTTCTGTTTAATTAAATCATTAAGTTGCCGGGACAGATAGAACTGTGACATTAGTTCATAGAGTACTTTTTTTCTGATGTCCGTTTCACGATCCTACACTTGCAGTAGGATGTTCAATGTCATGGGGCGTCCACGATCATGTCAATTTACACCATACAACTTTTAGTGAACATGTTCAAGGTGGTTTTTACATGGTGATCCTGATCCGAGATGTCGAGGCAGCCATTTTGCTTTATTGTCATGTGAGCCACTTCACCACGTGACCCAGAGATGCATTCTAATTGGTTCAAGGCCATGAAAACTGTCCTACAATGTTCAATTTAATATGCTTGTTCAACGTTTTTCAAATTCCCATACACAAAATGGAATATTTTCCTGCGAACATCATCTTACAAATGTTGGATGATGTTCTTGAACAAAAGTAGGGACGTGTAAAAATGGCCTTTAGAAACTAAAGCAGATCAATCGATGTCATTATAATTGTCAACTAATTCATCTGTTTTAATCATTATACATGAATCACCCATTCCAAAAAAATGGCGTCTCGCTGTTGCATTGTGGGAGATCCGTGAGCAAACTTACGAGGGGGCCGCCATTGCTTTGCATGGGATTTCTCTGACCAAATTTCGAAAAATGACGATTTTACGTTAATTTTAGTGATGGGGGATACTTCATATGATGTGATAGAGACACAGATGGTTGATGCACGTACAGAATACCTCAGAAAGCACATACATAGTATACAGATCGCAAAAAGGTAAAATGAAAACTTCAAAACAAACAGCTGTCAAAACTTAACCTTCGTATCAATCAGCTGATCGCTGTCACTTTTAGCAGGCCAATACTCAAACTGTGAGTGTACAGTGTTGCATAGAAATAATAGCACAGAGTACATTAAGAATGCTTAATAAAAAACATGTTTATTACGTTCAGTATTATTCATTTATATATTTTAAAATTAATTACTATTATTAGTCTTGTTGTATGATCTATTCTATGCCTACCTGCATTTGTTTTGCTGAGTAGACCAGCGCTACCAACTCCTTTTTGCGGCCTGTACACTTAAGATTTCGCGTTCTCGGGTATTCTTTAAGTGCATCAACCTTCCAGGTCTCTATCACATCGTATGAAATATCCTCCGTCCTTAAAATAACAGTGAAATCAGCGTTTTTCGCAATTTGGTCAGAGAAATCCCATGCAAAGCAATTGCGGCCTCCTCGTGAGTTTGCTCACGGATCTCCCACAATGCAACAGCGAGACGACATTTTTTTGGAATGGGTGATTCATGTATACAGATATCAACGACGAACTATTACCTATGTACAAAAGAGTTCAATTTGTATATATTTGTAGTAAAAATACTTTAGTCAAGGAAACACTGTATACTAGCGGGGGTGGGTGATATTATCCTGGATATAACCCCCAAAGATTAAGTGTTTGATTGATCGATACTAAAGACTATTCATTCCGCATTTTCAACTCCAGTAGATTTGTTTCATGTCGTCTGAATTGTGAAAAGAATTCGTAAATACTGGGGGTTTCTAAGACTACGCGATTTAAGCGACGATCATTTCGCAAACAAGTCGTGCGTTCCAAGCTATTCCGTGATTGTATTGTTCAGATTGACAATTTCATCTTAACACAGGTTGAACGTTTGACATAGTACATGCACATCTCCAACTTTAATATCTGCTTGTGTACGTTTTAGCAAAGTGTGCTTCATACAAAGACCTATATAATCTAAATTTATCATCTTTCATTTTTAGCCCGGTCCCAGTGAGATATAAAAGGTCCAGTACAGCTCTAGGATATAGTTTTATTTCTGTGGATAGGTGATCCATCCGTCTAGTCACGTACAAGTTTGGTGTTAAATAATGACGAAATGAGTCGGTTGTTATTAACAATTGATCGAGTATCATCTGAACCAAATCTACAGTGACGTTAATAGAACACAATTTTTATGGGAAACAATCACTGGTTTATTCTAAAAGCACGACGTTTCGACAAGTATCCTCTTATCGTTATCAAGCACAATGACATTTCATAAACTTCAGATGAATATATAAGAGTGGACATGGTGAAACCATATAATAAGATAAAATAACAATAACAATAAAGATAAAGGATTAAACAAATTAGACATAAGATAAGTAGGGTAGTTAATTAGACAATCAACAACAAATGGAAAACATTTAGCTAATTATGAAGACCATCAAAGGGAGCCGTTGGATGCTGTTATGTTGTTTCAATGAGGTAATAGGGATGAAACCATTTACTAAGATATGGATAACACTTATAATAAATTAATGTAGGCATTGCATAGTCCATTAACAGAAGGCTAAATAAACAGGATAGGTGATAATATGTATGGTAGATGAGCAAGTGGTTATGACAATGAAAAAATTAAGAGTGTGAAAGCTCAAAAAAGAAATGACAAATGAAGTTAATAGCCTAATAAGTTAAACAGTCCAGAAAAAGGCCATAGGTTGGAAACATATTGTAATAAATGGGGTGATAAAGGGGGGGGGGACCATTTAACTTACTATTACATACATACTAATAGTATGTGAACGCTCAAAAAGAAATGACAAATGAAGTTAATAGCCTAATAAATTAAACAGTCCAGAAAAAAGGCCATAGGTTGGAAACATATTGTAATAAATGGGGTGATAAAGGGGGGGGGGACCATTTAACTTACTAATACATACATACTAATAGTAAGAAAGCAAGTACACACTGCCAATTCTCTCAGACTAACTAAACAGTTAAAGTTTGTGATTAATGGGTTGTAACTTAAGTTGAATTGTTCATTTTGATGACTTGATCGTATGCCCTTGAAATATGCAGCCCCGCGTCCCTGTTTAGTTGGGGTGAATAGCGCCTAATGTTAATCGCTTCTAGGATTTTCCTTGTTTTTCTATTCAGTTGGTTGGTTGTTAATATCTGCACCCCATTCCAATCGACTTTGTGCTGCGGGTGGTTCTGTAAGTGCTCCGCTACGGCCGAGTTGTTGGTGGCAGTTTTGGACCGGTGTTCTGATATTCGCTTATCAAGTGGACGTTTAGTTTCGCCAATATATGAAAAATCACACGAACAATTCACTTTGTATACAACTCCTTTAGGCTGAACAGGTAGGGTTGGTTTTTGTTTGCCATTAGCTTTAAGTATCTGTTTCAAGGTTGTGGGAACAGAGAAAGTAGTGTCGATGTTGTACTTCTTAAGTAAATTACTCACTTGATATGTTAGGTTGCCGTGAAATGGCAAGGTTACTCTAATCATCTCTTTTGGTGTTTTTTGTTGACTTCTGTTGATGTTTTTGGATATTTCATTAATTTGCTTATTGACTAGTGATGGAGGGTAATGGTTCAAGTTGCAAAATACATGGCGTAGATGTTCCAATTCTCCCTGCAGGTATTCAGGTTCACAAATGCTAATGGCTCTTCGTGCTAGGGTGGATATCAGAGCTTTTTTGATGTAGTGGGGGTGGCTTGAGTTGAAATTAATGTACTGATCAGTGTGAGTTGGTTTTCGATATATTTTGGTTTTTAATTGATTATTTACCTTAACAACTTGTACATCTAAAAATGGTAGAGTGTCATCTATCTCGGTCTCAATGGTGAATTTGATACTGGGGTGCTGTTTATTGAGGTGATCTAAAAGAGACATTGGTTCATCATTTTCATCCAGAACCACAAAAGTATCATCAACCTTGCGCAGCCATGTAATAGGAGTAACGGGTGAGGTACTAAGGGCACGTTCTTCAAATTGAGTCATAAAAATTTCAGAAATTAAAGGTGAAAGGGGGCTGCCCATCGGTAAGCCCCTGACTTGCTTGTAAAGGTCATCTCCCCAGGTAAAGTATGTGGAATCAAGGCACATGGTGGTCAATTCAAGGATGCTATCTGTGGATAATTTTGTTTCCAGGGGGACTTCGAGGTCGTTGATTCTGGAGCGGAGAGCTTCAATAGCTTCTTGACGAGGTACATTGGTGAAAAGATCTACTACATCGTATGACACTGTTCTTCCAGGGCGGCTTATTTCTCTTATTATCCTGCAAAATCTACCAGAGTCTTGGATGAAGGAGGTAGAGGATGTTCCTAAGTGGGCGAGAAGCTTAGATAGGTGTTTGGCAACATTGTAAAAAACAGAGTCCCTAGAACAAACTAATAATCTAGCCTTAATTGGGTTCTTATGCGTTTTGATAGTGGCTCGGGCGTATGGAGGACGTGGGTGGTTAGGTTTTAACTGGTAGGAAAGATCTTTGGTTATCTGTTGAGAGTCGCACAGTTCTTTTAGAATAAACCAGTGATTGTTTCCCATAAAAATTGTGTTCTATTAATGTGTTTTCCAATCGCTAAATGCCACTTAAAGATTATACAGTGACGTTTATTGTCATATTTTTCCTGGTAGAAAGAAACGTAATAGTTCAGTGTGAATTCCCTTCTTTTTGCCCGAGGTTACCTCCCAAATCTCATTTTATGAGTCCCACCTTTTTAACCTCCCCTAGTGTCTATACAGCCCTAGTTTAATTCAAGGAAATGACCATTAACCTAGAAAAAATAACATTAATGAAGAATTAATTTCAGTAAAAGCATTATTATGTATGTGATCTATATACTTATGATCACATATCGTACAGTATTTAGTACTTCATAAAAACATCAACATACTTAAATAATTAATGTGAACATCATAAACTTATGATAAAACACGGTGGCACTGTCAAGTGTAAACATATTACAATGGCAATGTGGTGTTTAATTCAGATTTCCTATGAGTTTGGTGGATTGAAATTTTGAAACAAAAAGGAATTTTGAAACGAAATAAAATATAAGGCAATATTAATAATGAAGTCTACTTTGACAAGCCTACAACCGTAACAACAAAAGACGTTTCGGCACATACTGGTAAAAACATTTAAAATGTATTGAATAATTCCATACAAGAAACCCAAATATAAATTTGGACATGTCGGTTACTAACAGCAAAATTAATGTAAAATACTTTGATCATTTATATCCATTGAAAAAATAGCACTTACATTTGCTAAAAAAAACTCAAAACGTAACTGGACGTACACCTGAATGACAAAGAGGCATCCCTGTTACAGCTAAACCAGGTGATTTAAATGCCATTTAAAAAAATCTAGCAATATTTGATACAGACAATACATGATCATACTTGTACAGCTAAACCTAGATAATTAATACAAGCAAATTGCCTAAATGGCATTTAGCACATGAACTGGATACACACATAACATAAATAAACACTGAAAACTGAAGTATAACGATTTTTCACTAAAATTAATTTACATAAGGAATACATGTGCATGTATCATAATATTTTGTATATGTATATTTCACTAAACGAACATTGTTCTTTGGTTCAGAATGAATTAAAAAACATTCTGATATGTTAGAGTTATTGATACAACTGCTTTTTTCCGTTCTTGTTTTATATTTGATAATACAATATCACTGAGGTTTTTGAAAATTAATTGCCGCTTCAGGTCAACAATTAATTGTATATAAACGTTTTTCTTCAATAATCATAAAATCATAATAAAAATGGCTCATTATATGTGTTTGTAAATAGCAGAATATTCATGATTACGTAAGTATACAAATAAAAACCCATTGTTCACTGTCACTAAATTTTGGTTTTAAAACACATTAAATTTGGCTGTCAGTGTCAGTCTGCATGGGCATGTCTTCCAAGAATTTACTTTCGGTTAAGCGGGGTTTGAGTGGTCCAATGGTCTACGGCGTGTATTTCAGATCATAAGGTCTGTCATTGAGTCAAGTGCTGTTGTTTTGATTTCCCGCTTGTACGTGAAATCGCCAGGTCAACGTCGAGGGTTTTCTCTGGTTCCTCAGGTTGTTGAATTAGAATTGCGCTATATATTAGTCCCAAAATGTACGAATTTGTGGCTCGTATGTCTTATATGAATATTGGGACTACACTCTATGTATAACTCGCACATAGACACATTTGTGTTGGAATAAGGTGAAGTTTCTCACTACGGAAGAGTTATGCAGCTGTTTGCACAGACAGTTGCAGTTGAAGACGTATGCAGCTGTTTACACATATAGTGGCCGATAGAGGCGCGTGCATATGATGTAATCTTGTCAGTTTCAGAATGAAACTCCTGATTCACTTCTGTTTCAATACTGGATTGTTGCTAGGTTATATGCTGCTGAATTTCATAGTCTAAAGGTGTGGAACCCGGGTACTGGCATCTGTCGTGCGTAATGTAGTGTTTGCTCCAATGCTTATCTCGATTGCTGGACCCCTGTTCCGGCTGCTGAAGCGATTTCGTGGTTAGATCTTGATGTAGTATGGGCTAACGAAAGCTTGGGTTAGGAATTGGTACGGCATAGAAAAGCGCGTTTTTATTATATTTAATGCTTCGGACATGACCACTAGAAGTGTATTGTTGATTAACCTATTCTCTTGCTAATTGTACTCTCGCTTTTAATGAATATTTTTTGAATAATTTACGAGAATTCGGTTACAGTCAGTGCTTACATATTGTCACAGCTAAGTAATGTGTTATGAGTTTATCCCAGTATTGTGCTTTTCATATAGGAAAATGTGTTTATATTTTTATGAATATAGCGTAATCAATACGCGAAATGGTTTCAGTCAATTATCATACTACACTGTATGATTGGTCCTGAGTGTCCTTTTCATTGCATAGCGACATAAACCTTTAAGGCCAAAGCCATTATTTTAATGCTTTGAGATCAGTATATATCGCCACGTGTGAGCGAAATCCCTTGTTCTTTAATTTTAAAATTTGGAACTAAAGGATTTTGGTAAGCGCAAGTATATACATATATTGTTCTTATTAATATAGGAATCAATATTTTAATAGGTTTTCCTCGAAAAACTAATATTCAAATTGGCGAAGCCTTAACTTGATTTGTAAACAAACAGTCTTATATATCTTATATGTTTATGTACATCTTGAGGAAGAAGTCAAATTAACTGGAAGTATTTTTTTTTTCAAATTTATTTATTCACCAATTGTCAACGGTCAACAAAGGTAGTTTAATCATTGAAATAATAATCAGTAATTTAACATCCACAATGGATTTTCTTACTGTTTCACAAGACGTTGTGGTGCCGGCACTCCGGTTGTATTCAGCTGTAAGTACAAAAGAATATAATATTAGAACTCTTTCGTTTTATAAAAGATTAAAAATATATTGCTTTGTTATGGTATATGATCCCGTAGATAACTTTTCTTGCCTATATGACAAAAAGAAAAAAAACAACAAATTTTAATTGCATGTATAAATATTTTTTAAAGGAGATCTGTATTTAATTATAATAGAAAGGGCGAGACTTTATTATCTTATTTATGGTATAATTAAATCAGGATTACATCCTTGATAATAAAAATAAACAAAATCCATGAGTGTAATCAACTTTATTGTCTTATTTATGGTATAATTAAATCAGGATTACATCCTTGATAATAAAAATAAATAAAATCCATAAGGGTAATCAACTGTATTGTCTTATTTATGGTATAATTAAATCAGGATTACATTCTTGATAATAAAAATAAATAAAATCCATTTGGGTAATCAAAGAGTTGGTTGGTGATTACAGTAGTTCATGATGGTTAAGAGTTAAAAAAGTATTTCTTGGAAAAAATTGGGCTAATTTTGTTGATTGCATGGTGCAGTTGTGGTGAATTACAAAAGTAGAATGTTTCTACAAATAATGCGTCGTGTTCGTCTATACCTCTTAAATTTTTAAGATTCGTTGGATCTGCCCAGGTTTCGACTTCCACGTGATTTTCAGTTGTAGGAGACGCAGCTGATATAAGGAGACATAAATAAGAGAGAGAGAGAGAGAGAGAGAGAGAGAGAGAGAGAGAGAAATGGGGTTTAACGTCCACTCGACACAAACTAGGTCATTTCGGGACTAACATATGGTTTAATTTTATTTCAATAATTCGCTTGCGCGTAGGGGTCTTTAGCAGTGGGAGGAAACCGGAGGACCCGGAGAAAACCCACGAGGTTGGACAGGCGACCCTACTCCTTGTCACGTACAACCGGGGATTCGAAACCACGTCAGTTGACTCAATGACAGGCCTTATGATACAGCGCGCACGTGCTAACCATTCGGCCATCCAACCCCCCAGACATAAATAAACTGTGTACAAATAAGAAGTGTGCGTAAAAGATCCAGTGGCAGGCGGAACTCAACTAGCTTAGCCGTTTCTCCTAAAATATAAGTAGCAACAATGACTATGAGAGAAGCTAAAGCCGCGAAATCCATACCCCTCTATCGATACTTAGTTAAATGTAGTGACGGGAGTCAAGAAGGCCCATTTCCAAAGTAGGTGTTTTGCATGTGTACTGATAATCGCCCAAAAAATATTTAAAAAGTTAAATCATATGTACATGACGTCATACGCGAGGATTTCTCTTTACAGTGTGGATGCCGACATTGTTTTTTTTTCAATCGCCGGCTTTTTGAATAACATTAACACACATCAAGTCAAAAAGATCTACATTTTCAACATGCAATTCGAGAATAAAAGCTACAAAAAGTTGCCCTTTTAAGCGCACGTATTCTCGCTCGAGGAAACGCGTACATGGAGAATGTCCCATTACATTAGACTGACCTTTTCGTAGGTAAAAGGCGTACATGGAAAGCGGGGCTAAGTCGGACAGAGTGATTTAATTGGGATTTGTCTCGATCATTTCTTTTTGCCTTGTTTTTTTTTTTAAAAAGATAACACCGTTTATTGAGTAAAATGTAGGGACTCAATGTATATATCACTCTTCCAATGGTCCCGAACTAGTGTACTAATTGGCTATTCCATCGACTGGCCCGAGTGAGCGAAATCAAACCACCTTGCACTGAACTACCACTTCGGACCAGTACCGACACTATTTTCCATAGAAATGGGTTGCACTCGCCACAAACTGGGTCATTTCGGTACTAACATGATATTGTACAATTTCATTTCAATAATTAGTTTGTAAGAATGGGTCTTTATCAGCAGGAGGAAACCGTCGAGTCAACACAAACTAGGTCATTTTGGTTGACACCACGCCATATGATCTAAACTCTGGGCGTTAGGCCATATGGCAACCCCACCCCACCGCTTGTAATTAGAAATTCCAGGTCTTTGCCTTAAAGACGCAAAGATCAATTAATAAAGTAAATAATCTGTCATAGACTAATGTTGACAGGTGGTACTGACTTATTACCTTTAATCTAATACAAACTATAGGTTAGATAAGTTCCATAGCTCATTAGTATTTATTGATCTTTAGGGCGTGAACAAAAGAAACCCAGAAAAACATAGGCTTAGTGAATAGCTGGCTATTAAAAGCACTCATTCCTTCAGCTAAACACAACGGATCTATCATGGTCTGGGTCTTAATGCATCCGATACTTAGATTGTTTTTGTTAAGCTAGGAAATGTTGGCTAATTGTGTTTAAACTTATTTAACTTCTATTTAAAGTGGTTCATCGCTTGGATTTAATGGTGTTACAGATTTTTACAAATGTTTTAAAAGTATAGGCATTTTGATGTGTCAGTATCTCTCTCTATACGGCGATTCAGTGACTTCCTGTGTCATATACTTTGATCAAAGAGCAAAGGCGATTGAAAGTAAAAAATAAATCATACAACACTGTCCGCGTGGAATATCGACAAATTGAGTAGCACTTTCTAGTTGTCCTAATGGACTAGATAGGAATACATCAAAACGACAATATCTGTGAGCAATGCAAGTGTTAATATAGGATGATTACTCAACAATATTGTTTACATTGTTAAGACTATTAGTGCCTCTATACATTATCGTAGTCCAATATATATTAGAAGTACATAACAGCGCATAATGGATAAAAAACGGACAAATGCAGGTGTTAGTCGCACCAGAACAGCTAAAGGCAGTAATTTATTTGGTGTAATTTCTCGTATAAAGGTAGATATGCCGATGAGTGGAAGGAACAAAGTTTGGAGAAGACGAAATGGATCCCATCGCTACAGCTTTATGTCAAATGCCAGTCAGGAGTCACTGAAAACGGTAGGAGTTTTTTTTTACTAAACTTATTTCAGTTAGTAGAGTACATTGTAACGTTTCAGTGATGAACATTTAAATTCCCATGGCAATTTCCTATTGTCTCTCACCATAACTACATTCTCTTATCCCATGTCTCTGATGGCAACTTTTAGACCTGGATTATTCAAATACCTATTACTGTTACATTGGAAATAAGTATCTGCTTTGAGTACAACGGCGAGCCATGGTAGTATTTAGGAATATCACTTCTAGATAATCAGAGACAGTTCTGGTGGGACAAACAGCTGAGGTCCTGCTCATGAAAAAACCTCGACAGCCGAAATTCGAAATAAGAGAAGATCGTAGCACCACTTTCTCGTCCAAACTTCTTTCATATCACACTGCATGGCATATGGCTGTCTTCATTAGCCCGGTTGGTATAGAAACGTAGGGCGTTCAACCCCGTTTAATTTCATTTCCTGTCTGAATCTTATAGGGGGGTTGGATGGCCGAATTGTTAGCACGAGCTCCCTGTATTATAAGGTCTGACATTGAGTCAACTGGCGGAATTTCGATTCCAACCCCGTGGGTTTTCTCCGGTCCTCCGGTTTCCTCCCACTGCTAAAGACGCCTACGCGCAAGCGAATTATTGAAATAAAATTCAACCATGTGTTAGTCCCGAAATGACCTGGTTTGTGTCGAGTGGACGTTACCCCCCCCCCCTCTCTCTCTCTCTGTTGCTTATAGGTGCATTTCTGGCTTCATATATTATATAAATTATTATTTAGAACTTTATTCACACGACAAGCCCATAATCATCTCTCTAGAGCATCGGGTGGTTGAGATATTGAATGGATTAAATCACCATAGTTTATCGTTAATATCAACTCGACGTCACTAAATCAAGGGACTGACAATCAGGGATCCGTTTACTATCATGGCATTGGCACTTGCCAATAGGCTATTTCTCTTCAAAACTTCAAACACTCAGAATAAAGTAATGTAACAGAAACTTTCAATATATTCATTTTTCTTTATCTATTTTTAAACTGACTATCCCCTTTTCTAAATCTTACATAATACATCTTTAACTAAATACATTTTTAGTAACCCAAAATATTTCTCTACACTAAATGATAACTCGTTATTGTATATATGTTATGAAACATGTATATTATGTTTTTATTAATATTTATAATCAAGGGCATTTGAATAATAACCTATATAAATATTTGATATCCTGTCCGCTGTGGCTCTTATAATTTATTAGTTTGTTTTACTGTCAACATATCATCGTACAGACAGTGAGCAGCTTGGGCTTTGAGTAATTTCCCAATTTCTACATAAACCGTTTATGGCAGCCTTTGAGTGAGTATGACGCTGGCTCGCTAACCAGGGGATTCCTCTGGATTTGCAGTGTCTAATCATTCTGATGGGACGAAAAACCGAAGGTCCCGTATTGTTAGTTAGAACTTGATATAACAGTAGGTTATAGTGCCGCTATCTGGGCAGAATTTTCCTTATAGCACACTGACTGACGTACGCCCGACTTCATTAGCCCAGTCCTAGCAGAGAAGTAGGGAGTTAAATCCCATGTCATTACGCTCGCCAGCACCATTTGTAATGGAGCGCATTGATGAACGAGGTTAAACCGTCGACTGACCTGGCTAAAGAATAACCATTTAGCCCTTTAAAGTTATCTCAGTTATAATGTTAATACTCTAACGACACACGAAAGCAGACGTTTCACATAAATCCCAAAAGTATAACAAATATTACTAACTTAATGTTGAGATTGTTGTGTTTGTAAATTAAGCATATACTAAAGCGACAATAATCCTCCACGAAAAGGATTTTGGCTTGCACGAAATCGCTAGCAGAATTATTAGTGCTTTATGTACCAGAGATGTGAATGGCGATGCGAATCTAATAGAAACCAGTGTAAACTTTAAATGACCATAACTTTAGCTGAATATCTTGTGGGCCGAACTTCCAACATGTGAAAGAGAACAACAAAAACAATTTCATGATTTCAATTAAACACAAATAGAGGGAGGGCGGTGTTATCTAGTAAGTAAGGTGGAAGATTAAAACCAAAAATGTGGGCTATGTAATATCTTGACGTTGATGTAAGTTGATACAAATTAAACAAGTTGGGACTTTAATTAATATCTATTTCTAAGACAAAGCTAACACTATTATCCATCCATCTTTATAACGTATTAGATTTGTATCGGTGTACACCAAGCTCAAAATATCAGAGGATGAAGAGATAACAAATTATATATCATGCTTACGGCGTTTTCAATATTGCTTTCATACAGCAGACTCTTTAAATAAATTATTTTTAAACTTTTTACACACACTATAGGGGTCGATCAAACATGTAAACTGCAGACATTACAGATACACTGAAGAATGTCGCAAGATAATGATTACATTGTTAAATATTTCAATGAACATGCGAACATGAATCATTTCAATTATTTATTCAACTGATTTCCTCATTGTTCTCTAGTGATTATCATTTTCTAAACACCCTAGTCGATACCTTGGTAAAAGAGGCATTATATGAGACATTTAGAAAAAAGAGCTAATCGTTCTTGCTATAATTGTTCAAAAATACATATGTTGAAAATTTCAGTCAAAATATTTTATATTCTGAGCGAAGTTATAAGAATGGCTACTTTCATCGAGTTCCGGACAGCGGTTGCAATTAAATCCAAATAAGACTTTTGATATATAAGA
Organism: Patella vulgata; assembly: GCF_932274485.2. Lineage (NCBI taxonomy): Eukaryota > Metazoa > Mollusca > Gastropoda > Patellidae > Patella > Patella vulgata. The sequence goes on from NC_065881.2 coordinate 70,442,773, forward strand.
ATAGAAATATGTGTATAACTCTATTGTCGGACTTTTTTCCGGCGTGTTGTCCTTCATTTCGCCAAACAAATCGACATGGCCAGTTATGTAAGCTTTTAACGCATTATGATGGACATCGTCTTATCCACTAATTATATAAGCCATCCGATGACATAGAGAGTTGATTATTACTAGTTTTCGAAAAACATTCCAGAGCACATCACTGTTGTAACCATTGGTTATTATGAACGATTTTTATACGCCCACATGTTATGCCCTTTTTTGTCGAAACCTGTCAACACTGCGGGCAATGCTTGTAAGTGCTATAGAGGCCTGGGTCCTTATTCACGAAAACTTAAACTAAATTACAACCGAAATTTTAAGAAATACTGCAACTTCATTGGATATATGCAAATTGATTTTACTGGTCAGCCAATCAAATTGCAGTATTTCTTAAAATTTCGATTGTATCTTAGTTTAAGTATTCGTGAATAAGGGCCCAGATTTTTCATCAGATGCTTCCGGAACATTCAGGGCGCTTGTATTATGATAGGATGGAGATCTCTATTTCTTTTCGTTAAAATCGGAGATCCCCCTTTTTTGCCGAAACCTATCCACACCCCTTGTAATGCATATCAGCGCAATAGAGTCCAGAGTTTTTATCAGATTTTCTGAAAATATGTAAGGAAGATTGTATTATAAGACGAGGACCATATTTCTTTTCGTCAAAATCTGATAAGTATTTTTAAGAGTTATGCCACTTTTTACCAAATCGTCTCCACACTGTTGGCAATGCTTGTCAGCTCGATAAAATCCAGAGTTTGATACGCACGTTAATGTGGACGCATATTGTAATTTAAGGATCTTTTTCAAATTCGACATCGATATTCATAATCTACAGCCTTCCAACACTAAGTCATCCTCCTTTGCCGAAAACCTTGTGAACAAGACAGAAGCTATCGGTTTGAATAGATTTCTTTTTTTCAAGATTGGTAGGAAGCAATGGGGTCATAAGAGGTTGAACCATGGGATTTAGATTTCTCCAAGGATCCCAGATCCTTATCAGATTTACTCAACATCAACGTTTTCATTTCGGATAAGCTGCAGTTGAGACAAGGCTGCTGTGTACGGGTATCCCACGCCTTGGATGTCTAACTTAAATATTTACAAACACAATTCACCCTTTATTAATGGATCTTTTTTAGATCTAAGATCATCTCCACTGACATAATACTGGATGTCTAAATTAAATATTTACAAACACAATTCACCCTTTTTTAATGGATCTTCTATAGATCTAAGATCATCTCCGCTGATATAATACTGTTATCGGAAAAATAAAAAGTGCTTACGAGCATGAGACATGAAATTAGAGGGTCAAATTATCAGATAGTTTCAATAAGAGGTGCGTGGCTTTGGTGCATAATGTGTAAAATAAAACAATTTTCATGCACATCCCCCTTTTATGTCTTCGATTTGGTGCTTTTGGTGATTCTTGTGTCCATTAAATTTTTACACTCGTTTTCCCAACACCAAATGTATGTGTTTTAGACGATATAGTAATGGTAATTCTGCCGTCATTATATCACGATATATAGAGAGGCATAACATAATATCAATGTTTTATGCCATAGACTGAGGATTTTATGAACAGATTAATATAACATGGCATTCAACATACCGCCAATGTTCTGTGCGATGTCGTTATTAAATTATCAAAAGGATATCAATTAATAGAAGTACAAATTAATGTGTTTGTAAATAAAGATAATAGAACTAATCTATTTACGGTTTGTGAACATACAGAGATGAAATCGATATAGTAAACAAAGTGTAAGTTGATTTTACGAACCTAATCATAATCTCTTTGAATCTGTTGTGAAATATAATGTGCCGATTTTATTAACTTTACTGTTTCAATATAAATAATAAAATATCATCGATCAAATATAAGTACAACAAAAACAGTCAGTGTATATTAACAGCGGGCGCGCGTTTAAAGGTGAACTGGAGAAAAACGTATTTAAGATGAAGAAAAATCAAAAGCTATGTAAAAAGCTAAATTGCTTAAAAAATTCATCATGGAAATTCTTGTTGATGCTGAAGTCACCGACTTTATTATTCCTGATAGGATGCAAATACCCCCCCCCCCCAAAGCCAAAGTACATATGTATCTCTTATAGGCATCGGGGATGGTCCAAGGAACATTTACTGATGCTTCGGCTATGGTCACAAAGCTTCTGTGAATCTCCCCCGAGCAATTGCCGTAAATCATCCGTGATGGCTCACAATAATCGGAAGAGCTCCGAGGTACCTTGGCAGATAATCAACATCATCGTGTGAATATTCTTGCTGTGCGAGATCTAAGTCTCTTGCGTGATGGCATATCGGCGGAATTTATACCTAGGTTCCACTGGTCATTTTTGCCTCGGCGATGTACTACCGAAATTGATGAGCCTCGGGTGAGGTCGGGGGCGTTGCGAACCATGAGGAAGCACACGGAAGCCTCGGGGAAACTGTAATCTTTGCATTGATTGAAATTTTTTCCCAATGTGTTCCCGATGTTTATTGGGAAACGGGCCCGGGCATCCCTGGAGTATTCCAGATCCCCGGGCAAGTTCTGGGGATGTTTGGGGAGCTTCCGCGAAATATTCTTTCCCCGAGGTATCTCCGATTCAAATATCGACAAAGGTTCCTTGATACTTCTGCGAGACATCGCCAATGCTTCGCGGAAGCTCCAGTAAAGCAAATTTGTATCTAGTTTCCTTGATCTTATATGTGCCATGTCAAACAACAAATATAATATATTTATAATTCAAATATAATTTTTAATATCAACGGCAATATGAATCGTGACACAAACGCCTGATATATGTTTGACCTGTAATGAAAGAGATATTAAATTTGTATCTAATTTCCTTGGTCTTATATGTGAATCTTATATGTAACATGTCACAGCAAATATAATATATTTATAATTCAAATATAAATATAAATCGTGACACAAACTCCTGACATATGTAATGGTTGTGAAAGAGATCGAAATATTTTGTTCTGTTAATTCACTGCCATCAATATTAGGTAAAATATTATTATACGATCGTTTAAAGTCGCAATATTGTTTTTGAAACCGTATAGCACCATGAGCCTTCTGTCTGACGTGGAGAGCGGGAATATGTCGGAAACCGGTCGCTACATCCAACGTACGACCCATGCATCTTTCCTTACTACATATTTCTGTAGCCTTGTGATCGTCTAGAATTTGTCTCTAGCTGTCTTTACTTCTGCTTCACGTTGTGTATTTACTTCTTAATGGTTTTCTTAAGACGTTTGTCTTAACAGGAATAACAATGCAATATTTCGCTTCTACATTTCATATAGCATATAACTGAATACAGGTATACAAGCATAGCACAAATTACAATACTATATAGCTAAAACCACTTCTCCATCCTATCCAGCCTCTCGGCTGTCTAGGAACTCAGATGTACCCTCGATCTCTGGAATCTAATGCAAGTCTGACTTACAGGGTTCCCCGGTTTCTTTTAAAGGTAAATGAATATCATGCACAATAACGCGTGATCATGGCCCTGAACTTGTGTAATTAACAAAATGATTGGTTACTTTAAATCAAATGATGCAATTAGAATAATTCCACTCACGTGTAATTCTGGTTGGAAATAATTGACATATGTTTTCGATAAAGAGCTCTTTTTTATATGTCAACTGTCAATTTAAGTTCATTTAGTGCACACTATATATGTGAATATGTTTGAAATTACTAACTTGCCAAAGATATTAATTAATGAAATATAAAGCCATCTTATTTCAATAGCAAAAATTCTAGCAATATTATTACAACCGCATCTAGTTTTGCATTGTTAAAACATACTGTAATACGCTCACCTGAAAACCTACATATAATTATGGGGGCCGCGGTGTTTCAGTGAGTAAGACGTTGGCTCGTTAAGCAAAAGGTCCCGTGTTCGATCCCTGCGTTGGCCAAGAAAGTTCATCGGGATTTTTCGACGTGGCTCCTCCTTGTCAGTGGTGCAGCACCGAGGGTCGGGTGGGACGAAACGCTGAGGTCCAGTACACACGTTAGCGTGCACATTTAAAATCCCCTTGCAGTTTGAATTCGATATATGAGTAGACCTTAGCGCACAATTTCACCTCATAGCACGCTGTATGCCGTATGTCCGTCTTCATTAGCCCAGTTGGAGCAGAACTGTAGGATGTTAAACCCCATTGTAACATCTGCAAACTTCCATATATCTTAGACTCAACCATTTTAAAGTCTATTATATTTAAATTAACTGGAAAACAAAAGAACATTAAGTACAGTAAGTGTGCTAATTTGGAATTAAATAACGGGACATTTTCGAATATTGCAAGTAACGATTAACTTAATTTGCATAATCAATTGATAGGACATAGATGGCAAAAACATATTCCTACTTGAATAGACTCACTACCACTTTAAACCCGGTATTGAACTTTTAAAACCGTTTGAATTATAATTAAATGTTCGTGTATTCTCCAGATCAGACACGGGTAGTATTTCATACTCACGTGGTATGCGTCTGAATTTTAATGATAATTTACTCTAAACATCAGAAGATTTCTACTTAGACATGTATGTATATTCAGCAGTAATGATTTTCGTTTAGTCAAATGTAGTTAAATACACGGTTATTATATTATTATGAGAAACACAGAAATCTTCGGTGGGCGTTAACATGCAATGATTGATTTGTACATTTAATCAGGATTTTAAGGTGATGAAAACAAGAATGCTCAGTTTCAGTATACTCACGCTAAAATTGAATGGGTGATTTGTACAGTTTAAAAGGATTTTACGGGTGATATAAACGGGAATTTTTTTTAAGATTTAAAAAGGAACGTATTGATACAATTGTCTTTGATATCACTTACATTTGCTTTATTACATGTATTGTGATGGAATCACATGTTTGAAGGTAACTCTATCATTTGTGATGTGGTTGTCTTTTACAGGCAGGAGTTATATTAACTTAAACTTATAGACACAATATGTATGTTTAGGATATAGTTATGCAGCTTCTAAAAGGATATAGTTTCAAACATTACTCCTCAACTGACAATTCAAGTGGAGGGGCATTGACTGTGGCGTAAAATATGCAAGGTCCTTATTTATCGGTTTACGCATATATAGCCACATCAAATCAATCTACCGGTCAATGGATAGAGCTATTCGAGAGATAAATGATAAATGTGTTACTAATCTTGTGATCAATCAATCCATGGCATTATCAATGGACGCTGATTGGGCGTTTGTAAGGAAAATATTTAAAAATCGTCATAACATTCCAGTGGAAGTAAGTATGACTTGGCGTTTATAGAAAATGTAGCGCATACCCCAAATTTCTTTCCTTGAAATGCTGACTTTAACAACGAAAGTACACACAGTTTCCAAAAGGTTTTTGTTTATAGATATTATTTAATCGCGAAAAACTCCCCAGTGAAGCTATTGAAAAATATTCTGAACTGTTAGTAATTTCCCGTGTCTATTTTCGCTTTCATAATTCTTTTGGCTGATTACCCGATTTGGGGTTTCAGAAAGATATCTGTGCTGTCATCATAATCAGACTGCTGTCCACACACTCTTGTAAACAATATTGGGGGAAATAATATCAAATATATAATACGTTAACCGTCTGCTTCCATTAATATAATAGTAGACGACAGTTTACAATTAATGCCATAGCCCAGGCTGTGTTGTTTTTTTTTTGGGGGGGGGGGCGGTGGTTGTCAATGAAATAAAATGGGGTTTAACGTCTTACTTTTCTGCTCCGAACTGGGCTAATGAAGACGGACATACGCCATACAGTGTGCTATGAGGGAAATTTTGCCCGGACAGCGGCACTACGACCTACTCTTATATCGAATTCCAACTGGCAAGGGATCTTTAACGTGCACGCCTATGTGTACACGGACCCCGTCCCGTACGAACGACTAGACAGCTGTCCTTATCAGGCCCTCTGTCCTGCATCACGGACAAGGGGGTACCTCGCCGGAACATCTGGATGAACTTTCTCGGCTAATACAGAGATCAAACACCCAATCTCCGGGCTAGCGAGCCAGGGTTACCCACTTAGTCACCGTGACCCCAAACGTCGATCCAATAACCAATGTGAAATACAAAATAGCAAATACATAATACATAAGTGATTCAAGATTCATGCAGGACTAATTAAACCCAATATAAATTCAAAATGCATAGTTTATCATTTAAACGAATTTCCCAAATGTGAAATGGCGCTCCCGTTCACATTGCAAAAGAAAAATATTATCAAATGTTATGTTCTCGTTAAGTGATATACCAACCTTGTTTTAATCTGATTTGACATTTTGTTTAATTTGTTTTTATTATATGTTGTAAAGAGTTTACTCTGAGAGATCTATACCTGTTATTTTTCAATTACTTTGTTTAAATTGCCGTTTTTCTTTTCTGTTCCAGTTTGCTGATGCAGAAGAAGAATTTCTCCATGCGGCGGAATTTGGTGACATACCGGGGGTAAAACGGTTGTTAAATGAGTTCCCCGATTTAAATATAGATTGCATTGATGCACTCGGGCGGACAGCTCTCCGACTTGCTGTTAAAAATGAACATTTGGAGGTAGGTCGATTTAAAACGAACTTCACAAATAGCAATATTGCAAAATTCACAGTACAGGCATATAATACTTATTTATATTTACATGATGATGGAAATTTATTAAAATAATTAAATGGAAATTTATGAAAATAATTAAATGGAAATTTGTGAAAATAATTAAATGGAAATTGGAAACTTGTGAAGATAATAATATAATTTCAGTCATAGCAGAGGCAATTATGTTGAGTCTTTTCGTAACCCCGTTTGTGACTTTATTTCTAATGAAATATACCTTCTGTATCAGTCAGTCGCCTACGTTCGAATATCAACACCAACCGCACATATTTAATTAGCTTGCAGCACTCTGATTGGTAGGGTGCCCCGTGCAGCGAAAATTTTCCCTACAGAAAGTTGAACTTGACACGGCGAATGTGCACGCTTCAGTGGCTTGTCTCGAAGTGATTTCTGGCTAACCACACAGTACGATAATACTCGGCGCTAGAGTCTGTGAGACTATAAATAGCCATCGCACTTGCAATTCTCCACACATCTATCAACTATTACAGCCGTAAAAAAATCTATTGTTGACGATTCTGAATAGCAGTAAAATTTAGCTTTTTGGTTATTACAGCAACGTTAGAAAATAACGTTTGTTTTATTTTTTATATTGTTTTATCATTAACTGTACCGTTAGGAGCGGCATCTTTTGGTTTATTACAAATTTAATAATATCTCTGAAACACTAGGGTTAGGCAAGAACATGATACTAGCAGTAGTTTCATTTTACTTTTACAATGTTCTTTATTAAAACAATTGTTGAGTTGCCTAACGTGAGTGTTTCTAAATTCAATGTCTTGTTCCGCTTTCCGTTATGTTTCGTAAAAAACTAGTCCTGATTATCCCGGCCTGTCAAACAGACGTAGAATGGTCGGTAGACTGGTTAAGGGAGACTGATTTCAAAACAAGGGCACGTAACCTATTTTTTACTCAAAGGTGCTCGGATATTATGGCCGACACTCGTAACCATCTTTCAGTCTATTAAATGGTCATAGCTTATTAAGTACAACATGACCGTTTATTTAGTGACTATATATATATGCGAAACTGATTTAATGCTTGGTACATATATATATATATATATAAATATTGTTGTGTAATTGTCGAGATATTTGGAGATATTAATTTATGGTGGGGCACCCTATGATTGGTCTATCCTTTTAAATGCAATACCTTTACCAAACAATAGCCACATCTGTGCATGTTTAATTACACTAATGCTATTTGATTCGCAAATGTTAATTACAATGGGTATTCTGTAAATCCCTCCTTCGTATGGGTTGAACTGAACGGACGAGAAGATACTTGACTGGAGCACAACTATTCTCTGTAAAATAATGGCAACATATCTTTGTTCACTTATGATTTGCCATATAGCCATGTTAGGCGCCTCCATATTTGGGGCTAACGTATCTTTTATTTCGCCATGACATTTATAGCATTAACATTTAGTTATTATATATATAATTTCAGTTTTGAAACGGACTTGTATTTTCATTGTTATATTGCTTACGTTCGATAATTTCTATTCCATATGAACTGAATTTACAAAACCTATAAATTGCATTTTCGGCTTTGAAATACCATATAACTACCATGACCTGGGAATAGATATATGAAGGAAGTGGGAACTACGATCAGAATTTGCATAACGTGATACCAAACAAATTCTTGGATTTGGTGTGTGGTGGCTTATTAGAGCAAAAATTGGTACTCTAACTCAATATCATCCCAAGTCTTCGAGATTGAAAACACGAATTATATGTCAATTTAAATTAACATTGATGTTGTGGTCTTACCGGGAAAAGATGGGCTTCTGGTATCCAATATTTAAGACAATATAAACATATCGTGTACCATAATGCCTTTCAACGCCATTTAGTAGCAAAAGAACTCGAAGGACGAGGTTAGACATATTCCACAAGTCATGTCAAACGGTGACGCCACATTCTTATGTGGAGCGCATTAGCAATAATTGCCATCGGTGTAGACTGGAATAACCAGACGCTAGAGACTGCCATTCGATTGACACTGTTGATTAGAAATTACAGTAAAAACGGAAACGATTGAATGTAAATATCAATTTATATACATTCAAATTACATTATTATATGCGTTGCGACTCATTTGTGTCAATTTCTAGGTCCCAAATATTAGCGATTTAGCTCCTATAAATAACTGATGTTTAATGTGAATTTAATCTAACAATCTACAATATTATGTCGTTCTACACATACCAACTGTGTCCTGAGATGACAATTAACATTTTCTTGACATGGTTTAAAGATATACTATCGATAAAGGTCCCTAAAAGGACATATATGTAGTACGAGATAATTCGAAGAATTATGAAGGCGCTACTATCCCTTTATTATTTTTCTCTCCCTTGGCGTTATAGTCAGCAATTTACCGTGTATTTGTAAAAAAAAAAAGATTATGATGTATTTATATAATACTATAGTAATCCATTAGTGCCGTCATTCAAAAACAAAATAATGATTATTTTCACTACTGTATTATTTATTGACAAAGTGACTCATGTGTATATATACATAAAACATGGCTTACTAATGTCTAATGTCTAATGTACACGTTTTGTTACGTATCATGATTACAGGACAATGACCAAATTTTCTAAAAAGAAAACAAAATCAGAAGCTAGTTAAGTTATCTGCCATATCAATCAATATAGCAGTTTCTAAAAAAGAAATAGGGTTTAACGTCCTACATTTCTACACCATCCGGGCCAATGAAAACGAACATACGCCATGTTGTGTGCCATGAAGGACATTTTGCCCAGACAACGTTGTTTCCGCCTACTCTTCATCGAATTCCAACTGTCAGGGTTCTTTTACATTCACCCTAACACGAAACGCGGGGCCTCGAATTTGTGTCCCATTCGCATGACTAGACACTGTTCCATAACAGGTCCACCGCCGCGCACAACTGGCAAGAGGATGCCGAGCTGTAAAATCCCCGGGTAATACAGTGTATTGCCCACTAAGGTCCGCCAAGGTAAACCGAGTTCTTCCGAGGTCAATCAAGAGGTGTAGGGTATCAACTACTCACTGCAATGTTATTTGTAAACAGATCGTCGACTCGACAAATGTAAGAGATATTACACGATGTACGCCATAATCGATATAAACGTTATAATAGTCAGCCATTGGTGGATTTCAAAAACGCCGTAGTTGAAGTATTTTTATGCAAGTAGGAAAACTCTTTGAATTAATTCTAAAACTTGGCATCGTTTAAGAAATATATCCTTATATAAGCCTCAACAGGGGACTGGCTTATGTTAGGTTCCCACTATCACGATTCGCGCTACGATTGAAATCGTGGTTTTAATCGTTGAGTAACCGTGGTGATCCTATCAAGTCTGATCATAATATATTGTGGCCAGTCGTAGCAATATTGTTGATCGTATCGAAACGTATCCGAACGTATCTGCACGTACCAGATCGTGGACTCAATAGGTACCATCGTAATGTATCACACGACAGTGTGACCCTAGCATTACAAAATATCATTTTGATGAATCATGTTGGAGTGATTTATCGTCGGCACGATTAATAGTCTTTACGTGCCTTAAACCAATCATGTCATTCGAATCAGTGACTAACCTTTAGCTGCCATCTTAAAACAACAAGTAAGGAAATGAATATGCAGGTGTTTGCGAAGTATTGATAACCTATACTGATACTCAGTGCACGTGTTACCATAATAGAAAATACCCATCATTACTGAAAAAGTCAAATATCGTGTGTTTTATGATACGTATAGTAGTGAAACCCTGTTCCATTACATTTTGGGCGTTTCCGGGGTGTACCTTGATGTCAGTGGAATTTTACCCTTTTCGATCATATGGAATACCTGCAGCACTTTTTGATAACCAATCAATTCTGATGTCTCCCTTGAAATGCTCTTTCTGGTGTATCACCTAAAATATCTAATAGCTAATCTTTAATATCCACCCTATTATGATAACTAGTTCGTTGGTCAACAGCTTTTAATTCACGATTATCATGGGTCTCTAAAGCTGCATTTTACAGCTGTCTGCTGGATAACCCAGTTGAATTTCCTGTCACCGCCTTGAGTTATATAATTAGCCCTAATTAATAACGTGTTTCGGTGATAGTTTTTACAAATCGCGTTTCATGTAATTAATGAATTTTATACCTATTACTAATGGTAAGTTCCCGCTGTCGTGCGTTGCTTTACGATAGGATTGTCCCTATTGAGTCCACGATCTGGTACGTGATGATACCTTTCGGATACGTTTCGATACGATTAACACGATTGCCACGAGTGACCTCAATATATGATAAGACCTAATATGATCACCACGATTACTCCACGATTAAAACCACGATTTCTATCGTAGCGCAAATCGTGATAGTGGGAACCTAGCATAACCAACTGATCTATTTACTATATAATTTATTAGGTTTTGGCCTACAAACTAAAATAACTATAAAATGACAACAACAAAACTATTTGATTACAGGGTTTTTAGCAACTGATACTCTGTTTCCGATATGAAAATAGTCATCGAATCCCATAACATGACGGAATATTTTCTGATTGCATGTTCTGCAGTAATTTTAGTTCAGTTTACAAATAGAAACCATCATATAAATCTGACTTGTAACATGCGCAGAGTGCTTGTTCTGCAGTAATTTTAGTTCAGTTTACAAATAGAAACCATCATATAAATCTGACTTGTAACATGCGCAGAGTGCTTGTTTTTTTTTAAGTGACGTAAAACATAACTCTTGATTCCAGGTTTCTATAAATATAACAAAATGAAGACGAAACCCGTTTTAATTAACGGGTTCTAATACAACACAAATCGCAACTGGGTTTAATTTCCCCGCGGTGTTTCAGATAGGTAGAGATAGATAGATGGATGATGGAGAGAGAGAGACTTGAGGCAAAATGTTTGGCTACCACACAGACATTTGAATTTCGATATTTCGTCCCATATATTTTTCCTAAAATTTGAAACTGTTTTTTAAATCTAGGAATTTCGACTTCAAATTCTGTAGATCGAACTATCATGAACATAATATACTCAGCCACATTAAAAACTTGACACTGATGAATTTCAACAAAAAATATTTTCTGGTAAGTCAAATAAATTTTAAAGTGTTTCTAACGATAGTGAGTAGTCAGAAGCCTTTAATTTCATACAATTGTAAAGTCACGTGGATCACGTGACTTTTGAGCATATAAAGATGAAAAACCTGAAAAACACGTGCAAACACAAACTCGTGAGGTCAATCACGTGAGGTTAAACTGAACACGCACACGTAACTTGAACTGGAAAAACAAATTAAAATTGTTATTTTCATCTTTGTTAGAAAATGCCGCGCCTTTCAAATGTAGAACGTCTACGTGCTATAGGTAGGCTCTATGCTGGTCAGTCTGTGGTCACTGTTGCAAGAGCCTTTAATTGTTCACGCCAGACAATAATTAATCTTAGAATGAGAGTGCTTCAAACTGGAACTATTGCCGACCGCCCAAGGGCGGGAGCGCCACGTGTGACGTCACTCCAGGAAGATCAAGCAATACGATTACGTCATCTTAGAAACAGATTTGTCACTGCAACCCCCACAAGTAGAGATATGTTTGGTGGAAGGGTAACTGCACAAACTGTTCGAAGTCGCTTGCAGGCTGCTGGTCTTCGAGCTCGGAGGCCCTATAATGGACCAATATTGACACCTCTTCATCGCCATAACCGACTTGTGTGGGCCACAAGACACATAAGATTTACTCAAAGAGAGTGGAATTCGGTTGTCTTTAGTGACGAATCTCGATTCACTTTGAGATTTGCCGATGGCAGGGCCCGAGTGTACCGCAGACGAGGTGAACGTTACGCTCAAGTATGCGTCAGAGAAGTTGACCGATTTGGTGGCGGCAGCGTCATGGTTTTGGGTTCTTTTTGTGCACATGGACGTTCTCCTCTTGTTGTTGTCCAAGTGAACTTAAATGCTGTCCAGTACAAGGATCAGATTTTGCAACCTGTTATTCTTCCGTTTATGCAGAGACATGGGCCTGGACTAACGTTTCAACAAGACAATGCTCGACCCCACACAGCAATTGCTACCCAGAATTTTTTTAAGAAATGCCGGTGTCCAAGTCCTGGATTGGCCGTCGCTTAGCCCCGACCTTAATCCTATTGAACACATCTGGGACGAACTGGGTCGACGTGTTCGTCAGCAAGTGAATCCACCACTGACGTTGCAGGACCTTCAACATGCTCTTGCTGAGCAGTGGCGACGTCTTCCTCGGATAGTGTTTACTAATGTTCTGAGATCCATGAGAAGACGTTGTGTGGCAGTACGAGACGCTAGAGGAGGCCACAACCGTTACTAAACACTTTATTCCGATTGTTCTCCAAGTCTGTGAATTTCATTTTGGGGGGTACTGTGACATCACGAACGTTATCAATGTCAAGGACTTTCGGCGAGACGTATTCTTGCTTTCTGTTGATGTCAAGGTCGACTGTGCACAACATAACACTATTAAAAATCTAGTCCCAAAAATCCCGAGTGTCAAGTTTTTAATTTGGCTGAGTATATTATAGCTAACTCTCTGTATATAGTTTGTATTCAGTTGACACCTGGAAAACCTTAACCTAATTCAAAGATTTAAAACATTCAAATCAAGAGACCGAGCCTCGGATTTGTGTTTATCTTTCCGAATGTCGCAATAACTCATGAATTATGGGTATTTTTTAAATATTTTATGATTGGTTATTTAAAATGGATTTACCTATATAATGATATTTTAGAAAATAGACTTTTACATCAGATCGTGTTATTACAAACTATATATACAGCTAATTAATTACAGACAATTTTTCGCTATTTTAGCCTTATTTTCCTCAATAGACTCGTCAAGATATTCGATATAGAAATATAAATAATACATTTAAATGCAATGCAGAAGAATAGCGTATTGATTTTATGTCTTGGTTGGGGGTTGGGGTTTTTTGTGTGGTTTTTTTTTTTTTTGTTGTGCTTGGTTTTATTTTATTTATTATTTTATTTTGTTTTTCGTTGTAAACTAATGTCTCATGATATTCTTACTGTTATTAAAACAATGGATGCGTTGTGAGAACCTATTTGATTTTTACTCAACCTGCGATGCCATAGTTATCTAAAGTTATAAATTACTCGACTTTATCTGGAAATGTTTGCTTGCATTCTAGCACTTAAAGATACATTATGGGAGATTTCTATAGAGAGTTGGCCATTCTTGCTATAACAGTTCAAAAGTAGATGATGAAAGAAGAATATATTGAAAATTTCAGTCAAATTACTTTATTCTGAACATAGTTATCGTCGTTGTAATATTTGACTAGAAATGGTAGTGAAATGTACCTTAACCTTGGCCGATCGTTTGATTGACAGGCGTTAACTCCACCTACATATCTCGATTATCAAGTAAAGTTTTCAATGGCATGCGGAAACGCTCTACAGCGGCCTCGCTAAGTACACTCTATCATTTAGCCTCGATCTAACTGACGTATTCTCATCAGGGTGCGCCATATTTGATTTAATCAATAAGTGAAATCCTATTTAAATCCGAGCTGTAGCCGAGCCATCCGTGGATCTACAGAGTTGATTTTGGGCTTTTTGTTTAAATAAAGTTCTAATTTATAATTTCTATAACATCTGAAGCCTAAATTAAGACTTGCAATAATCAGATTTAGCTTTTGCATAATGTATGTTTAAATAAGAATGACACTAAAAATAGTAACAATTTTACCGAACTGATTATTATTTTGAATAATATGTAAATGGAACCTGATATAGAAGTGACCTCATAATCTGGTATACTCGGGCGTAGTTTGATGTGAGGATTTTTGGCCATAAGAAATTGTCGCATGGTTATATTATCGTGTAATTGTCTTATAGATTACTGGAGCTAAACCTCTTACTCAATATTAATTGCCATCAAATTAGAAATTAAAACACGAATTGAAATTCAATTTTAGTCCATTTTAATCTGTATTAATGTTGTTATCTTGCCGTAAAATAATGGGATCCTAATATCCAATATACAAGACATACTGAACATTTCAAAATCAATACACGAGTCGTGTATTCTATGGTTTCGGACACCATTTGTAATGAAGAAAGAAAAACAATGCAGAAGTAATTAGTAATGGCTGATTCACAAACGACAAAATAATGATTTTAAAAAACCTGTAGAATATACTAAGCAATCGTATACGACTGCCGTTCAAGTTTGATTGTTCATGTATGTTACTGAACATAATTAGAAATTACAATAACAAATTTGAAAATGTAATACATTCATATTACATTACTTTACGCTTTTAGACCCATTTTCGTCTATTTAAAGGTCCCCAAGTATAAGGCCATACGCCCCTTAACTATTTCTCACAGGCAAGATTTAATATTTATTTGTTGAAATTATACAGGAATTTTCGGTTTTCTTAAAGTTGACCTGGGCTTTCATAACAAAAAAGAACATGAGAAAGTTAATGCATTAACGCAGCCAAGTCTCTAACTCAATATCATAAGCCCCCCTGTGAAAAAATTGTCGACCATAAAAAAACCTAGGTATACAGTGTCCGTCAATTTTACAGCCCCCCCCCCCCCCAAAGAACACTTCCCGCCCCCTTGTTGCTCTGAGCTGGTTACGACCCTGAATATCAATCAAAGTCTTCGAAATTGAAAATACGAATTGTTTGTCAATTTAAATCGTTGATGCTGTGATATTATCGGGAAATGATGGGCTCTTGGTATCCAATATTTAAGAAAAAATAAACATTTTAACATCGGTACATGAATCGTGTACCATAATGCGTTTCAGCGCCATTTGTAACCAGGGACTCGAAGAACTAGGCTAGGCAAATTCCACACGTCATGTCAAACGATGACGCCATATTCTTATCTAGAGAGCATGCGCAAATATATTCTATCGTTGTAGACTGGAATAACCAGGCGCTAAAGATTGCCATTCGATTGAGACTTCTGACGTATTTCGCCGAGCATAACTGATTTGAAATTACAGTAAAAACGGAAACGATTAAATGTAAATCAGTTTATATACATTCATATTACACTGTTATATGCGTTGCGACCCATTTGTGTCAATTTCTAGGTCCAAAATATTAGCGATTTAGCTCCTTTAAACTACGATAACGTGTCAGGCAGTGCATTAAGGTGTGTATTATATTTAGATTATTTTGAGCGTTATACATGACCAAGCGCGTGCATAATAATGATAACACGAAAGCACAATCTAAATAGATAACACTCAGAACACGGGAAGCTTTGTATATGTATTTGAATCACAGATTGGTGTGGGAACTAATGCATGTGTAAATGCTTGAATACCTCAATATGTTTAAATATAGCTTTTAATAAATCTTAACAAAGCAAATCAATAGCCCCTCTGGGAGAATATCCATTCTATACTGGTATTACGACATCGATATAGAATACAAGGACAGTAATCTGTCAAAAGTCAGGTTAGACTGTTCACAGTTTGCCAACCGTCTTTCACACAATGAGCATTTCCCAGTTGGACTTTAAATGCGCCACAGAAATAAAACAACACTAGCGGTGCTCAATTTAATTATACCCATAGTCCAGAGATTTTGTTACGTGAATTATTTTGGTGCGCTTATAAAGGCTTCGGGATCTTGACACAAAATAAATTGCCAACAACACATCATTTTTAAATTTAATATTTTGATTTGAACCCGATTTCTAATATTATGTATCCTTTTCATCGTCCAGCCTCTGGACATTTCAGTCATCAAAGCCTTGATATTATCTATACACTACAAACCTAGCTATTATCACTTTGATCTCCACGATCGTTATTTTGGATATTAACCGCTTGTTACATCATCAGGGGTCAATATTGCGATATTAACCTCCATGCATATATCAAAATTACATACAAGAAAATCAGTAAAACGTGTGGGAATTTTCATTTTTTGAAAGTCCCTTTATCATAAAACTAGCAAACGACATGCTTCAAAACTACTTGTAATATATTGAAAACACCCACTGCTTTCGTGTTTAGGTATGAGAAACCAGTATCCGAATCCCTGCTTCTTCTCAATAAACCCAGGTTTTCTGCCTGGTGGAAAGGACGGGGCTTTATTTTGCACTCATCTAAGCTGAGGGTCGGGACACGATTGGTTCGACAGGATCCCGCGTATCTTTGGTATTGGCGAGATTGAATCTACATTTTTGCTTATAAGCCCCAAGATACTAAATTTTTGTCGGGCTTGCCCTCATACTTCATATTGACGAGCTTCGTAAGATACATTTTTGCCAGTCATAAGACCCCGGCTACTACACACACACACACACACCCACACACACACAATGGATCTATTTGTTACATTGAACAAAAAGTTTATCGTGGAATTTCGAGCGTTAATAATTGTTGTTCTTGTGTCCGACAGTTATAATGTGTTGGGTAGGAAACTGGTTTTATTCTCATCAGACTTAGACGACTGCATGTTGAAGAATAATCAAACAAGTTTAAGGTCAATGTGACGTGTTCGTAGTAAACTGCACCCACATGTATAGTCATCTGACAAAGGTATTTTTGGTGGTGATCTCCCTTCGTTTGTATGCCTGATATAGACCTCTCACCCCTCGGTTGTTACGCGAAAGTCTATGTCTAAAGAGAGCGAGAGAGAGAGATAGAGGGTGTGTGTGTGTGTGTGTGGGGGGGGGGGTAATGTCCACTAGACACAAACCAAATCATTTCGGAACTAACATATGGTTCAATTTTATTTTCAATAATTCGTTTGCGCTTAGGGGTTTATAGCAGTGGGAGGAAACCGGATGACCCGGAGAACACCAACGAGGTTGGACAGGGCGATACTACTCTTTGGCACGTACAACCGGGGAATCGAAACCATGGCAGTTGACTCAATTACAGATCTTATGGTACAACGCGCACGCGCTAACCCATTCGGCCACCCAACCCCCTATATCTAGTACGTGTTCGTATAATTTTTCAGATTTAGGGATTGATATACATTGTGGATATGTTTTTACCGAGTACATTTCATCCCATTAAGTCGGGAGGGCATTTCCGGTACTGAAATTATTCCCCAATTGCCCGTTTAATCGTTAGTAATGCATTTTAGAACATTTATTAATATACTTTTTTGTTACAGAATTAATGACTATTCCTACAAGTGCATTGATGATCAAAGAGCTCACAATTTTGGAATATCTCTAACGAAACACAAAATAATAATAATAATGGATATTGTGTTAATATGTTATATTATTATATTGCATGCTCGATGAAACATCGATAAAATATTATGTATATTGTCCCAGCAATTCCAGAGAGTAACTTTGCTGCAGGCATTCTAATAAATAATAAATGAACACGTACTAATATATTTTTTTTAATTAATTGACATTTAGGGATATAGTACACACGGAATTGCGCATATTCGTTTTTGGGTTGTACAATGTGAAATTACTGTTTTGGGAAATCTTTCTCATTGTTTATGAACTCCCTATTCGTTGTAAGTGGCGGTTAATCGTTTTCTGATTGGCGAATGGCACATTATCGTCCGTTGTCATGAATTCATTACAGTCATATTTCATACAATTAGATGTCTAACCAGATATACTATACCGAGTATTAAGGTGTTATTATTAGATAAACTCATTTGGCACCGGTTATAACGGCCGAGTGGAATCTATAGACGAAATGGATTTTGTTTACCCTTTTCTGACGGAAAAGGATCCAAAGGTAAGGTTTGGTTAAAATAATGCTTCTTGGTTTTCAGGTCGGGAAGCTCTGTCGATCGATCTTTGGATTTCCTCGAACAGTGATTATGAGAGTAAAATATAGCACCAATACTTCTTGGAAGTGAAGGGGGAGTAATCCTAATACCCTACCTTTAATCCTACCCAGTCCTCGTTACCCCTCAGATATATTATTATTTTATATTTTCTTGTTGTCAATCTTTACTTTAAATGATATGTACATACAAGAACAAAAACAATAGATGGGATTTGTGTCGTTACCCAATAAACGTGATGACTTTCCGATTGTTAACTTTCCATTCATTGGTAGTAACATTCCAATATCACCAGCTTATGGGGTGTATGTTTCTCAGCTAGTTCGATACGCGAGAGCTTGTTCCTTTTATTCTGATTTTTTTAAGTAGATCGGGGCATTTGTGATCTAAGCTTCAACTACAGGGGTAATTGCCCACTAAACTTACAAAAAACTTTAAGACGTTTTATGGCCGTCATATTGACTAGTAAATATATATATATACATATAGAGAGAGAGAAAGAAATGGGGTTTAACGTCCACTCGACACAAACTTGGTCATTTCGGGACTAACATATGGTGTAATTTTATTTACATATTTAGCAGTGGGAGGAAACCAGAGGCCCCGGAGAAAACCCACGAGGTTGGACATGCGACCCTACTCCTTGCCACGTACAACCGGGGATTTGAAACCACGCCAGTCGACTCAATGACAGACTTTATGATACAGCGCGCGCACGCTAACCATTCAGCGATCCAACCCCCTGACTAGTAAATATAACATGCCTCTTACGGCTATTGTTCTAGATATATTTAATTGACGCGTATACTATATTCCTTAATATGTATACTACTTAACACTGTTCATCCCGTACATTTTGCATATGGGTAGTCCAATTGGCCAATTACGCTGGTTTAGATGCAGCTATGGCGGGTGTGGCACCAGGTAGGGTAAGCTTACTCTTAGCACTGTTTGTCGTGTATTTTGTACACGGTGAACAGTCCATTTGCTGATTACACTATTTAGCCCATAACGTTTTTAGGACTTCAAATTTTGTCTAATGGTTTGGACTGTTCGTACTTGGCTTTATTTTATTTTACTTTCAAAGTGATGACAGGTTAATGACTTACTAGTGGTTAAAGTGGTTAATCTCAGAAATATTAATTGTCTTAGCGATTGACAGATTGTCACACTACTACAAAATCGAGCATCTTGAAAGTAAATTGCACTGACACAAATCTGAAAGCCACAACTGAGAAGGGTGCGTTTTAAATTTCATATTTTAGTGGTTATTTTAGGGTTTAACAATATTTCGATTAATTAAGTAATATTGTTTCTTGGTCTTGCTTCTTTGAGTTTTTGTTTGTCAATTAATAGCCAATAACTGCTCGTTAATTAGGATATAGCAGTAACGTTAGATTGGCTATATATCTATAAGATAAAACTAGTTATCTCATTACGATTTACTAATTAAGTTTTGAATGATTTTAGACTACAAATAGAGACTTTCAGAAATGAAATGAAGTACGTCCTACTGTTCTGCTCCTACTGGGCTAAAGACGACTGGCAACGAAGGTTAAACAAGGCGGTTATGGACATTCAGGGAGAGTGTGTGTGTGTGTGTGGGGGGGGGGGGTAACTAACTTGCACTTGACACCATTTCGTGACTAACAATTGGTTGAAGTTTATTTCATTAATTCGCATGCGCGTTGGATTCTATGACAGTAGGCGGAACCCACAAGGATGGGCAGGCGACCCTAATCCATGCCACGTACACGCCACTTAACTCAATGACAACACGTTAGAGTTAGACCATTCGACCACCCAACCCACTATAGACTTTTTGTCCATACACATTAAAATATAGTCTTACTAATAAGCATAGTGGTCCTAATTTTAGGAATTGATCAACAGAAAGTTCGTTAGAACTTTGTGAGAAGGATAATTCATGTCAAGCCACTAACATCGAGCTTAAGATAGTATCTCATCTAGGATGTTTTTCATCGTCTAAATTGTCATCCGAAACTTATGTTTTAAAACATTAAATTTAGACATTGAAAGTGCCTATGAACAGTCTTTAAATGTACTTTGCAAGATCCAAAGATTCGACAGACAACCATGGTGAAGATCAAGCCCATAACGATTTTCTGATCTTCCCGAGCCGTCCTTTTTTCAGGTCCATGTGTCAAACATGTCACTTATAATTATCGAGAATGGTTTTGCAGTCTCATTAAAATTATATTTGATGACAAAATATGATTATAGATTGTATATTGCTGATCAATATTGTTTAACAACAATAATGACAAACAGATTATGTCGCTTGGCTATGGAATTGAGGCATGGCGTATCCATAACAGAATTTCAGAAAAAGTGTTGCAACCGCCCAAATGTGTTCCTAGTACCGTACATGACGACATGAATGACTTGCAAATCTCGAGAAATATTCTAGGACCTACTGAATACGCTTGCATCTGTTGTTTAGTTTATTAACATTTTTAATGAATGAAAAAATAAGATGCATATAGACCTGTGTAGTTGAAGACACACTACTGTTTATTTATAGTATATCACAATTAGTTGTCTTGCTTGAACTATCACACTGCTGTGGTGTTTCGAGAGGGGAACAAGAAGTAAACAACGATCTCATCTGGTAAAATATTGGAAACTCATTCTGTGTTCACTTCATGTTTTTATTAGACGGCACACTGAGTTGTAAAGATACATTAGTTTGGTCTGAAATACCCATTTTCGTAAATGCGATCAAAGTTATGTGCTAATCAAATTAAGGAAATGCTACTGAAAGATTTCATCTTACAACTATAGCATTTATAGAAATTGTATTTGCCAGCTTCGATTGGCTTATATTTTCTATTACACCACAAATAAACACAATTGTAGATATGTTCACGCGAACATACTTAGATTCTATATGCGACCTAAGCAACTTACTGTATACAATGCTTATACTAATGAACAGAAAAAAAACCATTTTCACTCAAATTTAAATTGTAATTATCACCAGCCAGACTATTGCGTTAGTCACCTATTGCATAGAAGTAAGTTAACTAGATCTGGAGACAGCCGTGATGCAATATTCATAATGTCAAGATTTTAAAAATGCAGAATAAATGAATTTTGATATCTGTTCTCGTTTCAGGTGGTTGAACATCTGTTGGATCGATCCAGTCAGCATCATATATATGAAGCGGTACTTCAGGCCATCAGCGCTGGACATGTCCAGATTGCTGAGACAATCCTTAAACATCGACGTTATCTTGAAATGTGGAGAGAAAGACGAAAAATGGGTGATACGGATGGTTTCTTCAAAACAGTGAATTTAGCAGAGTCACAGTTTTCACCGGATATTACCCCCCTTATCCTAGCTTCACAAAAAAATCAGTACGAAATTGTTCAGCTACTACTTTTACGTGGGGAATTGATTCAGAAACCGCACAAGTTTACATGTTCGTGTCAAGAATGTCGGAATAAAACAAAGTTTGACCAGTTGAGGTTGGCCAAATATAGACTGAACGCTTATCGTGGGCTGGCAAGCGAGGCCTATCTCTCCCTGTCCAGTAAAGACCCTATTCTGTCAGCATTTGAACTTGCTGAAGAATTACGAAAATTATCCAAAATAGAGAAACATTTCAAGGTATTAGAATTTACTTTGTATTTATTTTATAATCTATGTTCACCATTTCACAAATTGGGGAACCAGGAGGTTTATGACCTTTTGGTTTTGTCATATTCAGCTTAATTTCAGATTGCAACCACAGGATATGTGAATTTCTTTATATTTCATGTACTATGCTATTTTCGGAATGCTATCGTTTGGGGTATGGTTCTTCATTCGGAACAAAACATCAGATTGATTTAGTGTACCATAAAAATATATAGTAAAAGGTGGATACAATACAAACTATGGAATCATATTGGGGTCAATGACGACATACAAAATGGCGCGTTGATTCTAAACAAAAATTGTCTTTTGGTGGTTAAAATTATCTTAATGACCACTATATGTTGACATATTACCTTATTTGTATCGCGGTATCTGTCGTACTATTGAGCCCTATACGCTTCCATAGCAAACCGGTTAACAAAATTAAGTCTACACCAATACCCAATGTGCAATAGACCCCTGAACGAAATTATCTAGAAAAACGACATACAGTACCTTATTAAGAAATCGGCATTTTCATTGGTCGAAAGCTAAGATTTTAACTCTAAACCAATGAAATGGCTGCATCATTAAAACATCGCGAATTATATAGAACCTTGACTGTTACGCGCTCTTTCAGAAAGAATACAAGGAGCTAGCAGAGCAGTTAAGTGAGTATGTTGTGAAGTTATTAGACAGAATTAGAACCCAAGAAGAACTGGAAATGGTATTAAATAAAACTGGTCGAAGTAATCAGGAGAAATATGAGAGCTTAGCCAGATTTAAACTAGCATTATGCTATCACGAAAAGGGAGTAAGTACATTTCTATAAATTATGGATACGGAACAACTTGATTAAAATTACATGTACATGTTTTTCAATGCGTTTCGTTTTATATTCCCTATCTTATGATACATCGGTCTCATTTTTACTTACCCTCTGACAAGATTTATCAATGTGGCGGGATTTTAGTCCCTGTAATTTAACAGCCAATCAGTGTTTATATATTTGGAAGCAGAGGGTAACCCCGTTAAGGAAAAGAAGCAGCCGCCCTGACGGAAGCCGCTCTGATTATATATCAGATTTTATTTAGTTTAAAAAATCAGAACCAAGAGCGTATGATCGCATCATTAAAATGTAGTTTACATTGTCTTTGAACTATTCATAAAGCAATTACCATTTAATTCTAAAATTTTCATTGTTTTTAATTTTGTACATTTCCTTAAATTGTTTTACAAATTTATTTTTACTGCATCTTGATTTTACTGGCAGGATTAACTGCTTACGGCTTCAGTTCACCCCTATAATATCTGTACTTTCAGCTTTTATTATTACTTTCATCTATAACTAATTACGGTATATATATATATATATATATATATATATATTTATTTATTATGTTTTTACTGTCAGGGGCGATTGCTCGTGGCTCATTATACCTCTTAATGATTGTTTGATCCTTTATTCTTGTACTTATCTATATATGTATACCGATTACAGTTTATAACCATCTATGTACATTTAACGGCTTGGGACAGTTGCTCATGCTTGCTGATTTTGCATCCCATTGGAGGGTTCGCACTGCTCTTGTGTATATATTGTTTTCATTTTACTTGTCTACGATATCATCCTAGGTGGAAGTGGACGTAAAACTCTAGATACGAACGAACGAAAATTTTATTTATTTGTGTTAAATGCTTGATAACGACTTGTGAAATCTTGTTGAAACATCGCAGTGAAATAAACCATAGTAATTTTTATCCATAAATAGTGTGTTATTCGAAGATGAAAGGAAATAAAAACGATTTCCCCGAGAACTGCTCATCAGATTCCATCTGTCAGGGGATGTTTGACGTACATGCCGAAGTTTATGCGGGATCTCTGTTTTAAATACCATTCGAACAAGTGGAGCACACACTTGAAAATCACGTGGAACGTTCCCAACACACACTAGAATCGAACCCGAGCTCCCTTGATGGTATGCAGCGCGCGCATCCGCAAGACACAAACTAGGTCATTTCCGGACGAACACATGGTTCAATTTTATTTTTATAATTCGGAGCACCCGGAGCACCCGGAGAAAACCCACGAGGTTGGACAGGCGACCCTACTCCTTGTTGTTATATACAAGCGGGAAATCGAAACCACGTCACTTGATTCACTGACAGATCTTGTGATTTACGCGCATGCGTAAAACCACTAGACCTCGCCTGATCCAGCGCAAAACAAAATAAAGATATATCTTTATTAAACTAGGGTTCAAGTGATTAAGCAAAATACGCCAATAATATTGATTGCTGATGTCCAGTCGAATTCGAATTTTAAAAATTAAAAATTTAATTATAGTTTTGTACGGTTAAATACCATGACCAAATCATCATATTCTGATTATCAAAATTTTTCGGAAAGAACACCCGGGTTTACCCTAACCAAATATCCCGCGTCCGCCATTGATCGGATAATTATATGATAATCGATCCTCATGTAATAAGCTAACTAAAATGAAATGGGGTTTAGCGTCCTACAGAGTGGAAATTTTGCCCGAACAGCGGCTCAATGACCTACTCTTTTATCGAATTCCCAGGGTTATTTTACATTCGCTTCAATGTGTACACGTGTTTTGGTCCCATCCGAACGACTATACGTTACCTTTGCCAGACCCTCTGTCCTGCATCCTTGACAATGGGGAGCCACGCCGGAAAATTCAGATAAATTTTCTCGGCCAACACCGGTTTAGAACACGTGGCCTCCAGGTTAGCAAGCCAACGTCTTACTGACTGCGCCACCGCGTCTCCCATATAGCTAATTATATTCAAATTTGTATTCTATGTTTTCAATTTTATTTCTAGTTTGTATCCCACCCTAGTTGTCAACAGAGATTGGTTAAACTATGGTATACTGGTATGGGACGATGGGAGAGAAATGGATGGCCTCAACGAATATTATTCGTCTTTTTATTGATTCTGTGTTACCCGTTTTTAATCATAACTTATTTAATTGCACCAAATTGCAAGGTAAGAAAATTTATAACGTCTGATGTGTATTTCTTTGTTTAAAAACATTCGTCTAATTCATAACTATCCTAAGTCTTTATAACAAGTTTCATTAAAATCAGTCCGTAATTTGATACTCCGGCTTTTCAGAAGATTTCAGACTCTGGGACCGAATGTCCTTTTCCATGTCCTTGCCGACAAGTTGCTGACAGTTACATGGAGATGTAATGCTTATCTACATTATTCATATAAAAAATGTTTTTGAAAACGGAGGGTTTTTTTCATGGCCTAATCCAGGCTTAAATGTATTCAAATTAATTATCTAACCTTTAAGTAAAGATACATTATGGGAGATTAGATAAAGAGCTAGCAGTTCTCACTATAATAGTTAAAAGCCAGACAATGTAAAGTCGATACGATAAAAGCATAGTCTCGGTTATCCATTTCATGATTAAATTATGAATGGAAGTCGAACAGGAACCGGAACCTAATCCAATAAACATCGCAGGCTAGCGATGACATCGAGAGTTGATTATGGTCTGGATAAGTTAATTAATGTCTAAAGAAAGACCTACAATAGGCAGATTTAGCTTTTGCATAATGTATGTTTAAGAAAACGAAACCAAAACATCATCAGTCGATAACCCCCAGGCTTAGATTCAGTCAGGTTAGAAAGAGCCCAATTATATGATTAAGCGAAACTTAAAGGTGGTGTTAGCGTGTTTTGAAGATAATCAGGTCCATAAATCAACGATGGTCGGACGTTTCGGCCAGTGAGCATTTCGGCCTAGGACTTTACTTGTTGTCAATACAATGCAAGAACAGCAAGATCTACAGAGCGTTCAAAGTCTATTATAACAGTTGACGGGCCACAGCCACGTTTCTCTAACAGAGAGAGAGAGAAATGGGGTTTAACGTCCACTCGACACAAACTAGGTCATTTCGGGACTAACATATGGACTAACATATGGTTTAATTTTATTTCAATAATTCGCTTGCGCGTAGAGGTCTTTAGCAGTGGGAGGAAACCGGAGGACCCGGAGAAAACCCACGAGGTTGGACAGGCGGCCCTACTCCATGCCACGTACAACCGGGGATTCGAAACCACGCCAGTTGACTCAATGACAGACTTTATGATACAACGCGCGCACGCTAACCATTCAGCCATCTACCCCCCCCCCCCCCCGTTTCTCTAACAAACGAAATATTAATTCATAAGTTGTTTGAGACTTTCTTTGTAAAAGTTCGTACACTAATGGAATAAAAACTCCTGATACACGATCCTAGATCACATAAAACTGCATAAAAATACTGAGTGCCATTGCGGAGTTATCGTCCATGCACCAAACATCGCAATCTGCAAGTTTCTGAACGCGGTGTTCCTTTTAAATGCTTTAATCACATTTTTCTGAAATTGTCCGAAACGTCCTAGGTTGAAATGTCCACTGACCGAAACATCCTACATTCTAATCCAGTTCCCGTTCGCTCGATTTTACCGCATCGCTTAAATCTGGAATATTTAAACACCATCTTAGTGAAAATAATTTACTTGTCAGATTTCAAAGTGCCTATAGAAAATTCCATTTCACTGAAACCGCGTTATTGAAAGTTCGCAACGCCATCTTGACATTGATATTATTAAATGTGTACAATTGGTCCGCAGATTTTGACACGGTGGACCATGAAACCTTACTGTCATGTCTTAAATCTGAATTCTCTGTTCGTATCTATCTGGCAGATGTCAGTCAGTACTAATCGATGTCCAATCCTCTTCACTGTGTACACGACTCAGCTCACTTATATATTGTGCAAAGGCACCGCGTTGAGTTGCATCTATAGGCTGACGATGCGCAACTCTACATAGCATTTAATTCTTCAAAGGCAAAACTTGAACAGTGTATCAGTGAAATTAAATGTTGGATGCGTACTAACTCCTTGAAACACAACGATGATAACACTGAGTATCTCTTTACGAAAAGCAGAAGCAGGGGCTGATACAAATTG
Organism: Patella vulgata; assembly: GCF_932274485.2. Classification (NCBI taxonomy): domain Eukaryota; kingdom Metazoa; phylum Mollusca; class Gastropoda; family Patellidae; genus Patella; species Patella vulgata. The sequence goes on from NC_065881.2 coordinate 70,469,920, forward strand.
GCTCCTATACTCTCTGTCCTGTTGAATCCGCCCGCAATATTGGTGTACTTTTTGACGATTATATGTCCATTAAGGCTCAAATTAACAATATCTGTAAACTCTGACATTACCATCTAAGAAACATTAGTAAATTAGGTCAACTCTCACTATCGATGCCTTTAAAACTGTTGTAAACGTCCTAGTGACATCAAGATTAGATAATTGCAATTCCCTTTTAGCAGGAATTCCAGATGTTTTAATTAATAAACTACAAATGGTACAAACTAGTGCAGCAATGCTTATCAGCAGATGAGAGAACATATCTGCTATTTTAATTGAGTTACATTGGCTTCCTACATGTATATATATATATATTTACGAGTCCATCAAATGTCGCTTATATAGACTTTAATTCTTCCAAAAAAGTGGATGCTTATTAACAGTAGGGTAAATAAAAAAGTGTTATATTTTTACTATTCTATGTTATTTGATTCAATAACCTACTTTCATTTCAGTTTGTTAAAGTGTTGAAGTATCCATTCGTCAAATTTGTTGGCCAGTCTTTGTCGTTTTTCCTATTTTTAATGTTAATTATATCCTCGGCTTTCGAGTCGTCACAGGGAGTATCTAAATATAGAACTTACAAGTCAACATTTCCATCGGATCATGTTAAATATGAAATGGTTATCAACGCTACCGGTTCCAGGCCTTTTGGAGATGATTTTCCTTTGAGAACAGAGCTGCCTTCAGTACCAACAATACTGATGAGTTTGTGGGTCCTAGGTTAGTAATATGTTATGAGTATTGGTTTGCTCTGAGTCAACTATGAACGATGCATGTGTATGTATGCTTTCATAGAATTTTGGAATTCTGACGTTATATCAAACCTCGCGAAGTCCGTCAATCGATGCGCAATATTGTTCATGGAACAAGCATGTCAAGTATCATATTGATAGTACTTGCATTGGCGGAGCCATAGGCTGTTTCCAAGCGCGCCACCCCCACAGAATTGACCATTTAAATTCCAGTATGTTGGAATATTCAGTCCGAAACAAGCTAATAGTAATTTCCTAGTTAATTTCCATGTTAAGGTGTCAAAGAACTAGTTTTATCTTTCGTTCGATGAATTGCTGTATAGTATTTCATCGGATATAACAGACAATGGTAATGTATGATATTAAAGCTACCTATTTTATTACACTATATATTGTTTAGAGTTTGGTAGCCTTTGGGAAACAACACTGTCATATTTTATCCCAGTCTCGCATAGAGGAAAAATCGCCGCGGTCAAGGCAAAATCTATTAGGAATACGAGACTGTAAAATTACAATGGCATTACTTAGCCATTCAAACTGCACGACCAGCAAGGTCACACGTTCCCACATAAGACAAGTATCCGCTGAAGGTCGGGTATGTCTTGGCACCACATCTTCTCCCACCTTGCACACGAAGCTATATATCCGATATTCGTCTCAAAATTCTCCCATGCTGCGTTGAGGAGGAATTAATTAACAAAATTTCAATAAAGGGTTTTTATTTTCAGGATTTATGTTTCAAGAATGTAGTCAGATTTATCAGAACGGTCTATTGGACTATATAACATCATATTATAATATAATGGATTTTGGTCTAATCTCAGCTTATACAGCAACTTTTACACTTCGATTCTTGTCTATGTATAAGGTAAGTTAATAACAAATTACATAATTCTTCCGACCTCATCACATCCCGTGGAGCTTTAAATACAAACTGAGCATATGTTCGCTCGTACCTGAAACTTTTTAATAGTCCCGATTGCCTATCAGTGGTGCAGGACGGAGGGCCTGACAAGTACAGTTGGGAAGTCGTTCGGATGGTACGAAAAATCAAGGACCCGATTACACATAGACGTGCACGTAAAATATCCCTTGGCAGCTGGAATTCGATATAAGAGCGGATAGTAGCGTCGCAGCCAGGGCACAATTTCTCTATTAGCTGAAATAGCGATTACCTCCCTTTATATAGTCCTTGAAAGTGCCGGGATAGAGGGGTATGTTTAAAACAAGTTGTTCTTAGTGTTTAACACCCGCTTCAATCGAAGGTGATATCACAGACAGGTTGTCTTATTTAATATTTTATAATCTTAGCGCACGCGCAGGGGTTTTTCATGTGGAAGGAAATCGGAGTACTCTGAATAAACCCACGAGGTTGAGAAGGCACCCCTATGTGAACGCCACATAGACCACTAGGCCATCTCACCTTAAATACAATCACGCTTGAGATTAAAATAAAACACCTACCTTCCGACCACCTGCACTTTTTAGAATTGAAACTAGGATATTTATATGCATTTCTATTTTCCGACGTGGTTTCGCCTTGTCAGTGGTGCAGAACGGTGGGCCTGACAAGGACAGCTGTCTAGTCCTTCGGATGAGACGAAAAACCGAGGTCCCGTGTATATATTACACGTAAAAGATCCCCTGGGTGGAATTCGATATAAGAGTAGGCGATAGTGCTGCTGCCCGGGCAAAATTTCCCTCATAGCACTCTTTATGGCGTATGCCCGTCTTCATTAGCCCAGTATAGGAGCATAACAGTAGGACGTTAAACCCCATTTCATTTCATTTCATATGCAACTTCCATTCATACAGGAGATCTCGGTTTTTCATCTCGTTGCGGCTGAAAAATCCAAATTAGAACAATGGACATTCTAGTTACTTCTGAGGGTTTTTTTTTCTCTTTTATTTTTGTATTTATTTTGTATTTATAGTTTTGGAGCGCTCAACGTGAAATAGAACAATCAACCTCCCTTGATCCTGACAAAGCTTTTTATACAATTTATTGGTTAAATGCCGGTAAGATTCTTCAGATCCTTTGTATTATTGTATGCTATATATTTGATTTCATTTATTAAAACATTGGCATATATCTGATTTCACCGGGTTATGAAGATGTTTTCATACCAAATACGTTTCCGCAAGTTTGGAAACCTTGACGGTTCTTCTTTCGGGACTTTCTACTCATACTTCCACGATCACTCGATTACCGTGGCAGAGGATAGTTTGGGCCATTTTGACAAAAGAATATTTAATGCCACAGGATAAGATTTACACCAGTATCGTTCAATGGTTCATGGTCTAAATCGGTTTCTCATCAGAAAACAATTCCACTATACATACTTTCTATATTAGGCTTATTAAAAGGCTTTCAATGTGATTATTAAACGTCTTTCAGTCAACCCCATCTTCATTAGTTTGGATTAAGCACAAAACTATGACGTTAAACCGCATTTCATTTCTGTCAGTCTACTGGATATCTTTATCCTTGTACAAAGATTATATTTTTGTTTTACCTTATCTCCTTTTGTATTTTTAAACTAGGATTCCTCCCTCAGACTTTATGATCATGAACTTATATTGTGTTTCATTTACCCCCCCCCCCCCACGCACACACACACACCCACACACACACACACACACACGGAACTGGGATAATATTTAATTGATCGCGATATTTTTTAGAGTCATTTCTGGTATTGTTCTACTGGGAAGTTGGTGATAAGTTATCTTGATTAGCACCTCGTTTTGACACAAAACAAATAACTAGCCTGAAAACCAAGGGATATTAAAACGTATATAACACCCTTGAGATGGAAAGAAGAGACAATAATTACAGATACAGTTTATTTTTAAAATCTTTGCAAATTCAGTAACAATGAGTTGATTTTTTTATAAAAAAAAGACCATTATATATAGCAAAGGCGTTATTCGTGCCTCGCATGTATTCTCGACGAATTTAAAGGAAATAATGGCCATGATGTGAATATATATTCATAGTTTAATATGGCGCCCTCTGTATCGTGTTACGAAACCTAGAGGGGATTGTAGCAAACAATGTGCTACTTGTCTGGTTGAGCCAGTCCTTTTCTTTGGTTGTCTTATTGCGTACTGATATGGAAATTGACAATTTTTTCTAAGAAAAAAAAGTTCTTCTTGTCTAGTTTGTAAGCAAATTGAGATAGCTCCCTTCCTTATTTGCCTCTACGTATAGCAGTCGTTTTGTATTTCGCATCCATATACATGTATTAGGAAGAACACGTTTCATTCGAATTTGAATAGCTGCTTGCTGGTCTAGAAGTATGTATATAAGGCGTAGATTGTTTATTCAAACGATTTCAACAAGGATCTTTATTATTAAATAAGTTGCCCGTAAACTTTTGATACTTATGAATTCTCTTCGTAATGATGCACGGTTGAAATTGTTCCGCCCACACACATTTTACTAAACGATCAGGAATTTGAGCGGAGGCTATTTCTAGTTTATTTCTCTAGCGATTTTAATTGAACCCATTCTCCGAAACTATAAGCATACATGTATAACCATTTCTCTAGGATTGAGACCGCAGTGCAAAATTATACGTCAATGTATGTGTTTTGTATATATATTGCACAGCGGTCTCAATCCTAGAGAAATGGTTATACATGTATGCTTATAGTTTCGGAGAATGGGTTCATGGATACAATCGGGGGTTTTTAATTAAGGCAAAAGAGAATTACGAACATGGACGCAACAGACTTTAGAAAGACATAGCATGATGTTATTTTTTAAATATAGTGTCCACGTTACAGGCGCCTGTGACCAAATACGACTCCATTTTTTGAACGAAAACAAACACTTAAACGTACAATATGCAAGAGCTAAATCTGTCAATTGCAGGTCTTTCTTTAAGGCTGCAATGTTATCTAAATTATGAGTTAGACGTTACTTAACTTATCCAGACCATAATCAACTTTCGATATCATCGCTAGCCTGCGATATTTACTGGATTAGAAACCCATACACTGCTCAACGCTCAATGATGATTAAATCAAAAAATGGATAATCAAGACTATGTTTTTGATCGTATCGACTTTAGTAATGACGACCTATTCTAGGTCCAAAATTCAATCGCTAAATTCTCGGTTCAAAGGGGATCATTTTGACTGAAATTTTCTGCTAATTCCCTTTACATTATCCAGTTTTTAACTATGATATTGAGAATTGCCAGCTCTTTATCTAATCTCCCATAAAGTATCTTTAATAGTGGAAATGCAGATTTAGATTTGTATTTGATTTTCCTGTATTTATAATATTTATTTACGATATCCTTGTCTGCATTGAATGAAATTTGAACTGTCACATTGCGAAAAGAAATAACATCCGTGTTTAAATCAGAAGTAATTAATTTAGTAGTTTGATCTCAAATGAAGTCCGAGTGAAGTGGATAGTAAATAAATCTTAGAATGACTTGGTTTATAATACCTAAATGAAATTACATATTGATTTTGTTTTCCAGATCGATTTTACTGGGATGCATTTGATCCAATCAACCTATCGGAGGGTCTGTTTGCTATTGCTAACATCTTAAGCTTTGCCAGAATTAGTTACCTTTTACCAGCTAACGAAAGTCTTGGACCTCTACAGATATCACTTGGACGAATGTTAAATGTAAGATTTGATACATTCGTTTAAAGACGCTATGCGTGATTTAAGAGATATCTGAAAGTTGAATCTCCTAATAGTATTATCAGTCCAAAAATGGTTCAAATTTCTGTTCAACGATATGACGCATTGAATATTCCGTCGAGCTATGATGTCCATGCAAAGAGAGCACATCCACCTTTAATTTCGACACAAATACATACATACGACATTCGTCATTATCGCATATTACCTCAGCAGTACACATACATTGTAATAATAATTTTTTTTATAAAATAATAAGCCATACTTTTTGAAAATGGACAACCCTGCATATAATACTAAACGTGTTTACTTTCCATTTTTTTGCTTTGTCCTTTCTTGTCTCTAATACCCAAGTTTATTTCTGCACGTACTTTCCACCATCTTAATATCAGATTGTCCCTATGAGTATTAGAATCTACCGTTAAAATATGATTCATTGATCTTTTTTGTGGTTGCTAAACTATAGACATTCGTTCTTTTCAAGCCACGGGGGGTAGATGGCCGAATGGTTAGCGCGTGTGCGTGTATCATAAGGTCTGTCACTGAGTGAACCTCGTGGGTTTTCTCCGGGTCCTCCGGTTTCCCCCCACCACTGCTAAAGCCCCCCCCCACGCGCAAGCGAATTATTGAAATAAAATTGAACCATGTGTTTGTACCGAAATGACCTAGTTTGAGTTGGTGTCGAGTGGTTCAATATGACCTGTCGGCAATAAACTAATTGATTGTCTAAGTTGCTGTAAACCACTTTATGTGGTTTTTTTTTTTAATTTATTTTTTTTTTAAATTTTCAGGACATTGCTAAATTCATCACTCTTTTCGTATTCGTAATGGTTGCTTTTATGATTGGTCTACACAACCTATTTTGGTACTACAGTAATCACGAAAATCTGGAGATTGAAAATAGGAATATGACAATTAATGCCAAACAAAGTTTTGGAGAGTAAGTAGTTTGTTAAGTCTTCATTGTTGCTGCACTAAACCTTGTTTAAGGTCGATTGTGGTTACCTCCCTTTGTCGAAGTACCGAAAGGCCAATCAGATCGGATACCAAAAGCAGGTTTAGTAAACATCCAAGTTTTATCTCGTTTTTTCGAGACATTACTGCTGTGGTGTTGTATTTCCATGCTTTGCGTGGCTATCTTTCAACATATTTGCAAATTATTGCCGAAGCCCCCCACCCCACCCTAACCCATTTCTATATTCACTTCCAGCCATAGCCGGTATATTATTAATACATTACCAGATATCTAACTAATTATATAACACACACGATTAGATATCTAACTTTTTTATCTTAAACACAACCAGATATCCAAATAATTATCTAAAATACGAATACATATCTAATTATATACCACACGCACAGATATAAAACTAATTATATTACTCCACGACTAGATATCCAACTATTAGACATCTAACTAATTTTATGAAACGCGACTAAATATATCTAACTTAATTTATAAAACGCGACTAGATATAAAACGCTACTAGATATCTCACTAATTACATAAAACACGACTAGATAGCTAACTAGTTATATAGAACACGACTAGATAGCTAACTAGTTATATAGAACACGACTAGATGTCTAACTAACAACTAGATATCTAACGAATTATATGAACAACGATTAGATATCTAACTATAAAACGCGACTTGATATCTAACTAAATATATGAAACATGACTAGATATCTAACTATTTATATAAAAAGCGACAAGATATCTAACTAGTTATATGAACCACGAGTAGATATCTAACTAATTATATAACAAAACACCAGATATCTAACTAATTATATGAAACACGACTAGATATCTAATTAATTATATAAAACACGATGTAACTAATTATGTGAAACGTCAACACCAACTTTTAAGTTGCCAGGTGGAGTTACCTATTGACCAGTAATAACTTATGTCTTGATATACTCGTCTATAATATAATATTTTGTAATTACCACTTACCTACGTTTAGAGACAGCAACTAATAATTCCGTGTGTCAGATCACACAGTGTAATAAATTGAGTTAACCATAATTTCCAAACCGCACATAATTTTGAGCTAAACGTTCCAGTCTAGGTTACCATACTATTTATCACCATTTTTACTGTTTGATTAAATACTTAAACGCAAATGTTTTTAGGCATCATGTGAACTGAAAACTGACACTTTTCCTTTAACTTAACAATGGAAGTCGTTTTTGTACATTTGAATGTACAATGTACATGCAATTTTTGTCCAGGGTGTTTGGCTGACGGATGTTTCCATTCAAACTGTAAAAATTTATTATTCATGTATGTAAAGTTAATGAGGTACTAGAACGGCGATGCAGTGATGAGGGGTTTCACGGGTGCCGCGTTACCATTGAACTGGCGTCACTTCCCGTACCAACGGTTAAACAGATTACAACTTGAGCATTACACATCTTTTTACGTTATAAATATTTTCGCAAAATTAGCCAATAAATCCAGCAATAATAGTTCCATTTATACATTTGTTACATATGTCTTGAAATAAACAGCAGCAAACGAAGACTCGACAAGATGAAATCATTTCTGCTATCAACAATTAAAGTACTTAAATTGCATTAGAGAAATAACCAATTTGGAAGACAGAAAAATTGATTAAAATTTTAACAGAATTAACCCTTTATAAAACCTTACTTTAAAGCGAAAAATCTTAAAAGTGATCCTGAAAAAAATGGTTATTTCTCGGCAAGGGAAGATGTTAGAAAGACTTTTGAAATATCAATATGGTCCCATTGATTCATTACATTGTCCGCGCGGGAATCAAATATCATAATTTTATACGAATAATGAATATGTTAGTTCAAACAAATATTTGTTTTTAAGGCTAAAAATACAGTTTTTGACAAAATGAAATTACTTCCGGTGATAATTAACATCTTGAATTTGTGTAATAAAATCGTAAATGGCATTAGGCATCACATGGTGAAATTGTATGAAAATCGAATAAAAATTGTCACTTTTATGGACCCAAAACCTTTAAAATCGACTTGTAGAAAATCATATATTTCTCAGCAACGGAACAAGCTAGAAACCATTTTGTGATATCTATATGCATCCTTTTATTATATATGTTGATTTAAACTAAAAGTTAACATTTTCAATACGTAACAAAAATTATTAATTAAAAAAAATAATGATTTTAAAGGTTAAAATTTAATTTTTGAAAAAAATGGTGTCACTTCCGATGTCAATTATAAATTTTAATCAATTTGATGTAACGTACTTTTGCTTTATCAAATGGTATCACTTTTATGGGAATCCATTTATAGGTGACTCTTTTACAGGCAAAATAACGTGAAAATTGACTCGTGCAAAATTGACTATTTCTCGGCAACTGCTGATATTACAAACTAATTTCGGCATAGATTGTCTTCGTATATGAACATTAATTATAAATATTTTAAAATATGAAAAGCCTAAATGGGTTGTAAATTGCTTAAGTTTACACTCTTTTTCACCTTTAAATCGAAATGGCGCAAACGCAAAACCAAAATTTAAAAAAATGAGTTAGACATTTTTGCGCCTGTACTAGGGTCATTTTTCTTGATCTATCAGATTTGCGAAAACTGTAAATTTTAACAAAATTACGTCACTTCCAGTGCCGACAGAAAACTTTATCGACAACAAAAATGTTAAGAATTTTCACCATGAAACATATGAACTTTGTATTATACATATTGAGCAATACTAAATTTAATTGCGTCGGAATTTGTTTCCTCCCCATTTACATTGGTTTGGATATTCTTTAGGGAAAAATATGGGAAGGCATTATATCAAAATCATAATAATTATAACATTAGATTGATAATAATTTATATGGTAAAGGTGTTATTTTCTCTGGGGAATAGATATGGCCAGCTCTAACGTACTTATATGAATAAACTTTAAGATTCCTGGATTTACTTTAGCTAGGTTATGTACCTTGTTTATTCTAGGGGATTGGTTGGCCGAATGATTTAACGCGTGCGCTTTAGATAACAAGGCCTGTCGTTCAGTCAAGTGGCGTGGTATCGATTCCCCGTTGATACATGACAAGGAGTAGGGTCGCCTGTCCAAGTCACCGGGTCCTCCAGTTTCTTCCCACTGCTAATGACCCCTATGCGCAAGATCATTATTGAAAACAGAGTGGACCATATGGTAGTCCCGAAAAGACCTCTCTACCCCCCTCTCTCCCCCCTCTCTCTCTCTCTCTCTCTCTCTCTCTCGGTGTAGGTACTACATGTACTACTCGCCACATGCATAGCCTGTAAGTAATAAATGTATGCGACCAGATTCTTATGAAACAAGTTAACAACAATTCATAAAACAAGTTAATCACTGATACGCGCAACATCAAGGGTATCTTAGCTTAGCTATAACTACTATCTGCCCGATGTTTCTAAACTAGGTGTTTCAATTAGATGTTTCTATGGTTAGGTAACGCGGTGGCTAACGCTCTCTACACAATCAGAGCACAGTCCATCTTCGACTGACGACTATCCAATCAGGCCACAGTGTGTGGGCGTGGGGCTGACGTTTGGGTTTGGACATCTGGCCAGGCCCAATGGGTTAAATGCAGGTACTTGGGACCCTGTCACGAATGGAGAGCCGAGCTAACAACAGGCTCCCTCAACACAAGCAAACTAAGGAGCCCTTGATTAAGGAGTTTTGTACATGATATGTGTGGAAGAATACAAGTACTATAAAGTTAAATCAGTGTTGTCATCAAGAACTAATCGTGTAACACACACAACATCGCTCAGAATAAAGTGGCGTGACTGAAAATTTCAATATATTCATTTTCCATTATTTGAACTGTTATAGAAAAAAACGAGCAGCTATTTAACAAAACCTTGCATTTACATATTATGTTGGCATTGCAAGGGTTTTAGTTTATTTATAAACGCGTTTTATTTTACAGTGTTATGGCGACATTTAGAACAGTATTTTGGTCTTTATTTGGACGAGGTGAACCAGATGCTGTTCGATTAGGTGAATATAATAATAATGTGACAGAAGACATTGGTTATATTATATATGGGGCCTATAACGCAACATCGGTGACAGTTCTACTGAATATGTTGATCGCCATGATGACCAGATCATTTCAAACAATAGCAGTAAGTGAAATACTCTTAATATATACTCTTCCAAAAAAAAGTAGGGGATATTCAGAAACAATACAAAACTGCGGAAATGCACTGCTGTTTTTATTAGAGGTAACCAGTTTATGTTAATAACAGGCCAATTGCGTACACATGAACATAAACAGTTCATATAGGCGGCTTATCTGACGGCCCCATTTCAATCGCAAAGAGTTACACCGTCAAAAGTGAAAATGGAAGTTTTTGATATTCGTCTTAATAATGAGTAATTGCTCCACCAATCCTCAGACATTCAGCAATGCGTCATGGCATGCTCCTAATCAACCGTCCAATCACGATTTGTGGCAGTCTGACCCACTCCTCTTGCAGTGACACGGCCAATTCTTGCATTGTTGTCGGTTGACGTTGACGTCGGCGAACACCCCTCCCGATCAAATTAAACGTAACACACTAAAGCAAAGATACGCTAAACAGTAAATCTTATGCAAGAACCGATAGGAAAACAAACATGGATAGATAAACCAGCACGCGGCAGTTTTCATGAACCCTTCTTTGAAGTGTCAAATTTGACAATGAACCCCTCCCACGTGCATGGCGCTATTGCGTGTCGTATGTGCAGCTCGGTGGTTCTGTTGAGGCGATAAGTTCTTCATTTGTGAACATACTCTCAAAGCATGTCAGGTGTTCATGACTATTTATCATATCACAACCTGCATAGGTATTTGCATTTCAATATCCCCTACATTTTTTGAAGAGTATATTTTGGAGTCGCAGTGGCTAAGTGAGTATAACGCTGGCTCGCTAACCAACCAGTATTGGCTGAGAATGTTCCTCGGAATTTTCCGGTGCAGCATCCCCTTGTCAGTGGTGCAGGACAGAGGGCGAATATCCGGGGTCTCGTGTACGGATTGGTTTGCACGTAAACGAAGGTCGTAGTAACGCTGTCCGTGCAAAATGTGTCACATAGCACACTATATAGGGTATGTCAGTCTGCATTAGCCCAGTCGATGCAGAAAAGTTGGACATTTATAAACCCCATTACATTTCATTTCCTAATATATTTTATATAGACGTAAGAGTTATGCTTGCTATGGTCATCTTCTGTCATCCCGCTGACGATCGAGTGAACTGGTTAATTGTAAAGTCTCGTAGATTGTGGGCCATCTTTCTGCTCCAACGGGGTTAATGAAGATGCATAATAAAATCCTTTATCGATTTTATACTGTCCATGGTACTTTTACGGACACACGAATCCGAACGAAAAGACGCGTTTAATCGTCATGTCCTCCTCTCTGTACCGCTGACAAGGGACAACCAAGCTGGAAGATCTCGAGGAACTTTCTCGGCTAACACCTAAATCAACTCCTGACACCCCTGGTTATTGATTGAGCTAGCGCGTTACCCACCGCGACACGTGCATTTTTTGAATGATATATAGATATATATTTGCAAACAATGTCATTTTTTCTCTATAGAAGGGGTAGAGTCGCCTGTCAAACCTCGCTGGTTTTCTCCGGTTTGCTCCCACTGCTAAAGACTCTACCCAATTTAACTTGAACCATATGTCAGTCCAAAAAATTCCTAGTTTGTGTCGCGTGGCTGTTAAAGTCGCCTCTCTCTCTCTCTCTCTCTCTCTCTCTCTCTCATATAGATTAAAATCTTAAACAAATTTAAATCAATTTCAGGAAGACTCTGATGCAGAATGGAAGTTTTCTAGGAGTATGTTATATATGGAATATATCGGTGATTCGGCTGTGTTACCAGTGCCTTTTAATGTAATTTTAGCCCCTAAGGAGATAGTTAAAACTTTATTTTGTTCTTGTTGCCATAATTCAGATGACGATGTAGTCACGGCTAAGCCGGGTAAAAATCGTCTGGTTGAAGAGTCGACGGGAACCACCGGGGTAAGTCTTGTATTTTGGGGATATAGTTAGAGCGTGATTTCTGTTAAACTATACAACTGGATACTCAAATGGCGACCCAAATGCTATAAAGCGTTAGCCAAACACACCAAAATCCCTATTGTGACAAACCGACTAAGAAAGGATAACCCAGTACACGCTGACCACTCCTTAAACTAAGGTCAACTCAAGTTTACACAGCTGGACTCCAAACATTCATATTTCCATAATTGCATAATGCATAGCAATAGAAGACAATAGAAGCAAACAAATCTGCCGGATGGTATAGTCATTACTACTTATGTCTAATCGAAGACTAATACATCCAAACGGTCAACAGAAAGTGTATAGTCATTACTACTTATGTCTAATCGAAGACTAATACATCCAGACGGTCAACAGAAAGTGTGGAAAATGTTCCAGGGCTATATGTATTGAATAGCAAGCGGTTTACGAAGGTGATTTTATCCGACGAATTAATTAATAAATGCGTTATTTTTCTTCTTGCAGGCAGCAAATCTAGCATACGACAGCGTTGCTGTTGAGATGACAGAAACAAACGGGTCACAATCGACCGAACGAAAATTGCCGATGTCATCTTCAATTAACGAGGAGCCAGAGCTCGATGAAAAAATAACTTACACGGTAAATATATAACCATGTACCAAATTTCGTCCTGGCAAAATCTGGAAATTCTCAAATTAAAATAAAATGCGGGTGTAAGAGGCGTCATTGGCCAGACAGATTCAAACATTTTTTCTTCGATGAGTAAACTCTTGTGTGGTCTCTGTCGACCTGATACGGTGGCTTATTGGTTCCACTCGTTAATTTCTAACGTTGTCTAGTATTTTACATGAGAAAGATTCACTCTTCAATACAATGAACGAATATTTCGCAATGAAACAAAAGCATATCAAAATACCATGAAAAACGTTTTCGCCGCAGTAAAACCCCTTTTTTTCCGCGGTGTAAACCCTTTTTTCCGCGATGGAAACTCTTTCTCCCGCGGTAGAAACCTTTTTTCCGCGGTAGAAACCTTTTTTTCCGCAGTAGAAACCTTTTTTTCCGCGGTAGAAACCTTTTTTCCCGCGGTGGAAACCTTTTTGTTCGCGTTGAAACAATGTCGATGAAGATTTATTTAAAATATATAGAAAATATATAGAATTAACACTCAAAATTTAATACTGCTCAATTATTGACCAGCTGGCTTTTACTATATGTTCTGTTTGCTATGCGCGAATATAAGTCATTACTTTAAATAAAAATAAAGTTCGTTACCGAGTAAAAATAATCAGTAATTTCTCAGTAATATGCTTCTTTGGTAACCATCTATTGACTTTTCTGACTTTTTTTTTATCTAAAATAATTGTTTATATTACGATTTCAGAAAGTTATGCAAAGAATTATCCAAAGATATATATTCGACATTCAGAGAGAAGCGGAAGTGACCGAAGGTAAATCTAATTATATAGAAACATCTATTCTCAGTGACTATGATTCCTGAAATCATCGTATATCTGAAGCATTTGACGACTCGCTGATTCTGAAAAGTAGAATAGTACCATATTCATAGAAAGTACCCAATGGACCAACATCTGAGCATGATGTCATCGCCGCCATCTTAGAATTGTGACGCCATATCCAAAAACAAAGTGTGTAACAAGCATGCAAAGTTTTATATCGGTCGTAATTAAATTGGCGGAGCCTCTCGCGTTTTTCGGAAAACATTGCCGCCTAGAAGAACCGGAAAAAGAAAATGATGAGTAGCATTTGGCGCTGCCGTTTCTGGGCCTTGTTTCAGAAAATTTAAGCCAAAATCACTAATACAGATTTTAACTAAAATCAAAATGAAATTTTAAATTTTATGTGTTTCACGAAGGTCGATCGTAACTTAAAATGCAATTTTAATAGATTTTAGCTAAAATTACTTGCGCTTGCGCAGTGCACATTTCCAATGCGGGCACTTCAGCTGAAAGCATGGACCTTATATACATGTATTATAAGGTCCATGGTGAAAGCAAATACGCTTCGGAACTGAAATAATAATACATTTATGAAATTAAAATTTAACTTCAAAAAGGCCTATAACACTTTTCAATAATCACATTATTATTATTGATTTATCTTTTTACAAATCATTATAACCCCAAACTATGTGAGTAAATACTTTGCACCATTGTAGGCCTTCACGAGTTCAGATTTTCTTCTATTTTATTTTATTTATTTATTTATTTATTTTTTTTGGTCTGTTAATTATTTGAAAATAGTATATTTCATACTTAAATCATGTCGTAATACATAACACGGTAACAACGTTTTGTTTACTGGGGTTTTGAGTATTTTTTGTTCTTGTTGTTCTAATTTGGGGCGTTATCTAATTGATTAAATTGCCTTACAATAAAATAGACGAGTGGGCCGTGGCTGTATTTCTCGTGATATGAAAATAAATTGAATGAGAAATATTTTTGTGAATTATGATATGTTAAAATTATGTGACCCGGGTCATTGACAATATCATCATTAGCCCTAATCAATGTTTGTTTAATGTCAGGATTTTAAGTTAGGAGAGGCTGACCGCGCTGTCTTAAGTTAAAATTGATAAATTGTCCCTAAAATAGTTTTGTGAAACGCCAGAATTTGAGTTATTTTAACTTAAAACAATATTATTTTAGTGGATTTTATCATCTATCTTAAGTTAGGGTGAAATTTTAGTTTATAAAAAGAAGATTTTAAATAGATTTTTTTTTGGTGAAACAGGACCCTGGTTCCAAAATATATTACCTTTCCCAACCACGCCCGTAACTATGGGGGGGGGGGGCAGGGAGGGCAAAGCATCCCACCCCCACCCCCCGTGAAAAATTGTCGACCATAAATACAATAGATATACATTCTCCGTCAATTTTACAGCACTCCCGAGAACACTTCCCGTCCGCCCCTCGTTGCTGGGAGCTAGTTACGGCCCTGTTCTCAATCGGTTTATTCTTTGGTCTACATGAATTTCATTTCTACTTTCAGATGACTTCGAAGAAATAAAGCAAGACATTTCTAGTTTCCGGTACGAGATTCTAAATCAATGGCGAACAAAGGAAGTCGTTCAATCTGAGATGGCGAACAACCTGGTCGCCATGAAGAAGCACATTGAAAGTTTACACAGTGAATTAAGTGGTCGAAGTGGATCCAGAGAAGGCCAACAAAAAGAACCAACTAAAGCCTCGGTCGTGTGTCCGATCGCGACACCGGAGGACATCGAGACTTTGGTAAAAGATAAAAAGAAAAATTGAAGAAAGTTGAGTGATCGTTTTTTGAGGCCTTGATAAATATAACGTGTGGATTTTTATAATGGTTGATGTTTTTGTACGGGATTGTCAGATCTTATTCTTATTATAAATATATATATTTAATAGTATTTATATACTTTGTTCTTGGAGGTTAATATCTGCCCTAACCATCTTAATAGTTGTATGATAGTCTATTTGGAGTAGAACAATTAGAAAACAGGTTATAATTACAACCGTAATTTTCGTTAATAATATATTAGAGTTAAGGTCCTATAGCACCTATGTTCTGAGAAATCACTAATTTTCTGAATGCATCCACAAAAGATTGATGTATATTTTGTGTATATTTTTGTCACTATGTTATTCATTTATATATATATTTTTTTTTAAATTTTTATAACATTTTAAGCATTTTCTTGGTTTCGTACATATTCAAAATATTCAATACTATTTCCTCAATATATTTAACACTGGAAGACCTTTTCAGCGATGTTTCCATTTGGAATGAGTTATATAATTAATGGGTCGACTTTAATTATGCGTTCAATTTCAGCAAACATCTTCTATAAACGTTTGGAACCGCAGTGGCTAAGTGGGTAAGGCGCTGGTTCGCTAGCCTGGCGGTCGCGTGTTCGATTCCTGCATTGACCCAGAAAGTTCATCGGGATTTTCCTACGTGGTTTTCCCTTGTCAGTGGTGCAGGACGGAGGGTCTGACAAGGACAACTCTCTAGTCGTTCGGATGGGACGAAAAACCGATGGCCCGTGTTACACATTAACGTACACGTAAAAGATCCCTTGGCAGTTAGAATTCGATAAAAGAGTAGGTCGTAGTTCAAAATTTCCCTCATAGCACACTGTATGACATATCCTCGTCTTCATTAGCCAAGTATGAGCAGAACAGTGGGACGTTAAACCCCATTCCATTAGCACCCTCGCATAATTGCACATAACATGGGCAATTACTGCCAATTAGATCACTGGGGTCATATTAGGTGCCCTGATTTACACAATAATGTGAAGGGCAATATTTAAAGTATAATGTATGACTTTGTGATGCTTAGATCACCAGTGTACAGACGAATTTCAATGGCTTCGATATTGACATAGAATGTTACTTTTAAGGCTGTCTTAACGAACATTACATTAAAAATCAGGTCTAATGATACAAGTGACAATCTACTTTTGAAATATTAGGTCAATATATTGAACTTAAACAGGAAGTGCAGGGAGGCTGCACCACACACAAGCAAATATACAAGACGGACCTACACAACAACAAACGTACACTTCAGATAAAGCGAATATAACCGTGGGGCTAGCCGTAAGCGTTTACTGCGCTGTATTGTCCGGACCTGTAGTGATACAGACTACACTCAAAGTGAAAAGCAAACTAACAATAAAAATAGCGTGAGTCATGATCGGCCATGTGCTAGATGAAATATAAATGTAGGCACATTGAAGGAAAATTCCTTTACGAGTAACCGTTTACGTGAAATTATAGAAGGCCAATTATGATTTAAATGGCCTATGTAGTAATAAAAAATAGGGTCGGTAGGATAGTTATAATAGAAAAAAACTTCTGGTTTTAGAAACATGCTTACATTGAAAATGATAACAAAACGAAAACTGGAAAGTTGTGATAACTTTGTCGAGATACTTCTGTGACGCAATGAAAACAGAAATATATCGACTTGAGTTTTGCCTTGTATAACGTATAGGACAATAAAATGACCACCTTAGAACATATTTCGAGCATTATAACTATTACAGCTCAATATACATTATATCTTTATTTCCTCCAATTCTAAAGATTTTCAAAAATAATTACATAATCATATTGATAACACGTAATAATGTCATATTTTCTAAAAGAAAAAAGAAAAGTTAAAACATAATGATTTCTATATTCTAGCACTTAAATACATTCCACATAATGGAAAGGGGTGGGGGTCGATTGTCCGGGTTTGTGGTTAAACAGATAAGGATAGTGATCCCTTATTTTGATGGCTAAAATCATAGAAACGTAGACTATGCTAAAATGACTTTAAAACATGATATGTTTTGTGAATTTCTCAACCCAGACTAGGTAATTTAAGGATTTATGGGAATATTCTTTAACAAGACAGGACTTGTATTGATGTCATTTATTTTAAGGCTTTATTTTAAAATATTTTAAACACATGACTTATATTATTATCATCCTCACATACTTACACTAGCTTGTTTTTGTAAAAACAAAACGAAGTATATAGAATAATACTACACCTAGTGGCTAATGACCTTCGTTTTAATACACTTTCAGGTCATATTCATAATTGGCACACCGTTTTTGAAACATTATTGTATATTGTTATTTACCACCTCCTAATGGTGTTTAAGGAGTGAAAACTATATAGGCGATTGTCGATCATTCTAAAGTGCAACTAATTAAAAGTCTTTTATATGCTGTACGTCCACCCCAACTTAGTATTATGTTATACATATTCCCTTCTGTGTAGCAGCACAGACGTTTCGATTACAATAAAGTAGTTATCTTTTCGATTGGTTAGGTTCCATGATTTATTTTGAAATATCCTTTAACATTAATTAAAGTATGAATTAAACAGTGGATTGAGCCGGACACTTCTGGTAGTTGATAAACGTCTGGGTGTCAGAGACTTCTGTATAAAAGAACTTTGTATATTTGTATATCCATGTGATATTAAAACAGTGCTTTCAATGAATGTTCAATTAATTGTACATTTTGTAACGGTCATGTTTTATGCAGTGATGCAATTGTTTGTTCGTTCCTCTTTTATTTAATAAAAGTTGATGTGTTCCAAAGTCTCAACCAATCAAATTGCTTATCTCTGCATAGCCTTAGTGGAACATGCGCATGATCCAAGTCTGTCAAGGCATTCGTCTAATAAACGCCTACACCAAGCTTGAACATAAGACAGAGAGGCGGGCAGACAGACGGACAGACCGGTTTTAATAGTCTCCTGCTTTCTTCGGGGGGAGGGGGGGGGGCAATAAAACAATGCTATTTACAGTTGTCATCTTGCCGAAAGCTGTCAGCAACATTTGGTGACCATCGTGGGTTCTACTTCTTACATACACGTGAAATTTGGGGCAAGTTTAAACACATGACCAAATTTTGAACAAAAAAACCAAGCCAACAGTGAGGCTGATGTCCTTCGCTGATATCGCAAAATAAATAGATGGCACATTTATCTTTTCGAGAAGTATCGAGCGATAAAATGAAATGAAATGAAATGGGGTTTAACGTCCTACTGTTCTGCTCCTATGCTGGGCTAATGAAGACGGCCGAGCGATAAAACTGGTTATCAAATTAATCTTAGTCCAAGCAGAAAATGTTTATGATCGAACTCATTCAAAGTTCATCACTCTCCATCAGTAAGAATCTTGTCCCAAAGCTTCAACCAATGGAATTTCTTAGCTCTGCTTAGCTATAGGGAAAAATTTAATCATTGAACTCAGTCAAGACATTCACCTAATGAACATTTACACAAGTTGAAACATTCTACCGCAATTAAAAGCAGAGTTGTTATATTCCAAAGTCTTGGCCAATCAAATTTCGTATCGCTACTTAGCCTATGTCGAAAATTCTCATCATCGAACTTAGTCTAGGTGTTATAATGAATTTATACTTAGTTTCATAACTTTCTGCCAATTAACACCAAAGTTATCGTCTTCCAAAGTCTCAATCAATCCAATTAGTGGGAAATGTATGTGATTGAACGCTGTCAAGGCATTCACCTAATAAGCACATACACCAAATTTGAACATTGTACTTAAATATGCAGAGTTATTGTGTTCCTAAGTCTCAACCAATCAGATTGACCTATCTACTTAGCCTAAGCCGAAAATGCTCACCATCTTACCCTAAACAGAAAATGCATATCGTCGCAATGCATCAAGGCATTCACGTAATAAACACCTACACCAAGTTTGAACACATTACCTCAATTAAAAGGAGAGTTATTGTGTTCCAAGTCTCGGCCAATCAAATTGAAGTATCTACTTAGCCTAAGCAGAAAATGCTCACCATCTTACCCTAAACAGAAAATGCATATCGTCGCATTGCACCAAGGCATTCGCGTAATCAAAGTTATCGAGCCCCAAAGTATCGACCAATCAAATTGCTTACCCTGAGCGGAACATGCTCATCTTCGAACTCCATCAAGGTATTTAACTAGTTACACATACACCAAGTTTAAACATTCTAGCTCAATTAGAAGGAGAGTTATTGTGTCCTAAGTAGTGTGACGGCAGACCAATTTTAATAGTCCCTTGTTCTCTCCTCGAAAGGCGGGGGAAATTAAATTAGGAGTGTTGAGTCTTGAACAGGTAGTGCCGATAGATTGTCTGAAATGACAATTCTTGAAAATTGTTTCATGAAGGTCGAAGTCTTGCTTTGGGGGTATTTACCTCCGCTATCTGAAAAGATGTATTTCGTATTATAGTTACGTAAAAGATTGGATAATCAATCCAATGTCCTAGATATTGTCAAATGTTGAGAATTCGCCTAATGATCATTTGCCGCAATTAAATGATTAGGCAACGTCTAGTAGAGGCGCCTCTAGCATGGTAAATAAATTTAAGCTAAGGTTAAGTATTATGTCCAAGGTCTATAGCATTGTGTTAATGGGTGGCAGATCACCACAATCAAATCATATGCTTTCTAAAGTTAATCTCAGGAAATAAAGAAGACAACTATACCAATTAATGATTACATTTGCAGCTAAAAAAAGGCGTGTAATAATGTGGCTTATAACTTTGCGCATGGTTTTATTGGATATACTATCTGTTGACCCGGCGTAGAACGGGTATAGCCATGAACCGGAAGTAACATAACCCTGACCAAACAAACGAAAGTCACAAATATTAGTATTGATTGACCTCTATAACATATGTATAGACACCACAATTAACGTTCTGGGATGCTCATTGTGATAGTTTATATAGATTTGTGTCGACCATTTTGGATTTCACAATGACATCATACGTTTTCAAAGTAGCTATTGGTTGTAATGGACTATTTCAATCCTAAAACCTAGGTATAGACACAAAGTGAATAGTAAGGGTGGTCTGTTCTCGCTCATATACAACCAAAACAGTAAATAACAAAAAAATATGCATTAAGCCTGTCACAACGCTGTATCAGACGTTTATTATATTATTGATACATAATTGTTAATACAAATACATATAGTTATAACTTGACATTTAGTCCTGGTCTAAAAAACCGGAGATAAAACGTCATAAGACAAATACACTGGAAAAACCTATGGACCCCTTCAAACCATTATATGAAAAACACTGTTAAACTTGAAGTTAAAAAGTCGACGACAGAAGCTTGAATGACACATCACACACTTATAAACAAGTATGCACGTGGATGGCACATCTGATTAATATTCATGCGGTATAATCTACGAACAGACAACTATTTTCAGCTATACTAGACCGGAGGCTCAGCGCGGGGGGGGGGGGGTCCATCAAATGGGCACAAACCCTGACCCAACTTTTCTAGAGTAAAATTTTGCGTAGAATACGATGCCGAGTGGTAATCAGTCCGCCGTTGGGGCGTTTTCGAGATATTCGGGGTCAAATGAGTTCATTTGCACTGAAAGTGAATGCGCAATCATTCTTGTATTATGAAAAGAATGTGAAAATGATCGAAAGTAATCACACTTTCAATAAAAATGTAAACTTGCTAAATTCACCTTTAGTCTTAGTGACCCTGGAGGTCAAAAGGTGAAATTTACCGTTTTTGCACTAGGAAGATTTAAAGCAATAAAATGGCAACATAAAATATAAAAATTAAAGCGGAACCTGTTCTAAATAATAATAAGAACATTTCAAATTTATCTTTAGGTGGTCTTAGCACCGAACTTTTACTTTGGAACGTCGAAAATGATCTTGAATAACAGAACCAACACATTTTGAAACCTGTTTCAAAAATACGTAAAAACTGTCAAATCGAAATCTCTCCGATTTATTTTCACAAGGATTGTTATACATAATGATACTAGTTATCTGAAAAAGAATTAAATAGTTTCAGTGTTAGACTCCAGCCTGCAGGCCGCGTGGATTTCCGAGAATCCGAGTCTAGGAAAACCGACGTTAATCTGTGACGGGAAAACACGCATCTTGCGACGAGATTAAAAGTTTGCAAACTTTTTATGAGTTTTTATGAATTTCGCCGGAACATATACGCAGATAAAACCCACGAATGCATTGTACATAGTAGTTCACAGGATATATTGTCGTATTGGTAATGTTAGCGGCCGGCAGGCTGGAGTATAGCATTCCTTGTAAAACTAATTCGGAGAGATTTTGATTTAACAGATTTTACATATTTTTGAAACAGGCTCTGGAGCGTTTTGGTTCTGTTATGCATGATCATTTTCGACGTTCCAAAGTAAAAGTTTGGTTCTAAGACCACCTAAAGATAAATTTTAAATGTTCCTATTATTAATTAGAACAGGTTTCGCTTTAGTTTTTATGTTTTACGCCGACATTTATTACTTTAAATCTTCCTAGTGCTAAAACGGAAAATGTGACCTTTTGACCTCTGGGATCACAAAGAACAAAGGTGAAGTTAGCAAGTTTACATTTTTATTGAAAGTGTGATTACTTTCGATCATTTTCAGCTTATTTTCATGATACAAGAATGACCGCGCATTCACTTTCAGTGCAAATGAACCCATTTGACCTTTGACCCCGAATATCTCGAAAACGCCCCAACGGCGGACTGATTACCACTCGGCATCGTATTCTACGCAAAATTTTACTCTAGAAAAGTTGGGTCTGGTTTTGTGCCCATTTGATGGACACCCCCCCCCCCCCCCCGCGCTGAGCCTTCAGACTAGTTGAAATGCTGAAAATTAAATGCTTGTACTCGGCCATAAACAGCCAAAGTTACAATCGATTTTCTGTTTTTGGACACCCTATTATGTCTCTTAACATATTCCAAGAGGTTCTGCACATAATTATTTCCAGTTGGGTCCGGTTCGTTGGGTGTTGAATGAGTCCACTTAATTGAATAAATAGAAACCTGAATAGAGAGAGAGAGAGAGAGACATGGGGTTTAACGTCCACTCGACACAAACTAGGTCATTTCGGAACTAACATATGGATTAATTTTATTTCAATAATTCGCTTGCGCGTAGGGGTCTTTAGCAGTAGGAGGAAACCGGAGGACACGGAGAAAACCCATGAGGTTGGGAATTCTGAATAACCGAAGGTGATTTTTCACTGTCGATTAAACTCGTTAAATATAATACCACA
Source organism: Patella vulgata (assembly GCF_932274485.2). NCBI lineage: Eukaryota > Metazoa > Mollusca > Gastropoda > Patellidae > Patella > Patella vulgata. Next base: position 70,492,978 of record NC_065881.2, read on the forward strand.
TGAATAGGTTGCGCAGGAATGACGGTAATTTTTTTCTTTTCAGCAAATTTCTTGCTCTTAGATTCTACTAAATGATGAGCTAAACTACTTGTTAATCTTTTAACATTATCTGATGTTTGGCCACTTAATTGAGCATCTCGAACTTGTTAGATTCATCTAACCCTAAACCTGAAATCAGATCATGTCATACAATTAATTTTTTAAAGCGATCACATTGAATTCGACATTCTTGCTGTCGATAATTCCGTTCTTTCCACACCTAACGTGCTTCCGCTGAACATCTCTTGACGTACAGTATACTTTAGAAAAGGTCTCCCATCATGTATTTTAGGCCAAAACGGTGCTGATAACGATACAGTGACTACAAGAGTACATTCTTTCAAGTTTTCGTTTATTATCTTGATACCAAATATGGAGGTGAAACTAGCCAATTATTATCTCCGAACCAAGATGTTGAAAAAGTATCAACTCCACTAGTTTATGGACACCACAATTTAGAACTAAATTTGCAACATTTTGCATTATATTCGTTCGAAAGCCTGTTCGATGTATGTGGTCCAAACATGTTTTCAGGTTTGTGAAACCAAAAAAATCGTCTCTATCTGACTGTGTAGACCATGGGTCGTCTGTCAGACGTGGAGAGCGGACAACAACAAAAATTGGTCGCCACATCCTACGTATGACCCATACATCTTTTCTTACTGCACACCTTGCGATCTTCTTGTATTTTCATTTGTCGTCTTTGGCTTCCCCTTCACGTTGTGTATTCTCTCCTTCCTATCTGAACAGTTAAGACACAGATGTTATAGACGCTTCCTGCCACTTTGGCCCATGAAAGTGATGTTAATATCAACCTGTACGACACCTGGAGTTCTTGGTAGCCTTTCTTATGTGATTATGGTTATGTAATCTTAAATATTAACTTGTTGTTGGCATGTTTTATTTAAACTTTCTTTGTCTGATTAGCATGTATCGAATGTTAAACCTGATATGATATATGATACATTAGCCAGATGCCTAATAAGATCCTTTGTTTGGAAGGGTTTATAAACCCAGATACCAAACGAATCGACAGTCAGGTCCGGCTAGGAAACGAGAGCGGAGGCCGTGGGCGCCTTGGCACGGGACGAGACGGAACGAGGGAGAGCGCCTGAGTGTTGCCACATTTGTGCCAAGCTAGGACATAGCTCCCTCAATACAAGCTAGTTCTGGGTGTCTTTAACATTTCGATGTTTGAATATAATATGTTAGAAGAATAAAAGTATGATATGAAGTTAAACTAGTCTTGTCATCTGAACTGATATAAAGACCCAATAGTGTAACAAATAACAATGCAAAGAGTTTTTACATTTTATATATCATGGCTAGATACATAGATACAAGCATAGTAGATTACAATAATAAAGTCAATCTCCCAAACCCCATCCAGCCATAAATTGCTACATCTTTTCCCTTCTGGAATCAATCTGCTGTCTGACCAATGCTCACAAATATGATAGTTTTGTAGCTTTGGGTTTTGGACCTTCATTTATAGAGATTGGTTAATTAAGCTAAATGATGCAATAGTAATTTTCCGATCGCGTGTTAACCATGCTATTCTAATTCCCACGGAACCAGCTAATGGTTACCAAATTAAAACTCTTTTTTACATACCAATCTGTCACTCATTCTTGGGTGCATTAGATACGACTTACCCAAAAATATTAATTAATATAATGCTATAACTAAAAGAGCAAAAATTCTAGCCATAGTCTAACATTCGTCCCTTTCTTAAGGTTTTTTGCTCTGTATTAGGTAAAAGATCCCTTGAACCCCTTACAACGACCATACCAACATCTGTAGAATTATATAAGTATTCATACATGTAGTACGAATCTCGAAAATCGATAGTATATCACCCCCCCCCCCTCTTGTAAGATTTGTGCGAAATAAACAGGTTTATATTAAGTTTCTAAAGCGAAATTTAAATACATAAAATTATATACGGACAAAATTTACCATGTATCCTACCCACTTTTTCAAAAGGTGTCTTATTCTCACCATAACCTCCTATTAAACTCGTATTAATGACTTTCCGATAATCTCACAATTTCGACGAGCCGTTATCCCTTAATCCCTAGATTTAACCATATTGGACCGTAACATTACCTAACCTTTTATTCAAAAGTTAAAATACCATAATTTTGAAACTTGGACTTAGGGTCTCAAAATCACATTAGCTCTACTTAGCTAACCACATATATGGTCGACACAAATAATAGTAACCCAACCTTTTATTCAAAAGCTAAATTATTTATGTTAGTCTTAATTCTGAAACTTGAGACTAGAGTCTCAAAATTAGCTCTACATAGCTAAACACATATACGAACGACACAGAATCACACATTTTAACGAATCAAAGTAGAAACATGCCAACTCTATCCCTAGCACTGCCATCTTTCAACTTTGATCCGGAGACAACATTGATTCCTTATTTTATTCGCTATTCCGTATTACTATTCCTTAGTTTTATCCCCAAATTTGTTTTTAGACTACCCCCTATACCCACTTATGAATGACTATATTTTATTCTCTATACAGTGGTATTTTAATCATTCTTAATTTATAACCTGATTTTAATCTTACATTAATTAGATCTGTTAAACAACTTAGCACCTTCAATTTTCCAGAACAAATGTATTTACCCAATTTTGCGAATATTTTCACCAAAAATTATTCTTCCACCAGATTTTTTTTCCCACATATTTGTTTTTCCACCAGATTTCTTTTTTCCACCAAAGTTTTTTCAACCAGATTTCTTTTGGGCATTGTTTATTCCCTGGGTTTTCTTCTTCCAAAGTTGCTGCTTACCCTAAAGGTGGAAACTTGGTCACGGCGACCAAATCAAATATGTAAATTCCCTTGAAGGTCGATCCTGGTCACGGGACCAAAATAAAATATGTAGCACCATGGGTCGTCTGTCAGATGTGGAGAGCGGACAACAATAAAAACCGGTCGCCACATCCTACGTATGAGCCATGCATCTTTTCGTACTACATATCTTAGTAGCCTCGAGATCGTCTAGCATTTTCACTTGTCGTCTTTGGCTTCCCCTTCACGTTGTGTACTCTCTTCTTCTTATCTAAATAGTTAAGTCGTTTGTCTTCTCAGTAGTTAAGACGATTGTCTTCCCAGGAATAACAATGCAAGAGTTCATTTTATATATCATAGCTGGATACAAGCATATAGATATGTATATAGATACACGCACAGTAGATTACAATACTAAAGTCGTTCTCTCAAACCCGAGTCTGGGGCGAGTCTGCTGATAGAAATTGCTACATCTTTTCCCTTCTGGAACCAAACTGCTGTCTGACCAATGCTAGCAAATATGATAGTTTTGTGGCTTTGGACCTTCAATTATCTAATTGGTCAATTATGATGTAAATAATTATAGAGTATGGTTAATTAAGCCAATAGTAATTTTCCGATCATGTTAACCATGATATTCTGATTCCCATGGAACCAGCTAATGTTTACCAAATTATAACTCTTTTAAACGACTTAGCCAAAGATATTAATTAATATTATGCTACTAACTAAAAAGGCAAAGATTCTAGTCATAGTCTTACATAGTCTTTTGATTACAGTTACTGGCTATCCATACAGGAATAACCTTGATATCCCTGTCACTACTAAATTTGTTTATCTCTAATGATATACTTTGAGGAATTTCGTTACGACTCCCCTTCTCAACAATACTAACCACGTTTGTTTTTATCGTCTGTATAACACCACAATGTGTACCCTTCCGGGTCACGTCCACATGCAAATAACACACATTTCATGGCTTCAAGTTCTCTCCACGTAGAATTTTGATTACTTTCACAAAAAGACCAACATCCGACGAACTCTTGGTTGTTCTCATTTATGTATCCCCCGTGTCTATACCAGATGCATCCGAAAAAAAAAATTTATAATCGAATTCAAAATTATGTGTTACACTCGTTGTAAAATTCTCTTGTTCTCAAAATAACTAATTTTCCAATTCAAGACTGCATGGATAGTACTTGCCCGACGATATTTGCTACTGTTCTTACTTTTATCAACTCGTTTTGGTCGAAAATCATGTTGATATTCCGAATTAACTTTACTATACGAGAATCTGACATATTCCCTTTAGAAAAATCCCATTTAAGTCCTAACCACTGAATGGTTTAAATCAAATCTTACTATATCGCTTACTTTACATGCCTCGGCAAAATTATTTGCCCCTCCCAAGCCATCATCCAAGAACATGACTATCTTAACCCCTTACGTCTACAATAGGAAATCAAGTCTCTTAACGTTTTAGTAAACATGTATCCTGTTGTAGAAATTCCAAATGGAAGTACATTAAAAACATGGTATTTAACAACAACACCAAAATCCCAGGAGAAACAAGGGTTCGTCTATAAGAAGGATAAATTTCTGTGTGATGATAGACAGAGGATATCCAAATACAAAATCACCTTTCTCAAATATTTTCTTTGCAACCGCAGCATCTTCATATTAAAATTTATATTTATATAGGTTGGGATTAATATGTCTGCAATCTAACACCAGGCGAAGTTTTGATTTATTTTTTGGCTACAGTTAAAGGGTTATAATGACTTCTTGCTCATGAAATATTTCAGAAATGCAACCTTTAAACAATAAATTTTGAATTTATTAGGTTACAAAATCCGGCTCGTTTAAAACAGATTTATTGTTTTTGAAAAATACAGAACAGGACACAGTATGTAGTAGCTACGAGAACGTAACTAAAAACGCTGAGATATACTGATGTGCTTGTTTTTAGCTACGATTGGCAGCCTTCAGTTTAACGTGGCAAACTCAAATTTGTTATTAATACATGTAACATCTTAAAAATAAAATAATTTTATACTATTATGACTAATTAAACTTACAGGGGCCAATATAGTGACACAGCTATCGCCTTTATCCAAATATTCGCGTTTAAATTAATGAAGCGTTGTTTTTGTCTGACTTACCGCCATCGAAATCCATCCATAGTTACCGTACTTTAGACATGCGCCAACACTACACGCCCCTTTTACCATATATGGAAAATGGGCGGAGTCTACATTTTGCTTTGTTATTCTGCAATGCCAAAATGTCTAAGACTCCTAATGAAACGTGTTGCAACTGTGGGAAACTTTTTGTTAGAGAAAAGGGCCAAAAAGGTTTCAACAGGAAAGGCCTGGGTGCGAGCATCAAGCTCAAGGAAGATACCACAACATATAACAACGTTATTGAAGACGAATTAAAAGTACAATTAACGCCAACGACCAAAACAACAAGATTTTTGTGCACCACTTGCTCTTGGGATGTTGTCTCCATGGCTAAATCAAGACAGACCAAGACATCAGCTTTGAAAAGGCTCAAAGAAACTGGGGGACAAGTTGGGTATCTTTCTTCGAAAATAAGAAGTCCGTTCGCATCTCCGCGAAAAAAATGGCCAAAATTATCATCGCCAGGAAGCGTCAGAGATGAGGTGAACTTGCTTAAATGAATAATATTACACTCTTAAAAGTTTCTCACAATTTGATCAAATTATATTGTAGATCCCCTGACCTTTTCAATTGTTTGATTTTCAAGCAGAAGTGTCGTGTTTTGTACTTAAACCACCAGATAGTTGTAAAATTGAACAAGCCAACAGTGAGGCTGATGTCCCCCGCCGAAATTGCAAAATAAATAGATGACACATATTAATTAATCGCACATTTATTTTTTTCACTAAGTTTCATCACTCTCTATCAGATAGAATCAAGATTATCTTGTCCCAAACCATCGACAAATGAAATCGATTAGCTCTGCTTAGCTTCAGCTCGAAATGTTAATTATTGAACTCAGTCAAGACATTCACCTAATGAACATCTACATATACATCAAGTTTAAACATTCACCTAATAGACACCTATGCCAAGTTTGAACATTCTACCTCAATTAGAAGGAGAGTTATTGTGTTCCAAATTTTCTACCAATCAAATTGCTTATCACTCTGCTTACCCTCAGCAAAAAATGTTCATTATCGAACTTAGTTAAGGTATTCATATAATAAATCTATACACCAAGTTTCATCAATCTCACTTAATTAGAACTAAAGTTATCGTGTCCCAAAGCATCAACCAATCAAATTGCTTATCTCTGCTTACCCTAAGCGGAAAATGCTCATCTTCGAACTCCATCAAGGCATTGACCTAATCAACACATACACCAAGTTTGAAGATTCTAGCTCAATTAGGAAGAGAGTTATCGTGCCCCAAAGTATCAACCAATCAAATTGCTTATCTCTGCTTACCCTAAGCGGAAAATGCTCATCTTCGAACTCCATCAAGGCATTGACCTAATAAACACATACACCAAGTTTGAACATTCTAGCTCAATTAAAAGTTATCGTGTCCCAAAGCATCAACCAATCAAATTGCTTATCTCTGCTTACCCTAAGCGGAAAATGCTCATCTTCGAACTCCATCAAGGCATTGACCTAATCAACACATACACCAAGTTTGAACATTCTAGCCCAATTAGGAAGAGAGTTATCGTGTCCCAAAGCATCAACCAATCAAATTGCTTATCTCTGCTTACCCTAAGCGGAAAATGCTCATCTTCGAACTCCATCAAGGCATTGACCTAATAAACACATACACCAAGTTTGAACATTCTAGCTCAATTAGGAAGAGAGTTATTGTGTCCCAAAAAGTGTGACGGACAGACAGACGGACAGACAGACGAACCCATTTTAATAGTCCCCTGCTTTCTTCGAAAGGCGGGGGACAAAAAGTGAAAGAACCAGTGAAATGAGATTGGCTGTTGAATATTATATACCCTGTACATTTTGTTGAATTTGAGTACATATAACTAAACAAAATATGGATATATTAATATGTAGGCTACTTACATTTTTTTAAAATAATATTTCAGACAGAAAAACAGAAAGCAGAGTCGAGTCAGTCAAAGAGTAAGTTAAAAAATTGCCCCAAGAAAAAGGTATTGAAATGTAATTATTATATCCTTTTTAACATTTCTTAAATGGTATATGTCATTAGCAAAAAATGCTATCATGCAGTAATTTTGCAGAAACCTGACTACTTTTTATGTGTCAAACCGATTGTCAATACATTCACTGCCAACAGATGTGCTACTTTTTTGTGTTAAAAATAAAAGCATCAAAACCATTAACCCAAAATGTTTTAAATACAAGAGAATGACTTTTTGTCCAGTGAGCTTTTGATGGTCTACAAGGCATAGTTTAAATATTTGTTTGCATCACATCAAACAAATGCACCCTTACTGAATATGTCTGCTAAGTGCTAACCTTTTGAAATTTCTATATTATTATTTCAGATATCAAAGACTGAAAATGAAATTAATAGGGCTTTTAAATACTTAAAGGCAAGAATGTACAAAAGGGCCATAAATATTCTCATTAAATTAACATTGAGGTTAGAAAAATTAAGAACACAGAATTAAAAAGCCTTCATGGTGGAAAAACACTTGCACAAATTGAAGAATTTGATTTGAAGCTAAGGTATGAGTAATTAAAGGAGAAATGCCCGGTTTTGATATCAGCAATCGATGCAGCCCTGATAAAGGCAGCTAGAATGTATAATCCTTCAAGTGTGTACTGTATTCCATAACAGATTACCGCAACTTTGATGTCTATTATCATGTATTGGAGAAAACCTAGGGTATTTTATGACTTTCAAGAATTGAACTCTTTGCAGAAAGGCATGAAACTTGCAAAATGTGGAGCATATTCACTTATATAACGAATGATTATCGCCAAATATCTCTTATTGTCCCAGACTAGCTCATTTACTAACTACACGAACTTGTAAATTGTTCAGCATGTTCACGTGTATCAGGGATGTCCGTGGTCAGACATTTACAATGGTGGGTACCCCACCAGACGTTCCAAATTTATCCATTCCAAAAGCTAATAAACATTAACCTATGACTAACGATAAAATGTATCTGAAAATACACCAAAGTATCCAAACAAACCATACATGTAAACGGCCATGTACAGACTGTAAATCGGACCGTTCGCAAAGTAATTGTTCCGCAGCTTATACTGTAACTTTCTATTTCGAGAACAAATGTGACCTCGACACAGTATCTCTTGATGAACCATGGATAGATGAATCCAATTCTGATCCAGCGGAGGACGTACACTGGTCTCGCTGTTCATTGACTCTTGAATTACCATCAGTAGCAGATTATCAGTGAGGCTGATGAGGCTGCAGCCTCAGGCCCAAAGATTTTGTAAAAAAAAATTTTTTAGACTTGTCTGATACGATTAAAAACGCATAGACAATGAATGGGGGGTTGGGTTTAGGCCCAACGGGAATCAACCTAGGCCCTGACCCAAAATTAATTAGGCCCACGCCATTTTAAATAGGCCCTATTTAAAAACTAAATAGGCCCTCCAGTAACTGCCGCCTCAGGCCTTGGTGGAGCTTAATCCGCCACTGATTACCATATACATATCAATTTAGGCAGAATGACCTTGGTTATTCAAATACATTACACAATTATATGTAACACAGGTTACTAAGATATTTCTGGTGACGCTTAGGTTTTCTCGTCTTTATTAAAGATACATTATGGGAGATTAGATAAAGAGCTGGCAGTTCTCACTATAATAGTTAAAATATTTCAGTTGAATTGATCCACTCTGACCCGAGATTTTAGCGACTGCATTTTCGACCTAGCCTCGATCATCATTACTAAAGTCGGTAGGATAAAAAACATGTTCTCTATTATTCATTTCATGATTAAATCATGAATGAAAGTTGAGCAACAAATCTGATTGTAATCCAGTAAATATCGCAGGCTAGCGTTGTCATCGGGAGTTGATTATGGTCTGGATAAGTTAATTAATGTCTAATTAATCATTTAGATATCATTTCAGGATCTAAAGAAAGGCCTGCAATAGGCAGATTTAGCTCTTGCATAATGTGTGTTTAAGGAATGAAAAACAGTGTATTCAAATTATCTGTTGTTCAATGTCTGCCAGCTCGGCTCTGCTTCTGGGACCTCTTTTATTTTTCTCTTATATTAATCATATAATATTAATAATATTAGATTATTTGTTGATTATACTTCCCTGTACGAACAACGGATACCTGGGCTGACACGGATTTCCTAAATAATGATTTTATTACTATTAATAACTGGCCAAAGCTATAGCTTGTAACTTTCAACCCCCTAAGAACTGAAACAATTACAAATTTAACTAACCCATACTAGTTTTTGGACACCGTGCCAGTAAACATCTTGGGCTTAATTTTCAACTACATATATCACGATGCCCATATACACCATATCTGTAATAAAGTAGTGAAACTCATCAATCGTTTTAGACCATTTTAAATACTTAACAAAAAAAACATTTATACTTCTGTTATTCTACCCTATTTTGATTATGCTCACGTAATTTTGGATGGTGACTTAAACAAATTAGCACACAATTAGAAAATTGATAAATGCACTAATAATCATTTGTGGAGTGGTAAGAGGTACAAGCCATATAATCCCCTTTAAAGAAACAGGGTTTGTTCCATTAACCATCGACGAAAATACAAACTAAAATTATTATATCAATTTGTCATTGGACCCCCCCCCCTCCCAGCCTTTGTAGTTCTAAACTAATGTTAAAGAAAAAAATCACCATGTCATCCTAGAAATATTAATTATGTCGGAGAATACTTTGCAGAAGATATTCTTTTATTCCATCGACGATCAGAGAATGGAACTTACTGAAACAAAAACTACACCGTCTCGTCAATTCTGTCCTGGTTAATTTAAAAAGGCCATAATATTCCAGATTTTTTTTTTATTTTAGAGATAGAAAAAATCAGATAATCTGTATGTGCATTAATTACGGGGTGTTCCCACTTTGCCGGCAGCCTTTGGTGTCAATATTTGCCGCTAATCCAGAGTTAATCCTAGAACAATGGTGTTATGAACTATAGTCCGTATCTTTTTTAAGAATAAAACTGTATTGATTTTAACAAATTTAACTTTTATTAAATAACATTAAATAATTTACACATATAAAAATGTATTGTTTTCAACAAATTTAACATTTATGAAATAACATTAAATAATTTACACATTTAAAAATGCATTACAATTTACACATTTGGTCTGCTTGACTTTATTCGGTACTTAAATTTCGGCCACCTCGATTATTGGAGATAAAGCGAATATTAACCTGAACGTTTACCATTTTAAAATAAATATAATTTCGACACAGATCGACCGTCTATTTATATTAATATAGTGCATTGAATTCATGTTTGAAGGCATAACGCCGGCATGAACTGTGTTCAAAATGTTATTAATAAGTTGGTTAATAAATTGTATTAAGAGGGATTAAGAGCTCATTAACGCTGAATTGAACAGTTCTTGAGTGACTATTTTTAAACAGAGTATAATTTTAAGATCAATTAAAGGATTAACAGTCTGCCGGCATAGTGGGAACACACCATTAATTACACTTATTTATGTAAATATTGGAGAGGGGTCAACATAGGCCTAGCCTATTCCTCAAACCATTTTCAAATTATAAATATTGTTTATAAAAAGAAACCAATAAAATTACACATTATCAGAATTACGTATGTTATCACCGTACATTTTCTCAATAAAAAGACACATGTAATCATCATAAAATGACATGGTATCACCATAAGTGACACATGTTATCACCATACAGTAGCATAATGTTATCAGCATATAAGGACATGTGTTATAACTATAAAATGACATAAAATTACATTATAATGTCAAAACCATAAAATGACATATAACCAGCATTGTTGAAAAGATAACTGACCACTGAATAGCATTTGTACCTATTTATACTAATTTTTGATTTAGGACGTGAAAGACGAGAATATCCTACACCACTTACAAGGGAACACCTGACCGAAAGGGCCTTAGGAACTTCCTTGGCCAACAATGGGATCTTTACCGGGACCGTTTGGTAAGTGAGCCAGTGTCGCGACCACGGTACCGCCATGACTGTTTTCAAAATAATAACTATTATTAATATAATTTGCATTAACAAATCAAGGAATATGTCTGTTTTATGTGAAAACCTGGGGCTTTTAATTACATTAAAATATATTTTCCTTATCTTAAATTCACACGTGCAGTCATTATACATGTAAGATATGATCGGGGATCACGTGGAGGTCGAGTGTTCGATCCCTGCATTGTCCGAGAAAGTTCATTCAGATTTTCCGGCGTGGTTTCCCCTTGTCAGGGATGCAGGATGGAGGGCGAAAAACCGAGGACCCGTGTACACATTGGCGTGCACGTAAAAGATCCCTTGGCAGTTGGAATTCGATATAAGAGTAGGCCGTAGCGCCGCTGTCCGGGTAACATTTCCCTCATAGCACGCTGGATGCCCGTCTTCATTAGCCCCGGTAAGATATGATCAAATGATATCCGGGTTTAAGTAGCCGTGCGCGCGTACAGTCTTTCTATGGAACCCCATATTGAACACTATATTTACATTAAGAAAATTAAATAAAATAAAACAGGGGTTTAACGTATTACTATTTTGCACCAACCTGGCTAATATAGGTGGGAATTCACAATGCTCTCGCATTGGTCATACTTTTTTAACTCATATTTTCATTTTGAAGCGAGAGCCTCAAATAGAATGTGTTCGCTGTCATGTTCCTTTGACAGTAAAACACATCTTGATTGAGTGCAAACATCTCAAGTATATTAGATCTAAATACTACCGTTGCCAGTCATTACGTTAGCTATTTGCTCAACCGGAGCTATGTGATACTTTTTTAACTCATATTTTCATTTTGAAGCGAGAGCCTCAAATAGAATGTGTTCGCTGTCATGTTCCTTTAACAGTAAAACACATCTTGATTGAGTGCAAACATCTCAAGTATATTAGATCTAAATACTACCGTTGCCAGTCATTACGTCAGCTATTTGCTCAACCGGAGCTATATGATAAAGTGCTAACATTTTTAAAAGAGACAAACTTTTATTCTCAATTTTAATTGTATATATTTATTCATGTATATCGTTTTAAATATTTATATATGTAAAAGATTTGTTATATTTATTTTTAATTAATATATTTTCTGTGATATTTGTTTTTATTTACATATATAAATTCAATTATGTGATATTGTTTTAATTTGTCTCGGTTAGATTCACCATATGTTTGGCGCAATATATCCCGGTTGGAGCTGACGTGCCATTAAACAACATTTCATTTCATTTCTATCAAGGGGTATTTAACGTTTTATCGGGGGGCTTACACGGGATCACTTACACAGAGAGAGGGGTGGAAAATCCCGAGGAACACTGGGGCCGGACCTGGGACCTCCTGCTTATTGAACCACAGTAGTTATTTTATATCTGTGAGAGAGAGAGACAGAGAGAGCGCAATGAGACAAACTAGGTCATTTCATTAATTCGCTTGCGCGTAGCGGATGTTACCATAACTCGATGTGGTGCAGGTCTAAAAAGTTTGGCGATCCAAGGAGACTCATGATTTCTAGCAGGTCGTGTATAATCGCAGTACAGACTCAGTAACTACAAGATGTCGATATGATCAAACAGGACCTTAACACGGCCGAACGCGATCCCAATTCGATGCAACAAGACAAGGAGATGTTTACTCTTGATTATCCAGACACGATATGAGTCTACAAGCCTTGTTCTGATCATTTATATTAGTTTGCAGAGGTCGTGACTGGACAGTATCTGGACTGCAGCAAGTTTGTCGTGCCGAGGCCATGATTAGGTCGTGTAGGCCTTATTAAGGTCTTGGTGAATCTGGGATTGAGCGAGTTGGTCCTGCACGACCTGGGCCGTGTCACGGTCACTCTTCGGGAAGAGGTCGAGTTGATGCCTTTTTAAAAAGACCTACGCCGATTCATCAAGGCCTGACGGCGACCTTTGCAATCAAAAAAGACCCTCACCAGCCTTTTGTTCTTAAAATGTTATGATGAAATTCTTCGGACATCATATAACTATAGCCTCTTTTAGCTACCATACATATCAACATATATTTAGGTTTAGGAAGTTAGATGACTTTATGTAACGTAGATACGTATTAAAATTGTTATTAAAATTGTGTGAAACCTGCGAGTTGTGAAGATGCGCAGATCAGCTACTATAGAGTTAAAGGCTTTTAAGTTTCTGAAAAAAAGAAGTTCATCTAAAAAAAGGAAAGAGGAGTCTGTAAGTAGGGATGTTTGTTTATAATACTCATATATGTGTTAAGACAAAAAATATGCATCAATTGAGTGTTGATTTCATATTCCTACAGTGTAATTGTAATAATAGACTAATAATAATAGATTAACTTTTATAAAGTACATCTGATTTTTTTATACGTACACATTTTCGGTAGATAAATGGATCTTGTATAAGATACACCTGGGGGTGCATCTGACCTTCCGAGCCGGGGTTTTGCCACTTGCCTTTTACGCAAAAAATTTGTCCTATTTAGATAGAACTTAAAATATGTGTACAGAATCAAAAAATCTTAAAGGAGCTAAATCGTTATTATTTGGCACCTAGAACTGAACATAAATTGGTCGCAACCCATATAATAATGTAATATGAATGTATATAAACTGATTTACATTCATTCAATCGTTTCTGTTTGTACTGTAATTTCTAATCAGTTAACATGTTCGTCGAAATATGCGAAGAGTCTGAATTGAATGGCAGTCTTTCGCATCTGGCTATTACTGTCTACACCGATCGCATTCACCAACATGGGATATGTGTAGCCTCGTTCATCCAGTGGCTTCATACAACAGGCATTCGAAAGCATTCTGGCACACGGTTCGTGTGCCAATTTTTAAGTTTTCATTTTGTCGTAAATATTGTATATAAAAAGCCCACCTTTTAACGGTAAGATAACAACATCAATGTTGATTTAAACGGACAAATAAGTAGTGTTTGCAATGTTGAAGACTGTGGACGATATTGAGTTAAAGACCAGGGCCCTGTTTCACAAAAACTTAAATCTCCTTAAAATCGTCTTAAACTAACTTAAGATAAATACGTTTCACAAAATGATTTTAAAATCCACTAAAATAATATTGTAAGTTAAAATTTTATCTTAACTTAAAATAGTGGTGTTTCACAAAACTATTTTAGGGACAATTTTAACTAAAATCAATTTTACCCTCTCCTAACTTAAAATCACGACATTAACAAACATTGATTAGAGCTACCGTGTTAGAGCTACCGTGTTAGACATATCTGGAATAATGATAATATTGCCAATGGCCCGGGTCGTATAATTTTAATATACTATCATTCACAAAAATAATTCTCATTCAATTTATTTTCATTGCATGGGAAATACAGCTGCGGCCCACCCGTTTATTTTATTGTAAGGCAATTAGATGACGTCCCAAATTAAAACGCCAAAAACAAAACAAAAAACCTCAAAACCCCAGTAAACAAAACTTGTTACTATTTTATATATTACCATACGATTAAAGTATAAATTATACCATGTTTAAATAATTAATAGAAAAAAAGAAATCTAAACTCACTTCACATCTAATGTCTATAAAAAAAATCTTTGTAGGCCTACAATTGTTTAATATTGCCAATTTATAGGTATTAAGAGAGAGAGAGAGGGGAGGGGGAGAGAGAGAGATGGTTTAACGTCCATTTTTAAATAATTAATAGACAAAATTGTTACTTCAATTTAAAGTCTTATGAAAATATTTTCTAAGTATCAAAGAGTATTGAAGTTAAAAATACAATGAAATACATGTACTATCATTATTAGGGCGTTAGCGGTATTTCTGTCTTCGCTAATCTCCATTTCATTTCACTAGCGATATTCGTACAACTTTCATACAAACTATAGATTAGAAATCAAAAGTAGACTTTCCACCGACTGAAATGGTTACTTCCGCTTGTGTTTACATTAATAAGTTTCAATGATGAAACGGAAATAAAGCTCGAGATATTTAATAATAAAAATCCCACGGCAAATCTATTAACTTACTTCCAGGTCTTAAAGATACATTCCCGCGTACAAACTTTGTGATTTGATGATATATTTGGACTAAACACATATTCAAAGTAACCAATCCATCAAACATTGGCTTCAATTCTCTTTCAAAACTTTGTATTCGCGTGGGATACCTATAGCACAACTCCAATTGGTAATATCATCCGAAAACATGGACTTAAATATTAAATCTTTACGTTGATGACACACACCTAGATCTTGCTTTTTAATCCTTGGAAAGGCTTCGTCGAAATCTGTAAACTTGGGGCTTGTATATATGACATTAAACACTGTAGGAATCATAATTTTCTAATATTAAATGACGAACAATTTTAATTAACATACAAGAAGGGTCACAGCACTGCAACAACGCTATTTTGTTACTAACACAGATAATAAACAGCCTGTCGTACCAGTGGTACTAGACTTACGTGTAGTTACAAACACGTTTAGCGTCGGTGAATTGTTTAAAATGGGTACACCCTTATCTAAGAGATAGGTCACGATATGTAATCATGGATAAACATCTCCAAATCCTCTACGCGTTGGATTTCCGCAAGGGTCGGTTCTAGGCAAAATTTTGTTTACAGCCTGCACAACACCAATTGGTAATATCATCCGAAAACATGGAATTAAATACTTTATCTTTACGCTGACGACACATACCTATATCTTGCTTTGAATCTTTGGAGGGACTTCGACAAAATATGTAAACTTGGCGCTTGTATATATGACATTAAGCACTGTATGAATAAAAAAAAACACAACACAATTTATATGTAATAAAATCACTGGTTTATACACATATAGCACGACGTTTCGACAAGTATTCTCGAAACGTCGTGCTATATGTGTATAATCCAGTGATTGTATTCCATTAAAATTGTGTTGTGTTTTTAATGTGCTCAATCACTAAATGCCACTCAAGGATTAAACTGTATGAATCGTAATTTTCTAATATTAAATGACGATAAGACAGAGGCTATCTTGATCAGCAGGCAGTCTCTTTCCCAATCCGTTACAATTGGCGATTCAACTATAACATCTACACAATCAGTTAAAATTCCTGGAGGTTACTTTAATCACGATCTAAAAATGTAAAGTCACATCTCGACTACTTGCAAGTCTTTAAATTTTCATCTATACAACATTGGTAAACTTCTATAATTTATAACTACAAATATTGCTAAAATGTTAACTAACGCCTTTGTTCTCTCCAAACTTCATTATTGCAATTCACATCTACATCAATTACTAGCATCCAACAGACACTAGAAAATTCAGAACAAAGCTGCACGCATCGTCTCTTAACTAAACTATTTGAAGTATTTAACAGTCTTAAAACTGAACTTTTTAAACGTGTTTTCAAAGTGTGAACATTTTGACATTTTAATTTTGTAATTTTTTAAAACTATTGTTTATACGTTTCGTGTATTCCAATTGTAAAGGGCACATTTGCGACAGCTTATTAGCTGGAGCACTCAGCGCTATACAAATTAATTATTATAATATTAATACATAAGTTATCTTAACCCTGTGCATCTATAGTTGCGCACATTTTTTTCCATTAAATACTTTTAATAACAACACATAAAATCTACAAAGACAATACCTATAATCGTGTTTTAAATGTCAAGGTTGTGGGAACTTTCCGGTTCTTGGCTATTGATTAGGCTATGACCATTTCACATCTTAGTCCAAAAATTCTAGTTTACTTTTTGTTCTTCCATTATGCTAGTAAGGTTGCTTTCCTTTGGTCTTCCGTGAGTTTTTCAACTATAAATAAAATAAAACTTTCAATGGATGTAAACGATTCTTTTCCTTTATGTGTTTGTATCAGTTGTCTGTGGTGGAGGGGGTAACGTACCTAAAGGTTTGGGAATATCAGACTAATCTCGCAACGGCTAGTAGTTGCTCCATGAACATTGTTAAAACCCGGCATTTTATTTCCATATATCTCGGATGCATCCATTTTAAAGTATGCAAATCTGATACAATTGCTTTTGGTATCATATAAATCTGCTTCATTAAATTAATTTTAATGGAATCAAATGTTTGAAGGTAACAGCATCCTCGAAAATATTTTGAAATCTGCTTGTCTTTTACAGAGGTTATATTGACATAATTAAGTGCTTTAAAAGTATACACACAATATAGGTTTATGATTTAGTTATCTAGAGTCTGAAAGGACATATCTTCAAACATTACTCCCCAACTGGAGGAGTATCAACTGTAGAGTAAATATCTTCAAAGTCCTGATTTACGCATACTCACATCAACTCAGTGAATAAATGAACTCCGGTTGTACGTTTGTAAGGAAAATATAAAAAAGTCGTCGTATTAATCCAGCGGAAGTAAATGTGACTATATATATAGACATTAATAGAAAATGTAGCACAGGACACTTTTTTTTCTTCAATGCTAACTTTAACGAAAGTACACACATAGTTTCCAAAATGTTTCTGTTCAAGGATTTATTCGTGGAAAACTCCCAATGATGTCCTTGAAAAACATATTCTGAATTGTTAATAATGTCTCATATCTACAGTGATGGAATACTTTCTCTCTCATAATTCTTTTAGCTAATTACAGTCGTAATAGTTACTCATTTGGAGTTTCAGAACGATCACTGTGCTGTCAGCATAATCAGATTGTTTTCCACATACCCGTACTATTTTGGCCACAACAATACAACACATAGCCAGAGATCATTATCAAAATCTGACTTTCTTTGATAAGTTCACAGAGTTGAGATTCTTGTGAACAAAATTGGTTGAAATAGTATCAAAATATTAAATAGCTGTTTCTAGTAAATAATTAAAACAAACCGTTAACAATTAAAGCTACACAATTAAAGACAAAACCATGAATGTGAGTATGATAACTGCGATCCAATTACCAATCTGAAATGCAAAATGACAAAACTAAAAATGACGTTCAGTCTACTGTTCTGCACTGGTTAGACGAATGAATACGGGCATACGTCATACAGTGTGCTAGGTCAATTTTGCACGGACAACGGCGTTACGGCCTACTACTCTTATATCGAATTCCAACTGTCAGAGGCTATTTTAGTAGTACAAACGTGTGTACACTGTACCTCGGTATTTTGTGTCATCCGTACGACTATAGTGTTACAAACCTAAGTAATTCGTATTTTTGTAAGCTAGGAAATTTTGTACATAATATTGTATACATGTAGTGAAGACGTCATTACTACACAATAGTAAGTTCATTCATAAGTACCGTTAGTTAAAGCTCGCTAAGACAGTACAGTCGGGCGAAGTACTCATTTAGATTTGAAGACTACACAGCTCGGTTAGTAAATGCCAGTCATGTATAAGGGCTTTATTTATTAATATGTTTGTTTTTTATCATGGCTGTTCACGGTTATTATGTCTTGTTGGAAACTACGATGCCAATTTCTTACTTAACGCGATATCGGACCGTCTTAGTCAATTGCTCGTAGAGGGGTCCCGTTATTTGGCGTCATGTGACGTCTCACTCGGCAAGCCGCAGCTTATCGACACTTGGTCAACGGACTCGTCCCAGATAACACGGGACGCGGCATCTTGGAGATTCCCAGAATACCCATGGGCCAGGCTTCCTGTAGTCTTCGATCAATAGTGAGTCGGGTACGGATCAATTAAATACTATTTGATATTTTTATAAGTCGTTTTGACGATTCGGGCTTTAACTTTTGTACGGAGCTTGTTTGATGCCTTGATCCACGTTAAAGCTCCCATTGCTGCTTTACAATTATAATTTTATCCGAGTAGACAAATCCGATTCCGAACTCTTTGTAATTGATTAGTCGTACCGACTAGCCGGTACATGACGTTACCAGATCAGGGATTCAACCCGTGTCAGCGTATACGGTACAGAACAGCCGATCTAGTCCCAATTCACGCTGCGGTACCTGCATCGATGCCAGATCGGGCACTGCCGGTAACTAGATGAAACAACAGCTAATCTGCTTAACTTCACCGGATCAGGTATTTTTTTATTACCGCCGTATCCGGTAGTCTAATTAATCTATACTTATAGTTGTAAAGACTTTTACGTGCTATATATTTACGCCTCTTCCACATGCAGTTATTTATATATGCATTATGAAGTTATACGTTAATAAAGTTTGATCGTTATTATACTAATCGACATTGTTGTTATCCTGACTGTATCATTTCCGTAGATCCCCGTTCGTGTCTATGATTTGTGGCCCCATGGACGCCCACTACACACGCGCATAATTGAGTTGCTTACCCGAAGTCTGAGTTTGGGTCGCAACACTATAGGCCGCTGACACGGGGAAAACACACCAGAAAACATGAGGAACTTACTCCGCCATCACCGGGAGCGAACCCGAGACCTCCAAACTATCGATCCAGTGTCTTAATCACTGGGACACCGCGGTTCCATAAATGATTCAAGATTCAAGCAGGATTTAAATGGGACTAATTAAACCCAATATAAATTCAAAATCATTTTGTTTAAATGCACATTTTGTGATTTCCCACATGTAAAATAGCTCTTCCGTCGACATCGCAAAAAATAAAATATGATCAAATGTTATGTTCTCGTTAAACATACATTATGCAGGAGCAAAATCTGATTATTGCAAGTCTTAATTTAGGCTTCAGATGTTATAGAAATTATAAATCAGATCTTTATTTAAACAACAAGCCCAAAATCAACTCTGTAGACCCACGGATGGCTCGGCTACAGCTCGGATTTAAATAGGATTTCAGTTATCAATTAATTCAAATATGGCGCATCCTGATGAGAATACGTCAGTTAGATCGAGGCTAAATGATATAGTGTACTAAGCGAGGCCGCTGTAGAGCGTTTCCGCATGCCATTGAAAACTTTACTTGATAATCGAGATATGTAGATCGAGTTAACGCCTGTCAATCAAACGATCAGCCACGGTGAAGGCACATTTCACCACCATTTCTAGTCAAATATTACAACGATGATAACTATGTTCAGAATAAAGTAATTTGTCTGAAATTTTCAAAATATTCTTCTTTCATCATCTACTTTTGAACTGTTATAGCACGAATGGTCAATTCTCTGTAAAAATCTCCCATAATGTATCTTTCATAGATATACCAACCTGGTTTTAATATGACTTACTTTGTAAAGAATTTACTTTGTGGTATTTCTAACTGTTATTTTTCAATTACTTTCTTTAAATTGTTGTGTTTCTTTCATAATCCAGTTTGCTGATGCAGAAGAAGAATTTCTCCATGCTGCGGAATTTGGTGATATACATGGAGTAAAACGGTTGATAAACGAGTTCCCTGATTTAAATACAGATTGTATTGATGTACTCCGGCGAACACCTCTCCGACTGGCTGTTAAAAATGAACATTTGGAGGTAGGTAGATAGAAATTTGTATTACAAGAAAATACTAGTGATTGTCTTTTGATATTATGATGGAAATTTGTGAAAATAATTAAATGGAAATTTGTGAAAATAATTAAATGAAAATTTGTGAAAATAATGACATGGAAATTTGCAGCTAGTGGAGATAATGGTTTAATTCGCTGACTCACGCCTTGTAGTGCTACCATTAACTATTATAATATGGACTCCTTTGTCATTGACTTTATTTCTAATGAAATATACCTTCTTTCTCACCGTCACTCGACTACGTTCAAATACAACGTAGTTGTTGTTGACTTGTTTATTACAAATTCAGCGCCCAATACATTGTAATATGATAACCTGGACAGGTTGATTTAATTAAGTTATGTACGTATGAAGGCGTAAGATAAACAAAAAGGAAAATGGGCAAAAACAAGTTCTTGTATATCAACAAGTCACTTTAAAACACGATGTTAAAATCGCTGTCGTGAGAAGAGAGGACGGGTCATCTTCTTCCTTTCTCATAAAAAAAATCAAGTTAAAGCAGAAGGTCCAGCTGACTGATGTTTGGTGTCATCAGTACGGATAAAGCTGCAATACAGAATAAAACAATTTAAATATTTATAAGATTAATACATGCAAGAGCTAAATCGGATTATTGCAAGTCTTTGTTTAGGCTTCGGATGTCATAGAAATTATAAATTAGATCTTTATTTACACAACAAGCACAAAATCCACTCTGTGGATTCAGCTTGGATTTAAACGGTATGTCGTTGACTGATTTAATTTTAAATGGCGTTACGTTGACGTCATACTCCCGGATCGAGGCTAAATGATAGAGTGTACGAAGCGAGGCCGCTGTTGGGCTATGCCTTAACAAATGACATCTAAACTATTTAAAATGCAATAAACTAAACACAGATAATGACAAATTATACAATTCCTGGAGACCGTGTGATGACTGATACAGACATACAAGTAAGAATGAAAATTTACCCTCTCACTCATTTTTGTCCAATTCTTATAAAAATCCAAAAAGGTAAAACACAAATTCGGATATGATGACAGCAGACAAAAGACAGCAGAGATTATGTAGGTGGAGTTAACGCCTGCCAATCAAACGATCAGCCATACTAAGAATCGGTGAAGATGGAATTCAATCCCTTTTCTAGTCAAAAATTACACTGGTGATAACTATGTTCAGAATAAAGTAATTTGACTGAAATTTCCAATATATTCTTCTTTCATCATCTATTTTTGTGAACTGTTATAGCAATGTTAAAAAAATGAAATGAAATGGAGTTTAACGTCCTACTGTTCTGCTCCTAACCTGGGCTAATGAAGACGGGCATACGCCATACAGTGTGCTATGAGGGAAATTTTGCCCGGACAGCGGCACTACGGCCTACTCTTATATCGAATTCCAACTGCCAAGGGATCTTTTACGTGCACGCCAATGTGTACACGGGACCTCGGTTTTTTCGTCCCATCCGAACGACTAGACAGCTTTCCTTGTCAGCCCCTCCGTCCTGCATCACTGACAAGGGAGAACCACGCCGGAAAATCTGGATGAACTTTCTCGGCCAATGCAGGGATCGAACACCCGACCTCCAGGCTAGCGAGCTAGCGTCTTACCCACTTAGCCACGTGATCCCCTATAGCAATGTTAATAAATGGTTGTGTAGGCCCGTATTTCTTTTGTCATTCTTTTTCTTTATATATTATTCTATTAAACCATTCATATTGAACCGCCATACTATCCTTCCCGTGTAACTAGATATGTGATTCCCAACCTTAATGATAATTTATTTTGATAATATTAAGGCATCCAGTTATTTTCCATGACTAGTGATCCAATTTGGCGCAACTAACTTAACATTTCATTGTCGATTTTGAGATCGCTTCATATATTTTATATGACACATGGGGGGGGGGGGCTACATTTTAGAAGGTATATTGAAGTTTAGAATCTTCCATTAGATTTCTCTCAGTGGTTCTTTTCTCTTCCAGTTTATTTCACGCAGCTGATTTACCGTTAAATGTGTCCGCATTCGCACTGAAATGGTTTAAAGTTATGGTGGGTTTTTAAATTTTTGGCTCTCAGTCTTGTGATTAGCCCTCCATTTTTGCGCTTTGTAAAGACCCCCACTAGAACGTTTTTAATGTGAATCATCTAAAAGTATTTGCTCTGGCCAACTCATTTTTCCATTCTCATTTAATTTTAGTTTTAACAATGCTATTAAATTCCTGAAGCTATATTTTAAGTCTTCGGTTGATAAGTAGAGCAACACATCAATTTATACTTAAATTGGTACTCAAAGTAACTGAATATCAATTTATTCTATCAATTTACAATATTATGTCGTTCTATAATTAAATACCAGTAGTTTTATTGGCATGGTTTAAAGATATACTATCGCTAAAGATGCCTAAACATGTAAAGGGGAATTTAAGGAGAACTAGATAATTCGACGAATTATGAGAGAGCTCTTACCTCTTTAAGAGGTGACATCTGTTTTTTCATATTAATCTCTTATTAAACTAGCTTAGTGATTAGTAGTATATGTGTGATTATCAACTCACGGGACACTTCAGCGAGATACAATAGAGATCAAATAATGGAATTAAGAGATTGTAACCATTTATACGTCCACATTTTAATGTGGACGCATATTGTCGTCGCCCCAGTCCGTCCGTCCACAATTAGTTTGTGGACACTCAACAGGTCACAATTTTTATCCGATTTTGAGGAAACTTGAAATATAGGTCTATCTCCTAAAGATCTCCGTTTCTTTCGATATTGGCATGTATCGGACCATAAATTCATGGATTATGGCCCCTGATTGTACGATTTTGATGAAACTTGAAATGCATGTTATAACCCAAATATCTCGTTTCCTGTCGATATTAACGCATATCGGATTGTAACTTTCTGAATTACAGCCCCTGATTGTACGAAAAATCGCGTGTATAGCTTGTGGTCCCTCTAGAGTTCACAATTATGATCCGATTTTTAAAAAAAACAACTTTTGAATATATCACCGTTACACCGTAATTTTGGTTGAATTCAAATTTCATGAAATTCGGACCAAAACTGCTGGACAAAATGGCCGCCCCTCGTACACAAATAGTGTAAACATCTGGTATATAAAGGTTTTGGACCCTCTAGAGCTCACTTTGATCAGATTTTGATGAAACTTGGCTCCTTTCGATATTCGCGCATATCGGATCGTAACTTCCTAAATTATGGCCCCAGATTGTACGAAAAATCATGTTTTTATAGCTTGTGGTTCCTCTAGAGGTCACAATTTTGATCCGATATTAATGAAACTTGAAACACATGTTGATAACCCACAGATCTTAGTTCCTTTCGATATTCGCGCATATCGGACCGTAACTTCCTGAATTATGGCCCTTGATTGTACACAAAATCACGTTTTATCCCCTCGTACGGAAATAGTGTAAACATCTGGTATATCAAGGTTGTGGACCCTCTAGAGATCACAATTTTGATCCGATATTAATGAAACTTGAAATACATGTTGATAACCCACAGATCTTAGTTCCTTTCGATATTCGCGCATATTGGACCGTAACTTCCTGAATTATGGCCCTTGATTGTACAAAAAATCACGTTTTTAGCTTGTGGTCCCTGTAGAGGTCACAATTTTTATCCGATTTAAAAAAAACGTGTGAATATATCACCGATACACACTAAGATCTTGGTTCGTTTTGATAATCGCGCATATCCGAACGTAACTTCCTGGATTATGGCCCCTTAATGTTCGAAAAATCGCATTTTTAGCTTCCGGATTACCTGGAGGTCACAATTTTTTTTCAGATTTTAAAAACCGTTTAAATATATCACCATTTCACCATAATGAAGACTGAATTCGAATTGTGGGAACATCGAAATTGAACTGCCCGACAAAATGGCTGCCGTTTGTACGCAAATTGTGTAAAAGTATGTATATGAAGGTTGTGGACCCTGTAGAGGTCACAATTTTTATTCGATTTTCATGAAACTTAAAACATACTTTCAAATCCTAAAGATATCAGTTCCTTTTGATATTTTCGCATTCCAGACCATAACATTCTGGAATATTGTCCCTGATTGTACAAAATTCGCGTTTGTTTTTAGATTGTTCTCTATCCATCACTTGCAAAATATGGGCGTATCCTGCCTGGCAGCCGCTGGTTCATTCAAGTGAACAGTTTTTAAACTCAATCCCAAAATCAATTGTGAGATGCACAAACCATTAAGAAGGAAAATGAAATCAAATGTGACAAATAATAATGATAATTTATTACAGTCAACGAATAAATGTGCAATTATCACAAAGACATACGAATGATAAAACAAGCATCCCACACGGATCAAATCAGGATAATTTATTACAAATATCCCTTGTTAACCACTCGGACTTACGGAGCAAAACAGAAGGACGTCAAACCATTTCATTTCATTAAAGTTTTGTTTATTAAATGTCCGTTCGGCAAGAAATAAAACTGTTGAATTATGTGAATACATAATTAATCATTCATGATCTTGGATAGTATTAACTTCACAAGCTTTGAACTGCTTCAGACACGTGTAGAATGTAGTAGCGATGTGATTCATCTGATCAGTATATACCGTCCTCCCTATCGACCAAACATAAGGTAACCACTGGTTGTTGATTGATGGGGATTTCAACCTCCATTTAAACAAATCCAAGGACATAAAATCCAACCTGTTCTGCGATCTTCTGAATTAATGTAATCTTCAACAACACGTTAAGGTATCGATACACTGGAAGGGACATACCCTTGATATACTTATCATCAGACTTAATGATGATCTTCTCCGCAGCCATGATGTCAATCTCTGATCATTATTTATAGTATTTTCGGAACCTTGTCATTGGCAAAAAGCAGGGTTATTATAGAAACAATTGTTTTCCGGGAAACTAAAGAAAATGACGTAAATTGGTTCTGTCAATACATTCTGCCATTAAATTTACAAACCCAGATTGTAAATTATATGATATTTAAACACAAGTACCGCTTTACGATTCTGCTCTGAGTAAAATTTTTAACGATCATGCGCCTTTAAAATCAAACACTCTGGCTATTCGATCAAATATGAAGTGGTAAACCACTGAGATATTAATTTCAAAACAGGCAAACGTTCTGCTGAAAAACTATGGAGGAAAACCAACTTGGAAATAAACAGGGAGATATATATAACAAATAAACCGATAAAACAGGCTAAAATATCTTATGCTGAAATGAAATGAAAGGAAGACGGCCATA